>NC_140579.1:750964026-753386526 GCF_964204655.1 Triturus cristatus
AGCGAGGCTGTCGATCAGCCCACCACCACCCTCACCTGGGTCGGAGGCACCGGAAGGAAAGAACCAGGCACGCCTCCCACCGAGAGGAGCCAGGGTCCCCTCGCAGGCCCTTGGCCACTTCTCTTCCAGGCCACCCTGCTGCACAAGAAGGGCCGCTCCTCAGTCGCCCAAGACCCGGTCAGATCGGGCCGAGTCTCGGGACGCCGGAGGGCCCAGCAGGCGCCAGGGCCTTTTCGAGGGAGGGGTGGTGCCAGCCAAGGGATGCACTGCCATTCGGTTCCCCCCTCCTCACCGCTGAGGGGGGTCGTGTCGGT
The DNA here is from genome assembly GCF_964204655.1 of Triturus cristatus. Taxonomy (NCBI): domain Eukaryota; kingdom Metazoa; phylum Chordata; class Amphibia; order Caudata; family Salamandridae; genus Triturus; species Triturus cristatus. Next base: position 750,964,341 of record NC_140579.1, read on the forward strand.
TGAGCTTAGGGTCCATCTCGGAGAGGGACAGGGGATGGGGGCCGCCCCCCCGTCCCCGGTCCTTCGAGCGTTGGTCGGGCCTTCCCCAGGGGAAAGGGGCCCACCGAAGTCCCGGTCCTCACCCGAGCGCCCCATGCGGTCGCAGACCACTCTGCCGGCCGGGGCGCGCCAGGGCAGGGCCCTGTGCCTACGGTGCATGCTCGCAGGAGGCGGGCCGAGGGCTTCGGGCTGGCGCCGTTGGTCTCTCTGGCCGCTCTGCCGCTAATGATCCTTCCGCAGGTTCACCTATGGAAACCTTTTTACGACTTTTACTTCCTCTAGATAGTCAAGTTTGATCATCTTCTCGGCGTTCCGCCAGGGCCGTTGCCGACCCAGGCGGGGCCGATCCGAGGACCTCACTAAACCATCCAATCGGTAGTAGCGACGGGCCATGTGTACAAAGGGCAGGGACCTAATCAACGCAAGCTTATGACCCGCACTTACTGGGAATTCCTCGTTCATGGGAAATAATTGCAATCCCCAATCCCTATCACTAACGGGGTTCAGCGGGTTACCCGCACCTGTCGGCGAAGGATAGACACACGCTGATCCATTCAGTGTAGCGCGCGTGCAGCCCCGGACATCTAAGGGCATCGCAGACCTGTTATTGCTCGATCTCGTGTGGCTGAACGCCACTTGTCCCTCTAAGAAGTTGGACGCCGACCGCTAGGGGTAGCGTAACTAGTTAGCATGGAGGAGTCTCGTTCGTTATCGGAATTAACCAGACAAATCGCTCCACCAACTAAGAACGGCCCTACCTTAAACCCTAAAACCCTAAGACACTACCCCCAGTATCTCCCATTACACTACACAAACACCACTGCACTACCCTAAACCCTAAAACACTACCCCCAGCATGACCCCCTACACTACACAAACACCACTGCACTACCCTAAACCATAAAACACAACCCCAGCAGTACCCCATATACTACCCAAACACCACTGAACTACCCTTAAACACTACCCCCAGCACGACTCACTACACTACCCAAACACCACTGCACTACCTTAAACGCTAAAACATTACCCCCAGGATGACCCCCTACACTACCCAAACACCACTGCACTACCCTACACCCTAAAACACTACCCCAGCGTGAACTCCTATACTACACAAACACCACTGTACTACCTCAAACCCTAAAACACTACCCCCAGCACGACCCCCTACACAACACAAACAGCACTGCACTAACCTAATCTCTAAAACACTACCCCCAGCACGACCCCCTATGCTACACAAACACCACTGCACTAACCTAATCTCTAAAACACTAACCCCAGCACGACCCCTACACTACACAAACACCACTGTACTACCCTAAACCACTACCCCCAGCACGACCCCCTAAATAAACCCAAACACAATTGCACTACATTAACCCCAAAAACACTACCCCCAGGATGACCCCCTACACTACCCAAACACCACTGCACTACCTTAAACCCTAAAACACGACCCCTACACTACACAAACACCACTGCACTACCCTAAACCCTAAAACTCTTACCACAGCACAACACCTACACTAAAAAAACACCACTGCACTACCCTAAACCCTAAAACACTACCCCCTACACTACACAAACACCTCTGCACTACCCTAAACCCTTAAACACAACCGCAAGCATGACCCCCTACACTGCACAAACACCAATGCACTACCCTAAACCATAAAACACTACCCCAGCACTATCCCCAACACTACCCAAACACCACTGCACTACCCTAAACCCTAAAACACTACCACATCACGACCCCTACTGTACCCAAACACCACTGCTGTACCCTAAACCCTAAAACACTACCCCCAGCATGAACCCCTACACTACCCAAATACCACTGCACTACCCTACACCCTAAAACAGTACCCCAGCAGGAACCTCTACACTACACAAACACCACTGAACTACCCAAATCCCTAAAACGCTACCCCAGCACAAACCCTTACACTACACAAACACCACTGCTCTACCCTAAACCCTAAAACACTACCCCCAGCACGACCCCCTACACTACACAAACAGCACTGTACTTCCCCAAACCCTAAAACACTACCCCAAGCACGACATCCTTCACAATCCAAACACAACTGCTCTTCCCTAAACCCAAAAACACTTCACCCAGGATGACCCCCTACACTACCCAAACACCACTGCAGTACCCTAAAACCTAAAACATTACCCCAGCATGACCCCCTACACTACACAAACACCACTGCACTACCCTAAACCATAAAACACAACCCCAGCAGTACCCCATATACTACCGAAACACCACTGAACTACCCTTAAACACTAACCCCAGCACGACTCACTACACTACCCAAACACCACTGCACTACCCTAAACCCTAAAACATTACCCCCAGGATGACCCCCTACACTACCCAAACACCACTGCACTACCCTACACCCTAAAACACTACCCCAGCGTGAACTCCTATACTACACAAACACCACTGTACTACCTCAAACCCTAAAACACTACCCCCAGCACGACCCCCTACGCTACACAAACAGCACTGCACTAACCTAATCTCTGAAACACTACCCCAGCACGACCCCCTATGCTACACAAACACCGCTGCACTAACCTAATCTCTAAAACACTAACCCCAGCACGACCCCTACACTACACAAACACCACTGTACTACCCTAAACCCTAAAACACTACCCCCAGCACGACCCCCTAAATAAACCCAAACACAATTGCACTACATTAAACCCAAAAACACTATCCCCAGGATGACCCCCTACACTACCCAAACACCACTGCACTACCTTAAACCCTTAAACACGACCCCCTACACTACACAAACACCACTGCACTACCCTAAACCCTAAAACTCTTGCCACAGCACGACCCCTACACTACAAAAACACCACTGCACTACCCTAAACCCTAAAACACTACCCCCTACACTACACAAACACCTTTGCACTACCCTAAACCCTTAAACACTACCCCCAGCATGACACCCTACACTGCACAAACACCACTGCACTACCCTAAACCATAAAACACTACCACTGCACTATCCCCAACACTACCCAAACACCACTGCACTACCCTAAACCCTAAAACACTACCACATCATGACCCCTACTGTACCCAAACACCACTGCTGTACCCTAAACCCTAAAACACTACCCCCAGCACGAACCCCTACACTACCCATATACCACTGCACTACCCTACACCCTAAAACAGTACCCCAGCAGGAACCTCTACACTACACAAACACCACTGAACTACCCAAATCCCTAAAACACTACCCCAGCACGAACCCTTACACTACATAAACACGACTGCTCTACCCTAAACCCTAAAACACTGCCCCCAGCACGACCCCCTACACTACACAAACAGCACTGTACTTCCCCAATTTCTAAAACACTACCCCAAGCACGACACCCTTCACAACCCAAACACAACTGCTCTTCCCTAAACCCAAAAACACTTCACCCAGAATGACCCCCTACACTACCCAAACACCACTGCAGTACCCTAAACCCTAAAACACAACCCCCTGCACTACTCAAACACCACTGCACTACCCTAAACCCTAAAACACTACCCCCACCACGACTCCCTACACCACAAAAATACCACTGCACTACACTAAACCCTAAAACAATATCCCCTACTCTACACAAACACGACTGTACTACCCTAAACCCTTAAACACTACCCCCAGCACTAAACCCTACACTATACAAACACCACTGCACTACCCTAAAGCATAAAACACTACCCCAGCACTACCCCCAACACTACCCAAACACCACTGCACTAACCTAAACCCTAAAACCCTACCCCATCACAAACCCCTACTCTACACAAACACCACTGCACTACCCTAAACCCTAAAACACTAACCACAACACGACCCCCTAAACTAAAAAAACACCACTGCACTACCCTAAACCCTAAAACACTACCCCCACACTACACAAACACCACTGCACTACCCTAAACCCTTAAACACAACACCCAGCACGACCCCCTACACTACCCAAACATCACTACACTACCCTAAACACTAAAACACTACCACCAGCACGACTCCCTACACTGCCCAAACACAACTGCACTGCCCTAAACCCTAAATCTGCCCCCAGCATAGCCCCCTACACTACACAAACACCACTGCACTACCCTAATCCTTAAATCACTACCCCAGTACGACCCCCTTCACTACACAAACACCACTGCACTGCCTCAAACCCTAACACAATACCCCCAGCACAACCCCCTACACTAACTGAACACCACTGCACTATCCTAAACCCTAAATCAACCCCCAGCACAAATCCCTACACTACCCAAACACCAATGCACTAACCTAAACCCTGAAACACTACCTGCAGCATGACCCCCTACACTGCACAAACACCACTGCACTACCCTAAACCATAAAACACTACCCCAGCACGATCCCCAACACTACCCAAACACCAATGCACTACCCTAAACCCTAAAACACTATCACATCACGACCCCTACTGTACCCAAACACCACTGCTGTACCCTAAACTCTAAAACACTACCCCCAGCACGAACCCCTACACTACAAAAATACCACTGCACTACCCTACACCCTAAAACAGTACCCCAGCAGGAACCTCTACACTACACAAACACCACTGCACTACCCCAATCCCTAAAACACTACCCCAGCACGAACCCTTACACTACACAAACACCACTGCTCTACCCTAAACCCTAATACACTTCCCCAGCACGACCCCCTACACTACACAAACAGCACTGTACTTCCCCAAACCCTAAAACACTACCCCAAGCACGACACCCTTCACAACCCAAACACAACTGCTCTTCCCTAAACCCAAACACACTTCACCCAGGATGACCCCCTACACTACCCAAACACCACTGCAGTACCCTAAACCCTAAAATACAACCCCACACTACTCAAACACCACTGCACTACCCTAAACCCTAAAACACTACCCCCGCCATGACCCCCTACACTACAAAAATACCACTGCACTACACTAAACCCTAAAACACTATCCCCTACTCTACACAAACACGACTGTACTACCCTAAACCCTTAAACACTACCCCCAGCACTAAACCCTACACTATACAAACACCACTGCACTACCCTAAAGCATAAAACACTACCCCAGCACTACCCCCAACACTACCCAAACACCACTGCACTAACCTAAACCCTAAAACCCTACCCCATCACGAACCCCTACGCTACACAAACACCACTGCACTACCCTAAACCCTAAAACACTAACCACAACAGGACCCCCTAAACTAAAAAACACCACTGCACTACCCTAAACCCTAAAACACTACCCCCACACTACACAAACACCACTGCACTACCCTAAACCCTTAAACACAAACCCCAGCACGACCCCCTACACTACCCAAACATCACTACACTACCCTAAACACTAAAACACTACCACCAGCACGACTAACTACACTGCCCAAACACAACTGCACTGCCCTAAACCCTAAATCTACCCCCAGCATAGCCCCCTACACTACACAAAAACCACTGCACTACCCTAATCCCTAAATCACTACCCCAGTACGACCCCCTTCACTACACAAACACCACTGCACTGCCTCAAACCCTAACACAATACCCCCAGCACAACCCCCTACACTAACCGAACACCACTGCACTACCCTAAACCCTAAATCAACCCCCAGCACAAACCCCTACACTACCCAAACACCACTGTACTAACCTAAACCCTGAAACACTACCTGCAGCATGACCCCCTACACAACATAAACACCACTGCACTGCCCTGAACCCTAAAACACTACCCCCAGCATGACCCCCTACACTACCAAAACACCGCTGCACTGTCCTAAACCCCGAAAACACTACCACCAGCATGACCCCCTACACTACTCAAACACCACTACACTACCCTAAACCCTAAAACACTACCCCCTACACTACACAAACACCACTGCACTACCCTCAACCCTAAAACACTACCCCCAGCACTACACCCTACTCTTCCCAAACACCGCTGCACTACCCTAAACTCTAAAACACTATCCCCAGCACTACCCCACGCACTACACAAGCACAACTGCACTTCCCTAAACCATAAAAAACTATCCCCAGCAGAACCCCCTACACTACCCAAACACCACTGCACTACCCTAAACCCTAAAACACTACCCCCAGCATTACCCCCTACACTATACAAACAGCACTGCACTACCGTAAACCCTAAAACATTACCCCCAGCACAACCCCCTACAGTACCCAACCAGCACTACACACCCTAAACCCTAAAACACTACCCCCAGCATAACCCGCTTCACAACTCAAACACAACTGACTACCCTATAACCGAAAACACTACACCCAGCATGACCCCCTACACTACCCAAACACCACTGCACTACCCTAAACACTGAAACACTACCAACAGCACGACTCCCTACACTACCCAAACAGAACTGCACAACCCTAAACCCTAAATCTACCCCCAGCACAACTCCCTACACTACACAAACATCACTGCTCTACCCTAAACCCTTAAACACTACCCCCAGCACGACCCCCCTACACTACCCAAACATCACTGCACTACCCTAAACACTGAAACACTACCAACAGCACGACTCCCTACACTACCCAAACACAACTGCACTACCCTAAACCCTAAATCTACCCCCAGCACAACTCCCTACACTACACAAACATCACTGCTCTACCCTAAACCCTAAAACACTACCCCCAGCATGACCCCCTTCACTACACAAACACCACTGCCTTAAAACCTAAAACACTACCTCTAGCATGACCCCCTACACTACACAGACACCAGTGCAGTACCCTAAACCCTAAAACACTACCCCAAGCAAGACCCCCTACACTACGCAAACACCACTGTACTACCCTAAACCCTAAAACACTACCCCCAGCACGACCCCTTCACTACCCAACCACAACTGCAATACCCTAAACCCAAAAACCCTACCCCCAGCACGACAACCTACACTACCCAAACCCCACTGCACTACCCTATACCGTAAAACATGACCCCTACACTACAAAAACACCACTACACTACCCTATACCCTAAAACATGACCCCCTACACTACACAAATACCACTGCACTACTCTAAACCCTAAACCACTATCCACAGCATGATCCCCTACACTATCCAAACAACACTACACTACTCTAAACCCTAAAACATTACCCCAGCACAACCCCCTACAGTACCCAAACACCACTGCACTACCCTACACTCTAAAACAATACCCCAGCGCGAACCCCTACACTACACAAACACCACTGCACTACCCCAAACCCTAAAACACTACCCCCAGCACGACCCCCTACGCTACACAAACACCACTGCACTACCCTAAAACACTATCCCCAGCACGACCCCCTACATTACACAAGCAACACTGTACTACCCTAAACCCTAAAACACTACCCCCAGCATGACCCCATTCACAACCCAAACACAACTGCACTACCCTACACCCAAAGACACTACAACCAGCATGACCCCTACACTACCCAAACACCACTGCACTAACCTAAACCCTAAAACACGACCTGCTACACTACACAAACACCACTGCACTACCCTAAACCCGTAAACATTACCCCCAGCACAACCCCCTACACTTCCCAAACATCACAGCACTATCCTAAACACTGAAACACTACCACCAGCATGACTCCCTACACAACCCAAACACAACTGCACTATCCTAAACCCTAAATCTACCCCAGCACAACCCCCTACATTACACAAACACTACTGCTCTACCCTAAACCCTAAAACACTACCCCCAGCACGACCCCCTTCACTACACAAACACCACTGCACTGCCTTAAAAACTAAAACACTACCCCCATCATGACCCCCTAAAATACACAAACACCACTCTACTACCCTAAACCCTAAATCTACCTCAGCATGACACCCTACATTACACAAACACTACTGCGCTACCCTAAACACTAAAACACTACCCCCAGCACGACCCCCTCCACGACACAAACACCACTGTACTACCCTAAACCCTAAAACACTACCCCCAGCATAACCTGCTTCACAACTCAAACACAACTGGACTACCCTACACCCGAAAACACTACACCCAGCATGACCCCCTACACTCCCCAAACACCACTGCACTACCCTAAACCCTAAAACACGACCCGCTACACTAGACAAACACCACTGCACTACCCTAAACCCTTAAACACTATCCCCAGCACGACCCCCTACAGTACCCAGACATCACTGCACTTCCCTAAACACTGAAACACTACCACCAGCACGACTCCCTACACTACCCAAACACAACTGCACTACCCTAAACCCTAAGTCTACCCCCAGCACAACTCCCTACACTACACAAACACCACTGCTCTACCCTAAACCCTAAAACACTACCCCAGCACGACCCCCTTCACTACACAAACACCACTGCACTGCCTTAAAACCTAAAACACTACCTCCAGCATGACCCCCTACACTACACAAACACCACTGTACTACCCTAAACCCTAAATCTACCCCAGCATGACCCCCTACACTACAGAGACACCAGTGCAGTACCCTAAACCCTAAAACACTACCCCAAGCACGACCCCCTACACTACGCAAACACCACTGTACTACCCTAAACCCTAAAACACTACCCCCAGCACGACCCCCTTCACAACCCAAACACAACTGCAATACCCTAAACCCAAAAACCCTACCCCCAGCACAACAACCTACACTACCCAAACCCCACTGCACTACCCTATACGTTAAAACATGACCCCCTACACTACAAAAACACCACTACACTACCCTATACCCTAAAAATTGACCCCCTACAGAACACAAATACCACTGCACTACCCCAAACCCTAAAACACTACCCCAGCACGACCCCCTATGCTACACAAACACCACTGCACTACCCTAAACCCTAAAACACTACCCCCAGCACGACCCCCTACACTACACAAACAACACTGTACTACCCTAAACCCTAAAACACTACCCCCAGCAGGACCCCCTTCACAACCCAAACACAACTGCACTACCCTACAACCAAAAACACTACAACCAGCATGACCCCCTACACTGCCCAAACACCACAGCACTAACCTAAACCCTAAAACACGACCTGCTACACTACACAAACACCACTGCACTACCCTAAACCCTAAAACACTACACCCAGCACTGTCCCCTACACTACACAAACACCACTGCACTACCCTAAACCCTAAAATACTACCCCCAGCATGACCCCCTTCACAACCCAAACACAACTGCACTACCCTACACCCAAAAACACTACAACCAGCATGACCCCCTACACTACCCAAACACCACTGCACTAACCTAAACCCTAAAACATGACCTGCTACACTACACAAACACCACTGCACTACCCTAAACCCGTAAACATTACCCCCAGCACGACCCCCTACACTTCCCAAACATCACAGCACTATCCTAAACACTGAAACACTACCACCAGCATGACTCCCTACACAACCCAAACACAACTGCACTATCCTAAACCCTAAATCTACCCCCAGCACAACCCCCTACATTACACAAACACCACTGTTCTACCCTAAACCCTAAAACACTACCCCCAGCACGACCCCCTTCGCTACACAAACACCACTGCACTGCCTTAAAAACTAAAACACTACCCCCATCATGACCCCCTAAACTACACAAACACCACTCTACTACCCTAAACCCTAAATCTACCCCAGCATGACACCCTACACTACACAGACACCAGTGCAGTACCCTAAACCCTAAAACACTAACCCAAGCACGACCCCCTCCACGACTCAAACACCACTGCACTACCCTAAACCCTAAAACACTACCCACAGCATGACCACATACACTACACAAACACCACTGCACTACCCTAAACCCTTAAACACTACCCCCTACACTACACAAATACCACTGTACTACTCTAAACCCTAAAACACTACCCCAGCATGATCCCCTACACTACACAAACACCACTGCACTACCCTAAACCCTAAAACACTACCCCCAGCATAACCCCCTACACTACCCAAACACACTGCACTACCCTAAACCCTAAAACACTAACCCCAGCATGAACCCCTACACTACCCAAACACCATTTTACTACCTTAAACCCTAAAACACTACCCCCAGCATGACCCAAACACTAGTGCACTACACTGAACCCTAAATCTACCCCCGGCATGACATCCCACACTACACAAACACCACTGCACTACCATAAACCCGAAGATACTTCCCCCAACATGAGCCATTACACTACATAAACACCACTGCAGTACCCTATAACCCTAAATCAAAGCCCCCAGCATTACCCCCTACACTATACAAACACCACTGCACTACCCTAAACCCTAGCACATTACCCCCAGCACAACCCCCTACAGTACCTAAACAGCACTACACTACCCTACATCCTAAAACACTACCCCATCGCGAACCCCTACACTATACAAACACCACAGCAATACCCCAAACCCTACAACACTACCCCCAGCACGACCCGCTACACTACACAAACACAACTGCACTACCCTAAACCCTAAAACACTACCGCCAGCTGGACCCCCTGCACTAAACAAACAACACTGTACTACCCTAAACCCTAAAACACTACCCCCAGCATAACCCGCTTCACAACTCAAACACAACTGGACTACCCTACACCCAGCATGACCCCCTACACTACCCAAACACCACTGCACTACCCTAAACCCTAAAACACGACCAGCTACACTACACAGACACCACTGCACTACCCTAAACCCTTAAACACTATCCCCAGCACGACCCCCAACACTACCCAAACATCACTGCACTACCCTAAACACTGAAACACTACCACCAGCACGACTCCCTACACTACTCAAACACAACTGCACTACCCTAAACCCTAAGTCTACCCCCAGCACAATTCCCTACACTACACAAACACCACTGCTCTACCCTAAACCCTAAAACACTACCCCCAGCACGACCCCCTTCACTACACAAACACCACTGCACTGCCTTAAAACCTAAAACACTACCTCCAGCATGACCCCCTACACTACACAAACACCACTTTACTACCCTAAACCCTAAATCTACCCCAGCATGACCCCCTACACTACACAGACACCAGTGCAGTACCCTCAACCCTAAAACACTACCCCAAGCACGACCCCCTACACTACGCAAACACAACTGTACTACCCTAAACCCTAAAACACTACCCCCAGCACGACCCCCTTCACAACCCAAAAACAACTGCAATACCCTAAACCCAAAAACCCTACCCCCAGCATGACAACTTACACTACCCAAACCCCACTGCACTACCCTATACCTTAAAACATGACCCCCTACACTACAAAAACACCACTACACTACCCTATACTCTAAAACATGACCCCCTACAGTACACAAATACCACTGCACTACCCTAAAACACTACCCCCAGCATGACCCCCTACACTACACAAACAACACAGTACTACCCTAGACCCTAAAACACTACCCCCAGCATGACCCCCTTCACAACCCAAACACAACTGCTTTACCCTACACCCAAAAACACTCCAACCAGCATGACCCCCTACACTACCCAAACACCACAGCACTAACCTAAACCCTAAAACACGACCTGCTACACTACACAAACACCACTGCACTATACTAAACCCTTAAACACTACCCCCAGCACGACCCCCTACACTTCTCAAACACAACTGCACTATCCTAAACCCTAAATCTACCCCAGCACAACCCCCTACACTACATAAACACCACTGCACTACCCTCAACCCTAAAAACAATGCCCCCAGCACTACACCCTACTCTTCCCAAATGCCGCTGCACTACCCTACACTCTAAAACACTATCCCCAGCACTACCCCCTACACTACACAAGAAAATCTGCACTACTCTGATACATAAAACACTATCCGCAGCAGTACCCCCTACACTACCCAACCACCACTGCACTACCCTAAACCCTAAAACACTACCCCCAGCATTACCCCCTACACTATACAAACACCACTGCACTACCCTAAACCCTAAAACATTGCCCCCAGCACAACCCCCTACAGTACCCAAACAGCACTACATTACCCTACACCCTAAAACACTACCCCATCGCGAACCCCTACACTATACAAACACCACTGCAATACCCCAAACCCTAAAACACTACCCCCAGCACGACCCGCTATGCTACACAAACACAACTGCACTACCCTAAACCCTAAAACACTACCCCCAGCTGGACCCCCTACACTAAACAAACAACACTTTACTACCCTAAACCCTAAAACACTACCCCCAGCATAACCCCCTTCACAACTCACACACAACTGGACTACCCTACACCCAAAATCAATACACCCAGCATGACCCCCTACACTACCCAAACACCACTGCACTAGCTAAACCCTAAAACACGACCCGCTACACTACACAAACACCACTGCACTACCCTAAACACTTAAACACTACCCCCAGCACGACCCCCTACACTACCCAAACTTCACTGCACTACCCTAAACCCTAAATCTACCCCCAGCACAACCCTCTACACTACACAAACACCACTGCTCTACCCCAAAACACTACCCCCAGCACGACCCCCTTCACTACACAAACACCACTGCACTGCCTTAAAACCTAAAACGCTACCTCCAGCATGACCCCCTACACTACACAAACACCACTGTACTACCCTAAACCCTAAATCTACCCCAGCATGACCCTCTACGCTACACAGACACCAGTGCAGTACCCTAAACCCTAAAACACTACCCCAGCATGACCCCCTTCACAACTCAAACACAACTGCAATACCCTAAACCCAAAAATCCTACCCCCAGCACGAGAACCTACACTACCCAAACCCCACTGCACTACCCTATACTTTAAAACATGACCCCCTACACTACAAAAACACCACTACACTACCCTATACTCTAAAACATGACCTCCTACAGTACACAAATACCACTGCACTACCCTAAACCCTAAAACACTATCCACAGCATGACCCCCTTCACTATACAAACACCACTGCACTACTCTAAACCCTAAAACATTACCCCAGCACAACCCCCTACAGTACCCAAACACTACTGCACTACCCTACACCCTAAAACACTACCCCAGCGCAAACCCCTACACTACACAAACACCACTGCACTACCCCAAACCCTAAAACACTACCCCAGCATGACCCCCTATGCTACACAAACACCACTGCACTACCCTAAACCCTAAAACACTACCCCCATCACGACCCCCTACACTACACAAACAACACTGTACTACCCTAAACCCTCAAACACTACCCCCAGCATGACCCCCTTCACAACCCAAACACAACTGCACTACCCTACACCCAAAAGCACTACAACCAGCATGACCCCCTACACTACCCAAACACCACAGCACTAACCTAAACCCTAAAACACGACCTGCTACACTACAAAAACACCACTGCACTACACTAAACCCTTAAACACTACCCCCAGCACGACCTCCTACACTTCCCAAACACAACTGCACTATCCTAAACCCTAAATCTACCCCCAGCACAACTCCCTACACTACATAAATACCACTGCACTACCCTCAACCCTAAAAACAATACCCCCAGCACTACACCCTACTCTTCCCAAACACCGCTGCACTACCCTACACTCTAAAACACTATCCCCAGCGCTACACCCTACACTACACAAGAAAAACTGCACTACCCTAAACCATAAAACACTATCCGCAGCAGTACCCCCTACAATACCCAAACACCACTGCACTACCCTAAACCCTAAAACACTACCCCCAGCATTACCCCCTGCACTATACAAACACCACTGCACTACCCTAAACCCTAAAACATTACCCCCAGCACAACCCCCTACAGTACCCAAACAGCACTACACTACCCTACACCCTAAAACACTACCCCATCGCGAACCCCTACACTATACAAACACCACTGCAATACCCCAAACCCTAAAACACTACCCCCAGCACGACCCGCTATGCTACACAAACACAACTGCACTACCCTAAACCTTAAAACACTACCCCCAGCTGGACCCCCTACACTAAACAAACAACACTGTACTACCCTAAACCCTAAAACACTACCCCCAGCATAACCCCCTTCACAACTCAAACACAACTGGACTACCCTACACCCGAAAACACTACACCCAGCATGACCCTTTACACTACCCAAACACCACCGCACTACCCTAAACCCTAAAACACGACCCGCTACACTACACAAACACCACTGCACTACCCTAAACCCTTAAAAACTACCCCCAGCACGACCCCCTACACTACCCAAACATCACTACACTACCCTAAACCCTAAATCTACCCCCAGCACAACCCCCTACACTACACAAACACCACTGTTCTACCCTAAAACACTACCCCCAGCACGACCCCCTTTACTACACAAACACCACTGCACTGCCTTAAAACCTAAAACACTACCTCCAGCATGACCCCCTACACTACACAAACACCACTGTACTACCCTAAACCCTAAATCTACCCCAGCATGACCCCCTACACTACACAGACACCAGTGCAGTACCCTAAACCCTAAAACACTATCCCAAGCACGACCCCCTACACTACACAAACACCACTGTACTACCCTAAACCCAAAAACCCTAACCCCAGCACGACAACCTACACTACAAAAACACCACTGCACTACCCTATACCCTAAAACATGACCCCCTACACTACACAAATACCACTGCACTACCCTAAACCCTAAAACACTATCCACAGCATGACCCCCTACACTATACAAACACCACTGCACTACTCCAAACACTAAAACATTACCCCAGCACAATCCCCTACAGTACCCAAACACCACTGCACTACCCTAAACCTTAAATCTACCTCCAGCACAAACCCCTACATTACCCATACTCCACTTCACTTCCCCAAACCCTGAAACACTACCCGCAGCATGACCCCCTACACTACACAAACACCACTGCACAGCCCTAAACCCTAAAACAATACCCCAGCATGACCCCTACACTACCCAAACATTACTGCACTGCACTGCCCTAAACATTAAAACACTACCCCCAACACGACCCCCTACACTACTCAAACACCACTGAACTACCCTAATCCATAAAACACTACCCTCAGGAAGAGCCCCTACACTACACAAACACCACTGAACTTCCCTAAACCATAAAACACTACCCCCAGCAAGACCCCCTACAATACACAAACACCACTGCACTACCCTAAACCCTAAAACACGACCCACTGCACTGCAAAAAAAACACTGCACTGCCCTAAACCCTAAAATACTACCCATGCACTACGCCCTTCACTACCCAAACACCACTGCACCTCCCTAAACCATAAAACACTACCCCCAGCATGACCCCCTACACTAAACAAACACCACGGCACTACCCTAAAGCCTAAAACACTACGCCCAGCAGTACGCCCTACACTACCCAAAGACAACTGAACTTCCCTAAACTCTAAAACACTACCCCAGCATGACCCCCTACACTACACAAACATAACTGTACTACCCTACTGCACTACCCTAAACCATAAAACACTAACCCCTTATGACCCCCTACAATACCCAAACACCACTGCACTATCCTAAACCCTAAACCACTACCCCCAGCACGACCCCCTGCACTACACAAACACCACTGCTCTACCCTAAACCCTAAAACTATCACCAGCACGACCCCCTACACTACCCAAAAACCACTACACTACCCTAACCCCTAAATCTACCCCCAGCATGACCCCCTACACTAAGCACACACCACTGCACTACCCTAAACCGTAAAATACTACCACCAGCATGACCCCCTATACTACCCGAACACCACTGCACTACCCTAAACCCGAAATCTACCTCCAGCACAAACTCCTACATTACCCATACTCCACTGCACTACCATAAACCCTGAAACACTACCCGCAGCATGACCTCCTACACTACATAAACACAACTGCACAGCCCTAAACCCTAAAACAATACCCCAGCACGACCCCCTACACTACCCAAACATTACTGCACTGCCCTAAACCTGAAAACACTACCCCCAACATGACCCCCTACACTACTCAAACACCACTGCACTACCCTAATTCATAAAACACTACCCCCAGCAAGACCCACTACACTACACAAACCCCACTGCACTACCCTTAACCCTAAAACACTACCCACAGCACGACCCATTCACTACACAAACACCACTGCACTGCCTTAAACCCTAAAACACTACCCCCAGCATGACCCCTACAATACACAAACACCACTGTACTACCCTAAACCCTACATCTACCCCCAGAGTGACTCCCTACACTACACAAACACCACTTCTCTACCCTAAACCCTAAAATACTACCCAGAGCATGAACCCCTAAACTACTCGAACACCACTGCACTACCCTAAACCTTAAATCTACCTCCAGCACAAACCCCTACATTACCCATACTCCACTGCACTACCCCAAACCTTGAAACACTACCCGCAGCATGACCGCCTACACTACACAAACACCACTGCACAGCCCTAAACCCTAAAACAATACCCCAGCACGACCCCTACACTACCCAAACATTACTGCCCTAAACCTAAAAACACTACCCCCAACATGACCCCCTACACTACTCAAACACCACTGCACTACCCTAATCCATAAAACACTACCCTCAGCAAGACCCCCTACACTACACAAACACAACTGAACTTCCCTAAACCATAAACACTACCCCCAGCAAAACCCCCTACAATACACAAACACCACTGCACAGCCCTAAACCATAAAACACGACCCACTGCATGACCCTCTACACTAAACACCACGGCACTACCCTAAAGCATAAAACACTACGCCCAGCAGTACGCCCTACACTACCCAAACACAACTGCACTTCCCTAAACTCTAAAACACTACCCCAGCATGACCCTCTACACTACACAAACATAACTGTACTATCCTACTGCACTACCCTAAACCATAAAACACTAACCCCAGCATGACCCCTACACTACCCAAACACCACTGCACTATCCTAAACCCTAAACCACGACCACCAGCATGACCCCCTGCACTACTCAATCACCACTGCACTACCCGAAACCCTAAAACACTACCCCAGCACGACCCCCTACACTACCCAAACATCACTGCTCTACCCTAAACCCTAAAACACTACCCCCAGCACGACCCCCTTCACTACACAAGTGGAGAAGTGTGGCTCAATGATTAGAGCGGCAGGTCCTGATGCAGAGGTCTAGCCCGGGACCAGGGTTCAATTCCCCGCCTCGGCGGGTCTTGGGCTCAAAAACTCCACGGACATGATAATTCTCGCCTCGGTGCCTATTCCAATCATGGAGTCCCACTCTGCAACTCTGGGCAATAGCTTGCTTAATCTCCACAACGGCCCCCACAACGCTAAGGATGCCTGGCCTCCACCTTGGGGGTGCCCAGGAGTGGACGCCTCACAGGGAAAGCCAGGATGGGTTCCACAGCGGTATTCGTACAAGCGCCTTGAGACCCTTGCGGGTGAGTAGTGCGCTATACAAGTATCAATTTACATTTTACATTTACCCCCTACACAACCCGAACACCACTGCACCTCCCTAAACCCTAAATCTACCTCCAGCACAAACCCCTACATTACCCATACTCCACTGCACTAACCTAAACCCTGAAACACTACCCGCAGCATGACCCCCTACACTACACACACACCACTGCACAGCCCTAAACCCTAAAACAATACCCCAGCACGACCCCCTACACTCCCCAAACATTACTGCACTGCACTGCCCTAAACCTGAAAACACTACCCCCAACACGACCCCTACACTACTCAAACACCACTGCACTACCCTAATCCATAAAACACTACCCCAGCATGACCCCCTACACTACACAAACATAACTGTACTACCCTACTGCACTACCCTAAACCATAAAACACTAACCCCAGCATGACCCCCTACACTACCCAAACACCACTGCACTATCCTAAACCCTAAACCACTACCCCCAGCACGACCCCCTGCACTACACAAACACCACTGCTCTACCCTAAAACTATCACCAGCACGACACCCTACACCACCCAAAAACCACTACACTACCCTAACCCCTAAATCTACCCCCAGCATGACCCCCTACACTACACAAATACCACTGCGCTACACTAAACCCTAAAACACTACCCCCAGCACGACTTTTTACACTACCTGAACACGACTGCGCTTTCCTAAACCCTAAGACACTTCCCCAAGTATGACCCATTACACTAAACACACACCACTGCACTACCCTAAACCCTAAAATACTACCACCAGCATGACCCCCTATACTACCCGAACACCACTGCACTACCCTAAACCCGAAATCTACCTCCAGCACAAACTCCTACATTACCCTTACTCCACTGCACTACCATAAACCCTGAAACACTACCCGCAGCATGACCTCCTACACTACATAAACACAACTGCACAGCCGTAAACCCTAAAACAATACCCCAGCACGACCCCCTACACTACCCAAACATTACTGCACTGCCCTAAACCTGAAAACACTACCCCCAACATGACCCCCTACACTACTCAAACACCACGGCACTACCCTAATTCATAAAACACTACCCCCAGCAAGACCCCCTACACTACACAAACCCCACTGCACTACCCTTAACCCTAAAACACTACCCACAGCACGACCCCCTGCACCACAAAAACGCCACTGCACTACCCTAAACCCTAAAACACTACCCCCTACACTACACAAACACCACTTCACTACCCTTAACCCTAAAACTATATACCCAGCAGGACCCTCTACACTTCACAAACTCCTCTGCACTACCCTAAACCCTTAAACACTACCCCCAGCACGACCCCCTACACTACCCAAACATCACTGCACTACGCTAAAACCTAAAACACTACCCCCAGCATGACCCCTTCACTACACAAACACCACTGCATTACCCTAAACCGTAAAACACTAACCAGAGCACGACCCCCAACACTGCAAAAACACCACTGCACTACCCTAAACCATAAAACACTATCCATCACAACCCCTACACTACACAAACACCACTGCACTACCCTAAACTCTAAAGCACGACCCCCAGCACGACCCCCTACACTACCCAAACACCACTACTCTACCTTAAACCCTAAAACACTACACCCAGCACGACTTCATACACTAAACAAACACCACTGCACTACCCTAAACCCTACAACAATACCCCTAGCACGAGTCCCTACACTACCCAAAAACCACTGCACTACACTGAACCCAAAATCTACCCGCAGCAAGACCTCTTACACTAAAAAAACACCATTGCACTACCCTAAACCCTAAAACACGAACCCCTGCACGAACCCCTACACTACCCAAACACCACTGCACTACCCTGAACCCTAAAATATGACCCCTAAACTACAGACACACCACTGCACTACCCTAAACCCTAAAACCCTACCCACAGCATGACCCCCTACACTACACAAACACAACTTCACTACCCTAAACCCTAAGACACTTCCCCAGCATGTCCCATTACACTACACAAACACCACTGCATTACCCTAAACCCTAAAACACTAACCAGAGCACGACCCCCACGACTACAAAAACACCACTGCACTACCCTATACCCTAAAACACTACCCCCTACACTACTCAAAGACCTTTGCACTACCCTAAACCCTTAAACACTACCCCCAGCATGACCCCCTTCACAACCCAAACAAAACTGCACTACCCTAAACCCAAAAACACTAACCCCAGCAAGACCCCCTACACTACCCAAACACCACTGCACTACCTTAAACCCTAAAACACGACCCCACACACTACACAAACACCACTGCACTACCCTAAACCCTAGAATTCTAACCACAGCACGGCCACCTACACTACAATAACACCACTGTACTACCCTAAACCATAAAACACTATCCCCTACACTACACAAAGACCTCTGCACTACCCTAAACCCTTAAACACTACCCCAGCACTATCCCCAATACTACCCAAACACCACTGCACTACCCTAAACCCTAAAACACTACCCCATCATGACCCCCTACACTACACAAACACCACTGCACTACCCTAAACCCTAAAACACTACCCCCAGCACGACCCCCTACTCTACCCAAACACCACTGCACTACCCTAAACCCTAAAACACTATACCCAGCACAACTCCATACACTACTCAAACACCACTGCACTACCCTATGCCCTACAACACTACCACCAGTATGAGTCCCTACAATACCCAAACACCACTACACTACACTGAACTCTAAATCTACCCCCGCATGACCTCCCACACTACACAAACACCATTGCACTACCCTAAACCCTAAAACACGAACCCCTGCACGAACCCTTACACTACCAAAACACCACTGCACTACCCTAAACCCTAAAACACTAACCCCAGCATGACCCCCTACACTACCCAAACACCACTGCACTACCCTCTACCCTAAAATATGACCCCCTACACTACACAAAAACCACTGCACTACCCTAAGCCCTAAAACCCTACTCACAGCATGACCCCCTACACTACACAAACACCACTGCACTACCCTAAACCCTAAGACACTTCCCCCAGCATGTCCCATTACACTACACAAAACCACTTCATTACCCTAAATCCTAAAACACTACCCCCAGCATGAACCCCTACACTACCCGAACACCACTGCACTACCCTAAGCACTAAAACCCTACCCACAGCATGACCCCCTACACTAAACAAACACCACTCCACTACCCTAAACCCTAAAACACTAACCAGATCACGACCCCCTACACTACAAAACCACCACTGCACTACCCTAAACCCTAAAACACTACACCCTACACTACACAAACACCACTGCACTACCCTAAACCCCAAAACACTACCCCCAGCATGACCCCCTACACTGCACAAACACCACTGCATTACCCTAAACACTAAAACACTACACCCAGCACAACTTCATACACTACACAAACATCACTGCACTACCTTAAACCCTACACAATACCCCTAGCATGAGTCCCTACACTACCCAAACACCACTGCACTACACTGAACCCTAAATCTACCCGCAGCATGACCTCTTACACTACACAAACACCACTGCACTTCCCTAAGCCCTAAAACCCTACCTACAGCATGACTCCCTACACTACCCAACCACCACTGCACTACCCTAAACCCTAAAACACTACCCCCTTCACGACGCCCTACACTACCCAAACATCACTACACTACCCTAAACCCTAAAAAACTACCCCAGCAAGACCCCCTAAACTACACACACACCAATGCACTACCCTAAACCCTAAAACCCTACCCACAGCATGACCGCCTACACTACACAAACACCACTGCACTACCCTAAACCCTAAGACACTTCCCCCAGCATGTCCCATTACACTACAGAAACACCACTGCACTACCCTAAACCCTAAAACACTACCCCCAGCATCACCCCTTACACCACCCGAACTCCACTGCACTACCCTAAACCATAAATCTACCCCAGTATAAACCCCTACACTACCCAAACACAACTGCACTACCCTAAACCCTGAATCTCTACCCGCAGCATGACCCCCTACACTACCCAAACACCACTGCACTACACTGAACCCTAAACCTACCCCCAGCATGACATCGCACACTACAAAAACACCACTGCACTACCCTAAACCCTAAAAAACTACCCCAGCACGAACCCCTATACTACCCAAACACCACTGCACTACCCTAAACCCTTAAACATTATCCTCAGCATGACCCCCTACACTACCCAAACACCACTGCACTACCCTATACCCTAAAACAGGACCGCCTACACTACACAAACACCACTGCACTACCCTAAACCCTAAAACACTACAAACAGCATGACCCCCTACACTACACAAACACCACTGCACTGCCTTAAACCCTAAAACACTACCCCCAGCATGACCCCCTACAATACACAAACACCACTGTACTACCCTAAACCCTAAATCTACCCCCAGCATGACTCCCTACACTACACACACACCACTGCACTACCCTAAACCCTAAGACACTTCCCCCAGCATGACCCATTTTACTACACAAACCCCACTACAGTAGCCTAAACCCTAAAACACTACCCCCAGCATGACCCCTACACTACCTGAACACTTCTGCACCACCCTAAACCCTAAATCTACCCCAGTACGACCCCCTACAATACACAAACATCACTGTACTACCCTAAACCCTAAATCTGCCCCCAGCGTGACCCCCTACACTACACAAACACCACAGCACTACCCTAAAACCTAAAACACTACCCCAAGCACAACCCCTACCCTACACAAACACAACTGCACAACCCTAAACCCAAAAACAGTACCCCGAGCACGACCCCCTACACTACCCAAACACCTCTGCACTACCCTAAGCCCTAAAACACGACCCCGTACACTGCACAAACACCACTGCACTACCCTAAAACCTAAAACACTACCCCCAGCAAGACCCCCTCCACTAAACAAACACCACTGCACTCACCTAAACCCTAAAACACTACCCGCTACTCAACACAAACACCACTGCACTACCCTAAACCCTAAAACACTACTCCCAGCACAACCCCCTACACTGCACAAACACCACTGCACTACCCTAAACCATAAAACACTACCCCAACACTACCCAAACACCACTGAACTACCCTAAACCCTAAAACATTACTCCCTTCACGACCCCCTACACTACACAAACACCACTGCACTACCCTAAACCCTAAAACACCACCCCAGCACGATCCCCTACACTACCCAAACACCACTGCACTACCCTAAAACACTACACCCAGCATGACTTCATACACTACACAAACACCACTGCACTACCCTAAACCCTTAAACACTACTCCCAGCACGAGTACCTACACTACCCACACACAACTGCACTATACTGAACCCTAAATCTACCCCAAGCATGACCTCCCACACTACACAAACACAACTGCACTACCCTAAACCATAAAACACTACCCCCAGCAGTACCCCCTACACTATCCAAACACCACTGCACTACCCTAAACCCTAAAACACCACCCCCAGCACGACCTCCTACACTACACAAACACCACTGCACTACCCTAAACCCTAAAACATTACCCCAACACGACCCCCTACACTACACAAACACCACTGCACTACCCTAAACTTAAAACAGTACCCCAACATGACCCACTACACTACACAAACACCACTGTACTACCCTAAACCCTAAAACACTACCCCCAGCATGACCTCATTCACAACTTAAAGACAACTGCACTACCCTAAACCCAAAAACACTACCCCCAGCATGACCCCCAACACTACCCAAACACCACTGCACTACCCTAAACCCTAAAACACGACCCCCTAAACTACACAAACACCACTGCTCTACCCTAAAGCCTAAAACACTGACCACAGCACGACTCCCTACACTACAAAAACACCACTGCACTACCCTAAAGCCTAAAACACTATCCCCTACATTACACAAACACCACTGCACTACCCTAAACATTTAAACACTACCCCCGCATGACCCCCTACACTATCCAAACATCACAGCACTACCCTAAACACTAAAACACTACCACCAGCATGACTCCCTACACTACCCAAACACAACTGCAATACCCTAAATCTAACCCCAGCATAACCCCCTACACCACACAAACACCACTGCACTACCCTAAACCCTAAAACACTACCCCCAGCACAACCCACTTCACTACACACTGCACTTCCATTAAACCTAAAACACTAGCCCCAGCAAAACCCCATACACTACACAAACACCACTGTACTACCCTAAACCCTAAATCTACCCCAGCATGACCCCCTACAATACACAGACACCAGTGCAGTACCCTAACCCTAAAACACTGCCCAAAGCACGACCCCCTATACTACACAAACACCACTGTACTACCCTAAACCCTAAAACACTACCCCCAGCACGACCCCTTCACTACCCAAACACAACTGCACTACCCTAATTCCAAAAACCCTACCCCCAGCAAGACCCCTAAACTACCCACTGCACTACCCTATACCTTAAAACATGACAACCCTACACTACACAAACACCATTGCACTACCCTAAACCCTAAAACACTACGAACAGCATGACCCCCTACACTACAAAAACACCACTGCACTACCCTAAACGCATAAACACTACCTCCTATACTTCACAAACACCACTGTACTACCCTAAACCCTAAAACACTAACCCCAGCATTACCCCCTACACTACCCAAACACCACTGCACTACTCTAACCCCGAAAACACTACCCCCAGCATTACCTCCTACACTATACAAACACCATTGCACTACCCTAAACCCTAAAACACTATCACCAGCATTACCCCCTCACAACACAAACATCACTACACTACCATAAACCCTAAATCTACCCCCAGCATGACCCGTACACTACCCAAACACCACTGCACTACCCTAAACTATAAAACACTACCCCAGCATGAACCCCTACACTACACAAACACCACTACACTACCCTATACCCTAAAACACTACCCGCAGCACGACCCGCTACACTACCCAAACACCACTGCACTACACTAAACACTAAATCTATCCCTGGCATGAAATCCCACACTACACAAACACCAATGCACTACCCTAAACCCTAAAAAACGTCCCCCAGCACGAACCCCTACACTACCCAAACACCACTGCACTACCCTAAACCCTTAAACATTATCCTCAGCATGTCCCCCTACACTACCCAAACACCACTGCCCTACCCTATACCCTAAAACATGACCGCCTACACTACACAAACACCACTGCACTACCCTAAAACACTACCCACAGCATGACCCCCTACACTACACATACACCACTGCACTACCCCAAACCCAAAAACACTTCCCCCAGCATGACCCATTTCACTACACAAACACCACTGCACTACCCTGTACCTTACAACATGACCACCTACACTACATAAACACCACTGCACTACCCTAAACCCTAAAACACTACCCCCAGCATAACCCACTACACTACCCGAACACCACTGCACTGCCCTAAACCCTAAATCTACCCCAGCACAAACCCCTACACTACCCAAAAACCACTGCACTACCCTAAACCCTGAAACAATACCCGTAGCATGACCCCCTACACTATACAAACACCACTGCACTACCCTAAACCCTAAAACACTACCCCCTACACTACAAAAACACCACTGCACTACCCTCAACCCTAAAACACTACCCCCAGCACTACGCCCTACACTAACCAAAAACCACTGCACTACCCTAAACCTTAAAACACTATTCCCAGCACTACCCACTACACTACACAAACACAACTGCACTACCTTAAACCATAAAACACTACCCCAGCAGTATCCCTACACTACCCAAACACCACTGCTCTACCCTAGACCCTAAAAGAGTACCCCCAGCACGACCCCCTACACTACCCAAACACCACTGCACTACCCTAAATCCTAAAACACTACCCCAGCGCGAACCCATACACTACACAAACACCACGGCACTACCCCAAACCCTAAAACACTACCCCCTGCACAACCCCCTACACAACACAAACACCACTGCCCTACCCTAATCCCTAAACCACTACCCCCAGCACGACCCCCTACACTACACAAACAGCACTGTACTACCCTAAACCCTAAAACACTACCCCCAGCATAACCCACTACACTACCCGAACACCACTGCACTGCCCTAAACCCTAAATCTACCCCAGCACAAACCCCTACACTACCCAAAAACCACTGCACTACCCTAAACCCTGAAACAATACCCGCAGCATGACCCCCTACACTATATAAACACCACTGCCCTGCCCTAAACTCTAAAACACTACCCCAGCACAACCCGCTACAGTACCCAAACACCACTGCACTGCACTGCCCTAAACCCGAAAATACTTCCCCCAGCACGACCCCTTATACTACTCAAACACCACTGCACTACCCTAAACCCTAAAACTACCCAAGCACAAACCCCTACACTACCCAAACACCCCTGTACTACCCTAAACCCTGAATCAATACCCGTTGCATGAACCCCTGCACTACACAAACACCACTGCACTGCCGTAAACTCTAAAACACTACCCCCAGCACGACCCCCTACAGTACCCAAACACCACTGCACTGCACTGCCCTAAACCCAAAAACACTTCCTCCAGCACGACCGCCTACACTACTCAAACACCACTGCACTACCCTAAAGCCTAAAACATTACCCCCTACACTACACAAACACCACTGCACTGCCCTCAACCCTAAAACACTACCCCCAGCACTACGCCCTACACTAGCCAAAAACCACTGCACTACTCTAAACCTTAAAACACTATTCCCAGCACTACCCACTACACTACACAAACACAACTGCACTACCCTAAACCATAAAAAACATCCCCCAGCACGAACCCCTACACTACCCAAACACCACTGCTCTACCCTAAACCCTAAAACAGTACCCACAGCACGACCCCCTACACTACCCAAACTCCACTGCACTACCCTAAACCCTAAAACACTACCCCAGCGCGAATCCATACACTACACAAACACCACGGCACTACCCCAAACCCTAAAACACTATCCCCAGAACAACCCCCTACACGACACAAACACCACTACCCTACCCTAATCCCTAAACCACTACCCCCAGCACGACCCCCTACACTACACAAACAGCACTGTACTACCCTAAACCCTAAAACACTACCCCCAGCACGACCCCCTTCAAAATCCAAACACAACTGCACTACCCTAAACCCAAAAACACTACCCCCAGCATGACCCCCTACACTACCTAAAGAGCACTGCACTACCCTAAACCCTAAAACATGACCCCCTACACTACACAAACACTACTGCACAACCATAACCCCTTAAACACTACCCCAAGGATGACCCCCTACACTACCCAAACACCACTGCACTACCCTAAACCCTAAAACACTACCCCCAGCATGACCCCCTACACTACACAAACACCACTGCACTGCCCTAAACCCTAAAACATTACCCCAAGCACGACCCCCTACACTACACAAACACCACTGCACTACCCTAAACCCTAAAACATTACCCCCAGCACGACCCCCTACACTACAAACACCACTGCACTACCCTAAACTTAAAACAGTACCGCAACATGACCCACTACATTACACAAACACCACTGTAGTGCCCCAAGCCCTAAAATACTACCCCAGCACGACCCCCTACACTACAAGAACACCACTGCACTACCCTAAACCCTAAAACACTATCCCCAGCATGACCCCCTCACAACAAAAACACAAGTACACTACCCTAAACCCTACATCTACCCCCAGCATCACCCCCTCCACTACCCAAACACCACTGCACTACCCTAAACCATAAAACACTATCCCCAGCATGAACCCCTGCACTACCCAAACACCACTGCACTGCCTTAAACCCCAAAACACTATGGCCGGCACGACCCCCAACACTACCCAAACACCTCTGCACTACCCTAAAACATGACCCCCTACACTACACAAACACCACTGCACTACCCTAAACCCTCAACTACCACCCCCAGCACAACCCCCTACACTACAGAAACACCACTGTACTACCATAAACCCTAAAACACTACCCCAGCACAACCCCCTACACTACACAAACACCACTATACTACCCTAAACCCTAAAACACTACCCCCAGCAGTACCCCCTACACTACCCAAACACAACTGCACTAACCTAATCTCTAAAACACAACCCCCAGCATGACCCCCTACACTACACAAACACCACTGCACTACCCTAAACCCTTAAACATTATCCTCAGCATGACCACCTACACTACCCAAACACCACTGCACTACCCAATACCCTAAAACATGACCGCCTACACTACACAAACACCACTGCACTACCCTAAACTCTAAAACACTACCCCCAGCATAACCCCCTACACGACCCGAACAGCACTGCACTACCCTAAACACTAAATCTACCCCAGCACAAACACCTACACTACCCAAAAACCACTGCACTACCATAAACCGTGAAACAATACCAGCAGAATGACTCACTACACTACACAAACACCAATGCACTGCCCTAATCTCTAAAACACAACCCCCAGCACGACCTGCTATAATACCCAAACACCACTGCACTGCACAGCCCTAATCCCGAAAATACTTCCCCCAGCACGACCCACTAAACTACTCAAACACCACTGCACTACCCTAAACCCTAAAACACTACCCCTACACTATGCAAACACCACTGCACTACCCTCAACCCTAAAACACTACCCCCAGCACTACGCACTACACTACCCAAAAACCACTGCACTACCCTAAACCTTAAAACACTATCCCCAGCACTACCCCCTACACTACACAAACACAACTGCACTACCCTAAACCATAAAACACTACCCCCAGCAGTACCCCTACACTAACCAAACACCACTGCTCCTCCCTAAACCCTAAAACAGTACCCCCAGCACGACCCCCTACACTACCCAAACACCACTGCCAAACCCTAAACCCTAAAACACTACACCAGCGCGAACCCATACACTACACACACACCACTGCACTACGCCAATCCCAAAAACACTACCCCCAGCACAACCCCCTACACTACACAAACACCACTACACTACCCTAAACCACTACCCCCAGCACGACCCCCTATGCTACACAAACAGCACTGTACTACCCTAAACCCTAAAACACTACCCCCAGCACGACCCCCTTCACAACCAAAACACCGCTGCACTACTCTCAACCCTAAAACACTACCCCCAGCACTACGCACTACACTACCCAAAAACCACTGCACTAACCTATACCTTAAAACACTATCCCCAGCACTACCCCCTACACTACACAAACACAACTGCACTACCCTAATCCATAAAACACTACCCTCAGCAGTACCCCTACACTACCCAAACACCACTGCTCTACCCTAAACCCTAAAACAGTACCCCCAGCACGACCCCCTACACTACCCAAACACCACTGCCAAACCCTAAACCCTAAAACACTACCCCAGCGCAAACCCATACACTACACAAACACCACTGCACTACCCCAAACCCAAAAACACTACCCCCAGCACAACCCCCTACACTACACAAACACCACTGCACTACCCTAATCCCTAAACCACTACCACCAGCACGACCCCCTATGCTACACAAACAGCACTGTACTACCCTAAACCCTAAAACCCTACCCCCAGCAAGACCCCTAAACTACCCAAACACCACTGCACTACCCTAAACCCTAAAACACTACCCCCTACACTACAAAAACACCACTGCACTACCCTCAACCCTAAAACACTACCCCCAGCACTACGCCCTACACTAACCAAAAACCACTGCACTACCCTAAACCTTAAAACACTATTCCCAGCACTACCCACTACACTACACAAACACAACTGCACTACCTTAAACCATAAAACACTACCCCCAGCAGTATCCCTACACTACCCAAACACCACTGCTCTACCCTAAACCCTAAAAGAGTACCCCCAGCACGACCCCCTACACTACCCAAACACCACTGCACTACCCTAAATCCTAAAACACTACCCCAGCGCGAACCCATAAACTACACAAACACCACGGCACTACCCCAAACCCTAAAACACTACCCCCTGCACAACCCCCTACACTACACAAACAGCACTGTACTACCCTAAACCCTCAAACACTACCCCCAGCATAACCCACTACACTACCCGAACACCACTGCACTGCCCTAAACCCTAAATCTACCCCAGCACAAACCCCTACACTACCCAAAAACCACTGCACTACCCTAAACCCTGAAACAATACCCGCAGCATGACCCCCTACACTATATAAACACCACTGCCCTGCCCTAAACTCTAAAACACTACCCCAGCACAACCCGCTACAGTACCCAAACACCACTGCACTGCACTGCCCTAAACCCGAAAATACTTCCCCCAGCACGACCCCTTACACTACTCAAACACCACTGCACTACCCTAAACCCTAAAACTACCCAAGCACAAACCCCTACACTACCCAAACACCCCTGTACTACCCTAAACCCTGAATCAATACCCGTAGCATGAACCCCTACACTACACAAACACCACTGCACTGCCGTAAACTCTAAAACACTACCCCCAGCACGACCCCCTACAGTACCCAAACACCACTGCACTGCACTGCCCTAAACCCAAAAACACATCCTCCAGCACGACCGCCTACACTACTCAAACACCACTGCACTACCCTAAACCCTAAAACATTACCCCCTACACTACACAAACACCACTGCACTGCCCTCAACCCTAAAACACTACCCCCAGCACTACGCCCTACACTAGCCAAAAACCACTGCACTACTCTAAACCTTAAAACACTATTCCCAGCACTACCCACTACACTACACAAACACAACTGCACTACCCTAAACCATAAAAAACATCCCCCAGCACGAACCCCTACACTACCCAAACACCACTGCTCTACCCTAAACCCTAAAACAGTACCCACAGCACGACCCCCTACACTACCCAAACACCACTGCACTACCCTAAACCCTAAAACACTACCCCAGCGCGAATCCATACACTACACAAACACCACGGCACTACCCCAAACCCTAAAACACTATCCCCAGAAAAACCCCCTACACGACACAAACACCACTACCCTACCCTAATCCCTAAACCACTACCCCCAGCACGACCCCCTACACTACACAAACAGCACTGTACTACCCTAAACCCTAAAACACTAACCCCAGCACGACCCCCTTCAAAATCCAAACACAACTGCACTACCCTAAACCCAAAAACACTACCCCCAGCACGACCCCCTACACTACCCAAACACCACTGCACTACCCTAAATCCTAAAACACTACCCCAGCGCGAACCCATACACTACACAAACACCACGGCACTACCCCAAACCCTAAAACACTACCCCCTGCACAACCCCCTACACAACACAAACACCACTGCCCTACCCTAATCCCTAAACCACTACCCCCAGCACGACCCCCTACACTACACAAACAGCACTGTACTACCCTAAACCCTCAAACACTACCCCCAGCATAACCCACTACACTACCCGAACACCACTGCACTGCCCTAAACCCTAAATCTACCCCAGCACAAACCCCTACACTACCCAAAAACCACTGCACTACCCTAAACCCTGAAACAATACCCGCAGCATGACCCCCTACACTATATAAACAAAACTGCCCTGCCCTAAACTCTAAAACACTACCCCAGCACAACCCGCTACAGTACCCAAACACCACTGCACTGCACTGCCCTAAACCCGAAAATACTTCCCCCAGCACGACCCCTTACACTACTCAAACACCACTGCACTACCCTAAACCCTAAAACTACCCAAGCACAAACCCCTACACTACCCAAACACCCTGTACTACCCTAAACCCTGAATCAATACCCGTAGCATGAACCCCTACACTACACAAACACCACTGCACTGCCGTAAACTCTAAAACACTACCCCCAGCACGACCCCCTACAGTACCCAAACACCACTGCACTGCACTGCCCTAAACCCAAAAACACTTCCTCCAGCACGACCACCTACACTACTCAAACACCACTGCACTACCCTAAACCCTAAAACATTACCCCCTACACTACACAAACAGCACTGTACTACCCTAAACCCTAAAACCCTACCCCCAGCAAGACCCCTAAACTACCCAAACACCACTGCACTACCCTAAACCCTAAAACACTACCCCCTACACTACAAAAACACCACTGCACTACCCTCACCCCTAAAACACTACCCCCAGCACTACGCCCTACACTAACCAAAAACCACTGCACTACCCTAAACCTTAAAACACTATTCCCAGCACTACCCACTACACTACACAAACACAACTGCACTACCTTAAACCATAAAACACTACCCCCAGCAGTATCCCTACACTACCCAAACACCACTGCTCTACCCTAAACCCTAAAAGAGTACCCCCAGCACGACCCCCTACACTACCCAAACACCACTGCACTACCCTAAATCCTAAAACACTACCCCAGCGCGAACCCATACACTACACAAACACCACGGCACTACCCCAAACCCTAAAACACTACCCCCTGCACAACCCCCTACACTACACAAACAGCACTGTACTACCCTAAACCCTCAAACACTACCCCCAGCATAACCCACTACACTACCCGAACACCACTGCACTGCCCTAAACCCTAAATCTACCCCAGCACAAACCCCTACACTACCCAAAAACCACTGCACTACCCTAAACCCTGAAACAATACCCGCAGCATGACCCCCTACACTATATAAACACCACTGCCCTGCCCTAAACTCTAAAACACTACCCCAGCACAACCCGCTACAGTACCCAAACACCACTGCACTGCACTGCCCTAAACCCGAAAATACTTCCCCCCGCACGACCCCTTACACTACTCAAACACCACTGCACTACCCTAAACCCTAAAACTACCCAAGCACAAACCCCTACACTACCCAAACACCCCTGTACTACCCTAAACCCTGAATCAATACCCGTAGCATGAACCCCTACACTACACAAACACCACTGCACTGCCGTAAACTCTAAAACACTACCCCCAGCACGACCCCCTACAGTACCCAAACACCACTGCACTGCACTGCCCTAAACCCAAAAACACATCCTCCAGCACGACCGCCTACACTACTCAAACACCACTGCACTACCCTAAACCCTAAAACATTACCCCCTACACTACACAAACACCACTGCACTGCCCTCAACCCTAAAACACTACCCCCAGCACTACGCCCTACACTAGCCAAAAACCACTGCACTACTCTAAACCTTAAAACACTATTCCCAGCACTACCCACTACACTACACAAACACAACTGCACTACCCTAAACCATAAAAAACATCCCCCAGCACGAACCCCTACACTACCCAAACACCACTGCTCTACCCTAAACCCTAAAACAGTACCCACAGCACGACCCCCTACACTACCCAAACACCACTGCACTACCCTAAACCCTAAAACACTACCCCAGCGCGAATCCATACACTACACAAACACCACGGCACTACCCCAAACCCTAAAACACTATCCCCAGAAAAACCCCCTACACGACACAAACACCACTACCCTACCCTAATCCCTAAACCACTACCCCCAGCACGACCCCCTACACTACACAAACAGCACTGTACTACCCTAAACCCTAAAACACTAACCCCAGCACGACCCCCTTCAAAATCCAAACACAACTGCACTACCCTAAACCCAAAAACACTACCCCCAGCACGACCCCCTACACTACCCAAACACCACTGCACTACCCTAAATCCTAAAACACTACCCCAGCGCGAACCCATACACTACACAAACACCACGGCACTACCCCAAACCCTAAAACACTACCCCCTGCACAACCCCCTACACAACACAAACACCACTGCCCTACCCTAATCCCTAAACCACTACCCCCAGCACGACCCCCTACACTACACAAACAGCACTGTACTACCCTAAACCCTCAAACACTACCCCCAGCATAACCCACTACACTACCCGAACACCACTGCACTGCCCTAAACCCTAAATCTACCCCAGCACAAACCCCTACACTACCCAAAAACCACTGCACTACCCTAAACCCTGAAACAATACCCGCAGCATGACCCCCTACACTATATAAACAAAACTGCCCTGCCCTAAACTCTAAAACACTACCCCAGCACAACCCGCTACAGTACCCAAACACCACTGCACTGCCCTAAACCCGAAAATACTTCCCCCAGCACAACCCCTTACACTACTCAAACACCACTGCACTACCCTAAACCCTAAAACTACCCAAGCACAAACCCCTACACTACCCAAACACCCCTGTACTACCCTAAACCCTGAATCAATACCCGTAGCATGAACCCCTACACTACACAAACACCACTGCACTGCCGTAAACTCTAAAACACTACCCCCAGCACGACCCCCTACAGTACCCAAACACCACTGCACTGCACTGCCCTAAACCCAAAAACACTTCCTCCAGCACGACCACCTACACTACTCAAACACCACTGCACTACCCTAAACCCTAAAACATTACCCCCTACACTACACAAACACCACTGCACTGCCCTCAACCCTAAAACACTACCCCCAGCACTACGCCCTACACTAGCCAAAAACCACTGCACTACTCTAAACCTTAAAACACTATTCCCAGCACTACCCACTACACTACACAAACACAACTGCACTACCCTAAACCATAAAAAACATCCCCCAGCACGAACCACTACACTACCCAAACACCACTGCTCTACCCTAAACCCTAAAACAGTACCCACAGCACGACCCCCTACACTACCCAAACACCACTGCACTACCCTAAACCCTAAAACACTACCCCAGCGCGAATCCATACACTACACAAACACCACGGCACTACCCCAAACCCTAAAACACTATCCCCAGAACAACCCCCTACACGACACAAACACCACTACCCTACCCTAATCCCTAAACCACTACCCCCAGCACGGCCCCCTACACTACACAAACAGCACTGTACTACCCTAAACCCTAAAACACTCCCCCCAGCACGACCCCCTTCAAAATCCAAACACAACTGCACTACCCTAAACCCAAACACACTACCCCCTGCATGACCCCCTACACTACCTAAAGAGCACTGCACTACCCTACACCCTAAAACATGACCCCCTACAACTCACAAACACCACTGCACTACCCTAAACCCTAAAACACTACCCCTAGCACGACCCCCTACACTACACAAACACTACTGCACAACTATAACCCCTTAAACACTACCCCAAGGATGACCCCCTACACTACCCAAACACCACTTCACTACCCTAAACCCTAAAACACTACCCCCAGCATGACCCCCTACACTACACAAACACCACTGCACTGCCCTAAACCCTAAAACATTACCCCAAGCACGACCCCCTACACTACACAAACACCACTGCACTACCCTAAACCCTAAAACATTACCCCCAGCACGACCCCCTACACTACAAACACCACTGCACTACCCTAAACTTAAAACAGTACCGCAACATGACCCACTACATTACACAAACACCACTGTAGTGCCCCAAGCCCTAAAATACTACCCCAGCACGACCCCCTATACTACAAGAACACCACTGCACTACCCTAAACCCTAAAACACTATCCCCAGCATGACCCCCTCACAACACAAACACAAGTACACTACCCTAAACCCTACATCTACCCCCAGCATCACCCCCTCCACTACCCAAACACCACTGCACCACCCTAAACCATAAAACACTATCCCCAGCATGAACCCCTGCACTATCAAAACACCACTGCACTGCCTTAAACCCCAAAACACTTTGGCCGGCACGACCCCCAACACTACCCAAACACCTCTGCACTACCCTAAAACATGACCCCCTACACTACACAAACACCACTGCACTACCCTAAACCCTCAACTACTACCCCCAGCACAACCCCCTACACTACAGAAACACCACTGTACTACCATAAACCCTAAAACACTACCCCAGCACAACCCCCTACACTACACAAACAACACTATACTACCCTAAACCCTAAAACACTACCCCCAGCAGTACCCCCTACACTACCCAAACACAACTGCACTAACCTAATCTCTAAAACACAACCCCCAGCATGACCCCCTACACTACACAGACACCACTGCACTACCCTAAACCCTTAAACATTATCCTCAGCATGACCACCTACACTACACAAACACCACTGCACTACCCTAAACTCTAAAACACTACCCCCAGCATAACCCCCTACACGACCCGAACAGCACTGCACTACCCTAAACACTAAATCTACCCCAGCACAAACACCTACACTACCCAAAAACCACTGCACTACCATAAACCGTGAAACAATACCAGCAGAATGACTCACTACACTACACAAACACCAATGCACTGCCCTAAACTCTAAAACACAACCCCCAGCACGACCTGCTATAATACCCAAACACCACTGCACTGCACAGCCCTAAACCCGAAAATACTTCCCCCAGCACGACCCACTAAACTACTCAAACACCACTGCACTACCCTAAACCCTAAAACACTACCCCTACACTACGCAAACACCACTGCACTACCCTCAACCCTAAAACACTACCCCCAGCACTACGCACTACACTACCCAAAAACCACTGCACTACCCTAAACCTTAAAACACTATCCCCAGCACTACCCCCTACACTACACAAACACAACTGCACTACCCTAAACCATAAAACACTACCCCCAGCAGTACCCCTACACTAACCAAACACCACTGCTCCTCCCTAAACCCTAAAACAGTACCCCCAGCATGACCCCCTACACTACCCAAACACCACTGCCAAACCCTAAACCCTAAAACACTACACCAGCGCGAACCCATACACTACACACACACCACTGCACTACGCCAATCCCCAAAACACTACCCCAGCACCACCCCCTACACTACACAAACACCACTACACTACCCTAAACCCTAAACCACTACCCCCAGCATGACCCCCTATGCTACACAAACAGCACTGTACTACCCTAAACCCTAAAACACTACCCCCAGCACGACCCCCTTCACAACCAAAACACCGCTGCACTACTCTCAACCCTAAAACACTACCCCCAGCACTACGCACTACACTACCCAAAAACCACTGCACTAACCTATACCTTAAAACACTATCCCCAGCACTACCCCCTACACTACACAAACACAACTGCACTACCCTAATCCATAAAACACTACCCCCAGCAGTACCCCTACACTACCCAAACACCACTGCTCTACCCTAAACCCTAAAACAGTACCCCCAGCACGACCCCCTACACTACCCAAACACCACTGCCAAACCCTAAACCCTAAAACACTACCCCAGCGCGAACCCATACACTACACAAACACCACTGCACTACCCCAAACCCAAAAACACTACCCCCAGCACAACCCCCTACACTACACAAACACCACTGCACTACCCTAAACCCTAAACCACTACCACCAGCACGACCCCCTATGCTACACAAACAGCACTGTACTACCCTAAACCCTAAAACCCTACACCCAGCAAGACCCCTAAACTACCCAAACACCACTGCACTACCCTATACCTTAAAACATGACACCCCTACACTACACAAACACCATTGCACTACCCTAAACCCTAAAACACTACGAACAGCATGACCCCCTACACTACAAAAACACCACTGCACTACCCTAAACGCATAAACACTACCTCCTATACTACACAAACACCACTGTACTACCCTAATCCCTAAAACACTAACCCCAGCATTACCCCCTACACTACCCAAACACCACTGCACTACTCTAAACCCGAAAACACTACCCCCAGCATTACCTCCCACACTATACAAACACCATTGCACTACCCTAAACCCTAAAACACTATCACCAGCATTACCCCCTCACAACACAAACATCACTACACTACCATAAACCCTAAATCTACCCCCAGCATGACCCCGTACACTACCCAAACACCACTGCACTACCCTAAACTATAAAACACTACCCCCAGCATGAACCCCTACACTACACAAACACCACCACACTACCCTATACCCTAAAACACTACCCGCAGCACGACCCGCTACACTACCCAAACACCACTGCACTACACTAAACACTAAATCTATCCCTGGAATGAAATCCCACACTACACAAACACCACTGCACTACCCTAAACCCTAAAAAACGTCCCCCAGCACGAACCCCTACACTACCCAAACACCACTGCACTACCCTAAACCCTTAAACATTATCCTCAGCATGACCCCCTACACTACCCAAACACCACTGCCCTACCCTATACCCTAAAACATGACCGCCTACACTACACAAACACCACTGCACTACCCTAAAACACTACCCACAGCATGACCCCCTACACTACCCATAAACCACTGCACTACCCCAAACCCAAAGACACTAACCCCAGCATGACCCATTTCACTACACAAACACCACTGCAGTATCCTGTACCTTACAACATGACCACCTATACTACATAAACACCACTGCACTACCCTAAACCCTAAAACACTACCCCCAGCATAACCCACTACACTACCCGAACACCACTGCACTGCCCTAAACCCTAAATCTACCCCAGCACAAACCCCTACACTACCCAAAAACCACTGCACTACCCTAAACCCTGAAACAATACCCGTAGCATGTCCCCCTACACTATACAAACACCACTGCACTGCCCTAAACTCTAAAACACTACCCCCAGCACGACCCCCTACAGTACCCAAACACCACTGCACTGCACTGCCCTAAACCCAAAAACACTTCCCCCAGCACGACCCCCTACACTACTCAAACACCACTGCACTACCCTAAACCCTAAAACACTACCCCCTACACTACACAAACACCACTGCACTACCCTCAACCCTAAAACACTACCCCCAGCACTACGCCCTACACTAACCAAAAACCACTGCACTACCCTAAACCTTAAAACACTATTCCCAGCACTACCCCCTACACTACACAAACACAACTGCACTACCCTAAACCATAAAACACTACCCCCAGCAGTACCCCTACACTAACCAAACACCACTGCTCTTCCCTAAACCGTAAAACAGTACCCCCAGCAGTACCCCCTACACTACCCAAACACAACTGCACTAACCTAATCTCTAAAACACAACCCCCAGCATGACCCCCTACACTACACAAACACCACTGCACTACCCTAAACCCTTAAACATTATCCTCAGCATGACCACCTACACTACCCAAACACCACTGCACTACCCAATACCCTAAAACATGACCGCCTACACTACACAAACACCACTGCACTACCCTAAACTCTAAAACACTACCCCCAGCATAATCCCCTACACGACCCGAACAGCACTGCACTACCCTAAACACTAAATCTACCCCAGCACAAACACCTACACTACCCAAAAACCACTGCACTACCATAAACCGTGAAACAATACCAGCAGAATGACTCACTACACTACACAAACACCAATGCACTGCCCTAAACTCTAAAACACAACCCCCAGCACGACCTGCTATAATACCCAAACACCACTGCACTGCACAGCCCTAAACCTGAAAATACTTCCCCCAGCACGACCCACTAAACTACTCAAACACCACTGCACTACCCTAAACCCTAAAACACTACCCCTACACTACGCAAACACCACTGCACTACCCTCAACCCTAAAACACTACCCCCAGCACTACGCACTACACTACCCAAAAACCACTGCACTACCCTAAACCTTAAAACACTATCCCCAGCACTACCCACTACACTACACAAACACAACTGCACTACCCTAAACCATAAAACACTACCCCCAGCAGTATCCCTACACTACCCAAACACCACTGCTCTACCCTAAACCCTAAAAGAGTACACCCAGCACGACCCCCTACACTACCCAAACACCACTGAACTACCCTAAACCCTAAAACACTACCCCAGCGCGAACCCATACACTACACAAACACCACGGCACTACCCCAAACCCTAAAACACTACCCCCTGTACAACCCCCTACACGACACAAACACCACTGCCCTACCCTAATCCCTAAACCACTACCCCCAGCACGACCCCCTACACTACACAAACAGCACTGTACTACCCTAAACCCTAAAACACTACCCCCAGCATAACCCACTACACTACCCGAACACCACTGCACTGCCCTAAACCCTAAATCTACCCCAGCACAAACCCCTAAACTACCCGAAAACCACTGCACTACCCTAAACCCTGAAACAATACCCGCAGCATGACACCCTACACTATATAAACACCACTGCCCTGCCCTAAACTCTAAAACACTACCCCAGCACAACCCGCTACAGTACCCAAACACCACTGCACTGCACTGCCCTAAACCCGAAAATACTTCCTCCAGCACGACCCCTTACACTACTCAAACACCACTGCACTACCCTAAACCCTAAAACTACCCAAGCACTAACCCCTACACTACCCAAACACCCCTGTACTACCCTAAACCCTGAATCAATACCCGTAGCATGAACCCCTACACTACACAAACACCACTGCACTGCCCTAAACTCTAAAACACTACCCCCAGCACGACCCGCTACAGTACCCAAACACCACTGCACTGCACTGCCCTAAACCCAAAAACACTTCCTCCAGCACGACCGCCTACACTACTCAAACACCACTGCACTACCCTAAACCCTAAAACATTACCCCCTACACTACACAAACACCAATGCACTGCCCTCAACCCTAAAACACTACCCCCAGCACTACGCCCTACACTAACCAAAAACCACTGCACTACCCTAAACCTTAAAACACTATTCCCAGCACTACCCACTACACTACACAAACACAACTGCACTACCCTAAACCATAGAACACTACCCCCAGTAGTATCCCTACACTACCCAAACAACACTGCTCTACCCTAAACCCTAAAACAGTACCCCAGCACGACCCCCTACACTACCCAAACACCACTGCACTACCCTAAACCCTAAAACACTACCCCAGCGCAAATCCATACACTACACAAACACCACGGCACTACCCCAAACACTAAAACACTATCCCCAGAACAACCCCCTACACGACACAAACACCACTGCCTTACCCTAATCCCTAAACCACTACCCCCAGCACGACCCCCTACACTACACAAACAGCACTGTACTACCCTAAACCCTAAAACACTACCCCCAGCACGAACCCTTGAAAATCCAAACACAACTGCACTACCCTAAACCCAAAAACACTACCCCCAGCATGACCCCCTACACTACCCAAACAACACTGCACTACCCCAAACCCTAAAACATGACCCCCTACACCTCACAAACACCACTGCACTACCCTAAACCCTAAAACACTACCCCTAGCACGAACCCCTACACTACACAAACACTACTGCACAACCATAACCCCTTAAACACTACCCCAAGGATGACCCCCTACACTACCCAAACACCACTGCACTACCCTAAACCCTAAAACACTACCCCCAGCATGACCCCCTACACTACACAAACACCAATGCACTGCCCTAAACCCTAAAACATTACCCCAAGCACGACCCCCTACACTACACAAACACCACTGCACTACCCTAAACCCTAAAACATTACCCCCAGCACGACCCCCTACACTACAAACACCACTGCACTACCCTAAACTTAAAACAGTACCCCAACATGACCCACTACATTACACAAACACCACTGTAGTACCCTAAGCCCTAAAATACCACCCCAGCACGACCCCCTATACTACAAGAACACCACTGCACTACCCTAAACCCTAAAACACTATCCCCAGGATGACCCCCTCACAACACAAACACAAGTACACTACCCTAAACCCTACATCTACCCCCAGCATCACCCCCTCCACTACCCAAACACCACTGCACTACCCTAAACCCTAAAACACTATCCCCAGCATGAACCCCTGCACTACCCAAACACCACTGCACTGCCTTAAACCCCAAAACACTATGGCCGGCACGACCCCCAACACTACCCAAACACCTCTGCACTACCCTAAAACACGACCCCCTACACTACACAAACACCACTGCACTACCCTAAACCCTCAAATACTACCCCCAGCACAACCCCCTATACTACAGAAACACCACTGTACTACCATAAACCCTAAAACACTACCCCAGCACAACCCCCCACATTACACAAACACCACTATACTACCCTAAACCCTAAAACACTACCCCCAGCAGTACCCCCTACACTACCCAAACACAACTGCACTAACTTAATCTCTAAAACACAACCCCCAGCATGACCCCCTACACTACACAAACACCACTGCACTACCCTAAACCCTTAAACATTATCCTCAGCATGACCACCTACACTACCCAAACACCACTGCACTACCCAATACCCTAAAACATGACCGCCTACACTACACAAACACCTCTGCACTACCCTAAACCCTAAAACACTACCCACACCATGACCGCCTACACTACACAAACACACCTGCACTACCCTAAACCCTAAGACACTTCCCCCAGCATGACCCATTTCACTACACAAACACCACTGCAGTACCCTATACCTTAAAACATGACCGCCTACACTACACAAACACCACTGCACTACCCTAAACTCTAAAACACTACCCCCAGCATAACCCTCTACACGACCCGAACACCACTGCACTACCCTAAACACTAAATCTACCCCAGCACAAACCCCTACACTACCCAAAAACCACTGCACTACCATAAACTGTGAAACAATACCAGCAGAATGACTCACTACACTACACAAACACCAATGCACTGCCCTAAACTCTAAAACACAACCCCCAGCACGACCTGCTATAATACCCAAACACCACTGCACTGCACAGCCCTAAACCCGAAAATACTTTCCCCAGCACGACCCACTACACTACTCAAACACCACTGCACTACCCTAAACCCTAAAACACTACCCCTACACTACGCAAACACCACTGCACTACCCTCAACACTATAACACTACCCCCAGCACTACGCACTACACTACCCAAAACCTTAAAACACTATCCCCAGCACTACCCCCTACACTACACAAACACAACTGCACTACCCTAAACCATAAAACACTACCCCCAGCAGTACCCCTACACTAACCAAACACCACTGCTCTACCCAAAACCCTAAAACAGTACCCCAGCACGAACCCCTACACTACCCAAACACCACTGCCAAACCCTAAACCCTAAAACACAACACCAGCGCAAACCCATACACTACACACACACCACTGCACTACAC
Source organism: Triturus cristatus (assembly GCF_964204655.1). Classification (NCBI taxonomy): domain Eukaryota; kingdom Metazoa; phylum Chordata; class Amphibia; order Caudata; family Salamandridae; genus Triturus; species Triturus cristatus. Next base: position 751,007,518 of record NC_140579.1, read on the forward strand.
CGATCCCAAAAACACTACCCCCAGCACAACCCCCTACACTACACAAACACCACTGCACTACCCTAAACCCTAAACCACTACCCCCAGCACGACCCCCTATGCTACACAAACAGCACTGTACTACCCTAAACCCTAAAACACTACCCCCAGCATGACCCCCTTCACAACCAAATCACCACTGCACTACCCTCAACCCTAAAACACTACCCTCAGCACTACGCACTACACTACCCAAAAACCACTGCATTAACCTATACCTTAAAACACTATCCCCCACATTACCCCCTACACTACACAAACACAACTGCACTACCCTAAACCATAAAACACTACCCCCAGCAGTACCCCTACACTACCCAAACACCACTGCTCTACCCTAAACCCTAAAACAGTACCCCCAGCACGACCCCCTACACTACCCAAACACCACTGCCAAACCCTAAACCCTAAAACACTACCCCAGCGCGAACACATACACTACACAAACACCACTGCACTACCCCAAACCCAAAAGCACTACCCCCAGCACAACCCCCTACACTACACAAACTCCACTGCACTACCCTAAACCCTAAACCACTACCCCCAGCACGACCCCCTATGCTACACAAACAGCACTGTACTACCCTAAACCCTAAAAAACTACCCCCAGCACGACCCCCTTCACAACCAAAACACAACTGCAGTACCCAAAACCCCAAAACACTACCCCCAGCATGACCCCCTACACTACCCAAACACCACTGCACTACCCTAAACCCTAAAATACTACCCCAGCACGACCCCCTACACTACAAGAACACCACTGCACTACCCTAAACCCTAAAACACTACCCCCAGCATGACCCCCTACACTACCCAAACACCACTGCACTACCCTAAATCCTAAATTACTACTCCAGCACGACCCCCTACACTACACAAACACCACTGCAATACCCTAAACCCTAAACCACTACCCCCAGCACGACCCCCTATGCTACACAAACAGCACTGTACTACCCTAAACCCTAAAACACTACCCCCAGCACGACCCCTTTCACAACCAAAACACAACTGCAGTACCCAAAACCCGAATACACTACCCCCAGCATGACCCCCTACACTACCCAAACACCACTGCACTACCCTAAACCCTAAAATACTACTCCAGCACGACCCCCTACACTACAAGAACACCACTGCACTACCCTAAACCCTAAAACACTATCCCTAGTAATGCCCCCTACACTACACAAACACTACTGCACAACCCTAAACTCTTAAACACTACTCCAAGGATGACCCCCTACACTACCCAAACACCACTGCACTACTCTAAACCCTAAAACACTACCCCCAGCACGACCCCCTATACTACCCAAACACCAATGCACTACCCTAAAACAAGACCCCCTAAACTACACAAACACCACTGCACTATCCTAAACCCTAAAATGCTACCCCCAGCAAGGCCCCCTACACTACCCAAACACCACTGCACTACCCTAAACCCTAAAACATTATACCCAGGATGACCCCTACACTACCCAAACACCACTGCACTACCCTACACCCTAAAACACTACCCCAGCGTGAACTCCTATACTACACAAACACCACTGTACTACCCCAACCCCTAAAACACTACCTCCAGCATGACCCCCTACGCTACACAAACACCACTGCACTAACCTAGTCCCTAAAACACTACCCCAGCACGACCCCCTACACTACACAAACACCACTGTACTACCCTAAACCCTAAAACACTACCCCCAGCACGACCCCCTTCACAACCCAACCACAACTGCACTACCCTAAACCCAAAAACACTACCCCCAGCATGACCCCCTAAACTACCCAAACACCACTGCACTACCTTAAACCCTAAAACACGACCCACTACACTACACAAACACCACTGCACTACCCTAAAACTCTAACGACAGCACGACCCCCTACACTACAAAAACACCACTGCACTACCCTAAACCCTAAAACACTACCCCCTACACTATACAAACACCTCTGCACTACTCAATACCCTTAAACACTACCCCCAGCATGACCCCCCTACTCTGCACAAACACCACTGCACTACCCTAAACCATAAAACACTACCCCAGCACTATCCCCAACACTACCCAAACACCACTGCACTACCCAAAACCCTAAAACACTACCCCAGCACGACCCTTACACTACACAAACACCACTGCACTACACTAAACCCTAAAACACTACCCCCAGCAGTACCCCCTACACTACCCAAACACAACTGCACTGCCTAAAACACTACCCTAGTACGAGTCCCTACACTACCCAAACACCACTGCACTACCCTGAACCCTAAATCTACCCCTGCCATGACATCGCACACTGCACAAACACCACTGCTCTACCCTAAACCCTAAAATACTACCCACGCCATGACCCCCTACACGACACAAACACCACTGCACTACCCTAAACCCTAAGACACTTCCCCCAGCATGACCCATTTCACTACACAAACACCACTGCAGTACCCTATACCTTAAAACATGACCGCCTACACTACACAAACACCACTGCACTACCCTAAAATCTAAAACACTACCCCCAGCATAACGCCTTACACTACCCGAACACCACCGCACTACCCTAAGCCCTAAATCTACCCCAGCACAAACCCCTACACTACCCAAAAACCACTGCACTACCATAAACCATGAAACAATACCCGCAGAATGACGCCCTACACTACACAAACACCCCTGCACTGCCCTAAACTCTAAAACACTACCCAGGCACGATCCGCTACAGTACCCAAACACCACTGCACTGCACTGCCCTAAACCTGAAAATACTTCCCCCAGCACGACCCCTACACTACTCAAACACCACTGCACTACACTAAACCCTAAAACACTACCCCTACACTACACAAACACCACTGCACTACCCTCAACCCTAAAAAACTACCCCCAGCACTACGTCCTACACTACCCAAAAACCACTGCACTACCCTAAACCTTGAAACAGTACCCCCAGCACGATCCCCTTCACTACCCAAACACCACTGCCAAACCCTAAAACACTACCCCAGCGCGAACCCATACACTACACAAACACCACTGCACTACCCCAAACCCTAAAACACTACCCCCAGCACAACCCCCTACGCTACACAAACTGCACTGTACTACCCTAAACCCTAAAACACTACCCCCAGCACGACCCCCTTTACAACCCAAACACAACTGCACTACCCAAAACCCAAAAACACTACCCCCAGCATGACCCCCTACACTACCCAAACACCACTGCACTACCCTAAACCCTAAAATACTACCCCAGCACGACCCCCTATACTACAAGAACACCACTGCACTACTCTAAACCCTAAAACACTACCCCTAGCACGGCCACCTACACTACACAAACACTACTGCACAACCCTAAACACTTAAACACTACCCCAATGATGACCCCCCTACACTACCCAAACACCACTGCACTACCCTAAATCCTAAAACACTACCCAAAGCATCACCTCCTACACTACCCAAACACCACTGCACTGCCTTAAACCCTAAAACACTACCCCAGCATGACCCCCTATACTACCCAAACACCAATGCACTACCCTAAAACAAGACCCCCTAAACTACACAAACACCACTGCACTACCCTAATCCCTAAAACACTACCCCAGCAAGACCCCCTACACTACCCAAACACCACTGCACTACCCTAAACCCTAAAACATTACCCCCAGTGTTGAAGATTGCATTAATCTCTTTGCATGAGCTGAAAGCCATTTTGTACTTGGCAGCCATTTTAGTTAGCTATGTGCTGAACATTTGCTGTTTCCCTCTCCCAGAGTCCTGCACATGCGTAGATGTGCTTAGCTAGTAGAGTGCACCTGTTCCTAGTATAGAACTGTCAGGCTGTTCTAACTGATGTCAGCAACTTATTACTCCTCTTACTTGTTGACTGTGCAGTTTCTGTATGACCATCTATGTGCATAACTCTTCTCATGTGTACTTGTACCGCCTTTTTCAGCCCCTGTGTGGGTATAAAAGGACCATGCTTCTTCTGTTCGGTTTGCTACTTCACTCAACACCGAAGGGTGCTGTGTGAATGTAGTTCCACCTCATGACCAATGTTCCCTCTAATTTCTTTCCTCTGTGTGCGGCAGTGGAGGGTCTCTGTGCGCTGCAACCAAGGCTATGTGCGCCAGGAACCACACCACGCGTGTGCGCGGCGCCAAATGTCACTCAGGACGTTTACTTCAATAAGTGAAAAGATGGTGCATTTTGACACATACATTGCCACAATAAGTGTCTTGGGGGCAGTTTCCAAATTGGATCAACACGCCATGACATGAATCGGTTACACAGGCAAGTACACTTCAAGTATAGAAAAGCACAAGACTTAAACGGTGGTACCATCATAAGATTTTAATAAATATTCTTAACTTGAGCACTGTTAATTGGGTGGGGAAATGTTGGGAGCCTATACAATATCACATATAAACAATAAGGGAGACATGTCAAGTGGCATCACTAGAGGGGTGACAGGGTTGCTTCTCACGGCGATCTTTGGCATTTTTCCAGTGGTGATAAACTCGATCTAGGTCAACTTTCCCATTCAGGAGGTAGGCCTTTGTCCTCATCAGCATATCCAAATGCTTCTGCTCTAGTCTATTCCTCAATTTACTCTTTATAGTATTCATGAGGCTGAATCCTCGTTCACAATCTGCACTAGATGCTTGAAACGTTGCGCAGACATCAACAAGCTGAGACACCACACTATACTGAGCAGCATTGCGTACAGTGAAAATCACCATGTCTTGAAAGGTGGTAAATAACCCACCCTTTACATGTTCTGCCACCACATATTTATAGTCTCTATATTGGCGAACAACATCTTCTGGTGTTTCGCAATCACCCAGGACCAAGACATTTTTATACTTTTCTACAAGTCTTTGTATATTCTCAGTCCCAAAATCAAAATGTGATTGTGCGGCCATTGCCTGGATTTCAAAACTTGCCCATTCTTTTAGCTCATCTTCAGGGAACCTTTTTTGCATGTGCTCACAAAGAAGGGAAACAAAAGACAAAATAGGCCCACTGTCAAACTCTTACCTTTCCTTGTACAACACCATCAGATCTCTTACATTGCTGCTCCAAAAGACAGTGTCCCCCAAATACTTTTGCTTAACTTGGCCAATCTTTGCTCTTGCATACTGTACAGCTTCAACAGTAGTCAGAGAACTGCTTTGGAATAATTTGCACAAAGATGCAAATTCACCCAGAATGTCATTAAGTACTGCAAGTGAAATATGGTAGTTGGAGTTTGATAGCTTTTTATAACAATATTTAGCAACTGGATCATTCTCCTCAACTTTCTCATGCTCAAAGTACTTAAGAACAGCCTCGTAATTACGGATTAGTGCACCAACAGCAAAATGCCTTGAAAGCCACCGGACTTCATTCAGTGGTCGAAAAGAGACCACTTCACATTCAGTGACCGATGCAATTTCATCCAGCTTGGACTTCCTTGCAGGAGATCTGGAGAACACAGTGTAGACAGTCCTCAATAATGTCTCCATCTCTTTAACCATTGGAACCCTTTTCCAGGCATCATCAACTCCCAAATCTTCTCGATGGGTGACACAATGCTGCTCAACTAGATGAGGTATGGATTGTTTAAGGCGAGTAGCAACACAATTATTCATACCCAGCATCACGGACGCACCATCAGATGTGAACATGACCATTTTCATAAGGTCCAGTTCATTGGCAGTGTAGAAATCTTTCACAGCAGTAGTGATAGCCTCAGCATTACAACTAGTCAGCTTCACTATGCCCCCAAACTGTGTTTTGTGCTCTGTTGATGTTACTGGTCGGAACTTGAAGTACAGGATGAGCATTTTTGAAACAGAAATATCAGTGCTCTCATCAATTATCAATGTGTGATACAAAGCGTTACGAAGTTCTGCCATAGCTTCACAGTGTATCACGCTATTGATGGCCTCAAGGAACTCAAAGGCATAGTTCTTGCTTGTCCAGCTGTCTGGTATCTTGACATACAAAGCTAGGTGGTCATGGATGTCTTGTACAGATAACATTGAAGTATTCATCTTGACTGCCAGCAACACGTTGTTGATGAGAATCTTTATCTCTTCAGGCATCTTTGGCATTCAACTACTTCCATTCTATTTGCTTTGTCAGTGGCAGTTTCTGTCAGCATTGCCCGCACTCCATAACCAAACCTGGCAGCAGCACTTCTGTTTCTCAAGATCATCATGGCATACTCGTGTACTTTGCTAAGTAGATGGCGTTTCATGTAATCCAGTTTCCAGCCATCACTCCATTTCTTCCCTGTGGAAAAGTCCCCAACAATCTTGGCTTCGGTACATGCTTTGCAAATCAAGCCCACGTCTGGACTGTATTGGAAAAGTTCCCCGAGTTGCACGCGGACCTTGCTTCGTGATTTCTGCGTCTCAGCCTCCACAATTTCCTTCATCCACTCTTCCTTGAATACAAGGCAACATTTCTTCCTTTGTGGTGACGCACTGCACTCTCCCAAAGTGACAGCTTTGCGCTTGAACATTTCCGTGCCTGCCAGTTTTAACCTGCTGTGCCACAAAGCCTGCAGGATAAGGGAACATGGCTTACGTTGACGCCTAGCTCATGAATGCAATCGTTTATACTACAATGATCAAGATGCACCACAGTTTAACTCTACCAAACAATTACCTCTTCTGCTTGAACTCACGTACGCCTGTGTCAATGTATGGGGATCTGGCTGCGAAGCCTGCAACAGAAGAAAACATGGGTAAGTATATTATACTACAATGATCTAGATGCACCACAGTTTAACTCTACCAAACAATTACCTCTTCTGCTTGAACTCACGTACGCCTGTGTCAATGTATGGAGGTCTGGCTGCGAAGCCTGCAACAGAAGAAAACATGGGTAAGTATATTATACTACAATGATCAAGATGCACTCCTTTAACTCTGGCAAACAGTTCCCTGTTTGTTCTACCTGTACTCCCGTCTCCCTGTGCCATTGTATTCGTAGTACGCTCTCCCAAACCTGCAAAAGAAAAGGGGTGCTGATTGTGATTCTATTTACCCAGCAACCCCCAACCCAACGAGGAACGTACACAGAATTACCTTGTCTTTGTGGGTACTCGCACCTGACCACTCCTATCCAAATACCTTACAGACTGGAAACCTGCAACTGAAGACAAGATAGTCAGCAAACGCTTGAAGAATCACAAAATATGACTGGGACGGGTCTAGAGACCCCAATAGAAAAATTGACCAAATAATTACCTGGGATTCCAGTCTAGGACAAACAGGCGTGTGCCAATGTGTTTCATTATTAGTACGATGTAAGCAGTACAAGAGTAATTCGAAAAAAATAAACACATGGGCACACAAAAACAAACTCTAATTACTAATGATTTTAGTATTTTACATTGGAAGACTTTGCCAAAAACGGGAACATCTAATGGGAAGGGGAACATATTTTAGCGCTGTCTGTATCTCTTAAATGCACACGGAATTCAAAAAAGATTTCACACTGAAACCATTGATATATACCATAGCGACTCTTAAATTGGGGGCTCGTGATTTCAAACGTATCATAAAAGTCCATTTGTGACTTGAAATGAATGTAAAATTACTTTTATACATTGCACAAAGGGTTTGTGCAGTCACAGGCCAGGGATGTGGAATTCCTATAGGCCGACGCCCAGGACATATTGTTTGGGGTCAAGGGCATCAAGTTTTCATGTGTATTTTGTCCTTGGGACAAGTAGGCCCAACCCCCTACAGCACAAACCCGTTGGCTGCCAGTTTACAGTACCACATTATGGATTAGGAAAGGCCATTGTCTACAGTTAAGGTAATATGTGTGTCCATGTGTTAATGCTGTTCAAACTTGTATTTATGGTTCATTAATGAAAAGCATTCATTATTAGGGTGAGCATTAAAAGTAAATGCCGTAAGCTCGGCCTTCACTACTGATGGCGGCTCCAGTATAAATGTGTACACACGTTTTCAACGTTTAGTAATATGAGGCCATGTATAAAGCTCCCAGAACCATTTTGCAAAACTACTGTAAGATTTTAGGTGCCATATCTTTGCAGCATCATTTAGTAACATGTTGATGTACGCTTGTATTTCCCAAAAATATTCCTAATCAATGATTTTTAATGGTGACTCGTAGTAAAGAGTTTATTTAATACGTTAGAAAGAAATCTACCCTCCATGAACCCTTAGTACAGGGTTATTGAGAGTTGGTATAAAACCATTTTTTCCAAGACTTGCACCATCAGTAATGACTGATCTTCTTAGAGCAGCACAACTATAGAGTTATAGACATTCTATGCTAATAGCCTAATACTACTCAAAGTCAATGGGGTAATTGGTGTCGGTCCTTTCAGTTCCTCTATGATATTTGAGAAGAATCAAATTGTGGGATTATTGCTAGTATAATAAATTCCTTTGTCTTTTGTTTAATTTATATGTGTAAGTTGAAAAGTTCATCTGGTTGCTTATACCTGTGTGGCCAATCCCCATTTCAAACTCTTCATGCACCATAACACACTAGACAACATAGTGCTAACAATTAGGAACAAGCATTTGCAATGCAATAGGTCTCGCATTTGCAAGAGTTTAAGCTATTAGCATTTTAAATGGAAATGCCTTTTATTTAAGTTTTAAAAATCAACACATAAATAAAAGGCATTGTCATTTACAATGCCAATAGCTCAAACTCTCCTAAATACGAGACCTATTGCATTGAAATTGCTTGCTTAAGCAAAGGTAGCAAGTGAGGGTCCTGTCATTGGGGGAAAGGGGATCCCAGACCTTAGTATCACTCCAACAAACACTGCTGTAGAGTTTTATTATTCTTTACTGAAGACATTTTAAGGAGGATGCTGGTACAGGGAAACATAGGACAACAGAGTAGTCTGATACCCTTCTGCAAGGTGCTTTAGTCCCTCATTAAGGGTACACAGTGCAATATCAATAAAATACCTATAAATGCCCTTCAAATCATACATCTTTACAACCTGCAGGACACTAACAATCCTTAGCATTCCACTTTAAAAACGTTTTAGAAGTTGAAAATCGTTCACAAAATGGAGGACAGCCAAACTAAGTGAAAGGCTTAGAAAAAAACTACATATCAATTAGAGATATAGAACGTATTTACCAATTGAACATGAATAGAAAGATCGAACATTTTATTTTATCCAAAATGTATGCTCTCCAAGAAATAATTCTTAAATCGCCCATATATATTTGGGTGTGCCCTATCACATTGACTATATAGGATAGCAACAAGATTTTATAAACTGTTTCCTAAAAATGCGTAATAAGTTACTCTCCTCTGAGTTTGCCTGGAGGAGGCAGCTAAACAGATATTGGGCCAACATTGCTTTGTTAACATTATCCCTAAGAGTTGACTGATATATAAAAGTTGTACCAACTATCTGCAGGGACCCAGTGCCACGGCTGTCCAACTTAATCCTTGACTTATCTGCCTTATGTGGGTGGCCTTTGGACCAGTGGAATATATAAACAGGATTTAACATGGCAGCACCAGTGTAACGTTATCTTTTACTATGAATATTGGCCATAGACTAGGTCTGATTTTAAAAGTGATATTTAGAATAAACCATTATGGATCATGAATTTTGATATGCAATTGTTTTAAGATGCAGCACCTCTTGTCCTCTTAAACGGTCCCATAAAATTATTTAATTTGAGACCAATCGAAAACTTTCACAGAAAAAGCTTCAAAGTTGTGTTTTTAATTCAGAAGTTATGCTCAGCAACGTTGTCAAACCCGCTTTCTCCCAGTAACTCTTACTCCTGTTGCATGTTAAACAAAGCAAGAATATTATTCCTAAAAATAATTATGAGTTTTCCACATATAATACAAATCAGTGCAAAACGTGGAAATCACGAAAAATCAACAAGTCTTGAAACTGATAAACATACACTTGTAAAAGATGCCTATCCGAACAGCTATTTAATTTTCATTTGTACGCTGCACACCTCTAGTGATTGTTAGAGAGCTGTAGTAGTAATGCTTTCAAAAGTACAAACCAGATAATTTAAAGCTTGTCTATTCCAAATAAAAAACACCTTTATCCCGTGCTTTAAAAAGGTGTTCCATTAGGGGCTGTAGGCTACGTTCCCCGCACCGCGCTTTACTAGCAAAAGAGTAGAGCCAGTTTACAAACACAGCGTGTACTTTGGTACACGCTGTGATTTTAAACCCACTCTACTGTTTTGTTGGTAAAGAGCGGGGACGATTGTGGCCTTTTGTTTAAGTATTGATGGTAATCAGAGCCCCTTCACGGGCTGTGATTACCATCAATACATAAACAAAAGGCCACAATCAGTCCCGTGCTCTGCAGCCACACGCCCCCGAGCCCCCCACCAAGCCGCCACAAGCCCGCCACAAGCCCCCAAGCCCCCTTACCTGCACTCTCCACGACTCCTCGCCGGCACCACTGGAACAAGTGCCTGGTTTTCGCGCCGCTCGCTTCTTAAAGCGGCGGCGCGGCCGGCGCCTCTCCGCCGGGACGTCCTGAAATCGTTGTGCGCGCTCCACATCCGGGAGTGCGCGGTGACGTCGGCGAAGGTGCGCGTGCGCGCGCGCGCGCGCCTTAAAGGGAACGTAGCTCATGAGGTTTATTAAACTTTGTATTTTCTATTCCAGTTTCTGTGCCAACTTCTTCCTATTGGTCTGAGGATTCTGTGCAGAGAAGGGCGAATCCCTTGCACTGGTAGGCCTAGCTGAAGTCACCATCAACAAATTGGCGCCCAACTACTGGGGCTTATCGGTGACTCGGATGCCCAAAGGATTGGTCGCGACGAAGGATTGGAATCTCGCTGTGGACGCGATCGCTGCCCAATGAGACCCGAGTCTTGGCAACCACGGCGTTTTTCCTTTCTTTCTGATCTGACCATCCAGGTGGTGCCGGTCCTCGACTGAGATCTCTTCTGTTGATTCGCCGTGCAGTGACCATTTGGTCGATTTTAGAACTTGGCAGTTGGAACCTGGACACCAAGTGATTGGTAAGTGTCCTTCTGTGGCGCTTGCTGTTGGTTTTGATGCCTGGGATTGGTAAGGTAGTTTAGAAACACTTACTGTGGCTTTTGGATTTTGGAATGGGTGTTGGCCAACTTGGTTTGTTATGAGATTTATATATGGATTGAAATCTATATAGGCAGGTAATGGGGAGAATTTTCTCTATTTGAATTGATTTGAACGGCACATCGTACTACAGGTACCTTAAGTGCTACTTTGATTATAATACTGCATATTCTGCGCTATTTTTGGCATGCCTGTTTTTAGCACACTTCATAGGATGTGTTGCTTTTGTAGTGGTACCAATTTGAGACTAGATGAAGCACACCCGGCCCCCCGGAGGGGACGCCTAATAGGGATATGTATATTAAGTATGGTCTTTCTTCTATAATGTACAGCGCATTATGGAATGAATACACTCGTAAGGATCCTGAGTTGCGTTGGCCTATGTATGGGTCATTTGATTTACGAAAGATTGAGTATGTGGAACAATGTATGTTTAAGCGAAAGACTGGGCAAGAGATGTTTGATTGTGTACGAATGTGGGAGAAAGAAGTGCGTGAACGAATGAAGCGTGAGCAAGCCTTGATTGAAAAAGAACAGTGAAAGAACATTTATGTGAAAGCATTAGAGCTGAAGAACAAAGCAGTTAATTGTAAGCAAGTGCGTGATTGTCTTTTTGTTTTCCCCCAGGTGAATTTATGAATGTGTTGCTTTCTTGGATGTACCATTTTTAAACTTGTATATAATTAGCCGGCTCCCCTAGAGGGGATACTTAACTAGGTTTAGGTATAACAAAGTATTTCTTCTTTGGTGACTAGTACCCCGAGGAACTAAATATGTACATAGAAAGGATCCTGGTCTGTGCACTTAGTAACATTCATAAGTGGTGATATGCAGGGCATTTTTTCTTGGTGTTCTGCCAGCCAAATCTAGTGAATATGACTTACAACTAGTATTTACAAATGGTTTGGTTTAAGTACAGTCTGTGGGCTGTCTTTTGTTTCTGTCCTAAGTGTTGATCTGTGGGTTAAATGTGTGTTTAAATGTCTGTGGTTTGTCATTAGTGGTACTTGTAAGTAGCGATTGCGCTCTTGGTGCAAGAATGGCTAGCCTTAAGTGCCCTGTATTATGTGTATGACTCCGTTTTGAAACTGTCTGGAATGAGCTCAATGTTTTTTTGTTTTTTTTTCATCATTCTGTTATGCCAAATATCCTTAAAATAAACTACATTTTAAAAGAATCCAGCAATGAATTATATAATATATGCTAAATAGTTGCACGCTATCATTAAATTGACAGAGTAAGACACTATACATGTGTGCAAATTGCCACAATGTTAAAGATAAAATTAGAATCCACATTTAATAGGAATAAAAAAAGCTTCAAAAAACGAAATTGTGTGTTTTGCAATAGATAAATTAAGATACAAAATGTCACAGCATTTATCCTTCTGTATTAGGTATTAAAAGGCATTCACATTATCTGAGTGAATTGACCCAAAATACACATTACAGAACGACAGATTTGTGCTGGCTGGAAAGGATGACTTGAAAGGCGTGTGAATTCGACGCCTTTACGTGTCAAGCAGCTGTGTCAGCACGTGGGTATTTCTGACTCAGGCCACAGAGAACAGCTGAAGTCAAACACGGTGTAAAATCCTGCATTTCAGACTGCTGTTTTAAAAGTTAGAAATACAGTTTCATTATTTTTGATAAACAGGGGACAGATTGACAGTAGGGATTTATTTTCTTAATGCCTTTTTAAATAAGGATAAGAGTGGTTTTTGATGGTAAATAATAATGACTGTCCTTCCTTTAAAAGTGGCGCAGACTTTCAAGTTCGGTTTCTGTTCTTAGAGCTATGAATGAATGCATTTAAATATGATAGGCAAGGGATGCAGCTTGCTTTTCATATGTGGACTCATCAAAATGATTGGATTTATAAAAAAAATAAATATATATTTTGATTATATAATATTTTTTATTTAAAATAGGTGCATTAAATTCGTTTTTTTAATATTTATAATGCCTAATAATGATACTGTGACCTCCTAGCATCCACATTGAATTTAAGCCATGCTATACAGCAATAGGGGGTCACTTACATGTGAAATGTCACTTTACCCAGGCGTACAAAACTCATTTTTATAAGGGTATACATTATACATTTCTGATGCCACATCTCTGGGATATGTAGGGGACATTCTGGGGATGACTATTATGCAAAAACATTGTAGGATATCCATTTTTAAGTGCCCCAAACATCAAAGTCGAAATTGAGTAAAATTCACTATTTAAATGAGGTTATTCCAATCAGAGCAGCTTTTAAACTGCCTCAGGCTACAGTAAATGCACATATGTAAGCATAGAATGAATAGCTGACATCTATACTGCTAGACAAGCACTCGGCACACTGCTTACAAATATAAATATGTACGAAAAAAACTGGCAGAAGTTATTAAGCTTACCTCTGAATTGCTGGTAGACAGGAATGAAGTGGGTTTTGTTGTTGCTCTTTCCGTCTACAGGGTCATTTTGAATTAGGACACCCCCATGAAAACCTTGCACGCAAGATCGGACAGCTGCATAGGTTAAAGGCCGAAGTCCTACATTTAGAAGCCTGCAGGGCTCAGCGCAACGTTTGCTTTGAAATTTCGACATTTGAAAGACGAAATGGCAGGGCAGGGACAGAAAGAGGTTTTGCTTGCTTTTTTTTTGCAAAAGCAAGTTTTTGTTCACTCATATGAACAGATTGAATAATAATGGTATATGTCAGCTTTTATTAAGACAATGGCTCTGTCATATGTATAGCACTAATGCTTTCAGGGCTGAATTAAGGAAGCAATGGGATTTAGTTTGAATTCATGTGCCCTCGTGTCACACTTGTACATTTGCTAAAGGAATATGTTCTTTAGCTAGCTCAATGTGCTATTTCAGAGTTTGTTTATGCCCAGTTGCTACAAATTGGGGTTGATAGTGTTGACAGAATGAAACCTGTTACAGGTTTCCTACTGTCAAAAATGGGGGGAGGAGGCTAGCTCCTCTACAAATTAAGGGTAGGCAAATTTATGTTTTCTCTCTCTTTTTCCTAATTTCTTTTGAGACTGTCTAATCTGTCTGTGAAATAGCCATGAGACATTTAATTGGCTATTCAGTAATACTGTTTTAAACGTTATTAGCATTAATAAAATGAACAAATAAAATTGCTATGTTATTGCCCATCCTGTCTGATGAAATTATGAAAGGATGAGTAGTCTAGATTGTGGTTTCCTTATTTTGATCTTTAAGGGGAACTAGCTGTGGGTAGTTTTTGTTCTAAAATTCTCAGGTGATAACACCACTATTGTTTGTTGTTCTCATGCTACATACAGTTTTGCAAGGGCATTGCTAGTTTTTATTAGCTAGTCTGTGTAAATAAACTGACAGTCCTTACTAGAGCTGATGTTGCATAGTTTGGATTATGAAAAATAGAATGCAGAGAAGATGCCCATGTGATCCTTAGCAAACATTTTTGAGGAAAATATTGTTTTATAGGAGTCTGTTTGTCACAAGATGTTCTGCTGGAGAAAATGTACCCATTATGTTGAAGTTGTTAGTTCTTTATGTAATAGGAATCCCTGTTAAAGTAGCAGTTTTAGATTTTCCTGTTGCTCCTATAACATGAGAGCATGGTCCTAAGCATACAATGTAGGTGCTTTTATTAAGAGAAATCATTTTAGAAGTGTCTGCAGTCCTGTACAAGTAATGCAAAGTCTATGAGTAAAAGTGTAGAACATTTCCTTTTTTGCTTGAGGGTCTTTAGATGATTAAGATAGGAATATACAGATGTAAGGATTTGGAGTATGTCTGTATTGTTTTTCTCTTTTCCTCAGAATTTAGTAAATGAACACAGACTTCCTTGGCTGCTTGGGATTGGGTGACGTATTACTCTTGTCAGTTCACCAAAGGGTTCCTTTTATACTTGCCAATAGGTTGAGGCTGTTTTTTTTTTTACTCTCACATAGATGAAAGTGGTTCTTGGGTGCCTTGCTAATATATGGGGCGTCCCTAGACTAGGAAGTATTCTGAGACTATCCTCTCTGTTGATAGATTATTTCTGTGCCTTGTCTAAAGACCTTTTGTTCTGTCCACCAATAGATATTTGTTGCCTTACAACCATTGCCAGAGGGGCGCGGACATCAGATCCAGCTTGGAGAGTCAGCACCAGTCCAGCTTGAAATCAAAGTGAAGGTAACCAGCACAGGCATTGCTGGCAACCAGGACCTCAGTGAAGGTAGAAGGCCGGAAGCACTGGGATGTGAAGTGTGCACCCCTGCTACTGTCTTGGGCGAAAGACGGGGTCACAAATCAGAAAGGAGAAATCGTGGATCAAGTTTTTGATGCCCAGCCGAGAGTCACAGACCGACCAGATCAGCAAGAAAGTTTTTGCTTGAGGTAACCCCCTTTGAAACAAGGGTTGCTTCAGGCACTTCAGCATCACGCTCCTGAATGCTGGCTGTAAAGTTTTCACCTTTGTTGGTCAAGAGATACCTGAGCACACTGAATGCAATCTATGGCCCCAATGAAAGAGCAGTGTGCCAGCAGAGCAATACAGGAGTTAGGGAAGGACTTGAGTTCAGGGTACAGGTGTTGTGTCTCTGGTGCCTATTAGATTGAAATGAAGAAAACTGGTGCACTGCCTGAGACACTGGACAGGATCGCTGAGAGCATTTGCCCTGGTGGGTGATTGCCCTATCCTGAAAGAAGAAACTTTTCCCTTGAAACTGGGCCGTGATTCCTGAGTTGCGAGTTGTGCAGCTCCACCGCGGGAACAACAAGAGCCTGCCTGTGAGGCTCAAACGGACACAGGGAGAAGACTCCCCTCTGGTTGGTTGTACAGCGGCTTTAATTTCCCAAGGACTTCCTTTTTTTTTTGTTGAAAATGTACCCCTTTGGTCGTCCCATTTTTGAGGAGGAGCAACCCTTTGCAGCTCTTCGTCCTAATTCTCATGTTCTTCTGTGGTCCTCCTGGTCCCCTGGATCCAGGATCATTTTTGTAATATTATGTCTGACTGCTTTCATAATTGTATTGGGAATAATGTTTATTCTGCGATAAATGTTACTTTACCCTTTTCTTGATTGATATTCTAGCCCTCATAAAGGAAACACTGGAAAAGTCTAGTGAAAATGTTTCTATTAGATATGTACTGTTGGCTATTTTGATATTGAAATTGATGGTCACTGAAATGCATAGGAGCCTTGAAAATGTTTTTACTGGATGGTTCTAGGATTTGCTTAGGACTAGAAAGCTAATAGTTCTGTTTCTGATAATAGTAATTACTCTCTCCTGCTATCTGTATGGCCCAATGCTCTGTTCCCTTTGTACTCCTGCTTATACCTTATACATACCAGCTTAACAATATTTAGAATGAGAAATGCCCACCTAGCAATGAATTAGGATATTGATAAATTTATGAAAAAATTAATGTGCATATTTTTTTGTTTTCCTACTGGATTATGGGAAATGTCTTTAGCTCATGCTAAAAGGACCGTCTGGTGAAGATTGCATTAATCTCTTTACATGAGCTGAAAGCCATTTTGTACTTGGCAGCCATTTTAGTTAGCTATGTGCTGGACATTTGCTGTTTCCCTCTCCCAGAGTCCTGCACATGCGTAGATGTGCTTAGCTAGTAGAGTGCACCTGTTCCTAGTATAGAACTGTCAGGCTGTTCTAACTGATGTCAGCAACTTATTACTCCTCCAACTTGTTGACTGTGCAGTTTCTGTATGACCATCTATGTGCATAACTCTTCTCATGTGTACTTGTACCGCCTTTTTCAGCCCCTGTGTGGGTATAAAAGGACCATGCTTCTTCTGTTCAGTGTGCTACTTCACTCAACACCGAAGGGTGCTGTGTGAATGTAGTTCCACCTCATGAGGTTTATTAAACTTTGTATTTTCTATTCCAGTTTCTGTGCCAACTTCT
The DNA here is from genome assembly GCF_964204655.1 of Triturus cristatus. Lineage (NCBI taxonomy): Eukaryota > Metazoa > Chordata > Amphibia > Caudata > Salamandridae > Triturus > Triturus cristatus. The sequence continues at coordinate 751,024,581 of NC_140579.1, forward strand.
TCCTATTGGTCTGAGGACTCTGTGCAGAGAAGGGCGAACCCCTTGCACTGGTAGGCCTAGCTGAGGTCACCATCAACACCAGGATGACCCCCTACACTACCCAAACACCACTGCACTATCCTAAACCCTAAACACTACCCCCAGCGTGACCCCCTACACTACCCAAACACCACTGCACTAACCTAATCCCTAAAACACTACTCCAGCACGACCCCCTACACTACACAAAAACCACTGTACTACCCTAAACCCTAAAACACTACCCCCAGCACGTCCCCCTTCACAACCCAAACACAACTGCACTACCCTAAACCCAAAAACACTACCCCCAGCATGACCCCCTACACTACCCAAACACCACTGCACTACCTTAAACCCTAAAACACGACCCCCTACACTACACAAACATCATTGCACTACCCTAAACCCTAAAACTCTAACCACAGCACGACCCCCTACACTACAAACAACACCACTGCACTACCCTAAACCCTAAAACACTACCCCCTATACTACACAAACACAACTGCACTACCCTAAACCCAAAAACACTACCCCCAGCATGACCCCCTACACTACCCAAACACCACTGCACTACCTTAAACCCTAAAACACGAACCCCTACAATACACAAACACCATTGCATTACCCTAAACCCTAAAACACTACCCAAAGCATCACCTCCTACACTACCCAAACACCACTGCACTGCCTTAAACCCTAAAACACTACCCCAGCATGACCCCCTATACTACCCAAACACCAATGCACTACCCTAAAACAAGACTCCCTAAACTACACAAACACCACTGCACTACCCTAAACCCTAAAACACTACCCCAGCAAGACCCCCTACACTACCCAAACACCACTGCACTACCCTAAACCCTAAAACATTACCCCCGGGATGACCCCCTACACTACCCAAACACCACTGCACTACCCTAAACCCTAAACACTACCCCCAGCGTGACCCCCTACACTACACAAACACCACTGTACTACCCTAAACCCTAAAACACTACCCCCAGCACGTCCCCCTTCACAACCCAAACACAACTGCACTACCCTTAACCCAAAAACACTACCCCCAGCATGACCCCCTACACTACCCAAACACCACTGCACTGCCTTAAACCCTAAAACACGACCCCCTACACTACACAAACACCATTGCACTACCCTAAACCCTAAAACTCTACCCTCAGCATGACCCCCTACACTGCACAAACACCACTGCACTACCCTAAACCCTAAAACACTACCCCAGCACTATCCCCAACACTACCCAAACACCACTGCACTATCCTAAACCCTAAAACACTACCCCAGCACGACCACCTACACTACACAAACACCACTGCACTACCCTAAACCCTAAAACACTATCCCCAGCAGTACCCCCTACACTACCCAAACATAACTGCACTGGCTAAAACACGACCCCCAGTACAAGTCCCTACACTACCCAAACACCACTGCACTACACTGAACCCTAAATCTACCCCTGGCATGACATTCCACACTGCACAAACACCACTGCACTACCCTAAACCCTAAAAACCTACCACCAGCAAGAACCCCTACACTACCCAAACACCACTGCACTACCCTAAACCCTAAAACACTATCCCCAGCATGACCCATACACTATCCAAACACCACTGTACTACCTTATACCCTAAAACATGACCCCCTGCACTACACAAACACCACTGCACTATCCTAAACCCAAAAAACACTACCCCCAGTATGACCCCCTACACTACCCAAATACCACTGCACCACACTGAACCCTAAATCTACCCCCAGCATGACATTGCACACTACACAAACACCACTGCACTACCCTAAACCCTAAAAAACTACCCCAGCACGAACCCCTACACCACCCAAACACCACTGTACTACCCTCTACCCTAAAATATGACCCCCCTACACTACACAAAAACCACTGCACTACCCTAAGCCCTAAAACCCTACCCACAGCATGACCCCCTATACTACACAAACACCACTGCACTACCCTAAACCCTAAGACACTTCCCCCAGCATGACCCATTTCTCTACACAAACACCACTGCAGTACCCTAAACCCTAAATCACTACCCCCAGCATAATCCCCTACACTACCCGAACACCACTGCACTACCCTAAACCCTAAATCTACCCCGGCACAAACCCCTACACTACCCAAACACCACTGCACTGCCTTAAACTCTAAAACACTACCCCAGTACGACGCCCTACAATACACAAACATCACTGTAAAACCCTAAACCCTAAATCTATACCCAGCGTGACCCCCTACACTACACAATCACCTCTACACTACCCTAAAACCTAAAACACTACCCCAAGCACGACCCCCTACACTACACAAACACCAATGTACTATCCTAAACCCTAAAACACTAGCCCCAGCACTACCCCCTTCACTACCCAAACACAACTGCACAACCCTAAACCCAAAAACACTACCCCAAGCACGACCCCGTACACTACACAAACACCACTGCACTACCCTAAAACCTAAAACACTAACCCCAGCACGACCCCCTACACTACACAAACACTACTGCACTACCCTAAACCCTAAAACACTATCCCCAGCATGAACCCCTGCACTACCCAAACACCACTGCACTGCCTTAAACCCCAAAACACTACGGCCAGCATGACCCCAACACTACCCAAACACCTCTGCACTACCCTAAAACACGACCCCTATACTACACAAACACCACTGCACTACCCTAAACCCTAAACTACTACCCCCAGCACAACCCCCTACACTACACAAACACCACTGTACTACCCTAAACCCTAAAACACAACCCCCTACACTACACAGAGACCACTGCACTACCCTAAAACACTACCCCAGCACAACCCCCTACACTACACAAACACCACTATACTACCCTAAACCCTAAAACACTACCCCCAGCAGTACCCCCTACACTACCCAACCACAACTGCACTAACCCAATCTCTAAAACACAACCCCCTGCATGTCCCCCTACACTACACAAACACCACTGTACTACCCTAAACCCTTAAACATTATCCTCAGCATGACCACCTACACTACCCAAACACCACTGCACTACCCAATGCCCTAAAACATGACCGCCTACACTACACAAACACCACTGCACTACCCTAAACCCTAAAACTCTACCCTCACCATGACCGCCTACACTACACAAACACCACTGCACTACCCTAAACCCTAAGAAACCTTCCCCCAGCATGACCCATTTCACTACACAAACACCACTGCAGTACCCTATACCTTAAAACATGACAGCCTACACTACACAAACACCACTGCACTACCCTAAACTCTAAAACAGTACCCCCAGCATAACCCCCTACACTACCCGAACACCACTGCACTACCCTAAACACTAAATCTACCCAGCACAAACCCCTACACTACCCAAAAACCACTGCACTACCATAAACCGTGAAACAATACCCGCAGAATGACCCACCACACTACACAAACACCACTGCACTGCCCTAAACTCTAAAACACCACCCCCAGCACGACCCGCTACAATACAAAAACACCACTGCACTGCACAGCCCTAAACCCGAAAATACTTCCCCCAGCACGACCCCCTACACTACTCAAACACCACTGCACTACCCTAAACCCTAAAACACTACCCCTACACTACGCAAACACCACTGCACTACCCTCAACCCTAAAACACTACCCCCAGCACTACGCCCTACACTACCCAAAAACCACTGCACTACCCTAAACCTTAAAACACTATCCCCAGCACTACCTCCTACACTACACAAACACAACTGCACTACCATAAACCATAAAACACTACCCCCAGCAGTACCCCTACACTACCCAAACACCACTGCTCTACCCTAAACCCTAAAACAGTACCCCCAGCACAACCCCCTACACTACCCAAACACCAGTGCCAAACGCTAAACCCTAAAACACTACCCCCAGCACGACCCCCTATGCTACACAAACAGCACTGTACTGCCCTAAACCCCAAAACACTACCCCCAGCACGACCCTCTTCACAACCAAAACACAACTGCACTACCCAAAACCCAAAATCACTACCCCCAGCATGACCCCCTACACTACCCAAACACCACTGCACTACCCTAAACCCTAAAATACTACCCCAGCACGACCCCCTACACTACAAGAACACCACTGCACTACCCTAAACCCTAAAACACTACCCCTAGCATGACCCCCTACACTACACAAACACTACTGCACAACCCTAAACCCTTAAACACTACCCCAAGGATTACCCTTTACACTACCCAAACACCACTGCACTACACTAAACCCTAAAACACTACCCAAAGCATCACCTCCTACACTACCCAAACACCACTGCACTGCCTTAAACCCTAAAACACTACCCCCAGCATGACCTCCTATAATACCCAAACACCAATGCACTACCCTAAAACAAGAACCCCTAAACTACACAAACACCACTGCACTACCCTAAACCCTAAAACACTACCCCCAGCAAGACCCCTACACAACCCAAACACCACTGCACTACCCTAAACCCTAAAACATTACCCCCAGGATGACCCCCTACACTACCCAAACACCACTGCACTACCCTACACCCTAAAACACTACCCCAGCGTGAACTCCTATACTACACAAACACCACTGCACTACCCTAAAACCTAAAACACTAACCCCAGCACGACCCCCTACACTACACAAACACTACTGCACTACCCTAAACCCTAAAACACTATCCCCAGCATGAACCCCTGCACTACCCAAACACCACTGCACTACACTGAACCCTAAATCTACCCCTGGCATGACATCCCACACTGCACAAACACCACTGCACTACCCTAAACCCTAAAAACCTACCACCAGCAAGAACCCCTACACTACCCAAACACCACTGCACTACCCTAAACCCTAAAACACTATCCCCAGCATGACCCATACACTATCCAAACACCACTGTACTACCTTATACCCTAAAACATGACCCCCTGCACTACACAAACACCACTGCACTATCCTAAACCCTAAAACACTACCCCCAGTATGACCCCCTACACTACCCAAATACCACTGCACCACACTGAACCCTAAATCTACCCCCAGCATGACATTGCACACTACACAAACACCACTGCACTACCCTAAACCCTAAAAAACTACCCCAGCACGAACCCCTACACCACCCAAACACTACTGTACTACCCTCTACCCTAAAATATGACCCCCCTACACTACACAAAAACCACTGCACTACCCTAAGCCCTAAAACCCTACCCACAGCATGACCCCCTATACTACACAAACACCACTGCACTACCCTAAACCCTAAGACACTTCCCCCAGCATGACCCATTTCACTACACAAACACTACTGCAGTACCCTAAACCCTAAATCACTACCCCCAGCATGATCCCCTACACTACCCGAACACCACTGCACTACCCTAAACCCTAAATCTACCCCGGCACAAACCCCTACACTACCCAAACACCACTGCACTGCCTTAAACTCTAAAACACTACCCCAGTACGACCCCCTACAATACACAAACATCACTGTAAAACCCTAAACCCTAAATCTACACCCAGCGTGACCCCCTACACTACACAAACACCTCTACACTACCCTAAAACCTAAAACACTACCCCAAGCACGACCCCCTACACTACACAAACACCAATGTACTATCCTAAACCCTAAAACACTAGCCCCAGCACTAACCCCTTCACTACCCAAACACAACTGCACAACCCTAAACCCAAAAACACTACCCCAAGCACGACCCCGTACACTACACAAACACCACTGCACTACCCTAAAATCTAAAACACTAACCCCAGCACGACCCCCTACACTACACAAACACTACTGCACTACCCTAAACCCTAAAACACTATCCCCAGCATGAACCCCTGCACTACCCAAACACCACTGCACTGCCTTAAACCCCAAAACACTACGGCCAGCATGACCCCAACACTACCCAAACACCTCTGCACTACCCTAAAACACGACCCCTATACTACACAAACACCACTGCACTACCCTAAACCCTAAACTACTACCACCAGCACAACCCCCTACACTACACAAACACGACTGTACTACCCTAAACCCTAAAACACAACCCCCTACACTACACAGAGACCACTGCACTACCCTAAAACACTACCCCCAGCACAACCCCCTACACTACACAAACACCACTATACTACCCTAAACCCTAAAACACTACCCCCAGCAGTACCCCCTACACTACCCAAACACAACTGCACTAACCCAATCTCTAAAACACAACCCCCAACATGACCCCCTACACTACACAAACACCACTGTACTACCCTAAACCCTTAAACATTATCCTCAGCATGACCACCTGCACTACCCAAACACCACTGCACTACCCAATACCCTAAAACATGACCGCCTACACTACACAAACACCACTGCACTACCCTAAACCCTAAAACTCTACCCTCACCATGACCGCCTACACTACACAAACACCACTGCACTACCCTAAACCCTAAGAAACCTTCCCCCAGCATGACCCATTTCACTACACAAACACCACTGCAGTACCCTATACCTTAAAACATGACAGCCTACACTACACAAACACCACTGCACTACCCTAAACTCTAAAACAGTACCCCCAGCATAACCCCCTACACTACCCGAACACCACTGCACTACCCTAAACCCTAAATCTACCCAGCACAAACCCCTACACTACCCAAAAACCACTGCACTACCATAAACCGTGAAACAATACCCGCAGAATGACCCACCACACTACACAAACACCACTGCACTTCCCTAAACTCTAAAACACCACCCCCAGCACGACCCGCTACAATACAAAAACACCACTGCACAGCCCTAAACCCGAAAATACTTCCCCCAGCACGACCACCTACACTACTCAAAAACCACTGCACTACCCTAAACCCTAAAACACTACCCCTATACTACGCAAACACCACTGCACTACCCTCAACCCTAAAACACTACCCCCAGCACTACGCCCTACACTACCCAAAAACCACTGCACTACCCTAAACCTTAAAACACTATCCCCAGCACTACCTCCTACACTACACAAACACAACTGCACTACCATAAACCATAAAACACTACCCCCAGCAGTACCCCTACACTACCCAAACACCACTGCTCTACCCTAAACCCTAAAACAGTACCCCCAGCACAACCCCCTACACTACCTAAACACCACTGCCAAACGCTAAACCCTAAAACACTACCCCCAGCACGACCCCCTATGCTACACAAACAGCACTGTACTGCCCTAAACCCCAAAACACTACCCCCAGCACGACCCCCTTCACAACCAAAACACAACTGCACTACCCAAAACCCAAAATCACTACCCCCAGCATGACCCCCTACACTACCCAAACACCACTGCACTACCCTAAACCCTAAAATACTACCCCAGCACGACCCCCTACACTACAAGAACACCACTGCACTACCCTAAACCCTAAAACACTACCCCTAGCATGACCCCCTACACTACACAAACACTACTGCACAACCCTAAACCCTTAAACACTACCCCAAGGATTACCCCCTACACTACCCAAACACCACTGCACTACACTAAACCCTAAAACACTACCCAAAGCATCACCTCCTACACTACCCAAACACCACTGCACTGCCTTAAACCCTAAAACACTACCCCCAGCATGACCCCCTATAATACCCAAACACCAATGCACTACCCTAAAACAAGACCCCCTAAACTACACAAACACCACTGCACTACCCTAAACCCTAAAACACTACCCCCAGCAAGACCCCTACACTACCCAAACACCACTGCACTACCCTACACCCTAAAACACTACCCCAGCGTGAACTCCTATACTACACAAACACCACTGCACTACCCTAAACCCTAAAAACGACCCACAGCATGACCCGCTACACTACACAAACACCACTGCAGTACCCTAAATCCTAAGACACTTCCCCCAGCATGACCCATTTCACTACACAAACACCACTGCATTACCCTATACCTTAAAACATGACTGCTTACACTACACAAACACCACTGCACTACCCTAAACCCTAAAACACTACCCCCAGCATAACCCCCTACACTACCGAACACCACTGCACTGCCCTAAACCCTAAATATACCCCAGCACAAACCCCTACACTACCCAGAAACCACTGCACTACCCTAAACCCTGAAACAATACCCGCAGCATGACCCCCTATACTACACAAACACCACTGCACTGCCCTAAACTCTAAAACACTATCCCCACCACGACCCGCTACAGTACCCAAACACCACTGCACTGCCCTAAACCTGAAAATACTTCCCCCAGCACGGCCCCCTACACTACTCAAACACCACTGCACTACCCTAAACCCTAAAACTACCCCAGCACAAACCCCTACACTACCCAAACACCACTGCACTACCCTAAACCCTGAAACAATACCCGCAGCATGACCCCCTACACTACACAAACACCACTGCACTGCCCTAAACTCTAAAACACTACCCCCAGCACGACCCCCTACAGTACCCAAACACGACTGCACTGCAGTGCCCTAATCCCGAAAACACTTCCCCCTGCACGACCCCCTACACTACTCAAACACCACTGCACTACCCTAAACCCTAAAACACTACCCCCTATACTACACAAACACCACTGCACTACCCTCAACCCTAAAACACTACCCCCAGCATTACACCCTACACTACCCAACACCACTGCACTACCCTAAACCATAAAACACTACCCCCAGCAGTACCCCTACATTACCCAAACACCACTGCACTACCCTAAACCTTAAAACACTACCCCAGCGCGAACGCATACACTACACAAGCACCACTACACTACCCCAAACCCTAAAACACTACCCCCAGCACAACCCCCTACACTACACAAACACCACTGCACTACCCTAAACCCTAAAACACTACCCCCAGCACAACCCCCTACACTACAGAAAAGGCACTGTACTACCCTAAACCCTAAAACACTACCCCCAGTACGACCCCCTTCACAACCCAAACACAACTGCACTACCCTAAACCCAAAAACACTACCCCCAGCATGAAACCCTACTCTACCCAAACACCACTGCACTACCCTAAACCCTACAACACGACCCCCTACACCACACAAACACCACTGTACTACCATAAACCCTAAAAAACTTCCCACAGCATGACCCCCTGCACTACACAAACACCACTGCAGTACCCTAAATCCTAAGACACTTCCCCCAGCATGACCCATTTCACTACACAAACACCACTGCATTACCCTATACCTTAAAACACGACCCCCTACACCACACAAACACCACTGCACTACACTAAACCCTAAAACACTACCCCTAGCGCGACCCCCTACACTACCCAAACACTACTGCAAAACCCTAAACCCTTAAACACTACCCCAAGGATGACCTCCTACACTACCCAAACACCACTGCACTACACTAAACCCTAAAACACTACCCCCAGCATCACCTCCTACACTATACAAACACCACTGCACTACCCTAAACCGAAAAAACAATATCCCCAGCATGACCCCCTACACTATACAAACACCACTGCACTACCCTAAACCCTAAAACACTATCCCCAGCATGACCCCCTCACAACACAAACACCAGTGCACTACCCAACCCTAAATCTACCCCCAGCATCACCCCCTACACTACACAAACACCACTGAACTACCCTAAACCCTAAATCACTATCCCTAGCATGAACCCCTACATTACCCAAACACCACTGAACTGCCTTAAACCCTAAAACACTACTCCCAGCACGACCCCCAAAACTACCCAAACACCTCTGCACTACCCTAAAACATGACCCCCTACACTACACAAACACCACTGCACTACCCTAAACTACTACCCCCAGCAGTATCCCCTACACTACCCAAACACAACAGCACTAACCTAATCTCTAAAATACATCCCCCAGCATCACCCCTACACTACACAAACACCACTGCACTACCCTAAACCCTAAATCACTATCCCCAGCATGAACCCCTACACTACCCAAACACCACTGCACTGCCTTAAACCCTAAAACACTACCCCCAGCACGACCCCCAACACTACCAAAACACCTCTGCACTACCCTAAAACACGACCCCCTACACTACACAAACACCACTGCACTACCCTAAACCCTAAACTACTACCCCCAGCAGTACCACCTACACTACCCAAACACAACTGCACTAACCTAATCTCTAAAACACAACCCCCAGCATGACCCCCTATACTACCCAAACACCACTGCACTGCCTTAAACCCTAAAACACTACCCCCAGAACCACCCCCAACACTACCCAAACACCTCTGCACTACCCTAAAACAGGACCCCCTCAACAACACAAACACCACTGCACTACCCTAAACCCTAAACTACTACCCCCAGCCGTACCCCCTACACTACCCAAACACAACTGCACTAACATAATCTCTAAAACACTACCCTCAGCATGACCCTCTACACTACCCAAACACCACTGCACTACCCTAAACCCTTAAACATTATCCTCAGCATGACCCCCTACATTACCGAAACACCACTGCACTACCCTACTCCACTACCCTAAACCACTACCCCCAGCACAAACCCCTACACTACCCGAACACCACTGCACTACCCTAAACACTCAAACATTATCCTCAGCATGACCCCATACACTACCCAAACACCACTGCACTACCCAATACCCTAAAACAAGACCGCCTACACTACACAAACACCACTGCACTACCCTAAACCCTAAAACACTACCCACACCATGACAACCTACACTACACAAACACCAATGCACTACCCTAAACCCTAAAACATTACCCCCAGGATGACCCCCTACACTACCCAAACACCACTGCACTACCCTACACCCTAAAACACTACCCCAGCGTGAACTCCTATACTACACAAACACCACTGCACTACCCTAAACCCTAAAAACGACCCACAGCATGACCCCCTACACTACACAAACACCACTGCAGTACCCTAAATCCTAAGACACTTCCCCCAGCATGACCCATTTCACTACACAAACACCACTGCATTACCCTATACCTTAAAACATGACTGCTTACAAGACACAAACACCACTGCACTACCCTAAACCCTAAAACACTACCCCCAGCATAACCCCCTACACTACCGAACACCACTGCACTGCCCTAAACCCTAAATATACCCCAGCACAAACCCCTACACTACCCAGAAACCACTGCACTACCCTAAACCCTGAAACAATACCCGCAGCATGACCCCCTATACTACACAAACACCACTGCACTGCCCTAAACTCTAAAACTCTATCCCCACCACGACCCGCTACGGTACCCAAACACCACTGCACTGCCCTAAACCTGAAAATACTTCCCCCAGCACGGCCCCCTACACTACTCAAGCACCACTGCACTACCCTAAACCCTAAAACTACCCCAGCACAAACCCCTACACTACCCAAACACCACTGCACTACCCTAAACCCTGAAACAATACCCGCAGCATGACCCCCTACACTACACAAGACACTTCACCCAGCATGACCCATTTCACTACACAAATACCACTGCAGTACCCTATACCTTAAAATGTGACCACCTACACTACACAAACACCACTGCACTACCCTAAACTCTAAAACACTACCCCCAGCATAACCCCCTATACTACCCGAACACCACTGCACTACCCTAAACCTTAAATCTACCCCAGCAAAAACCCCTACACTACCCAAAAACCACTGCACTACCATAAACCGTGAAACAATACCCGCAGAATGACCCACTACACTACACAAACACCACTGCACTGCCCTAAACTCTACAACACTACCCCCAGCACGACCCGCTACAATACACAAACACCACTGCACTGCACTGACCTAAACCCTAAAACACTACCCCCAGCACTACGCACTACACTACCCAAAAACCACTGCACTACCCTAAACCTTAAAATACTATCCCCAGCACTACCCCCTACACTACACAAGCACAACTGCACTACCCAAAACCATAAAACACTACCCCCAGCAGTACCCCTACACTACCTAAACACCACTGCTCTACCCTAAACCCTAAAACAGTACCCCAGCACGACCTCCTACACTACCCAAACACGACTGCCAAACCCTAAACCCTAAAACACTACCCCAGCGCGAACCCATACACTACACAAACACCACTGCACTACCCTAAACCCTAAAACACTCCCCCTAGCGCGACCCCCTACACTACACAAACACTACTGCAAAACCCTAAACCCTTAAACAACACCCCAAGGATGACCTCCTACTGTACCCAAACACCACTGCACTACACTAAACCCTAAAACACTACCCCCAGCATCCCCTCCTACACTACCCAAACACCACTGCACTGTCTTAAACCCTAAAACACTACCCCCAGCACGACCACCTATACTACCCAAACACCAATGCACTACCCTAAAACAAGACCCCCTAAACTACACAAACACCACTGCACTACCCGAACCCTAAAACACTTCCCCCAGCAAGACCCCCTACACTACCCAAACAACACTGTACTACCCTACACCTTTAAACACTACCCCCAGCATGACCCACTACACAATACAAACACCACTGCACTACCCTAAACCCTAAAACACTATTCCCAGCATGACCCCCTCACAACACAAACAGCAGTGCACTACCCAACCCTAAATCTACCCCCAGCATCACCCCCTACACTACCCAAACACCACTGCACTACCCTAAACCCTAAATTACTATCCCCAGCATGAACTCCTACACTACCCGAACACCACTGCACTGCCTTAAACCCTAAAACACTACCCCTAGCACGTCCCCAAAACACTATCCAAACACCTCTGCACTACCCTAAATCACGACCCCCTACACTATACAAACACCACTGCACTACCCTAAACCCTAAACTACTACCCCCAGCACAAGCCCCTGCACTATACAAACACCACTGCACTACCCTAAACCCTAAAACACAACCCCCTACACTACACAGACACCACTGCACTACCCTAAACCCTAAAACACTACACCAGCACAACCCCTACACTACACAAACACCACTACACTACCCTATACCCTAAAACACTACCCCCCAAGTACCCCCTACACTACCCAAACACAACTGTACTCACCTAATCTCTAAAACACAACCCCCAGCATGACCTCCTACACTACACAAACACCACTGCACTACCCTACTGCACTACCCAAAACCCTAAACCACTACCCCCAGCATGACCCCCTACACTACCCAAACACCACTGTACTACCCCAAACCCTTAAACATTATCCTCAGCATGACCTCCTACACTACCCAAACACCACTGCTCTCCCCTACTGCACTACCCTAAACCCTAAACCACTACCCCCAGCACAAACCCCTACATTACCCAAACACCACTGCACTACCCTATACCCTAAAACATGACCGCCTACACTACACAAACACGACTGCACTATCCTAAACCCTAAAACACTACCCACATCATGACCCCTACACTACACAAACACGACTGCACTACCCTAAACCCTAAGACATTTCCCCCAGCATGACCCATTTCACTACACAAACACCACTGCAGTATCCTATACCTTAAAACATGACCGCCTACACTACACAAACACCACTGCACTACCCTAAACTCTAAAATACTACAACCAGCATAACCCCCTATACTACCCGAACACCACTGCGCTACCCTAAACCCTAAATCTACCCCAGCACAAACCCCTACACTACCCAAAAACCACTGCACTACCCTAAACCCTGAAACAATACCCGCAGCAAGACCCCCTACACTAAACAAACACCACTGCACTACCCTAAACCCTAAAACACTACCCCTACACAACACAAACACCACTGCACTACCCTTAACCCTAAAACACTACCCCCAGCACTACGCCCTACACTACCCAAAAACCACTGCACAACCCTAAACCTTAAAACACTATCCCCAGCACTACCCCCTAACCTACACAAACACAACTGCAGTACCCTAAACCATAAAACACTATCCCCAGCAGTACCCCTACACTACCCAAACACCATTGCTCTACCCTAAACCCTAAAACAGTACCCCATCGCAAACCCATACACTACACAAACACCACTGCACTACCCCAAACCCTAAAACACTACCCCCAGCACAACCCCTACACTACACAAACGCCACTGCACTACCCTAAACCCTAAACCACTACCCCAGCACGACCCCCTACTTTACACAAACAGCACTGTACTACCCTAAACCCTAAAACACTAACCCCAGCACGACCCCCTTCACAACCCAAACACAACTGCACTACCCTAAACCCAAAAACACTACTCCAGCATGACCCCCTCCACTACCCATACACCACTGCACTACCCGAAACCCTAAATTACTACCCCAGCACAACCCCCTACACTACAAGAATACCACTGCACTACCCTAAACCCTAAAACACTACCCCTAGCACGACCCCCTACGCTACACAAACACCACTGCACTACCCTAACCCCTAAAACACTACCCGCAGCATGACCCCCTACACTATACAAACACCACTGCACTACCCTAAACCCTAAAACACTATCCCCAGCATGACCCCCTCACAACACAAACACCAGTGCACTACCCTAAACCCTAAATCTACACCCAGTATCACCCCTACATTACCCAAACACCACTGCACTACCTTACACCCTAAAATACTATCCCCAGCATGAACCCCTACACTACCAAAACACCACTGCACTGCCTTAAACCCTAAAACACTACCCCAGCACGACCCCCAACACTGCCCAAACACCTCTGCACTACCCTAAAACACACCCACTACACTACACAAACACCACTGCACAACCCTAAACTACTACCCCTGGCACAACCCCCTACACTACACAAACACCACTGCACTACCCTAAACCTTAAAAGACTATCCCCAGCATCACCCCCTACACTACACAAACACCACTGCACTACCCTAAACCCTAAATCACTATCCCCAGCATGAACCCCTACATTACCCAAACACCACTGCACTGCCTTAAACCCTAAAACACTACTCCCAGCATGACCCCCAACAATACCCAAACACCTCTGCACTACCCTAAAACACGACCCCCTACACTACACAAACACCACTGCACTACCCTAAACCCTAAACTACTACCCCCAGCAGTATCCCCTACACTACCCAAACACAACTGCACTAACCTAATCTCTAAAACACAACCCCCAGCATGACCCCCTACACAACACAAACACCAGTGCACTACCCAACCCTAAATCTACCCCCAGCATCACCCCCTACACTACACAAACACCACTGCACTACCCTAAGCCCTGAATCACTGTCCCCAGCATGAACCCCTACACTACCCAAACACCACTGCACTGCCTTAAACCCTAAAACACTACCCCCAGCACGACCCCCAACACTACCCAAACACCTCTGCACTACCCTAAAACACGACCCCCTACACTACACAAACACCACTGCACTACTTTAAACCCTAAACTACTACCCCCAGCCGTACCCCCTACACTACCCAAACACAACTGCACTAACCTAATCTCTAAAACACTACCCTCAGCATGACCCCCTACACTACCCAAACACCACTGCACTACCCTAAACCCTTAAACATTATCCTCAGCATAACCCCCTACACTACCCAAACACCACTGCACCACCCTACTCCACTACCCTAAACCCTAAACCACTACCCCCAGAACAAACCCCTACACTACCCAAACACCACTGCACTACCCTAAACCCTCAAACATTATCCTCAGCATGACCCCCTACACTACCCAAACACCACTGCACTACACAATTCCCTAAAACATGACTGCCTACACTACACAAACACCACTGCACTACCTTAAACCCTAAAACACTACCCACACCATGACCCCCTACACTACACAAACACCACTGCACTACCCTAAACCCTAAGACACTTCCCACAGCATGACTCATTTCACTACACAAACACCACTGAGGTACCCTATACCATAAAATATGACCACCTACACTACACAAACACCATTGCACTGCCCTAAACTCTAAAACACTACCCCCAGCATAACCCCCTACACTACCCGAACACCACTGCACTACCCTAAACCCTAAATCTACCCCAGCACAAACCCCTACACTACCCAAAAACCACTGCACTACCATAAACCGTGAAACAATACCCACAGAATGACCCACTACACTACACAAACACCACTGCACTGCCCTAAACTCTAAAACACTACCCCCAGCACGACCCGCTACAATCCACAAACACCACTGCACTGCACTGCCCTCAACCCGAAAATACTTCCCCCAGCACAACCCCCTACACTACTCAAACACCACTGCACTACCCTAAACCCTAAAACACTACCCCTACACTACGGAAACACCACTGCACTACCCTCAACCCTAAAACACTACTCCCAGCACTACGCCCTACACTACCCAAAAACCACTGCACTACCCTAAACCTTAAAACACTATCCCCAGCACTACCCTCTACACTACACAAGCACAACTGCACTACCCTAAACCATAAAACACTACCCCCAGCAGTACCCCTACACTAACCAAACACCACTGCTCTACCCTAAACCCTAAAACAGTACCCCCAGCACGACCTCCTACACTACCCAAAC
Organism: Triturus cristatus; assembly: GCF_964204655.1. Lineage (NCBI taxonomy): Eukaryota > Metazoa > Chordata > Amphibia > Caudata > Salamandridae > Triturus > Triturus cristatus. The sequence continues at coordinate 751,041,357 of NC_140579.1, forward strand.
ACCACTGCCAAACACTAAACCTTAAAACACTACCCCAGCGCGAACCCATACACTACACAAACACCACTGCACTACCTAAAACCCTAAAACACTACCCCCAGCACAACCCCCTACACTACACAAACTCCACTGCACTACCCTAAACCCTAAACCACTACCCCTAGCACAACCCCCTACGCTACGCAAACAGCACTGTACTACCCTAAACCCTACAACACGACCCCTTACACCACACAAACACCACTGCACTACCATAAACCCTAAAACACTACCCCTAGCGCGACCCCCTACACTACACAAACACTACTGCAAAACCCTAAACCCTTAAACACTACCCCAAGGATGACCCCCTACTCTACCCAAACACCACTGCACTACACAAAACCCTAAAACACTACCCCCAGCATCACCTCCTACACTACCCAAACACCACTGCACTGTCTTAAACCCTAAAACACTACCCCCAGCACGACCACCTATACTACCCAAACACCAACGCACTACCCTAAAACAAGACCCCTAAACTACACAAACACCACTGCACTACCCGAACCCTAAAACACTACCCCCAGCAAGACCCCCTACACTACCCAAACACCACTGCACTACCCTACACCTTTAAAAACTACCCCCAGCATTACCCACTACACTATACAAACACCACTGCACTACCCTAAACCCTAAAACACAATCCCCAGCATGACCCCCTCACAACACAAACACCAGTGCACTATCCAACCCTAAATCTACCCCCAGCAACACCCCCTACACTACCCAAACACCACTGCACTACCCTAAACCCTAAACCACTATCCCCAGCATGAACTCCTACACTACCCAAACACCACTGCACTGCCTTAAACCCTAAAACACTACCCCTAGCACGTCCCCCAAAACACTATCCAAACACCTCTGCACTACCCTAAAACATGACCCCCTACACTATACAAACACCACTGCACTACACTAAACCCTAAACTACTACCCCCAGCACAACCCCCTGCACTATACAAACACCACTGCACTACCCTAAACCCTAAAACACAACCCCCTACACTACACAGACACCACTGCACTACCCTAAACCCTAAAACACTACACCAGCACAACCCCTACACTACACAAACACCACTACTCTACCCTAAACCCTAAAACACTACCCCCCAAGTACCCCCTACACTACCCAAACACATCTGTACTCATCTAATCTCAAAAACACAACCCCCAGCATGACCTCCTACACTACACAAACACCACTGCACTACCTTACTGCACTACCCAAAACCCTAAACCACTACCCCCAGCATGACCCCCTACACTACCCAAACACCACTGCACTACCCCAAACCCTTAAACATTATCCTCAGCATGACCCCCTACACTACCCAAACACCACTGCTCTCCCCTACTGCACTACCCTAATCCCTAAACCACTACACCCAGCACGAACCCCTACATTACCCAAACACCACTGCACTACCCTAAACCCTTAAACATTATCCTCAGCATGACCCCCTAGACTACCCAAACACCCCTGCACTACCCTATACCCTAAAACATGACCACCTACACTACACAAACACCACTGCACTACCCTAAACCCTAAAACACTACCCACATCATGACCCCTACACTACACAAACACCACTGCACTACCCTAAACCCTAAGACATTTCCCCCAGCATGACCCATTTCACTACACAAACACCACTGCAGTACCCTATACCTTAAAACATGACCGCCTACACTACACAAACACCACTGCACTACCCTAAACTCTAAAACACTACAACCAGCATAACCCCCTATAATACCCGAACACCACTGCACTACCCTAAACCCTAAATCTACCCCAGCACAAACCCCTACACTACTCAAAAACCACTGCACGACCCTAAACCCTGAAACAATACCCGCAGCATGACCCCCTACACTACACAAACACCACTGCACTACCCTAAACCCTAAAACACTACCCCTACACAAAACAAACACCACTGCACTACCCTTAACCCTAAAACACTACCCCCAGCACTACGCCCTACACAACCCAAAAACCACTGCACAACCCTAAACCTTAAAACACTATCCCCAGCACAACCCCCTACACTACACAAACACAACTGCACTACCCTAAACCATAAAACACTACCCCCAGCAGTACCCCTACACTACCCAAACACCATTGCTCTACCCTAAACCCTAAAACAGTACCCCAGCAAGACCCCCTACACTACCCAAACACCACTGCCAAACCCTAAACCCTAAAACACTACCCCATCGCGAACCCATACATTACACAAACACCACTGCACTACCCCAAACCCTAAAACACTACCCCCAGCACAACCCCTACACTACACAAACACCACTGCACTACCCTGAACCCTAAACCACTACCCCCAGCACGACCCCCTACTTTACACAAACAGCACTGTACTAACCCAAACCCTAAAACACTAACCCCAGCACGACCCCCTTCACAACCCAAACAAAACTGCACTACCCTAAACCCAAACACACTACCCCCAACATGACCCCCTCCACTACCCATACACCACTGCACTACCCTAAACCCTAAAATACTACCCCAGCACAACCCCCTACACTACAAGAATACCACTGAACTACCCTAAACCCTAAAACACTCCCCCTAGCATGACCCCCCTACACTGCACAAACACTACTGCACAACCCTAAACCCTTACACACTACCCCAAGGATGACCCCCTACACTACCCAAACACCACTGCACTTCACTAAACCCTAAAACACTACCCCCAGCATCACCTCCTACACTACCCAAACACCACTGCACTGCCTTAAACCCTGAAACACTATCCCAGCACGACCCCTATACTACCCAAACACCAATGCACTACCCTAAAACAAGACCCCTTAAACTACGCAAACACCACTGCACTGCCCTAACCCCTAAAACACTACCCCCAGCATGACCCCCTACACTATACACACACCACTGCACTACCCTAATCCCTAAAACACTATCCCCAGCATGACCCCCTCACAACACTAACACCAGTGCACTACCCTAAACCCTAAATCTACACCCAGTATCACGCCCTACATTACCCAAACACCACTGCACTACCCTACACCCTAAAACACTATCCCCAGCATGAACCCCTACACTACCAAAACACCACTGCACTGCCTTAAACCCTAAAACTCTACCCCAGCACGATCCCCAACACTACCCAAACACCTCTGCACTACCCTAAAACACGACCCACTACACTACACAAACACCACTGCACTACCCTAAACCCTAAACTACTACCCCAAGCACAACACCCTACACTACACAAACACCACTGCACTACCCTAAACCCTAAAACACAACCCCCTACACTACACAGACACCACTGCACTACCCTAAACCCTAAAACACTACCCCAGCACAACCCCCTACACTACACAAACACCACTACACTACCCTAAACCCTAAAACACTACCCCCAGCAGTACCCCCTACACTACCCAAACACAACTGCACTAACCTAATCTCTAAAACACAACCCCCAGCATGACCCCCTACACTACACAAACACAACTGCACTACCCAAAACCCTTAAACACTACCCCTAGCGCGACCCCCTACACTACACAAACACTACTGCAAAACCCTAAACCCTTAAACACTACCCCAAGGATGACCCCCTACACTACCAAAACACCACTGCACTGCCTTAAACCCTAAAACTCTACCCCAGCACGATCCCCAACACTACCCAAACACCTCTGCACTACCCTAAAACACGACCCACTACACTACACAAACACCACTGCACTACCCTAAACCCTAAACTACTACCCCTAGCACAACCCCCTACACTACACAAACACCACTGCACTACCCTAAACCCTAAAACACAACCCCCTACACTACACAGACACCACTGCACTACCCTAAACCCTAAAACACTACCCCCAGCAGTACCCCCTACACTACCCAAACACAACTGCACTAACCTAATCTCTAAAACACAACCCCCAGCATGACCCCCTACACTACACAAACACCACTGCACTACCCTACTGCACTACCATAAACCCTAAACCACAACCCCAGCATGACCCCCTACACTACCAAAACACCACTGCACTACCCAAAACCCTAAAACAATACCCCAGCATGACCCCCTGCACTACTTAAAGACCACTGCACTACAAAAAAAACCTAAAACACTACCCCCAGCATGACCCCCTACACTACCCAAACACCACTGCACTACCCTAAACCCTTAAACATTATCCTCAGCATGACTCCCTACACTACCCAAACACCACTGCACTACCCTAAACCCTTAAACACTACCCCTAGCGCGACCCCCTACACTACACAAACACTACTGCAAAACCCTAAACCCTTAAACACTACCCCAAGGATGACCCCCTACTCTACCCAAACACCACTGCACTACACTAAACCCTAAAACACTACCCCCAGCCTCACCTCCTACACTACCCAAACACCACTGCACTACCCTAAAACAAGACCCCCTAAACTACACAAACACCACTGCACTACCCGAACCCTAAAACACTACCCCCAGCAAGACCCCCTACACTACCCAAACACCACTGCACTACCCTACACCTTTAAAAACTACCCCCAGCATTACCCACGATACTATACAAACACCACTGCACTACCCTAAACCATAAAACACTATCCCCAGCATGACCCCCTCACAACACAAACACCAGTGCACTACCCAACCCTAAATCTACCCCCAGCAACACCGCCTACACTACCCAAACACCACTGCACTACCCTAAACCCTAAATCACTATCCCCAGCATGAACTCCTACACTACCCAAACACCACTGCACTGCCTTAAACCCTAAAACACTACCCCTAGCATGTCCCCCAAAACACTATCCAAACACCTCTGCACTACCCTAAAACACGACCCCCTACACTATACAAAAACAACTGCACTACACTAAACCCTAAACTGCCACCCCCAGCACAACCCCCTGCACTATACAAACACCACTGCACTACCCTAAACCCTAAAACACAACCCCCTACACTACACAGACACCACTGCACTACCCTAAACCCTAAAACACTACACCAGCACAATCCCTACACTACACAAACACCACTACACTACCCTAAACCCTAAAAGACTACCCCCCAAGTACCCCTACACTACCCAAACACAACTGTACTCATCTAATCTCTAAAACACAACCCCCAGCATGACCTCCTACACTACACAAACACCACTGCACTACCCTACTGCACTACCCAAAACCCTAAACCACTACCCCCAGCATGACCCCCTACACTACCCAAACATCACTGCACTACCCCAAACCCTTAAACATTATCCTCAGCATGACCCCCTACACTACCCAAACACCACTGCTCTCCCCTACTGCACTACCCTAAACCCTAAACCACTACCCCCAGCACAAACCCCTAAATTACCCAAACACCACTGCACTACCCTAAACCCTTAAACATTATCCTCAGCATGACCCCCTAGACTACCCAAACACCACTGCACTACCCTATACCCTAAAACATGACCGCCTACACTACACAAACACCACTGCACTACCCTAAACCCTAAAACACTACCCACATCATGACCCCTACACTACACAAACACCACTGCACTACCCTAAACCCTAAGACATTTCCCCCAGCATGACCCATTTCACTACACAAACACCACTGCAGTACCCTATAGCTTAAAACATGACCGCCTACACTACACAAACACCACTGCACTACCCTAAACTTTAAAACACTACAACCAGCATAACCCCCTATACTACCCGAACACCACTGCACTACCCTAAACCCTACATCTACCCCAGCACAAACCCCTACACTACCCAAAAACCACTGCACTACCCTAAACCCTGAAACAATACCCGCAGCATGACCCCCTACACTACACAAACACCACTGCACTACCCTAAACCCTAAAACACTACCCCTACACGACACAAACACCACTGCACTACCCTTAACCCTAAAACACTACCCCCAGCACTACGCGCTACACAACCCAAAAACCACTGCACAACCCAAAACATTAAAACACTATCCCCAGCACTACCCCCTGCACTACACAAACACAACTGCACTACCCTAAACCATAAAACACTACCCCCAGCAGTACCGCTACACTACCCAAACACCATTGCTCTACCCTAAACCCTAAAACAGTACCCCAGCACGACCCCCTACACTACCCAAACACCACTGCCAAACCCTAAACCCTAAAACACTTCCCCATTGCGAACCCATACACTACACAAACACCACTGCACTACCCCAAACCCTAAAACACTACTCCCAGCACAACCCCTACACTACACAAACACCACTGCACTACCCTAAACCCTAAACCACTACCCCCAGCACGACCCCCTACTTTACACAAACAGCACTGTACTACCCTAAACCCTAAAACACTAACCCCAGCACGACCCCCTTCACAACCCAAACACAACTGCACTACCCTAAACCCAAAAACACTACCCCCAGCATGACCCCCTCCACTACCCATACACCACTGCACTACCCTAAACCCTAAAATACTACCCCAGCACAACCCCCTACACTACAAGAATACCACTGCACTACCCTAAACCCTAAAACACTACCCCTAGCACGACCCCCTACACTGCACAAACACTACTGCACAACCCTAAACCCTTACACACTACCCCAAGGATGACCCCCTACACTACCCAAACACCACTGCACTTCACTAAACCCTAAAACACTACCCCCAGCATCACCTCCTACACTACCCAAACACCACTGCACTGCCTTAAACCCTGAAACACTACCCCAGCACGACCCCCTATACTACCCAAACACCAATGCACTACCCTAAAAAAAGACCCCTTAAACTACACAAACACCACTGCACTACCCTAACCCCTAAAACACTACCCCCAGCATGACCCCCTACACTTAAACACACCACTGCACTACCCTAAACCCTAAAACACTATCCCCAGCATGACCCCCTCACAACACTAACACCAGTGCACTACCCTAAACCCTAAATCTACACCCAGTATCACCCCCTACATTACCCAAACACCACTGCGCTACCCTACACCCTAAAACACTATCCCCAGCATGAACCCCTACACTACCAAAACACCACTGCACTGCCTTAAACCCTAAAACACTACCCCAGCACGACCCCCAACACTACCCAAACACCTCTGCACTACCCTAAAACACGACCCACTACACTACACAAACAACACTGCACTACCCTAAACCCTAAACTACTAACCCTAGCACAACCCCCTACACTACAAAAACACCACTGCACTACCCTAAACCCTAAAACACAACCCCCTACACTACACAGACACCACTGCACTACCCTAAACCCTAAAACACTACCCCAGCACAACCCCCTACACTACACAAACACCACTACACTACCCGATACCCTAAAACACTACCCCAGCAGTACCCCCTACACTACCCAAACACAACTGCACTAACCTAATCTCTAAAACACAACCCCCAGCATGACCCCCTACACTACACAAACACCACTGCACTACCCTACTGCACTACCATAAACCCTAAACCACAACCCCCAGCATGACCCCCTACACTACCAAAACACCACTGCACTACCCAAAACCCTAAAACAATACCCCAGCATGACCCCCTGCACTACTCAAAGACCACTGCACTACCCAAAACCCTAAAACACTACCCCCAGCATGACCCCCTACACTACCCAAACACTACTGCACTACCCTAAACCCTTAAACATTATCTTCAGCATGACCCCCTACACTACCCAAACACCACTGCACTACCCTAAACCCTAAAATACTACCCCAGAACAACCCCCTACACTTCGAGAACACCACTGCACTACCCTAAACCCTAAAACACTACCCCTAGCACGACCCCCTACACTACACAAACACTACTGCACAACCCTAAACCCTTAAACACTACCCCAAGGATGACCCCCTACACTACCCAAACACCACTGCACTACCCTACACCCTAAAACACTATCCCCAGCATGAACCCCTACACTACCAAAACACCACTGCACTGCCTTAAACCCTAAAACACTACCCCAGCACGACCCCCAACACTACCCAAACACCTCTGCACTACCCTAAAACACGACCCACTACACTACACAAACACCACTGCACAACCCTAAACCCTAAACTACTACCCCTGGCACAACCCCCTACACTACACAAACACCACTGCACTACCCTAAACCTTAAAACACTATCCCCAGCATCACCCCTACATTACACAAACACCACTGCACTACCCTAAACCCTAAATCACTATCCCCAGCATGAACCCCTACATTACCCAAACACCACTGCACTGCCTTAAACGCTAAAACACTACTCCCAGCACGACCCCCAACACTACCCAAACACCTCTGCACTACCCTAAAACACGACCCCCTACACTACACAAACACCACTGCACTACCTTAAATCCTAAACTACTACCCCCAGCAGTATCCCCTACACTACCCAAACACAACTGCACTAACCTAATCCCTAAAACACAACCCCCAGCATCACCTCCTACACTACCCAAACACCACTGCACTGTCCTAAACCCTAAAACACTACCCCCAGCACGACCACCTATACTACCCAAACACCAATGCACTACCCTAAAACAAGACACCCTAAACTACACAAACACCACTGTACTACCCAAACCCTAAAACACTACCCCCAGCAAGACCCCCTACACTACCCAAACACCACTGCACTACCCTACACCTTTAAAAACTACCCCCAGCATTACCCACTACACTATACAAACACCACTGCACTACCCTAAACCCTAAAACACTATCCCCAGCATGACCCCCTCACAACACAAACACCAGTGCACTACCCAACCCTAAATCTACCCCCAGCAACACCCCCTACACTACCCAAACACCACTGCACTACCCTAAACCCTAAATCACTACCCCCAGCATGAACTCCTACACTACCCAAACACCACCGCACTGCCTTAAACCCTAAAACACTACCCCTAGCACGTCCCCCAAAACACTATCCAAACACCTCTGCACTACCTAAAACATGACCCACTACACTATACAAACACCACTGCACTACACTAAACCCTAAACTACTACCCCCAGCACAACCCCCTGCACTATACAAACACCACTGCACTACCCTAAACCCTAAAACACAACCCCCTACACTATACAAACACCACTGCACTACACTAAACCCTAAACTACTACCCCCAGCACAACCCCCTGCACTATACAAACACCACTGCACTACCCTAAACCCTAAAACACAACCCCCTACACTACACAGACACCACTGCACTATCCTAAACCCTAAAACACTACACCAGCACAACCCCTACACTACACAAACACCACTACACTACCCTAAACCCTAAAACACTACCCCCCAAGTACCCCCTGCACTACCCAAACACAACTGTACTCATCTCATCTCAAAAACACAACCCCCAGCATGACCTCCTACACTACACAAACACCACTGCACTACCCTACTGCACTACCCAAAACCCTAAACCACTACCCCCAGCAGGACCCCCTACACTACCCAAACACCACTGCACTACCCTAAACCCTAAAACACAACCCCCTACACTACACAGACACCACTGCACTACCCTAAACCCTAAAACACTACACCAGCACAACCCCTACACTACACAAACATCACTACACTACCCTAAACCCTAAAACACTACCCCCCAAGTACCCCCTGCACTACCCAAACACAACTGTACTCATCTCATCTCAAAAACACAACCCCCAGCATGACCTCCTACACTACACAAACACCACTGCACTACCCTACTGCACTACCCTAAACCCTAAAACACTACCCCTAGCGCGACCCCCTACACTACCCAAACACTACTGCAAAACCCTAAACCCTTAAACACTACCCCAAGGATGACCCCCTACTCTACCCAAACACCACTGCACTACACTAAACCCTAAAACACTACCCCCAGCCTCACCTCCTACACTACCCAAACACCACTGCACTGTCTTAAACCCTAAAACACTACCCCCAGCACGACCACCTATACTACCCAAACACCAATGCACTACCCTAAAACAAGACCCCCTAAACTACACAAATACCACTGCACTACCCGAACCCTAAAACACTACCCAAACACCACTGCACTACCCTACACCTTTAAAAACTACCCCCAGCATTACCCACGATACTATACAAACACCACGGCACTACCCTAAACCCTAAAACACTATCCCCAGCATGACCCCCTCACAACACAAACACCAGTGTACTACCCAACCCTAAATCTACCCCCAGCAACACCCCCTACACTACCCAAACACCACTGCACTACCCTAAACCCTAAATCACTATCCCCAGCATGAACTCCTACACTACCCAAACACCACTGCACTGCCTTAAACCCTAAAACACTACCCCTAGCACGTCCCCCAAAACACTATCCAAACACCTCTGCACTACCCTAAAACACGACCCCCTACACTATACAAAAACAACTGCACTACACTAAACCCTAAACTACTACCCCCAGCACAACCCCCTGCACTATACAAACACCACTGCACTACCCTAAACCCTAAAACACAACCCCCTACACTACACAGACACCACTGCACTACCCTAAACCCTAAAACACTACACCAGCACAACCCCTACACTACACAAACACCACTACACTACCCTAAACCCTAAAAGACTACCCCCCAAGTACCCCCTACACTACCCAAACACAACTGTACTCATCTAATCTCTAAAACACAACCCCCGGCATGACCTCCTACACTACACAAACACTACTGCACTACCCTACTGCACTACCCAAAACCCTAAACCACTACCCCCAGCATGACCCCCTACACTACCCAAACATCACTGCACTACCCCAAACCCTTAAACATTATCCTCAGCATGACCCCCTACACTACCCAAACACCACTGCTCTCCCCTACTGCACTACCCTAAACCCTAAACCACTACCCCCAGCACGAACCACTAAATTACCCAAACACCACTGCACTACCCTAAACCCTTAAACATTATCCTCAGCATGACCCCCTAGACTACCCAAACACCACTGCACTACCCTATACCCTAAAACATGACCGCCTACACTACACAAACACCACTGCACTACCCTAAACTACTACCCCCAGCAGTATCCCCTACACTACACAAACACCACTGCACTACCCTAAACCCTAAGACATTTCCCCCAGCATGACCCATTTCACTACACAAACACCACTGCAGTACCCTATACCTTAAAACATGACCGCCTACACTACACAAACACCACTGCACTACCCTAAACTTTAAAACACTACAACCAGCATAACCCCCTATACTACCCGAACACCACTGCACTACCCTAAACCCTAAATCTACCCCAGCACAAACCCCTACACTACCCAAAAACCACTGAACTACCCTAAACCCTGAAACAATACCCGCAGCATGACCCCCTACACTACACAAACACCACTGCACTACCCTAAACCCTAAAACACTACCCCTACACGACACAAACACCACTGCACTACCCTTAACCCTAAAACACTACCCCCAGCACTACGCCCTACACAACCCAAAAACCACTGCACAACCCAAAACATTAAAACACTATCCCCAGCACTACCCCCTACACTACACAAACACAACTGCACTACCCTAAACCATAAAACACTACCCCCAGCAGTACCCCTACACTACCCAAACACCATTGCTCTACCCTAAACCCTAAAACAGTACCCCAGCACGACCCCCTACACTACCCAAACACCACTGCCAAACCCTAAACCCTAAAACACTACCCCATTGCGAACCCATACACTACACAAACACCACTGCACTACCCCAAACCCTAAAACACTACTCCCAGCACAACCCCTACACTACACAAACACCACTGCACTACCCTAAACCCTAAACCACTACCCCCAGCACGACCCCCTACTTTACACAAACAGCACTGTACTACCCTAAACCCTAAAACACTAACCCCAGCACGACCCCCTTCACAACCCAAACAAAACTGCACTACCCTAAACCCAAAAACACTATCCCCAGCATGACCCCCTCCACTACCCATACACCACTGCACTACCCTAAACCCTAAAATACTACCCCAGCACAACCCCCTACACTACAAGAATACCACTGCACTACCCTAAACCCTAAAACACTACCCCTAGCACGACTCCCTACACTGCACAAACACTACTGCACAACCCTAAACCCTTACACACTACCCCAAGGATGACCCCCTACACTACCCAAACACCACTGCACTTCACTAAACCCTAAAACACTACCCCCAGCATCACCTCCTACACTACCCAAACACCACTGCACTGCCCTGAACCCTGAAACACTACCCCAGCACGACCCCCTATACTACACAAACACCAATGCACTACCCTAAAAAAAGACCCCTTAAACTACACAAACACCACTGCACTACCCTAACCCCTAAAACACTACCCCCAGCATGACCCCCTACACTATACACACACAACTGCACTACCCTAAACCCTAAAACACTATCCCCAGCATGACCCCCTCACAACACTAACACCAGTGCACTACCCTAAACCCTAAATCTACACCCAGTATCACCCCCTACATTACCCAAACACCACTGCACTACCCTACACCCTAAAACACTATCCCCAGCATGAACCCCTACACTACCAAAACACCACTGCACTGCCTTAAACCCTAAAACACTACCCCAGCACGACCCCCAACACTACCCAAACACCTCTGCACTACCCTAAAACACGACCCACTACACTACACAAACAACACTGCACTACCCTAAACCCTAAACTACTAACCCTAGCACAACCCCCTACACTACAAAAACACCACTGCACTACCCTAAACCCTAAAACACAACCCCCTACACTACACAGACACCACTGCACTACCCTATACCCTAAAACACTACCCCAGCACAACCCCCTACACTACACAAACACCACTACACTACCCGATACCCTAAAACACTACCCCAGCAGTACCCCCTACACTACCCAAACACAACTGCACTAACCTAATCTCTAAAACACAACCCCCAGCATGACCCCCTACACTACACAAACACCACTGCACTACCCTACTGCACTACCATAAACCCTAAACCACAACCCCCAGCATGACCCCCTACACTACCAAAACACCACTGCACTACCCAAAACCCTAAAACAATACCCCAGCATGACCCCCTGCACTACTCAAAGACCACTGCACTACCCAAAACCCTAAAACACTACCCCCAGCATGACCCCCTAAACTACCCAAACACTACTGCACTACCCTAAACCCTTAAACATTATCCTCAGCATGACCCCCTACACTACCCAAACACCACTGCACTACCCTAAACCCTAAAATACTACCCCAGAACAACCCCCTACACTTCGAGAACACAACTGCACTACCCTAAACCCTAAAACACTACCCCTAGCACGACCCCCTACACTACACAAACACTACTGCACAACCCTAAACCCTTAAACACTACCCCAAGGATGACCCCCTACACTACCCAAACACCACTGCACTACCCTACACCCTAAAACACTATCCCCAGCATGAACCCCTACACTACCAAAACACCACTGCACTGCCTTAAACCCTAAAACACTTCCCCAGCACGACCCCCAACACTACCCAAACACCTCTGCACTACCCTAAAACACGACCCACTACACTACACAAACACCACTGCACAACCCTAAACCCTAAACTACTACCCCTGGCACAACCCCCTACACTACACACACACCACTGCACTACCCTAAACCTTAAAACACTATCCCCAGCATCACCCCTACATTACACAAACACCACTGCACTACCCTAAACCCTAAATCACTATCCCCAGCATGAACCCCTACATTACCCAAACACCACTGCACTGCCTTAAACGCTAAAACACTACTCCCAGCACGACCCCCAACACTACCGAAACACCTCTGCACTACCCTAAAACACGACCCCCTACACTACACAAACACCACTGCACTACCTTAAATCCTAAACTACTACCCCCAGCAGTATCCCCTACACTACCCAAACACAACTGCACTAACCTAATCGCTAAAACACAACCCCCAGCATCACCTCCTACACTACCCAAACACCACTGCACTGTCCTAAACCCTAAAACACTACCCCCAGCACGACCACCTATACTACCCAAACACCAATGCACTAACCTAAAACAAGACACCCTAAACTACACAAACACCACTGTACTACCCGAACCCTAAAACACTACCCCCAGCAAGACCCCCTACACTACCCAAACACCACTGCACTACCCTACACCTTTAAAAACTACCCCCAGCATTACCCACTACACTATACAAACACCACTGCACTACCCTAAACCCTAAAACACTATCCCCAGCATGACCCCCTCACAACACAAACACCAGTGCACTACCCAACCCTAAATCTACCCCCAGCAACACCCCCTACACTACCCAAACACCACTGCACTACCCTAAACCCTAAATCACTATCCCCAGCATGAACTCCTACACTACCCAAACACCACTGCACTGCCTTAAACCCTAAAACACTACCCCTAGCACGTCCCCCAAAACACTATCCAAACACCTCTGCACTACCCTAAAACATGACCCCCTACACTATACAAACACCACTGCACTACACTAAACCCTAAACTACTACCCCCAGCACAACCCCCTGCACTATACAAACACCACTGCACTACCCTAAACCCTAAAACACAACCCCCTACACTACACAGACACCACTGCACTACCCTAAACCCTAAAACACTACACCAGCACAACCCCTACACTACACAAACACCACTACACTACCCTAAACCCTAAAACACTACCCCCCAAGTACCCCCTGCACTACCCAAACACAACTGTACTCATCTCATCTCAAAAACACAACCCCCAGCATGACCTCCTATACTACACAAACACCACTGCACTACCCCACTGCACTACCCAAAACCCTAAACCACTACCCCCAGCATGACCCCCTACACTACCCAAACACCACTGCACTACCCCAAACCCATAAACATTATCCTCAGCATGACCCCCTACACTACCCAAACACCACTGCTCTCCCCTACTGCACTACCCTAAACCCTAAACCACTACCCCCAGCACGAACCCCTACATTACCCAAACACCACTGCACTACCCTAAACCCTTAAACATTATCCTCAGCATGACCCCCTAGACTACCCAAACACCCCTGCACTACCCTATACCCTAAAACATGACCACCTACACTACACAAACACCACTGCACTACCCTAAACCCTAAAACACTACCCACATCATGACCCCTACACTACACAAACACCACTGCACAACCCTAAACCCTAAGACATTTCCCCCAGCATGACCCATTTCACTACACAAACACCACTGCAGTACCCTATACCTTAAAACATGACCGCCTACACTACACAAACACCACTGCACTACCCTAAACTTTAAAACACTACAACCAGCATAACCCCCTATACTACCCGAACACCACTGCACTACCCTAAACCCTAAATCTACCCCAGCACAAACCCCTACACTACCCAAAAACCACTGAACTACCCTAAACCCTGAAACAATACCCGCAGCATGACCCCCTATACTACCCGAACACCACTGCACTACCCTAAACCCTAAATCTACCCCAGCACAAACCCCTACACTACCCAAAAACCACTGCACTACCCTAAACCCTAAAACACTACCCCTACATGACACAAACACCACTGCACTACCCTTAACCCTAAAACACTACCCCCAGCACTACGCCCTACACAACCCAAAAACCACTGCACAACCCAAAACATTAAAACACTATCCCCAGCACTACCCCCTACACTACACAAACACAACTGCACTACCCTAAACCATAAAACACTACCCCCAGCAGTACCCCTACACTACCCAAACACCATTGCTCTACCCTAAACCCTAAAACAGTACCCCAGCACGACCCCCTACACTACCCAAACACCACTGCCAAACCCTAAACCCTAAAACACTACCCCATTGTGAACCCATACACTACACAAACACCACTGCACTACCCCAAACCCTAAAACACTACTCCCAGCACAACCCCTACACTACACAAACACCACTGCACTACCCTAAACCCTAAACCACTACCCCCAGCACGACCCCCTACTTTACACAAACAGCACTGTACTACCCTAAACCCTAAAACACTAACCCCAGCACGACCCCCTTCACAACCCAAACAAAACTGCACTACCCTAAACCCAAAAACACTACCCCCAGCATGACCCCCTCCACTACCCATACACCACTGCACTACCCTAAACCCTAAAATACTACCCCAGCACAACCCCCTACACTACAAGAATACCACTGCACTACCCTAAACCCTAAAACACTACCCCTAGCACGACTCCCTACACTGCACAAACACTACTGCACAACCCTAAACCCTTACACACTACCCCAAGGATGACCCCCTACACTACCCAAACACCACTGCACTTCACTAAACCCTAAAACACTACCCCCAGCATCACCTCCTACACTACCCAAACACCACTGCACTGCCTTGAACCCTGAAACACTACCCCAGCACGACCCCCTATACTACCCAAACACCAATGCACTACCCTAAAAAAAGACCCCTTAAACTACACAAACACCACTGCACTACCCTAACCCCTAAAACACTACCCCCAGCATGACCCCCTACACTATACACACACCACTGCACTACCCTAAACCCTAAAACACTATCCCCAGCATAACCCCCTCACAACACTAACACCAGTGCACTACCCTAAACCCTAAATCTACACCCAGTATCACCTCCTACATTACCCAAACACCACTGCACTACCCTACACCCTAAAACACTATCCCCAGCATGAACCCCTACACTACCAAAACACCACTGCACTGCCTTAAACCCTAAAACACTACCCCAGCACGACCCCCAACACTACCCAAACACCTCTGCACTACCCTAAAACACGACCCACTACACTACACAAACACCACTGCACTACCCTAAACCCTAAACTACTAACCCTAGCACAACCCCCTACACTACAAAAACACCACTGCACTACCCTAAACCCTAAAACACAACCCCCTACACTACACAGACACCACTGCACTACCCTAAACCCTAAAACACTACCCCAGCACAACCCCCTACACTACACAAACACCACTACACTACCCGATACCCTAAAACACTACCCCAGCAGTACCCCCTACACTACCCAAACACAACTGCACTAACCTAATCTCTAAAACACAACCCCCAGCATGACCCCCTACACTACACAAACACCACTGCACTACCCTACTGCACTACCATAAACCCTAAACCACAACCCCCAGCATGACCCCCTACACTACCAAAACCCCACTGCACTACCCAAAACCCTAAAACAACTCCCCATCATGACCCCCTGCACTACTCAAAGACCACTGCACTACCCAAAACCCTAAAACACTACCCCCAGCATGACCCCCTACACTACCCAAACACCACTGCACTACCCTAAACCCTTAAACATTATCCTCAGCATGACCCCCTACACTACCCAAACACCACTGCACTACCCTAAACCCTAAAACACTACCCCAGCACGACCCCCAACACTACCCAAACACCTCTGCACTACCCTAAAACACGACCCACTACACTACACAACCACCACTGCACAACCCTAAACCCTAAACTACTACCCCTGGCACAACCCCCTACACTACACAAACACCACTGCACTACCCTAAACCTTAAAACACTATCCCCAGCATCACCCCTACATTACACAAACACCACTGCACTACCGTAAACCCTAAATCACTATCCCAAGCATGAACCCCTACATTACCCAAACACCACTGCACTGCCTTAAACGCTAAAACACTACTCCCAGCACGACCCCCAACACTACCCAAACACCTCTGCACTACCCTAAAACACGACCCCCTACACTACACAAACACCACTGCACTACCTTAAACCCTAAACTACTACCCCCAGCATCACCTCCTACACTACCCAAACACCACTGCACTGTCCTAAACCCTAAAACACTACCCCCAGCACGACCACCTATACTACCCAAACACCAATGCACTACCCTAAAACAAGACAACCTAAACTACACAAACACCAATGTACTACCCGAACCCTAAAACACTACCCCCAGCAAGACCCCCTACACTACCCAAACACCACTGCACTACCCTACTCCTTTAAAAACTACCCCCAGCATTACCCACTACACTATACAAACACCACTGCACTACCCTATACCCTAAAACACTATCCCCAGCATGACCCCCTCACAACACAAACACCAGTGCACTACCCAACCCTAAATTTACCCCCAGCAACACCCCCTACACTACCCAAACACCACAGCACTACCCTAAACCCTAAATCACTATCCCCAGCATGAACTCCTACACTACCCAAACACCACTGCACTGCCTTAAACCCTAAAACACTACCCCTAGCACGTCCCCCAAAACACTATCCAAACACCTCTGCACTACCCTGAAACATGACCCCCTGCACTATACAAACACCACTGCACTACACTAAACCCTAAACTACTACCCCCAGCACAACCCCCTGCACTATACAAACACCACTGCACTACCCTAAACCCTAAAACACAACCCCCTACACTACACAGACACCACTGCACTACCCTAAACCCTAAATCTACACCCAGTATCACCTCCTACATTACCCAAACACCACTGCACTACCCTACACCCTAAAACACTATCCCCAGCATGAACCCCTACACTACCAAAACACCACTGCACTGCCTTAAACCCTAAAACACTACCCCAGCACGACCCCCAACACTACCCAAACACCTCTGCACTACCCTAAAACACGACCCACTACACTACACAAACACCACTGCACTACCCTAAACCCTAAACTACTAACCCTAGCACAACCCCCTACACTACAAAAACACCACTGCACTACCCTAAACCCTAAAACACAACCCCCTACACTACACAGACACCACTGCACTACCCTAAACCCTAAAACACTACCCCAGCACAACCCCCTACACTACACAAACACCACTACACTACCCGATACCCTAAAACACTACCCCAGCAGTACCCCCTACACTACCCAAACACAACTGCACTAACCTAATCTCTAAAACACAACCCCCAGCATGACCCCCTACACTACACAAACACCACTGCACTACCCTACTGCACTACCATAAACCCTAAACCACAACCCCCAGCATGACCCCCTACACTACCAAAACCCCACTGCACTACCCAAAACCCTAAAACAACTCCCCATCATGACCCCCTGCACTACTCAAAGACCACTGCACTACCCAAAACCCTAAAACACTACCCCCAGCATGACCCCCTACACTACCCAAACACCACTGCACTACCCTAAACCCTTAAACATTATCCTCAGCATGACCCCCTACACTACCCAAACACCACTGCACTACCCTAAACCCTAAAACACTACCCCAGCACGACCCCCAACACTACCCAAACACCTCTGCACTACCCTAAAACACGACCCACTACACTACACAACCACCACTGCACAACCCTAAACCCTAAACTACTACCCCTGGCACAACCCCCTACACTACACAAACACCACTGCACTACCCTAAACCTTAAAACACTATCCCCAGCATCACCCCTACATTACACAAACACCACTGCACTACCGTAAACCCTAAATCACTATCCCAAGCATGAACCCCTACATTACCCAAACACCACTGCACTGCCTTAAACGCTAAAACACTACTCCCAGCACGACCCCCAACACTACCCAAACACCTCTGCACTACCCTAAAACACGACCCCCTACACTACACAAACACCACTGCACTACCTTAAACCCTAAACTACTACCCCCAGCATCACCTCCTACACTACCCAAACACCACTGCACTGTCCTAAACCCTAAAACACTACCCCCAGCACGACCACCTATACTACCCAAACACCAATGCACTACCCTAAAACAAGACAACCTAAACTACACAAACACCAATGTACTACCCGAACCCTAAAACACTACCCCCAGCAAGACCCCCTACACTACCCAAACACCACTGCACTACCCTACTCCTTTAAAAACTACCCCCAGCATTACCCACTACACTATACAAACACCACTGCACTACCCTATACCCTAAAACACTATCCCCAGCATGACCCCCTCACAACACAAACACCAGTGCACTACCCAACCCTAAATTTACCCCCAGCAACACCCCCTACACTACCCAAACACCACAGCACTACCCTAAACCCTAAATCACTATCCCCAGCATGAACTCCTACACTACCCAAACACCACTGCACTGCCTTAAACCCTAAAACACTACCCCTAGCACGTCCCCCAAAACACTATCCAAACACCTCTGCACTACCCTGAAACATGACCCCCTGCACTATACAAACACCACTGCACTACACTAAACCCTAAACTACTACCCCCAGCACAACCCCCTGCACTATACAAACACCACTGCACTACCCTAAACCCTAAAACACAACCCCCTACACTACACAGACACCACTGCACTACCCTAAACCCTAAATCTACACCCAGTATCACCTCCTACATTACCCAAACACCACTGCACTACCCTACACCCTAAAACACTATCCCCAGCATGAACCCCTACACTACCAAAACACCACTGCACTGCCTTAAACCCTAAAACACTACCCCAGCACGACCCCCAACACTACCCAAACACCTCTGCACTACCCTAAAACACGACCCACTACACTACACAAACACCACTGCACTACCCTAAACCCTAAACTACTAACCCTAGCACAACCCCCTACACTACAAAAACACCACTGCACTACCCTAAACCCTAAAACACAACCCCCTACACTACACAGACACCACTGCACTACCCTAAACCCTAAAACACTACCCCAGCACAACCCCCTACACTACACAAACACCACTACACTACCCGATACCCTAAAACACTACCCCAGCAGTACCCCCTACACTACCCAAACACAACTGCACTAACCTAATCTCTAAAACACAACCCCCAGCATGACCCCCTACACTACACAAACACCACTGCACTACCCTACTCCACTACCATAAACCCTAAACCACAACCCCCAGCATGACCCCCTACACTACCAAAACCCCACTGCACTACCCAAAACCCTAAAACAACTCCCCAGCATGACCCCCTGCACTACTCAAAGACCACTGCACTACCCAAAACCCTAAAACACTACCCCCAGCATGACCCCCTACACTACCCAAACACCACTGCACTACCCTAAACCCTAAAACATTATCCTCAGCATGACCCCCTACACTACCCAAACACCACTGCACTACCCTAAACCCTAAAACACTACCCCAGCACGACCCCCAACACTACCCAAACACCTCTGCACTACCCTAAAACACGACCCACTACACTACACAAACACCACTGCACAACCCTAAACCCTAAACTACTACCCCTGGCACAACCCCCTACACTACACAAACACCACTGCACTACCCTAAACCTTAAAACACTATCCCCAGCATCACCCCTACATTACACAAACACCACTGCACTACCCTAAACCCTAAATCACTATCCCCAGCATGAACCCCTACATTACCCAAACACCACTGCACTGCCTTAAACGCTAAAACACTACTCCCAGCACGACCCCCAACACTACCCAAACACCTCTGCACTACCCTAAAACACGACCCCCTACACTACACAAACACCACTGCACTACCTTAAACCCTAAACTACTACCCCCAGCATCACCTCCTACACTACCCAAACACCACTGCACTGTCCTAAACCCTAAAACACTACCCCCAGCACGACCACCTATACTACCCAAACACCAATGCACTACCCTAAAACAAGACACCCTAAACTACACAAACACCACTGTACTACCCGAACCCTAAAACACTACCCCCAGCAAGACCCCCTACACTACCCAAACACCACTGCACTACCCTACTCCTTTATAAACTACCCCCAGCATTACCCACTACACTATACAAACACCACTGCACTACCCTAAACCCTAAAACACTATCCCCAGCATGACCCCCTCACAACACAAACACCAGTGCACTACCCAACCCTAAATTTACCCCCAGCAACACCCCCTACACTACCCAAACACCACAGCACTACCCTAAACCCTAAATCACTATCCCCAGCATGAACTCCTACACTACCCAAACACCACTGCACTGCCTTAAACCCTAAAACACTACCCCTAGCACGTCCCCCAAAACACTATCCAAACACCTCTGCACTACCCTGAAACATGACCCCCTGCACTATACAAACACCACTGCACTACACTAAACCCTAAACTACTACCCCCAGCACAACCCCCTGCACTATACAAACACCACTGCACTACCCTAAACCCTAAAACACAACCCCCTACACTACACAGACACCACTGCACTACCCTAAACCCTAAAACACTACACCAGCACAACCCCTACACTACACAAACACCACTACACTACCCTAAACCCTAAAACACTACCCCCCAAGTACCCCCTACACTACCCAAACACAACTGTACTCATCTCATCTCAAAAACACAACCCCCAGCATGACCTCCTACACTACACAAACAACACTGCACTACCCTACTGCACTACACAAAACCCTAAACCACTACCCCCAGCATGACCCCCTACACTACCCAAACACCACTGCACTACCCTAAACCCTTAAACATTATCCTCAGCATGACCCCCTACACTACCCAAACACCACTGCACTACCCTAAACCCTAAAATACTACCCCAGAACAACCCCCTACACTTCAAGAACACCACTGCACTACCCTAAACCCTAAAACACTACCCCTAGCACGACCCCCTACACTACACAAACACTACTGCACAACCCTAAACCCTTAAACACTACCCCAAGGATGACCCCCTACACTACCCAAACACCACTGCACTACCCTACACCCTAAAACACTATCCCCAGCATGAACCCCTACACTACCAAAACACCACTGCACTGCCTTAAACCCTAAAACACTACCCCAGCACGACCCCCAACACTACCCAAACACCTCTGCACTACCCTAAAACACGACCCACTACACTACACAAACACCACTGCACAACCCTAAACCCTAAACTACTACCCCTGGCACAACCCCCTACACTACACAAACACCACTGCACTACCCTAAACCTTAAAACACTATCCACAGCATCACCCCTACATTACACAAACACCACTGCACTACCCTAAACCCTAAATCACTATCCCCAGCATGAACCCCTACATTACCCAAACACCACTGCACTGCCTTAAACGCTAAAACACTACTCCCAGCACGACCCCCAACACTACCCAAACACCTCTGCACTACCCTAAAACACGACCCCCTACACTACACAAACACCACTGCACTACCTTAAACCCTAAACTACTACCCCCAGCAGTATCCCCTACACTACCCAAACACAACTGCACTAACCTAATCCCTAAAACACTACCCCCAGCACGACCACCTATACTACCCAAACACCAATGCACTACCCTAAAACAAGACACCCTAAACTACACAAACACCACTGTACTACCCGAACCCTAAAACACTACCCCCAGCAAGACCCCCTACACTACCCAAACACCACTGCACTACCCTACACCTTTAAAAACTACCCCCAGCATTACCCACTACACTATACAAACACCACTGCACTACCCTAAACCCTAAAACACTATCCCCAGCATGACCCCCTCACAACACAAACACCAGTGCACTACCCAACCCTAAATCTATCCCCAGCAACACCCCTACACTACCCAAACACCACTGCACTACTGTAGGAAGGTGGATATCTGACTATGGTTACCCCCAACTTTTTGCCTAGTGTCTAGCTGGTTTTTCGACTTAGTTGGCCTGAGATCCTGCCATTCAGGGTCTCAGGCTGTCTGCTCTCTCTTTAAAATGGATGCTGCTGCCACAGACACAAGTCTGACCTCCTGCTGCTGGGAGTGATCCCAGCCAGGGAGGCCTGGACAATAGGTTTCCTGCTTGGGGAGGTGCTAGCACCTCCCCAGACGGCCTTTAGTGTATTGGGGCAGGGTGGGCTGAAAGGAATGAGACATGCCTGGGGCACACAAGGTGTTCCTTGCATAGTCCAGTTCAAACCGGCGCTGGGGCACTCCAGCCCCAGCTCTGGCGCGAAACTGGACAAAGGGAAGTGGGTGTAACCACCCCCTCCCAGGTCCCACCCATAAGGCGTGACCTAGCAGGTATCCCAGCCCCCCAGATTAGTATAAGAGTGGGAGTTGGGCCTCAAGACTTGAGATTATCCTGAACCTGCAAAACTGAACAGAAACTCTGGACCTTCCACATTCGACGAAAGAAGAAGACTGAAGAATCTCCCTTGTAGCCAAGGAGTGGCTACCCTGTGCAAACAGGCACCATCAAGAGACTACCCTTTGCTTTGCGACCGTTCTACGAGGAACCGACTGCAGAGCCCGACCAGAGCCTTGACTTCCAGACTTCTCCGACCCTCATCCACATCTGCAGCAGAGCTGAGATCCGTGGAGGCGACGAGCGACGTGGGACCGGCTACCTGGGAAAAGTGGCTAGTAACTTACAGCGCAGCTTCTGAGGTACCCTCGAAGTTGTGCACCGGGGATTGAGAAGCCCCAACCCCAAGCACCATCTGCACCGAAGACCAGCCCCCCACACTCCTGAGTCCTGCGTGGGGCCCTTCAGCATTTTCCTGCTTGCCGCGTCTGTCCGGTTGCTTGCCCGCTGGCTAGTGGCCTCTGTGACGACGCACCCTGAAATCTTCTGCACTGGTTTGGCTCCTCCAGACTGGCTCCCGCTTCTCTGCAAAGAAGAAGCACCCCAGACCTTCCTGGTCTGCACCAGAAGCAAGTCCTTTGTTCTTCGTGGGTTCCGCTTGCCAAGGCTTGGTGAGTCCTAGTCCAACTTCGACGCCACCGACAGCAAGAGCCTTCGTGGGACAGCTCGCCTCCTGGTCCTGGTCATCCTCGACGCTTCCTGGTCCTCCTGGCTGCAGCGACAAGCTTCACCTTCACCTGCAACTCTTCACGACATCGCCTGGTTCCTTCCTGGTTCCACGTGGTCACTGGCTAGTGACCTTGACTCTGTCCCTTCTGCTTGCAGGTTTCTTCTCTTCTTGATCCCAGCCTTGGGATCCACCGGACACTCTTCACTGACTGCCTGTCAGCATCTTTCTTCAGGCATCCATAGGAGTCGACGACGAAAACGACGCATCTTCACCCCTATGCACCCGCAGCCTGTGGGCTAGGTAACTTGGGTACTCCGGTGCTCATCAGGATAGTGACTATCCTAGTGTCTAGTTTTCCAGTCTCAACTTCCTAGCTACTCCGGAAGTGTCCTAAATCTATCTATTTCTAAACTGTAACATTGCTATTGACTTTTACGCATTACGCGTGAGTGTTTCCACTCTGCACACGAATCCCGTGGGCCTCCCACTTCCTAACTAACGCTAGTGTAGTGTAGCCCCAGCGATTCCCTAGGCCTAGGCCTATTCTATTTCCGTGACAGTGGTTCTTATACCACTTACTTAGTATATGGTTTGCGTGGCCCCTAGGGCCTAACTGTATTACTTACCTGTGTGACTTACTGTATGCATTAATAAGACTGTGTTGTACTTACCTCTAATCTCATAAAGAGTGCTGAGGGTTTGCTTAGAATAAATACACTTTATTTTATATATATATCTGTTGTGGTGTCCTTTCATTTGGTATTCAAGGGATTATATATGGTATCACAGCTGGCTTCACATGCCATTCAGAGTTTAGCCTAAGACTGCTCTTGTCCATGCTACCACTAGGATAGCTGGTCTATAAGGTTGACTTTACAACCAATCACCATAAGGGTATTTGGACTGATATAAGGTGTACACTAGAACTAGTGACATCATACATCAGGCCAACTTCTCACATTGGTGGCAGCGGTGGGATCTGAGCTTGCTGTTGTAATACCATTGTAATCTTGAGATACTAAATTGAAAGATCACACAGATATTGTCTAGGTACATATAACATAGATTATTATACTTAAGTCCTACTGGACTTTGTAGTTGTAGGTTGAAGGGAGTAACACACCCTGACTACAACTACTAGAGAGGTTTAGTAGATACAACTAGTGTAGGTAGGTGCACACACCACACCCTCACTAGATCATGTATCTGAGAGTAGATCAAGTAGATGCTCTCTCAGGAGGATCAGGTCTGCAAAAGATCCCCTCTAGATATGATACCTTAACATTCCAGGAGATGAGACACTTGTGTACCTCCAGAGGAATAAAACAGGGTGCAAACCCTACCCTCCTTCAGTTAAGACAACTCCTAGAGGAGTATGATGCTCAGAGGGCATCTCAGGCAGGTGCCCTAGGCACAGAGGAGGGTCTACCCACCACAGAGGAGTCAGATGGGGCTTCAGATGGGGAGGTAGACAGCCAGAGCCAAGTAAGGAGACTTAGCCAGGCTAACTTAAGTTTACATGGGAGTTTGCATGGGGTCCCCCCATACAGACCCCCAAGTAGGCATTCACAGAGAAGCAGGAGGGACAGATCCCCTTCAAGGGAATCCATCCACTCCCATGTCTCTAGCATCTCTAATGCTTCCTCTCACAGGGGAATGACTTCACCTGAGAGAAAGGAGCATAAAGCCAGAATGAGGGAAGCTAATCTGAGGATTCAGAGGGAAGAAATTGCCCTTGCCAAAGAGAAGCTTGCTCTGGCTAGAGAGCAAAAACTGTGTGGGTCAGAACCCACTGGTGGCAGCAACATTCCTAGAGATAGGGATAGGTCTTATGACCATAGAAACCTAAGCAAGATAGTCCCCCCATATCAGAATGGGGATGACATCCACAAATGGATGACTGCTTTGGAGAGGGCCTGCAAAGTACAGCAGGTACCCCAAAGTCAGTGGGCAGCTATCTTGTGGCTCTCCTTTTCTGACAAAGGTAGAGACAAGCTCCTCACAGTCAGTGATGAGGATGCAAACAATTACAAAGTCCTGAAGAGTGCTCTGATAGATGGGTTTGGCTTAACCACTGAGCAATATAGGTTGTTGTTCAGAGACACCCAGAAGACACAGACACAGGACTGGTCTGATTTTGTGGATTGTGCCACTAAGGCTTTGGAAGGTTGGTTAAATGGCAGCAAGGTGCAGGACTATACAGGATTGTACAACTTGATTATGAGGGAGCAGATCCTTAGTAATTGTCAGAACTAGCTTCTCCATCAACACCTGGTAGACTCAGATTTGACCTCTCCCCAAGAATTGGGAAAGAGGGCAGATAAATGGGTCAGGACCAGGATTAGGCCTAAAAATCAGGGTGGTGACCAAAAGAAAGATACCACCAAGCCTCAAGAGAAGGGTGGGGATAAAGCAAAAGAGAAATCTTCCTCAGGGCCCCAAAACTCCACACAGGGTGGTGGGTCCCAAGCTCCCTCCTCCACCACAGTTAAAAAGCCTTACTGCCATGTGTGTAAAACACCTGGGCATTGGAAAACTGACAGCAGTTGCCCACAGGCTAAAAACAAAACTGTTCCTCCAACTACTCCTGTCACACCACCTATTACTGTCAGCAGTAATCCCCCAGGTGGTGGGAGTGCCCCCAAAAATTTGGTTGGGTTTTCTTGGGGAACACAGGGGGATCCTGGCTTAGCCAATTCCCTTACAGCAGCTACTCTTGTCTGTGATGGTGGCATGGGGTTTGCCAACTTCACTGCCTGTCCCAACACTTTGGGTAGGTACAGACAGGAACCCTACATCAATGGAAGAAAAGCTGAGGCCTACAGAGACACTGGAGCTAGCATCACTATGGTGGCCCATAGGCTAGTTCCCTCTGAGCAGCTTTTGCCTGGTTTCTCATACCAGGTAACTAACATTGATGGCAAACAGAACAGTCATCCCATGGCAGAGGTATGTCTCAGCTGGGGAGGTGTCACTGGCCCTAAAAGGGTGGCAGTGTCTCCAACCTTGCCTGTGGACTGCTTGCTGGGGAATGACTTAGAACTCTCAGCTTGGGCTGGAGTTGAACAAGACACCCATTCTAAAATGGTAGGCCTTTCCAAAAAGGGTAGTGGGGTTGTGCCAGTCACAACCCCTGTCCAAGTAGCTTTCCTCCCTGAAAAGGTTGGAAGGGCAGTGGTAGCCACAGCCCAGGCACAGACAGACTTCCCTGTAGAAATTGGCAGAGCTGTGACAGTCACAGCTCAAACACAAACTGAGTGCCTTCCTGAAAAGGTTGGCAAGGCTGTAATGGTCTCAGCCCACACTCAGACTGATATAGGTGTAGTGAAGCCTGAAACTATGGATCACTCCACACAAACAGAGAGTAGTGGGGAGGAAGAAAAGTCTCCCTCTCCCCAGACATTAGGAAAAGGTCAGCCTCCTCAGGGATCTGACCTCACCCCTTGTGAAGGAACTGCCTCAGAGGTAGCCAGGCCTGGCCTGGCAGAGCCTCTGATGTCAGTGGCCCCTTCCAAGGTGGGACCCAGTCTGGTGCAGGTAGCCTGCCTCTCTCTACCCTGCCTCAGTCAGCCCAGGGCTGCAGAGGTCAGGGAGGCCAGTGGACCCCAAGAGGGCCCCTGTCCACAAGAACCCCCCCATCAAAAGAATGAGGATTGCCTGGCTAGTAGCCCTAGCCAGGTGATGGGTAAAAACATTCCTGAGGGATCCCCTTTACAGGTAGTTAGGGACCTCCCCCAGAGGGATTCTGTTGGGCACAGGCAAACCTGGGACCTTAGGGCCCCAAACCTGACCTGTCCCTCCAGTAAGCCCACAAAAGGGACCCAGCCTCCAGCTTTAGGTAGCCAGAGGCTGACCCTGAGAGCACAGTGCAACTCAGTGAAAGAAAGAAAGGCATCCATGGTGGAGGATGATTGGAGGAAGCTGAGGCCTCACTTTGAGGACACTCACTTCAGTACTCCATCTCAACACCAGCCTTTTACTTTGCAAAGACACACCAAAGGTAGTGATTCCCTATGGTGGAGACCCTATGATACCTTTAGGGTGAGGGATTGCTTAGTGGACCATGAGACAGGGGGTAACCATGCCAGTGCTGGTTCTTCCTTATATGGCCACTCAGGCAATAGAGGCTTACCTTGTCAAGGCCAGCCTTATCTCCTTTCGTTTGGGGGGGGGTTGTGTAGGAAGGTGGATATCTGACTATGGTTACCCCCAACTTTTTGCCTAGTGTCTAGCTGGTTTTTCGACTTAGTTGGCCTGAGATCCTGCCATTCAGGGTCTCAGGCTGTCTGCTCTCTCTTTAAAATGGATGCTGCTGCCACAGACACAAGTCTGACCTCCTGCTGCTGGGAGTGATCCCAGCCAGGGAGGCCTGGACAATAGGTTTCCTGCTTGGGGAGGTGCTAGCACCTCCCCAGAAAGCCTTTAGTGTATTGGGGCAGGGTGGGCTGAAAGGAATGAGACATGCCTGGGGCACACAAGGTGTTCCTTGCATAGTCCAGTTCAAACCGGCGCTGGGGCACTCCAGCCCCAGCTCTGGCGCGAAACTGGACAAAGGGAAGTGGGTGTAACCACCCCCTCCCAGGTCCCACCCATAAGGCGTGACCTAGCAGGTATCCCAGCCCCCCAGATTAGTATAAGAGTGGGAGTTGGGCCTCAAGACTTGAGATTATCCTGAACCTGCAAAACTGAACAGAAACTCTGGACCTTCGACATTCGACGAAAGAAGAAGACTGAAGAATCTCCCTTGTAGCCAAGGAGTGGCTACCCTGTGCAAACAGGCACCATCAAGAGACTACCCTTTGCTTTGAGACCGTTCTACGAGGAACCGACTGCAGAGCCCGACCAGAGCCTTGACTTCCAGACTTCTCCGACCCTCATCCACATCTGCAGCAGAGCTGAGATCCGTGGAGGCGACGAGCGACGTGGGACCGGCTACCTGGGAAAAGTGGCTAGTAACTTACAGCGCAGCTTCTGAGGTACCCTCGAAGTTGTGCACCGGGGATTGAGAAGCCCCAACCCCAAGCACCATCTGCACCGAAGACCAGCCCCCCACACTCCACGAGCCCTGCGTGGGGCCCTTCAGCATTTTCCTGCTTGCCGCGTCTGTCCGGTTGCTTGCCCGCTGGCTAGTGGCCTCTGTGACGACGCACCCTGAAATCTTCTGCGCTGGTTTGGCTCCTCCAGACTGGCTCCCGCTTCTCTGCAAAGAAGAAGCACCCCAGACCTTCCTGGTCTGCACCAGAAGCAAGTCCTTTGTTCTTCGTGGGTTCCGCTTGCCAAGGCTTGGTGAGTCCTAGTCCAACTTCGACGCCACCGACAGCAAGAGCCTTCGTGGGACAGCTCGCCTCCTGGTCCTGGTCGTCCTCGACGCTTCCTGGTCCTCCTGGCTGCAGCGACAAGCTTCACCTTCACCTGCAACTCTTCACGACATCGCCTGGTTCCTTCCTGGTTCCATGTGGTCACTGGCTAGTGACCTTGACTCTGTCCCTTCTGCTTGCAGGTTTCTTCTCTTCTTGATCCCAGCCTTGGGATCCACCGGACACTCTTCACTGACTGCCTGTCAGCATCTTTCTTCAGGCATCCATAGGAGTCGACGACGAAAACGACGCATCTTCACCCCTATGCACCCGCAGCCTGTGGGCTAGGTAACTTGGGTACTCCGGTGCTCATCAGGATAGTGACTATCCTAGTGTCTAGTTTTCCAGTCTCAACTTCCTAGCTACTCCGGAAGTGTCCTAAATCTATCTATGTCTAAACTGTAACATTGCTATTGACTTTTACGCATTACGCGTGAGTGTTTCCACTCTGCACACGAATCCCGTGGGCCTCCCACTTCCTAACTAACGCTAGTGTAGTGTAGCCCCAGCGATTCCCTAGGCCTAGGCCTATTCTATTTCCGTGACAGTGGTTCTTATACCACTTACTTAGTATATGGTTTGCGTGGCCCCTAGGGCCTAACTGTATTACTTACCTGTGTGACTTACTGTATGCATTAATAAGACTGTGTTGTACTTACCTCTAATCTCATAAAGAGTGCTGAGGGTTTGCTTAGAATAAATACACTTTATTTTATATATATATCTGTTGTGGTGTCCTTTCATTTGGTATTCAAGGGATTATATATGGTATCACAGCTGGCTTCACATGCCATTCAGAGTTTAGCCTAAGACTGCTCTTGTCCATGCTACCACTAGGATAGCTGGTCTATAAGGTTGACTTTACAACCAATCACCATAAGGGTATTTGGACTGATATAAGGTGTACACTAGAACTAGTGACATCATACATCAGGCCAACTTCTCACAACTACCCTAAACCCTAAATCACTATCCCCAGCATGAACTCCTACACTACCCAAACACCACTGCACTGCCTTAAACCCTAAAACACTACCCCTAGCACGTCCCCCAAAACACTATCCAAACACCTCTGCACTACCCTAAAACATGACCCCCTACACTATACAAACACCACTGCACTACACTAAACCCTAAACTACTACTCCCAGCACAACCCCCTGCACTATACAAACACCACTGCACTACCCTAAACCCTAAAACACAACCCCCTACACTACACAGACACCACTGCACTACCCTAAACCCTAAAACACTACACCAGCACAACCCCTACACTACACAAACACCACTACACTACCCTAAACCCTAAAACACTACCCCCCAAGTACCCCCTACACTACCCAAACACAACTGTACTCATCTCATCTCAAAAACACAACCCCCAGCATGACCTCCTACACTACACAAACACCACTGCACTACCCTACTGCACTACCCAAAATCCTAAACCACTACCCCCAGCATGACCCCCTACACTACCCAAACACCACTGCACTACCCCAAACCCTTAAACATTATCCTCAGCATGACCCCCTACACTACCCAAACACCACTGCTCTCCCCTACTGCACTACGCTAAACCCTAAACCACTACCCCCAGCACGAACCCCTACATTACCCAAACACCACTGCACTACCCTAAACCCTTAAACATTATCCTCAGCATGACCCCCTAGACTACCCAAACACCCCTGCACTACCCTATACCCTAAAACATGACCACCTACACTACACAACCACCACTGCACTACCCTAAACCCTAAAACACTACCCACATCATGACCCCTACACTACACAAACACCACTGCACTACCCTAAACCCTAAGACATTTCCCCCAGCATGACCCATTTCACTACACAAACACCACTGCAGTACCCTATACCTTAAAACATGACCGCCTACACTACACAAACACCACTGCACTACCCTAAACTCTAAAACACTACAACCAGCATAACCCCCTATACTACCCGAACACCACTGCACTACCCTAAACCCTAAATCTACCCCAGCACAAACCCCTACACTACACAAAAACCACTGCACTACCCTAAACCCTGAAACAATACCCGCAGCATGACCCCCTACACTACACAAACACCACTGCACTACCCTAAACCCTAAAACACTACCCCTACACGACACAAACACCACTGCACTACCCTTAACCCTAAAACACTACCCCCAGCACTACGCCCTACACAACCCAAAAACCACTGCACAACCCTAAACCTTAAAACACTATCCCCAGCACTACCCCTTACACTACACAAACACAACTGCACTACCCTAAACCATAAAACACTACCCCCAGCAGTACCCCTACACTACCCAAACACCATTGCTCTACCCTAAACCCTAAAACAGTACCCCAGCAAGACCCCCTACACTACCCAAACACCACTGCTAAACCCTAAACCCTAAAACACTACCCCATCGCGAACCCATACACTACACAAACACCACTGCACTACCCCAAACCCTAAAACACTACCCCCAGCACAAACCCTACACTACACAAACACCACTGCACTACCCTAAACCCTAAACCACTGCCCCCAGCACGACCCCCTACTTTACACAAACAGCACTGTACTAACCTAAACCCTAAAACACTAACCCCAGCACGACCCCCTTCACAACCCAAACAAAACTGCACTACCCTAAACCCAAACACACTACCCCCAACATGACCCCCTCCACTACCCATACACCACTGCACTACCCTAAACCCTAAAATACTACCCCAGCACAACCCCCTACACTACAAGAATACCACTGCACTACCCTAAAACACTACCCCTAGCACGACCCCCTACACTGCACAAACACTACTGCACAACCCTAAACCCTTACACACTACCCCAAGGATGACACCCTATACTACCCAAACACCACTGCACTTCACTAAACCCTAAAACACTACCCCCAGCATCACCTCCTACACTACCCAAACACCACTGCACTGCCTTAAACCCTGAAACACTACCCCAGCATGACCCCCTATACTACCCAAACACCAATGCACTACCCTAAAACAAGACCCCTTAAACTACGCAAACACCACTGCACTACCCTAACCCCTAAAACACTACCCCCAGCATGACCCCCTACACTATACACACACCACTGCACTACCCTAATACCTAAAACACTACCCCCAGCATGAACCCCTACACTACCAAAACACCACTGCACTGCCTTAAACCCTAAAACACTACCCCAGCACGACCCCCAACACTACCCAAACACCTCTGCACTACCCTAAAACACGACCCACTACACTACACAAACACCACTGCACTACCCTAAACCCTAAACTACTACCCCTAGCACAACCCCCTACACTACACAAACACCACTGCACTACCCTAAACCCTAAAACACAACCCCCTACACTACACAGACACCACTGCACTACCCTAAACCCTAAAACACTACCCCAGCACAACCCCCTACACTACACAAACACCACTACACTACCCTAAACCCTAAAACACTACCCCCAGCAGTACCCCCTACACTACCCAAACACAACTGCACTAACCTAATCTCTAAAACACAACCCCCAGCATGACCCCCTACACTACACAAACACCACTGCACTACCCTACTGCACTACCATAAACCCTAAACCACAACCCCCAGCATGACCCCCTACACTACCAAAACACCACTGCACTACCCAAAACCCTAAAACAATACCCCAGCATGACCCCCTGCACTACTCAAAGACCACTGCACTACCCAAAACCCTAAAACACTACCCCCAGCATGACCCCCTACACTACCCAAACACACCTGCACTACCCTAAACCCTTAAACATTATCCTCAGCATGACCCCCTACACTACCCAAACACCACTGCACTACCCTAAACCCTAAAACACTACCCCTAGCGCGACCACCTATACTACCCAAACACCAATGCACTACCCTAAAACAAGACCCCCTAAACTACACAAACACCACTGCACTACCCGAACCCTAAAACACTATCCCCAGCAAGACCCCCTACACTACCCAAACACCACTGCACTACCCTACACCTTTAAAAACTACCCCCAGCATTACCCACTACACTATACAAAGATCATTGCACTACCCTAAACCCTAAAACACTATCCCCAGCATGACCCCCTCACAACACAAACACCAGTGCACTACCCAACCCTAAATCTACCCCCAGCAACACCCCCTACACTACCCAAACACCACTGCACTACCCTAAACCCTAAATCACTATCCCCAGCATGAACTCCTACACTACCCAAACACCACTGCACTGCCCTAAACCCTAAAACACTACCCCAGCGTGAACACATACACTACACAAACACCACTGCACTTCCTAAAACCCTAAAACACTACCCCCAGCACAACCCCCTACACTACACAAACACCACTGCACTACCCTAAACCCTAAACCACTACCCCCAGCACAACCCCCTACGCTACACAAACAGCACTGTACTACCCTAAACCCTACAACACGACCCCCTACACCACACAAACACCACTGCACCACCCTAAACCCTAAAACACTACCCCTTGCGCGACCCCCTACACTACACAAACACTACTGCAAAACCCTAAACCCTTAAGCACTACCCCAAGGATGACCCCCTACTCTACCCAAACACCACTGCACTACACTAAACCCTAAAACACTACCCCAGCATCACCTCATACAATACCCAAACACCACTGCACTGTCCTAAACCCTAAAACACTACCCCAGCACGACCACCTATACTACCCAAACACCAATGCACTACCCTAAAACAAGACCCCCTAAACTACACAAACACCACTGCACTACCCGAACCCTAAAACACTATCCCCAGCAAGACCCCCTACACTACCCAAACACCACTGCACTACCCTACACCTTTAAAAACTACCCCCAGCATTACCCACTACACTATACAAAGATCATTGCACTACCCTAAACCCTAAAACACTATCCCCAGCATGACCCCCTCACAACACAAACACCAGTGCACTACCCAACCCTAAATCTACCCCCAGCAACACCCCCTACACTACCCAAACACCACTGCACTACCCTAAACCCTAAATCACTATCCCCAGCATGAACTCCTACACTACCCAAACACCACTGCACTGCCTTAAACCCTAAAACACTACAACTAGCACATCCACCAAAACACTATCCAAACACCTCTGCACTACCCTAAAACACGACCCCCTACACTATACAAACACCACTGCACTACACTAAACCCTAAACTACTACCCCCAGCACAACCCCCTGCACTATACAAACACCACTGCACTACCCTAAACCCTAAAACACAACCCCCTACACTACACAGACATCACTGCACTACCCTAAACCCTAAAACACTACACCAGCACAACCCCTACACTACACAAACACCACTACACTACCCTAAACCCTAAAACACTACCCCCCAAGTACCCCCTACACTACCCAAACACAACTGTACTCACCTAATCTCTAAAACACAACCCCCAGCATGACCTCCTACACTACACAAACACCACTGCACTACCCAAAACCCTAAACCACTACCCCCAGCATGACCCCCTACACTACCCAAACACAACTGCACTAACCTAATCTCTAAAACACAACCCCCAGCATGACCCCCTACACTACACAAACACCACTGCACTACCCTACTGCACTACCATAAACCCTAAACCACAACCCCCAGCATGACCCCCTACACTACCAAAACACCACTGCACTGCCCAAAACCCTAAAACAATACCCCAGCATGACCCCCTGCACTACTCAAAGACCACTGCACTACCCAAAACCCTAAAACACTACACTACCCCCAGCATGACCCCCTACACTACTTAAACACCACTGCACTACCCTAAACCTTTAAACATTATCCTCAGCATGACCCCCTACGCCACCCAAACACGACTGCACTACCCTAAACCCTAAAATACTACCCCAGAACAACCCCCTACACTTCAAGAACACCACTGCACTACCCTAAACCCTAAAACACTACCCCTAGCACGACCCCCTACACTACACAAACACTACTGCACAACCCTCAACCCTTAAACACTACCCGAAGGATGACCCCCTACACTACCCAAACACCACTGCACTACCCTACACCCTAAAACACTATCCCCAGCATGAACCCCTACACTACCAAAACACCACTGCACTGCCTTAAACCCTAAAACACTACCCCAGCACGACCCCCAACACTAGCCAAACACCTCTGCACTACCCTAAAACACGACCCACTACACTACACAAACACCACTGCACAACCCTAAACCCTAAACTACTACCCCTGGCACAACCCCCTACACTACACAAACACCACTGCACTACCCTAAACCTTAAAAGACTATCCCCAGCATCACCCCTACACTACACAAACACCACTGCACTACCCTAAACCCTAAATCACTATCCCCAGCATGAACCCCTACATTACCCAAACACCACTGCACTGCCTTAAACCCTAAAACACTACTCCCAGCACGACCCCCAACACTACCCAAACACCTCTGCACTACCCTAAAACACGACCCCCTACACTACACAAACACCACTGCACTACCCTAAACCCTAAACTACTACCCCCAGCAGTATCCCCTACACTACCCAAACACAACTGCACTAACCTAATCCCTAAAACACAACCCCCAGCATGACCCCCTACACAACACAAACACCAGTGCACTACCCAACCCTAAATCTACCCCCAGCATCACCCCCTACACTACACAAACACCACTGCACTACCTTAAACCCTAAATCACTGTCCCCAGCATGAACCCCTACACTACCCAAACACCACTGCACTGCCTTAAACCCTAAAACACTGTCCCCAGCACGACCCACAACACTACCCAAACACCTCTGCACTACCCTAAAACACGACCCCCTACACTACACAAACACCACTGCACTACCCTAAACCCTAAACTACTACCCCCAGCAGTACCAACTACACTACCCAAACACAACTGCACTAACCTAATCTCTAAAACACAACCCCCAGCATGACCCCCTACACTACCCAAACACCACTGCACTGCCTTAAACCCTAAAACACTACCCCCAGCACGACCCCCAACACTACCCAAACACCTGTGCACTACCCTAAAACACGACCCCCTACACTACACAAACACCACTGCACTACCCTAAACCCTAAACTACTACCCCCAGCCGTACCCCCTACACTACCCAAACACAACTGCAGTAACCTAATCTCTAAAACACTACCCTCAGCATGACCTCCTACACTACACAAACACCACTGCACTACCCTACTGCACTACCCAAAATCCTAAACCACTACCCCCAGCATGACCCCCTACACTACCCAAACACCACTGCACTACCCCAAACCCTTAAACATTATCCTCAGCATGACCCCCTACACTACCCAAACACCACTGCTCTCCCCTACTGCACTACGCTAAACCCTAAACCACTACCCCCAGCACGAACCCCTACATTACCCAAACACCACTGCACTACCCTAAACCCTTAAACATTATCCTCAGCATGACCCCCTAGACTACCCAAACACCCCTGCACTACCCTATACCCTAAAACATGACCACCTACACTACACAACCACCACTGCACTACCCTAAACCCTAAAACACTACCCACATCATGACACCTACACTACACAAACACCACTGCACTACCCTAAACCCTAAGACATTTCCCCCAGCATGACCCATTTCACTACACAAACACCACTGCAGTACCCTATACCTTAAAACATGACCGCCTACACTACACAAACACCACTGCACTACCCTAAACTCTAAAACACTACAACCAGCATAACCCCCTATACTACCCGAACACCACTGCACTACCCTAAACCCTAAATCTACCCCAGCACAAACCCCTACACTACACAAAAACCACTGCACTACCCTAAACCATGAAACAATACCCGCAGCATGACCCCCTACACTACACAAACACCACTGCACTACCCTAAACCCTAAAACACTACCCCTACACGACACAAACACCACTGCACTACCCTTAACCCTAAAACACTACCCCCAGCACTACGCCCTACACAACCCAAAAACCACTGCACAACCCTAAACCTTAAAACACTATCCCCAGCACTACCCCTTACACTACACAAACACAACTGCACTACCCTAAACCATAAAACACTACCCCCAGCAGTACCCCTACACTACCCAAACACCATTGCTCTACCCTAAACCCTAAAACAGTACCCCAGCAAGACCCCCTACACTACCCAAACACCACTGCTAAACCCTAAACCCTAAAACACTACCCCATCGCGAACCCATACACTACACAAACACCACTGCACTACCCCAAACCCTAAAACACTACCCCCAGCACAAACCCTACACTACACAAACACCACTGCACTACCCTAAACCCTAAACCACTGCCCCCAGCACGACCCCCTACTTTACACAAACAGCACTGTACTAACCTAAACCCTAAAACACTAACCCCAGCACGACCCCCTTCACAACCCAAACAAAACTGCACTACCCTAAACCCAAACACACTACCCCCAACATGACCCCCTCCACTACCCATACACCACTGCACTACCCTAAACCCTAAAATACTACCCCAGCACAACCCCCTACACTACAAGAATACCACTGCACTACCCTAAAACACTACCCCTAGCACGACCCCCTACACTGCACAAACACTACTGCACAACCCTAAACCCTTACACACTACCCCAAGGATGACACCCTACACTCCCCAAACACCACTGCACTTCACTAAACCCTAAAACACTACCCCCAGCATCACCTCCTACACTACCCAAACACCACTGCACTGCCTTAAACCCTGAAACACTACCCCAGCACGACCCCCTATACTACCCAAACACCAATGCACTACCCTAAAACAAGACCCCTTAAACTACGCAAACACCACTGCACTACCCTAACCCCTAAAACACTACCCCCAGCATGACCCCCTACACTATACACACACCACTGCACTACCCTAATACCTAAAACACTACCCCCAGCATGAACCCCTACACTACCAAAACACCACTGCACTGCCTTAAACCCTAAAACACTACCCCAGCACGACCCCCAACACTACCCAAACACCTCTGCACTACCCTAAAACACGACCCACTACACTACACAAACACCACTGCACTACCCTAAACCCTAAACTACTACCCCTAGCACAACCCCCTACACTACACAAACACCACTGCACTACCCTAAACCCTAAAACACAACCCCCTACACTACACAGACACCACTGCACTACCCTAAACCCTAAAACACTACCCCAGCACAACCCCCTACACTACACAAACACTACTACACTACCCTAAACCCTAAAACACTACCCCCAGCAGTACCCCCTACACTACCCAAACACAACTGCACTAACCTAATCTCTAAAACACAGCCCCCAGCATGACCCCCTACACTACACAAACACCACTGCACTACCCTACTGCACTACCATAAACCCTAAACCACAACCCCCAGCATGACCCCGTACACTACCAAAACACCACTGCACTACCCAAAACCCTAAAACAATACCCCAGCATGACCCCCTGCACTACTCAAAGACCACTGCACTACCCAAAACCCTAAAACACTACCCCCAGCATGACCCCCTACACTACCCAAACACACCTGCACTACCCTAAACCCTTAAACATTATCCTCAGCATGACCCCCTACACTACCCAAACACCACTGCACTACCCTAAACCCTAAAACACTACCCCTAGCGCGACCACCTATACTACCCAAACACCAATGCACTACCCTAAAACAAGACCCCCTAAACTACACAAACACCACTGCACTACCCGAACCCTAAAACACTATCCCCAGCAAGACCCCCTACACTACCCAAACACCACTGCACTACCCTACACCTTTAAAAACTACCCCCAGCATTACCCACTACACTATACAAAGATCATTGCACTACCCTAAACCCTAAAACACTATCCCCAGCATGACCCCCTCACAACACAAACACCAGTGCACTACCCAACCCTAAATCTACCCCCAGCAACACCCCCTATACTACCCAAACACCACTGCACTACCCTAAACCCTAAATCACTATCCCCAGCATGAACTCCTACACTACCCAAACACCACTGCACTGCCCTAAACCCTAAAACACTACCCCAGCGTGAACACATACACTACACAAACACCACTGCACTTCCTAAAACCCTAAAACACTACCCCCAGCACAACCCCCTACACTACACAAACACCACTGCACTACCCTAAACCCTAAACCACTACCCCCAGCACAACCCCCTACGCTACACAAACAGCACTGTACTACCCTAAACCCTACAACACGACCCCCTACACCACACAAACACCACTGCACCACCCTAAACCCTAAAACACTACCCCTTGCGCGACCCCCTACACTACACAAACACTACTGCAAAACCCTAAACCCTTAAGCACTACCCCAAGGATGACCCCCTACTCTACCCAAACACCACTGCACTACACTAAACCCTAAAACACTACCCCAGCATCACCTCATACAATACCCAAACACCACTGCACTGTCCTAAACCCTAAAACACTACCCCAGCACGACCACCTATACTACCCAAACACCAATGCACTACCCTAAAACAAGACCCCCTAAACTACACAAACACCACTGCACTACCCGAACCCTAAAACACTATCCCCAGCAAGACCCCCTACACTACCCAAACACCACTGCACTACCCTACACCTTTAAAAACTACCCCCAGCATTACCCACTACACTATACAAAGATCATTGCACTACCCTAAACCCTAAAACACTATCCCCAGCATGACCCCCTCACAACACAAACACCAGTGCACTACCCAACCCTAAATCTACCCCCAGCAACACCCCCTACACTACCCAAACACCACTGCACTACCCTAAACCCTAAATCACTATCCCCAGCATGAACTCCTACACTACCCAAACACCACTGCACTGCCTTAAACCCTAAAACACTACAACTAGCACATCCACCAAAACACTATCCAAACACCTCTGCACTACCCTAAAACACGACCCCCTACACTATACAAACACCACTGCACTACACTAAACCCTAAACTACTACCCCCAGCACAACCCCCTGCACTATACAAACACCACTGCACTACCCTAAACCCTAAAACACAACCCCCTACACTACACAGACATCACTGCACTACCCTAAACGCTAAAACACTACACCAGCACAACCCCTACACTACACAAACACCACTACACTACCCTAAACCCTAAAACACTACCCCCCAAGTACCCCCTACACTACCCAAACACAACTGTACTCACCTAATCTCTAAAACACAACCCCCAGCATGACCTCCTACACTACACAAACACCACTGCACTACCCAAAACCCTAAACCACTACCCCCAGCATGACCCCCTACACTACCCAAACACAACTGCACTAACCTAATCTCTAAAACACAACCCCCAGCATGACCCCCTACACTACACAAACACCACTGCACTACCCTACTGCACTACCATAAACCCTAAACCACAACCCCCAGCATGACCCCCTACACTACCAAAACACCACTGCACTACCCAAAACCCTAAAACAATACCCCAGCATGACCCCCTGCACTACTCAAAGACCACTGCACTACCCAAAACCCTAAAACACTACACTACCCCCAGCATGACCCCCTACACTACTTAAACACCACTGCACTACCCTAAACCTTTAAACATTATCCTCAGCATGATCCCCTACGCCACCCAAACACCACTGCACTACCCTAAACCCTAAAATACTACCCCAGAACAACCCCCTACACTTCAAGAACACCACTGCACTACCCTAAACCCTAAAACACTACCCCTAGGACGACCCCCTACACTACACAAACACTACTGCACAACCCTCAACCCTTAAACACTACCCGAAGGATGACCCCCTACACTACCCAAACACCACTGCACTACCCTACACCCTAAAACACTATCCCCAGCATGAACCCCTACACTACCAAAACACCACTGCACTGCCTTAAACCCTAAAACACTACCCCAGCACGACCCCCAACACTAGCCAAACACCTCTGCACTACCCTAAAACACGACCCACTACACTACACAAACACCACTGCACAACCCTAAACCCTAAACTACTACCCCTGGCACAACCCCCTACACTACACAAACACCACTGCACTACCCTAAACCTTAAAAGACTATCCCCAGCATCACCCCTACACTACACAAACACCACTGCACTACCCTAAACCCTAAATCACTATCCCCAGCATGAACCCCTACATTACCCAAACACCACTGCACTGCCTTAAACCCTAAAACACTACTCCCAGCACGACCCCCAACACTA
The DNA here is from genome assembly GCF_964204655.1 of Triturus cristatus. Taxonomy (NCBI): domain Eukaryota; kingdom Metazoa; phylum Chordata; class Amphibia; order Caudata; family Salamandridae; genus Triturus; species Triturus cristatus. The sequence continues at coordinate 751,084,280 of NC_140579.1, forward strand.
CCCAAACACCTCTGCACTACCCTAAAACACGACCCCCTACACTACACAAACACCACTGCACTACCCTAAACCCTAAACTACTACCCCCAGCAGTATCCCCTACACTACCCAAACACAACTGCACTAACCTAATCCCTAAAACACAACCCCCAGCATGACCCCCTACACAACACAAACACCAGTGCACTACCCAACCCTAAATCTACCCCCAGCATCACCCCCTACACTACACAAACACCACTGCACTACCTTAAACCCTAAATCACTGTCCCCAGCATGAACCCCTACACTACCCAAACACCACTGCACTGCCTTAAACCCTAAAACACTGTCCCCAGCACGACCCACAACACTACCCAAACACCTCTGCACTACCCTAAAACACGACCCCCTACACTACACAAACACCACTGCACTACCCTAAACCCTAAACTACTACCCCCAGCAGTACCAACTACACTACCCAAACACAACTGCACTAACCTAATCTCTAAAACACAACCCCCAGCATGACCCCCTACACTACCCAAACACCACTGCACTGCCTTAAACCCTAAAACACTACCCCCAGCACGACCCCCAACACTACCCAAACACCTGTGCACTACCCTAAAACACGACCCCCTACACTACACAAACACCACTGCACTACCCTAAACCCTAAACTACTACCCCCAGCCGTACCCCCTACACTACCCAAACACAACTGCAGTAACCTAATCTCTAAAACACTACCCTCAGCATGACCTCCTACACTACACAAACACCACTGCACTACCCTACTGCACTACCCAAAATCCTAAACCACTACCCCCAGCATGACCCCCTACACTACCCAAACACCACTGCACTACCCCAAACCCTTAAACATTATCCTCAGCATGACCCCCTACACTACCCAAACACCACTGCTCTCCCCTACTGCACTACGCTAAACCCTAAACCACTACCCCCAGCACGAACCCCTACATTACCCAAACACCACTGCACTACCCTAAACCCTTAAACATTATCCTCAGCATCACCCCCTAGACTACCCAAACACCCCTGCACTACCCTATACCCTAAAACATGACCACCTACACTACACAACCACCACTGCACTACCCTAAACCCTAAAACACTACCCACATCATGACCCCTACACTACACAAACACCACTGCACTACCCTAAACCCTAAGACATTTCCCCCAGCATGACCCATTTCACTACACAAACACCACTGCAGTACCCTATACCTTAAAACATGACCGCCTACACTACACAAACACCACTGCACTACCCTAAACTCTAAAACACTACAACCAGCATAACCCCCTATACTACCCGAACACCACTGCACTACCCTAAACCCTAAATCTACCCCAGCACAAACCCCTACACTACACAAAAACCACTGCACTACCCTAAACCCTGAAACAATACCCGCAGCATGACCCCCTACACTACACAAACACCACTGCACTACCCTAAACCCTAAAACACTACCCCTACACGACACAAACACCACTGCACTACCCTTAACCCTAAAACACTACCCCCAGCACTACGCCCTACACAACCCAAAAACCACTGCACAACCCTAAACCTTAAAACACTATCCCCAGCACTACCCCTTACACTACACAAACACAACTGCACTACCCTAAACCATAAAACACTACCCCCAGCAGTACCCCTACACTACCCAAACACCATTGCTCTACCCTAAACCCTAAAACAGTACCCCAGCAAGACCCCCTACACTACCCAAACACCACTGCTAAACCCTAAACCCTAAAACACTACCCCATCGCGAACCCATACACTACACAAACACCACTGCACTACCCCAAACCCTAAAACACTACCCCCAGCACAAACCCTACACTACACAAACACCACTGCACTACCCTAAACCCTAAACCACTGCCCCCAGCACGACCCCCTACTTTACACAAACAGCACTGTACTAACCTAAACCCTAAAACACTAACCCCAGCACGACCCCCTTCACAACCCAAACAAAACTGCACTACCCTAAACCCAAACACACTACCCCCAACATGACCCCCTCCACTACCCATACACCACTGCACTACCCTAAACCCTAAAATACTACCCCAGCACAACCCCCTACACTACAAGAATACCACTGCACTACCCTAAAACACTACCCCTAGCACGACCCCCTACACTGCACAAACACTACTGCACAACCCTAAACCCTTACACACTACCCCAAGGATGACACCCTACACTACCCAAACACCACTGCACTTCACTAAACCCTAAAACACTACCCCCAGCATCACCTCCTACACTACCCAAACACCACTGCACTGCCTTAAACCCTGAAACACTACCCCAGCACGACCCCCTATACTACCCAAACACCAATGCACTACCCTAAAACAAGACCCCTTAAACTACGCAAACACCACTGCACTACCCTAACCCCTAAAACACTACCCCCAGCATGACCCCCTACACTATACACACACCACTGCACTACCCTAATACCTAAAACACTACCCCCAGCATGAACCCCTACACTACCAAAACACCACTGCACTGCCTTAAACCCTAAAACACTACCCCAGCACGACCCCCAACACTACCCAAACACCTCTGCACTACCCTAAAACACGACCCACTACACTACACAAACACCACTGCACTACCCTAAACCCTAAACTACTACCCCTAGCACAACCCCCTACACTACACAAACACCACTGCACTACCCTAAACCCTAAAACACAACCCCCTACACTACACAGACACCACTGCACTACCCTAAACCCTAAAACACTACCCCAGCACAACCCCCTACACTACACAAACACCACTACACTACCCTAAACCCTAAAACACTACCCCCAGCAGTACCCCCTACACTACCCAAACACAACTGCACTAACCTAATCTCTAAAACACAACCCCCAGCATGACCCCCTACACTACACAAACACCACTGCACTACCCTACTGCACTACCATAAACCCTAAACCACAACCCCCAGCATGACCCCCTACACTACCAAAACACCACTGCACTACCCAAAACCCTAAAACAATACCCCAGCATGACCCCCTGCACTACTCAAAGACCACTGCACTACCCAAAACCCTAAAACACTACCCCCAGCATGACCCCCTACACTACCCAAACACACCTGCACTACCCTAAACCCTTAAACATTATCCTCAGCATGACTCCCTACACTACCCAAACACCACTGCACTACCCTAAACCCTAAAACACTACCCCTAGCGCGACCCCCTACACTACACAAACACTACTGCAAAACCCTAAACCCTTAAACACTACCCCAAGGATGACCCCCTACTCTACCCAAACACCACTGCACTACACTAAACCCTAAAACACTACCCCCAGCCTCACCTCCTACACTACCCAAACACCACTGCACTGTCTTAAACCCTAAAACACTACCCCCAGCACGACCACCTATACTACCCAAACACCAATGCACTACCCTAAAACAAGACCCCCTAAACTACACAAATACCACTGCACTACCCGAACCCTAAAACACTACCCAAACACCACTGCACTACCCTACACCTTTAAAAACTACCCCCAGCATTACCCACGATACTATACAAACACCACGGCACTACCCTAAACCCTAAAACACTATCCCCAGCATGACCCCCTCACAACCCAAACACCAGTGTACTACCCAACCCTAAATCTACCCCCAGCAACACCCCCTACACTACCCAAACACCACTGCACTACCCTAATCCCTAAAACACTATCCCCAGCATGACCCCCTCACAACACTAACACCAGTGCACTACCCTAAACCCTAAATCTACACCCAGTATCACCCCCTACATTACCCAAACACCACTGCACTACCCTACACCCTAAAACACTATCCCCAGCATGAACCCCTACACTACCAAAACACCACTGCACTGCCTTAAACCCTAAAACACTACCCCAGCATGACCCCCAACACTACCCAAACACCTCTGCACTACCCTAAAACACGACCCACTACACTACACAAACACCACTGCACTACCCTAAACCCTAAACTACTACCCCTAGCACAACCCCCTACACTGCACAAACACCACTGCACTACCCTAAACCCTAAAACACAACCCCCTACACTACACAGACACCACTGCACTACCCTAAACCCTAAAACACTACCCCAGCACAACCCCCTACACTACACAAACACCACTACTCTACCCTAAACCCTAAAACACTACCCCAGCAGTACCCCCTACACTACCCAAACACAACTGCACTAACCTAATCTCTAAAACACAACCCCCAGCATGACCCCCTACACTACACAAACACCACTGCACTACCCTACTGCACTACCATAAACCCTAAACCACAACCCCCAGCATGACCCCCTATACTACCAAAACACCACTGCACTACCCAACACCCTAAAACAATACCCCAGCATGACCCCCTGCACTACTCAAAGACCACTGCACTACCCAAAACCCTAAAACACTACCCCCAGCATGACCCCCTACACTACTCAAACACCACTGCACTACCCTAAACCCTTAAACATTATCCTCAGCATGACCCCCTACACTACCCAAACACCACTGCACTACCCTAAACCCTAAAATACTACCTCAGAACAACCCCCTACGCTTCAAGAACACCACTGCACTACCCTAAACCCTAAAACACTACCCCTAGCACGACCCCCTACACTACACAAACACTACTGCACAACCCTAAACCCTTAAACACTACCCCAAGGATGACCCCCTACACTATCCAAACACCACTGCACTACCCTACACCCTAAAACACTATCCCCAGCATGAACCCCTACACTACCAAAACACCACTGCACTGCCTTAAACCCTAAAACACTACCCCAGCATGACCCCCAACACTACCCAAACAACTCTGCACTACCCTAAAACACGACCCACTACACTACACAAACACCACTGCACAACCCTAAACCCTAAACTACTACCCCTGGCACAACCCCCTACACTACACAAACACCACTGCACTACCCTAAACCCTAAATCACTATCCCCAGCATGAACCCCTACATTACCCAAACACCACTGCACTGCCTTAAACCCTAAAACACTACTCCCAGCACGACCCCCAACACTACCCAAACACCTCTGCACTACCCTAAAACACGACCCCCTACACTACACAAACACCACTGCACTACCCTAAACCCTAAACTACTACCCCCAGCAGTATCCCCTACACTACCCAAACACAACTGCACTAACCTAATCCCTAAAACACAACCCCCAGCATGACCCCCTACACAACACAAACACCAGTGCACTACCCAACCCTAAATCTACCCCCAGCATCACCCCCTACACTACACAAACACCACTGCACTACCCTAAACCCTAAATCACTGTCCCCAGCATGAAATCCTACACTACCCAAACACCACTGCACTGCCTTAAACCCTAAAACACTACCCCCAGCACAACCCCCAACACTACCCAAACACCTCTGCACTACCCTAAAACACGACCCCCTACACTACACAAACACCACTGCACTACCCTAAACCCTAAACTACTACCCCCAGCAGTACCACCTACACTACCCAAACACAACTGCACTAACCTAATCTCTAAAACACAACCCCCAGCATGACCCCCTACACTACCCAAACACCACTGCACTGCCTTAAACCCTAAAACACTACCCCCAGCACGACCCCCAACACTACCCAAACACCTCTGCACTACCCTAAAACACGACCCCCTACACTACACAAACACCACTGCACTACCCTAAACCCTAAACTACTACCCCCAGCCGTACCCCCTACACTACCCAAACACAACTGCACTAACCTAATCTCTAAAACACTACCCTCAGCATGACCCCCTACACTACCCAAACACCACTGCACTACCCTAAACCCTTAAACATTATCCTCAGCATAACCCCCTACACTACCCAAACACCACTGCACTACCCTACTCCACTACCCTAAACCTTAAACCACTACCCAAGCACAAACACCTACACTACCCAAACACCACTGCACTACCCTAAACCCTCAAACATTATCCTCAGCATGACCCCCTACACTACCCAAACACCACTGCACTACCCAATACCCTAAAACATGACCGCCTACACTACACAAACACCACTGCACTACCCTAAACCCTAAAACACTACCCACACCATGACCCCCTACACTACACATACACCACTGCACTACCCTAAACCCTAAGACACTTCCCCAAGCATGACCCATTTCACTACACAACCACCACTGCAGTACTCTATACCTTAAAATATGACCACCTACACTACACAAACACCACTGCACTACCCTAAACTCTAAAACACTACCCCCAGCATAACCCCCTACACTACCCGAACACCACTGCACTACCCTAAACCCTAAATCTACCCCAGTACAAACCCCTACACTACCCAAAAACCACTGCACTACCATAAACCGTGAAACAATACCCGCAGAATGACCCACTACACTACTCAAACACCACTGCACTACCCTAAACCCTAAAACACTACCCCTACACTACGGAAACACCACTGCACTACCCTCAACCCTAAAACACTACTCCCAGCACTACGCCCTACACTACCCAAAAACCACTGCACTACCCTTAACCTTAAAACACTATCCCCAGCACTACCCCCTACACTACACAAGCACAACTGCACTACCCTAAACCATAAAACACTGCCCCCAGCAGTACCCCTACACTACCCAAACACCACTGCACTACCCTAAACCCTTAAACATTATCCTCAGCATAACCCCCTACACTACCCAAACACCACTGCACTACCCTACTCCACTACCCTAAACCTTAAACCACTACCCAAGCACAAACACCTACACTACCCAAACACCACTGCACTACCCTAAACCCTCAAACATTATCCTCAGCATGACCCCCTACACTACCCAAACACCACTGCACTACCCAATACCCTAAAACATGACCGCCTACACTACACAAACACCACTGCACTACCCTAAACCCTAAAACACTACCCACACCATGACCCCCTACACTACACATACACCACTGCACTACCCTAAACCCTAAGACACTTCCCCCAGCATGACCCATTTCACTACACAACCACCACTGCAGTACTCTATACCTTAAAATATGACCACCTACACTACACAAACACCACTGCACTACCCTAAACTCTAAAACACTACCCCCAGCATAACCCCCTACACTACCCGAACACCACTGCACTACCCTAAACCCTAAATCTACCCCAGCACAAACCCCTACACTACCCAAAAACCACTGCACTACCATAAACCGTGAAACAATACCCGCAGAATGACCCACTACACTACTCAAACACCACTGCACTACCCTAAACCCTAAAACACTACCCCTACACTACGGAAACACCACTGCACTACCCTCAACCCTAAAACACTACTCCCAGCACTACGCCCTACACTACCCAAAAACCACTGCACTACCCTTAACCTTAAAACACTATCCCCAGCACTACCCCCTACACTACACAAGCACAACTGCACTACCCTAAACCATAAAACACTCCCCCAGCAGTACCCCTACACTACCCAAACACCACTGCTCTACCCTAAACCCTAAAACACTACCCCAGCGTGAACACATACACTACACAAACACCACTGCACTTCCTAAAACCCTAAAACACTACCCCCAGCACAACCCCCTACACTACACAAACACCACTGCACTACCCTAAACCCTAAACCACTACCCCCAGCACAACCCCCTACGCTACACAAACAGCACTGTACTACCCTAAACCCTACAACACGACCCCCTACACCACACAAACACCACTGCACCACCCTAAACCCTAAAACACTACCCCTTGCACGACCCCCTACACTACACAAACACTACTGCAAAACCCTAAACCCTTAAGCACTACCCCAAGGATGACCCCCTACTCTACCCAAACACCACTGCACTACACTAAACCCTAAAACACTACCCCAGCATCACCTCATACAATACCCAAACACCACTGCACTGTCCTAAACCCTAAAACACTACCCCAGCACGACCACCTATACTACCCAAACACCAATTCACTACCCTAAAACAAGACCCCCTAAACTACACAAACACCACTGCACTACCCAAACCCTAAAACACTATCCCCAGCAAGACCCCCTACACTACCCAAACACCACTGCACTACCCTACACCTTTAAAAACTACCCCCAGCATTACCCACTACACTATACAAAGATCATTGCACTACCCTAAACCCTAAAACACTATCCCCAGCATGACCCCCTCACAACACAAACACCAGTGCACTACCCAACCCTAAATCTACCCCCAGCAACACCCCCTACACTACCCAAACACCACTGCACTACCCTAAACCCTAAATCACTATCCCCAGCATGAACTCCTACACTACCCAAACACCACTGCACTGCCTTAAACCCTAAAACACTACAACTAGCACATCCACCAAAACACTATCCAAACACCTCTGCACTACCCTAAAACACGACCCCCTACACTATACAAACACAACTGCACTACACTAAACCCTAAACTACTACCCCCAGCACAACCCCCTGCACTATACAAACACCACTGCACTACCCTAAACCCTAAAACACAACTCCCTACACTACACAGACATCACTGCACTACCCTAAACCCTAAAACACTACACCAGCACAACCCCTACACTACACAAACACCACTACACTACCCTAAACCCTAAAACACTACCCCCCAAGTACCCCCTACACTACCCAAACACAACTGTACTCACCTAATCTCTAAAACACAACCCCCAGCATGACCTCCTACACTACACAAACACCACTGCACTACCCAAAACCCTAAACCACTACCCCCAGCATGACCCCCTACACTACCCAAACACAACTGCACTAACCTAATCTCTAAAACACAACCCCCAGCATGACCCCCTACACTACACAAACACCACTGCACTACCCTACTGCACTACCATAAACCCTAAACCACAACCCCCAGCATGACCCCCTACACTACCAAAACACCACTGCACTACCCAAAACCCTAAAACAATACCCCAGCATGACCCCCTGCACTACTCAAAGACCACTGCACTACCCAAAACCCTAAAACACTACACTACCCCCAGCATGACCCCCTACACTACTTAAACACCACTGCACTACCCTAAACCTTTAAACATTATCCTCAGCATGACCCCCTACGCCACCCAAACACCACTGCACTACCCTAAACCCTAAAATACTACCCCAGAACAACCCCCTACACTTCAAGAACACCACTGCACTACCCTAAACCCTAAAACACTACCCCTAGCACGACCCCCTACACTACACAAACACTACTGCACCACCCTCAACCCTTAAACACTACCCGAAGGATGACCCCCTACACTACCCAAACACCACTGCACTACCCTACACCCTAAAACACTATCCCCAGCATGAACCCCTACACTACCAAAACACCACTGCACTGCCTTAAACCCTAAAACACTACCCCAGCACGACCCCCAACACTAGCCAAACACCTCTGCACTACCCTAAAACACGACCCACTACACTACACAAACACCACTGCACAACCCTAAACCCTAAACTACTACCCCTGGCACAACCCCCTACACTACACAAACACCACTGCACTACCCTAAACCTTAAAAGACTATCCCCAGCATCACCCCTACACTACACAAACACCACTGCACTACCCTAAACCCTAAATCACTATCCCCAGCATGAACCCCTACATTACCCAAACACCACTGCACTGCCTTAAACCCTAAAACACTACTCCCAGCACGACCCCCAACACTACCCAAACACCTCTGCACTACCCTAAAACACGACCCCCTACACTACACAAACACCACTGCACTACCCTAAACCCTAAACTACTACCCCCAGCAGTATCCCCTACACTACCCAAACACAACTGCACTAACCTAATCCCTAAAACACAACCCCCAGCATGACCCCCTACACAACACAAACACCAGTGCACTACCCAACCCTAAATCTACCCCCAGCATCACCCCCTACACTACACAAACACCACTGCACTACCTTAAACCCTAAATCACTGTCCCCAGCATGAACCCCTACTCTACCCAAACACCACTGCACTGCCTTAAACCCTAAAACACTGTCCCCAGCACGACCCACAACACTACCCAAACACCTCTGCACTACCCTAAAACACGAAACCCTACACTACACAAACACCACTGTACTACCCTAAACCCTAAACTACTACCCCCAGCAGTACCAACTACACTACCCAAACACAACTGCACTAACCTAATCTCTAAAACACAACCCCCAGCATGACCCCCTACACTACCCAAACACCACTGCACTGCCTTAAACCCTAAAACACTACCCCCAGCACGACCCCCAACACTACCCAAACACCTGTGCACTACCCTAAAACACGACCCCCTACACTACACAAACACCACTGCACTACCCTAAACCCTAAACTACTACCCCCAGCCGTACCCCCTACACTACCCAAACACAACTGCAGTAACCTAATCTCTAAAACACTACCCTCAGCATGACCCCCTACACTACCCAAACACCACTGCACTACCCTAAACCCTTAAACATTATCCTCAGCATAACCCTCTACACTACCCAAACACCACTGCACTACCCTACTCCACTACCCTAAACCCTAAACCACTACCCCCAGCACAAACCCCTACACTACCCAAACACCACTGCACTACCCTAAACCCTCAAACATTATCCTCAGCATGACCCCCTACACTACCCAAACACCCCTGCACTACCCTATACCCTAAAACATGACCACCTACATTACACAAACACCACTGCACTACCCTAAACCCTAAAACACTACCCACACCATGACCCCCTACACTACACAAACACCACTGCACTACCCTAAACCCTAAGACACTTCCCCCAGCATGACCCATTTCACTACACAAACACCACTGCAGTACTCTATACCTTAAAATATGACCACCTGCACTACACAAACACCACTGCACTACCCTAAACTCTAAAACACTACCCCCAGCATAACCCCCTACACTACCCAAACACCACTGCACTACCCTAAACCCTAAATCTACCCCAGCACAAACCCCTACACTACCCAAAAACCACTGCACTACCATAAACCGTGAAACAATACCCGCAGAATGACCCACTACACTACACAAACACCACTGCACTGCCCTAAACTCTAAAACACTACCCCCAGCATGACCCCCTACACTACTCAAACACCACTGCACTACCCTAAACCCTAAAACACTACCCCTACACTACGGAAACACCACTGCACTACCCTCAACCCTAAAACACTACTCCCAGCACTACGCCCTACACTACCCAAAAACCACTGCACTACCCTTAACCTTAAAACACTCTCCCCAGCACTACCCCCTACACTACACAAGCACAACTGCACTACCCTAAACCATAAAACACTACCTCAGCAGTACCCCTACACTACCCAAACACCACTGCTCTACCCTAAACCCTAAAACAGTACCCCCAGCACGACCTCCTACACTACCCAAACACCACTGCCAAACCCTAAACCCTAAAACACTACCCCAGCGCGAACACATACACTACACAAACACCACTGCACTACCTAAAACCCTAAAACACTACCCCCAGCACAACCCCCTACACTACACAAACACCACTGCACTACCCTAAACCCTAAACCACTACCCCCAGCACAACCCCCTACGCTACACAAACAGCACTGTACTACCCTAAACCCTACAACATGACCCCCTACACCACACAAACACCACTGCACCACCCTAAACCCTAAAACACTACCCCTAGCGCGACCCCCTACACTACACACACACTACTGCAAAACCCTAAACCCTTAAGCACTACCCCAAGGATGACCCCCTACTCTACCCAAACGCCACTGCACTACACTAAACCCTAAAACACTACCCTCAGCATCACCTCCTACACTACCCAAACACCACTGCACTGTCCTAAACCCTAAAACACTACCCCCAGCACGACCACCTATACTACCCAAACACCAATGCACTACCCTAAAACAAGACCCCCTAAACTACACAAACACCACTGCACTACCCGAACCCTAAAACACTACCCCCAGCAAGACCCCCTACACTACCCAAACACCACTGCACTACCCTACACCTTTAAAAACTACCCCCAGCATTACCCACTACACTATACAAAGACCATTGCACTACCCTAAACCCTAAAACACTATCCCCAGCATGACCCCCTCACAACACAAACACCAGTGCACTACCCAACCCTAAATCTACCCCCAGCAACACCCCCTACATTACCCAAACACCACTGCACTACCCTAAACCCTAAATCACTATCCCCAGCATGAACTCCTACACTACCCAAACACCACTGCACTGCCTTAAACCCTAAAACACTACCCCTTGCACATCCTCCAAAACACTATCCAAACACCTCTACACTACCCTAAAACACGACCCCCTACACTATACAAACACCACTGCACTACACTAAACCCTAAACTACTACCCCCAGCACAACCCCCTGAACTTTACAAACACCACTGCACTACCCTAAACCCTAAAACACAACCCCCTATACTACACAGACACCACTTCACTACCCTAAACCCTAAAACACTACACCAGCACAACCCCTACACTACACAAACACCACTACACTACCCTAAACCCTAAAACACTACCCCCAAGTACCCCCTACACTACCCAAACACAACTGTACTCACCTAATCTCTAAAACACAACCCCCAGCATGACCTCCTACACTACACAAACACCACTGCACTACCCAAAACCCTAAACCACTACCCCCAGCATGACCCCCTACACTACCTAAACACCACTGCACTACCCCAAACCCTTAAACATTATCCTCAGCATGACCCCCTACACTACACAAACAACACTGCACTACCCTAAACCCTAAAACACTACCCCTACAGGACACAAACACCATTGCTCTACCCTAAACCCTAAAACAGTACCCCAGCACGACCCCCTACACTACCCAAACACCACTGCCAAACCCTAAACCCTAAAACACTACCCCATCGTGAACCCATACAGTACACAAACACCACTGCACTACCCCAAACCCTAAAACACTACCCCCAGCACAACCCCTACACTACACAAACACCACTGCACTACCCTAAACCCTAAACCACTACCCCCAGCACGACCCCCTACTTTACACAAACAGCACTGTACTACCCTAAACCCTAAAACACTAACCCCAGCACGACCCCCTTCACAACCCAAACACAACTGCACTACCCTAAACCCAAAAACACTACCCCCAGCATGACCCCCTCCACTACCCATACACCACTGCACTACTCTAAACCCTAAAATACTACCCCAGCACAACCCCCTACACTACAAGAATACCACTGCACTACCCTAAACCCTAAAACACTACCCCTAGCACGACCCCCTACACTGCACAAACACTACTGCACAACCCTAAACCCTTACACACTACCCCAAGGATGACCCCCTACACTACCCAAACACCACTGCACTTAACTAAACTCTAAAACACTACCCCCAGCATCACCTCCTACACTACCCAAACACCACTGCACTGCCTTAAACCCTGAAACATTACCCCAGCACGACCCCCTATACTACCCAAACACCAATGCTCTACCCTAAAACAAGACCCCTTAAACTACACAAACACCACTGCACTACCCTAACCCCTAAAACACTACCCCCAGCATGACCCCCTACACTATACACACACCACTGCACTACCCTAAACCCTAAAACACTATCCCCAGCATGACCCCCTCACAACACTAACACCAGTGCACTACCCTAAACCCTAAATCTACACCCAGTATCACCCCCTACATTACCCAAACACCACTGCACTACCCTACACCCTAAAACACTATCCCCAGCATGAACCCCTACACTACCAAAACACCACTGCACTGCCTTAAACCCTAAAACACTACCCCAGCACGACCCCCAACACTACCCAAACACCTCTGCACTACCCTAAAACACGACCCACTACACTACACAAACACCACTGCACTACCCTAAACCCTAAACTACTACCCCTAGCACAACCCCCTACACTACACAAACACCAATGCACTACCCTAAAACAAGACCCCCTAAACTACACAAACACCACTGCACTACCCTAACCCCTAAAACACTACCTCCAGCAAGACCCCCTACACTACACAAACACCACTGCGCTACCCTAAACCCTAAAACTATCCCAAGCACGACCCCTACACTACCCAAACACCACTGCACTTCCCTAAACCCACAATCTACCCCCAGCATGACCCCCTAATCTATACAAAAACCACTGCGCTATCTTAAACCCTAAAACACTACCCACAGCACGACCCCTTATACTACCCGAACACCACTGCACTTCCCTAAAACCCAAGACACTTCCCCCAGCATGACCCATTACACTAAACAAACACCACTGCACGACCCTAAACCCTAAAACACTACCCCTACACTAGACAAACACCACTGCACTACCCACAACCCTAAAATACTACCCCCAGCACTACGCCCTACACTATCCAAACACCACTGTACTACCCTAAACCTTAAAACACTATCCGCAGCACTGCCCACTACACTACACAAACAAAACTTTACTGCCCTAAAACATAAAACACTACCCCCAGCAGTACCCCTACACTACCCAAACACCACTGCTCTACCCTAAACCCTAAAACAGTACCCCCAGCACGACCTCCTACACTACCCAAACACCACTGCCAAACCCTAAACCCTAAAACACTACCCCAGCGCGAACACATACACTACACAAACACCACTGCACTACCTAAAACCCTAAAACACTACCCCCAGCACAACCCCCTACACTACACAAACACCACTGCACTACCCTAAACCCGAAACCACTACCCCCAGCACAACCCCCTATGCTACACAAACAGCACTGTACTACCCTAAACCCTACAACACGACACCCTACACCACACAAACACCACTGCACCACCCTAAACCCTAAAACACTACCCCTAGCGCGACCCCCTACACTACACACACACTACTGCAAAACCCTAAACCCTTAAGCACTACCCCAAGGATGACCCCCTACTCTACCCAAACGCCACTGCACTACACTAAACCCTAAAACACTACCCTCAGCATCACCTCCTACACTACCCAAACACCACTGCACTGTCCTAAACCCTAAAACACTACCCCCAGCACGACCACCAATACTACCCAAACACCAATGCACTACCCTAAAACAAGACCCCCTAAACTACACAAACACCACTGCACTACCCGAACCCTAAAACACTACCCCCAGCAAGACCCCCTACACTACCCAAACACCACTGCACTACCCTACACCTTTAAAAACTACCCCCAGCATTACCCACTACACTATACAAAGACCATTGCACTACCCTAAACCCTAAAACACTATCCCCAGCATGACCCCCTCACAACACAAACACCAGTGCACTACCCAACCCTAAATCTACCCCCAGCAACACCCCCTACATTACCCAAACACCACTGCACTACCCTAAACCCTAAATCACTATCCCCAGCACGACCCCCTACACTACACAAACAGCACTGTACTACCCTAAACCCTAAAACACTACCCCCAGCATGAACTCCTACACTATCCAAACACCACTGTACTACCCTAAACCTTAAAACACTATCCGCAGCACTACCCACTACACTACACAAACAAAACTTTACTGCCCTAAAACATAAAACACTACCCCCAGCAGTACCCTCTACACTACCCTAACACAACTGCTCTAACCTAAACCCAAAAACACTACCCCAGCACGACCCCCTACACTACCCAAACACTACTGCACTACCCTAAACCCTAAAACACTACCCCAGCGTGAACCCCTACACTACAAAAATACCACTGCACTACCCCAAACCCTAAACCACTACCCCAAGCACGGCCCCCTACACTAGACAAACACCACTGCACTACCCTAAACCCTAAAACACTATCCCCAGCACGACCCCCTACACTACACAAACAGCACTGTACTACCCTAAACCCTAAAACACTACCCCCAGCATGACCCCCTACACTACCAAAACACCACTGCACGACCCTAAACCCTAAAACACGACCCCCTATACTACCCAAACACCACTGCACTACCCTAAACCCTAAAACACTACCCCAGTACGACCCATAACACTACCAAAACACCACTGCACTACCCTATACCCTAAAACACTACCCCCTACACTACACAAACACCACTACACTACCCTAAAACCTTAGACACTACCCACAGCATGACCCCCTACACTACCCAAACACCACTGCACTACCTTAAACCCTAAAACACTACCCCCAGCATCAACTCCTACATTACCCATACCACTGCACTGCCTTAAGCCCTAAAACACTACTTCCAGTACGACCCCCTACACTACCCAAACACCACTGCACTACCCTATAACAAGACCCCCTACACTACACAAACACCACTGCACTAACCTAAACCCTAAAACACTACCCACAGCAAAACCCCTACACTACCCAATCACTACTGCTCTACCCTAAGCCCTAAAACACTACCCCCAGCAAGACCCCTACACTATACAAACACCACTGCACTACCCTAAACCCTAAAACACTATCCCCAGCATGACCCCCTCACAACACAACTGCACTACCCTAAACCCTAAATCTACCACCAGCATCACCCCCTACACTACCCAAAAACTACTGAACTACCCTAAAACACTATCCTTAGCAGGAACCAATACACTACACAAACACCACTACACTACCCTAAACCACTATGCCCAGCACAACCCCCTACACGACACAAACACCACTGCACTACCCTTAACCCTAAAACACTACCCCCAGCACTATGCCCTACACTACTGTGGAAATATGGATTTTTATGATCAGTTATGTCCCCTATCTTGGACCCCAACGGTTTCATGTATAAGTCACAAGTACATGTATGTTCCCTCCAGTTCCAGTTATGAAGACGCAAACACATGTGCGTCCACCGTCAACATGTCCTCTTTCAGATCCGCCATGAATGGGCCGGATATTCTATTCCTAAGTATAAAAGGCCACCGGCTTTATATGGTTCATTTATCCCATTTTACAGTCCAGGCGAGTAGGCCCGAATTCTGTCATCAAGCCTTTTCCTGCCTTCTGCCTCTGAAAGCTCCAGTCTGAGCCTGCATCTGTGACCATGAACTTTGTCTTACTCCCTGCGCGGCCAACGGTGCCTGATCCAGCCCGTCGCCTGCCAAAAACTGTATTTCACCTTCAAGATTATCTCCTCCGCCCCTCATCCGATGCATTCTTGTCTAGTAGTTTAGGTAAACATTCCTCCAGCTACCGCGCAAAGGGCCAGGCCTCGCTGTCCTCATGCAAGTAATTCATAGCCCTGTTACCATGGAATATTCCTACCCCCTCGCATCTAGTGTAGACACTTAGACGCTTGTACACGCACTAACAGTCAGTATAGTCAGTATAGAATAAGATTCTATCCTAAGAGACCTCTCTTTTTGGATAACACAGTTCTTTAAACATAGGATATTAGATATGATTTGGGATTAAGTTGACATAACCCCAGACTTCCGTCTCCACATGTAGAGCTAAATGTCAAGTCTCTTTCTCCCCCTAGTTGCACGTCAAATCACACGTCATGCTGCCGCGCGCGCATCTCTGCCAAGTATTTTTGCTGACATTGCGAAATTCTTTCATGGAACCACCCATTTGTGACATCATACCTAATGACGTTCTTTAGTTACGCCTAGTTACACCCATTTTAGTTACGCATGTATGTTTTATCTCTGTTATCGACTGTTACGCCTCCTGCATCTGTTTCACTGTAATGCCTCTTCTATAAAAATGATTACCTGTCAATAATGTGTTGTTCCTTCCTTCCTGAACTTTCGTGGTGATGGAATAGAAGGCCCATAATTCGAATTATGTTCGTTTGTATAGGAATAAAGCCCATTCCGAACCTCTAATACCACTGATTCTGCCTCTTATTTTACTGAGCTATTCTTGTTAATTTTCCGCATCAAATTAAGTTCCGGTAATTAAATTATTTACCACATATATGGCGCCCGAATAGGGACACTTTCTCATCTCACGCGCCGGAGGTGCGTTGCAGGCCCGGTCTCCTGCCACAGCTGGACGGACAACAACGCGTACCCACAGGATTTCCTGTATCTCCCTCCTGCCGAGCGGGGGTAACTGAGGCTGCGATCAACACCCAGACGAGGCGGTGAGAAGTGCGAAGTATCCCGACCAGAGCCTAGCTGAGAGAGCAAGATCCGAGGTATACAGAGGCCCACCAGGTTCCGAAGTTCCGAAGTTTCGAGTCGAGTCCAGTCCGGTCCGAGTCCAGTTCAGTTCAGTTCCGAGGCCTTCCGTTCCGAGCTACCCGGTGAGTACCATTGCCGGGGAGGCGTTCTGACGTGCACATAGGTTGTGCCGGTCAAGACGGGTTTGGGTACACAAATCCGGTCTGCACTGTTTCAGCAGTGTATCTGTGCTGTTTAGCAGTATATCAAGTATGTCTAGTATATAATTCAGAATTACCTAGTTAGTGCCGAGTATTATGCTTAGTGACTAGTTCCTTAAATGGCCATCATTGTTGTTCATTAAATGTTAAATGTTTTTAAATACGTTCTGCATATTGTGGTATGAATGACTGTTCATTATTGTGTTTTGTTGTATTAAACGTGTTCAAAATTAGGTCTCAGACCAGTTCTCAATATGCCGCTCTTTTCAAAATTAAGACAGATCAAAACTAGAAAAGGGGTACTCGAAGAAGCTGTTCCCATTCCTCCTAGGGACACTCCAGGGTACTTCATGTATCATAAACATGGCCTAGACGCCATATTATTTCTTGATTTATGGGTAGACTACACTAAGGAATTACCAGAAAGTCAGAGGTGGCCCGCAGCTGGGACCTGGGATGCAGATTACATCCTGAAAGTAGAGGAAGAATTATGGAAAAAGAAAGCTAGACAATCACAGAAAGACGCCATTGAATTATGGCGTAAAGAATCGTATAGACGTACAGAAAAAGCACGCAGACAGGAAGAGAAGAGTAAGGAGAATTCAAATAAAGTCCGGGAAAATCTATTAATTGAAGAAGGTACCCGAGCAAAAGCAGAACAAGTAGACAGACAAAGAAATGCCCTTATGAATGGTATGTATCCTCTTCTGGCCGAAGGGTTACCTAAGGCTACTCCGGAGATACCAAAAGACTTGCCACCTCCGTTGTTTCCGATAAAAGCACATCCCAAAGGGCATCCCAGAACCGCAGAAGATGTGTTCCTTTCCTCTTATTTAGACGACGCAGCTCCCGAGTATGCTAATACTGCACCACATAGACCGCCTGCCGAGGGGGTTCAACGCCAAGACCCTCCGTCTGTACCTCCGCAACAACAAACTCCGACACAAGTTCCGGCAAGCACATCTGTTTCTACAGCTGTACCCACACCTATGGTTGCTATATCACGTTCAACGAATCCTTTCACATCCAGCACCCCAGGCGGTGCTACAGGAGGTACGACAAACATTTTTTCCACGCCACCCAGAGTAAATAAACTTTCCTTTCAAGAATTAGCCCACCAACGTACGCCCAAACTAGTAACCCCCGACATGCTTAAGGAACTTCTAGTAGATTGTAGATATGATCCTGTGCCCGGCAAAGAGGACGAAATGCTGCTGGCATCATTACGTATCCGACGAGCTGCAATATATTTAGGGAGGCTACCAGGAATGACTACACATTTAGAAAATATATATCACTTTGTCCAGTCAGGGCGAGATTCTGAAAGTATTAATAGAGCCATGGAGTACCAGAAAGTGGAGATACAGGGGGAACTGTTACGTTTCCTCATAAATTGTGTGGTCAGAAATCAAGACCGACCAGGGGTAAATCCGGAAGAAATGCGAATTCTTACCACATGGAGTCGGAATATATCAGAGGGGAGACATGATAAACTATTAAGTATAGTAGCTATGTGCCGAAAGATCCGCAAAGAAGTAGAACGAATACACGAAGAAAGATTAGCGGTAGACCAGCTTGAACAAAACGAGGAGGAGGAAGAATTAGAACTGCCCACAGGACAGTTAGAAACGATGGCCTATGTAGGTAGAGGAAGATCTTGTAATAATACTAGATGCTTTACTGATCCGATACGTCCGATACGTCCAGATAATAACAGAAATTTCCAAAACCCTATAATAAATATAAGGTCCCCCGAACATTCGTTCCAAGCCGCTGACAAATTACTCCGAGAACGAAGGGGTTATCAGATACTCGATTCTATGGACGAACAAGAATTAGCCAGGTCAGCCGTTCACTGGGTTGACAGTCCCGGAAAATATAGTGATGATACACTAGCACACACGTTTTTGAACCTCACCCCAGATGAACAGCGTTTAGCTGGTATCTACATGATTCAACAACTCCTTATATTATATAAAAGCCAACACTCTGATCCTGGTCCCTTACCTGATATATTGACTGAATTACTCACGAATAAATGGAGAGGTTCAGGTACTGAGTTAATTAGAGAAATACTAGAATCCAGAAAGCAGTACATTCTTTTTGTATGCCCCGAACATGTCTCACTGCCCATCAAGGAAAGAACGACGTATTATATGGATAGACAGAATCCCTTACGCGAAGTGCATCCGATAAAAGGTGATGACAATCAGTTTAAACGTGTGTTTGTATACACACCCATATCTAAAATGGAACTATTAGAAATGAAGAAAGTGGTACCCAGTCATGACAAAGACCCAGCGGGTTTCCACCGTGAAATTAAAGACATGTTGCTCATGGGAGAGTATACCTATCCCGACATTATGAAAATATTAAAGGTATTAATGCCTGCGGGCATTTATGAAAAACTCAAAGAAAAGGATTGGGAGGTGGGAGACCAAAAGATAGATTGGACAGCATTAGAAAACGAAGAAACAGCTCGAGGTCCAGGTTTAGGGCTTGGGGAAAAGACCAAAATACTACCAGGTTTACTAGTACAGGTACTGCCACGTTTATTAACTACGAAAAAGGAAGACTGGGGTGCAATCTCAGCCTGTAAACAAAAGCAAGATGAAGACACTAGTGATTTCTATGCCCGATTCGAAAAATGTTTTGGTATAAATAGTGGAATAAAAGCAAGTAGCGAATCGTATCCACATCTGTTTGTGACAAAATTAGTTGAAAATGCCTTGCCCCAAGTTAAGAATAGAGTATTGAAATTCGAGAGTACCTGGCAAGGTAACACTCCGTCACAAATGTTACAAATGTTACAGTACCACCACAATAGAATTAGAGAGGAACAAGAACATGAACAAAGACGCATGAAAGACACGAAAATGAAAATGCTAGTTTCCCAGACAGTTCCAGCTGACGGTCATAAAAAGGGTATGACACAGTCCAGTGTTTCAGCAGGTTCTGTAAAGGGGACATGCAACTATTGTAAACAGCCAGGTCATTATGTACACGATTGTCCAGTTTTAAAACATAATATCGCCATAGGTAATACAAAAGAAAGACCACGGCCACTTAGACAGGATCAGAACCAACAAGGAGCCCCGCAGCATGCACAGTCCATGCCAGCTCCGCAACCGTCCATGCCAGCTCCACCACCGCAGCCTATTGCTGCCACACAAACAACAACACAACAGATGTACCAGACCGCACAGTATGACTATCCTGATTATCAACGATACTCATGAAACAGCCTAGAGAGGGAAGTTGGCTTACCCCTTATAGAGGTCCCTGTAGATCAAGAAGGACCTTATGTACACAGTGAACTATTAGGCCAAGATAGAAAATTTTTACTTGATACAGGGGCAAGCCGAACAACCATAAAACGTAGTGAAGTTCCAGGGGCACCCCTCTCAGGCTCACAGAATATTTCCCTTGGTTTTTCAGGAAAACCTATCATTAACGAGGTATCACAGCCTCTTCCACTTACGATTGGTCCCTTGACACGAACTACAGATTTATTGCTTACTAAATCATGTCCAGAAAACCTGTTAGGTATAAAAACATTGAAAGCTCTAGGAGCTATAATATGCTGTTCTCCGGAAGGAGTAAGATTGTTTTTACGTGATTTCAAAGGGCACTATGTGTCCCGAGACATGGATCACCGACTGCAGACTTTACCCACACATTTATGGGCGCAAGGCCCTACAGATGTTGGTTGCATGAACATTACACCATATCGAGTCACACTAAAGACAGGAGTAGTACTACCACGAATGCGACAATACAAGTTACCACCAGATGCTGTAGTGGCTTTACTGCAAATCATTGACGAGCTTATTACCCAAGGAGTGGTTGTGGAAACCGACTCCAATGTATGTAATTCCCCGATAATTCCGATTCTTAAACGAACTGATCCAAAAGCTCCGCCAGTATATCGATTGGTTATTGATCTGCGCGAATTAAATAAATGTATTGTACCACAATACCCCGTAGTCCCAGACATTTCTTCATTACTGACAGCCATTGATTCCGAAGCAACATTCTTTACTGTAATTGATCTCAAGAATGCCTTTTTCAGCGTCCCAATAGATCCGGAAAGCCAATACTTGTTCGGATTTAGTTTAAATGGACGAAGCTTTAAATTCACACGCGCACCTCAAGGATTCACAGAAAGCCCCAGCATCTATAGCCAAGCACTGAAACGAGAACTTGACAGTATCCACATGCCAGTCAACACTGCCCTGCTTCAATATGTCGATGATCTGCTGATCACCGCTAGAAGCGAACCTGAATGTGAAAAAGCCTCACTGACGGTTTTACAATTTTTGGCCGAAAAGGGGCACAAGGTGTCCCCTTCTAAGCTGTAATTCTGTGTCCAGCGAGTTGTTTACCTTGGGCACTCGCTGTCCAAGGAGGGAAGGCAGCTTACACCCGATCGCATCCAGTTAATTGCTAACATGCCAATACCCAAGACACAAAAGGAGGTACGGGCTTTTATAGGCCTCACTTCATATTGTAGGCAGTGGATCCCTCAGTATGCATTTCTAGCAAAACCACTTATTCAGTTGACAACACAGGAGGCGGCCACATCGACTGTCCTCCCTTGGACTCAGGAACATACACAAGCTTTTGAAAGCCTAAAGAAAGCTTTATGTCAAGCACCTGTCCTAGCAACACCATGTTACAATAAACAGTTTACACTCTTTGTTACAGAACGCGAAGGTACTGCCTTGTCAGTACTCACACAGGAACAAGCAGGATCACACAAACCATGTGCTTATTTTTCTAGTACATTAGATCCAGTAGCTCAGGCTCTGCCTGCGTGCCTGAAATCAGTGGCAGCGACAGCTTTAGCAATCAGACAAAGCGATGCCATAGTGTTAGGACATCCATTGACAGTACAAGTACCACACGCAGTAGAAGTTCTCTTGAACCGCACACAGACACAACACTTGACTATAGCAAGACTCACCGGTTACGAATTAACATTGTTTCAGCCACACATAGAAATCAGACGTTGTAGTACATTGAATCCTGCCACACTTTTGCCAGTAAACGGAACAGACCCACTAGCACATGATTGTATTGAAGTTATTACTATCACGACGAAACCCAGACAAGACTTGACAGACGTCCCATTGTCAGATCCAGACCTGACGTTGTATGTAGATGGTTCATGTATGAGAACAAGTACAGGAGAGCTAGTGGCCGCGTATGCAGTCACAACAGACACTGAAGTCATTGAAACAAATCGTATTAATACCTTGTCAGCTCAAGCAGCAGAGCTCATCGCTCTGACACAAGCCTGTATTCAAGCCACAAATAAGAAAGTCAACATATACACTGATTCACGTTATGCATTCGGAGTTGTACATGACTTCGGCGTGCTGTGGCGAGAGAGAGGTTATTTAACTTCTCACGGTGCCCACATTCAGCACGGACCCCTCATTCATGCCTTATTAGATGCAATACATCTACCCACTGCAATATCAATTATGAAATGTAAAGCTCACACGAAAGTTACTGATATCATTTCCCAAGGCAATGATCTAGCTGATAGAACAGCTAGACAGACTGCTCAGGATAAAACTCACACATCTGACATGACAAAGACAATAGTTCTGACACCAACACATTGCATGACGGTTAAGGATCCCGCTCTTGACGTAATTGACATACAGACACATGCTACACCAGAAGAAATAAAGAAGTGGACTGAATTAGGAGGGATCCAAACCGATCAGGGATGGATGACGAAGGAAAAATCTATATGGTTTCTTCCCGACTCAATGGTCCAAGTTATCATTAATACAATACATAGTCCAGCGCACCTAGGAGAAAAAGCTATGCTAGACAGCATTCAACACATTTGGTTCAACAAACATTTACGAGCAGCAGCTAAACAAAAAGTTCGTACCTGTATGATCTGTTGTCAGTTTAACCCAGGTAAAAGCATTCCCGTAGAACAGGGTGGATTTCAGCCTCCTGATCACCCTTTTGAAGTTCTCCAGATGGATTATATCCAGATGGAACGATGTCGAGGATTCAAATATGTTCTTGTAGTTGTTTGTGCTCTTTCCCGTTGGACAGAAGCATACCCGGTCTCAGATTGCACTGCCCCGACTACTGCCAAACAGTTAGTTCGAGAATTCTTCCCACGGTACGGTTTACCACGTGTTGTCTACTCAGATAACGGCCAGCCGTTCTCATCCGAACTAATGAAACACGTTTCACTTTTGTTAGGCTATCAATGGAGATTTCACTGTGTCCGACACCCCGAGGCAGCAGGTCTCGTGGAACGACATAATCAAACTCTGAAAATTAGATTGTCCAAAATATGTAGGGAGAAAGGTGTCGACTGGGTAGTAGCCTTACCAGTTGCACTCTTTTACATGAGAATGGTAGCACATTCTCGAACAGGGCTATCCCCTTATGAGGTGATCTTCGGTAGACCACCAAATATGTGGGGGACGCCTATACCATGCAAAATAACTGACGTTGACTGTAATATGCTGACAGATTACCTGGCTTCCTTGATGTCTGCACTACAATCTTGTCGTTCACAGGTAGCTGCAGCCTTTCCCGACAACACCGAGGTGAAACCCCATGACGTAGTTCCCGGGGACTTGGTGTTAGTGCGGAATTTTGACCGGAAGACTCAGCTGGACCCTAGGTGGAAATCGCCTCAACTTGTACTGCTCACCACGAGGACAGCCGTGAAGATCGAAGGTCGCAAAGGTTGGATACACTCGAGTCATATCAAGAAATTTTATGGACTACCATCCGATATAGAGACTAAACCCTGTATTTCCTCAAAGACAGACTCAAAGCTCTCCTTGGTTGAGCAATCGAACTCAGAAATCTATAAACTAAAATTGAGGTCCAGTCAGTCAGACAATTTGATTGTTTAAGTCCTCTCCAAGGTGAATCGGTTGAATTTGTCTCTGACATGTATCCTCTGGACCGGAATAGAGAAAGAAATAATCAAATGCAGTTGAAAAAACATGCGTACTGTAAATCACTGCGTAGTCATTGCACAGTGACGTTGTTAATTTTGTTTTTCTTATGTCTTTTAATAATCGCTGCAAGTATATTGTTGCACATATATTATCCTATTTCTAAACATGTTTACAATGTTACTGCTGAACATTCTTTTAGTGAATTACCCCCGCATGAGTTGTCATATAGATTTGCGCTGCGCAACAACACTTTTATTAGTATGTTACATCATTCCCATCAGACTAGCAATGCTACAAATTGTTGGATATGTGGCCGACTCCCTCCCTATCAGAACTATAAGGGAGTTTTGCCCCTCTTTCCATATCCATTCACACACAATGGCTCCTGTGGAGCATGGTTTAGTTTAATTAATTCCTTAGATTCAAACTCAGTAGCTTATCAAGACAACTGGGTATGGGGAAACCTGAACTTAGTTTTGCTTAAAGTCTGCTACCCTAACAAGGAGGGACTTCCCAAAAGAACAGGAACTGATCTAGAAAATGAAGTATATGGATTAGGTAATTTTACACTTAACCTCATGATCCTGAACGTTGAATCTGAAGCTACACCAATCTTGTCCACCATGTCCGTATTCCCAGTAAAAGGGGAACTATGCATAAGAAAGAATGGCTCCATACACATGGGCCATAGTAAATGCACCACTGTGATAAAATTCAGTGATCAAGGCAAGTCTACATTTAGAGCTTCTCGTCATTCCTACTTTATATGTGGCCAGACCGCATATATACGCCTACCTCTAGATTGGGATGGTACCTGTTACATAGCATTCCTTCTACCACCTGTTTTCCTAGCTCCTCCTGATTATCATAGAAATACTCATTTAGTACACAATAGACAGCAGAGAGATCTCCCAATTGTCGATTACACTGAAACAGCATGGGAAAAATACACAGATTTCAATAAAGGTTTCTTTCCCTATATAGGTACAGTCACTAATAGTAAGTTGATACGTAGATTAACTAGAACCCTTGAAGCAGTAGTGAACGAAACTATTTCCGCCTTAGGCAATTTAACAGAAGAGCAGTCTGCTATGCGGATTGTTGTGCTTCAAAATCGTCTTGTCCTTGACGTCATCCTGGCCGATAGGGGCGGAGCTTGTAGGGTCATCGGATCAAGTTGTTGCATTTTCATACCAGAAAATTCACCGTCAGTATATAAAGCCATAACCCGCCTTCATAAGATTGTAAGCCAGATACACCAGAGTCCAGGCACCTGGACTTGGTCCGGTTGGTTCTGGGGCGTGTTGTCAGCCTGGGGATGGAGAATGCTCTCCTTCCTAGGTATTGGCTTTCTCATACTATTCAGTTGCTGCTTATGTCTACAATGTGGGCCAGCGATTTGTGGTCTGTGTGCCACCTCGTGTATCCCACATCCAAGTTTTCATTCGAGATCCCGGAAGAAGAAAGAAGAACAAATGATGTTATATGAACAGATCGATGGATTGATGAAGATTGATATCTCTTAAGGGCAAGTAGGGGACAAGGAGGGAATGTGGAAATATGGATTTTTATGATCAGTTATGTCCCCTATCTTGGACCCCAACGGTTTCATGTATAAGTCACAAGTACATGTATGTTCCCTCCAGTTCCAGTTATGAAGACGCAAACACATGTGCGTCCACCGTCAACATGTCCTCTTTCAGATCCGCCATGAATGGGCCGGATATTCTATTCCTAAGTATAAAAGGCCACCGGCTTTATATGGTTCATTTATCCCATTTTACAGTCCAGGCGAGTAGGCCCGAATTCTGTCATCAAGCCTTTTCCTGCCTTCTGCCTCTGAAAGCTCCAGTCTGAGCCTGCATCTGTGACCATGAACTTTGTCTTACTCCCTGCGCGGCCAACGGTGCCTGATCCAGCCCGTCGCCTGCCAAAAACTGTATTTCACCTTCAAGATTATCTCCTCCGCCCCTCATCCGATGCATTCTTGTCTAGTAGTTTAGGTAAACATTCCTCCAGCTACCGCGCAAAGGGCCAGGCCTCGCTGTCCTCATGCAAGTAATTCATAGCCCTGTTACCATGGAATATTCCTACCCCCTCGCATCTAGTGTAGACACTTAGACGCTTGTACACGCACTAACAGTCAGTATAGTCAGTATAGAATAAGATTCTATCCTAAGAGACCTCTCTTTTTGGATAACACAGTTCTTTAAACATAGGATATTAGATATGATTTGGGATTAAGTTGACATAACCCCAGACTTCCGTCTCCACATGTAGAGCTAAATGTCAAGTCTCTTTCTCCCCCTAGTTGCACGTCAAATCACACGTCATGCTGCCGCGCGCGCATCTCTGCCAAGTATTTTTGCTGACATTGCGAAATTCTTTCATGGAACCACCCATTTGTGACATCATACCTAATGACGTTCTTTAGTTACGCCTAGTTACACCCATTTTAGTTACGCATGTATGTTTTATCTCTGTTATCGACTGTTACGCCTCCTGCATCTGTTTCACCGTAATGCCTCTTCTATAAAAATGATTACCTGTCAATAATGTGTTGTTCCTTCCTTCCTGAACTTTCGTGGTGATGGAATAGAAGGCCCATAATTCGAATTATGTTCCTTTGTATAGGAATAAAGCCCATTCCGAACCTCTAATACCACGGATTCTGCCTCTTATTTTACTGAGCTATTCTTGTTAATTTTCCGCATCAAATTAAGTTCCGGTAATTAAATTATTTACCACACTACCCAAAAACCACTGCACTACCCTAAACCTTAACACACTATCCCCAGCACTACCCCCTACACTACACAAACACAACTGCACTACCCTAAACCATAAAACACTACCCCAAGCAGTACCCCTACACTACCCAAACACCACTGCTCTACCCTAAACCCTAAAACAGTACCCCCAGCACGACCCCCTACACTACCCAAACACCACTGCCAAACCCTAAACCCTAAAACACTACCCCATCGCGAACCCATACACTACACAAACGCCACTGCTCTACCCCAAACCCTAAAACACTACCCCCAGCACAACCCCTACACTACACAAACACCACTGCACTACCCTAAACCCTAAAACACTACCACCAGCACTTCGCCCTACACTTCCCAAAAACCACTGCACTACCCTAAACCTTAAAACACTATCCCCAGCACTACCCCCTACACTACACAAACACAACTGCACTACCCTAAACCATAAAACACTACCCCAAGCAGAACCCCTACACTACCCAAACACCACTGCTCTACCCTAAACCCTAAAACAGTACCCCCAGCACGACCCCCTACACTACCCAAACGCCACTGCCAATCCCTAAACCCTAAAACACTACCCCATCGCGAACCCATACACTACACAAACACCACTGCTCTACCCCAAACCCTAAAACACTACCCCCAGCACAACCCCCACTCTATACAAACATCACTGCACTACCCTAAACCCTAAACCACTACCCCCAGCACGACCCCCTACTTTACACAAACAGCACTGTACTACCATAAACCCTAAAACACTAACCCCAGCATGACCCCTTCACAACCCAAACACAACTGCAATACCCTAAACCCAAAAACACTACCCCCAGCATGACCCCCTACACTACCCATACACCACTGCACTACCCTAAACCCTAAAATACTACCCCAGCACAACCCCCTACACTACAAGAATACCACTGCACTACCCCAAACCCTAAAACACTACCCCTAGCACGACCCCGTACACTACACAAACACTACTGCACAACCCTAAACCCTTATACACTACCCCAAGGATGACCCCCTACCCTACCCAAACACCACTGCACTTCACTAAACCCTACAACACTACCCCCAGCATCACATCCTACACTACCCAAACACCACTGCACTGCCTTAAACCCTAAAACACTACCCCAGCACGACCCCCTATACTACCCAAACACCAATGCGCTACCCTAAAACAAGACCCCTTAAACTACACAAACACCACTGCACTACCCTAACCCCTAAAACACTACCCCCAGCAAGACTCCCTACACTACCCAAACACCACTGCACTACCCTAAACCTTAAAACACTACCCCCAGCATGACCCCCTACACCATACAAACACCACTTCACTACCCTAAACCCTAACCACTATCCCCAGCATGACCCCCTCACAACACAAACACCAGTGCACTACCCTAAACGCTAAATCTACCCCCAGCATCACCCCCTACATTACCCAAACACCACTGCACTACCCTACACCCTAAAACACTATCCCCAGCATGAACCCCTACACTACCAAAACACCACTGCACTGCCTTAAACCCTAAAACACTACCCCAGCACGACCCCCAACACTACCCAAACACCTCTGCACTACCCTAAAACACGACCCACTACACTACACAAACACCACTGCACTACCCTAAACCCTAAACTACTATCCCTAGCACAACCCACTACACTACACAAACACCACTGCACTACCCTAAAACACAACCCCCTACACTACATAGACACCACTGCACTACCCTAAACCCTAAAACACTACCCCAGCACAACCCCCTACAGTACACAAACACCACTACACTACCCGAAACCCTAAAACACTACCCGCAGCAGTACCCCCTACACTACCCAAACACAACTGCACTAACCTAATCTCTAAAACACAACCCCCAGCATGACCCCCTACACTACACAAACACCACTGCACTACCCAAAACCCTAAAACAATACCCCAGCATGACCCCCTGCACTACTCAAAGACCACTGCACTACCCAAAACCCTAAAACACGACCCCCTACACTACCCAAACACCACTGCACTACCCTAAACCCTTAAACATTATCCTCAGCATGACCCCCTACACTACCCAAACACCACTGCACTAACCTAAACCCTAAAATACTACCCCAGAACAACCCCCTACACTACAAGAACACCACTGCACTACCCTAAACCCTAAAACACTACCCCTAGCATGACCCCCTACACTACACAAACACTACTGCACAACCCTAAACCCTTAAACACTACCCCAAGGATGACCCCCTACACTACCCAAAAACCACTGCACTACACTAAACCCTAAAACACTACCCCCAGCATCACCTCCTACACTACCCAAACACCACTGCACTGCCTTAAACCCTAAATCACTACCCCAGCACGACCCCCTATACTACCCAAACACCAATGCACTACCCTAAAACAAGACACCCTAAACTACACAAACACCACTGCACTACCCTAACCCCTAAAACACTACCCCCAGCAAGACCCCCTACACTACCCAAACACCACTGCACTACCCTAAATCCTAAAACACTACCCCCAGCACGACCCCCTATACTACACAAACACCACTGCACTACCCAAAACCATAAATCACTACCCCCAGCACAACCACCTCACTACACAAACACGACTGTACTACCCTAAACCCTAAATCTACCCCCAGCATGACCCCTACACAACACAAACACCGCTGCACTACCCTAAAACCTAAAACACTACCCCAAGCAAAACCCCCTACACTACACAAACACCATTGTACTACCCTAAAACACGACCCCCTTCCATACCCAAATATAACTGCACTACCCTAAACCCAAAAACACTACCCCCAGCACGACCCCCTACACTACCCAAACACCACTGCACTACCCTAAACCCTAAAACACTATTCCCAGCACGACACCCCTACACAACACAAGCACCACTGCACTACCCCAAACCCTAAAACACTACCCCGGCACCACCCCCAACACTACCCAAACACCACTTCACTACCCTAAACCCGAAAACACCACCCCCAGCAACACCCCCTACACTACACAAACACCACTGCCCTACCCTAAACCCTAAAACAGGACCCCCAGCACGACTATCTACACTACCCAAACACCACTGCACTACCCTAAACCCTAAAACACTACCCCCAGCTCGACTCCCTACAGTACACAAACACCACTGCACTACCCTAAACCCTAAAACACTACCCCCAGCACGACTCCGTACACTACCCAAACACCACTGCACTACACTAAACCCTAAATCTACCCCCACCATGACCTCCCACACTACACAAACACTACTGCACTACCCTAAAACACTAACCCCAGCATGACCCCCTACACTATCCAAACACCACTGCACTGCCCTATACCCTAAAACATGACCCTTTACACTACACAAACACCACTGCACTACCCTAAACCATAAAACACTCTCCACAGCATGACCCCCTACACTACACAAACAACACTGCACTACCCTAATCCCTAAAACACTACCTCCAGCATGACACCCTACACTATACAAACACCACTGCATTACCCTAAACCCTAAAACACTACCCCCAGCATGATCCCCTACACTACACAATCACCACTGCACTACCCTAAACCCTAAAACACAACCCCCTACACTACACAAACACCACGGCACTATGCTAAATCCTAAAACACTACCCCACCACGACCCCATACACTACACAAACACCACTGCACGACCCTAAACCCTAAAGCACTACCCCCAGAATGACCCCCTTCACTACCCCAACACCACTGCACTACACTAAACCCTAAAACACTACCCCCAGCATGACCCCCTACACTACACAAATACCACGGCACAACCCCAAACCCTAAAACACTACTCCCAGCAGTACCCCCTACACTACCCAAACACAACTGCACTACTCTAATCTCTAAAACACTACCCCCAGCATGACCCCCTAAACTACACAAACACCACTGCTCTACCCTACTGTACTACCCTAAACCCTAAAACACTATCCTCAGCATGACCCCCTACACTACCCAAACACCAATGCATTACCCTAAACCCTAAAAAAACTACCCCCAGCATGACCCCCTGCACTTCTCAAACACCACTGCACTACCCGAAACCCTAAAAAGCTAAACCCAGCACGACCCCCTACACTACACAAACTCCACTGCCCTACCCTAAACCCTAAAACTATCCCCAGCACGACCCCCTACCCTACTCAAACACCACTGCACTTCCCTAAACCCTAAATCTACACCCAGCATGACCCCCTACACTACACAAACACCACTGCACTATCCTCAACCCTAAAACATTACCCCCAGCACGACCCCTTTCACTACCGGAACACCACTGCGCTGCCCTAAACCCTAAGAAACTTCCCCCAGCATGACCCATTACAATACACAAACACCACTGCACTACCCTAAACCACTACCCCCAGCATGACCCCTACGTTACCCAAAGACCACTGCACTACTCTAAATTCTGAATCACGACCCGCAGCATGACCCCCTACACTACACAAACACGACTGCACTGCCCTAAACCCTAAAACAATACCCCCAGCACGACCCTCTACACTACCCAAACACCACTGCACTGCACTACACTAAACCCTAAAACACGACCCGCTACAGTACACAAACACCACTGCACTACTCTAAACCCTAAAACTACCCCCAGCACGACCCCCTACACTACAAAATCAACACTGCACTACCTTACACCCTAAAACATGACCCCCTACACTACACAAACACCACTGCACTACCCTAAATCCTAAAACACTACCCCCAGCATGACCCCCTACACTAAACAAACACCACTGCACTACCCTAAACCCTAAAACACTACCCCCAGCACGGCCCCATACACTACACAACCACCACTGTACTACCCTAAACCCTAAATCTACCCCCAACATGACCCCCTACACTATACAAACACCACGGCACTACCCCAAACCCTAAAACACTACCCCAAGCACAACACCCTACACTATACAAACACCACTGTACTACCCTAAACCCAGAACACAACCCCAGCACGACCCCCTTCACTTCCCAAATAGAACTGCACTACCCTAAACGCAAAAAACCTACCCTCAGCACGACCCCCTACACTACAAAACAACACTGCACTACCCTAAACCCTAAAAGACTAACCCTACTCTTCACAAACACCACTGCACTATCCTAAACCCTAAAACATTATCTCCAGCACGACCCCCTACCCTACACAAACACCACTGAACTACCCTAAACCCTAAAACACTACCATCAGCACGACCCCCTACACTAAACAAGCACAACTGCACTACCCCAAACCCTAAAACACTACCCCGCACCACCCCCAACACTACCCAAACACATCTTCACTACCCTAAACCCTAAAACACTACCCCCAGCATGACCCCCAATGCTACACAAATACCACTGCACTACCCTAAACCCTAAAGCACTACCCCTAGCACGACTCCCTAAACTACCCAAACAAAACTGAACTACCCTAAACCCTAAAACACTACCCCTGCTCGACTCCCTACACTACACAAACACCACTGCACTACCCTAAACCCTAAAGCACTACCCCCAGCACAACTCCCTACACTACCCAAACACCACTGCACTACACTAAACCCTAAATCTACCCCCACCATCACCTCCCACACTACACAAACACTACTGCACTACCCTAAAACACTACCCCAGCACAAACCACTACACTACACAAAAACCACTGCACTCCCTAAACCCCAAAACACTACCCCCAGCATGACCCCCTACACTACCGGAACACCACTGCACTACCCTAAACCCTAAATCTACCCCAGCACAAACCCCTACATTACCCAAAGGCCACTATACTACCCTAAACCCTGAAACACTACCCACAGCATGACTCCCTACACTGCACAAACACCACTACACTGCCCTAAACCCTAAAACAATACCCCCAGTATGACCCTCTACACTACCCAAACACCACTGCTCTGCACTACCCTAAACCCGAAAACACTACCCCCAGCACGACCCCCTACACTACTCAAACACCAATGCACTACCCTAAACCCTAAAACACTACCCCCAGTAAGACCCCCTACACTACACAAACACCACTGCACTACCCTAAACCCTAAAACACTACCCCAGCATGACCCCCTACACTACACAAACACCACTGCACTACCCTAAAACACTACACCCAGCATGACCCCCTACACTACACAAACACCACTGTACTACCCTAAACCCTAAAACACTACCCACAGCACGTCCCCTTCACAACCCAAACACATCTGCACTACCCTAAACCCAAAAACACTACACCCAGGACGACCCCCTACACTACCCAATCATCACTGCAGTACCCTAAACCCTAAAACACGACCCCCTACAGAACACAAACACCACTGCACTACTCTAAACCCTAAAACACTACCCCCAGCACAAAACCCTACACTACAAAAACAACACTGCACTACCTTAAACTCTAAAACACATCCCCCTACACTCCACAAACACCACTGCACTACCCTAAACCCTAAAACACTACCCCCAGCAAGACCCCCTATACTACACAAACACCACTGCACTACCCTAAACCATGAATCACTACCCCCAGCACAACCACCTCACTACACAAACATGACTGTAATACCTTAAACCCTAAATCTACCCCCAGCATGACCCCCTACACAACACAAACACCACTGCACTATCCTAAACCCTAAAACATTATCCCCAGCATGACCCCCTACCCTAAACAAACACCACTGAACTACCCTAAACCCTAAAACACTACCCCCAGCATGACCCATTTCACTACACAAACACCACTGCAGTACCCTATACCTTAAAACATGACCGCCTACACTACACAAACACCACTGCACTACCCTAAACTCTAAAACACTACAACCAGCATAACCCCCTATACTACCCGAACACCACTGCACTACCCTAAACCCTAAATCTACCCCAGCACAAACCCCTACACTACACAAAAACCACTGCACTACCCTAAACCATGAAACAATACCCGCAGCATGACCCCCTACACTACACAAACACCACTGCACTACCCTAAACCCTAAAACACTACCCCTACACGACACAAACACCACTGCACTACCCTTAACCCTAAAACACTACCCCCAGCACTACGCCCTACACAACCCAAAAACCACTGCACAACCCTAAACCTTAAAACACTATCCCCAGCACTACCCCTTACACTACACAAACACAACTGCACTACCCTAAACCATAAAACACTACCCCCAGCAGTACCCCTACACTACCCAAACACCATTGCTCTACCCTAAACCCTAAAACAGTACCCCAGCAAGACCCCCTACACTACCCAAACACCACTGCTAAACCCTAAACCCTAAAACACTACCCCATCGCGAACCCATACACTACACAAACACCACTGCACTACCCCAAACCCTAAAACACTACCCCCAGCACAAACCCTACACTACACAAACACCACTGCACTACCCTAAACCCTAAACCACTGCCCCCAGCACGACCCCCTACTTTACACAAACAGCACTGTACTAACCTAAACCCTAAAACACTAACCCCAGCACGACCCCCTTCACAACCCAAACAAAACTGCACTACCCTAAACCCAAACACACTACCCCCAACATGACCCCCTCCACTACCCATACACCACTGCACTACCCTAAACCCTAAAATACTACCCCAGCACAACCCCCTACACTACAAGAATACCACTGCACTACCCTAAAACACTACCCCTAGCACGACCCCCTACACTGCACAAACACTACTGCACAACCCTAAACCCTTACACACTACCCCAAGGATGACACCCTACACTACCCAAACACCACTGCACTTCACTAAACCCTAAAACACTACCCCCAGCATCACCTCCTACACTACCCAAACACCACTGCACTGCCTTAAACCCTGAAACACTACCCCAGCACGACCCCCTATACTACCCAAACACCAATGCACTACCCTAAAACAAGACCCCTTAAACTACGCAAACACCACTGCACTACCCTAACCCCTAAAACACTACCCCCAGCATGACCCCCTACACTATACACACACCACTGCACTACCCTAATACCTAAAACACTACCCCCAGCATGAACCCCTACACTACCAAAACACCACTGCACTGCCTTAAACCCTAAAACACTACCCCAGCACGACCCCCAACACTACCCAAACACCTCTGCACTACCCTAAAACACGACCCACTACACTACACAAACACCACTGCACTACCCTAAACCCTAAACTACTACCCCTAGCACAACCCCCTACACTACACAAACACCACTGCACTACCCTAAACCCTAAAACACAACCCCCTACACTACACAGACACCACTGCACTACCCTAAACCCTAAAACACTACCCCAGCACAACCCCCTACACTACACAAACACCACTACACTACCCTAAACCCTAAAACACTACCCCCAGCAGTACCCCCTACACTACCCAAACACAACTGCACTAACCTAATCTCTAAAACACAACCCCCAGCATGACCCCCTACACTACACAAACACCACTGCACTACCCTACTGCACTACCATAAACCCTAAACCACAACCCCCAGCATGACCCCGTACACTACCAAAACACCACTGCACTACCCAAAACCCTAAAACAATACCCCAGCATGACCCCCTGCACTACTCAAAGACCACTGCACTACCCAAAACCCTAAAACACTACCCCCAGCATGACCCCCTACACTACCCAAACACACCTGCACTACCCTAAACCCTTAAACATTATCCTCAGCATGACCCCCTACACTACCCAAACACCACTGCACTACCCTAAACCCTAAAACACTACCCCTAGCGCGACCACCTATACTACCCAAACACCAATGCACTACCCTAAAACAAGACCCCCTAAACTACACAAACACCACTGCACTACCCGAACCCTAAAACACTATCCCCAGCAAGACCCCCTACACTACCCAAACACCACTGCACTACCCTACACCTTTAAAAACTACCCCCAGCATTACCCACTACACTATACAAAGATCATTGCACTACCCTAAACCCTAAAACACTATCCCCAGCATGACCCCCTCACAACACAAACACCAGTGCACTACCCAACCCTAAATCTACCCCCAGCAACACCCCCTATACTACCCAAACACCACTGCACTACCCTAAACCCTAAATCACTATCCCCAGCATGAACTCCTACACTACCCAAACACCACTGCACTGCCCTAAACCCTAAAACACTACCCCAGCGTGAACACATACACTACACAAACACCACTGCACTTCCTAAAACCCTAAAACACTACCCCCAGCACAACCCCCTACACTACACAAACACCACTGCACTACCCTAAACCCTAAACCACTACCCCCAGCACAACCCCCTACGCTACACAAACAGCACTGTACTACCCTAAACCCTACAACACGACCCCCTACACCACACAAACACCACTGCACCACCCTAAACCCTAAAACACTACCCCTTGCGCGACCCCCTACACTACACAAACACTACTGCAAAACCCTAAACCCTTAAGCACTACCCCAAGGATGACCCCCTACTCTACCCAAACACCACTGCACTACACTAAACCCTAAAACACTACCCCAGCATCACCTCATACAATACCCAAACACCACTGCACTGTCCTAAACCCTAAAACACTACCCCAGCACGACCACCTATACTACCCAAACACCAATGCACTACCCTAAAACAAGACCCCCTAAACTACACAAACACCACTGCACTACCCGAACCCTAAAACACTATCCCCAGCAAGACCCCCTACACTACCCAAACACCACTGCACTACCCTACACCTTTAAAAACTACCCCCAGCATTACCCACTACACTATACAAAGATCATTGCACTACCCTAAACCCTTAAACACTATCCCCAGCATGACCCCCTCACAACACAAACACCAGTGCACTACCCAACCCTAAATCTACCCCCAGCAACACCCCCTACACTACCCAAACACCACTGCACTACCCTAAACCCTAAATCACTATCCCCAGCATGAACTCCTACACTACCCAAACAACACCACTGCACTGCCTTAAACCCTAAAACACTACAACTAGCACATCCACCAAAACACTATCCAAACACCTCTGCACTACCCTAAAACACGACCCCCTACACTATACAAACACCACTGCACTACACTAAACCCTAAACTACTACCCCCAGCACAACCCCCTGCACTATACAAACACCACTGCACTACCCTAAACCCTAAAACACAACCCCCTACACTACACAGACATCACTGCACTACCCTAAACGCTAAAACACTACACCAGCACAACCCCTACACTACACAAACACCACTACACTACCCTAAACCCTAAAACACTACCCCCCAAGTACCCCCTACACTACCCAAACACAACTGTACTCACCTAATCTCTAAAACACAACCCCCAGCATGACCTCCTACACTACACAAACACCACTGCACTACCCAAAACCCTAAACCACTACCCCCAGCATGACCCCCTACACTACCCAAACACAACTGCACTAACCTAATCTCTAAAACACAACCCCCAGCATGACCCCCTACACTACACAAACACCACTGCACTACCCTACTGCACTACCATAAACCCTAAACCACAACCCCCAGCATGACCCCCTACACTACCAAAACACCACTGCACTACCCAAAACCCTAAAACAATACCCCAGCATGACCCCCTGCACTACTCAAAGACCACTGCACTACCCAAAACCCTAAAACACTACACTACCCCCAGCATGACCCCCTACACTACTTAAACACCACTGCACTACCCTAAACCTTTAAACATTATCCTCAGCATGATCCCCTACGCCACCCAAACACCACTGCACTACCCTAAACCCTAAAATACTACCCCAGAACAACCCCCTACACTTCAAGAACACCACTGCACTACCCTAAACCCTAAAACACTACCCCTAGGACGACCCCCTACACTACACAAACACTACTGCACAACCCTCAACCCTTAAACACTACCCGAAGGATGACCCCCTACACTACCCAAACACCACTGCACTACCCTACACCCTAAAACACTATCCCCAGCATGAACCCCTACACTACCAAAACACCACTGCACTGCCTTAAACCCTAAAACACTACCCCAGCACGACCCCCAACACTAGCCAAACACCTCTGCACTACCCTAAAACACGACCCACTACACTACACAAACACCACTGCACAACCCTAAACCCTAAACTACTACCCCTGGCACAACCCCCTACACTACACAAACACCACTGCACTACCCTAAACCTTAAAAGACTATCCCCAGCATCACCCCTACACTACACAAACACCACTGCACTACCCTAAACCCTAAATCACTATCCCCAGCATGAACCCCTACATTACCCAAACACCACTGCACTGCCTTAAACCCTAAAACACTACTCCCAGCACGACCCCCAACACTACCCAAACACCTCTGCACTACCCTAAAACACGACCCCCTACACTACACAAACACCACTGCACTACCCTAAACCCTAAACTACTACCCCCAGCAGTATCCCCTACACTACCCAAACACAACTGCACTAACCTAATCCCTAAAACACTACCCCCAGCATGACCCCCTACACAACACAAACACCAGTGCACTACCCAACCCTAAATCTACCCCCAGCATCACCCCCTACACTACACAAACACCACTGCACTACCTTAAACCCTAAATCACTGTCCCCAGCATGAACCCCTACACTACCCAAACACCACTGCACTGCCTTAAACCCTAAAACACTGTC
Organism: Triturus cristatus; assembly: GCF_964204655.1. Classification (NCBI taxonomy): domain Eukaryota; kingdom Metazoa; phylum Chordata; class Amphibia; order Caudata; family Salamandridae; genus Triturus; species Triturus cristatus. Next base: position 751,124,445 of record NC_140579.1, read on the forward strand.
CCCAGCACGACCCACAACACTACCCAAACACCTCTGCACTACCCTAAAACACGACCCCCTACACTACACAAACACCACTGCACTACCCTAAACCCTAAACTACTACCCCCAGCAGTACCAACTACACTACCCAAACACAACTGCACTAACCTAATCTCTAAAACACAACCCCCAGCATGACCCCCTACACTACCCAAACACCACTGCACTGCCTTAAACCCTAAAACACTACCCCCAGCACGACCCCCAACACTACCCAAACACCTGTGCACTACCCTAAAACACGACCCCCTACACTACACAAACACCACTGCACTACCCTAAACCCTAAACTACTACCCCCAGCCGTACCCCCTACACTACCCAAACACAACTGCAGTAACCTAATCTCTAAAACACTACCCTCAGCATGACCTCCTACACTACACAAACACCACTGCACTACCCTACTGCACTACCCAAAATCCTAAACCACTACCCCCAGCATGACCCCCTACACTACCCAAACACCACTGCACTACCCCAAACCCTTAAACATTATCCTCAGCATGACCCCCTACACTACCCAAACACCACTGCTCTCCCCTACTGCACTACGCTAAACCCTAAACCACTACCCCCAGCACGAACCCCTACATTACCCAAACACCACTGCACTACCCTAAACCCTTAAACATTATCCTCAGCATCACCCCCTAGACTACCCAAACACCCCTGCACTACCCTATACCCTAAAACATGACCACCTACACTACACAACCACCACTGCACTACCCTAAACCCTAAAACACTACCCACATCATGACACCTACACTACACAAACACCACTGCACTACCCTAAACCCTAAGACATTTCCCCCAGCATGACCCATTTCACTACACAAACACCACTGCAGTACCCTATACCTTAAAACATGACCGCCTACACTACACAAACACCACTGCACTACCCTAAACTCTAAAACACTACAACCAGCATAACCCCCTATACTACCCGAACACCACTGCACTACCCTAAACCCTAAATCTACCCCAGCACAAACCCCTACACTACACAAAAACCACTGCACTACCCTAAACCATGAAACAATACCCGCAGCATGACCCCCTACACTACACAAACACCACTGCACTACCCTAAACCCTAAAACACTACCCCTACACGACACAAACACCACTGCACTACCCTTAACCCTAAAACACTACCCCCAGCACTACGCCCTACACAACCCAAAAACCACTGCACAACCCTAAACCTTAAAACACTATCCCCAGCACTACCCCTTACACTACACAAACACAACTGCACTACCCTAAACCATAAAACACTACCCCCAGCAGTACCCCTACACTACCCAAACACCATTGCTCTACCCTAAACCCTAAAACAGTACCCCAGCAAGACCCCCTACACTACCCAAACACCACTGCTAAACCCTAAACCCTAAAACACTACCCCATCGCGAACCCATACACTACACAAACACCACTGCACTACCCCAAACCCTAAAACACTACCCCCAGCACAAACCCTACACTACACAAACACCACTGCACTACCCTAAACCCTAAACCACTGCCCCCAGCACGACCCCCTACTTTACACAAACAGCACTGTACTAACCTAAACCCTAAAACACTAACCCCAGCACGACCCCCTTCACAACCCAAACAAAACTGCACTACCCTAAACCCAAACACACTACCCCCAACATGACCCCCTCCACTACCCATACACCACTGCACTACCCTAAACCCTAAAATACTACCCCAGCACAACCCCCTACACTACAAGAATACCACTGCACTACCCTAAAACACTACCCCTAGCACGACCCCCTACACTGCACAAACACTACTGCACAACCCTAAACCCTTACACACTACCCCAAGGATGACACCCTACACTCCCCAAACACCACTGCACTTCACTAAACCCTAAAACACTACCCCCAGCATCACCTCCTACACTACCCAAACACCACTGCACTGCCTTAAACCCTGAAACACTACCCCAGCACGACCCCCTATACTACCCAAACACCAATGCACTACCCTAAAACAAGACCCCTTAAACTACGCAAACACCACTGCACTACCCTAACCCCTAAAACACTACCCCCAGCATGACCCCCTACACTATACACACACCACTGCACTACCCTAATACCTAAAACACTACCCCCAGCATGAACCCCTACACTACCAAAACACCACTGCACTGCCTTAAACCCTAAAACACTACCCCAGCACGACCCCCAACACTACCCAAACACCTCTGCACTACCCTAAAACACGACCCACTACACTACACAAACACCACTGCACTACCCTAAACCCTAAACTACTACCCCTAGCACAACCCCCTACACTACACAAACACCACTGCACTACCCTAAACCCTAAAACACAACCCCCTACACTACACAGACACCACTGCACTACCCTAAACCCTAAAACACTACCCCAGCACAACCCCCTACACTACACAAACACTACTACACTACCCTAAACCCTAAAACACTACCCCCAGCAGTACCCCCTACACTACCCAAACACAACTGCACTAACCTAATCTCTAAAACACAGCCCCCAGCATGACCCCCTACACTACACAAACACCACTGCACTACCCTACTGCACTACCATAAACCCTAAACCACAACCCCCAGCATGACCCCGTACACTACCAAAACACCACTGCACTACCCAAAACCCTAAAACAATACCCCAGCATGACCCCCTGCACTACTCAAAGACCACTGCACTACCCAAAACCCTAAAACACTACCCCCAGCATGACCCCCTACACTACCCAAACACACCTGCACTACCCTAAACCCTTAAACATTATCCTCAGCATGACCCCCTACACTACCCAAACACCACTGCACTACCCTAAACCCTAAAACACTACCCCTAGCGCGACCACCTATACTACCCAAACACCAATGCACTACCCTAAAACAAGACCCCCTAAACTACACAAACACCACTGCACTACCCGAACCCTAAAACACTATCCCCAGCAAGACCCCCTACACTACCCAAACACCACTGCACTACCCTACACCTTTAAAAACTACCCCCAGCATTACCCACTACACTATACAAAGATCATTGCACTACCCTAAACCCTAAAACACTATCCCCAGCATGACCCCCTCACAACACAAACACCAGTGCACTACCCAACCCTAAATCTACCCCCAGCAACACCCCCTACACTACCCAAACACCACTGCACTACCCTAAACCCTAAATCACTATCCCCAGCATGAACTCCTACACTACCCAAACACCACTGCACTGCCTTAAACCCTAAAACACTACAACTAGCACATCCACCAAAACACTATCCAAACACCTCTGCACTACCCTAAAACACGACCCCCTACACTATACAAACACCACTGCACTACACTAAACCCTAAACTACTACCCCCAGCACAACCCCCTGCACTATACAAACACCACTGCACTACCCTAAACCCTAAAACACAACCCCCTACACTACACAGACATCACTGCACTACCCTAAACCCTAAAACACTACACCAGCACAACCCCTACACTACACAAACACCACTACACTACCCTAAACCCTAAAACACTACCCCCCAAGTACCCCCTACACTACCCAAACACAACTGTACTCACCTAATCTCTAAAACACAACCCCCAGCATGACCTCCTACACTACACAAACACCACTGCACTACCCAAAACCCTAAACCACTACCCCCAGCATGACCCCCTACACTACCCAAACACAACTGCACTAACCTAATCTCTAAAACACAACCCCCAGCATGACCCCCTACACTACACAAACACCACTGCACTACCCTACTGCACTACCATAAACCCTAAACCACAACCCCCAGCATGACCCCCTACACTACCAAAACACCACTGCACTGCCCAAAACCCTAAAACAATACCCCAGCATGACCCCCTGCACTACTCAAAGACCACTGCACTACCCAAAACCCTAAAACACTACACTACCCCCAGCATGACCCCCTACACTACTTAAACACCACTGCACTACCCTAAACCTTTAAACATTATCCTCAGCATGACCCCCTACGCCACCCAAACACGACTGCACTACCCTAAACCCTAAAATACTACCCCAGAACAACCCCCTACACTTCAAGAACACCACTGCACTACCCTAAACCCTAAAACACTACCCCTAGCACGACCCCCTACACTACACAAACACTACTGCACAACCCTCAACCCTTAAACACTACCCGAAGGATGACCCCCTACACTACCCAAACACCACTGCACTACCCTACACCCTAAAACACTATCCCCAGCATGAACCCCTACACTACCAAAACACCACTGCACTGCCTTAAACCCTAAAACACTACCCCAGCACGACCCCCAACACTAGCCAAACACCTCTGCACTACCCTAAAACACGACCCACTACACTACACAAACACCACTGCACAACCCTAAACCCTAAACTACTACCCCTGGCACAACCCCCTACACTACACAAACACCACTGCACTACCCTAAACCTTAAAAGACTATCCCCAGCATCACCCCTACACTACACAAACACCACTGCACTACCCTAAACCCTAAATCACTATCCCCAGCATGAACCCCTACATTACCCAAACACCACTGCACTGCCTTAAACCCTAAAACACTACTCCCAGCACGACCCCCAACACTACCCAAACACCTCTGCACTACCCTAAAACACGACCCCCTACACTACACAAACACCACTGCACTACCCTAAACCCTAAACTACTACCCCCAGCAGTATCCCCTACACTACCCAAACACAACTGCACTAACCTAATCCCTAAAACACAACCCCCAGCATGACCCCCTACACAACACAAACACCAGTGCACTACCCAACCCTAAATCTACCCCCAGCATCACCCCCTACACTACACAAACACCACTGCACTACCTTAAACCCTAAATCACTGTCCCCAGCATGAACCCCTACACTACCCAAACACCACTGCACTGCCTTAAACCCTAAAACACTGTCCCCAGCACGACCCACAACACTACCCAAACACCTCTGCACTACCCTAAAACACGACCCCCTACACTACACAAACACCACTGCACTACCCTAAACCCTAAACTACTACCCCCAGCAGTACCAACTACACTACCCAAACACAACTGCACTAACCTAATCTCTAAAACACAACCCCCAGCATGACCCCCTACACTACCCAAACACCACTGCACTGCCTTAAACCCTAAAACACTACCCCCAGCACGACCCCCAACACTACCCAAACACCTGTGCACTACCCTAAAACACGACCCCCTACACTACACAAACACCACTGCACTACCCTAAACCCTAAACTACTACCCCCAGCCGTACCCCCTACACTACCCAAACACAACTGCAGTAACCTAATCTCTAAAACACTACCCTCAGCATGACCTCCTACACTACACAAACACCACTGCACTACCCTACTGCACTACCCAAAATCCTAAACCACTACCCCCAGCGTGACCCCCTACACTACCCAAACACCACTGCACTACCCCAAACCCTTAAACATTATCCTCAGCATGACCCCCTACACTACCCAAACACCACTGCTCTCCCCTACTGCACTACGCTAAACCCTAAACCACTACCCCCAGCACGAACCCCTACATTACCCAAACACCACTGCACTACCCTAAACCCTTAAACATTATCCTCAGCATGACCCCCTAGACTACCCAAACACCCCTGCACTACCCTATACCCTAAAACATGACCACCTACACTACACAACCACCACTGCACTACCCTAAACCCTAAAACACTACCCACATCATGACCCCTACACTACACAAACACCACTGCACTACCCTAAACCCTAAGACATTTCCCCCAGCATGACCCATTTCACTACACAAACACCACTGCAGTACCCTATACCTTAAAACATGACCGCCTACACTACACAAACACCACTGCACTACCCTAAACTCTAAAACACTACAACCAGCATAACCCCCTATACTACCCGAACACCACTGCACTACCCTAAACCCTAAATCTACCCCAGCACAAACCCCTACACTACACAAAAACCACTGCACTACCCTAAACCCTGAAACAATACCCGCAGCATGACCCCCTACACTACACAAACACCACTGCACTACCCTAAACCCTAAAACACTACCCCTACACGACACAAACACCACTGCACTACCCTTAACCCTAAAACACTACCCCCAGCACTACGCCCTACACAACCCAAAAACCACTGCACAACCCTAAACCTTAAAACACTATCCCCAGCACTACCCCTTACACTACACAAACACAACTGCACTACCCTAAACCATAAAACACTACCCCCAGCAGTACCCCTACACTACCCAAACACCATTGCTCTACCCTAAACCCTAAAACAGTACCCCAGCAAGACCCCCTACACTACCCAAACACCACTGCTAAACCCTAAACCCTAAAACACTACCCCATCGCGAACCCATACACTACACAAACACCACTGCACTACCCCAAACCCTAAAACACTACCCCCAGCACAAACCCTACACTACACAAACACCACTGCACTACCCTAAACCCTAAACCACTGCCCCCAGCACGACCCCCTACTTTACACAAACAGCACTGTACTAACCTAAACCCTAAAACACTAACCCCAGCACGACCCCCTTCACAACCCAAACAAAACTGCACTACCCTAAACCCAAACACACTACCCCCAACATGACCCCCTCCACTACCCATACACCACTGCACTACCCTAAACCCTAAAATACTACCCCAGCACAACCCCCTACACTACAAGAATACCACTGCACTACCCTAAAACACTACCCCTAGCACGACCCCCTACACTGCACAAACACTACTGCACAACCCTAAACCCTTACACACTACCCCAAGGATGACACCCTACACTACCCAAACACCACTGCACTTCACTAAACCCTAAAACACTACCCCCAGCATCACCTCCTACACTACCCAAACACCACTGCACTGCCTTAAACCCTGAAACACTACCCCAGCACGACCCCCTATACTACCCAAACACCAATGCACTACCCTAAAACAAGACCCCTTAAACTACGCAAACACCACTGCACTACCCTAACCCCTAAAACACTACCCCCAGCATGACCCCCTACACTATACACACACCACTGCACTACCCTAATACCTAAAACACTACCCCCAGCATGAACCCCTACACTACCAAAACACCACTGCACTGCCTTAAACCCTAAAACACTACCCCAGCACGACCCCCAACACTACCCAAACACCTCTGCACTACCCTAAAACACGACCCACTACACTACACAAACACCACTGCACTACCCTAAACCCTAAACTACTACCCCTAGCACAACCCCCTACACTACACAAACACCACTGCACTACCCTAAACCCTAAAACACAACCCCCTACACTACACAGACACCACTGCACTACCCTAAACCCTAAAACACTACCCCAGCACAACCCCCTACACTACACAAACACCACTACACTACCCTAAACCCTAAAACACTACCCCCAGCAGTACCCCCTACACTACCCAAACACAACTGCACTAACCTAATCTCTAAAACACAACCCCCAGCATGACCCCCTACACTACACAAACACCACTGCACTACCCTACTGCACTACCATAAACCCTAAACCACAACCCCCAGCATGACCCCCTACACTACCAAAACACCACTGCACTACCCAAAACCCTAAAACAATACCCCAGCATGACCCCCTGCACTACTCAAAGACCACTGCACTACCCAAAACCCTAAAACACTACCCCCAGCATGACCCCCTACACTACCCAAACACACCTGCACTACCCTAAACCCTTAAACATTATCCTCAGCATGACTCCCTACACTACCCAAACACCACTGCACTACCCTAAACCCTAAAACACTACCCCTAGCGCGACCCCCTACACTACACAAACACTACTGCAAAACCCTAAACCCTTAAACACTACCCCAAGGATGACCCCCTACTCTACCCAAACACCACTGCACTACACTAAACCCTAAAACACTACCCCCAGCCTCACCTCCTACACTACCCAAACACCACTGCACTGTCTTAAACCCTAAAACACTACCCCCAGCACGACCACCTATACTACCCAAACACCAATGCACTACCCTAAAACAAGACCCCCTAAACTACACAAATACCACTGCACTACCCGAACCCTAAAACACTACCCAAACACCACTGCACTACCCTACACCTTTAAAAACTACCCCCAGCATTACCCACGATACTATACAAACACCACGGCACTACCCTAAACCCTAAAACACTATCCCCAGCATGACCCCCTCACAACCCAAACACCAGTGTACTACCCAACCCTAAATCTACCCCCAGCAACACCCCCTACACTACCCAAACACCACTGCACTACCCTAATCCCTAAAACACTATCCCCAGCATGACCCCCTCACAACACTAACACCAGTGCACTACCCTAAACCCTAAATCTACACCCAGTATCACCCCCTACATTACCCAAACACCACTGCACTACCCTACACCCTAAAACACTATCCCCAGCATGAACCCCTACACTACCAAAACACCACTGCACTGCCTTAAACCCTAAAACACTACCCCAGCATGACCCCCAACACTACCCAAACACCTCTGCACTACCCTAAAACACGACCCACTACACTACACAAACACCACTGCACTACCCTAAACCCTAAACTACTACCCCTAGCACAACCCCCTACACTGCACAAACACCACTGCACTACCCTAAACCCTAAAACACAACCCCCTACACTACACAGACACCACTGCACTACCCTAAACCCTAAAACACTACCCCAGCACAACCCCCTACACTACACAAACACCACTACTCTACCCTAAACCCTAAAACACTACCCCAGCAGTACCCCCTACACTACCCAAACACAACTGCACTAACCTAATCTCTAAAACACAACCCCCAGCATGACCCCCTACACTACACAAACACCACTGCACTACCCTACTGCACTACCATAAACCCTAAACCACAACCCCCAGCATGACCCCCTATACTACCAAAACACCACTGCACTACCCAACACCCTAAAACAATACCCCAGCATGACCCCCTGCACTACTCAAAGACCACTGCACTACCCAAAACCCTAAAACACTACCCCCAGCATGACCCCCTACACTACTCAAACACCACTGCACTACCCTAAACCCTTAAACATTATCCTCAGCATGACCCCCTACACTACCCAAACACCACTGCACTACCCTAAACCCTAAAATACTACCTCAGAACAACCCCCTACGCTTCAAGAACACCACTGCACTACCCTAAACCCTAAAACACTACCCCTAGCACGACCCCCTACACTACACAAACACTACTGCACAACCCTAAACCCTTAAACACTACCCCAAGGATGACCCCCTACACTATCCAAACACCACTGCACTACCCTACACCCTAAAACACTATCCCCAGCATGAACCCCTACACTACCAAAACACCACTGCACTGCCTTAAACCCTAAAACACTACCCCAGCATGACCCCCAACACTACCCAAACAACTCTGCACTACCCTAAAACACGACCCACTACACTACACAAACACCACTGCACAACCCTAAACCCTAAACTACTACCCCTGGCACAACCCCCTACACTACACAAACACCACTGCACTACCCTAAACCCTAAATCACTATCCCCAGCATGAACCCCTACATTACCCAAACACCACTGCACTGCCTTAAACCCTAAAACACTACTCCCAGCACGACCCCCAACACTACCCAAACACCTCTGCACTACCCTAAAACACGACCCCCTACACTACACAAACACCACTGCACTACCCTAAACCCTAAACTACTACCCCCAGCAGTATCCCCTACACTACCCAAACACAACTGCACTAACCTAATCCCTAAAACACAACCCCCAGCATGACCCCCTACACAACACAAACACCAGTGCACTACCCAACCCTAAATCTACCCCCAGCATCACCCCCTACACTACACAAACACCACTGCACTACCCTAAACCCTAAATCACTGTCCCCAGCATGAAACCCTACACTACCCAAACACCACTGCACTGCCTTAAACCCTAAAACACTACCCCCAGCACAACCCCCAACACTACCCAAACACCTCTGCACTACCCTAAAACACGACCCCCTACACTACACAAACACCACTGCACTACCCTAAACCCTAAACTACTACCCCCAGCAGTACCACCTACACTACCCAAACACAACTGCACTAACCTAATCTCTAAAACACAACCCCCAGCATGACCCCCTACACTACCCAAACACCACTGCACTGCCTTAAACCCTAAAACACTACCCCCAGCACGACCCCCAACACTACCCAAACACCTCTGCACTACCCTAAAACACGACCCCCTACACTACACAAAAACCACTGCACTACCCTAAACCCTAAACTACTACCCCCAGCCGTACACCCTACACTACCCAAACACAACTGCACTAACCTAATCTCTAAAACACTACCCTCAGCATGACCCCCTACACTACCCAAACACCACTGCACTACCCTAAACCCTTAAACATTATCCTCAGCATAACCCCCTACACTACCCAAACACCACTGCACTACCCTACTCCACTACCCTAAACCTTAAACCACTACCCAAGCACAAACACCTACACTACCCAAACACCACTGCACTACCCTAAACCCTCAAACATTATCCTCAGCATGACCCCCTACACTACCCAAACACCACTGCACTACCCAATACCCTAAAACATGACCGCCTACACTACACAAACACCACTGCACTACCCTAAACCCTAAAACACTACCCACACCATGACCCCCTACACTACACATACACCACTGCACTACCCTAAACCCTAAGACACTTCCCCCAGCATGACCCATTTCACTACACAACCACCACTGCAGTACTCTATACCTTAAAATATGACCACCTACACTACACAAACACCACTGCACTACCCTAAACTCTAAAACACTACCCCCAGCATAACCCCCTACACTACCCGAACACCACTGCACTACCCTAAACCCTAAATCTACCCCAGCACAAACCCCTCGACTACCCAAAAACCACTGCACTACCATAAACCGTGAAACAATACCCGCAGAATGACCCACTACACTACTCAAACACCACTGCACTACCCTAAACCCTAAAACACTACCCCTACACTACGGAAACACCACTGCACTACCCTCAACCCTAAAACACTACTCCCAGCACTACGCCCTACACTACCCAAAAACCACTGCACTACCCTTAACCTTAAAACACTATCCGCAGCACTACCCCCTACACTACACAAGCACAACTGCACTACCCTAAACCATAAAACACTGCCCCCAGCAGTACCCCTACACTACCCAAACACCACTGCACTACCCTAAACCCTTAAACATTATCCTCAGCATAACCCCCTACACTACCCAAACACCACTGCACTACCCTACTCCACTACCCTAAACCTTAAACCACTACCCAAGCACAAACACCTACACTACCCAAACACCACTGCACTACCCTAAACCCTCAAACATTATCCTCAGCATGACCCCCTACACTACCCAAACACCACTGCACTACCCAATACCCTAAAACATGACCGCCTACACTACACAAACACCACTGCACTACCCTAAACCCTAAAACACTACCCACACCATGACCCCCTACACTACACATACACCACTGCACTACCCTAAACCCTAAGACACTTCCCCCAGCATGACCCATTTCACTACACAACCACCACTGCAGTACTCTATACCTTAAAATATGACCACCTACACTACACAAACACCACTGCACTACCCTAAACTCTAAAACACTACCCCCAGCATAACCCCCTACACTACCCGAACACCACTGCACTACCCTAAACCCTAAATCTACCCCAGCACAAACCCCTACACTACCCAAAAACCACTGCACTACCATAAACCGTGAAACAATACCCGCAGAATGACCCACTACACTACTCAAACACCACTGCACTACCCTAAACCCTAAAACACTACCCCTACACTACGGAAACACCACTGCACTACCCTCAACCCTAAAACACTACTCCCAGCACTACGCCCTACACTACCCAAAAACCACTGCACTACCCTTAACCTTAAAACACTATCCCCAGCACTACCCCCTACACTACACAAGCACAACTGCACTACCCTAAACCATAAAACACTGCCCCCAGCAGTACCCCTACACTACCCAAACACCACTGCTCTACCCTAAACCCTAAAACAGTACCCCCAGCACGACCTCCTACACGACCCAAACACCACTGCCAAACCCTAAACCCTAAAACACTACCCCAGCGTGAACACATACACTACACAAACACCACTGCACTTCCTAAAACCCTAAAACACTACCCCCAGCACAACCCCCTACACTACACAAACACCACTGCACTACCCTAAACCCTAAACCACTACCCCCAGCACAACCCCCTACGCTACACAAACAGCACTGTACTACCCTAAACCCTACAACACGACCCCCTACACCACACAAACACCACTGCACCACCCTAAACCCTAAAACACTACCCCTTGCACGACCCCCTACACTACACAAACACTACTGCAAAACCCTAAACCCTTAAGCACTACCCCAAGGATGACCCCCTACTCTACCCAAACACCACTGCACTACACTAAACCCTAAAACACTACCCCAGCATCACCTCATACAATACCCAAACACCACTGCACTGTCCTAAACCCTAAAACACTACCCCAGCACGACCACCTATACTACCCAAACACCAATTCACTACCCTAAAACAAGACCCCCTAAACTACACAAACACCACTGCACTACCCAAACCCTAAAACACTATCCCCAGCAAGACCCCCTACACTACCCAAACACCACTGCACTACCCTACACCTTTAAAAACTACCCCCAGCATTACCCACTACACTATACAAAGATCATTGCACTACCCTAAACCCTAAAACACTATCCCCAGCATGACCCCCTCACAACACAAACACCAGTGCACTACCCAACCCTAAATCTACCCCCAGCAACACCCCCTACACTACCCAAACACCACTGCACTACCCTAAACCCTAAATCACTATCCCCAGCATGAACTCCTACACTACCCAAACACCACTGCACTCCCTTAAACCCTAAAACACTACAACTAGCACATCCACCAAAACACTATCCAAACACCTCTGCACTACCCTAAAACACGACCCCCTACACTATACAAACACAACTGCACTACACTAAACCCTAAACTACTACCCCCAGCACAACCCCCTGCACTATACAAACACCACTGCACTACCCTAAACCCTAAAACACAACTCCCTACACTACACAGACATCACTGCACTACCCTAAACCCTAAAACACTACACCAGCACAACCCCTACACTACACAAACACCACTACACTACCCTAAACCCTAAAACACTACCCCCCAAGTACCCCCTACACTACCCAAACACAACTGTACTCACCTAATCTCTAAAACACAACCCCCAGCATGACCTCCTACACTACACAAACACCACTGCACTACCCAAAACCCTAAACCACTACCCCCAGCATGACCCCCTACACTACCCAAACACAACTGCACTAACCTAATCTCTAAAACACAACCCCCAGCATGACCCCCTACACTACACAAACACCACTGCACTACCCTACTGCACTACCATAAACCCTAAACCACAACCCCCAGCATGACCCCCTACACTACCAAAACACCACTGCACTACCCAAAACCCTAAAACAATACCCCAGCATGACCCCCTGCACTACTCAAAGACCACTGCACTACCCAAAACCCTAAAACACTACACTACCCCCAGCATGACCCCCTACACTACTTAAACACCACTGCACTACCCTAAACCTTTAAACATTATCCTCAGCATGACCCCCTACGCCACCCAAACACCACTGCACTACCCTAAACCCTAAAATACTACCCCAGAACAACCCCCTACACTTCAAGAACACCACTGCACTACCCTAAACCCTAAAACACTACCCCTAGCACGACCCCCTACACTACACAAACACTACTGCACCACCCTCAACCCTTAAACACTACCCGAAGGATGACCCCCTACACTACCCAAACACCACTGCACTACCCTACACCCTAAAACACTATCCCCAGCATGAACCCCTACACTACCAAAACACCACTGCACTGCCTTAAACCCTAAAACACTACCCCAGCACGACCCCCAACACTAGCCAAACACCTCTGCACTACCCTAAAACACGACCCACTACACTACACAAACACCACTGCACAACCCTAAACCCTAAACTACTACCCCTGGCACAACCCCCTACACTACACAAACACCACTGCACTACCCTAAACCTTAAAAGACTATCCCCAGCATCACCCCTACACTACACAAACACCACTGCACTACCCTAAACCCTAAATCACTATCCCCAGCATGAACCCCTACATTACCCAAACACCACTGCACTGCCTTAAACCCTAAAACACTACTCCCAGCACGACCCCCAACACTACCCAAACACCTCTGCACTACCCTAAAACACGACCCCCTACACTACACAAACACCACTGCACTACCCTAAACCCTAAACTACTACCCCCAGCAGTATCCCCTACACTACCCAAACACAACTGCACTAACCTAATCCCTAAAACACAACCCCCAGCATGACCCCCTACACAACACAAACACCAGTGCACTACCCAACCCTAAATCTACCCCCAGCATCACCCCCTACACTACACAAACACCACTGCACTACCTTAAACCCTAAATCACTGTCCCCAGCATGAACCCCTACTCTACCCAAACACCACTGCACTGCCTTAAACCCTAAAACACTGTCCCCAGCACGACCCACAACACTACCCAAACACCTCTGCACTACCCTAAAACACGACCCCCTACACTACACAAACACCACTGCACTACCCTAAACCCTAAACTACTACCCCCAGCAGTACCAACTACACTACCCAAACACAACTGCACTAACCTAATCTCTAAAACACAACCCCCAGCATGACCCCCTACACTACCCAAACACCACTGCACTGCCTTAAACCCTAAAACACTACCCCCAGCACGACCCCCAACACTACCCAAACACCTGTGCACTACCCTAAAACACGACCCCCTACACTACACAAACACCACTGCACTACCCTAAACCCTAAACTACTACCCCCAGCCGTACCCCCTACACTACCCAAACACAACTGCAGTAACCTAATCTCTAAAACACTACCCTCAGCATGACCCCCTACACTACCCAAACACCACTGCACTACCCTAAACCCTTAAACATTATCCTCAGCATAACCCTCTACACTACCCAAACACCACTGCACTACCCTACTCCACTACCCTAAACCCTAAACCACTACCCCCAGCACAAACCCCTACACTACCCAAACACCACTGCACTACCCTAAACCCTCAAACATTATCCTCAGCATGACCCCCTACACTACCCAAACACCCCTGCACTACCCTATACCCTAAAACATGACCACCTACATTACACAAACACCACTGCACTACCCTAAACCCTAAAACACTACCCACACCATGACCCCCTACACTACACAAACACCACTGCACTACCCTAAACCCTAAGACACTTCCCCCAGCATGACCCATTTCACTACACAAACACCACTGCAGTACTCTATACCTTAAAATATGACCACCTGCACTACACAAACACCACTGCACTACCCTAAACTCTAAAACACTACCCCCAGCATAACCCCCTACACTACCCAAACACCACTGCACTACCCTAAACCCTAAATCTACCCCAGCACAAACCCCTACACTACCCAAAAACCACTGCACTACCATAAACCGTGAAACAATACCCGCAGAATGACCCACTACACTACACAAACACCACTGCACTGCCCTAAACTCTAAAACACTACCCCCAGCATGACCCCCTACACTACTCAAACACCACTGCACTACCCTAAACCCTAAAACACTACCCCTACACTACGGAAACACCACTGCACTACCCTCAACCCTAAAACACTACTCCCAGCACTACGCCCTACACTACCCAAAAACCACTGCACTACCCTTAACCTTAAAACACTCTCCCCAGCACTACCCCCTACACTACACAAGCACAACTGCACTACCCTAAACCATAAAACACTACCTCAGCAGT
This sequence comes from Triturus cristatus, assembly GCF_964204655.1. Classification (NCBI taxonomy): domain Eukaryota; kingdom Metazoa; phylum Chordata; class Amphibia; order Caudata; family Salamandridae; genus Triturus; species Triturus cristatus. The sequence continues at coordinate 751,140,724 of NC_140579.1, forward strand.
ACCCCTACACTACCCAAACACCACTGCTCTACCCTAAACCCTAAAACAGTACCCCCAGCACGACCTCCTACACTACCCAAACACCACTGCCAAACCCTAAACCCTAAAACACTACCCCAGCGCGAACACATACACTACACAAACACCACTGCACTACCTAAAACCCTAAAACACTACCCCCAGCACAACCCCCTACACTACACAAACACCACTGCACTACCCTAAACCCTAAACCACTACCCCCAGCACAACCCCCTACGCTACACAAACAGCACTGTACTACCCTAAACCCTACAACATGACCCCCTACACCACACAAACACCACTGCACCACCCTAAACCCTAAAACACTACCCCTAGCGCGACCCCCTACACTACACACACACTACTGCAAAACCCTAAACCCTTAAGCACTACCCCAAGGATGACCCCCTACTCTACCCAAACGCCACTGCACTACACTAAACCCTAAAACACTACCCTCAGCATCACCTCCTACACTACCCAAACACCACTGCACTGTCCTAAACCCTAAAACACTACCCCCAGCACGACCACCTATACTACCCAAACACCAATGCACTACCCTAAAACAAGACCCCTTAAACTACACAAACACCACTGCACTACCCGAACCCTAAAACACTACCCCCAGCAAGAGCCCCTACACTACCCAAACACCACTGCACTACCCTACACCTTTAAAAACTACCCCCAGCATTACCCACTACACTATACAAAGACCATTGCACTACCCTAAACCCTAAAACACTATCCCCAGCATGACCCCCTCACAACACAAACACCAGTGCACTACCCAACCCTAAATCTACCCCCAGCAACACCCCCTACATTACCCAAACACCACTGCACTACCCTAAACCCTAAATCACTATCCCCAGCATGAACTCCTACACTACCCAAACACCACTGCACTGCCTTAAACCCTAAAACACTACCCCTTGCACATCCTCCAAAACACTATCCAAACACCTCTACACTACCCTAAAACACGACCCCCTACACTATACAAACACCACTGCACTACACTAAACCCTAAACTACTACCCCCAGCACAACCCCCTGAACTTTACAAACACCACTGCACTACCCTAAACCCTAAAACACAACCCCCTATACTACACAGACACCACTGCACTACCCTAAACCCTAAAACACTACACCAGCACAACCCCTACACTACACAAACACCACTACACTACCCTAAACCCTAAAATACTACCCCCAAGTACCCCCTACACTACCCAAACACAACTGTACTCACCTAATCTCTAAAACACAACCCCCAGCATGACCTCCTACACTACACAAACACCACTGCACTACCCAAAACCCTAAACCACTACCCCCAGCATGACCCCCTACACTACCTAAACACCACTGCACTACCCCAAACCCTTAAACATTATCCTCAGCATGACCCCCTACACTACACAAACAACACTGCACTACCCTAAACCCTAAAACACTACCCCTACAGGACACAAACACCATTGCTCTACCCTAAACCCTAAAACAGTACCCCAGCACGACCCCCTACACTACCCAAACACCACTGCCAAACCCTAAACCCTAAAACACTACCCCATCGTGAACCCATACAGTACACAAACACCACTGCACTACCCCAAACCCTAAAACACTACCCCCAGCACAACCCCTACACTACACAAACACCACTGCACTACCCTAAACCCTAAACCACTACCCCCAGCACGACCCCCTACTTTACACAAACAGCACTGTACTACCCTAAACCCTAAAACACTAACCCCAGCACGACCCCCTTCACAACCCAAACACAACTGCACTACCCTAAACCCAAAAACACTACCCCCAGCATGACCCCCTCCACTACCCATACACCACTGCACTACTCTAAACCCTAAAATACTACCCCAGCACAACCCCCTACACTACAAGAATACCACTGCACTACCCTAAACCCTAAAACACTACCCCTAGCACGACCCCCTACACTGCACAAACACTACTGCACAACCCTAAACCCTTACACACTACCCCAAGGATGACCCCCTACACTACCCAAACACCACTGCACTTAACTAAACTCTAAAACACTACCCCCAGCATCACCTCCTACACTACCCAAACACCACTGCACTGCCTTAAACCCTGAAACATTACCCCAGCACGACCCCCTATACTACCCAAACACCAATGCTCTACCCTAAAACAAGACCCCTTAAACTACACAAACACCACTGCACTACCCTAACCCCTAAAACACTACCCCCAGCATGACCCCCTACACTATACACACACCACTGCACTACCCTAAACCCTAAAACACTATCCCCAGCATGACCCCCTCACAACACTAACACCAGTGCACTACCCTAAACCCTAAATCTACACCCAGTATCACCCCCTACATTACCCAAACACCACTGCACTACCCTACACCCTAAAACACTATCCCCAGCATGAACCCCTACACTACCAAAACACCACTGCACTGCCTTAAACCCTAAAACACTACCCCAGCACGACCCCCAACACTACCCAAACACCTCTGCACTACCCTAAAACACGACCCACTACACTACACAAACACCACTGCACTACCCTAAACCCTAAACTACTACCCCTAGCACAACCCCCTACACTACACAAACACCAATGCACTACCCTAAAACAAGACCCCCTAAACTACACAAACACCACTGCACTACCCTAACCCCTAAAACACTACCTCCAGCAAGACCCCCTACACTACACAAACACCACTGCGCTACCCTAAACCCTAAAACTATCCCAAGCACGACCCCTACACTACCCAAACACCACTGCACTTCCCTAAACCCACAATCTACCCCCAGCATGACCCCCTAATCTATACAAAAACCACTGCGCTATCTTAAACCCTAAAACACTACCCACAGCACGACCCCTTATACTACCCGAACACCACTGCACTTCCCTAAAACCCAAGACACTTCCCCCAGCATGACCCATTACACTAAACAAACACCACTGCACGACCCTAAACCCTAAAACACTACCCCTACACTAGACAAACACCACTGCACTACCCACAACCCTAAAATACTACCCCCAGCACTACGCCCTACACTATCCAAACACCACTGTACTACCCTAAACCTTAAAACACTATCCGCAGCACTGCCCACTACACTACACAAACAAAACTTTACTGCCCTAAAACATAAAACACTACCCCCAGCAGTACCCCTACACTACCCAAACACCACTGCTCTACCCTAAACCCTAAAACAGTACCCCCAGCACGACCTCCTACACTACCCAAACACCACTGCCAAACCCTAAACCCTAAAACACTACCCCAGCGCGAACACATACACTACACAAACACCACTGCACTACCTAAAACCCTAAAACACTACCCCCAGCACATCCCCCTACACTACACAAACACCACTGCACTACCCTAAACCCGAAACCACTACCCCCAGCACAACCCCCTATGCTACACAAACAGCACTGTACTACCCTAAACCCTACAACACGACACCCTACACCACACAAACACCACTGCACCACCCTAAACCCTAAAACACTACCCCTAGCGCGACCCCCTACACTACACACACACTACTGCAAAACCCTAAACCCTTAAGCACTACCCCAAGGATGACCCCCTACTCTACCCAAACGCCACTGCACTACACTAAACCCTAAAACACTACCCTCAGCATCACCTCCTACACTACCCAAACACCACTGCACTGTCCTAAACCCTAAAACACTACCCCCAGCACGACCACCAATACTACCCAAACACCAATGCACTACCCTAAAACAAGACCCCCTAAACTACACAAACACCACTGCACTACCCGAACCCTAAAACACTACCCCCAGCAAGACCCCCTACACTACCCAAACACCACTGCACTACCCTACACCTTTAAAAACTACCCCCAGCATTACCCACTACACTATACAAAGACCATTGCACTACCCTAAACCCTAAAACACTATCCCCAGCATGACCCCCTCACAACACAAACACCAGTGCACTACCCAACCCTAAATCTACCCCCAGCAACACCCCCTACATTACCCAAACACCACTGCACTACCCTAAACCCTAAATCACTATCCCCAGCACGACCCCCTACACTACACAAACAGCACTGTACTACCCTAAACCCTAAAACACTACCCCCAGCATGAACTCCTACACTATCCAAACACCACTGTACTACCCTAAACCTTAAAACACTATCCGCAGCACTACCCACTACACTACACAAACAAAACTTTACTGCCCTAAAACATAAAACACTACCCCCAGCAGTACCCTCTACACTACCCTAACACAACTGCTCTAACCTAAACCCAAAAACACTACCCCAGCACGACCCCCTACACTACCCAAACACTACTGCACTACCCTAAACCCTAAAACACTACCCCAGCGTGAACCCCTACACTACAAAAATACCACTGCACTACCCCAAACCCTAAAACACTACCCCAAGCACGGCCCCCTACACTAGACAAACACCACTGCACTACCCTAAACCCTAAAACACTATCCCCAGCACGACCCCCTACACTACACAAACAGCACTGTACTACCCTAAACCCTAAAACACTACCCCCAGCATGACCCCCTACACTACCAAAACACCACTGCACGACCCTAAACCCTAAAACACGACCCCCTATACTACCCAAACACCACTGCACTACCCTAAACCCTAAAACACTACCCCAGTACGACCCATAACACTACCAAAACACCACTGCACTACCCTATACCCTAAAACACTACCCCCTACACTACACAAACACCACTACACTACCCTAAAACCTTAGACACTACCCACAGCATGACCCCCTACACTACCCAAACACCACTGCACTACCTTAAACCCTAAAACACTACCCCCAGCATCAACTCCTACATTACCCATACCACTGCACTGCCTTAAGCCCTAAAACACTACTTCCAGTACGACCCCCTACACTACCCAAACACCACTGCACTACCCTATAACAAGACCCCCTACACTACACAAACACCACTGCACTAACCTAAACCCTAAAACACTACCCACAGCAAAACCCCTACACTACCCAATCACTACTGCTCTACCCTAAGCCCTAAAACACTACCCCCAGCATGACCCCTACACTATACAAACACCACTGCACTACCCTAAACCCTAAAACACTATCCCCAGCATGACCCCCTCACAACACAACTGCACTACCCTAAACCCTAAATCTACCACCAGCATCACCCCCTACACTACCCAAAAACTACTGAACTACCCTAAAACACTATCCTTAGCAGGAACCAATACACTACACAAACACCACTACACTACCCTAAACCACTATGCCCAGCACAACCCCCTACACGACACAAACACCACTGCACTACCCTTAACCCTAAAACACTACCCCCAGCACTATGCCCTACACTACTGTGGAAATATGGATTTTTATGATCAGTTATGTCCCCTATCTTGGACCCCAACGGTTTCATGTATAAGTCACAAGTACATGTATGTTCCCTCCAGTTCCAGTTATGAAGACGCAAACACATGTGCGTCCACCGTCAACATGTCCTCTTTCAGATCCGCCATGAATGGGCCGGATATTCTATTCCTAAGTATAAAAGGCCACCGGCTTTATATGGTTCATTTATCCCATTTTACAGTCCAGGCGAGTAGGCCCGAATTCTGTCATCAAGCCTTTTCCTGCCTTCTGCCTCTGAAAGCTCCAGTCTGAGCCTGCATCTGTGACCATGAACTTTGTCTTACTCCCTGCGCGGCCAACGGTGCCTGATCCAGCCCGTCGCCTGCCAAAAACTGTATTTCACCTTCAAGATTATCTCCTCCGCCCCTCATCCGATGCATTCTTGTCTAGTAGTTTAGGTAAACATTCCTCCAGCTACCGCGCAAAGGGCCAGGCCTCGCTGTCCTCATGCAAGTAATTCATAGCCCTGTTACCATGGAATATTCCTACCCCCTCGCATCTAGTGTAGACACTTAGACGCTTGTACACGCACTAACAGTCAGTATAGTCAGTATAGAATAAGATTCTATCCTAAGAGACCTCTCTTTTTGGATAACACAGTTCTTTAAACATAGGATATTAGATATGATTTGGGATTAAGTTGACATAACCCCAGACTTCCGTCTCCACATGTAGAGCTAAATGTCAAGTCTCTTTCTCCCCCTAGTTGCACGTCAAATCACACGTCATGCTGCCGCGCGCGCATCTCTGCCAAGTATTTTTGCTGACATTGCGAAATTCTTTCATGGAACCACCCATTTGTGACATCATACCTAATGACGTTCTTTAGTTACGCCTAGTTACACCCATTTTAGTTACGCATGTATGTTTTATCTCTGTTATCGACTGTTACGCCTCCTGCATCTGTTTCACTGTAATGCCTCTTCTATAAAAATGATTACCTGTCAATAATGTGTTGTTCCTTCCTTCCTGAACTTTCGTGGTGATGGAATAGAAGGCCCATAATTCGAATTATGTTCGTTTGTATAGGAATAAAGCCCATTCCGAACCTCTAATACCACGGATTCTGCCTCTTATTTTACTGAGCTATTCTTGTTAATTTTCCGCATCAAATTAAGTTCCGGTAATTAAATTATTTACCACATATATGGCGCCCGAATAGGGACACTTTCTCATCTCACGCGCCGGAGGTGCGTTGCAGGCCCGGTCTCCTGCCACAGCTGGACGGACAACAACGCGTACCCACAGGATTTCCTGTATCTCCCTCCTGCCGAGCGGGGGTAACTGAGGCTGCGATCAACACCCAGACGAGGCGGTGAGAAGTGCGAAGTATCCCGACCAGAGCCTAGCTGAGAGAGCAAGATCCGAGGTATACAGAGGCCCACCAGGTTCCGAAGTTCCGAAGTTTCGAGTCGAGTCCAGTCCGGTCCGAGTCCAGTTCAGTTCAGTTCCGAGGCCTTCCGTTCCGAGCTACCCGGTGAGTACCATTGCCGGGGAGGCGTTCTGACGTGCACATAGGTTGTGCCGGTCAAGACGGGTTTGGGTACACAAATCCGGTCTGCACTGTTTCAGCAGTGTATCTGTGCTGTTTAGCAGTATATCAAGTATGTCTAGTATATAATTCAGAATTACCTAGTTAGTGCCGAGTATTATGCTTAGTGACTAGTTCCTTAAATGGCCATCATTGTTGTTCATTAAATGTTAAATGTTTTTAAATACGTTCTGCATATTGTGGTATGAATGACTGTTCATTATTGTGTTTTGTTGTATTAAACGTGTTCAAAATTAGGTCTCAGACCAGTTCTCAATATGCCGCTCTTTTCAAAATTAAGACAGATCAAAACTAGAAAAGGGGTACTCGAAGAAGCTGTTCCCATTCCTCCTAGGGACACTCCAGGGTACTTCATGTATCATAAACATGGCCTAGACGCCATATTATTTCTTGATTTATGGGTAGACTACACTAAGGAATTACCAGAAAGTCAGAGGTGGCCCGCAGCTGGGACCTGGGATGCAGATTACATCCTGAAAGTAGAGGAAGAATTATGGAAAAAGAAAGCTAGACAATCACAGAAAGACGCCATTGAATTATGGCGTAAAGAATCGTATAGACGTACAGAAAAAGCACGCAGACAGGAAGAGAAGAGTAAGGAGAATTCAAATAAAGTCCGGGAAAATCTATTAATTGAAGAAGGTACCCGAGCAAAAGCAGAACAAGTAGACAGACAAAGAAATGCCCTTATGAATGGTATGTATCCTCTTCTGGCCGAAGGGTTACCTAAGGCTACTCCGGAGATACCAAAAGACTTGCCACCTCCGTTGTTTCCGATAAAAGCACATCCCAAAGGGCATCCCAGAACCGCAGAAGATGTGTTCCTTTCCTCTTATTTAGACGACGCAGCTCCCGAGTATGCTAATACTGCACCACATAGACCGCCTGCCGAGGGGGTTCAACGCCAAGACCCTCCGTCTGTACCTCCGCAACAACAAACTCCGACACAAGTTCCGGCAAGCACATCTGTTTCTACAGCTGTACCCACACCTATGGTTGCTATATCACGTTCAACGAATCCTTTCACATCCAGCACCCCAGGCGGTGCTACAGGAGGTACGACAAACATTTTTTCCACGCCACCCAGAGTAAATAAACTTTCCTTTCAAGAATTAGCCCACCAACGTACGCCCAAACTAGTAACCCCCGACATGCTTAAGGAACTTCTAGTAGATTGTAGATATGATCCTGTGCCCGGCAAAGAGGACGAAATGCTGCTGGCATCATTACGTATCCGACGAGCTGCAATATATTTAGGGAGGCTACCAGGAATGACTACACATTTAGAAAATATATATCACTTTGTCCAGTCAGGGCGAGATTCTGAAAGTATTAATAGAGCCATGGAGTACCAGAAAGTGGAGATACAGGGGAAACTGTTACGTTTCCTCATAAATTGTGTGGTCAGAAATCAAGACCGACCAGGGGTAAATCCGGAAGAAATGCGAATTCTTACCACATGGAGTCGGAATATATCAGAGGGGAGACATGATAAACTATTAAGTATAGTAGCTATGTGCCGAAAGATCCGCAAAGAAGTAGAACGAATACACGAAGAAAGATTAGCGGTAGACCAGCTTGAACAAAACGAGGAGGAGGAAGAATTAGAACTGCCCACAGGACAGTTAGAAACGATGGCCTATGTAGGTAGAGGAAGATCTTGTAATAATACTAGATGCTTTACTGATCCGATACGTCCGATACGTCCAGATAATAACAGAAATTTCCAAAACCCTATAATAAATATAAGGTCCCCCGAACATTCGTTCCAAGCCGCTGACAAATTACTCCGAGAACGAAGGGGTTATCAGATACTCGATTCTATGGACGAACAAGAATTAGCCAGGTCAGCCGTTCACTGGGTTGACAGTCCCGGAAAATATAGTGATGATACACTAGCACACACGTTTTTGAACCTCACCCCAGATGAACAGCGTTTAGCTGGTATCTACATGATTCAACAACTCCTTATATTATATAAAAGCCAACACTCTGATCCTGGTCCCTTACCTGATATATTGACTGAATTACTCACGAATAAATGGAGAGGTTCAGGTACTGAGTTAATTAGAGAAATACTAGAATCCAGAAAGCAGTACATTCTTTTTGTATGCCCCGAACATGTCTCACTGCCCATCAAGGAAAGAACGACGTATTATATGGATAGACAGAATCCCTTACGCGAAGTGCATCCGATAAAAGGTGATGACAATCAGTTTAAACGTGTGTTTGTATACACACCCATATCTAAAATGGAACTATTAGAAATGAAGAAAGTGGTACCCAGTCATGACAAAGACCCAGCGGGTTTCCACCGTGAAATTAAAGACATGTTGCTCATGGGAGAGTATACCTATCCCGACATTATGAAAATATTAAAGGTATTAATGCCTGCGGGCATTTATGAAAAACTCAAAGAAAAGGATTGGGAGGTGGGAGACCAAAAGATAGATTGGACAGCATTAGAAAACGAAGAAACAGCTCGAGGTCCAGGTTTAGGGCTTGGGGAAAAGACCAAAATACTACCAGGTTTACTAGTACAGGTACTGCCACGTTTATTAACTACGAAAAAGGAAGACTGGGGTGCAATCTCAGCCTGTAAACAAAAGCAAGATGAAGACACTAGTGATTTCTATGCCCGATTCGAAAAATGTTTTGGTATAAATAGTGGAATAAAAGCAAGTAGCGAATCGTATCCACATCTGTTTGTGACAAAATTAGTTGAAAATGCCTTGCCCCAAGTTAAGAATAGAGTATTGAAATTCGAGAGTACCTGGCAAGGTAACACTCCGTCACAAATGTTACAAATGTTACAGTACCACCACAATAGAATTAGAGAGGAACAAGAACATGAACAAAGACGCATGAAAGACACGAAAATGAAAATGCTAGTTTCCCAGACAGTTCCAGCTGACGGTCATAAAAAGGGTATGACACAGTCCAGTGTTTCAGCAGGTTCTGTAAAGGGGACATGCAACTATTGTAAACAGCCAGGTCATTATGTACACGATTGTCCAGTTTTAAAACATAATATCGCCATAGGTAATACAAAAGAAAGACCACGGCCACTTAGACAGGATCAGAACCAACAAGGAGCCCCGCAGCATGCACAGTCCATGCCAGCTCCGCAACCGTCCATGCCAGCTCCACCACCGCAGCCTATTGCTGCCACACAAACAACAACACAACAGATGTACCAGACCGCACAGTATGACTATCCTGATTATCAACGATACTCATGAAACAGCCTAGAGAGGGAAGTTGGCTTACCCCTTATAGAGGTCCCTGTAGATCAAGAAGGACCTTATGTACACAGTGAACTATTAGGCCAAGATAGAAAATTTTTACTTGATACAGGGGCAAGCCGAACAACCATAAAACGTAGTGAAGTTCCAGGGGCACCCCTCTCAGGCTCACAGAATATTTCCCTTGGTTTTTCAGGAAAACCTATCATTAACGAGGTATCACAGCCTCTTCCACTTACGATTGGTCCCTTGACACGAACTACAGATTTATTGCTTACTAAATCATGTCCAGAAAACCTGTTAGGTATAAAAACATTGAAAGCTCTAGGAGCTATAATATGCTGTTCTCCGGAAGGAGTAAGATTGTTTTTACGTGATTTCAAAGGGCACTATGTGTCCCGAGACATGGATCACCGACTGCAGACTTTACCCACACATTTATGGGCGCAAGGCCCTACAGATGTTGGTTGCATGAACATTACACCATATCGAGTCACACTAAAGACAGGAGTAGTACTACCACGAATGCGACAATACAAGTTACCACCAGATGCTGTAGTGGCTTTACTGCAAATCATTGACGAGCTTATTACCCAAGGAGTGGTTGTGGAAACCGACTCCAATGTATGTAATTCCCCGATAATTCCGATTCTTAAACGAACTGATCCAAAAGCTCCGCCAGTATATCGATTGGTTATTGATCTGCGCGAATTAAATAAATGTATTGTACCACAATACCCCGTAGTCCCAGACATTTCTTCATTACTGACAGCCATTGATTCCGAAGCAACATTCTTTACTGTAATTGATCTCAAGAATGCCTTTTTCAGCGTCCCAATAGATCCGGAAAGCCAATACTTGTTCGGATTTAGTTTAAATGGACGAAGCTTTAAATTCACACGCGCACCTCAAGGATTCACAGAAAGCCCCAGCATCTATAGCCAAGCACTGAAACGAGAACTTGACAGTATCCACATGCCAGTCAACACTGCCCTGCTTCAATATGTCGATGATCTGCTGATCACCGCTAGAAGCGAACCTGAATGTGAAAAAGCCTCACTGACGGTTTTACAATTTTTGGCCGAAAAGGGGCACAAGGTGTCCCCTTCTAAGCTGCAATTCTGTGTCCAGCGAGTTGTTTACCTTGGGCACTCGCTGTCCAAGGAGGGAAGGCAGCTTACACCCGATCGCATCCAGTTAATTGCTAACATGCCAATACCCAAGACACAAAAGGAGGTACGGGCTTTTATAGGCCTCACTTCATATTGTAGGCAGTGGATCCCTCAGTATGCATTTCTAGCAAAACCACTTATTCAGTTGACAACACAGGAGGCGGCCACATCGACTGTCCTCCCTTGGACTCAGGAACATACACAAGCTTTTGAAAGCCTAAAGAAAGCTTTATGTCAAGCACCTGTCCTAGCAACACCATGTTACAATAAACAGTTTACACTCTTTGTTACAGAACGCGAAGGTACTGCCTTGTCAGTACTCACACAGGAACAAGCAGGATCACACAAACCATGTGCTTATTTTTCTAGTACATTAGATCCAGTAGCTCAGGCTCTGCCTGCGTGCCTGAAATCAGTGGCAGCGACAGCTTTAGCAATCAGACAAAGCGATGCCATAGTGTTAGGACATCCATTGACAGTACAAGTACCACACGCAGTAGAAGTTCTCTTGAACCGCACACAGACACAACACTTGACTATAGCAAGACTCACCGGTTACGAATTAACATTGTTTCAGCCACACATAGAAATCAGACGTTGTAGTACATTGAATCCTGCCACACTTTTGCCAGTAAACGGAACAGACCCACTAGCACATGATTGTATTGAAGTTATTACTATCACGACGAAACCCAGACAAGACTTGACAGACGTCCCATTGTCAGATCCAGACCTGACGTTGTATGTAGATGGTTCATGTATGAGAACAAGTACAGGAGAGCTAGTGGCCGCGTATGCAGTCACAACAGACACTGAAGTCATTGAAAAAAATCGTATTAATACCTTGTCAGCTCAAGCAGCAGAGCTCATCGCTCTGACACAAGCCTGTATTCAAGCCACAAATAAGAAAGTCAACATATACACTGATTCACGTTATGCATTCGGAGTTGTACATGACTTCGGCGTGCTGTGGCGAGAGAGAGGTTATTTAACTTCTCACGGTGCCCACATTCAGCACGGACCCCTCATTCATGCCTTATTAGATGCAATACATCTACCCACTGCAATATCAATTATGAAATGTAAAGCTCACACGAAAGTTACTGATATCATTTCCCAAGGCAATGATCTAGCTGATAGAACAGCTAGACAGACTGCTCAGGATAAAACTCACACATCTGACATGACAAAGACAATAGTTCTGACACCAACACATTGCATGACGGTTAAGGATCCCGCTCTTGACGTAATTGACATACAGACACATGCTACACCAGAAGAAATAAAGAAGTGGACTGAATTAGGAGGGATCCAAACCGATCAGGGATGGATGACGAAGGAAAAATCTATATGGTTTCTTCCCGACTCAATGGTCCAAGTTATCATTAATACAATACATAGTCCAGCGCACCTAGGAGAAAAAGCTATGCTAGACAGCATTCAACACATTTGGTTCAACAAACATTTACGAGCAGCAGCTAAACAAAAAGTTCGTACCTGTATGATCTGTTGTCAGTTTAACCCAGGTAAAAGCATTCCCGTAGAACAGGGTGGATTTCAGCCTCCTGATCACCCTTTTGAAGTTCTCCAGATGGATTATATCCAGATGGAACGATGTCGAGGATTCAAATATGTTCTTGTAGTTGTTTGTGCTCTTTCCCGTTGGACAGAAGCATACCCGGTCTCAGATTGCACTGCCCCGACTACTGCCAAACAGTTAGTTCGAGAATTCTTCCCACGGTACGGTTTACCACGTGTTGTCTACTCAGATAACGGCCAGCCGTTCTCATCCGAACTAATGAAACACGTTTCACTTTTGTTAGGCTATCAATGGAGATTTCACTGTGTCCGACACCCCGAGGCAGCAGGTCTCGTGGAACGACATAATCAAACTCTGAAAATTAGATTGTCCAAAATATGTAGGGAGAAAGGTGTCGACTGGGTAGTAGCCTTACCAGTTGCACTCTTTTACATGAGAATGGTAGCACATTCTCGAACAGGGCTATCCCCTTATGAGGTGATCTTCGGTAGACCACCAAATATGTGGGGGACGCCTATACCATGCAAAATAACTGACGTTGACTGTAATATGCTGACAGATTACCTGGCTTCCTTGATGTCTGCACTACAATCTTGTCGTTCACAGGTAGCTGCAGCCTTTCCCGACAACACCGAGGTGAAACCCCATGACGTAGTTCCCGGGGACTTGGTGTTAGTGCGGAATTTTGACCGGAAGACTCAGCTGGATCCTAGGTGGAAATCGCCTCAACTTGTACTGCTCACCACGAGGACAGCCGTGAAGATCGAAGGTCGCAAAGGTTGGATACACTCGAGTCATATCAAGAAATTTTATGGACTACCATCCGATATAGAGACTAAACCCTGTATTTCCTCAAAGACAGACTCAAAGCTCTCCTTGGTTGAGCAATCGAACTCAGAAATCTATAAACTAAAATTGAGGTCCAGTCAGTCAGACAATTTGATTGTTTAAGTCCTCTCCAAGGTGAATCGGTTGAATTTGTCTCTGACATGTATCCTCTGGACCGGAATAGAGAAAGAAATAATCAAATGCAGTTGAAAAAACATGCGTACTGTAAATCACTGCGTAGTCATTGCACAGTGACGTTGTTAATTTTGTTTTTCTTATGTCTTTTAATAATCGCTGCAAGTATATTGTTGCACATATATTATCCTATTTCTAAACATGTTTACAATGTTACTGCTGAACATTCTTTTAGTGAATTACCCCCGCATGAGTTGTCATATAGATTTGCGCTGCGCAACAACACTTTTATTAGTATGTTACATCATTCCCATCAGACTAGCAATGCTACAAATTGTTGGATATGTGGCCGACTCCCTCCCTATCAGAACTATAAGGGAGTTTTGCCCCTCTTTCCATATCCATTCACACACAATGGCTCCTGTGGAGCATGGTTTAGTTTAATTAATTCCTTAGATTCAAACTCAGTAGCTTATCAAGACAACTGGGTATGGGGAAACCTGAACTTAGTTTTGCTTAAAGTCTGCTACCCTAACAAGGAGGGACTTCCCAAAAGAACAGGAACTGATCTAGAAAATGAAGTATATGGATTAGGTAATTTTACACTTAACCTCATGATCCTGAACGTTGAATCTGAAGCTACACCAATCTTGTCCACCATGTCCGTATTCCCAGTAAAAGGGGAACTATGCATAAGAAAGAATGGCTCCATACACATGGGCCATAGTAAATGCACCACTGTGATAAAATTCAGTGATCAAGGCAAGTCTACATTTAGAGCTTCTCGTCATTCCTACTTTATATGTGGCCAGACCGCATATATACGCCTACCTCTAGATTGGGATGGTACCTGTTACATAGCATTCCTTCTACCACCTGTTTTCCTAGCTCCTCCTGATTATCATAGAAATACTCATTTAGTACACAATAGACAGCAGAGAGATCTCCCAATTGTCGATTACACTGAAACAGCATGGGAAAAATACACAGATTTCAATAAAGGTTTCTTTCCCTATATAGGTACAGTCACTAATAGTAAGTTGATACGTAGATTAACTAGAACCCTTGAAGCAGTAGTGAACGAAACTATTTCCGCCTTAGGCAATTTAACAGAAGAGCAGTCTGCTATGCGGATTGTTGTGCTTCAAAATCGTCTTGTCCTTGACGTCATCCTGGCCGATAGGGGCGGAGCTTGTAGGGTCATCGGATCAAGTTGTTGCATTTTCATACCAGAAAATTCACCGTCAGTATATAAAGCCATAACCCGCCTTCATAAGATTGTAAGCCAGATACACCAGAGTCCAGGCACCTGGACTTGGTCCGGTTGGTTCTGGGGCGTGTTGTCAGCCTGGGGATGGAGAATGCTCTCCTTCCTAGGTATTGGCTTTCTCATACTATTCAGTTGCTGCTTATGTCTACAATGTGGGCCAGCGATTTGTGGTCTGTGTGCCACCTCGTGTATCCCACATCCAAGTTTTCATTCGAGATCCCGGAAGAAGAAAGAAGAACAAATGATGTTATATGAACAGATCGATGGATTGATGAAGATTGATATCTCTTAAGGGCAAGTAGGGGACAAGGAGGGAATGTGGAAATATGGATTTTTATGATCAGTTATGTCCCCTATCTTGGACCCCAACGGTTTCATGTATAAGTCACAAGTACATGTATGTTCCCTCCAGTTCCAGTTATGAAGACGCAAACACATGTGCGTCCACCGTCAACATGTCCTCTTTCAGATCCGCCATGAATGGGCCGGATATTCTATTCCTAAGTATAAAAGGCCACCGGCTTTATATGGTTCATTTATCCCATTTTACAGTCCAGGCGAGTAGGCCCGAATTCTGTCATCAAGCCTTTTCCTGCCTTCTGCCTCTGAAAGCTCCAGTCTGAGCCTGCATCTGTGACCATGAACTTTGTCTTACTCCCTGCGCGGCCAACGGTGCCTGATCCAGCCCGTCGCCTGCCAAAAACTGTATTTCACCTTCAAGATTATCTCCTCCGCCCCTCATCCGATGCATTCTTGTCTAGTAGTTTAGGTAAACATTCCTCCAGCTACCGCGCAAAGGGCCAGGCCTCGCTGTCCTCATGCAAGTAATTCATAGCCCTGTTACCATGGAATATTCCTACCCCCTCGCATCTAGTGTAGACACTTAGACGCTTGTACACGCACTAACAGTCAGTATAGTCAGTATAGAATAAGATTCTATCCTAAGAGACCTCTCTTTTTGGATAACACAGTTCTTTAAACATAGGATATTAGATATGATTTGGGATTAAGTTGACATAACCCCAGACTTCCGTCTCCACATGTAGAGCTAAATGTCAAGTCTCTTTCTCCCCCTAGTTGCACGTCAAATCACACGTCATGCTGCCGCGCGCGCATCTCTGCCAAGTATTTTTGCTGACATTGCGAAATTCTTTCATGGAACCACCCATTTGTGACATCATACCTAATGACGTTCTTTAGTTACGCCTAGTTACACCCATTTTAGTTACGCATGTATGTTTTATCTCTGTTATCGACTGTTACGCCTCCTGCATCTGTTTCACCGTAATGCCTCTTCTATAAAAATGATTACCTGTCAATAATGTGTTGTTCCTTCCTTCCTGAACTTTCGTGGTGATGGAATAGAAGGCCCATAATTCGAATTATGTTCCTTTGTATAGGAATAAAGCCCATTCCGAACCTCTAATACCACGGATTCTGCCTCTTATTTTACTGAGCTATTCTTGTTAATTTTCCGCATCAAATTAAGTTCCGGTAATTAAATTATTTACCACACTACCCAAAAACCACTGCACTACCCTAAACCTTAACACACTATCCCCAGCACTACCCCCTACACTACACAAACACAACTGCACTACCCTAAACCATAAAACACTACCCCAAGCAGTACCCCTACACTACCCAAACACCACTGCTCTACCCTAAACCCTAAAACAGTACCCCCAGCACGACCCCCTACACTACCCAAACACCACTGCCAAACCCTAAACCCTAAAACACTACCCCATCGCGAACCCATACACTACACAAACGCCACTGCTCTACCCCAAACCCTAAAACACTACCCCCAGCACAACCCCTACACTACACAAACACCACTGCACTACCCTAAACCCTAAAACACTACCACCAGCACTTCGCCCTACACTTCCCAAAAACCACTGCACTACCCTAAACCTTAAAACACTATCCCCAGCACTACCCCCTACACTACACAAACACAACTGCACTACCCTAAACCATAAAACACTACCCCAAGCAGAACCCCTACACTACCCAAACACCACTGCTCTACCCTAAACCCTAAAACAGTACCCCCAGCACGACCCCCTACACTACCCAAACGCCACTGCCAATCCCTAAACCCTAAAACACTACCCCATCGCGAACCCATACACTACACAAACACCACTGCTCTACCCCAAACCCTAAAACACTACCCCCAGCACAACCCCTACACTATACAAACACCACTGCACTACCCTAAACCCTAAACCACTACCCCCAGCACGACCCCCTACTTTACACAAACAGCACTGTACTACCATAAACCCTAAAACACTAACCCCAGCATGACCCCTTCACAACCCAAACACAACTGCAATACCCTAAACCCAAAAACACTACCCCCAGCATGACCCCCTACACTACCCATACACCACTGCACTACCCTAAACCCTAAAATACTACCCCAGCACAACCCCCTACACTACAAGAATACCACTGCACTACCCCAAACCCTAAAACACTACCCCTAGCACGACCCCGTACACTACACAAACACTACTGCACAACCCTAAACCCTTATACACTACCCCAAGGATGACCCCCTACCCTACCCAAACACCACTGCACTTCACTAAACCCTACAACACTACCCCCAGCATCACATCCTACACTACCCAAACACCACTGCACTGCCTTAAACCCTAAAACACTACCCCAGCACGACCCCCTATACTACCCAAACACCAATGCGCTACCCTAAAACAAGACCCCTTAAACTACACAAACACCACTGCACTACCCTAACCCCTAAAACACTACCCCCAGCAAGACTCCCTACACTACCCAAACACCACTGCACTACCCTAAACCTTAAAACACTACCCCCAGCATGACCCCCTACACCATACAAACACCACTTCACTACCCTTAACCCTAACCACTATCCCCAGCATGACCCCCTCACAACACAAACACCAGTGCACTACCCTAAACGCTAAATCTACCCCCAGCATCACCCCCTACATTACCCAACACCACTGCACTACCCTACACCCTAAAACACTATCCCCAGCATGAACCCCTACACTACCAAAACACCACTGCACTGACTTAAACCCTAAAACACTACCCCAGCACGACCCCCAACACTACCCAAACACCTCTGCACTACCCTAAAACACGACCCACTACACTACACAAACACCACTGCACTACCCTAAACCCTAAACTACTATCCCTAGCACAACCCACTACACTACACAAACACCACTGCACTACCCTAAAACACAACCCCCTACACTACACAGACACCACTGCACTACCCTAAACCCTAAAACACTACCCCAGCACAACCCCCTACAGTACACAAACACCACTACACTACCCGAAACCCTAAAACACTACCCCCAGCAGTACCCCCTACACTACCCAAACACAACTGCACTAACCTAATCTCTAAAACACAACCCCCAGCATGACCCCCTACACTACACAAACACCACTGCACTACCCAAAACCCTAAAACAATACCCCAGCATGACCCCCTGCACTACTCAAAGACCACTGCACTACCCAAAACCCTAAAACACGACCCCCTACACTACCCAAACACCACTGCACTACCCTAAACCCTTAAACATTATCCTCAGCATGACCCCCTACACTACCCAAACACCACTGCACTAACCTAAACCCTAAAATACTACCCCAGAACAACCCCCTACACTACAAGAACACCACTGCACTACCCTAAACCCTAAAACACTACCCCTAGCATGACCCCCTACACTACACAAACACTACTGCACAACCCTAAACCCTTAAACACTACCCCAAGGATGACCCCCTACACTACCCAAAAACCACTGCACTACACTAAACCCTAAAACACTACCCCCAGCATCACCTCCTACACTACCCAAACACCACTGCACTGCCTTAAACCCTAAATCACTACCCCAGCACGACCCCCTATACTACCCAAACACCAATGCACTACCCTAAAACAAGACACCCTAAACTACACAAACACCACTGCACTACCCTAACCCCTAAAACACTACCCCCAGCAAGACCCCCTACACTACCCAAACACCACTGCACTACCCTAAATCCTAAAACACTACCCCCAGCACGACCCCCTATACTACACAAACACCACTGCACTACCCAAAACCATAAATCACTACCCCCAGCACAACCACCTCACTACACAAACACGACTGTACTACCCTAAACCCTAAATCTACCCCCAGCATGACCCCTACACAACACAAACACCGCTGCACTACCCTAAAACCTAAAACACTACCCCAAGCAAAACCCCCTACACTACACAAACACCATTGTACTACCCTAAAACACGACCCCCTTCCATACCCAAATATAACTGCACTACCCTAAACCCAAAAACACTACCCCCAGCACGACCCCCTACACTACCCAAACACCACTGCACTACCCTAAACCCTAAAACACTATTCCCAGCACGACACCCCTACACAACACAAGCACCACTGCACTACCCCAAACCCTAAAACACTACCCCGGCACCACCCCCAACACTACCCAAACACCACTTCACTACCCTAAACCCGAAAACACCACCCCCAGCAACACCCCCTACACTACACAAACACCACTGCCCTACCCTAAACCCTAAAACAGGACCCCCAGCACGACTATCTACACTACCCAAACACCACTGCACTACCCTAAACCCTAAAACACTACCCCCAGCTCGACTCCCTACAGTACACAAACACCACTGCACTACCCTAAACCCTAAAACACTACCCCCAGCACGACTCCGTACACTACCCAAACACCACTGCACTACACTAAACCCTAAATCTACCCCCAACATGACCTCCCACACTACACAAACACTACTGCACTACCCTAAAACACTAACCCCAGCATGACCCCCTACACTATCCAAACACCACTGCACTGCCCTATACCCTAAAACATGACCCTTTACACTACACAAACACCACTGCACTACCCTAAACCATAAACACTCTCCACAGCATGACCCCCTACACTACACAAACAACACTGCACTACCCTAAACCCTAAAACACTACCTCCAGCATGACACCCTACACTATACAAACACCACTGCATTACCCTAAACCCTAAAACACTACCCCCAGCATGATCCCCTACACTACACAATCACCACTGCACTACCCTAAACCCTAAAACACAACCCCCTACACTACACAAACACCACGGCACTATGCTAAATCCTAAAACACTACCCCACCACGACCCCATACACTACACAAACACCACTGCACGACCCTAAACCCTAAAGCACTACCCCCAGAATGACCCCCTTCACTACCCCAACACCACTGCACTACACTAAACCCTAAAACACTACCCCCAGCATGACCCCCTACACTACACAAATACCACGGCACAACCCCAAACCCTAAAACACTACTCCCAGCAGTACCCCCTACACTACCCAAACACAACTGCACTACTCTAATCTCTAAAACACTACCCCCAGCATGACCCCCTAAACTACACAAACACCACTGCTCTACCCTACTGTACTACCCTAAACCCTAAAACACTATCCTCAGCATGACCCCCTACACTACCCAAACACCAATGCATTACCCTAAACCCTAAAAAAACTACCCCCAGCATGACCCCCTGCACTTCTCAAACACCACTGCACTACCCGAAACCCTAAAAAGCTAAACCCAGCACGACCCCCTACACTACACAAACTCCACTGCCCTACCCTAAACCCTAAAACTATCCCCAGCACGACCCCCTACCCTACTCAAACACCACTGCACTTCCCTAAACCCTAAATCTACACCCAGCATGACCCCCTACACTACACAAACACCACTGCACTATCCTCAACCCTAAAACATTACCCCCAGCACGACCCCTTTCACTACCGGAACACCACTGCGCTGCCCTAAACCCTAAGAAACTTCCCCCAGCATGACCCATTACAATACACAAACACCACTGCACTACCCTAAACCACTACCCCCAGCATGACCCCTACGTTACCCAAAGACCACTGCACTACTCTAAATTCTGAATCACGACCCGCAGCATGACCCCCTACACTACACAAACACGACTGCACTGCCCTAAACCCTAAAACAATACCCCCAGCACGACCCTCTACACTACCCAAACACCACTGCACTGCACTACACTAAACCCTAAAACACGACCCGCTACAGTACACAAACACCACTGCACTACTCTAAACCCTAAAACTACCCCCAGCACGACCCCCTACACTACAAAATCAACACTGCACTACCTTACACCCTAAAACATGACCCCCTACACTACACAAACACCACTGCACTACCCTAAATCCTAAAACACTACCCCCAGCATGACCCCCTACACTAAACAAACACCACTGCACTACCCTAAACCCTAAAACACTACCCCCAGCACGGCCCCATACACTACACAACCACCACTGTACTACCCTAAACCCTAAATCTACCCCCAACATGACCCCCTACACTATACAAACACCACGGCACTACCCCAAACCCTAAAACACTACCCCAAGCACAACACCCTACACTATACAAACACCACTGTACTACCCTAAACCCAGAACACAACCCCAGCACGACCCCCTTCACTTCCCAAATAGAACTGCACTACCCTAAACGCAAAAAACCTACCCTCAGCACGACCCCCTACACTACAAAACAACACTGCACTACCCTAAACCCTAAAAGACTAACCCTACTCTTCACAAACACCACTGCACTATCCTAAACCCTAAAACATTATCTCCAGCACGACCCCCTACCCTACACAAACACCACTGAACTACCCTAAACCCTAAAACACTACCATCAGCACGACCCCCTACACTAAACAAGCACAACTGCACTACCCCAAACCCTAAAACACTACCCCGCACCACCCCCAACACTACCCAAACACATCTTCACTACCCTAAACCCTAAAACACTACCCCCAGCATGACCCCCAATGCTACACAAATACCACTGCACTACCCTAAACCCTAAAGCACTACCCCTAGCACGACTCCCTAAACTACCCAA
This sequence comes from Triturus cristatus, assembly GCF_964204655.1. Taxonomy (NCBI): domain Eukaryota; kingdom Metazoa; phylum Chordata; class Amphibia; order Caudata; family Salamandridae; genus Triturus; species Triturus cristatus. Next base: position 751,163,038 of record NC_140579.1, read on the forward strand.
ACAAAACTGAACTACCCTAAACCCTAAAACACTACCCCTGCTCGACTCCCTACACTACACAAACACCACTGCACTACCCTAAACCCTAAAGCACTACCCCCAGCACAACTCCCTACACTACCCAAACACCACTGCACTACACTAAACCCTAAATCTACCCCCACCATCACCTCCCACACTACACAAACACTACTGCACTACCCTAAAACACTACCCCAGCACAAACCACTACACTACACAAAAACCACTGCACTCCCTAAACCCCAAAACACTACCCCCAGCATGACCCCCTACACTACCGGAACACCACTGCACTACCCTAAACCCTAAATCTACCCCAGCACAAACCCCTACATTACCCAAAGGCCACTATACTACCCTAAACCCTGAAACACTACCCACAGCATGACTCCCTACACTGCACAAACACCACTACACTGCCCTAAACCCTAAAACAATACCCCCAGTATGACCCTCTACACTACCCAAACACCACTGCTCTGCACTACCCTAAACCCGAAAACACTACCCCCAGCACGACCCCCTACACTACTCAAACACCAATGCACTACCCTAAACCCTAAAACACTACCCCCAGTAAGACCCCCTACACTACACAAACACCACTGCACTACCCTAAACCCTAAAACACTACCCCAGCATGACCCCCTACACTACACAAACACCACTGCACTACCCTAAAACACTACACCCAGCATGACCCCCTACACTACACAAACACCACTGTACTACCCTAAACCCTAAAACACTACCCACAGCACGTCCCCTTCACAACCCAAACACATCTGCACTACCCTAAACCCAAAAACACTACACCCAGGACGACCCCCTACACTACCCAATCATCACTGCAGTACCCTAAACCCTAAAACACGACCCCCTACAGAACACAAACACCACTGCACTACTCTAAACCCTAAAACACTACCCCCAGCACAAAACCCTACACTACAAAAACAACACTGCACTACCTTAAACTCTAAAACACATCCCCCTACACTCCACAAACACCACTGCACTACCCTAAACCCTAAAACACTACCCCCAGCAAGACCCCCTATACTACACAAACACCACTGCACTACCCTAAACCATGAATCACTACCCCCAGCACAACCACCTCACTACACAAACATGACTGTAATACCTTAAACCCTAAATCTACCCCCAGCATGACCCCCTACACAACACAAACACCACTGCACTATCCTAAACCCTAAAACATTATCCCCAGCATGACCCCCTACCCTAAACAAACACCACTGAACTACCCTAAACCCTAAAACACTACCCCCAGCATGACCCCTACACTAAACAAACACCACTGCACTATCCTAAACCCTAAAACACTACCCCCAGCACGACCCCATACACTACACAACCACCACTGTACTACCCTAAATCCTAAATCTACCCCCAGCATGATCCCCTACACTATACAAACACCACGGCACTACCCCAAACCCTAAACACTACCCCAAGCACAACCCCCTACACTATACAAACACCACTGTACTACCCTAAACCCAGAACACAACCCCAGCACGACCCCCTTCACTTCCCAAATAGAACTGCACTACCCTAAACGCAAAAAACCTACCCTCAGCATGACCCCCTACACTACAAAACAACACTGCACTACCCTAAACCCTAAAAGACGAACCCTACGCTACACAAACACCACTGCACTATACTAAACCCTAAAACATTATCCCCAGCACGACCCCCTACCCTACACAAACACCACTGAACTACCCTAAACCCTAAAACACTACCCGGCACCACCCCCAACACTACCGAAACACCTCTTCACTACCCTAAACCCTAAAACACTACCCGCAGCATGACCCCCAACACTACACAAATACCACTGCACTACCCTAAACCCTAAAACACTACCCCAGCACGACTCCCTACACTACCCAAACAAAACTGAACTACCCTAAACCCTAAAACACTACCCCCTGCTCGACTCCCTACACTACACAAACACCACTGCACTACCCTAAACCCTAAAGCACTACCCCCAGCACGACTCCCTACACTACCCAAACACCACTGCACTACACTAAACCCTAAATCTACCCCCACCATGACCTCCGACACTACACAAACACTACTGCACTACCCTACAACACTACCCCAGCACGAACCACTACACTACACAAAAACCAGTGCACTCCCTAAACCCTAAAACACTACCCCCAGCATGACCCCCTACACTACCCGAACACCACTGCACTACCCTAAACCCTAAATCTACCCCAGCACAAACCCCTACATTACCCAAAGGCCACTATACTACCCTAAACCCTGAAACACTACCCACAGCATGACCCCCTACACTACACAAACACCACTACACTGCCCTAAACCCTAAAACAATACCCCCAGTATGACCCTCTACACTACCCAAACACCACTGCTCTGCACTACCCTAAACCCGAAAACACTACCCCCAGCACGACCCCCTACACTACTCAAACACCAATGCACTACACTAAACCCTAAAACACTACCCCCAGTAAGACCCCCTACACTACACAAACACCACTGCACTACCCTAAACCCTAAAACACTACCCCAGCATGACCCCTACACTACACAAACACCACTGCACTACCCTAAAAAACTACACCCAGCATGACCCCCTACACTACACAAACACCACTGTACTACGCTAAACCCTAAAACACTACCCACAGCATGTCCCCTTCACAACCCAAACACATCTGCACTACCCTAAACCCAAAAACACTATACCCAGGACGACCCCCTACACTACCCAATCACCGCTGCACTACCCTAAACCCTAAAACACGACCCCCTACAGAACACAAACACCACTGCACTACTCTAAACCCTAAAACACTACCCCCAGCACAACCCCCTACACTACAAAAACAACACTGCACTACCTTCAACTCTAAAACACATCCCCCTACACTACACAAACACCACTGCACTACCCTAAACCCTAAAACACTACCCCCAGCATGACCCCCTATACTACACAAACACAACTGCACTACTCTAAACCCTAAAACACTACCCTCAGCACGACCCCCTACACTACAAAACAACACTGCACTACCCTAAACCCTAAAAGACTAACCCTACTCTACACAAACACCACTGCACTATCCTAAACCCTAAAACATTATCCCCAGCACGACCCCCTACCCTACACAAACACCACTGAACTACCCTAAACCCTAAAACACTACCCCCAGCACGACCCCCTACACTAAACAAGCACAACTGCACTACCCCAAACCTTAAAACACTACCCGGCACCACCCCCAACACTACCCAAACACCTCTTCACTACCCTAAACCCTAAAACACTACCCCCAGCATGACCCCCAACACTACACAAATACCACTGCACTACCCTAAACCCTAAAGCACTACCCCTAGCACGACTCCCTACACTACCCAAACAAAACTGAACTACCCTAAACCCTAAAACACAACCCCCTCCTCGACTCCCCACACTACACAAACACCACTGCACTCCCTAAACCCTAAAACACTACCCCCAGCATGACCCCCTACACTACCCAAACACCACTGCACTACCCTAAACCCTAAATCTACCCCAGCACAAACCCCTACATTACCCAAAGGCCACTATACTACCCTAAACCCTGAAACACTACCCACAGCATGACCCCCTACACTACACAAACACCACTACACTGCCCTAAACCCTAAAACAATACCCCCAGTATGACCCTCTACACTACCCAAACACCACTGCTCTGCACTACCCTAAACCCGAAAACACTACCCCCAGCACGACCCCCTACACTACTCAAACATCAATTCACTACGCTAAACCCTAAAACACTACCCCCAGTAAGACCCCCTACACTACACAAACACCACTGCACTACCCTAAACCCTAAAACACTATCCCAGCATGACCCCCTACACTACACAAACACCACTGCACTACCCTAAAACACAACACACAGCATGACCCCCTACACTACAAAAACACCACTGTACTACCCTAAACCCTAAAACACTACCCACAGCACGTCCCCTTCACAACCCAAACACATCTGCACTACCCTAAACCCAAAAACACTACACCCAGGACGACCCCCTACACTACCCAATCACCACTGCACTACCCTAAACCCTAAAACACGACCCCCTACAGAACACAAACACCACTGCACTACTCTAAACCCTAAAACACTAACCCCAGCACAACCCCCTACACTACAAAAACAACACTGCACTACCTTAAACTCTAAAACACATCCCCCTACACTACACAAACACCGCTGCACTACCCTAAACCCTAAAACACTACCCCAGCACGACCCCCTATACTACACAAACACCACTGCACTACCCTAAACCATAAATCACTACCCCCAGCACGACCACCTCACTACACAAACATGACTGTACTACCTTAAACCCTAAATCTACCCCCACCATGACCCCCTACACAACACAAACACCACTGCACTACCCTAAAACCTAAAACATTACCCCAAGCAAAAACCCCTGCACTACACAAACACCACAGTACTACCCTAAAACACGACCCCCTTCAGTACCCAAATACAACTGCACTACCCTAAACCCAAACACACTACCCCCAGCACGACTCCCTACACTACCCAAACACCACTGCACTACACTAAACCCTAAATCTACCCCCACCATGACCTCCCACACTACACAAACACTACTGCACTACCCTAAAACACTAACCCCAGCATGACCCCCTACACTATCGAAACACCACTGCACTACCCTATACCCTAAAACATGACCCCTTACACTACACAAACACCACTGCACTACCCTAAACCATAAAACACTATCCACAGCATGACCCCCTACACTACACAAACAACACTGCACTAACCTAAACCCTAAAACACTACCTCCAGCATGACACCCTACACTATACAAACACCACTGCATTACCCTAAACCCTAAAACACTACCCCCAGCATGATCCCCTACACTACACAATCACCACTGCACTACCCTAAACCCTAAAACACAACCCCCTACACTACACAAACACCACTGCACTATGCTAAATCCTAAAACACTACCCCACCACGACCCCATACACTACACAAACACCACTGCACTACCCTAAACCCTAAAACACTACCCCCAGCACGACCCCCCTACACAACACAAGCACCACTGCACGACCCCAAACCCTAAAACACTACCCCGGCACCACCCCCAACACTACCCAAACACCACTTCACTACCCTAAACCCGAAAACACTACCCCCAGCAAGACCCCCTACACTACACAAACACCACTGCCCTACCCTAAACCCTAAAACACTACCCCCAGCTCGACTCCCTACAGTACACAAACACCACTGCACTACCCTAAACCCTAAAACACTACCCCCAGCACAACTCCCTACACTACCCAAACACCACTGCACTACACTAAACCCTAAATCTACCCCCACCATGACCTCCCACACTACACAAACACTACTGCACTACCCTACAACACTACCCCAGCACGAACCACTACACTACACAAAAACCACTTCACTCCCAAAACCCTAAAACACTACCCCCAGCATGACCCCCTACACTACCCGAACACCACTGCACTACCCTAAACGCTAAATCTACCCCAGCACAAACCCCTACATTACCCAAAGGCCACTATACTACCCTAAACCCTGAAACACTACCCACAGCATGACCCCCTACACTACACAAACACCACTACACTGCCCTAAACCCTAAAACAATACCCCCAGTATGACCCTCTACACTACCCAAACACCACTGCTCTGCACTACCCTAAACCCGAAAACACTACCCCCAGCACGACCCCCTACACTACTCAAACACCAATGCACTACCCTAAACCCTAAAACACTACCTCCAGCATGACACCCTACACTATACAAACACCACTGCATTACCCTAAACCCTAAAACACTACCCCCAGCATGATCCCCTACACTACACAATCACCACTGCACTACCCTAAACCCTAAAACACAACCCCCTACACTACACAAACACCACTGCACTATGCTAAATCCTAAAACACTACCCCACCACGACCCCATACACCACACAAACACCACTGCACTACCCTAAACCCTAAAACACTACCCCCAGAATGACCCCCTTCACTACCCCAACACCACTGCACTACACTAAACCCTAAAACACTACCCCCAGCACGACCCCCCTACACAACACAAGCACCACTGCACGACCCCAAACCCTAAAACACTACCCCGGCACCACCCTCAACACTACCCAAACACCACTTCACTACCCTAAACCCGAAAACACTACCCCCAGCAAGACCCCCTACACTACACAAACACCACTGCCCTACCCTAAACCCTAAAACACTACCCCCAGCTCGACTCCCTACAGTACACAAACACCACTGCACTACCCTAAACCCAAAAACACTACCCCCAGCACAACTCCCTACACTACCCAAACACCACTGCACTACACTAAACCCTAAATCTACCCCCACCATGACCTCCCACACTACACAAACACTACTGCACTACCCTACAACACTACCCTAGCACGAACCACTACACTACACAAAAACCACTGCACTCCCTAAACCCTAAAACACTACCCCCAGCATGACACCCTACACTACCCGAACACCACTGCACTACCCTAAACCCTAAATCTACCCCAGCACAAACCCTACATTACCCAAAGGCCACTATACTACCCTAAACCCTGAAACACTACCCACAGCATGACCCCTTACACTACACAAACACCACTACACTGCCCTAAACCCTAAAACAATACCCCCAGTATGACCCTCTACACTACCCAAACACCACTGCTCTGCACTACCCTAAACCCGAAAACACTACCCCCAGCACGACCCCCTACACTACTCAAACACCAATGCACTACCCTAAACCCTAAAACACTACCCCAGTAAGACCCCCTACACTTCACAAACACCACTGCACTACCCTAAACCCTAAAACACTACCCCAGCATGACCCCCTACACTACACAAACACCACTGCACTACCCTAAAACACTACACCCAGCATGACCCCCTACACTACACAAACACCACTGTACTACCCTAAACCCTAAAACACTACCCACAGCATGTCCCCTTCACAACCCAAACACATCTGCACTACCCTAAACCCAAAAACACTATACCCAGGACGACCCCCTACACTACCCAATCACCACTGCACTACCCTAAACCCTAAAACACGACCCCCTACTGAACACAAACACCACTGCACTACTCTAAACCCTAAAACACTACCCCCAGCACAACCCCCTACACTACAAAAACAACAATGCACTACCTTAAACTCAAAAACACATCCCCCTACACTACACAAACACCACTGCACTACCCTAAACCCTAAAACACTACCCCCAGCACGACCCCCTATACTACACAAACACAACTGCACTACTCTAAACCCTAAAACACTACCCTCAGCACGACCCCCTACACTACAAAACAACACTGCACTACCCTAAACCCTAAAAGACTAGCCCTACTCTACACAAACACCACTGCACTATCCTAAACCCTAAAACATTATCCCCAGCACGACCCCCTACCCTACATAAACACCACTGAACTACCCTAAACCCTAAAACACTACCCCCAGCAAGACCCCCTACACTAAACAAGCACAACTGCACTACCCCAAACCCTAAAACACTACCCGGCACCACCCCCAACACTACCCAAACACCTCTTCACTACCCTAAACCCTAAAACACTACCCCCAGCATGACCCCCAACACTACACAAATACCACTGCACTACCCTAAACCCTAAAGCACTACCCCTAGCACGACTCCCTACACTACCCAAACAAAACTGAACTACCCTAAACCCTAAAACACTACCCCCTGCTCGACTCCCTACACTACACAAACACCACTGCACTCCCTAAACCCTAAAACACTACCCCCAGCATGACCCCCTACACTACCCGAACACCACTGCACTACCCTAAACCCTAAATCTACCCCAGCACAAACCCCGACATTACCCAAAGGCCACTATACTACCCTAAACCCTGAAACACTACCCACAGCATGACCCCCTACACTACACAAACACCACTACACTGCCCTAAACCCTAAAACAATACCCCCAGTATGACCCTCTACACTACCCAAACACCACTGCTCTGCACTACCCTAAACCCGAAAACACTACCCCAGCACGACCCCTACACTACTCAAACACCAATGCACTACCCTAAACCCTAAAACACTACCCCCAGTAAGACCCCCTACACTATACAAACACCACTGCACTACCCTAAACCCTAAAACACTATCCCAGCATGACCCCCTACACTACACAAACACCACTGCACTACCCTAAAACACTACACCCAGCATGACCCCCTACACTACACAAACACCACTGTACTACCCTAAACCCTAAAACACTACCCGCAGCACGTCCCCTTCACAACCCAAACACATCTGCACTACCCTAAACCCAAAAACACTACACCCAGGTATACTCCCTACACTACCCAATCACCACTGCACTACCCTAAACCCTAAAACACGACCCCCTACAGAACACAAACACCACTGCAATACTCTAAACCCTAAAACACTACCCCCAGCACAACCCCCTACACTACAAAAACAACACTGCACTACCTTAAACTCTAAAACACATCCCCCTATACTACACAAACACTGCTGCACTACCCTAAACCCTAAAACACTAACCCCAGCACGACCCCCTATACTACACAAACACCACTGCACTACCCTAAACCATAAATCACTACCCCCAGCACGACCACCTCACTACACAAACATGACTGTACTACCTTAAACCCTAAATCTACCCCCACCATGACCCCCTACACAACACAAACACCGCTGCACTACCCTAAAACCTAAAACATTACCCCAAGCAAAAACCCCTACACTACACAAACACCACAGTACTACCCTAAAACACGACCCCCTTCAGTACCCAAATACAACTGCACTACCCTAAACCCAAAAACACTACCCCCAGCACGACTCCCTACACTACCCAAACACCACTGCACTACACTAAACCCTAAATCTACCCCCACCATGACCTCCCACACTACACAAACACTACTGCACTTCCCTAAAACACTAACCCCAGCATGACCCCCTACACTATCCAAACACCACTGCACTACCCTATACCCTAAAACATGACCCCTTACACTACACAAACACCACTGCACTACCCTAAACCATAAAACACTATCCACAGCATGACCCCCTACACTACACAAACAACACTGCACTAACCTAATCCCTAAAACACTACCTCCAGCATGACACCCTACACTATACAAACACCACTGCATTACCCTAAACCCTAAAACACTACCCCCAGCATGATCCCCTACACTACACAATCACCACTGCACTACCCTAAACCCTAAAACACAACCCCCTACACTACACAAACACCACTGCACTATGCTAAATCCTAAAACACTACCCCACCACGACCCCATACACTACACAAACACCACTGCACTACCCTAAACCCTAAAACACTACCCCCAGAATGACCCCCTTCACTACCCCAACACCACTGCACTACACTAAACCCTAAAACACTACCCCCAGCACGACCCCCCTACACAACACAAGCACCACTGCACGACCCCAAACCCTAAAACACTACCCCGGCACCACCCTCAACACTACCCAAACACCACTTCACTAACCTAAACCCGAAAACACTACCCCCAGCAAGACCCCCTACACTACACAAACATCACTGCCCTACCCTAAACCCTAAAACACTACCCCCAGCTCGACTCCCTACAGTACACAAACACCACTGCACTACCCTAAACCCAAAAACACTACCCCCTGCACAACTCCCTACACTACCCAAACACCACTGCACTACACTAAACCCTAAATCTACCCCCACCATGACCTCCCACACTACACAAACACTACTGCACTACCCTACAACACTACCCTAGCACGAACCACTACACTACACAAAAACCACTGCACTCCCTAAACCCTAAAACACTACCCCCAGCATGACACCCTACACTACCCGAACACCACTGCACTACCCTAAACCCTAAATCTACCCCAGCACAAACCCTACATTACCCAAAGGCCACTATACTACCCTAAACCCTGAAACACTACCCACAGCATGACCCCTTACACTACACAAACACCACTACACTGCCCTAAACCCTAAAACAATACCCCCAGTATGACCCTCTACACTACCCAAACACCACTGCTCTGCACTACCCTAAACCCGAAAACACTACCCCCAGCACGACCCCCTACACTACTCAAACACCAATGCACTACCCTAAACCCTAAAACACTACCCCAGTAAGACCCCCTACACTTCACAAACACCACTGCACTACCCTAAACCCTAAAACACTACCCCAGCATGACCCCCTACACTACACAAACACCACTGCACTACCCTAAAACACTACACCCAGCATGACCCCCTACACTACACAAACACCACTGTACTACCCTAAACCCTAAAACACTACCCACAGCATGTCCCCTTCACAACCCAAACACATCTGCACTACCCTAAACCCAAAAACACTATACCCAGGACGACCCCCTACACTACCCAATCACCACTGCACTACCCTAAACCCTAAAACACGACCCCCTACTGAACACAAACACCACTGCACTACTCTAAACCCTAAAACACTACCCCCAGCACAACCCCCTACACTACAAAAACAACAATGCACTACCTTAAACTCAAAAACACATCCCCCTACACTACACAAACACCACTGCACTACCCTAAACCCTAAAACACTACCCCCAGCACGACCCCCTATACTACACAAACACAACTGCACTACTCTAAACCCTAAAACACTACCCTCAGCACGACCCCCTACACTACAAAACAACACTGCACTACCCTAAACCCTAAAAGACTAACCCTACTCTACACAAACACCACTGCACTATCCTAAACCCTAAAACATTATCCCCAGCACGACCCCCTACCCTACACAAACACCACTGAACTACCCTAAACCCTAAAACACTACCCCCAGCAAGACCCCCTACACTAAATAAGCACAACCGCACTACCCCAAACCCTAAAACACTACCCGGCGCCACCCCCAACACTACCCAAACACCTCTTCACTACCCTACACCCTAAAACACTACCCCCAGCATGACCCCCAACACTACACAAATACCACTGCACTACCCTAAACCCTAAAGCACTACCCCTAGCACGACTCCCTACACTACCCAAACAAAACTGAACTACCCTAAACCCTAAAACACTACCCCCTGCTCGACTCCCTACACTACACAAACACCACTGCACTCCCTAAACCCTAAAACACTACCCCCAGCATGACCCCCTACACTACCCGAACACCACTGCACTACCCTAAAACCTAAATCTACCCCAGCACAAACCCCTACATTACCCAAAGGCCACTATACTACCCTAAACCCTGAAACACTACCCACAGCATGACCCCCTACACTACACAAACACCACTACACTGCCCTAAACCCTAAAACAATACCCCCAGTATGACCCTCTACACTACCCAAACAACACTGCTCTGCACTACCCTAAACCCGAAAACACTACCCCCAGCACGACCCCTACACTACTCAAACACCAATGCACTACCCTAAACCCTAAAACACTACCCCCAGTAAGACCCCCTACACTACACAAACACCACTGCACTACCCTAAACCCTAAAACACTATCCCAGCATGACCCCCTACACTACACAAACACCACTGCACTACCCTAAAACACTACACCCAGCATGACCCCCTACACTACACAAACACCACTGTACTAGCCTAAACCCTAAAACACTACCCGCAGCACGTCCCCTTCACAACCCAAACACATCTGCACTACCCTAAACCCAAAAACACTACACCCAGTACGACCCCCTACACTACCCAATCACCACTGCACTACCCTAAACCCTAAAACACGACCCCCTACAGAACACAAACACCACTGCACTACTCTAAACCCTAAAACACTACCCCCAGCACAACCCCCTACACTACAAAAACAACACTGCACTACCTTAAACTCTAAAACACATCCCCCTACACTACACAAACACCGCTGCACTACCCTAAACCCTAAAACACTACCCCCAGCATGACCCCCTATACTACACAAACACCACTGCACTACCCTAAACCATAAATCACTACCCCCAGCACGACCACCTCACTACACAAACATGACTGTACTACCTTAAACCCTAAATCTACCGCCACCATGACCCCCTACACAACACAAACACCGCTGCACTACCCTAAAACCTAAAACATTACCCCAAGCAAAAACCCCTACACTACACAAGCACCACAGTACTACCCTAAAACACGAGCCCCTTCAGTACCCAAATACAACTGCACTACCCTAAACCCAAAAACACTACCCCCAGCACGACTCCCTATACTACCCAAACACCACTGCACTACACTAAACCCTAAATCTACCCCCACCATGACATCCCACACTACACAAACACTACTGCACTACCCTAAAACACTAACCCCAGCATGACCCCCTACACTATCCAAACACCACTGCACTACCCTATACCCTAAAACATGACCCCTTACACTACAAACAAACACCACTGCACTACCCTAAACCACAAAACACTATCCACAGCATGACCCCCTACACTACACAAACAACACTGCACTAACCTAAACCCTAAAACACTACCTCCAGCATGACACCCTACACTATACAAACACCACTGCATTACCCTAAACCCTAAAACACTGCCCCCAGCATGATCCCCTACACTACACAATCACCACTGCACTACTCTAAACCCTAAAACACAACCCCCTACACTACACAAACACCACTGCACTATGCTAAATCCTAAAACACTACCCCACCACGACCCCATACACTACACAAACACCACTGCACTACCCTAAACCCTAAAACACTACCCCCAGAATGACCCCCTTCACTACCCCAACACCACTGCACTACACTAAACCCTAAAACACTACCCCTAGCACGATCCCCCTACACAACACAAGCACCACTGCACGACCCCAAACCCTAAAACACTACCCCGGCACCACCCCCAACACTACCCAAACACCACTTCACTACCCTAAACCCGAAAACACTACCCCCAGCAAGACCCCCTACACTACACAAACACCACTGCCCTACCCTAAACCCTAAAACACTACCCCAGCTCGACTCCCTACAGTACACAAAAACCACTGCACTACCCTAAACCCTAAAACACTACCCCCAGCACAACTCCCTTCACTACCCAAACAACACTGCACTACACTAAACCCTAAATCTACCCCCACCATGACCTCCCACACTACACAAACACTACTGCACTACCCTAAAACACTAACCCCAGCATGCCCCCTACACTATTCCAACACCACTGCACTGCCCTATACCCTAAAACATGACCCCCTACACTACACAAACACCACTGCACTACCGTAAACCATAAAACACTATCCACAGCATGACCCCCTACACTACACAAACAACAGTGCACTACCCTAAACCCTAAAACACTACCTCCAGCATGACACCCTACACTATACAAACACCACTGCATTACCCTAAACCCTAAAACACTACCCCCAGCATGATCCCCTACTCTACACAATCACCACTGCACTAACCTAAACCCTAAAACACAACCCCCTACACTACACAAACACCACTGCACTATGATAAATCCTAAAACACTACCCCACCACGACCCCATACACTACACAAACACCACTGCATTACCCTAAACCCTAAAACACTACCCCCAGAATGACCCCTTCACTACCCCAGCACCACTGCACTACACTAAACACTAAAACACTACCCCCAGCATGACCGCCTACACTACACAAATACCACGGCACAACCCTAAACCCTAAAACACTACTCCCAGCAGTACCCCCTACACTACCCAAACACAACTGCACTACTGTAATCTCTAAAACACTACCCCCAGCATGAACCCCTAAACTACACAAACACCACTGCTCTACCCTACTGTACTACCCTAAACCCTAAAACACTATCCTCAGCATGACCCCCTACACTACCCAAACACCAATGTACTACCCTAAACAATAACAAACTAAACCAAGCACGACCCCCTACACTACACAAACTCCACTGCCCTACCCTAAACCCTAAAACTATCCCCAGCACGACCCCCTACCCTACCCAAACACTACTGCACTTCCCTAAACCCTAAATCTACCCCCAGCATGACCCCCTACACTACACAAACACCACTGCACTATCCTCAACCCTAAAACACTACCCCCAGCACGACCCCTTACACTACCGAAACACCACTGCGCTTCCCTAAACCCTAGGACACTTCCCCCAGCATGACCCATTACACTACACAAACACCACTGTACTACCCTAAACCACTACCCCCAGCATGACCCCCTACACTACCCGAACACCACTGCACTACCCTAAACCCTAAATCTACCCCAGCACAAACCCCCACATTACTCAAAGACCACTGCACAATCCTAAATTCTGAATCACTACCTGCAGCATGACCCCCTACACTTCACAAACACAACTGCACTGCCCTAAACCCTAAAACAATACCCCCAGCATGACCTTCTACACTACACAAACACTACTGCACTGCACTACACTAAACCCTAAAACACGACCCCAACACGACTCCCTACACTACACAAATACCACTGCACTACCATAAAACCTAAAACACTACCCGCAGCATGATTCCCTACACTACCCAAACTGCACTACACTAAACCCTAAATCTACCCCCAGCATGACCTCCCACACCACACAGACACCACTGCACTACCCTAAACCCTATAACAGTACCCCCAGCACGAACCCCTTCGCTACCCAAACACCACTGCACAACCCTAAACCCTAAAACACTAACCCCAGCACGATCCCCTACACTACCCAAACACCACTGCACTACCCTATAGCCTAAAACATGACCCTCTACACTACACAAACACAGAAGCACTACCCTAAACCCTAAAACACTACCCATAGCATGACCCTCTACACTACACAAACACCACTGCACTACCCTAAAACACTACCCCCTTCGCTACCCAAACACCACTGCACTACCCTAAACCCTAAAACACTAACCCCAGCACGATCCCCTACACTACCCAAACACCACTGCACTACCCTATAGCCTAAAACATGACCCTCTACACTACACAAACACAGAAGCACTACCCTAAACCCTAAAACACTACCCATAGCATGACCCTCTACACTACACAAACACCACTGCACTACCCTAAAACACTACCCCCTACACTACACAAACACCACTGCACTACCCTAAACCCTAAAACACTACCCCCAGCATGACCCCCTACACTACCCAAACACCACTGCACTACTCTAAACCCTAAATCTACCCCCAGCACGACCCCCTACACTACAAAAACAACACTGCACTACCTTAAAAAAACCTAAAACAAGACCCCCTACATACACTACACAAACACCACTGCACTACCCTAAACCCTAAAAACTACCCCCAGCACGACCCCCTACACTAAACAAACACCACAGCACTACCCTAAACCCTAAAACACTACCCACAGCACGACCCCATACACTACACAACCACCACTGTACTACCCCAAACCTTAATCTACCCCCAGCATGACCCCCTACACTATACAAACACCACTGCACTACCCCAAACCCTAAAACACTACCCCAAGCACAACCCCCTACACTATACACACACCACTGTACTACCCTAAACCCAGAACACAACCCCAGCACGACCCCCTTCACTTCCCAAATACAACTGCACTACCCTAAACCCAAAAAACCTACCCCTAGCACGACCCCCTACACTACCCAAACAACACTGCACTACCCTAAACTCTAAAATACGAACCCTACACTACACAAACACCACTGCACTATCCTAAACCCTAAAACATTATCCCCAGCACGACCCCTACCCTACACAAACACCACTGCACTTCCCTAAACCCTAAAACACTACCCCAGCACTACCCCCTACACTACTCAAACACCACTGCACTACCCGAAACCCTAAAACACTACCCCCAGCATGACCCCCTACACTAAACAAGCACAACTGCACCACCCCAAACCCTAAAACACTACCCCGGCACCACCCCCAACACTACCCAAACACCTCTTCACTACCATAAACCTTAAAACACTACCCCCAGCATGACCCCCAACACTACACAAATACCACTGCACTACCCTAAACCCTAAAACACTACCCCTAGCACGACTCCCTACACTACCCAAACAAAACTGCACTACCCTAAAACACTAACCCCAGCATGACCTCCTACACTACCCAAACAACACTGTACTACCCTAAACCCTAAAAGACGAACCCTACCCTACACAAACACCACTGAACTACCCTAAACCCTAAAACACTACCCACAGCACGACCCCCTACCCTACACAAACACCACTGAACTACCCTAAACCCTAAAACACTACCCACAGCACGACCCCCTACACTAAACAAGCACAACTGCACTACCCCAAACCCTAAAACACTACCCCGGCACCACCCCCAACACTACCCAAACACCTCTTCACTACCCTAAACCCTAAAACACTACCCCCCGCATGACCCCCAACACTACACAAATACCACTGCACTACCCTAAACCCTAAAACACTACCCCCTGCTCGACTCCCTACACTACACAAACACCACTGCACTACACTAAACCCTAAATCTACCCCCACCATGACCTCCCACACTACACAAACACTACTGCACTACCCTAAAAAACTACCCCAGCACGAACCCCTACACTACACAAAAACCACTGCACTCCCTAAACCCTAAAACACTAACCCCAGCACGAACCCCTACACTACACAAAAACCACTGCACTCCCTAAACCCTAAAACACTAACCCCAGCACGACCCCCTACACAACACAAACAGCACTGCACTACCCTAAACCCTAAAAAACTACCCTAAGCATGACCCCCTACACTACCCAAACACCACTGCCCTACCCTAAACCCTAAAACACTACCCCCAACACGACTCCCTACACTACACAAATACCACTGCACTACCCTAAAACCTAAAACACTACGCGCAGCATGACTTCCTACACTACCCAAACTGCACTACACTAAACCCTAAATCTACCCCCAGCATGACCTCCCACACTACACAAACACCACTGCACTACCCTAAACCCTATAACACTACCCCCAGCACGAACCCCTTCGCTACCCAAACACCACTGCACTACCCTAAACCCTAAAACACTAACCCCAGCACGATCCCCTACACTACCCAAACACCACTGCACTACCCTGTAGCCTAAAACATGACCCCCTACACTACACAAACACCGCTGCACTACCCTAAACCCTAAAACACTACCCATAGCATGACCCTCTACACTACACAAACACCACTGCACTACCCTAAAACACTACCCCCTACACTACACAAACACCACTGCACTACCCTAAACCCTAAAACACTACCTCCAGCATGACCCCCTTCACTACACAAACACCACTGCACTCCCCTAAACCCTAAAACACTACCCCCAGCATGACCCCCTACACTACCCAAACACCACTGCACTACTCTAAACCCTAAAACTACCCCCAGCACGACCCCCTACACTACAAAAACAACACTGCACTACCTTAAAACCTAAAACAAGACCCCCTACACTACACAAACACCACTGCACTACCCTAAACCCTAAAACCTACCCCCAGCACGACTCCCTACACTAAACAAACACCACTACACTACCCTAAACCCTAAAACACTACCCCCAGCACGACCCCATACACTACACAACCACCACTGTACTACCCTAAACCTTAATCTACCCCCAGCATGACCCCCTACACTATACAAACACCACTGCACTACCCCAAACCCTAAATCACTACCCCAAGCACAACCCCCTACACTATACAAACACCACTGTACTACCCTAAACCCAGAACACAACCCCAGCACGACCCCCTTCACTTCCCAAATACAACTGCACTACCCTAAACCCAAAAAACCTACCCCCAGCATGACCCCCTACACTACCCAAACAACACTGCACTACCCTAAACCCTAAAAGAAGAACCCTACACTACACAAACATCACTGCACTATCCTAAACCCTAAAACATTATCCCCAGCACGTCCCCCTACCCTACACAAACACCACTGAACTACCCTAAACCCTAAAACACTACCCACAGCACGACCCCCTACACTAAACAAGCACAACTGCACTACCCCAAACCCTAAAAACTACCCCGGCGCCACCCCCAACACTACCCAAACACCTCTTCACTACCCTAAACCCTAAAACACTACCACCAGCATGACCCCCAACAGTACACAAATACCACTGCACTACCCTAAACCCTAAAACACTACCCCTAGCACGACTCCCTACACTACCCAAACAAAACTGCACTACCCTAAACCCTAAAACACTACCCCCTGCTCGACTCCCTACACTACACAAACACCACTGCACTACCCTAAACCCTAAAGCACTACCCCCAGCACAACTCCCTACACTACACAAACACCACTGCACTACACTAAACCCTAAATCTACCCCCACCATGACCTCCCACACTACACAAACACTACTGCACTACCCTAAAACACTACCCCAGCACGAACCCCTAAACTACACAAAAAACATTGCACTCCCTAAACCCTAAAACACTAACCCCAGCACGAACCCCTACACTACACAAACACCACTGCACTACCCTAAACCCTAAAACACTACCCATAGCATGACCCTCTACACTACACAAACACCACTGCACTACCCTAAAACACTACCCCCTACACTACACCTCCAGCATGACCCCTTCACTACACAAACACCACTGCACTCCCCTAAACCCTAAAACACTACCCTCAGCATGACCCCCTACACTACCCAAAACCACTGCACTATCCTAAACCCTAAAACACTACCCCCATCATGACCCCCTACACTATACAAACACCACTGCACTACTCAATACCCTAAAACACTACCCCAGCACGACCCCCTCACAACACTTTAAACCACTGCACAGCCCTAAACCCTAAATCTACCCCCAGCTTGACCCCCTACACTACCCAAACACTACTGCACCTCCCTAAACCCTAGAACACTACCCCCAGCATGAATCCCTACATTACCCAAACACCACTGCACTGACCTAAACCCTAAAACACTACCCCCAGCACTAGCCCCAACACTACACAAACACCACTGCACTACCCTAAATCACAACCCCAGCTCTACGCCCTACACTACCCAAACACCACTGCACTACCATAAACCCTAAACCCTAAAACACTCCCCCAGCACAACCTCCTACACTACACAAACACCACTACACTACCCTAAACCCTAAAACACTACCCCCAGCATGACTCCCTACACTACCCAAACACCACTGCACTACCATAAACCCTAAATCTACCCCAGCATGACCCCCTACACTACCCAAACACCACTGCACTACACTAAATCAGCACGACCCCCTACACTACCCATAGACCACTGCACTACCCTAATCCCTAAAACACTACGCCACCACGACCCCCTACACTACCTAAACACCACTGCACTACCCTAAACCCCAAAACACTACCCCCAGCATGACCCCTACACTACCCAAACACCACTGCACTACCCTAAACCCTAGAAATGAAACCCCCACCCCATGCCGAATCCCACTTACCTCTCACTCCTCGTGGTTCCTCTCTCCTCGTGGTTCCTGCTTCCCGTCGTCTCTGAGGGGCGGTGCACGTCGTTGTAAGCAAACGGAACAGCCTCTGTTTCCTTACAGTGACGTGGATGGTCTACGTGTTTTTTAGAACGCATGGTCATTTACCATACATACATTTACAATGACATTTGTTGTAAAGGGATGCGTGGTAAATGACCATGCGTTCTAAAACAATGCTTATTAATGACTTCGCGATGTACAATGCACGCGTGGTAATGAATGCATTGTAATGGTATCGTGAAGTAAAAAAGTAGTTGTAACGGCTGTTTACCGATTGAAGCTAGCCCCTGTTCTTGAGTGAGTCATTTATTTGATAAATTATGAGTAAGGAACGTGTTTTTTTTACCGAAAAGTGCATTTCCGGCTGTTGTATTGTGAACGTGTCCCTGTGGCCTGGTTTCACTTCCGGTGAGAGAGTGGAAGAGTCTGTTTGGATCTAAAGGATTTCTGTTGTTGGACAGGATACGTCATCAGAAAACAGAGCTAATGGAAAGCGTCCTCCTTGAAGTGTGGACTAGTGCCATGAGAGTTCAACGAGTGTGCGTCCCACAGTACTATGACCGTACCGCGTGACCCCTGTGCCGCTTCCAGGGTACGGGAGGCAGAAGTGGCATCGCAGGTCCTCTTGAAGACCGTTTTAGCACTAATTCTACATTTTGGAACTAGGGCATTTTAACCTTGTTGTTCCTGCCAGATACAAAGAGAAGATCCTGTGTTATTCAGTGCCCTCGCTACCTTTTTTGTGGGTTGTGATGCTTGTCATTTTGCTGCCTGCCGGTGCACACGACTGGGCACCCCACCTCATGTGCCATCTGCAGGGCCTCTGCCCTCGGATGACTGGTTTCAGTTTCTGGAGTGGCAACATAAACAGTTGCTCCCAAAGGACTATTCTAAACACTTAGGTGAATATCGTCTGCACCAGCGTTCCACGAAAATTATTTCCAAGCTCTCCCACGTCGACGAGGACGTCATATTAGCACAGCTCCGCTCGCGACACCGTTTGACATCATCGGAGTCATAAGAGGACCTCGTCGGCATGCTGACGTCAGTTCCACCCATTTTTTCCATGCCACCGAGACATTTTCACATGTATACATAGTATACTATATTATCTACTGGCGGTCGCCAGTAGATAGTTATAGTTAGGACCGTGTTTCCATATGAAATCCGCAACATTCTATTTGGAATAACTTTGGCGCCGGTTGACGAATCCTCGCGAAATTTTCAAAATAGGTGGGGCGCTCCTCTCCGCTACTACCCTGAAAGTCTCGGGGAGATTCGTCAAGCGGGGGCTGAGAAAAAAAGGGGGTCCCAAAACACGTTTTCCCCATGCAATTTTCCATAGGGACCTTTATTCCAAGGTACAGCCCGAATGGCTGAACAGAATTACTTGAAATTTGGCAGAGAGGTAGTCCTCAGCTCAGGGAAGGGCCTTTTGCAGGTCTGGTGTCAATCTGTTCAGTAGTTCCTGAGAAA
Organism: Triturus cristatus; assembly: GCF_964204655.1. NCBI lineage: Eukaryota > Metazoa > Chordata > Amphibia > Caudata > Salamandridae > Triturus > Triturus cristatus. The sequence continues at coordinate 751,184,420 of NC_140579.1, forward strand.
ATCAAAAGTAAAATCATATCTATATGTGGGCGGAGCCTAACCACACATCTCATACTGAGATCTGATTGGCTGTCAGCACTTCATCCAAGAAGAGTTGGCAGCCATCTTGGGACCAATATACATGATAGCACCTCATTAAAAAGCATTGCAGTTAATAGAAGGTTTTAAGACTTTAGTTACATTATAAATCATTTGTTGATGGTACCATACTCATTTTAGGAATTGTGGTATGTTCTAAGGTGATTTCACCATGTGAAAAAGCCTTCTGCTGGGATATCATGATTGAGAGAAAAATATTTTCTCATGCTTTTCCCACAGAGGTTTGGAAGGTGATCTATAAGCTAAACTGAGAGCTTATTTTCTGTAAATTCACATTATCTTTCTCAGTCATGTGAGAATGAAGTCTGACATTCTCAGTAAAACATGCACATCCAACAAGGGCAGAGACTGTCAGTTGATTCCTTTGTGTTCTACTGCAGCTTCCCAGAGTGTTCCAAAGAACAACTAGAGCGCTAACAGTCCTACTTATGATAAACGTATGGCACACCTGAAGCCATCTTGCTTGGATTAAAGTGGTAACTCTTAAAACATTTAATTTAAAAAGGAACAAAATGAGGGGGTTCATTTTTCCATAACAAGTATGATTAGTGCTGCAGAAAGAAAAACTAGGGAACATTTTGACTTCTGAAATCCTCTTTTATTTCATTAAAAAATTCTGACATGCAGACTGAAACATGCACTTTCAATACCAGCAGCAGTTTTCCCTGGTGAGCAGTAGCTTTACTACAGTGATCTAATGAGCAAAAAGAGTGCTAACATTCTGAATTTATGGCAAATGTGAGACACATCTGAATGCCTTCTTGATGGAATCAAAGTAAAAAGCTGAAAGTATTTCCTACTGAGGAGACTGCAGTAAATGAGGAAATTAGGAAACTTCATAACAAATAAGTCTCCCAAGATGGCCACCAGAGACAAAAGAGCCCAAATGTAGCCCAAATATCACCCAGATGTAGCCCAAGTATAGCCCAATGACAGAATGTCCCAGAGTGTTCTTAAAAACAACTAGAGCGCTTACTGTCTTCATTATGACAAAAGTATGGCACACCTGAAGCCATCTTGATTGGAATAAACTGGTAACACTTAAAACATTTAATTTAAAAAGGAACACAATGAGGGGGTTCATTTAGCCCTAGAAATTATGATTAATGCTGAAGAAAGAAAATGAGGGCACATTTTGAGTGACTTCTCAAATCCTCTTCTATTTCATTAAAAAATTCTGACATGCAGACTGAAACATGCACTTTTAATACCAGGAGCAGACTTCCATGGTGAACAGTAGTTTTACTACAGTGATCTAATGAGCAACTAGAGTGCTAACTTTCAGAATTTATGGCAAATGTGTGACATATCTGAATACCTTCATGATCGAATCAAAGTAAAAAACTGAAAGCATTTCCTACTGAGGAGACTGCAGTACATGAGGAAATTAGGAAACTTCATAACAAATAAATCTCCCAAGATGGCCACCGGAGACAAAAGAGCCCAAATGTAGCCCAAAATCACCCAGATGTAGCCCAAATATAGCCCAATGACAGAAGTGTGCAAAACACTTATTATTTTGTGTTTTTGCAGTGTTATATAGTGCAGACTTGTCAGGTATTGGAGTGCTTTACATGAGCATTGGTTACATCACACAAGAACAAATTCATTTTGGTTGTAGACATGGGGAGACTAAGTGATTTGACCAGAATCACAGAATGTCGAGCTGAAGCAGAAACTCCAACCTGGTTCCCCAGTTGCAAAGTCTGCAGTTCTGGAAGTAACACCACATCCTCTCCCCTAAGTGCAACATTTAATCAAGTGGTCAACTGGATAAAAAAACATAAAGATAACAAATAATTTAAAAGTGCTTTGTCGCTATTTGAAAACTGTGTCCTTATTTTAGTCTTTTAGAGCACTAACCATAATTTTGATGCCAATAAGACCCTCTCTTATATGTAATTTCTAAAGGTATTACAGTTTTGATTACATCAAGATGACGTCAGGCGTTCCACACTTTTGTAATAAATATAGAATGTTAGCAATCTAGTTGTTCATTAGGATACTGTTGAGAGGCAGAGGCCAGGGGCACGGACTCTGAAAATTGAAGGCAGGTAGGAGGGTGCAAAGGCAACAATTTAACCACATTGAGCAGGCAGGAAGGGCCGTGGCAGCACAACAGACTATGGAGGGCAGTGGAAAGGGGGGCAGGGGCAACAAACCAACAATACAGGACTTGCAAGAGAGGCTGTGGCAATGTAATAGACCATTGTGGGCAGAAGGAAGAGGCAATGGTAGTACAACCATACATACCAACAGACCCGATTCAGCCAGGAAACGTCCAATGTTTTTAAGCTCAAATGGGCTTTATTTGATCTGTCTCCTGTCTACAATCTCCTCTTTTTCAATGTAACTCAAAGGGGAAAATCAATACCCCAGTTTTTTTTCAAAATCTCCCTCTTACCAAGTTCAAAATGTTCGCAAGTATGGTACATTGGATCATGGAAGGAAATGGGGTAGGGACATGGACTTGGATAACAGAGGACAGGAGGGACATGGAGAGGTGCACCAAACTGACCCTGCAGGGCAGGCATCAGGGTTTGCAGCAGCACAATACACCACACAGGGCATGTGGGACGGGAGTGCAGCACAACAATCCATAGAAAGCAAGAGGGAGGGGCCAGGACCATGCACATGGACAACAGAGAACAGAGGGGCAAGAGGCAATGGTAGCTAGCTGACCATAATGAACAGACAGGAGAGAAAGCTGCAGCATAACAGACCATAAAGGGTAGGAGGGACGGATCAGGGGCATTACAATGGAACAGACAAGCCAGGAGGGAGAGAGTAGGGGTCTGCACATGTAAACAGAGGGCTGGGGGCAAGGGGGCAGGGCAGGAGCAGCAAGATAGCCATGGAGGTCAGGCAGGATGGGCACTAGAAGCAAGACACACCTTGAAGAGCAACAGTGAGACTGTGATGGCATACACACAGACTATGGAGGGAAGGTGGGAGGGGGTCAGGGGCAGCTAACTGACCACACAGGGAAGGTGGGAGGGGCCATGGCAGCACAGAAGACCATGCATGGCAAGTTGGAGGGTTAGTGGCAGCACAATGGCTATGATGGGCAAAAAGGAGGGTGCAGGGGCATGCACAAAGGACGATGGAGGATAGAAGGGAGGGTCAGGACCTGGGCACAGACAAGAGAGTTCAGGGGAAGGGGCCTCACAACAGACCGCACGGGGCAGGCAGGAGGAGCAGTTGCAGCACAACAGACCAGGGAGGGCAGAAGGGTGTGGCAGTACAATGGACCATGTAGGACAGGAGGAAGAGGATAGGGGCATGGCATGTGGAAAGGCAGGGTGGAGGTGGCAGGGACAGGTTACAGTCATCTGACAATGAAAGGCAGGTTGGAGGGGAGTGGCAGCTCAACAGAACACTCAGAGTAGATAGGAGTGGCAGGTCCATGGAACATGGTGGGCAAAAAGGATGGAGCAGGGGCATGCACAAAGACATCGGAGGGCAGGGGGAAGGAGAATAGGGGCAGCAAGCTAAGCACAGAGTTTAAGCAGGAGGTCAATGATGGGGCATAGAATTGGGCAATGGAGGGCAGGAGGAGGGGACTGGTACATCATACTAAATTGAGGGCAGTGGCAGCACATCAGACCATGCATGGAAGGAGGGAGGAGGCTAGTCCATGGATTCACACAACAGAGGATAGGGAGGAGGTGGATGGAGCAGCAAGCTAACTGTTCAGAGAAGGCGGGTATTAGGAACTTTATTGTTTTAAAAAGTGTGTCTGTGCGAACTACTTAAAATATGAACAAGTATGCAGCATAATCTCACTTTTATTCAGGAAGAAGAGGACGTTTGTGACTGTGACTCTGGGCTCACTTGGCAGAAACACCCCCTGACCCTCCACCCCCATCGCAAAATGTAATGCCTGTGAAAAGGGTAGGTGGACGCAGTGTTATATAGAACATAGTCCTGAGAGCACGATTGAAATTGAAAACTAGATATAGTGTATGATATAAACTATGCACCAAAAAGTGTGATATAAGATGAACCGGGGCGTGAAATATAATATGCAATACATTGTGCGCAATGACAGATTCATTGGAGAGTGCGAGATAGCACGGTGTGAGAAGTTGGCCTGGTATATGATGTTCACTAGTTAAAGTGACCACCTTGTACCATGCCAAGCAACCCTTATGGTGTGGTTGTAAGTCAACCTTTTCGGACCAGCTGCCCTAGTGGTAGCGTAGGCTAAGCAGTCTTTGAGGCTAAACTCGTGAAACGTGTTAAGCAGGCTGTTTTACCAAATGTAACCCCCCTTTATACCAATGAAAGGACACCACACAGATATATATTGAAAATATATATGTATTTATTTCTCAAAGTATCCCCTAGACTCTTTATGAGCACAGGAGCACAAATCGTTAAACAAGGATACGTTAGAATACACAGAAGTTGCACTTTATATGGATAGGCCCTGGTGGCCACTCGAACCATATACTAAAATAGTGGTATAAGTACCACGAACAGAAAAGGGAAAAGGCCTAGGGCCTCTAGAATCGCTGGGCCTACAAGGAGATAACTTTAGTTAGTGACCAGGAGGTCCACGGGTTGCGTGTGCAGAGCAAATAGTCACATGCGGGCTCCCATAGGTTTTCAATGGGTGCGTAAAAGTTACAAAGTTACTGCAAAAAGAGTCTTCTGAATGGACTACGATCTTAAGATTTGAAACACAGACACTAGAGATGATTCTCTACACTTGGGCACCGGAGTGCCAGCTTTACCTCACCCACAGGAAGCGGGTGCATAGGTCTCGAAGTGCGTCGGGTTTCTTCTATCGATTCAATGGAGCCTGTCGACAAAGATGCTGCAGGCGGTCGGTCCAGAAGAGATGCGGTGGATCCAAGGGTGGATCGGAGTTGTAGAAGACCTGTAAGCAGAGGGGACAGTGTTCATAGTCACTAGCCAGTGACCAGCGTGGCACCAGGTGGGTACCAGGCGATGTCGGGTGCAAACAGGAGGAAAGGTGTAGCTTGTCTCTGCAGCCACGTGGTCCCTGAAGGTCGACGACATCCAGGACTCAGTTCACGAGCTGTCCCACGCAGGCTCTCGCTGTCGGCGGTGTCGGCGACTTGATCGAAGCAAAAGCAATTGTTGTGGAAAACAAAATAAGCTGATAGTTCTGACCAGCAAGGTCAGAGGGACTGCTCCTTTGGAGGGGAGCGAGGGCCAGTCTGGAGCAACCAGACCAGCGGTGTAGTTCTTGAAGTTCGTCGCCAAGATGGCCACTAGCCAACGGGCCAGCAACCGGTTAGGCGCGTCGAGTGGCAAAATGCAGAGGGGCCCCACGCAGATCGTGGAGATGCTGGAGGGCTCACCTTTGGTGCAGATGCTGCTCGGGTGTTGGGCTTCTCAGATCCCAAAGCACAACTTTTAGGGAGCCTCGGTTGTCGCGCTTGCAGCTTGTCGTGGTCTTTTCAAGATGGCTGGCTCCACGTGTCTCAGTGCCTCCACGGGTTCCTTCTTTTCAGGGACTGTGGATCGGGCGGTGAGAGGTCTGGAGGTCCAGGTCTTGTCAGTCTCTGGGCTCGGGCTCCGGCGGGAGGCGGCGGCAAAGCAGACGTTGATTCGCTGGATGGTGCTTGCGTTAGCAAGGTGGTCACTCCCTGACCACAGGGGAGATTGGCTTCAGTCCTCTGTGCGGCAGAGCGTCGAAGTTCCCGTCTTCTTCTTGTAGTTAAGTTGATTCCAGGATGTCTAAAGTCTTAGGACACAGCTCCTACCTTTATTCGGATTCTAGGGGCCGGACTACCTGCTAGGTCCCTCCCTAAGGGTGGGACCAGGAAGGGGGGTGGTTGCACCCCCAATCCTTTGTCCAGCTTGCCCCAGGTCCAGGGCTGGTGTGCCCCAGGACCGGTTTGAACTGGCATATGCACCGAGGCTCCTTGTGAGCCTCAGGCATGTCTGGTTCCTTTCAAGCCCTACCTGACCAATACACAAAATCCTGTCTGGGGTGGTGCACGCACCTCCCCTGGCAGGAAACCCTTTGTCCACACCTCCCAAGCTGGAAGGACTCCCAGCAGCAGGAGGGCAGACTTGTGTCTGTGGTGGCAGCATCCATTTTGTGGAGCTGAGGCTATGTCTGATTTAACCCGGGTTTCAGGTACTGTACATGTCGTGTCCCTCTAGAAGGGTGGAATGCTAACCCCGTCGCCAGAATTGGCGAGGGGTTAGTATTCCAATTCGTATGACACCTTACTCGACATGTTTTGATAAAGCCAAACCAAAGATAGCATTTAACCGCGAGGTTCATAATGCACTTAAGAGTATATGGTATGACGATATCTGGAAACAGTAGAAGAAAGTTGTTCCGACCACTGCAGACAGGCTCAGCTCATGCCAGAGCACCATCTCACATGGAACCAAGCACTCTGCCTTCAGGATTGTTAAGGCCTGCCATAGGAGTGACTTATAGGTTAACATGTGTCCCATTTAAGGTTAGGCATAGGTATATTACACCTAAGTAAGAGGTGGTTACACCAACTTACCCCAGCTGAGTGATCAGCCAGTTGTGTCAAATTTGTTAGGCCAGGCCAGGGGTGGCACAATACATGCTTCAGCCCCTGGTAGGCCTTAGATACACCAATGCCCTGGGTACCTAGTGTACACTGGTACAGGGCCTCACAGGGTGATCCACTTCCAATTGGTAATGCACCTAGGGTGCATAGTGTCAATTTAGTTAGAGAGAACAGCAGGCTGGGGGTCTGATTAGCAGGCCCACAGCCTCAATATGTCAAAAACCAGTGAAGCAAAAAGCAAAAATTTGGGGTGACCATAGGATAGCAGACCCTACTCTCCTACACACGGGCACTAGCGCGTGCTATGCGATATGCGCCTTGGAGTGTAATATGCACAGGGCAGTGTTGTGTAACATAACTAGTCTCTAAAGTTGTAATATAAAATATGTGCTGGGGAGTGTAACGTTGCATATGCACTGTGACAAAGATATGGGTCCCAGATTGTAATATGTATGGCATAGCGCTGTGCGTTATAACATACACATCGAGGAAGGCACGTTAGATGGGGCAATATAACCCGTGAGAAGGCAAGTGTGGCATGACATATTCACAGGGTGGTGTTACAGTGCACATGGGCTAGAGAGTGTCATAGCATATGCACTAGCTGGTGGAATACAACACAGAGGTGTGAGGCAATCGGCGGGCACTGGTGGGTGTAACACAGCATTGGGCTCAGCCAGGAGCACGCTGTGACTCTCAAGTGAGGTTCGTCTCCCTTCCAGAGAGTAAAATAAAAAGTATTACACATCCGGCGGTGAATGTGTTCTTTATTAACCGTGAGGGGGGTTTCTTGCATAGTTTGGTCGAATTTTTGTCGAATCCCCTTTGAATGACTTGGTGTGCATGTATATTAAATGTGCCCGTCAATAGCTACACATGTTTGTATAAATAAACGACAAGGGTGTCTACTTGGAGAGTTCCCACCAGCGGGGGCGCCGGGATTAGGCACGGTAGGGCGTCAGACATGTCAGAGCTTCACTAGCGGTATAAATACATTCCATGTGGATTCATTCTATACATAGTCGCCTTTTAATGAATATCACGCAAATCGTCATGGTGATAGGTACATACAGTTTGTCCAGCATGTCCTAGGTGTTTCTAAAAATATATATATTTTTAAAATAATAAAAAACAAAGGCCGGCCCCGGGGGATGGGGTCCCCGGAGCCATAAGTGGCCTGAGGAGGGGGGCAACGCAGCCCCCTCCTAAAGAATTTAAATTAAAAAAAGGCCATGACTAGCGGGTTGGGGTCCCCGGGGCCGATTAAGGCCTTGGGAGGGCCAAATTTATTTTTTTCAACAAAATAAATTAGGGTGCAGGCCCTGGGGGATGGGGTCCCCAGGGCCAGTAAATTAGAAAAAGAATGGGGGCCACACAGCCCTCCTTCTTAAAAAAATAAAATAAATAAAAGACCGGCATCTCGCTGGAGGCCACGCCCCCTCCTTGCAGCACTCTGCAAACGCGCTCCCTGGCCAGTTGTAAGTTGGGGAATTAATTCCCCTTCAATACTGAGGGTCCCTGAGGGCCAACTAGCCCAACAGGTATCTCCAGTGTGCACCAGGGAGCTGCGTTGCAGACAGGTGTTCTGAGGCCACGCCCCTTTTTACACCTCTCTGCAACGCAGCTCTGAGGCGCTTACTGGAGGTACCTAGTGGGCTAGTTTGACCCTAGGGACCCTTAGGATTCAAGGGGACTTAATCTCTCAACTTAGAACGGCCACAGGGCGCGTTTACACAGTGGCGAAGGGAGGGGACGGGGCCTGAGGTGACGTGTGCAAATACGCCCTGTGGCACGTTTTAAGTTGGGGAAATAATTCCCTTTCAATCCTGAGGGACCCTGGGGGCCAACTAGCCCACCAGGTGCTTCCAGTAAGTGCCACTGCTCTGCATTGCAGAGAGGTGGTGCAGGCCGTGCCCCTTTTTACACCTCTCTGCAATGGCGCTTACTGGACGTACCTAGTGGGCTATTTTGCTACTAGGGATCCTCAGGATTCAAGGGGACTTAATCTCGCAACTTAAAAAACGGCCACAGGGCATGTTTACACAGTGGGGAAGGAAGGGGACGGGGCCTGAGGTGATGTGTGCAAACACGCCCTATGGCGCGTTTTAAGTTGGGGAAATAATTCCCCTTCAATCCTGAGGGCCCCTTGGGGCTAACTAGCCCACCCGGTGCTTCCAGTAAGCGCCACTGAGCTGCGTTGCAGAGAGGTGGTCCAGGCAGTGCCACTTTTTACACCTCTCTGCAACGCAGCTCTGTGGCGCATACTGGAGGTACCTAGTGGGCTAGTTGGACCCTAGGGACCCTCAGGATTCAAATGAACTTAATCTCCCAACTAAAAACGGCCACAGGGTGTGTTTACACAGTGGTGAAGGGAGGGGATGGGGCCTGAGTTAACGTGTGCAAACAAGCCCAGTGGCGCATTTTAAGTTGGGGAAATAATTCCCCTTCAATCCTGAGGGACCCTGGGGGCCAACTAGCCCCCCAGGTGCTTCCAGTAAGCACCACTCCGCTGCGTTGCAGAGAGGTGGTCTAGGCCATGCCCCTTTTTACATCTCTCTGCAACTCAGCTCTGTGGCGCTTACTGGAGGTACCTAGTGGTCTAGTTGGACCCTAGGGACCCTCAGGATTCAAGGGGACTTAATCTCCCAACTTAAAACGGCCACAGGGCGTGTTTACACAGTGGGGAAGTGAGGGGACGGGGCCTGAGGTGACGTGTGCAAACACGCCCTGTGGCGTGTTTTAAGAGGTAGTTTTAATCCCCTGCCCTATAATATACTAGGGGCTTACAGAGGAGGTCATGCTGATCACAGGGGGACCCCAACGCATAGTGTTCCCTAGTGTATGTAGGTGTTTTCACTGTATTCTGAGTGTCTTTTAACATAACACTGGCTCTAGGACTGGTTAGTCAGACTCAGTTACCACCAGTATCCGTCTGAAAAAGTTGAGGGTACAGGATGATTTTGCAACAAGGCTTCTTTCTGCTCTTCTGTTTGATCTTTCTGCACGTTATCCTTCTTCCTGCACTTTTCTTCGTCTTTGAGGACTTCTGTTGCTTCTTTCTGCATTTCTTTTTTTTCTTTCTGTGCGTTTTTTCTTCTTTCTTCACATGTCCTATCTCTGTAGGCATAGTTAGAAATTAGCATTTAAAAAACCTTTGAAATTCACTGAAAAAACCATAGGTTTCAGGCACGTTATAGTTAGGAATTAGCATTAAAAAACCTTAGAAATTCACTGAAAAAACCATAGGTTTCAGGGGCGTTATAGTTAGCTGGACTTTTCACTCGTACAAAACCATTGAAATTCCCCCGTTATAGTTAGTTCAGCTAACTATAACTCGCGCGCCCGCAATGCACTGCTGATGACGTCACATATTACATCACTCATGACATGGTCAGTGACATCACTCATGACATCACTGATGACATCTCAAATGACATCACTAATGACATCACTGGTGACATCATCCTTGTGATAGAGTGGCAGACCTCCTCTTCCCCTAATATAACCTTTGATACATACATTCAAAAATAGAAATTACAATATTCAAAACAATGGACATACCAATACCAGTTACAACAACCTATTCAGCAATTCTAAGATCCACATACACATCCACTCATTCACCAACAGTCCTATACAGTCACTCATACATGTACTCACTCATCATATGTACTCACACACCTATACATCCTGTTACACAACGCCACTCATCCATAGAGTTACTCACACACATAGTCACTCATGCTAATAAAGAATCAAACATCCATTTACTTGCATATACAGTTATACACACACCACCACATTTACTTCTACAGAAACTTACACATACTTAGTCTTTTAAACAATCACTTATAGAAACACATACTTATTCATAGAGGAACTCTTTCAATCTCTCACTCTCACATATACTCACTTATATACACCAAGAGTCACATATACTAGTTTAAAACTTATGTAGTTACTCATAAAGACACTATTGAGACAGTCTATCACTCACTAACACACCCATGCACACACTCATCCACCCATACAGTCCTGCACACACGCTGTCTTCAACACATACAAACAGTGAGTCACTCATTCATGCAACTATGCACTACGTAATACCCCCCACCGAACCATACAGACACTCAGACACTCATACTGATACTCAAAAAACCAACTAATAACCTATATAGACACTCATGTAGCTACTCACCAACCCATGCAGCCACTTATACACAAAGTGAGAGACTGATACAGATATTTACACATTTAAACATTACTCACTAAGCCATGTATTCACTAGGATACACTTAATCAGTCAGCTATACAATCAATTTTTAGACACTTATATACCCATTTATTCTTCCATCGACCTTGAGATATACATATATAAAATATATGTAATTTTCAGAAAAACACACATTCACTGGATGATGTCATCAGTGATGTCATTTGAGATGTCATCAGTGATGTCATGAGTTATGTCACTGACAATGTCATGAGTGATGTAATATGTGACGTCATCAGCAGTGCATTGCGGGCGCGCGAGTTATAGTTAGCTGAACTAACTAGAACGGGGGAATTTCAATGGTTTTGTATGAGTGAAAAGTCCAGCTAACTATAACGCCCCTGAAACCTATGGTTTTTTCAGTGAATATATATATATATATATATGTACAAATGCATAACCAATAAAGGCATGAAGAAATAGCAACAGATCATGCATTTCTCTCTATTAAAACAGACGCATGATTAAGACATATTAAAAACATTCATGCCAAACAGTAATAGCATCTTTTTGGTAGAAACATGTGGACAATAGTGAGGCGGGTGGGACAGTGAGGAATCCACAGGCAGATACTGTATCCAAAGAAAAAGCGTTACCGAAGGTAAGTAACTTCTTCTTCTGATGGATACTTCTGCCTGTGGATTCCTCTCCTTTTCAATAGAATCCCCAAGCCATACCTCACCCGGAGGAGGGTGTCCACCTGACTAGACCAAAAAATCTTGCAAAACATATCAAGCAAAATGGCCATCCCTCCTAACCTCCGAATCCAATAATAATCGAATAATTTTTCATCGAAATTATATTGAAAATAATACTTTAAAGATACTTTTATTAATAAATTTAGAAAAACATTTAAAGAAAAACTTTTATTTATAATTAATTTAAAGATATTTCATACTTTACAAATTACGCCGAAGTCGCGACCCCTGCGCGACTTTTCAAAATGGCTACCAGAATGCGTGCAGCCATCATGTAGGATGCGCGAAGGGTGCCCGACTTCTGTAAAATATTAAAAAAAAAGATTGACTATAATTTTCCTAACTAAAAATTATTCACAATTTTTTTAAATATATATATATTCACTGAAAAAACCATAGGTTTCACACACGTTATAGTTAGCTGGACATTTCACTCGAAAAAAAACGTTGAAATTCCCCCGTTATAGTTAGTTCAGCTAACTATAACTCGCGCGCCCGCAATCCACTGCTGATGACGTCACATATTACATCACTCATGACATGGTCAGTGACATCACTGATGACATCACTGATGACATCTCAAATGACATCACTGATGACATCACTGATGACATCATCCAGTGACTGTGTGTTTCTGTAAAATTTAAATATGTTTTATATATTTATAGTGAAAGGCCTGTGGAAGAATGAGTGTCTGTACAAGTGTGTGAATGGATGATTTTCTACGTGCGTAATTGACTGGAAAAGTGAGTCATTAAATGTATCTTACTGCAGACTAGTGACTAAGCTGTGTGAATGTCTTCATGTTTCTGTCTGTTGGTGTATAAGTGGCTGCATGGTTTTGTGAATAGCTATATGAGTGTCTATATGGGTTATCGATTGGTTGTCTGAGTATCTGTATGGGTGCTTGAGTGTTTGTGTGGGTAGGCTGTGTGTGACTCTGTGCATAGATGTGTGAGTGGGTGATTCCATGGGTGCATGGTTTTAACAGTGCATCTGTGATGGACTGTATGGTTGAGTGAGTGTATGTATGGGTTTGTTAGGGATTGAATGTATATCTCAGTGGTACATTTGTGACTAACTACATATGTGAAAGGCAGTATATATGCGTGTAAGAGTATACAAGTAGGTATATGTGAGAGTGTGTGATTGTGAGAGTGGCTGTATGGATGAGTTTGTGCTTGTATCAATGATTGTATAGGAGCGTAAGAATGTGGTACTATTTTTATGAGTAAGTGAACTTGTGTGTGTGTAACTGCATAGGTGAGTAAATGGGAGTGTGATTAATTATTTGCATGACTGACTAGGTGTGACAGTACCTCTATGGATGATTGGTGGTGTGTGAGTGTCTATGTAGGTGCATAAATGCATATGATAGTCTTGTACGGAGTGACTGTAAGTATGAGTGACTGTACATATGAATGAGTGTATGTAAACCTAAGAGTTAATAAGTGGGTATGTAGTTATTGGTATTGGAGTATCTATGGTTTTGAGAATGGGCGTCTGAAATTTTGAGTTCGTGTATCATCGGTTAAATTAGGGTGTGAGAAGATGCAGTAATTTATCACATTGATGATGTCATCAGTGATGTCATCAGTGATGTCATTTGAGATGTCATCAGTCATGTCATGAGTGATGTCACTGACCATGTCATGAGTGATGTAATATGTGACGTCATCAGTAGTGGATTGCGGGCGCGCGAGTTATAGTTAGCTGAACTAACTATAACGGGGGAATTTCAATGTTTTTTTTCGAGTGAAATGTCCAGCTAACTATAACGTGTGTGAAACCTATGGTTTTTTCAGTGAATTTGGAAGGTTTTTTAAATGCTAACTCCTAACTTTAATGTGTGTGAAACCTATGGTTTTTTAAGTGAATTTGCAAGGTTTTTTAAATGCTACTTTATGAATGTTTTAGTATATTTTTTAATTATTTATTTTACAATAAGCTACCTATGTATATAATTATAGATTTACTGTATCCTGCAATATGGAATGGCTCAGTTTTTTTTTAAATATTTTGGATATAGTTGAACAGCATAGTTAATATCTTCTATAAACCTCTAAACATATATATTTTTTTTTTTAAGGGTTTTTGACCGTGCGCGCACCGTACACGTACGGTACGCGTAGTTCAGTTCCAGAAACTTCCAACACCACACCCACTCCCCTCATTATTACTTCTGATTCCCTGGGAGAAGGAGCTGAGCAGCTTTTATAGTACTTCAGTACTTCAGAATGGCAAAGCAGCAGTCATCTTCTGGGAGTGAGCAGGAGACCCTTGTGAGACAGAGACAGAGGAAACAGAAAGACTCTTTTATATGGCAATTTTTTACATTTCCACTGGGGCAGAAGACAGTGAATGCTCCCAAAGTCACCTGCACTCTTTGTGATCGTGTCTTATCAAGAGGAGATCCTAAAAAGAAATACTCTTTTAGTATCTTCACTATGATCAGGCACGTTAGAGATGTTCATCCTGTGGCTTATGCTCGAGCTGCTAGAGAAAACCCTCCAGCAGCTCAGCCGAGCACATCCGCAGCAGCTCAGCCGAGCACATCATCGGCAGCTCAGCAGAGCACTTCATCTGCGGCGGCAGCTTCACCTTCTTCCGTTCCTCTGGATATACACCCTCTGTTTGAGAGGGTGCATATACGGTGCAATTCGTGTAATGCTCTTCTCTCTTTTGCGGACATCAGCATTCCGCTAATAGAGAGGAAGATACAGCAGTACACGTGCGGCACCCTATAATTTTTGCCATGTCTTTTTTTTCCTCTGTCCCTCAATTAACACACGGCTCTTTTTAGAGCCACCTAACATCTAAACACTTAAATTTGTTTTTTAATTCTATTTTTTTATGGTTTTTTTCCCGCCATGCGCGCACCGTGCGCGCACGGTACGTGCACCCCGCAATTATTTTTAAAAAAAATAAAATGTTTTTTTCACCCTTCATGGTCCTTCAGGGACCCCCTGACAAAAGCTAGGGGGTCAGGAACTCTGTACCCTGCCCCCTTTTCACGTTCTCCACCTTTCTTTTAAATGGAAACACATATTTCTTTTTTTTGCATATTTCAACCCTTTCCAAATGATTTCTACCCCCAACATGACTTCTGCCTGCTAGCATAGCATTAGATCATGGAACACTGGTGTGAGCAGAGACGTCAGAAGTTCAGCACATAATGTTTCTAATCCAAAGAGCAAGATTGCTTAACTTTTCAAACCTAACAGCAAATCCAAAGTAATGTTCTGTGGGAACACATTTTTCTGGACCAATACAAAACATGCTTTTAAAAATTTAAACATACAGCCTAGTTTTTATTGTAAAATGGTCTGAAACAGCCAATGAGTTCTTTTTTTTTTTTTTAAAGTATATAAGCCTCCATTTTACAACTACCTTTCTTTTCATTTTGTCATTCTACTGAAAGACACCTTCAGAGTGCATCAAGGTCTCCTCCTCACTCCCTGAAATACGCTGCTGTTCTACCATTTTCAATTAAAATTGATTGCTGCTCAGCTCCTTGTCCCAGGTAATAAGAAGAAATAGTGAGGGGAGTGGCTATGGTGTATGAAGATTCTGGAAGAGAAACTACTATGAACCAATGCTTCTGAGTGCATCCAGATGTCCTCCTCACTCCCTGAAGTAGAGTGCTCTTCTGCCATTTACAACTAAAATTGATACCTGTTCCACTCCTTGTCCCACGAAATAAGAAGAAATAGTGAGGGGATTGGCAAGGCATTTATAGAGTAGACGGTGTACATTTCACAGATGAAGGGAACAGTCTTCCTCTTGATCTTTAGACTCTGCATCGATACTTACTTATAGGTACCAAAAAACACTCAATTAACACAATGGCTCTTTTTAGAGCCAACCAACATCCAAACACTTAAACTTTATTTTTAATTTTGATAGATAGATAGATATTGAACTTTATTCGATATGTATAAAAACAATATCAGAAAAGTACATACATGTAAAAATCCAATAAAAACAGTTAAAATTACATTTAATTTGTAACATAATTAAAATCACAAAAAACAGAAAAGTAGATACAGTCAAAGCATCAAGATGTTAGACCACTTAGGACTGCATTGATATCCTAAACCTCATCGTCATTTTCAGATAGGTTGAGATGGCTGCAAGGGCTAAGGGTGTTTCCAGGGTTTTTAATTTTTGGTAAGCCAATTTACATGAGCGTAATCCCCATGATTTAAGCAAAGGTTTTAAAAAAAGGGTCCTTGGCAATTGATAAAATCTACAAAATAGAATGCAATGAATGTTAGATTGAATCGAAAGGCCATCACAAGGGCATTTCTGTAAGTCACTGGACCAGCAATTTGGGTTAGGAAAAGTTAGAAGTCTGAAAAAAGTATTGGTACGAAAGCGGGTCAGGAGCATGCGAGTAAACGGTGATGGTTCTAAGAGTAAATATTGCTGTATACCACTCACGGTAATCGTATTTTGGTAATCTGCAATTGTACTCTTCTGTTTTTCTAGGGACCATCGTTTAGAGCACAGGTGATTTAAGACAAGTCGCTTTAGCTCCACTTTTGCTATATTAGCTAGGGTTGATGGGTCAGCAAAAAATTCGGGGTGCCCGATTTCAGTGGACAACCCTTTAACGTAATTCAACCATTTGATGTTCCTGACCTCTTTCAGTTTTAGACAGTCTGTGATAATTTCCCTATTAAATGGAGTTTCTTCATTGGTCCAGACTTTATGCCATAAGAGAAGGGGGGAAGAATTAATCGTATCCGCAATGTGAGTGAGGCCCAGTTCAGTATGCACCATATAGGTAGAAGTGCCTGGAGGGACAGCCAGAAGGTAACGTAGAAAAGCATTCTCAAGTCGCTGGATTTGTTCAACGGGATCAATCCCCCAGATCCCAGATCCATAGGTACCAGTTGAAATGCACTTCGCCCGATAGATCTGAAGTAAAGGGCTTATTGGGCGACCCCCTAGTTTTTTAGAAAAGTTGGTCAGTGCACCTATGGCTTTAGACAATGCTAGACCTCTGGCTTGAGCGGCGGCTCGCCAAGTACCTCTCTTATTGAAAGTAATGCCCAAATAAGGAAAACTATCAATATTGATTAATTTTTTGCCATTCAAAAAAATGGTGCATGGCTTTTTTCCAATCCCGAGGCCACAGGACATAGTGTAAGTTTTAGAGGTGTTAACGTTTAAGCCTCTCTTTGACATAAAGTCAGTAAATTCAGTGACTGCCCTTTGTAGCCCCATGCGAGTCTGGGACATAATTGCCGCATCGTCTGCGTAGAGCAAAATGGGGATAGGTTTACCATTGATTGTGGGGTAATCATGGAAAGTTCTGGTCAGATGGTGGCTAACAGAGTTAATATAGAGGGTAAAAAGTAAAGGAGCTAGTATACAACCCTGTCTGACACCTCGTCTGATAAAAAAAACTGTCAGAACATTCTCCATTATTACCATATCTCACGCGGGCCGATGCATCCCTATACAGCTCTTTGATAAATGATATGATGAGGGGGTCTAAGCCGATCTCTGTAAGGGATTCCCATAACTGCCTGTGTTCAACGCAATCAAATGCGGAACTGAGGTCTACAAAGGTTATGAAAAGGTTTCCTTTTTTTGCCTGGGTGTATTTGGCTATTATTAAGGTCAGGTTTAGGCCCTGTTCAATAGTACCCTTGCCTTTTCTGAAGCCGTATTGCATATCAGAAATAATATCTTGAGTGCTTAACCAATCATGTATTCTATTTAAAATAATTCGCCCGGCTACCTTCATAAGGGAGTCTAAAAGTGAGATTGGGCGATAGTTGGCGGGATTATCTCTCGCGCCTTTTTTAAAAATCGGGACGACAATTGCCTCTGGCCAGGTGGAAATAAAGCCGGTGGTGTTCAGAGAATTCAACACATTGGTTAGCAATGGGGCCCATAGGTCAGGCTGTGACTTAAAAACTTCTATTGGGACGCAATCTGGGCCTGGGGCTTTCCAGGAGGGGCTATCTTTTAAGGCCATCAATACTTCAGCGTGGTCAAAAAAGATATTTAGGGGGAAAGAGGTGAAAGTAGTTAGGTCAGGAGGAGAGTTGGCATCAGTTTCCCACTCAGGTGGGCGGTTATCCAGATCAGTAAGGTTGTATAAGGTACTGAAATGTTTAACCCAAGTTTCGGGGGTAATAGCTGAGTCCAAGATCGGGGGCTGAGAGGATCGAAAAAAGGGGGCATTGACTGCCCTCCAAAAGGCAGTATTATCCCTCTTCTCAGAGGCTTCCACAAGGGCTGACCATGCCAGCGACTTCACCTGGTTTTTCCTTGCCTGACGCTTGATACGGTAGTTATGCCTGGCTTGCTGGACCTCTAAACGATTTCTAGGGTTAGACTTCAAAGCTAGTTTCAGAAGTCGCAGGGCTTTAGAACAATCCCTGTCGAACCAGCGGTGGGTGAGTGGGGCTGATTTCTTTGGGGCTCGAGCAAGGAGAGTTTTAATTTCTGATAGAATTGCAGAGAAGGAATTTGTAATTGTCTGCGGGTTTTCTGTAGGTGACAAACAGATTTGGATATGGTCGTAAACATTGGTAACCAGGGTTTTAAAGAAAATAGGGGGGACCACTTTGTCCCATTTGAGAAAAAGGCCCATAGTGGTTCCCAACTGCAGGGGAGGAGAATAGGGGGAATTCTGCCTGACCATGTCATTAGTATACGAGGTTAACTTTAGAGTTACCTCGATAGGATAGTGATCGCTAATAACAGTGTCAAGGGTCTCCCAGGTAAGTATCGCCCCTGAGTACCTAGAAGATATAAGTGAGTAATCAATCGTGGTGTGACAGCCTCTACCCATGGTAAGTGGGTTTAAAGCACTTGGGTGGAAGGCATAGGTCATTGACAAAGGATAAATTAAAATGGGATTTTAATCCATTTAAGAGATCTCCCAATTTAGTATGGCAAAAATGATTGGGAGAATCATCCATATCAGTTGTCAGGCCACAAGTGCCTTTAAGACTCTGGGGACATAAAGGGCAATTAAAGTCGCCTACCAAGATGATTAAGGTGTCAGAGTTATTTTGAGACTCTTTTTTGATTAGATCGGATTTTAATCCATTGAGCACCGAATCAACATGTGAGTTTGGGATATTATTATAAAAGTTGACCAGGACAACGTTTTTAAAGGAGCCGCCAGTCAAACTGATTAACTGATAGTATGAAGACCCTGTGATATAAGTTGGTTTTAATCGGAATTCTACAGAAATATAAGTCGTAAGTCCTCCCTTGTTTCTGCCATGGAGGCTGGGAGAAGCTGGGGTATGAAAAGTCTGGTACCCTAGAAGATGAAGCTCTGTAGTGGTCCAGGTTTCCTGCAGGCAGATGATACTGTATCGTGAAACGATTTGAATCCATGCGGCATTAGACAATTTGTCGAGGAGACCTGCCACGTTCCAAGACAAAAGGCTATCGCCCAGGAGGGACTCATCCGTACCAATAATACCAGTCATAGGGTCTGTTACAGGCTCAACAGTTTCTAAAAGATGCGGGGAGATTTTAGGGGGAGGAATATCTTTGTGAGCCGAATAGGTGAAAAAAAGATTAGTGATCGGACCAGCGGGCAAAAGCGTTGACTCCAAAGATGAAAAATGAGGAGCAATATCAGAGGTTTGCGTCCACCCCATGTTGTTAATGGGCAAGGTGTTATTCTTGGGATTAGGGTTGTGTAGTACTGGAATGAGCGGCGAAATACTCATGATAGGGGGATTGTCAATCATGAATCCAGGATTAGGAAGTCAATCCTGTTCGTCCAGGCCTGAGAAAGTAGCATATCTGTTTGAAGTTGGAATGGTGAAATGGGATGTCTCGATGATAGCCCTCGATGATGGGTATGAAAGTGTGGAATTTATCAAAAGAGAACGGGGGTAAAAGTAACTTAGATCGACCATTGAGATTCCTGGGCCCCTACCCGGGGTATACCAGTCCGCTATGTGTGGTAGCACCCTACGGTCTCGAAAGTTAATTATAATGACATCACCCTGTTTGTGCTTAGGTCTAGGGCCCAACCAATTCAGTCTCCTGACATGTAGTATTTCGCCATTAATTTCAGGGGGGAGTGGTCTATTTTGAGTCAGCCAGTGCACTACTTTATTTTTGAGTTCCTGGTAACTCTCTGTTTTACCCTGAACGAGCACAGGGACCCCACTACGTAAGGAGCCGCTTCGGGGGGCAAGTCAATGTGGGAACTTTTATCCAGTTTGTAATCTGAGGGAGGCTGCCTATTGATGTTATTGCCCGGGGGCGCTACGGGGTTGGAGGTTTGATCTTCTCTTGAATCCCCCTTAACAGTGAATTGTTTCTCTGGTATGGGCTGGGAAACTTGTATGTTCTGTGTGTGATTCGATATGTTAGACTGAGTAGTTGTTTGAGTGAGGGGAAGAGGCATAATAGCCTCAGTGGGATTGGGAGGCTGTGTCGATGGTGTTAGAGGCCTGGATCGTGAGAGAGTTGATATTGATTGGGGCATAGTTTTGGGCACATCCAGATGGCAGTCTTTTCTCCTTTTTTTTGTTGGAACAGTAAGGATTTTTTTTGCTACGGTCTTCGGGCAGGAAAACCTATTTTTTGCGGGTTTTCTTTTAGAAGTCGTGGCAATATAAGTGGAGGATGAGTCCACGGGGGAAGTGCCCGTTAAAGAATGGGAGTTGGAAGGAGATATGTCAGTTTCGTTTAAGATAGGCACTATATCTGTTGGATCGCAAAGTTGCGCGGGGGAACCAGGGTCGTTGGATAGTTCAGGATCCGAAGTCCTGATTGACGGTGAGGGAACCTGTTGGATGTGGCCCAAAGAGGAACGCTTCTGAAACACAGGGTCCAATGATAGACGGCGTTCCGTGATGGCAATCTCTTTTTCTGGCACAGAAGCCGCCCTGGTAATAAAATGATCTAGGGTCCCCCTAACTGAGCCCCCTACCAGGGAAAGCCTTGTTTTTGTAGATTGTGTGGCCATGTTAATCTACTTTTTTTTTTTTTTTTTTTAACTTTAAACACGAATAAAAATGGGAACCAATGCTAACATGCAGTGAAGGGAATAGGACACATAAACCAGAAGACAGTCAACGGCTGTAGAGAACAGCCCTCTTGTACCCAAAGGAGAGACAGAACAGATGGCAGTCACCTGGCTCTGGAGCGAGATGTAGCGTTTGGGTAGGCAACGAAAGGGGGGTGGCCCAGCCCAGCCTCGGTCGGCCTTGGACGGCCGTAGACGGCCCGCCCTTTGCCCGGGCTTAGCCCGGCGTGTCCCGCTGCGCGTCCCGCGAAGCGGGAGGCGCGAGGTCCTTTTGAAGTCCGCCGCCGGTGCAAAGGGAGGGGCTGCTGATTGTGACACTGCCCCCAGCTGCTTCTGGTCCAGGTAGTTCTGCGGTGGTCAGGTCGGGCCAAATCGCTCACCATACGCTGCGCGTCCCGCGAAGCGGGAGGCGCGAGGTCCTTTTGAAGTCCGCCGCCGGTGCAAAGGGAGGGGCTGCTGATTGTGACACTGCCCCCAGCTGCTTCTGGTCCAGGTAGTTCTGCGGTGGTCAGGTCGGGCCAAATCGCTCACCATACGCTGCGCGTCCCCCTCTATTGCAGTGTCCTGCGGAAGCTAGAACTCTTGAGGTAGAGGTAGTGGATCTCGAATTGTTTGGAAATGTGTCCCTTTTGGAGCAAAGACCTCCTGGACCCGGGAGTTTTTTAAGCTTGCACCAAGAAGATCTCGGGCACCGGAGCTCCGACCTCCAGACTTTATCAAGCTGGATTCATTAGCTGCTCGGATTCCTTGGAGCTTTCAGGAGCTCAGACCTTTCCTTGAGCCTGGACCCTCCGGCCCTCGGGAGATGAACTTCTCTGCAGTTTGTTTGCTCAGAGCGCTGTGTTTTTTTTTCTTTTCTCTGGAGACGCCCCGTCTTGGCTTCTCTTCTGCAAGTTCCCCTCTTTCGTTATGCATATAAGTAGGTCAAATGAAGCAGTATTCTTGAAGACCCCACTCCTTTTTTTTCCTCCCAGTCTCGGCAATGCAGCGAAAATCTGTTGTGCAACACTGCCACTGCTGGTCATTCAGTATAATCTGCAGATGGAAAAGTGCACTGCTGGTATTTCAGTATAATTCGTATTTAGCAACCGGATTCATGTTCAAGCGGAGACCATCATTCTTCTTGCACTGCCAATTTCTGCATCTTAGTTCTCCCAGCTCCTAATCCAGTGGAACGCAACGGTAGACCCACGCAGCTAGAAAATGGTTAATTTTATTTTTTATGCAATTTTTTTGTCGCATCACTATGCTTCCCCTGCGCAGGCGTACAAACTGCAACCATGCGCCGGTGCAGGCTCCCTTGCACCATGGTTCAAGGATGCCTGAGTGGTGGGGAGATTGTTCTTGTGCAGGAAGGGACACCTTCATGCACAAAAACAATCAAAAGAGGCCTTTTCCTCTTTCAATGCATGCCGTAGAATGGAGGACGCACTAAAAGAGGAAAAAACGAGGAGAAATAAAAACATTTCTCCTCGTTGTGCCTCGCAACACCACCTCTAGGGTGGCGTAGCATTCACACGCATCTCCAGAGTTACGATTTCTCGTAAACCTGGAGAAGTGTCTAGTTCTTTTTGTGTTGCGTGGGAACACCCACAACAACACCCATGGAACGCCCCTTCAACGCACAGTGCTGCGTGTGAAGTGGCTGTATTTATGTGGAGATTAAAAGTCACGCAGGGTGGCTTTTCCTCTCCTTGTAAATATGGAGGAGCTCCCTGCGCCACCAGTACATTATGAAAAGTGACGTAGTGGTGGCGCAGGGGCTTGTTAATCTTCCCCTGAGATATTAAGCAAATTAAGGGTAAGACAGACAAAGGGAGAGAGACAGAAACAGAGACAGAGAGCAAGGAACTGAGAAGGAGTAAGGCAGTTAGAATGACTGAGACACATGGAGACAGGGAGAGATACATGGTTGAAAAAGTAGTGATGGAGGCAGTAAACCTAGGGGAGTAGTATAGAAGGAGTGAGGGAGTTACGAAAGAGCAGTAAAGGAAGAAGAGAGAGAGAAGGGGAATGAGAAAAGCAGAGTGAGGAGAAGTGAAGAAAAGGGAGCATGAAATTGAAGGGGTGAGAAATACAGATATTTCAAACTTACTTGACCAACAAAATAACTTAATTATAAATAAATGGGTTTTTTTAATTGCTAGAAAAAAGGATTACATTTCCTAAATTTTCTTTCTCGATCTGAAAAAAAAGAAAAAAAAGTAGTAATATTTAACAATACATTTTAGAATACAGTACGCATATTTTCATATTTAACAAAGTAATTTTTTGCCCTTTTGTTGCTGTTTTCAGAATATATTGAATTTCACTGCAAATTGTGAAATCAATTGCATTCATCACTTAACAGCGGGCAAAAAAATTAACAATCTGAAAGATTGTTTAAAAAAAGCCCTGAATTTCTCCTCAGTAAAACATACCTTGATAGAAATGTAACATATATATAAAAAATATCATCTAAGAACAATAACTGTTTGCAATAAATAACGTCTGTAAATCTTGTTGCTTAATCTCATACACCAAAATATTATCTGTCAAAGAAGTCCACAATAGAAACAGTTACCTTTCCATGAGGCCAAATGATAATTTTTAAATTCTTTTTCGGTGAAATATCCAATGGTAATCCTATAAAATCGAAATAATGGTTTCTTCAGATGCTGCAATTTGTATCTAAAATTTTGGTTTTAGAAAAATTAAGTAGGAATTTGGTAATTCTGCAGGCAAACGTTGCTTGAAAATCAATTGTGAATCATTACACAGTGTCCAGCCTTTTTCACATTTTAGATAAACTGTGTAATAACCAGAAGTTATAGAAGGTCCATCATGGAAAATTATTGCAACTGCAACAAAAGTTTTTCCAAATATTGATAATTGATTTCCTGTAAACTTCTTTATTAAAGTGTCCAATTTTGTTCCATCAGCTCTACAACGTTGCATCATTAAAATTACATACTGTCCATATTTCTTTAAAAAAAACGTTGATAACATTTCTGATTTACATTGAGAACATTCCATGTTGTGATTTGCATCTTTAACTAATTTACTAAAAGTCACTGATTTACTCTCTGGTAATGTTAAATATATGAACCTTTCAGAATCAACATTAGAGCTGCATGTGTTCAAACAGTTTTCACAACTATGTTCCCATTTATAAGAGAGACCAAACATATTTTCTATTTCTACCCCTTCATCTTCCAGTACCATAAGCATATACATTAAGAATTCCTGTGCATCTTGCTGGACATTTTGAGTAAACTGTGTACATCCAGAACATACATCTAAAAGATTTCTAACATCAGAAGCACTTTCTATTTTAGTTTTATCATTACTCAGCTTCTCATAAAGGAAACTCAGCAGAGAACAGAATCTTTTTTCATGATTTAGTATTATCTCCTCTTTCAAACTTTCAAGATAAAATACAACATTCAGCACTACATTAGCGTAGCAGTTGACACCAGAGCTATTTTCAAAATGACAACCAACAACCTCTTCAGCATTGTCCTTTTTCTTTTTGCTTGCAATCACATCAGTCTCTATTTGTTTACTCTTCTGTACATCCTCATTACAGATATTCTCAATTCTCCTTTTCCGACAAACAACACGTTTTTCAAACTCAGGATACTGACCTAAATGAGGAGCATAGCTTCTTCTTAATCTATTATATTCCTTTACACAGTTTGCATCAGCACTAACTTTTGACTCATCAAAGTCTATCATGAATAAACCAGATATTTTTTTCACGCGTGACAAAGCAACATATGCCATACCTTCTTTAAACACACTAGATCCAATGTTTACAAAAGCACTATCTACAGTTAATCCTTGAGATTTGTGAATAGTTACAGCATAAGCTAGAGAAAACGGAAACTGCTTCCTACGTACATATAAGTCTTTCACAAGCAAGAAACAAACTGAACAACGACTAATGTCTTTAACCTCTTCAATCTGATCAAATTTTATTTTTAAAAAATCAATTCCATCTTTTTTCTGGTAATTAACAAAACCCACAACTTTACCCATAGCTCCATTCACTAAACCTTTTTCTACATCCAAATTACGTCTTAAAATTACTTGACAGTTCATACATACATAAAGATTCTTTTCTAAACCAGCTGTTTTTGATATGTTTTTCTCTAGAGAATCCAATTTAGTTGTTAATTTGCTTGTCAATATAATAGTTATTCCTTCATGCTGTATTTTATCCACAGCTTCCAGTTTTATAATCTCTTCATTTTCCAATTTCAAAAGTTCTTGATTGAATATAGAGCATTCATGTAGTGTTGGCATTAAGCAGATTGCAGTATTTTTTCCAGCAATTTTCTTGTATATTTTCTCTGGAACTATTTGTTCTGTTGGAAACAAATTACATAGCAATCGACTCTGTAAAGCTTTTCTGCCATGTTCTGTGAGTAGTCCAATTCTGATATCTTTGAGAATACTTGCATAATCATCATCATTTGCTTGCCGCATATTGGTAATGAGTTCTTTGTACTCAAAGTATGTCCAAATATTCACATTACCTATACTTCCTAATGACTTTTTCGTGTCTTCATGTGTAAGAGTATGAAATACTGGTTGTCCTTTAACTGGAGTGAGCTGCAGTAGATCCCCAAAATAACATGTTTTTCTCCAAATAGCACGTCATAGTTTGTCTTTAGAATTTGCTGCATTCTTAAATGCACAAAGGCAAGCATTAAGTTTGATACCATGCATACCTCATCAATAATGAGAACTTTCATTTTTTTCAATACTCTTGAAACTTCAAAACATGCTTCTCCTGTTAGCTTGTGGTATTGTATTTTGTTCTCATGCTCTACTGGTAACATTAGCAAACGACGGAGGGTAATTCCTTTTATGTTATATGCTGCTAGCCCAGTTGGAGCAGTAACAACACAAGACAAAGTTGAATCAGTTTTTTTCTGTAGGTAGCTTCTAATTACTTTAATTAAGAAACTTTTTCCAGTTCCAGCTTGTCCACTCACATACATTCTGATTGGTTCAAATGATGTGCATGAGCACTCTTTATTTTCATGTAGTAATCCATGATCAATTTGTTTTGTGACTTCCTCATAAATTTGTTGTTGTTCATCATTCAGTTGTTGTTCCAAATTTGGTAAGTTTATTAAATCTTCCTGAGCTTGATTCATAGCTGTTTCCACTTCAGTCATGGCTATTGCAGCTTAATTTTCTACAATTGGTTGTCCTAGGGGATCTTGACTGAGCGAATTGGTTGTCCTAGAGGATCTTGACTGAGCGTCCCAGAACTTTGACTGTCTTGAGAACTGTCTCTAGCTACTTCAGCTGCAATTGTTGCTTCTTGTTCAATTTCTTCATTTAACATTTGTACATAAGTTGTGAAAGTACTGCATTCTATGGTATATTTGCATGCATTAAAGGAATCTTCATAGCTTTGAAAATGTCCAAGTAATTAATCCTCTGAACGCCATGATTTAAACAACTGTAAAAGTGCTAAGTGGTAAAATTCCTTCTTGTCAGTAGTGTCGCAACTCAGCTCTCTGTGATTAATCAAACTTCCTTTTGTTTGTTTTACCAAACATCCTTCCTCACCAATGACTTTATATTTTCCATTGTTGATGTCTTCTGTGGTATTCCGTTTAAAAATGTAGTTCTGCAGCACTTCATAGAGACACATGTTCTCAAGATGATGACTTCTCTTTGGGTAATATGTGTCCAACATGTTTGTTCTTAAAATGTCTGTACTTTCAGGTTCGTACTCTGCTAAACATTCAATTTCTCGAATAGATTTTAGTACCCGATTTCTCATTCCTGCAAGGCCTAAACTTACCGAAATTTTTCTTCTGGATTTGGAGTACAGACTTGCAGATGATAACCTATCTGAGCATTCGTATGACCCAATTTCTCGATGCGATAACATCTTTAAACTGAAACTGTATAGCTTTTTATTGACAGTCTTCTTGTGAGAAATCTCTTCCCACATTTCTTTCAATTCCGTTTTCTCAGATTTAGTGATGTAAGATGTGACATACCGAGCAATAGCAATAGAATTGTCAGCTACATACTGAATATCCATGTTAGCATTCCACATGGATAAAATGACTGGGTTGTAGTCAATTATATATTTTGACTCTTCTTTTCTTCTTAGGTTGTAGGTATTTTTAGGCGATTTTCTTGTAATAGTATGTCGCACAGCTGACATAAAACTGTTTACTCTTCCTTTTGAAAGAACAGGTCGTGGAAATCCAAATCGACATTTTGTGTAGAATTTATCTTTACTCTTGTACTTTCGTCGACAGTATTTTCCACACCGATGACTTTGGAAACGTAAAACTTGCTCTTTTAAGTTTTTTTCTTCTGTGCTTTTAGGTATAGCACATGTTGCACATCCTTCAATGAAAGATAAAACTGCATCATCAGAATCTGTTCCAAATTTTGGGGCATCCTTGATCCACAACAGCATATGAATATGAGGAGCACCTCTTGCTTGGTACTCTTTTCTCCAAAAGAAATCCACAACTTCTCCAAGAGGTGGATTTTTTTTATTGCAGATGAAGGACATCATAGCCTCAAATCTATGATTGAAATATCTGCAAACATTAACCGGATCCATTGAGCACAATTCTCCTGCTGTCTTGTATTGGATGTTTTCACTATTTGAATTTGCCTCTCGAAGAAAATCCAGTAAATCATCCCAACCTCCTCAGGACAGCTTAGGGTAAGGAACCATGTAGGAGTTCCTAAATTCCGTAACATACATTTCAATTCTCCATGGCGTCGGTACCAATATTCATTAGTCCCACGCTGACAAGCCATCAGATTAATCAATTGAGATTCGAAATGATCATCTCGCTGTTGCACTTTGTTCAGAAAATCCTTTGCAGACACATTATGTAGATGTACTCCAGTTTTGAAAATGTGATTTACTGCATAAGATAGTGCAGATACGTCACTTTCAAATAAAAGATGGAACAAATAAGGAATACTTTGACGAAATCTTGGATCTTCTGCATATAATCTTGTAATCCGATACTCAGAAGCAGGAATCTGTACTGGACGTTCATCATATCGTCCACCTTTTCCTGTAGGAAACAGCTGGGGAAAACAAGGAGCTTCCAAGCTCTCCTCCCATACACTCACGGGAGTTCCTTTTGCTTTTTTCATCTGAAACAGATCAATAGTGTTTCCCATAACTTCTTTAGAATGAAGAGGATGTATGCTGAAATGTTCATAAATTTCTTCTTCTTTTGACTTATCCACTTTTTCAATTTGCCCAGTTGGTATTCCTGTGTCTGCTAGTAAAACTTCTTCATCTTCATCCATATAAATTGATTCATACCATTTATTATTTCTTTTCAAATATAAATTTGCTCTTTGTACTTTTCGTACATCTACCAGCTCCTGCCAAATTTTCTTATTCTTTGTAGGTACACCATTAACCAGAATAACTAATGGTTCAGTTTCCAAACTATCTGCATCAATTGTTTCAATATTTCTTTTCAAATCTAATGGCAAATAGACAACTCTTCCTTTTAAACCTCTTTGTAAATCTGAAGGAGGTAATTTACCTGTTTTGGGCTCCATACGAACTATAGTCTGAAACGGATGGACACATTGAATGAGTATAGACTCACACGTATTTAAATCACTAAGTTCTGCAGGAATATCAACCAATTCTAAATTATTATGTACAGCTCTATCTGGCATTTTATTTTCTTCTAACTTGTTATAACAGTATTTACAAATAAGCCGATCTTCACCCAATTCAAAACAATTTTCCAGAAACAAATATGTAGCAAAATCCTCCCACTTAGAATTATTTTCTTTTGAAATTTTTTTATAGAGATCAACATTCCTTGGTTGAGTTTTATAATGGCTTCTCCGGCAACAAATACAAGTAATATTTGGTCTTTCATTAGAGATGATAGTAAATTTTGTCATTTGATCTTCAAATGTTTTACTAACAGTGGGTTCTACATTCTCTTCCACATTTTCTTCAATAACTCTGTCATTTCCTGCACTTTCTTGCTCTGGACCAAAGTAACAAAACTCAATATCCTCACAAACCTTCTTCACATCTGATACAGATCCACGGAACAGAGCACTATTCAACTCATGTAACTTTAGTGCTGGACTTTTAGCAAAATACAATCTTCTCACAAACTTTCTCATTTCAGTATGATGAACTGCCAGCATCCTAAAATGGTGAAAAACACTTTGACAAACTTTCCTAGAAAGGCAAGCCAGAGAATGTCCTTGCAAACCAGTATTCTCTCTCACTCTGCATGGATCTAGTCTTTTAAGCACCTTAACCTTCTGTTTAACACTTTTTTTTACTATATTCTCTTAGAAAGTCACGAAATGTATCAATCGATTCCTGTCGTACAGTACAAATACTACTATAATTCCAAGTGTACACTGGGGCTTTAGGACGTCTCCCCATAACCTCATCAGCTAACACTTCTTCCTCATTTCTTGGAACCATTTTCTCCTTTTCCATTACACAACCATCTTTAACTTCATATGCTCGACCACTGGTGTCAACTGCATGCAGCAAATTATTACTTTGAAGATAACTCTCTTCATTAAAAAATGGTTCAGTACTTGAACTATGCTTCCATTCTCCTAAGAACACTTTACAAAAGTTATTTTTTTTCACTTCTCTTTTTCTTTTGCTTTTTGACTTCATTACATTGACTAATTTATCTAATGTACGGATCCTGTTCAAAATTAAAATGAATAGTTTTCTTTTTAATTCCAAAGCCTTTGCAACAATTGATTCAATATGTTTCTTTTTCTTATAAAATTTGGCTTTCGTCCTATATTTTTTCATATCCTTTAGCAAATTGAACATCACTCTTCTCTGAAACATTTTTCTACGAATGTTTTTAAAATCTATTTTTCTTTTTAAGTCATTCTTTCTTACTTCTGATTGTACATTAGCATTTAGTATATTCTGTCGATTGTCTATTTTTTCTACTTGAAACACTATTTCCAGTGGATATATTTTTTACATTTTTTCTTTGCTTGTGGATATTTTTTATAAAATCCTTAGTCTGCTTACCAGAAGGCTTTTTCTTTTTTCCAACATGAGGTTCTTCAACTCATTTTTGTTGTCCAGTTGTCTTCAAATATAGATGTTGTTGCTGTTCTTTTCTCTTTCTTGATTTTATAGGCATCTTTAATTTATTTCAGTGTTGTTCAGCAATACCTGAAAGAAACTAAAAAAAAAATACCTTTATGTAATTTAAATATATTACTATATTTTTTATGAGCTTTTCAAATCCTATCATATGAGCTGTCTCTTTCCTACGACTGCAAGTCTTACACAATAAAAGCTACACAAATTAAATCTCTGACAACAATTCCTGTGTGCACACAGACTCATGGTGTGATTCTAGGCAGAAAACGATATTTGATTGGCAATTTCAAAGCACATTTACTACTGTGGTTTTGCAAGTGATAATTACTGTAACAGCCTGACACATTTTCCTTATAGTTTAGAGAGGCAGAAAAGAGCACATGTCCTAACAGCTACTTGAGAGCATGAGCATGTGGAACCTGGGTGAGTGATTAGACTAGAGCAAAGGAAATGAGCCTTGGTGATGTTGAATATGATAGCGTTACACACTACTATCTAAAATACCACACAGTGCTGAATACTTAGCATGGGAGTGCAGGAGAAGCAGCTGCCTGTGTGCTAAGAGCGTGCTTCTGGAGACTGTGTATTTTCAGGTGCAAGAGAGATCTGCATGGACGCTTGCACAACTGCATGAAGACTGCAGAGATGTTTGTAAGAGTACATGTGGGGTAAGGGTTAATTGGAGTTTTGAACATGTAGGGTCTACCTCACCCATTGCAGGTGTGTAAGGAAAATCTACCCTGTTGTTTTCAAATGTGTTAGCATTTGCCTCTCATTTGTGAGATATTGATTTGTGCTGAATTCTAGCCATCACAGTTCAAGAAAACAAGCTGCCCCTTTCCTACGAATGCAAGTCTTACAGAACCAGACCAACACAAATTAAATCTCTGACAACAATTCCTTTGTGCACACAGACTCATGGTGTGATTCTAGGCAGAAAACGATATTTGATTGGCAATTTCAAAGCACATTTACTACTGTGGTTTTGCAAGTGATAATTACTGTAACAGCCTGACAAATTTTCTTTATAGTTTAGAGAGGCAGAAAAGAGCACATGTCCTAACAGCTACTTGAGAGCATGAGCATGTGGAACCTGGGTGAGTGATTAAACTAGAGCAAAGGAAATGAGCCTTGGTGATGTTGAATGTGGTAGCGTTACACACTACTATCTAAAATAACACACAGTGCTGAATACTTAGCATGGGAGTGCAGGAGAAGCAGCTGCCTGTGTGCTAAGAGCGTGCTTCTGGAGACTGTGTATTTTCAGGTGCAAGAGAGATCTGCATGGACGCTTGCACAACTGCATGAAGACTGCAGAGATGTTTGTAAGAGTACATGTGGGGTAAGGGTTAATTGGAGTTTTGAACATGTAGGGTCTACCTCACCCATTGCAGGTGTGTAAGGAAAATCTACCCTGTTGTTTTCAAATGTGTTAGCATTTGCCTCTCATTTGTGAGATATTGATTTGTGCTGAATGCTAGCCATCACAGTTCAAGAAAACAAGCTGCCCCTTTCCTACAAATGCAAGTCTTACAGAACCAGACCACCACAAATTAAATCTCTGACAACAATTCCTTTGTGCACACAGACTCATGGTGTGATTCTAGGCAGAAAACAGTATTCCTGGGTGATACCAGTACACCTTAACTTATGGTGAAGACATACTCCATAATATCTTACAAGTTCAAGGCAGTTAAATATCTTCCAAAACATAAAATTTAAAACACAACTTTAAAACAAGAATCACATTTATATTTTTTATATCAAAATGAACCACATACATCCCCTCTCAAATTCATAACTCACCTTTACAAGTAGTTAGTTGAGAAAGAAATGTGGCACTCACACAGCAGATTATCAGAGCCAGAATCTCTGAACTGTACACCTCTCAGCAGAACCAGTAAATGGCAATCTTTCCCTCTCTTTTTTCACACATATACATGTTAACTTCAAATCACAGTGTTTCCCACATTTTTTCAAATGGAAACACACATTTCTATTGGTTGCAAATTTCAACCCTTTCTAAATGATCCCTACCCCCAACATGACTTCTGCCTGCTACCATAGCAACAGGTCATGGAACACTGGTGTGAGCAGAGAGGTCAGAAGTTCAGCACACAATGTTTCTAATCCAAAGAGCAATAGTGCTTGACTTTTCAAACCTAACTGCAAATCCAAAGTAATGTTCTGTGGGAATACATTTTTCTGAACCAATACAAAACATGCTTTTAAAAATGTAAACATACAGCCTAGTTTTTAGTGTTGAATGGTTTGAAACAGCCAATGATTTCTTTTTATTTAAAAACAAGTATGTAAGCCTCCATTTTACAACTATCTTTCTTTTCATATTGCCATTCTACTGAAAGACACCTTCTGAGTGCATCCAGATCTCCTTGAAAGATGTTCACAGTGTGGATTGTAGGTCACAGCTATGTCTTCTGGAGTGAAAAGTACGCAGAAAAAAGAGGTATTGTGAAAGACCTTACTTTGCCAAATGTAGATATTAAATGGATTGGTCAGAGAGGGTTAAAGTGGCACCAATTAATGCCTTTGGTGAAATCCTTTCTACATCTCCCACAGCCTAACCTTATAATTGTGCACTGTGGTGGAAATGACCTAGGCACTTTAACTGGGGTAGGTCTGGAAATGCTTGTTAGGGACACCTTTGTGCAATTGATGTCACTTTTTCCACAAACTACCTTTGTATATTCTAATATATGCCAAAGGCAAAAGTGGAACTGGTCCAACCAATATTGTCCGCAGATTGACAAAGCAAGAAAGCACGTCAATAAGTCTGTTTCTGCTTTCCTCAGAGACTATGGTATGGGTTCTATATACCACAACAACTTGCGTTACAACATGCAAGGCATTTATAGAGGAGACGTTGTTCATTTCACAGATGAAGGCAACAGAGTTTTCCTCTTGAACTTTAGACTCTGCATCGGTACTTACTTGTAGGTACAAAAAAACACCCAATGAACACAACGGCTCTTTTTAGTGCCAACCAACATCTAAACACTTAAACTTGATTTTTAATTCTATTTTTTTATGTTTTTTTTGCTGCCGTGCGCTTCAGGGACCCCCTGACAAAGGCTAGGGGGTCAGGAACTCTCTACCCTGCTCCCTTTTCACTTTCTCCACCTTTCTTTTTCCCTGTCACACACACAACACACAAAATGGCGGCCAACACTTCCTAATTTCGACCGATTCGAATGTTGACTGTCATGAATCCACCAATCAGAATTACGCTCACGCACGGCACCGTGCGCGTACCGTGCGCGCATGGTGCGCGCACGGTGCACGGCTATAGATATGTATGTGCTTTTAACTGCAATTTTCTCAGGAACTACTGAACAGATTGACACCATATATGCAAAAGGCACATCCCTGACCTGAGGACTACCTCTTTGCCAAATTTCAAGTAATTCTGTTCAGCCGTTCGGGCTGTACCTTCGACTAAAGGTCCTATGTGAAAATGCATGGGGAAAACGCATTTTGGGACCACCCTTTTTTCTCGGCCCCCGCTTGACGAATCACCCCAAGACTTTCAGGGTAGGAGCTGAGCAGAGCGCCCCATTAGTTTTGAAAATTTTGTGAGGATTCGTCAACCAGCACTAAAGTTATTAAAAATAGAATTTTGAGATTTCCTATGGAGACACGGTCCTAACTACCGTCCGCCAGTAGATAATATGTATATATATATAGAAAATTTTAAAAAACATAGGATTGAGGTACATTAGACTTACAAATTTTCATTTAAAAAACCTTTGAAATTCACTGAAAAAAACATAGGTTTCAGGCACGTTATAGTTAGAAATTAGCAGATAAAAAACCATAGAAATTCACTGAAAAAACCATAGGTTTCAGGAACGTTATAGTCAGTTGGACATTTCACTTGTATAAAACCATAGAAATTCCGGCGTTCTAGTTAGTTCAGCTAACTATAACTCGCACCCCCGCAATGCACTGCTGGTGACGTCACATATTACATCATTGATGACATGGTCAGTGACATCACTGATGACATGTCAAATGACATCACTGATGACATTATCCACGTGAAAATCTGATGCACCTCCTCACACCTGAATATAACCTTTGATACACCCACTCTAAAATACAGACTACCATTAGACACATCAATACCAGTTACTAAATAGGCACTGACTGATTCCTAGGATTACAGTGGAGGAGTGTGGCTCAATGGTTAGAGCGGCAGACCCTGAAGCAGAATTCTGGCCAGGGACCAGGGTTCGATTCCCGCCTCGGCGGGGCTCAGGCTCAATTTCCTCGGACCTGTCTATTCTCGCCTCGGTGCCTATTCTAATCACGGGCCCCACACTGCAACTCTGGGCAATAGCTTGCTTAGCCTCCACACCGGCCCCAACAGCGCTAAGGATGCCTGGCTTCACCCTGGGGGAGGGGTTCCACAGCGGTATGAGTATCAGTGCCAGGAAACCGCAAAAGGCGACACCGCAAGGTGGCCGTCTGGTGACAGTGCGCTCTATAAGTACCTTGACATTTACATTTACATTTACACACACATCCACTCATTCACACATACAGTTACTCATACATGCAGTCACTCATCAATATAACACTATCATATGCACTCATACACCTATACAGACATTCACATACTGCCACATATCCATATTTACTCACACACCAAGTCAGTCATGAAAAGAATCAATCATACTTCCAGTTACTCACCTATACAGTTATACAGACACCACTTCATTTATTCATACAGATACTAACACATAATTACTTTCTTATAGATTCACTGATACTAATACACACTCATCCATGCAGCCACATTCAGAATTACTGACTCTCACATATAGTTATTTATATACACCAACGCTCACATATACTGCCTTTTACATATGTAATTACTTGCACATGTACCACTGAGATATCCATTCATTCACCAACACACCCATACACACACTCACCCACCCATACAGCTGTTTCCACATGCACTCTTGAACCCGTACACCCAGTGAATCAACCACTCACATATCTATGCACAGAGTCACACACCTCCCACCCATACACACACTCAGGCAGCCATACAAATACTCAGGCAAGCAATCAATAACCCACATAGACACTCATGCAACTGCTCACCAACCCATGCAGCAGCTTACACAACAGACAGATACAGACTTTCACTCAGTTTATTCACTAACCCATGCATTCAGTAAGACACATTTAATCACTCACTTATACAGTCAGTCACGTACCTACTAAATCCTCCAAACAGACACTTATACACCCACTCTTTCTTCAACACAGCTTGGCATATATATAAAACAAATTTAAACTTTACAGAAACACACAGTCACTGGATGATGTAATCAGTGATGTCATCGGTGATGTCATTTCACATGTCATCAGTGATGTCATCAGTGATGTCACTGACCATGTCATGAATGATGTAAAATGTGACATCATCAGCAGTGCATTGCGGGGGCGCAAGTTATAGTTAGCTGAACTAACTATAACGCCGGAATTTCTATGGTTTTATATAAGTGAAATGTCCAACTAACTATAACGTTCCTGAAACCGATGGTTTTTTCAGTGAATATATATATATGTATATGCAAGGTATGCAAAAGCAGGCGCTGACACCGTGAGACAGATTTTTCAAAGAGAAAGTGTTTATTCCATAGGGTTGCCCAGACACGTTTCGGCGGATAAGACCGTCTTGTTCACTACATCTGGTCTCTATGCAATGTTACTTATATTTACATGGACGTGGCACAAAATACATTGGTTGTCACAGCAACCGTTACTCCTTGGAAAGGAAATGGAAAAAATACAACTTCTTGGTGTAATTAATGAAAAGTGAAGAATTTCTCACATTTTCCAACTAATAGTAAAAAATATAATATAATTTAAACTAAACAGGCATATTTGTACTGTTGTGGGATACACAACATAGATACCAATTAAATGTTAATACAAAAATGAATGTGAGTGTATTAGAGATGAGTGGGACCACAAACAAATTACAATACCAGCGTATGAGTGTATTAATCAACGCTAAGAAAGCAATGAAATATTACTCTGATGCATTAGTAATTTCGCATTTGTAAATTGCGTTTTTTAAGAAAACATGGAAAGATATCTCATGGATTCCTATATTGTTAGTAATGCATATAACATAAATGGTACTTATACCCGGTATTCCTAGTGCAGCCCAAGTGGGCAGGATGAATACGACATTTATGGTACATATCATGTGGCCTATGTTGGTTTGCTATATACTCATATTCAGTATGATTAAGAACAGACAAAGTTAAAATATACCCGTTAATCAGTAGAGATATATGTGAAAAAAATGTGTGTTCCAAAGTGTAAAAATAAAATAAAATAAAATAAGATGTGTGCCATACGAGACTAGATATATTGTGTTAAATAAAAGAAAAGAGAGATCCACATGCTGTGGATAGGGTAAAAAAGCGAGAGCAGCAAAATGTGTTTCATTAATATTGGGAGGCTTATGTTGTTTAAATTACAGATGTACATTTAAAGCCCCATCAGCATTCATCCCATTAGGGATTTTACAGTCCAATAGTATAATATACCTGAATTCCAATCTCCTCAGGCACAATTGTCTATTTCCTCCCCTTATGTTTTTGGCAATGCTGTCGATCACAAAATAGGAATGTTCCTCTGCTTTGCCCCCATGGTGTGAATTTATATGCCTCGCTACGGGATACGTTGGGTCATCATTTGTGATGGCTCTTAGATGCTGTAGTATCCGGACATGTACGGGATGTATTGTGCAGCCCACATACATTTTGTTGCAGGTGAAGCGAAGGACATATACAGCGAAATCCGTTTTACATGAGTAGCATCCCCGGATTTCAAAAGGGGTATTCCTAAGGGGAAGGGGAATGGTTCTAGTGTTCACACCATATTTGCAGGCCTTACATTTTGAGCCCTTCAGAAAACCTCTCTGAGGTTTCAGCCAATTTCCCCCTTTGTTATGTACTAGTGCGTTGCAGACTAGTTCTTGGCGCATACTCTTCGCTCTCCTGAACGTGAGTTGTGGAAACTTAGTACACGTTGATCCAATAATAGGATCACTGCGTACTAAGGGCCAGTGTCTGTGTAGTATCTTCCTTAGATTTGTGTGGTAAATGTTGTATCCAGTAATCAGTCTAGGAGTATTGTCTGTCACTCCTGGTGTGTATTGCTTTCTTTCTTTAAAAATCAAATCTTCTCTTTTGATTTTTTCACATTTCTGTTTTGCCATTGTTAGTGTCTTAGCTTTGTATCCCCTGCTCTTTAGTCTTGTGAAAAGACTGTCAGTTGAATTTTTGAGACTGTCTAGTGTGCTACAGTTTCGTTTCATCCTCAGTCCGCATATGGATTGCTTTCTATAAGATTGGATGGATGAAAACTGTTAGCATGAAGAATAGCATTCCCAGATGTAGGTTTTCTAAAAGTTTTAGATTTTACTTTGTCGTTCTCTATGTACAATTCTAGATCTAGGAAGACGATAGACTCCTTACTGGTGACACATGTAAAAGTTAGGTTGAGAGAGTTATTATCTCTGATGCAAAATCTACAGCACTTTGTTCAGTGCCACGCCATAGGATAAAAATGTCATCTATATATCTAGTATATGAGATGACATTGTCAGACATATTGGTGTCATGAGTCTTCATGAGTACTTGCTCCTCCCACCAGCCCATATGCATATACATATATACGTATATCGGGGCGCCCACCAAAGGGCAATCACCGGGATTTTAATTGAGCAATTGGCGTGTTCTGACGTGTATTCGTGCGGCCCCTAGATGTTTGCAGCTCCTCCTCTGATGAAGGCCAAGGTGGCTGAAATGCATAAGGGACATTGGAGCTTTTAAACTGCTGAAATAAAATTCAGAATTTTACCGCGATGTGTGCGGCTCACTCTTTCCTTTTGGGAGAGGTTTTGGAAATACAATGCGGTTTTGGTCCTAACGCGAGCAACGCACTGCCATCAAAAGTGCGCCAAAACTGCCCGAAATTTATCACCTTGTGAACTCTGGCGAAAGCTACAAGGACAGTGGTAGCCACCAGGAACTATTCCTTGGTTTTGGACCCCAGCACATTTGAAAATGGAGTGCAAGGGGATCGCAGAACAATTCCATTAGTGGATTCAAGCAAGCATCGCCCACTGAAGGGTAAGAATTGTGGGGTTTGACGATGCACTACAAGAACCAGCATGCTCTACATCACAGTCCATCCGGGCGCCCACCAGAGGGCAATCAACGGGATTTAAATTGAGCAATTGCCAGGTTCTGATGTGCATTCGTGCGGCCCCTAGATGTTTGCAGCCCCTCTGAAGAAGGCCAAGGTTGCTGAAATGCATAAGGGACATTGGAGCTTTTAAACTGCTGAAATAAAATTCTGAATTTTACCACGATGAGTGCGTCTCACTCTTTCCGTTTGGGAGAGGTTTTGGAAAAATATATATATATAATATAGTATAATTTGACCTTCACTTTCACTGTAAGTGCAACAAATGTCGTCTTTCTTGATGCAGAGGTTTTTATTCAAGGCAATAAAATTTGCAATAAAATGCACAGAAAGCCAACTGCCAGCAATAGCATTTTACATGCGAATAGTGGACATCCAAAAAATCTAAAATGGAGCATCCCCTACGGGGAATTGTTGCGGGTAAAAAGAAACTGTTCTGAAATCTCTGATTTGAATTCACAAATAAAAGAAATGAGTGAACTTTTTTTGCACGAGGATATCCTTTGGAGGTAATAACCACTGCGAAAAATAGAGTAACCACCAAAATAAGATCTGATCTCTTACAAACCAACCAAGAGAATCAAGGAAAAAGTAGTAAAATGGATGAAAGGATGATCAGATTAATCATTGACTTCAACAATCAGAGTAACTACCTTAAAAGGATTATTTGAAAGCATTGGGGCATTCTGATGTTAGATGAGACCGTCCAGAGAGTATTGTCTCCCTTACCAAAAATAACATATAGAAAAACTGCTTCTTCGGGTGACATACTAACACACTTCGAGTCCAAAAAAGAGGCAATTTCAACTTGGCTCAATACTCCAGGATTCTGGAAATGTTCAAAGTGTAAAGCCTGTGATCATGGCCAAAACATGACCACATATCAGCTTCAAAATGGTCACAGTGAAAAAATCATGGATCATATAACATGCGAATCAAAATTTGTTATTTATCTGCTGGAATGCCCGTGTAAAATGTTATACTTAGGCAGTACCATCAACAAACTTAAACTACGAATTTTACAACATCTACGCGCTATAAAAAATAAAGATTTTACATATCCAATGGCAAAACATTTTCATGAATTTCACTCTAGTGACTGCAAGCAACTAAAGTACTCAGGAATTAAGATCGTAAAACAAAAAGAAAGAGGAAGTAACAGACTCCTTGATCTAGGAAGAACTGAGTTCAGAACAATCTTAGTCATTGGTACAGAGAATCCGCTAGGGCATAATCTTGATGCTGAATTGCACGTACATTTATGATTGATAGAATCCCCAATGAAATTATATCTTCTAACACGGGAATCCAGATTTAACATGAAGTCAGAAAAACATTATAACTGCTATTTAAAACTTGCCCTCTGACATATTTGGAACTGATGGGAGAGAGATCAAGAGAAATGATGGGTTCTCAGTATGGACTAAAATTATAGATTTTTTAACCTTAACCCCTTCCCCGCTCATGACGGAACCACTCCGTCATGAGCCACGGTTGCCATGTGCTCATGACGGAGTGGTTCCGTCATGCCGCAACCGTTGGCGGCCGCTCCGCCCACGCGGCGCTGTTTCCCCGCCCACGCGGGGGGACAATGCAACTGGGCGGAGTCATGACGGAACCACTGCGTCATGAGCACAGCTCAACCGTGGCTCATGATGGAGTGGCTCCGTCATGAGCACAGCGCCACTGTGCTGTCCCCCCACATCCCCCAGCGCTGTGGCGGAATTCCCGCCGCAGCGAAGGGGTTAAATACATGCATCTCTTTGGCAAGAATATATTGACTCTTTAAAAACGAACATTTATCTAAAACTTTAGACATTGATTATGTACTTTACAATCAATTAAGACAGCTGTACACACATACATAATGAAGAACTGGAATCAGGAGATTCATGTAATGGCTGTTTTCCTTAAGGGGATAAAAGTATAGATAATTGACGTCATTGGGAATAAGGGTCTCCAACACATACATATATACACATATATACATGAGAAATTGTATAAAGAATTGTACCTTTGCAAAGGATCAAACAGCGAAGGAAGGAAAAGAATGCTGTTGAAAATATATTGCACAATTATGATTATAATTCCCACATTGCGATATATAACGGGTGCCGCTCGCAGGCATTGACTGTGTTTGCCACTGTGTTGGGACCTCATTTGGCTGGTGCTCTGTGACCCGAGGGGACGCTCTGCTGCTAATGGAGGGAACGCTGAGGAGGTATTACTCTCGGGACTGCGAGGACCAGGGTGCTCAATGTCAACCTCAACCAGCACACCTGCTTCCTCTTCCCGACCCCGCTTCCTTTTGACCTTCCATCTATTATCAGGGTCCCGCCCATACGCGCTAGCGGTACGCGCGCGGGACGCAGCCCGGGGCGAAGACCGGGCAAAGAGCGGGCCGTTTGAGGCTGTTCGAGTACGGGCGAGGTAGGGTAGGGCCTACTCCACGCTGCCCCGGCCTCTACATGGTAATTGTGAACACTAAACCGGCAAGGATGTCTGCTAGAGAAACCAGAAGCAAAACAGCGCAGGCCATGGGGCCCTCTTCAGGTACTCTGGACACATATTTTGCAAAGGCTGGTTCCTTACTTATAGATGAAATTTCTACACTAGAAAGGCGCATCTCTCAGGAGATTGAA
Source organism: Triturus cristatus (assembly GCF_964204655.1). NCBI lineage: Eukaryota > Metazoa > Chordata > Amphibia > Caudata > Salamandridae > Triturus > Triturus cristatus. The sequence continues at coordinate 751,225,070 of NC_140579.1, forward strand.
TGGGTCCGAAGGTCATCTCTGGGTCCCCTACAACATGCTACAACTCCAAACCCTTCTCCGAGGCATACTTTGGCATTAGGGGGAGAATCCATTTCAATACCTAACGTCACAACTGATCAATCTGTATTATGTAATGTGAGTGTCCTTATAAATGATTGTGACATCTCTGCTCAATCCGAGCATAGTTTATTACCCCTCCCGCTGCCCACTCCATCTAGCTCTGTTACTAACCCCATACCCAGGTTAATGAATAAAGATCACCTTGTTACTAGGTCTCCCCAGCCTGATTTAACATCACAACGTACCCGAGAAGGGGCTATCCCGAAAAGAAAAAGAGGGCCGCAAATAGTAGGAGGGCGCAAGCCAAAGAATCCCAAATTAAATCCCAGTAGTGAGAAAAATCGACCCGGAATGACCAAAAAGGGCATGAGCCATCCACAAGAACAAGGGTCAACATTCTCTAACATCCTCCCCCAAAAGAAGCCTAGCCCAAATGCCACACCGAGGGAGGAGGGTTTTACTCTGATAAAGCTTGGTGCTCTCCTCAAGGATTTACTCGCCCCGCTTGAAAATTGCCTAGTAAGGATTGAAACTAGCTTGATCCTTCTTCAGAAGGGGATCTCTCAACTAGCGGATAGACCAAATGTAACTAGCAAGACCTCTAGTGACATACTGTCTGCCGCGTCTGTCCCCCCTCCGCTTGTAACTCTAAATAGTGAAGGCTGTCCGATTTTAAATGACACACAATTGCAACAGGCAACCCTTGCCGTCCCAGAGATCCAACATTCTAATCCTCCAACGAATACACAAGGCTCAGGCCTCCAACCCAAGTTTATTGAATCTTTAAATGATGCCCATGGCAAGGATGTAAATTATCGACTTATTGACTTGCCACCTGAGGCCATCCCCTACACAGTGATTCTCACGGGGATCCCAGAACTCAATCCTTCCACCCGTGAATCACAAGGGGCCTTGAAAAACAAGGTAATACACTGGCTTTCTGCCAATAGGCCCCTTCCGGAAGGTATCCACAGTGAGGTATTGATGGTGAGGCGTGTTCCATGGATAGGAAGTACTAGAAAGTTAATTCAAGGAGATTGTGTCCTGATTAAATTTAGAGATCCCCGCACCGTCTCCCATATATGTAGTTGGACTCACCAGGCACATGGGACTTCAATCCACTCACGTCCTTTATCTTTCTTCTATCCACTTGCCAATTGTGAACAGATAAAGGAGCGTTGGGAATTTGTACCCAGAAGGTTAGGTAATCGGGACTCAAGGGCTACATGGGCAAATCCTCCTCCCATACCATCGCGACTAGACTATTTTCCCACCTCCAATAGATTCACTACCCTTGACAGGGTGGATTGACCGCAAAAGACGAGGGGGGTGGAGGCTAAGGAGCATAGAAGGGCTACTAAAACTCAATTATGTAGATCTGCTTTCCAAGAGAAGGCTAGAGCCAACTGGGACTACTCAGGTATGGAAAAAGGGGCTTGGACCCTCTCGGTCGTCCCCAATTTAAAAAAGGAACTTCCACCCCTAGTAGCAAGCCCAGCCGTTAACCCTGCAACAGGGCAAGATGTGGGTGTTGATGTGATTTTAAATTCACAACCAGAGAAAACCAACTGTTCCTCCCTTAAGATTTTATCTTGGAATGTGGCAGGTCTGGGCAATAAAGTTAACTGCCCGGATTGGTGTGCCTATATACAGGCCCAAGACATCTGCCTCTTCCAAGAAACCTGGGCGAGAGAACACATTACCCATCTAGGTTTTGCATCATTCACTCTACAAGCAAAATGGAGTGGTATAGGCCGTCCTTCTGGAGGTTTGGCAGTTTGGGTGGCTAATGATTTGGGATGTAGGGCCACTGTCTGTCCACAAAAATCGGAGGACATTTTAGTTATTCGGCTCGAGTGGCCGAACGCTAATAGTCTCCTCCTGATTAACGTATACTCAAGGCCAGTTAACATCTCGCAGGTATCGCGTACAATAGAGGAATTGGCGCAAGTCCTAGATGAAATTACCCAGGGCACCAACATCTTAATTGGGGGAGACTTTAATTGCCACTATGAACCCCTCCCGGGTGTTATGGTGGATCTGGCTCAGGATGAGGACTTGGAGTGGTCTATACCCACGCTGCAAGCATCGGCGCCTAGAGCATGGACACCACTGGTCACACAAATAGTTTCCCTAACATTAAAATACGGTTTCCGGGCCTGTAACGGTAGGACAAATCTGGATTCTCCAGCTAGTTTTACTTATAACAGACCCGGTAGGGAGTCAAGACTAGATTACATTCTTGTTCCATTAGCTTCGTGGCCGCATATTATCGACTTCCGCGTGACATCTAGGGGTGATAGCGACCACAATGCGCTGGAACTTGAATATGACCATCCTGGCCTCGACCCCAGGGAAAAGCAAAGGGTGTCAGCCGAAGCGGGGCTTGTCTTAACCCAAAATAGACGTAGAGTGAAATGGGAAAGATTAGTCTCCAACCCAGAGAATTTACCCAAACTTTATGCGAGGGTAATTCCCATATTCGAAAATATACAGGCACTCATGGCCCAGAGTGCATACATACACCTAGGGCATTTTCATAAAGATCTCACTAACTCAGTATCTGAAATTCTTACCTGTCTCCCAAAAAGAAATAATGGAAGCGCGGCAGGCCCAGCCTGGTATAACAAGACCTGCCGAAAGGCGAAAACCAGCCTACTGAACTCCATTAAGGCGGGATTGGGAACTGAGGTTATTAGGGCCAAGAGATCTGCTTACAAAACCCTAACGAATAATGCGAAAAATGAATGGGAACACGATAAATGGGAAACACTTTCCACTTCATTGGCCATGGGGGACTCACGTAAATTTTGGCGCATTGTTAATAACGGTTCGGTGGACTTGGCGCCGGCAGTGGAGCCGAATAGCTCAGCTAGGGCATGGTCAGATCATTTCCAATCATTATACCACTCACCTGAAGGGAACATGGTAGCTTCCTTGCCAACGCCGGATGATGGCATTCTGGATGTGGAGCACTTTACAATCAGCAAAGTCAGAGCAGCCATAGCCGGGCTGGCACCAGGCAAGGCTCCTGGACTGGATGGCCTGCCGGGGGACCTCTTTAAACAGGAGCAGGATGTTTGGGCACCTTATCTTGCTCTATTATTCAACTCTATCATGGATGGTATGGAGGTCCCAGACACTTGGCTGGGCGCAGAGATCGTCCCTATTTTTAAGAAGGGTTCGCCTCTGCTCCCAGCCAACTATAGACCTATTAGTCTTATCGACGTTCCACAAAAAATCTTCGGAAGAGTGATATTAAACCGTCTTCAGCTCTGGATCGACGAGCATGAAATCTTGAGTCCATTCCAAGCGGGGTTTAGGAGAGGTGTCTCAACGGTGGATCAGATCTTCCGTTTGAATCTCCTTTATTGGAAGTCCGTCTTAATTGAGGGGGGTAGCTTATACACAGTGTTTGTTGATCTGCGAGCGGCCTTTGACTTAGTCCCTCGGGACAGGTTATGGGCCGTTCTGACGGATCTAGGGGTACCTAATGACCTCTTGTCAATTCTGAAGTTATTACATAGGGGCAATTTTGCAAGGGTAAGGTGCGGCAGAGGAGGAACCCTGTTGGATGCCTTTCCCGTTGACAGGGGGGTTAGACAGGGCTGTGTGCTTGCACCGACCCTTTTCTGCCTCTTTGTCAACGGGGTCTTTGCCCACCTGAATGAGCTCAATAACATCGACTCCCCCAAGTTGGTTGGCACCAGGGTGCCCGCAATCATGTTTGCGGATGACAACCTGCTGCTTTCCAAATCCCCTATGGGTATTCAAAGGGTCCTGGATGGCTTTGTGGACTTTTGTAACAAACACGGATTGGAGATCAATGCTGGAAAAACCAAATATATGATCTTCAATCCCCCCCCACAGCACGACCTAGTCCCCGGATAGGGTCCGCTAGCCTGGAGAGGGTCCACACGTTTGAATATTTGGGGGTTATATTCAATCAGTTTATGACGTGGGACTCTCACCAAACAAAGGTAAAATTAAAGATGACTCAGATGACGGGCGCCATCTGTAGGATGACCAAAGGTCTGAACTATAAGCCCTTAGGACCTCGCCTTCATATTTACAAAACCCAGGCGCGGACGGCCGGGCTCTATGGGGGAGAAATCTGGGGTTATACTGTAAACCAGGAACTCCAGGTAATTGAGAACAACCTCCTAAGATATTTGACAACTCTACCGTCCAGTACACCCCTACTGCCATTAAGATTAGACTTGGGTTTAAAACCCATCTCAGAGGAGCTTGGCCTTAAACCAATCATCTTTTGGCACAAGCTATGGAGTACACCAGAACTCATGAATTATAGAGTGGCACTCCAAGATATCCTACGCCTTGTAAAAATTGCCCAGGTGCCATGGCTAAAATTTGTTAAACATACCTGTGAAATATTAGGAAGACCTGAATTGTGGTCTGACCCAGCAAATGCATGTTGTAAGATCTCACGCAAAACTCTAAAATTGGCTTATCATGAGCATAATTTACGTGTGGCAATTATGAACGTGCGGGTTGGATCTTTGTCTGACAAATTCCTGACCTTTAAAGATACATACCACCAGGAATCTGTCTTCGACGACATAAGCCCCCCATTGACAAGGAAACTTTATTTCCAATGGCGCTATGGCACTCTCCCTCTTAGGGCACACATGGCTAGTTGGTCTCATTCACAATTTGCACCCCAATGTCCAGCATGTGGCCATCCAGCTGAGTCTGATTTGCACATTTAATTTTTTTGTCAAGCCTACAAAAAACCAAGGAAGTATTGGCTGGTTCCATTAATCAAAAACCTAGGTTTTACTCAGCACCTTCCAGCATACAGAGTTTTAAAAACAGAATTATCACCTCCCATAATATTCTCAGTTGCGAAATTTTTAACAGCCATGTGGTTCACCCGCAGTTGCTATATAAAATTGAGTAGCATGTCTGAATGTCGTCCTAGATAATTATGGTACAATTGGCAATTACTATGGCATCTTGCTTTTTGAATTTTGTATATTTTATTGCAGTTGTGAAATTCTAATAGCCATGTGGTTCAACTGCTGCTACTGTATAAAATCGAACAGTTTGAATGTTGTTTTTTTTTATATTCATGGTACCTCTATCATTGATTTATTGTACTTTGTCTATTGAATTTTATATATTGTACTGCATGTAAATTTGTTTTATTCTTTTATGGTCCTAGTGACCGAAATAAAGCTGATAATAAATAAATAAAGATATATAACTATGGGTTTGCCATCATTCCCTATAAAAACAGTCATCACTCCCAAAAAAGCTTCATTAGTAATTTACTATGTTTACTATGCTGCCCCAACTCAAAAATAATGGATCAATATAAAAACAAAAAAATGTTAACTTTGAATGAAATGATGCACCTTATGTCTAGTCTGTTTTCACTGCCTTTTAAATGGGTATTTGCACTAGCACTTTAAAAATGACATTCTAGGCTCCAGGACTCTATGGTCCAGTGGAAGCCTGGGAGCCGAAACGCGTAGACCGTCCTTACTGTCTATGACACCTTGTGTGGAATAAAGCACTTTTGATTCAATTGCCGGTTGTGGTGCTGTGATCCTTCGCCGAAGCTTTCGTAAGACTGAGAAGCTGGTGGAAGGAATTTCAAGCAGATATATATATTATCTACTGGCGGTCTCCAGTAGATAGTTATAGTTAGGACCGAGTTTCCATAGGAAATCTGAAAATTCTATTTTGAATAACTTTGGCGCCGGTTGACGAATCCTCGCGAAATTTTCAAAATTAATGTGGCGCTCAGCTCAGCTCCTACCCTGAAAGTTTCGGGGTGATTCGTCAAGCGGGGGCTGAGAAAAAAGGGGGGTCCCAAAACGCGTTTTCCCCATGCATTTTCCCATAGGACATTTAGTCGAAGGTACAGCCCGAACGGCTGAACAGAATGACTTGAAATTTGGCAAAGAGGTAGTCCTCAGGTCAGGCATGTGCCTTTTGCATATATGGTGTCAATCTGTTCAGTAGTACCTGAGAAAATTGCAGTTAAAAGTACATAAATATCTATAAGCGCGCACCGTGCGCGCACCGTGTGCGCACCGTGCGCGCACCATAACGTGCGCGAGCGTAATTCTGATTGGTGGTTACATGTCAGTCAACATTCGAATCGGTCGAAATCAGGAAGTGTCGGCCGCCATTTTGTGTATTTTGCGTGTGACAGTGAAAAAGAAAGGTGGAGAACGTGAAAAGGGGGCAGGGTAGAGAGTTCCTGACCCCCTAGCCTTTGTCAGGGGGTCCCTGAAGGACCCCGAAGGGTGAAAAAAACATTTTATTTTTTTTTCAAAAAATCGCGGGGTGCATGCACAGTGAAAAACCTTTAAAAAAAAAAAACATTTTAAACGAGCCATTCCATATTACAGGATACAGTCAATCTATAACTATATACATAGGTAGCTTATTGTAAAATAAATATATAAAAAATATAATAATACATACATAACTTAGCATTTAAAAAACCTTACAAATTCACTTAAAAAACCATAGGTTTCACACACGTTATAGTTAGGAATTAGCATTTAAAAAACCTTGCAAGTTCACTTAAAAAACCATAGGTTTCACACATGTTATAGTTAGCTGGACATTTCACTCGTAAAAAAGCATTGAAATTCCCCCGTTATAGTTAGTTCAGATAACTATAACTCCCGCGACCGCCACTCTATCACAAGGATGATGTCATCAGTGATGTCATGAGTGATGCCACTGACCATGTCATGAGTGATGTAATATGTGATGTCATGAGCAGTGGATTGCGGGCGCGCGAGTTATAGTTATCTGAACTAACTATAACGAGGGAATTTCAATGGTTTTTTACGAGTGAAATGTCCAGCTAACTATAACATGTGTGAAACCTATGCGCGCACCCCGCGATTTTTATACAAAAAAAAAATTATGTTTATTTCACCCATGGGGGTCCTTCTGTGACCCCCTGACAAAGGCTAGGGGGTCAGGAGCTCTCTTCCCTGCCCCCTTTTCACGTTTTCCACCTTTTTTCCCCCTTTCCTTTTCAGTGCGAAAGACAAAATGGCGGCCGACACTTCCTGATTTCGACCGATTCGAATGTTGACTGACATCTAACAACCAATCAGAATTTCACTCGCGCACGGCACCGTGCGCGCACGGTGCGCGCGTATAGATATTTATATGCTTTTAAATGCTATTTTCTCAGGAAATACTGAACAGATTGACACCAGACCTGCAAAAGGCACTTCCCTGACCTGAGGACTACCTCTCTGCCAAATTTCAAGTAATTCTGTTCAGCCGTTCGGGCTGTACCTTCGACTAAAGGTCCTATGGAAAACTGCATGGGGAAAACGCGTTTTGGGACCCCCTTTTTTCTCAGCCCCTGCTCGACGAATCACCCCGAGACGTTTAGGGTAGGAGCTGAGCGGAGCGCCCCATTAGTTTTGAAAATTTCGCGAAGATTCGTCAACCGGCGCCAAAGTTATTCAAAATTGAATTTTGAGATTTCCTATGGAAAAACGGTCCTAACTATAACTATCTACTGGCGACCGCCAGTAGATAATATATATATATATATATATATATATATAAATATCTATATATATACACATATATATAAATATATTATCTACTGGCGGTCGCCAGTAGATAGTTATAGTTAGGACCCTGTTTCCATAGGAAATCCGCAACATTCTATTTTGAATAACTTTGGCGCCGGTCGACGAATCCTCGCGAAATTTTCAAAATAGGTGGGGCGCTATGCTCCGCTCCTACCCTGAAAGTCTCGGGGGGATTCGTCAAGCGGGGGCTGAGAAAAAAGGGGGGTCCCAAAACGCGTTTTTCCCATGCATTTTTCCATAGGACCTTTAGACACAGCTACAGCCCGAACGGCTGAACAGAGTTACTTGAAATTTGGCAGAGAGGTAGTCCTCAGGTCAAGGAAGTGCCTTTTGTAGGTCTGGGGTAAATCTGTTCAGTAGTTCCTGAGAAAATAGCATTTAAATCAATATATATATCTGAGCCAGCTTACGGTGCGCTTACCGTGCGCTTACGGTAAGCTTACCGTACGCGTACGGTGCCGTGCGCGAGCGCGATTCTGATTGGCTGATAGATCTTAGTAAACATTCGAATCGTTCGAAACCAGGAAGCGGCGGCCGCCATTTTCTCTCTCGCACTCTGAGGGGGGGAGTAAAAACAAAGGGAAAAAACATGTAAAGAGAGCGGTTAGACAAGTCCTAACCACTTAGCCTTGGTGAATGTGTCCCCCAAGAACCCCCAAGGCCAAAAATTCATTTTTCTTTTTTTCCGAAAAATCGCCGATTACGCTTACCGTACGCGTACGGTATAAATTATTTAAAAAAAATTAATTATCCCTAATCTCCCCACACCGTGTGCAAATGGTGCCCGCAGGGCACCATTTGCGCATGGCATATTTGTTAATGTGCTTAAAAAATAAAATGTCAAAGCTCACCTTTCACCACGAAGCGCATAATATTTCCTCCATGTGTGCACGGTGCGCGAAGCGCATCGTGCGTACATGGCCCATCCAGCGTAACGTGGGCATGCGGTGCGCGTAGCGCACCGCGTGCCCACCGTGCGTGCACGCCACTAACTGCGTAAAGTGGGCGCACGGTGCGCGAAGCGCACCGTGAGCGCACGGAATGAACTGCGTTAAGTGGGCGCGCACGCCACGAATGGCGTAAAGTAACTTAGCATTTAAAAAACCGTACAAATTCACTGAAAAAACCATAGGTTTCACACACGTTATAGTTAGGAATTAGCATTTAAAAAACTTTGCAAATTAAGTGAAAAAACCATAGGTTTCACACATGTTATAGTTAGCTGGACATTTTACTAATAAAAAACCAATGAAATTCCCCCGTTATAGTTAGTGCAGGCAACTATAACTCACGCGACCGCAATCCTCTGCTGATGACATATGTGTCTTTATGAAAAAAAAATATTTGCAATATATGTATAGCTAAAATTTAATGGAAGAAGACATGGGCAAATAAGTGTCTAAATACAGTATTAGCATCAGCAGAGGATTGCGGTCGCGTGAGTTATAGTTGCCTGCACTAACTATAACGGGGGAATTTCATTGGTTTTTTATCAGTAAAATGTCCAGCTAACTATAACATGTGTGAAACCTATGGTTTTTTCACTGAATTTGCAAGGTTTTTTAAATGCTAATTCCTAACTATAACGTGTGTGAAACCTATGGTTTTTTCAGTGAATATATATATACTTATATGCGTATATCGGGGCGCCCACCAAAGGGCAATCACCGGGATTTAAATTGAGAAATTGGCGTGTTCTGATGTGTATTCGTGCGGCCCCTAGATGTTTGCAGCTCCTCCTCTGATGAAGGCCAAGGTGGCTGAAATGCATATGTGTATATGTATTATCTACTGGCGGTCGCCAGTAGATAATTATAGTTAGGACCGAGTTTCCAAAGGAAATCTCAAAATTCTATTTTGAATAACTTTGGCGCCGATTGACGAATCCTCGCGAAATTTTCAAAACTAATGGGGCGCTCCGCTCCGCTCCTACCCTGAAAGTCTCGGGGTGATTCATCAAGCGGGGGCTGAGAAAAAGGGGGGGGTCCCAAAACGCGTTTTCCCCATGGATTTTTCCATAGGGACTTTAGTCGCAGCTACAGCCCGAACGGCTGAACAGAATTACGTGAAATTTGGCAGAGAGGTAGCCATAAGGTCCATGAAGTGCCTTTTACAGGTTTGGTGTAAATCTGTTCAGTATTTCCAGAGAAAATAGCATTTAAATCAATATACATCTCTGTACGCGCGCAGCGTGCGCGCTGGGTGCGCGCACCTTGCCGTGCGCGAGCCCAGTTCTGATTGGTTGTTAGATCTTAGTAAACATTCGAATCGGTCGAAACCAGGAAGTGTCGGCCGCATTTTGTCTCTCGCACTGCATGTCCTTTCCCAGGCATCTACCTGAACGCAAGGGTGTGAAACCATCCGCGTGCACAGAAATGCATGCAGCAGATGCCTCTATGTAACACAATTATGTGGATTTTTATTTTCGAGACGGCGTGGCTTCGCGGTGCTCTGCCCTTTCGGGGATGTGGAAACCAGTGACCTCAACGTTTCTAGAGTCCAGAAGCAGGGAGTGAGAGTGGCGCTAGTGCTGAGCGCATGGGAAAGAGGTTAGTAGAAAGGAAAAAGGGACTGTGATTCGTTGTATCAATAACTGGTGAGGCCTCACCGGGTCTACTGTCTTCGGGTCTGTAGATCACATGTCCCTAGAAGATAAAGAAGGGGAGACTGGAGGGAGGAGGGGCGATTGGGAGGTGGAATGGTTCAGCACTAGCGCTCCAGCGCCTCGCCAGGGGCCTTAAGCGCTACCCATACTATGACATCTCTAGTAATCCGGAAGAAAGGTGGGAGAAGCGTGGGTACTAGCGCAGTGGAATAAGACGCTGTTTTCAGTGCTCGTTATAATGTAGACCAAAGAACAGCAAACCTGCTATGCTAGGGAAGGACCTGAGGTAACATGGGGGACGTTCCTCACAGGGAGTAAGCTCATGCGTCTGCCTTCTAGTAGTCCTAGGGAGCTACAGTAGGTTTCTGAATGCAGAGGACGGGTAGCCTGCTCTTCAAAGCAGAGAGATGGGCGTGTTACATGGACCTGACAGTCCCACTCCTTTCACGTGCAGATATGAAAGTGAAGTTGTTTCTACTAAATGTTAAGGCACAGGAATATTAAAGACGATCCGGTTAGTGTGTATGAGACAGTGCTTAGTTTGTGCCGGTGCCTGACAGTGCAGGCCACTGGCACAAATTGGGGGGGAAGGGGGGCGGTGGTGCTGTAGCTTTTCATCTTCAGACTTTGATCCGTAGAAGAAATAGAGAAAGAAGTGGGAAAGAAGCAGATTGAAAAGATAGGGAAACAGTGACAAACTGAGAGAGGAGGAATGAAAAGAACATAAGAGTGAGATAAAGATGCAGGAAGCACATCACGGTAGAACAGGCATGACGGGTATCAAGGCTTGGCACTCTTGGTGTTCGGCAAACCTGCCATTTAGGGGAGCCGGCTGCAGGCGCCTTAAATACACTGTGAACCCATGCACTTTTTTAAATCAAGTTAAGTACCATTCTATGCGGATGAGAATTTCTGCCAGACTCACGCATCGCAGCATCACCAGAACAGGTGTGCGCGAATCTCAAGCTAGGCACGTGGTACAGAGTAAGGCGCTATAAACTTCCCTGATGGATGAAGTATTGCCTAGTTAGCATTCATTTTTATATCGCTTCATACATTGAAGAGAGCGGCTGTCGGTTCTTTAGAGGTCCAACCTTGACCGAGATGTAAACAGAATTACCTGGTCCCAGCGCACAGTTTTCGGCCTGTCCAGTCAAAGGCAAGAGAATCCGGGGAGATGTTTGTATAGCTACAATCTGGACTGCCCTTGACAAGGGAGTGGACAGGCCAGTCCTGTCGAAGACGGACAAATCAAGTTAGTTTCAGCGCCACCTCTACCTTGACTGGACCAGACGCTTTGAAGGTTACAGCCAGGCTTTGATGTCCGGGGGGAGAAGAGGGGGGGGGGTGATTATGCTCTCCCCTCGCGCCTTTAATACACAAAGCAAATATCCCAAGTGGTAAGTGGAGTTAGCAAATCACTAAAAGAACCTAAGCTCCCAATTACAATCCACATCCAGCCCTCTGTGCCGTAGCCACAGCAGGAGATCTCCTTTACCTGGAGGTTAGAAGTGGAACAGGTTATCCAGGGTGGCCAGATGTGGACATGATTTTCTCAACTTTCAGTCTGTGTGGAGTAGTGGAACCCCTTCACTCTCAGGGAAACATAGCTATGCATCTAATTACATGCTCTACATTTATGTAGCAGGAGGAAAATTAAGGCCATCTGGGGAGAGACAAGGACATATATATATATATATATATTCACTGAAAAAACCATAGGTTTCAGGGGTGTTATAGTTAGCTGGACTTTTCACTTGTACAAAACCATTGAAATTCCCCCGTTATAGTTAGTTCAGCTAACTATAACTCGCGCGCCCGCAATGCACTGCTGATGACGTCACATATTACATCACTCATGACATGGTCAGTGACATCACTCATGACATCTAAAATGACATCACTGATGACATCATCCAGTGAATGTGTGTTTTTCTGAAAATTAAATATGTTTTATATATGTATATCTCAAGGTCGATGGAAGAATAAATGGGTATATAAGTGTCTAAATGGATGATTTGTTTTTGAAAAATTGATTGTGTAACTGACTGATTAAGTGTATCATAGTGAATACATGGCTTAGTGAGTAATGTTTAAATATGTAAATATCTGTATCAGTCTCTCACTTTGTGTATAAGTGGCTGCATGGGTTGGTGAGTAGCTACATGGGTGTCTATATAGGTTATTAGTTGGTTTTTTGAGTATCAGTCTGAGTGTCTGCATGGTTCGGTGGGGGGTATTACGTAGTGCATAGGTGCATGAATGAGTGACTCACTGTTTGTATGTGTTGAACACAGCATGTGTGCAGGACTGTATGGGTGGATGAGTGTGTGTATGGGTGTGTTAGTGAGTGAATGACTGTCTCAATAGTGTCTTTATGAGTAACTACATATGTTTTAAACTAGTATATGTGACTATTGGTGTATATATGTGAGTATATGTGAGAGTGAGAGATTGAAAGAGTTCCTGTATGAATAAGTATGTGTTTCTATAAGTGATTGTTTAAAAGACTAAGTATGTGTAAGTTTCCGTAGAAGTAAGTATGGTGGTGTGTGTATAACTGTATATGCAAGTAAATGTATGTTTGATTCTTTATTAGCATGAGTGACTATGTGTGTGAGTAACTCTATGGATGAGTGGCATTGTGTAACAGGATGTATAGGTGTATGAGTACATATGATGAGTGAGTACATGTATGAGTGACTGTATAGGACTGTTGGTGAATGAGTGGATGTGTATGTGGATCTTAGAATTACTGAAGAGGTTGTTGTAACTGGTATTGGTATGTCCATTGTTTTGAAAATTTTAGTCTCTATTTTTGAATGTGTGTATCAAAGGTTATATTAGGGTGAGAGGAGGTCTGCCACTCTATCACAAGGATGATGTCATCAGTGATGTCATCAGTGATGTCATTTGAGATGTCATCAGTGATGTCATGAGTGATGTCACTGACCATGTCATGAGTGATGTAATATGTGACGTCATCAGCAGTGCATTGCGGGCGCGCGAGTTATAGTTAGCTGAACTAACTATAACGGGGGAATTTCAATGGTTTTGTACAAGTGAAAAGTCCAGCTAACTATAACACCCCTGAAACCTATGGTTTTTTCAGTGAATTTCTGAGGTTTTTTAAATGCTAATTCCTAACTATAACGTGCCTGAAACCTATGGTTTTTTCTGTGAATTACAAAGGTTTTTTAAATGCTTATTTCTAACTATGCCTACAGAGATAGGACATGTGAAGAAAGAAGAAAAAATGCACAGAAAGAAACAAAAGAAGTGCAGAAAGAAGCAACAGAAGTCCTCAAATACGAAGATAAGTGCAGGAAGAAGGATCACGTGCAGAAAGAACAAAAAGAAGAGCAGAAAGAAGCCTTGTTGCAAAATCATCCTGTACCCTCAACTTTTTCAGACGGATACTGGTGGTAACTGAGTCTGACTAACCAGTCCTAGAGCCAGTGCTATGTTAAAAGACACTTAGAATACAGTGAAAACACCTACATACACTAGGGAACATTATGCGTTGGGGTCCCCCTGTGATTAGCATGACCTCCTCTGTAAGCCCCTAGTATATAATAGGGCATGGAGATTAAAACTACCTCTTAAAACAGGCCACAGGGCGTTTTTGCACACGTTAACTCAGGTCCCGTCCCCTCCATTCACCACTGTGTAAACACGCCCTGTGTCCATTTTTAGTTGGGAGATTAAGTTCATTTGAATCCTGAGGGTCCCTAGGGTCCAACTAGCCCACTAGGTACCTCCAGTAAGTGCCACAGAGCTGCGTTGCAGAGAGGTGTAAAAAGTGGCACGGCCTGGACCACCTCTCTGCAATGCAGCTCAGTGGCGCTTACTTGAATCACTTGGTGGGCTAGTTAGCCCCCAGGGGCCCTCAGTATTGAAGGGAAATTATATCCCCAATTTAAAACGTGCCATAGTGCGTGTTTGCACACGTCACCTCAGGCCCCATCCCCTCCCTTCACCACTGTGTAAACGCGCCCTGTGGCTGTTCTAAGTTGAGAGATTAAGTCCCCTTGAATCCTAAGGGTCCCTAGGGTCAAACTAGATCACTAGGTACCTCCAGTAAGCGCCACAGAGCTGCGTTGCAGAGAGGTGTAAAAAGGGGCTTGGCCTCAGAACACCTGGCTGCAGCGCAGCTCCCTGGCGCATACTGGAGATGCCTGTTGGGGGCGCGTTTGCAGAGTGCTGCACGGAGGGGGCATGGCCTCCGGCACGATGCCAGTCTTTTATTTATTTTAGTTTTTTAAGAAGGGGGGCTGTTTGGTTCCCCTTCTTATTCTAATTTATTGGCCCTGATGACCCCATCTCCCAGGGCCAGTCTCCTAATTATATTTTTTTGACCCCAATCCCCAGGGCCGGCCACTGTTTTTTATTATTTTTAAAAAATATATATTTATAGACACACCTAGGACATGCTGGACAAACCGTACGTACCTATCACCATGACGATTTGCGTGATATTCATTAAAAGGCGACTATGCATGCAATGAATCCACGTGGAATGTATTTACACCACTAGTGAAGCTCTGACATGTCTGATGCCCTACCATGCCTAATCCTGGTAGACACCCTTGTTGTTTATTTATACAAACATGGGTAGCTATTGACGGGCACATTTAATACACATGCACACCAAGCCATTCAAAGGGGATTCGACAAAAATTCGACCAAAACTATGCAAGAAACCCCCCTCACGGTTAATAAAACACACATCCACTGCCGGATGTGTAATACTTTTTATTTTACTCTCTGGAAAGGGGACGAACATCACTTGAGAGTCACAGCGTGCTCCTGACAGAGCCCAATGCTGTGTTACACCCACCATTGCCTGCCGAGTGCCACACACCTCTGTGTTGTATTCCACTAGCTAGTGCATATGCTATGACACTCTCTAGCCCATGTGCACTGTAACACCACCCCGTGAATATGTCATGCCACACTTGTCTTCGCTCAGGTTATATTGCCCCATCTAACGTGCCTTTCTCGATGCCTATGTTATAACGCACAGTGCTATGCCATACATATTACAATCTGGGATCCATATCTTTGTCACAGTGCATATGCAACGTTACACTCCCCAGCACATATTTTATATTACAAATTTAGAGACTAGTTAGGTTACACAACACTGCCCTGTGCATATTACACTCCAAGGCGCATATCGCATAGCACGCGCTAGTGCCTGTGCTATCTCGCGCTCTCCAATGAATCTGTCATTGCGCACAATGTATTGCATATTATATTTCACGCCCGGTTCATCTTATATCACACTTTTTGGTGCATAGTTTATACCATACACTATATCTAGTTTTCATTTTCAATCGTGCTCTCAGGACTATGTTCTATATAACACTGTGTTCACCTACCCTTTTCACGGGCATTACATTTTGCGATAGGGGGTGGAGGGTCAGGGGGTGTTTCTGCCAAGTGAGCCAGGAGTCACAGTCACAAACGTCCTCTTCTTCCTGAATAAAAGTGAGATTATGCTGCATACTTGTTCATATTTTAAGTAGTTCGCACAGACACAATGTTTTAAAAACAATAAAGTTCCTAATACCCGCCTTCTCTGAACAGTTAGCTTGCTGCCCCATCCCCTTCCTCCCTATCCTCTGTTGTGTGAATCCATGGACTAGCCTCCTCCCTCCTGCCATGCATGGTCTGATGTGCTGCCACTGCCCTCAATTTAGTATGATGTACCAGTCCACTCCTCCTGCCCTCCATTGCCCAATTCTATGCCCCATCATTGACCTCCTGCTTAAACTCTGTGCTTAGCTTGCTGCCCCTATTCTCCTTCCCCCTGCCCTCCGATGTCTTTGTGCATGCCCCTGCTCCATCCTTTTTGCCCACCATGTCCCATGGACCTGCCACTCCTATCTACTCTGAGTGTTCTGTTGAGCTGCCACTCCCCTCCCACCTGCCTAGCATTGTCAGATGACTGTAACCTGTCCCTGCCACCTCCACCCTGCCTGTCCACATGCCATGCCCCTATCCTCTTCCTCCTGTCCTACATGGTCCATTGTACTGCCACACCCTTCTGCCCTCCCTGGTCTGTTGTGCTGCAACTGCTCCTCCTGCCTGCCCCGTGTGGTCTGTTGTGAGGTCCCTTCCCCTGAACTTTCTTGTCTGTGCACAGGTCCTGACCCTCCCTTCTATCCTCCATCGTCCTTTGTGCATGCCCCTCCACCCTCATTCTTGCCCATCATAGCCATTGTGCTGCCACTAACCCTCCCACTTGCCATGCATGGTCTTCTGTGCTGCCATGGCCCCTCCCACCTTCCCTGTGTGGTCAGTTAGCTGCCCCTGACCCCCTACCACCTTCCCTCCATGGTCTGTGTGTATGCCATCTCAGTCTCACTGTTGCTCTTCATGGTGTGTCTTGCTTCTAGTGCCCGTCCTGCCTGACCTCCATGGCTATCTTGCTGCTCCTGCCCTGCCCCCTTGCCCCCAGCCCTACTCCCTCCCTCCTGGCTTGTCTGTTCCATTGTAATGCCCCTGATCCGTCCCTCCTGCCCTTTATGGTCTGTTATGCTGCAGCTTTCTCTCCTGTCTGTCCATTATGGTCAGCTAGCTACCATTGCCTCTTGCCCCTCTGTTCTCTGTTGTCCATGTGCATGGTCCTGTCCCCTCCCTCTTGCTTTCTATGGATTGTTGTGCTGCACTCCCGTCCTGCATGCCCTGTGTGGTGTATTTTGCTGCTGCAAACCCTGATGCCTGCCCTGCAGGGTCAGTTTGGTGCACCTCTCCATGTCCCTCCTGTCCTCTGTTATCCAAGTCCATGTCCCGATCCCATTTCCTTCCATGATCCAATGTACCATACTTGCGAACATTTTGAACTTGGTAAGAGGGAGATTTTGAAAAAAAACTGGGGTATTGATTTTCCCCTTTGAGTTACATTGAAAAAGAGGATATTGTAGACAGGAGACAGATCAAATAAAGCCCATTTGAGCTTAAAAACATTGGACGTTTCCTGGCTGAATCGGGTCTGTTGGCATGTATGGTTGTACTACCATTGCCTCTTCCTTCTGCCCACAATGGTCTATTACATTGCCACAGCCTTGAAGGAGGGTAGATTTTGTATCACAGGGGGCCCCTGGCCCGTTCTGTCCACACCTGAAGTATGAGACCCTTGTCCTTGCCCTGCCAGCTGCATTTGTAGGCCGTATTAAATTGACCAGCGGGTCCTGTGTTGCTATATAATTATCCTGAGACATCCTTACCACTCAGCCAGCATAAAACCCCTGTGTAGGCCCTTCTGTTCAAGATGTAGGCCTCTTTGTTAAATTGACCATAGCTCTGCAATTTTAGTGTATAGCAGTCTGAAGGCAGGTCTGCGAGGCCTTCTGATCCAAACTAGTAGCCCCCACCCTACCCGTGTGCTCCGTGCTCGGTATCAAAGTTCAACATCCCCCTGAAGCTGTCGACATACAGTAGGCTGCATCCTGGACTGGTACTTGCTTCCTGGGCAGGTTTCCCGCTTTTAAGGAAGTGGCAACCGCAGCGCGTCAAGTTAGGAGAACTGAGGAGATTTTATACATGAATATATTGAATTCCCGTACAATACCCATTATTTTCTGCTTGCTCTATGGAACTTACGATAAGCGATTGGCCTGAGAGACTGACCTTATCACCCAGTCCATTGTCAGCATTAAGTGGGTAAATGACGAAATGTCTGGTAAAATCTGCAGACGAAGCTTTTGGGTAGCATATGTAGGTAGATGTAGCGTGCAAAGGAGCCCACAAAATGATATAAAAAGGGAGCACCCACAGATATCGACGGACTACCTCGCCGTCTGTATGTAGGTTAACAGGCAGTGCAGGTTTTCCCCAAGAGCTGGGAGCTCTTGTCTTCCTTTGCTTAAAATGTCTTGCTCTGCTTTGCTTGAAGTATCTTATTCTATTTTACCTATATGAAATGTCATGTTATGTTTAACCATTGTTCTCTTTACTTTTGCATTTAAAAGATTTTGTATTGTAATTGCAGGAATGCTTGCTCTAAGAGTAAACGTGAGTGTTCCTAGGTAACATTTTCCTTGGTGTAACTTGTTTCCCATGATGCATTTATAGATGTGTTTTCTCTCTCTCTCTGTCAGTACATTAATTGAGATACAGAGAATATTATGACAGCTGTATGATTATCTGGATTCTGTATTTTGTACTTTATGTCTCTATTCTGCGGTTTCTTTGAAGTTGCATCTTCTCATTAAACTGCCATTGTATTCTGCCTCCAATTCCATGTCTCATATGTCTGTTTTCTCCATTTTTGGAGCAAGCGTTCCTAGGCACCCCGGCTCAAATTAAGGTGCCCCTTTTGTCCCTGACTCACTCTCCTGCTCAGTTCTGTGGTGGCTCCCGGGGATCTGGGGACCGCCCCTAGCTTCCTTGACCCGTAATAGATCTTCCCTCCAACAGCCTCTCTTGCAAGTCCTGTATTGTTGGTTTGTTGCCCCTGCCCCCCTTTCCACTGCCCTCCATAGTCTGTTGTGCTTCCACGGCCCTTCCTGCCTGCTCAGTGTGGTTAAATTGTTGCCTTTGCACCCTCCTACCTGCCTTCAATTTTCAGAGTCCGTGCCCCTGGCCTCTGCCTCTCAACAGTATCCTAATGAACAACTAGATTGCTAACATTCTATATTTATTACAAAAGTGTGGAACGCCTGACATCATCTTGATGTAATCAAAACTGTAATACCTAGAGCATTTCCTTTAGAAATTACATATATGAGAGGGTCTTATTGGCATCAAAATTATGGTTAGTGCTCTAAAAGACTAAAATAAGAGCATATTTTCTGAGTTTTCAAATAGCGACAAAGCACTTTTAAATTATTTGTTATCTTTATGTTTTTTTATCCAGTTGACCACTTGATTAAATGTTGCACTTAGGGGAGAGGATGTGGTGTTACTTCCAGAACTGCAGACTTTGCAACTGGGGAACCAGGTTGAAGTTTCTGCTTCAGCTCGACATTCTGTGATTCTGGTCAAATCACTTAGTCTCCCCATGTCTACAACCTAAATGAATTTGTTCTTGTGTGATGTAACCAATGCTCATGTAAAGCACTCCAATACCTGACAAGTCTGCACTATATAACACTGCAAAAACACAAAATAATAAGTGTTTTGCACACTTCTGCCATTGGGCTATATTTGGGCTACATCTGGGTGATTTTGGGCTACATTTGGGCTCTTTTGTCTCCGGTGGCCATCTTGGGAGATTTATTTGTTATGAAGTTTCCTAATTTCCTCATGTACTGCAGTCTCCTCAGTAGGAAATGCTTTCAGTTTTTTACTTTGATTCCATCATGAAGGTATTCAGATATGTCACACATTTGCCATAAATTCTGAATGTTAGCACTCTAGTTGCTCATTAGATCACTGTAGTAAAACTACTGCACCATGGAAGTCTGCTCCTGGTATTAAAAGTGCATGTTTCAGTTTGCATGTCAGAATTTTTTAATGAAATAGAAGAGGATTTGAGAAGTCACTCAAAATGTGCCCTCATTTTCTTTCTTCAGCATTAATCATAATTTCTATGGCAAAATGAACCTCCTCATTGTGTTCCTTTTTAAATTAAATGTTTTAAGTGTTACCAGTTTATTCCAATCAAGATGGCTTCAGGTGTGCCATACTTTTGTCATAATGAAGACAGTAAGCGCTCTAGTTGTTTTTAAGAACATTCTGGGACATTCTGTCATTGGGCTATACTTGGGCTACATCTGGGTGATATTTGGGCTACATTTGGGCTCTTTTGTCTCTGGTGTCCATCTTGGGAGACTTATTTGTTATGAAGTTTCCTAATTTCCTCATTTACTGCAGTCTCCTCAGTAGGAAATACTTTCAGTTTTTTACTTTGATTCCATCAAGAAGGCATTCAGATGTGTCACACATTTGCCATAAATTCAGAATGTTAGCACTCTTTTTGCTCATTAGATCACTGTAGTAAAGCTACTGCTCACCAGGGAAAACTGCTGCTGGTATTGAAAGTGCATGTTTCAGTCTGCATGTCAGAATTTTTTAATGAAATAGAAGAGGATTTGAGAAGTCACTCAAAATGTGCCCTAATTTTTCTTTCTGCAGCACTAATCATACTTTTTATGGAAAAATGAACCCCCTCATTTTGTTCCTTTTTAAATTAAATGTTTTAAGAGTTACCACTTTAATCCAAGCAAGATGGCTTCAGGTGTGCCATACGTTTATCATAAGTAGGACTGTTAGCGCTCTAGTAGTTCTTTGGAACACTCTGGGAAGCTGCAGTAGAACACAAAGGAATCAACTGACAGTCTCTGCCCTTGTTGGATGTACATGTTTTACTGAGAATGTCAGACTTCATTCTCACATGACTGAGAAAGATAATGTGAATTTACAGAAAATAAGCTCTCAGTTTAGCCTATAGATCACCTTCCAAACCTCTGTGATAAAAGCATGAGAAAATATTTTTCTCTCAATCATGATATCCCAGCAGAAGGCTTTTTCACATGGTGAAATCACCTTAGAACATACCACAATTCCTAAAATGAGTATGGTACCATCAACAAATGATTTATAATGTAACTAAAGTCTTAAAACCTTCTATTAACTGCAATGCTTTTTAATGAGGTGCTATCATGTATATTGGTCCCAAGATGGCTGCCAACACTTCTTGGATGAAGTGCTGACAGCCAATCAGATCTCAGGATGAGATGTGTGGTTAGGCTCCGCCCACATATATATATGCTTTTAAATGCTATTTTCTCAGGAAATACTGAACAGATTTACACCAGACCTGCAAAAGGCACTTCCTTGACCTTATGGCTACCTCTCTGCCAAATTTCAAGTAATTCTGTTCAGCCGTTCGGGCTGTAGCTGTGTCTAAAGGTCCTATGGAAAAATGCATGGGGAAAACGCGTTTTGGGACCCCCCTTTTTTCTCGGCCCCTGCTTGACGAATCCCCCCGAGACTTTCAGGGTAGGAGCGGAGCGTAGCGCCCCACCTATTTTGAAAATTTCGCGAGGATTCGTCGACCGGCGCCAAAGTTATTCCAAATAGAATGTTGCGGATTTCCTATGGAAACAGGGTCCTAACTATAACTACCTACTGGCGACCGCCAGTAGGTAATATATATATATATATATATATATATATATATATATATATATATATATATATATATCTGTATATTATCTACTGGCGGTCGCCAGTAGATAGTTATAGTTAGGACCGAGTTTCCATAAGATATCTCAAAATTCTATTTTGAATAACTTTGGCGCCGATTGACGAATCCTCGCGAAATTTTCAAAACTAATGGGGCGCTCCGCTCCTACCCTGAAAGTCTCGGGGTGATTCGTCAAGCGGGGGCCGAGAAAAAGGGGGGGTCCCAAAATGCGTTTTCCCCATGGATTTTTCCATAGGGACTTTAGTCGCAGCTACAGCCCGAACGGCTGAACAGAATTACGTGAAATTTGGCAGAGAGGTAGCCATAAGGTCCATGAAGTGCCTTTTGCAGGTTTGGTGTAAATCTGTTCAGTATTTCCAGAGAAAATAGCATTTAAATCAATATATATATATGTACGCGCGCAGCGTGCACGCTTGGTGCGCGCAGCTTGCCGTGCGCGAGCGCAATTCTGATTGGTTGTTAGATCTTAGTAAACATTCAAATCGGTCGAAACCAGGAAGTGTCGGCCGCCATTTTGTCTCTCGCACTCTGAGGGGGTGAAAAACAAATGTGGAGAACGTGAAAAGGGGGCAGGGTGGACAGTTCCTGACCCCCTAGCCGTGGTCAGGGGGTCCCAGAAGGACCCCCAAGGGCCAAAAAATGTTTTATTTTTTTTTCGAAAAATCGCCGAGTGCGCTCACCCTGCGCGCACCACCCAAACGGAAAAAATTCTGCGAAGTTTGCGCAGCGTGCGCGCACTCCGCGATTTACCGAAAAAAATAAAATGTATTTGGCCCTTGGGGGCGAAGCGCTCCGTGCGCGCACGGCACGAACTGCGTAAAGTGGGCGCCCGGCGCGCGAACGCGCACCGTGTGCCCACCGTGCGCGAGCCGTGAAAAAGTTTTGTTTAAAAAAATATATTAATAAATACATAACTTAGCATTTAAAAAAACATACAAATTCACTGAAAAAACCATAGGTTTCACACACGTTATAGTTAGGAATTAGCATTTAAAAAACCTTGCAAATTCACTTAAAAAACCATAGGTTTCACACATGTTATAGTTAGCTGGGCATTTTACTAATAAAAAACCAATGAAATTCCCCCGTTATAGTTAGTGCAGGCAACTATAACTCACGCGACCGCAATCCTCTGCTGATGACGTCAGATATTACATCACTGATGACATATGTGTCTTTCTGAAAAAAATGTAATATATGTATAGCTAAAAATGAATGGAAGAAGACATGGGTAAATAAGTGTCTAAATACAGTGATGTAATATCTGACGTCATCAGCAGAGGATTGCGGTCGCGTGAGTTATAGTTGCCTGCACTAACTATAACGGGGGAATTTCATTGGTTTTTTACAAGGGAAATGCCCAGCTAACTATAACATGTGTGAAACCTATGGTTTTTTAAGTGAATATATATATACGATAGAATCGTCTCTTTACCAAGGTAAGGATTTGTTGAACAGACGAAGCGATCCCAAATGATAGTGCAATTGTAATTTATTTCATGCCCAACACCACCGCCGCCATAACGAGTTTCAGCCCGCGTGGGGCCTTGATCACATGACACTGCTGAGGAAGCGGTTTCAACACTTAAAGTGCCAATCAGTGACGTTTTGCTATGCATCAGCTATTTTTATCTCTTTCATAGACATTGAAAAAATACATATGTCTGAAGACACAACTATACCACGTAGTGGTATTATAATGTTGGTTCACCAAGGGTATAAATAAATCACTTAAAGTGCAAAGTAGAGCAAACATGATAAAATATCATGAGAATAGCAGCACATTGAATAAATAAATAAATATATACTCAATA
This sequence comes from Triturus cristatus, assembly GCF_964204655.1. Classification (NCBI taxonomy): domain Eukaryota; kingdom Metazoa; phylum Chordata; class Amphibia; order Caudata; family Salamandridae; genus Triturus; species Triturus cristatus. Next base: position 751,248,314 of record NC_140579.1, read on the forward strand.
TATGCCTGTCCAGCTCTTAAAACTTCACCAGTTAGCGAAATAAGGCTTTTAAATATGAATAAAATTAGGCTAAAAAAAGTCAAACCAATGTAAAACTTTTTCTCGTATATAGCAGCATCATTCAAAAAGCATATAAGTCTAATATTAGCACATGTGATATACCCATGAGCTTAAGATGTTAAAAAGATGGAGCCACATGAACCACTTTGAAATCCATTCACTCACTAACACACCCATACACACACTCACCCACCCATACAGCTGTTTCCACATGCACTCTTGAACCCATACATCCAGTGAATCAATCACTCACACATCTATGCACAGAGTCACACACCTCCCACCCACCCACACACACACTCAGGCAGCAATACAAATACTCAGGCAAGCAATCAATAACCCATATAGACACTCATGCAACTACTCACCAACCCATGCAGCAGCTTACACAACAACAGACAGACTGATACAGACTTTCACTCAGTTTATTCACTAACCCATGCATTCAGTAAGACACATGTAATCACTCACTTATACAGTCAGTCACGTACCTACTAAATCCTCCATACAGACACTTATACACCCACTCATTCTTCAAAACAGCTTGGCATATATATAAAACAAATTTAAACTTTACAGAAACACACAGTCACTGGATGATGTCATCAGTGATGTCATTTGACATGTCATCAGTGATGTCATCAGTGATGTCACTGACCAAGTCCTGAATGATGTAATATGTGACGTCATCAGCAGTGCATTGCGGGTGCGCGAGTTATAGTTAGCTGAACTAACTATAACGCGGGAAATGTCCAACTAACTATAACGTTCCTGAAACCTATCGTTTTTTTCATTGAATTTCTATGGTTTTTTAAATGCTAATTTCTAACAATAACATGCATGAAACCTATGGCTTTTTCTGTGAATTTATATGGTTTTTTAAATGCTAATTTGTAACTATAACGTGCCTGAAACCTATGTTTTTTTCAGTGAATTTCAAAAGTTTTTTTAAATAGAAATTTGTAAGTCTAATGTACCTCAATCCTTTGTTTTTTTTATTTTCTATATATAGAAACGTATATATATACATTTAAAAAAAATTGTGAATAACTTTTAGTTAGGAAAACTATAGTCAATCTTTTTAAAAAAATATTATACAGAAGTCGCGCACCCTTCATGCACCCTACAAGATGGCTGCGCGCATTCTGGTAGCCATTTTGAAAAGTCTCGCTGGGGTCGCCGTAATTTGTAAAGTATGAAATATCTTTAAATTAATTTTAAATAAAAGTTTTCCTTTAAGTGTTTGTCTAAATTTATTAATAAAAGTATTTTTAAAGTAATATTTTCAATATAATTTCGACAAAAAATTATTCGATTATTATTGGATTGGGAGGTTAGGAGGGATGGCCATTTTGCTTGATCTGTTTTGCAAGATTTTTTGGTCTAGTCAGATGGACACCCTCCTCCGAGTGAGGTACGGCTTGGGGATTCTATTCAAAAGGTGAGGAATCCACAGGCAGAAGTATCCATGAACAAGTTACTTACCTTCGGTAACGCTTTTTCTGGTGGATACAGTATCTGCCTGTGGATTCCTCACTGTCCCACCCGCCTCCCCGTTGTCCAGCTGTTTGGCATGAATGTTTTTAATATGTCTTAATCATGCATATGTTTTAATAGTGGGAAATGCTTGATCTGGTGCTATTTCTTTATGCCTTTATTGGTTATGCATTTGTATATATATACATATATTATCTACTGGCGGTCGCCAGTAGATAGTTATAGTTAGGACCGAGTTCCCATAGGAAATCTGAAAATTCTATTTTGAATAACTTTGGCGCTGGTTGACTTATCTTCGTGAAATTTTCAAAACTAATGGGGCGCTCCGCTCAGCTCCTACCCTAAAAGTCTCGGGGTGATTCGTCAAGCGGGGGCTGAGAAAAAAGGGGGGTCCCAAAACGCGTTTTCCCCATGCATTTTCCCATAGGACCTTTAGTCGAAGGTACAGCCCGAACGGCTGAACAGAATTACTTGCAATTTGGCAAAGAGGTAGTCCTCAGGTCAGGCATGTGCCTTTTGCATATATGGTGTCAATCTGTTCAGTAGTTCCTGAGAAAATTGCAGTTAAAAGTACATAAATATCTATATGCGCGCGCCGTGTGTGCACCAAATGTGCGCGAGCGTAATTCTGATTGGTGGTTAGATGTCAGTCAACATTCGAATCAGTCGAAATCAGGAAGTGTTGGACGCCATTTTGTGTGTGGCAGTGAAAAAGAAAGGTGGAGAACGTGAAAAGGGGGCAGGGTAGAGAGTTCCTGACCCCCTAGCCTTTGTCAGGGGGTCCCTGAAGGACCCCGAAGGGTGAAAAAAACATTTTATTTTTTTTCCAAAAATTGCGGGGTGCGCGCACGGTGCGTGCACCTCCCAGCCGCCATTTTGAGTTTTAGAGGCAGAAGAGAGCTAAAAACACAAGTGGAGAACGTGAAAAGGGGGCAGGGTAGAGAGTCCCTGACCCCCTAGGCCTTCTCAGGGGGACCATGAAAGACACCTAAGGTCCCAAAAAAAATTAAATATTACGCGCACAGTGTGCACACGGTGGCAAAAAATTCATTAAAAAAATAGAATCAAAAATCAAGTTTAAGTGTTTAGATGTCGGTTGGCTCTAAAAAGAGCCGTTGTGTTCATTGAGTGTTTTTTTCTACCTACAAGTAAGTACCGATGCAGAGTCTAAAGTTCAAGAGGAAGACTCTGTTCCCTTCATCTGTGAAATGAACACCGTCTCCTCTATAAATGCCTTGCATGTTGTAACGCAAGTTGTTGTGGTATATAGAACCCATACCATAGTCTCTGAGGAAAGCAGAAACAGACTTATTGACGTGCTTTTTTGCTTTCTCAAACTGCGGACAATATTGGTTGGACCAGTTCCACTTTTGCCTTTGGCATATATTAGAATATACAAAGGTAGTTTGTGGAAAAAGTTACATCAATTGCACAAAGGTGTCCTTAACAAGCATTTCCAGACCTACCCCAGTTAAAGTGCCTAGGTCATTTCCACCACAGTGCACAATTATAAGGTCAGGCTGTGGGAGATGTAGAAAGGATTTCACCAAAGGCATTAATTGGTGCCACTTTAACCCTCTCTGACCAATCCATTTAATGTCTACATTTGGCAAAGCAAGGTCTTTCACACTACCTCTTTTTTCTGCGTACTTTTCACTCCAGAAGACATAGCTATGACCTACAATCCACACTGTGAACATCTTTCAAGGAGATATGGATGCACTCAGAAGGTGTCTTTCAGTAGAATGGCAATATGAAAAGAAAGATAGTTGTAAAATGGAGGCTTACATACTTGTTTTTAAATAAAAAGAAATCATTGGCTGTTTCAGACCATTCAACACTAAAAACTAGGCTGTATGTTTACATTTTTAAAAGCATGTTTTGTATTGGTTCAGAAAAATGTATTTCCACAGAACATCACTTTGGATTTGCTGTTAGGTTTGAAAAGTCAAGCACTCTTGCTCTTTGGATTAGAAACATTGTGTGCTGAACTTCTGACCTCTCTGCTCACACCAGTGTTCCATGACCTGTTGCTATGGTAGCAGGCAGAAGTCATGTTGGGGGTAGGGATCATTTGGAAATGGTTGAAATTTGCAACCAATAGAAATGTGTGTTTCCATTTGAAAAAATGTGGGAAACACTGTGATTTGAAGTTAACATGTATATGTGTGAAAAAAGAGAGGGAAATATTGCCATTTACTGGTTCTGCTGAGAGGTGTACAGTTCAGAGATTCTGGCTCTGATAATCTGCTGTGTGAGTGGCACATTTCTTTCTCAACTAACTACTTTTAAAGGTGAGTTATGAATTTGAGAGGGGATGTATGTGGTGTATTTTGATATAAATAATAGAAATTTGTTTCTTCTTTTAAAGTTGTGTTTTACATTTTATGTTTTGGAAGATATTTCACTGCCTTGAACTTGTAAGATATTATGGAGTATGTCTTCACCATAAGTTAAGGTGTACTGGTATCACCCAGGAATACTGTTATGTGCCTAGAATCACACCATGAGTCTGTGTGCACACAGGAATTTTTGTCAGACATTTAATTCGTGTTGCTCTTGTCCTGTAAGACTTGCACTCGTAGGAAAGGGGCAGCTTTTTTTCTTGAACTGTGATGGTTAGCATTCAGCACAAATCACTATCTCACAAATGAGAGGCAAATGCTAACACATTTGAAAACAACAGGGTAGATTTTCCTTACACTCCTGCAATGGGTGAGGTAGTTCCTACATGTTCAAAACTCCAATTAACCCTTACCACAGGTGATCTTACATACATCTCTGCAGTCTTCATGCAGTTGTGTAAGCGTCCATGCAGATCTCTCTTGCACCTGACAATACACAGTCTCCAGAAACACACTCTTAGCACACAGGCAGCTGCTTCTCCTGCATTCCCATGCTTACTATTCAGCACTGTGTGGTATTTCAGATGGCAGTGTTTAACGCTAACACATTCAACATCACCAAGGCTCATTTCCTTTGCTCTAGTCTAATCACTCACCCAGGTTCCACATGCTCATGGTCTCAAGTAGCTGTTAGGACATGTGCTCTTTTCTGCCTCTCTAAACTATAAGGAAAATGTGTCAGGCTGTTACAGTAATTAACACTGAAATAAATTGAACATGCCTATAAAATCAAGAAAGAGAAAAGAACAGCAAAAACATCTATATTTGAAGACAACTGGACAACATAAATTAGTTGAAGAACCTCATGTTGGAAAAAAGAAAAAGTCTTCTGATAAGCAGACTAAGGATTTTTTTTAAAATATCCTCAAACATAGAAAAAATTTACAAAATATATCCACTGCAAATAGTGTTTCAAGAAGAAAACAACAAGACAATAGAAAGAAAATACTAAATGCTAATGTACAATCAGAAGCAAGAAAGAATGACTTAAAAAGAAAAACAGAATTTCAAAACATTCGTAAAAAAAATGTTTCAGAGAAGAGTGCTGTTCAATTTGCTAAAGGATGTGAAAAGATATAGGATTAAGCAATATTTTATAAGAAAAAGAAACATATTGAATCAATTGTTGCAAAGGCTTTGGAATTAAAAAGAAAACTATTCATTTTAATTTTGAACAGGATCCGTACATTAGATAAAATAGTCAATGTAATGAAGTCAAAAAGCAAAAGGAAAAGAGTAGTGAAAAAAAATAACTTTTGTAATGTGTTCTTAGGAGAATGGAAGCATAGTTCAAGTACTGAACCATTTTTTAATGAAGAGAGTTATCTTCAAAGTAATAGTTTGCTGCATGCAGTTGACACCAGTGGTCGAAGTTATGAAGTTAAAGATGGTTGTGTAATGGAAAAGGAGAAAATGGTTCCAAGAAATGAGGAAGAAGTGTTAGCTGATGAGGTTATGGGGAAACGTCCTAAAGCCCCAGTGTACACTTGGAATTGTAGTAGTATTTGTACTGTACGACAAGAATCTATTGATAAATTACGTGACTTTCTAAGAGAATATAGTAAAAAAAAGTGTTAAACAGAAGATTAAGGTGCTTCAAAGACTAGATCCATGCAGAGTGAGAAAGAATACTGGTTTGCAATGACATTCTCTGGCTTGTCTTTCTAGGAAAGTTTGTCAAAGTGTTTTTCACCATTTTAGGATGCTGGCAGTACATCATACTGAAATGAGAAAGTTTGTGAGAAGATTGTATTTTTCTAAAAGTCCAGCACTAAAGTTAAATGAGTTGAATAGTGCTCTGTTGCGTGGATCTGTATCAGATGTAGAGAAGGTTACTGATGATATTCAGTTTTGTTACTTTGGTTCAGAACAAGAAAGTGCAGGAAATGACACAGTTATTGAAGAAAATGTGGAAGAGAATGTAGAACCCACTGTTAGTAAAATTTTTGAAGATCAAATGACAAAATTTACTATCATCTCTAATGAAAGAACAAATATTACTTGTATTTGTTGCCGGAGAAGCCATTATAAAACTCAAACAAGGAATGTTGATCTCTATAAAAAAAAGTGAAAAAGAAAATAATTATGAATGGAAGGATTTTGCTACATATTTGTTTCTGGAAAATTGTTTTGATTTGGGTGAAGATCAGCGTATTTGTAAATACTGTTATAACAAGTTAGAAGAAAATAAAATGCCAAGTAGAGCTGTACATAATAATTCAGAATTGGTTGATATTCCTGCAGAACTTAGTGATTTAAATATGTATGAGTCTATACTCATTCAATGTGTCCATCCGTTTCAGACTATAGTTCGTATGGAGCCCAAAACAGGTAAATTACCTCCTTCAGATTTACAAAGAGGTTTAAAAGGAAAAGTTGTCTATTTGCCATTAGATTTGAAAAAAAATATTGAAACAATTGATGCAGATAGTTTGGAAACTGAACCATTCGTTATTCTGGTTAATGGTGTACCTACACAGAATAACAAAATTTGGCAGGAGCTAGTAGATGTACGAAAAGTACAAAGAGCAAATTTATATTTGAAAAGAAATAATAAGTACTATGAATCAATTTATATGCATTAAGATGAAGCAGTTTTACTAGCAGACACAGGAATACCAACTGGGCAAATTGAAAAAGTGGATAAGTCAAAAGAAGAAGAAATTTATGAACATTTCAGCATACATCCTCTTCATTCTAAAGAAGTTATGGGAAACACTATTGATCTGTTTCAGATGAAAAAAGCAAAAGGAACTCCCGTGAGTGTATGGGAGGAGAGCTTGGAAGCTCGTTGTTTTCCCCAGCTGTTTCCTACAGGAAAAGGTGGACGATATGATGAACGTCCAGTAAAGATTCCTGCTTCTGAGTATCGTACTACAAGATTATATGCAGAAGATCCAAGATTTCGTCAAAGTATTCCTTATTTATTCCATCTTTTATTTGAAAGTGACTTGTCTGCACTATCTTATGCAGTAAATCACATTTTAAAAACTGGAGTACATCTACATAGGTGTCGATTCCGATCCTGGAAAAACCGGGTACGAATCTTCGGACGGGGCGTTTTCTCCGTCCGACCCGTACCCGGGAAAAACACCTTACAAACCCGCAAGTACGATTCGTACAGAAACACCGTTTCCGTACGATTCGTACAAAACACCGACCGGCAAAAAATAACATACAAATCGGATCCGGGACACCGCGGACGTGACGTCCGGACGGAGTCAGGCAGCGTTTCACGAACCAGCAAGTACGATCCGTGCTGACGTCACTCCGCACGGATAATATTTTACGGCAGCCAAAAACTGCTGGGAAATCAGGATGACGCGCAGAAGGAACACCTGTACGCGTCGGACAGCCATGGACCCCAACCTACGTGTCATCCCGGCACTCATAGCAGTCCACCTGGTGTACAGGAACCGACGCAGACGCCGCAGAAGGTCAGAACAACACCCGGGGCAAAGGGGGGGGGCAGGGGCAGGAAACATAACCCCCACCCAAGTCAAAATTCATACATGCCCTGTACATACCTGACCCCCAGGGCATGGTCACTTCGGGGGGCGGGGGCGTCTCCACCAAGGCCTGTGTCCGCCACAACGGAAGTCGACATGGACGCGAACCGGCAACACAACAATTGTGGTACGCACCGTACCCACGCCTTAAGAGCGTGAGTACGGGTCATACCACGCCCACCCCTACGTCACCCCAACAATGGAGGTGCGGCCCGTACCCACGTCCCAAAGGCATGGGTACGAGCCGTACTGCCATTGTTGGGGTGACGTAGGAGTGGGCGTGGTACGACCTGTACCCACGCTCTTAAGGCGTGGGTACAGGCCGTACCCCTACGGTACCCCAACAATGGAGGTACGGCTCGTACCCATGGGTACGGGCCGTACCGCCATTGTTGGGGTGACGTAGGGGTGTGCGTGGTATGACCCGTACCCACGCACTAAAGGCGTGGGTACGGGCCGTACCCCTACGCCACCCCAACAAGGGCGGTATGGCCCGTACCCATGCCTTTGGGACGTGGGTACGGGCCATACCGCCATTGTTGGGGTGACTTAGGGGTGGGCGTGGTACGACTCGTACCCATGCCTTTGGGACATGTGAACGGGCCGTACCGCCATTGTTGGGGTGACGTAGGGGTGGGCGTGGTACGACCCGTACCCATGCATTTGGGATGTGGGTACGGGCCGTACCGCCATTGTTGGGGTGACATAGGGGTGGGCGTGGTACGACCCGTACCCACGCTCGTAAGGCGTGGGTACGGGCCGTACCCCTACGTCACCGCAACAAAGGCGATACGGCCCGTACCCATGCCTTTGGGACGTGGGTACAGGCCGTACCGCCATTGTTGGGGTGACATAGGGGTGGACGTGGTACGACCCGCACCCACGCTCTTAAGGCGTGGGTACGGGCCGTACCCCTACGTCTCCCCAACAATGGTGGTACAGCCCGTACCCATGCCTGTGGGATGTGGGTACGGGCCGTACTGCCATTGTTGGGGTGCCGTAGGGGTACGGCCCGTACCCACGCCTCAAGGTCGTGGGTACGGGTCGTACCACGCCAGTGGACAGACACATAGGGGTGTGTGGCCATCAGCCCCAGCAGTGCCCAGACACAGGAGGGGTGGGTGCAGAGTCCTCCCAGCAGTGCCCAGACACAGGAGGGGTGGGTGCAGAGTCCTCCCAGCAGTGCCCAGACATGAGGGGTGGGTGCAGAGTCCTCCCAGCAGTGCCCAGACACAGGAGTGATGGGTGCAGAGTCCTCCCAGCAGTGCCCAGACATAGGAGGGGTGGGTGCAGAGTCCACCCAGCAGTGGCCAGACACAGGAGGGGTGGATGCAGAGTCCTCCCAGCAGTGCCAAGACATATGAGGGGTGGGTGCCTAACACTCCCAGCTGTGCCCAGACACAGGCGGGGTGGGTGCAGAGTCCTCCCAGCAGTGCCCAGACATATGAGGGGTGGGTGCCTAACACTCCCAGCAGTGCCCAGACACAGGAGGGGTGGGTGCAGAGTCCTCCCAGCAGTGCCCAGAGACAGGAGGGGTGGGTGCAGAGTCCTCCCAGCAGTGCCCAGACATATGAGGGGTGGGTGCAGAGTCCTCCCAGCAGTGCCCAGACACAGGAGAGGTGGGTGCAGAGTCCTCCCAGCAGTGCCCAGACATATGAGGGGTGGGTGCAGAGTCCTCCCAGCAGTGCCCAGACACAGGAGGGGTGGGTGCAGAGTCCTCCCATCAGTGCCCAGACATGAGGGGTGGGTGCAGAGTCCTCCCAGCAGTGCCCAGACACAGGAGTGATGGGTGCAGAGTCCTCCCAGCAGTGCCCAGACACAGGAGGGGTGGGTGCAGAGTCCTCCCAGCAGTGGCCAGACACAGGAGGGGTGGATGCAGAGTCCTCCCAGCAGTGCCAAGACATATGAGGGGTGGGTGCCTAACACTCCCAGCAGTGCCCAGACACAGGCGGGGTGGGTGCAGAGTCCTCCCAGCAGTGCCCAGACATATGAGGGGTGGGTGCCTAACACTCCCAGCAGTGCCCAGACACAGGAGGGGTGGGTGCGGAGTCCTCCCAGCAGTGCCCAGAGACAGGAGGGGTGGGTGCAGAGTCCTCCCAGCAGTGCCCAGACATATGAGGGGTGGGTGCAGAGTCCTCCCAGCAGTGCCCAGACACAGGAGGGGTGGGTGCAGAGTCCTCCCAGCAGTGCCCAGACATATGAGGGGTGGGCGCAGAGCTCTTCCAGCAGTGCCCAGAACCAGGAGGGGTGGGTGCAGAGTCCTCCCAGCAGTGCCCAGACATATGAGGGGTGGGTGCAGAGTCCTCCCAGCAGTGCCCAGACACAGGAGGGGTGGGTGCAGAGTCCTCCCAGCAGTGCCCAGACACAGGAGGGGTGGGTGCAGAGTCCTCCCAGCAGTGCCCAGACACAGGAGGGGTGGGTGCAGAGTCCTCCCAGCAGTGCCCAGACATATGAGGGGTGGGTGCAGAGTCCTCCAGCAGTGCCCAGACACAGGAGGGGTGGGTGCAGAGTCCTCCCAGCAGTGGCCAGACACAGGAGGGGTGGGTGCAGAGTCCTCCCAGCAGTGCCCAGACATATGAGGGGTGAGTGTCTAACACTCCCAGCAGTGCCCAGACACAGGAGGGGTGGGTGCAGAGTCCTCCCAGCAGTGCCCAGACATATAAGGGGTGGGTGCCTACCACTCCCAGCAGTGCCCAGACACAGGAGGGGTGGGCGCAGACTCCTCCCAGCAGTGCCCAGACATATGAGGGGTGGGTGCAGAGTCCTCCCCGCAGTGCCCAGACATATGAGGGGTGGGTGCAGAGTTCTCCCAGCAGTGCCCAGACACAGGAGGGGTGGATGCAGAGCCCTCCCAGCAGTGCCCAGACAAATTAGGGGTGGGTGCCTATCACTCCCAGCAGTGCCCAGACACAGGAGGGGTGGGTGCAGAGTCCTCCCAGCATTGCCCAGACACAGGAGGGGTGGGTGCAGAGTCCTCCCAGCAGTGCCCAGACACAGGAGGGGTGGATGCAGAGTCCTCCCAGCAGTGCCCAGACATATGAGGGGTGGGTGCCTAACACTCCCAGCAGTGCCCAGACACAGGAGGGGTGGGTGCAGAGTCCTCCCAGCAGTGCCCAGACATAGGAGGGGTGGGTGCAGAGTCCTCCCAGCAGTGCCCAGACATATGAGGGGTGGGTGCCTATCACTCCCAGTAGTGCGCAGACACAGGAGGGGTGGGTGCAGAGTCCTCCCAGCAGTGGACAGAGACATGGTGGTGTGTACACCATCCTACAAGTAGCAAAACTCCATGGGTGCATGAAGGCATACACAAAGTGCGACTATATTGAGAGTGGCATGCCAACACATCACTGACAGCAGTGTCCTACTCCCATGAGGGTGGATGTCCATCCCCCACTGCATGACACACCACATGTGGGTGTGATGACATATGACACATGCTTACCCACCCCTGGCACTGGCAGCACAATACACACACTGAGAGCTTGCAACAAGACTGTATATTCATGTGCCACTCTACTAAACTAAGAGACCCAAAGGGAACACACACTGTCACACACATTCCAGGACTGATAGGAATGTACAGGTGCTGGGGCAGCCAACAAGTTGGTGCCTCCCATGGAAGGAAAAGGGTGGAGTACCCACAGATACAATGCCCACAATTGTCAGACAGGTGCCCAAAGACCCTGCAGAACACGTAACACATGTGTGCGAGGCTGGGAGTACACACATGCCTAGTGCGTAAAGGGAACATGTCCACATGAAGTCATGTCAATATACTCCATACACAAGTACAGTGACCACCAAGGATGCCACAAATGATGCAGGTGGAGACATTGCCGAGCATGCATGTCCAAAGTTGAAGGGATCCGTCACACACCCAGGCAATGTAGACAGAGCTCAGCACAACAATTGGGAAACACCCTGCAGGGAAGATGTCAGGGTCCACACAGGAAGGAACACACCTTGGGACAATGTCACCATACAGTAAGAGCTTACATGACCAAAGATTTTTTGCAGATACCTTGTGATGGCACACAGATACCAGGGTACACCCCATGAGCAGCACACTACAACATTTCCCAGACACCTAACACATTATCACCACCCCAAATCATGGAGCAGCACCACCAACAGCAAGACCAGTAAAGCATTTGTGTGCAAATGAAAAACAAAATGCTTTATTCAGCATGAAAAATCATAGCTAAAGAAATGTCAACTATATACAGGGCCCATAGGCCAGGCCATGTGCCAAGTCCTGGTGGAGGACACTTGGGGACGCGTCTCCCTTAGCTTGCCTGCACAGTTCACACTTCCATATCATCCACAGAAGGGGGGGCATCATGTGGGGGGGAAGGACCAGGCACCGCAGGGACAGGAGGGGCAAGGGTAGGTGTCATGGGTGCAGGGACAGACGACTCCACCCCAGGGGGTGGGGCAGCGCCAAAGGTGGTGGTTAGCAGGGCGCTGCACACGGTTGCCAGCTCTTCCAGTGTCTCCCCTGCACCCGAATGAACCACAGGCCCCAAGGAGGGGGGTGGGTCGGAGGGATGGGTTGCAGCGCTACTGGGGGAGGGTGTGGACAGAGGGGGGGACTCAACTACCCTGGCCGGGCACTGCCTCCACCGCTTGCGGGGTGGTGCCACACTGGGGCTGAGGGACACACTGGCCACGAAGGACTCCTTATCTGACAGTTAACAAAAACAACATGAGTAACATCTACAATACAACGCACATATGTAGGCCCTGCACCACACAGTTGGTTGACCCACCATGCCACTGGGAAACAATGGAGAGCATGACACAACAGCAAATGACTTGATATCAAATTAGACAGAGGAGCCAGTCTCAGGGGACAGTCGAGCACAGCATCTGGACCACACACCGTTGCCAAAAAAGGGATGAGCAGGAACCATGTCTCCTAACTTTTGGCACATGCTGCTTAGCAAATACATGAAAGCATGCCCAACATGACTGGGTCACTGCATGTTGAGTGTATGTTCAGACAATCAACACACACAGGCCAGACCTGGCAAGGAGACATAAGGTATGGACATGTAGGCCTTCCCTGCACAAACCCCACCCTGCCTGAGACGTTGTGATTGAGACAGAGGAAGTACTTACACCTCCTACTCGGGGATTACAAACATGCCCTTCCATAAATCCTGAGTGTACACAAGGTACCCCTCGTGCGCCTGTCCACACATATAATTGACAAACAACCATCATCAGATAGTTGTACCAAGACACACAGGCACTTGCCACTGTGAGTATGCACAAGCCAAATTGGGTCACCCTGTACAGTGGACACATGTAGCACACTTTACGTAAATACAAATTAGGCCAGGGTACAATGCCAAGGAGCCCAACCTATGCTGAAGACACAGAGAATGTCCACAGTGTTGGATGACACACATGATACCTAGGAAAAGGTGCCCCAGGGGACTGTAGTGGCCACACTCCTCCATGGTCCTGTATGGAGATGACTGCAACAGAAGAGACCGTCCCTGCACTATGCATATCTCACACTCATGCACATCATGTCTGAGGGCACAACATTGGTCATACATGCTGTAAGGCAGTACACTTTAAAGACACACTCCTATGTCTGGACTCAGCAGCAGTGCCAACTAACATGGACCCCACAATGACTGAACTGGCCAGGGCACAGGCAAGCTCACAACACATGTAACACACCACCCCCACACATGATGTAGCAAGCATTGGTCACTTGGATTAACTACCAGCCTAGATAACCTTGTGCAAGAGTGACTACCCACTGCCCCGGGAACACATGTCAAGGAGGGGAAGGGAGGAAGAACAGCACGGGTTGACTTTGTGGAACAGGATATGCACTGCACATTTAAACCCTGGCAGTGTATCCATGCGACTGCACACTTCCAAAAGCTGGTGACACACAACAAACACACATGTACCTACCCCCTTCCTGCTGCTGCTTCTCCAGTAGGCGCCTATCCATCTCTGGGAAGACCACCGCCAGGACACGCTTCATTAGGTGGGTCAGTCGGCAACGCCCGCCGTGGGGGCGTGGTGGTGAGTCCCCCAGCAGGACCCGGGCGATCCTCCTGGTCCAGCACCGGATATCCTGCCAGCGTTTCCTCACCTGGGCCAGGCGCCGCTTCCGACCCTCCACCGACCTCACGGCCCTGACGGCCGCCTTCCAGATCTCCCCCTTGGCATAGGTGCCTACCTGTGAGGATGACAAAGTGAGACAACATCAATACACCTGCTACATGTCACAGAGACACACATTTTAACAATTTGGCAGGTGTGAACAGGGCATAGTATGCAGCCTACTCATTGCACCTTTGTCATAGGGACATTATCCTCTGGGGAAGGCAAAATGCACTACGTGGCTTTTAAAGTACACAGGTGGCATGAGGGGTGCGACAGAAACAATGATCATGGCTCACACTGTGCATCACAAGCTACACCAGGATTATGTGCAGCCCCTCAAAGCAGTCACATGCCCCAGGCCACTGACGCAACCTCAGCAGAGTACACAGACACACACAGGCACAGGACAATCACCTGCCATTGGCAACTGCGGGTACAAACCTCACTCTGCACATGTGCCACTTGACTGGGGGGTGTCACAGGTGTTGGGCTAGCCCAGCACGTCAGACACACAGCACTGCTCCCTGCGCACATCACATGGGTATGGTATATGCATCCCTCATGCATCTGGGCGGTAACACTCCACATGGACACTCACCCACATGACAGGGGACTTACACACACGCCAATGTCCAGGGGACGAACACATCATTTGGACACTCTAACCACAGGTACACTCAACTCACACACATCTGTGGGTAGAGTCACCTGTCACACTGGGGGGAACACAGAATCACATCAGGGCTGTAGAAACAACATTGCCAAGTGGATTTGCCAGGCTGAATGTGGCATGCACCATGCAGTGATTGTCACAGTAAGCACTATGCAAGTGAGGAGTGCAGACATGCACTACAGCATGCTCTGCATGGGAGACATGAGGCATTCCCCCCGGGACCCATTCTAAACAACATTGCATGTCTGTCACACCTGGACACAATGCCAGAAGTGACAGTCACAAAAAAGGGCCACAGTCTAAGCTAGTGGAGTCAGCACTCACCTGCTCCCCTGGTCTCCCATACAGGCTGGGGTACTGTGGGAGGATCACATCCAGCAATGCCACATTCTCCTCCAGGGTGAATGGCTGGGCCCTCTCCACAGACCTGGACATGGTGCCAGAGGAATCACGAGCAGCAGCAGTGGTGTGGAATGAAAGGTTGTGCAGGCAAGTGCTCTCTCATGGGACCTGGCTGCCTTATATTTGCCTTGCTGGCCTGTTTCATTTACAGGAGTACAGAGTGATTGGTCAATCTCATTTGCATCCTACGTTTCCTCCAATCCCTTTAAACCTACCCCAGTCAGTGTCTTTGCATGGTTTAAAAATTGAGCATGATGTCAAGTCAACAACCACTTTGCAACATAGTATATTGTCTCCAACCGACTTGCTGGCCACCTGATGAAAAAATTTGAAATTGAAACTCGGTCTCCATGACAACCAGCATGCATTTAGGCCCTTATACTTGTCCCTCATGTGTCCCCTATGTAATTTCACTATACAAACACAGGTACGGTGCGTTCCACGCCCCTAGGGCACCACTACTCCAGTGTTAGACCCGGCCCTCGTAACATAGTCAGACCTGACCCCTGCACCTCACACCAGCCCCGAGCCCACGGCCTAGCCGATCCTTCCCACCAGAACAAACACACCCGACCCGGACTTCCCCCGCCCGTGGCCTTCCTCCTTCGGCCACCCCGGGCCCGCGTGCCCACTTCATGCACCAAGATGGCCGCCCGGCCCCAGCGCGACCCTAGCCTATAGGCGCCACTCCGGCTGGAGGACATCGCGCTCCCCTTGGGATGAGAAAGGGAGGAGCAGTTTCCATCACACCTCTGTGCTTCCCTGGGAAGGTGGGTTTCGATCGACCCGCCGGCCTCCCCGAGCGCTGGCTCCACGCCTGCTGGGTGTCTGGGGCTCCTCCCGACCCGGCCCTGAAAGGATCAACGGACAATGGCAGGAAACCCCCAACAAGCGACCCCCAGGTGACAAGACCCCTGCCTGCACAGAGTCCGGACATCAAAGAGGAGTCGCCTTATAACAAGGGGTGCTCTGGGACTGCCCGGCAGATTCGCCTTGGAACACCTGAGCCCTGCTGAGTGACTCGCGGCTCCCTGAAGATCGTCAGACCTCCGTACTTGTGCCTGAGCCCTGCTGAGTAACTCGCGGCTCCCTGAAGATCGTAAGACCCCCGAACTTGTGCTTGAGCCCTGCTGAGTGACTCGCGGCTCCCTGAAGATCGTCAGACCTCCAAACTTGTGCCTGAGCCCTGCTGAGTGACTCGCGGCTCCCTGAAGATCGTAAGACCCCCGAACTTGTGCTTGAGCCCTGCTGAGTGACTCGCGGCTCCCTGAAGATCGTAAGACCTCCGAACTCGCGCTCGAGCCCTGCTGAGTAAGTCGCGGCTCCCACAGACTCTCTTGGTCCCGCCAGACCCCACGACGACAAGCGTATCCCCCAGCTCGAGGATTGTGAGCTGTGCGCCGGGTACGATCCTGCATTTGATCCATATCCCCAAAGACTGTCCCGCTACCTCCTATCCCCCCCTCCAAGACTTGGTGAGCCCGCGCTCTACTTGTATATATTTTGCCTTGCTGATCATAAAGATCCTACCACTCCGATCTGATAAAGATTTGCTCTTAAGAACTCCTTGTGTGGTGTCTCTATGTCGTGTGGTGCAGAGTGTGCGATCCTAGATACGAGGTTCCTCCCCTGAGGAGTCTCCCGGCAGCGCCCGGCTACGATACTTTGAGGGTGGGTCTCAGGGTAGTCAGGGCCCCCTCCGGGCCCCTCTGAGGTCGCCTTCTAACATTGGTGGCAAGCGACGGGATTCGGGCCCAGAATCTAGAGATCGTACCGTGAACGGCTGACGCACTACCGACAAAGATGGCAGAAGGAAACGCCGTGGTTCTCATAGAAAACGACGCCAGTACCGTGTTCCAGGTGGAACAGCTGGAAGAGTACACTCACAAAGAACTAAAGCAATTCTGTAAGGAACTCAGAATCGCTACCACTGGTCTCAACACCAAAGAAGATATGCAAAAGGCACTGAAAGCTTGGGTGGATTCTGGAGCCTCCCGCCCAGAAGGAGCGGGGGAGCCCCACGACGAAGCTGGACCCTTCCAAGGAGAACGCAGCAGCAACCAGGTGCGAGGCTTCGTACCAGATGGGTGCCTATCCCCTGAGGAACTCGCAGACAGAGAAAAAAGTCGCCATCACGAGCTCGAATTAGCCAAACTCAAAATTGAGGGCGAGTTGAAATTAGCCGAGAAAAAGCTAGCAGTAGAACAGTTGCGAGTACAAGGAGAACTAGAAGAGAAGAAACTCCAACGAGAACACGAGGGAAGGAGACTTCAACTGGAACATGAACGCAGCCTGAAGGAAATAGAACTGAAAGCAAGAAGCGAAGAAGCGCGGCCCCCGGGGAACCGGGAGGCGGCCGCCCCGACGGAGCAGAAGGTCCACATCCCCAAGGATGTGGTCAAAGAATATTACAAAAATGATGACATTCAGCAGTGGTTCCGGGCCTACGAGGTCGCCATGACCTCCCATCGGGTCCCGCAGAAGGATTGGGGGGCTGGGTTATGGGGACGATTCCTGACCGAAGGGAGAGACACCCTGCTCGACCTGCCCACCTCCATGCAGACCTCCTATGAACACATGAAAGCGGCCCTCCTCACAAGGTACGGCCTCACCCCGGAGATGTACCGCCAGCGGTTCCGGGACTGCAGGAAGATCCCGGGTACCACCTGGGTGGAATATGTGAGTTTCTTCAGCCGCACCTTCGATGGGTGGATCAAGGGCAGCAAGGTAACCACCCTGGAAGAACTAACCGACCTTATGTTGTGGGAACACCTGGCTGCCAACTGCTTTGTGGAACTACGCCAGCATCTGCTCGAAAGCAAGCTCACGGACCCAAGAAAGCTGGCTGTCGAGGCGGATCGCTGGACCAACACCCGGGTCTCCCGGGGCCCTGTAGGAGAGTACCCCCGAGCCAGTCAGGGACCAACCCGCCAGAGAGGGGGGGGAAACCAGGGAGGGCAGAGAGAGTCCCAGGCTAGTCCCCCGAAGTCCCAACTTCCACCTTTCCCGGCACCCCCACCAGCTGTATCCGCCCCCCCCTTAGACGGGGGCACCGGGTAACCATCACTTGTTTCCGTTGCCAGAAGCCCGGGCATTACGCCAACGACCCTGAATGCCCCATGGCCCCACGCACCACCCAGGCAGCACCCCCTGCTAGACAGATAGCCAATGTAGCCCTGGGGGAGGAGGTTGAGGAGGCCGAGGAGTGGGAACCCGCCGCTATGGGCCTAGTATCCTTAGGAGATAGAGAGATGGTCCCTGGGAGCCTCCTGCCCTCTAACACAAAGAAATATGTGCAGCTCGTAACGATCAATGGCCACCAAGTAGAAGCCCTCCGTGACACCGGGGCCAGCATCACCGGTGTCCTCAGCCATTTAGTACACGAAGACCAGGTCCTCCCCAACGTATTTTGCCCTGTCATTTCAGCCGACAACACAGAAAGCCTATGTAAGGTAGCCCTGGTGCCCTTTGAGTGGGGAGGGGTGGTCGGTAAACTGAAGGTCACAGTGAGAACCTCCCAGTCCGTCGACTGTCTCCTGGGGAACGACCTGGAAAGTTCCCCCTGGGGACAAGTTGAGCGCAAGACCCACCTAGGGATGATGGGCCTCCCTGAGTGGGTGTGCGCCACCACTCGATCCATGGCGGCTCGACTGACCCCCCTGAGGGAAGTCGACGATGCCCCGACCCCTGAAGATAGGATGGTCCCAGACGAGGGTCCCCCCATCCCCCCACCAGAAGAGTCGATCGCCAGTGACGAACCCCCGCCTTCCAACTCCACCCCAGTCACCGAGTTAGGCGATCTGCCCGAATTAGCCCAGTGGCGCCACGAGGGGGGCCCCTCCCGAGAGGAGTTCTGCCGAGAGCAGGCTACCTGTCCCTCCCTGGTTGGGCCCCGGCAACAGGCAGAGGCCCAGGCCGCAGGCGACCAGACGGGGACACACCGGGTGTATTGGGAGAATGACCTTTTGTACAGCGAACAGAAGTCGGTGGAGCTAGGGTCCGGCCGGGTGCTGGTGGTACCCCTACGCTTCTGAAACCTCCTCCTGGGCTTGGCCCACGACGTTCCCCTCGCAGGCCACTTGGGTCAGGACAAAACATACAGTCGCCTCGTGACTCACTTCTACTGGCCCAGAATGAAAGCGGATGTGGAAGCCCACTGCAAGTCCTGTCCCACGTGCCAGGCCAGTGGGAAGAGTGGAGGGAAGCGCAAGGCTCCCCTCCAACCCTTCCCTGTCGTCAGTACCCCTTTTGAGCAGGTCGGGATCGACATTGTAGGACCTCTGGACCCCCCAACTTCCCAGGGGCACCTGTTCATCCTCGTCCTGGTGGACCATGCCACCCGTTACCCTGAGGCCATCCCCCTGCGCACCGTCACGGCCCCAGTGGTGGGCCGGGCGTTGATGGGGATCTTCTCCCACATGGGTTTTCCCCGCGAGGTCGTGAGCGATCGCGGTACCAACTTTATCTCCCGATACATGAGGTCCTTATGGCAACAGTGCGGGCCTATAAGTTCACCACCCCGTACCACCCCCAAGGAAACGGCCTGGTAGAGCGGTTTAACCAGACTCTGAAGGGGATGATCGCGGGCCTGGAAGAGCCCCTCCGGCGTAAGTGGGACATCCTGCTCCCCTGCCTCCTATTCGCATACCGAGAAGTTCCCCAGAAATCCTTGGGTTTCAGCCCCTTTGAGTTACTCTACGGGCACCCCGTAAGGGGGCCCCTCAGCCTGGTCAAGGAAGAGTGGGAGGCGGCGCCCCAAGGCCCCCCCCGAGATGTGTTCCGTTACGTCCTGACCCTCCGAAATCAGACTAGGAGATTCCGGGAGATGGCAGAGGCCAACCTGGAGGCGAGTCAGGAGGAGATGAAGCGCTGGTACGACCAGAACGCCGCGCTGGTCTAGTTTCAGCCGGGCCAGCTGGTGTGGGTCATGGCCCCCGTGAAACCCTGCGCTCTCCAGGATAAATGGACCGGGCCCTTCAAAGTAGTTGAGCGGAAGAGCCCGGTCATGTACTTGGTAGATGTCCAGTCACCCCGGGACCCCCTCCGGGTCCTCCACGTGAACCGCCTCAAGCCCCACTTTGTGCGGACGCAGCTGAGCCTCCTACTGGCCACTGATGACGGGTCCGAAAAAGAGTCAGATCCTCTCCCTGATCTTCTGTGCACCAAGGAGAAGGACGGCTCCGTAGAGGGAGTGAACCTCTCTCTGTCTCTCACTCCCCAGCAATGTGAGGATTGCCGCCAGCTCCTAGGGCAGTTTCCGGACCTTTTCTCCCTGGTCCCCAAGGTCACCGACTGGTGTGTCCATGATGTGGATACCGGGGACAGCCCACCAGTGAGACACCGAGCCTACCGAGTCCCTGATCGGGTCCGGTCCTGTATCCAAGCCGAAGTCTCGAAAATGTTGTCCCTAGGCGTGATCGAACCCTCAGACAGCCCCTGGGCCAGCCCCGTGGTCCTGGTCCCAAAAGCAGCCGCCCCCGGGGTCGCCACGGAACTCCACTTCTGCGTGGACTACCGGGGACTCAATGAAGTCACCCGAGCCGATGCCCACCCCATTCCCCGAGCCGACGAGCTCATTGACCGGCTCGGGGCTGCTCGGTTCCTCAGCACCTTCGATCTCACCTGCGGCTACTGGCAAATTGCGCTCACAGAGGGAGCCAAGGAGCGGTCCGCCTTCTCCACCCCGGATGGGCACTATCGCTTTCGCGTGATGCCCTTCGGGATGAAAAATGCCCCGGCCACCTTCCAGCGACTGGTAAATAGAGTCCTGGCCGGGCTGGAAAAATTCAGCGCTGCATATCTCGACGATATTGCAGTTTTTTGTTCCGAATGGAGTGAGCACCTCCAGCACCTCCGGAGGGTGCTAACCGCCCTACGCCAGGCGGGCCTCACCGTGAAAGCCAGCAAATGCCAGATTGGGCAAGGTTCGGTAACCTACCTGGGGCACCAGGTCGGGAGCGGGCAGGTCGCCCCTCTACAGCCCAAAATCGACGCCATCCTAGCCTGGGAACCCCCTACTACCCAAACAGAGGTCCGAGCCTTTCTGGGCCTCACGGGCTACTACCGGAGATTCATCCGGAATTACGGCAGCCTGGTCGGTCCCCTCACGGGACTCACGTCCAAGAAGCAGCCTAAGAAGGTGCAGTGGTCCCCTGCCTGCCAAGAGGCGTTCAATGCCCTGAAAACGGCCATGTGTACGGCCCCGTCCTCAAGGCCCCCGACTACTCCAAAGAGTTTGTGGTACAAACTGATGCCTCCGAGCATGGCATCGGGGCAGTCCTCTCCCACGTAAATGACCAGGGTCTAGACCAGCCCGTGGCCTTCCTCAGCCGAAGGCTGTTGCCCCTGGAACAGAGATGGAGTACCATCGAGCGCGAGGCGTTCGCTGTAGTCTGGGCCCTCAAGAAACTACGCCCTTACCTGTTCGGCACCCATTTCAGGGTCCAAACCGACCATCGCCCCTTGCGATGGCTCATGCAGATGCGAGGAGAAAACCCCAAGCTTCTGCGGTGGTCAATCTCCCTCCAGGAGATGGATTTCACCGTGGAACATCGCCCTGGTACGGACCACGCCAACGCCGATGGCCTCTCCCGATTCTTCCGCCTCAGCGACTAGAACCCCCAAGAAGATGGGTAGTTCTCTCCGGCTTTCAGCTGGGGGGGACGCGTGTTAGACACGGCCCTCGTAACATAGTCAGACCTGACCCCTGCACCTCACACCAGCCCCGAGCCCACGGCCTAGCCGATCCTTCCCACCAGAACACACACACCCGACCCGGACTTCCCCCGCCCGTGGCCTTCCTCCTTCGGCCACCCTGGGCCCGCATGCCCACTTCATGCACCAAGATGGCCGCCCGGCCCCAGCGCGACCCTAGCCTATAGGCGCCACTCCGGCTGGAGGACATCGCGCTCCCCTTGGGATGAGAAAGGGAGGAGCAGTTTCCATCACACCTCTACGCTTCCCTGGGAAGGTGGTTTTCGATCGACCCGCCGGCCTCCCCGAGGGCTGGCTCCACGCCTGCTGGGTGTCTGGGGCTCCTCCCGACCCGGCCCTGAAAGGATCAAAGGACAATGGCAGGAAACCCCCAACAAGTGACCCCCAGGTGACAAGACCCCTGCCTGCACAGACTCCGGACATCAAAGAGGAGTCGCCTTATAACAAGGGGTGCTCTGGGACTGCCCGGCAGATTCGCCTTGGAACACCTGAGCCCTGCTGAGTGACTCGCGGCTCCCTGAAGATCGTCAGACCTCCGGACTTGTGCCTGAGCCCTGCTGAGTAACTCGCGGCTCCCTGAAGATCGTAAGACCCCCGAACTTGTGCTTGAGCCCTGCTGAGTGACTCGCGGCTCCCTGAAGATCGTCAGACCTCCGAACTTGTGCCTGAGCCCTGCTGAGTGACTCGCGGCTCCCTGAAGATCGTAAGATCCCTGAACTTGTGCTTGAGCCCTGCTGAGTGACTCACGGCTCCCTGAAGATCGTAAGACCTCCGAACTCGCGCTCGAGCCCTGCTGAGTAACTCGCGGCTCCCACAGACTCTCTTGGTCCCGCCGGACCCCACGACGACAAGCGTATCCCCCAGCTCGAGGATTGTGAGCTGTGCGCCGGGTACGATCCTGCATTTGATCCATATCCCCAAAGACTGTCCCGCTACCTCCTATCCCCCCCTCCAAGACTTGGTGAGCCCGCGCTCTACTTGTATATATTTTGCCTTGCTGATCATAAAGATCCTACCACTCCGATCTGATAAAGATTTGCTCTTAAGAACTCCTCGTGTGGTGTCTCTCTGTCGTGTGGTGCCGAGTGTGCGATCCTAGATACGAGGTTCCTCCCCTGAGGAGTCTCCCGCCAGCGCCCGGCTACGATACTTCGAGGGTGGGTCTCAGGGTAGTCAGGGCCCCCTCCGGGCCCCTCTGAGGCCGCCTTCTAACATCCAGTGATACGGTCCGTACACGCGTGTGTAGAGTCCGCATCACTATGGTTGTGCTGCCGTAGGCGTACACCATAGGGATACGGTCCGTACACACGTGTGTAGGGTCCGCATCACTATGGTTGTGTTGCCGTAGTCGTACGCCATAGGGATACGGTCCGTACAGGCGTGTGTAGGGTCCGTATCACTATGGTTGTGTTGCCGTAGGCGTACGCCATAGGGATACGGTCCGTAGAGGTGTGTGTAGGGTCCGCATCACTATGGTTGTGTTGCCGTAGGCGTACGCCATAGGGATACGGTCCGTGCAGGCGTGTGTAGGGTCCGCATCACTATGGTTGTGTTGCCGTAGGCGTACGCCATGGGGATACGGTCCGTACAGGCATGTGTAGGGTCCGCATCACTATGGTTGTGTTGCCGTAGGCGTACGCCATAGGGATACGGTCTTTACAGGCGTGTGTAGGGTCCGTTTCACACCTTACACTGGTAACAGGCGGCACACAGAAAGGAATTGGGCTGTCATACTTGGCCAAGGCTGGACATCAAGTCATTGTCAGTGCAGTCCTACATGTCTCGGGCCTAGGTGTGTCAGGCTGTGATGTGGCACAAATCTCCTCATGTTTGAACCCAATAGATGTGTGATGAGCTGTGTACACATGTCATGTGTCAAGGTGCACTATGTGCCACACATCCCCTTCACACTTTTGACATGTGTGCATGTAGTACAGACTTGTTGAGCACTGCGTCACTGGCATGGCACAGTCGCCAACACCCGCAACTGTCCCCTGATGCCAGGTACACGGATAATGACACCTGACATGTGACTACCGGCGTTGCACGATGTGAGTATGTCATGTGTGTGTCATGTGTTCCCATAAGCTTGTGTTCCGTCAAATGCATCTGCAGTTGCTGCATCCAACATGTACATGTGTGTGGATGGGCATGGCACACTATTATGCACACCAGGACACATGTGGAATCAGACGTAACGTGTGTATGTATGCATCGAACATGGACTTGCAAGACAAGGACATATCTGCGTAGTATCAATGTATGTGTGATCAGTTTTGACATGTACCCCTTCATGGCAAGGTGTGTGGTCTGTCCTTTTTTCAGGGACATGTGACCTGTGCCTCTAGTATTCCGCAACCTGTCTGTATGATAAACATCCTTCTTCTGCACACATGTGGATGTCTGTCACTCCTGTAATGCGTCTGCCTGTTCACTTACACTGGCCCACAGCTAGTTTCATGCCATGTCATGTTGAGCTTGTGAATCCACGTTTGTAGCTGCCTCTTGGTAGGAGTGTCACCTGCCTGGCATACATGTCCAGGATATATTGCACAGACCTGACTCTGCATGTAGCATATGTGTATTGGCTGTTCAACATGTGCTCAGTACATTGACAGTGTTGTTGTACTGTACTCACTCTTCGTTGTCCCTTCCAAATTACTGCAGGGCTCCGCCTCTCCCCCGACCAATCCCAGACTTGGCTGCCCTGAGGGAACATGACTGTATACGCCGCTACCGCTTCACCCAACGGTTGATTCTGAACTTGACAGCAAGGCTGGCACCACACCTCCAACCGCTACACAGGTATCCTACTGCACTGACACCCAAGATGAAGGTGATGGCAGCCCTACATTTCTTTGCCACGGGTACGTTTCAAGAGACCATAGCTCATGTTGGTGGCATGTCCCAGACCATGTTCAGCCGTGTCCTGCATGATTTTTTAGAGGCCATGTTGGTTCACTTGGATGAGTTTATTCATTTCCCAACTCCTGAGCAGTTGACAGGTGTCAAGGGTGACTTCTATGCCCTGGGAGGGATGCCCCATGTCATTGGGTCTATTGATGGGACACACGTGGCTTTGGTACCACCACAGGCACAGGAGGTAGCCTATAGGAACAGGAAACATTACCACTCCATTAATGCCCTTGTGGTGTGTCTTGCTAACATGGGGATTTCCCATGTCTGTGCTCATTTTCCAGGATCAGCACACGATGCCTACATCATGAGGCGTAGCAGGGTGCCTGAAATGATGCTGCAGCTGCGCAACGAACGAGCAAGTCTTGTTGGTGGGTATACTCTGTTACTCCTGTATTTAGCGTCATCTTTCTGTCTTACTGCTTCTCCTGACCCACTTCTGTCCATGATGTTTCCATGTAGGGGACTCTGGCTATCCCAACATGCCATGGCTGATCACGCCTCTCCGCAACCCCAGAACGGCTGCCGATCACCGGTACAACAACGCCCATGGGCAGACCAGGCGAGTGATAGAGAGGACCTTTGGCCTCCTGAAGAGCCGATTCCGGTGCCTCCACAAGACCGGCGGCGCACTCCCATATGCACCGGTGAAGGTCTGCAAAATCTTCCTCGTGTGCTGCATGCTGCACAACATGGCAGTGGAGAAAGCTGTGCCACTCATCCTGGATCTGGATGAGTAGGAACATCCACCCGTGGAGGACGAGAGGCTTGGTGACGAGGCAAGTGATGTTGAGGAGGAAGAGGAAGAGGACATCCGGAGTCGGCTCATACGCAACTTCTTTGCTTAGTGGTGAGTTGCAGTGTCTGAGTGTGCACGCATTGAGCCTTGTGTGGCATGTGTTGCAATGTATGGGTCCATCTGCATGTATGGCAAGTGAGTCAGAGGTGTGTTTGGATGTGTCACTCGAGTGATGGTGTAATAAAAGTATGTCTTACCTGAGATACTATTTTCACCTAGCAGGTTGACAACCTTATACGTGTCGAGTACATGCCCATGCATGCGGATGTGCTTCTTTTGGCTCACTTCTTGTGTGTCTCTCATCCCCAGGTATTTGCGCATGCTGTCTGCTGGTGGCATTGTTGTGCTCCTGCTATTCCTCATGAATACAGCAACGTGTGCTGAATCAGCGTAACATGCACGGACATGTCGAAAATTCACCTTAGGGTAAGGGATGCACCACGGCTTTTTGGGTGTGCTATTTGTTTT
Source organism: Triturus cristatus (assembly GCF_964204655.1). Taxonomy (NCBI): domain Eukaryota; kingdom Metazoa; phylum Chordata; class Amphibia; order Caudata; family Salamandridae; genus Triturus; species Triturus cristatus. Next base: position 751,273,892 of record NC_140579.1, read on the forward strand.
GAATGTGTGTGCACTGCTCCTGTTCATATTTGGTTACTTAGCATACATGTAGAATCACCATGGGGCACATGACATGGAGCTGGATTCACCTGAATTGATAGTCACACTTGGTGACAGTCATCTGTAATGTGATTGTGGATTGGGATGAAGGCATCAATGTGTGTATCACTGCCCTTGAAATGCACCGGGTTGACATAGTGTGGGACATCCCCATTAGTGGCTCAATGGTGAATTGCAGCCTCTCCGTGAGAAGCACGGGGTGTTTGCCTCAAACCCGTCACTTGTGTGCCAGTTCTATGGGTTTCCTGCATCTGTGGTGCAAAGGAGGGTGCCAGTGTAGGTTCCACATGTTCATCCCCATGACCTGTGCATCTGTTAATATAGAAGCATTTGCCTTCCGACTAATAAAGGTGTCCCTCAACCTCCAAGGTGCCTCATCTCTGTCAATGCAGGTCTTTTGCCACTGTGCATGCGGCATGTCTGGCATAGTTGTCACAGATTGTGCATATGAGTCTATGTGTAGAGTAGCAAGATGCAAGCTGTTTGTCAGGGATTATGATATGTATTGTGCATGATGTACATGGCTGTGTAGGTATTTTGGCATCTCAGTCCCCACAACGGCCACTTTGCTGCATGTGCATCCATTGTCTGTGTGTGTGCCATGTTGAACCAGACACTCCTCCCTTCTCATACACCTTTTGCAGTAGTCCTTTCTGACATGCTTGTGTTAGTGTGCAACTTGTGGCATGGTTTTCAGGACATGGCGCCTGCTGCTGCAGGCCCTGCAGCAAGGGCACACAGAGTTTCTATATTTGCCCTCACACACACGCCTCTAAGACGCACCCCCCTTCCTCCCTCCACCCATTCATTTTGGTGTAATCTGCTTGTGTGTGACACAGTTGCGGTGGGAAAGGCTGGACCGTCTGCACATGCTACGTGCACATTGCACGTGCCTCATGTCCTTGCATGTGCCACATCATGCTACACCATGATGTTGAGGCCACCCACCAAGCAATGTCCATCCAATACATCTGTTGCATGCACTCAGGCATGCACTCATCGCCCACACAACACCATTGCATAATGAGTGTGCAACTCCAACTGCCTACACAGCGCTGGCACGCCTTCCAGGCCCTGTCCCACCAACCAGGTCATGTCCCTCCTACTCCCCACCGGCTCTATACCCCAACATGGCCATGTGAGTGGTACTCCAGGCCTCTGCATGTAGTATGGTGTCGTTGTGGGATACATGGCACAGGTATCATGTCTCAGCGTGTCAGTCTACAATGTGTCCAGGATCCCCCTCTACACCATGACATGTGCACTGCATCTCATCATCATCTTGTGTCTCATTGACAGGCAGGTGCTCCTCACCCTCCCCAAAGACGCGGTCCTTGCCAGTTCTCATATTGAATAATGCATGGTATCCATTGGCAGATGGCTGCACGTTGGCCACCTGATGCTGGACTTGTACACGACTGAGGTGTTCATCTGCGGATTGTCCCCTTACAGCTGGGTCAACTGCTTGTGTCCCACCCGCAAGGGCTCTGCACAGGCCCACAGTGTCCACGCACACGAGCTGGTGTGCATCATGGATTGCTTGCTCACATGTGCTATGCTGATCACCAGCATCTGTACCTCAGGCTACAGCACACTCTGCATTATGCACAAGATCCACAGTTCGATCCACATCAAGGCAAGACAGACCATCCCCCAGGTCAACTACAACATCCGTGTATAATCCTACCCTGCACTCTAGGGAGAAGTACGTTACGACTCCCATGAGACTTGTCCACATCCAGGGTGCATCTGCACAGCTCTGCTTCAACATCTGGCGAGCCAGCCACATCACCGTCCAACAGAGATAGCTGCAATGGATCACTTTCAGCTGCAGGATGACCTTCACAATCCACGCCCACACTCAGGATGCAGCCCACGACCACGCCCCCAACACAACCTTGTGGCACTGTCATCCAAGACCCCATTGTGCCATCTCCATGCATCCAACCTTGGCCTGGCCACCATTCTCCACATCCACCTGACTCCTGCTTGCAGGACATAGTTCTCCGACCTGGCTACACATACCTGGGACTCCCACCCCAGGACACTCCACATGATCCCTGACCTCTGCGCATGACTGTTGCTCTTCGAAATAGGGCTGTCCGCACAGTTGTGCAGGCACCCCCTCAGCTGGTTGGGCCCATCACAGGTGAGTATGGTGCTCCATGTCTGTATTGGATGATACATTGTGACCCATGTGTGTCCTGTGCCAGACTCAGACCCCAGGGTATGCATGGTTGGAGTTATTTCAAAACTCAGGCATGGTTTGACTTACCAACACACACATGTAATGGAATAATGCTAAATGACGGCATCATCTCGTGATTTCTAAGATTTTTATTAGTGGTGGGGTACGTGTTTGGGGGGATGTAAAGTGGTGCTCGCCGGGTGTCTGTAATCCAAAGTTCACAGGGGGAGTTGGGATCCTTGCCATTGGAAGTCATCAGACTCCATGCCACAGTCTTTGTCAAAATTGGTCAGACAGTGACCAGCAAGTCCATGTGGTAGAGAATGTCATTGGATGAGGTGCTGCTGTTGCGCCAGAGGGCCAGGTGCCAGGCCAGGTGACCTGGGAGATGGTGATGGTCCGCTGACTCTCACGGTCTTTTGCGTGGACAACCCACCTTCCTCCGGGGACCCTCAGAAGCAGGCCGTGATGATATCTGTGATGCTCCGTCGGACAAATCCTCCTCCTCCTGATCCCTCCCTGTGGCTGGTGGTGATCTACGCCTGGTGGCACAGGGAGGGTTGCCCATGTTTTCGGCAATCCGACGGAGTACACGGGTCATGTCCGTTTGCACCGCCACGAGCTCAGCCAGTCTTGCCTCCATCCGTCCTTGGTGTTGCTGTTGACTGGCATATTGCTCGGCCTGCAGGTTCTTAATCTCATTGAGGGCCTCCACGGCCTGGCTGATGCCCCCTGGTATCACGCCGGTATGTGTCCAGGATGTTGCGGACGTGTGACATAATCGGTTCCTCAGCTGTCTGGTCAGTTTTGCGCCTCCGCCGTCCTCCACTCCCACCACCCCTGCCCACTTGAGCCTGGCCTGCCGTTGTGGGCACATCGGGTCTCCGGGACCCCTGAGGGATGGCATTTGCGGGGTCGCCTGCCTCCTCCTGGGTGCCCGGGGTACCTTGTCCCTCCTGGTCAGACTGGCTACATTGTGTGTGAGCAGGGCTCCTGTGTGTATCCTGGGATGTGGCAGGAATGGGGGTGGTGGTTGGCACAGTTGTACCTGACGCAGGTGCTGCAGGTGCTTGGGCCAGGTTGGTCGGGGTCATCCACGGTGTGGTGAGAGTCGTCGCTGCCGGTGGGATCATCGTCATGCCGAGCCTGGTCCTGTAATTCTTCCCCCAGTGTTGGGGGGAGATCGACGACGTTGCCCTGTGTGTGAGAGAGAGACAATGTTAATGGTGTTTCATGCGTCATCCATGTTTCATACATATTAAAGTTAGCACAGTTCCTCTGGGTAGTTGGATATGTCTAGCATTCCTCTCACAGTGCACTTGTGGATGGGTATGTTGCGGGGGGACAGATTGATACGTACTCCTGGTTATTTGGCCTGTCTAATGAGTGTTGGGATGCTTATTTGGCTATGGATTGGTCTTGTTGTGCCACATATCCATTGTGGGAGTGCCAATTTGCGTTGCCTGCCCCGGGGGTGTGTGCTTGTGTAAGGGGGGGGGTGTGTGTGACTGGGCATGCTGTTGGGTGTGGTGTGATTTGTCATTGGGTCTACCAGGTGATGTGTCTATCCCCTCATGGTGCCTGCTGGTATGACAGTGAATGTGATTTCCTGTGGAAGGTAGGTGGCATGTGGAGTTGGTGTTTGAGTGTACAGTGGTCACAGGTTTGCCTTGTGCTGTCTACAGCAGGGCCAAGTGTCATCTACCTTGTCTGTACTTGGCAAGTCCCTGTGCATTGTGCATGGTGCATAGGTATGTCCCTTGGCCACAGCTGTCAACACTTTTCCTATGTGTGACACACTCTTTGTTGTTGCATCAGTTTTGAACACAGTGAGCAGTGTAGCAAGCGTGCGTAGCGAGCGCTGCAGAACCGACTTACGTGTTGCACTGTACGTGGCCAAATGGTGCTTTGTCATGTCTATTGGAGAATGCAGGTAGGTAACTTATGCATTTGTGACTGGGTTCTAACAAACACAGTGAGTGGGTATACTGGGTGTGAGGTTAGGTTTGTGCCTGCAGCAAGGATCGACTCGTGCACAGTTTGACACATGGCCCAGTGCTTTCCAAACAAATGAGGGGTGTTTCACGCACTGCCAGACCTTGTCAACATGCACACAGTCCACCTGCTGATGAGCGGACATGCCCACACCACCCAAGGGTGATTTTGTCTCCCTCTGTCGCCCTCTGTCTCCCTCCCTCAATCTCCCTCTCCCTCCCTCTGTCTGTCTCCCTCTGTCGCCTTCTGTTGCCCGCTGTCTCCCTCCCTCTCTCTCCCTCTCCCTCCGTCTGTCTGTCACCCTCTGTCGCCCTCTGTCTCCCTCCCTCTCTCTCCCTCTCCCTCCCTCTGTCTGTCTCCCTCTATCGCCCTCTGTCTCCCTCCCTCTCTCTCCCTCTCCCTCCGTCTGTCTGTCTCCCTCTGTCGCCCTCTGTCGCCCTCTGTCTCCCTCCCTCTCTCTCCCTCTCCCTCCGTCTGCCTGTCACCCTCTGTCTCTCTCCCTCTCCCTCCCTCTGTCTGTCTCCCTCTGTCGCCCTCTGTCTCCCTCCCTCTCTCTCCCTCTCCCTCCCTCTGTCTGTCACCCTCTGTCACCCTCTGTCTCCTTCCCTCTCTCTCCCTCTCCCTCCGTCTGTCTGTCACCCTCTGTCGCCCTCTGTCTCCCTCCCTCTCTCTCCCTCTCCCTCCCTCTGTCTGTCTCCCACTGTCGCCCTCTGTCTCCCTCCCTCTCTCTCCCTCTCCCTCCGTCTGTCTGTCTCCCTCTGTCGCCCTCTGTCGCCCTCTGTCTCCCTCCCTCTCTCTCCCTCCGTCTGTCTGTCACCCTCTGTCGCCCTCTGTCTCCCTCCCTCTTTCTCCCTCTCCCTCCCTTTGTCTGTCTCCCTCTGTCGCCCTCTGTCTCCCTCCCTCCCTCTGTCTGTCTCCCTCTGTTGCCCTCTGTCACCCTCTGTCTCCCTCCCTCTCTCTCCCTCTCCCTCCGTCTGTCTGTCACCCTCTGTCGCCCTCTGTCTCCCTCCCTCTCTCTCCCTCTCCCTCCCTCTGTCTGTCTCCCTCTGTCGTCCTCTGTCTCCCTCCCTCTCTCTCCCTCTCCCTCCGTCTGTCTGTCTCCCTCTGTCGCCCTCTGTCGCCCTCTGTCTCCCTCTGTCTCCCTCCCTCTCTGTCCCTCTCCCTCCGTCTCTCTGTCACCCTCTGTCTCCCACCCTTTCTCTCCCTCTCCCTCCCTCTGTCTGTCTCCCTCTGTCGTCCTCTGTCTCCCTCCCTCTCTCTCCCTCTCCCTCCGTCTGTCTGTCTCCCTCTGTCTCCCTCTGTCGCCCTCTGTCGCCCTCTGTCTCCCTCCCTCTCTCTCCCTCCGTCTGTCTGTCACCCTCTGTCGCCCTCTGTCTCCCTCCCTCTTTCTCCCTCTCCCTCCCTTTGTCTGTCTCCCTCTGTCGCCCTCTGTCTCCCTCCCTCCCTCTGTCTGTCTCCCTCTGTTGCCCTCTGTCACCCTCTGTCTCCCTCCCTCTCTCTCCCTCTCCCTCCGTCTGTCTGTCACCCTCTGTCGCCCTCTGTCTCCCTCCCTCTCTCTCCCTCTCCCTCCCTCTGTCTGTCACCCTCTGTCGCCCTCTGTCTCCCTCCCTCTCTCTCCCTCTCCCTCCCTCTGTCTGTCTCCCTCTGTCGCCCTCTGTCTCCCTCCCTCTCTCTCCCTCCATCTGTCTGTCACCCTCTGTCTCCCACCCTCTCTCTCCCTCCCTCTGTCTGTCTCCCTCTGTCGCCCTCTGTCTCCCTCCCTCTCCCTCCCTCTCCCTCCCTCTGTCTGTCTCCCTCTGTCGCCCTCTGTGGCCCTCTGTCTCCCTCCCTCTCACTCGCTTCGTCTGTCTGTCACCCTCTGTCGCCCTCTGTCTCCCTCCCTCTCTCTCCCTCTCCCTCCCTCTGTCTGTCGCCCTCTGTCTCCCTCCCTCTCTCTACCTCTCCCTCCCTCTGTCTGTCTCCCTCTCTCTCCCTCTGTCGCCCTCTGTCTCCCTCCCTCTCTCTCCCTCTCCCTCCCTCCCTCCGTCTGTCTGTCTCCCTCTGTCGCCCTCTGTCGCCCTCTGTCTCCCTCCCTCTCTCTCCCTCTCCCTCTGTCTGTCTGTCACCCTCTGTCACCCTCTGTCTCCCTCCCTCTCTCTCCCTCTCCCTCCCTCTGTCTGTCTCCCTCTGTCGCCCTCTGTCGCCCTCTGTCTCCCTCCCTCTCTCTCCCTCTCCCTCCGTCTGTCTGTCACCCTCTGTCACCTCAGCCCAGCTTCCTGGGCACACACACTTTGCAGGTCTTTCAATGGCCATTGGCTTGTTCATGTGGCTTTGTTTAGAATCTCCCGGACCCCATTGGGCAGAGTGTCTCTGAGTCTGCGCTGCAGCGGCGGTGTGTGCTGACACTCTTTCACAGTGATGCCTCTTCATTAGCTGCTGTTATGTGCAAATTGGGCTTTCATACCCATGTCATCCTGCGACGTGGCCGCCATTTGCAGGCGACACAGTACAGTGTCGGGACACACTGTTCGTATAGCTCTGCCCTAGGCCATATGGGCTGAGGGCATTGGTGTCTGCTTCTGAGTTGCACAATGTGATTTTGGAGGCCCCCCCTCCCGGCATCACGGACATCCTGTCTTGTGTTGGTGTTTTGTGTGGCCTGTGACTTGGCATGGCCTTGCTTGGTGCGTGGGGCATGGAGCCACTAGTGGCATGTGCGTGTTTTTGGAGTGTGGTTTTGTCCGGTGATGGCTTTGGGTTAGTTGCGTGCATTATTGTGAGTTGGGTTGTTGATGCGGTTCCCCCCATGTGGGGTGAGTTGTTTGTGTACTCACCAGGCTCGTCGACTCCTCCTACTCCGTGTACTCCCACCGGCGGCAGCGTGCGCATCACCTTCTCCTCCCAGGGATGGTAGTGTACCGGTCTGCGGGGCGGGCCACCTCCCGTGATGTTCCCCTGGTTGTATTCGTCTGTCATTTTGCGGCAGACCGTCCTCCGCAGATCGTACCACCTGGCTTGGCATTCATGCCTGGTCCTTCTGATGGGCACAACAGCATTCACCCTCTCGATGATCCTCTGCCACATGGCTGATTTAGCTGCTACGCTGGTCTGTCTGACCAATGTTCCAAAGAGCTGTGGCTCGACTCTGATGATTTCGTTGACAAGGATCTCCAGCTCCGCTGTTGTGAACTTTGGATTCCTGTCTGTGGGCATGGTGTGGGGTGTGGGTGTGGATGGTTGTGGGTGTGTGTGTATGGTTGTGAAGGTGTGTGTGTGAATGTGATGAGGGGGTGTTTGTGAAGGTGGTTGTGTGAAGGTGTGCAAGTGTAAGGTGTAGTAAAGGTTCAAGTATGGTGTTGTGGGTTGTCTGTGGGGTCTGGCAGCAGTGGGTCTGTTGCAAAGGCTCATGATTTGTGTCTGTGGGCCCTTTTTATTGGTCCATTTGTGGGTGTGGCTGTGTTTGAACTTTGGGTGGGTGTGTTATAAGGAGTGGTTGTGTTTTGGGCCTCTGTTTACCTGTTTGGCTGTTGCAGGTCAGTGTATTGGATGTATTTGGGCTTGTTGGACGTGTTTTGTGGTGTTGTGCGATTCGAATTGACTCTCCTTGTGGTGTTTTGCAGTGTCCTGGTTCAGTACGTGTGTTTTTCGCGTCTGTGAGGTGTGTACATCGGCCATGTTGTTGTACAGTGCTCACATTTGCTATGGCTTGGTACGACTCGTACATGCGCAAGGCTGGGTGAGGGTGCTGGTGTAGGGGCCTCGGGTAGGGTGCGTACAGGCACGGGCAGGGTATAGGGGCCTGGGGGTACATGCCGTACATAAGTGAACCGAGGGTACGGCGCATACATGGGGGGGCTGGGGGTACGGCGTGTACATACGAGGTGCTGGGGGTACGGTGTGTGCCCCCACCCCCGTATGGACGGTGTGTACCCCCACCGCCGTCTGGACGGTGCGTACCCCCAGCCCCCGTATGTAAGCACCGTCCCCCAGCACATACCCCCAGCCCCCCGTATGGACGCGCAGTACCCCCAGCCCCCGTATGTACGCGCCATACACCCGGCCCCCCCGTATGTATGCGCCGTACCCCCAGCCCCCCCTATGGACGGTGCATACCCCCCCACCCCGTAGGTACGGAGCGTACCCCCACCCCCCCAGGTACGGAGCATACCACCACCCCCGTAGGTACGCTGCAGACCCACACTGTACATACGGGGGTTGGGGTACACTCCGTACCTATGGGGTGGGGGTACGCTCCGTACCTACTGGGGTGGTGGTACGCTCCGTACCTACGGGGGGGGTGGGGGTACGCTCCGTACCTACAGGGTGAGGTGGGGGTACGGCGTGGGCATGGGGGGGTGCTGGGGTACGGCGCGTACGTGGGGGTGTGTGCTGGGGGGGTGTTCGGCGCGTATGCGGGCACATATTTGGACGTCTCCATAGTTGCTATGAGAGTTCGCACCGTACTGTGTTTTTTCCATACGGTTGTGCATTCGGACGGACGGGACGGATCGTACTTGCGCACTCGGACTTTAGTTTCCCGATTCGTAGGTAAAACTGTCCGGGGACGTGTGGGACACTTTTTCCGACCCGAGTACGTGTCGGGGAATTTTCCCAATGCGATTCGTATGGATTTTTTCACATACGAATCGTACTTGCCAGTTTGTACGGGACATGTACGATTCGTACGGAAAAAAAACCGGATACGATTCGTATGAGGAATATTTTTAACGGATCGGAATCGGCACCATAATGTGTCTGCAAAGGATTTTATGAACAAAGTGCAACAGCGAGATGATTATTTGGAATCTCAATTGATTAATCAGATGGCTTGTCAGAGTGGAACTAATGAATATTGATACCGATGCCATGGAGAATTGAAATGTATGTTACGGAATTTAGGAACTCCTACATGGTTCCTTACCCTAAGCTGTGCTGAGTACGCTTGGGATGATTTACTGGATTTTCTTCGAGAGGCAAATTCAAATATTGAAAACATCCAATACAAGACAGCAGGAGAATTGTGCTCATTGGATCCGGTTAATGTTTGCAGATATTTCAATCATAGATTTGAGGCTATGATGTCCTTCATCTGCAATAAAAAAAATCCACCTCTTGGAGAAGTTGTGGATTTCTTTTGGAGAAAAGAGTACCAAGCAAGAGGTGCTCCTCATATTTATATGCTGTTGTGGATCAAGGATGCCCCAAAATTTGGAACAGATTCTGATGATGCAGTTTTATCTTTCATTGAAGAATATGCAACATGTGCTATACCTAAAAGCACAGAAGAAAAAAACTTAAAAGAGCAAGTTTTACGTTTCCAAAGTCATCGGTGTGGAAAATACTGTCGACGAAAGTACAAGAGTAAAGATAAATTCTACACAAAATGTCGATTTGGATTTCCACGACCTGTTCTTTCAAAAGGAAGAGTAAACAGTTTTATGTCAGCTGTGCGACATACCATTACAAGAAAATCTCCGAAAAATACCTACAACCTAAGAAGAAAAAAAGAGTCAAAATATATAAATGACTACAACCCAGTCATTTTATCCATGTGGAATGCTAACATGGATATTCAGTATGTAGCTGACATTTCTATTGCTGTTGCTCGGTATGTCACATCTTACATCACTAAATCTGAGAAAACGGAATTGAAAGAAATGTGGGAAGAGATTTCTCACGAGAAGACTGTCAGTAAAAAGCTATACAGTTTCAGTTTAAAGATGTTATCGCATCGAGAAATTGGGTCATATGAATGCTAAGATAGGTTATCATCTGCAAGTCTGTACTCCAAATCCAGAAGAATAATTTGGGTAAGTTCAGGCCTTGCAGGAATGCGAAATCGGGTACTGAAATCTATTCGAGAAATTGAATATTTAGCAGAGAACGAACCAGAAAGTACAGACATTTTGAAAACAAATATGTTGGACACATATTACCCAAACAGAAGTCATCATCTTGAGAACATGTGTCTCTATGAAGTGCTGCAGAACTACATTTTTACACGGAATGCCACAGAAGACATCAACAATGGAAAATATAAAGTCATTGGTGAGGAAGGATGTTTGGTGAAACAAACAAAAGGAAGTTTGATTAATCACAGGAAGCTGAGTTGCGACACTACTGACAAAAAGGAATTTTACTACTTAGCACTTTTACAGCTGTTTAAACCATGGCATTCAGAGGATGAATTACTTGGAGATTTTCAGAGCTATGAAGATTCCTTTAATGCATGTAAAGATAGCGTAGAATGCAGTACTTTCACAAATTATGTACAAATGTTAAATGAAGAAATTGAACAAGAAGCTACAATTGCAGCTGAAGTAACTAGAGACAGTTCTCAAGACAGTCAAAGTTCTGGTACGCTCAGTCAAGATCCCCTAGGATAACCAATCATAGAAAATGAAGCTGCAATAGCCATGACTGAAGTGGAAACAGCTATGAATCAAGCTCAGGAAGATTTATTAGACTTACCAAATTTGGAACAACAACTGAATGATGAACAACAACAAATGTATGAAGAAGTCACAAAACAAATTGATCATGGATTACTACATGAAAATAAAGAGTGCTCATGCACATCATTTGAACCAATCAGAATGTATTTGAGTGGACAAGCTGGAACTGGAAAAAGTTTCTTAATTAAAGTAATTAGAAGTTACCTACAGAAAAAAACTGATTCAACTTTGTCTTGTGTTGTTACTGCTCCAACTGGGTTAGCAGCATATAACATAAATGGAATTACCATACATCGTTTGCTAATGCTACCAGTAGAGCATGAGAACAAAATAGAATACCACAAGCTAACAGGAGAAGCATGTTTTGAAGTTTCAAGAGTGTTAAAGAAAATGAAAGCTCTCATTATTGATGAGGTAAGCATGGTATCAAACTTAATGCTTGCCTTTGTGCATTTAAGAATGCAGCAAATTCTAAAGACAGACTATGACGTGTTATTTGGAGGAAAACATGTTATAGTTTTTGGGGATCTACTGCAGCTCACTCCAGTTAAAGGACAACCAGTATTTAATACTCTTGCACATGAAGACACGAAAAAGTCATTAGGAAGTATAGGTAATGTGAATATTTGGTCATACTTTGAGTACAAAGAACTCATTACCAATATGCGGCAAGCAAATGATGATGATTATGTAAGTATTCTCAAAGATATCAGAATTGGACTACTCACAGAACATGGCAGAAAAGCTTTACAGAGTTGATTGCTATGTAATTTGTTTCCAACAGAACAAATAGTTCCAGAGAAAATATACAAGACAATTGCAGAAAAAAATACTGTAATCTGCTTAATGTCAACACTACATGAATGCTCTATATTCAATGAAGAACTTTTGAAATTGGAAAATGAAGAGATTATGAAAATGGAAGCCGTGTATAAAATACAGCATGAAGGAATATCTATTATACTGACAGGTAAATTGAAAACTAAATTGGATTCTCTAGAGAAAAACATATCGAAAACAGCTGGTTTAGAAAAGAATCTTTATGTATGTATGAACTGTCGAGTAATTTTAAGACGTAGTTTGAATGTAGAAAAAGGTTTAGTGAATGGAGCTATGGGTAAAGTTGTGGGTTTTGTTAATTACCAGAAAAAAGATGGAATTGAATTTTTAAAAATAAAATTTGATCAGATTGAAGAGGTTAAAGACATTAGTCGTTGTTCAGTTCGTTTTTTGCTTGTGAAAGACTTATATGTACGTAGGAAGCAGTTTCCGTTTTCTCTAGCATATGCTGTAACTATTCACAAATCTCAAGGATTAACTGTAGATAGTGCTTTTGTAAACATTGGATCTAGTGTGTTTAAAGAAGGTATGGCATATGTTGCTTTGTCACGAGTGAAAAAATTATCTGGTTTATTCATGATAGACTTTTATGACTCAAAAGTTAGTGCTGATGCAATTTGTGTAAAGCTCCTAATTTAGGTCAGTATCCTGTGTTTGAAAAACGTGTTGTTTGTCGGAAAAGGAGAATTGAGAATATCTGTAATGAGGATGTACAGAAGAGAAAACAAAAGGAGAGTGATGTGATTGCAAGCAAAAAGAAAAAGGACAATGGTGTCAACTGCTACGCTAAAGTAGTGCTGAATGTTGTATTTTATCTTGAAAGTTTGCAAGAGCAGATAATACTAAATCATGAAAAATATTTTGTTCTCTGCTGAGTTTCCTTTCTGAGAAGTTGAGTAATGATAAAACTAAAATAGAAAGTGCTTCTGATGTTAGAAATCTTTTAGATGTATGTTCTGGATGTACACAGTTTACACAAAATGTCCAGCAAGATGCACAGGAATTCTTAATGTATATGCTTATGGTACTGGAAGATGAAGGGGTAGAAATAGAAAATATGTTTGGTCTTTCTTATAAATGGGAACATTGTTGTGAAAACTGTATGAACACATGCAGCACTAATGTTGATTCTGAAAGGTTCATACATTTAACATTACCAGAGAGTAAATCAGTGACTTTTAGTAAATTAGTTAAAGATGCAAATCACAACATGGAATGTTCTCAATGTAAATCAGAAATGTTATCAACGTTATTTTTAAAGAAATATGGACAGTATATAATTTTAATGATGCAAAGTTGTAGAGCTGATGGAACAAAATTGGACACTTTAATAAAGAAGTTTGTAGGAAATCAATTATCAATATCAGGAAAGACTTTTGTTGCAGTTGCAATAATTTTCCATGATGGCCCTTCTTTTTTTTTTTTTTTTTTATAATTTTTTATTATCAGGACAAGAGGTCAGTTCATTTCAACATACATAACAAATGATACCATAACAAATCATATTAGATTACATCAGAGACGGCGGGAGTACAATATTCAAAGTTAGGGAGCAAGTGTATTGTAATTATTTACAGATAGCAGGTACATATTACAGAAAGAAGGAAAAAAAAAAAAAAAAAAAAAGGGAGGGACTGTTCACACAAACGATGGTCCCCAAATTCTTTCTAACTTCTGCCAGGATTTAGCACCTCTAATTTGAGCAAGGGAGGACTCCATAATATATGTTTCTTTAACAAGTATCCACCACTCCATAACCTGAGGCGAATTGCTTGATATCCATGTTCTAGCTATGATAAGTCTAGCACATCCTATTAAAATATTTATAAGATCTTCTTGTGGACTGTTTGAAGTCTGTATACCAAACAGAATATATGGTAAATTAAGAATTATTGGTCGAAATAGTATCTTAGTTAAGCCTTGCTCTACTTTTGACCAGAATTCAGTAAGTCCAGGGCGTGTAAAAAACATATGTTCTAAACTTGCAGCTATAAGATCACATTTGGGACATCTAAACCGTTCATTACTCAGGTTATTATTAGACCACTTTGAAATTCTTTCTGGAGTATAGTATAGCTGGCAGATAGTTTTATATTGTTGAATTCTCAAACTTGAAGAATGAATAGAGCGATTTAGACTGCTAAGAGCAGTAGAGATATATTTGGCAGTAATGTTTGTGCCTAATCTTGCACTCCATTTCTCCGCTATTTTCCCACAGTTATCGAGTTTCTAGGAAGTTAAACTTCTGTACCCCACACTAATAAGTGATCCAGCCTTGGCAGAATAGAAGCAATTCCATATATCAGAATCAGAGATATTTAATAGTTTCATTTTACGTATGAAATAATCATAGATTTGAATGTATTTAAAATATGAAGTTTCAGGTAATTTATACAATATTTTTAATGTCTCATATGCCAAAAAACCATCATTGCCATATAGATCACCGAGTGTTTCAATTCCAGCCGAGTTCAAAGCTTTAAATATCCCATCATGGAATATTCCTGGTAGGCCAGGATTCGCCCATAAGGATAACTGGGGATGAAAAAACGAAGTATTACATTTAGTTAAGATAAGATGCCAAATTTTAACACTGTCTCTAATAATCTTAAATTTTACTCGCTTGAAGTAGTTTGGATTGTTTACTTTAGCAAGAAACATATTCGAATCCTCACCCAGCATAAATTGATAACAGTAATATTGTTGCCTGTTCCGGATAAACAAGCTGTGGAGACGACTAAAAAAAGCTGAAAAAATATATAATCTAAAATCGGGAAAATTAAGCCCTCCTTGGTTAAGCGGCAATTTAAGTAAGGCAATTGATCTACAGGCTTTCTTGTAGCCCCAAATATAACTGCTAAAGATCCCATCTAACCGTTTGAAATAAGTATTATTGACCAAAAGTGGTATGGACCTAAATAAATAAAGAAATTTGGGAAGTATATTCATTTTAATTAAATTAATCCGACCGGTCATACTAAGTGGAACCTTATGCCACTTTTTTAAAGTGATAGAAGTTTCTTTAAGAAGAGCCTTGTAATTAAGAGTGATTATTTCATTAGTTTTAGAAGACATTTTAACACCAAGATATGTAACTGTTCCACACAGCCCTAGAACAGGAACCGGTGCCTTATAGTTCATAATAACTTGCGTTTTATGGGTGTTAAGTTTGTAGCCTGATACAGACCCAAACTTAACAGCCTCCTCAGTAATACCTGATATAGCTTCTGTTACATTAGGTGAGTAGATCGCTATATCATCAGCATAAGCCGTGATTTTTAACGAATTCAAACCATATTTAAATGGGATAATATTGGGATGGGCTTGTAAAGCACACAAAAAGGGCTCCAAAGATAGCGCAAATAGCAAGGGTGATAATGGGCACCCTTGCCGTGTGCCTCGAGAAATTGTAAAGCTAATTGATGTTATCCCAGCATAACTGAGCTTGGCTGTTGGATGTTCATAAAGAGCCTGCAGCCATTTAAGATATTGACCTTTAATCCCCATAGTAGTCAAAGTTTTCCACAGATAGTTCCACCCCACTCGGTCGAAAGCCTTTTCGGCATCTAAAAGTATCATACCGAGTGGGG
This sequence comes from Triturus cristatus, assembly GCF_964204655.1. Classification (NCBI taxonomy): domain Eukaryota; kingdom Metazoa; phylum Chordata; class Amphibia; order Caudata; family Salamandridae; genus Triturus; species Triturus cristatus. The sequence goes on from NC_140579.1 coordinate 751,288,999, forward strand.
TGGAGCTGATCCCAGCTACGTCAAATGCTGTAATAGCCATATTAATATGGGCTGTGGTGTCTCTCCCCATAACAAAGCCGTGTTGTTGAGGGGTTACCAGATGTGGGATGAATGGAGCGAGTCGGGTAGCCAATATTTTAGCAAAAATGTTTGCATCTACATTTATAAGCGAAATGGGTCTATATGACCCGCATTGATCTCCTGGTTTGTTTTTTTTAAGAAAAAAAACAATCTTTGTTATATTCCAGGATTTAGGTGTATTCCCATCAATTCCTATATTACCTATCACAATAGATAATAATGGTAATAGTTCCTCAATACATAGTTTATACATTTCTAATGGGATAGTATCTTCCCCGGCAGCTTTTCCTATAGGAAGGGCGGCAACAGCCAGTCTAATCTCCGCTTCTGTAATATTTTCGGATAGGGACTCGAGTCCTTCAATCTCCTTCTCGTTGATTAAATTAGTGTCTAGATATTCTTGGATCTTATTCATGGCCGGGTAGTGTTCTGGGGTATATAACGCGCTGAAAAATGCCACAAATTGCTCTAGGATCTGTTCTGGTTGAGTATATATCATATTATTTTGGCACCTAATTTCTTTTACAAGTGATCTAGACCTATCATCTGCAACTTTATATGCCAAAATTTTTCCTATCCTGTCTCCGCTCTCATACTGAGAGAGATGGTATTTATGTCAGTTAATCATATTTTTCTCCATGAGCCTTGTTTTAATTTGGAGTTTTGAGCTGGCTAAATTTTGGCAAATATCCGCATGTGATAGTTGCTTTTCTAATGTAATAACTTTATTAACCAATGTATCCAAACCACGTTTGTAGAGTAGATTTTGATGCCACACGAACTGCTGTGTGAACCCCCGTATACTGGCTTTACAAGTATCCCATACTACACTAGATGTAGCCAAGTTTAAATTAATTGCAATAAACTCAGCAAAATGTGCCTTTAACTGTGTTACATAATCCTTATTAGATATCAAGTGTCTGGGAAACGTAAATGGCCTAGGTTTCTGACAGGTCTGTAAGATAGTAAACGATAGAATAATTGGATTATGGTCTGAAGTTACCCGCGGGCAAATCTCCATAGAGCGGCTCGCTAAGATATTGTCAGACACCCAGGCCATATCAATTCTTGAGCATAGTTGATGAGGTGCTGAATAATAAGTAAAGCCTGCAACAGAAGGGTACAGTGTACGCCATGCATCTTTTAAATTATGAATACGAGCTAATTCAATAGTAGCAGCTCGAGAACGGCGCATCCTATGAAAGGCTTGGTGCCTAGTAGTATCAATATTATAATCCATAATAAGATTAAAATCACCCATTATCAAAAGTTCTCCACTACTATCAAGTAACTCTATATTTAGCCGATCTATAACAGAAGAATCGTCAATGTTTGGACCGTACAGCACACAAAAAGTGTAGCAGTTACTATCCCAGAGTAATTGAGCAATGGCCCATCGCCCCCCTTTGTCAACTTTTGTTTTAATAATTTCAAAGCTTAACCTTTTTTGTTTTAGAATAGCAACACCACGAATTGGGGTATTACATTCTGAACAGACAATCACATCATATCCTAACTGCCCTAAGAGCTTACGGTCCTTGTAAATAATATGCGTCTCTGTAAGTAGAGCTAATTGAGGTTTATACATTTTAAGTTCTTCAGAGACAAGTCGTCTTTTATTTCTACTATTAAGACCTGCAACGTTCCATGCCATACATCTGATTCTATACATCGTCTACATATGTTTCTCCAATCCGCCCACTCTTTGGTAATTCCAAATACAGTTTCCTTAAAAACCTATCATATCTCAATAACTTCCCTCCCATCCTAATCATTTGAGAATGTCCCCCCCCCACCCTACCCTTACAAACCCACCCGGGTAGGCACCACCCCCACCCCCTGTCCTTAAGAGGAGTAAACCCTCTTATACCCTGCTTCCGCTGAATGGGCAGCCCTGTAGAGTAGCAGCAAAGGAGATCAACCCGCTAAGCTGCACGTATAATTATTTATGTGCCTTGTGTATACAATGTTTATACAATAAAGTGATAATTATATATTCTTTCCCCCCCCTTGATTTTTTTCCTTTTCCCCTTTTCCCTTTCTTCTCTTCCCCTCCTTTCATAAATCTTTCCCCTTTCCTTTTTTTTTCACGGTTTTAAACAACAATTATCAGCTATTGTTACTATATGTATCAAAGAGCACAACATCATAAGCATCATAAACATCATAAACATCAAAAGGAAGAAAAAGGGGGAGAGCATTCCAAGAGAATTTTCTTTTTCCATCCTAAGATGTTAGTTTTGAAAGCACTTGTTCTGCCTCCTTCTCATCTGTAAATAAATATGTACGACCCCCGTTAATCACCTTAAGACGGGCAGGTTCTTGTAGAAAAACCTGACCGCCTAAAGATTTAAATGGTTCTATAAGCTGGCGTAGCTTCCAGCGTCTATCCATAGTACTCTTACTTAGATCAGATCTTACAAAGAAAGATATAGTGTCAATTATAACCGGGGAGTTGGGCCTGGCTTTTGATGAAACCGCCTGTCTTAACAAAAAGTTACCAAAATAGATCAAAAATGGGCGTGGAAATTTACTCCCCCTGTTCACTGGATAAGATGGTAATCTATGGACTCTCTGAAGCTGCGAGTCCCAGTCCCAATCCGATAAATCAGGGAAAGCCTTCTGAAAAAGTTGTACAACATATGGCCTTGGATCAGCCCCTTCAGACCCTTCAGGTATGCCAAATAGTCTAAGATTGAGACGTCTTTGTCGATTCTCCATATCTTCCAGCTTGTTCTGCAACTGCCCGATTTGCTCTTGGTGTTCATTAGCAACAGACTTATTACGGGCTGACATTTCCTCAGTAGCCAGCACCCTTTGTTGTAATGTCTCCAATTCCTGCACAACACCACCTATTTTGCTGTGTAAATCCTGCATAGAATTCTGTATCTTAGTATTATCTTCCCTTAACTGGAGGAAGTGTTGTTGCGTTTCCTTATGTTGATCAGTCAGAGTCTGTAAGATAATATCAAAGGGGGGGTGCTGTTTTCCAGAGCTATCAAGGTTAGTAACAGAGGAGATATTTGGCAAATCGGATACAGGGACGCTTGCCCGAATAGGAGTTATATTCTGTTTGAAAGCATGTTCGTATCTGAGGGGTGAGCACTCATCCTCAGCAGGCGACACAGCATCAGTAGAAGATGCGAGTTCGCATGGAGCCTTTAGATCTATTGATACTACATCAGTGAGTCCAAAGGTAGGAGATAATTCCACCTGTATTTGAGATTGGGTTAAAGACACTTCTTTTGTCTGATCTCCCCCTAGTAAGTTGATACCAGAGAGTCTTTGAGCCATTTTCTTCAGCCTCCCATTAGCCTGGATCCACTTACGGAGTGGGCTATTATCAGCTATAGGTCTCCCACGTAATTCTGGCGTGGCTGCAGTGGTTTTGGAGATAGCCGGCGTTTTAACTCTCGTAAGTTTGTTTTTAGCCTTAGATTTCGCTTTTTTACGCATATTCTTTTTTGTAAGATCTATCATCAAACTGCCCAAAGTCTCTGACTCCTCATTAGATTCCTCCTCTTCATTGTTAAAGCTAATACCTGTGTCTTCAAGATTTTCTGTGAGCACTGTCACCACCTTATCTGCTATTTCGCTTACATCCGTAGAAGCAGCCTTTATCCTTAGGTTAATGCCATCTAATTCGGATGAGGTAGAGGCACAGGGGGTAGTGTTTTAGGGTTTCGGGTAGAGCAGTAGTGTTTGTGTAGTGTAGGGGTAGTGTAGGGGGTTGTGCTGGGGGTAGTGTTTTAGGGTTTATGGTAGTGCAGTGGTGTTTGGGTAGTGTAGGGGGTAGTGCTGGGGTAGTGTTATCGGGTTTAGGGTAGTGCAGCGGTGTTTGGGTAGTGTAGGGGTTAATGCTAGGGGTAGTGTTTTAGGGTTTTGGGTAGTGCAGTGGTGTTTGGGTATAGTAGGGGGTCATGCTGGGGGTAGATTTAGGGTTTAGGGTTTAGGGTAGTGCAGTGGTGTTTGTGGTGTGAGGGGGTCGTGCTGGGGGTAGTGATTTAGGGTTTAGGGTAGTGCAGTGTGTTTTGTATAGTGTAGGGGTCATGCTGGGGGTAGTGTTTAAGGGTTTAGGATAGTGCAGTGTTGTTTGGGTAGTGTAGGGGGGTCATGCTGGGGGTAGTGTTTTAGGGTTTAGCGTAGTACAGTGGTGTTTGTGTAGAGTAGGGGGTCATATTTTAGGGTATAGGGTAGTGCAGTGGTTTTTGTGTAGTGTAGGGGGTCATGATGGTGTTAGTAATTTAGGGTTTAGGGTTTAGGGTAGTGCAGTGGTATTTGGGTAGAATAGGGGGTCATGCTGGGGTAGTGTTTTAGGGTTTAGGGTAGTGCGGTGGTGTTTGAGTAGTGTAGGGGGTAGTGCTGGGGTAGTGCTTTAAGGTTTAGGGTAGTGCAGTGGACTTTGTGTAGTAGAGGGGGTCGTGCTGGGGTAGTGTTTTAGGGTTTAGGGTAGTGCAGTGGTGTTTGTGTAGTGTTCAGGGTAGTGTTTTAGGGTACTGCAGTGGTGTTTGTGTAGTGTAGGGGGTCATGCTGGGCTAGTGTTTTTGGGTTTAAAGTAGTGCAGTTGAGTTTGGGTAGTGAAGGGGGTCATGCTGGGGGTATTGTTTTAGGGTTTAGGGTAGTACAGTGGTGTTTGTGTAGTGTACGAGGTCGTGCTTGGGGTAGTGTTTTAGGGTTTAGGGTAGTGCAATGGTGTTTGTGTAGTGTTGTGGGTCATGCTGGGGGTAGATTTACGGTTTAGGGTAGTGCAGTGATGTTTGTGTAGAGAAGGGTGTCATGCTGGGGGTAGTGTTTTAGGGTTTAAGGCAGCGCAGTGGTGTTTGTGTAGTGAAGGGCGTCATGCTAGGGGTAGTGTTTTAGGGGTTAGGGTAGTGCAGTGGTGTTAGTGTAGTCTAGGGGGTTGTGCTGGGGGTAGATTTGGGATTTGGGCAGTGCAGTTGTGTTTGGGGGGTGCAGGGAGTCATGCTGGTGATAGCATTTTAGGGTTTAGGGTAGTGCAATTATGTTTGGGTAGTGGAGGGTGTCATACTGGGGGTAGTATTTTAGGGTTTAGGGTAGAGCAGTGGTGCTTTGTAGTGTAGGGGGCCATGCTGGGGATAGTGTTTTAGGGTTTAGGATAGTGCAGTGGTGTTTGAGTAGTGTAGGGTTTCATGCTGGGGGTTAGTGTTTTTGGGTTTAGGGTAGCGCAGTTGTGTTTGGGTAGTGTAGGGGGTCATGCTGGGGGTAGATGTAGGGTTTAGGGTTGTGCAGTGGTGTTTGTGTATTGTAGGGGGTCATTCTGAGGGTAGTGTTTTAGGGTTTAGGGTAGTGCAGTGGTGTTGGGTAGTGTAGGGGGTACTGCTGGGGTAGTGTTTTATGGTTTAGGGTAGTGCAGTGGTCTTTGAGTAGTATTGGGGGTAGTTCTGGGGGTAGTGTTTTAGGGATCAGGGTAGTGCAGCGGTGTATGGGTAGTGTAGCGGGTCAGTCTGGGGGTAGTGTATTAGGGTTTAGGATAGTGCAGTGGTGTTTGTGTAGTGTAGGGGTCATGCTGGGGGTAGTGTTTTAGGGTTTAGAGTAGTGCAGTGGTGTTTGTGTGGTGTAGGGGGTCATGCTGGGGTAAGTGTTTTAGGGTTTAGGGTATTGGAGTGGTGTTTGGGTAGTTCAGGGGGTCATGCTGGGGTAGTGTTTTAGGTTTTAGGGTAGTGCAGTGGTGTTTGATTGGTGTAGGGTGTCGTGCTGGGGTAAGTGCTTTAGAGTTTAGGGTAGTGCAGTGGTGTTTGTGTAGTGTAGGGGGTCATGCTGGGGATAGATTTAGGGTTTAGGGTGGTGCAGTGGTGTTAGTGTAGTGTACGTTTTTTTTTACTAGGGGTAGATGTAGGGTTTATGGTAGTGCAGTGGTGTTTGGGTAGTGTAGGGGGTCATGCTAGGGGTAATGTTTTAGATTTTAGGGTAGTGCAATGGTGTTTGTGTAGTGTAGGGGGTCATGGTGGGGATAGTGTTTTAGGGTTTAGGGTAGTACAGTGGTGTTTGGATAGTGTAGGGGGTAGTGCTGGGGGTAGGGTTTTAGGGTTTAGGGTGGTGCAGTGGTGTTAGTGTAGTGTACTTTTTTTACTGGGGGTAGATGTAGGGTTTACGGTAGTGCAGTGGTGTTTGGGTAGTGTAGGGGGTCATGCTAGGGGTAATGTTTTAGAGTTTAGGGTAGTGCAGTGGTGTTTGTGTAGTGTAGGGGGTCATGCTGGGGATAGTGTTTTAGGGTTTAGGGTAGTACAGTGGTGTTTAGATAGTGTAGGGGGTAGTGCTGGGGGTAGGGTTTCTGGGTTTAGGATAGTGCAGTGGTGTTTGTGTAGTGTAGGGGTTCGTGCTGGGGGTATATTTAGGTATTAGGGTGGGGCAGTGGTGTTTGTGTAGTCTAGGGAGTCGTGCTGGGGGTTGTGCTTTAGGGTTTCGGGTAGTGCAGTGGTGTTTGGGTAGTGCAGGGGGTCATGCTGGGGGCAGTGTTTTAGGGTTTAGGGTAGTGCAGTGGTGTTGAGGGAAGTGTAAGGGGTCATGTTGGGGACAGTGTTTTAGGGATTAGGGTAGCACAGTGGTGTTTGTGTAGTGTAGGGGGTCATGCTGGGAGTAGGTTTAAGGTTTATGGTAGTGCAGTGGTGTTTGGGTAGAGTAGGGGGTCGTGCTGGGGGTAGATTTAGGTATTAGGGTGAGGCAGTGGTGTTTGTGTAGTCTAGGGAGTCATGCTGAGGTTTGTGCTTTAGGGTTTCGGGTAGTGCAGTGGTGTTTGGGTAGTGCAGGGGGTCATGCTGGGGGCAGTGTTTTAGGGTTTAGGGTAGTGCAGTGGTGTTTGCAAAGTGTATGGGGTCATGCTGGGGGTAGTGTTTTAGGGTTTAGGGTAGTGCAGTAGGGTAGTGCAGGGGTGTTTGTGTAGTTTAGGGGGTCATGTTGGGGGTAGTGCTTTAGGGTTTAGGGTAGTGCAGTTGTGTTTGGGTAGTGTAGGGGGTACTGCTGGTGGTAGCATTTTAGGATTTAGGGTAGTGCCGTGGTGTTTGTGTAGTGTAGGGGGTCATGCTGGGGGTTGTGTTTTAGGGTTTAGGGTAGTGCAGTGGTGTTTGTGTAGTGTAGGGGGTTGTGCTGGGGGTAGATGAAGAGTTTAGGGTAGTGCAGTGGTGTTTGGGTCGTGTAGGGGGTCGGTCTAGGGGTAATGTTTTATGGTTTATGGTAGTACAGTGGTGTTTATGTAGTGTGGGGGTCATGCTGGGGGTAGTGTTTTAGGGTTTAGGGTAGTGCAGTGGTGTTTGTATAGTGTAGGGGTCATGCTGGGGGTAGTGTTTAAGGGTTTAGGATAGTGCAGTGTTGTTTGGGTAGTGTAGGGGGTCATGCTGGGGGTAGTGTATTAGGGTTTAGGGTAGTGCAGTGGTGTTTGTGTGGTGTAGGGGTCATGCTGGGGGTAGTTTTTTAGGGTTTAGCGTAGTGCAGTGGTGTTTGTATAGAGTTGGGGTCATTTTTTAGGGTATAGGGTAGTGCAGTGGTTTTTGGGTAGTTTAGGGGTCATGCTGGGGTTAGTAATTTAGGGTTTAGGGTAGTGCAGTGGTATTTGGGTAGTATAGGGATCATGCTGGGGGTAGTGTTTTAGGGTTTCGGGTAGTGCGGTGGTGATTGGGTAGTGTAGGGTGTAGTGCTGGGGTAGTGTCTTAGGATTTAGGGTAGTGCAGTGGTATTTGTGTAGTGTAGGGGGTCATGCTGGGAGTGGTGTTTTAGGGTTTAGGGTAGTGCAGTGGTGTTTGTGTAGTATTCGGGGTAGTGTTTTAGGGTTTAGGGTAGCACAGTGGTGTTTGTGTAGTGTAGGGGGTCATGCTGGGGGCAGTGTTTTAGGGTAGTTCAGTGGAGTTTGTGTAGTGTAGGGGGTTGTGTTTTTGGGTTTAGCGTAGTGCAGTTGTGTTTGGGTAGTGAAGGGGGTCGTGCTGGGGGTATTGTTTTAGGGTTTAGGGTAGTACAGTGGTGTTTGTGTAGTGTAGATGGTCGTGCTTGGGGTAGTGTTTTAGGGTTTAGGGTAGTGCAATTGTGTTTGTGCAGTGTTGTGGGTCATGCTGGGGGTAGATTCACGGTTTAGGGTAGTGCAGTGGTGTTTGTGTAGTGTAGGGTGTCATGCTGGGGGTAGTGTTTATGGTTTAAGGCAGTGCAGTGGTGTTGGTGTAGTGAAGGGCATCATGCTAGGGGTAGTGTTTTAGGTTTTAGGGAAGTGCAGTGGTGTTTGTGTAGTCTAGGGGGATGTGATAGGGGTAGATTTAGGGTTTTGGGTAGTGCAGTGGTGTTTGGGTAGTGTTGGGAGTCGTGCTGGTGGCAGTGTTTTAGGGTTTAGGGTAGTGCATTTATGTTTGGGTAGTGTAGGGTGTCGTGCTGGGGTAGTGTTTTAGGGTTTAGGGTAGTGCAGTGGTGCTTTTGTAGTGTGGGGGTTGTGCTAGGGGTAGTGTTTTAGGGTTTAGGGTAGAGGAGTGGTGTTTGGGTAGTGTAGGGGTTCATGCTGGGGGTTAGTGTTTTTGGGTTTATGGTAGTGCCGTGGTGTTTGGGTAGTTAAGGGGGTCACTCTGGGGGTAGATTTAGGGTTTAGGGTAGTGCAGTGGTGTTTGTGTAGTGTAGGGGGTCATGCTGAGGGTAGTGTTTTAGGGTTTAGGGTAGTGCAGTTGTGGAAATTTAGTTTACAAATGAACATTATCTGCGCCATCTTGCCTCTCCCCAGCGCGACACACACTAAAGCGCACAGCAACCATTTTAGGCACCCTGGTCTCTCTCTCTCTGCTCATTGCCGATCGCCAGCGCGTCCCCCTGGCGCTGCAAGCATTCCCCCGCGCGCCGGCCACCCCCGCTCTCTCATACACGGGCCATAAACCCTCTCCTTCTGCGCGACCCTGCCATGGAACCACATCCCACGCCTGACCGACATCCCATACATGGTCATGCATCTCTTTGATAACCCCCTTCCTCTGCGCCCCATTGTCCGAACCGATCCCAGGCCATCACCTAGCCCTGCGGATGCAGTTTATTGCCCCTACTGTAAGGGAAACACCCCACATCAAAGGGATTACAGTAGATCAAGGCCCCCCACCCCCTGAGACCCGGCCGGTCGCACACACCCCCGGGAACTGGCGGAATGTCCAGCTGTGTGATAGCCATCTCCTACTGTGGGTGGGGTGGGGACTTCCACTGTAGATATGTGTGGGAACGAGCTCGAAGTGGGGATTCCGAGGATGTTCTTTCATGTATCAAGACAATCTCAAGAATGTGCCATGTATGATAAACCTGCAATAATGTCATAAACCTGTGTATAAGAGGCCAGGCCTCAGAGATGCAGTTAGAGCACCTCGTGATGATACTTCGCTGTCTGATCTGATGTGTTCCACTCCGACGGAATAAAACTTTGTTTCCTGCCTTCCAGTCTCCGGCGCCTGCCTCTTTATTGGTTTAGCATCGAATGGTATAAGAGGCGATTACCGCCGGGCAATACTTGAAAGGTTATCGACTACGACTGCCGCTACCATTTAACAATTGGCGTCCCAAGCGTGGGGCCCATCAGCGACACGTGGATCCAGTGGGAGAGGTCCCGACGACAGAGTGAACGACTGCAACGATCGGGAGAGCTCCTGCCCGATAGACCCTCGTCTGGCAGCCGATCATCCGAACTTCACTGGTTCCGAGCAGACCTCTCTCGAGTGATCTACGGTCCTGACTGGGAACCATCAGGAGTGCCGTGGCAAATACGGAGAGTAGAGGACGATCGGGCGCTGGAGGCGGAAGACGAGAAACTGTCCACGCGGTCCGGGTAAGGTCGTGAAACACGACAAATTGCGAAACGATTGATTGATTGATTGAAAAATACTAGTATTGCTTATTGATTGTTCTCTTTGAGATATTCGCTGTCTACAAACGGGGAGGAGTAGAAATACTCTCTCTCTCTGCCTTTGCAGATAGTGAAGGGTAGGTAATGCAGACTTTTGTCCCCGTTGTAACCCGTCGTGCCTATCTTTATCTCCCCACTGATTGATTGTCCGAACATTGATTGTTTTGGAGGATAGTGCTCTTTGAGATATTCTCTGTTTGCAAATAACGTAGAATAGAAATATTCTGTCTAGTCTTTGCAAATAGTGAAGGGTAGGTAACGCAGACTTTTGTCCCCATTGTAACCCGTCGTGCCTATCTTTATCTCCCCATTGATTGATTGATTGTCCGAACACTAGTTGTTCGATATTGGTTCTTTGGAGGTATTCTCTGCTTACAAATAACGAGGAATAGAGATATTCTGTCTAGTCTTGCAAGCAGTGAAAAGATAGGTAGTGCTGACTTTTGTCCCCGTTGTAACCCGTCATGCCTATCTTCTCCCCACTGATTGGTAGTTGGTTCTGCCCGGACCGCTTATTAGAGGTGGACCATCCGGCTCCACTGGAAGGCACCCCTAATAAGGACATGTTCACTAAATATGGACTAGTCGCCGTAGCTTATAGCAAGCTATGGCATAAATATACAAAGGGGGACCCCGAGAGTCAGTGGCCACTGGTGGGATCCTTTTTGACCCTACAAAACTAAAAAGACGCTAGGAAATAGCCCTTTGTGGGATATATGAAACTAGGGGAAGGAGCCAAGCTCACGGTCAAGACGGCCACGAGGTAGCTCGGCTCCGTCGCTCTCGCTGCCTAAACATGTCTGCCCTACCACCCACCCCGCCCAGTAAACACGACAAAAATCCCACACAACCGGAAGCCTGCTGATACCCACCATCGACGTCACCGAACTGGACTAGAATCACGCACAATTGGACTATGCCATTTTCCGATTACACAGTAACTAGATTGCAAATATGTACAACACTCCAACAAAGTAGTATGATTAAAACATTTTAATAACTTATAGGTATAACAACATTCCGACAGGGTGAACAAGTTAAAACACGTTTTAAACAACTATTTACATGACAGTCTGCTGCAACCTCCATCCCAAAGCATTTACGTCCGCGTGACACCGTCCTCGCCTCTCCTTCCTCGAAGTTGCAACATTGGCCTGTTTTGGGCGGTCCTTTTAGTCGGCTTTGGGCTATAAAAGCCATGCAAAAATCCATCGACATCAGTGGCGGACGATTGTGCGAATAGGCCGGAGGCTACACGCAGCGCCGAGGCCCTGGCAGCGCCAAGGTGGAGTCCACCATGTTGTATTGGTCTTCCCGTTCTTTGCTTCGACCGGCAGCGAAGGGTGCCCTGGCAGGGGGAAGCGACGCGAACGGGCCTCCCCCGCCTCCCCAGGTGGAGGCTCGCCAGCAGATGAGGGCACCCCAGCCGTTTCTTTCACCGGCCAGCTGAGTTGCACCCTGCCATTTTACTCGCCGGCCAGCTGAGTTGCACCCTGCCATTTTACTCGCCGGCCAGCTGAGTTGCACCCAGCCATTTCACTCGCCGCCCAGATGAGTGGGCGCCCCTGCACTCACCGACCGGCTGCAACGGGACAGCCATTCAAGTCTTGCCTGCCGGGTAGCCACTCAGGCGCGGATCCACTAAGATTGCCATTAGCGTTTCACTCGAGAAATGGGCCCCCGCAGCCGAGGGATCGAGGGACCCACCCCGGTGGCTGTAACGAAGAGCTGCTGCTGCTGCTGCCTTTGGACTCCGGCGGTCGGTTCTTCGGATCCAGGCCTAGCCCACCGTGAGACGGCCCTGGACTCGGAGGCTTGTCTGCTCGGGCGTGGGCCCCACCCCTTGAAAAACACCCTCTCAGCTTTGCAGGTTCTGCGGGAGTCATTGACATTCGACTCCCGTGGGCCTCCGGTGGGGACAATCGCCGCTATTGTTCTTGATTATTCCACGATTACTTGTCCTTGCCCCGGGCGGCAGCCATCTTGCCACCGTTTGGTGCCGTAAAAGAAAGACTGATTCAGGGCGACGGCGGAAGAACCCGCCTGCTGTCCCGCCCCAAGGACGGACCACGGCATCGCTACAAGACCACAGTGACGCCATGCTGACGCAAGCTGACGCTGACGGAAAGTTCTCGAACTACCGAAGGGGATTCTGGTCCGGCAGCTAGTCAGTGGAAAGACTTAGACTGTGCACTAGACCCACCCGACCTCGCCCCAAAATGGCGCCGAGACACCTCTCACACCGTTGCCGGCCTGAACGGTTGTAGGCCCGTATTTGTATACTGACATTGTTTTAAATAAAGGGCTTCTTAAAGGAATTACGGAATCAGTGTCATGACAAATCATCTAGGTTGGTAAAGGGTTTTTTTTGAATAAATGATTGTTACTCCCAAGCAATAGAAAACAGATAATGCAGACCCCATTTACCTGAATCTTTTTGATTAACGGAATTTGTACCCGTCACACCTGTCTTTTTCCAAGAGTTGTTAGAAAATGATCGACTATAGCTTAAGGTATATGCCGAATGCAAGGTATGGTATCTTGCACCATAATATACGACTGATTGAGAAATACATGTACGACCAGGGAACCCGAATTTAGGAGATGAATGAAATAGAGCATCTTTGTTTCGGAAGAAAAGAATAATAGGTCTGTGGTATTACCCACTCCTGCGGCTAGCCTGGTACGTGGTAAGTAGAACTTTTTCGTGTCTACGCGCGCTAATGTACTTTGAATACTGCACATCCCCTCCCCTCTTTTCCCTCTCTATAGGTCACGACGAAGTTCCGACTGAAGAATGGAGTGGACATGGACCGCACCATGTTCAATATAGGGAAAAACATGGACAAACGTTGTGGGATAATGCGCAAAGTGCAGACCACCATTGGGAACATGAAAAACTGTATGGTATGATTGTGCGTGTGTGCTACGATTATGCGGCATGAATGTGTATGCATTTCATGCATGGGTCGCTTGAAGAGAGCGCCATCGTATGATTGAAATGCTCGTCCATCGATCAAAGGGAGGGGAGTAAAAGGTCCAACACCCCCCCAAGATAAACTACAAAATACTGAAAATACACAGCATGCATAGGAAAGAGGACAGGAAAGGAGAGGTCCCCATACTCAACGTAGCCCTGTGTCTCCGTCTTAAGTTTCTGCGCTTGATGCATGTACTGTCATGCCCTATCCGGTATTTGTGTGTGCGTGATCACCGAATTTATGTCTTTCCCCCGCTTGTGTTTTCTTACATAGAACTGACCCATGCTAATCCATGTTGTGTGTACACCAAGTAGCCTATTATCGTACACATGTCTCTCTCTCTCTCGTTTTGTGTCGTACGTATGCCAAATAGCCTACTTGATGCGCACGTCTCTCTCTCTCTCTCTCTCTCTCTCTCTCTCTCTCTCTCTCTCTCTCTCTCTCTTACTCTCTCTCCCTCCCTCGCTGAAGGCTTTCTTGCCCTCTTTCTTTTTGAATAAATTAGCGACACATACCTCCTCAGTATGTGTATAATTGGCCTCGAACGAGGCGGTGTTCGAACAAAATTGACAGAAACAAAAACGACCGTACTTTACCACGTTACTACCTCTCCTTTCTGCAAATGTTGAACTTAATTGGCTGAGAAAGAAAGGACAGGTAAGACGACTGATGTCTCCCAATTTGGCCCTCATCACGGGGACTATATGTCAGTGGTTTTCGTTTTTAGAGCTTTAACAACACCATCTCCACCGCCCAGAACTGCCCCCGCCCAAATGTTCCGAACTAGAATGTCCAAGCACCCCGTCCTCCCAGAATCACCCCAGCTCTGTACTAGCCGTCCCAGAGTATTCCGAACAAAACAGCTGATGACTTTATTTTCTAAAGGTACATCGCCTAAGCTGATGAGGGTTACCTATTGTCTCCAGCAAGAAAAATGTTTAGCTTATGTCCCTGCCCGAAATAGATACCTGTGAACCCATGACAGTAGCACCTCGCACCTTTTTTTTTCATAAACTTAGCAGTCCTCGGAGGAAAATGTGTATTAACAGAACTTGTGTTAAGATGAACGAGTCTCTACCAGAGAAGCCGGTTCGAATTTTTGATAAACCAGAAAGTCGACAGATGTCAGGCTTCCTGCAACGATTATAGGGCACAGGAATCGACACCTAGCAGGCCAGACGATGAACAGGAACACCCACAGAAACCTGCACCACAGCAATGAATAATAGATTAGTAACACACACCGACATAAGAGTTAATAGACATCAATCATGCAGCGACCGACAAAAGCATTTCCCTAACTACTCGGTGGTTGGGAGAGAGGATGAAGTGTGTAAATGTCTTCCCTGCCAACTCTCTAAGATTTTGTTTCTTGTACTCATTCAAAGATAACCTGCGGCCATCGGAAGAGAGGGGTCGGACGTGATGCACAGCCTGGCTGCGGACCATGGAACATCTATGGCAACGACCAAGGGGGAAGCAACGAAGCAAAAAGGGCGTGAGATGAGGCACCATTATCAGGATCATAAGCGATAGAACGAAGGGCTATCTCGAGGCCCCCTGCTCGCTGACCAGCGTGCCTGAAGTCCCAACCCGTCGGGCCCGATTGATGGGCCCAGTGCTGAAAGATTCTGCTCTCCTTGGTCCGCTTTTTGATCCGATCCCACTCCACCCCCTCTTCCCTCGGCATCCCAAAGCATGCCACACCCCTTCTCTCTCTCTCTCTTTTATATGGATTTTGAATCTGACTTAACTACAGAAGAACAAAAAGCGGGTACCCCGTCTCAAAGTACCTCTGATAAAATGTGTTAGGGAACAGGACTGTGATCGGAGAACAACGAATGGTCACACCCTGCTACGTGAAAACTTGGATTTGAGCTGGACCTTAGCTCCACCGCCGGTGCTCAACAGTGCCAACAAAAGAAGAAGAACAATAAGAGCTTACAAGTGATGGCTCATTATAATAGGACACTGGAAAGAAGAACTCCCTTCCCTGACTGTAACTCATGTTAAGTTGAATTTCTCTCCCAACCACCTTTTTATATTGACTATCTTCCAATCGAGTTTTCATGATATTGCATCAGTCACTTCCAACTGTACACTGATAAGTTAAGAAACTCTAACTTTGTATGATGACATTTGTATAACACCCGCCGTGCACATGACTATGCTGACTATTTTTGATCCACACGAAGTCTGGGCCTTAAGTAATGTACGAAATATCCCTTGTTTTGCCAGAAACATTTTTGCTTTACGGTATCATGTTTGTGCTCAAACAAGCTCCCCTCCTCCTATCCCTGGGTCTGACATGCGGCGCAGCTGATGTAATTTTGTATGCACTACCTCCTCGCCTATTTTATCAACTACATGTAACTATGTACAGTTGTGTCAGATTGCTCCTGCCTGTCCTAAAGACTCTATACTTTTAAGGAATGCATGAAAAACATTTACGGTATTATAGCTAAAGGATTAACGAAGGTGAATGTCGGCCAGCCAAGCTGGCGAGATATGTTAAAAGGGAGGACGTTGGAAATTTAGTCTACAAATGAACATTATCTGCGCCATCTTGCCTCTCCCCAGCGCGACACACAGGAAAGCGCACGGCAACCATTTTAGGCACCCTGGTCTCTCTCTCTCTGCTCATTGCCGATCGCCAGCGCGTCCCCCTGGCGCTGCAAGCCTTCCCCCGCGCGCCGGCCACCCCGCTCTCTCATACACGGGCCATAAACCCTCTCCTTCTGCGCGACCCTGCCATGGAACCACATCCTACGCCTGACCGACATCCCATACATGGTCATGCATCTCTTTGATAACCCCCTTCCTCTGCGCCCCATTGTCCGAACCGATCCCAGGCCATCACCTAGCCCTGCGGATGCAGTTTATTGCCCCTACTGTAAGGGAAACACCCCACATCAAAGGGAATTCAGTAGATCAAGGCCCCCCACCCCTGAGACCCGACCGGTCGCACACACCCCCGGGAACTGGCGGAATGTCCAGCTGTGTGATAGCCATCTCCTACTGTGGGTGGGGTGGGGACTTCCACTGTAGATATGTGTGGGAACGAGCTCGAAGTGGGGATTCCGAGGATTTTCTATCATGTATCAAGACAATCTCAAGAATGTGCCATGTATGATAAACCTGCAATAAAGTCATAAACCTGTGTATAAGAGGCCAGGCCTCAGAGATGCAGTTAGAGCACCTAGTGAAGATACTTCGCTGTCTGATCTGATGTGTTCCACTCCGACGGAATAAAACTTTGTTTCCTGCCTTCCAGTCTCCGGCGCCTGCCTCTTTATTGGTTTAGCATCGAATGGTATAAGAGGCGATTACCGCCGGGCAATACTTGAAAGGTTATCGACTACGACTGCCGCTACCATTTAACACAGTGGTGTTGGGTAGTGTAGGGGGTACTGCTGGGGGTAGTATTTTATGGATTAGCGTAGTGCAGTGGTGTTTGTGTAGAATTGGGAGTAGTTCTCGAGATAGTGTTTTAGGGATTAGGGTAGTGCAGTCGTGTTTGGATAGTGTAGGGGGTCAGACTGGGGGTAGTGTTTTAGGGTTTAGGGTAGTGCAGTGGTGTTTGAGTAGTGTAGGGGTCATGCTGGGGGTAGTGTTTTAGGGTTTAGGGTAGTGCAGTGGTGTTTGTGTGGTGTAGGGGGTCATGCTGGGGTAAGTGTTTTAGGGTTTAGGGCATTGGAGTGGTGTTTGGGTAGTACAGGGAGTCGTGCTGGGGTAGTGTTTTAGGGTTTAGGGTAGTGCAGCGGTGTTTGATTGGTGTAGGGGGTCATGCTGGGGTAAGTGTTTTAGGGTTTAGGGCATTGGAGTGGTGTTTGGGTAGTACACGGGGTCGTGCTGGGGTACTGTTTTAGGGTTTAGGATAGCGCAGTGGTGTTTGTGTAGTGTAGGGGGTTTAACTGGGGGTAGATGTAGGGTTTAAGGTAGTGCAGTGGTGTTTGTGTAGTGTAGGGGGTCATGCTAGGGGTAATGTTTTAGAGTTTAGGGTAGTGCAGTGGTGTTTGTGTAGTGTAGGGCGTCGTGCTGGGGATAGTGTTTTAGGGTTTAGGGTAGTGCAGTGGTTTTTGGGTAGTGTAGGGGGTAGTGCTGGGGTAGGGTTTTAGGGTTTAGGGTACTGCAGTGGTGTTTGTGTAGTGTAGGGGTCATGCTGGGGGTAGTGTTTTAGGGTTTAGGGTAGTGCAGTGTTGTTTGTGTGGTGTTTGTGTGGTGTAGGGGGTCATGCTGGGGTAAGTGTTTTAGGGTTTAGGGCATTGGAGTGGTGTTTGGGTAGTACAGGGGGTCGTGCTGGGGTAGTGTTTTAGGGTTTAGGGTAGTGCAGTGGTGTTTGATTGGTGTAGGGGGTCATACTGGGGTAAGTGTTTTAGGGTTTAGGGCATTGGAGTGGTGTTTGGGTAGTACACGGGGTCGTGCTGGGGTACTGTTTTAGGGTTTAGGATAGTGCAGTGGTGTTTGTGTAGTGTAGGGGGTTTAACTGGGGGTAGATGTAGGGTTTAAGGTAGTGCAGTGGTGTTTGTGTAGTGTAGGGGGTCATGCTAGGGGTAATGTTTTAGAGTTTAGGGTAGTGCGGTGGTGTTTGTGTAGTGTAGGGGGTCGTGCTGGGGATAGTGTTTTAGGGTTTAGGGTAGTGCAGTGGTTTTTGGGTAGTGTAGGGGGTAGTGCTGGGTGTAGGGTTTTAGGGTTTAGGGTAGTGCAGTGGTGTTTGTGTAGTGTAATGGGTCATGCTTGGGGAAGTGTCTTAGGGTTTAGGGTAGCGCAGTGGTGTTGAGGGATGTGTAAGGGTTCGTGCTTGTGGTAGTGTTTTAGGGATTAGGGTAGAGCAGTGGTGTTTGTGTAGTGTAGGGAATCATGCTGTGGGTAGATTTAGGGTTTAGAGTAGTACAGTGGTTTTTGGGTAGTGTAGGGGGTCGTGCTGGGGGCAGATTTAGGGATTAGGGTTGGGCATTGGTGTTTGGGTAGTGCAGAGGGGTCATGCTGGGGGTAGTGTTTTAGGGTTTAGGGTAGTGCAGTTGTATTTGGGTAGTGTAGGGGGTATTGCTGGTGGTAGTGTTTTAGGATTTAGGGTAGTGCCTTGGTGTTTGTGTAGTGTAGGGTGTCATGCTGGGGGTAGTGTTTTATGGTTTAAGGCTGTGCAGTGGTGTTTGTGTAGTGAAGGGCATCATGCTAGGGGTAGTGTTTTAGGGTTTAGGGTAGTGCAGTGGGGTTTGTGTAGTATTGGGGGTAGTTTCTGGGGTAGTGTTTTAGGGTATAGAGTAGTGCAGTGGTGTTGTGGTAGTGTAGTGGTTCATGCTGGGGGTATTGTTTTAGGGTTTAGGGTAGTGCAGTAGAGTAGTGCAGGGGTGTTTGTGTAGTGTAAGGGGTCATGCTGGGGGTAGTGCTTTAGGGTTTAGGGTAGTGCAGTTGTGTTTGGGTAGTGTAGGGGGTACTGCTGGTGGTAGTGTTTTAGGATTTAGGGTAGTACCGTGGTGTTCGTGTAGTGTAGGGGGTCATGCTGAGGGTAGTGTTTTAGGGGTTAGTGTAGTGCAGTGGTGTTTGTGTAGTGTAGGGGGTCGTGCTGGGGGTTGTGTTTTAGGGTTTAGGGTAGAGCAGTGGTGTTTGTGTAGTGTATGGGTTGTGCTGGGGGTAGATGTAGGGTTTAGGGTAGTGCAGTGGTGTTTGGGTAGTGTAGGGGTCGTGCTAGGGGTAATGTTTTAGGGTTTATGGTAGTACAATGGTGTTTGTGTAGTGTTGGGGTCGTGCTGGGGGTAGTGTTTTAGGGTTTAGCGTAGTGCAGTGGTGTTTGTGTAGTGTAGATGGTCGTGATTGGGGTAGTGTTTTAGGGTTTAGGGTAGTGCAATGGTGTTTGTGTAGTGTTGTGGGTCATGCTGGGGGTAGATTTACGGTTTAGGGTAGTGCAGTGGTGTTTGTGTAGTGTAGGGTGTCATGCTGGGGGTAGTGTTTTATGGTTTAAGGCAGTGCAGTGTTGTTTGTGTAGTGAAGGGCATTATGCTAGGGGTAGTGTTTTAGGTTTTAGGGAAGTGCAGTGCTGTTTGTGTAGTCTAGGGGGATGTGCTAGGGGTAGATTTAGGGTTTTGGGTAGTGCAGTGGTGTTTGGGTAGTGTAGGGAGTCGTGCTGGTGGTTGTGCTTTAGGGTTTAGGGTAGTGCATTTATGTTTGGGTAGTGTAGGGTGTCGTGCTGGGGGAAGTGTTTTATGGGGTTGAGGGTAGTGCAGTGGTGCTTTTGTAGTGTGGGGGTTGTGCTGGGGGTAGTTTCTTAGGGTTTAGGGTAGTGGAGTGGTGTTTGTGTAGTGTAGGGGTTCATGCTGGGGGTTAGTGTTTTTGGGTTTATGGTAGTGCCGTGGTGTTTGGGTAGTTAAGGGGGTAACGCTGGGGGTAGATTTAGGGTTTAGGGTAGTGCAGTGGTGTTTGTGTAGTGTAGGGGGTCATGCTGAGGGTAGTGTTTTAGGGTTTAGGGTAGTGCAGTGGTGTTGGGTAGTGTAGGGGGTACTGCCGGGATAGTATTTGATGGATTAGTGTAGTGCAGTGGTGTTTGTGTAGAATTGGGAGTAGTTATGGAGATAGTGTTTTAGGGATTAGGGTAGTGCAGTCGTGTTTGGATAGTGTAGGGGGTCAGACTGGGGGTAGTGTTTTAGGGTTTAGGGTAGTGCAGTGGTGTTTGAGTAGTGTAAGGGTTATGCTGGGGGTAGTGTTTTACGGTTTAGGGTAGTGCAGTGGTGTTTGTGTGGTATAGGGGGTCATGCTGGGGTAAGTGTTTTAGGGTTTAGAGCATTGGAGTGGTGTTTGGGTAGTACAGGGGGTCGTGCTGGGGTAGTGTTTTAGGGTTTAGGGTAGTGCAGTGGTGTTTGAGTAGTGTAAGGGTTATGCTGGGGGTAGTGTTTTACGGTTTAGGGTAGTGCAGTGGTGTTTGTGTGGTATAGGGGGTCATGCTGGGGTAAGTGTTTTAGGGTTTAGAGCATTGGAGTGGTGTTTGGGTAGTACAGGGGGTCGTGCTGGGGTAAGTGTTTTAGGGTTTAGGGCATTGGAGTGGTGTTTGTGTAGTATACGGGGTTGTGCTGGGGTTGTGTTTTAGGGTTTAGGATAGCGCAGTGGTGTTTGTGTAGTGTAGGGGGTTTAACCGGGGGTAGATGTAGGGTTTAAGGTAGTGCAGTGGTGTTTGTGTAGTATAGGGGGTCATGCTAGGGGTAATGTTTTAGAGTTTAGGGTAGTGCAGTGGTGTTTGTGTAGTGAAGGGCATCATGCTAGGGGTAGTGTTTTAGGGTTTAGGGTAGTGCAGTGGGGTTTGTGTAGTATTGGGGGTAGTTTCTGGGGTAGTGTTTTAGGGTATAGAGTAGTGCAGTGGTGTTGTGGTAGTGTAGTGGGTCATGCTGGGGGTATTGTTTTAGGGTTTAGGGTAGTGCAGTAGAGTAGTGCAGGTGTGTTTGTGTAGTGTAAGGGGTCATGCTGGGGGTAGTGCTTTAGGGTTTAGGGTAGTGCAGTTGTGTTTGGGTAGTGTAGGGGGTACTGCTGGTGGTAGTGTTTTAGGATTTAGGGTAGTACCGTGGTGTTCGTGTAGTGTAGGGGGTCAAGCTGAGGGTAGTGTTTTAGGGGTTAGTGTAGTGCAGTGGTGTTTGTGTAGTGTAGGGGGTCGTGCTGGGGGTTGTGTTTTAGGGTTTAGGGTAGAGCAGTGGTGTTTGTGTAGTGTATGGGTTGTGCTGGGGGTAGATGTAGGGTTTAGGGTAGTGCAGTGGTGTTTGGGTAGTGTAGGTGGGTAGTGTAGGGGTCGTGCTATGGGTAATGTTTTAGGGTTTATGGTAGTACAATGGTGTTTGTGTAGTGTGGGGGTCGTGCTGGGGGTAGTGTTTTAGGGTTTAGGGTAGTGCAGTGGTGTTTGTATAGTGTAGGGGTCATGCTGGGGGTAGTGTTTAAGGGTTTAGGATAGTGCAGTGTTGTTTGGGTAGTGTAGGGGGTCATGCTGGGGGTAGTGTTTTAGGGTTTAGGGTAGTGCAGTGGTGTTTGTGTAGTGTAGGGTTCATGCTGGGGGTAGTGTTTTAGGGTTTAGCGTAGTGCAGTGGTGTTTGTGTAGTGTAGATGGTCGTGATTGGGGAAGTGTTTTAGGGTTTAGGGTAGTGCAATGGTGTTTGTGTAGTGTTGTGGGTCATGCTGGGGGTAGATTTACGGTTTAGGGTAGTGCAATGGTGTTTGTATAGTGTAGGGGTCAAGCTGGGGGTAGTGTTTAAGGGTTTAGGATAGTGCAGTGTTGTTTGGGTAGTGTAGGGGGTCATGCTGGGGGTAGTGTTTTATGGTTTAAGGCAGTGCAGTGTTGTTTGTGTAGTGAAGTGCATTATGCTAGGGGTAGTGTTTTAGGTTTTAGGGAAGTGCAGTGGTGTTTGTGTAGTCTAGGGGGATGTGCTAGGGGTAGATTTAGGGTTTTGGGTAGTGCAGTGCTGTTTGGGTAGTGTAGGAAGTCGTGCTGGTGGTAGTGCTTTAGGGTTTAGGGTAGTGCATTTATGTTTGGGTAGTGTAGGGTGTCGTGCTGGGGTAGTGTTTTAGGGTTTAGGGTAGTGCAGTGGTGCTTTTGTAGTGTGGGGGTTGTGCTGGGGTAGTTTCTTAGGGTTTAGGGTAGTGGAGTGGTGTTTGGGTAGTGTAGGGGTTCATGCTGGGGGTTAGTGTTTTTGGGTTTATGGTAGTGCCGTGGTGTTTGGGTAGTTAAGGGGGTAACGCTGGGGGTAGATTTAGGGTTTAGGGTAGTGCAGTGGCGTTTGTGTAGTGTAGGGGGTCATGCTGAGGGTAGTGTTTTAGGGTTTAGGGTAGTGCAGTGGTGTTGGGTAGTGTAGGGGGTACTGCCGGGGATAGTATTTTATGGATTAGCATAGTGCAGTGGTGTTTGTGTAGAATTGGGAGTAGTTCTGGAGATAGTGTTTTAGGGATTAGGGTAGTGCAGTCGTGTTTGGATAGTGTAGGGGGTTAGACAGGGGTAGTGTTTTAGGGTTTAGGGTAGTGCAGTGGTGTTTGAGTAGTGTAGGGGTCATGCTGGGGGTAGTGTTTTAGTATTTAGGGTAGTGCAGTGGTGTTTGTGTGGTGTAGGGGGTCATGCTGGGGTAAGTGTTTTAGGGTTTAGAGCATTGGAGTGGTGTTTGGGTAGTACAGGGGGTCGTGCTGGGGTAGTGTTTTAGGGTTTAGGGTAGTGCAGTGGTGTTTGATTGGTGTAGGGGGTCATGCTGGGGTAAGTGTTTTAGGGTTTAGGGCATTGGAGTGGTGTTTGGGTAGTATACAGGGTTGTGCTGGGGTTGTGTTTTAGGGTTTAGGATAGCGCAGTGGTGTTTGTGTAGTGTAGGGGGTTTAACCGGGGATAGATGTAGGGTTTAAGGTAGTGCAGTGGTGTTTGTGTAGTGAAGGGGGTCATGCTAGGGGTAATGTTTTAGAGTTTAGGGTAGTGCAGTGGTGTTTGTGTAGTGTAGGGTGTCGTGCTGGGGATAGTGTTTTAGGGTTTAGGGTAGTGCAGTGGTTTTTGGGTAGTGTAGGGGGTAGTGCTGGGGGTAGAGTTTTAGGGTTTAGGGTAGTGCAGTGGTGTTTGTGTAGTGTAATGGGTCATGCTTGGGGAAGTGTCTTAGGGTTTAGGGTAGTGCAGTGGTGTTGAGGGAAGTGTAAGGGGTCGTGCTTGGGGTAGTGTTTTAGGGATTAGGGTAGAGCAGTGGTGTTTGTGTAGTGTAGGGAATCATGCTGTGGGTAGATTTAGGGTTTAGGGTAGTACAGTGGTCTTTGGGTAGTGTAGGGGGTCGTGCTGGGGCAGATTTAGGGATTAGGGTTGGGCAGTGGTGTTTGGGTAGTGCAGGGGGTCATGCTGGGGGTAGTATTTTAGAGTTTAGGGAAGTGCAGTTGTGTTTGGGTAGTGTAGGGGGTATTGCTGGTAGTAGTGTTTTAGGATTTAGGGTAGTGCCGTGCTGTGTGTGTAGTCGAGGGGGTCATGCTGAGGGTAGTGTTTTAGGGTTTAGGGTAGCGCAGTGGTGTTGGGTAGTGTAGGGGGTACTGCTATTGGTAGTGTTTTAGGGTTTAGGGTAGTGCAGTGGGGTTTGTGTAGAATTGGGGGTGGTTCTGGGGTAGTGTTTTAGGGTTTAGAGTAGTGCAGTGGTGTTGTGGTAGTGTAGTGGGTCATGCTGGGGGTAGTGTTTTAGGGTTTAGGGTAATGCAGTAGAGTAGTGCAGGGGTGTTTGTGTAGTGTAAGGGGTCATGATGGGGGTAGTGCTTTAGGGTTTAGGGTAGTGCATTGGTGTTTGTGTAGTGTAAGGGGTCACGCTGGGGGTAGTGTTTTAGGGTTTAGCATAGTGCAGTGGTGTTTGTACAGTGTAGGGGTCATTTTTTATGGTATAGGGTAGTGCAGTGGTTTTTGGGTAGTGTAGGGGGTCATGATGGGGTTAGTAATTTAGGGTTTAGGGTAGTGCAGTGGTATTTGGGTGGTATAGGGGGTCATGCTGGGGGTAGTGTTTTAGGGTTTAGGGTAGTGCGGTGGTGTTTGGGTAATGTAGGGGGTAGTGCTGCAGTAGTTTTTTAGGGTTTAGGGTAGTGCAGTGGTGTTTGTGTAGTGTAGGGGGTCATGCAAGGGGTATTGTTTTAGGGTTTAGGGTAGTGCAGTGGGGTGTGTGTAGTGTTCGGTGTAGCGTTTTAGGGTTTAGGATTGCGCAGTGTTGTTTGTGTAGTATAGGGGGTCGTGCTGGAGGCAGTGTTTTAGGGTAGTGCAGTGGTGTTTGTGTAGTGTAGGGGGTCGTGTTTTAGCATTTAGGGTAGTGCAGTGGTGTTTGGATAGTGTAGGGTGTCATGCTGGGGTTGTGTTTTGGGGTTTAGCATAGTGCAGTGGTATTTGTGTAGTCTAGGGGGTTGTGCTGGGGGTAGAATTAGGGTTTTGGGTAGTGGAGTTGTGTTTGCGTAGTGCAGGGAGTCATGCTGGTGGTAGTGGTTTAGGGTAGTGCAGTTATGTTTGGGTAGTGGAGGGTTTCGTGCTGAGGTAGTGTTTTAGGGTTTAGGGTAGTGCAGTGGTGTTTGAGTAGTGTAGGGGTTCATGCTGGGGGTTAGTGTTTTGGGGTTTAGGATAGTGCAGTGGTGTTTGGGTTTTGTAGGGGGCCATGCTGGGTGTAGATTTAGGGTTTAGGGTTGTGCAGTGGTGTTTGTGTATTGTAGGGGGTCATGCTGAGGGTAGTGTTGTAGGGATTAGGGTAGTGCAGTGGTGTTAGGTAATGTAGGGGGTACTGCTGGGGGTAGTGTTTTATGGTTTAGGGTAGTGCAGTGGTGTTTGTGTAGTATTGGGGTAGTTCTGGGGGTAGTGTTTTAGGGATTAAGGTAGTGCAGTGGTGTTTGTGTAGTGTAGGGGTCGTGTTGGGGGTAGTGGTTTAGGGTTTAGGGTAGTGCAGTGGTATTTGGGTAGTATAGGGGTCATGCTGGGGGTACTGTTTTAGTGTTTAGGGTAGTGCAGTGGTGATTGGGTAGCGTAGGGTGTAGTGCTGGGGTAGTGTCTTAGGATTTAGGGTAGTGCAGTGGTGTTTGTGTAGTGTAGGGGGTCATGCTGGGAGTGGTGTTTTAGGGTGTAGGGTAGTGCAGTGGTGTTTGTGTAGTATTCGGGGTAGTGTTTTAGGGTAGCACAGTGGTGTTTGTGTAGTGTAGGGGGTCATGCTGGGGGCAGTGCTTTAGGGTAGTTCAGTGGTGTTTGTGTACTGTAGGGGGTTGTGTTTTAGGGTTTAGGGTAGTGCAGTGGTATTTGGGTGGTATAGGGGGTCATGCTGGGGGTAGTGTTTTAGGGTTTAGGGTAGTGCGGTGGTGTTTGGGTAGTGTAGGGGGTAGTGCTGCAGTAGTTTTTTAGGGTTTAGGGTAGTGCAGTGTTGTTTGTGTAGTGTAGGGGGTCATGCAAGGGGTATTGTTTTAGGGTTTAGGGTAGTGCAGTGGGGTTTGTGTAGTGTCCGGTGTAGCGTTTTAGGGTTTAGGATTGCGCAGTGTTGTTTGTGTAGTATAGGGGGTCGTGCTGGAGGCAGTGTTTTAGGGTAGTGCAGTGGTGTTTGTGTAGTGTAGGGGGTCATGTTTTAGCATTTAGGGTAGTGCAGTGGTGTTTGTGTAGTGTAGGGGGTCATGCTGGGGGCAGTGCTTTAGGGTAGTTCAGTGGTGTTTGTGTACTGTAGGGGGTTGTGTTTTAGGGTTTAGGGTAGTGCAGTGGTGTTTGGGTAGTGTAGGGGGTCATGCTGGGATTAGTAATTTAGGGTTTAGGGTAGTGCAGTGGTATTTGGGTGGTATAGGGGGTCATGCTGGGGGTAGTGTTTTAGGGTTTAGGGTAGTGCGGTGGTGTTTGGGTAGTGTAGGGGGTAGTGCTGCAGTAGTTTTTTAGGGTTTAGGGTAGTGCAGTGGTGTTTGTGTAGTGTAGGGGGTCATGCAAGGGGTATTGTTTTAGGGTTTAGGGTAGTGCAGTGGGGTTTGTGTAGTGTCCGGTGTAGCGTTTTAGGGTTTAGGATTGCGCAGTGTTGTTTGTGTAGTATAGGGGGTCGTGCTGGAGGCAGTGTTTTAGGGTAGTGCAGTGGTGTTTGTGTAGTGTAGGGGGTCGTGTTTTAGCATTTAGGGTAGTGCAGTGGTGTTTGGATAGTGTAGGGTGTCATGCTGGGGTTGTGTTTTGGGGTTTAGCATAGTGCAGTGGTATTTGTGTAGTCTAGGGGGTTGTGCTGGGGGTAGAATTAGGGTTTTGGGTAGTGGAGTTGTGTTTGCGTAGTGCAGGGAGTCATGCTGGTGGTAGTGGTTTAGGGTTTAGGGTAGTGCAGTTATGTTTGGGTAGTGGAGGGTTTCGTGCTGAGGTAGTGTTTTAGGGTTTAGGGTAGTGCAGTGGTGTTTGAGTAGTGTAGGGGTTCATGCTGGGGGTTAGTGTTTTGGGGTTTAGGATAGTGCAGTGGTGTTTGGGTAGTGTAGGGGGCCATGCTGGGTGTAGATTTAGGGTTTAGGGTTGTGCAGTGGTGTTTGTGTATTGTAGGGGGTCATGCTGAGGGTAGTGTTGTAGGGATTAGGGTAGTGCAGTGGTGTTGGGTAATGTAGGGGGTACTGCTGGGGGTAGTGTTTTATGGTTTAGGGTAGTGCAGTGGTGTATGTGTAGTATTGGGGTAGTTCTGGGGGTAGTGTTTTAGGGATTAAGGTAGTGCAGTGGTGTTTGTGTAGTGTAGGGGTCGTGCTGGGGGTAGTGTTTTAGGGTTTAGGGTAGTGCAGTGGTATTTGGGTAGTATAGGGGTCATGCTGGGGGTACTGTTTTAGTGTTTAGGGTAGTGCAGTGGTGATTGGGTAGCGTAGGGTGTAGTGCTGGGGTAGTGTCTTAGGATTTAGGGTAGTGCAGTGGTGTTTGTGTAGTGTAGGGGGTCATGCTGGGAGTGGTGTTTTAGGGTGTAGGGTAGTGCAGTGGTGTTTGTGTAGTATTCGGGGTAGTGTTTTAGGGTTTAGGGTAGCACAGTGGTGTTTCTGTAGTGTAGGGGGTCATGCTGGGGGCAGTGCTTTAGGGTAGTTCAGTGGTGTTTGTGTACTGTAGGGGGTTGTGTTTTAGGGTTTAGGGTAGTGCAGTGGTGTTTGGGTAGTGTAGGGAGTCATGCTGGGGTTGTGATTTTGGGTTTAGCGTAGTGCAGTTGTGTTTGGGTAGTGAAGGGGGTCGTGCTGGGGGTATTGTTTTAGGGTTTAGGGCAGTACAGTGGTGTTTGTGTAGTGTAGATGGTCGTGATTGGGGTAGTGTTTTAGGGTTTAGGGTAGTGCAATGGTGTTTGTGTAGTGTTGTGGGTCATGCTGGGGGTAGATTTACGGTTTAGGGTAGTGCAGTGGTGTTTGTGTAGTGTAGGGTGTCATGCTGGGGGTAGTGTTTTATGGTTTAAGGCAGTGCAGTGTTGTTTGTGTAGTGAAGGGCATTATGCTAGGGGTAGTGTTTTAGGTTTTAGGGAAGTGCAGTGGTGTTTGTGTAGTCTAGGGGGATGTGCTAGGGGTAGATTTAGGGTTTTGGGTAGTGCAGTTGTGTTTGGGTAGTGTAGGGAGTCGTGCTGGTGGTATTGTTTTAGGGTTTAGGGTAGTGCATTTATGTTTGGGTAGTGTAGGGTGTCGTGCTGGGGGTAGTGTTTTAGGGTTTAGGGTAGTGCAGTGGTGCTTTTGTAGTGTGGGGGTTGTGCTGGGGGTAGTTTCTTAGGGTTTAGGGTAGTGGAGTGGTGTTTGGGTAGTGTAGGGGTTCATGCTGGGGGTTAGTGTTTTTGGGTTTATGGTAGTGCCGTGGTGTTTGGGTAGTTAAGGGGGTAATGCTGGGGGTAGATTTCGGGTTTAGGGTAGTGCAGTGGTGTTTGTGTAGTGTAGGGGGTCATGCTGAGGGTAGTGTTTTAGGGTTTAGGGTAGTGCAGTGGTGTTGGGTAGTGTAGGGGGTACTGCCGGGGATAGTATTTTATAGATTAGCGTATTGCAGTGGTGTTTGTGTAGAATTGGGAGTAGTTCTGGCGATAGTGTTTTAGGGATTAGGGTAGTGCAGTCGTGTTTTGATAGCGTAGGGGGTCAGACTGGGGGTAGTGTTTTAGGGTTTAGGGTAGTGCAGTGGTGTTTGAGTAGTGTAGGGGTCATGCTGGGGGTAGTGTTTTAGGTCTTAGGGTAGTGCAGTGGTGTTTGTGTGGTGTTGGGGGTCATGCTGGGGTAAGTGTTTTAGGGTTTAGAGCATTGGAGTGGTGTTTGGGTAGTACAGGGGGTCGTGCAGGGGTAGTGTTTTAGGGTTTAGGGTAGAGCAGTGGTGTTTGATTGGTGCAGGGGGTCATGCTGGGGTAAGTGTTTTAGGGTTTAGGGCATTGGAGTGGTGTTTGGGTAGTATACGGGGTTGTGCTGGGGTTGTGTTTTAGGGTTTAGGATAGCGCAGCGGTGTTTGTGTAGTGTAGGGGGTTTAACTGGGGGTAGATGTAGGGTTTAGGGTAGTGCAGTGGTGTTTGTGTAGTGTAGGGGGTCATGCTAGGGGTAATGTTTTAGAGTTTAGGGTAGTGCAGTGGTGTTTGTGTAGTGTAGGGGGTCGTGCTGGGGATAGTGTTTTAGGGTTTAGGGTAGTGCAGTGGTTTTTGGGTAGTGTAGGGGGTAGTGCTGGGGGTATAGTTTTAGGGTTTAGGGTAGTGCAGTGGTGTTTGTGTAGTGTAATGGGTCATGCTTGGGGAAGTGTCTTAGGGTTTAGGGTAGCGCAGTGGTGTTGAGGGAAGTGTAAGGGGTCGTGCTTGGGGTAGTGTTTTAGGGATTAGGGTAGAGCAGTGGTGTTTGTGTAGTGTAGGGAATCATGCTGTGGGTAGATTTAGGGTTTAGGGTAGTACAGTGGTCTTTGGGTAGTGTATGGGGTCATGCTGGGGGCAGATTTAGGGATTAGGGTTGGGCAGTGGTGTTTGGGTAGTGCATGGGGTCATGCTGGGGGTAGTATTTTAGGGTTTAGGGAAGTGCAGTTGTGTTTGGGTAGTGTAGGGGGTATTGCTGGTGGTAGTGTTTTAGGATTTAGGGTAGTGCCGTGCTGTGTGTGTAGTGTAGGGGGTCATGCTGAGGGTAGTGTTTTAGGGTTTAGGGTAGCGCAGTGGTGTTGAGTAGTGTAGGGGGTACTGCTATTGGTAGTGTTTTAGGGTTTAGGGTAGTGCAGTGGGGTTTGTGTAGAATTGGGGGTGGTTCTGGGGTAGTGTTTTAGGGTTTAGAGTAGTGCAGTGGTGTTGTGGTAGTGTAGTGGGTCATGCTGGGGGTAGTGTTTTAGGGATTAGGGTAATGCAGTAGAGTAGTGCAGGGGTGTTTGTGTAGTGTAAGGGGTCATGATGGGGGTAGTGCTTTAGGGTTTAGGGTAGTGCCGTGGTGTTTGTGTAGTGTAGGGGGTCATGCTGAGGGTAGTGTTTTATGGGTTAGTGTAGTGCAGTGGTGTTTGTGTAGTGTAGGGGTCGTGCTGGGGGTTGTGTTTTAGGGTTTAGGGTAGAGCAGTGGTTTTTGTGTAGTGCATGGGTTGTGCTGGGGGTAGATGTAGAGTTTAGGGTAGTGCAGTGGTGTTTGGGTAGTGTAGGGGGTCATGCTGGGGTTAGTGTGTTAGGGTTTAGGGTAGTGCATTGGTGTTTGTGTAGTGTAGGGGGTCATGCTGGGGGTAGTGTTTTAGGGTTTAGCATAGTGCAGTGGTGTTTGTACAGTGTAGGGGTCTTTTTTTAGGGTATAGGGTAGTGCAGTGGTTTTTGGGTAGTGTAGGGGGCCATGCTGGGGTTAGTAATTTAGGGTTTAGGGTAGTGCAGTGGTATTTGGGTGGTATAGGGGGTCATGCTGTGGGTAGTGTTTTAGGGTTTAGGGTAGTGCGGTGGTGTTTGTGTAATATAGGGGGTAGTGTTGCAGTAGTTTTTTAGGGTTTAGGGTAGTGCAGTGGTGTTTGTGTAGTGTAGTGGGTCATGCAAGGGGTACTGTTTTAGGGTTTAGGGTAGTGCAGTGGGGTTTGTGTAGTGTTCGGTGTAGCGTTTTAGGGTTTAGGATTGTGCAGTGTTGTTTGTGTAGTATAGGGGGTCGTGCTGGAGGCAGTGTTTTAGGGTAGTGCAGTGGTGTTTGTGTAGTGTAGGGGGTCGTGTTTTAGCATTTAGGGTAGTGCAGTGGTGTTTGGATAGTGTAGGGTGTCATGCTGGGGTTGTGTTTTGGGGTTTAGCATAGTGCAGTGGTATTTGTGTAGTCTAGGGGGTTGTTCTGGGGGTAGTGTTTTAGGGTTTAGGGTAGTACAGCGGTGTTTGTGTAGTGTAGGGGGTCATGCGTGGGGCAGTGATTTAGGGTTTAGGGTATAGGGTAGTGCAGTGGTGTTTGGGTAGTTCAGGGGGCCGTGCTGGGGTAGTGTTTTAGGGTTTAGGGTAGTGCAGTGGTGTTTGATTGGTGTAGGGGGTCGTGCTGGGGTAAGTGCTTTAGAGTTTAGGGTAGTGCAGTGGTGTTTGAGTAGTGTAGGGGGTCATGCTAGGGGTAATGTTTTAGAGTTTAGGGTAGTGCAGTGGTCTTTGTGTAGTGTAGGGCGTCATGCTGGGGTAGTGTTTTAGGGATTAGGGTAGTGCAGTGGTGTTTGGATAGTGTAGGGGTAGTGCTGGGAGTAGGTTTTTATGTTTTAGGGTAGTGAAGTGGTGTTTGTGTAGTGTAATGGGTCATGCTTGGAGAAGTGTCTTAGGGTTTAGGGTAGCGCAGTGGTGTTGAGGGAAGAGTAAGGGGTCATGCTGGGGGTAGTGTTTTAGGGATTAGGGTAGTGCAGTGGTGTTTGTGTAGTGTAAGGGGGTCATGCTGGGGGTAGGTTTAGGGTTTAGGGTAGTGCAGTGGTGTTTGTGTAGTGTAGGGGGTCATTCTGGGGGTAGATTTAGGGATTAGGGTGGGGCTGTGGTGTTTGTGTAGTCTAGGGGGTCATGCTGGGGTAGTGCTTTAGGGTTTTGGATAGTGCAGTGGTGTTTGGGTAGTGCAGGGGGTCATGCTGGGGCAGTGTTTTAGGGTTTAGGGTAGTGCAGTGGTGTTTGGATAGTGTAGGGGGTCATGCTGGGGGTAGCATTTTAGGATTTAGGGTAGTGCCGTGGTGTTTGTGTAGTATAGGGGGTCATGCTGAGGGTAGTGTTTTAGGGATTAGGGTAGTGCAGAGGTGTTTGTGTAGTTTAGGGGGTGGTGCTGGGGGTTGTGTTTTAGGGATTAGGGTAGTGCAGTGGTGTTTGTGTAGTGTAGGGGGTTGTGCTAGGGGTAGATGTAGGGTTTAGGGTAGTGCAGTGGTATTTGGGTAGTGTAGGGGGTCGTGCTAGGGGTTACTGTTTAAGGGTTTATTGTAGTATAGTGGTGTTTGTGTAGTGTCGAGGTCATGCTGGGGGTAGTGTTTTAGGGTTTAGGATAGTGCAGTGGTGTTTGTATAGTGTAGGGGTCATGCTGGGGGTAGTGTTTAAGGGTTTAGGATAGTGCAGTGTTGTTTGGGTAGTGTAGGGGGTCAGGCTGGGGGTAGTGTTTTAGGGTTTAGGGTAGTGCAGTGGTGTTTGTGTAGTGTAGGGGATCATGCTGGGGGTAGTGTTTTAGATTTTAGCGAAGTGCAGTGGAGTTTGTGTGGAGTAGGGGTCATTTTTTAGGGTATAGGGTAGTGCAGTGGTTTTTGGGTAGTGTAGGGGGTCATGCTGGGGTTAGTAATTTAGGGTTTAGGGTAGTGCAGTGGTATTTGGGTAGTATAGGGGTCATGCTGTGGGTCGTGTTTTAGGGTTTAGGGCAGTGCGGTGGTGTTTGGGTAGTGTAGGGTGTAGTGCTGGGGTAGTGTTTTAGGGTTTAAGGTAGTACAGTGGTGTTTGTGTAGTGTAGGGGGTCATGCTGGGGGTAGTGTTTTATGGTTTAGGGTAGTGCAGTGGTGTTTGTGTAGTATTCGGGTTAGTGTTTTAGGGTTTAGGGTGGAGCAGAGGTGTTTGTGTAGTGTAGGGGGTCATGCAGGGGGCAGTGTTTTAAGGTAGTGCAGTGGTGTTTGTGTAGGTTAGGGGTCGTGTTTTAGTGTTTAGGGTAGTGCAGTGGTGTTTGGGTAGTGTAGGGGTCATGCTGGGGTTGTGTTTTGGGGTTTAGCGTAGTGCAGTTGTGTTTGTGTAGTGTAGGGGGTCGTGCTTGGTGTAGTGTTTTAGGGTTTAGGGTAGTGCAATGGTGTTTGTGTAGTGTTGTGGGTCATGCTGGGGGTAGATTGATGGTTAGGGTAGTGCAGTTGTGTTTGTGTAGTGTAGGTTGTCATGCTGGGGGCAGTGTTTTAGGGTAGTGCAGTGGTGTTTGTGTAGTGTAGGGGGTCGTGTTTTAGGGTTTAGGGTAGTGCAGTGGTGTTTGGGTAGTGTAGGGTGTCATGCTGGGGTTGTGTTTTGGGGTTTAGCATAGTGCAGTAGTGTTTGTGTAGTCTAGGGGGTGGTGCTGGGGGTAGATTTAGGGTTTTGGGTAGTGGAGTTGTGTTTGGGTAGTGTAGGGAGTCGTGCTGGTGGTAGTGGTTTAGGGTTTAGGGTAGTGCAGTTATGTTTGGGTAGTGGAGGGTGTCGTGCTGGGGGTAGTGTTTTAGGGTTTAGGGTAGTGCAGTGGTGCTTATGTAGTGTAGGGGGTCGTGTTGGGGGTAGTGTTTTAGGGTTTAGGGTAGTGCAGTGGTGTTTGAGTAGTGTAGGGGTTCATGCTGGGGGTTAGCGTTTTTGGGTTTAGGATAGTTTAGTGGTGTTTGGGCAGTGTAGGGGGTCATGCTGGGGGTAGATTTAGGGTTTAGGGTTGTGCAGTGGTGTTTGTGTATTCTAGGGGGTCATGCTGAGGGTAGTGATTTAGGGTTTAGGGTAGTGCAGTGGTGTTGGGTAATGTAAGGGGTACTGCTGGGGGTAGTGTTTTAGGGATTAGGGTAGTGCAGTGGTGTTTGGGTAGTGTAGAGGACATGCTGGGGGTAGTGTTTTAGGGTTTAGGCTAGTGCAGTGGTTTTTGTGTGGTGTAGGGGGTCATACTGGGGTAAGTGTTTTAGGGTTTAGGGTATTGGAGTGGTGTTTGGGTAGTTCAGGGGGCCGTGCTGTGGTAGTGTTTTAGGGTATAGGGTAGTGCAGTGGTGTTTGATTGGTGTAGGGTGTCGTGCTGGGGTAAGTGCTTTAGAGTTTAGGGTAGTGCAGTGGGGTTTGAGTAGTGTAGGGGGTCATGCTAGGGGTAATGTTTTAGGGTTTAGGTTAGTGCAGTGGTGTTTGGATAGTGTAGGGGGTCATGCTGGGGGTAGTGTTTTAGGGTTTAGGGTAGTGCAGTGGTGTTTGTGTAGTATTCGGGTTAGTGTTTTAGGGTTTAGGGTGGAGCAGAGGTGTTTGTGTAGTGTAGGGGGTCATGCAGGGGGCAGTGTTTTAAGGTAGTGCAGTGGTGTTTGTGTAGGTTAGGGGTCGTGTTTTAGTGTTTAGGGTAGTGCAGTGGTGTTTGGGTAGTGTAGGGGTCATGCTGGGGTTGTGTTTTGGGGTTTAGCGTAGTGCAGTTGTGTTTGTGTAGTGTAGGGGGTCGTGCTTGGGGTAGTGTTTTAGGGTTTAGGGTAGTGCAATGGTGTTTGTGTAGTGTTGTGGGTCATGCTGGGGGTAGATTGATGGTTAGGGTAGTGCAGTTGTGTTTGTGTAGTGTAGGTTGTCATGCTGGGGGCAGTGTTTTAGGGTAGTGCAGTAGTGTTTGTGTAGTGTAGGGGGTCGTGTTTTAGGGTTTAGGGTAGTGCAGTGGTGTTTGGGTAGTGTAGGGTGTCATGCTGGGGTTGTGTTTTGGGGTTTAGCATAGTGCAGTAGTGTTTGTGTAGTCTAGGGGGTGGTGCTGGGGGTAGATTTAGGGTTTTGGGTAGTGGAGTTGTGTTTGGGTAGTGTAGGGAGTCGTGCTGGTGGTAGTGGTTTAGGGTTTAGGGTAGTGCAGTTATGTTTGGGTAGTGGAGGGTGTCGTGCTGGGGGTAGCGTTTTAGGGTTTAGGGTAGTGCAGTGGTGCTTATGTAGTGTAGGGGGTCGTGTTGGGGGTAGTGTTTTAGGGTTTAGGGTAGTGCAGTGGTGTTTGAGTAGTGTAGGGGTTCATGCTGGGGGTTAGCGTTTTTGGGTTTAGGGTAGTTTAGTGGTGTTTGGGCAGTGTAGGGGGTCATGCTGGGGGTAGATTTAGGGTTTAGGGTTGTGCAGTGGTGTTTGTGTATTCTAGGGGGTCATGCTGAGGGTAGTGATTTAGGGTTTAGGGTAGTGCAGTGGTGTTGGGTAATGTAAGGGGTACTGCTGGGGGTAGTGTTTTAGGGATTAGGGTAGTGCAGTGGTGTTTGGGTAGTGTAGAGGACATGCTGGGGGTAGTGTTTTAGGGTTTAGGCTAGTGCAGTGGTTTTTGTGTGGTGTAGGGGGTCATACTGGGGTAAGTGTTTTAGGGTTTAGGGTATTGGAGTGGTGTTTGGGTAGTTCAGGGGGCCGTGCTGTGGTAGTGTTTTAGGGTATAGGGTAGTGCAGTGGTGTTTGATTGGTGTAGGGTGTCGTGCTGGGGTAAATGCTTTAGAGTTTAGGGTAGTGCAGTGGTGTTTGAGTAGTGTAGGGGGTCATGCTAGGGGTAATGTTTTAGGGTTTAGGTTAGTGCAGTGGTGTTTGGATAGTGTAGGGGTAGTGCTGGGATAAGTGTTTTAGGGTTTAGGGTATTGGAGTGGTGTTTGGGTAGCTCAGGGGGTCGTGCTGGGGTAGCGTTTTAGGGTTTAGGGTAGTACAGTGTGGTTTGTGTAGTCTAGGGGGTTGTGCTGGGGGTAGATTTAGGGTTTTGGGTAGTGCAGTTGTGTTTGGGTAGTGTAGGGAGTTGTGCTGGTGGTAGTGTTTTAGGGTTTAGAGTAGTACAGTTATGTTTGGATAGTGGAGGGTGTCGTGCTGGGGGTAGTGTTTTAGGGTTTAGGGTAGTGCAGTGGTGCTTTTGTAGTGTAGGGGGTCGTGCTGGGGGTAGTGTTTTAGGGTTTAGGGTAGTGCAGGGGTGTTTGTGTAGAATGGGGTTCATGCTGGGGTTAGTGTTTTGGGGTTTAGGGTAGCGCAGTGGTGTTTGGGTAGTGTAGGGGGTCATGCTGGGGGTAGATTTAGGGTTTAGGGTTGTGCAGTGGTTTTTGTGTATTGTAGGGCGTCATGCTGAGGGTAGTGTTTTAGGGTTTAGGGTAGTGAAGTGGTGTTTGTGTAGTGTAGGGGGTCGTGCTGGGGGTGGTGTTTTAGGAATTAGGGTAGTGCATTGGTGTTTGTGTAGTGTAGGGGGTTGTGCTGGGGGTAGATGTAGGGTTTAGGGTAGTGCAGTGGTGTTTGGGTAGTGTAGGGGGTACTGCTGGGGGTAGTGTTTTAGGGTTTAGGGTGGTACAGTGGTGTTTGTGTAGTGTGGGGGGGTCGTGCTGGGGGTAGTGTTTTAGGGTTTAGGGTAGTGCAGTGGTGTTTGTATAGTGTAGGGGTCATGCTGGGGTAGTGTTTAAGGGTTTAGGATAGTACAGTGTTGTTTGGGTAGTGTAGGGGGTCATGCTGAGGGTAGTGTTTTAGGGTTTAGGGTAGCGCAGTGGTGTTTGGGTAGTGTAGGGGGTCATGCTGGGGGTAGATTTAGGGTTTAGGGTTGTGCAGTGGTTTTTGTGTATTGTAGGGCGTCATGCTGAGGGTAGTGTTTTAGGGTTTAGGGTAGTGAAGTGGTGTTGTGTAGTGTAGGGGGTACTGCTGAAGGTAGTGTTTTATGGTTTAGGGTAGTACGGTGGTGCTTGTGTAGTATTGGGGTAGTTCTGGGGGTAATGTTTTAGGGATTAGGGTAGTGCAGTGGTGTTTGGGTAGTGTAGGTGGTCAGGCTGGGGGTAGTGTATTAGGGTTTAGGGTAGTGCAGTGGTGTTTGTGTAGTGTAGGGGACATGCTGGGGGTAGTGTTTTAGGGTTTAGGCTAGTGCAGTGGTTTTTGTGTGGTGTAGGGGGTCATACTGGGGTAAGTGTTTTAGGGTTTAGGGTATTGGAGTGGTGTTTGGGTAGTTCAGGGGGCCGTGCTGGGTAGTGTTTTAGGGTATAGGGTAGTGCAGTGGTGTTTGATTGGTGTAGGGGGTCGTGCTGGGGTAAGTGCTTTAGAGTTTAGGGTAGTGCAATGGTGTTTCAGTAGTGTAGGGGGTCATGCTAGGGGTAATGTTTTAGGATTTAGGGTAGTGCAGTGGTGTTTGGATAGTGTAGGGGTAGTGCTGGGGGTAGGGTTTTATGGTTTACGGTAGTGCAGTGGTGTTTGTGTAGTGTAATGGGTCATGCTTGGGGAGGTGTCTTAGGGTTTAGGGTAGCGCAGTGGTGTTGATGGAAGAGTAAGGGGTCATGCTGGGGGTAGTGTTTTAGGGACTAGGGTAGTGCAGTGGTGTTTGTGTAGTGTAGGGGGTCATGCTGGGGGTAGGTTTAGGGTTTAGGGTGGTGCAGTGGTGTTTGGGTAGTGTAGGGTATCATTCTGGGCGTAGATTTAGAGATTAGGGTGGGGCTGTGGTGTTTGTGTAGTCTAGGGGGTCGTGCTGGGGTAGTGCTTTAGTGTTTCGGGTAGTGCCGTGGTGTTTGGGTAGTGCAGGGGGTCATGCTGGGGGCAGTGTTTTAGGGTTTAGGGTAGTGCAGTGGTGTTTGGATAGTGTAGGGGTCATGCTGGGGGTAGCGTTTTAGAATTTAGGGTAGTGCCGTGGTGTTTGTGTAGTATAGGGGGTCATGCTGAGGGTAGTGTTTTAGGGTTTAGGGTAGTGCAGTGGTGTTTGTGTAGTTTAGGGGGTCATGCTGGGGGTTTTATTTTAGGGTTTAGGGTAGTGTAGTGGTGTTTGTGTAGTGTAGGGGGTTGTGCTGGGGGTAGATGTAGGGTTTAGGGAAGTGCAGTGGTATTTGGGTAGTGTAGGGGGTCGTGCTAGGGGTTAATGTTTAAGGTTTTATTGTAGTACAGTGGTGTTTGTGTAGTGTGGGGGTCATGCTGGGGGTAGTGTTTTAGGGCTTAGGGTAGTGCAGTGGTGTTGGTATATTGTAGGGGTCATGCTGGGGGTAGTGTTTAAGGGTTTAGGATAGTGCAGTGTTGTTTGGGTAGTGTAGGTGGTCATGCTGGGGGTATTGTTTTTGGGTTTAGGGTAGTGCAGTGGTGTTTGTGTAGTGTAGGGAGTCATGCTTGGGGTAGTGTTTTAGGGTTTAGCGAAGTGCAGTGGTGTTTGTATAGAGTAGGGGTAATTTTTTAGGGTATAGGGTAGTGCAGTGGTTTTTGGGTAGTGTAGGGGGTCATGCTGGGGTTAGTAATTCAGTGTTTAGGGTAGTGCAGTGATATTTGGGTAATATAGGGGTCATGCTGGGGGTAGTGTTTTAGGGTTTAGGGTAGTGCGGTGGTGTTTGGGTAGTGGAGGGTGTAGTGCTGGGGTAGTTTTTTAGGGTTTAGGGTAGTAC
Source organism: Triturus cristatus (assembly GCF_964204655.1). Taxonomy (NCBI): domain Eukaryota; kingdom Metazoa; phylum Chordata; class Amphibia; order Caudata; family Salamandridae; genus Triturus; species Triturus cristatus. The sequence goes on from NC_140579.1 coordinate 751,325,768, forward strand.
AGTGGTGTTTGTGTAGTGTAGGGGTCATGCTGGGGGTAGTGTTTTAGGGTTTAGGGTAGTGGAGTGGTGTTTGTGTAGTATTCGGGGTAGTGTTTTAGGGTTTAGGGTGGAGCAGAGGTGTTTGTGTAGTGTAGGGGGTCATGCTGGGGGCAGGGTTTTAGAGTAGTGCAGTGGTGTTTGTGTAGTGTAGGGGGTCGTGTTTTAGGGTTTAGGGTAGTGCAGTGGTGTTTGGGTAGTGTAGGGGGTCATGCTGGGGTTGTGTTTTTGGGTTTAACGTAGTGCAGTTGTGTTTGTGTAGTGTAGGGGGTCGTGCTTGGTGTAGTGTTTTAGGGTTTAGGGTAGTGCAATGGTGTTTGTGTAGTGTTGTGGGTCATGCTGGGGATAGATTTATGGTTAGGGTAGTGCAGTGGTGTTTGTGTAGTGTAGGTTGTCATGCTGGGGGTAGTGTTTTAGGGTTTAAGGCAGTGCAGTGGTATTTGTGTAGTGAAGGGCATCATGTTAGGGGTACTGTTTTAGGTTTTAGGGTAGTGCAGTGGTGTTTGTGTAGTCTAGGGGGTTGTGCTGGGGGTAGATGTATGGTTTTGGGTAGTGCAGTGGTGTTTGGGTAGTGTAGGGAGTCTTACTGGTGGTAGTGTTTTAGTGTTTAGGGTAGTGCATTTATGTTTGGGCAGTGTAGGGTGTTGTGCTGAGGGTAGTGTTTTAGGGTTTAGGGTAGTACAGTTGTTGTAACCTGTCCCTGTTTATCTTTCCCCTTTTCCCCCCGCCCTCTTCCCCTCTTGGGTTCGCCCACGCATGGAATGTTGGCGTGGAGCTTGGATTAGAACGTTGGGTCAGTGGCTAGCGAAGGCTGGAGGATTCACCTGTAATAAACTTGTTCTCCACCTCACATCGCTTGGAGACCTTTATTTACAACAGAAATTTGGCGACGATCTACTCACTGTGCTGGGGACGGTCTGGATCCTTCCCCCAGTTCTGTTCTGCCTTCAGTGAAACCTTGGCCACCGAACTCTTCTCCTGGAGTACTTCATTCCACCTCTGCCAGCGCGCGAAGGTCAGCGACTTGAGGGACGATTTATTCCTGTCCTCGTTGCCGTTCCAGGGTGCAGTTTTTCGATTACTCCATCGGATGGTATCCGGAGTTCCAGTCAGCTTTATGGTCCGCGCACTTTGAGGAGGATCCTTCCGATGCCATCGACGCTCTCCACCTTCCAATAGGTATTTTCAGCGCTTCTGGTGAGCTGGACCGCTGGGGTGAGCCTGTCTTCGTTTTAACCCCACTTCTATTAGAAGCGCGCTTCCGAGTGTCTGCCTGCTGTTGCCTCAACTTCCGTGTGAGCGCTCCGTGTGATGACACTGCCTGCAATCCAGTACGTCAGCCTGTGATTAACTTTTCCTCACAGAAGACGCTCACGTGACTCTTTTCCTCATCACTTTTCACCTCATCAGTTCCACCTGCTGGCCATTCGTGATTTTGCACTTATTTAACCTTCAGAGCCTTTTAACAACAGCTCCATTACCTTTATGGATAATTTGAAGTATTTTTGTGCATTGCTTCTGGTTTAACGCAGTAGTCTGGGCTAACTGTCTGTTTCATATATTTTTACTTGTATATTTCCACCTTTCCCCTCTTCTCGTTCGCTACTTTATTTACCTTTTCACTCACTTCCCTATTTTTTTTCTTCTTCGTTTTTCCCCCTGGTTTCTCTCCTTCACTCCCTGCTGGATTTCTTCTTCCTGCTTCTTTTTGCTTTTCATTATGTCTGCATTCGCAATGTCGCAAACTCCACCGTTTCTTGAGGAAGGGGACGATCCACCGGTTCCATGGAAGAAATGGGTAAAATTATTCGAATCGTACCTTATTGCTATTGGTGGGGACAGGTTTTCAGCAGTACGTAAACAACATGTCTTACTACATAATTTGGGCAAACAAGGGAGAGAAACTTTTGAAGACTTACCTGATGACATTGTTGACAATGGAAATGTAGAAGCTGGGGGTGAGGGTGATGTACAGCATGATGTGTATCAGCTGACGTTATTGAAATTGGAGGCACAATTTGGGGACAAAATCAATATTGTTTTAGAACGTCACAAATTTTTCTTGCGCATTCAAGGGAAAAGTGAAAAAGTGATAAATTACGTAGCTGCACTGAGAGGGTTAGCCTCTACATGTGATTTTGGAATGTTAACTGAGTCTTTAGTCAGAGATCAGTTAGTGAGATGTACTAGCAATAAGAAAATTCAGGAAAGACTTCTAGCAGAAGCCTCAGATTTGAAACGTGCTATTGATATCGCTAAAAGTATTGAACATACTGGGTATTGCATGAATGAAATGAAGGAAGCTGTTGAAGCTAAACAAGGTACAGAGGGCAATGTTCATAGAATAGTTAGCAAAGATGTCAAGCATAAACTCTCACCTTCTAGTCCAGAAGTACATGCTGCAACGGGTAATAAACCCAAATGTTACAGGTGTGGGAATCCCAACCATATGGCCAACAGCATGAATTGTCCTGCAAGGGGTGTCGTATGTAGCAAGTGCAAGAAGAGGGGTCACTTTTCCAAAGTATGTCACAGTGAGAAAACTAGTGTCACCCATATGATAGGTAGCGATTTAGAACCACCGTTAGAGCCACAAGAATTTAGTGAAGAGATAATTTTTCAAGTAGCCAACTCCTCAGAAGGTAATAGCACTGAATACCCTAAATGTGTAATTTTGTTAGACAGTATTAAGTACGAAGTTTACGCTGATTCTTGTTCCCCGTACACTCTTGTAAATGAAGCTACTTTCCAAGCTAATTCAGGTACACGTGCATACAAACTCCTACCCCCTGACATCAAACCTGGGGGGTACAATCAAGATCCTATACCATTGGTGGGGATGCTACTTATGAACATTGATTTCAAGGATAGATCCACTGTGGGAAAAGTCTACATCACAAAAACTGGTTCAAACCTACTAGGATGGAAACACCAAAAGGATTTGGGGATCAAGTTAGACCCTAACGCACCTGAACCTGTGTATTTGATCGACAGATCTAATGTGGGGAGAGAAATATGCAACAAATTTCCTGAGGTGTTTACGGACGGAGTAGGACTTCTAAAGGGTTTCCTTCACAAAATCAAACTAAAAACTAATGCGAAACCGATAGTTCACAAACCAAGATCCATTCCACTTCTAACAAGAGAGCCACTAAAGAAAGAACTGGATAGATTTGAAAGGTGCAAGATTATAGAGAGAATTGAAAGTTCGGAATGGTTGGCGCCCATTGTAGTGGCAGCTAAAGGGGGAAACAAAGGGATTCGTCTATGTGTGGACCTTAGGGATCTAAACTCTAATATTTGGGTGGACAGACACCCCCTTCCCAACATAAATGAAATGTTATCTGCAATCCACGAGGCAAAAGTTTTTTCGGTGTTAGACCTATCTTCAGCATACCACCAGGTCGCCCTCCATCCGGAGTCCAAACCTCTCACCTCGTTCATAACCCCGCTGGGAGCGTATCAATTCGCCAGGTTACCCTTTGGATTGGCGTCGGCGGCAGCAGTATTCCAACGTATCATGCAACATATCCTGCAAGGCTTGGAAAAAGTTCTTTGCTTCCAAGATGATATCTTGATCCATGGTTCATCCGTTGAAGAGCATAATAAAAATTTGGAAGCAGTACTGACCCGACTCAGCAAGGCAGGTTTTACCACCCAAAGGGACAAGTGCAAAATAGGAGTGGATTCGGTGGTCTATCTGGGTCACAACATATCAAGCGAAGGAATCAAACCCAAATCAAGTTTGGTTGATGCCGTCAAACAAGCTCCAGAGCCCACCAACAAAGAGGAGCTCAAGTCATTTCTGGGTCTTGCAGAGTATATGGCCAAGTTCGTGAAAAACTTTGCAGACCAGGTGCAGCCCCTCAGAGAGTTGCTTAAGAAGTGTTCCAAATTTGAATGGAATCAACAGCATCAGTCAGCTTTCATTCTCATCAAGAAGGCAATTGCGGATGCCCCTATTCTGGGGGCGTTTGACTCCAATGCCAAGACCACACTTACCACGGACGCAAGCACAAAGGGGCTAGGAGCAGCACTAACTCAGAAAAAAACGGACAGGAAGTTGTGGTAGCGTTCGCATCCAGAACGTTGAGAGACGCTGAATTAAACTACTCAACGGTGGAAAAAGAGGCTTTAGCCTGTTACTGGGCCATCAACCACTTTAAGTATTTTCTGTGGGGTATCCCATTTGTGTTAAGGACGGATCACAAACCGTTATTACCGTTATTCTCCACCAAACGGTTGGAAGGTACTACTCCTAGAATAGCAAAGTGGGTGCTGAGTCTTCAAGGGTTCAACTATTCCATGGTATACGTCCCTGGAAGTGATAACAGGATAGCAGACTGTCTTTCACGGCTACCTGTGAACGGGGGCGATCCGATGCAAAACCCACCGGAAGAGACGGTCTTATGGGTGGAGATTCCTGCCATCAACCGCAAAGAGTGGGAAGAATCCTTAAAGGAGGACAGCATGATGATCATACTGAAGAACATGATTCGCACAGGATGGCCGGATAACAAGTCCGAGGTGCCGGAAACTATCCATCAATTCTGGCCGGTACGTGATGAACTATCCATCGTGAGTGAACACGTCTGCAGAGGAAGTAAAATTGTTCCTCCTAAGGACATGTACGAAAGGATAATCCAGATTGCACATGAGGGTCACCCTGGTAGAAGTATGACCAAAAGTAAAATCAGACAACACTACTGGTTCCCAGGGATGGATTCCAGAGTGGAGGAGCAGGTTAAGAACTGCACGGCATGTGGTACCAGCGACAAAACCAAAGTGATTCGCAAATTTCCCCTTGTTCCAGTTGAAGTCCCTACCACACCATGGGCTAAATTGGGGTTGGACATAATCGGTCCTCTCAACCTACTTAACCAATCTCAGAAGTTCATGTTCGTTTTAATTGACTATCACTCTCATTGGATTGAGACAAGACTGGTCCCCTCCATCACAACGGCGGTGTTGTTAAGTTTCCTTAGAGATACCTTCGCCAAAGAGGGCATACCAGAAGTCTTAATAACGGACAACGGAGTGCAATTTGTTTCGGAAGAAATGAAGCTGTTTTTGACCACACTGGCTATCACTCACATCAAGGCACCACTCTACTGTCCCAAGGCCAATGGGCTAGTAGAAAGAACAAACAGGATGATTAAGAACACCATTCAGCTTGCATTGGGTTCTCGAGTATCAGTGGAAGAGGCCATCAGGAAGATGCTGTGGTCATACCATACAACTCCCAATGCGGTCTCAGGTGTGTCACCATTTGTTTCACTTAAAGGGAGGAACCCAGGCTCTAAACTCACGCCCAACTGGCTTAATGGAGGAACCCCCGTATGGGTGGACAGAGATCATGTGGCTGAGAAGACGCGGAAACATCAACAAGAGTACAAACTATGGTACGACAACCGATGGGGAGCGTCTACAAAACAGTGGAAAGAAGGCCAATGGGTGGTGGTTAAGAAGCCCTCCCTATCCAAATCCAAGGTTTCTTCATTTTCGAAACCACTGAGGATAACGAAGGTCTACAACAATGCTGTAGTGCTAGAAGATGGGGGCACATGGAGCATGGACAACATAGCGGGGTGCCCAAGCACAGTTGGTACCCAACCTACATGTGAGAGTAATCATAACACGGGTAGGCTGGGTAAAGAGGAACACAAAATTACCAGAGCACGTAGACCCCCAAGTTGGCAAGCAGACTACAAAATGGGACCGTGACTGACATTGGTTTTCTCTAGTTCATGAGAGTAACCTTAGTCATTTTCCTTGCACAGTTTTTAGTATGCATTGGTTTTATTATAACATGCAGTAGATATGTCTGTTCATTGCTTTGTTCCGCAGGGAGATGTGTTGTAACCTGTCCCTGTTTATCTTTCCCCTTTTCCCCCCGCCCTCTTCCCCTCTTGGGTTCGCCCACGCATGGAATGTTGGCGTGGAGCTTGGATTAGAACGTTGGGTCAGTGGCTAGCGAAGGCTGGAGGATTCACCTGTAATAAACTTGTTCTCCACCTCACATCGCTTGGAGACCTTTATTTACAACAACAGTGGTGCTTTTGTAGTGTAGGTGGTCGTGCTGGGGGTAGTGTTTTAGGGTTTAGGGTAGTGCAGTGGTGTTTGGGTAGTTAAGGGGGTCATGTTGGGGGTAGATTTAGGGTTTAGTGTAGTGCAGTGGTGTTTGTGTAGTGTAGGGGTCATGCTGAGGGTAGAGATTTAGGGTTTAGAGTAGTGCAGTGGTGTTGAGTAGTGTAGGGGGTACTGCTGGGGATGGTATTTTATGGTTTAGGGTAGTGCAGTGGTGTTTGTGTAGAATTGGGGGTAGTTCTGGAGGTAGTGTTTTAGGGATTAGGGTAGTGCAGTCGTGTTTGGGTAGTGTAGGGGGTCAGGCTGGGGGTAGTGTTTTAGGGTTTAGAGTAGTGCAGTGGTTTTTGTGTAGTGTAGGGATTGTGCTGGGGGTAGTGTTTTAGGGTTTAGGGTAGTGCAGTGGTGTTTGTGTGGTGTAGGGGGGTCATGCTGGGGTAAGTGTTTTAGGGTTTAGGGTATTGGAGTGGTGTTTGGGTAGTACAGGAGGTTGTGCTGGGGTAGTGTTTTATGGTTTAGGGTAGTGCAGTGTTGTTTGATTGGTGTAGGAGGTCGTGGTGGGGTAAGTGTTTTAGGGTTTAGGGTAGTGCAGTGGTGTTTGTGTAGTGTAGGGGGTCATGCTGGGGATAGATTTAGGGTTTAGGGTAGCGCAGTGGTGTTTTTATAGTGTAGGGGGCTTTACTGGGGGTAGATGTCGTTTTTTTGTGATTATTTTCTTGTGGAAGGACAAAAAACTCAGACATCACATACAACAATCCGATTGAACTGGCATCAAAATGACATATCATGGATTTGATGACAATCAATAGCAAGACCCCCTTCCCACCCCTTAGCCTCCCATTCCCCCTACCCGTACTCTCCCCCCTAGTATAAGCCCCCTAACCATTTCCCCCACACCGTGCGAAACTTTTTGGGGCATCCCCGTGCAGCATACAACGTCTGTTCTTGTGCGGCACACCAGTCTACGCCCCTTCTCCATTTAGCACATTTGGGTGGATCCATCTGCTTCCAGGAAGCTGCAATATCCCTTTTAGCCACTACCAGAGCAGTAGTTAGAAAATATTTTTCATCGCGGGAGCCATCCATACCATCTGTTATCCCCAGCAAAGTCATTTTGGGGTCATGGGGGACCTCCCACCCCAGGACCTCTGTTAATTCAAGTTCAATCTCACCCCAGTAACTCCCCAAGCGCAGGCAATTCCAGGCCACATGGAAGAAGTCCGCCGGGTCAACCCCACAGCGGGCACATGAAGCATCCGGGGAAAGGCCTGCACGATAGAGGCGCGCCGGGGTCTGGTAGGCGGCATGCAGGTAATAAAGCTGGATGAGCCGCAATCTAGCCAATGCAGTGATCGTCCTCGGGGCCATAAGGGCGTCCCTCCAGTCAGCTTCATCCAATGGGCCCACCCAGGTCTCCCAGCGCTGCCTCAATCCATCCCAGTCCACCGGGGTGTTACTAACCAGGGAGCGATAGATACGGGAGATTCCTCCTTTCCCAAGGCACCCCAACATCACCTGAGCCTCAGGCGGGCTGTGGTCGGGAATCCGTGAATCCAGAGGGACGTGAGTCTGGACCGCGTGGCGCAGCTGGAGGATTTATAGAATAGCGAAGGGTGTAACGAGAATCGACCCTGAAGCTTCTGAAAGGAACACATGCGGCTCCCCAGCCACAAGTCACCCAACCGAGGGGTCATGCTGGGGGTAGTGTTTTAGGGTTTAGGGTAGTGCAGTAGGGTAGTGCAGGGGTGTTTGTGTAGTGTAGGGGGTCATGCTGGGTGTAGTGTTTTAGGGTAGTGCAGTTGTGTTTGGGTAGTGTAGGGGGTACTGCTGATGGTAGTGTTTTAGGATTTAGGGTAGTGCCGTGGTGTTTGTGTAGTGTAGGGGGTCATGCTGAGGGTAGTGTTTTAGGGTTTAGGGTAGTGCAGTGGTGTTTGTGTAGTGTAGGGGGTCGTGCTGGGGGTGGTGTTTTAGGAATTAGGGTAGTGCATTGGTGTTTGTGTAGTGTAGGGGGTTGTGCTGGGGGTAGATGTAGGGTTTAGGGTAGTGCAGTGGTGTTTGGGTAGTGTAGGGGGTACTGCTGGGGGTAGTGTTTTAGGGTTTAGGGTGGTACAGTGGTGTTTGTGTAGTGTGGGGGGGTCGTGCTGGGGGTAGTGTTTTAGGGTTTAGGGTAGTGCAGTGGTGTTTGTATAGTGTAGGGGTCATGCTGGGGTAGTGTTTAAGGGTTTAGGATAGTACAGTGTTGTTTGGGTAGTGTAGGGGGTCATGCTGAGGGTAGTGTTTTAGGGTTTAGGGTAGTGCAGTGGTGTTTGTGTAGTGTAGGGGGTCATGCTGGGGGTAGTGTTTTAGGGTTTAGTGTAGTGCAGTGGTGTTTGTATAGAGTAGGGGTCATTTTTTAGGGTATAGGGTAGTGCAGTGGTTTTTGTGTAGTGTAAAGGGTCATGCTGGGGTTAGTAATTTAGGGTTTAGAGTAGTGCAGTGGTAGTTGGGTAGTATAGGGGTCATGCTGGGGGTAGTGTTTTAGGGTTTAGGGTAGTGCGGTAGTGTTTGAGAAGTATAGGGGTAGTGCTGGGGTTTAGTTTTAGGGTTTAGGGTAGTGCAGTGGTGTTTTTGTAGTGTAGGGGATCGTGCTGGGGTAGTGTTTTAGGGTTTAGGGTGGTGCAGTGGTGTATGTGTAGTGTTTGGGGTAGTGTTTTAGGGATTAGGGAAGCGCAGTGGTGTTTGTGTAGTGTAGGGGGTCGTGCAGGGGGTAGTGTGTTAGGCTTTAGGGTAGTGCATTGGTGTTTGTGTAGTATAGGGGGTCATGCTGGGGATAGTGTTTTAGGGTTTTGCGTAGTGCAGTGGTGTTTGTACAGAGCAGGGGTCATTTTTTAGGGTATATGGAAGTGTAGTGGTTATTGGGTAGTGTAGGGGGTCATGCTGGGGTTAGTACTTTAGGGTTTTGGGTAGTGCAGTGGTATTTGGGTAGTATAGGGGTCATGCTGGGGGTAGTGTTTTAGGGTTTAGGGTAGGGTGGTGGTGTTTGGGTAGTGTAGGGGGTAGTGCTGGGGTAGTGATTTAGGGTAGTGCAGTGGTGTTTGTGTAGTGTAGGGGGTCATGCAAGGGGTAGTGCTTTAGGGTTTAGGGTAGTGCAGTGGTGTTTGTGTAGTGTTCGGGGTAGTGTTGTAGGGTTTAGGGTAGTGCAATGGTGTTTGTATACTATAGGGGGTCGTGTTTTAGGGTTTAGGGTAGTGCAGTGGTGTTTGGGTAGTGTTGGGTGTCATGCTGGGGTTTTGTTTTTGGGTTTAGCGTAGTGCAGTGGTGTTTGTGTAGTGTTCAGGGTAGTGTTTAACGGTTTAGGGTAGCGCAGTGGTGTTTGTGTAGTGCAGGGGGTCGTGCTTTAGGGTTTAGGGTAGTGCAGTGGTGATTGGGTAGTGTAGGGGGTCATGCTGGGGTTGTGTTTTTGGGTTTAGTGTAGTGCAGTTGTGTTTGGGTAGTGTAGGGGGTATTGCTGGTGGTAGTGTTTTAGGATTTAGGGTAGTGCTGTGGTGTTTGTGTAGTGTGGGGGGTCATGCTGAGGGTAGTGTTTTAGGGTTTAGGGCAGTGCAGTGGTATTTGTGTAGTGTAGGGGGTCATGCTGGGGGTAGTGTTTTAGGGTTTAGTGTAGTGCAGTGGTGTTTGTATAGAGTAGGGGTCATTTTTTAGGGTATAGGGTAGTGCAGTGGTTTTTGGGTAGTGTAAAGGGTCATGCTGGGATTAGTAATTTAGGGTTTAGGGTAGTGCAGTGGTATTTGGGTAGTATAGGGGTCATGCTGGGGGTAGTGTTTTAGGGTTTAGGGTAGTGCGGTGGTGTTTGAGAAGTGTAGGTGGTAGTGCTGGGGTTTAGTTTTAGGGTTTAAGGTAGGGGTTGTGCTGGGGGTAGTGTTTTAGGGTTTAGGGTGGTGCAGTGGTGTATGTGTAGTGTTCGGGGTAGTGTTTTAGGGTTTAGGGAAGCGCAGTGGTGTTTGTGTAGTGTAGGGGGTCGTGCAGGGGGTAGTGTGTTAGGCTTTAGGGTAGTGCATTGGTGTTTGTATAGTGTAGGGGGTCATGTTGGGGGTAGTGTTTTAGGGTTTTGCGTAGTGCAGTGGTGTTTGTATAGAGCAGGGGTCATTTTTTAGGGTATATGGTAGTGTAGTGGTTTTTGGGTAGTGTAGGGTATCATGCTGGGGTTAGTAATTTAGGGTTTTGGGTAGTGCAGTGGTATTTGGGTAGTATAGGGGTCATGCTGGGGGTAGTGTTTTAGGGTTTAGGGTAGTGCGGTGGTGTTTGGGTAGTGTAGGGGGTAGTGCTGGGGTAGTGATTTAGGGTTTAGGGTTATGCAGTGGTGTTTGTGTAGTGAAGGGGGTCATGCAAGGGGTAGTGTTTTAGGGTTTAGGGTAGTGCAGTGGTGTTTGTGTAGTGTTCGGGGTAGTGTTGTAGGGTTTAGGGTAGCGCAATGGTGTCTGTGTAGTATAGGGGGTCGTGTTTTAGGGTTTACGGTAGTGCAGTGGTGTTTGGGTAGTGTTGGGTGTCATGCTGGGGTTTTGTTTTTGGGTTTAGCGTAGTGCAGTGGTGTTTGTGTAGTGTTCAGGGTAGTGTTTAACGGTTTAGGGTAGCGCAGTGGTGTTTGTGTAGTGCATGGGGTCGTGCTTTAGGGTTTAGGGTAGTGCAGTGGTGTTTGGGTAGTGTAGGGGATCATGCTGGGGTTGTGTTTTTGGGTTTAGTGTAGTGCAGTTGTGTTTGGGTAGTGTAGGGGGTATTGCTGGTGGTAGTGTTTTAGGATTTAGGGTAGTGCTGTGGTGTTTGTGTAGTGTAGGGGGTCATGCTGAGGGTAGTGTTTTAGGGTTTAGGGTAGTGCAGTGGTGTTTGTGTAGAGTAGGGGGTCATGCTGGGGGTAGTGTTTTAGGGTTTAGTGTAGTGCAGTGGTGTTTGTATAGAGTAGGGGTCATGTTTTTAGGGTATAGGGTAGTGCAGTGGTTTTTGGGTAGTGTAAAGGGTCATGCTGGGATTAGTAATTTAGGGTTTAGGGTAGTGCAGTGGTATTTGGGTAGTATAGGGGTCATGCTGGGGGTAGTGTTTTAGGGTTTAGGGTAGTGCGGTGGTGTTTGAGAAGTGTAGGGGGTAGTGCTGGGGTTTAGTTTTAGGGTTTAGGGTGGTGCAGTGGTGTATGTGTAGTGTTCGGGGTAGTGTTTTAGGGTTTAGGGAAGCGCAGTTGTGTTTGTGTAGTGTAGGGGGTCATGCTGGGGGTAGTGTTTTAGGGTTTTGCGTAGTGCAGTGGTGTTTGTATAGAGCAGGGGTCATTTTTTAAGGTATATGGTAGTGTAGTGGTTTTTGGGTAGTGTAGGGGGTCATGCTGGGGCTAGTAATTTAGGGTTTTGGGTAGTGCAGTGGTATTTGGGTAGTATAGGGGTCATGCTGGGGGTAGTGTTTTAGGGTTTAGGGTAGTGTGGGGGTGTTTGGGTAGTGTAGGGGGTAGTGCTGGGGTAGTGATTTAGGGTTATGCAGTGGTGTTTGTGTAGTGTAGGGGGTCATGCAAGGGGGTCGTGTTTTAGGGTTTAGGGTAGTGCAGTGGTGTTTGGGTAGTGTTGGGTGTCATGCTGGGGTTTTGTTTTTGGGTTTAGCGTAGTGCAGTGGTGTTTGTGTAGTGTTCAGGGTAGTGTTTAACGGTTTAGGGTAGCGCAGTGGTGTTTGTGTAGTGCAGGGGGTCGTGCTTTAGGGTTTAGGGTAGTGCAGTGGTGTTTGGGTAGTGTAGGGGGTCATGCTGGGGTTGTGTTTTTGGGTTTAGTGTAGTGCAGTTGTGTTTGGGTAGTGTAGGGTGTATTGCTGGTGGTAGTGTTTTAGGATTTAGGGTAGTGCTGTGGTGTTTGTGTAGTGTAGGGGGTCATGCTGAGGGTAGTGTTTTAGGGTTTAGGGTAGTGCAGTGGTGTGTGTGTAGTGTAGGGGGTCATGCAAGGGGTAGTGTTTTAGGGTTTAGGGTAGTGCAGTGGTGTTTGTGCAGTGTTCGGGGTAGTGTTGTAGGGTTTAGGGTGTGGTGTTTGTGTAGTATAGGGGGTCGTGCTGGGGGCAGTGTTTTAGGGTAGTGCAGTGGTGTTTGTGTAGTGTAGGGGGTCGTGTTTTAGGGTTTAGCATAGTGCAGTGGTGTTTGTGTAGTGTTCAGGGTAGTGTTTAATGGTTTAGGGTAGCACAGTGGTGTTTGTGTAGTGCAGGGGGTCGTGCTTTAGGGTTTAGGGTAGTGCAGTGGTGTTTGGGTAGTGTAGGGGGTCATGCTGGGGTTATGTTTTTGGGTTTAGTGTAGTGCAGTTGTGTTTGGGTAGTGTTGTGGTCATGCTGGGGGTAGATTTACGGTTTAGTGTAGTGCAGTGGTGTTTGTGTAGTGTAGGGTGTCATTCTGGGGGTAGTGTTTTAGGTTTTAGGGTAGTGCAGTGGTGTTTGTGTAGTCTAGGGGGTTGTGCTGGGGTAGATTTAGGGTTTTGGCTAGTGCAGTGGTGTTTGGGTAGTGTAGGGAGTCATGCTGGTGGTAGTGTTTTAGGGATTAGGGTAGTGCATTTAGGTTTGGGTAGTGTAGGGTGGCGTGCTGGGGGTAGTGTTTTAGGGTAGTGCAGTGGTGCTTTTGTTGTGTAGGGGGTCATGCTGGGGGTAGTGTTTAAGGGTTTAGGGTAGTGCAGTGGTGTTTGGGTAGTGTAGGGGTTCATGCTGGGGGTAAGTGTTTTTGGGTTTAGGGTAGTGCAGTGGTGTTTGGGTAGTTAAGGGGGTCATGCTGGGGTAGATTTAGGGTTTAGGGTAGTGCAGTGGTGTTTGTGTAGTATAAGGGGTCATGCTGAGGGTAGTGTTTTAGGGTTTAGGGTAGTGCAGTGCTGTTGGGTAGTGTAGGAGGTACTGCTGGGGATAGTATTTTATGGTTTAGGGTAGTGTAGTTGTGTTTGTGTAGTGATCGGGGTAGTGTTGTAGGGTTTAGGGTGTGGTGTTTGTGTAGTATAGGGGGTCGTGCTGGGGGCAGTGTTTTAGGGTAGTGCAGTGGTGTTTGTGTAGTGTAGGGGGTCGTTTTTTATGGTTTAGGGTAGTGCAGTGGTGTTTGGGTAGTGTTGGGTGTCATGCTGGGGTTTTGTTTTTGGGTTTAGCGTAGTGCAGTGGTGTTTGTGTAGTGTTCAGGGTAGTGTTTAACGGTTTAGTGTAGCACAGTGGTGTTTGTGTAGTGCAGGGGTCGTGCTTTAGGGTTTAGGGTAGTGCAGTGGTGTTTGGGTAGTGTAGGGGGTCATGCTGGGGTTGTGTTTTTGGGTTTAGAGTAGTGCATTTATGTTTGGGTAGTGTAGGGTGGCGTGCTGGAGGTAGTGTTTTATGGTAGTGCAGTGGTGCTTTTGTTGTGTAGGGGGTCATGCTGGGGGTAGTGTTTAAGGGTATAGGGTAGTGCAGTGGTGTTTGGGTAGTGTAGGGGTACATGCTGGGGGTTAGTGTTTTGGGGTTTAGGGTAGTGCAGTGGTGTTTAGGTAGTTAAGGGGGTCATGCTGGGGGTAGATTTAGGGTTTAGGGTAGTGCAGTGGTGTTTGTGTAGTATAAGGGGTCATGCTGAGGGTAGTGTTTTAGGGTTTAGGGTAGTGCAGTGGTGTTGGGTAGTGTAGGAGGTACTGCTGGGGATAAGGTTTAGGGTAGTGCTGTGGTGTTTGTGTAGTGTTCGGGGTAGTGTTGTAGGGTTTAGGGTGTGGTGTTTGTGTAGTATAGGGGGTCGTGCTGGGGGCAGTGTTTTAGGGTAGTGCAGTGGTGTTTGTGTAGTGTAGGGGGTCGTGTTTTAGGGTTTAGGGTAGTGCAGTGGTGTTTGGGTAGTGTTGGGTGTCATGCTGGGGTTTTGTTTTTGGGTTTAGCGTAGTGCAGTGGTGTTTGTGTAGTGTTCAGGGTAGTGTTTACCGGTTTAGGATAGCGCAGTGGTGTTTGTGTAGTGCAGGGGGTCGTGCTTTAGGGTTTAGGGTAGTGCAGTGGTGTTTGGGTAGTGTAGGGGGTCATGCTGGGGTTGTGTTTTTGGGTTTAGTGTAGTGCAGTTGTGTTTGGATAGTGAAGGGGGTCGTGCTGGGGGTAGTGTTTTAGGGTTTAGTGTAGTGCAGTTGTGTTTGGGTAGTGTAGGGGGTATTGCTGGTGGTAGTGTTTTAGGATTTAGGGTAGTGCTGTGGTGTTTGTGTAGTGTAGGGGGTCATTCTGAGGGTAGTGTTTTAGGGTTTAGGGTAGTGCAGTGGTGTTTGTGTAGTGTAGGGGGTCATGCTGGGGGTAGTGTGTTAGGGTTTAGTGTAGTGCAGTGGTGTTTGTATAGAGTAGGGGTCATTCTTTAGGGTATAGGGTAGTGCAGTGGTTTTTGGGTAGTGTAAAGGGTCATGCTGGGATTAGTAATTTAGGGTTTAGGGTAGTGCAGTGGTATTTGGGTAGTATAGGGGTCATGCTGGGGGTAGTGTTTTAGGGTTTAGGGTAGTGCGGTGGTGTTTGAGAAGTGTAGGGGGTAGAGCTGGGGTTTAGTTTTAGGGTTTAGGGTGGTGCAGTGGTGTATGTGTAGTGTTCGGGGTAGTGTTTTAGGGTTTAGGGAAGCGCAGTGGTGTTTGTGTAGTATAGGGGGTCGTGCAGGGGGTAGTGTGTTAGGCGTAGTGCAGTGGTGTTTGTATAGAGCAGGGGTCATTTTTTAGGGTATATGGTAGTGTAGTGGTTTTGGGGTAGTGTAGGGGGTCATGCTGGGGCTAGTAATTTAGGGTTTTGGGTAGTGCAGTGGTGTTTGTGTAGTGTTCGGGGTAGTGTTGTAGGGTTTAGGGTGTGGTGTTTGTGTAGTATAGGGGGTCGTGCTGGGGGCAGTGTTTTAGGGTAGTGCAGTGGTGTTTGTGTAGTGTAGGGGGTCGTGTTTTAGGGTTTAGCGTAGTACAGTGGTGTTTGTGTAGTGTTCAGGGTAGTGTTTAACGGTTTAGGGTAGCACAGTGGTGTTTGTGTAGTGCAGGGGGTCGTGCTTTAGGGTATAGGGTAGTGCAGTGGTGTTTGGGTAGTGTAGGGGGTCATGCTGGGGTTGTGTTTTTGGGTTTAGTGTAGTGCAGTTGTGTTTGGGTAGTGAAGGGGGCCGTGCTGGGGGTAGTGTTTTAGGGTTTAGGGTAGTGCAGTGGTGTTTGTGTAGTGTAGGGGTCGTGCTTGGGGTTGTGTTTTAGTGTTTAGGGTAGTGCAATGGTGTTTGTGTAGTGTTGTGGTCATGCTGGGGGTAGATTTACGGTTTAGTGTAGTGCAGTGGTGTTTGTGTAGTGTAGGGTGTCATGCCGGGGGTAGTATTTTAGGGTTTAGGGTGGTGCAGTGGTGTATGTGTAGTGTTCGGGGTAGTGTTTTGGGGTTTAGGGAAGCGCAGTGGTGTTTGTGTAGTATAGGGGGTCGTGCAGGGGGTAGTGTGTTAGGCGTAGTGCAGTGGTGTTTGTATAGAGCAGGGGTCATTTTTTAGGGTATATGGTAGTGTAGTGGTTTTTGGGTAGTGTAGGGGGTCATGCTGGGGCTAGTAATTTAGGGTTTTGGGTAGTGCAGTGGTGTTTGTGTAGTGTTCGGGGTAGTGCTGTAGGGTTTAGGGTGTGGTGTTTGTGTAGTATAGGGGGTCGTGCTGGGGGCAGTGTTTTAGGGTAGTGCAGTGGTGTTTGTGTAGTGTAGGGGGTCGTGTTTTAGGGTTTAGCGTAGTGCAGTGGTGTTTGTGTAGTGTTCAGGGTAGTGTTTAACGGTTTAGGGTAGCACAGTGGTGTTTGTGTAGTGCAGGGGGTCGTGCTTTAGGGTTTAGGGTAGTGCAGTGGTGTTTGGGTAGTGTAGGGGGTCATGCTGGGGTTATGTTTTTGGGTTTAGTGTAGTGCAGTTGTGTTTGGGTAGTGAAGGGGGCCGTGCTGGGGGTAGTGTTTTAGGGTTTAGGGTAGTGCAGTGGTGTTTGTGTAGTGTAGGGGTCGTGTTTGGGGTTGTGTTTTAGTGTTTAGGGTAGTGCAATGGTGTTTGTGTAGTGTTGTGGTCATGCTGGGGGTAGATTTACGGTTTAGTGTAGTGCAGTGGTGTTTGTGTAGTGTAGGGTGTCATGCTGGGGGTAGTTTTTTAGGTTTTAGGGTAGTGCAGTGGTGTTTATGTAGTCTAGGGGGTTGTGCTGGGGTAGATTTAGGGTTTTGGGTAGTGCAGTGGTGTTTGGGTAGTGTAGGGAGTCATGCTGGTGGTAGTGTTTTAGGGATTAGGATAGTGCATTTAGGTTTGGGGAGTGTAGGGTGGCGTGCTGGGGGTAGTGTTTTAGGGTAGTGCAGTGGTGCTTTTGTTGTGTAGGGGGTCATGCTGGGGGTAGTGTTTAAGGGTTTAGGGTAGTGCAGTGGTGTTTGGGTAGTTAAGGGGGTCATGCTGGGGGTAGATTTAGGGTTTAGGGTAGTGCAGTGGTGTTTGTGTAGTATAAGGGGTCATGCTGAGGGTAGTGTTTTAGGGTTTAGGGTAGTGCAGTGGTGTTGGGTAGTGTAGGAGGTACTGCTGGGGATAGTATTTTATGGTTTAGGGTAGTGCAGTTGTGTTTGTGTAGTGTTCGGGGTAGTGTTGTAGGGTTTAGGGTGTGGTGTTTGTGCTGGGGGCAGTGTTTTAGGGTAGTGCAGTGGTGTTTGTGTAGTGTAGGTGGTCGTTTTTTATGGTTTAGGGTAGTTCAGTGGTGTTTGGGGAGTGTTGGGTGTCATGCTGGGGTTTTGTTTTTGGGTTTAGCGTAGTGCAGTGGTGTTTGTGTAGTGTTCAGGGTAGTGTTTAACGGTTTAGGGTAGCACAGTGGTGTTTGTGTAGTGCAGGGGGTCGTGCTTTAGGGTTTAGGGTAGTGCAGTAGTGTTTGGATAGTGTAGGGGGTCATGCTGGGGTTGTGTTTTTGGGTTTAGAGTAGTGCATTTATGTTTGGGTAGTGTAGAGTGGCGTGCTGGAGGTGGTGTTTTAGGGTAGTGCAGTGGTGCTTTTGTTGTGTAGGGGGTCATGCTGGGGGTAATGTTTAAGGGTTTAGGGTAGTGCAGTGGTGTTTGGGTAGTGTAGGGGTTCATGATGGGGGTTAGTGTTTTTGGGTTTAGGGTAGTGCAGTGGTGTTTGGGTAGTTAAGGGGGTCATGCTGGGGTAGATTTAGGGTTTAGGGTAGTGCAGTGGTGTTTGTGTAGTATAAGGGGTCATGCTGAGGGTAGTGTTTTAGGGTTTAGGGTAGTGCAGTGGTGTTGGGTAGTGTAGGAGGTACTGCTGGGGATAGGGTTTAGGGTAGTGCAGTGGTGTTTGTGTGGTGTTCGGGGTAGTGTTGTAGGGTTTAGGGTGTGGTGTTTGTGTAGTATAGGGGGTCGTGCTGGGGGCAGTGTTTTAGGGAGTGCAGTGGTGTTTGTGTAGTGTAGGGGGTCGTGTTTTAGGGTTTAGGGTAGTGCAGTGTTGTTTGGGTAGCGTTGGGTGTCATGCTGGGGTTTTGTTTTTGGGTTTAGCGTAGTGCAGTGGTGTTTGTGTAGTGTTCAGGGTAGTGTTTAACGGTTTAGGGTAGCGCAGTGGTGTTTGTGTAGTGCAGGGGGTCGTGCTTTAGGGTTTAGGGTAGTGCAGTGGTGTTTGGGTAGTGTAGGGGGTCATTCTGGGGGTAGTGTTTTTGGGTTTAGGGTAGGGCAGTGGTGTTTGTGTAGTGTAGGGGTCGTGCTTGGGGTTGTTTTAGTGTTTAGGGTAGTGCAATGGTGTTTGTGTAGTGTTGTGGTCATGCTGGGGGTAGATTTACGGTTTAGTGTAGTGCAGTGGTGTTTGTGTAGTGTAGGGTGTCATGCTGGGGGTAGTGTTTTAGGTTTGAGGGTAGTGCAGTGGTGTTTGTGTAGTCTAGGGGTTGTTCTGGGGTAGATTTAGGGTTTTGGGTAGTGCAGTGGTGTTTGGGTAGTGTAGGGAGTCATGCTGGTGGTAGTGTTTTAGGGATTAGGGTAGTGCATTTATGTTTGGGTAGTGTAGGGTGGTGTGCTGGGGGTAGTATTTTAGGGTAGTGCAGTGGTGCTTTTGTTGTGTAGGGGGTCATGCTGGGGGTAGTGTTTAAGGGTTTAGGGTAGTGCAGTGGTGTTTGGGTAGTGTAGGGGTTCATGCTGGGGGTTAGTGTTTTGGGGTTTAGGGTAGTGCAGTGGTGTTTGGGTAGTTAAGGTGGTCATGCTGGGGGTAGATTTAGGGTTTAGGGTAGTGCAGTGGTGTTTGTGTAGTATAAGGGGTCATGCTGAGGGTAGTGTTTTAGGGTTTAGGGTAGTGCAGTGGTGTTGTGTAGTGCAGGTGGTCAGGCTGGGGGTAGTGTGTTAGGGTTTAGAGTAGTGCAGTCCGGTTTGTGTAGTGTAGGGGTCGTGCTGGGGGTAGTGTTTTAGGGTTTAGGGTAGTGCTGTGGTGTTTGTGTGGTGTAGGGGGTCATGCTGGGGTAAGTGTTTAAGGGTTTAGGGTATTGGAGTGGTGTTTGGGTAGTACAGGGGGTCGTGCTAGGGTAGTGTTTTAGGGTTTAGGGTAGTGTTTGTGTAGTGTAGGGAGTCGTGCTGTGGATAGATTTAGGGTTTAGGGTAGCGCAGTGGTGTTTTTTTAGTGTAGGGGGATTTCCTGGGGGTAGATGTAGGGTTTAGGGTAGTGCAGTGGTGTTTGTGTAGTGTAGGGGGTCATGCTGTGTGTAGATTTAGGGTTTAGGGTAGTACAGTGGTGTTTGGGTAGTGCAGGGGGTCATGCTGGGGGCAGGGTTTTAGGGTTTAGGGTAGTGCAGTGGTGTTTGGGTAGTGCAGGTGGTCATGCGCTGTGTAGTGTTTTAGAGTTTAGGGTAGTGCAGTAGGGTAATGCAGGGGTGTTTGGGTAGTGTAGGGGGTCATGCTGGGGGTAGTGTTTTAGGGTTTAAGGTAGTGCAGTTGTGTTTGGGTAGTGTAGGGGGTATTGCTGGTGGTAGTGTTTTAGGATTTAGGGTAGTGCTGTGGTGTTTGTGTAGTGTAGGTGGTCATGCTGAGGGTAGTGTTTTAGGGTTTAGGGTAGTGCAGTTTTGTTGGGTAGTGTAGGGGGGACTGATGTTGGTAGTGTTTTACGGTTCAGAGTAGTGCAGTGGGGTTTGTGTAGTTTTGGGGTAGTTCTGGGGGTAGTGTTTTAGGGTTTAGGGTAGTGCAGTGGTGTTGTGGTTGTGTAGTGGGTCATGCTGGGGATAGTGTTTTAGGGTTTAGGGTAGTGCAGTGGTGTTTGGATAGTGTAGGGGGTCATGCTGGGGGTAGTGTTTTAGGGTTTAGGGTAGTGCAGTAGGTAGTGCAGTGGTGTTTGTGTAGTGTAGGGGTCATGCTGGGGGTAGTGTTTTAGGGTTTTGGGTAGTGCAGGTGTCTTTGTGTAGTGTAGAGAGTACTGCTGGGGGTAGTGTTTTAGGGTTTAGGGTAGTGCCGTGTTGTTTGTGTAGTGTAGGTTGTCATGCTGGGGGTAGTGTTTTAGGGTTTAGGGTAGCGCAGTGGTGTTGGGTAGTGTATAGGGTACTGCTGGGGGCATTGGTTTAGCGTTTAGGGTAGTGCAGAGGTGTTTGTGTAGTATTGGGGGTAGTTCTAGGAGTAGTGTTTTAGGGTTTAGGGTAGTACACTGGTGTTTGTGTAGTGTAGGGGTAGTGCTGGCAGTAGTGTTTTAGGGTTTAGGGTAGTGCAGTGGTATTTGGGTAGTATAGGGGGTCGTGCTGTGTGTAGTGTTTTAGGGTTTAGGTTAGTGCAGTGGTGTTTGTGTGGTGTAGGGAGTCATGCTGGGGTAAGTGTTTTAGGGTTTAGGGTAGTCGAGTGGTGTTTGGGTAGTAAAGGGGGTCGGGCTGGGGGTAGTGTTTTAGGGTTTGGGGTAGTGCAGTGGTGTTTGTGTAGTGTAGGGGGTCGTGCTTGGGGTAGTGTTTAGGGTGTAGGGTAGTGCAGTGGTATTGGTGTAGTGTAGGGGGTTGTGCTGGGGGTAGATGTAGGGTTCAGGGTAGTGCAGTGGTGTTTGGGTAGTGTAGGGGTTGGGCTGGGGGTAGTGTTTTAGGGTTTAGGGTAGTGCCGTGGTGTTTGTGTAGTGTAGGGGGTCGTGCTGGGGGTAGTGTTTTAGGATTTAGGGCAGTGCAGTGGTGTTTGTGTAGTGTAGTGGTCATGCCGGGGGTAGGGTTTTAGTGTTTAGGGCAGTTCAGTGGAGTTTGGGTATTGAAGGGGTGTGTGCTGCGGGTAGTGTTTTAGAGTTCAGTGTACTGCAGTGGTGTTTGGGTAGTGCAGGAGGTCATGCTGTGGGTAGATTTAGGGGTTAGGGTAGTGCAGTGGTGTTTGTGTAGTGTAGGGGGTCATGCTGCGGGTAGTGTTTTAGGGTTTAGGGTACTGCAGTGGTGTTTGGGTAGTGTAGTGGGTCATGCTGGTGGTAGTGTTTTAGTGTTTAGGGTAGTGCAGTGGTGTTTGTGTAGTCTAGGGGGTCATGCTGGGGCTAGTGTTTTAGGGTTTAGGGCAGTGCAGTGGTGTTTGTGTAGTGTAAGGGGACGTTCTGGAGCAGTGTTTTAGGGTTTAGGGTAGTGCAGTGGTGTTTGTGTAGTGTAGTGGGTCATACTAGGGTAGATTTAGGGTTTAGGATAGTGCAGTGGTGCTTGGGTGTTGTAGGGGGTTGAGCTGGGGGTAGTGATTTAGCATTTAGGGTAGTGCAGTGGTGTTTGTGTAGTGCAGGGGACAGAATGGGGGTAGTGTTTTAGGGTTTAGGGTAGTGCAGTGGTGTTTAGGTAGTGTAGGGAGTCTCACTGGGGGTAGTGTTTTAGGGTTTAGGGTTGTGCAGTGGTGTTTGTGTAATGTAGGGGTCATGCTGGGGGTAGTGTTTTAGGGTGTAGGGTAGTGCAATTGTGTTTGTGTAGTGTAGGGGGATGTGCTGGGGTAGATGTAGGGTTTAAGGTAGTGCAATGGTGTTTGTGTATTGTACGGGGTTTTATGGGGTAGATTTAGGGTTTAGTATAGTGCAGTGATGTTTGGGTAGTATAGGGGGTAGTGCTGGGGGTAGTGTTTTAGGTTTTAGGGTAGTGCAGTGGTGTTTGTGTAGTATAGGGGGTTGTGTTTTAGGGTTTACGGTAGTGCAGTTTTGTTTGGGTCGTGCTGGGGGTAGTGTTTTTGGGATTAGGGTAGTGCAGTTGTGTTTGGGTAGTGAAGACGGTCGTGCTGAGGGTAGTGCTTTAGGGTTTAGGGGAGTACAGTGGTGTTTGTGTTGTGTAGGGGGCGTGCTTGGGGTAGTGTTTTAGGGTTTTGGGTAGTGCAGTGGTGTTTGTGTAGTATAAGGGGTTCATGCTTGGGGTAGTGTTTTAGGGTTTAGGGTCGTGCAGTGGTGTTTGTGTAGTATAGGGGGTTCATGCTGGCATAGTGTTTTAAGGTTTAGGGTAGTGCAGTGGTGTTTTGGTAGTATAGGGGGTCATGCTGGGGGTAGTGTTTTAGGGTTTAAGGTAGTGCAGTGGTGTTTGTGTAGGGTAGGGGGTCTTGCTGGGGGTAGTGTATTAGGGTTGAGGGTAGTACAGTGGTGTTTGTGTAGTGTAGGGGGTAATGCTGGGGGTAGATTTAGGGTTAAGGGTAATGCAGTTGTGTTTCGGTAGTGTAGGGGGTCATGCTGCAGGCAGTGTTTTAGGTTTTAGGGCAGTGCAGTGGGGCTTGTGTGTGTTGTGTAGGGGGTCATGCTGGTGGTAGTGTTTTAGGGTTTAGGGCAGCGCAGTTGTGTTTGGGTAGTGTAGGGGGTTGAGCTGGGGGTAGTGTTTTAGCATTTAGGGTAGTGCAGTGGTGTTTGTGTAGTATAGGGGGGCGTGCTGGGGGTAGTGTTTTAGGGTTTAGGGTAGTGCAGTGGTGTTTGGGTAGTATAGGGAGTCATGCTGGGGGTAGTGTTTTAGGGTTTAGGGTTGTGCAGTGGTGTTTGGGTAGTGTAGGGGGTCATGCTGTGGGTAGTGTTTTAGGGTGTAGGGTAGTGCAGTTGTGTTTGTGTAGTGTAGGGGGTTATGCTGGGGGTAGATGTAGGGTTTAAGGTAGTGCAATGGTGTTTGTGTATTGTAAGGGGTTTTACTGGGGTAGATTTAGGGTTTAGTATAGTGCAGTGATGTTTGGGTAGTGTAGTGGGTCGTGCTGGGAGTAGGGTCTTAGGGAATAGGGAAGTGCAGTGGTGTTTGTGTAGCGTAGGTGGTCGTGCTGGGGATAGTGTTTTAGTGTTTAGGGTAGTGCAGTGGTGTTTGTGTAGTCTAGGGGGTCATGCTGGGGGTAGTGTTTTAGGGTTTAGGGCAGTGCAGTGGTGTTTGTGTAGTGTAAGGGGACGTTCTGGAGCAGTGTTTTAGGGTTTAGGGTAGTGCAGTGGTGTTTGTGTAGTGTAGTGGGTCATACTAGGGTAGATTTAGGGTTTAGGATAGTGCAGTGGTGCTTGGGTGTTGTAGGGGGTTGAGCTGGGGGTAGTGTTTTAGCATTTAGGGTAGTGCAGTGGTGTTTGTGTAGTGCAGGGGACAGAATGGGGGTAGCGTTTTAGGGTTTAGGGTAGTGCAGTGGTGTTTGGGTAGTGTAGGGAGTCATGCTGGGGGTAGTGTTTTAGGGTTTAGGGTTGTGCAGTGGTGTTTGTGTAATGTAGGGGTCATGCTGGGGGTAGTGTTTTAGGGTGTAGGGTAGTGCAATTGTGTTTGTGTAGTGTAGGGGGATGTGCTGGGGTAGATGTAGGGTTTAAGGTAGTGCAATGGTGTTTGTGTATTGTACGGGGTTTTACGGGGTAGATTTAGGGTTTAGTATAGTGCAGTGATGTTTGGGTAGTGTAGGGGGTAGTGCTGGGGGTAGTGTTTTAGGTTTTAGGGTAGTGCAGTGGTGTTTGTGTAGTATAGGGGGTTGTGTTTTAGGGTTTACGGTAGTGCAGTTTTGTTTGGGTCGTGCTGGGGGTCGTGCTGGGGGTAGTGTTTTTGGGATTAGGGTAGTGCAGTTGTGTTTGGGTAGTGAAGACGGTCGTGCTGAGGGTAGTGCTTTAGGGTTTAGGGGAGTACAGTGGTGTTTGTGTTGTGTAGGGGGCGTGCTTGGGGTAGTGTTTTTTGGGTTTTGGGTAGTGCAGTGGTGTTTGTGTAGTATAAGGGGTTCATGCTTGGGGTAGTGTTTTAGGGTTTAGGGTCGTGCAGTGATGTTTGTGTAGTATAGGGGGTTCATGCTGGCATAGTGTTTTAAGGTTTAGGGTAGTGCAGTGGTGTTTTGGTAGTATAGGGGGTCATGCTGGGGGTAGTGTTTTAGGGTTTAAGGTAGTGCAGTGGTGTTTGTGTAGGGTAGGGGGTCTTGCTGGGGGTAGTGTATTAGGGTTGAGGGTAGTACAGTGGTGTTTGTGTAGTGTAGGGGGTAATGCTGGGGGTAGATTTAGGGTTAAGGGTAATGCAGTTGTGTTTCGGTAGTGTAGGGGGTCATGCTGCAGGCAGTGTTTTAGGTTTTAGGGCAGTGCAGTGGGGCTTGTGTGTGTTGTGTAGGGGGTCATGTTGGTGGTAGTGTTTTAGGGTTTAGGGCAGCGCAGTTGTGTTTGGGTAGTGTAGGGGGTTGAGCTGGGGGTAGTGTTTTAGCATTTAGGGTAGTGCAGTGGTGTTTGTGTAGTATAGGGGGGCGTGCTGGGGGTAGTGTTTTAGGGTTTAGGGTAGTGCAGTGGTGTTTGGGTAGTGTAGGGAGTCATGCTGGGGGTAGTGTTTTAGGGTTTAGGGTTGTGCAGTGGTGTTTGGGTAGTGTAGGGGTTCATGCTGGGGGTAGTGTTTTAGGGTGTAGGGTAGTGCAGTTGTGTTTGTGTAGTGTAGGGGGTTATGCTGGGGGTAGATGTAGGGTTTAAGGTAGTGCAATGGTGTTTGTGTATTGTAAGGGGTTTTACTGGGGTAGATTTAGGGTTTAGTATAGTGCAGTGATGTTTGGGTAGTGTAGTGGGTCGTGCTGGGAGTAGGGTCTTAGGGAATGGGGAAGTGCAGTGGTGTTTGTGTAGCGTAGGGGGTCGTGCTGGGGATAGTGTTTTAGGGTTTAGGGTAGTGCAGTGGTGTTTGTGTAGTGTAGGTGGTCGTGTTTTAGGGTAGTGCAGTGGTGTTTGGGTACTTTAGGGGGTCGTGCTGGGAGTAATGTTTTATGGTTTAGGGTATTGAAGTGGTGTTTGTGCAGTGTAGGGGGTTGTGCAGGGGGTAGATTTAGGGTTTAGGGTAGTGCAGTGGAGCTTGTTTTGTGTAATGGGTCATGTTTTCGGGTTTAGGGTAGTGCAGTGGTGTTTGGGTAGTGTAGGGGGTCGTGCTGGGGGTAGTGTTTTTGGATTTAGGGTTGTGCAGTTGTGTTTGGGTAGTGAAGGGTGTCGTGCTGGGGGAAGTGTTTTAGGGTTTAGGGTAGTACAGTGGTGTTTGTGTTGTGTAGGGGGTCGTGCTTGGGATAGAGTTTTAGGGTTAAGGGTAGTGCAGTAGCGTTTGTGTAGTGTAGGGGTTCATGCTGGGGGTAGTGTTTTAGGGTTTAGGGTAGTGCAGTTGTGTTTGTGTAGTGTAGGGGGCAAGCTGGGGGTAGTGTTTTAGAGTTTAGGGCAGTGCAGTGGTATTTGTGTAGTGTAGGGGGTCATGCTGGGGGTAGTGTTTTAGGACAGTGCAGTGGTGTTTGGGTAATGTAGAGGGTCGTGCTGGGGGTAGTGTTTTAAGATTTAGGGCAGTGCAGTGGTGTTTGTGTAGTGTAGGGGGTCATGCCGGGGGTAGGGTTTTAGTGTTTAGGGCAGTTCAGTGGTGTTTGGGTATTGAAGGGGTGTGTGCTGCGGGTAGTGTTTTAGCGTTTAGTGTACTGCAGTGGTGTTTGGGTAGTGTAGGAGGTCATGCTGTGGGTAGATTTAGGGTTTAGGGTAGTGCAGTGGTGTTTGTGTAGTGTAGGGGGTCACGCTGGGGGTAGTGTTTTAGGGTTTAGGGTACTGCAGTGGTGTTTGGGTAGTGTAGTGGGTCATTCTGGTGGTAGTGTTTTAGTGTTTAGGGTAGTGCAGTGGTGTTTGTGTAGTATAGGGGGTCATGCTGGGGGTAGTGTTTTAGGGTTTAGGGCAGTGCAGTGCTGTTTGTGTAGTGTAAGGGGACGTTCTGGTGCAGTGTTTTAGAGTTTAGGGTAGTGCAGTGGTGTTTGTGTAGTGTAGTGGGTCATACTAGGGTAGATTTAGGGTTCAGGATAGTGCAGTGGTGCTTGGGTGTTGTAGGGGGTTGAGCTGGGGGTAGTGTTTTAGCGTTTAGGGTAGTGCAGTGGTGTTTGTGTAGTGCAGGGGGACAAAATGGGGGTAGTGTTTTAGGGTTTAGGGTAGTGCAGTGGTGTTTGGGTTGTGTAGGGAGTCATGCTGGGGGTAGTGTTTTAGGGTTTAGGGTAGTGCAGTTGTGTTTGTGTAGTGCAGGGGGATGTGCTGGGGTAGATGTAGGGTTTAAGGTAGTGCAATGGTGTTTGTGTATTGTACGGGGTTTTACGGGGTAGATTTAGGGTTTAGTATAGTGCAGTGATGTTTGGGTAGTGTAGGGGGTAGTGCTGGGGGTAGGGTTTTAGGGATTAGGGATGTGCAGTGGTGTTTGTGTAGTGTAGGGGGTAGTGCTGGGGGTAGTGTTTTAGGCTTTAGGGTAGTGCAGTGGTGTCTGTGTAGTGTAGGTGGTCGTCTTTTAGGGTAGTGCAGTTGTGTTTGGGTTCTTTAGGGGGTCGTGCTGGGAGTAATGTTTTATGGTTTAGGGTATTGAAATGGTGTTTGTGCAGTGTAGGGGGTTGTGCAGGGGGTAGATTTAGGGCTTAGGGTAGTGCAGTGGAGCTTGTTTTGTGTAACGTGTCATGTTTTAGGGTTTAGGGTAGTGCAGTGGTATTTGGGTAGTGTAGGGGGTCGTGCTGGGGGTAGTGTTTTTGGGTTTAGGGTTGTGCAGTTGTGTTTGGGTAGTAAAGGGTGTCGTGCTGTGGGTAGTGTTTTAGGGTTTAGGGTATTACCGTGGTGTTTGTGTTGTGTAGGGGGTCGTGCTTGGGATAGAGTTTTAGGGTTAAGGGTAGTGCGGTAGTGTTTGTGTAGTGTAGGGGTTCATGCTGGGGGTAGTGTTTTAGGGTTTTGGGTAGTGCAGTGGTATTGGTGTAGTGTAGGGGGTTGTGCTGGGGGTAGATGTAGGGTTTAGGGTAGTGCAGTGGGGTTTGTGTAGTATTGGGGTAGTTCTGGGGGTAGTGTTTTAGGGTTTAGGGTAGTGCAGTGGTGTTGTGGTTGTGTAGTGGGTCATGCTGGGGATAGTGTTTTAGGGTTTAGGGTAGTGCAGTGGTGTTTGGATAGTGTAGGGGGTCATGCTGGGGGTAGTGTTTTAGGGTTTAGGGTAGTGCAGTAGGTAGTGCAGTGGTGTTTGTGTAGTGTAGGGGTCATGCTGGGGGTAGTGTTTTAGGGTTTTGGGTAGTGCAGGTGTCTTTGTGTAGTGTAGAGAGTACTGCTGGGGGTAGTGTTTTAGGGTTTAGGGTAGTGCCGTGTTGTTTGTGTAGTGTAGGTTGTCATGCTGGGGGTAGTGTTTTAGGGTTTAGGGTAGCGCAGTGGTGTTGGGTAGTGTATAGGGTACTGCTGGGGGCATTGGTTTAGCGTTTAGGGTAGTGCAGAGGTGTTTGTGTAGTATTGGGGGTAGTTCTAGGAGTAGTGTTTTAGGGTTTAGGGTAGTACACTGGTGTTTGTGTAGGGTAGGGGGTCTTGCTGGGGGTAGTGTATTAGGGTTGAGGGTAGTACAGTGGTGTTTGTGTAGTGTAGGGGGTCATGCTGCAGGCAGTGTTTTAGGTTTTAGGGCAGTGCAGTGGGGCTTGTGTGTGTTGTGTAGGGGGTCATGCTGGTGGTAGTGTTTTAGGGTTTAGGGCAGCGCAGTTGTGTTTGGGTAGTGTAGGGGGTTGAGCTGGGGGTAGTGTTTTAGCATTTAGGGTAGTGCAGTGGTGTTTGTGTAGTATAGGGGGGCGTGCTGGGGGTAGTGTTTTAGGGTTTAGGGTAGTGCAGTGGTGTTTGGGTAGTATAGGGAGTCATGCTGGGGGTAGTGTTTTAGGGTTTAGGGTTGTGCAGTGGTGTTTGGGTAGTGTAGGGGGTCATGCTGGGGGTAGTGTTTTAGGGTGTAGGGTAGTGCAGTTGTGTTTGTGTAGTGTAGGGGGTTATGCTGGGGGTAGATGTAGGGTTTAAGGTAGTGCAATGGTGTTTGTGTATTGTAAGGGGTTTTACTGGGGTAGATTTAGGGTTTAGTATAGTGCAGTGATGTTTGGGTAGTGTAGTGGGTCGTGCTGGGAGTAGGGTCTTAGGGAATAGGGAAGTGCAGTGGTGTTTGTGTAGCGTAGGTGGTCGTGCTGGGGATAGTGTTTTAGTGTTTAGGGTAGTGCAGTGGTGTTTGTGTAGTCTAGGGGGTCATGCTGGGGGTAGTGTTTTAGGGTTTAGGGCAGTGCAGTGGTGTTTGTGTAGTGTAAGGGGACGTTCTGGAGCAGTGTTTTAGGGTTTAGGGTAGTGCAGTGGTGTTTGTGTAGTGTAGTGGGTCATACTAGGGTAGATTTAGGGTTTAGGATAGTGCAGTGGTGCTTGGGTGTTGTAGGGGGTTGAGCTGGGGGTAGTGATTTAGCATTTAGGGTAGTGCAGTGGTGTTTGTGTAGTGCAGGGGACAGAATGGGGGTAGTGTTTTAGGGTTTAGGGTAGTGCAGTGGTGTTTGGGTAGTGTAGGGAGTCTCACTGGGGGTAGTGTTTTAGGGTTTAGGGTTGTGCAGTGGTGTTTGTGTAATGTAGGGGTCATGCTGGGGGTAGTGTTTTAGGGTGTAGGGTAGTGCAATTGTGTTTGTGTAGTGTAGGGGGATGTGCTGGGGTAGATGTAGGGTTTAAGGTAGTGCAATGGTGTTTGTGTATTGTACGGGGTTTTACGGGGTAGATTTAGGGTTTAGTATAGTGCAGTGATGTTTGGGTAGTATAGGGGGTAGTGCTGGGGGTAGTGTTTTAGGTTTTAGGGTAGTGCAGTGGTGTTTGTGTAGTATAGGGGGTTGTGTTTTAGGGTTTACGGTAGTGCAGTTTTGTTTGGGTCGTGCTGGGGGTAGTGTTTTTGGGATTAGGGTAGTGCAGTTGTGTTTGGGTAGTGAAGACGGTCGTGCTGAGGGTAGTGCTTTAGGGTTTAGGGGAGTACAGTGGTGTTTGTGTTGTGTAGGGGGCGTGCTTGGGGTAGTGTTTTAGGGTTTTGGGTAGTGCAGTGGTGTTTGTGTAGTATAAGGGGTTCATGCTTGGGGTAGTGTTTTAGGGTTTAGGGTCGTGCAGTGGTGTTTGTGTAGTATAGGGGGTTCATGCTGGCATAGTGTTTTAAGGTTTAGGGTAGTGCAGTGGTGTTTTGGTAGTATAGGGGGTCATGCTGGGGGTAGTGTTTTAGGGTTTAAGGTAGTGCAGTGGTGTTTGTGTAGGGTAGGGGGTCTTGCTGGGGGTAGTGTATTAGGGTTGAGGGTAGTACAGTGGTGTTTGTGTAGTGTAGGGGGTAATGCTGGGGGTAGATTTAGGGTTAAGGGTAATGCAGTTGTGTTTCGGTAGTGTAGGGGGTCATGCTGCAGGCAGTGTTTTAGGTTTTAGGGCAGTGCAGTGGGGCTTGTGTGTGTTGTGTAGGGGGTCATGCTGGTGGTAGTGTTTTAGGGTTTAGGGCAGCGCAGTTGTGTTTGGGTAGTGTAGGGGGTTGAGCTGGGGGTAGTGTTTTAGCATTTAGGGTAGTGCAGTGGTGTTTGTGTAGTATAGGGGGGCGTGCTGGGGGTAGTGTTTTAGGGTTTAGGGTAGTGCAGTGGTGTTTGGGTAGTATAGGGAGTCATGCTGGGGGTAGTGTTTTAGGGTTTAGGGTTGTGCAGTGGTGTTTGGGTAGTGTAGGGGGTCATGCTGGGGGTAGTGTTTTAGGGTGTAGGGTAGTGCAGTTGTGTTTGTGTAGTGTAGGGGGTTATGCTGGGGGTAGATGTAGGGTTTAAGGTAGTGCAATGGTGTTTGTGTATTGTAAGGGGTTTTACTGGGGTAGATTTAGGGTTTAGTATAGTGCAGTGATGTTTGGGTAGTGTAGTGGGTCGTGCTGGGAGTAGGGTCTTAGGGAATAGGGAAGTGCAGTGGTGTTTGTGTAGCGTAGGTGGTCGTGCTGGGGATAGTGTTTTAGTGTTTAGGGTAGTGCAGTGGTGTTTGTGTAGTCTAGGGGGTCATGCTGGGGGTAGTGTTTTAGGGTTTAGGGCAGTGCAGTGGTGTTTGTGTAGTGTAAGGGGACGTTCTGGAGCAGTGTTTTAGGGTTTAGGGTAGTGCAGTGGTGTTTGTGTAGTGTAGTGGGTCATACTAGGGTAGATTTAGGGTTTAGGATAGTGCAGTGGTGCTTGGGTGTTGTAGGGGGTTGAGCTGGGGGTAGTGTTTTAGCATTTAGGGTAGTGCAGTGGTGTTTGTGTAGTGCAGGGGACAGAATGGGGGTAGTGTTTTAGGGTTTAGGGTAGTGCAGTGGTGTTTGGGTAGTGTAGGGAGTCATGCTGGGGGTAGTGTTTTAGGGTTTAGGGTTGTGCAGTGGTGTTTGTGTAATGTAGGGGTCATGCTGGGGGTAGTGTTTTAGGGTGTAGGGTAGTGCAATTGTGTTTGTGTAGTGTAGGGGGATGTGCTGGGGTAGATGTAGGGTTTAAGGTAGTGCAATGGTGTTTGTGTATTGTACGGGGTTTTACGGGGTAGATTTAGGGTTTAGTATAGTGCAGTGATGTTTGGGTAGTGTAGGGGGTAGTGCTGGGGGTAGTGTTTTAGGTTTTAGGGTAGTGCAGTGGTGTTTGTGTAGTATAGGGGGTTGTGTTTTAGGGTTTACGGTAGTGCAGTTTTGTTTGGGTCGTGCTGGGGGTCGTGCTGGGGGTAGTGTTTTTGGGATTAGGGTAGTGCAGTTGTGTTTGGGTAGTGAAGACGGTCGTGCTGAGGGTAGTGCTTTAGGGTTTAGGGGAGTACAGTGGTGTTTGTGTTGTGTAGGGGGCGTGCTTGGGGTAGTGTTTTAGGGTTTTGGGTAGTGCAGTGGTGTTTGTGTAGTATAAGGGGTTCATGCTTGGGGTAGTGTTTTAGGGTTTAGGGTCGTGCAGTGATGTTTGTGTAGTATAGGGGGTTCATGCTGGCATAGTGTTTTAAGGTTTAGGGTAGTGCAGTGGTGTTTTGGTAGTATAGGGGGTCATGCTGGGGGTAGTGTTTTAGGGTTTAAGGTAGTGCAGTGGTGTTTGTGTAGGGTAGGGGGTCTTGCTGGGGGTAGTGTATTAGGGTTGAGGGTAGTACAGTGGTGTTTGTGTAGTGTAGGGGGTAATGCTGGGGGTAGATTTAGGGTTAAGGGTAATGCAGTTGTGTTTCGGTAGTGTAGGGGGTCATGCTGCAGGCAGTGTTTTAGGTTTTAGGGCAGTGCAGTGGGGCTTGTGTGTGTTGTGTAGGGGGTCATGTTGGTGGTAGTGTTTTAGGGTTTAGGGCAGCGCAGTTGTGTTTGGGTAGTGTAGGGGGTTGAGCTGGGGGTAGTGTTTTAGCATTTAGGGTAGTGCAGTGGTGTTTGTGTAGTATAGGGGGGCGTGCTGGGGGTAGTGTTTTAGGGTTTAGGGTAGTGCAGTGGTGTTTGGGTAGTGTAGGGAGTCATGCTGGGGGTAGTGTTTTAGGGTTTAGGGTTGTGCAGTGGTGTTTGGGTAGTGTAGGGGGTCATGCTGGGGGTAGTGTTTTAGGGTGTAGGGTAGTGCAGTTGTGTTTGTGTAGTGTAGGGGGTTATGCTGGGGGTAGATGTAGGGTTTAAGGTAGTGCAATGGTGTTTGTGTATTGTAAGGGGTTTTACTGGGGTAGATTTAGGGTTTAGTATAGTGCAGTGATGTTTGGGTAGTGTAGTGGGTCGTGCTGGGAGTAGGGTCTTAGGGAATCGGGAAGTGCAGTGGTGTTTGTGTAGCGTAGGGGGTCGTGCTGGGGATAGTGTTTTAGGGTTTAGGGTAGTGCAGTGGTGTTTGTGTAGTGTAGGTGGTCGTGTTTTAGGGTAGTGCAATGGTGTTTGGGTACTTTAGGGGGTCGTGCTGGGAGTAATGTTTTATGGTTTAGGGTATTGAAGTGGTGTTTGTGCAGTGTAGGGGGTTGTGCAGGGGGTAGATTTAGGGTTTAGGGTAGTGCAGTGGAGCTTGTTTTGTGTAATGGGTCATGTTTTCGGGTTTAGGGTAGTGCAGTGGTGTTTGGGTAGTGTAGGGGGTCGTGCTGGGGGTAGTGTTTTTGGATTTAGGGTTGTGCAGTTGTGTTTGGGTAGTGAAGGGTGTCGTGCTGGGGGAAGTGTTTTAGGGTTTAGGGTAGTACAGTGGTGTTTGTGTTGTGTAGGGGGTCGTGCTTGGGATAGAGTTTTAGGGTTAAGGGTAGTGCAGTAGCGTTTGTGTAGTGTAGGGGTTCATGCTGGGGGTAGTGTTTTAGGGTTTAGGGTAGTGCAGTTGTGTTTGTGTAGTGTAGGGGGCAAGCTGGGGGTAGTGTTTTAGAGTTTAGGGCAGTGCAGTGGTATTTGTGTAGTGTAGGGGGTCATGCTGGGGGTAGTGTTTTAGGACAGTGCAGTGGTGTTTGGGTAATTTAGAGGGTCGTGCTGGGGGTAGTGTTTTAAGATTTAGGGCAGTGCAGTGGTGTTTGTGTAGTGTAGGGGGTCATGCCGGGGGTAGGGTTTTAGTGTTTAGGGCAGTTCAGTGGTGTTTGGGTATTGAAGGGGTGTGTGCTGCGGGTAGTGTTTTAGCGTTTAGTGTACTGCAGTGGTGTTTGGGTAGTGTAGGAGGTCATGCTGTGGGTAGATTTAGGGTTTAGGGTAGTGCAGTGGTGTTTGTGTAGTGTAGGGGGTCACGCTGGGGGTAGTGTTTTAGGGTTTAGGGTACTGCAGTGGTGTTTGGGTAGTGTAGTGGGTCATTCTGGTGGTAGTGTTTTAGTGTTTAGGGTAGTGCAGTGGTGTTTGTGTAGTATAGGGGGTCATGCTGGGGGTAGTGTTTTAGGGTTTAGGGCAGTGCAGTGCTGTTTGTGTAGTGTAAGGGGACGTTCTGGTGCAGTGTTTTAGAGTTTAGGGTAGTGCAGTGGTGTTTGTGTAGTGTAGTGGGTCATACTAGGGTAGATTTAGGGTTCAGGATAGTGCAGTGGTGCTTGGGTGTTGTAGGGGGTTGAGCTGGGGGTAGTGTTTTAGCGTTTAGGGTAGTGCAGTGGTGTTTGTGTAGTGCAGGGGGACAAAATGGGGGTAGTGTTTTAGGGTTTAGGGTAGTGCAGTGGTGTTTGGGTTGTGTAGGGAGTCATGCTGGGGGTAGTGTTTTAGGGTTTAGGGTCGTGCAGTGGTGTTTGTGTAATGTAGGGGGTCATGCTGGGGGTAGTGTTTTAGGGTGTAGGGTAGTGCAGTTGTGTTTGTGTAGTGCAGGGGGATGTGCTGGGGTAGATGTAGGGTTTAAGGTAGTGCAATGGTGTTTGTGTATTGTACGGGGTTTTACGGGGTAGATTTAGGGTTTAGTATAGTGCAGTGATGTTTGGGTAGTGTAGGGGGTAGTGCTGGGGGTAGGGTTTTAGGGATTAGGGATGTGCAGTGGTGTTTGTGTAGTGTAGGGGGTAGTGCTGGGGGTAGTGTTTTAGGCTTTAGGGTAGTGCAGTGGTGTCTGTGTAGTGTAGGTGGTCGTCTTTTAGGGTAGTGCAGTTGTGTTTGGGTTCTTTAGGGGGTCGTGCTGGGAGTAATATTTTATGGTTTAGGGTATTGAAATGGTGTTTGTGCAGTGTAGGGGGTTGTGCAGGGGGTAGATTTAGGGCTTAGGGTAGTGCAGTGGAGCTTGTTTTGTGTAACGTGTCATGTTTTAGGGTTTAGGGTAGTGCAGTGGTATTTGGGTAGTGTAGGGGGTCGTGCTGGGGGTAGTGTTTTTGGGTTTAGGGTTGTGCAGTTGTGTTTGGGTAGTAAAGGGTGTCGTGCTGTGGGTAGTGTTTTAGGGTTTAGGGTATTACCGTTGTGTTTGTGTTGTGTAGGGGGTCGTGCTTGGGATAGAGTTTTAGGGTTAAGGGTAGTGCGGTAGTGTTTGTGTAGTGTAGGGGTTCATGCTGGGGGTAGTGTTTTAGGGTTTTGGGTAGTGCAGTGGTATTGGTGTAGTGTAGGGGGTTGTGCTGGGGGTAGATGTAGGGTTTAGGGTAGTGCAGTGGGGTTTGTGTAGTATTGGGGTAGTTCTGGGGGTAGTGTTTTAGGGTTTAGGGTAGTGCAGTGGTGTTGTGGTTGTGTAGTGGGTCATGCTGGGGATAGTGTTTTAGGGTTTAGGGTAGTGCAGTGGTGTTTGGATAGTGTAGGGGGTCATGCTGGGGGTAGCGTTTTAGGGTTTAGGGTAGTGCAGTAGGTAGTGCAGTGGTGTTTGTGTAGTGTAGGGGTCATGCTGGGGGTAGTGTTTTAGGGTTTTGGGTAGTGCAGGTGTCTTTGTGTAGTGTAGAGAGTACTGCTGGGGGTAGTGTTTTAGGGTTTAGGGTAGTGCCGTGTTGTTTGTGTAGTGTAGGTTGTCATGCTGGGGGTAGTGTTTTAGGGTTTAGGGTAGCGCAGTGGTGTTGGGTAGTGTATAGGGTACTGCTGGGGGCATTGGTTTAGCGTTTAGGGTAGTGCAGAGGTGTTTGTGTAGTATTGGGGGTAGTTCTAGGAGTAGTGTTTTAGGGTTTAGGGTAGTACACTGGTGTTTGTGTAGTGTAGGGGTAGTGCTGGCAGTAGTGTTTTAGGGTTTAGGGTAGTGCAGTGGTATTTGGGTAGTATAGGGGGTCGTGATGTGTGTAGTGTTTTAGGGTTTAGGTTAGTGCAGTGGTGTTTGTGTGGTGTAGGGAGTCATGCTGGGGTAAGTGTTTTAGGGTTTAGGGTAGTCGAGTGGTGTTTGGGTAGTAAAGGGGGTCGGGCTGGGGGTAGTGTTTTAGGGTTTGGGGTAGTGCAGTGGTGTTTGTGTAGTGTAGGGGGTCGTGCTTGGGGTAGTGTTTAGGGTGTAGGGTAGTGCAGTGGTATTGGTGTAGTGTAGGGGGTTGTGCTGGGGGTAGATGTAGGGTTTAGGGTAGTGCAGTGGTGTTTGGGTAGTGTAGGGGTTGGGCTGGGGGTAGTGTTTTAGGGTTTAGGGTAGTGCCGTGGTGTTTGTGTAGTGTAGGGGGTCGTGCTGGGGGTAGTGTTTTAGGATTTAGGGCAGTGCAGTGGTGTTTGTGTAGTGTAGTGGTCATGCCGGGGGTAGGGTTTTAGTGTTTAGGGCAGTTCAGTGGAGTTTGGGTATTGAAGGGGTGTGTGCTGCGGGTAGTGTTTTAGAGTTCAGTGTACTGCAGTGGTGTTTGGGTAGTGCAGGAGGTCATGCTGTGGGTAGATTTAGGGGTTAGGGTAGTGCAGTGGTGTTTGTGTAGTGTAGGGGGTCATGCTGCGGGTAGTGTTTTAGGGTTTAGGGTACTGCAGTGGTGTTTGGGTAGTGTAGTGGGTCATGCTGGTGGTAGTGTTTTAGTGTTTAGGGTAGTGCAGTGGTGTTTGTGTAGTCTAGGGGGTCATGCTGGGGGTAGTGTTTTAGGGTT
Organism: Triturus cristatus; assembly: GCF_964204655.1. NCBI lineage: Eukaryota > Metazoa > Chordata > Amphibia > Caudata > Salamandridae > Triturus > Triturus cristatus. The sequence goes on from NC_140579.1 coordinate 751,360,295, forward strand.
TAGGGCAGTGCAGTGGTGTTTGTGTAGTGTAAGGGGACGTTCTGGAGCAGTGTTTTAGGGTTTAGGGTAGTGCAGTGGTGTTTGTGTAGTGTAGTGGGTCATACTAGGGTAGATTTAGGGTTTAGGATAGTGCAGTGGTGCTTGGGTGTTGTAGGGGGTTGAGCTGGGGGTAGTGATTTAGCATTTAGGGTAGTGCAGTGGTGTTTGTGTAGTGCAGGGGACAGAATGGGGGTAGTGTTTTAGGGTTTAGGGTAGTGCAGTGGTGTTTGGGTAGTGTAGGGAGTCTCACTGGGGGTAGTGTTTTAGGGTTTAGGGTTGTGCAGTGGTGTTTGTGTAATGTAGGGGTCATGCTGGGGGTAGTGTTTTAGGGTGTAGGGTAGTGCAATTGTGTTTGTGTAGTGTAGGGGGATGTGCTGGGGTAGATGTAGGGTTTAAGGTAGTGCAATGGTGTTTGTGTATTGTACGGGGTTTTACGGGGTAGATTTAGGGTTTAGTATAGTGCAGTGATGTTTGGGTAGTATAGGGGGTAGTGCTGGGGGTAGTGTTTTAGGTTTTAGGGTAGTGCAGTGGTGTTTGTGTAGTATAGGGGGTTGTGTTTTAGGGTTTACGGTAGTGCAGTTTTGTTTGGGTCGTGCTGGGGGTAGTGTTTTTGGGATTAGGGTAGTGCAGTTGTGTTTGGGTAGTGAAGACGGTGGTGCTGAGGGTAGTGCTTTAGGGTTTAGGGGAGTACAGTGGTGTTTGTGTTGTGTAGGGGGCGTGCTTGGGGTAGTGTTTTAGGGTTTTGGGTAGTGCAGTGGTGTTTGTGTAGTATAAGGGGTTCATGCTTGGGGTAGTGTTTTAGGGTTTAGGGTCGTGCAGTGGTGTTTGTGTAGTATAGGGGGTTCATGCTGGCATAGTGTTTTAAGGTTTAGGGTAGTGCAGTGGTGTTTTGGTAGTATAGGGGGTCATGCTGGGGGTAGTGTTTTAGGGTTTAAGGTAGTGCAGTGGGGTTTGTGTAGGGTAGGGGGTCTTGCTGGGGGTAGTGTATTAGGGTTGAGGGTAGTACAGTGGTGTTTGTGTAGTGTAGGGGGTAATGCTGGGGGTAGATTTAGGGTTAAGGGTAATGCAGTTGTGTTTCGGTAGTGTAGGGGGTCATGCTGCAGGCAGTGTTTTAGGTTTTAGGGCAGTGCAGTGGGGCTTGTGTGTGTTGTGTAGGGGGTCATGCTGGTGGTAGTGTTTTAGGGTTTAGGGCAGCGCAGTTGTGTTTGGGTAGTGTAGGGGGTTGAGCTGGGGGTAGTGTTTTAGCATTTAGGGTAGTGCAGTGGTGTTTGTGTAGTATAGGGGGGCGTGCTGGGGGTAGTGTTTTAGGGTTTAGGGTAGTGCAGTGGTGTTTGGGTAGTATAGGGAGTCATGCTGGGGGTAGTGTTTTAGGGTTTAGGGTTGTGCAGTGGTGTTTGGGTAGTGTAGGGGGTCATGCTGGGGGTAGTGTTTTAGGGTGTAGGGTAGTGCAGTTGTGTTTGTGTAGTGTAGGGGGTTATGCTGGGGGTAGATGTAGGGTTTAAGGTAGTGCAATGGTGTTTGTGTATTGTAAGGGGTTTTACTGGGGTAGATTTAGGGTTTAGTATAGTGCAGTGATGTTTGGGTAGTGTAGTGGGTCGTGCTGGGAGTAGGGTCTTAGGGAATAGGGAAGTGCAGTGGTGTTTGTGTAGCGTAGGTGGTCGTGCTGGGGATAGTGTTTTAGTGTTTAGGGTAGTGCAGTGGTGTTTGTGTAGTCTAGGGGGTCATGCTGGGGGTAGTGTTTTAGGGTTTAGGGCAGTGCAGTGGTGTTTGTGTAGTGTAAGGGGACGTTCTGGAGCAGTGTTTTAGGGTTTAGGGTAGTGCAGTGGTGTTTGTGTAGTGTAGTGGGTCATACTAGGGTAGATTTAGGGTTTAGGATAGTGCAGTGGTGCTTGGGTGTTGTAGGGGGTTGAGCTGGGGGTAGTGTTTTAGCATTTAGGGTAGTGCAGTGGTGTTTGTGTAGTGCAGGGGACAGAATGGGGGTAGTGTTTTAGGGTTTAGGGTAGTGCAGTGGTGTTTGGGTAGTGTAGGGAGTCATGCTGGGGGTAGTGTTTTAGGGTTTAGGGTTGTGCAGTGGTGTTTGTGTAATGTAGGGGTCATGCTGGGGGTAGTGTTTTAGGGTGTAGGGTAGTGCAATTGTGTTTGTGTAGTGTAGGGGGATGTGCTGGGGTAGATGTAGGGTTTAAGGTAGTGCAATGGTGTTTGTGTATTGTACGGGGTTTTACGGGGTAGATTTAGGGTTTAGTATAGTGCAGTGATGTTTGGGTAGTGTAGGGGGTAGTGCTGGGGGTAGTGTTTTAGGTTTTAGGGTAGTGCAGTGGTGTTTGTGTAGTATAGGGGGTTGTGTTTTAGGGTTTACGGTAGTGCAGTTTTGTTTGGGTCGTGCTGGGGGTCGTGCTGGGGGTAGTGTTTTTGGGATTAGGGTAGTGCAGTTGTGTTTGGGTAGTGAAGACGGTCGTGCTGAGGGTAGTGCTTTAGGGTTTAGGGGAGTACAGTGGTGTTTGTGTTGTGTAGGGGGCGTGCTTGGGGTAGTGTTTTAGGGTTTTGGGTAGTGCAGTGGTGTTTGTGTAGTATAAGGGGTTCATGCTTGGGGTAGTGTTTTAGGGTTTAGGGTCGTGCAGTGATGTTTGTGTAGTATAGGGGGTTCATGCTGGCATAGTGTTTTAAGGTTTAGGGTAGTGCAGTGGTGTTTTGGTAGTATAGGGGGTCATGCTGGGGGTAGTGTTTTAGGGTTTAAGGTAGTGCAGTGGTGTTTGTGTAGGGTAGGGGGTCTTGCTGGGGGTAGTGTATTAGGGTTGAGGGTAGTACAGTGGTGTTTGTGTAGTGTAGGGGGTAATGCTGGGGGTAGATTTAGGGTTAAGGGTAATGCAGTTGTGTTTCGGTAGTGTAGGGGGTCATGCTGCAGGCAGTGTTTTAGGTTTTAGGGCAGTGCAGTGGGGCTTGTGTGTGTTGTGTAGGGGGTCATGTTGGTGGTAGTGTTTTAGGGTTTAGGGCAGCGCAGTTGTGTTTGGGTAGTGTAGGGGGTTGAGCTGGGGGTAGTGTTTTAGCATTTAGGGTAGTGCAGTGGTGTTTGTGTAGTATAGGGGGGCGTGCTGGGGGTAGTGTTTTAGGGTTTAGGGTAGTGCAGTGGTGTTTGGGTAGTGTAGGGAGTCATGCTGGGGGTAGTGTTTTAGGGTTTAGGGTTGTGCAGTGGTGTTTGGGTAGTGTAGGGGGTCATGCTGGGGGTAGTGTTTTAGGGTGTAGGGTAGTGCAGTTGTGTTTGTGTAGTGTAGGGGGTTATGCTGGGGGTAGATGTAGGGTTTAAGGTAGTGCAATGGTGTTTGTGTATTGTAAGGGGTTTTACTGGGGTAGATTTAGGGTTTAGTATAGTGCAGTGATGTTTGGGTAGTGTAGTGGGTCGTGCTGGGAGTAGGGTCTTAGGGAATCGGGAAGTGCAGTGGTGTTTGTGTAGCGTAGGGGGTCGTGCTGGGGATAGTGTTTTAGGGTTTAGGGTAGTGCAGTGGTGTTTGTGTAGTGTAGGTGGTCGTGTTTTAGGGTAGTGCAGTGGTGTTTGGGTACTTTAGGGGGTCGTGCTGGGAGTAATGTTTTATGGTTTAGGGTATTGAAGTGGTGTTTGTGCAGTGTAGGGGGTTGTGCAGGGGGTAGATTTAGGGTTTAGGGTAGTGCAGTGGAGCTTGTTTTGTGTAATGGGTCATGTTTTCGGGTTTAGGGTAGTGCAGTGGTGTTTGGGTAGTGTAGGGGGTCGTGCTGGGGGTAGTGTTTTTGGATTTAGGGTTGTGCAGTTGTGTTTGGGTAGTGAAGGGTGTCGTGCTGGGGGAAGTGTTTTAGGGTTTAGGGTAGTACAGTGGTGTTTGTGTTGTGTAGGGGGTCGTGCTTGGGATAGAGTTTTAGGGTTAAGGGTAGTGCAGTAGCGTTTGTGTAGTGTAGGGGTTCATGCTGGGGGTAGTGTTTTAGGGTTTAGGGTAGTGCAGTTGTGTTTGTGTAGTGTAGGGGGCAAGCTGGGGGTAGTGTTTTAGAGTTTAGGGCAGTGCAGTGGTATTTGTGTAGTGTAGGGGGTCATGCTGGGGGTAGTGTTTTAGGACAGTGCAGTGGTGTTTGGGTAATGTAGAGGGTCGTGCTGGGGGTAGTGTTTTAAGATTTAGGGCAGTGCAGTGGTGTTTGTGTAGTGTAGGGGGTCATGCCGGGGGTAGGGTTTTAGTGTTTAGGGCAGTTCAGTGGTGTTTGGGTATTGAAGGGGTGTGTGCTGCGGGTAGTGTTTTAGCGTTTAGTGTACTGCAGTGGTGTTTGGGTAGTGTAGGAGGTCATGCTGTGGGTAGATTTAGGGTTTAGGGTAGTGCAGTGGTGTTTGTGTAGTGTAGGGGGTCACGCTGGGGGTAGTGTTTTAGGGTTTAGGGTACTGCAGTGGTGTTTGGGTAGTGTAGTGGGTCATTCTGGTGGTAGTGTTTTAGTGTTTAGGGTAGTGCAGTGGTGTTTGTGTAGTATAGGGGGTCATGCTGGGGGTAGTGTTTTAGGGTTTAGGGCAGTGCAGTGCTGTTTGTGTAGTGTAAGGGGACGTTCTGGTGCAGTGTTTTAGAGTTTAGGGTAGTGCAGTGGTGTTTGTGTAGTGTAGTGGGTCATACTAGGGTAGATTTAGGGTTCAGGATAGTGCAGTGGTGCTTGGGTGTTGTAGGGGGTTGAGCTGGGGGTAGTGTTTTAGCGTTTAGGGTAGTGCAGTGGTGTTTGTGTAGTGCAGGGGGACAAAATGGGGGTAGTGTTTTAGGGTTTAGGGTAGTGCAGTGGTGTTTGGGTTGTGTAGGGAGTCATGCTGGGGGTAGTGTTTTAGGGTTTAGGGTCGTGCAGTGGTGTTTGTGTAATGTAGGGGGTCATGCTGGGGGTAGTGTTTTAGGGTGTAGGGTAGTGCAGTTGTGTTTGTGTAGTGCAGGGGGATGTGCTGGGGTAGATGTAGGGTTTAAGGTAGTGCAATGGTGTTTGTGTATTGTACGGGGTTTTACGGGGTAGATTTAGGGTTTAGTATAGTGCAGTGATGTTTGGGTAGTGTAGGGGGTAGTGCTGGGGGTAGGGTTTTAGGGATTAGGGATGTGCAGTGGTGTTTGTGTAGTGTAGGGGGTAGTGCTGGGGGTAGTGTTTTAGGCTTTAGGGTAGTGCAGTGGTGTCTGTGTAGTGTAGGTGGTCGTCTTTTAGGGTAGTGCAGTTGTGTTTTGGTTCTTTAGGGGGTCGTGCTGGGAGTAATGTTTTATGGTTTAGGGTATTGAAATGGTGTTTGTGCAGTGTAGGGGGTTGTGCAGGGGGTAGATTTAGGGCTTAGGGTAGTGCAGTGGAGCTTGTTTTGTGTAACGTGTCATGTTTTAGGGTTTAGGGTAGTGCAGTGGTATTTGGGTAGTGTAGGGGGTCGTGCTGGGGGTAGTGTTTTTGGGTTTAGGGTTGTGCAGTTGTGTTTGGGTAGTAAAGGGTGTCGTGCTGTGGGTAGTGTTTTAGGGTTTAGGGTATTACAGTGGTGTTTGTGTTGTGTAGGGGGTCGTGCTTGGGATAGAGTTTTAGGGTTAAGGGTAGTGCGGTAGTGTTTGTGTAGTGTAGGGGTTCATGCTGGGGGTAGTGTTTTAGGGTTTTGGGTAGTGCAGTAGTGATTGTGTAGTATAAGGGTTCGTGCTGGGGTAGTATTTTAGGGTTTAGGGTAGTGCAGCGGTGTTTTTGTAGAGTAGGGGGTCTTGCTGTGGGTAGTGTTTTAGGGTTTAGGGTAGTGCAGTAGGGGGTCGTGCTTGGAATAGAGTTTTAGGGTTAAGGGTAGTGCAGTAGTGTTTGTGTAGTGTAGGGGTTCATGCGGGGGTAGTGTTTTAGGGTTTTGGGTAGTGCAGTAGTGATTTTGTAGTATAAGGGTTTGTGCTGGGGTAGTGTTTTAGGGTTTAGGGTAGTGCAGCGGTGTTTGTGTAGAGTAGGGGGTCTTGCTGTGGGTAGTGTTTTAGGGTTTAGGGTATTGCAGTGGTGTTGGGTAGTGTAGGGGGTCATGTTGGAGGTAGTGTTTTAGTGTTTAGGGTAGTGCAGTGGTGTTTGTGTAGTATAGGGGGTCATGCTGGGGGTAGTGTTTTAGGGTTTGGGGCAGTACAATGGTGTTTGTGTAGTGTAAGGGGACGTTCTGGAGCAGTGTTTTAGGGTTTAGGGTAGTGCAGTTGTGTTTGTGTAGTGTAGGGGTCATACTAGGGTATATTTAGTGTTTAGGATAGTGCAGTGGTGTTTGGGTGTTGTAGGGGGTCATGCCGGGCGTAGGGTTGTAGGGTTTAGGGCAGTGCAGTGGTGTTTGTGGATCGTGATGGTGGAAGTGTTTTAGGGCTTAGGGCAGCACAGTGGTGTTTGGGTAGTGTAGAGGGTTTTGCTGGGGTTGTGTTTTAGGGCAGTGCAGATGTGTTTGTGTAATGTAGGAGGTCGTGCTAGGGTAGTGTTTTAGGGTTTAGAGTAGAGCAGTGGTCTTTGGGTAGTGTAGGGGGACGAGTTTTAGTGTTTAGGACAATGCAGTGATGTTTGGGTAGTGTAGGGGGTCGTGCTGGGAGTACTGTTTTAGGGTTTAGGGTAGAGCAGTGGTGTTTGCGTAGTGTAGAGGGTCGTGTTTTAGGGTTTCGGGTAATGCAGTGGTGTTTGGGTAGTGTAGGGGGTTGTGCGGGGGATAGTGTTTTAGTGTTTAGGGTAGTGCAGTGGTCTTTGGGTAGTGCAGGGGTTCATGCTGGGGTAGTGTTTTAGGGTTTAGGGTAGTGCAGTAGGGTAGTGCAGTGGTGTTTGTATAGTGTAGGTGTTGGACTTGGCCCTTCTGGCAGGTTCACCACTGAACTTTTTTTGCTTTTATTGGTGACTTGGTGATAGTGGTTTTTGGTTTCTGCGCACTTTCCCTGTGTCCCAGGGTAAAGTGCGTGTGCACTCTGAGTGCATGTGGTGAGATAGGCCTGCCCTCCCATAGGAATGCATGGGGAATGTATGTGTCCCTGGTAGTTCCTGATGCATGGGGTGTGCAGGCTCGAGTTTGGTATGTGCGGACTCGTGTGATTGAATGCTTCGCAATGGTGTATGATGCGTGATTATGTCATGTGCGGAAGTGCCACTTCTAGGAGTTGGCATATTAGTGTAAAGTGTGTCTGGCGTGTGATTGGCTGGAGCTGGTTGGTGAACCTGGCTCCAGGAGTCTGGTTGGGTCTGCCCCAGTGGTGAGTGTGAGATTAGCATGGTGATGGCTGGGGAGGAGTGCACCTTGGATCTGAATAGGGCAGGGCTTTCCCCACACAATGCTGGCTCCGCCCCCTGTGGTGCGACTGACGACCCTAGCCCTGCCAGTGAATAGAGTGAGGGGCTGAGCACATCAAGGGTGCTCCCCAACCAGCTGCGACTGGTTTTCCCCCTCACCCTGAACCAAGAACAAAGGGTTTTACTGTATAAAAATGGGTCTGTGTCCCCACAGAAACTGTTCTCTTCCAGGATCCTGCCTGAGGGGGCTGCTGCTGTTGCAGGGCCAGAGGACCGCCACTTGGACTACCTCCCTGCCTGGAGGCCCAGTGAGCTGGCTCTGGGCCCAGCCTTGCCCCCTGCCTACCTTCCTAAAGACTTTACCAGGAATTGGTGGCTGGACTTGCATCCCTAAGCGCCTGGAAGCGCTCCTATTTTACATATAGCACTAGACGCGCTTTATCTGGTGCCCCAGCGTTTCTAGAGCGCTCCGTGTCGCCTCTGCAGGGCCAGGGAATCCCCGGCGTAGGGATTCCCCCTCTTGTTGCGGAGAATGGAGCCGGGAGCCCACCCCGCATTGTGGGTTCGTTGGCGGGTGCCCACCCCGCTTATCTCTGTGTTTAGCAAGCAGGTGCCCACCCTGCATCTCGGCGCTGGGAAATCCCGAGCAGGAGTCCACCCCGCATCGGTACCTTGGAAGCGGGTGCCCAACCCGCCTCCTGCCGCTTTCTTGTGATCTCTAAAAGCGGGTGCCCACCCCGCGTTTCTGCCTCCGAGCGGGTGCCTACCCCGCGCTGCCCAGGAATCACCGCTGCCGGCCCAGGAACCCCGGGAGCACCTTGCCACGTCACCCGCCGCGTCAGAGGAGAGCCGCGCTGCGGTTGGAGAGTGCACGGGGTGTTGCTTAGCAACCGGGGCCTCGTTGATTGGAGAGTCGGAAGTCCTGGAAGTGCAAGGCTGACGGACAGTCTTCCATGCCCAGAGAAAAACTCCACGAGGACGAAGAAGGCCCCTGCGCCCGGGGCCCCCGAGTTCCAGGGAGAGCTCCGTGGTGCCGGGGGAAACCAGGAGAGTGAGGCAGCGTGACGCTGCTGCCTGGTGGAAGTGTGGCCGGCAACGAATAGAGCGGAAGCGGGGATAACGCGGGAGTCCCAGGTGAGTGGGACCCCCGTTTGGTGACTCTGCCCCTGGCCTCCACAGCGGCGCCGCAGTTGCGGGCCGCTCCATCGGGGGCATTAGTTACTTCCTGAGCCGGCGTGCTCCAACACGGGGCCCAGATGCTTATCTTTAGAGCCTGTACGTGGCTCCAACGTGGGGGCAGAATTGTTTAGAGCTTAGTGGGCTCCAACCCAAGCCGGGCATTGTGTGCTTTAGAGCGCTGGTGCGCTCCAACGACGGGGCAGTATTTAGCAGAGCCCAGAGAGGCTCCAACGCGTGGCATACACCATTCCAGAGCCCAGAGAGGGCTCCCAAGGGCACAGTGGTGCCCAAGCCTTTCCCCAGCTGCCCAGCACTTAGTGGGCAGCTGCAACGTTCAGGTGGTACGCTTGGTGCTTTGCCCTGACTGCGTGCGCAGTCTTGCCCTGACTCTGAGTTTTGGGACTGCACCTCCTGCGCAGTCTTGCCCCTGACTTTGCTGGGACATAGGGCGTCCTAGCCCCGACAAGGCCAGTTGGCCTAGGGACTGCCACAGGTGGTGGCTCATGTGAGTTTGGCGCTATTGTTCCTTTCCTGCACCTCTTAATGTGTGTTTATGCGTCATGTGCCTTGTTTTACACCGCTGAATGTATTTTATGCATCATGTGTTTTCCTTCCCTACACCTCTGAATGTGTTGCGATGCATCATGTGTAATGTGCTATTACCCCTACAGGTATTGTGATACTTAGGTGGTTGTTTGTTTTCTCCTAGTACAGGTGGTGCTAGTGAGGTTCCAGTTAGGGTTACGTAGGTGGTACTTACCTGATACCAGTAAGTACTGGTTTTGTGCTATACATGTTATTTTTGTGCTACAATAATTTTATATTTTTGTGCTAAGTTCTAAAAAGTGCTAATTCCTGACAGTGGTCCATGTGGCCCTGTCCCCTGTACATATAATCCCTTGTAAATTCTGCCCGTGCCTGTTGGCACATTGTAGAGTGTGTGTTTTTATCTAATGTGTTGTGTATAATACAAAGGCTATTTTTAAAGAATACCTTGTGTGGAGTTTCCTTTGTGGTGGGCCTTGGGTGTTGTTGCTGGGTGCGCGCGCAAGCGCTTTACACATCGCCTCAGAGATAAGCCTGACTGCTCATGCCAAGCTACCAAGGGGGTGAGCAGGGGTTATCTTTGGCGTGTACCTTCCTTGCCCTGACTAGAGTGGTGGTTTCTGCCTGGATTTGGCGCAAGCCCCAGCCAACCAGAAATCGCCATTTCTAACAGTAGGGTATCATGCTGGGGGTAGTGTTTTAGGCTTTAGGGTAGTGCAGTTGTGTTTGTGTAGTGTAGGGGGTCATGCTGGGGATAGTGTTTTAGGGTTTAGTGTAGTGCAGTGGTGTTTGGGTAGTGTAGGGGTAGTGCTGAGAGTACTGTTTTAGGGTTTAGGGTAGTGCAGTGATGTTTGGGTAGTGTAAGGGGTCGTGCTGGGAGTAGTGTTTTATGGTTTAGGGTAGTGCAGTGGAGTTTGTATGGTGTAGGGGTTGTGCTGGGGTAAGTGTTTTTGGGTTTAGGGTAGTGCAGTGGTGTTTGTGTAGTGTAGGGGGTCATGCTGGGGGTCGTGTTTTAAGGTGTTGGGTAGTGCAGAGGTATTGGTGTAGTGTAGGGGGTTGTGCTGGGGTAGTGTTTTAGGGTTTGGTGTAGTGCAGTGGTGTTTGGGTAGTATAGGGGGTAGTGCTGGGGGTAGTGTTTTAGGGTTTAGGGTAGTGCTATGGTGTTTGTGTAGTGTAGGGGTCGTGCTGGGGGTAGTGTTTTAGGTTTTAGGGTAGTGCAGTGGTGTTTGTATAGTATAGGGGGTTGTGTTTTAGGGTTTAGGGTAGTGCAGTTGTGTTTGGGTCGTTTAGGGGGTCGTACTGTGGTAGTGTTTTTGGGATCAGGGTATTGCAGTTCTGTTTGGTTAGTGAAGAGGGTCGTGCAGGGGTTAGTGTTTTAGGGTTTAGGGTAGTACAGTGGTGTTTGTTTAGTATAAGAGTTCATGCTGGGGTTAGTGTTTTAGGGTTTAGGGTAGTGCAGTGGTGTTTGTGTAGTATAGGGTTTCATGCTGGTGTAGTGTTTTAGGGTTTAGGGTAGTGCAGTGGTGTTTTGGTAGTATAGGGGGTCATGCTGGGGGTAGTGTTTTAGGGTTTAGAGTAGAGCAGTGGTGCTTGTGTAGTGTAGGGGGGCGTGTTTTAGGGTTTAGGGTAATGCAGTGGTGTTTGGGTAGTGCAGTGGGTCGTGCGGGGGTAGTGTTTTAGGGTTTAGGGTAGTGCAGTGGTCTTTGGGTAGTGTAGGGGGTCATGCAGGGGGTAGATTTTTAGGGTTGTGCAGTAGGGTAGTGCAGTGGTGTTTGTGTAGTGTAGGGTATCATGCTGGGGGTAGTGTTTTAGGGTTTTATTGTAGTGCAGTTGTGTTTGTGTAGTGTAGGGGGTCATGCTGGGGGTAGTGGTTTAGGGTTTAGGGTAGTGCAGAGGTGTTGGGTAGTGTAGGTGGTACTGCTGGTGGTATTGTTTTAGAGTTTAGGATAGTGCAGTGGTGTTTGTGGAGTATTGGGGGTAGTTCTAGGGTTAGTGTTTTAGGGTTTAGGGTAGTGCAGTGGTGTTTGGGTAGTGTAGGGGTAGTGCAGAGAGTAGTGTTTTAGGGTTTAGGGTAGTGCAGTGGTGTTTGGGTAGTGTAAGTGGTCGTGCTGGTGGTAGTGTTTTAGGGTTTAGGGTAGTGCAGTGGTGTTTGTGTAGTGTAGGGATCGCGCTGGGTAGTGTTTTAGGGTTTAGGGTAGTGCAGTGGTGTTTGCATGGTGTATGGATTGTGCTGGGATAAGTGTTTTTGGGTTTAGGGTAGTGTAGTGGTGTTTGTGTAATGTAGGGTGTCGTGCTGGGGGTAGTGTTTTAGGGTGTAGGGTAGTGCAGTGGTATTGGTGTAGTGTAGGGGGTTGTGCTAGGGTAGATGTAGGGTTTAGGGTAGTTCAGTGGTGTTTGGGTAGTGTAGGGGATCGTGCTAGGTGTAATGATTTAGGGTTTAGGGTAGTTCAGTGGTGTTTGAGTAGTGTAGGGGGTCGTGCTGGGGGTAGTGTTTTAGGGTTTGGCATAGTGCAGTGGTGTTTGGGTAGTATAGGGGGTAGTGCTGGGGGTAGTGTTTTAGGTTTTAGGGTAGTGCAGTGGTGTTTGTGTAGTATAGGCGGTTGTGTTTTAGGGTTCAGGGTAGTGCAGTTGTGTTTGGGTCGTGCTGGGGTTAGTGTTTTTGGGATTAGGGTAGAGCAGTTCTGTTTGGGTAGTGAAGAGGGTCGTGCTGAGGTTAGTGTTTTAGGGTTTAGGGTAGTACAGTGGTGTTTGTGTGTGTAGGGGGTCATGCTTGGGGTAGTGTTTTAGGGTTTAGGGTAGTATAGTTGTGTTTGTTTAGTATGGGGTTGATGCTGGGGGTAGGGTTTTAGGGTTGAGGGTAGTGCAGTGGTGTTTGTATAGTATAGGGGTTCATGCTGGGGATAATGTTTTGGGGTTTAGGGTAGTGCAGTGGTGTTTGTGTAGTGTAGGGGTCAAGCTGGGGGTTTTGTTTTATGGTTTAGGGTAGTGCAGTGGTGTTTGTGTAGTATTGGGGGTAGTTTTGGGGGTAGTGTTTAAGGGTTTAGGGTATTGCAGTAGTGTTTGTGTAGTGTAGGGGATCATGCTGGCGGTAGTGTTTTAGGGTTTAGGGCAGTGCAGTGGTGTTTTGGTTGTGTAGGGGGTCATGCTGGGGTAGTGTTTTAGGGTTTAGGGACGTGCAGTGGTGTTTGGGTAGTGTAGGGGTAGTGCTGAGAGTAGTGTTTTAGGGTTTAGGGTAGTGCGGTGATGTTTGGGTAGTGTAAGGGGTCGTGCTGGTGGTAGTGTTTTAGGGTTTAGGGTAGTGCAGTGGTGTTTGCGTAGTGTAGGGATCGTGCTGGGGTAGTGTTTTAGGGTTTAGGGTAGTGCAGTGGTGTTTTTATGGTGTAGGGGTTGTGCTGGGGTAAGTGTTTTTGGGTTTAGGGTAGTGCAGTGGTGTTTGTGTAGTGTAGGGGGTCGTGCTGCGGGTAGTGTTTTAGGGTGTAGGGTAGTGCCGTGGTGTTTGGGTAGTGTAGGGGATAATGCTAGGGGTAATGGTTTAGGGTAGTGCAGTGGTGTTTGGGTAGTGTAGGGGTTCATGCTGGGGGTAGTGTTTTAGGGTTTGGGATAGTGCAGTGGTGTTTGGGTAGTATAGGGGGTAGTGTTTTAGGTTTTAGGGTAGTGCAGTGGTGTTTGTGTAGAATAGGGGGTTATGTTTTAGGGTTTAGGGTAGTACAGTTGTGTTTGGGTCGTACTGGGGGTCGTACTGGGGGTAGTGCTTTTGGGATTTGGGTAGTGCAGTTCTGTTTGGGTAGTGAAGAGGGTCGTGCTGAGGTTAGTGTTTTAGGGTTTAGGGTAGTACAGTGGTGTTTGTGTAGTGTAGGGGGTCATGCTTGGGGTAGTGTTTTAGGATTTAGGGTAGTGCAGTGGTGTTTGTTTAGTATAGGAGTTCATGCTGGGGGTAGTGTTTTAGGGTTTAGGGTAGTGCGGTGATGTTTGGGTAGTGTAAGGGGTCATGCTGGTGGTAGTGTTTTAGGGTTTAGGGTAGTGCAGTGGTGTTTGTTTAGTGTAGGGATCGTGCTGGGGTAGTGTTTTAGGGTTTATGGTAGTGCAGTGGTGTTTGTATGGTGTAGGGGTTGTGCTGGGGTAAGTGTTTTTGGGTTTAGGCTAGTGCAGTGGTGTTGGTGTAGTGTAGGGGGTCATGCTGCGGGTAGTGTTTTAGGGTGTAGGGTAGTGCCGTTGTATTTGTGTAGTGTAGGGGGTTGTGCTGGGGGTAGATGTAGGGTTTAGGGTAGTGCAATGGTGTTTGTGTAGTGAAGGGGGTCGCACTGGGGTAGATTTAGGGTTTAGGATAGTGCAGTGATGTTTGGGTAGTGTAGGGGGTCGTGCTGGGGGTAGGGTTTTAGGGAGTAGGGCAGGGCAGTGGTGTTTGGATTGTGTAAGGGGTCATGCTGGGGGTAGTGTTGTAGGGTTTAGGGTAGTGCAGTAGGGTAGTGCAGGGGTGTTTGTGTAGTGTAGGGGTGTTTGTGTAGTGTAGGGGGTCATGCTGGGGGTAGTGTTTTAGGGTTTAGAGTAGTGCAGTTGTGTATGGGTAGTGTAGGGGGTATTGCTGGTGGTAGTGTTTTAGGATTTAGGGTAGTGGCGTTGCTTTTGTGTAGTGTAGAGGGTCATGCTGAGGGTAGTGTTTTAGGGTTTAGGGTAGTGCAGTGGTGTTGGGTAGTGAAGTGGGATACTGCTGTTGGTAGTGTTTTACGGTATAGAGTAGTGCAGTGGGGTTTGTGTAGTATTGGGGTAGTTCTGGGGGTAGTGTTTTAGGGTTTAGGGTAGTGCAGTGGTGTTGTGGTAGTGTAGTGGGTCATGCTGGGGGTAGTGTTTTAGGGTTTAGGGTAGTGCAGTGGTATTTGGATAGTGTAGGTGGTCATGCTGGGGGCAGTGTTTTAGGGTTTAGGGTAGTGCAGTAGGGTAGTGCAGGGGTGTTTGTGTAGTATAGGGGTCATGCTGGGGGTAGTGATTTAGGGTTTAGAGTAGTGCAGTTGTGTTTGGGTAGTGTAGGGGGTATTGCTGGTGGTAGTGTTTTAGGATTTAGGGTAGTGCCGTGGCGTTTGTGTAGTGTAGAGAGTCATGCTGAGGGTAGTGTTTTAGGGTTTAGGGTAGTGCAGTGGTGTTGGGTAGTATAGGGGGGTACTGCTGTTGGTAGTATTTTACGGTATAGAGTAGTGCAGTGGGGTTTGTGTAGTATTGGGGTAGTTCTGGGGGTAGTGTTTTAGGGTTTAGGGTAGTGCAGTGGTGTTGTGGTAGTGTAGTGGGTCATGCTGGGGGTAGTGTTTTAGAGTTTAGGGTAGTGCAGTGGTATTTGGATAGTGTTGGGGGTCATGCTGGAGGTAGTGTTTTAGGGTTTAGGGTAGTGCAGTTGTGTTTGTGTAGTGTAGAGGGTCATGCTGGGGGTTGTGTTTTATTTTTTAGGGAAGTGCAGTTGTGTTTGGGTAGTGTGTGGGTTACTGCTGAGGGTAGTGTTTTAGGGTTTAGTGTAGTACAGTAGGGTAGTGCAGTGGTGTGTGTGTATTGTAGGGGGTCGTGCTGGAGGTAGTGTTTTAGGGTTTAGGGTAGAGCAGTGGTGTTTGTGTAGTGTAGGGGGTCATGCTTAGGGTAGTGTTTGAGGGTCTAGGGTAGTGCAGTGGTGTTGGGTAGTGTAGTGGGGTACTGATGTTGGTAGTGTTTTACGGTTTAGGGTACTGCAGTGGGGTTTGTGTAGTATTGGGGGTAGTTCTGGGAGTAGTGTTTTAGGGTTTAGGGTAGTGCAGTGGTGTTGTGGTAGTGTAGTGGGTCATGCTGGGGATAGTGTTTTAGGGTTTAGGGTAGTGCAGTGGTGTTTGTGTAGTGTAGGGATCATGCTGGGGGTATTGTTTTTGGGTTTAGGGTAGTGCAGTGGTGTTTGTGTAGTATTGGGGATAGTTTTGGGGGTAGTGTTTAAGGGTTTAGGGTATTGCAGTAGTGTTTGTGTAGCGTAGGGGGTCGTGCTGCGGGTAGTGTTTTAGGGTGTAGGGTAGTGCCGTGGTTTTTGTGTAGTGTAGGGGGTTGTGCTGGGGGTAGATGTAGGGTTTAGGGTAGTGCAATGGTGTTTGTGTAGTGAAGGGGGTCGTACTGGGGTAGATTTAGGGTTTAGGATAGTGCAGTGATGTTTGGGTAGTGTAGGGGGTCGTGCAGGGGGTAGAGTTTTAGGGAGTAGGGCAGTGCAGTGGTGTTTAGATTGTGTAAGGGGTCATGCTGGGGGTAGTGTTGTAGGGTTTAGGGTAGTGCAGTAGGGTAGTGCAGGGGTGTTTGTGTAGTGTAGGGGGTCATGCTGGGGGTAGTGTTTTAGGGTTTAGAGTAGTGCAGTTGTGTTTGGGTAGTGTAGGGGGTATTGCTGGTGGTAGTGTTTTAGGATTTAGGGTAGTGCCGTGGCTTTTGTGTAGTGTAGAGGGTCATGCTGAGGGTAGTGTTTTAGGGTTTAGGGTAGTGCAGTGGTGTTGGGTAGTGTAGTGGGATACTGCTGTTGGTAGTGTTTTACGGTATAGAGTAGTGCAGTGGGGTTTGTGTAGTATTGGGGTAGTTCTGGGGGTAGTGTTTTAGGTTTTAGGGTAGTGCAGTGGTGTTGTGGTAGTGTAGTGGGTCATGCTGGGGGTAGTGTTTTAGTGTTTAGGGTAGTGCAGTGGTATTTGGATAGTGTAGGTGGTCATGCTGGGGGCAGTGTTTTAGGGTTTAGGGTAGTGCAGTAGGGTAGTGCAGGGGTGTTTGTGTAGTGTAGGGGTCATGCTGGGGGTAGTGATTTAGGGTTTAGAGTAGTGCAGTTGTGTTTGGGTAGTGTAGGGGGTATTGCTGGTGGTAGTGTTTTAGGATTTAGGGTAGTGCCGTGGCGTTTGTGTAGTGTAGAGAGTCATGCTGAGGGTAGTGTTTTAGGGTTTAGGGTAGTGCAGTGGTGTTGGGTAGTATAGGGGGTACTGCTGTTGGTAGTGTTTTACGGTATAGAGTAGTGCAGTGGGGTTTGTGTAATATTGGGGTAGTTCTGGGGGTAGTGTTTTAGAGTTTAGGGTAGTGCAGTGGTGTTGTGGTAGTGTAGTGGGTCATGCTGGGGGTAGTGTTTTAGGGTTTAGGGTAGTGCAGTGGTATTTGGATAGTGTTGGGGTCCTGCTGGAGGTAGTGTTTTAGGGTTTAGGGTAGTGCAGTTGTGTTTGGGTAGTGTAGGGGTTACTGCTGATGGTAGAGTTTTATGATTTGGGGTAGTGCTGTGGTGTTTGTGTGGTGTAAGGTGTCATGCTGAGAGTAGTGTTTTAGGGTTTAGGGTAGTGCAGTGATGTTTGTGTAGTGTAGAGGGTCATGCTGGGGGTTGTGTTTTATTTTTTAGGGAAGTGCAGTTGTGTTTTGGTAGTGTGTGGGGTACTGCTGAGGGTAGTGTTTTAGGGTTTAGTGTAGTACAGTAGGGTAGTGCAGTGGTGTGTGTGTATTGTAGGGGGTCGTGCTGGAGGTAGTGTTTTAGGGTTTAGGGTAGAGCAGTGGTGTTTGTGTAGTGTAGGGGGTCATGCTGAGGGTAGTGTTTGAGGGTCTAGGGTAGTGCAGTGGTGTTGGGTAGTGTAGTGGGGTACTGATGTTGGTAGTGTTTTACGGTTTAGGGTCGTGCAGTGGGGTTTGTGTAGTATTGGGGGTAGTTCTGGGAGTAGTGTTTTAGGGTTTAGGGTAGTGCAGTGGTGTTGTGGTAGTGTAGTGGGTCATGCTGGGGATAGTGTTTTAGGGTTTAGGGTAGTGCAGTGGTGTTTGTGTAGTGTAGGGGTCATGCTGGGGGTATTGTTTTTGGGTTTAGGGTAGTGCAGTGGTGTTTGTGTAGTATTGGGGATAGTTTTGGGGGTAGTGTTTAAGGGTTTAGGGTATTACAGTAGTGTTTGTGTAGCGTAGGGAGTCATGCTGGGGGTAGTGGTTTAGGGTTTAGGGTAGTGAAGTAGTGTTTGTGGAGTGTAGTGGGTAGTGGTTTAGGGTTTAGGGTAGTGCCATGGTGTTTGTGTAGTGTAGGGGGTTATGCTGGGGGTAATGTTATAGAGTATAGTGTAGTGCAGTGGTGTTTCTGTTGTGTAGTGGGTCATGTTTTAGGGTTTAGGGTAGTGCAGTAGTGTTTGGGTAGTTTAGGGGGTTGTGCTGGGGGTAGTGGTTTTGGGATTAGATTAGTGCAGTTGTGTTTGGGTAGTGAAGGGTGTCTTGCTGGGGGTAGTGTTTTAGGGTTTAGGGTAGTACAGTGGTGTTTGTGTTGTGCAGGGGGTCGTGCTTGGGGTAGAGTTTTAGGGTTGAGGGTAGTGCAGTGGTGTTTGTGTAGTGTAGGTATTCAGGTTGGGGGTAGTGTTTTAGGGTTTTGGGTAGTGCAGTAGTGTTTGTGTAGTATAGGTGTTCATGCTGGGGTAGTGTGTTAGGGTTTAGGGTAGTGCAGTGGTGTTTGTGTAGTGTAGGGGGTCATGCTGTGGGTAGATTTAGGGTTTAGGGTAGTGCAGTGGTGTTTGTGTAGTTATAGGTGGTCACGCTGGGGGTAGTGTTTTAGTGTTTTGGGTAGTGCAGTGCTGTTTGTGTAGTATAGGGTGTCATGCTGGGGGTAGTGTTTTAGGGTTCAGGGTACTGCAGTGGTTTTTGTGAAGTGTAAGGGGTTGTACTAGGGTAGATTTAGGGTTTAGGATAGTGCAGTGGTGTTTGGCTAGTGTAGGGGGTTGCGCTGGGGTATGGTTTTAGGGTTTAGGGCAGTGCAGTGGTGTTTGGGTAGTGTTTGGGGAACGTGATGGTGGAAGTGTTTTAGGGCTTAGGGCAGCGCAGTGGTGTTTGGGTAGTGTAGGGGGTCGTACGGAGGGTAGTGTTTTAGGGCAGTGCAGAGGTGTTTGTGTAGTGTTGGAGGTCGTGCTGGGGTAGTGTTTTAGGGTTTAGAGTAGAGCAGTGGTGCTTGTGTAGTGTAGGGGGACGTGTTTTAGTGTTTAGGGTAATGCAGTGATGTTTTGGTAGTGTAGGGGGTCGTGCTGGGAGTAGTGTTTTAGATTTTAGGGTAGAGCAGTGGTGTTTGTGTAGTGTAGAGGGTCGTGTTTTAGGGTTTAGGGTAATGCAGTCGTGTTTGGGTAGTGCAGTGGGTCATGCGGGGGGTAGTGTTTTAGGGTTTAGGGTAGTGCAGTGGTCTTTGGGTAGTGTAGGGGGTCATGCTGGGGGTAGTGTTTTAGGGTTTAGGGTTGTGAAGTAGGGTAGTGCAGTGGTGTTTGTGTAGTGTAGGGTATCATGATGGGGGTAGTGTTTTAGGGTTTAGGGTAGTGCAGTGGTGTTTTTGTAGTATTGGGGGTAGTTCTAGGGGTAGTGTTTTAGGGTTTAAGGTAGTGCAGTGGTTTTTGGGTAGTGTAGGGGTAGTGCTGAGAGTAGTGTTTTAGGGTTTAGGGTAGTGCGGTGATGTTTGGGTAGTGTAAGGGGTCGTGCTGGTGGTAGTGTTTTAGGGTTTAGGGTAGCGCAGTTGTTTTCTGTGTAGTGTAGGGATCGTGCTGGGGTAGTGTTTTAGGGTTTAGGGTAGTGCAGTTGTGTTTGTATGGTGTAGGGGTTGTGCTGGGGTAAGTGTTATTGGGTTTAGGGTAGTGCAGTGGTGTTTGTGTAGTGTAGGGGGTCGTGCTGTGGGTAGTGTTTTACTGTGTAGGGTAGTGCAGTGGTATTGGTGTAGTGTAGGGGGTTGTGCTGGGGTAGATGTAGGGTTTAGGGTAGTTCAGTGTGTTTGGGTAGTGTAGGGGATCGTGCTAGGAGTAATGGTTTAGGGTAGTTCAGTGGTGTTTGGGTAGTGTAGGGGGTCATGCTGGGGGTAGTGTTTTAGGGTTTGGGATAGTGCAGTGGTGTTTGGGTAGCATAGGGGGTAGTGCTGGGGGTAGTGTTTTACGTTTTAGGGTGGTACGGTGGTGTTTGTGTAGTATAGGGGGTTGAGTTTTAGGGTTTAGGGTAGTGCAGTTGTGTTTGGGTCGTACTGGGGGTTCGTACTGGGGGTAGTGCTTTTTGGATTAGTTTAGTGCAGTTCTGTTTGGGTAGTGAAGAGGGTCATGCTGAGGTTAGTGTTTTAGGGTTTAGGGTATTACAGTGGTGTTTGTGTAGTGTAGGGGGTCGTGCTTGGGGTAGTGTTTTAGGGTTTAGGGTAGTGCAGTGGTGTTTGTTTAGTACAGCGGTTCATGCTGGGGGTAGTGTTTTAGGGTTTAGGGTAGTGCAGTTGTATTTGTGTAGTATAAGGGTTCATGCTGGCGTAGTGTTTTAGGGTTTAGGGTAGTGCAGTGGTGTTTTGGTAGAATAGGGGGTCATGCTGGGGGTAGTGTTTTAGGGTTCAGGGTAGTGCAGTGGTGTTTGTGTTGTGTAAGGGGTCTTGCTGTGGGTAGTGTTTAAAGGTTTAGGGTATTGCAATAGTGTTTGTGTGGTGTAGGGGGTCATGCTGGGGGTAGTGTTTTAGGGTTTAGGGTAGTGCAGTGGTGTGTGTGTAGTGTAGGGGGTAATGTTAGGGGTAGATTTCGAGTTAAGGGTAATGCAGTGGTGTTTGGGTAGTGTTGGGGGTCGTGCTGCAGGTAGTTTTTTAGGTTTTAGGGCAGTGCAGTGGTGTTTGTATAGTGTAGGGGATCATGCTGGGGGTAGTGTTTGAGGGTTTAGGGCAGTGCAGTGGTGTTTTGGTAGTGTAGGGGGTCGTGCTGGGGTAGTGTTTTAGGGTTTAGGACAGTGCAGTAGTGTTTCTGTAGTGTAGGGGTCATGCTGGGGGTAGTGTTTTAGTGTTTAGGGTAGTGCAGTGGTGTTTGTGTAGTGTAAGGGGTCACGCTGGGGGTAGTGTTTAGGGTTTAGGGTAATGCAGTGATGTTTCTGTAGTGTAGGGGGTCATGCTGGGGGTAGTGTTTTAGGGTGTAGGGTAGTGCAGTGATGTTTGTGTAGTTTAGGGGGTTGTGCTGGGGTAGATGTAGGGTTTAGGGTAGTGCAATGGTGTTTGTGTAGTGAAGGGGGTCGTACTGGGGTAGATTTAGGGTTTAGGATAGTGCAGTGATGTTTGGGTAGTGTAGGGGGTCGTGCTGGGGGTAGGGTTTTAGGGAGTAGGGCGGTGCAGTGGTGTTTGGATAGTGTAAGGGGTCATGCTGGGGGTAGTGTTGTAGGGTTTAGGGTAGTGCAGTAGGGTAGTGCAGGGGTGTTTATGTAGTGTAGGGGGGTCATGCTGGGGGTAGTGTTTTAGGGTTTAGAGTAGTGCAGTTGTGTTTGGGTAGTGTAGGGGGTATTGCTGGTGGTAGTGTTTTAGGATTTAGAGTAGTGCCGTGGCATTTGTGTAGTGTAGAGGGTCATGCTGAGGGTAGTGTTTTAGGGTTTAGGGTAGTGCAGTGGTGTTGGGTAGTGTAGGGGGGTAATGCTGTTGGTAGTGTTTTACGGTTTAGAGTAGTGCAGTGGGGTTTGTGTAGTATTGGGGTAGTTCTGGGGGTAGTGTTTTAGGGTTTAGGGTAGTGCAGTGGTGTTGTGGTAGTGTAGTGGGTCATGCTGGGGGTAGTGTTTTAGGGTTTAGGGTAGTGCAGTGGTATTTGGATAGTGTAGGTGGTCATGCTGGGGGCAGTGTTTTAGGGTTTAGGGTGGTGCCAGGGTGTTTGTGTAGTGTAGGGGGTAATGCTGGAGGTAGTGTTTTAGGGTTTAGGGTAGTGCGGTTGTGTGTGGGTTGTGTAGGGGTTACTGCTGAGGGTAGTGTTTTAGGGTTTAGGGTAGTGCAGTGGTGTTGTGGTAGTGTAGTGGGTCATGCTGGGGGTAGTGTTTTAGGGTTTAGGGTAGTGCAGTGGTATTTGGATAGTGTAGGTGGTCATACTGAGGGTAGTTTTTTAGGGTTTATTGTAGTACAGTAGAGTAGTGCAGTGGTGTGTGTGTATTGTAGGGGGTCATGCTGGAGGTAGTGTTTTAGGGTTTAGGGTAGAGCAGTGGTGTTTGTGTAGTGTAGGGGGTCAAGCTGAGGGTAGTGTTTTAGGGTTTAGGGTAGTGCAGTGGTGTTGGGTAGTGTAGTGGGGTACTGATGTTGGTAGTGTTTTACGGTTTAGGGTAGTGCAGTGGGGTTGTGGTTGTGTAGTGGGTCATACTGGGGATAGTGTTTTAGGGTTTAGGGTAGTGCAGTGGTGTTTGTGTAGTGTAAGGGTCAAGCTGGGGGCATTGCTTTAGGGTTTAGGGTAGTGCAGTGGTGTTTGTGTAGTATTGGGGGTAGCGTTTAAGGGTTTAGGGTATTGCAGTAGTGTTTTTATAGTGTAGGGGGTCATGCTGGGGGTAGTGGTTTAGGGTTTAGGGTAGTGACGTAGTGTTTGTGTAGTGTAGTGGGTAGTGGTTTAGGGTTTAGTGTAGTGCCATGTTGTTTGTGTAGTGTAGGGGGTTATGCTGGGGGTAGTATTTTAGAGTTTAGTGTAGTGCAGTGGTTGTTGTGTTGTGTAGTGGGTCATGTTTTAGGGTTTAGGGTAGTGCAGTGGTGTTTGGGTAGTGTAGGGGGTCATGCTGGGGGTAGTGTTTTTGGGTTTAGGGTAGTGCAGTTGTGTTTGGGTAGTGAAGGGTATCTTGCTGGGGATAGTGTTTTAGGGTTTAGGGTAGTACAGTGGTGTTTGTGTTGTGCAGGGGGTCGTGCTTGGGGTAGAGTTTTAGGGTTAAGGGTAGTGTAGTGGTGTTTGTGTAGTATAGGTGTTCAGGCTGTGGGTAATGTTTTAGGGTTTTGGGTAGTGCAGTAGTGTTTGTGTAGTATAGGTGTTCATGCTGGGGTAGTGTTTTAGGGTTTAGGGTAGTGCAGTGGTGTTTGTGTAGTGTAGGGGGTCATGCTGTGGGTAGATTTAGGGTTTAGGGTAGTGCAGTGGTGTTTGTGTAGTTATAGGGGATCACGCTGGGGGGAGTGTTTTAGTGTTTTGGGTAGTGCAGTGGTGTTTGTGTAATATAGGGTGTCATGCTGGGGGTAGTGTTTTAGGGTTTAGGGTACTGCAGTGGTTTTTGTGTAGTGTAGGGGGTTGTACTATGGTAGATTTAGGGTTTAGGAAGTGCAGTGGTGTTTGGCTAGTGTAGGGGGTTGCGCTGGGGGTAGGGTTTTAGGGTTTAGGGCAGTGCAGTGGTGTTTGGGTAGTGTTTGGGGATCGTGATGGTGGAAGTGTTTTAGGGCTTAGGGCAGCGCAGTGGTGTTTGGGTAGTATAGGGGGTCGTACTGGGGCTAGTCTTTTAGGGCAGTGCAGAGGTGTTTCTGTAGTGTAGGAGGTCGTGCTGGGGTAGTGTTTTAGGGTTTAGAGTAGAGCAGTGGTGATTGGGTAGTGTAGGGGGATGTGTTTTAGTGTTTAGGGTAATGCAGTGATGTTTGGGTAGTGTAGGGGGTCGTGCTGGGAGTAGTGTTTTAGATTTTAGGGTAGAGCAGTGGTGTTTGTGTAGTGTAGAGGGTCGTGTTTTAGGGTTTTGGGTAATGCAATGGTGTTTGGGTAGTGCAGTGGGTCATGCGGGGGGTAGTGTTTTAGGGTTTAGGGTAGTGCAGTGGTCTTTGGGCAGTGTAGGGGGTCATGCTGGGGTAGTGTTTTAGGGTTTAGGGTTGTGCAGTAGGGTAGTGCAGTGGTGTTTGTGTAGTGTAGGGTATCATGCTGGGGTAGTGTTTTAGGGTTTAGGGTAGTGCAGTTGTGTTTGTGTAGTGTAGGGGGTCATGCTGGGGTCAGTGTTTTAGGGTTTAGGGTAGTGCAGTGGTGTTGGGTAGTGTAGGGGGTACTGCTGGTGGTATTGTTTTAGAGTTTAGGGTAGTGCAGTGATGTTTGTGTAGTATAGGGGTTCATGCTGGCGTAGTGTTTTAAGGTTTAGGGTAGTACAGTGGTGTTTTGGTAGTATAGGGGGTCATGCTGGGGGTAGTGTTTTAGGGTTTAGGGCAGCGCAGTGGGGTTTGGGTAGTGTAGGGGGTTGTGCTGGGGTAGTGTTTTAGGGTTCAGGACAGTGCAGTAGTGTTTGTGTAGTGTAGGGGGTCATGCCGGTGGTTGTGTTTTAGGGTTTAGGGCTGTGCAGTGGTGTTTGGTTATTTTAGGGGGTTGTGCTGGGGGTAGTGTTTTAGCGTTTAGGGTAGTGCAGTGGTGCTTGTGTAGTGTAGGGGGACACGCTGGGTGTAGTGTTTTAGGGTTTAGGGTAGTGCAGTGGTGTTTGGGTAGTGTAGGGAGTCATGCTGGTGGTAGTGTTTTTGGATTTAGGGTCGTGCAGTGGTGTTTGTGTAGTGTAGGGGGTCATGCTGGGGGTAATGTTTTAGGGTGTAGGGTAGTGCAGTTGTGTTTGTGTAGTGTAGGGGGTTGTGCTGGGGGTAGATGTAGGGTTTAAGGTAGTGCACTGGTGTTTGTGTATTGTAAGGGCTTTTACTGGGGTAGATTTAGGGTTTAGTATAGTGCAGTGATGTTAGGGTAGTGTAGGGGGTCGTGCTGGGGGTAGGGTTTTAGGGATTATGGAAGTGCAGTGGTGTTTGTGTTTTGTACGGGGTCGTGCTGGGGGTAGTGTTTTAGGCTTTAGGGTAGTGCAGTGATGTTTGTGTAGTGTAGGTGGTCGTGTTTTAGGGTAGTGCAGTGGAGTTTGGGTACTTTAGGGGGTCGTGCTGGGAGTAATGTTTTATGGTTGAGGGTATTGAAGTGATGTTTGTGCAATGTAGGGGGTTGTGCAGGGGGTAGATTTAGGGTTAAGGGTAGTGCAGTGGAGCCTGGTTTGTGTCATGGGTCATGTTTTAGGGTTTAGGTAATGCAGTGGTGTTTGGGTAGTGTAGGGGTCGTGCTGGGGGTAGTGTTTTAGGGTTTAGGGTAGTACAGTGGTGTTTGTGTTGTGTAGGGGGTAATGCTGGGTGTAGATTTAGGGTTAAGGGTAATGCAGTGGTGTTTGGGTACTGTAGGGGGTCGTGCTGCAGGCAGTGTTTTAGTTTTTAGGGCAGTGCAGTGGTGCTTGTGTTGTGTAGGGGGTCATGCTGGGGGTAGTGTTTTAGGGTTTAGGGCAGCGCAGTGGGGTTTGGGTAGTGTAGGGGGTTGTGCTGGGGTAGTGTTTTAGGGTTCAGGACAGTGCAGTAGTGTTTGTGTAGTGTAGGGGGTCATGCCGGTGGTTGTGTTTTAGGGTTTAGGGCAGTGCATTGGTGTTTGGTTATTTTAGGGGGTTGTGCTGGGGGTAGTGTTTTAGCGTTTAGGGTAGTGCAGTGGTGCTTGTGTAGTGTAGGGGGACACGCTGGGTGTAGTGTTTTAGGGTTTAGGGTAGTGCAGTGGTGTTTGGGTAGTGTAGGGAGTCATGCTGGTGGTAGTGTTTTTGGATTTAGGGTTGTGCAGTGGTGTTTGTGTAGTGTAGGGGGTCATGCTGGAGGTAGTGTTTTAGGGTGTAGGGTAGTGCAGTTGTGTTTGTGTAGTGTATGGGGTTGTGCTGGGGGTAGATGTAGGGTATAAGGTAGTGCACTGGTGTTTGTGTATTGTAAGGGCTTTTACTGGGGTAGATTTAGGGTTTAGTATAGTGCAGTGATGTTAGGGTAGTGTAGGGGGTCGTGCTGGGGGTAGGGTTTTAGGGATTACGGAAGTGCAGTGGTGTTTGTGTTGTGTAGGGGGTCGTGCTGGGGGTAGTGTTTTAGGCTTTAGGGTAGTGCAGTGGTGTTTGTGTAGTGTAGGTGGTCGTGTTTTAGGGTAGTGCAGTGGTGTTTGGGTACTTTAGGGGGTCGTGCTGGGAGTAATGTTTTATGGTTGAGGGTGTTGAAGTGATGTTTGTGCAATGTAGGGGGTTGTGCAGGGGGTAGATTTAGGGTTAAGGGTAGTGCAGTGGAGCCTGGTTTGTGTAATGGGTCATGTTTTAGGGTTTAGGTAGTGCAGTGGTGTTTGGGTAGTGTAGGGGTCGTGCTGGGGGTAGTGTTTTTGGTTTTAGGGTTGTGCAGTTGTGTTTGGGAAGTGAAGGGTGTCGTGCTGGGGGTAGTGTTTTAGGGTTTAGGGTAGTACAGTGGTGTTTGTGTTGTGTAGGGGTTCATGCTGGGGTAGTGTTTTAGGGCTTTGGGTAGTGCAGTAGTGTTTGTGTAGTATAAGGGTTCATGCTGGGGTAGTGTTTTAGGGTTTAGGGTAGTGCAGCGGTGTTTGTGTAGTGTAGGGGGTCTTGCTGTGGGTTGTGTTTTAGGGTTTAGGGTAGTGCAGTTGTGTTTGTGTAGAGTAGGGGGTCAAGCTGGGGATAGTGGTTTAGAGTTTAGGGCAGTGCAGTGGTATTTGTGTAGTGTATGGGGTCATGCTGGGGTAGTGTTTTAGGACAGTGCAGTGGTGTTTGGGTAATGTAGAGTGTCGTGCTGGGGGTAGTGTTTTAGGTTTTAGAGTAGTGCAGTTGTGTTTGTGTAGAGTAGGGGGTCAAGCTGGGGGTAGTGTTTTAGAGTTTAGGGCAGTGCAGTGGTGTTTGTGTAGCGTAGGGGTCATGCCGGGGGTAGTGTTTTAGAGTTGAGGGCAGTTCAGAGGTGTTTGGGTTTTGTAAGGGGGTGTGCTGGGAGTAGTGTTTTAGCGTTTAGTGTACTGCAGTGGTGTTTGGGTAGTGTAGGGTGTCATGCTGTGGGTAGACTTAGGGTTTAGGGTAGTGCAGTGGTGTTTGTGTAGTATAGGGGGTCACACTGAGGGTAGTGTTTTAGTGTTTAGGGTACTGCAGTGGTGTTTAGGTAGTGTAGGGGGTCATGCTCGAGGTAGTGTTTTAGTGTTTAGGGTAGTGCAGTGGTGTTTGTGTAGTATAGGGGCTCATGCTGGGGGTAGTGTTTTAGGGTTTAGGGCAGTGCAGTGGTGCTTGTGTAGTGTAAAGGGACATTCTGGAGCAGTGTTTTAGGGTTTAGGATAGTGCAGTGGTGTTTGGGTGTTGTAGGGGGTCATGCTGGGGGTAGGGTTGTAGGGTTTAGGGCAGTACAGTGGTGTTTGGGGATCGTCATGGAGGAAGTGTTTTAGGGCTTAGGGCAGCGCAGTGGTGTTTGGGTAGTGTAGAGGGTTGTGCTGGGGTAGTGTTTTAGGGCAGTGCAGATGTGTTTGTGTAATGTAGGAGGTCGTGCTGGGGTAGTGTTTAGGGTTTAGAGTAGAACAGTGGTGCTTGTGTAGTGTAGGGGGACGTGTTTTAGTGTTTAGGTTAATGCAGTGGTGTTTGGGTAGTGCAGGCGGTTGTGCGGGGGTTGTGTTTTAGGGTTTAGGGTAGTGCAGTGGTCTTTGGGTAGTGTAGGGGTTCATGCTGGGGGTAGTGTTTTAGGGTTTAGGGTAGTGCAGTAGGGTAGTGCAGTGGTGTTTGTATAGTGTAGGGTATCATGCTGGGGGTAGTGTTTTAGGGTTTTGGGTAGTGCAGTTGTGTTTGTGTAGTGTAGGGGGTCATGCTGGGGATAAGTGTTTTAGGGTTTAGGGTAGTGCAGTGGTGTTGGGTAGTGTAGGGGTACTGCTGGTGGTATTGTTTTAGAGTTTGGGGTAGTGCAGTGGTGTTTGTGTACTATTGGGGGTAGTTCTAGGGTTAGTGTTTTAGGGTTTAGGGTAGTGCAGTGGTGTTTGGGTAGTGTAGGGGTAGTGCTGAGAGTAGTGTTTTAGGGTTTAGGGTAGTGCAGTGATGTTTGGCTAGTGTAAGGGGTCGTACTGGGGGTAATGTTTTAGGGTTTAGGGTAGTGCAGTGGTGTTTGTGTAGTGTAGGGATCGTGCTGGGGTAGTTTTTTAGGGTTTAGGGTAGTGCAGTGTTGTTTGTATGGTGTAGAGGTTGTGCTGGGGTAAGTGTTTTTGGTTTTAGGGTAGTGCAGTGGTGTTTGTGTAGTGTAGGGGGTCGTGCTGGGGGTAGTGTTTTAAGGTGTAGGGTAGTGCAGTGGTATTGGTGTAGTGTAGGGGGTTGTGCTGGGATAGATGTAGGGTTTAGGGTAGTTCAGTGGTGTTTGGGTAGTG
The DNA here is from genome assembly GCF_964204655.1 of Triturus cristatus. Classification (NCBI taxonomy): domain Eukaryota; kingdom Metazoa; phylum Chordata; class Amphibia; order Caudata; family Salamandridae; genus Triturus; species Triturus cristatus. Next base: position 751,387,132 of record NC_140579.1, read on the forward strand.
TAGGGGATCGTGCTAGGGGTAATGGTTTAGGGTTTAGGGTAGTGCAGTGGTGTGTGGGTAGTGTAGGGAGTCGTGCTGGGGGTAGTGTTTTAGGGTTTGGGATAGTGCAGTGGTGTTCGGGTAGACCCCCCAGGATATAGCGGCAGGGTTTAGCAAATTTAGCGGCACTAATATGGAAATTTAGCGGCACAAATATGGAAATTTAGCGGCATTTTTGCGGCAATTTATTTTACTCATAATCTTTCATTCTCAGCCTTAAATCAATGGAAACTGTTTTGTCAGAGTATTCCGCTTTGAGATAGGCAACCTGGGATATGGAACAGAGGAAGCAGCCCATAGGTGTAGGCTGTTTCCACTTGGAAATGCATTCCTCCATTTGCTTTAGTATAGGTTCTGAGAAGCCCATAAAAGATGGGCTGGTAGCATCCCATGGGAAATGGTATTCCAGAACCTACCTTAGTGATGTAAAACATTTTTGTGGAGCAAGACACTGGTGCAGGCTGCAATCCACGCTAATCTTGGGGGAAAAAGAGAAATAACGGAAGGAGAGCTCTGTTATTTGGGCTTGGGGCCTAGAGCCAGACGATATGGAGAGGGTACAGACAGGGCAGAACCTTGGCACGCTTACTATGCCACTCATGGACCAAGTCTGACGTTATTGAAATGCCCCAGGAAGACTATACCACTGTACATGATGCTGAGGAGATTTTTAACTGGTCTCTCCCCTATATACTGACCTTTACCAATCTAAGTCTGACCTCAGGCAGGCACCCATCACCTTCCGTTTTGACACTATTAGTGAGGGGGCTCACTGTCATTATCTTGACAAGCACATATCGATTGAGGAGATTGTACTGGTGAATCGGAGCCTTCCCTCTGGCAAGGTCCCAAGGGCAAATAGTTTGATTGTGAAATTCTGGCTCCACAACTCCTAGCTGTCTGTGAGGAATCCAGGGAAACGGTCTGTCTGTCTCCCCCTTGCACTACAAGAAGCGCCAATGGTGAAATTTAAATTATGCAACCAGTCATAGTATATGACCTGTGGAATCCACTTTGGAGCAGCTGAGGAGAAACTAATAATAAAGGCACTATACAACCGTGTAATACTTCAAGGCAAATCGCGAAATCCCGGAGGGTCTGGCTAGGGCTCCGACCGTTTATGTTTTCACGAGTGAAGGGGGCGGAGGGGCACAACGTTCAATGAACGCGCGTTCAAACTATTGTCATTGTAAATGACAATGCCATTTATTTATGTTTTATAAACCAAAACATAAATAAAAGGCATTGTCATTTACAATGCCAGGAGCTGGAACTCGCGTAAATGTGAGACCTATTGCATTGCAAATGCTTGTTTTTTTACTATTCTGCTAGGGTGACAGACATTTACACAGGAAATGTATGGATGGATTTTGCTGCTTCTCTGTCCTCTCTCCACCACTTCCTTGCCGCCTGACAGTTTCCAGAGTGTGACTTCTTTTCACCTGATCTCCCCCATTGGGTTCACTGCCTGCGCGCTAAGTGTCCTGTTCTGGTCCCTTGTCTCCATGGTACCCATCACCTTGCTTCCTATAAATTACCTGCCTGTATCCCATTCTGCCCCCAAGATGGTCCCTTCCTGTTTACCTTTCCTCTAATCCCTGCTTTTATCCAGTTGCCACCTCATCAACTCATATCCTGGTCTTACCTTGTCACTTCACTTGATACCTGGAAAATGTCCTCCTCTCTTGATTTCTACCCGCGCCAGGTTCTGCCCTAAGGTGCTCGCTGCCATCCCACTCCTTCCTGCCTTTGTCCTCATCTCATCTTCCTGTACTGCCTTTTGGGCCATGATGCCCGACACCTTTCGTCCACCTGGCCCTTACTTGTGCCAACTCTGTAACCAGGAAGCTTGCCGCCTGCCCTTCTCTCGCCGGCCACCTACATTTGTCATATTGGGAAGAAGCATCTCCCCATTAAACTTAGTCACCAGCAGTTGCTGTCTGATTGTGCACATTACCGATTTCGCGGGCACTTTTGTAAATATCGCGGCATTTTTACAAAAGTGCCGATTTCGCGGCAAACCGCAAAATCGCAAAATCGCAAAATCCTGGAGGGTCTGTATAGGGGTAGTGCTGGGGGAAGTGTTTTAGGGTTTAGGGTAGTGCTGTGGTGTTTGTGTAGTGTAGGTGGTCGTGCTGGGGGTAGTGTTTTAGGTTTTAGGGTAGTGCAGTGGTGTTTGTGTAGTATAGGGGGTTGTGTTTTAGGGTTTACGGTAGTGCAGTTGTGTTTGGGTCATTTAGGGGGTCAGGCTGGGGGTAGTGTTTTTGGGATTAGGGTAGTGCAGTTCTGTTTGGGTAGTGAAGAGGGTCGTGCTGGGGATAGTGTTTTAGGGTTTAGGGTAGTGCAGTGGTCTTTGGGTAGTGTAGGGGTTCATGCTGGGGGTAGTGTTTTAGGGTTTAGGGTAGTGCAGTAGGGTAGTGCAGTGGTGTTTGTATAGTGTAGGGTATCATGCTGGGGGTAGTGTTTTAGGGTTTTGGGTAGTGCAGTTGTGTTTGTGTAGTGTAGGGGGTCATGCTGGGGATAAGTGTTTTAGGGTTTAGAGTAGTGCAGTGGTGTTGGGTAGTGTAGGGGTACTGCTGGTGGTATTGTTTTAGAGTTTGGGGTAGTGCAGTGGTGTTTGTGTAGTATTGGGGGTAGTTCTAGGGGTAGTGTTTTAGGGTTTAGGGTAGTGCAGTGGTGTTTGGGTAGTGTATGGGTAGTGTTGAGAGTAGTGTTTTAGGGTTTAATGTAGTGCAGTGATGTTTGGCTTGTGTAAGGGGTCGTACTGGGGGTAATGTTTTAGGGTTTAGGGTAGTGCAGTGGTGTTTGTGTAGTGTAGGGATCGTGCTGGGGTAGTGTTTTAGGGTTTAGGGTAGTGCAGTGTTGTTTGTATGGTGTAGAGGTTGTGCTGGGGTAAGTGTTTTTGGTTTTAGGGTAGTGCAGTGGTGTTTCTGTAGTGTAGGGGGTCGTGCTGGGGGTAGTTTTTTAAGGTGTAGGGTAGTGCAGTGGTATTGGTGTAGTGTAGGGGGTTGTGCTGGGATAGATGTAGGGTTTAGGGTAGTTCAGTGGTGTTTGGGTAGTGTAGGGGATCGTGCTAGGGGTAATGGTTTAGGGTTTAGGGTAGTGCAGTGGTGTGTGGGTAGTGTAGGGGGTCGTGCTGGGGGTAGTGTTTTAGGGTTTAGGATAGTGCAGTGGTGTTCGGGTAGACCCCCCAGGATATAGCGGCAGGGTTTAGCAAATTTAGCGGCACTAATATGGAAATTTAGCGGCACAAATATGGAAATTTAGCGGCATTTTTGCGGCAATTTATTTTACTCATAATCTTTCATTCTCAGCCTTAAATCAATGGAAACTGTTTTATCAGAGTATTCCGCTTTTGAAATAGGCAACCTGGGATATGGAACAGAGGAAGCAGCCCATAGGTGAAGGCTGTTTCCCCTTGGAAATGCATTCCTCCATTTGCTTTAGTATAGGTTCTGAGAAGCCCATAAAAGATGGGCTGGTAGCATCCCATGGGAAATGGTATTCCAGAACCTACCTTAGTGATGTAAAACATTTTTGTGGAGCAAGACACTGGTGCAGGCTGCGATCCACGCTAATCTTGGGGGAAAAAGAGAAATAACGGAAGGAGAGCTCTGTTATTTGGGCTTGGGGCCTAGAGCCAGACGATATGGAGAGGGTACAGACAGGGCAGAACCTTGGCACGCTTACTATGCCACTCATGGACCAAGTCTGACGTTATTGAAATGCCCCAGGAAGACTATACCACTGTACATGATGCTGAGGAGATTTTTAACTGGTCTCTCCCCTATATACTGACCTTTACCAATCTAAGTCTGGCCTCAGGCAGGCACCCATCACCTTCCGTTTTGACACTATTGGTGAGGGGGCTCACTGTCATTATCTTGACAAGCACATATCGATTGAGGAGATTGTACTGGTGAATCGGAGCCTTCCCTCTGGCAAGGTCCTAAGGGCAAATGGTTTGATTGTGAAATTCTGGCTCCACAACTCCTAGCTGTCTGTGAGGAATCCAGGGAAACGGTCTGTCTGTCTCCCCCTTGCACTACAAGAAGCGCCAATGGTGAAATTTAAATTATGCAACCAGTCATAGTATATGACCTGTGGAATCCACTTTGGAGCAGCTGAGGAGAAACTAATAATAAAGGCACTATACAACCGTGTAATACTTCAAGGCAAATCGCGAAATCCCGGAGGGTCTGGCTAGGGCTCCGACCGTTTATGTTTTCACGAGTGAAGGGGGCGGAGGGGCACAACGTTCAATGAACGCGCGTTCAAACTATTGTCATTGTAAATGACAATGCCATTTATTTATGTTTTATAAACCAAAACATAAATAAAAGGCATTGTCATTTACAATGCCAGGAGCTGGAACTCGCGTATATGTGAGACCTATTGCATTGCAAATGCTTGTTTTTTTACTATTCTGCTAGGGTGACAGACATTTACACAGGACATGTATGGATGGATTTTGCTGCTTCTCTGTCCTCTCTCCACCACTTCCTTGCCGCCTGACAGTTTCCAGAGTGTGACTTCTTTTCACCTGATCTCCCCCATTGGGTTCACTGCCTGCGCGCTAAGTGTCCTGTTCTGGTCCCTTGTCTCCATGGTACCCATCACCTTGCTTCCTATAAATTACCTGCCTGTATCCCATTCTGCCCCCAAGATGGTCCCTTCCTGTTTACCTTTCCTCTAATCCCTGCTTTTATCCAGTTGCCACCTCATCAACTCATATCCTGGTCTTACCTTGTCACTTCACTTGATACCTGGAAAATGTCCTCCTCTCTTGATTTCTACCCGCGCCAGGTTCTGCCCTAAGGTGCTCGCTGCCATCCCACTCCTTCCTGCCTTTGTCCTCATCTCATCTTCCTGTACTGCCTTTTGGGCCATGATGCCCGACACCTTTCGTCCACCTGGCCCTTACTTGTGCCAACTCTGTAACCAGGAAGCTTGCCGCCTGCCCTTCTCTCGCCTGCCACCTACATTTGTCATATTGGGAAGAAGCATCTCCCCATTAAACTTAGTCACCAGCAGTTGCTGTCTGATTGTGCACATTACCGATTTCGCGGGCACTTTTGTAAAAATCGCGGCATTTTTACAAAAGTGCCGATTTCGCGGCAAACCGCAAAATCGCAAAATCGCAAAATCCTGGAGGGTCTGTATAGGGGTAGTGCTGGGGGAAGTGTTTTAGGGTTTAGGGTAGTGCTGTGGTGTTTGTGTAGTGTAGGTGGTCGTGCTGGGGGTAGTGTTTTAGGTTTTAGGGTAGTGCAGTGGTGTTTGTGTAGTATAGGGGGTTGTGTTTTAGGGTTTACGGTAGTGCAGTTGTGTTTGGGTCATTTAGGGGGTCAGGCTGGGGGTAGTGTTTTTGGGATTAGGGTAGTGCAGTTCTGTTTGGGTAGTGAAGAGGGTCGTGCTGGGGATAGTGTTTTAGGGTTTAGGGTAGTGCAGTGGTCTTTGGGTAGTGTAGGGGTTCATGCTGGGGGTAGTGTTTTAGGGTTTAGGGTAGTGCAGTAGGGTAGTGCAGTGGTGTTTGTATAGTGTAGGGTATCATGCTGGGGGTAGTGTTTTAGGGTTTTGGGTAGTGCAGTTGTGTTTGTGTAGTGTAGGGGGTCATGCTGGGGATAAGTGTTTTAGGGTTTAGAGTAGTGCAGTGGTGTTGGGTAGTGTAGGGGTACTGCTGGTGGTATTGTTTTAGAGTTTGGGGTAGTGCAGTGGTGTTTGTGTAGTATTGGGGTAGTTCTAGGGGTAGTGTTTTAGGGTTTAGGGTAGTGCAGTGATGTTTGGGTAGTGTAGGGGTAGTGCTGAGAGTAGTGTTTTAGGGTTTAATGTAGTGCAGTGATGTTTGGCTTGTGTAAGGGGTCGTACTGGGGGTAATGTTTTAGGTTTTAGGGTAGTGCAGTGGTGTTTGTGTAGTGTAGGGATCGTGCTGGGGTAGTGTTTTAGGGTTTAGGGTAGTGCAGTGTTGTTTGTATGGTGTAGAGGTTGTGCTGGGGTAAGTGTTTTTGGTTTTAGGGTAGTGCAGTGGTGTTTCTGTAGTGTAGGGGGTCGTGCTGGGGGTAGTGTTTTAAGGTGTAGGGTAGTGCAGTGGTATTGGTGTAGTGTAGGGGGTTGTGCTGGGATAGATGTAGGGTTTAGGGTAGTTCAGTGGTGTTTGGGTAGTGTAGGGGATCGTGCTAGGGGTAATGGTTTAGGGTAGTGCAGTGGTGTGTGGGTAGTGTAGGGGGTCGTGCTGGGGGTAGTGTTTTAGGGTTTAGGATAGTGCAGTGGTGTTCGGGTAGACCCCCCAGGATATAGCGGCAGGGTTTAGCAAATTTAGCGGCACTAATATGGAAATTTAGCGGCACAAATATGGAAATTTAGCGGCATTTTTGCGGCAATTTATTTTACTCATAATCTTTCATTCTCAGCCTTAAATCAATGGAAACTGTTTTATCAGAGTATTCCGCTTTTGAAATAGGCAACCTGGGATATGGAACAGAGGAAGCAGCCCATAGGTGAAGGCTGTTTCCACTTGGAAATGCATTTCTCCATTTGCTTTAGTATAGGTTCTGAGAAGCCCATAAAAGATGGGCTGGTAGCATCCCATGGGAAATGGTATTCCAGAACCTACCTTAGTGATGTAAAACATTTTTGTGGAGCAAGACACTGGTGCAGGCTGCGATCCACGCTAATCTTGGGGGAAAAAGAGAAATAACGGAAGGAGAGCTCTGTTATTTGGGCTTGGGGCCTAGAGCCAGACGATATGGAGAGGGTACAGACAGGGCAGAACCTTGGCACGCTTACTATGCCACTCATGGACCAAGTCTGACGTTATTGAAATGCCCCAGGAAGACTATACCACTGTACATGATGCTGAGGATATTTTTAACTGGTCTCTCCCCTATATACTGACCTTTACCAATCTAAGTCTGACCTCAGGCAGGCACCCATCACCTTCCGTTTTGACACTATTGGTGAGGGGGCTCACTGTCATTATCTTGACAAGCACATATCGATTGAGGAGATTGTACTGGTGAATCGGAGCCTTCCCTCTGGCAAGGTCCCAAGGGCAAATGGTTTGATTGTGAAATTCTGGCTCCACAACTCCTAGCTGTCTGTGAGGAATCCAGGGAAACGGTCTGTCTGTCTCCCCCTTGCACTACAAGAAGCGCCAATGGTGAAATTTAAATTATTCAACCAGTCATAGTATATGACCTGTGGAATCCACTTTGGAGCAGCTGAGGAGAAACTAATAATAAAGGCACTATACAACCGTGTAATACTTCAAGGCAAATCGCGAAATCCCGGAGGGTCTGGCTAGGGCTCCGACCGTTTATGTTTTCACAAGTGAAGGGGGCGGAGGGGCACAACGTTCAATGAACGCGCGTTCAAACTATTGTCATTGTAAATGACAATGCCATTTATTTATGTTTTATAAACCAAAACATAAATAAAAGGCATTGTCATTTACAATGCCAGGAGCTGGAACTCGCGTAAATGTGAGACCTATTGCATTGCAAATGCTTGTTTTTTTACTATTCGGCTAGGGTGACAGACATATACACAGGACATGTATGGATGGATTTTGCTGCTTCTCTGTCCTCTCTCCACCACTTCCTTGCCGCCTGACAGTTTCCAGAGTGTGACTTCTTTTCACCTGATCTCCCCCATTGGGTTCACTGCCTGCGCGCTAAGTGTCCTGTTCTGGTCCCTTGTCTCCATGGTACCCATCACCTTGCTTCCTATAAATTACCTGCCTGTATCCCATTCTGCCCCCAAGATGGTCCCTTCCTGTTTACCTTTCCTCTAATCCCTGCTTTTATCCAGTTGCCACCTCATCAACTCATATCCTGGTCTTACCTTGTCACTTCACTTGATACCTGGAAAATGTCCTCCTCTCTTGATTTCTACCCGCGCCAGGTTCTGCCCTAAGGTGCTCGCTGCCATCCCACTCCTTCCTGCCTTTGTCCTCATCTCATCTTCCTGTACTGCCTTTTGGGCCATGATGCCCGACACCTTTCGTCCACCTGGCCCTTACTTGTGCCAACTCTGTAACCAGGAAGCTTGCCGCCTGCCCTTCTCTCGCCTGCCACCTACATTTGTCATATTGGGAAGAAGCATCTCCCCATTAAACTTAGTCACCAGCAGTTGCTGTCTGATTGTGCACATTACCGATTTCGCGGGCACTTTTGTAAAAATCGCGGCATTTTTACAAAAGTGCCAATTTCGCGGCAAACCGCAAAATCGCAAAATAGCAAAATCCTGCAGGGTCTGTATAGGGGTAGTGCTGGGGGAAGTGTTTTAAGGTTTAGGGTAGTGCTGTGGTGTTTGTGTAGTGCAGGTGGTCGTGCTGGGGGTAGTATTTTAGGTTTTAGGGTAGTGCAGTGGTGTTTGTGTAGTATAGGGGGTTGTGTTTTAGGGTTTACGGTAGTGCAGTTGTGTTTGGGTCGTTTAGGGGGTCAGGCTGGGGGTAGTGTTTTTGGGATTAGGGTAGTGCAGTTCTGTTTGGGTAGTGAAGAGGGTCGTGCTGGGGATAGTCTTTCAGGGTTTAGGGTAGCACAGTGGTGTTTGTGTAGTGTAGGGGGTTGTGCTTGGGGTAGTGTTTTAGGGTTTAGGGTAGTGCAGTGGTGTTTGTTTAGTATAGGGGTTCACGCTGGGGGTGGTGTTTTAGGGTTTAGGGTAGTGCAGTGGTATTTTGGTAGTATAGGGGGTCATGCTGGGAGTAGTGTTTTAGGGTTTAGAGTAGAGCAGTGGTGCTTGTGTAGTGTAGGGGGACGTGTTTTATTATTTCGGGTAATGCAGTGATGTTTGGGTAGTGTAGGGGGTCGTGCTGGGAGTTGTGTTTTAGATTTTAGGGTAGAGCAGTGGTGTTTGTGTAGTGTAGAGGGTTGTGTTTTAGGGTTTAGGGTAATGCAGTGGTGTTTGGGTAGTGCAGTGGGTCGTGCGGGGGGTAGTGTTTTAGGGTTTAGGGTAGTGCAGTGGTCTTTCGGTAGTGTAGGGGGTCATGCTGGGGGTAGTGTTTTAGGGTTTAGGGTAGTGCAGTAGGGTAGTGCAGTGGTGTTTGTGTAGTGTAGGGTATCATGCTCGGGGTAGTAATTTAGGGTTTAGGGTACTGCAGTGGTGTTTGTGTAGTGTAGGGGGTCGCGCTGGGGGTAGGTTTTTAGGGTTTAGGGCAGATTTAGGGTTTAGGATAGTGCAGTGGTGTTTGGCTAGTGTAGGGGGTCGCGCTGGGGGTAGGTTTTTAGGGTTTAGGGCAGTGCAGTGGTGTTTGGGTAGTGTTTGGGGATCGTGATGGTGGAAGTGTTTTATGGTTTAGGGCAGCGCAGTGGTGTTTGGGTAGTGTAGGGGGTCGTACTGGGGTAGTGTTTTAGGGCAGTGGAGAGGTGTTTGTGTAGTGTAGGATGTCATGCTGGGGTAGTGTTTTAGGGTTTAGAGTAGAGCAGTGGTGCTTGTGTAGTGTAGGGGGTCATGTTTTAGGGTTTAGGGTAATGCAGTAATGTTTGGGTAGTGTAGGGGGTCCTGCTGGGGGTAGTGTTTTAGGGTTTATGGTAGAGCAGTGGTGTTTGTGTAGTGTAGGGGGTCGTGCTGGGGGTAGTGTTTTAGGGTGTAGGGTAGTGCAGTGGTATTGGTGTAGTGTAGAGGGTTGTGCTGGGGGTAGATGTAGGGTTTAGGGTAGGGCAGTGGTGTTTGGGTAGTGTAGAGGATCGTGCTGGGGTAATGGTTTAGGGTTTAGGGTAGTGCAGTCGTATTTGGGTAGTGTAGGGGGTCGTGCTGGGGGCAGTGTTTTAGGGTTTAGGATAGTGCAGTAGTGTTTGGGTATTGTAGGGGTAGTGCTGGGGGTAGTGTTTTAGGGTTTAGGGTAGTGCCGTGGTGTTTGTGTAGTGTAGGGGGTAGTGTTTTAGGGTTTAGGGTAGTGCAGTTTTGTTTGGGACGTTTAGGGGGTCGTACTGGGGGTAATATTTTTGGGATTAGGGTAGTGCAGTTGTGTTTGGGTAGTGAAGACGGTCGTGCTGAGGGCAGTGCTTTAGGGTATAGGGGAGTACAGTGGTGTTTGTGTAGTATAGGGGGGCGTGCTTGGGGTAGTGTTTTAGGGTTTTGGGTAGTGCAGTGGTGTTTGTGTAGTATAGGGGTTCATGCTTGGGGTAGTGTTTTATGGTTTAGGGTAGTGCAGTGATGTTTGTGTAGTATAGGGGTTCATGCTGGCGTAGTGTTTTAAGGTTTTGGGTAGTGCAGTGGTGTTTTGGTAGTATGGGGGGTCATGCTGGGGGAGTGTTTTAGGGTTTAGGGTAGTGCAGTGGTGTTTGTGTAGGGTAGGGGGTCTTGCTTGGGGTAGTATATTAGGGTTGAGGGTAGTGCAGTGGTGTTTGTGTAGTGTAGGGGGTAATGCTGGGGGTACATTTAGGGTTAAGGGTAATGCAGTGGTGTTTGGGTAGTGTACGGGGTCGTGCTGCAGGCAGTGTTTTAGGTTTTAGGGCAGTGCAGTGGTGCTTGTGTTGTGTAGGGGTTCATGCTGAGGGTAGTGTTTTAGGGTTTAGGGCAGCGCAGTGGTGTTTGGGTAGTGTAGGGGGTCGTGCTGGGGGTAGTGTTTTAGGGTTTAGGACAGTGCAGTAGTGTTTGTGTAGTGTAGAGGGTCATGCCGGGGGTAGTGTTTTAGGGTTTAGGGCAGTGCAGTGGTGTTTGGGTATTGTAGGGGGTGGAGCTGGGGGTAGTGTTTTAGCATTTAGGGTATTGCAGTGGTGTTTGTGTAGTGTAGGGGGACGCGCTGGGGGTAGTGTTTCAGGGTTTAGGGTCGTGCAATGGTGTTTGTGTATTGTAAGGGGTTTTTCTGGGGTAGATTTAGGGTTTAGTATAGTGCAGTGATGTTTGGGTAGTGTAGGTGGTGGTGTTTTAGGGTAGTGCAGTGGTGTTTGGGTACTTTAGGGGGTCGTGCTGGGAGTAATGTGTTATGGTTTAGGATATTGAAGTGGTGTTTGTGCAGTGTAGGGGGTTGTGCAGGGGGTAGATTTAGGGTTTAGGGTAGTGCAGTGGAGCTTGTTTTGTGTAATGGGTCATGTTTTAGGGTTTAGGGTAGTGTAGTGGTGTTTGGGTAGTGTATGGGGGGTCGTGCTGGGGGTAGTGTTTTTGGGTTTAGGGTTGTGCAGTCGTGTTTGGGTAGTGAAGGGTGTCGTGCTGGTGGTAGTGTTTTAGGGTATAGGCTAGTACAGTGGTGTTTGTGTTGTGTAGGGGGTCGTGCTTGGGATAGAGTTTTAGGGTTAAGGGTAGTGCAGTAGTGTTTGTGTAGTGTAGGGGTTCATGCTGGGGGTAGTGTTTTAGGCTTTTGGGTAGTGCGGTAGTGTTTGTGTAGTATAAGGGTTCGTGCTGGGGTAGTGTTTTAGGGTTTAGGGTAGTGCAGTTGTGTTTGTGTAGAGTAGGGGGTCAAGCTGGGGGTAGTGTTTTAGAGTTTAGGGCAGTGCAGTGGTGTTTGTGTAGTGTAGGGGGGCATGCTGGGGGTAGTGTTTTAGGACAGTGCAATGGTGTTTGGGTAATGTAGAGGGTCGTGCTGGGGGTAGTGTTTTAGGGTTTAGGGCAGTGCAGTTGTTTTTGTGTAGTGTAGGGGGTCATGCCGGGGTTAGTGTTTTAGGGTTGAGGGCAGTTCAGTGGTGTTTGGGTATTGTAGGGGGGTGTGCTGGGGTAGTGTTTTAGCGTTTAGTGTACTGCAGTGGAGTTTGGGTAGTGTAGGGTGTCATGCTGTGGGTAGATTTAGGGCTAAGGGTTGTGCAGTGGTGTTTGTGTAGTGTAGGGGGTCAAACTGAGGGTAGTGTTTTAGTGTTTAGGGTACTGCAGTGGTGTTTAGGTAGTGTAGGGGGTCATGCTGGAGGTAGTGTTTTAGTGTTTAGGGTAGTGCAGTGGTGTTTGTGTAGTATAGGGGTCATGCTGGGGGTAGTGTTTTAGGGTTTAGGGCAGTGCATTTGTGTTTGTGTAGTGTAAGGGGACGTTCTGGAGCAGTGTTTTAGGGTTTAGGGTAGTGGAGTGGTGTTTGTGTAGTGTAGGGGGTCACACTGAGGGTAGTGTTTTAGTGTTTAGGGTACTGCAGTGGTGTTTAGGTAGTGTAGGGGGTCATGCTGGAGGTAGTGTTTTAGTGTTTAGGGAAGTGCAGTGGTGTTTGTGTAGTATAGGGGGTCATGCTGGGGGTAGTGTTTTAGGGTTTAGGGTTTAGGGCAGTGAAGTTGTGTTTGTGTATTATAAGGGGACGTTCTGGAGCAATGTTTTAGGGTTTAGGGTAGTGCAGTGGTGTTTGTGTAGTGTAGAGGGTCATACTAGGGTATATTTAGGGTTTAGGATAGTGCAGTGGTGTTTGGGTGTTGTAGGGGGTCATGCTGGGGGTAGGGTTTTAGGTTTTAGGGCAGTGCAGGGATGTTTGGGGATCGTCATGGTGGAAGTGTTTTAGGGCTTAGGGCAGCGTAGTGGTGTTTGGGTAGTGTAGAGGGTTGTGCTGGGGTAGTGTTTTAGGGCAGTGCAGATGTGTTTGTGTAATGTAGGAGGTCGTGCTGGGGTAGTGTTTTAGGGTTTAGAGTAGAGCAGTGGTGCTTCTGTAGTTTAGGGGGACGTGTTTTAGTGTTTAGGGTAATGCAGTGATGTTTGGGTAGTGTAGGTGGTTGTGCTGGGAGTACTGTTTTAGGGTTTAGAGTAGAGCAGTGGTGTTTGTGTAGTGTAGAGGGTCGTGTTTTAGGGTTTAGGGTAATGCAGTGGTGTTTGGGTAGTGCAGGGGGTCGTGCTGGGGTAGTGTTTTAGGGTTTAGGGTCGTGCAGTGGTCTTTGGGTAGTGTAGGGGTTCATGCTGGGGGTAGTGTTTTAGGGTTTAGGGTAGTGCAGTAGGGTAGTGCAGTGGTGTTTGTATAGTGTAGGGTAGCATGCTGGGGGTAGTGTTTTAGGGGTTAGGGTAGGGCAGTTGTGTTTGTGTAGTGTAGGGGTTCATGCTGGGGATAGTGTTTGAGGGTTTAGGGTAGTGCACTGGTGTTGGGTAGTGTAGGGGGTACTGCTGGTGGTATTGTTTTAGAGTTTGGGGTAGTGCAGTGGTGTTTGTGTAGTATTGGGGTAGTTCTAGGGGTAGTGTTTTAGGGTTTAGGGTAGTACAGTGGTGTTTGGGTAGTGTAGGGGTAGTGCTGAGAGTAGTATTTTAGGGTTTAGGGTAGTGCAGTGATGTTTGGGTAGTGTAAGGGGTCGTGCTGGGGGTAGTGTTTTAGGGTTTAGGGTAGTGCAGTGGTGTTTGTGTAGTGTAGGGATCGTTCTGGGGTAGTGTTTTAGGGTTTAGGGTAGTGCAGTGGTGTTTGTATGGTGTAGGGGTCGTGTTTTAGGGTTTAGGGTAATGCACTGGTGTTGGGTAGTGTAGGGGGTACTGCTGGTGGTATTGTTTTAGAGTTTGGGGTAGTGCAGTGGTGTTTGTGTAGTATTGGGGTAGTTCTAGGGGTAGTGTTTTAGGGTTTAGGGTAGTACAGTGGTGTTTGGGTAGTGTAGGGGTAGTGCTGAGAGTAGTATTTTATGGTTTCGGGTAGTGCAGTGTTGTTTGGGTAATGTAGGGGGTCATGCTGGGGATAGTGTTTTAGGGTTTAGGGTAGTGCAGTAGGGTTTGTGTAGTGTAGGGGTAATGCTGGGGGTAGTGTTTTAGGGTTTCGGGTAGTGCAGGTGTGTTTGGGTAGTGTAGAGAGTACTGCTGGGGGTAGTGTTTTAGGGTAGTGCCGTGTTGTTTGTGTAGTATAGGTTGTCATGCTGGGGGAAGTGTTTTGGGGTTTAGGGTAGTGCAGTGGTGTTGGGTAGTGTATAGGGTACTGCTGTGGGTATTGTTGTAGGGTTTAGGGTAGTGCAGAGGTGTTTGTGTAGTATTGGGGGTAGTTCTAGGAGTAGTGTTTTAGGGTTTAGGGTAGTACAGTGGTGTTTGGGTAGTGTAGGGGTAGTGCTGGGAGTAGTGTTTTAGGGTTTAGGGTAGTGCAGTGGTGTTTGGATAGTGTAAGGGGTCGTGCTGGGGGTAGTGTTTTAGGATTTAGGGTAGTGGAGTGGTATTTGGGTAGTATAGGGGGTCGTGCTGGGTGTAGTGTTTTAGGGTTTAGGTTAGTGCAGTGGTGTTTGTGTGGTGTAGGGAGTCATGCTGGGGTAAGTGTTTTAGGTTTTAGGGTAGTAGAGTGGTGTTTGGGTAGTAAAGGGGGTCGGGCTGGGGGTAGTGTTTTAGGGTGTAGGGTAATGCAGTGGTATTGGTGTAGTGTAGGGGGTTGTGCCTGGGATAGATGTAGGGTTTAGGGTAGTGCAGTGGTGTTTGGGTAGTGTAGGGGATCGTGCTGGGGTAATGGTTTAGGGTTTAGGGTAGTGCAGTCGTGTTTGGGTAGTGTAGGGGGTCGTCCTGGGGTAGTGTTTTAGGGTTTAGGGTAGTGCAGTAGTTTTTGGGTAGTGTAGGGGCAGTGCTGGGGGTAGTGTTTTAGGGTTTAGGGTAGTGCTGTGGTGTTTGTGTACTATAGGGGGTAGTGTTTTAGGGTTTAGGGTAGTGCAGTTTTGTTTGGGTCGTGCTGGGGGTAGTGCTGGGGGTAGTGTTTTTGGGATTAGGATAGTGCAGTTGTGTTTGGGTAGTGAAGACGGTCGTGCTGAGGGTTGTGCTTTAGGGTTTAGGGGAGTACAGTGGTGTTTGTGTAGTGTAGGGGGCGTGCTTGGGGTAGTGTTTTAGGGTTTTGGGTAGTGCAGTGGTGTTTGTGTAGTATAGGGGTTCATGCTTGGGGTAGTGTTTTAGGGTTTAGGGTAGTGCAGTGATGTTTGTGTAGTATAGGGGCTCATGCTTTCATGATTGCATCCGAGCCCCTACTGATCCCCTGGTCAGATCATTACTTGATTCCTTTCAAGTACCTGATCTCCATGGAACCCCTAAATAGACCCCCCCCCCTCTCAAGCCCCATCCCGCCCTTGGTCTAAACTGGATACAGATGTCTGGAACAGTACACTACTATCCACCACTCCCCTTCTCGACCCAGACCCATCTGTCACAGACCACCAACTCCGCTCCTGGATCGCTAAATCCCTCGACGCAGCTCTTCCCAATAAATTGCTTCCCAGTAAAAAGCAAACATTTAAATCTCCTTGGTTTACATCTGAGCTGCGCGAACTAAGAAAGACTTGCAAAAAACTCGAGCGCCTTTGGAGAAAGGACTGGGAAACAAAGAGCAAAGGAGAGTATAAATTAGCTATGAAGCACTACAAAACTTGTTTAAAAAACACCCAAGCCTCCTATTACGAAGGTAAAATACAAGCCGCAGCCAATTCCTCTAAGGAAACCTACCGGATCATCCGTTCCCTGATGAAAGTCCCAGTTCCCCTGCCTACCATTGATCCTTCAGGCACTAGATCTAATCAATTAGCCGAGTTTTTCTCCTCCAAAATCACCAAAATTTTAAATACACTCCCTTCCCAGATCACTCCGTTGGACCCAATATCTTTTTCCACTTTCCCTGATGCTCCCTGTCTCAACTGTTTTTTTCCAGTATCTACAGAGACACTACTTACCATCTTCACCTCAATAAAAAGCGGAGCTCCCACAGATCCAGCCCCCATGAATAAATTAAAATTGGTTGCCCCCATTATTTCTCCTCTACTAACCAAACTCATCAACGCTTCTCTTACCCAAGGTATCGTTCCTACCTCTTGGAAAAGAGCCATAGTTCACGCCCTCCTGAAAAAGCCCCACCTAGATTCTTCCGATCTGGCTAACTTTAGGCCAATTTCCCTTCTTCCAGGGATTAGTAAGGTGGCAGAAAAAGTTGTGAATCAGCAACTTTCTTTTTTCTTAGAATCCATCAACCTCCTCCGCCTCTCCCAGACAGGGTTTAGACCAGGGCAGGGCACCGACACCGCCCTCCTAGCCGTGACCGAAGAAGCAAGAACTATCCTGGATTCGGGAGGATCAGTGGCAGTGATCCTCTTGGACCTAAGTGTTGCATTCAATACGGTGGACCACACCATCTTGGTCCACGTTTCTCCAGGGTAGGAGTCACTGGCTCCGCGCTGGACTGGCTTAAATCCTTTCTGGAACATAGGACCTTCGAGGTGGTTGACGGAAATGTATACTCCAGAGCGCTTCCGCTTCAGTGTGGGGTTCCTCAAGGCTCCTCCTTGAGCCCCACTCTCTTCAACGTGTACATGTCTCCCCTCGAAGATATCGTGTCACCTTGTGGAATAAAGGTAGTCATGTACGCCGACGACACTCAATTGGTCGTCTCATTAAATCAGTCAGCCAACTGTATGGAGAACCTGTCCTCATGCCTTCAGAGCATATCCACATGGATGTGTGATTCTTGCCTTAAACTTAATGGTGAGAAATTGGAGATACTGTTACTTGGCGATTCTCGTAAACTTCCCACTTCCCTTTCATGGCCGTCTTGTATGGGGATCCCTACCACCCCAAAAAAGGAAATTAAGAGCTTGGGCATTTGGTTGGACCAAGATCTCAACTTTAAAGCCCAAGCAAGGAATACAGCCGGCACCTGTTTCGGCCTTATGCGGACAGCGAGGAAGATTTTTCCCCTTATCCCTCCGCAGTCCAGAAAGCTTTTGATTCAAGGCTTGATCATTTCAAAACTGGACTATGGAAACGCCCTGTATCTAGGTGCTCCATCCTCAGTTATCAATAAATTGCAACATGTCCAGAATGCAGCCGCTAGGCTCCTCACTGGGACTAATTCTAGATGTTCCGCGCAACCTGCCCTTAAATCTCCTCACTGGCTCCCAATCCGGGAACGAATTGCCTTCAAATCTCTTTGTATTACACACAAAATGTTCCATGGCAGAGGCCCACCTATACTGAGACCTCTCATTAAGCCCCATCAATCTATCAGGCAGCTGAGGTCAAATACTCTTTCTCTGGCTAGTACCCCTTGAATAAGAAGAGCACGCTCAGGAGGCCGTCACTTTGCATTTAACCCCCCTAAGCTATGGAACGCGCTTCCTCTCTCCATCCGAACAGAAACGGACTTGCTCTCCTTCCGCAAGCGCTTGAAAACTTGATTATTTCCCTAATTGCATTGTTTCTTGACACTTTGACCCCCCCTTCCTTCCCCCCTATTGGATCAGACAGGCTAAGTCTCAGCGCTGGGACGCCCACGGGTAGCTACGCGCTTTATAAATCCAGAAAATAAAAATAAATAAATAAATGCTGGCGTAGTGTTTTAAGGTTTAGGGTAGTGCAGTGGTGTTTGTGTAGGGTAGGGGGTCTTGCTGGGGGTAGTGTATTAGGATTGAGGGTAGTGCAGTTGTGTTTGTGTAGTGTAGGGGGTAATGCTGGGGGTAGATTTACGGTTAAGGGTAATGCAGTGGTGTTTGGGTACTGTAGGGGGTCGAGCTGCAGGCAGTGTTTTAGCTTTTAGGGCAGTGCAGTGGTGCTTGTGTTGTGTAGTGGGTCATGATGGGGTAGTGTTTTAGGGTTTAGGGCAGCGCAGTGGTGTTTGGGTAGTGTAGGGGGTCGTGCTGGGGGTAGTGTTTTAGGGTTTAGGACAGTGCAGTAGTGTTTGTGTCGTGTAGGGGGTCAAGCAGGGGGTAGTGTTTTAGGGTTTAGGGCAGTGCAGTGGTGTTTGGGTATTTTAGGGGGTTGAGCTGGGGGTTGTGTTTTAGCGTTTAGGGTAGTGCAGTGGTGTTTGTGTAGTGTAGGGGGACGCGCTGGGGGTAGTGTTTTAGGGTTTAGGGTAGTGCAGTGGTGTTTGGGTAGTGTAGGGAGTCATGCTGGGGGTAGTGTTTTTGCATTTAGGGTCGTGCAGTGGTGTTTGTGTAGTGTAGGGGGTCATGCTGGGGGTAGTGTTTTAGGTTGTAGGGTAGTGCAGTTGTGTTTGTGTAGTGTAGCGGGTTGTGCTGGGGGTAGATGTAGGGTTTAAGGTAGTGCAATGGTGTTTGTGTATTGTAAGGGGTTTTACTGGGGTAGATTTAGGGTTTAGTATAGTGCAGTGATGTTTGGGTAGTGTAGGGGGTCGTGCTGGGGGTAGGGTTTTAGGGATTAGGGAAGTGCAGTGGTGTATGTGTAGTGTAGGGGGTCATGCTGGGGGTAGTGTTTTAGGGTTTAGGGTAGTGCAGTGGTGTTTGTGTAGTGTAGGTGGTCGTGTTTTAGGGTTTAGGGTAGTGCAGTGGTGTTTGAGTAGTGTAGGGGGTCGTGCTGTGCGTAGTGTTTTAGGGTTTAGGGTAGTGAAGTGGTGTTTGTGTAGTGTAGGGGTCGTGCTGGGGAGATTTAGCGTTTAGGGTAGTGCAGTTGTGTTTGTGTAGAGTAGGGGGTCAAGCTGGGGGTAGTGTTTTAGAGTTTAGGGCAGTGCAGTGGTGTTTGTGTAGTGTAGGGGGGCATGCTGGGGGTAGTGTTTTAGGACAGTGCAATGGTGTTTGGGTAATGTAGAGGGTCGTGCTGGGGTAGTGTTTTAGCGTTTAGTGTACTGCAGTGGAGTTTGGGTAGTGTAGGGTGTCATGCTGTGGGTAGATTTAGGGTTTAGGGTAGTGCAGTGGTGTTTGTGTAGTGTAGGGGGTCAAACTGAGGGTAGTGTTTTAGTGTTTAGGGTACTGCAGTGGTGTTTAGGTAGTGTAGGGGGTCATGCTGGAGGTAGTGTTTTAGTGTTTAGGGTAGTGCAGTGGTGTTTGTGTAGTATAGGGGTCATGCTGGGGGTAGTGTTTTAGGGTTTAGGGCAGTGCATTTGTGTTTGTGTAGTGTAAGGGGACGTTCTGGAGCAGTGTTTTAGGGTTTAGGGTAGTGGAGTGGTGTTTGTGTAGTGTAGGGGGTCACACTGAGGGTAGTGTTTTAGTGTTTAGGGTACTGCAGTGGTGTTTAGGTAGTGTAGGGGGTCATGCTGGAGGTAGTGTTTTAGTGTTTAGGGTAGTGCAGTGGTGTTTGTGTAGTATAGGGGGTCATGCTGGGGGTAGTGTTTTAGGGTTTATGGTTTAGGGCAGTGCAGTTGTGTTTGTGTATTATAAGGGTACGTTCTGGAGCAATGTTTTAGGGTTTAGGGTAGTGCAGTGGTGTTTGTGTAGTGTAGAGGGTCATACTAGGGTATATTTAGGGTTTAGGATAGTGCAGTGGTGTTTGGGTGTTGTAGGGGGTCATGCTGGGGGTAGGGTTTTAGGGTTTAGGGCAGTGCAGTGATGTTTGGGGATCGTCATGGTGGAAGTGTTTTAGGGCTTAGGGCAGCGCAGTGGTGTTTGGGTAGTGTAGAGGGTTGTGCTGGGGTAGTGTTTTAGGGCAGTGCAGATGTGTTTGTGTAATGTAGGAGGTCGTGCTGGGGTAGTGTTTTAGGGTTTAGAGTAGAGCAGTAGTGCTTCTGTAGTGTAGGGGGACGTGTTTTAGTGTTTAGGGTAATGCAGTGATGTTTGGGTAGTGTAGGTGGTTGTGCTGGGAGTACTGTTTTAGGGTTTAGAGTAGAGCAGTGGTGTTTGTGTAGTGTAGAGGGTCGTGTTTTAGGGTTTAGGGTAATGCAGTGGTGTTTGGGTAGTGCAGGGGGTCGTGCTGGGGTAGCGTTTTAGGGTTTAGAGTCGTGCAGTGGTCTTTGGGTAGTGTAGGGGTTCATGCTGGGGGTAGTGTTTTAGGGTTTAGGGTAGTGCACTGGTGTTGGGTAGTATAGGGGGTACTGCTGGTGGTATTGTTTTAGAGTTTGGGGTAGTGCAGTGGTGTTTGTGTAGTATTGGGGGTAGTTCTAGGGGTAGTGTTTTAGGGTTTAGGGTAGTGCAGTGGTGTTTGGGTAGTGTAGGGGTAGTGCTGAGAGTAGTATTTTAGGGTTTAGGGTAGTGCAGTGATGTTTGGGTAGTGTAGGGATCGTGCTGGGGTAGTGTTTTAGGGTTTAGGGTAGTGCAGTGGTGTTTGTATGATGTAGGGGTCGTGTTTTAGGGTTTAGGGTAATGCAGTGGTGTTTGGGTAGTGCAGGGGGTTGTGTGGGGGATTGTGTTTTATGGTTTCGGGTAGTGCAGTGTTGTTTGGGTAATGTAGGGGGTCATGCTGGGGATAGTGTTTTAGGGTTTAGGGTAGTGCAGTAGGGTTTGTGTAGTGTAGGGGTAATGCTGGGGGTAGTGTTTTAGGGTTTTGGGTAGTGCAGGTGTGTTTGGGTAGTGTAGAGAGTACTGCTGGGGGTAGTGTTTTAGGGTTTAGGGTAGTGCTGTGTTGTTTGTGTAGTGTAGGTTGTCATGCTGGGGAAGTGTTTTGGGGTTTAGGGTAGTGCAGTGGTGTTGGGTAGTGTATAGGGTACTGCTGGGGGTATTGTTGTAGGGTTTAGGGTAGTGCAGAGGTGTTTGTGTAGTATTAGGGGTAGTTCTAGGAGTAGTGTTTTAGGGTTTAGGGTAGTGCAGTGGTGTTTGGGGGTCGTGCTGGGGGTAGTGTTTTATGATTTAGGGTAGTGGAGTGGTATTTGGGTAGTATAGGGGGTCGTGCTGGGTGTAGTGTTTCTAGGGTTTAGGTTAGTGCAGTGGTGTTTGTGTGGTGTAGGGAGTCGTGCTGGGGTAAGTGTTTTAGGGTTTAGGGTAGTAGAGTGGTGTTTGGGTAGTAAAGGGGGTCGGGCTGGGGGTAGTGTTTTAGGGTGTAGGGTAATGCAGTGGTATTGGTGTAGTGTAGGGGGTTGTGCCTGGGATAGATGTAGGGTTTAGGGTAGTGCAGTGGTGTTTGGGTAGTGTAGGGGATCGTGCTGGGGTAATGGTTTAGGGTTTAGGGTAGTGCAGTCGTGTTTGGGTAGTGTAGGGGGTCGTCCTGGGGTAGTGTTTTAGGGTTTAGGGTAGTGCAGTAGTGTTTGGGTAGTGTAGGGGCAGTGCTGGGGGTAGTGTTTTAGGGTTTAGGGTAGTGCTGTGGTGTTTGTGTACTATAGGGGGTAGTGTTTTAGGGTTTAGGGTAGTGCAGTTTTGTTTGGGTCGTTTAGGGGTCGTGCTGGGGGTAGTGTTTTGGGGATTAGGGTAGTGCAGTTGTGTTTGGGTAGTGAAGACGGTCGTGCTGAGGGCTGTGCTTTAGGGTTTAGGGGAGTACAGTGGTGTTTGTGTAGTGTAGGGGGCGTGCTTGGGGTAGTGTTTTAGGGTTTTGGGCAGTGCAGTGGTGTTTGTGTGGTATAGGGGTTCATGCTTGGGGTAGTGTTTTAGGGTTTAGGGTAGTGCAGTGATGTTTGTGTAGTATAGGGGTTCATGCTTTCATGATTGCAACCGAGCCCCTACTGATCCCCTGGTCAGATCATTACTTGATTCCTTTCAAGTACCTGATCTCCATGGAACCCCTAAATAGACCCCCCCCCCTCAAGCCCCATCCCGCCCTTGGTCTAAACTGGATACAGATGTCTGGAACAGTACACTACTATCCACCACTCCCCTTCTCGACCCAGACCCATCTGTCACAGACCACCAACTCCGCTCCTGGATCGCTAAATCCCTCGACGCAGCTCTTCCCAATAAATTGCTTCCCAGTAAAAAGCAAACATTTAAATCTCCTTGGTTTACATCTGAGCTGCGCGAACTAAGAAAGACTTGCAAAAAACTCGAGCGCCTCTGGAGAAAGGACTGGGAAACAAAGAGCAAAGGAGAGTATAAATTAGCTATGAAGCACTACAAAACTTGTTTAAAAAACACCCAAGCCTCCTATTACGAAGGTAAAATACAAGCCGCAGCCAATTCCTCTAAGGAAACCTACCGGATCATCCGTTCCCTGATGAAAGTCCCAGTTCCCCTGCCTACCATTGATCCTTCAGGCACTAGATCTAATCAATTAGCCGAGTTTTTCTCCTCCAAAATCACCAAAATTTTAAATACACTCCCTTCCCAGATCACTCCGTTGGACCCATTATCTTTTTCCACTTTCCCTGATGCTCCCTGTCTCAACTGTTTTTTTCCAGTATCTACAGAGACACTACTTACCATCTTCACCTCAATAAAAAGCGGAGCTCCCACAGATCCAGCCCCCATGAATAAATTAAAATTGGTTGCCCCCATTATTTCTCCTCTACTAACCAAACTCATCAACGCTTCTCTTACCCAAGGTATCGTTCCTACCTCTTGGAAAGAGCCATAGTTCGCGCCCTCCTGAAAAAGCCCCACCTAGATTCTTCCGATCTGGCTAACTTTAGGCCAATTTCCCTTCTTCCAGGGCTTAGTAAGGTGGCAGAAAAAGTTGTGAATCAGCAACTTTCTTTTTTCTTAGAATCCAACAACCTCCTCCGCCACTCCCAGACAGGGTTTAGACCAGGGCAGGGCACCGACACCGCCCTCCTAGCCGTGACCGAAGAAGCAAGAACTATCCTGGATTCGGGAGGATCAGTAGCAGTGATCCTCTTGGACCTAAGTGCTGCATTCAATACGGTGGACCACACCATCTTGGTCCACCGTCTCTCCAGGGTAGGAGTCACTGGCTCCGCGCTGGACTGGCTTAAATCCTTTCTGGAACATAGGACCTTCGAGGTGGTTGACGGAAATGTATACTCCAGAGTGCTTCCGCTTCAGTGTGGGGTTCCTCAAGGCTCCTCCTTGAGCCCCACTCTCTTCAACGTGTACATGTCTCCCCTCGAAGATATCGTGTCACCTTTTGGAATAAAGGTAGTCATGTACGCCGACGACACTCAATTGGTCGTCTCATTAAATCAGTCAGCCAACTGTATGGAGAACCTGTCCTCATGCCTTCAGAGCATATCCACATGGATGTGTGATTCTTGCCTTAAACTTAATGGTGAGAAATTGGAGATACTGTTACTTGGCGATTCTCGTAAACTTCCCACTTCCCTTTCATGGCCGTCCTGTATGGGGATCCCTACCACCCCAAAAAAGGAAATTAAGAGCTTGGGCATTTGGTTGGACCAAGATCTCAACTTTAAAGCCCAAGCAAGGAATACAGCCGGCACCTGTTTCGGCCTTATGCGGACAGCGAGGAAGATTTTTCCCCTTATCCCTCCGCAGTCCAGAAAGCTTTTGATTCAAGGCTTGATCATTTCAAAACTGGACTATGGAAACGCCCTGTATCTAGGTGCTCCATCCTCAGTTATCAATAAATTGCAACATGTCCAGAATGCAGCCGCTAGGCTCCTCACTGGGACTAATTCTAGATGTTCCGCGCAACCTGCCCTTAAATCTCCTCACTGGCTCCCAATCCGGGAACGAATTGCCTTCAAATCTCTTTGTATTACACACAAAATGTTCCATGGCAGAGGCCCACCTATACTGAGACCTCTCATTAAGCCCCATCAATCTATCAGGCAGCTGAGGTCAAATACTCTTTCTCTGGCTAGTACCCCTAGCTATGGAACGCGCTTCCTCTCTCCATCCGAACAAAAACGGACTTGCTCTCCTTCCGCAAGCGCTTGAAAACTTGGTTATTTCCCTAATTGCATTGTTTCTTGACACTTTGACCCCCCCCTTCCTTCCCCCCTATTGGATAAGACAGGCTAAGTCTCAGCGCTGGGATGCCCACGGGTAGCTACGCGCTTTATAAATCGAGAAAAAAAAAAAAAAAAAAAAATGCTGGCGTAGTGTTTTACGGTTTAGGGTAGTGCAGTGGTGTTTGTGTAGGGTAGGGGGTCTTGCTGGGGGTAGTGTATTAGGATTGAGGGTAGTGCAGTTGTGTTTGTGTAGTGTAGGGGGTAATGCTGGGGGTAGATTTACGGTTAAGGGTAATGCAGTGGTGTTTGGGTACTGTAGGGGGTCGAGCTGCAGGCAGTGTTTTAGCTTTTAGGGCAGAGCAGTGGTGCTTGTGTTGTGTAGTGGGTCATGATGGGGTAGTGTTTTAGGGTTTAGGGCAGCGCAGTGGTGTTTGGGTAGTGTAGGGGGTCGTGCTGGGGGTAGTGTTTTAGGGTTTAGGACAGTGCAGTAGTGTTTGTGTCGTGTAGGGGGACAAGCAGGGGGTAGTGTTTTAGGGTTTAGGGCAGTGCAGTGGTGTTTGGGTATTTTAGGGGGTTGAGCTGGGGGTAGTGTTTTAGCGTTTAGGGTAGTGCAGTGGTGTTTGTGTAGTGTAGGGGGACGCGCTGGGGTAGTGTTTTAGGGTTTAGGGTAGTGCAGTGGTGTTTGGGTAGTGTAGGGAGTCATGCTGGGGGTAGTGTATTTGCATTTAGGGTAGTGCAGTGGTGTTTGTGTAGTGTAGGGGGTCATCCTGGGGGTAGTGTTTTAGGTTGTAGGGTAGTGCAGTTGTGTTTGTGTAGTGTAGGGGGTTGTGCTGGGGGTAGATGTAGGGTTTAAGGTAGTGCAATGGTGTTTGTGTATTGTAAGGGGTTTTACTGGGGTAGATTTAGGGTTTAGTATAGTGCAGTGATGTTTGGGTAGTGTAGGGGGTCGTGCTGGGGGTAGGGTTTTAGGGATTAGGGAAGTGCAGTGGTGTATGTGTAGTGTAGGGGGTCATGCTGGGGGTAGTGTTTTAGGGTTTAGGGTAGTGCAGTGGTGTTTGTGTAGTGTAGGTGGTCGTGTTTTAGGGTAGTGCAGTGGTGTTTGGGTACTTTAGGGGGTCGTGCTGGGAGTAATGTTTTATGATTTAGGGTATTGAAGTGGTGTTTGTGCAGAGTAGGGGGTTGTGCAGGGGGTAGATTTAGGGTTTAGGGTAGTGCAGTGGAGCTTGTTTTGTGTAATGGGTCATGTCTTACGGTTTAGGGTAGTGCAGTGGTGTTTGTGTAGGGTAGGGGGTCTTGCTGGGGGTAGTGTATTAGGATTGAGGGTAGTGCAGTTGTGTTTGTGTAGTGTAGGGGGTAATGCTGGGGGTAGATTTATGGTTAAGGGTAATGCAGTGGTGTTTGGGTACTGTAGGGGGTCGAGCTGCAGGCAGTGTTTTAGCTTTTAGGGCAGAGCAGTGGTGCTTGTGTTGTGTAGTGGGTCATGATGGGGTAGTGTTT
The DNA here is from genome assembly GCF_964204655.1 of Triturus cristatus. NCBI lineage: Eukaryota > Metazoa > Chordata > Amphibia > Caudata > Salamandridae > Triturus > Triturus cristatus. The sequence goes on from NC_140579.1 coordinate 751,411,949, forward strand.
TAGGGTTTAGGGCAGCGCAGTGGTGTTTGGGTAGTGTAGGGGGTCGTGCTGGGGGTAGTGTTTTAGGGTTTAGGACAGTGCAGTAGTGTTTGTGTCATGTAGGGGGTCAAGCAGGGGGTAGTGTTTTAGGGTTTAGGGCAGTGCAGTGGTGTTTGGGTATTTTAGGGGGTTGAGCTGGGGGTAGTGTTTTAGCGTTTAGGGTAGTGCAGTGGTGTTTGTGTAGTGTAGGGGGACGCGCTGAGGGTAGTGTTTTGGGGTTTAGGGTAGTGCAGTGGTGTTTGGGTAGTGTAGGGAGTCATGCTGGGGGTAGTGTATTTGCATTTAGGGTCGTGCAGTGGTGTTTGTGTAGTGTAGGGGGTCATGCTGGGGGTAGTGTTTTAGGTTGTAGGGTAGTGCAGATGTGTTTGTGTAGTGTAGGGGGTTGTGCTGGGGGTAGATGTAGGGTTTAAGGTAGTGCAATGGTGTTTGTGTATTGTAAGGGGTTTTACTGGGGTAGATTTAGGGTTTAGTATAGTGCAGTGATGTTTGGGTAGTGTAGGGGGTCGTGCTGGGGGTAGGGTTTTAGGGATTAGGGAAGTGCAGTGGTGTATGTGTAGTGTAGGGGGTCATGCTGGGGGTAGTGTTTTAGGGTTTAGGGCAGTGCAGTGGTGTTTGTGTAGTGTAGGTGGTCGTGTTTTAGGGTAGTGCAGTGGTGTTTGGGTACTTTAGGGGGTCGTGCTGGGAGTAATGTTTTATGATTTAGGGTATTGAAGTGGTGTTTGTGCAGAGTAGGGGGTTGTGCAGGGGGTAGATTTAGGGTTTAGGGTAGTGCAGTGGAGCTTGTTTTGTGTAATGGGTCATGTCTTAGGGTTTAGGGTAGTGCCGTGGTGTTTGGGTAGGGTAGGGGGTCGTGCTGGGGGTAGTGTTTTTGGGTTTAGGGTTGTGCAGTTGTGTTTGGCTAGTGAAGGGTGTCGTGCTGGGGGTAGTGTTTAGGCTTTAGGGTAGTACAGTGGTGATTGTGTTGTGTAGGGGGTCGTGCTTGAGATAGAATTTTAGGGTTAAGGGTAGTGCAGTAGTGTTTGTGTAGTGTAGGGGTTCATGCTGGGGATAGTGTTTTAGGGTTTTGGGTAGTGCAGAAGTGTTTGTGTAGTATAAGGGTTCGTGCTGGGGTAGAGTTTTAGAGTTTAGGGTAGTGCAGCGGTGTTTGTGTAGTGTAAGGGGTCTTTCTGTGGGTAGTGTTTTAGGGTTTAGGGTAGTGCAGTTGAGTTTGTGTAGAGTAGGGGGTCAAGCTGGGGGTAGTGTTTTAGAGTTTAGGGCAGTGCAGTGGTGTTTGTGTAGTGTAGGGGGGTGTGCTGAGGGTAGTGTTTTAGGGTTTAGGGCAGTTCAGTGGTGTTTGGGTATTGTAGGGGGGTGTGCTGAGGGTAGTATTTTAGGGTTTAGGGCAGTGCAGTGGGGTTTGTGTAGTGTAAGGGGACGTTCTGGAGCAGTGTTTTAGGGTTTAGGGTAGTGCAGTGGTGTTTGTGTAGTATAGGGGGTCATACTAGGGTATATTTAGGGTTTAGGATAGTGCAGTGGTGTTTGGGTGTTGTAGGGGGTCATGCTGGGGGTAGGGTTGTAGGGTTTAGGGTAGTGCCGTGGTGTTTGGGTAGTGTAGGGGGTCGTGCTGGGGGTAGTGTTTTTGGGTTTAGGGTTGTGCAGTTGTGTTTGGCTAGTGAAGGGTGTCGTGCTGGGGGTAGTGTTTAGGCTTTAGGGTAGTACAGTGGTGATTGTGTTGTGTAGGGGGTCGTGATTGAGATAGAATTTTAGGGTTAAGGGTAGTGCAGTAGTGTTTGTGTAGTGTAGGGGTTCATGCTGGGGATAGTGTTTTAGGGTTTTGGGTAGTGCAGAAGTGTTTGTGTAGTATAAGGGTTCGTGCTGGGGTAGAGTTTTAGAGTTTAGGGTAGTGCAGCGGTGTTTGTGTAGTGTAAGGGGTCTTTCTGTGGGTAGTGTTTTAGGGTTTAGGGTAGTGCAGTTGAGTTTGTGTAGAGTAGGGGGTCAAGCTGGGGGTAGTGTTTTAGAGTTTAGGGCAGTGCAGTGGTGTTTGTGTAGTGTAGGGGGTCATGTTGGGGGTAGTGTTTTAGGACAGTGCAGTGGTGTTTGGGTAATGTAGAGGGTCGTGCTGGGGGTAGTGTTTTAGGGTTTAGGGCAGTTCAGTGGTGTTTGGGTATTGTAGGGGGGTGTGCTGAGGGTAGTATTTTAGGGTTTAGGGCAGTGCAGTGGGGTTTGTGTAGTGTAAGGGGACGTTCTGGAGCAGTGTTTTAGGGTTTAGGGTAGTGCAGTGGTGTTTGTGTAGTATAGGGGGTCATACTAGGGTATATTTAGGGTTTAGGATAGTGCAGTGGTGTTTGGGTGTTGTAGGGGGTCATGCTGGGGGTAGGGTTGTAGGGTTTAGGGCAGTGCAGTGGTGTTTGGGGATCGTCATGGTGGAAGTGTTTTAGGGCTTAGGGCAGCGTAGTGGTGTTTGGGTAGTGTAGAGGGTTGTGCTGGGGTATTGTTTTAGGGCAGTGCAGATGTGTTTGTGTGATGTAGGAGGTCATGCTGGGGTAGTGTTTTAGGGTTTAGAGTAGAGCAGTGGTGCTTGTGTAGTGTAGGGGGACGTGTTTTAGTGTTTAGGGTAATGCAGTGATGTTTGGGTAGTGTAGGTGGTCGTGCGGGGGGTAGTGTTTTAGGGTTTAGGGTAGTGCAGTGGTCTTTGGGTAGTGTAGGGGTTCATGCTGGGGGTAGTGTTTTAGGGTTTAGGGTACTGCAGTAGGGTAGTGCAGTGGTGTTTGTATAGTGTAGGGTATCATGCTGGGGGTAGTGTTTTAGGGTTTAGGGTAGTGCAGTTGTGTTTGTGTAGTGTAGGGGGTCATGCCGGGGATAGTGTTTTAGGGTATAGGGTAGTGCAGTGGTGTTGGGTAGTGTAGGGGGTACTGCTGGTGGTATTGTTTTAGAGTTTAGGGTAGTGCAGTGGTGTTTGTGTAGTGTAGGGGGTCGTACTAGGGTAGATTTAGGGTTTAGGTTAGTGCAGTGGTGTTTGGCTAGTGGAGGGGGTCGCGCTGGGGGTAGGGTTTTAGGGTTTAGGGCAGTGCAGTGGTGTTTGGGTAGTGTTTGGGGATCGTGATGGTGGAAGTGTTTTAGGGCTTGGGGCAGCGCAGTGGTGTTTGGGTAGTGTAGGGGATCGTACTGGGGTAGTGTTTTAGGGTAGTGCAGAGGTGTTTGTGTAGTGTAGGAGGTTGTGCTGGGGTAGTGTTTTAGGGTTTAGAGTAGAGCAGTGGTGCTTGTGTAGTGTAGGGGGTCGTGTTTTCGGGTTTAGGGTAATGCAGTGATGTTTGGGTAGTGTAGGGGGTCGTGCTGGGGGTAGTGTTTTAGGGTTTAGGGTAGAGCAGTGATGTTTGTGTAGTGTAGGGGGTCGTGTTTTAGGGTTTAGGGTATTGCAGTGGTGTTTGGGTAGTGCAGGGGGTTGTGCGGGGGATTGTGTTTTAGGGTTTAGGGTAGTGCAGTGTTGTTTGGGTAATGTAGGGGGTCATGCTGGGGATAGTGTTTTAGGGTTTAGGGTAGTGCAGTAGGGCAGTGCAGTGGTGTTTGTGTAGTGTAGGGGTAATGCTGGGGGTAGTGTTTTAGGGTTTCGGGTAGTGCAGGTGTGTTTGGGTAGTGTAGAGAGTACTGCTGGGGGTAGTGTTTTAGGGTTTAGGGTACTGCAGTGGTGTTTGTGTAGTGTAGGGGGTCGTACTAGGGTAGATTTAGGGTTTAGGTTAGTGCAGTGGTGTTTGGCTAGTGGTGGGGGTCGCACTGGGGTAGGGTTTTAGGGTTTAGGGCAGTGCAGTGGTGTTTGGGTAGTGTTTGGGGATCGTGATGGTGGAAGTGTTTTAGGGCTTGGGGCAGCGCAGTGGTGTTTGGGTACTGTAGGGGATCGTACTGGGGTAGTGTTTTAGGGTAGTGCAGAGGTGTTTGTGTAGTGTAGGAGGTCGTGCTGGGGTAGTGTTTTAGGGTTTAGAGTAGAGCAGTGGTGCTTGTGTAGTGTAGGGGGTCGTGTTTTGGGGTTTAGGGTAATGCAGTGATGTTTGGGTAGTGTAGGGGGTCATGCTGGGGGTAGTGTTTTAGGGTTTAGGGCAGTGCAGTGGTGTTTGTGTAGTTTAGGAGCCGTGCTGGGGGTAGTGTTTTAGGGTTTAGGACAGTGCAGTAGTGTTTGTGTAGTGTAGGGGGTTGAGCTGGGGGTAGTGTTTTAGCGTTTATGGTAGTGCAGTGGAGTTTGTGTAGTGTAGGGGGCGTGCTGGGGGTAGTGTTTTACTGTTTAGGGTAGTGCAGTGGTGTTTGGGTAGTGTAGGGAGTCATGCTGGGGGTAGTGTTTTTGGATTTAGGGTCGTGCAGTGGTGTTTGTGTAGTGTAGGGGGTCATGCTGGGGGTAGTGTTTTAGGTTGTAGGGTAGTGCAGTTGTGTTTGTGTAGTGTAGGGGGTTGTGCTGGGGGTAGATGTAGGGTTTAACGTAGTGCAATGGTGTTTGTGTATTGTAAGGGGTTTTACTGGGGTGGATTTAGGGTTTAGTATAGTGCAGTGATGTTTGGGTAGTGTAGGGGGTCGTGCTGGGGGTAGGGTTTTAGGGATTAGGGAAGTGCAGTGGTGTTTGTGTAGTGTAGGGGGTCGTGCTGGGGGTAGTGTTTTAGGGTTTAGGGTAGTGCAGTGGTGTATGTGTAGTGTAGGTGGTCGTGTTTTAGGGTAGTGCAGTGGTGTTTGGGTACTTTAGGGGGTTGTGCTGGGAGTATTGTTTTATGGTTTAGGGTATTGAAGTGGTGTTTGTGCAGTGTAGGGGGTTGTGCAGGGGGTAGATTTAGGGTTTAGGGTAGTGAAGTGGAGCTTGTTTTGTGTAATGGGTCATGTTTTAGGGTTTAGGGTAGTGCCGTGGTGTTTGGGTAGTGTAGGGGGTCGTGCTGGGGGTAGTGTTTTTGGGTTTAGGGTTGTGCAGTTGTGTTTGGGTAGTGAAGGGTGTCGTGCTGGGGGTAGTGTTTAGGGTTTAGGGTAGTACAGTGGTGATTGTGTTGTGTAGGAGGTCGTGCTTCGGATAGAGTTTTAGGGTTAAGGGTAGTGCAGTAGTGTTTGTGTAGTGTAGGGGTTCATGATGGGGATAGTGTTTTAGGGTTTTGGGTAGTGCAGTAGTGTTTGTGTAGTATAAGGGTTCGTGCTGGGGTAGAGTTTTAGGGTTTAGGGTAGTGCAGCGGTGTTTGTGTAGTGTAGGGGTCTCTCTGTGGGTAGTGTTTTAGGGTTTAGGGTAGTGCAGTTGTGTTTGTGTAGAGTAGGGGGTCAAGCTGGGGGTAGTGTTTTAGAGTTTAGGGTAGTGCAGTGGTGTTTGTATTGTGTAGGGGTTGTGCTGGGGTAAGTGTTTTTTGGTTTAGGGTAGTGCAGTGGTGTTTGTGTAGTGTAGGGGGTTGTGCTGGGGGTAGTGTTTTAAGGTGTAGGGTAGTGCAGTGATATTGGTGCATTGTAGGGGGTTGTGCTGGGGTAGATGTACGGTTTAGGGTAGTTCAGTGGTGTTTGGGTAGTGTAGGGGATCGTGCTAGGGGTAATGGTTTAGGGTTTAGGTTAGTGCAGTGGATTTTGGCTAGTGGTGGGGGTCGCACTGGGGTAGGGTTTTAGGGTTTAGGGCAGTGCAGTGGTATTTGGATAGTGTTTGGGGATCGTGATGGTGGAAGTGTTTTAGGGCTTGGGGCAGCGCAGTGGTGTTTGGGTAGTGTAGGGGATCGTACTGGGGTAGTGTTTTAGGGTAGTGCAGAGGTGTTTGTGTAGTGTAGGAGGTCGTGCTGGGGCAGTGTTTTAGGGTTTAGAGTAGAGCAGTGGTGCTTGTGTAGTGTAGGGGGTCGTGTTTTCGGGTTTAGGGTAATGCAGTGATGTTTGGGTAGTGTAGGGGGTCGAGCTTGGGGTAGTGTTTTAGGGTTTAGGGTAGAGCATTGGTGTTTGTGTAGTGCAGGGGGTTGTGCTTTAGGGTTTAGGGTAGTGAAGTGGAGCTTGTTTTGTGTAATGGCTCATGTTTTAGGGTTTAGAGTTGTGCAGTTGTGTTTGGGTAGTGAAGGGTGTCGTGCTGGGGGTAGTGTTTAGGGTTTAGGGTAGTACAGTGGTGATTGTGTTGTGTAGGGGGTCGTGCTTCGGATAGAGTTTTAGGGTTAAGGGTAGTGCAGTAGTGTTTGTGTAGTGTAGGGGTTCATGATGGGGATAGTGTTTTAGGGTTTTGGGTAGTGCAGTAGTGTTTGTGTAGTATAAGGGTTCGTGCTGGGGTAGAGTTTCAGGGTTTAGGGTAGTGCAGCGGTGTTTGTGTAGTGTAGGGGTCTCTCTGTGGGTAGTGTTTTAGGGTTTAGGGTAGTGCAGTTGTGTTTGTGTAGAGTAGGGGGTCAAGCTGGGGGTAGTGTTTTAGAGTTTAGGGTAGTGCAGTGGTGTTTGTATGGTGTAGGGGTTGTGCTGGGGTAAGTGTTTTTTGGTTTAGGGTAGTGCAGTGGTGTTTGTGTAGTGTAGGGGGTTGTGCTGGGGGTAGTGTTTTAAGGTGTAGTGTAGTGCAGTGATATTGGTGCCATGTAGGGGGTTGTGCTGGGGTAGATGTACGGTTTAGGGTAGTTCAGTGGTGTTTGGGTAGTGTAGGGGATCGTGCTAGGGGTAATGGTTTAGGGTTTAGGTTAGTGCAGTGGTGTTTGGCTAGTGGTGGGGGTCGCACTGGGGTAGGGTTTTAGGGTTTAGGGCAGTGCAGTGGTGTTTGGATAGTGTTTGGGGATCGTGATGGTGGAAGTGTTTTAGGGCTTGGGGCAGCGCAGTGGTGTTTGGGTAGTGTAGGGGATCGTACTGGGGTAGTGTTTTAGGGTAGTGCAGAGGTGTTTGTGTAGTGTAGGAGGTCGTGCTGGGGCAGTGTTTTAGGGTTTAGAGTAGAGCAGTGGTGCTTGTGTAGTGTAGGGGGTCGTGTTTTCGGGTTTAGGGTAATGCAGTGATGTTTGGGTAGTGTAGGGGGTCATGCTGGGGGTAGTGTTTTAGGGTTTAGGGCAGCGCAGTGGTGTTTGTGTAGTGTAGGAGCCGTGCTGGGGGTAGTGTTTTAGGGTTTAGGACAGTGCAGTAGTGTTTGTGTAGTGTAGGGGGTTGAGCTGGGGGTAGTGTTTTAGCGTTTATGGTAGTGCAGAGGAGTTTGTGTAGTGTAGGGGGCGCGCTGGGGGTAGTGTTTTAGGGTTTAGGGTAGTGCAGTGGTGTTTGGGTAGTGTAGGGAGTCATGCTGGGGGTAGTGTTTTTGGATTTAGGGTCATGCAGTGGTGTTTGTGTAGTGTAGGGAGTCATGCTGGGGGTAGTGTTTTAGGTTGTAGGGTAGTGCAGTTGTGTTTGTGTAGTGTAGGGGGTTGTGCTGGGGGTAGATGTAGGGTTTAACGTAGTGCAATGGTGTTTGTGTATTGTAAGGGGTTTTACTGGGGTGGATTTAGGGTTTAGTATAGTGCAGTGATGTTTGGGTAGTGTAGGGGGTCGTGCTGGGGGTAGGGTTTTAGGGATTAGGGAAGTGCAGTGGTGTTTGTGTAGTGTAGGGGGTCGTGCTGGGGTAGTGTTTTAGGATTTAGGGTAGTGCAGTGGTGTTTGTGTAGTGTAGGTGGTCGTGTTTTAGGGTAGTGCAGTGGTGTTTGGGTACTTTAGGGGGTCGTGCTGGGAGTAATTTTTTATGGTTTAGGGTATTGAAGTGGTGTTTGAGCAGTGTAGGGGGTTGTGCAGGGGGTAGATTTAGGGTTTATGGTAGTGAAGTTGAGCTTGTTTTGTGTAATGGCTCATGTTTTAGGGTTTAGAGTTGTGCAGTTGTGTTTGGATAGTGAAGGGTGTCGTGCTGGGGGTAGTGTTTAGGGTTTAGGGTAGTACAGTGGTGATTGTGTTGTGTAGGGGGTCGTGCTTCGGATAGAGTTTTAGGGTTAAGGGTAGTGCAGTAGTGTTTGTGTAGTGTAGGGGTTCATGCTGGGGATAGTGTTTTAGGGTTTTGGGTAGTGCAGTAGTATTTGTGTAGTATAAGGGTTCTTGCTGGGGTAGAGTTTTAGGGTTTAGGGTAGTGCAGCGGTGTTTGTGTAGTGTAGGGGTCTCTCTGTGGGTAGTGTTTTAGGGTTTAGGGTAGTGCAGTTGTGTTTGTGTAGAGTAGGGGGTCAAGCTGGGGGTAGTGTTTTAGGGTTTAGGGTAATGCAGTGATGTTTGGGTAGTGTAGGGGGTCGAGCTTGGGGTAGTGTTTTAGGGTTTAGGGTAGAGCAGTGGTGTTTGTGTAGTGCAGGGGGTTGTGCTTTAGGGTTTAGGGTAGTGAAGTGGAGCTTGTTTTGTGTAATGGCTCATGTTTTAGGGTTTAGAGTTGTGCAGTTGTGTTTGGGTAGTGAAGGGTGTCGTGCTGGGGGTAGTGTTTAGGGTTTAGGGTAGTACAGTGGTGATTGTGTTGTGTAGGGGGTCGTGCTTCGGATAGAGTTTTAGGGTTAAGGGTAGTGCAGTAGTGTTTGTGTAGTGTAGGGGTTCATGATGGGGATAGTGTTTTAGGGTTTTGGGTAGTGCAGTAGTGTTTGTGTAGTATAAGGGTTCGTGCTGGGGTAGAGTTTCAGGGTTTAGGGTAGTGCAGCGGTGTTTGTGTAGTGTAGGGGTCTCTCTGTGGGTAGTGTTTTAGGGTTTAGGGTAGTGCAGTTGTGTTTGTGTAGAGTAGGGGGTCAAGCTGGGGGTAGTGTTTTATAGTTTAGGGTAGTGCAGTGGTGTTTGTATGGTGTAGGGGTTGTGCTGGGGTAAGTGTTTTTTGGTTTAGGGTAGTGCAGTGGTGTTTGTGTAGTGTAGGGGGTTGTGCTGGGGGTAGTGTTTTAAGGTGTAGTGTAGTGCAGTGATATTGGTGCCATGTAGGGGGTTGTGCTGGGGTAGATGTACGGTTTAGGGTAGTTCAGTGGTGTTTGGGTAGTGTAGGGGATCGTGCTAGGGGTAATGGTTTAGGGTTTAGGTTAGTGCAGTGGTGTTTGGCTAGTGGTGGGGGTCGCACTGGGGTAGGGTTTTAGGGTTTAGGGCAGTGCAGTGGTGTTTGGATAGTGTTTGGGGATCGTGATGGTGGAAGTGTTTTAGGGCTTGGGGCAGCGCAGTGGTGTTTGGGTAGTGTAGGGGATCGTACTGGGGTAGTGTTTTAGGGTAGTGCAGAGGTGTTTGTGTAGTGTAGGAGGTCGTGCTGGGGCAGTGTTTTAGGGTTTAGAGTAGAGCAGTGGTGCTTGTGTAGTGTAGGGGGTCGTGTTTTCGGGTTTAGGGTAATGCAGTGATGTTTGGGTAGTGTAGGGGGTCATGCTGGGGGTAGTGTTTTAGGGTTTAGGGCAGCGCAGTGGTGTTTGTGTAGTGTAGGAGCCGTGCTGGGGGTAGTGTTTTAGGGTTTAGGACAGTGCAGTAGTGTTTGTGTAGTGTAGGGGGTTGAGCTGGGGGTAGTGTTTTAGCGTTTATGGTAGTGCAGAGGAGTTTGTGTAGTGTAGGGGGCGCGCTGGGGGTAGTGTTTTAGGGTTTAGGGTAGTGCAGTGGTGTTTGGGTAGTGTAGGGAGTCATGCTGGGGGTAGTGTTTTTGGATTTAGGGTCATGCAGTGGTGTTTGTGTAGTGTAGGGAGTCATGCTGGGGGTAGTGTTTTAGGTTGTAGGGTAGTGCAGTTGTGTTTGTGTAGTGTAGGGGGTTGTGCTGGGGGTAGATGTAGGGTTTAACATAGTGCAATGGTGTTTGTGTATTGTAAGGGGTTTTACTGGGGTGGATTTAGGGTTTAGTATAGTGCAGTGATGTTTGGGTAGTGTAGGGGGTCGTGCTGGGGGTAGGGTTTTAGGGATTAGGGAAGTGCAGTGGTGTTTGTGTAGTGTAGGGGGTCGTGCTGGGGTAGTGTTTTAGGATTTAGGGTAGTGCAGTGGTGTTTGTGTAGTGTAGGTGGTCGTGTTTTAGGGTAGTGCAGTGGTGTTTGGGTACTTTAGGGGGTCGTGCTGGGAGTAATTTTTTATGGTTTAGGGTATTGAAGTGGTGTTTGAGCAGTGTAGGGGGTTGTGCAGGGGGTAGATTTAGGGTTTATGGTAGTGAAGTTGAGCTTGTTTTGTGTAATGGCTCATGTTTTAGGGTTTAGAGTTGTGCAGTTGTGTTTGGGTAGTGAAGGGTGTCGTGCTGGGGGTAGTGTTTGGGGTTTAGGGTAGTACAGTGGTGATTGTGTTGTGTAGGGGGTCGTGCTTCGGATAGAGTTTTAGGGTTAAGGGTAGTGCAGTAGTGTTTGTGTAGTGTAGGGGTTCATGCTGGGGATAGTGTTTTAGGGTTTTGGGTAGTGCAGTAGTATTTGTGTAGTATAAGGGTTCTTGCTGGGGTAGAGTTTTAGGGTTTAGGGTAGTGCAGCGGTGTTTGTGTAGTGTAGGGGTCTCTCTGTGGGTAGTGTTTTAGGGTTTAGGGTAGTGCAGTTGTGTTTGTGTAGAGTAGGGGGTCAAGCTGGGGGTAGTGTTTTAGGGTTTAGGGTAGAGCAGTGGTGTTTGTGTAGTGCAGGGGGTTGTGCTTTAGGGTTTAGGGTAGTGAAGTGGAGCTTGTTTTGTGTAATGGCTCATGTTTTAGGGTTTAGAGTTGTGCAGTTGTGTTTGGGTAGTGAAGGGTGTCGTGCTGGGGGTAGTGTTTAGGGTTTAGGGTAGTACAGTGGTGATTGTGTTGTGTAGGGGGTCGTGCTTCGGATAGAGTTTTAGGGTTAAGGGTAGTGCAGTAGTGTTTGTGTAGTGTAGGGGTTCATGATGGGGATAGTGTTTTAGGGTTTTGGGTAGTGCAGTAGTGTTTGTGTAGTATAAGGGTTCGTGCTGGGGTAGAGTTTCAGGGATTAGGGTAGTGCAGCGGTGTTTGTGTAGTGTAGGGGTCTCTCTGTGGGTAGTGTTTTAGGGTTTAGGGTAGTGCAGTTGTGTTTGCGTAGAGTAGGGGGTCAAGCTGGGGGTAGTGTTTTAGAGTTTAGGGTAGTGCAGTGGTGTTTGTATGGTGTAGGGGTTGTGCTGGGGTAAGTGTTTTTTGGTTTAGGGTAGTGCAGTGGTGTTTGTGTAGTGTAGGGGGTTGTGCTGGGGGTAGTGTTTTAAGGTGTAGTGTAGTGCAGTGATATTGGTGCCATGTAGGGGGTTGTGCTGGGGTAGATGTACGGTTTAGGGTAGTTCAGTGGTGTTTGGGTAGTGTAGGGGATCGTGCTAGGGGTAATGGTTTAGGGTTTAGGTTAGTGCAGTGGTGTTTGGCTAGTGGTGGGGGTCGCACTGGGGTAGGGTTTTAGGGTTTAGGGCAGTGCAGTGGTGTTTGGATAGTGTTTGGGGATCGTGATGGTGGAAGTGTTTTAGGGCTTGGGGCAGCGCAGTGGTGTTTGGGTAGTGTAGGGGATCGTACTGGGGTAGTGTTTTAGGGTAGTGCAGAGGTGTTTGTGTAGTGTAGGAGGTCGTGCTGGGGCAGTGTTTTAGGGTTTAGAGTAGAGCAGTGGTGCTTGTGTAGTGTAGGGGGTCGTGTTTTCGGGTTTAGGGTAATGCAGTGATGTTTGGGTAGTGTAGGGGGTCATGCTGGGGGTAGTGTTTTAGGGTTTAGGGCAGCGCAGTGGTGTTTGTGTAGTGTAGGAGCCGTGCTGGGGGTAGTGTTTTAGGGTTTAGGACAGTGCAGTAGTGTTTGTGTAGTGTAGGGGGTTGAGCTGGGGGTAGTGTTTTAGCGTTTATGGTAGTGCAGAGGAGTTTGTGTAGTGTAGGGGGCGCGCTGGGGGTAGTGTTTTAGGGTTTAGGGTAGTGCAGTGGTGTTTGGGTAGTGTAGGGAGTCATGCTGGGGGTAGTGTTTTTGGATTTAGGGTCATGCAGTGGTGTTTGTGTAGTGTAGGGAGTCATGCTGGGGGTAGTGTTTTAGGTTGTAGGGTAGTGCAGTTGTGTTTGTGTAGTGTAGGGGGTTGTGCTGGGGGTAGATGTAGGGTTTAACGTAGTGCAATGGTGTTTGTGTATTGTAAGGGGTTTTACTGGGGTGGATTTAGGGTTTAGTATAGTGCAGTGATGTTTGGGTAGTGTAGGGGGTCGTGCTGGGGGTAGGGTTTTAGGGATTAGGGAAGTGCAGTGGTGTTTGTGTAGTGTAGGGGGTCGTGCTGGGGTAGTGTTTTAGGATTTAGGGTAGTGCAGTGGTGTTTGTGTAGTGTAGGTGGTCGTGTTTTAGGGTAGTGCAGTGGTGTTTGGGTACTTTAGGGGGTCGTGCTGGGAGTAATTTTTTATGGTTTAGGGTATTGAAGTGGTGTTTGAGCAGTGTAGGGGGTTGTGCAGGGGGTAGATTTAGGGTTTATGGTAGTGAAGTTGAGCTTGTTTTGTGTAATGGCTCATGTTTTAGGGTTTAGAGTTGTGCAGTTGTGTTTGGGTAGTGAAGGGTGTCGTGCTGGGGGTAGTGTTTAGGGTTTAGGGTAGTACAGTGGTGATTGTGTTGTGTAGGGGGTCGTGCTTCGGATAGAGTTTTAGGGTTAAGGGTAGTGCAGTAGTGTTTGTGTAGTGTAGGGGTTCATGCTGGGGATAGTGTTTTAGGGTTTTGGGTAGTGCAGTAGTATTTGTGTAGTATAAGGGTTCTTGCTGGGGTAGAGTTTTAGGGTTTAGGGTAGTGCAGCGGTGTTTGTGTAGTGTAGGGGTCTCTCTGTGGGTAGTGTTTTAGGGTTTAGGGTAGTGCAGTTGTGTTTGTGTAGAGTAGAGGCTCAAGCTGGGGGTAGTGTTTTAGAGTTTAGGGTAGTGCAGTGGTGTTTGTATGGTGTAGGGGTTGTGCTGGGGTAAGTGTTTTTTGGTTTAGGGTAGTGCAGTGGTGTTAGTGTAGTGTAGGGGGTTGTGCTGGGGGTAGTGTTTTAAGGTGTAGGGTAGTGCAGTGATATTGGTGCATTGTAGGGGTTGTGCTGGGGTAGATGTACGGTTTAGGGTAGTTCAGTGGTGTTTGGGTAGTGTAGGGGATCGTGCTAGGGGTAATGGTTTAGGGTTTAGGGTAGTGCAGTGGTGTTTGGGTAGTGTAGGGGATCGTGCTGGGGTAATGGTTTAGGGTTTAGGGTAGTGCAGTCGTGTTTGGGTAGTGTAGGGGGTCATGCTGGGGGTAGTGTTTTAGGGTTTAGGGTAGTGCAGTTGTGTTTGGGTAGTGTAGGGGTAGTGGTGGGGGTAGTGTGTTAGGGCTTAGGGCAGTGCCGTGGTGTTTGTGTAGTATAGGGGGTAGTGTTTTAGGGTTTAGGGTAGTGCAGTTTTGTTTGGGTCATGCTGGGGGTCGTGCTGGGGGTAGTGTTTTTGGGATTAGGGTAGTGCAGTTGTGTTTGGGTAGTGAAGACGGTCGTGCTGAGGGTAGTGCTTTAGGGTTTAGGGGAGTACAGTGGTGTTTGTGTAGTGTAGGGGGGCGTACTTGGGATAGTGTTTTAGGGTTTTGGGTAGTGCAGTGGTGTTTGTGTAGTATAGGGGTTCATGCTTGGGGTAGTGTTTTAGGGTTTAGGGTAGTGAAGTGATGTTTGTGTAGTATAGGGGTTCATGCTGGCGTAGTGTTTTAAGGTTTAGGGTAGTGCAGTGGTGTTTTGGTAGTATAGGGGGTCATGGTGGGGGTAGTGTTTTGGGGTTTAGGGTAGTGCATTGGTGTTTGTGTAGTGTAGGGGGTAATGCTGGGGGTAGATTTAGGGTTAAGGGTAATGCAGTGGTGTTTGGGTACTGTAGGGGGTCGTGCTGCAGGCAGTGTTTTAGGTTTTAGGGCAGATCAGTGGTGCTTGTGTTGTGTAGGGGGTCATGCTGGGGGTAGTGTTTTAGGGTTTAGGGCAGCGCATTGGTGTTTGGGTAGTGTAGGGGGTCGTGCAGGGTGTAGTGTTTTAGGGTTTAGGACAGTGCAGTAGTGTTTGTGTAGTGTAGGGGGTCAAGCCGGGGGTAGTGTTTTAGGGTTTAGGGCAGTGCAGTGGTGTTTGGGTATTTTAGGGGGTTGAGCTGGGGGTAGTGTTTTAATGTTTGGGGTAGTGCAGTGGTGTTTGTGTAGTGTAGGGGGACGCGCTGGGGGTAGTGTTTTAGGGTTTAGGGTAGTGCAGTGGTGTTTCGGTAGTGTAGGGAGTCATGCTGGGGGTAGTGTTTTTGGATTTAGGGTCATGCAGTGGTGTTTCTGTAGTGTAGGGGGTCATGCTGAGGGTAGTGTTTGAGGGTGTAGGGTAGTGCAGTTGTGTTTGTGCAGTGTAGGGGGTTGTGCTGGGGGTAGATGTAGGGTTTAAGGTAGTGCAATGGTGTTTGTGTATTGTAAGGGGTTTTACTGGGGTAGATTAAGGGTTTAGTATAGTGCAGTGATGTTTAGGTAGTGTAGGGGGTCGTGCTGGGGGTAGGGTTTTAGGGATTAGGGAAGTGAAGTGGTGTTTGTGTAGTATAGGGGGTCGTGCTGGGGTTAGTGTTTTAGGGTTTAGGGTAGTGCAGTGGTGTTTGTGTAGTGTAGGTGGTCATGTTTTAGGGTAGTGAAGTGGTGTTTGTGTAGTATAGGGGGTCGTGCTTGGAGTAATGTTTTATGGTTTAGGGTATTGAAGTGGTGTTTGTGCATTGTACGGGGTTGTGCAGGGGGTATATTTAGGGTTTAGGGTAGTGCAGTGGAGCTTGTTTTGTGTAATGGGTCATGGTTTAGGGTAGTGCAGTGGTGTTTGGGTAGTGTAGGGTGTCGTTCTGGGGGTAGGGTTTTAGGGTTTAGGGTAGTACAGTGGTGTTTGTGTTGTGTAGGGGGACGTGCTTGGGATAGAGTTTTAGGGTTAAGGGTAGTGCAGTAGTGTATGTGTAGTATAGGGGTTCATGCTGGGGGTAGTTTTTTAGGGTTTTGGGTAGTGCAGTGGTGTTTGTGTAGTATAAGGGTTCATGCTGGGGTACTGTTTTAGGGTTTAGGGTAGTGCAGCGGTGTTTGTTTTTTATAGGGGGTCTTGCTGTGGGTAGTGTTTTATGGTTTAGGGTAGTGCAGTTGTGTTTGTGTAGAGTAGGGGGTCAAGCTGGGGGTAGTGTTTTAGAGTTTAGGGCAGTGCAGTGGTATTTGTGTAGTGTAGGGGGTCATGCTGGGGGTAAAGTTTTAGGACAGTGCAGTGGTGTTTGGGTAATGTAGAGTGTCGTGCTGGGGTAGTGTTTTAGGGTTTAGGGTATTGCAGTTGTGTTTGTGTAGAGTAGGGGGTCAAGCTGGGGGTAGTGTTTTAGAGGTTAGGGCAGTGCAGTGGTGTTTGTGTAGTGTAGGGGGTCATGCCGGGGGTAGTGTTTTAGTGTTTAGGGCAGTTCAGTGGTGTTTGGGTATTGTAGGGGTGTGTGCTGGGGGTAGTTTTTAGCGTTTAGTGTACTGCAGTGGTGTTTGAGTAGTGTAGGAGGTCATGCTATGGGTAGATTTAGGGTTTAGGGTAGTGCAGTGGTGTTTGTGTAGTGTAGGGGGTCAGGCTGGGGGTAGTGTTTTAGGGTTTAGGGTACTGCAGTGGTGTTTGGGTAGTGTAGGAGTTGTGCTGGGGTAAGCGTTTTTGGGTTTAGGGTAGTGCAGTGGTGTTTTTGTAGTGTAGGTGATCGTGCTGGGGGTAGTGTTTTAAGGTGTAGGGTAGTGCAGTGGTATTGGTGTAGTGTAGGGGGTTGTGCTGGGGTAGATGTAGGGTTTAGGGTAGTTCAGTGGTGTTTGGGTAGTGTAGGGGATCGTGCTAGGGGTAATGGTTTAGGGTTTAGGGTTGTGCAGTGGTGTGTGGGTAGAGTGGAGGGTCGTGCTGGGGGTAGTGTTTCAGGGTTTGGCGTAGTGCAGTGGTGGTTGGGTAGTATAGGGGTAGTGCTGGGATAGTTTTTTAGGGTTTAGGGCAGTGCTGTGGTGTTTGTGTAGTGCTGGGGGTAGTGTTTTAGGATTTAGGGTAGTGCAGTGGTGTTTGTGTAGTATAGGGGGTTGTGTTTTAGGGTTTACGGTAGTGCAGTTGTGTTTGGGTCGTGCTGGGGGTAGTGTTTTTCGGATTAGGGTAGTGCAATTCAGTTTGGGTAGTGAAGAGGGTCGTGCTGGGGTTAGTGTTTTAGGGTTTAGGGTAGTACAGTGGTGTAGAGGCTCGTGCTTGGGGTAGTGTTTTAGGGTTTAGGGTAGTGCAGTGGTGTTTGTTTAGTATAGGGGTTCATGCTGGGGGTAGTGGTTTAGGGTTTAGGGTAGTGCAGTGGTGTTTGTGTAGTATAGGGGTTCATGCTGGCATAGTGTTTTAGGGTTTGGGTAGTGCAGTGGTGTTTTGGTAGTATAGGGGGTCATGCTGAGGGTAGTGTTTTAGGGTTTAGAGTAGAGCAGTGGTGCTTGTGTAGTGTAGGGGGACGTGTTTTAGTGTTTTGGGTAATGCAGTGATGTTTGGGTAGTGTAGGGGGTCGTGCTGGGAGTAGTGTTTTAGATTTTAGGGTAGAGCAGTGGTGTTTGTGTAGTGTAGAGGGTCGTGTTTTAGGGATTAGGGTAGTGCAGTGGTATTTGGGTAGTGTAGGGGGTTATGCTGGGGGTCGTGTTTTAGGGTTTAGGGTAGTGCAGTAGGGGAGTGCAGTGGTGTTTGTGTAGTGTAGGGTATCATGCTGGGGGTAGTGTTTTAGGGTTTAGGGTACTGCAGTGGTGTTTGTGTAGTGTAGGGGGTCGTGCTAGGGTATATTTATGTTTTAGGATAGTGCAGTGGTGTTTTGCAAGTGTAGGGGGTCGCCCTGGGGGTAGGGTTTTAGGGCTTAGGATAGCGCATTGGTGTTTGGGTAGTGTAGGGGGTCGTACTGGGAGTAGTGTTTTAGGGCAGTGCAGAGGTGTTTGTGTAGAGTAGGAGGTCGTGCTGGGGTAGTGTTTTAGGGTTTAGAGTATAGAAGTGGTGCTTGTGTAGTGTAGGGGGTCGTGTTTTCGGGTTTAGGGTAATGCAGTGATGTTTGGGTAGTGTAGGGGGTCGTACTTGGGGTAGTGTTTTAGGGTTTAGGGTAGAGCAGTGGTGTTTGTGTAGTGCAGGGGGTTGTGCTTTAGGGTTTAGGGTAGTGCAGTGTTGTTTGGGTAATGTAAGGGCTCATTCTGGGGATAGTGTTTTAGGATTTAGGGTCATGCAGTGGTGTTTCTGTAGTGTAGGGGGCATGCTGAGGGTAGTGTTTGAGGGTGTAGGGTAGTGCAGTTGTGTTTGTGCAGTGTAGGGGGTTGTGCTGGGGGTAGATGTAGGGTTTAAGGTAGTGCAATGGTGTTTGTGTATTGTAAGGGGTTTTACTGGGGTAGATTAAGGGTTTAGTATAGTGCAGTGATGTTTAGGTAGTGTAGGGGGTCGTGCTGGGGGTAGGGTTTTAGGGATTAGGGAAGTGAAGTGGTGTTTGTGTAGTATAGGGGGTCGTGCTGGGGTTAGTGTTTTAGGGTTTAGGGTAGTGCAGTGGTGTTTGTGTAGTGTAGGTGGTCATGTTTTAGGGTAGTGAAGTGGTGTTTGTGTAGTATAGGGGGTCGTGCTTGGAGTAATGTTTTATGGTTTAGGGTATTGAAGTGGTGTTTGTGCATTGTACGGGGTTGTGCAGGGGGTATATTTAGGGTTTAGGGTAGTGCAGTGGAGCTTGTTTTGTGTAATGGGTCATGGTTTAGGGTAGTGCAGTGGTGTTTGGGTAGTGTAGGGTGTCGTGCTGGGGGTAGGGTTTTAGGGTTTAGGGTAGTACAGTGGTGTTTGTGTTGTGTAGGGGGACGTGCTTGGGATAGAGTTTTAGGGTTAAGGGTAGTGCAGTAGTGTATGTGTAGTATAGGGGTTCATGCTGGGGGTAGTTTTTTAGGGTTTTGGGTAGTGCAGTGGTGTTTGTGTAGTATAAGGGTTCATGCTGGGGTACTGTTTTAGGGTTTAGGGTAGTGCAGCGGTGTTTGTTTTTTATAGGGGGTCTTGCTGTGGGTAGTGTTTTATGGTTTAGGGTAGTGCAGTTGTGTTCGTGTAGAGTAGGGGGTCAAGCTGGGGGTAGTGTTTTAGAGTTTAGGGCAGTGCAGTGGTATTTGTGTAGTGTAGGGGGTCATGCTGGGGGTAAAGTTTTAGGACAGTGCAGTGGTGTTTGGGTAATGTAGAGTGTCGTGCTGGGGTAGTGTTTTAGGGTTTAGGGTATTGCAGTTGTGTTTGTGTAGAGTAGGGGGTCAAGCTGGGGGTAGTGTTTTAGAGGTTAGGGCAGTGCAGTGGTGTTTGTGTAGTGTAGGGGGTCATGCCGGGGGTAGTGTTTTAGTGTTTAGGGCAGTTCAGTGGTGTTTGGGTATTGTAGGGGTGTGTGCTGGGGGTAGTTTTTAGCGTTTAGTGTACTGCAGTGGTGTTTGAGTAGTGTAGGAGGTCATGCTATGGGTAGATTTAGGGTTTAGGGTAGTGCAGTGGTGTTTGTGTAGTGTAGGGGGTCAGGCTGGGGGTAGTGTTTTAGGGTTTAGGGTACTGCAGTGGTGTTTGGGTAGTGTAGGAGTTGTGCTGGGGTAAGCGTTTTTGGGTTTAGGGTAGTGCAGTGGTGTTTGTGTAGTGTAGGTGATCGTGCTGGGGTAGTGTTTTAAGGTGTAGGGTAGTGCAGTGGTATTGGTGTAGTGTAGGGGGTTGTGCTGGGGTAGATGTAGGGTTTAGGGTAGTTCAGTGGTGTTTGGGTAGTGTAGGGGATCGTGCTAGGGGTAATGGTTTAGGGTTTAGGGTTGTGCAGTGGTGTGTGGGTAGTGTGGAGGGTCATGCTGGGGGTAGTGTTTCAGGGTTTGGCGTAGTGCAGTGGTGGTTGGGTAGTATAGGGGTAGTGCTGGGATAGTTTTTTAGGGTTTAGGGCAGTGCTGTGGTGTTTGTGTAGTGCTGGGGGTAGTGTTTTAGGATTTAGGGTAGTGCAGTGGTGTTTGTGTAGTATAGGGGGTTGTGTTTTAGGGTTTACGGTAGTGCAGTTGTGTTTGGGTCGTGCTGGGGGTAGTGTTTTTCGGATTAGGGTAGTGCAATTCAGTTTGGGTAGTGAAGAGGGTCGTGCTGGGGTTAGTGTTTTAGGGTTTAGGGTAGTACAGTGGTGTAGAGGCTCGTGCTTGGGGTAGTGTTTTAGGGTTTAGGGTAGTGCAGTGGTGTTTGTTTAGTATAGGGGTTCATGCTGGGGGTAGTGGTTTAGGGTTTAGGGTAGTGCAGTGGTGTTTGTGTAGTATAGGGGTTCATGCTGGCATAGTGTTTTAGGGTTTGGGTAGTGCAGTGGTGTTTTGGTAGTATAGGGGGTCATGCTGAGGGTAGTGTTTTAGGGTTTAGAGTAGAGCAGTGGTGCTTGTGTAGTGTAGGGGGACGTGTTTTAGTGTTTTGGGTAATGCAGTGATGTTTGGGTAGTGTAGGGGGTCGTGCTGGGAGTAGTGTTTTAGATTTTAGGGTAGAGCAGTGGTGTTTGTGTAGTGTAGAGGGTCGTGTTTTAGGGATTAGGGTAGTGCAGTGGTATTTGGGTAGTGTAGGGGGTTATGCTGGGGGTCGTGTTTTAGGGTTTAGGGTAGTGCAGTAGGGGAGTGCAGTGGTGTTTGTGTAGTGTAGGGTATCATGCTGGGGGTAGTGTTTTAGGGTTTAGGGTACTGCAGTGGTGTTTGTGTAGTGTAGGGGGTCGTGCTAGGGTATATTTATGTTTTAGGATAGTGCAGTGGTGTTTTGCAAGTGTAGGGGGTCGCCCTGGGGGTAGGGTTTTAGGGCTTAGGATAGCGCATTGGTGTTTGGGTAGTGTAGGGGGTCGTACTGGGAGTAGTGTTTTAGGGCAGTGCAGAGGTGTTTGTGTAGAGTAGGAGGTCGTGCTGGGGTAGTGTTTTAGGGTTTAGAGTATAGAAGTGGTGCTTGTGTAGTGTAGGGGGTCGTGTTTTCGGGTTTAGGGTAATGCAGTGATGTTTGGGTAGTGTAGGGGGTCGTACTTGGGGTAGTGTTTTAGGGTTTAGGGTAGAGCAGTGGTGTTTGTGTAGTGCAGGGGGTTGTGCTTTAGGGTTTAGGGTAGTGCAGTGTTGTTTGGGTAATGTAAGGGCTCATTCTGGGGATAGTGTTTTAGGATTTAGGGTCATGCAGTGGTGTTTCTGTAGTGTAGGGGGCATGCTGAGGGTAGTGTTTGAGGGTGTAGGGTAGTGCAGTTGTGTTTGTGCAGTGTAGGGGGTTGTGCTGGGGGTAGATGTAGGGTTTAAGGTAGTGCAATGGTGTTTGTGTATTGTAAGGGGTTTTACTGGGGTAGATTAAGGGTTTAGTATAGTGCAGTGATGTTTAGGTAGTGTAGGGGGTCGTGCTGGGGGTAGGGTTTTAGGGATTAGGGAAGTGAAGTGGTGTTTGTGTAGTATAGGGGGTCGTGCTGGGGTTAGTGTTTTAGGGTTTAGGGTAGTGCAGTGGTGTTTGTGTAGTGTAGGTGGTCATGTTTTAGGGTAGTGAAGTGGTGTTTGTGTAGTATAGGGGGTCGTGCTTGGAGTAATGTTTTATGGTTTAGGGTATTGAAGTGGTGTTTGTGCATTGTACGGGGTTGTGCAGGGGGTATATTTAGGGTTTAGGGTAGTGCAGTGGAGCTTGTTTTGTGTAATGGGTCATGGTTTAGGGTAGTGCAGTGGTGTTTGGGTAGTGTAGGGTGTCGTGCTGGGGGTAGGGTTTTAGGGTTTAGGGTAGTACAGTGGTGTTTGTGTTGTGTAGGGGGACGTGCTTGGGATAGAGTTTTAGGGTTAAGGGTAGTGCAGTAGTGTATGTGTAGTATAGGGGTTCATGCTGGGGGTAGTTTTTTAGGGTTTTGGGTAGTGCAGTGGTGTTTGTGTAGTATAAGGGTTCATGCTGGGGTACTGTTTTAGGGTTTAGGGTAGTGCAGCGGTGTTTGTTTTTTATAGGGGGTCTTGCTGTGGGTAGTGTTTTATGGTTTAGGGTAGTGCAGTTGTGTTCGTGTAGAGTAGGGGGTCAAGCTGGGGGTAGTGTTTTAGAGTTTAGGGCAGTGCAGTGGTATTTGTGTAGTGTAGGGGGTCATGCTGGGGGTAAAGTTTTAGGACAGTGCAGTGGTGTTTGGGTAATGTAGAGTGTCGTGCTGGGGTAGTGTTTTAGGGTTTAGGGTATTGCAGTTGTGTTTGTGTAGAGTAGGGGGTCAAGCTGGGGGTAGTGTTTTAGAGGTTAGGGCAGTGCAGTGGTGTTTGTGTAGTGTAGGGGGTCATGCCGGGGGTAGTGTTTTAGTGTTTAGGGCAGTTCAGTGGTGTTTGGGTATTGTAGGGGTGTGTGCTGGGGGTAGTTTTTAGCGTTTAGTGTACTGCAGTGGTGTTTGAGTAGTGTAGGAGGTCATGCTATGGGTAGATTTAGGGTTTAGGGTAGTGCAGTGGTGTTTGTGTAGTGTAGGGGGTCAGGCTGGGGGTAGTGTTTTAGGGTTTAGGGTACTGCAGTGGTGTTTGGGTAGTGTAGGAGTTGTGCTGGGGTAAGCGTTTTTGGGTTTAGGGTAGTGCAGTGGTGTTTGTGTAGTGTAGGTGATCGTGC
The DNA here is from genome assembly GCF_964204655.1 of Triturus cristatus. Classification (NCBI taxonomy): domain Eukaryota; kingdom Metazoa; phylum Chordata; class Amphibia; order Caudata; family Salamandridae; genus Triturus; species Triturus cristatus. The sequence continues at coordinate 751,433,296 of NC_140579.1, forward strand.
TGGGGTAGTGTTTTAAGGTGTAGGGTAGTGCAGTGGTATTGGTGTAGTGTAGGGGGTTGTGCTGGGGTAGATGTAGGGTTTAGGGTAGTTCAGTGGTGTTTGGGTAGTGTAGGGGATCGTGCTAGGGGTAATGGTTTAGGGTTTAGGGTTGTGCAGTGGTGTGTGGGTAGTGTGGAGGGTCATGCTGGGGGTAGTGTTTCAGGGTTTGGCGTAGTGCAGTGGTGGTTGGGTAGTATAGGGGTAGTGCTGGGATAGTTTTTTAGGGTTTAGGGCAGTGCTGTGGTGTTTGTGTAGTGCTGGGGGTAGTGTTTTAGGATTTAGGGTAGTGCAGTGGTGTTTGTGTAGTATAGGGGGTTGTGTTTTAGGGTTTACTGTAGTGCAGTTGTGTTTGGGTCGTGCTGGGGGTAGTGTTTTTCGGATTAGGGTAGTGCAATTCAGTTTGGGTAGTGAAGAGGGTCGTGCTGGGGTTAGTGTTTTAGGGTTTAGGGTAGTACAGTGGTGTTTGTGTAGTGTAGAGGCTCGTGCTTGGGGTAGTGTTTTAGGGTTTAGGGTAGTGCAGTGGTGTTTGTTTAGTATAGGGGTTCATGCTGGGGGTAGTGGTTTAGGGTTTAGGGTAGTGCAGTGGTGTTTGTGTAGTATAGGGGTTCATGCTGGCATAGTGTTTTAGGGTTTGGGTAGTGCAGTGGTGTTTTGGTAGTATAGGGGGTCATGCTGAGGGTAGTGTTTTAGGGTTTAGAGTAGAGCAGTGGTGCTTGTGTAGTGTAGGGGGACGTGTTTTAGTGTTTTGGGTAATGCAGTGATGTTTGGGTAGTGTAGGGGGTCGTGCTGGGAGTAGTGTTTTAGATTTTAGGGTAGAGCAGTGGTGTTTGTGTAGTGTAGAGGGTCGTGTTTTAGTGATTAGGGTAGTGCAGTGGTATTTGGGTAGTGTAGGGGGTTATGCTGGGGGTCGTGTTTTAGGGTTTAGGGTAGTGCAGTAGGGGAGTGCAGTGGTGTTTGTGTAGTGTAGGGTATCATGCTGGGGGTAGTGTTTTAGGGTTTAGGGTACTGCAGTGGTGTTTGTGTAGTGTAGGGGGTCGTGCTAGGGTATATTTATGTTTTAGGATAGTGCAGTGGTGTTTTGCAAGTGTAGGGGGTCGCCCTGGGGGTAGGGTTTTAGGGCTTAGGATAGCGCATTGGTGTTTGGGTAGTGTAGGGGGTCGTACTGGGAGTAGTGTTTTAGGGCAGTGCAGAGGTGTTTGTGTAGAGTAGGAGGTCGTGCTGGGGTAGTGTTTTAGGGTTTAGAGTATAGAAGTGGTGCTTGTGTAGTGTAGGGGGTCGTGTTTTCGGGTTTAGGGTAATGCAGTGATGTTTGGGTAGTGTAGGGGGTCGTACTTGGGGTAGTGTTTTAGGGTTTAGGGTAGAGCAGTGGTGTTTGTGTAGTGCAGGGGGTTGTGCTTTAGGGTTTAGGGTAGTGCAGTGTTGTTTGGGTAATGTAAGGGCTCATTCTGGGGATAGTGTTTTAGGGTTTCGGGTAGTGCAGGTGTGTTTGGGTAGTGTAGCGAGTACTGCTGGGGGTAGTGTTTTAGGGTTTAGGGTAGTGCCGTGTAGTTTGTGTAGTGTAGGTTGTCATGCTGGGTGCAGTGTTTTAGGGTTTAGGGTAGTGCAGTGGTGTTGGATAGTGTATAGGGAACTGCTGGGGGTATTGTTTTAGGGTTTAGGGTAGTGCAGATGTGTATGTGTAGTATTAGGGGGTAGTTCTAGGAGTAATGTTTTAGGGCTTAGGGTAGTACAGTGGTGTTTGGGTAGTGTAGGGGTAGTGCTGGGAGTAGTGTTTTAGGGTTTAGGGTAGTGCAGTGGTGTTTGGGTAGCATAAGGGGTCGTGCTTGGGGTAGTGTTTTAGGATTTAGGGTAGTGGAGTGGTATTTGGGTAGTATAGGGGGTTGTGCTGGGTGTAGTGTTTTAGGGTTTAGGTTAGTGCAGTGGTGTTTGTGTGGTGTAGGGAGTCGTGCTGGGGTAAGTGTTTTAGGGTTTAATAGGCGAGTGGTGTTTGGGTAGTAAAGGCGGTCAGGCTGGGGTAGTGTTTTAGGGTTTAGGGTAGTGCAGTGGTGTTTGTGTAGTGTAGGGGGTCGTGCTGGGGGTAGTGTTTTAGGGTGTAGGGTAGTGCAGTGGTATTGGTGTAGTGTCGGGGGTTGTGCTGGGGGTAGATGTAGGGTTTACGGTAGTGCAGTGGTGTTTGGGAAGTGTAGGGGATCGTGCTGGGGTATTGGTTTAGGGTAGTGCATTCGTGTTTGGGTAGTGTAGGGGGTACTGCTGGGGGTAGTGTTTTAGGGTTGAGGGTAGTGCAGTGGTGTTTGTGTAGTGTAGGGGGTTGCGCTGGGGGTAGTGTTTTAGGGTTTAGGGTAGTGCAGTGGTGTTTGGGTAGTGTAGGGGGTCACGCTGGGGGTAGTGTTTAGGGTTTAGGGTAGTGCAGTGATGTTTCTGTAGTGTAGGGGGTCATGCTGGGGGTAGTGTTTTAGGGTTTAGGGTAGTGCAGTGTTGTTTGGGTAGCGTAAGGGGTCGTGCTGGGGGTAGTGTTTTAGGTTTAAGGGTAGTGGAGTGGTATTTGGGTAGTATAGGGGGTTGTGCTGGGTGTAGTGTTTTAGGGTTTAGGTTAGTGCAGTGGTGTTTGTGTGGTGTAGGGAGTCGTGCTGGGGTAAGTGTTTTAAGGTTTAGGGTAGGCGAGTGGTGTTTGGGTAGTAAAGGGGGTCAGGCTGGGGTAGTGTTTTAGGGTTTAGGGTAGTGCAGTGGTGTTTGTGTAGTGTAGGGGGTCGTGCTGGGGGTAGTGTTTTAGGGTGTAGGGTAGTGCAGTGGTGTTGGTGTAGTGTCGGGGGTTGTGCTGGGGGTAGATGTAGGGTTTACGGTAGAGCAGTGGTGTTTGGGAAGTGTAGGGGATCGTGCTGGGGTAATGGTTTAGGGTAGTGCATTCGTGTTTGGGTAGTGTAGGGGGTAGTGCTGGGGGTAGTGTTTTAGGGTTTAGGGTAGTGCAGTGGTGTTTTTGTAGTGTAGGGGGTTGCGATGGGGGTAGTGTTTTAGGGTTTAGGGTAGTGCAGTGGTGTTTGGGTAGTGTAGGGGGTCATGCTGGGGGTAGTGTTTAGGGTTTAGGGTAGTGCAGTGATGTTTCTGTAGTGTAGGGGGTCATGCTGGGGGTAGTGTTTTAGGGTGTAGGGTAGTGCAGTGGTGTTTGTGTAGTGAAGGGGGTCATACTGGGGTAGATTCAGGGTTTTGGATAGTGCAGTGATGTTTGGGTAGTGTAGGGGGTTGTGCTGGGGGTAGGGTTTTAGGGAGTAGGGCAGTGCAGTGGTGTTTGGATAGTATAAGGGGTCATGCTGGGGGTAGTGTTTTAGGGTTTAGGGTAGTGCAGTAGGGTAGTGCAGGGGGTCATGCTGGGGGTAGTGTTTTAGGGTTTAGGGTAGTGCAGTTGTATTTGGGTAGTGTAGGGGTATTGCTGGTGGTAGTGTTTTAGGATAGTGCCGTGGTGTTTGTGCAGTGTAGGGGGTCATGCTGAGGGTAGTGTTTTAGGGTTTAGGGTAGTGCAGTGGTGTAGGGGGGTACTGCTGTTGGTAGTGTTATACGGTTTAGGGTAGTGCAGTGGGGTTTGTCTAGTATTGGGGGTAGTTCTGGGGGTAGTGTTTTAGGGTTTAGGGTAGTGCAGTGGTGTTGTGGTAGTGTAGTGGGTCATGCTGGGGGTAGAGTTTTAGGGTTTAGGGTAGTGCAGTGGTGTTTTTGTAGTGTAGGGGTCAAGCTGGGGGTATTGTTTTAAGGTTTAGGGTAGTGCAGTGGTGTTTGTGTAGTATTGGGCTAGTTTTGGGGTAGTGTTTAAGGGTTTAGGGTATTGCAGTAGTGTTTGTGCAGTGTAGGGGGTCATGCTTGGGGTGGTGGTTTAGGGTTTAGGGTAGTGAAGTGGTGTTTGTGTAGTGTAGGGGGTAGTGGTTTAGAGTTTAGGGTAGTGCCGTGGTGTTTATATAGTGTAGGGGGTTATGCTGGGGGTAGTGTTTTAGGGTTTAGTGTAGTGCAGTGGTGTTTGTGTAGTGTAGTGGGTCATGTTTTAGGGTTTAGGGTAGTGCAGTGGTGTTTGGGTAGTGTAGGGGGTTGTGCTGGGGGTAGTGTTTTTGGGTTTAGGGTAGTGCAGTTGTGTTTGGGTAGTGAAGGGTTTCGTGCTGGGGGTAGTGTTTTAGGGTTTAGGGTAGTACAGTGGTGTTTGTGTTGTCTAGGGGGTCGTGCTTGGGGTAGAGTTTTAGGGTTAAGGGTAGTGCAGTGGTGTTTGTGTAGTATAGGGGTTCATGCTGGGGGTAGTGTTTTAGTGTTTTTGGTAGTGCAGTAGTTTTTGTGTAGTATAGGGATTCATGCTGGGGTAGTGTTTTGGGGTTTAGGGTAGTGCAGTGGTGTTTGTGCAGTGTAGGGGGTCTTGCTGTGGGTAGTGTGTTTAGGGTTCAGGGTAGTGCAGTTGTATTTTTGTAGTGTAGGGGGTCATGCCTGGGGTAGTGTTTTAGGGCAGTGCAGTTGTGTTTGGGTAATGTAGAGGGTCGTGCTGGGGGTAGTGTTTTAGGGTTTAGGGCAGTGCAGTGGTGTTTGTGTAGTGTAGGGGTTCATGCCGGGGGTAGTTTTTTATGGTTTAGAGCAGTGCAGTGGTGTTTGGGTATTGTATGGGGTTGTGTTTGGGGTAGTGTTTTAGTGTTTAGTGTACTGCAGTGGTGTTTGGATAGTGTAGGGGTTCATGCTGTGGGTAGATTTAGGGTTTAGGATAGTGCAGTGGTGTTTGTGTAGTTATAGGGGGTCACGCTGGGGGTAGTGTTTTAGTGTTTTGGGTAGTGCAGTGGTGTTTGTGTAGCATAGGGTGTCATGCTGGGGGTAGTGTTTTAGGGTTTAGGGCAGTGCAGTGGTGTTTGTGTAGTATAATGGGATGTTCTGGGGCAGTGTTTTAGGGTTTAGGGTACTGCAGTGGTGTTTGTGTAGTGTAGGGGGTCGTCCTAGGGTGGATTTAGGGTTTAGGATAGTGCAGGGGTGTTTGGTTAGTGTAGGCAGTCGCGCTGGGGGTAGGGTTTTAGGGTTTAGGGCAGTGCAGTGGTGTTTGGGTAGTGTTTTTGCGGATCGTGATGGTGGAAGTCTTTTAGGGTTTAGGGCAGCGCAGTGGTGTTTGGGTAGTGTAGGGAGTTGTACTGGGGGTAGTGTTTTAGGGCAGTGCAGAGGTGTTTGTGTAGTGTAGGAGGTCATGCTGGGGTAGTGTTTTAGGGTTTAGAGTAGAGCAGTGGTGCTTGTGTAGTGTAGGGGGTCGTGTTTTAGGGTTTAGGGTAATGCAGTGGTGTTTGTGTAGTGTAGGTGGTCGTGTTTTAGGGTAGTGCAGTGGTGTTTGGGTACTTTAGGGGGTCGTGCTGGGAGTAATGTTTTATGGTTTAGGGTATTGAAGTGGTGTTTGTGCAGTGTAGGGGGTTGTGCAGGGGGTAGATTTAGGGTTTAGGGTAGTGAAGTGGAGCTTGTTTTGTGTAATGGGTCATGTTTTAGGGTTTAGGGTAGTGCCGTGGTGTTTGGGTAGTGTAGGGGGTCGTGCTGGGGGTAGTGTTTTTGGGTTTAGGGTTGTGCAGTTGTGTTTGGGTAGTGAAGGGTGTCGTGCTGGGGGTAGTGTTTAGGGTTTAGGGTAGTACAGTGGTGATTGTGTTGTGTAGGGGGTTGTGCTTCGGATAGAGTTTTAGGGTTAAGGGTAGTGCAGTAGTGTTTGTGTAGTGTAGGGGTCTCTCTGTGGGTAGGGTTTTAGGGTTTAGAGTAGTGCAGTTGTGTTTGTGTAGAGTAGGGGGTCAAGCTGGGGGTAGTGTTTTAGAGTTTAGGGTAGTGCAGTGGTGTTTGTATGGTGTAGGGGTTGTGCTGGGGTAAGTGTTTTTTGGTTTAGGGTAGTGCAGTGGTGTTTGTGTAGTGTAGGGGGTTGTGCTGGGGGTAGTGTTTTAAGGTGTAGGGTAGTGCAGTGATATTGGTGCATTGTAGGGGGTTGTGCTGGGGTAGATGTACGGTTTAGGGTAGTTCAGTGGTGTTTGGGTAGTGTAGGGGATCGTGCTAGGGGTAATTGTTTAGGGTTTAGGTTAGTGCAGTGGTGTTTGGCTAGTGGTGGGGGTCGCACTGGGGTAGGGTTTTAGGGTTTAGGGCAGTGCAGTGGTGTTTGGGTAGTGTTTGGGGATCGTGATGGTGGAAGTGTTTTAGGGCTTGGGGCAGCGCAGTGGTGTTTGCGTAGTGTAGGGGATCGTACTGGGGTAGTGTTTTAGGGTAGTGCAGAGGTGTTTGTGTATTGTAGGAGGTCGTGCTGGGGCAGTGTTTTAGGGTTTAGAGTAGAGCAGTGGTGCTTGTGTAGTGTAGGGGGTCGTGTTTTCGGGTTTAGGGTAATGCAGTGATGTTTGGGTAGTGTAGGGGGTCATGCTGGGGGAAGTGTTTTAGGGTTTAGGGCAGCGCAGTGGTGTTTGTGTAGTGTAGGAGCCGTGCTGGGGGTAGTGTTTTAGGGTTTAGGACAGTGCAGTAGTGTTTGTGTAGTGTAGGGGGTTGAGCTGGGGGTAGTGTTTTAGCGTTTATGGTAGTGCAGTGGAGTTTGTGTAGTGTAGGGGGCGCGCTGGGGGTAGTGTTTTAGGGTTTAGGGTAGTGCAGTGGTGTTTGGGTAGTGTAGGGAGTCATGCTGGGGGTAGTGTTTTTGGATTTAGGGTCATGCAGTGGTGTTTGTGTAGTGTAGGGAGTCATGCTGGGGGTAGTGTTTTAGGATGTAGGGTAGTGCAGTTGTGTTTGTGTAGTGTAGGGGGTTGTGCTGGGGGTAGATGTAGGGTTTAACGTAGTGCAATGGTGTTTGTGTATTGTAAGGGGTTTTACTGGGGTGGATTTAGGGTTTAGTATAGTGCAGTGATGTTTGGGTAGTGTAGGGGGTCGTGCTGGGGGTAGGGTTTTAGGGATTAGGGAAGTGCAGTGGTGTTTGTGTAGTGTAGGGGGTCGTGCTGGGGTAGTGTTTTAGGATTTAGAGTAGTGCAGTGGTGTTTGTGTAGTGTAGGTGGTCGTGTTTTAGGGTAGTGCAGTGGTGTTTGGGTACTTTAGGGGGTCGTGCTGGGAGTAATGTTTTATGGTTTAGGGTATTGAAGTGGTGTTTGTGCAGTGTAGGGGTTGTGCAGGGGGTAGATTTAGGGTTTAGGGTAGTGAAGTGGAGCTTGTTTTGTGTAATGGGTCATGTTTTAGGGTTTAGGGTTGTGCAGTTGTGTTTGGGTAGTGAAGGGTGTCTTGCTGGGGGTAGTGTTTAGGGTTTAGGGTAGTACAGTGGTGATTGTGTTGTGTAGTGGGTCGTGCTTCGGATAGAGTTTTAGGGTTAAGGGTAGTGTAGTAGTGTTTGTGTAGTATAGGGGTTCATGCTGGGGATAGTGTTTTAGGGTTTTGGGTAGTGCAGTAGTGTTTGTGTAGTATAAGGGTTCTTGCTGCGGTAGAGTTTTAGGGTTTAGGGTAGTGCAGCGGTGTTTGTGTAGTGTAGGGGTCTCTCTGTGGGTAGTGTTTTAGGGTTTAGGGTAGTGCAGTTGTGTTTGTGTAGAGTAGGGGGTCAAGCTGGGGGTAGTGTTTTAGAGTTTAGGGTAGTGCAGTGGTGTTTGTATGGTGTAGGGGTTGTGCTGGGGTAAGTGTTATTTGGTTTAGGGTAGTGCAGTGGTGTTAGTGTAGTGTAGGGGGTTGTGCTGGGGGTAGTGTTTTAAGGTGTAGGGTAGTGCAGTGATATTGGTGCATTGTAGGGGGTTATGCTGGGGTAGATGTACGGTTTAGGGTAGTTCAGTGGTGTTTGGGTAGTGTAGGGGATCGTGCTAGGGATAATGGTTTAGGGTTTAGGGTAGTGCAGTGGTGTTTGGGTAATGTAGGGGATCGTGCTGGGGTAATGGTTTAGGGTTTAGGGTAGTGCAGTCCTGTTTGGGTAGTGTAGGGGGTCATGCTGGGGGTAGTGTTTTAGGGTTTAGGGTAGTGCAGTTGTGTTTGGGTAGATTAGGGGTAGTGGTGGGGGTAGTGTGTTAGGGTTTTGGGCAGTGCCGTGGTGTTTGTGTAGTATAGGGGGTAGTGTTTTAGGGTTTAGGGTAGTGCAGTTTTGTTTGGGTCATGCTGGGGGTCGTGCTAGGGGTAGTGTTTTTGGGATTAAGGTAGTGCAGTTGTGTTTGGGTAGTGAAGACGGTCGTGCTGAGGGTAGTGCTTTAGGGTTTAGGGGAGTACAGTGGTGTTTGTGTAGTGTAGGGGTGTGTACTTGGGGTAGTGTTTTAGGGTTTTGGGTAGTGCAGTGGTGTTTGTGTAGTATAGGGGTTCATGCTTGGGGTAGTGTTTTAGGGTTTAGGGTAGTGAAGTGATGTTTGTGTAGTATAGGGGTTCATGCTGGCGTAGTGTTTTAAGGTTTAGGGTAGTGCAGTGGTGTTTTGGTAGTATAGGGGGTCATGGTGGGGGTAGTGTTTTGGGGTTTAGTGTAGTGCATTGGTGTTTGTGTAGTGTAGGGGGTAATGCTGGGGGTAGATTTAGGGTTAAGGGTAATGCAGTGGTGTTTGGGTACTGTAGGGGGTCGTGCTGCAGGCAGTGTTTTAGGTTTTAGGGCAGATCAGTGGTGCTTGTGTTGTGTAGGGGGTCATGCTGGGGGTAGTGTTTTAGGGTTTAGGGCAGCGCATTGGTGTTTGGGTAGTGTAGGGGGTCGTGCAGGGTGTAGTGTTTTAGGGTTTAGGACAGTGCAGTAGTGTTTGTGTAGTGTAGGGGGTCAAGCCGGGGGTAGTGTTTTAGGGTTTAGGGCAGTGCAGTGGTGTTTGGGTATTTTAGGGGGTTGAGCTGGGGGTAGTGTTTTAATGTTTGGGGTAGTGCAGTGGTGTTTGTGTAGTGTAGGGGGACGCGCTGGGGTAGTGTTTTAGGGTTTAGGGTAGTGCAGTGGTGTTTCGGTAGTGTAGGGAGTCATGCTGGGGGTAGTGCTTTTGGATTTAGGGTCATGCAGTGGTGTTTCTGTAGTGTAGAGGGTCATGCTGGGGGTAGTATTTGAGGGTGTAGGGTAGTGCAGTTGTGTTTGTGCAGTGTAGGGGGTTGTGCTGGGGGTAGGTGTAGGGTTTAAGGTAGTGCAATGGTGTTTGTGTATTGTAAGGGGTTTTACTGGGGTAGATTAAGAGTTTAGTATAGTGCAGTGATGTTTAGGTAGTGTAGGGGGTCGTGCTGGGGGTAGGGTTTTAGGGATTAGGGAAGTGAAGTGGTGTTTGTGTAGTATAGGGGGTCGTGCTGGGGTTAGTGTTTTAGGGTTTAGGGTAGTGCAGCGGTGTTTGTGTAGTGTAGGTGGTCATGTTTTAGGGTAGTGCAGTGGTGTTTGGGTACTTTAGGGGTTCGTGCTTGGAGTAATGTTTTATGGTTTAGGGTATTGAAGTGGTGTTTGTGCAGTGTAGGGGGTTGTGCAGGGGGTATATTTAGGGTTTAGGGTAGTGCAGTGGAGCTTGTTTTGTGTAATGGGTCATGGTTTAGGGTAGTGCAGTGGTGTTTGGGTAGTGTAGGGTGTCGTGCTGGGGGTAGGGTTTTAGGGTTTAGGGTAGTACAGTGGTGTTTGTGTTGTGTAGGGGGACGTGCTTGGGATAGAGTTTTAGGGTTAAGGGTAGTGCAGTAGTGTTTGTGTAGTGTAGGGGTTCATGCTGGGGGTAGTGTTTTAGGGTTTTGGGTAGTGCAGTGGTGTTTGTGTAGCATAAGGGTTCGTGCTGGGGTACTGTTTTAGGGTTTAGGGTAGTGCAGCGGTGTTTGTTTTTTATAGGGGGTCTTGCTGTGGGTAGTGTTTTATGGTTTAGGGTAGTGCAGTTGTGTTTGTGTAGAGTAGGGGGTCAAGCTGGGGGTAGTGTTTTAGAGTTTAGGGCAGTGCAGTGGTATTTGTGTGGTGTAGGGGGTCATGCTGGGGGTAAAGTTTTAGGACAGTGCAGTGGTGTTTGGGTAATGTAGAGTGTCGTGCTGGGGGTAGTGTTTTAGGGTTTAGGGTATTGCAGTTGTGTTTGTGTAGAGTAGGGGGTCAAGCTGGGGGTAGTGTTTTAGAGGTTAGGGCAGTGCAGTGGTGTTTGTGTAGTGTAGGGGGTCCTGCCGGGGGTAGTGTTTTAGTGTTTAGGGCAGTTCAGTGGTGTTTGGGTATTGTAGGGGTGTGTGCTGGGGGTAGTGTTTTAGCGTTTAGTGTACTGCAGTGGTGTTTGAGTAGTGTAGGAGGTCATGCTGTGGGTAGATTTAGGGTTTAGGGTAGTGCAGTGGTGTTTGTGTAGTGTAGGGTGTCAGGCTGGGGGTAGTGTTTTAGGGTTTAGGGTACTGCAGTGGTGTTTGGGTAGTGTAGGAGTTGTGCTGGGGGTAGTGTTTTAAGGTGTAGGGTAGTGCAGTGGTATTGGTGTAGTGTAGGGGGTTGTGCTGGGGTAGATGTAGGGTTTAGGGTAGTTCAGTGGTGTTTGGGTAGTGTAGGGGATCGTGCTAGGGGTAATGGTTTAGGGTTTAGGGTTGTGCAGTGGTGTGTGGGTAGTGTGGAGGGTCGTGCTGGGGGTAGTGTTTCAGGGTTTGGCGTAGTGCAGTGGTGTTTGGGTAGTATAGGGGTAGTGCTGGGATAGTTTTTTAGGGTTTAGGGCAGTGCTGTGGTGTTTGTGTAGTGCTGGGGGTAGTGTTTTAGGATTTAGGGTAGTGCAGTGGTGTTTGTGTAGTATAGGGGGTTGTGTTTTAGGGTTTACTGTAGTGCAGTTGTGTTTGGGTCGTGCTGGGGGTAGTGTTTTTCGGATTAGGGTAGTGCAATTCAGTTTGGGTAGTGAAGAGGGTCGTGCTGGGGTTAGTGTTTTAGGGTTTAGGGTAGTACAGTGGTGTTTGTGTAGTGTAGAGGCTCGTGCTTGGGGTAGTGTTTTAGGGTTTAGGGTAGTGCAGTGGTGTTTGTTTAGTATAGTGGTTCATGCTGGGGGTAGTGGTTTAGGGTTTAGGGTAGTGCAGTGGTGTTTGTGTAGTATAGGGGTTCATGCTGGCATAGTGTTTTAGGGTTTGGGTAGTGCAGTGGTGTTTTGGTAGTATAGGGGGTCATGCTGAGGGTAGTGTTTTAGGGTTTAGAGTAGAGCAGTGGTGCTTGTGTAGTGTAGGGGGACGTGTTTTAGTGTTTTGGGTAATGCAGTGATGTTTGGGTAGTGTAGGGGGTCGTGCTGGGAGTAGTGTTTTAGATTTTAGGGTAGAACAGTGGTGTTTGTGTAGTGTAGAGGGTCGTGTTTTAGGGATTAGGGTAGTGCAGTGGTATTTGGGTAGTGTAGGGGGTTATGCTGGGGGTCGTGTTTTAGGGTTTAGGGTAGTGCAGTAGGGGAGTGCAGTGGTGTTTGTGTAGTGTAGGGTATCATGCTGGGGTAGTGTTTTAGGGTTTAGGGTACTGCAGTGGTGTTTGTGTAGTGTAGGGGGTCGTGCTAGGGTAGATTTATGGTTTAGGATAGTGCAGTGTTGTTTTGCTAGTGTAGGGGGTCGCCCTGGGGGTAGGGTTTTAGGGCTTAGGATAGCGCAGTGGTGTTTGGGTAGTGTAGGGGGTCGTACTGGGAGTAGTGTTTTAGGGCAGTGCAGAGGTGTTTGTGTAGTGTAGGAGGTCATGCTGGGGTAGTGTTTTAGGGTTTAGAGTATAGCAGTGGTGCTTGTGTAGTGTAGGGGGTCGTGTTTTTGGGTTTAGGGTAATGCAGTGATGTTTGGGTAGTGTAGGGGGTCGTGCTTGGGGTAGTGTTTTAGGGTTTAGTGTAGAGCAGTGGTGTTTGTGTAGTGCAGGGGGTTGTGCTTTAGGGTTTAGGGTAGTGCAGTGTTGTTTGGGTAATGTAAGGGCTCATTCTGGGGATAGTGTTTTAGGGTTTCGGGTAGTGCAGGTGTGTTTGGGTAGTGTAGCGAGTACTGCTGGGGGTAGTGTTTTAGGGTTTAGGATTGTGCCGTGTAGTTTGTGTAGTGTAGGTTGTCATGCTGGGTGCAGTGTTTTAGGGTTTAGGGTAGTGCAGTGGTGTTGGATAGTGTATAGGGTACTGCTGGGGGTATTGTTTTAGGGTTTAGGGTAGTGCAGATGTGTTTGTGTAGTATTGGGGGTAGTTCTAGGAGTAATGTTTTAGGGCTTAGGGTAGTACAGTGGTGTTTGGGTAGTGTAGGGGTAGTGCTGGGAGTAGTGTTTTAGGGTTTAGGGTAGTGCAGTGGTGTTTGGGTAGCATAAGGGGTTGTGCTGGGGGTAGTGTTTTAGGATTTAGGGTAGTGGAGTGGTATTTGGGTAGTATAGGGGGTTGTGCTGGGTGTAGTGTTTTAGGGTTTAGGTTAGTGCAGTGGTGTTTGTGTGGTGTAGGGAGTCGTGCTGGGGTAAGTGTTTTAGGGTTTAGGGTAGGCGAGTGGTGTTTGGGTAGTAAAGGGGGTCAGGCTGGGGTAGTGTTTTAGGGTTTAGGGTAGTGCAGTGGTGTTTGTGTAGTGTAGGGGGTTGTGCTGGGGGTAGTGTTTTAGGGTGTAGGGTAGTGCAGTGGTATTGGTGTAGTGTCGGGGGTTGTGCTGGGGGTAGATGTAGGGTTTACGGTAGTGCAGTGGTGTTTGGGAAGTGTAGGGGATCGTGCTGGGGTAATGGTTTAGGGTAGTGCATTCGTGTTTGGGTAGTGTAGGGGGTAGTGCTGGGGGTAGTGTTTTAGGGTTTAGGGTAGTGCAGTGGTGTTTGTGTAGTGTAGGGGGTTGCGCTGGGGGTAGTGTTTTAGGGTTTAGGGTAGTGCAGTGGTGTTTGGGTAGTGTAGGGGGTCACGCTGGGGGTAGTGTTTAGGGTTTAGGGTAGTGCAGTGATGTTTCTGTAGTGTAGGGGGTCATGCTGGGGGTAGTGTTTTAGGGTTTAGGGTAGTGCAGTGGTGTTTGGGTAGCTTAAGGGGTCGTGCTGGGGGTAGTGTTTTAGGATTTAGGGTAGTGGAGTGGTATTTGGGTAGTATAGGGGGTTGTGCTGGGTGTAGTGTTTTAGGGTTTAGGTTAGTGCAGTGGTGTTTGTGTGGTGTAGGGAGTCGTGCTGGGGTAAGTGTTTTAGGGTTTAGGGTAGGCGAGTGGTGTTTGGGTAGTAAAGGGGGTCAGGCTGGGGTAGAGTTTTAGGGTTTAGGGTAGTGCAGTGGTGTTTGTGTAGTGTAGGGGGTCGTGCTGGGGGTAGTGTTTCAGGGTGTAGGGTAGTGCAGTGGTATTGGTGTAGTGTCGGGGGTTGTGCTGGGGGTAGATGTAGGGTTTACGGTAGTGCAGTGGTGTTTGGGAAGTGTAGGGGATCGTGCTAGGGTAATGGTTTAGGGTAGTGCATTCGTGTTTGGGTAGTGTAGGGGGTAGTGCTGGGGGTAGTGTTTTAGGGTTTAGGGTAGTGCAGTGGTGTTTGTGTAGTGTAGGGGGTTGCGATGGGGGTAGTGTTTTAGGGTTTAGGGTAGTGCAGTGGTGTTTGGGTAGTGTAGGTGGTCATGCTGGGGGTAGTGTTTAGGGTTTAGGGTAGTGCAGTGATGTTTCTGTAGTGTAGGGGGTCATGCTGGGGGTAGTGTTTTAGGGTGTAGGGTAGTGCAGTGGTGTTTGTGTAGTGAAGGGGGTCATACTGGGGTAGATTCAGGGTTTTGGATAGTGCAGTGATGTTTGGGTAGTATAGGGGGTCGTGCTGGGGGTAGGGTTTTAGGGAGTAGGGCAGTGCAGTGGTGTTTGGATAGTGTAAGGGGTCATGCTGGGGGTAGTGTTTTAGGGTTTAGGGTAGTGCAGTAGGGTAGTGCAGGGGATCATGCTGGGGGTAGTGTTTAAGGATTTAGGGTAGTGCCGTGGTGTTTGTGCAGTGTAGGGGGTCATGCTGAGGGTAGTGTTTTAGGGTTTAGGGTAGTGCAGTGGTGTAGGGGGGTACTGCTGTTGGTAGTGTTATACGGTTTAGGGTAGTGCAGTGGGGTTTGTCTAGTATTGGGGGTAGTTCTGGGGGTAGTGTTTTAGGGTTTAGGGTAGTGCAGTGGTGTTGTGGTAGTGTAGTGGGTCATGCTGGGGGTTACGTTTTAGCGTTTAGGGTAGTGCAGTGGTGTTTTTGTAGTGTAGGGGTCAAGCTGGGGGTATTGTTTTAAGGTTTAGGGTAGTGCAGTGGTGTTTGTGTAGTATTGGGCTAGTTTTGGGGTAGTGTTTAAGGGGTTAGGGTATTGCAGTAGTGTTTGTGCAGTGTAGGGGGTCATGCTTGGGGTGGTGGTTTAGGGTTTAGGGTAGTGAATTGGTGTTTGTGTAGTGTAGGGGGTAGTGGTTTAGAGTTTAGGGTAGTGCCGTGGTGTTTATGTAGTGTAGGGGGTTATGCTGGGGGTAGTGTTTTAGGGTTTAGTGTAGTGCAGTGGTGTTTGTGTAGTGTAGTGGGTCATGTTTTAGGGTTTAGGGTAGTGCAGTGGTGTTTGGGTAGTGTAGGGGGTTGTGCTGGGGGTAGTGTTTTTGGGTTTAGGGTACTGCAGTTGTGTTTGGGTAGTGAAGGGTGTCGTGCTGGGGGTAGTGTTTTAGGGTTTAGGGTAGTACAGTGGTGTTTGTGTTGTCTAGGGGGTCGTGCTTGGGGTAGAGTTTTAGGGTTAAGGGTAGTGCAGTGGTGTTTGTGTAGTATAGGGGTTCATGCTGGGGGTAGTGTTTTAGGGTTTTTGGTAGTGCAGTAGTGTTTGTGTAGTTTAGGGGTTCATGCTGGGGTAGTGTTTTGGGGTTTAGGGTGGTGCAGTGGTGTTTGTGTAGTGTAGGGGGTCTTGCTGTGGGTAGTGTTTTAGGGTTCAGGGTAGTGCAGTTGTATTTTTGTAGTGTAGGGGGTCATGCCTGGGGTAGTGTTTTAGGGCAGTGCAGTGGTGTTTGGGTAATGTAGAGGGTCGTGCTGGGGGTAGTGTTTTAGGGTTTAGGGCAGTGCAGTGGTGTTTGTGTAGTGTAGGGGTTCATGCCGGGTGTAGTTTTTTATGGTTTAGAGCAGTGCAATGGTGTTTGGGTATTGTATGGGGTTGTGTTTGGGGTAGTGTTTTAGTGTTTAGTGTACTGCAGTGGTGTTTGGATAGTGTAGGGGTTCATGCTGTGGGTAGATTTAGTGTTTAGGATAGTGCAGTGGTGTTTGTGTGGTTATAGGGGGTCACGCTGGGGGTAGTGTTTTAGTGTTTTGGGTAGAGCAGTGGTGTTTGTGTAGTATAGGGTGTCATGCTGGGGGTAGTGTTTTAGGGTTTAGGGCAGTGCAGTGGTGTTTGTGTAGTGTAATGGGATGTTCTGGGGCAGTGTTTTAGGGTTTAGGGTACTGCAGTGGTGTTTGTGTAGTGTAGGGGGTCGTCCTAGGGTGGATTTAGGGTTTAGGATAGTGCAGTGGTGTTTGGTTAGTGTAGGCAGTCGCGCTGGGGGTAGGGTTTTAGGGTTTAGGGCAGTGCAGTGGTGTTTGGGTAGTGTTTTTGCGGATCGTGATGGTGGAAGTGTTTTAGGGTTTAGGGCAGCGCAGTGGTGTTTGGGTAGTGTAGGGGGTTGTACTGGGGGTAGTGTTTTAGGGCAGTGCAGAGGTGTTTGGGTAGTGTAGGAGGTCATGCTGGGGTAGTGTTTTAGGGTTTAGAGTAGAGCAGTGGTGCTTGTGTAGTGTAGGGGGTCGTGTTTTAGGGTTTAGGGTAATGCAGTGATGTTTGGGTGGTGTAGGGGGTCGTGCTGGGAGTAGTGTTTTATGGTTTAGGGTAGAGCAGTTGTGCTTGTGTAGTGTAGGGGGTCGTGTTTTAGGGTTTAGGGTAATGCAGTGGTTTTTGGGTAGTGTAGGGGGTTGTGCGGGGGTAGTGTTTTAGGGTTTAGGGTAGTGCAGTCGTGATTGTGTAGTTGAAGGATAAAAATCATTTGTTCTGTTTATTCACATCATGTAAAGTTAGCACAATGTATCTATGACAGTATTCTAATCGCATAAACACCTATTGATAGGTTCTAGAAGAAGCATATTTCTTTTGTTTCTCACTGCACGATAAAAGGGCCGAAAACCATACTGTAGCCATCTTGGTCTGTAATAGACCACGTTTCTGATCACGTGGTTTCCTTTGCCTACCATCTTCATGATTTAGTTTGTACCAGCCCCGAGATAGGTTAGTTGTATTTACGGCCGAGTTCCAAGGTCACATCTGCTGTAGGGAGTATCAAGCAAATTCCTTCAGGCCCTGGGACGAAAAGGGAGTCACCCTGCCGACATCCTCTGTATAGATAGCAACCCTTTGTGTAAGGCTGAAACTTAACACTGTATGAGCTCATCCAGGAGCCCATGGACTAACTGGGATTTTTCCACTTGTATGGCTTTGTATGCTGAATCTGTTATGTATATAAGTGTGGTTTTGTCAAGGAGCCAGCAGTCTTCCTCGGCGCACCTGATGGGTGAGGATCGACGAGGCTCCTCTATGTAGAGTTTTGCTTTGGCCAATAAAACGTGAACCTTCTCCGTTGCCAACTGACTGTTATTTGGAAAGGCTATTGCGGACCATCGGTAAGTGTGGCCCTTGGGATTTTTGTTAAGTACTTCAGTTGGCGACTCTGGTGGGACCCCGTGAAAGGGTCTTTCCTCCCCCGTATTCGGGTGGTCGGATTCAGGGCGCCCTGGTCGGGCAGGTGGAGAGGAGGGATTTTATTTTTTTCCTTCTCCCTGATTTTTGGCACTTCCGCTCCGCACTCCTGATCAGGGTGTCCTCTGCTGCTAGTAGCCCTTCACCGGGGTCCTACGGTCTTAACCCAGGAGCTGACCGTGTTGGTCCCAAGAAGTTGCCAGCGGAGAACGAACGTCCGCACCTGGGTCCACCCGGTGAGTAATTTGTTTGTTTGACGCACGCTTTGAGCGGTGCATTTGGAAACAGTTAACTGTATTTTGATTTGGGGGTCATAAGTTCCCTAGGAGAATTATGGAGGTCTTGCAGGGTGGTCCGGTACGGACTGACTGTAGAGACTCCACGGATCTTTTGTGATTTAGAGACACCGATCAGATGCCTAGTTGTTACCTGCGTGTAACACACGGCCGGATTGTATTCAGAAAAGCCTGTGGCTGTAATTGGGTAGCCATGAGACATACCTGAGGTGAGGCTCGCACCACATTAGAACGGTCTCAGTGGTGAACCAAGGAGGTCATGGGATGGTCTGTAGTCCGGTCCGTGGTCGCACCTGTCTGACTTCCTCTTGCCAGTCTTTTGGAAGACTGCTCATTGTGATTCTGTCGGTCCGGTATTTTGAATAATTCTCCACGAACGGGAGTCGACTGGCTCGGTTCGTTTGTTTGGATGCATCAAGTTTGAATAAGTAGGTTGAGGTTGAACTGCAGAAAACGTTATATAGGAACAATCAGTATGTGTTATATGTGATACAAGAATTTGTTTGTATGTTGTTGGTGTTTGTCTGCTAACTAAAATGCCGTGCTTCAGTAAATTGAATTGTTTTGGTTGCTGTTGTCGGACTAGTGGCTCTCGTCTGGCCGAAAGCCAGCCTGCCTCACCAGAAGGCAGTCCTAGTCATTATATGTACATAAAACACGGAATAGCTCCTCTATTGTTCAATACTTTGTGGCATAAGTATACCAGAGGTAATGAAGAATTGCAATGGCCTAAAACGGGTTCTTTTGATGAAAAGAAAATTGCCTTCTTACAGGATCAGTTATTTTCTAGACGCAGTAGGCAGTCTATGTTTGAAGCGTTAAACACCTGGCAGAAGGAATCGAAATGAAGGCGAATGAGGGAAGAGAAACTAGCTAGAGTCAAAGCAGGGCAAACCATTACCCAGAAGGCTGTTGCCTACGACAGAGCCCGCACGGAAGAAGGGATCGAATGTGTGAATCGTGAGTTTAGATTACAGGTCGATAAAAGTTATGTGGCTCGGCCTGACGCTGAAGATGAAATAGGAGATCTACTGGACATGCGTCCACCACCCCCATATGTGCCGCAACGGTTATATCCGGAAGCACCAGTTGCCCCGGTATCAGCCGTTGCGGGGTCAGCTGCTCCTGCGCGAGTTTCAGCTGTGTCAATAGTAGCTCCTACTGTGTCAGCACCTTCAGCCCCTCCCCTCCTTGCGCCTCAAACCAATTTGTCCGCTCTGGGGTGGTGGAGGAGACAGCCTCCAATGTGTGTAATAGTCCCATCCTTCCTATTCTTAAAAGGGCTCCCGTAGATTGCAATCCTGATTATGTAGATACATATCGTTTTGTGATTGATTTGCGAGAACTTAACAAGATTGTGGTGCCTCAGTATCCCGTGGTGCCTGATATAACCACCATATTAATTATGATTCCTCCTACAGCTCAATATTACTCTGTGATTGATCTGAAAAATGCTTTCTTCAGCATTCCCATTCATCCTGATAGCCGATATATTTTCGGATTCTCATTAGCTGGTCGCAGCTTCCGATTTTGTCGCGCTCCCCAGGCTCCCCAGGGCTATCCAGAAAGCCCTAGTATTTATAGTCAAGCGCTCAAAGCCCTATTGGATACTCTAATTTTGCCTGATGGTAACGTACTGATACAATACGTAGATGATCTATTGGTGGCTTCGGATACTGAACAGGGTTGCCGGGATGCTACAGTTCAATTGTTGCAGCATTTGGCCAACCATGGTAATAAGGTATCCTTGTCTAAATTTCAATATTGTCGACCGGAGGTGACTTATTTAGGTCATCTACTGTCGAAGGAGGGTAGGCGTCTAACTCCTGCTCGTATAACAGCTATATCTAACATGTCTGTTCCTTGCACGCAACGTGATGTCCGAGCTTTTCTTGGCGTAACCTCTTATTGTCGCCAGTGGATTCCTAACTTTTCCCTTCTGACTAAACCCCTACTATATCTGACAACTAAGGATGTGCATGAACCTTTACCTTGGACTGTTGAATGTCAGGATGCTTTTGTCTCTTTGAAATCTGCGCTTTGTTCTGCTCCTGTGCTTGGCACGCCTGACTACCGGAAGCATTTTACACTCTATGTGCATGAGGTGGACGGTTGCTCGCTGTCTGTGTTAACACAGGGTTTTGATGGTAAGCAAAAACCTTGTGCATATTTTTCAGCGGTATTGGACAATGTCGCCAGAGCACTTCCCAGTTGTCTAAGGGCCACGGCGGCTGTTGCGATGGCAATTCGACAATCAGTTGGGCTCGTCCTGAATACTGACCTCACAGTGATGGTGCCTCACGCTGTGGATGCATTATTAAACAGGACCAAGACACAGCACCTAACTAGTGCGCATCTTACAGGGTATGAATTGACCCTGTTTGCACCCCACATCACTATCAAAAGATGTGCCACTCTGAATCCTGCCACGTTACTACCCCTCCCTTCAGAAGAGCAAAATCAGGACATACATGACTGTATATTTCGGACAGAGGAAGAAACAAAGGGATGGATAGACCTGACAGACACTCCCTTATCTGATCCAAAAGGGGAGTTATATGTCGATGGCTCATGTTTTAAGTTACCGAATGGCACTACCACATCCGCCTATGCGATCACCACTCTCCAGACTGTAGTCGAAACAGCTAAAGTGTCTTATCAATCTGCCCAGGCTGCCGAATTAGTAGCCTTGCTTCGAGCTTGTGAGTTAAGTGAAGGTTTGAGAGTAAATGTCTATACCGATAGCCAATACGCTTTCGGCGTAGCACATAGCTTTGGGAGGTTATGGGCAGAAAGAGGTTTCCTTACTTCGCATGGTCAGAAAATAAGGAATGGCCCGTTGGTTCTGAGACTGTTGACTGCTCTGACTTTACCAAAAGAAATTGCTGTTGTTAAATGTAGCGCCCATAAAGCTGTAGTTGATGCTGTAGGCAAAGGAAATTCATTTGCTGACAGAATCGCTAAAGAAACTGCCCAATCAAACACCACCTCTATGTTTGTAACCAGTTCATCGAGAGGAATGGTGGAAACAGAAATATTCAATAGCACTATGGATAGTGTTAGAGAAATACAACAAGAAGCGACCCCTGAAAAGCTAGTACATTGGCAAGAGCAGATAGGGACACTAGATGAAAATGGATGTTGGGTTGACCTGTCAGACAAATGCAGGTGGTTACTGCCAAATGGATTTGTGAATGTAATAGTATCCATGGCACATGGCCCTGCGCATATAGGTGTTAAAGGTATTTGTGCAGTACTAGATCCTGTGTGGTATAACACCAATATCAGTAAGACTGCAACACATTTGGTCCAGAACTGTATGATTTGTTTACAGCATAATCCAGGAGGTAGTGTCCCTGTTCTGAAAGGTAATTTTGCGCCTCCTACCTTACCTTTTGAGGTGTTACAAATGGATTTCATTCAATTAGAGCGGGTAAATAATCTCAAGTATGTTCTAGTAGTGGTTTGTGCGTTCAGTAAATAGGTGGAAGCATACCCCACCAAGGAGAATACCGCTCTAGCCACAGCCAAAGCTTTAGTAAAGGAATTTTTTCCTCCTCGGTATGGTTTACCACGTGTGATCTGGAGTGACAACGGAAAGCATTTTAATGCCGACCTTATTAAACATATTTGTAAAGGCTTATCCATTAATCAGAAATTTCACGCTGCTCGCCACCCCCAATCAGCGGGGTTGGTAGAAAAGTATAATGGGATTATCAAACTGAAATTGGCAAAATTGCAAGAGACCACCGGTTTGAAATGGCCTGATCTCTTACCGTTAGCTTTGTTGTCTGTAAGAACAACTCCTCATTCCCGTTCTAGAATATCTCCGTATGAGGTGATATTCGGTAGGCCCGCTAATGTTTGGGGTGTACCGAGACCGAAATCCTTTAGAGATATTGAGTACCCCATGTTGACAGATTATCTTTACGCATTAACTAAAGATCTTCGTTCCATTCACCAACAGATATCGGCGGTATTGCAGCCTCTGCCAGAGGGTCCTGGACATCTTCTTGAAATTGGACAGTGGGTCCTGATCCGGAACTATCAGCGAAAATCGAGTCTGGATCCTCGATGGACCAAACCCCATCAGATACTCCTTTCCACAAGAACGGCTGTTAAGGTTGAAGGGAAGCGGCATTGGATTCACGTGTCACACCTAAAAAGAGTTCCTCTCCCATTGCCGGACGACCAGCGGGATCAGAGTGAAGGGTTAGTGCATGAAGGTGAACAGCCCACTGAGGATTTGCCTTCCTCTGAAGCCCGAGGAGAAGTGAATGGGCGAGAGGAGGGTGCTGTGAGTTCCGAAACGCCTGCAGCAGCTGGCTCAACCACCAGTTCTGCTCCCGGAAATACTGCATCTGATCAGAAAGAGCACACATCCAGAATATTGTCTGATCCTACTGTGCCTACTCTTTTCCCTGCTCCCAGAACCCCTGGTCATGTTCGCTATAACCTGCGGCCCCGACAAAAGAACACTGGACTGAACTAGCTGAGAGTTCGGAACTTTCAGTAAAGCTCTGTTCAGAAAGAAAATAGAGACATTGATCGGTTAGTGGGGCCCAGGTGGAGTCCTTCAGTAAGAGTTGTGTCAAGTACAACTCCAACGTGAGAAGTTTTTGTATTTTTTCCTTTTATATTTTTTTTTTATGAACAATAGGAGTCTGCCTGTCAGGCTCTGAAACGGACACAGGAAAGAAGCACCCTCTGGCAGGTTGGACTGCAAGTAGACTTATTCCCCTTAGATTATATTTGAACTTTTAGCAAGAATGTATCCTTTTGCTCGCTTTGTTCCCGAAGAGGAGCGACCTATAGCACCACGTCCTTTGCACCCATATATGCCTATGTTTTCTACTTGGAGTTTGCGTATCAAGATAGTGTTCATAACTATAATAGCTATATCACTAGTGACATGTTTAGGTGTGTTCATTTATTCATCCTGTTCACACCCTTATAGCCTCTACTCCTGTTCCTGAAGAGCATAATTTCCATACTTACGCCCCGCATAAGGAAATACATCGTCAGACATATGTAAAGAATGCTTTTATTGAAATGTTGCACCAGACCCATAGCTCGACTAATGCTACAAATTGCTGGGTCTGTGGCCTCCTCCCCTCGGTTATGCACAAGCATGACCTTTTTATTTCAATGCCCTTGTCATATCTAGGCAGCTGCAAAGCCTGGTTTAAGTTACTGTCAATGATATATACGCACTATACTGTTGATGAGCACAGATTTTCAGAAAAGGATTATGAAATGATTTTAGCATATATAGAAGTACACCAGGGATTCACTCCGAATGAAGATGGTACAGATGGTACTCTAGACCCAACTGCTTGCATGAATGAGTATACTGAATATGCAAATGACACTTGGTTAAGGGATGAAGTGTTGGATTTTATGTCTTTCAATTTCAATAAGTATTTTAAATATTTTCAGGAACGAAATGTATCAGATGATAAGGTCATTCCGGTCCATGTATTGAATGCGTCATCTTCCTTCTGTATACATGGTACTAGTCACCTATCAGTTGGGTTTAGTAAATGCAATTATACGTACAGATTACGAACATTCAGCAGCCCACCAATGCTTACTCCTCCGAATGTGTATTTTGTATGCGGGGAAAATGCATACACATGGCTCCCCAGAGGATGGTCAGGTAAATGCTATTTGTCTTTCCTATACCCACCATTCTATATAGCCCCTTCTGACTATCATAAAACCCATTCACTGAACCGGCAGAGTTTAGGAAAGAGAGCTACTACGGGGGATGCTACTGATCAGACCGATACTCCTGCACAACACTTTGTGGACATAATGAAAGGAGTCCTGCCCACATGGGGACCTATTTTGACTAGTAAAGAAATCAGAAGATTATCTAGAGTAGTAGAGGGAGTAGTGAATATCACTGCAGGAATACTAACTAACATAACTGTGGAGCTTCAAGCGACCAGGCTCGTAACTCTTCAAAACCGTATGGTTTTAGATGTTATCTTAGCTGATCGTGGAGGAGCATGCAGAGTGATTGGCAGTTCTTGCTGTGTGTATATACCTGACTCCGCTCCCTCTGTGCATTTAGCCATTCAAAAACTGCACCGCTTAGCATCTGAAATTCACACAGATACCGGTACCTGATCCATTTCTAGCTGGTTCTGGGGACTCATTGCCACTTGGGGATGGAAATTACTCATGATCCTTTTGGGTATAGCAGGTTTCCTTTTCACCTGTTGCGTCTGCATACAATGTGGACTTGCCTGCTGTTCTTATTGCACTAATCGACTTCTTCTTGCCCTTCCCGAATCCAAACCAGACCCAGCAAAGATAGGCACTCAGTTAGTACAGAAGGAAATACACGACATGATGCAGATAGATGAAGGCATCTTTGAAGATTAAGTTGGTATGTTAGCTACATTATGCTAAAAGGGCCGATCTGAAGGATAAAAATCATTTGTTCTGTTTATTTACATCATGTAAAGTTAGCACAATGTATCTATGACAGTATTCTAATCGCATAAACACCTATTGATAGGTTCTAGAAGAAGCATATTTCTTTTGTTTCTCACTGTACGACAAAAGGGCCGAAAACCATACTGTAGCCATCTTGGTCTGTGATAGACCACGTTCCAGATCACGTGGTTTCCTTTGCCTACCATCTTCATGATTTAGTTCGTACCAGCCCCGAGACAGGTTAGTTGTATTTACGGCCGAGGCCCAAGGTCACATCTGCTGTAGGGAGTATCAAGCAAATTCCTTCAGGCCCTGGGACGAAAAGGGAGTCACCCTGCCGACCTCCTCTGTATAGATAGCAACCCTTTGTGTAAGGCTGAAACTTAACACTGTATGAGCTCATCCAGGAGCCCATGGACTAACTGGTATTTTTCCACTTGTATGGCTTTGTAAGCTGAATCTGTTATGCATATAAGTGTGGTTTTGTCAAGGAACCAGCAGTCTTCCTCTGCCACCTGATGAGTGAGGATCGACGAGGCTCCTCTATGTAGAGTTTTGCTTTGGCCAATAAAACGTTTGAACCTTCTCCGTTGCCAACTAACTGTTATTTGGAAAGGCTATTGCGGACCATCAGTAAGTGTGGCCCTTGGGATTTTTGTTAAGTACTTCAGTTGGCGACTCTGGTGGGACCCCGTGAAAGGGTCTTTCCTCCCCCGTATTCGGGTGGTCGGATTTAGGGCGCCCTGGTCGGGCGGGTGGAGAGGTGGGATTTTATTTTTTTCCTTCTCCCTGATTTTTGGCACTTCTGCTCCGCACTCCTGATCAGGGTGTCCTCTGCTGCTAGTAGCCCTTCACCGGGGTCCTACGGTCTTAACCCAGGAGCTGACCGTGTTGGTCCCAAGAAGTTGGCAGCGGAGAACGAACGTCCGTACCTGGGTGCACCCGGTAAGTAATTTGTTTGTTTGACGCACGCTTTGAGCGGTGCATTTGGAAACAGTTAACTGTATTTTGATTTGGGGGTCATGAGTACCCTATGAGAATTATGGAGGTCTTGCAGGGTGGTCCGGTAGGGGCTGACTGTAGAGACTCCACGGATCTTTTCTGATTTAGAGACACCGATCAGATGCCTAGTTGTTACCTGCGTGTAACACACGGCCGGATTGTATTCAGAAAAGCCTGTGGCTGTAATTGGGTAGCCATGAGACATACCTGAGGTGAGGCTCGCACCACATTAGAACGGTCTCAGTGGTGAACCAAGGAGGTCATGGGATGGTCTGTAGTCCAGTCCGCGGTCGCACCTGTCTGACTTCCTCTTGCCAGTCTTTTGGAAGACTGCTCATTGTGATTCTGTCGGTCCGGTATTTTGAATAATTCTCCACGAACGGGAGTCGACTGGCTCGGTTCGTTTGTTTGAATGCATCAAGTTTGAATAAGTAGGTTGAGGTTGAACTGCAGAAAACGTTATATAGGAACCATCAGTATGTGTTATATGTGATACAATAATTTGTTTGTATGTTGTTGGTGTTTGTCTGCTAACTAACATGCCGTGCTTCAGTAAATTGAATTGTTTTGGTTGCTGTTGTCAGACTAGTGGCTCTCATCTAGCCGAAAGCCAGCCTGCCCCACCGGAAGGCAGTCCTAGTCATTATATGTACATAAAACACGGAATAGCTCCTCTATTGTTCAATACTTTGTGGCATAAGTATACCAGAGGTAATGAAGAATTGCAATGGCCTAAAACGGGTTCTTTTGATGAAAAGAAAATTGCCTTCTTACAGGATCAGTTATTTTCTAGACGCCGTAGGCAGTCTATGTTTGAAGCGTTAAACACCTGGCAGAAGGAATCGAAATGAAGTCGAATGAGGGAAGAGAAACTAGCTAGAGTCAAAGCAGGGCAAACCATTACCCAGAAGGCTGTTGCCTACGACAGAGCCCGCACGGAAGAAGGGATCGAATGTGTGAATCGTGAGTTTAGATTACAGGTCGATAAAAGTTATGTGGCTCGGCCTGACGCTGAAGATGAAATAGGAGATCTATTGGACATGCGTCCACCACCCCCATATGTGCCGCAACGGTTATATCCGGAAGCACCAGTTGCCCCGGTATCAGCCGTTCCGGGGTCAGCTGCTCCTGCGCAAGTTTCAGCTGTGTCAATAGTAGCTCCTACTGTGTCAGCACCTTCAGCCCCTCCCCTCCTTGCGCCTCAAACCAATTTGTCCCGGTTGTCCTCGTCTGTCTCAGAGATTATGACTTTATTGCCCAATTTATTGTCACCTGCGGCAGCTGAAACTCCTCAGCTGTCACCCGGGTCAACCCATTTTCCTCATGTGTTGACCTCTTCCTCAGCGAGTGCGACTCCTTTACCAGCTGTTTCCACTCCGGTACATCCGCCCGGGTTTCTTGATGGTAAGAAGCTGTTTACCCGGTCAGCATTGGGATCAGAGGAAAGAGAAACTATTGCACAGCAAGCGTCACAATGGATGCGACAGCCTATTTATACTTTGTCTGACATATGGAGCACTATGAAAGACTATGAGCCCGTGATGCAACAGCATGCGTTAGACCATATGGCTGCACGCCTGATATCATTATGGGAACAGGTTCATGAAGGGGGGAAGGCTCCAGCAATAGTGTATGATATTCATGACCAAGCGCATAAATTTCACTTAAGCCCAGAGGAGGTGTACAGAAATATTGGAACAATGGTTAGTTAAAGAACTCGACTTCACTCTGCTGTTCCTACGGGCTCCACACATTTCCCAATGCATGAAGTCCACCCTATTTATCATCCAGAAATTACTGAAATAGTAGATGCAACGGGGGTGGTTACCCGCCCGCGAGTAGATGCTCGGTTTCAGAAACAGTGGGTGTATACCCCGTGGAAACGCAGTGAAGTGCTGTCATTAAAGGCTCATTTGCCCGATCCTAGGAAAAATCCCACAGCATATTATAAAGAACTTACTGAAGCCGCCTCATCAGCGGTAATGACGTTGGCCAATATGGAGTTATTCTTTGCTTTATTGGTACCAGTAGATATATGGCGTCAGGTACATGACCAAGATCATGTGACTGAATTTGGGGGAACATGGGATCAATTGAAAGATTGGGATAGAGATCGAAAACCAGGAGATAAGCCCAGGGCTGAAATATTAACGTTACCTGACAAAATAATTACATACATGCATTCGTTAATCCCTCCTAGAAAAGTTGATTGGGATAAATTCAGCGTGCCGACAAAAGAAAGATGAGAGTGTGTCGGACTTTTTCACTAGATTTTAAGGTGTTTTCATTGACTTCAGCGGACAAGACTTATCCAAGGAGGGCGGCATACGTTTGTTTATCAATAGGTTTGTAACTAATTTACTGCCTGAAATTTCGGCCCGGCTCCAGGCAGCAGAAAGTACTTGGACAACGTCTACTCCTTCGACTATATTAAGCATGGCTCAATACTATGAACACCGAGAGAATGAAAGTAAGGACAAAACGGAAAAGAAAGCAAAGGATTTAAAAACGCGGGTCCTGTTACAGCAGGTTGAGAGAGGCCGTGGAAGGGGTCGGGGAGTGCTGACTTCTGCCTCACGAGGGGCGGGCCAAGTACAGGGTGGAGGAAGAACTGATTTAGGAATAAACCAATGCGCATTCTATAAACAGGAAGGACATTGGCGTTCTCAGTGTCCGTTGTTATATGCGCAACATAGCACTATGCGGGGCCAAGGGAGAGGACGCGGAGGTGGTAATCGAGGTAGACATACAAGGCAGGAAGAGTCTGGACAAGGTGGGAATAGTCAAAACTATTTTGATCATGGTCAGGGAAAGCAGTACTTCAACGAAGAATGTGTAAGCGATGCATCGGCAGGCTATCCTCATGCATAGGATAGCCGAAGGCAGAGTGGGGGACGTGTGTCAATCAATATAGATCAAAACGGACCTTATGTTAATGCACATTTAATGGGTGCATCGGGTAAGTTTCTAGTTGACACGGGAGCTATGAACAGTTCTGTTTCGCATGCCCTAGTCCCTGGGGCTGCTCTGTCTGGCCAGAATAATGTGTCCATAGGTTTCTCAGGAACTCCGGTGGTGAGCCCCATTTCCCAACCTCTTTCGTTCACTTTGGGCCCTATTTCTATTGATTCACCATTTCTTTTAACGTCGCAATGTGGAGAGAATTTATTAGGCGTAGACTTATTGAAAAGGTTATATGCTCGTATATATTGTTCCCCAGATGGTGTCTATTTGACTATTAAACCCCTTTTACCCCTTCGGTGCAGTACTTCTCCAAAACGGATACCTTACCCCCTGAATTTGCGAAGATTCCAAAAACACTTTGGGCTACTGGAGACACTGATGTGGGTTTGTTGAGAATACCCCCTATTTCATTTACCTTGAAGCAAAATTCTCGTCTACCGAAAATACCGCAATATAAAATTGCCCCTGCAGGTGAACGAGCCTTGTTGTCCATTATTCAGGATCTGATCCGCTCTGGGGTGGTGGAGGAGACAGCCTCCAATGTGTGTAATAGTCCCATCCTTCCTATTCTTAAAAGGGCTCCCGTAGATTGCAAACCTGATTATGTAGATACATATCGTTTTGTGATTGATTTGCGAGAAATTAACAAGATTGTGGTGCCTCAGTATCCCGTGGTGCCTGATATAACCACCATATTAACTATGATTCCTCCTACAGCTCAATATTTCTCTGTGATTGATCTGAAAAATGCTTTCTTCAGCATTCCCATTCATCCTGATAGCCGATATCTTTTCGGATTCTCATTAGCTGGTCGCAGCTTCCGATTTTGTCGCGCTCCCCAGGGCTATACAGCAAGCCCTAGTATTTATAGTCAAGCGCTCAAAGCCCTATTGGATACTCTAATTTTGCCTGATGGTAATGTACTGTTACAATACGTAGATGATCTATTGGTGGCTTCGGATACTGAACAGGGTTGCCGGGATGCTACAGTTCAATTGTTGCAGCATTTGTCCAACCATGGTAATAAGGTATCCTTGTCTAAATTTCAATATTGTCGACCGGAGGTGACTTATTTAGGTCATCTCCTGTCGAAGGAGGGTAGGCGTCTAACTCCTGCTCGTATAACAGCTATATCTAACATGTCTGTTCCTTGCACGCAACGTGATGTCCGAGCTTTTCTTGGCATAACCTCTTATTGTCGCCAGTGGATTCCTAACTTTTCCCTTCTGACTAAACCCCTACTATATCTGACAACTAAGGATGTGCATGAACCTTTACCTTGGACTGTTGAATGTCAGGATGCTTTTGTCTCTCTGAAATCTGCGCTTTGTTCTGCTCCTGTGCTTGGCACGCCTGACTACCGGAAGCCTTTTACACTCTATGTGCATGAGGTGGACGGTTGCTCGCTGTCTGTGTTAACACAGGGTTTTGATGGTAAGCAAAAACCTTGTGCATATTTTTTGGCGGTATTGGACAATGTCGCCAGAGCACTTCCCATTTGTCTAAGAGCCACGGCGGCTGTTGCGATGGCAATTCGACAATCAGTAGGGCTCGTCCTGAATACTAACCTCACAGTGATGGTGCCTCACGCTGTGGATGCATTATTAAACAGGACCAAGACACAGCACCTAACTAGTGCGCATCTTACAGGGTATGAATTGACCCTGTTTGCACCCCACATCACTATCAAAAGATGTGCCACTCTGAATCCTGCCACGTTACTACCCCTCCCTTCGGAAGAGAAAAATCAGGACATACATGACTGTATATTTCGGACAGAGGAAGAAACGAAGGGACGGATAGACCTGACAGACACTCCCTTATCTGACCCACAAGGGGAGTTATATGTCGATGGCTCATGTTTTAAGTTACCGAATGGCACTACCACATCCGCCTATGCGATCACCACTCTCCAGACTGTAGTCGAAACAGCTAAAGTGTCTTATCAATCTGCCCAGGCTGCCGAATTAGTAGCCTTGCTTCGAGCTTGTGAGTTAAGTGAAGGTTTGAGAGTAAATGTCTATACCGATAGCCAATACGCTTTCGGCGCAGCACATAGCTTTGGGAGGTTATGGGCAGAAAGAGGTTTCCTTACTTCGCATGGTCAGAAAATAAGGAATGGCCCGTTGGTTCTGAGACTGTTGACTGCTCTGACTTTACCAAAAGAAATTGCTGTTGTTAAATGTAGCGCCCATAAAGCTGTAGTTGATGCTGTAGGCAAAGGAAATTCATTTGCTGACAGAATCGCTAAAGAAACTGCCCAATCAAACACCACCTCTATGTTTGTAACCAGTTCATCGAGAGGAATGGTAGAAACAGAAATATTCAATAGCACTATGGATAGTGTTAGAGAAATACAACAAGAAGCGACCCCTGAAGAGCTAGTACATTGGCAAGAGCAGATAGGGACACTAGATGAAAATGGATGTTGGGTTGACCTGTCAGACAAATGCAGGTGGTTACTGCCAAATGCATTTGTGAATGTAATAGTATCCATGGCACATGGCCCTGCGCATATAGGTGTTAAAGGTATTTGTGCAGTACTAGATCTTGTGTGGTATAACACCAATATCAGTAAGACTGCAACACATTTGGTCCAGAACTGTATGATTTGTTTACAGAATAATCCAGGAGGTAGTGTCCCTGTTCTGAAAGGTAATTTTGCGTCTCCTACCTTACCTTTTGAGGTGTTACAAATGGACTTCATTCAATTAGAGCGGGTAAATAATCTCAAGTATGTTCTAGTAGTGGTTTGTGCGTTCAGTAAATGGGTGGAAGCATACCCCACCAAGGAGAATACCGCTCTAGCCACAGCCAAAGCTTTAGTAAAGGAATTTTTTCCTCCTCGGTATGGTTTACCACGTGTGATCTGGAGTGACAACGGAAAGCATTTTAATGCCGACCTTATTAAACATATTTGTAAAGGCTTATCCATTAATCAGAAATTTCACGCTGCTCGCCACCGCCCAATCAGCGGGGTTAGTAGAAAAGTATAATGGGATTATCAAACAGATATCGGCGGTATTGCAGCCTCTGCCAGAGGGTCCTGAACATCTTTTTGAAATTGGACAGTGGGTCCTGATCCGGAACTATCAGCGAAAATCGAGTCTGGATCCTCGA
The DNA here is from genome assembly GCF_964204655.1 of Triturus cristatus. Lineage (NCBI taxonomy): Eukaryota > Metazoa > Chordata > Amphibia > Caudata > Salamandridae > Triturus > Triturus cristatus. Next base: position 751,463,627 of record NC_140579.1, read on the forward strand.
TGGACCAAACCCCATCAGATACTCCTTTCCACAAGAACGGCTGTTAAGGTTGAAGGGAAGCGGCATTGGATTCACGTGTCACACCTAAAAAGAGTTCCTCTCCCATTGCCGGACGACCAGCGGGATCAGAGTGAAGGGTTAGTGCATGAAGGTGAACAGCCCACTGAGGATTTGCCTTCCTCTGAAGCCCGAGGAGAAGTGAACGGGCGAGAGGAGGGTGCTGTGAGTTCCGAAACGCCTGCACCAGCTGGCTCAACCACCAGTTCTGCTCCCGGAAATACTGCATCTGATCAGAAAGAGCACACATCCAGTATTTTGTCTGATCCTACTGTGCCTACTCTTTTCCCTGATCCCAGAACCCCTGGTCATGTTCGCTATAACCTGCGGCCCCGACAAAAGAACACTGGACTGAACTAGCTGAGAGTTCGGAACTTTCAGTAAAGCTCTGTTCAGAAAGAAAATAGAGACATTGATCGGTTAGTGGGGCCCAGGTGGAGTCCTTCAGTAAGAGTTGTGTCAAGTACAACTCCAACGCGAGAAATTTTTGTATTTTTTCCTTTTATATTTTCTTTTTATGAACAATAGGAGTCTGCCTGTCAGGCTCTGAAACGGACACAGGAAAGAAGCACCCTCTGGCAGGTTGGACTGCAAGTAGACTTATTTCCCTTAGATTATATTTGAACTTTTAGCAAGAATGTATCCTTTTGCTCGCTTTGTTCCCGAAGAGGAGCGACCTATAGCACCACGTCCTTTGCACCCATATATGCCTATGTTTTCTACTTGGAGTTTGCATATCAAGATAGTGTTCATAACTACAATAGCTATATCACTAGTGACATGTTTAGGTGTGTTCATTTATTCATCCTGTTCACACCCTTATAGCCTCTACTCCTGTTCCTGAAGAGCATAATTTCCATACTTACGCCCCGCATAAGGAAATACATCGTCAGACATATGTAAAGAATGCTTTTATTGAAATGTTGCACCAGACCCAGAGCTCGACTAATGCTACAAATTGCTGGGTCTGTGGCCTCCTCCCCTCGGTTATGCACAAGCATGACCTTTTTATTTCAATGCCCTTGTCATATCTAGGCAGCTGCAAAGCCTGGTTTAAGTTACTGTCAATGATATATACGCACTATACTGTTGATGAGCACAGATTTTCAGAACAGGATTATGAAATGATTTTAGCATATATAGAAGTACACCAGGGATTCACTCCGAATGAAGATTGTACAGATGGTACTCTAGACCCAACTGCTTGCATGAATGAGTATACTGAATATGCAAATGACACTTGGTTAAGGGATGAAGTGTTGGATTTTATGTCTTTCAATTTCACTGAGTATTTTAAATATTTTCAGGAACGACATGTATCAGATGATAAGGTCATTCCGGTCCCTGTATTGAATGCGTCATCTTCCTTCTTTATACATGGTACTAGTCACCTATCAGTTGGGGTTAGTAAATGCAATTATACGTACAGATTACGAACATTCAGCAGCCCACCAATGCTTACTCCTCCGAATGTGTATTTTGTATGCGGGGAAAATGCATACACATGGCTCCCCAGAGGATGGTCAGGTAAATGCTATTTGTCTTTCCTATACCCACCAGTCTATATAGCCCCTTCTGACTATCATAAAACCCATTCACTGAACCGGCGGAGTTTAGGAAAGAGAGCTACTACGGGGGATGCTACTGATCAGACCGATACTCCTGCACAACACTTTGTGGACATAATGAAAGGAGTCCTGCCCATATGGGGACCCATTTTGACTAGTAAAGAAATCAGAAGATTATCTAGAGTAGTAGAGGGAGTAGTGAATATCACTGCAGGAATACTAACTAACATAACTGTGGAGCTTCAAGCGACCAGGCTCGTAACTCTTCAAAACCGTATGGTTTTAGACGTTATCTTAGCTGATCATGGAGGAGCATGCAGAGTGATTGGCAGTTCTTGCTGTGTGTATATACCTGACTCCGCCCCCTCTGTGCATTTAGCCATTCAAAAACTGCACCGCTTAGCATCTGAAATTCACACAGATACCGGTACCTGGTCCATTTCTAGCTGGTTCTGGGGCCTCTTTGCCACTTGGGGATGGAAATTACTCATGATCCTTTTGGGTATAGCAGGTTTCCTTTTCACCTGTTGTGTCTGCAAACAATGTGGACCTGCCTGCTGTTCTTATTGCACTAATCGACTTCTTCTTGCCCTTCCCGAATCCAAACCAGACCCAGCAAAGATAGGCACTCAGTTAGTACAGAAGGAAATACACGACATGATGCAGATAGATGAAGGCATCTTTGAAGATTAAGTTGGTATGTTAGCTACATTATGCTAAAAGGGCCGATCTGAAGGATAAAAATCATTTGTTATGTTTATTCACATCATGTAAAGTTAGCACAATGTATCTATGACAGTATTCTAATCGCATAAACACCGATTGATAGGTTCTAGAAGAAGCATATTTCTTTTGTTTCTCACTGCACGACAAAAGGGCCGAAAACCATACTGTAGCCATCTTGGTCTGTGATAGACCACGTTCCAGATCACGTGGTTTCCTTTGCCTACCATCTTCATGATTTAGTTCGTACCAGCCCCGAGACAGGTTAGTTGTATTTACGGCCGAGGCCCAAGGTCACATCTGCTGTAGGGAGTATCAAGCAAATTCCTTCAGGCCCTGGGACGAAAAGGGAGTCACCCTGCCGACCTCCTCTGTATAGATAGCAACCCTTTGTGTAAGGCTGAAACTTAACACTGTATGAGCTCATCCAGGAGCCCATGGACTAACTGGTATTTTTCCACTTGTATGGCTTTGTATGCTGAATCTGTTATGTATATAAGTGTGGTTTTGTCAAGGAGCCAGCAGTATTCCTCGGCGCACCTGATGGGTGAGGATCGACGAGGCTCCTCTATGTAGAGTTTTGCTTTGGCCAATAAAACGTTTGAACCTTCTCCGTTGCCAACTGACTGTTATTTGGAAAGGCTATTGCGGACCATCGGTAAGTGTGGCCCTTGGGATTTTTGTTAAGTACTTCAGTTGGCGACTCTGGTGGGACCCCGTGAAAGGGTCTTTCCTCCCCCGTATTCGGGTGGTCGGATTTAGGGCCCCCTGGTCGGGCGGGTGGAGAGGAGGGATTTTATTTTTTTCCTTCTCCCTGATTTTTGGCACTTCCGCTCCGCACTCCTGATCAGGGTGTCCTCTGCTGCTAGTAGCCCTTCACCGGGGTCCTACGGTCTTAACCCAGGAGCTGACCGTGTTGGTCCCAAGAAGTTGGCAGCGGAGAACGAACGTCCGTACCTGGGTGCACCCGGTGAGTAATTTGTTTGTTTGACGCACGCTTTGAGAGGTGCATTTGGAAACAGTTAACTGTATTTTGATTTGGGGGTCATGAGTACCCTAGGAGAATTATGGAGGTCTTGCAGGGTGGTCCGGTAGGGACTGACTGTAGAGACTCCACGGATCTTTTGTGATTTAGAGACACCGATCAGATGCCTAGTTGTTACCTGCGTGTAACACACGGCCGGATTGTATTCAGAAAAGCCTGTGGCTGTAATTGGGTAGCCATGAGACATACCTGAGGTGAGGCTCGCGCCACCTTAGAGCGGTCTCAGTGGTGAACCAAGGAGGTCATGGGATGGTCTGTAGTCCAGTCCGTGGTCGCACCTGTCTGACTTCCTCTTGCCAGTCTTTTGGAAGACTGCTCATTGTGATTCTGTTGGTCCGGTATTTTGAATAATTCTCCACGATTGGGAGTCGACTGGCTCGGTTCGTTTGTTTGGATGCATCAAGTTTGAATAAGTAGGTTGAGGTTGAACTGCAGAAAACGTTATATAGGAACAATCAGTATGTGTTATATGTGATACAAGAATTTGTTTGTATGTTGTTGGTGTTTGTCTGCTAACTAACATGCCGTGCTTCAGTAAATTAAATTGTTTTGGTTGCTGTTGTCGGACTAGTGGCTCTCGTCTGGCCGAAAGCCAGCCTGCCCCACCGGAAGGCAGTCCTAGTCATTATATGTACATAAAACACAGAATAGCTCCTCTATTGTTCAATACTTTGTGGCATAAGTATACCAGAGGGAATGAAGAATTGCAATGGCCTAAAACGGGTTCTTTTGATGAAAAGAAAATTGCCTTCTTACAGGATCAGTTATTTTCTAGACGCAGTAGGCAGTCTATGTTTGAAGCGTTAAACACCAGGCAGAAGGAATCGAAACGAAGGCGAATGAGGGAAGAGAAACTAGCTAGAGTCAAAGCAGGGCAAACCATTACCCAGAAGGCTGTTGCCTACGACAGAGCCCGCACGGAAGAAGGGATCCAATGTGTGAATCGTGAGTTTAGATTACAGGTCGATAAAAGTTATGTGGCTCGGCCTGACGCTGAAGATGAAATAGGAGATCTATTGGACATGCGCCCACCACCCCCATATGTGCCGCAATGGTTATATCCGGAAGCACCAGTTGCCCCGGTATCAGCCGTTGCGGGGTCAGCTGCTCCTGCGCAAGTTTCAGCTGTGTCAATAGTAGCTCCTACTGTGTCAGCACCTTCAGCCCCTCCCCTCCTTGCACCTCAAACCAATTTGTCCTGGTTGTCCTCGTCTGTCTCAGAGATTATGACTTTATTGCCCAATTTATTGTCACCTGCGGCAGCTGAAACTCCTCAGCTGTCACCCGGGTCAACGCATGTTCCTCATGTGTTGACCTCTTCCTCAGCGAGTGCAACTCCTTTACCAACTGTTTCCACTCCGGTACATCCGCCCGGGTTTCTTGATGGTAAGAAGCTGTTTACCCGGTCAGCATTGGGATCAGAGGAAAGAGAAACTATTGCACAGCAAGCGTCACAATGGATGCGACAGCCTATTTATACTTTGTCTGACATATGGAGCACTATGAAAGACTATGAGCCCGTGATGCAACAGCCTGCGTTAGACCATATGGCTGCACGCCTGATATCATTATGGGAACAGGTTCATGAAGGGGGGAAGGCTCCAGCAATATTGTATGATATTCATGACCAAGCGCATAAATTTCACTTAAGCCCAGAGGAGGTGTACAGAAATATTGGAACAATGGTTAGTTATAGAACTCGACTTCACTCTGCTGTTCCTACGGGCTCCACACATTTCCCAATGCATGAAGTCCACCCTATTTATCATCCAGAAATTACTGAAATAGTAGATGCAACGGGGGTGGTTATCCGCCCGCGAGTAGATGCTCGGTTTCAGGAACAGTGGGTGTATACCCCGTGGAAACGCAGTGAAGTGCTGTCATTAAAGGCTCATTTGCCCGATCCTAGGAAAAATCCCACAGCATATTATAAAGAACTTACTGAAGCCGCCTCATCAGCGGTAATGACGTTGGCCGATATGGAGTTATTCTTTGCTTTATTGGTACCAGTAGATATATGGCGTCAGGTACATGGCCAAGATCATGTGACTGAATTTGGGGGAAAATGGGATCAATTGAAAGATTGGGATAGAGATCGAAAACCAGGAGATAAGCCCAGGGCTGAAATATTAACGTTACCTGACAAAATAATTACATACATGCATTCGTTAATCCCTCCTAGAAAAGTTGATTGGGATAAATTGACAGCGTGCCGACAAAAGAAAGATGAGAGTGTGTCGGACTTTTTCACCAGATTTGAAGGTGTTTTCATTGACTTCAGCAGACAAGACTTATCCAAGGAGGGCGGCATACGTTTGTTTATCAATAGGTTTGTAACTAATTTACTGCCTGAAATTTCGGCCCGGCTCCAGGCAGCAGAAAGTACTTGGACGACGTCTACTCCTTCGACTATATTAAGCATGGCTCAATACTATGAGCACTGAGAGAATGAAAGTAAGGAAAAAACGGAAAAGAAAGCAAAGGATTTAAAAACGCGGGTCCTGTTACAGCAGGTTGAGAGAGGCCGTGGAAGGGGTCGGGGAGTGCCGACTTCTGCCTCACGAGGGGCGGGCCAAGTGCAGGGTGGAGGAAGAACTGATTTAGGAATAAACCAATGCGCATTCTGTAAACAGCAAGGACATTGGCGTTCTCAGTGTCCGTTGTTATATGCGCAACATAGTACTATGCGGGGCCAAGGGAGAGGAAGCGGAGGTGGTAATCGAGGTGGACATACAAGGCAGGAAGAGTCTGGACAAGGTGGGAATAGTCAAAACTATTTTGATCATGGTCAGGGAAAGCAGTACTTCAACGAAGAATGTGTAAGCGATGCATCGGCAGGCTATCCTCATGCATAGGATAGCCGAAGGCAGAGTGGGGGACGTGTGTCAATTCCTATAGATCAAAACGGACCTTATGTTAATGCACATTTAATGGATGCATCGGGTAAGTTTCTAGTTGACCCGGGAGCTATGAACAGTTCTGTTTCGCATGCCCTAGTCCCTGGGGCTGCACTGTCTGGCCAGTATAATGTGTCCATAGGTTTCTCAGGAACTCCGGTGGTGAGCCCCATTTCCCAACCTCTTTCGTTCACTTTGGGCCCTATTTCTATTGATTCACCATTTCTTTTAACGTCGCAATGTGGAGAGAATTTATTAGGCGTAGACTTTTTGAAAAGGTTATATGCTCGTATATATTGTTCCCCAGATGGTGTCTATTTGACTATTAAACCCCTTTTACCCCTTCGGTGCAGTACTTCTCCAAAACGGATACCTTACCACCTGAATTTGCGAAGATTCCAAAAACACTTTGGGCTACTGGAGACACTGATGTGGGTTTGTTGAGAATACCCCCTATTTCAATTACCTTGAAGCAAAATTCTCGTCTACCGAAAATACCGCAATATAAAATTGCCCCTGCAGGTGAACGAGCCTTGTTGTCCATTATTCAGGATCTGATCCTCTCTGGGGTGGTGGAGGAGACAACCTCCAATGTGTGTAATAGTCCCATCCTTCCTATTCTTAAAAGGGCTCCCGTAGATTGCAATCCTGATTATGTAGATACATATCGTTTTGTGATTGATTTGCGAGAAATTAACAAGATTGTGGTGCCTCAGTATCCCGTGGTGCCTGATATAACCACCATATTAACTATGATTCCTCCTACAGCTCAATATTTCTCTGTGATTGATCTGAAAAATGCTTTCTTCCGCATTCCCATTCATCCTGATAGCCGATATCTTTTCGGATTCTCATTAGCTGGTCGCAGCTTCCGATTTTGTCGTGCTCCCCAGGGCTATCCAGAAAGCCCTAGTATTTATAGTCAAGCGCTCAAAGCCCTATTGAATACTCTAATTTTGCCTGATGGTAACGTACTGTTACAATACGTAGATGATCTATTGGTGGCTTCGGATACTGAACAGGGTTGCCGGGATGCTACAGTTCAATTGTTGCAGCATTTGGCCAACCATGGTAATAAGGTATCCTTGTCTAAATTTCAATATTGTTGACCGGAGCTGACTTATTTAGGTCATCTCCTGTCGAAGGAGGGTAGGCGTCTAACTCCTGCTCGTATAACAGCTATATCTAACTTTCAGTAAAGCTCTGTTCAGAAAGAAAATAGAGACATTGATCGGTTAGTGGGGCCCAGGTGGAGTCCTTCAGTAAGAGTTGTGTCAAGTACAACTCCAACGCGAGAAGTTTTTGTATTTTTTCCTTTTATATTTTCTTTTTATGAACAATAGGAGTCTGCCTGTCAGGCTCTGAAACTGACACAGGAAAGAAGCACCCTCTGGCAGTTTGGACTGCAAGTAGACTTATTCCCCTTAGATTATATTTGAACTTTTAGCAAGAATGTATCCTTTTGCTCGCTTTGTTCCTGAAGAGGAGCGACCTATAGCACCACGTCCTTTGCACCCATATATGCCTATGTTTTCTACTTGGAGTGTGCGTATCAAGATAGTGTTCATAACTATAATAGCTATATCACTAGTGACATGTTTAGGTGTGTTCATTTATTCATTCTGTTCACACCCTTATAGCCTCTACTCCTGTTCCTGAAGAGCATCATTTCCATACTTACGCCCCGCATAAGGAAATACATCGTCAGACATATGTAAAGAATGCTTTTATTGAAATGTTGCACCAGACCCAAAGCTCAACTAATGCTACAAATTGCTGGGTCTGTGGCCTCCTCCCCTCGGTTATGCATAAGCATGACCTTTTTATTTCAATGCCCTTGTCATATCCAGGCAGCTGCGAAGCCTGGTTTAAGTTACTGTCAATGATATATACGCACTATACTGTTGATGAGCACAGATTTTCAGAAAAGGATTATGAAATGATTTTAGCATATATAGAAGTACACCAGGGATTCACTCCGAATGAAGATGGTACAGATGGTACTCTAGACCCAACTGCTTGCGTGAATGAGTATACTGAATATGCAAATGACACTTGGTTAAGGGATGAAGTGTTGGATTTTATGTCTTTCAATTTCACTGAGTATTTTAAATATTTTTAGGAACGAAATGTATCAGATTATAAGGTCATTCCTGTCCCTGTATTGAATGCGTCATCTTCCTTCTGCATACATGGTACTAGTCACCTATCAGTTGGGTTTAGTAAATGCAATTATACGTACAGATTACGAACATTCAGCAGCCCACCAATGCTTACTCCTCCGAATGTGTATTTTGTATGCGGGGAAAATGCATACACATGGCTCCCCAGAGGATGGTCAGGTAAATGCTATTTGTCTTTCCTATACCCACCAGTCTATATAGCCCCTTCTGACTATCATAAAACCCATTCACTGAACCGGCAGAGTTTAGGAAAGAGAGCTACTACGGGGGATGCTACTGATCAGACCGATACTCCTGCACAACACTTTGTGGACATAATGAAAGGAGTCTTGCCCATATGGGGACCCATTTTGACTAGTAAAGAAATCAGAAGATTATCTAGAGTAGTAGAGGGAGTAGTGAATATCACTGCAGGAATACTAACTAACATAACTGTGGAGCTTCAAGCGACCAGGCTCGTAACTCTTCAAAACCGTATGGTTTTAGACGTTATCTTAGCTGATCGTGGAGGAGCATGCAGAGTGATTGGCAGTTCTTGCTGTGTGTATATACCTGACTCCGCCCCCTCTGTGCATTTAGCCATTCAAAAACTGCACCGCTTAGCATCTGAAATTCATACAGATACCGGTACCTGGTCCATTTCTAGCTGGTTCTGGGGCCTCTTTGCCACTTGGGGATGGAAATTACTCATGATCCTTTTGGGTATTGCAGGTTTCCTTTTCACCTGTTGTGTCTGCATACAATGTGGACCTGCCTGCTGTTCTTATTGCACTAATCGACTTCTTCTTGCCCTTCCCGAATCCAAACCAGACCCAGCAAAGATAGGCACTCAGTTAGTACAGAAGGAAATACACGACATGATGCAGATAGATGAAGGCATCTTTGAGGATTAAGTTGGTATGTTATCTACATTATGCTAAAAGGGCCGATCTGAAGGATAAAAATCATTTGTTCTGTTTATTCACATCATGTAAAGTTAGCACAATGTATCTATGACAGTATTCTAATCGCATAAACGCCTATTGATAGGTTCTAGAAGAAGCATATTTCTTTTGTTTCTCACTGCACGACAAAAGGGCCGAAAACCATACTGTAGCCATCTTGGTCTGTGATAGACCACGTTCCAGATCACGTGGTCTCCTTTGCCTACCATCTTCATGATTTAGTTCGTACCAGCCCCGAGACAGGTTAGTTGTATTTACGGCCGAGGCCCAAGGTCACATCTGCTGTAGGGAGTATCAAGCAAATTCCTTCAGGCCCTGGGACGAAAAGGGAGTCACCCTGCCGACCTCCTCTGTATAGATAGCAACCCTTTGTGTAAGGCTGAAACTTAACACTGTATGAGCTCATCCAGGAGCCCATGGACTAACTGGTATTTTTTCCACTTGTATGGCTTTGTATGCTGAATCTGTTATGTATATAAGTGTGGTTTTGTCAAGGAGCCAGCAGTCTTCCTCGGCGCACCTGATGGGTGAGGATCGACGAGGCTCCTCTATGTAGAGTTTTGCTTTGGCCAATAAAACGTTTGAACCTTCTCTGTTGCAAACTGACTGTTATTTGGAAAGGCTATTGCGGACCATCGGTAAGTGTGGCCCTTGGGATTTTTGTTAAGTACTTCATAGTGTAGGGGGTCATGCTGGGGGTAGTGTTTTAGGGTTTAGGGTAGTGCAGTAGGGTAGTGCAGTGGTGTTTGTGTAGTGTGGGGGTCATGCTGGGGGTAGTGTTTTAGGCTTTAGGGTGGTGCAGTTGTGTTTGGGGAGTGTAGAGGGTACTGCTGGGGGGTAGTGTTTTAGGGTTTACGGTAGTGCCGTGGTGTTTATGTAGTGTAGGGGGTCATGCTGGGTGTAGTGTTTTAGGGTTTAGGGTAGTGCAGTGGTGTTGGGTACTGTAGGGGATACTGCTGGGGGTATTGTTATAGGTTTTAGGGTAGTGCAGTGGTGTTTGTGTAGTATTGGGGGTAGTTCTACGAGTAGTGTTTTAGGGTTTCGGGTAGTGCAGTGGTGTTGGGTAGTATAGGGGGTACTGCTGGGGGTATTGTTTTAGGGTTTAGGGTAGTGCAGTGGTGTTTGTCTAGTATTGGGGGTAGTTCTAGGAGTAGTGTTTTAGGGTTTCAGGGTAGAACAGTGGTGTTTGGGTAGTGTAGGGGTAGTGCTGGGAGTAGTGTTTTAGGGTTTAGGGTAGTGCAGTGGTGTTTGGGTAGTGAAAGGGGTCGTGCTGGGGGTAGTGTTTTAGGATTTAGGGTAGCGCAGTGGTGTTTGTGTAGTGTAGGGGCTTTGCTGGGGTAGTTTTTTAGGGTTTAGGGTAGTGCAGTGCGTTTGTGTGGTATAGGGGTTTGTGCTGGGGTAAGTGTTTTAGGGTTTAGGGTAGTGGAGTGGTATTTGGGTAGTATAGGGGGTCATGCTGGGTGTAGTGTTTTAGGGTTTAGGTTAGTGCAGTGGTATTTGTGTGGTGTAGGGAGTCTGCTGGGGTAAGTGTTTTAGGTTTTACGGTAGTCGAGTGGTGTTTGGGTAGTAAAGGGCGTTGGGCTGGTGGTAGTGTTTTAGGGTTTAGGGTAGTGGAGTGCTATTTGGGTAGTATAGGGGGTCATGCTGGGTGTAGTGTTTTAGGGTTTAGGTTAGTGCAGTGGTGTTTTTGTGGTGTAGGGAGTCTGCTTTTGTAAGTGTTTTAGGTTTTACGGTAGTCGAGTGGTGTTTGGGTAGTAAAGGGCATTGGGCTGGTGGTAGTGTTTTAGGGTTTAGGGTAGTGCAGTGGTGTTTGTGTTGTGTAGGGGGTCGTGCTGGGGTAGTGTTTTAGGGTGTAGGGTAGTGCAGTCATATTGGTGTAGTATACGGGGTTGTGCTTGGGGTAAATGTAGGGTTTAGGGTAGTTCAGTGATATTTGGGTAGTGTAGGGGATCGTGCTAGGGGTAATGGTTTTGGGTTTAGGGTAGTGCAGTCATGTTTGGGTAGTGTAGGGGGTCGTGCTGGGGGTAGTGTTTTAGGGTTTAGGGTAGTGCAGTAGTGTTTGGGTAGTGTAGGGGGTTGTACTGGGGGTAGTGTTTTAGGGCAGTGCAGAGGTGACTTTATTGTATAGGAGGTCATGCTGGGGTAGTGTTTCAGGGTTTAGAGTAGAACAGTGGTGTTTGTGTAGTGTAGGGGGTCATGCTGGGGTTCGTGTTTTAGGGTTTAGGGCAGTGCAGTGGTGTTTTGGTAGTGTATGGGGTCATGCTGGGGTAGTGTTTTAGGGTTTAGGACAGTGCAGTAGTGTTTCTGTAGTGTAGGGGTCATGGCCGGGGTAGTGTTTTAGGGTTTGGGGCAGTGCAGTGGTGTTTGGGTATTGTAGGGGGTTGAGCTGGGGGTAGTGTTTTAGTGTTTAGGGTAGTGCAGTGGTGTTTGTGTAGTGTAGGGGGTCACGCTGGGGTTAGTGTTTTAGGGTTTAGGGTAGTGCAGTGGTGTTTGGGTAGTGTAGGGGGTCACGCTGGGGGTAGTGTTTAGGGTTTAGGGTAGTGCAGTGATGTTTCTGTAGTATAGCGGTTCATGCTGGGGGTAGTGTTTTAGGGTATAGGGTAGTGCAGTGATGTTTGTGTATTGTAGGGGGTTTTGCTGGGGGTAGATGTAGGGTTTAGTGTAGTGCAATGGTGTTTGTGTAGTGAAGGGGGTCGTACTGGAGTAGATTTAGGGTTTAGGATAGTGCAGCAATGTTTGGGTATTGTAGGGGGTCATGCTGGGAGTAGGGTTTTGGGGTTTAGGGTAGTGCAGTAGGGTAGTGCAGGGGTGTTTGTGTAGTGTAAGGGGTCATGCTGGGGGTAGTGTTTTAGGGTTTAGGGAAGTGCAGTTGTGTTTGGGTAGTGTAGAGGTATTGCTGGTGGTAGTGTTTTAGGATTTAGGGTAGTGCCGTGGTGTTTGTGTAGTGTAGGGGGTTATGTTGAGGGTAGTGTTTTAGAAATTAGGGTAGTGCAGTGTGCTTGGGTAGTGTAGGGGGTACTGTTGTTGGTAGTGTTATACGGTTTAGGGTAGTACAGTGGGGTTTATGTAGTATTCGGGGTAGTTCTGGGGGTAGTGTTTTAGGGTTTAGGGTAGTGCAGTGGTGTTGTGGTAGTGTTGTGGGTCATGCTAGGGGTAGAGTTTTAGTGTTTAGGGTAATGCAGTGGTGTTTGTGTAGTGTAGGGGTCAAGCTGGGGGTATTGTTTTAGGGTTTAGGGTAGTGCCGTGGTGTTTGTGTAGTACTGGGGGTAGTTTTGGGGGTAGTTTTTAAGGGTTGAGGGTATTGCAGTAGTGTTTGTGTAGTGTAGGAGGTCATGCAGGGGGTAGTGGTTTAGGGTAGTGTAGTGGTGTTTGTGTAGTGTTGGGGGTAGTGGTTTAGAGTTTAGGGTAGTGCTGTGGTGTTTATATAGTGTAGGGGGTTATGCTGGGGGTAGTGTTTTAGGGTTTAGTGTAGTGCAGTGGTGTTTGTGTAGTGTAGTGGGTCATGTTTTAGGGTTTAGGATAGTGCTGTGGTGTTTGGGTAGTGTAGGAGGTTATGCTGAGGGTAGAGTTTTTGGGTTTAGGGTAGTGCAGTTGTGTTTGGGTAGTGAAGGGTGTCGTGCTGGGGTAGTGTTTTAGGGTTTAGGGTAGTACAGTGGTGTTTGTGTTGTCTAGGGGGTCGTTCTTGGGGTAGAGTTTTAGGGTTAAGGGTAGTGCAGTGGTGTTTGTGTAGTATAGGGGTTCATGCTGGGGGTAGTGTTTTAGGGTTTTGGGTAGTGCAGTAGTGTTTGTGTAGTATAGGGGTTCATGCTTGGGTAGTGTTTTGGGGTTTAGGATAGTGCAGTGGTGTTTGTGTAGTGTAGGGGGTCTTGCTGTGGGTAGTGTTTTTGGGTTCAGGGTAGTGCAGTTGTATCGGTGTAGTGTAGGGGGTCATGCCGGGGGTAGTGTTTTAGGGTTTAGGGCAGTGCAGTGGTGTTTGGGTATTGTAGGGGGTTGTGCTTGGGGTAGTGTTTTAGCGTTTAGTGTACTGCAGTGGTGTTTGGATAGTGTAGGGGGTCATGCTGTAGCTAGATTTAGGGTTTAGGGTAGTGCAGTGGTGTTTGTATAGTATAGGGTGTCATACTGGGGGTAGTGTTTTAGGGCAGTGCAGTGGTGTTTGTGTAGTGTGGGGGGTCATGCCGGGGGTAGTGTTTTAGGGTTTAGGGCAGTGCAGTGGTGTTTGGGTATTGTAGGGGGTTGTGTTTGGGGTAGTGTTTTAGCGTTTAGTGTACTGCAGTGGTGTTTGGATAGTATAGGGGGTCATGCTGTCGGTAGATTTAGGGTTTAGGGTAGTGCAGTGGTGTTTGTGTAGTTATAAGGGGTCACACTGGGGGTAGTGTTTTAGTGTTTAGGGTAGTGCAGTGGTGTTTGTGTAGTATAGGGTGTCATGCTGGGGGTAGTGTTTTAGGATTTAGGGCAGTGCAGTGGTGTTTGTGTAGTGTAAGGGGATGTTCTGGCGCAGTGTTTTAGGGTTTGGGGTACTGCAGTGGTGTTTGTGTAGTGTAGGGGGTCGTATTAGGGTAGATTTAGGGTTTAGGATAGTGCAGTGGTGTTTGGTTAGTGTAGGCGGTCGCGCTGGGGGTAGGGTTTTAGGGTTTAGGGCAGTGCAGTGGTGTTTGGGTAGTGTTTGGGGATCGTGATGGTGGATTTGCTTTAGGGTTTAGGGCAGCGCAGTGGTGTTTGCGTAGTGTAGGGGGTCGTACTGGGGGTAGTGTTTTAGGGCAGTGCAGAGGTGTTTGTGTAGTGTAGGAGCCGGAGGTCATGCTGGAGTAGTGTTTTAGGGTTTAGAGTAGAGCAGTGGTGCTTGTGTAATGTAGGGGGTCGTGTTTTAGGGTTTAGGGTAATGCAGTGATGTTTGGGTGGTGTAGGGGTTGTGCGGGGGTAGTGTTTTAGGGTTTAGGGTAGTGCAGTGGTGTTTGGGTAGTGTAGGGGTCATGCTGGGGGTAGTGTTTTAGGGTTTAGGATATTGCAGTAGGGTGGTGCAGTGGTGTTTGTGTAGTGTAGGGGACATGCTGGGGGTAGTGTTTTAGGGTTTAGGTTAGTGCAGTTGTGTTTGGGCAGTGTAGGGGTTCATGCTTGGGGTAGTGTTTTAGGGTTTAGGGTAATGCAGTGGTGTTTGTGTAGTATAGGGGTTCATTCTGGCGTAGTGTTTTATGGTTTAGGGTAGTGCAGTGGTGTTTTGGTAGTATAGGGGGTCATGCTGGGGGTAGTGTTTTAGGGTTTAGGGTAGTGCAGTGGTGTTTGTGTAGTTTAGGGGGTCTTGCTGGGGGTAGTGTATTAGGGTTGAGGGTAGTGCAGTGGTGTTTGGGTAGAGTAGGGGGTCGTGCTGCAGGCAGTGTTTTAGATTTTAGAGCAGTGCAGAGGTGCTTGTGTTGTGTAGGGGGTCATGCTGGGGGTAGTGTTGTAGGGTTTAGGGCAGTTTAGTGGTGTTTGGGTATTGTAGTGGGTTGAGCTAGGGGTAGTGTTTTATCGTTTAGGGTAGTGCAGTGGTGTTTGGGTAGTGTCGGGAGTCATGCTGGAGGTAGTGTTTTAGGGTTTAAGGTCGTGCAGTGGTGTTTGTTTAGTGTAGGGGATCATGCTGGGGGTAGTGTTTTAGGGTGTAGGGTAGTGCAGTGGTGTTTGTGTAGTGTAGGGGGTTGTGCTGGGGGTAGGTGTAGGGTTTAAGGTAATGCAATGGTGTTTGTGTATTGTAAGGGGTTTTACTGGGGTAGATTTAGGGATTAGTATAGTGCAGTGATGTTTGTGTAGTGTAGGGGGTCGTGCTGGGGGTAGGGTTTTAGGGATTAGGGAAGTGCAGTTGTGTTTGTGTATTGTATGTGGTTGTGTTTTAGGGTAGTGCAGTGGTGTTTGGGTACTTTAGGGGGTCATGCTGGGAGTAATGTTTTATGGTTTAGGGTATTGAAGTGGTGTTTGTGCAGTGTAGGGGGTTGTGCAGAGGGTAGATTTAGGGTTTAGTGTAGTGCAGTGGAGCTTGTTTTGTGTAATGGGTCATGTTTTAGGGTTTAGGGTAGTACAGCGGTGTTTGGGTAGTGTATGGGGTCGTGCTCGGTGTAGTGTTTTTGAGTTTAGGGTTGTGCAGTTGTGTTTGGGTAGTGAAGGGTGTCGTGCTGGGGGTAGTGTTTTAGGGTTTAGGGTAGTATAGTGGTGTTTGTGTAGTGTAGGGGGTCGTGCTTGGGATAGAGTTTTAGGGTTAAGGGTAGTGCAGTAGTGTTTGTGTAGTGTAGGGGTTCATGCAGGCGGTAGTGTTTTAGGGTTTTGGGTAGTGCAGTAGTGTTTGTGTAGTATAAGGGTTCGTGCTGGGGTAGTGTTTTAGTGTTTAGGGTAGTGCAGCGGTGTTTGTGTAGTGTAGGGTGTCTTGCTGTGGGTAGTGTTTTAGGGTTTAGGGTAGTGCAGTTATGTTTTTGTAGAGTAGGGGGTCAAGCTGAGGGTAGTGTTTTAGAGATAAGGGCAGTGCAGTGGTGTTTGTGTAGTGTAGGGGGTCATGCTGGGGGTAGTGTTTTAGGACAGTGCAGTGGTGTTTGGGTAATGTAGGGGGTCGTGCTGGGGGTAGTGTTTTAGGGTTTACGGCAGTGCAGTGGTGTTTGGGTAGTGTTTGGGGATCGTGATGGTGGATTTGCTTTAGGGTTTAGGGCAGCGCAGTGGTGTTTGCGTAGTGTATGGGGTCGTACTGGGGGTAGTGTTTTAGCGTTTAGTATACTGCAGTGGTGTTTGGGTAGTGTAGAGGGTCATGCTGTGGGTAGTGTTATATGGTTTAAGGTAGTGCAGTGGGGTTTGTGTAGTATTGGGGGTAGTTCTGGGGGTAGTGTTTTAAGGTTTAGGGTAGTGCAGTGGTGTTGTGGTAGTGTAGTGGGTCATGCTGGGGGTAGAGTTTTAGGGTTTAGGGTAGTGCAGTGGTGTTTGTGTAGTGTAGTAGCCAAGCTCGGGGTATTGTTTTAGGGTTTAGGGTAGTGCAGTTGTGTTTGTGTAGTACTGGGGGTAGTTTTGGGGGTAGTGTTTAAGGGTTTAGGGTATTACAGTAGTGTTTGTGTAGTGTAGGGGGTCATGCTGGGGGTAGTGGTTTAGGGTTTATGGTAATGAAATGGTGTTTGTGTCATGCTGGGGGTAGTGTTTTAGGGTTTAGGGTAGTGCAGTGGTGTTTGTGTAGTTTAGGGGGTCTTGCTGGGGGTAGTGTATTAGGGTTGAGGGTAGTGCAGTAGTGTTTGTGTAGTGTAGGGGTAATGCTGGGGGTAGATTTAGGGTTAAGGGTAATGCAGTGGTGTTTGGGAAGTGTAGGGGGTCGTGCTGCAGGCAGTGTTTTAGATTTTAGGGCAGTGCAGAGGTGCTTGTGTTGTTTAGGGGGTCATGCTGGGGGTAGTGTTTTAGGGTTTAGGGCAGTTTAGTGGTGTTTGGGTATTGTAGTGGGTTGAGCTAGGGGTAGTGTTTTAGCGTTTAGGGTAGTGCAGTGGTGTTTGGGTAGTGTCGGGAGTCATGCTGGAGGTAGTGTTTTAGGGTTTAGGGTCGTGCAGTGGTGTTTGTTTAGTGTAGGGGATCATGCTGGGGTAGTGTTTTAGGGTGTAGGGTAGTGCAGTGGTGTTTGTGTAGTGTAGGGGGTTGTGCTGGGGGTAGGTGTAGGGTTTAAGGTAATGCAATGGTGTTTGTGTATTGTAAGGGGTTTTACTGGGGTAGATTTAGGGTTTAGTATAGTGCAGTGATGTTTGTGTAGTGTAGGGGGTTGTGCTGGGGGTAGGGTTTTAGGGATTAGGGAAGTGCAGTGGTGTTTGTGTAGTGTAGGGGGTCGTGCTGGGGGTAGTGTTTTAGGGTTTAGGATAGTGCAGTTTTGTTTGTGTATTTTAGGTGGTCGTGTTTTAGGGTAGTGCAGTGGTGTTTGGGTACTTTAGGGGGTCGTGCTGGGAGTAATGTTTTATGGTTTAGGGAATTGAAGTGGTGTTTGTGCAGTGTAGGGGGTTGTGCAGAGGGTAGATTTAGGGTTTAGGGTAGTGCAGTGGAGCTTGTTTTGTGTAATGAGTCATGTTTTAGGGTAGTACAGTGGTGTTTGTGTAGTGTAGGGGGTCGTGCTGGGTGTAGTGTTTTTGAGTTTAGGGTTGTGCAGTTGTGTTTGGGTAGTGAAGAGTGTCGTGCTGGGGGTAGTGTTTTAGGGTTTAGGGTAGTATAGTGGTGTTTGTGTTGTGGAGGGGGTCGTGCTTGGGATAGAGTTTTAGGGTTAAGGGTAGTGCAATAGTGTTTGTGTAGTGTAGGGGTTCATGCAGGCGGTAGTGTTTTAGGGTTTTGGGTAGTTCAGTAGTGTTTGTGTAGTATAAGGGTTCGTGCTGGGGTAGTGTTTTAGTGTTTAGGGTAGTGCAGCGGTGTTTGTGTAGTGTAGGGGGTCTTGCTGTGGGTTGTGTTTTAGGGTTTAGGGTAGTGCAGTTATGTTTGTGTAGAGTAGGGGGTCAAGCTGAGGGTAGTGTTTTAGAGATAAGGGCAGTGCAGGGGTGTTTGTGTAGTGTAGGGGGTCATGCTGGGGGTAGAGTTTTAGGGTTTAGGGTAGTGCAGTGGTGTTTGTGTAGTGTAGCAGCCAAGCTCGGGGTATTGTTTTAGGGTTTAGGGTAGTGCAGTGGTGTTTGTGTAGTACTGGGGGTAGTTTTGGGGGTAGTGTTTAAGGGTTTAGGGTATTACAGTAGTGTTTGTGTAATGTAGGGGGTCATGCTGGGGGTAGTGGTTTAGGGTTTATGGTAATGAAATGGTGTTTGTGTAGTGTAGGGGAAGTGGTTTAGAGTTTAGGGTAGTGCAGTGGTGTTTGGGTAGTGTAGGGGGTTGTGCTGGGGTAGTGTTTTTGGGTTTAGGGTAGTGCAGGTGTGTTTGGGTAGTGAAGGATGTCGTGCTGGGGGTAGTGTTTAGGGTTTAGGGTAGTACAGTGGTGTTTGTGTAGTGTAGGGGGTTGTGCTGGGGGTAGATGTAGGGTTTAGGGTAGTGCAATGGTGTTTGTGTAGTGAAGGAACTTTGCTGGGGTAGTGTTTTAGGGTTTAGGGCAGTGCAGTGGTGTTTGGGTATTGTAGGGGGTTGAGCTGGGGGTAGAGTTTTAGTGTTTAGGGTAGTGCAGTGGTGTTTGTGTAGTGTAGGGGGTTGCGCTGGGGGTAGTGTTTTAGGGTTTAGGGTAGTGCAGTGGTGTTTGGGTAGTGTAGGGCGTCACGCTGGGGGTAGTGTTTAGGGTTTAGGGTAGTGCAGTGATGTGTCTGTAGTGTAGGTGGTCATGCTGGGGGTAATCTTTTAGGGTGTGGGGTAGTGCAGTGATGTTTGTGTAGTGTAGGGGGTTGTGCTGAGGGTAGATGTAGGGTTTAGGGTAGTGCAATGGTGTTTGTGTAGTGAAGGAGCTTTGCTGGGGTAGTGTTTTAGGGTTTAGGGTAGTGCAGTGGCGTTTGTGTGGTGTAGGGGTTCGTGCTGGTGTAAGTGTTTTAGGGTTTAGGGTAGTGGAGTGGTATTTGGGTAGTATAGGGTGTCGTGCTGGGTGTAGTGTTTTAAGGTTTAGGTTAGTGCAATGGTGTTTGTGTGGTGTAGGGAGTCGTGCTGGGGTAAGTGTTTTAGGTTTTAGGGTAGTCTAGTGGTGTTTGGGTAGTAAAGGGGGTCGGGCTGGGGGTAGTGTATTAGGGTTTAGGGTCATGCAGTGGTGTTTGTGTAGTGTAGGGGGTCGTGCTGGGGGTAGTGTTTTAGGGTGTAGGGTAGTGCAGTGGTATTGGTGTAGTATACGGGGTTGTGCTGGGATAAATGTAGGGTTTAGGGTAGTGCAGTGGTGTTTGGGTAGTGTAGGGGATCGTGCTAGGGGTAATGGTTTTGGGTTTAGGGTAGTGCAGTCATGTTTGGGTAGTGTAGGGGGTCGTGCTGGGGTAGTGTTTTAGGGTTTAGGGTAGTGCAGTAGTGTTTGGGTAGTGTAGGGGGTCGTACTGGGGGTAGATTTTTAGGGCAGTGCAGAGGTGTTTGTGTAGTGTAGGAGGTCATGCTGGGGTAGTGTTTTAGGGTTTATGGTAGTGCAGTAGGGTTGTGCAGTGGTGTTTGTGTAGTGTAGGGTATCATGCTGGGGGTAGTGTTTTAGGATTTAGAGTAGAGCAGTCGTGCTTGTGTAGTGTAGGGGGTCGTGTTCTAGGGTTTAGGGTAATGCAGTGATGTTTGGGTGGTGTAGGGGGTCGTGCTGGGAGTAGTGTTTTAGGGTTTAGGGTAGAGCAGTGGTGTTTGTGTAGTGTCGGGGGTCGTGTTTTAGGGTTAAGGGTAATGCAGTGGTGTTTGGGTAGTGCAGGGGGTCGTGCGGGGGTAGTGTTTTAGGGTTTAGGGTAGTGCAGTGGTGTTTTGGTAGTATAGGGGGCCATACTGGGGGTAGTGTTTTAGGGTTTAGAGTAGAGCAGTGGTGCTTGTGTAGTGTAGGGGGGCGTGTTTTAGTGTTTTGGGTAATGCAGTGATGTTTGGGTAGTGTAGGGGGTCGTTCTGGGAGTAGTGTTTTAGGGTTTAGGGTAGTGCAGTAGGGTAGTGCAGTGGTGTTTGTGTAGTGTAGGGTATCATCCTGGGGGTAGTGTTTTAGGGTTTAGGGTAGTGCAGTTGTGTTTGTGTTATTTAGGGGGTCATTCTGGGGGTAGCGTTTTAGGGTTTAGGGTAGTGCAGTGGTGTTGGGTAGTGTAGGGGGTACTGCTGGTGGTATTGTTTTTAGAGTTTACGGTAGTGCAGTGGTGTTTGTGTAGTATTGGGGGTAGTTCTAGGGGTAGTGTTTTAGGGTTTAGGGTAGTGCAGTGGTGTTTGGGTAGTGTAGGGGTAGTGCTGAGAGTAGTGTTTTAGTGTTTAGGGTAGTGCAGTGATGTTTGGGTAGTGTAAGGGGTCGTGCTGGGGTAGTGTTTTAGGGTTTAGGGTAGTGAAGTGGTGTTTGTGTAGTGTAGGGATCGTGCTGGGGTAGTGTTTTAGGGTTTAGGGTAGTGCAGTGGTGTTTGTATGGTGTAGGGGTTGTGCTGGGGTAAGTGTCTTTGGGTTTAGGGTTGTGTAGTGGTGTTTTTGTAGTGTAGGGGTCGTGCTGGGGGTAGTGTTTTAGGGTGTAGGGTAGTGCAGTGTTATTGGTGTAGTGTAGGGGGTTGTGCTGGGGTAGATGTAGAGTTTAGGGTAGTTCAGTGGTGTTTAGGTAGTGTAGGGGATAGTGCTAGGGGTAATGGTTTAGGGTTTAGGGTAGTTCAGTGGTGTTTGGGCAGTGTAGGAGGCCGTGCTGGGGGTAGTGTTTTAGGGTTTGGGGTAGTGCAGTGGTGTTTGGGTAGAATAGGGGGTAGTGTTTTAGGGTTTAGGGTAGTGCAGTTGTGTTTGGGTCATTTAGGGGCCGTACTGGGGGTAGTTTTTTTGTGGATTAGGGTAGTGCAGTTCTGTTTGGGTAGTGAAGAGGGTCGTGCTGGGGTTAGTGTTTTAGGGTTTAGGGTAGTACAGTGGTGTTTGTGTAGTGTAGGGGGTCATGCTTGGGGTAGTGTTTTAGGGTTTAGGGTAGTGCGGTGGTGTTTGTTTAGTATAGGGGTTCATGCTGGGGGTAGTGTTTTAGGGTTTAGGGTAGTGCAGTGGTGTTTGTGTAGTATAGGGTTTCATGCTGGTGTAGTGTTTTAGGGTTTAGGGTAGTGCAGTGGTGTTTTGGTAGTATAGGGGGTCATGCTG
This sequence comes from Triturus cristatus, assembly GCF_964204655.1. NCBI lineage: Eukaryota > Metazoa > Chordata > Amphibia > Caudata > Salamandridae > Triturus > Triturus cristatus. Next base: position 751,484,720 of record NC_140579.1, read on the forward strand.
GGGGTAGTGTTTTAGGGTTTAGGGTAGTGCAGTGGTGTTTGTGTTGTGTAGGGGGTCTTGCTGGGGGTAGTGTTTTAGGGTTTAGGGTAGTGCAGTGGTGTATGTGTAGTGTAGGGGGTAATGTTAGGGGTAGATTTAGAGTTAAGGGTAATGCAGTGGAGTTTGGGTAGTGTTGGGGTCGTTCTGCAGGTAGTGTTTTAGGTTTTAGGGCAGTGCAATGGTGTTTGTGTAGTGTAGGGGGTCATGCTGGGGGTGGTGTTTTAGGGTTTAGGGCAGAGCAGTGGTGTTTTGGTAGTGTAGGGGGTCATGCTGGGGTAGTGTTTTAGGGTTTAGGACAGTGCAGTAGTGTTTCTGTAGTGTAGGGGTCTTGGCTGGGGTAGTGTTTTAGGGTTTAGGGCAGTGCAGTGGTGTTTGGGTATTGTAGGGGGTTGAGCTGGGGGTAGTGTTTTAGTGTTTAGGGTAGTGCAGTGGTGTTGGTGTAGTGTAGGGGGTCGCGCTGGGGGTAGTGTTTTAGGGTTTAGAGTAGTGCAGTGGTGTTTGGGTAGTGTAGGGGGTCACGCTGGGGGTACTGTTTAGGGTTTAGGGTAGTGCAGTGATGTTTCTGTAGTGTAGCGCATCATGCTGGGGTAGTGTTTTAGGGTATAGGGTAGTGCAGTGATGTTTGTGTAGTGTAGGGGGTTGTGCTGGGGGTAGATGTAGGGTTTAGTGTAGTGCAATGATGTTTGTGTAGTGTAGGGGGTCGTGCTGGGGGTAGTGTTTTAGGGTTTAGGGTAGTGCAGTAGGGTGGAGCAGGCATGTTTGTGTAGTGTAAGGGGTCATGCTGGGGGTAGTGTTTTAGGGTTTAGGGAAGTGCAGTTGTGTTTGGGTAGTGTAGAGGTATTGCTGGTGGTAGTGTTTTAGGATTTAGAGTAGTGCCGTGGTGTTTGTGTAGTGAAGGGGGGCATGTTGAGGGTAGTGTTTTAGGGTTGAGGGTAGTGCAGTGGTGTTGGGTAGTGTAGGGAGTACTGCTGTTGGTAGTGTTATACGGTTTAGGGTAGTGCAGTGGGGTTTGTGTAGTATTCGGGGTAGTTCTGGGGGTAGTGTTTTAGGGTTTAGGGTAGTGCAGTGGTGTTGTGGTAGTGTAGTGTGTCATGCTGGGGGTAGAGTTTTAGGGTTTAGGGTAGCGCAGTGGTGTTTGTGTAGTGTAGGGGTCAAGCTGGGGGTATTGTTTTAGGGTTTAGGGTAGTGCAGTGGTGTTTGTGCAGTATTGGGGTAGTTTTGGGGGTAGTGTTTAAGGGTTTAGGGTATTGCAGTAGTGTTTGTCTAGTGTAGGAGGTCATGCTGGGGGTAGTGGTTTAGGGTTTAGGGTAGTGAAGTGGTGTTTGTGTAGTGTAGGGGGTAGTGGTTTAGAGTTTAGGGTAGTGCAGTGGTGTTTATATAGTGTAGGGGGTTATGCTGGGGTAGTGTTTTAGGGTTTAGGGTAGTGCAGTGGTGTATGTGTAGTGTAGGGGGTAATGTTAGGGGTAGATTTAGAGTTAAGGGTAATGCAGTGGAGTTTGGGTAGTGTTGGGGTCGTTCTGCAGGTAGTGTTTTAGGTTTTAGGGCAGTGCAATGGTGTTTGTGTAGTGTAGGGGGTCATGCTGGGGGTGGTGTTTTAGGGTTTAGGGCAGAGCAGTGGTGTTTTGGTAGTGTAGGGGGTCATGCTGGGGTAGTGTTTTAGGGTTTAGGACAGTGCAGTAGTGTTTCTGTAGTGTAGGGGTCTTGGCTGGGGTAGTGTTTTAGGGTTTAGGGCAGTGCAGTGGTGTTTGGGTATTGTAGGGGGTTGAGCTGGGGGTAGTGTTTTAGTGTTTAGGGTAGTGCAGTGGTGTTGGTGTAGTGTAGGGGGTCGCGCTGGGGGTAGTGTTTTAGGGTTTAGAGTAGTGCAGTGGTGTTTGGGTAGTGTAGGGGGTCACGCTGGGGGTACTGTTTAGGGTTTAGGGTAGTGCAGTGATGTTTCTGTAGTGTAGCGCATCATGCTGGGGTAGTGTTTTAGGGTATAGGGTAGTGCAGTGATGTTTGTGTAGTGTAGGGGGTTGTGCTGGGGGTAGATGTAGGGTTTAGTGTAGTGCAATGATGTTTGTGTAGTGTAGGGGGTCGTGCTGGGGGTAGTGTTTTAGGGTTTAGGGTAGTGCAGTAGGGTGGAGCAGGCATGTTTGTGTAGTGTAAGGGGTCATGCTGGGGGTAGTGTTTTAGGGTTTAGGGAAGTGCAGTTGTGTTTGGGTAGTGTAGAGGTATTGCTGGTGGTAGTGTTTTAGGATTTAGAGTAGTGCCGTGGTGTTTGTGTAGTGAAGGGGGGCATGTTGAGGGTAGTGTTTTAGGGTTGAGGGTAGTGCAGTGGTGTTGGGTAGTGTAGGGAGTACTGCTGTTGGTAGTGTTATACGGTTTAGGGTAGTGCAGTGGGGTTTGTGTAGTATTCGGGGTAGTTCTGGGGGTAGTGTTTTAGGGTTTAGGGTAGTGCAGTGGTGTTGTGGTAGTGTAGTGTGTCATGCTGGGGGTAGAGTTTTAGGGTTTAGGGTAGCGCAGTGGTGTTTGTGTAGTGTAGGGGTCAAGCTGGGGGTATTGTTTTAGGGTTTAGGGTAGTGCAGTGGTGTTTGTGCAGTATTGGGGTAGTTTTGGGGGTAGTGTTTAAGGGTTTAGGGTATTGCAGTAGTGTTTGTGTAGTGTAGGAGGTCATGCTGGGGGTAGTGGTTTAGGGTTTAGGGTAGTGAAGTGGTGTTTGTGTAGTGTAGGGGGTAGTGGTTTAGAGTTTAGGGTAGTGCAGTGGTGTTTATATAGTGTAGGGGGTTATGCTGGGGTAGTGTTTTAGGGTTTAGTGTAGTGCAGTGGTGTTTGTGTAGTGTAGTGGGTTATGTTTTAAGGTTTAGGGTAGTGCAGTGGTGTTTGGGTAGTGTAGGGGGTCGTGCTGGCGGTAGTGTTTTTGGGTTTAGGGTAGTGCAGTTGTGTTTGGGTAGAGAAGGGTGTCGTGCTGGGGGTAGTGTTTTAGGGTTTAGGGTAGTACAGTGGTGTTTCTGTTGTCTAGGGGGTCGTGCTTGGGGTAGAGTTTTAGGGTAAAGGGTAGTGCAGTGGTGTTTGTGTAGTATAGGGTTTCATGCTGGGGGTAGTGTTTTAGGGTTTTGGGTAGTGCAGTAGTGTTTGTGTAGTATAGGGGTTCATGCTGGGGTAGTGTTTTGGGGTTTAGGGTAGTGCAGTGTTGCTTGTGTAGTGTACGGGGTCTTGCTGTGGGTAGTGTTTTAGGGTTCAGGGTAGTGCAGTTGTATTTGTGTAGTGTAGGGGGTCATGCCGGGGGTAGTGTTTTAGGATTTAGGGCAGTGCAGTGGTGTTTGGGTATTGTAGGGGGTTGTGTTTGGGGTAGTGTTTTAGCGTTTAGTGTACTGCAGTGGTGTTTGGATAGTGTAGGGGGTCATGCTGTGGGTAGATTTAGGGTTTAGGGTAGTGCAGTGCTGTTTTTGTAGTTATAAGGGGTCACGCTGGGGATAGTGTTTTAGTGTTTAGGGTAGTGCAGTGGTGTTTGTGTAGTATAGGGTGTCATGCTGGGGGTAGTGTTTTAGGGTTTAGAGCAGTGCAGTGGTGTTTGTGTAGTGTAAGGGGATGTTCTGGAGGAAGTGTTTTAGGGTTTAGGGAACTGCAGTGGTGTTTGTGTAGTGTAGGGGGTCGTACTAGGGTAGATTTAGGGTTTAGGATAGTGCAGTGGTGTTTGGTTAGTGTAGGTGGTGACGCTGGGGGTAGGGCTTTAGGGTTTAGGGCAGTGCAGTGGTGTTTGGGTAGTGTTTGGGGATCGTGACGGTGGATGTGTTTTAGGGTTTAGGGCAGCGCAGTGGTGTTTGGGTAGTGTAGGGGGTCGTACTGGGGGTAGCGTTTTAGGGCAGTGCAGAGGTGTTTGTGTAGTGTAGGAGGTCATGCTGGGGTAGTGTTTTAGGGTTTAGAATAGAGCAGTGGTGCTTGTGTAGTGTAGGGGGTCGTGTTTTAGGGTTTAGGGTAATGCAGTGATGTTTGGGTGGTGTAGGGGGTCGTGCTGGGAGTAGTGTTTTAGTGTTTAGGGTAGAGCAGTGGTGTTTGTGTAGTGTAGGGGGTCGTGTTTTAGGGTATAGGGTAATGCAGTCGTTTTTGGGTAGTGTAGGGGGTTGTGCGGGGGTAGTGTTTTAGGGTTTAGTGTAGTGCAGTAGTGTTTGGGTAGTGTAGGGGGTCATGCTAGGGGTAGTGTTTTAGGGTTTAGGGTAGTGCAGTAGGGTAGTGCAGTGGTGCTTGTGTAGTGTAGGGGTCATGCTGGGGGTAGTGTTTTAGGGTTTAGGGTAGTGCAGTTGTGTTTGGGCAGTGTAGAGGGTAGTGCTGGGGGTAGTGTTTTAGGGTTTAGGGTAGTGCAGTGGTGTTGGGTAGTGTAGGGGATACAGCTGGGGGTATTGTTTTAGGGTTTAGGTTAGTGCAGTGGTGTTTGTGTAGTATTGGGGGTAGTTCTAGGAGTAGTGTTTTAGGGTTTTGGGTAGTGCAGTGGTGTTGGATAGTGTAGGGGGTACTGCTGGGGGTATTGTTTTAGGGTTTAGGGTAGTGCAGTGGTGTTTGTGTAGTATTGGGGGTAGTTTTAGGAGTAGTGTTTTAGGGTTTTGGGTAGTACAGTGGTGTTTGGGTAGTGTATGGGTAGTGCTGGGAGTAGTGTTTTAGGGTTTAGGGTAGTGCAGTGGTGTTTGGGTAGTGTAACGGGTTGTGCTGGGGGTAGTGTTTTAGGGTTTAAGGTAGTGCAGTGGCGTTTGTGTGGTGTAGGGGTTCGTGCTGGGGTAAGTGTTTTAGGGTGTAGGGTGGTGCAGTGATGTTTGTGTAGTGCAGGGGGTGGTGCTGGGGGTAGATGTAGGGTTTAGGGTAGTGCAATTGTGTTTGTGTAGTGAAGGGGGTCATACTGGGGTAGATTCAGGGTTTAGGAGAGTGCAGTGATGTTTGGGTAGTGTAGGGGGTCGTGCTGGGAGTAGGGTTTTAGGGAGTAGGGCAGTGCAGTGGTGTTTGGATAGTGTAAGGGATCATGCTGGGGGTAGTGTTTTAGGGTTTAGGGTAGTGCAGTAGGGTAGTGCAGGGGTGTTTGTGTAGTGTAGAGGGTCATGCTGAGGGTAGTGTTTTAGGGTTTACGGTAGTGCAGTTGTGTTTGGGTAGTGTAGGGGTATTGCTGGTGGTAGTGTTTTAGGACTTAGGGTAGTGCCGTGGTGTTTGTGTAGTGTAGGGGGTCATGCTGAGGGTAGTGTTTTAGGGTTTAGGGTAGTGCTGTGGTGTTGGGTAGTGAAGGGGGTACTGCTGTTGGTAGTGTTATACGGTTTAGGGTAGTGCAGTGGGGTTTGTGTAGTATTGGGGGTAGTTCTGGGGGTAGTGTTTTAGGGTTTAGGGAAGTGCAGTGGTGTTTGTGTAGTGTAGGGGGTAGTGGTTTAGAGTTTAGTGTAGTGCCGTGGTGTTTATATAGTGTAGGGGGTTATGCTGGGGGTAGTGTTTTAGGGTTTAGTGTAGTGCAGTGGTGTTTGTGTAGTGTAGTGGGTCATGTTTTAGGGTTTAGGGTAGTGCAGTGCTGTTTGGGTAGTGTAGGGTGTCGTACTGGGGGTAGTGGCTTTGGGTTTAGGGTAGTGCAATTGTGTTTGGGTAGTGAAGGGTGTCGTGCTGGGGGTAGTGTTTTAGGGTTTAGGGCAGTGCAGTGGTGTTTGTGTAGTGTAGGGGGTCATGCCGGGGGTAGTGTTTTAGGGGTTTAGGGCAGTGCAGTGGTGTTTGGGTATTGTAGGGGGTTGTGTTTGGGGTAGTGTTTTAGCGTTTAGTGTACTGCAGTGGTGTTTGGATAGTGTAGGGGGTCATGCTGTGGGTAGATTTAGGGTTTAGGGTAGTGCAGTGGTGTTTGTGTAGTTATAGGGGGTTACGCTGGGGGTAGTGTTTTAGTGTTTAGGGTAGTGCAGTGGTGTTTGTAATATAGGGCGTCATGCTGGGGGTAGTGTTTTAGGGTTTAGGGCAGTGCAGTGGTGTTTGTGTAGTGTAAGGGGATGTTCTGGGGCAGTGTTTTAGGGTTTAGGGTACTGCAGTGGTGTTTGTGTAGTGTAGGGGGTAGTTCTAGGGTAGATTTAGGGTTTAGGATAGTGCAGTGGTGTTTGGTTAGTGTAGGCGGTCGCGCTGGGGGTAGGGTTTTAGGGTAGTGCAGTAGTGTTTGGGTAGTGTTTGGGGATCGTGATGGTGGAAGTGTTTAGGGATTAGGGCAGTGCAGAGGTGTTTGTGTAGTGTAGGAGGTCATGCTGGGGTAGTGTTTTAGGGTTTAGAGTAGAGCAGTGGTGCTTGTGTAGTGTAGGGGGTCGTGTTTTAGGGTTTAGGGTAATGCAGTGGTTTTTGGGTAGTGTAGGGGGTCATGCTGGGGGTAGTTTTTTAGGGTTAAGGGTAGTGCAGTAGGGTAGTGCAGTGGTGTTTGTGTAGTGTAGGGGTCATGCTGGGGGTAGTGTTTTAGGCTTTAGGGTTGTGCCATGGTGTTTGTGTAGTATAGGGGGTCATGCTGGGGGTAGTGTTTTAGGGTTTAGGCTAGTGCAGTGGTGTTGGGTAGTGTAGGGGATACTGCTGGGGGTCTTGTTTTAGGGTTTAGGGTAGTGCAGTGGTGTTTGTGTAGTATTGGGGGTAGTTCTAGGAGTAGTGTTTTAGGGTTTCGGGAACTGCAGTGGTGTTTGTTTAGTGTAGGGGGTACTGCTGGGGGTATTGTTTTAGGGTTAGGGTAGTGCAGTGGTGTTTGTGTAGTATTGGGGGTAGTTCTAGGAATAGTGTTTTAGGGTTTAGGGTAGAACAGTGGTGTTTGGGTAGGGTAGGGGTAGTGCTGTGAGTAGTGTTTTAGGGTTTAGGATAGTGCAGTGGTGTTTGAGTAGTGTAAGGGGTCGTGCTGGGGGTAGTGTTTTAGGATTTAGGGTAGTGCAGTGGTGTTTGTGTAGTGTAGGGGCTTTGCTGGGGTAGTGTTTTAGGGTTTAGGGTAGTGCAGTGGCATTTGAATGGTGTAGGGGTTCGTGATGGTGTAAGTGTTTTAGGGTTTAGGGTAGTGGAGTGGTATTTGGGTAGTATAGGGGGTCGTGCTGGGTGTAGTGTTTTAGGGTTTAGGTTAGTGCAGTGGTGTTTGTGTGGTGTAGGGAGTCGTGCTGGGGTAAGTGTTTTAGGTTTTAGGGTAGTCGAGTGGTGTTTGGGTAGTAAAGGGGGTCGGGCTGGGGGTAGTGTTTTAGGGTTTAGGGTAGTGCAGTGGTGTTTGTGTAGTGTAGGGGGTCGTCCTGGGGGTAGTGTTTTATGGTGTAGGGTAGTGCAATGGTATTGGTGTAGTATACAGGGTTGTGCTGGGGGTAAATGTAGGGTTTAGGGTAGTGCAGTGGTGTTTGGGTAGTGTAGGGGATCGTGCTAGGAGTAATGGTTTTGGGTTTAGGGTAGTGCAGTCATGTTTGGGTAGTGTAGGGGGTCGTGCTGCGGGTAGTGTTTTAGGGTTTAGGGTAGTGCAGTAGTGTTTGGGTAGTGTAGGGGGTCGTACTGGGGGTAGTGTTTTAGGGCAGTACAGTGGTGTTTGGGTCGTGTAGGGCATCGTGCTAGGAGTAATGGTTTTGGGTTTAGGGTAGTGCAGTCATGTTTGGGTAGTGTAGGGGGTCATGCTGGGGTAGTGGTTTAGGGTTTAGAGTAGAACAGTGGTGCTTGTGTAGTGTAGGGGGTCGTGTTTTAGGATTTAGGGTAATGCAGTGATGTTTGGGTGGTGAAGGGGGTCGTGCTGGGAGTAGTGTTTTAGGGTTTAGGGTAGAGCAGTGGTGTTTGTGTAGTGTAGGGGGTCGTGTTTCATGGTAGAGGGTAATGCAGTGGTATTTGGGTAGTGCAGGGGGTCGTACGGGGGTAGTGTTTTAGGGTTTAGGGTAGTGCAGTGGTGTTTTGGTAGTATAGGGGGTCATGCTGGGGATAGTGTTTTAGGGTTTAAAGTAGAGCAGTGGTGCTTGTGTAGTGTAGGGGGGCTTGTTTTAGTGTTTAGGGTAATGCAGTGATGTTTCGGTAGTGTAGGGGGTCGTTCTGGGAGTAGTGTTTTAGATTTTAGGGTAGAGCAGTGGTGTTTGTGTAGTGTAGAGGGTCGTGTTTTAGGGTTAAGGGTAATGCAGTGGTGTTTGGGTAGTGCAGGGGGTCGTGCGGGGGTAGTGTTTTAGGGTTTAGGGTTGTGCAGTGGTCTTTGGGTAGTGTAGGGGGTCATGCTGGGGGTAGTGTTTTAGAGTTTAGGGTAGTGCAGTAGGGTAGTGCAGTGGTGTTTGTGTAGTGTAGGGTATCATGCTGGGGGTAGTGTTTTAGGGTTTAGGGCAGTGCAGTTGTGTTTGTGTAGTGTAGGGGGTCATGCTGGGGGTAGTGTTTTAGGGTTTAGGGTAGTGCAGTGGTGTTGGGTAGTGTAGGGGGTACTGCTGGTGGTATTTTTTTTAGAGTTTAGGCTAGTGCAGTGGTGTTTGTGTAGTATTGGGGGTAGTTCTAGGGGTAGTGTTTTAGGGTTTAGGGTAGCTCAGTGGTGTTTGGGTAGTGTAGGGGTAGTGCTGAGAGTATTGTTTTACTGTTTAGGGTAGTGCAGTGGTGTTTGTGTAGTGTAGGGATCGTGCTGGGGTAGTGTTTTAGGGTTTAGGGTAGTGCAGTGGTGTTTGTATGGTGTAGGGGTTGTGCTGGGGTAAGTGTTTTTGGGTTTAGGGTAGTGCAGAGGTGTTTGTGTAGTGTAGGAGTCGTGCTGGGGGTAGTGTTTTAGGGTGTAGGGTAGTGCAGTGTTATTGGTGTAGTGTAGGGGGTTGTGCTGGGTTAGATGTAGGGTTTAGGGTAGTACAGTGGTGTTTGGGTAGTGTAAGGGGAAAGTGGTTGGGGTAATGGTTTAGGGTTTAGGGTAGTGCAGTGGTGTTTGGGTAGTGTAGGGGGTCATGCTGGGGGTAGTGTTTTAGGGTTTGGGGTAGTGCAGTGGTGTCTGTGTAGTATAGGGGCTTGTGTTTTAGGGTTTAGGGAAGTGCAGTTGTGTTTGGGTCGTTTAGGGGCGTACTGGGGGTAGTGTTTTTGGGATTAGGGTAGTGCAGTTCTGTTTGGGCAGTGAAGAGGGTCGTGCTGGGGTTAGTGTTTTAGAGTTTACGGTAGTACAGTGGTGTTTGTGTAGTGTAGGGGGTCGTGCTTGGGGTAGTGTTTTAGGGTTTAGGGTAGTGCAGTGGTGTTTATTTAGTATAGGGGTTCATGCTGGGGGTAGTGTTTTAGGGTTTAGGGTAGTGCAGTGGTGTTTGTGTAGTATAGGGGTTCATGCTGGCGTAGTGTTTTAGGGTTTAGGGTAGTGCAGTGGTGTTTTGGTAGTATAGGGAGTCATGCTGGGGGTATTGTTTTAGGGTTGTGCAGTGGTGTTTGTGTTGTGTAGGGGGTCTTTCTGGGGATAGTGTTTTAGGGTTTAGGGTAGTGCAGTGGTGTATGTGTAGTGTAGGGGGTAATGTTAGGGGTAGATTTAGAGTTAAGGTAATGCAGTGGTGTTTCGGTAGGGTTGGGGGTGGTGCTGCAGGTAGTGTTTTAGGTTTTAGGGCAGTGCAGTGGTGTTTGTGTAGTGAAGGGGGTCATGCTGTGGGTAGTGTTTTAGGGTTTAGGGCAGTGCAGTGGTGTTTTGGTAGTGTAGGGGGTCGTGCTGGGGTAGTGTTTTAGGGTTTAGGACAGTGCAGTAGTGTTTCTGTAGTGTAGGGGTCATGGCCAGGGTAGTGTTTTAGGGTTTAGGGCAGTGCAGTGGTGTTTGGGTATTGTAGGGGGTTGAGCTGGGGGTAGTGTTTTCGTGTTTAGGGTAGTGCAGTGGTGTTTGTGTAGTGCAGGGGTTCACGCTGGGGTTAGTGTTTTAGGGTTTAGGGTAGTGCAGTGGTGTTTGGGTAGTATAGGGGGTCACGCTGGGCGTAGTGTTTAGGGTTTAGGGTAGTGTAGTGATGTTTGGATAGTGTAGGTGGTCGTGCTGGGGGTAGTGTTTTAGGGTTTAGGGTAGTGCAGTAGGGTAGTGCAGGGGTGTTTGTGTAGTGTAGGGGGTCATGCTGGGTGTAGTGTTTTAGGGTTTAGAGAAGTGCAGTTGTGTTGGGTAGTGTAGGTGGTACTGCTGTTGATAGTGTTATACGGTTTAAGGTAGTGCAGTGTGATTTGTGTAGTATTCGGGGTAGTACTGGGTGTAGTGTTTTAGGGTTTAGGGTAGTGCAGTGGTGTTGTGGTAGTGTAGTGGGTCATGCTGGGGGTAGAGTTTTAGGGTTTAGGTTAGTGCAGTGGTGTTTGTGTAGGGGTCAAGCTGGGGGTATTGTTTTAGGGTTTAGGGTAGTGCAGGGTTTTTTTTGTAGTATTGGGGGTAGTTTTGGGGGTAGTGTTTAAGGGTTTAGGGTATTGCAGTAGTGTTTGTGTAGTGTAGGAGGTAATGCTGGGGGTAGTGGTTTAGGGTAGTGAAGTGGTGTTTGTGTAGTGTAGGGGGTAGTGGTTTAGAGTTTAGGGCAGTACAGTGGTGTTTGTGTAGTGTAGGGGGTCGTGCTTGGGGTAGTGTTTTAGGGTTTAGGGTAGTGCAGTGGTGTTTATTTAGTATAGGGGTTCATGCTGGGGGTAGTGTTTTAGGGTTTAGGGTAGTGCAGTGGTGTTTGTGTAGTATAGGGGTTCATGCTGGCGTAGTGTTTTAGGGTTTTGGGTAGTGCAGTGGTGTTTTGGTAGTATAGGGAGTCATGCTGGGGGTATTGTTTTAGGGTTGTGCAGTGGTGTTTGTGTTGTGTAGGGGGTCTTTCTGGGGATAGTGTTGTAGGGTTTAGGGTAGTGCAGTGGTGTATGTGTAGTGTAGGGGGTAATGTTAGGGGTAGATTTAGAGTTAAAGTAATGCAGTGGTGTTTCGGTAGGGTTGGGGGTCGTGCTGCAGGTAGTGTTATACGGTTTAGGGTAGTGCAGAGGGGTTTGTGTAGTATTCGAGGTAGTTCTGGGGGTAGTGTTTTAGGGTTTAGGGTAGTGCAGTGGTGTTGTGGTAGTGTAGTGGGTCATGCTGGGGGTAAAGTTTTAGGGTTTAGGGTAGTGCAGTGGTGTTTGTGTAGCGGTCAAGCTGGGGGTATTGTTTTAGGATTTAGGGTAGTGCAGGGGTGTTTGTGTAGTATTGGGGGTAGTTTTGGGGTATTGTTTAAGGGTTTAGGGTATTGCAGTAGTGTTTGTGTAGTGTAGGAGGTCATGCTGGGGTAGTGGTTTAGGGTTTAGGGTAGTGAAGTGATGTTTGTGTAGTGTAGGGGGTAGTGGTTTAGAGTTTAGGGTAGTGCTGTGGTGTTTATATAGTGTAGGGGGTTATGCTGGGGGTAGTGTTTTAGGGTTTAGGGTAGTGCAGTTGTGTTTGTGTAGAGTAGGGGGTCAAGCTGAGGGTAGTGTTTTAGAGATAAGGGCAGTGCAGTGGTGTTTGTGTAGTGTAGGGGGTCTTGCTGTGGGTAGTGTTTCAGGGTTTAGGGTAGTGCAGTTGTGTTTGTGTAGAGTAGGGGGTCAAGCTGAGGGTAGTGTTTTAGAGATAAGGGCAGTGCAGTGGTGTTTGTGTAGTGTAGGGGGTCGTGCTGGGGGTAGTGTTTTAGGGTTTAGGGCAGTGCAGTGGTGTTTGTGTAGTGTAGGGGGTCATGCCGGGGGTAGTGTTTTAGGGTTTAGGGCAGTTCAGTGGTGTTTGGGCATTGTAGGGGGGTGTTCCGCGGGTAGTGTTTTAGCGTTTAGTATACTGCAATGGTGTTTGGGTAGTGTAGGGGGTCATGCTGTGGGTAGTGTTATACGGTTTAGGGTAGTGCAGTGGGGTTTGTGTAGTATTGGGGGTAGTGTTTTAGGGTTTAGAGTAGTGCAGTGGTGTTGTGGTAGTGTAGTGGGTCATGCTGGGTGTAGAGTTTTAGGGTTCAGGGTAGTGCAGTGGTGTTTGTGTAGTGTAGGGGTCAAGCTCTGGGTATTGTTTTAGGGTTTAGGGTAGTGCAGTGGTGTTTGTGTAGTATTGGGGGTAGTGTTTAAGGGTTTAGGGTATTACAATAGTGTTTGTGTAGTGTAGGGGGTTATTCTGGGGGCAGTGTTTTAGGGTTTAGTGTAGTGCAGTGGTGTTTGTGTAGTGTAGTGGGTCACATTTTAGGGTTTAGAGTAGTGCAGTGGTGTTTGGGTAGTGTAGGCGGTCGTGCTGGGGGTAGTGTTTTTGGGTTTAGAGTAGTGCAGGTGTGTTTGGGTAGTGAACGATGTCGTGCTGGGGGTAGTATTTTAGGGTTTAGGGTAGTACAGTGGTGTTTGTGTTGTCTAGGGGGTCGTGCTTGGGGTAGAGTTTTAGGGTTAAGGGTAGTGCAGTGGTGTTTGTGTAGTATAGGGGTTCATGCTGGGTGTAGTGTTTTAGGGTTTTGGGTAGTGCAGTAGTGTTTGTGTAGTATAGGGGTTCATGCTGGGGTAGTGTTTTAGGGTTTTGGGTAGTGCAGTAGTGTTTGTGTAGTATAGGGGTTCATGCTGGGGTAGTGTTTTAGGGTTTAGCACAGTGCAGTACTGTTTCTGTAGTGTAGGGGTCATGAAGGGGGTAGAGTTTTAGGGTTTAGGGTAGTGCAGTGGTGTTTGTGTAGTGTAGGGGTCAAGTTTTGGGTATTGTTTTAGGGTTTAAGGTAGTGCAGTGGTGTTTGTGTAGTATTGGGGGTAGTTTTGGGGGTAGTGTTTAAGGGTTTAGGGTATTACAGTAGTGTTTGTGTAGTGTAGGGGGTCATGCTGGGGGTAGTGGTTTAGGGTTTATGGTAGTGAAGTGGTGTTTGTGTAGTGTAGTGGGTCACGTTTTAGGGTTTAGGGTAGTGCAGTGGTGTTTGGGTAGTGTAGGCGGTCGTGCTGGGGGTAGTGTTTTTGGGTTTAAGGTAGTGCAGGTGTGTTTGGGTAGTGAAGGATGTCGTGCTGGGGCTAGTGTTTTAGGGTTTAGGGTAGTACAGTGGTGTTTGTGTTGTCTAGGGGGTTGTGCTGGGGGTAGTGTTTTAGGGTTTAGGGTAGTGCAGTGGTGTTTGGGTAGTGTAGGGGGTCATGCTGGGGGTAGTGTTTAGGGTTTAGGGTAGTGCAGTGATGTTTCTGTAGTGTAGGGGGTCATGCTGGGGGTAGTGTTTTAGGGTATAGCGTATAGGGTAGTGCAGTGATGTTTCTGTAGTGTAGAGGGTCGTGCTGGGGTAGTGTTTTAGGGTTTACGGTAGTGCAGTAGGGTAGTGCAGGGGTGTTTGTGTAGTGTAGGGGGTCATGCTGGGTGTAGTATTTTAGGGCAGAGGGAAGTGCAGTTGTGTTTGGTTAGTGTAGAGGTATTGCTGGTGGTAGTGTTTTAGGATTTAGGGTAGTGCCTTGGTGTTTGTGTAGTGTAGGGGGTCATGTTGAGGGTAGTGTTTTAGGGTTTAGGGTAGTGCAGTGGTGTTGGGTAGTGTAGGGGGTACTGCTGTTGGTAGTGTTATACGGTTTAGGGTAGTGCAGTGGGGTTTGTGTAGTATTCGAGGTAGTTCTGGGGGTAGTGTTTTAGGGTTTAGGGTAGTGCAGTTGTGTTGTGGTAGTGTAGTGGGTCATGCTGGGGGTAGAGTTTTAGGGTTTAGGGTAGTGCAGTGGTGTTTGTGTAGGGTTCAAGCTGGGGGTATTGTTTTAGGGTTTAGGGTAGTGCAGGGGTGTTTGTGTAGTATTGGGGGTAGTTTTGGGGGTAGTGTTTAAGGGTTTAGGGTATTGCAGTAGTGTTTGTGTAGTGTAGGAGGTCTTGCTGGGGGTAGTGGTTTAGGGTTTAGGGTAGTGCCGTGGTGTTTATATAGTGTAGGGGGTTATTCTGGGGGTAGTGTTTTAGGGTTTAGTGTAGTGCAGTGGTGTTTGTGTAGTGTAGTGGGTCACGTTTTAGGGTTTAGGGTAGTGCAGTGGTGTTTGGGTAGTGTAGGCGGTCGTACTGGGGGTAGTGTTTTTGGGTTTAGAGTAGTGCAGGTGTGTTTGGGTAGTGAAGGATGTCGTGCTGGGGGTAGTGTTTTAGGGTTTAGGGTAGTACAGTGGTGTTTGTGTTGTCTAGGGGGTCGTGCTTGGGGTAGAGTTTTAGGGTTAAGGATAGTGCAGTGGTGTTTGTGTAGTATAGGGGTTCATGCTGGGGGTAGTGTTTTAGGGTTTTGGGTATTGCGGTAGTGTTTGTGTAGTATAGGGGTTCATGCTGGGGGTAGTGTTTTAGGGTTTTCGGTAGTGCAGTAGTGTTTGTGTAGTATAGGGGTTCATGCTGGGGGTAGTGTTTTAGGGTTTAGGACAGTGCAGTACTGTTTCTGTAGTGTAGGGGTCATGCTGGGGATAGAGTTTTAGGGTTTAGGGTAGTGCAGTGGTGTTTGTGTAGTGTAGGGGTCAAGCTTGGGGTATTGTTTTAGGGTTTAAAGAAGTGCAGTGGTGTTTGTGTAGTATTGGGGGTAGTTTTGGGGGTAGTGTTTAAGGGTTTAGGGTATTACAGTAGTGTTTGTGTAGTGTAGGGGGTCATGCTGGGGGTAGTGGTTTAGGGTTTATGGTAGTGAAGTGGTGTTTGTGTAGTGTAGTGGGTCACGTTTTAGGGTTTAGGGTAGTGCAGTGGTGTTTGGGTAGTGTAGGCGGTCGTGCTGGGGGTAGTGTTTTTGGGTTTAAGGTAGTGCAGGTGTGTTTGGGTAGTGAAGGATGTCGTGCTGGGGCTAGTGTTTTAGGGTTTAGGGTAGTACAGTGGTGTTTGTGTTGTCTAGGGGGTTGTGCTGGGGGTAGTGTTTTAGGGTTTAGGGTAGTGCAGTGGTGTTTGGGTAGTGTAGGGGGTCATGCTGGGGGTAGTGTTTAGGGTTTAGGGTAGTGCAGTGATGTTTCTGTAGTGTAGGGGGTCATGCTGGGGGTAGTGTTTTAGGGTATAGCGTATAGGGTAGTGCAGTGATGTTTCTGTAGTGTAGAGGGTCGTGCTGGGGTAGTGTTTTAGGGTTTACGGTAGTGCAGTAGGGTAGTGCAGGGGTGTTTGTGTAGTGTAGGGGGTCATGCTGGGTGTAGTATTTTAGGGCAGAGGGAAGTGCAGTTGTGTTTGGTTAGTGTAGAGGTATTGCTGGTGGTAGTGTTTTAGGATTTAGGGTAGTGCCTTGGTGTTTGTGTAGTGTAGGGGGTCATGTTGAGGGTAGTGTTTTAGGGTTTAGGGTAGTGCAGTGGTGTTGGGTAGTGTAGGGGGTACTGCTGTTGGTAGTGTTATACGGTTTAGGGTAGTGCAGTGGGGTTTGTGTAGTATTCGAGGTAGTTCTGGGGGTAGTGTTTTAGGGTTTAGGGTAGTGCAGTTGTGTTGTGGTAGTGTAGTGGGTCATGCTGGGGGTAGAGTTTTAGGGTTTAGGGTAGTGCAGTGGTGTTTGTGTAGGGTTCAAGCTGGGGGTATTGTTTTAGGGTTTAGGGTAGTGCAGGGGTGTTTGTGTAGTATTGGGGGTAGTTTTGGGGGTAGTGTTTAAGGGTTTAGGGTATTGCAGTAGTGTTTGTGTAGTGTAGGAGGTCTTGCTGGGGGTAGTGGTTTAGGGTTTAGGGTAGTGCCGTGGTGTTTATATAGTGTAGGGGGTTATTCTGGGGGTAGTGTTTTAGGGTTTAGTGTAGTGCAGTGGTGTTTGTGTAGTGTAGTGGGTCACGTTTTAGGGTTTAGGGTAGTGCAGTGGTGTTTGGGTAGTGTAGGCGGTCGTACTGGGGGTAGTGTTTTTGGGTTTAGAGTAGTGCAGGTGTGTTTGGGTAGTGAAGGATGTCGTGCTGGGGGTAGTGTTTTAGGGTTTAGGGTAGTACAGTGGTGTTTGTGTTGTCTAGGGGGTCGTGCTTGGGGTAGAGTTTTAGGGTTAAGGATAGTGCAGTGGTGTTTGTGTAGTATAGGGGTTCATGCTGGGGGTAGTGTTTTAGGGTTTTGGGTATTGCGGTAGTGTTTGTGTAGTATAGGGGTTCATGCTGGGGGTAGTGTTTTAGGGTTTTCGGTAGTGCAGTAGTGTTTGTGTAGTATAGGGGTTCATGCTGGGGGTAGTGTTTTAGGGTTTAGGACAGTGCAGTACTGTTTCTGTAGTGTAGGGGTCATGCTGGGGATAGAGTTTTAGGGTTTAGGGTAGTGCAGTGGTGTTTGTGTAGTGTAGGGGTCAAGCTTGGGGTATTGTTTTAGGGTTTAAAGTAGTGCAGTGGTGTTTGTGTAGTATTGGGGGTAGTTTTGGGGGTAGTGTTTAAGGGTTTAGGGTATTGCAGTAGTGATTGTGTATTGTAGGTGGTCGTGTTTTAGGGTAGTGCAGTGGTGTTTGGGTACTTTAGGGGGTCGTGCTGGGAGTAATGTTCTATGGTTTAGGGTATTGAAGTGGTGTCTGTGCAGTGTAGGGGGTTGTGCAGAGGGTAGATTTAGGGTTTAGGGTAGTGCAGCGGAGCTTGTTTTGTGTAATGGGTCATGTTTTAGGGTTTAGGGTAGTGCAGTGGTGTTTGGGAATTGTAGGGGGTCGTGCTGGGGGCAGTGTTTTTGGGTTTAGGGTTGTGCAGTTGTGTTTGGGTAGTGAAGGGTGTCGTGCTGGGGGTAGTGTTTTAGGGTTTAGGGTAGTACAGTGGTGTTTGTGTTGTGTAGGGGGTCGCGCTTGGGATAGAGTTTTAGGGTTAAGGGTAGTGCAGTAGTGTTTGTGTAGTGTAGGGGTTCATGCAGGCGGTAGTGTTTCAGGGTTTTGGGTAGTGCAGTAGTGTTTGTGTAGTATAAGGGTTCGTGCTGGGGTAGTGTTTTAGGGTTTAGGGTAGTGCAGCGGTGTTTGTGTAGTGTAGGGGGTCTTGCTGTGGGTAGTGTTTCAGGGTTTAGGGTAGTGCAGTAGTGTTTGTGTAGAGTAGAGGGTCAAGCTGAGGGTAGTGTTTTAGAGATAAGGGCAGTGCAGTGCTGTTTGTGTAGTGTAGGGGGTCATGCTGGGGGTAGTGTTTTAGGACAGTGCAGTGGTATTTGGGTAATGTAGGGGGTCATGCCGGGGGTAGTGTTTTAGGGTTCAGGGCAGTTCAGTGGTGTTTGGGCATTGTAGGGGGGTGTTCCAGGGGTAGTGTTTTAGCGTTTAGTATACTGCAGTGGTGTTTGGGTAGTGTAGGGGGTCATGCTGTGGGTAGTGTTATATGGTTTAGGGTAGTGCAGAGGGGTTTGTGTAGTATTGGGGGTAGTGTTTTAGGGTTTAGAGTAGTGCAGTGGTGTTGTGGTAGTGTAGTGGGTCATGCTGGGGGTAGTGTTTTAGGGTTTAGGGTAGTGCAGTGGTGTTTGTGTAGTATTGGGGGTCGTTTTGGGGGTAGTGTTTAAGGGTTTAGGGCATTACAGTACTGTTTGTGTAGTGTAGGGGGTCATGCTGGGGGTAGTGGTTTAGGGTTTATGGTAGTGAAGTGGTGTTTGTGTAGTGTAGGGGTAGTGGTTTAGAGTTTAGGGTAGTGCCGTGGTGTTTATATAGTGTAGGGGGTTATGTTGGGGGTAGTGTTTTAGGGTTTAGTGTAGTGCAGTAGTGTTTGTGTAGTGTAGTGGGTCACGTTTTAGGGTTTAGGGTAGTGCAGTGATGTTTGGGTAGTGTAGGGGGTCGTGCTGGGGGTAGTGTTTTTGGGTTTAGGGTAGTGCAGGTGTGTTTGGGTAGTGAAGGATGGCGTGCTGGGAGTAGTGTTTTAGGGTTTAGGGTATTACCCTGGTGTTTGTGTTGTCTAGGGGGCATGCTTGGGGTAGAGTTTTAGGGTTAAGGGTAGTGCAGTGGTTTTTGTGTAGTATAGGGGTTCATGCTGGGGGTAGTGTTTTAAGGTTTTGGGTAGTGCAGTTGTGTTTGTGCAGTATAGGGGTTCATGCTGGGAGTAGTGTTTTAGGGTTTTGGGTAGTGCAGTAGTGTTTGTGTAGTATAGGGGTTCATGCTGGGGTAGTGTTTTAGGGTTTAGGACAGTGCCGTAGTTTTTCTGTAGTGTAGGGGTCATGCCGGGGTAGTGTTTTAGGGTTTAGGGCAGTGCAGTGGTGTTTGGGTATTGTAGGGGGTTGAGCTGGGGGTAGTGTTTTAGTGTTTAGGGTAGTGCAGTGCAGTGGTGTTTGTGTAGTATAGGGGGTTGCTCTGGGGGTAGTGTTTTAGGGTTTAGGGTAGTGCAGTGGTGTTTGGGTAGTGTAGGGGGTCACGCTGGGGGTAGTGTTTAGTGTTTAGGGTTTAGGGTAGTGCAGTGATGTTTCTGTAGTGTAGGGGGTCATGCTGGGGGTAGTGTTTTAGGGTGTAGGGTAGTGCAGTGATGTTTGTGTAGTGTAGGGGGTTGTGCTGGGGGTAGATGTAGGGTTTAGGGTAGTGCAATGGTGTTTGTGTAGTGAAGGGAGTTGTGTTTTAGGGTTTAGGGTAGTGCAGTTTTGTTTGGGTCGTGCTGGGGGTAGTGTTTTTAGGATTAGGGTAGTGAAGTTGTGTTTGGGTAGTTAAGACGGTTGTGCTGGGGGTAGTGCTTTAGGGTCTAGGGTAGTGCAGGGGTGTTTGTGTAGTATAGGGGTTCATGCTTGGGGTAGTGTTTTAGGGTTTAGGGTAGTGCAGTGGTGTTTGTGTAGTATAGGGGTTCATGCTGGCGTAGTGTTTTAAGGTTTAGGGTAGTGCAGTGGTGTTTTGGTAGTATAGGGGGTCATGCTGGGAGTAGTGTTTTAGGGTTTAGGGTAGTGCAGTGGTGTTTGTGTAGTTTAGGGGGTCTTGCTGGGGGTAGTGTATTAGGGTTGAGGATAGTGCAGTAGTGTTTGTGTAGTGTAGGGGGTACTGCTGGGGGTAGATTTAGGGATTAGGGAAGTGCAGTGGTGTTTGTGTAGTGTAGGAGGTCGTGCTGGGGGTAGTGTTTTAAGCTTTAGGGTATTGCAGTGGTGTTTGTGTATTGTAGGTGGTCGTATTTTAGGGTAGTGCAGTGGTGTTTGGGTACTTTAGGGGGTCGTGCTGGGAGTAATGTTCTATGGTTTAGGGTATTGAAGTGGTGGTAGTGTTTTAGGGTTTAGGATAGTGCCATGGTGTTTGTGTAGTGTAGGGGGTCATGCTGAGGGTAGTGTTTTAGGGTTTAGGGTAGTGCAGTGGTGTTGGGTAGTGCAGGGGGGTACTGCTGTTGGTAGTGTTATACGGTTTAGGATAGTGCAGTGGGGTTTGTGTAGTATTGGGGGTAGTTCTGGGGGTAGTGTTTTAGGGTTTAGGGTAGTGCAGTGGTGTTGTGGTAGTGTAGTGGGTCATGCTGGGGGTAGAGTTTTAGGGTTTAAGGTAGTGCAGTGGTGTTTGTGTAGTGTAGGGGTCAAGCTGGGGGTATTGTTTTAGGGTTTAGGATAGTGCAGAGGTGTTTGTGTAGTATTGGGGGTAGTTTTGGGGGTAGTGTTTAAGGGTTTAGGGTATTGAAGTAGTGTTTGTGTAGTGTAGGGGGTAGGGGTTTAGAGTTTAGGGTAGTGCTGTGGTGTTTATATAGTGTAGGGGGTTATGCTGGGGGTAGTGTTTTAGGGTTTACTGTAGTGCAATGGTGTTTATGTAGTGTAGTGGGTCATGTTTATGGTTTAGGGTAGTACAGTGGTGTTTGGGTAGTGTAGGGGGTAGTGCTGGGGGTAGTGTTTTTGGGTTTAGGGTAGTGCAGTTGTGTTCGGGTAGTGAAAGGTGTCGTGCTGGGGGTAGTGTTTTAGGGTTTAGGGTTGTACAGTGGTGTTTGTGTTGTCTAGGGGGTCGTGCTTGGGATAGAGTTTTAGGGTTAAGGGTAGTGCAGTGGTGTTTGTGTTGTATAGGGGTTCATGCTGGGTGTAGTGTTTTAGGGTTTTGGGTAGTGCAGTAGTGTTTGTGTAGTATAGGGGTTCATGCTGGGGTAGTGTTTTAGGGTTTTGGGTAGTGCAGTAGTGTTTGTGTATTATAGGGGTTCATGCTGGGGGTAGTGTTTTAGGGTTTTGGGTAGTGCAGTAGTGTTTGTGTAGTATAGGGGTTCATGCTGGGGTAGTGTTTTTGGGTTTAGGGTAGTGCAGTGGTGTTTGTGTAGTGTAGGGGGTCTTGCTGTGGGTAGTGTTTTAGGGTTCAGGGTAGTGCAGTTGTATTTTTGTAGTGTAGGGGGTCATGCTGGGGGTAGTATTTTAGGGCAGTGCAGTCGTGTTTGGGTAATGTAGAGGATCGTGCTGGGGGTAGTGTTTTAGGGTTTAGGGCAGTGCAGTGGTGGTTGTGTAGTGTAGGGGGTAATGCCGGGGGTAGTGTTTTAGGGTTTAGGGCAGTGCAGTGGTGTTTGGGTATTGTAGGGGGTTGTGTTTGGGGCAGTGTTTTAGTGTTTAGTGTACTGCAGTGGTGTTTGGATAGTGTAGGGGGTCATGCTGTGCGTAGATTTAGGGTTTAGGGTAGTGCAGTGGTGTTTGTGTAGTTATAGGGGATCACGCTGGGGGTACTGTTTTAGTGTTTAGGGTAGTGCAGTGGTGTTTGTGTAGATTAGGGTGTCATGCTGGGGGTAGTGTTTTAGGGTTTATGGCAGTGCAGTGGTGTTTGTGTAGTGTAAGGGGATGTTCTGGGGCAGTGTTTTAGGGCTTAGGGTACTGCAGTGGTGTTTGTGTAGTGTAGGGGGTCGTACTAGGGTAGAATTAGGGTTTAGGATACTGCAGTGGTGTTTGGTTAGTGTAGGAGGTCGCGCTGGGTGTAGGGTTTTAGGGTTTAGGGCAGTGCAGTGGTGTTTGGGTAGTGTTTGGGGATCGTGATGGTGGAAGTGTTTTAGAGTTTAGGGCAGCGCAGTGGTGTTTGGGTAGTGTAGGGGGTCGTACTGGGGGTAGTGTTTTAGGGTTTAGAGTAGAGCAGTGGTGCTTGTGTGGTGTAGGGGGTCGTGTTTTAGGATTTAGGGTAATGCAGTGATGTTTGGGTGGTGTAGGGGGTCGTGCTGGGAGTAGTGTGTTATGGTTTAGGGTAGAGCAGTGGTGCTTGTGTAGTGTAGGGGGTCGTGTTTTAGGGTTTAGGGTAATGCAGTGGTTTTTGGGTAGTGTAGGGTGTTGTGCGGGGTAGTGTTTTAGGGTTTAGGGTAGTGCAGAGGTGTTTGGGTAGTATAGGGGGTCATGCTGGGGGTAGTGTTTTAGTGTTATGGGTAGTGCAGTAGGGTAGTGCAGTGGTGTTTGTGTAGTGTAGGGGTCATGCTGGGGGTACTGTTTTAGGCTTTAGGGTAGTGCAGTTGTGTTTGGGGAGTGTAGAGGGTACTGCTGGGGGTAGTGTTTTAGGGTTTAGGGTAGTGCCGTGGTGTTTGTGTATTGTAAGGGGTCATGCTGGGGGTAGTGTTTTAGGGTTTAGGGTAGTGCAGTGGTGTTGGGTAGTGTAGGGGATACTGCTGGGGGTATTGTTTTAGGGTTTAGGGTAGTGCAGTGGTGTTTGTGTAGTATTGGGGGTAGTTCTAGGAGTAGTGTTTTAGGGTTTCGGGTAGTGCAGTGGTGTAGGGTAGTGTAGGGGTACTGCTGGGGGTATTGTTTTAGGGTTTAGGGTAGTGCAGTGGTGTTTGTGTAGTATTGGGGGTAGTTCTAGGAGTAGTGTTTTAGGGTTTAGGGTAGAACAGTGGTGTTTGGGTAGTGCAGGGGTAGTGCTGGGAGTAGTGTTTTAGGGTTTAGGGTAGTGCAGTGGTGTTTGGGTAGTGTAAGGGGTCATGCTGGGGGTAGTGTTTTAGGATTTAGGGTAGTGCAGTGGTGTTTGTGTAGTGTAGGGGCTTTGCTGGGGTAGTGTTTTAGGGTTTAGGGTAGTGCAGTGGCATTTGTGTGGTGTAGGGGTTCGTGCTGGGGTAAGTGTTTTAGGGTTTAGGGTAGTGGAGTGGTTTTTGGGTAGTATAGGGGGTCGTGCTGGGTGTAGTGTTTTAGGGTTTAGGTTAGTGCAGTGGTGTTTGTGTGGTGTAGGGAGTCGTGCTGGGGTAAGTGTTTTAGGTTTTAGGGTAGTCGAGTGGTGTTTGGGTAGTAAAGGGGGTCTGGCTGGGGGTAGTGTTTTGGGTTTAGGGTAGTGCAGTGGTGTTTTTGTAGTGTAGGGGGTCGTGCTGGGGGTAGTGTTTTAGGGTGTAGGGTAGTGCAGTGGTATTGGTGTAGTATACGGGGTTGTGCTGGGGGTAAATGTAGGGTTTAGGGTAGTGTAGTGGTGTTTGGGTAGTGTAGGGGATCGTGCTAGGGGTAATGGTTTTGGGTTTAGGGTAGTGCAGTCGTGTTTGGGTAGTGTAGGGGGTCGTGCTGGGGTAGTGTTTTAGGGTTTGAGGTAGTGCAGTAGTGTTTGGGTAGTGTAGGGGGTCGTACTGGGGGTAGTGTTTTAGGGCAGTGCAGAGGTGTTTGTGTAGTGTAGGAAGTCATGCTGGGGTAGTGTTTTAGGGTTTAGAGTAGAGCAGTGGTGCTTGTGTAGAGTATGGGGTCGTGCTTTAGGGTTTAGGGTAATGCAGTGATGTTTCGGTGGTGTAGGGGGTCGTGCTGGGAGTTGTGTTTTAGGGTTTAGGGTAGAGCAGTGGTGTTTGTGTAGTGCAGGGGGTCGTGTTTTAGGGTTTAGGGTAATGCAATGGTGTTTGGGTAGTGCAGGGGGTCGTGCGGGAGTAGTGTTTTAGGGTTTAGGGTAGTGCAGTGGTGTTCTGTAGTATAGGGGGTCATGCTGGGGTAGTGTTTTAGAGTTTAGAGTAGAGCAGTGGTGCTTGTGTAGTGTAAGGGGGCGTGTTTTAGTGTTTAGGGTAATGCAGTGATGTTTGGATAGTGTAGGAGGTCGTTCTGGGAGCAGTACTTTAGATTTTAGGGTAGAGCAGTGGTGTTTGTGTAGTGTAGAGGGTCGTGTTTTAGGGTTAAGGGTAATGCAGTGGTGTTTCGGTAGTGCAGGGGGTCGTGTGGGGGTAGTGTTTTAGGGTTTATGGTAGTGCAGTGGTCTTTGGGTAGTGCAGGGGGTCATGCTGGGTGTAGTGTTTTAGGGTTTAGGGTAGTGCAATAGGGTAGTGCAGTGGTGTTTGTGTAGTGTAGGGTATCATGCTGGGGGTAGTGTTTTAGGGTTTAGGGTAGTGCAGTTGTGTTTGTGTAGTGTAGGGGGTCATGCTGGAGGTAGTGTTTTAGGGTTTAGGGTAGTGCAGTGGTGTTTGTATGGTGTAGGGGTTGTGCTGGGGTAAGTGTTCTTTGGGTTTAGGGCAGTGCAGGGGTGTTTGGGTAGTGAAGATGGTTGTGCTGGGGTAGATGTAGGGTTTAGGGTAGTTCAGTAGTGTTTGGGTAGTGTAGGGGATCGTGCTAGGGGTAATTGTTTAGGGTTTAGGGCAGTGCAGTGGTGTTTGGGTAGTGTAGGGGGTCGTGCTGGGGATAGTGTTTTAGGGTTTGGGGTAGTGCAGTGGTGTTTGGGTAGTATAGGGGGTAGTGCTGGGGGTAGTGTTTTAGGTTTTAGGGTAGTGCAGTGGTGTTTGTGTAGTATAGGGGGTTGTGTTTTAGGGTTTAGGGTAGTGCAGTTGTGTTTAAGTTGTTTAGGGGTGGTGCTGGGTGTAGTGTTTTTGGGATTAGGGTTGTGCAGTTCTGTTTGGGTAGTAAAGATGGTCGTGCTGGGGTTAGTGTTTTAGGGTTGAGGGTAGTACAGTGGTGTTTGTGTAGTGTAGGGGTCATGCTTGGGGTAGTGTTTTAGGGTTTAGGGTAGTGCAGTGGTGTTTGTTTAGTATAGGGGTTCATGCTGGGGGTAGTGTTTTAGGGTTTAGGGTAGTGCAGTTGTGTTTGTGTAGTATAGGGGTTCATGCTGGCGTAGTGTTTTAGGGTTTAGGGTAGTACAGTGGTGTTTTGGTAGTATAGGGGGTCATGCTGTGGGTAGAGTTTTAGGGTTTAGAGTAGTGCAGTGGTGTTTTTGTTGTGTAGGGGGTCTTGCTGGGGGTAGTTTTTTAGGGTTTAGGGTAGTGGAGTGGTGTATGTGTAGTATAGGGTTTAATGTTAGGGGTAGATTTAGAGTTAAGGGTAATGCAGTGGTGTTTGGGTAGTGTTGGGGGTCATGCTGCAGGCAGTGTTTTAGGTTTTAGGGCTGTGCAGTGGTGTTTGTGTAGTGTAGGGGGTCATGCTGGGGGTAGTGTTTTAGGGTTTAGGGCAGTGCAGTGGTGTTTTAGTAGTGTAGGGGGTCATGCTGGGGTAGTGTTTTAGGGTTTAGGACAGTGCAGTTGTGTTTCTGTAGTGTAGGGTTTATGCCGGGGGTAGTGTTTTAGGGTTTAGGGCCGTGCAGTGGTGTTTGGGTATTTTTGGGGGGGTTGAGCTGGGAGTAGTGTTTTAGTGTTTAGGGTAGTGCAGTGGTGTTTGTGTAGTTTAGGGGGTCGCGCTGGGGGTAGTGTTTTAGGGTTTAGGGTAGTACAGTGGTGTTTTGGTAGTGTAGGGGGTCACGCTGGGGGTAGTGTTTAGGGTTTAGGGCTGTGCAGTGATGTTTCTGTAGTGTAGGGGGTCATGCTGGGGGTAGTGTTTTAGGGTGTAGGGTAGTACAGTGATGTTTGTGTAGTGTAGGGGGTTGTGCTGGGGGTAGATGTAGGGTTTAGGGTAGTGCAATAGTGTTTGTGTAGTGAAGGGGGTCGTACTGGGGTAGATTTAGGTTTAAGGATAGTACAGTGATGTTTGGGTAGTGTAGGGGGTCGTGCTGGGGTAGGGTTTTAGGGAGCAGGGCAGTGCAGTGGTGTTTGGATAGTGTAAGGGTTCATGCTGGGGGTAGTGGTTTAGAGTTTAGGGTAGTGCAGTAGGGTAGTGCTGGGGTGTTTGTGTAGTGTAGGGGGTCATGCTGGGGGTAGTGTTTTAGGGTTTAGGGAAGTGCAGTTGTGTTTGGGTAGTGTAGGGGTATTGCTGGTGGTAGTGTTTTAGGATTTAGGGTAGTGCCGTGGTGTTTGTGTAGTGTAGGGGTCATGCTGAGGGTAGTGTTTTAGGGTTTAGGGTAGTGCAGTGGTGTTGGGTAGTGTAGGGGGTACTGCTGTTGGTAGTGTTATACGGTTTAGGGTAGTGCAGTGGGGTTTGTGTAGTATTGGGGTAGTTCTGGGGGTAGTGTTTTAGGGTTTAGGGTAGTGCAGTTTTGTTGTGGTAGTGTAGTGGGTCATGCTGGGGGTAGAGGTTTAGGGTTTAGGGTAGTGCAGTGGTATTTGTGTAGTGTAGGGGTCAAGCTGGGGGTATTGTTTTAGGGTTTAGGGTAGTGCAGTGGTGTTTGTGTAGTATTGGGGTAGTTTTGGGGGTAGTGTTTAAGGGTTTAGGGTATTGCAGTAGTGTTTGTGTAGGAGGTCATGCTGGGGGTAGTGGTTTAGGGTTTAGGGTTGTGAAGTGGTGTTTGTGTAGTGTAGGGCGTAGTGGTTTATAGTTTTGGGTAGTGCCGTGGTGTTTATATAGTGTAGGGGGTTATGCTGGGGGTAGTGTTTTAGGGTTTAGTGTAGTGCAGTGGTGTTTGTGTAGTGTAGTGGGTCATGTTTTAGGGTTTAGGGTAGTGCAGTGGTGTTAGGGTAGTGTAGGGGGTCGTGCTGGGGGTAGTGTTTTTGGGTTTAGGGTAGTGCAGTTGTGTTTGGGTAGTGAAGGGTGTCGTGCTGGGGGTAGTGCTTTAGGGTTTAGGGTAGTACAGTGGTGTTTGTGTTGTCTAGGGGGTCGTGCTTGGGGTAGAGTTTTAGGGTTAAGGGTAGTGCAGTAGTGTTTGTGTAGTATAGGGGTTCATGCTGGGGGTAGTGTTTTAGGGTTTTTTTGTAGTGCAGTAGTGTTTGTGTAGTATAGGGGTTCATGCTGGGGTAGTGTTTTGGGGTTTAGGGTAGTGCAGTGGTGTTTGTGTAGTGTAGGGGGTCTTGCTGTGGGTAGTATTTTAGGGTGCAGGGTAGTGCAGTTGTATTTGTGTAGTGTAGGGGGTCACGCTGGGGGTAGTGTTTTAGTGTTTAGGGTAGTGCAGTGGTGTTTGTGTAGTATAGGGTGTCATGCTGGGGGTAGTGTTTTAGGGTTTAGGGCAGTACAGTGGTGTTTGTGTAGTGCAAGGGGATGTTCTGGGGCAGTGTTTAGGGTTTAGGGTATTGCAGTGGTGTTTGTGTAGTGTAGGGGGTCGTACTAGGGTACATTTAGGGTTTAGGATAGTGCACTGGTGTTTCGTTAGTGTAGGCGGTCACGCTGGGGGTAGGGTTTTAGGGTTTAGGGCAGCGCAGTGGTGTTTGGGTAGTGTAGGGGGTCGTACTGGGGGTAGTGTTTTAGGGCAGTTCAGAGGTGTTTGTGTAGTGTAGGAGGTCATGCTGGGGTAGTGTTTTAGGGTTTAGAGTAGAGCAGTGGTGCTTGTGTAGTGTAGGGGCTCGTGTTTTAGGGTTTAGGGTAATGCAGTGATGTTTGGGTGGTGTAGGGGGTCGTGGTGGGAGTAGTGTTTTAGGGTTTAGGGTAGAGCAGTGGTGTTTGTGTAGTGTAGGGGGTCGTGTTTTAGGGTATAGGGTAATGCAGTGGTTTTTGGGTAGTGTAGGGGGTTGTGCGGGGATAGTGTTTTAGGGCTTAGGGTAGTGCAGTGGTTTTTGGGTAGTGTAGGGGTCATGCTGGGGGTAGTGTTTTAGGGTTTAGGCTAGTGCAGTAGGGTAGTGCAGTGGTGTTTGTGTAGTGTAGGGGTCATGCTGGGGATAGTGTTTTAGGGTTTAGGGTAGTGCAGTTGTGTTTGGGTAGTGTAGAGGGTACTGCTGGGGGTAGTGTTTTAGGGTTTAGGGTAGGGCCGTGGTGTTTGTATAGTGTAGGGGGTCATGCTGGGGGTAGTGTTTTAGGGTTTAGGGTAGTGCAGTGGCGTTGGGTAGTGTAGGGGTTCGTGCTGGGGTAAGTGTTTTAGGGTTTAGGGTAGTGGATTGGTATTTGGGTAGTATAGGGGGTTGTGCTGGGTGTAGTGTTTTAGGGTTTAGGTTAGTGCAGTGGTGTTTGCGTGGTGTAGGGAGTCGTGCTGGGGTAAGTGTTTTAGGTTTTAGGGTACTCGAGTGGTGTTTGGGTAGTAAAGGGGGTCGGGCTGGGGGTAGTGTTTTAGGGTGTAGGGTAGTGCAGTTGTATTGGTGTAGTGTAGGGGGTTGTGCTGGGGGTAGATGTAGGGTTTAGGGTAGTGCAGTGGTGTTTGGGTAGAGTAGGGGATCGTGCTAGGGGTAATGGTTTGGGGTTTGGGGTAGTGCAGTCGTGTTTGGGTAGTGTAGGGGGTCATGCTGGGGTAGTGTTTTAGGGTTTAGGGTAGTGCAGTAGTGTTTGGGTAGTGTAGGGGTAGTGTTTTAGGGTTTAGGGTAGTGCCGTGGTGCTTGTGTAGTGTAGGGGGTCGTGCTGGGGGTAGTGTTTTAGGTTTTAGGGGAGTGCAGTGGTGTTTGTGTAGTATAGGGGGTCGTGTTTTAGGGTTTAGGGTTGTGCAGTTATGTTTGGGTCGTGCTGGGGGTCGTGCTGGGGTTAGTGTTTTTTGGATTAGGGTAGTGCAGTTGTGTTTGGGTAGTGAAGACGGTTGTGCTGGGGGTAGTGCTTTAGGGTTTAGGGGAGCACAGTGGTGTTTGTGAAGTGTAGGGGGCGTGCTTGGGGTAGTGTTTTAGGGTTTAGGGTAGTGCAGGGGTGTTTGTGTAGTATAGGGGTTCATGCTTGGGGTAGTGTTTTAGGGTTTAGGGTAGTGCAGTGGTGTTTGTGTAGTATAGGGGTTCATGGTGGCGTAGTGTTTTAAGGTTTAGGGTAGTGCAGTGGTGTTTTGGTAATATAGGGGGTCATGCTGGGGTAGTGTTTTAGGGTTTAGGGTAGTGCAGTGGTGTTTGTGTAGTGTAGGGGGTCTTGCTGGGGGTAGTGTATTAGGGTTGAGGGTGGTGCAGTAGTGTTTGTGTAGTGTAGGGGGTAATGCTGGGGGTAGATTTAGGGTTAAGGGTAATGCAGTGGTGTTTGGGTAGTGTAGGGGTCGTGCTGCAGGCAGTGTTTTATGTTTTAGGGCAGTGCAGAGGTGCTTGTGTTGTGTAGGGGGTCATACTGGGGGTAGTGTTTTAGTGTTTATGGCATTGCAGTGGTGTTTGGGTAGTGTAGGGGGTCGTGCTGGGGGTAGTGTTTTAGGGTTTAGGACAGTGCAGTAGTGTTTGTGTAGTGTAGGGGGTCATGCCGGGGGTAGTGTTTTAGGGTTTAGGGCAGTTTAGTGGTCTTTAGGTATTGTAGGGGGTTGAGCTAGGGGTAGTGTTTTAGCATTTAGGGTAGTGTAGTGGTGTTTAGGTAGTGTAGGGAGTCATGCTGGGGGTAGTGTTTTAGGGTTTAGGGTCGTGCAGTGGTGTTTGTTTAGTGTAGGGGGTCATGCTGGGGGTAGTGTTTTAGGGTGTAGGGTAGTGCAGTGGTGTTTGTGTAGTGTAGGGGGTTGTGCTGGGGGTAAATGTAGGGTTTAAGGTAGTGCAATGGTGTTTTGGTAGTGTAGGGGGTCGTGCTGGGGGTAGGGTTTTAGGGATTAGGGAAGTGCAGTGGTGTTTGTGTAGTGTAGGGGGTCGTGCTGGGGTAGTGTTTTGGGGTTTAGGGTAGTGCAGTTGTGTTTGTGTAGAGTAGGGGGTCAAGCTGAGGGTAGTGTTTTAGAGATAAGGGCAGTGCAGTGGTGCTTGTGTAGTGTAGGGGGTCATGCTGGGGGTAGTGTTTTAGGACAGTGCAGTGGTGTTGGGTAATGTAGGGGGTCGTGCTGGGGGTAGTGTTTTAGGGTTTAGGGCAGTGCAGTGGTGTTTGTGTAGTGTAAGGGGACGTTCTGGAGCAGTGTTTTAGGGTTTAGGGTAGCGCAGTGGTGTTTGTGTAGTGTACGGGCTCATACTAGGGTAGATTTAGGGTTTAGGATAGTGCAGTGGTGTTTGGGTGTTGTAGGGGGTCATGCTGTGGGTAGGGTTGTAGGGTTTAGGGCAGTGCATTGGTGTTTGGGGATCGTGATGGTGGAAGTGTTTTAGGGCTTAGGCAGCGCAGTGGTGTTTGGGTAGTGTAGGGGGTTGTGCTGGGGGTAGTTTTTAGGGCAGTGCAGATTTGTTTGTGTAGAGCAGTAGTGCTTGTGTAGTGTAGGGGGTCGTGTTTTAGGGTTTAAGGTAATGCAGTGGTGTTTGGGTAGTGCAGGGTGTCGTGCGGGAGGTAGTGTTTTGGGTTTAGGGTAGTGCAGTGGTCTTTGGGTTGTGTAGGGAGTCATGCTGGGGGTAGTGTTTTAGGGTTTAGCGTAGTGCAGTGGTGTTTGTGTAGTGTAGGGTATCATGCTGGGGGTAGTGTTTTAGGGTTTAGGGTAGTGCAGTTGTGTTTGTGTAGCGTAGGGGGTCATGCTGGGGGTAGTGTTTTAGGGCCTAGGGTAGTGCAGTGGTGTTGGGTAGTGTAGGGGGTACTGCTGGTGGTATTGTTTTAGGGTAGTGCAGTGTTGTTTTTGTAGTATTGGGGGTAGTTCTAGGGGTAGTGTTTTAGGGTTTAGGGTAGTGCAGTGGTGTTTGGGTAGTGTAGGGGTAGTGTTGAGAGTAGTGTTTTAGGGTTTAGGGTAGTGCAGTGATGTTTGGGTAGTGTAGGAATCGTGCTGGGGTAGTGTTGTAGGGTTTAGGGTAGTGCAGTGGTGTTTGGGTAGTGTAGGGGGTCGTGCTGGGTTAGTGTTTTAGGGTTTAGGGTAATGCAGTGGTGTTTTGGTAGTATAGGCGGTGGTGCTGGGGGTAGTGTTTTAGGGTTTAGGGTAGTGCAGTGGTGTTTGTGTAGTATAGGGGGTAGTGCTGGGGGTCGTGTTTTAGGGTTTAGGGTAGTGCAGTGGTGTTTGTGTAGTATAGGGGGTCGTGTTTTAGGGTTTATGGTAGTGCAGTTGTGTTTGGGTCATTTAGGGGGTCGTGCTGGGGGTAGTGTTTTTGGGATTAGGGTAGTGCAGTTCTGTTTGGGTAGTGAAGAGGGTCGTGCTGGGGTTAGTGTTTTAGGGTTTAGGGTAGTACAGTGGTATTTGTGTAGTGTAGGGGTCATGCTGGGGTAGAGTTTTAGGGTTTAGGGTAGTGCAGTGGTGTTTGTATGGTGTAGGGGTCATGCTGGGGTAAGTGTTTTTGGGTTTAGAGTAGTGCAGTGGTGTTTGTGTAGTGTAGGGGGTCGTGCTATGGGTAGTGTTTTAGGGTGTAGGGTAGTGCAGTGGTATTGGTGTAGTGTAGGGGGTTGTGCTGGGGTAGATGTAGGGTTTAGGGTAGTTCAGTGGTGTTTGGATAGTGTAGGGGATCGTGCTAGGGGTAATGGATTAGGGTATAAGGTAGTGCAGTGGTGTTTGGGTAGTGTAGGAGGTCATGCTGCGGGTAGTGTTTTAGGGTTTAGGGTAGTGCAGTGGTGTTTGGGTAGTATAGGGGGTAGTGCTGGGGGTAGTGTTTTAGGGTTTAGGGTAGTGCAGTGGTGTTTGAGTAGTATGGGGGTAGTGCTGGGGGTAGTGTTTTAGGGTTTAGGGTAGTGCAGTGGTGTTTTGTAGTATAGGGGGTCGTGTTTTAGGGTTTACGGTAGTGCAGTTGTGTTTGGGTCGTTTAGTGGGTCGTGCTGGGGTTAGTGTTTTTGGGGTTAGGGTAGTGCAGTTCTGTTTGGGTAGTGAAGAGGGTCATGCTGGGGTTAGTGTTTTAGGGTTTAGGGTAGGACAGTGGTATTTGTGTAGTGTAGGGGTCATGCTTGGGGTAGTGTTTTAGGGTTTAGGGTAGTGCAGTGGTATTTGTTTAGTATAGGGGTTCCTGCTGGGGGTAGTGTTTTAGGGTTTAGGGTAGTATAGTGGTGTTTGTGTAGTAAAGGGGTTCAAGCTGGCGTAGTGTTTTAGGGTTTAGGGTAGTGCAGTGGTGTTTTGGTAGTATAGGGGGTCTTGCTGGGGGTAGTGTTTTAGGGTTTAGGGTAGTGCAGTGTGTGTGTGTGTAGTGTAGGGGGTAATGTTGGGGGTAGATTTATTGTTAAGGGTAACGCAGTGGTGTTTCGGTAGTGTTGGGGTCGTGCTGCAGGTAGTGTTTTAGGTTTTAGGGCAGTGCAGTGGTGTTTGTGTAGTGTAGGGGGTCATGCTGAGGGTAGTGTTTTAGGGTTTAGGGTAGTGCAGTGGTGTTGGGTAGTGTATGGGGTACTGCTGTTGGTAGTGTTTTAGGGTTTAGGGTAGTGCAGTGTTGTTGTGGTAGTGTAGTGGGTCATGCTCGGGGTAGAATTTTAGGGTTTAGGGTAGTGCAGTGGTGTTTGTGTAGTGTAGGGGTCAAGCTGGGGGTATTATTCTTTGGGTTTAGGGTAGTGCAGTGGTGTTTGTGTAGTATTGGGGGTAGTTTTGGGGGCAGTGTTTAAGGGTTTAGGGTATTGCAGTAGTGTTTGTGAAGTGTAGGGGGTCATGCTGGGGGTAATGGTTTAGGGTTTAGGGTAGTGAAGTGGTGTTTGTGTAGTGTAGGGGGTAGGGGTTTAGGGTTTATGGTAGTGTAGTGGTGTTTGTATAGTGTAGGGGGTTATGCTGGGGGTAGTGTTTTAGGGTTTAGTGTAGTGCAGTGGTGCTTGTGTAGTCTAGTGGGTCATGTTTTAGGGTTTAGGGTAGAGCAGTGCTGTTTGGGTAGTGTAGGGGGTCATGCTGGGGGTAGTGTTTTTGGGTTTAGGTTAGCGCAGTTGTGTTTGGGTAGTGAAGGGTGTCGTGCTGGGGGTAGTGTTTTAGGGTTTAGGGTAGTACAGTGGTGTTTGTGTTGTTTAGGGGTTCGTGCTTGGGGTAGAGTTTTAGGGTTAAGGGTAGTGTAGTGGTGTTTGTGTAGTATAGGGGTTCATGCTGGGGGAAGTGTTTTAGGGTTTTGGGTAGTGCAGTAGTGTTTGTGTAGTATAGGGGGTCTTGCTGTGGGTAGTGTTTTAGGTTTTAGGGTAGTGCAGTTGTATTTGTGTAGTGTAGGGGGTCATGCTGGGGATAGTGTTTTAGGGCAGTGCAGTGGTGTTTGGGTAATGTAGAGGGTCGTGCTGGGGGTAGTGTTTTAGGGTTTAGGGCAGTGCAGTGGTGTTTGTGTAGTGTAGTGGGTCATGCCGGGGGTAGTGTTTTAAGGTTTAGGGTAGTGCAGTGGTGTTTGTGTAGTGTAGGGGTCATGCTGGGGTAGTGTTTTAGGGTTTAGGGTAGGGCAGTGGTGTTTGTGTAGTGTAGGGAGTCGTGCTGGGGGTAGTGTTTAGGGTGTAGGGTAGTGCAGTGGTATTGGTGTAGTGTAGGGGGTTGTGCTGGGGTAGATGTAGGGTTTAGGGTAGTTCAGTGGTGTTTGGGTAGTGTAGGGGGTTGTGCTAGGCGTAATGTTTTAGGGTTTAGGGTAGTGCAGTGGTGTTTGGGTAGTGCTGGGGGTAGTGTTTTAGGGTTTAGGGTAGTGCAGTGGTGTTTGGGTAGTATAGAGAGTAGTGCTGGGGGTAGTGTTTTAGGGTTTAGGATAGTGCTGTGGTGTTTGTGTAGTGTAGGGGTCCATGCTGGAGGTAGTGTTTTAGATTTTAGGGTAGTGCAGTGGTGTTTGTGTAGTATAGGGGTTTGTGTTTTAGTGTTTACGGTAGTGCAGTTGTGTTTGGGTCATGCTGGGGTCGTGCTGGGGGTAGTGTTTTTGGGATTAGTGTAGTGCAGTTCTGTTTGGGTAGTGAAGAGGGTCGTGCTGGGGTTAGTGTTTTAGGGTTTAGGGTAGTACAGTGGTATTTGTGTAGTGTAGGGGGTCGTGCTTGGGGTAGTGTTTTAGGGTTCAGGGTAGTGCAGTGGTATTTGTTTAGTATAGGGGTTCATGCTGGGGGTAGTGTTTTAGGGTTTAGGGTAGTGAAGTGGTGTTTGTGTAGTATAGGGGTTCATGCTGGTGTAGTGTTTTAGGATTTAGGGTAGTACAGTGGTGTTTTGGTAGTATAGGGGGTAGTGTTTTATTGTTTAGGGTAGTGCAGTGGTGTTTGGGTAATGTAGGGGGTCGTGCTAGGGGTAATGTTTTAGGGTTTAGGGTAGTGCAGTTGTGTTTGTGTAGTGTGGGTGGTTGTGCTGGGAGTAGTGTTTTAGGGTTTAGGGTAGTGCAGTGGTGTTTGTGTAGTATAGGGGTAGTGGTTTAGGGTTTAGGGTAGTGCCGTGGTGTGTGTGTCGTGTAGGGCGTCGTGCTGGGGTAGTGTGTTAGTGTTTACAGTAGAGCAGTGGTGTTTGTGTAGTGTAGGAAGTCGTATTTTAGGGTTTAGGGTAGTGCAGTGGTGTTTGGGTAGTGTAGGGGGTCATGCTGGGGGTAGTGTTTTTGGGTTTAGGGTAGTGCAGTTGTGTTTTTGGCAGTGAAGGGGGTCGTGCTTTAGGGTTTAGGGTAGTGCAGTGGTGTTTGTGTAGTGTAGTGGGTCTTGCTGGGGGTGATGTTTTAGGTTTTAGGGTAGTGCAGTGGTGTTTGTGTAGTGTAGGGAGTCAAGCTGGGGGTTGTGTTTTAGGGTTTAGGGTAGTGCAGTGATTTTTGTGTAGTGTAGGGGGTCGTGCTAGGGGTAGTGTTTTAGAGTGTAGGGTAGTACAGTGGTATTGGTGTAGTATAGGGGGTTGTGCTGGGGTAGATGTAGGGTTTAGTGTAGTTCAGTGGTGTTTGGGCAGTGTAGGGGATCGTGCTAGGGGTAATGGTTTAGGGTTTAGGGTAGTGCAGTGGTGTTTGGGTAGTGTATGTGGTCACGCTGCGGGTAGTGTTTTAGGGTTTAGGGCAGTGCAGTGGTGTTTGGGTAGTATAGGGGTAGTGCTGGGGGTAGTGTTTTAGGGTTTAGGGTAATGCAGTGGTGTTTGGGTAGTATTGGGGGTAGTGCTGGGGGTAGTGTTTTAGGGTTTAGGGTAGTGCAGTGGTGTTTGTGTAGTATAGGGGGTCGTGTTTTAGAGTTTACGGTAGTGCAGTTGTGTTTGGGTCGTTTAGGGGGTCGTGCTGGGGTTAGTGTTTTTGGGGTTAGGGTAGTGCAGTTATGTTTGGGTAGTGAAGAGGGTCGTGCTGGGGTTAGTGTTTTAGGGTTTAGGGTACTGGAGTGGTATTTGTTTAGTATAGGGTTTCCTGCTGGGGGTAGTGTTTTAGGGTTTATGGTAGTACAGTGGTGTTTGTGTAGTAAAGGGGTTCAAGCTGGCGTATTGTTTTAGGGTTTAGGGTAGTGCAGTGGTGTTTTGGTAGTAGAGGGGGTCATGCTGGGGGTAGTGTTTTAGGGTTTAGGGTAGTGCAGTGGTGTTTGTTTTGTGTAGGGGGTCTTTCTGGGGGTAGTGTTTTAGGGTTTAGGGTAGTGCAGTGTGTGTGTGTAGTGTAGGGGGTAATGTTGGGATCATGCT
Source organism: Triturus cristatus (assembly GCF_964204655.1). Taxonomy (NCBI): domain Eukaryota; kingdom Metazoa; phylum Chordata; class Amphibia; order Caudata; family Salamandridae; genus Triturus; species Triturus cristatus. The sequence continues at coordinate 751,518,754 of NC_140579.1, forward strand.
GCAGGTAGTGTTTTAGGCTTTAGGGCAGTGCAGTGGTGTTTGTGTAGTGTAGGGGGTCATGCTGAGTGTAGTGTTTTAGGGTTTAGGGTAGTGCAGTGGTGTTGGGTAGTGTATGGGGGTACTGTTGTTGGTAGTGTTTTAGGGTTTAGGTTAGTGCAGTGGTGTTGTGGTAGTGTACTGGGTCATGCTGGGGGTAGAATTTTAGGGTTTAGGGTAGTGCAGTGGTGTTTGTATAGTGTAGGGGTCACGCTGGGGGTATTGTTTTTTGTGTTTATGGTAGTGCAGTGGTGTTTGTGTAGTAATGGGGGTAGTTTTGTGGCCGTGTTTAAGGGTTTAGGGTATTGCCGTAGTGTTTGTGTAGTATAGGGGGTCATGCTGGGGGTAGTGGTTTAGGGTTTAGGGTGGTGAAGTGGTGTTTGTGTAGTGTAGGGGTAGGGGTTTAGGGTTTATGGTAGTGTAGTGGTGTTTGTATAGTGTAGGGGGTTATGCTGGGGGTAGTGTCTTAGGGTTTTGTGTAGTGCAGTGGTGTTTGTGTAGTCTAGTGGGTCATGTTTTAGGGTTTAGGGTAGTGCAGTGGTGTTTGGGTAATGTAGGGGGTCGTGCTGGGGGTAGTGTTTTTGGATTTAGGGTAGTGCAGTTGTGTTTGGGTAGTGAAGGGTAGTGAAGGGTGTCATGCTGGGGGTAGTGTTTTAGGGTTTAGGGTAGAACAGTGGTGTTTGTGTTGTCTAGGGGGTCGTGCTTGGGGTAGATTTTTAGGGTTAAGGGTAGTGTAGAGGTGTTTGTGTAGTATAGGGGTTCATGCTGGGGGTAGTGTTTTAGGGTTTTGGGTAGTGCAGTACTGTTTCTGTAGTATAGGGGGTCTTACTGTGGGTAGTGTTTTAGGGTTTAGGGTAGTGCAGTTGTATTTGTGTAGTGTAGGGGGTCATGCTGGGGGTAGTGTTTTAGGGCAGTGCAGTGGTGTTTGGGTAATGTAGAGGGTCGTGCTGCGGGTAGTGTTTTAGGGTTTAGGGCAGTGCAGTGGTGTTTGTGTAGTGTAGCGGGTCATGCCGGGGGTAGTGTTTTAGGGTTTAGGGTAGTGCAGTGGTGTTTGTGTAGTGTAGGGGTCATGCTGGGGTAGTGTTTTAGGGTTTAGGGTAGGGCAGTGGTGTTTGTGTAGTGTAGGGGGTCGTGCTGGGGGTAGTGTTTAGGGTGTAGGGTAGTGCAGTGTTATTGGTGTAGTGTAGGGGGTTGTGCTGGGGTAGATGTAGGGTTTAGGGTAGTTCAGTGGTGTTTGGGTAGTGTAGGGGATCGTGCTTGGGGTAATGGTTTAGGGTTTAGGGTAGTGCAGTGGTGTTTGGGTAGTGCTGGGGGTAGTGTTTTAGGGTTTAGGGTAGTGCAGTGGTGTTTGGGTAGTATAGAGGGTAGTACTGGGGGTAGTGTTTTAGGGTTTAGGGTAGTGCTGTGGTGTTTGTGTAGTGTAGGGGGTCATGCTGGAGGTAGTGTTTTAGATTTTAGGGTAGAGCAGTGGTGTTTGTATGGTGTAGGGGTTGTGCTGGGGTAAGTGTTTTTGGGTTTAGGGTAGTGCAGTGGTGTTTGTGTAGTATAGGGGGGCCGTGTTTTAGGGTTTATGGTAGTGCAGTTGTGTTTGGGTCATTTAGGGGGTCGTGCTGGGGGTAGTGTTTTTGGGATTAGGGTAGTGCAGTTCTGTTTGGGTAGTGAAGAGGGTCGTGCTGGGGTTAGTGTTTTAGGGTTTAGGGTAGTACAGTGGTATTTGTGTAGTGTAGGGGGTCGTGCTTGGGGTAGTGTTTTAGGGTTCAGGGTAGTGCAGTGGTATTTGTGTAGTATAGGGGTTCATGCTGGTGTAGTGTTTTAGAATTTAGGGTAGTGCAGTGGTGTTTGTGTTGTCTAGGGGGTCATGCTGGGGGTAGTGTTTTAGGGTTAAGGGTAGTGTAGTGGTGTTTGTGTAGTATAGGGGTTCATGCTGGGGTAGTGTTTTAGGGTTTTGGGTAGTGCAGTAGTGTTTGTGTAGTATAGGGGGTCTTGCTGTGGGCAGTTTTTTAGGGTTTAGGGTAGTGCAGTTGTATTTGTGTAGTGTAGGGGGTCATGCTGGGGGTAGTGTTTTAGGGCAGTGCAGTGGTGTTTGGGTAATGTAGAGGGTCGTGCTGGGGGTAGTGTTTTAGGGTTTAGGGCAGTGCAGTGGTGTTTGTGTAGTGTAGCGGGTCATGCCGGGGGTAGTGTTTTAGGGTTTAGGGTAGTGCAGTGGTGTTTGTGTAGTGTAGGGGTCGTGCTGGGGGTAGTGCTTAGGGTGTAGGGTAGTGCAGTGTTATTGGTGTACTGTAGGGGGTTGTGCTGGGGTAGATGTAGGGTTTAGGGTAGTTCAGTGGTGTTTGGTTAGTGTAGGGGTTCGTGCTTGGGGTAATGGTTTAGGGTTTAGGGTAGTGCAGTGGTGTTTGTGTTGTGTAGGGGGTCATGCTGGGGGTAGTGCTTAGGGTGTAGGGTAGTGCAGTGTTATTGGTGTAGTGGAGGGGGTTGTGCTGGGGTAGATGTAGGGTTTAGGGTAGTTCAGTGGTGTTTGGGTAGTGTAGGGGATCGTGCTTGGGGTAATGCTTTAGGGTTTAGGGTAGTGCAGTGGTGTTTGGGTAGTGCTGGGGGTAGTGTTTTAGGGTTTAGGGTAGTGCAGTGGTGTTTGGGTAGTATAGAGGGTAGTGCTGGGGGTAGTGTTTTAGGGTTTAGGGTAGTGCTGTGGTGTTTGTGTAGTGTAGGGGGTCATGCTGGAGGTAGTGTTTTAGATTTTAGGGTAGTGCAGTGGTGTTTGTATGGTGTAGGGGTTGTGCTGGGGTAAGTGTTTTTGGGTTTAGGGTAGTGCAGTGGTGTTTGTGTAGTATAGGGGGTCGTGTTTTAGGGTTTACGGTAGTGCAGTTGTGTTTGGGTCATTTAGGGGGTCGTGCTGGGGGTAGTATTTTTGGGATTAGGGTAGTGCAGTTCTGTTTGGGTAGTGAAGAGGGTCGTGCTGGGGTTAGTGTTTTAGGGTTTAGGGTAGTACAGTGGTATTTGTGTAGTGTAGGGGGTCGTGCTTGGGGTAGTGTTTTAGGGTTCAGGGTAGTGCAGTGATATTTGTGTAGTATAGGGGTTCATGCTGGTGTAGTGTTTTAGGATTTAGGGTAGTGCAGTGGTGTTTGTGTTGTCTAGGGGCTCATGCTGGGGGTAGTGTTTTAGGGTTAAGGGTAGTGTAGTGGTGTTTGTGTAGTATAGGGGTTCATGCTGGGGGTAGTGTTTTAGGGTTTTGGGTAGTGCAGTAGTGTTTGTGTAGTATAGGGGGTCTTGCTGTGGGTAGTTTTTTAGGGTTTAGGGTAGTGCAGTTGTATTTGTGTAGTGTAGGGGGTCATGCTGGGGGTAGTGTTTTAGGGCAGTGCAGTGGTGTTTTGGTAATGTAGAGGGTCGTGCTGGGGGTAGTGTTTTAGGGTTTAGGGCAGTGCAGTGGTGTTTGTGTAGTGTAGCGGGTCATGCCGGGGGTAGTGTTTTAGGGTTTAGGGTAGTGCAGTGGTGTTTGTGTAGTGTAGGGGTTGTGCTGGGGTAGTGTTTTAGGGTTTAGGGTAGGGCAGTGGTGTTTGTGTTGTGTAGGGGGTCGTGCTGGGGGTAGTGCTTAGGGTGTAGGGTAGTGCAGTGGTATTGGTGTAGTGTAGGGGGTTGTGCTGGGGTAGATGTAGGGTTTGGGGTAGTTCAGTGGTGTTTGGGTAGTGTAGGGGATCGCGCTTGGGGTAATGGTTTAGGGTTTAGGGTAGTGCAGTGGTGTTTGGGTAGTGCTGGGGTAGTGTTTTAGGGTTTAGGGTAGTGCAGTGGTGTTTAGGTAGTATAGAGTGTAGTGCTGGGGGTAGTGTTTTAGGGTTTAGGGTAGTGCTGTGGTGTTTGTGTAGTGTATGGGGGTCATGCTGGAGGTTGTGTTTTAGATTTTAGGGTAGTGCAGTGGTGTTTGTGTAGTATAGGGGTTTGTGTTTTAGGGTTTACGGTAGTGCAGTTTTGTTTGGGTCGTGCTGGGAATAGTGTTTTTGGGATTAGGGTAGTGCTGTTCTGTTTGGGTAGTGAAGAGGGTCGTGCTGGGGTTAGTGTTTTAGGGTTTAGGGTAGAACAGTGGTATTTGTGTAGTGTAGGGGGTCGTGCTTGGGGTAGTGATTTAGGGTTCAGGGTAGTGCAGTGGTATTTGTTTAGTATATGGGTTCATGCTGGGGGTAGTGTTTTAGGGCTTAGGGTAGTGCAGTGGTGTTTGTGTAGTATAGGGGTTCATGCTGGTGTAGTGTTTTAGTATTTAGGGTAGTACAGTGGTGTTTTGGTAGTATAGGGGGTCATGCTGGGGGTAGTGTTTTAGGGTTTATGGTAGCACAGTGGTGTTTGTGTTGCGTAGGGGGTCTTGCTGGGGGTAGTGTTTTAGGGTTTAGGGTAGTGCTGTGGAGTTTGTGTAGTGTAGGGGGTAATGTTGGGGTAGATTTAGGGTTAAGGGTAAGGCAGTTGTGTTTGGGTAGTGTAGGGGTCGTGCTGCAGGTAGTCTTTTAGGTTTTAGGGTAGTGCAGTTGTGTTTGGGTAGTGTAGGGGGTACTGCAGGGGGTAGTGTTTTAGGGTTTAGGGTTGTGCCGTAGTGTTTGTGTAGTGTAGGGGGTCATGCTGGGGGTAGTGCTTTAGGGTTTAGGGTAGTGCAGTGGTGTTTGGGTAGTATAGGGGGTCGTGCTGGGGTAGAGTTTTAGGGTTTAGGGTAGAACAGTGGTATTTGTGTAGTGTAGGGGGGTTGTGCTTGGGGTAGTGATTTAGGGTTCAGGGTAGTGCAGTGGTATTTGTTTAGTATAGGGGTTCATGCTGGGGGTAGTGTTTTAGGGCTTAGGGTAGTGCAGTGGTGTTTGTGTAGTATAGGGGTTCATGCTGGTGTAGTGTTTTAGTATTTAGGGTAGTACAGTGGTGTTTTGGTAGTATAGGGGGTCATGCTGGGGGTAGTGTTTTAGGGTTTATGGTAGCACAGTGGTGTTTGTGTTGCGTAGGGGGTCTTGCTGGGGGTAGTGTTTTAGGGTTTAGGGTAGTGCTGTGGAGTTTGTGTAGTGTAGGGGGTAATGTTGGGGTAGATTTAGGGTTAAGGGTAAGGCAGTTGTGTTTGGGTAGTGTAGGGGGTCGTGCTGCAGGTAGTCTTTTAGGTTTTAGGGTAGTGCAGTTGTGTTTGGGTAGTGTAGGGGGTACTGCAGGGGGTAGTGTTTTAGGGTTTAGGGTTGTGCCGTAGTGTTTGTGTAGTGTAGGGGGTCATGCTGGGGGTAGTGCTTTAGGCTTTAGGGTAGTGCAGTGGTGTTTGGGTAGTATAGGGGGTCGTGCTGGGGTAGAGTTTTAGGGTTTAGGACAGTGCAGTAGTGTTGCTGTAGTGTAGGGGTCATGCCGGTCATAGTGTTTTAGGGTTTAGGGTAGTGCAGTGGTGTTTATGTAGTGTAGGGGGTCGTGTTGGGGGTATGGTGTTTGGGTTTAGGGCAGTGCAGTGGTGTTTGTGTTGTGTAGGGGGATCGTGCTGGTGGAAGTGTTTTAGGGTGTAGGGCAGTGCAGTGGTGTTTGGGTGGTGTAGGGGGTCGTGCTGGGGTAGTGTTTTAGGGCAGTGCAGAGGTGTTTGTGTAGTGTAGGGGGTCATGCTGGGGATAGTGTTTTAGGGTTTAGGGTAGTGCAGTGGTGTCTGTGTAGTGTAGGGTTCGTGTTTTATTGTTTAGGGTAGTGCAGTGGTGTTTGGGTAGTATAGGGGGTCGTGCTGTGAGTAGTGTTTTAGGGTTTAGGGCAGTGAAGTGGTGTTTGTGTAGTGTAGGGGGTCGTGCTGGGGGTAGATTTAGGGTTTAGGGTAGTGCAGTGGTGTTTGTGTTGTGTAGCCTGTCGTGCTGGGGGTAGTGTTTTAGGGTTTAGGGTAGTGTAGTGGTGTTTGGGTAGTGTAGGGTGTTGTGTTTTAGGGTGGTGCAGTGATGTTTGGGTAGTGTTGAGGGTCATGCTGTGGGTTGTGTTTATGGTTTAGGGTAGTGCAGTGTTGTTTAGGTAGTGTAGGGGGTCGTGCTGGGTGTAGTGTTTTAGGGTTTAGGGTAGTGCAGTGGTGTTTGTGTTGTGTAGGGTGTCATGCTGGGGTAGTGTTTTAGGGTTTAGGGTAGTGCAGTGGTGTTTGTGTAGTGTAACCTGTCGTGCTGGGGATAGTGTTTTAGGGTTTAGGATAGAGCAGTAGTGTTTGTTTAGTGTAGGGGGTTGTGTTTTTGGGCAGTACAGTGGTGTTTGTGTAGTATAGGGGGTTGTGCTGGGGGTAGTGTTTTAGTGTTTAGGGTAGTGCAGTGGTGTTTGGGTAGTGTAGGGGGTCATGCTGGGGGTAGATCTAGGGTTTACGGTAGTGCAGTGGTGTTTGTGTAGTGTAGGGGGTCATGCTGGGGGTGAGTGTTTTAGGGTTTAGGGTAGTGCAGTGGTGTTTGGGTAGTGTAGGGGGTCACGCTGGGGTTAGATTTAGGGTTTGGGTTAGTGCAGTGGTGTTTGGGTAGTGTAGTGGGTCGTGCTGGGAGTAGTGTTTTAGGGTTTAGGGTAGTGAAGTGGTGTTTGTGTAGTGTAGGGGGTCGTGCTGGGCGTAGATTTAGGGTAGTGCATTGGTGTTTGTGTAGTGTAGTGGGTCGTATTTTAGGGTTTAGGGTAGTGAAGTGGTGTTTGGGTAGTGTAGGGGGTTGTGCTGGTGGTCATGTTTTAGGGTTTAGCGTAGTGCAGTGGTGTTTGGGTAGTGAAGTACCGGGGATTTTAGGACCCAGCGGTGCCAGGGATAGCACCCTATGACTTCGGGTTATCCTGTTGCTGTAGTATTATAAAAGATGCTCTCATGGTAATGTAACAAAGAAACTGGCAGAAGAAGCTGAAATATGAAAAAGACATCTTTATTAAACATTAAATGAGTGAGACTACGTCGCACAGAAGCCTTAGCAACTGAATGAGGCAGTCCCCAGAACAAAAACCAGTCTTCTATTTTATACAGAATATTACGCTTTGGGCAACACCGCCCCTGTTTTACAAGTGGTCATTCACATATTTTGGCTTCAAAGAAAAGGCAGAGTCATGGTGACAATCCCACATTCCTGTTCAACCAGCCCACAATTATTTACCCAGCGAGGCTCAGATCCCACATCAGATATCGATAGGCCCCAATAAACATGAGCATCTCCTGTTTGGGAAACAAGCCATAAAGCAGGAACAGTCAGGTGCAAAGAGATTAGCTGGAGGCTCGTGTTTAATGTAAAGGCTTTATGGTGTGTCAAGCCCTGATCCTAATCACAGGTGGCCAGAGGACAGGGAACTCGTGAGACCGGACTGACCTGGGGCAGCAGAGCCAAGCTGCCCAGGTCATAGAGAAGTCAAAGGAAGGCACATGTGTTCTAGAGGCCTGTATTTGTTCTTAAAGGTATAGCCTATGTGAGGGCAACTATAAGATGGCCACCGCTCCAAGATGGAACGCACGGAGTCAATGTTTAATAACGTATACATAGTGTATTCATAGCTAAAACGTTACACGAGGCACTTGTACATACCGCATTGACCATTCGCGGTTCGCTAATACCGGGATAGACAGGGGTAGGGCCCTGCCTCCTACGCGGTCCCAAATTTTAAAGTACCACAGACCCTCCTTTTGCCCTTACATAGGCAATAACTATACTCTCATCAATCCGAGTCTAGGTCAATATTCATGAAGTCATGGAGATGTTGCTGTAGCATCATCCTATTACTTAGCTCGTTTTCTGATACATGTTTCCTTACACATGTAGGAGCACAAAGGCCACATATGGCGGGACAAATTAAGGAATACCTCTGTCTGTAGTAGGCGGCATAAGATCACACACCCAATAATTAGTGATGTTCACTACTAACTAATGTTGATGCAGAAGCTGTACTAAAGAATTGCTTACGAATTCTAATCTTTTAACCTGCCCATGTTCAGGATAGGGTGAAAAGAGTACAAAGAAGCAGTGGTAGGAAAAGACATAGGTTGGGAAGCGGGTGCAGAAGTCAATTGAGTAGAGAAAAACGATCCCACCCATAAATGACAATGTCATGCTTGAAAAGACACTAGAAAATACGTTATTAAGAACATATAAACAACGGGAGAAAGTAGTAACCACTATTGCAAATGAAATAATAGTTTTTCACAACCCTAAGCAAAAAGCAAATCCCAAAATTATCTAGTAACATTTTTTAGGGCTCCTATGCAATTCAGTGATTTGTTTTGTATGTTCAGGTGAAACAGTGGTGACCCTCATCAATGCTCTAAGGTGAAAAGGGGGTACTCTTTCCACAGAAAATTGACTTTATTCTGCTTATACTAAACAGAATAGTACTTTAAAACAATGCCAGCAAAACAATCTGTCTCCTTAACACCTACTCTATACAATCACACGGAAACCTCTTGTGAAACCACCTATGCCCAGAGTCCGTTCAAAAAGCCTCTCTGGCAGGCTTCTATTGTCCATCAAATCTTCTTCTGTTGTTTTCTTTTGCATGGGCCTCTTCATTCAAGCCTTTCATGAGAAAAGTACTGCTTAGTTGGAGTGCCCTCCTGGCAAACACCCACAGCTCACTCGAGAGTCTCAATGTCTCAAGGCAGTGCACCTGTGTCTTTCCTCTGCTGCAGACACTACAAATAATATGCTCTTCATTGGTCATGGGCACAGATCATCTTGTGCAGACCCGGGACCATTCTCAGGATCCAACACTCATCATTCGGTGTCAGAGGACGCTCGGGCTGTTCTTCCATGGGCCCTAGAATTAGTGCCTTTTGTCAATCTTGGATCCGCCGGTGCACTGCACTTCCATTGGAGCAAAGGAAAGGGGTGTGTGTGGCCAAAAACTCAGGCCCAGGGGCTCAAGGGACTGCACACTGTCAGAGGTTACCAGCACATGACAGGCGCTCTTGTGCACTGAAATTCTGGTTCTGTGGCAAAACCAGCTCCTCCTTCTTTTCTGATGTTGAACGCCTTCTGATGAAGCAAGTGCGATGCTTTAAACAGTTAATTGTATAACAAGGGGACTGCAAACAGGTGGTCTGTGAGTTTCAAAGGAGTGGCCACACGCCATGGGACAATTTTGGTCTAGAATATACTGTCATTCTCAAAAAGCAATACAAATATAAAGACAGTAGGCAAAACAGTGTCTCTAATCTTTTCAATTGGGTTTCCGTGTGAGAGCCTCCATCATCTAAGGGTAGATAACTACACGAGAATTCTATCTACATGGATGTCTTCACATATGGTGGCATTGTGTAATGGGGCAAACACATTTTTTTTCCTCTCAATGATTACATCTAGGTGTTCCTAAATTTCTTATCTAGAACATCTCAATAGAGAAATCACACGGTACAGATTATCATGGGCATGTAGAAACCATTCACATCAGGTGCACTATGCAATACACAGGCTAAAAGTCAAATATGCAAACAAAAGACAAGAACTAGAGGGTCCTGATATTTGCAAGATTAGAACACATCTGATCCCACCAAAAATTAGAGCTTCAGGAACAAAAGGGTAAAAACCACATTAAAAATAGACATTGAAAATTTGTCATGTTCAAAAAGTAAACGCAAGATATCTCCCTTTGAGATGGAAAACTTGTCTTACTATAATATTGAGTCAGTTAGCCAGTCTATCGCTACTCTGACAGTCAGGCTGAAAAACATTGAAGCAGGCCTAAGGAAAATTCTTGGAAACCAGTCTGGTCATGCAAAAGGGAATTGTACATAATATGGGGGTCCCTGGTACATCACTGTAGACTGGAAGTGTGTACCTGAACAATACACCTACAATAATAAATAGGCTGACTGGTGAAAGGAATACGGAAAAGGGAATTGGAACTAGGACACAACTAAAATCCCCAATCACTAAGCATAATGTGACATTGGGCAGGGAAGAAACAAAAGCAATAAAAAATAAAAATCTATAGGAAGGACAAGAATTTACTTGGGTGATAGTCAGGCATGTGACGCTACACCAAGAGTACGGGTGATACACAAAAGGCAAAAGTTACACAAATTTTAACTCTACCGCTGGCGACTACACCATATACGGTAATCTTAGGTAATGTTCCAGTTCCTTCTTCAGGGAAAAATGAAAACCTAGTTTTCTTTTTAGGAACAAGAGCCATATGCTACTTAGGAAACAGAACATCATAAACTAATGTAATATAGAAATTAGGCCACCTTGAGTCACAGATCTATAATTTCATCCTTAGGTCCAATCAAGGATACATAAATGTAAGGCTGCCTGTTCCATTAAGGGAATGGGCAGTAACGTGACTAACTACAGGCGACACACTTTGATCCTGTATATCTCTTTTATTTTCCTTACCATTATAGCCAAATAGACATGCACTGGTGAAGTGTTGTCTCTCATGTTCACAGCATAAAATATCATTATCTGTGAAATTTAGTAACCAGAACAAGTTCAACCAACTGTTGCGTAGCGATGGGCATCGTCATGACCATCCCCTCACAACACAGGTAAACTTGTAATAGTATCAAAAGCAGCAACAAAAACAACAAAAACATGCAAAAAATAATAAAAACGCACAAAACGTCAAGCCATCAGATATACTTGCTGTATATCAAGCACAAAAAGCATAGACAAAACAATAGGATATGTAATAAGCGGTGACACACAAACACCATGTCATGTACTTTATGCACTGTAAAACTGCAGCCCAAAACCCAATATTTGGGCCTGTTTAATTTTTCAGGTTTAAAATCCTTACCCTCCTTTTTGACAGTAGATCACCAGGCAATGGAAATCTGCTGTCAAATATAACTTTACTGTCTCTCTTCTAACGTACAAGACCAGCAAGAACAATTCATGATAGGACCAAATACACAAAAATAAATTTCCATTACTTAACTGTTACCCTCTTGTCAGTCCTTGCAACATCCAGCCACTATAGTTTTACCTTTCTAAAAATAAAAATCGTTACATGACACTCCATATTAATTTGGCACCTACAATTTCCACTGTGAAAAAAAAAAGGTCTTAATTGGCAATGCGTTCTCACGTAGGCATGTAGCCTTAAAAATTTTAGAAGTGGGCTGTATCTTATTTTCTGTCTAAGATTTAATGCAACGCTTCGTTTTCTGTTAAATAACACAAATGTATCTGTTCTGCAAAGCATTTAACATGATGTTTGGGCTTTCAAAGAAACCCCTTTGCTATATTTTCCCTTTGGAATTAAGTTCTTTAGTTTTAGTGATGTTGCCATGGAGAAACCAGAAACCCCACCTTTAGAGGCCCGTGTAGCAAGGTCATTCTGCATATCACAGAGGCAAGGCCCTAATTTAAAAGGTCATAAATGTCAACTCCATTGTTTACGGGAAAGATAGCATCTCAGCAGCGTGACCGAGCCAGCCTCTGCAGCTCTCCCAGCCCCCAGCTTCTGCCACTCTGAATTTGTCAAAGCCAGAAGGCCTTCCTAATTCCTCCTAACTTGCAACAATTCACTCTATTTTGAAAAATAATTTCTCCTTTTTAGGCGCTAAAAAAATTATCCCTATTCCCAGATTGTTAAACTACATGTACTGTGAATAATTCACAAAACTTAATAACACACATACCAGTTTTTAGAATAAATGCTTGTTGCAATCCTATGCAATGATACACATTTCATCAACTTTAAATTAATGAACTTCTCAGTAGGCCCAGCTGAAGTTAGAACCTTCAACCCTGATATTAAAACAAGCCGTTGTACTGGCATATTAACTCATTGAATCATAAGAAGGCACAACCTGTAAATATATATCAAACCTAAATGTATGTATTTACTGAAGCCTGAGACACTTTAAAAAGTACTCTGAATGAAAGAAAATGCAGTTTAAACAGTGCTTTTACCCAAATTCGACTTTGATATTTTAGATATTAAAAAATGAGTATCCTACAATTTTCTTGCATAATATGCATTACCAGAATGTCCATTACATAACCCATGAGTCAGGCATTGGAAATAATAACTTATACTTTATAAAAATGAGCTTGTTTGCGCCTGCGCCAAGGGAAAATTGTACACACGAATGCTTGCCATTTTAGTGATGCAACACAACTCATATCAAATTTTAATGCTAGGAGGCCATAGTATGAGTATTAAGCTTTATAAATATCAAAAAACGATTTTGAAAAGCACTTATTTTTTTAAAATAATTTTTCCATGATTAATAATTTTCTTTAAAGAAAAATCCCAATTATTCGTTTTTGTGATAATTCCATGTATAAAAAACAAGCTGCATCCCTTGCCTATCATTTTGGACACATTTAACTCACAAGCCTAAGCGCATAAGCCCAATTTGAAACACGTCACATTTTTGCGCCACTTTCATTTAAAAGGACGGTTATGCAAAATTCCACCCGTGTTTAACTGGGAAAGTGCTGGCTGAATGAACATTCCTATCAAATATACTGCAGCTGAAAAGTTTGCCTGTGAACATCTAATACAATGCATCTAAGGAAAATGCTGTAAATTTATTTACTTTTGCATAAATAGATAATTTCGTTTTTGGGGCCTTATTTATATCTATTGAATGTGGTTCTAATTTTATCCTTGAAGCATTTAACGGCAGTTTTGTATATGTGCACAACTGCTCATTCTATAAATTAAATAGCAACACATAGCTATTTTAGCACATCACATTGTTCATTTCTGGATTTATCCTAAGTTTCTACTTAACATTAATTAACCAACATTTTGCTTAACAGACTGAAAACATCAGAAGACCCACAAACACATATTGAGCTCATTTCAGACATAAACGGAAAGGGGGGTCAAACAGACAATACAGCGTGCTTTAGCCATTTTTCATAAATAGCGCCGTCGCAATTTACTGACGGAAGTTGCACTAATGAGAAAACCACATAGACATTTAAACACACAGTTGACTTGCAAATCAATACGCATGACAGAAAGAAAGACAGCTCACAGACTATACTTGAACCAAACCATTTGCAAATACTAGTTGTAAGTCATATTTACAAGAAACGCTTCTCAATAGTATTCCAAAAGGCTGCAAAAACAGCCCAACAGACAGATGTATGTCCAAGAAGTAGTGAGTGCGCTCAATTCACTAGCTTTGCCTAGCAGAACACCACACAAAATCGTTCTGCATATCTTTATTCATGAAACTGCGCAGAACGAAGGATCCTTGTTTTGTATTATGTCATATTTTAATTCCCTGGGGATACAAAATCACCAAGGAAGAAATATGTTTTCAAATCTAACCGATTTTAACTATGGTACCGTCCAAAAAAGCAACACATTTTTCCATGTGAGCTTACAAACAGGCATGCAACTAAACCAAATGGAGAAATATCTCCTCATTACCTGCCTACACAAATTGCAATTTGCATATACAAACCAAAAGTTGGCCAACACAAATTTCTACATTTCAAACTTGCTAAGATCAGGCATCTTATAGCTCACTAATCTAACTTCAAACTTCAAGGGGTTATCTCTATCAATACACTCGCAAATATACGAGACCCTTGGCTATGGTAATTGCAATGACCAAATTAAAAACCAAGAAACCAACCCCTCGGCTTTGGTAATTGCGATAACCAAATCAAAGACCCAAAGAACCAAAGGAGTGGGAGCGACCCACTTATACTTAACTCTTACTTTTATTGATCAAAAGGTTATCCAAATTCTAACTGTCAAGTTCTTCATAACAAAATGTCTTTTATAATACTCACGCCAAAAAGGGTTCTAATCGGGAGTGACATCTTTTGGAGAGTCAAAGTCAGAAAGATCAGAGATATACTGGGCTGCAGAGACAAAGAATCCCCCAGAACCTCGGTACCTGCTTAGTGGATTTCTGTCCTGTTCTCCCCAGTAGATTTCTGTCCTCTGACAAGATCGCTCCTCCAGATAGTCACTTGTATTGATGCCCCACATTGGGCGCCAACTGAAGTACCGGGGATTTTAGGACCCAGCGGTGCCAGGGATAGCACCCTATGACTTCGGGTTATCCTGTTGCTGTAGTATTATAAAAGACGCTCTCATGGTAATGTAACAAAGAAACTGGCAGAAGAAGCTGAAATATGAAAAAGACATCTTTATTAAACATTAAATGAGTGAGACTACGTCGCACAGAAGCCTTAGCAACTGAATGAGGCAGTCCCCAGAACAAAAACCAGTCTTCTATTTTATACAGAATATTACGCTTTGGGCAACACCGCCCCTGTTTTACAAGTGGTCATTCACATATTTTGGCTTCAAAGAAAAGGCAGAGTCATGGTGACAATCCCACATTCCTGTTCAACCAGCCCACAATTATTTACCCAGCGAGGCTCAGATCCCACATCAGATATCGATAGGCCCCAATAAACATGAGCATCTCCTGTTTGGGAAACAAGCCATAAAGAAGGAACAGTCAGGTGTGAAAGAGATTAGCTGGAGGCTCGTGTTTAATGTAAAGGCTTTATGGTGTGTCAAGCCCTGATGCTAATCACAGGTGGCCAGAGGACGGGGAACTCGTGAGACCGGACTGACCTGGGGCAGCAGAGCCAAGCTGCCCAGGTCATAGAGAAGTCAAAGGAAGGCACATGTGTTCTAGAGGCCTGTATTTGTTCTTAAAGGTGTAGCCTATGTGAGGGCAACTATAAGATGGCCACCGCTCCAAGATGGAACGCACGGAGTCAATGTATAATAACGTATACATAGTGCATTCATAGCTAAAACGTTACACGAGGCACTTGTACATACCGCATTGACCATTCGCGGTTCGCTAATACCGGGATAGACAGGGGTAGGGCCCTGCCTCCTACGCGGTCCCAAATTTTAAAGTACCACAGTAGTGCAGGGGGTCATGCTGGGCGTAGTGTTTTAGGGTTTAGGGTAGTGCATTGGTGTTTGGGTACTGTACGGGGTCATGCTGGGGGTAGTGTTTTAGGGTTCAGGGTAGTGCAGTAGGGTAGTGCAGTGGGGTTTGTGTAGTGTAGGGGGTCATGCTGGGGATAGAATTTTAGGATTTAGGGTAGTGCAGTTATGTTTGGGTAGTCTAGGGGGTACTGCTGGGGGTAGTGCTTTAGGGTTTAGGGAAGTGCCGTGGTTTTTGTGTAGTGCATTGGGTCATGCTGGGGGTAGTGTTTTAGGGTTTAGGGTAGTGTAGTGGTGTGGCGTAGTGTAGGGGTACTGCTGGGGGTAGTGTTTTAGGGTTTAGGGTAGTGCAGTGGTATTTGTGTAGTATTGGGGTTGTTCTGGGGGTAGTGTTTTCGGGTTTAGGGTAGTGCAGTGGTGTTTGGGTAGTGTAGGGGTAGTGCTGGGGGTAGTGTTTTAGGGTTTAGTGTTGTACAGTGGTGTTTGGGTGGTGTAGAGGGTCATGCTGGGGGTAGTGGTTTAGGGTTTAGGGTACTGCAGTGGTGTTTAGGTAGTGTAGGGGGTCGTGCTAGGGGTAGTGTTTTATTGTTTAGGGTAGTGCAGTGGTGTTTGGGTAATGTAGGGGGTCGTGCTAGGGGTAATGTTTTAGGGTTTAGGGTAGTGCAGTTGTGCTTGTGTAGTGTGGGTGGTTGTGCTGGGGGTAGTGTTTTAGGGTTTAGGGTAGTGCAGTGGTGTTGGGTAGTGTATGGGGTACTGCTGTTGGTAGTGTTTTAGGGTTTAGGGTAGTGCAGTGTTGTTGTGCTAGTGTAGTGGGTCATGCTCGGGGTAGATTTTTAGGGTTTAGGGTAGAGCAGTGGTGTGTGTGTCGTGTAGGGCGTCATGCTGGGTTAGTGTGTTAGTGTTTACAGTAGAGCAGTGGTGTTTTTTTGTAGTGTAGGAAGTCGTATTTTAGGGTTTAGGGTAGTACAGTGGTGTTTGGGTAGTGTAGGGGGTCATGCTGGGGGTAGTGTTTTTGGGTTTAGGGTAGTGCAGTTGTGTTTTTGGCAGTGAAGGGGGTCGTGCTTTAGGGTTTAGGGTAGTGCAGTGGTGTTTGTGTAAAGTAGTGGGTCTTGCTGGGGGTGGTGTTTTAGGGTTTAGGGTAGTGCAGTGGTGTTTGTGTAGTGTAGGGGGTCAAGCTGGGGGTTGTGTCTTAGGGTTTAGGATAGTGTAGTGGTGTTTGTGTAGTGTAGGGGGTCATGCTGGTGGTAGATTTAGGTTTAAGGTAATGCAGTGGTGTTTGGGTAGTGTAGGGAGTTGTGCTGCAGGTAGCATTTTAGGGTTTAGGGCAGTGCAGTGGTGTTTGTGTAGAGTAGGGAGTCGTGCTAGGGGTAGTGTTTTAGGGTTTAGGGTAGTGCAGTGTTGTTTAGGTAATGTAGGGGGTCGTGCTGGGTGTAGTGTTTTAGGGTTTAGGGTAGTGCAGTGGTGTTTGTGTAGTGTAGGGTGTCATGCTGGGGTAGTGTTTTAGGGTTTAGGGTAGTGCAGTGGTGTTTGTGTAGTGTAACCTGTTGTGCTGGGGATAGTGTTTTAGGGTTTAGGATAGAGCAGTAGTGTTTGTTTAGTGTAGGGGGTCGTGTTTTTGGGCAGTACAGTGGTGTTTGTGTAGTGTAGGGGGTTGTGCTGGGGATAGTGTTTTAGTGTTTAGGGTAGTGCAGTGGTGTTTGGGTAGTGTAGGGGGTCATGCTGGGGGTAGATCTAGGGTTTACGGTAGTGCAGTGGTGTTTGTGTAGTGTAGGGGGTCATGCTGGGGGTGAGTGTTTTAGGGTTTAGGGTAGTGCAGTGGTGTTTGGGTAGTGTAGGGGGTCACGCTGGGGGTAGATTTAGGGTTTGGGTTAGTGCAGTGGTGTTTGGGTAGTGTAGTGGGTCGTGCTGGGAGTAGTGATTTAGGGTTTAGGGTAGTGAAGTTGTGTTTGTGTAGTGTAGGGGGTCATGCTGGAGGTAGATTTAGGGTAGTGCAGTGGTGTTTGTGTAGTGTAGTGGGTCGTATTTTAGGGTTTAGGGTAGTGAAGTGGTGTTTGGGTAGTGTAGGGGGTTGTGCTGGTGGTAGTGTTTTAGTGTTTCGGGTAGTGCAGTGTTGTTTGTGTAGTGTAGGGTGTTCATGTTTTAGGGTTTAGGGTAGTGCAGTGGTGTTTGGGTAGTGCAGGGGGTCATGCTGGGCGTAATGTTTTAGGGTTTAGGGTAGTGCATTGGTGTTTAGGTACTGTAGGGGTTCATGCTGGGGGTAGTGTTTTAGGGTTCAGGGTAGTGCAGTAGGGTAGTGCAGTGGGGTTTGTGTAGTGTAGGGGGTCATGCTGGAGGTAGTGTTTTGGGGTTTAGGGTAGTGCAGTGGTGTTCGGGTAGTGTAGGGGGTCGTGCTGGGAGTGGCGTTTTAGGGTTTAGGGTAGTGCAGTGGTGTTTGGGTACTGTAGGGGGTACTGCTGGGGGTAGTGCTTTAGGGTTTAGGGAAGTGCCGTGGTTTTCGTGTAGTGCATTGGGTCATGCTGGGGGTAGTGTTTTAGGGTTTAGGGTAGTGCAGTGTTGTTTAGGTAATGTAGGGGGTCGTGCTGGGTGTAGTATTTTAGGGTTTAGGGTAGTGCAGTGGTGTTTGTGTAGTGTAGGGTGTCATGCTGGGGTAGTGTTTTAGGGTTTAGGGTAGTGCAGTGGTGTTTGTGTAGTGTAACCTGTTGTGCTGGGGATAGTGTTTTAGGGTTTAGGATAGAGCAGTAGTGTTTGTTTAGTGTAGGGGGTCGTGTTTTTGGGCAGTACAGTGGTGTTTGTGTAGTGTAGGGGGTAGTGCTGGGGATAGTGTTTTAGTGTTTAGGGTAGTGCAGTGGTGTTTGGGTAGTGTAGGGGGTCACGCTGGGGGTAGATCTAGGGTTTACGGTAATGCAGCAGTGTTTGTGTAGTGTAGGGGGTCATGCTGGGGGTGAGTGTTTTAGGGTTTAGGGTAGTGCAGTGGTGTTTGGGTAGTGTAGGGGGTCACGCTGGGGGTAGATTTAGGGTTTGGGTTAGTGCAGTGGTATTTGGGTAGTGTAGAGGGTCGTGCTGGGAGTAGTGTTTTAGGGTTTAGGGTAGTGAAGTGAAGTGGTGTTTGTGTAGTGTAGGGGGTCATGCTGGGGGTAGATTTAGGGTAGTGCAGTGGTGTTTGTGTAGTGTAGTGGGTCATATTTTAGGGTTTAGGGTAGTGAAGTGGTGTTTGGGTAGTGTAGGGGGTTGTGCTGGTGGTAGTGTTTTAGTGTTTCGGGTAGTGCAGTGTTGTTTGTGTAGTGTAGGGTGGTCATGTTTTAGGGTTTAGGGTAGTGCAGTGGTGTTTGGGCAGTGCAGGGGGTCATGCTGGGCGTAGTGTTTTAGGGTTTGGGGTAGTGCATTGGTGTTTAGGTACTGTAGGGGGTCATGCTGGGGGTAGTGTTTTAGGGTTCAGGGTAGTGCAGTAGGGTAGTGCAGTGGGGTTTGTGTAGTGTAGGGGGTCATGCTGGAGGTAGTGTTTTTGGGTTTAGGGTAGTGCAGTGGTGTTCGGGTAGTGTAGGGGGTCGTGCTGGGAGTGGACATTTTAGTGTTTAGGGTAATGCAGTGGTGTTTGGGTACTGTAGGGGGTACTGCTGGGGGTAGCGCTTTAGGGTTTAGGGAAGTGCCGTGGTTTTTGTGTAGTGCATTGGGTCATGCTGGGGGTAGTGTTTTAGGGTTTAGGGTAGTGCAGTGGTGTGGCATAGTGTAGGGGTAGTGCTGGGGGTAGTGTTTTAGGGTTTAGTGTTGTACAGTGGTGTTTGGGTGGTGTAGAGGGTCATGCTGGGGGTAGTGGTTTAGGGTTTAGGGTAGTGCAGTGGTGTTTAGGTAGTGTAGGGGGTCGTGCTAGGGGTAGTGTTTTATTGTTTAGGGTAGTGCAGTGGTGTTTGGGTAATGTAGGGGGTCGTGCTAGGGGTAATGTTTTAGGGTTTAGGGTAGTGCAGTTGTGTTTGTGTAGTGTGGGTGGTTGTGCTGGGGGTAGTGTTTTAGGGTTTAGGGTAGAGCAGTGGTGTTTGTGTAGTATAGGGGTAGTGGTTTAGGGTTTAGGGTAGTGCTGTGGTGTGAGTGTCGTGTAGGGCGTCATGCTGGGTTAGTGTGTTAGTGTTTACAGTAGAGCAGTGGTGTTTTTTTGTAGTGTAGGAAGTCGTATTTTAGGGTTTAGGGTAGTGCAGTGGTGTTTGGATACTGTAGGGGGTCATGCTGGGGGTAGTGTTTTTGGGTTTAGGGTAGTACAGTTGTGTTTTTGGCAGTGAAGGGGGTCGTGCTTTAGGGTTTAGGGTAGTGCAGTGGTGTTTGTGTAGTGTAGTGGGTCTTGCTGGGGGGTGGTGTTTTAGGGTTTAGGGTAGTGCAGTGGTGTTTGTGTAGTGTAGGGGGTCAAGCTGGGGGTTGTGTTTTAGGGTTTAGGGTAGTGTAGTGGTGTTTGTGCAGTGTAGGGGGTCATGCTGGTGGTAGATTTAGGTTTAAGGTAATGCAGTGGTGTTTGGGTAGTGTAGGGAGTTGTGCTGCAGGTAGCGTTTTAGGGTTTAGGGCAGTGCAGTGGTGTTTGTGTAGTGTAGGGGGTCATGCTAGGGGTAGTGTTTTAGGGTTTAGGGTAGTGCAGTGTTGTTTAGGTAGTGTAGGGGGTCGTGCTGGGTGTAGTGTTTTAGGGTTTAGGGTAGTGCAGTGGTGTTTGTGTAGTGTAGGGTGTCATGCTGGGGTAGTGTTTTAGGGTTTAGGGTAGTGCAGTGGTGTTTGTGTAGTGTAACCTGTCGTGCTGGGGATAGTGTTTTAGGGTTTAGGATAGAGCAGTAGTGTTTGGGTAGTGTAGGGGGTCATGCTGGGGGTAGATCTAGGGTTTACGGTAGTGCAGTGGTGTTTGTGTAGTGTAGGGGGTCATGCTGGGGGTGAGTGTTTTAGGGTTTAGGGTAGTGCAGTGGTGTTTGTGTAGTGTAGTGGGTCATGTTTTAGGGTTTAGGGTAGTGCAGTGGTGTTTGGGTAGTGTAGGGGGTCATGCTGGGGGTAGATCTAGGGTTTACGGTAGTGCAGTGGTGTTTGTGTAGTGTAGGGGGTCATGCTGGGGGTGAGTGTTTTAGGGTTTAGGGTAGTGCAGTGGTGTTTGGGTAGTGTAGGGGGTCACGCTGGGGGTAGATTTAGGGTTTGGGTTAGTGCAGTTGTGTTTGGGTAGTGTAGTGGGTCATGCTGGGAGTAGTGTTTTAGGGTTTAGGGTAGTGAAGTGGTGTTTGTGTAGTGTAGGGGGTCATTCTGGGGGTAGATTTAGGGTAGTGGAGTGGTGTTTGTGTAGTGTAGTGGGTCGTATTTTAGGGTTTAAGGTAGTGAAGTGGTGTTTGGGTAGTGTAGGGGGTTGTGCTGGTGGTAGTGTTTTAGTGTTTCGGGTAGTGCAGTGTTGTTTGTGTAGTGTAGGGTGGTCATGTTTTAGGGTTTAGGGTAGTGCAGTGGTGTTTGGGTAGTGCAGGGGATCATGCTGGGCGTAGTGTTTTAGGGTTTAGGGTAGTGCATTGGTGTTTAGGTACTGTAGGGGGTCATGCTGGGGGTAGTGTTTTAGGGTTCAGGGTAGTGCAGTAGGGTAGTACAGTGGGGTTTGTGTAGTGTAGGGGGTCATGCTGGAGGTAGTGTTTTTGGGTTTAGGGTAGTGCAGTGGTGTTTGTGTAGTGTAGTGGGTCGTATTTTAGGGTTTAAGGTAGTGTAGGGTGGTCATGTTTTAGGGTTTAGGGTAGTGCAGTGGTGTTTGGGTAGTGCAGGGGATCATGCTGGGCGTAGTGTTTTAGGGTTTAGGGTAGTGCATTGGTGTTTAGGTACTGTAGGGGGTCATGCTGGGGGTAGTGTTTTAGGGTTCAGGGTAGTGCAGTAGGGTAGTGCAGTGGGGTTTGTTAGTGTAGGGGGTCGTGCTGGGAGTGGCGTTTTAGGGTTTAGGGTAGTGCAGTGGTGTTTGGGTACTGTAGGGGGTACTGCTGGGGGTAGTGCTTTAGGGTTTAGGGAAGTGCCGTGGTTTTTGTGTAGTGCATTGGGTCATGCTGGGGGTAGTGTTTTAGGGTTTAGGGTAGTGCAGTGGTGTGGCATAGTGTAGGGGTACTGCTGGGGGTAGTGTTTTAGGGTTTAGGGTAGTGCAGTGGTATTTGTGTAGTATTGGGGTTGTTCTGGGGGTAGTGTTTTAGGGTTTAGGGTAGTGCAGTGGTGTTTGGGTAGTGTAGGGGTAGTGCTGGGGGTAGTGTTTTAGGGTTTAGTGTTGTACAGTGGTGTTTGGGTGGTGTAGAGGGTCATGCTGGGGGTAGTGGTTTAGGGTTTAGGGTAGTTCAGTGGTGTTTAGATAGTGTAGGGGGTCGTGCTAGGGGTAGTGTTTTATTGTTTAGGGTAGTGCAGTGGTGTTTGGGTAATGTAGGGGGTCGTGCTAGGGGTAATTTTTTAGGGTTTAGGGTAGTGCAGTTGTGTTTGTGTAGTGTGGGTGGTTGTGCTGGGGGTATTGTTTTAGGGTTTAGGGTAGTGCAGTGGTGTTTGTGTAGTATAGGGGTAGTGGTTTAGGGTTTAGGGTAGTGCTGTGGTGTGTGTGTCGTGTAGGGCGTCGTGCTGGGTTAGTGTGTTAGTGTTTACAGTAGAGCAGTGGTGTTTTTTTGTAGTGTAGGAAGTCGTAGTTTAGGGTTTAGGGTAGTGCAGTGGTGTTTGGGTAGTGTAGGGGGTCATGCTAGGGGTAGTGTTTTAGGGTTTAGGGTAGTGCAGTGTTGTTTAGGTAGTGTAGGGGGTCGTGCTGGGTGTAGTGTTTTAGGGTTTAGGGTAGTGCAGTGGTGTTTGTGTAGTGTAGGGTGTCATGCTGGGGTAGTGTTTTAGGGTTTAGGGTAGTGCAGTGGTGTTTGTGTAGTGTAACCTGTCGTGCTGGGGATAGTGTTTTAGGGTTTAGGATAGAGCAGTAGTGTTTGTTTAGTGTAGGGGGTCGTGTTTTTGGGCAGTACAGTGGTGTTTGTGTAGTGTAGGGGGTTGTGCTGGGGATAGTGTTTTTGTGTTTAGGGTAGTGCAGTGGTGTTTGGGTAGTGTAGGGGGTCATGCTGGGGGTAGATCTAGGGTTTACGGTAGTGCAGTGGTGTTTGTGTAGTGTAGGGGGTCATGCTGGGGGTGAGTGTTTTAGGGTTTAGGGTAGTGCAGTGGTGTTTGGGTAGTGTAGGGGGTCACGCTGGGGGTAGATTTAGGGTTTGGGTTAGTGCAGTGGTGTTTGGGTAGTGTAGTGGGTCATGCTGGGAGTAGTGTTTTAGGGTTTAGGGTAGTGAAGTGGTGTTTGTGTAGTGTAGGGGGTCATTCTGGGGGTAGATTTAGGGTAGTGCAGTGGTGTTTGTGTAGTGTAGTGGGTCGTATTTTAGGGTTTAAGGTAGTGAAGTGGTGTTTGGGTAGTGTAGGGGGTTGTGCTGGTGGTAGTGTTTTAGTGTTTCGGGTAGTGCAGTGTTGTTTGTGTAGTGTAGGGTGGTCATGTTTTAGGGTTTAGGGTAGTGCAGTGGTGTTTGGGTAGTGCAGGGGATCATGCTGGGCGTAGTATTTTAGGGTTTAGGGTAGTACATTGGTGTTTAGGTACTGTAGGGGGTCATGCTGGGGGTAGTGTTTTAGGGTTCAGGGTAGTGCATTAGGGTAGTGCAGTGGGGTTTGTGTAGTGTAGGGGGTCATGCTGGAGGTAGTGTTTTGGGGTTTAGGGTAGTGCAGTGGTGTTCGGGTAGTGTAGGGGGTCGTGCTGGGAGTGGCGTTTTAGGGTTTAGGGTAGTGCAGTGGTGTTTGGGTACTGTAGGGGGTACTGCTGGGGGTAGTGCTTTAGGGTTTAGGGAAGTGCCGTGGTTTTTGTGTAGTGCATTGGGTCATGCTGGGGGTAGTGTTTTAGGGTTTAGGGTAGTGCAGTGGTTTGGCATAGTGTAGGGGTACTGCTGGGGGTAGTGTTTTAGGGTTTAGGGTAGTGCAGTGGTATTTGTGTAGTATTGGGGTTGTTCTGGGGGTAGTGTTTTAGGGTTTAGGGTAGTGCAGTGGTGTTTGGGTAGTGTAGGGGTAGTGCTGGGGGTAGTGTTTTAGGGTTTAGTGTTGTACAGTGGTGTTTGGGTGGTGTAGAGGGTCATGCTGGGGGTAGTGGTTTAGGGTTTAGGGTAGTTCAGTGGTGTTTAGGTAGTGTAGGGGTCGTGCTAGGGGTAGTGTTTTATTGTTTAGGGTAGTGCAGTGGTGTTTGGGTAATGTAGGGGGTCGTGCTAGGGGTAATGTTTTAGGGTTTAGGGTAGTGCAGTTGTGTTTGTGTAGTGTGGGTGGTTGTGCTGGGGGTAGTGTTTTAGGGTTTAGGGTAGTGCAGTGGTGTTTGTGTAGTATAGGGGTAGTGGTTTAGGGTTTAGGGTAGTGCTGTGGTGTGTGTGTCATGTAGGGCGTCGTGCTGGGTTAGTGTGTTAGTGTTTACAGTAGAGCAGTGGTGTTTTTTTGTAGTGTAGGAAGTCGTAGTTTAGGGTTTAGGGTAGTGCAGTGGTGTTTGGGTAGTGTAGGGGGTCATGCTGGGGGTAGTGTTTTTGGGTTTAGGGTAGTGCAGTTGTGTTTTTGGCAGTGAAGGGGGTCGTGCTTTAGGGTTTAGGGTAGTGCAGTGGTGTTTGTGCAGTGTAGTGGGTCTTGCTGGGGGTGGTGTTTTAGGGTTTAGGGTAGTGCAGTGGTGTTTGTGTAGTGTAGGGGGTCAAGCTGGGGGTTGTGTTTTAGGGTTTAGGGTAGTGTAGTGGTGTTTGTGTAGTGTAGGGGGTCATGCTGGTGGTAGATTTAGGTTTAAGGTAATGCAGTGGTGTTTGGGTAGTGTAGGGAGTTGTGCTGCAGGTAGCGTTTTAGGGTTTAGGGCAGTGCAGTGGTGTTTGTGTAGTGTAGGGGTTCATGCTAGGGGTAGTGTTTTAGGGTTTAGGGCAGTGCAGTGGTGTTTGGGAGGTGTAGGGGGTCATGCTAGGGGTGAGTGTTTTAGGGTTTAGGGTAGTGCAGTGGTGTTTGGGTAGTGTAGGGGGTCACGCTGGGGGTAGATTTAGGGTTTGGGTTAGTGCAGTCGTGTTTGGGTAGTGTAGTGGGTCATGCTGGGAGTAGTGTTTTAGGGTTTAGGGTAGTGAAGTGGTGTTTGTGTAGTGTAGGGGGTCATTCTGGGGGTAGATTTAGGGTAGTGCAGTGGTGTTTGTGTAGTGTAGTGGGTCGTATTTTAGGGTTCAGGGTAGTGAAGTGGTGTTTGGGTAGTGTAGGGGGTTGTGCTGGTGGTAGTGTTTTAGTGTTTCGGGTAGTGCAGTGTTGTTTGTGTAGTGTAGGGTGGTCATGTTTTAGGGTTTAGGGTAGTGCAGTGGTGTTTGGGTAGTGCAGGGGGTCATGCTGGGCGTAGTGTTTTAGGGTTTAGGGTAGTGCATTGGTGTTTAGGTACTGTAGGGGGTCAGCTGGGGGTAGTGTTTTAGGGTTCAGGGTAGTGCAGTAGGGTAGTGCAGTGGGGTTTGTGTAGTGTAGGGGGTCATGCTGGAGGTAGTGTTTTGGGGTTTAGGGTAGTGCAGTGGTGTTCGGGTAGTGTAGGGGGTCGTGCTGGGAGTGGTGTTTTAGGGTTTAGGGTAGTGCAGTGGTGTTTGGGTACTGTAGGGGGTACTGCTGGGGGTTGTGCTTTAGGGTTTAGGGAAGTGCCGTGGTTTTTGTGTAGTGCATTGGGTCATGTTGGGGGTAGTGTTTTAGGGTTTAGGGTAGTGCAGTGGTGTGGCATAGTGTAAGGGTACTGCTGGGGGTAGTGTTTTAGGGTTTAGGGTAGTGCAGTGGTATTTGTGTAGTATTGGGGTTGTTCTGGGGGTAGTGTTTTAGGGTTTAGGGTAGTGCAGTGGTGTTTGGGTAGTGTAGGGGTAGTGCTGGGGGTAGTGTTTTAGGGTTTAGTGTTGTACAGTGGTGTTTGGGTGGTGTAGAGGGTCATGCTGGGGGTAGTGGTTTAGGGTTTAGGGTTTAGGGTAGTGCAGTGGTGTTTAGGTAGTGTAGGGGGTCGTGCTAGGGGTAGTGTTTTATTGTTTAGGGTAGTGCAGTGGTGTTTGGGTAATGTAGGGGGTTGTGCTAGGGGTAATGTTTTAGGGTTTAGGGTAGTGCAGTTGTGTTTGTGTAGTGTGGGTGGTTGTGCTGGGGGTAGTGTTTTAGGGTTTAGGGTAGTGCAGTGGTGTTTGTGTAGTATAGGGGTAGTGGTTTAGGGTTTAGGGTAGTGCTGTGGTGTGTGTGTCGTGTAGGGCGTCGTGCTGGGTTAGTGTGTTAGTGTTTACAGTAGAGCAGTGGTGTTTTTTTGTAGTGTAGGAAGTCGTATTTTAGGGTTTAGGGTAGTGCAGTGGTGTTTGGGTAGTGTAGTGGGTCTTGCTGGGGGTGGTGTTTTAGGGTTTAGGGTAGTGCAGTGGTGTTTGTGTAGTGTAGGGGTCAAGCTGGGGGTTGTGTTTTAGGGTTTAGGGTAGTGCAGTTGTGTTTTTGGCAGTGAAGGGGGTCATGCTTTAGGGTTTAGGGTAGTGCAGTGGTGTTTGTGTAGTGTAGTGGGTCTTGCTGGGGGTGGTGTTTTAGGGTTTAGGGTAGTGCAGTGGTGTTTGTGTAGTGTAGTGGGTCTTGCTGGGGGTGGTGTTTTAGGGTTTAGGGTAGTGCAGTGGTGTTTGTGTAGTGTAGGGGTCAAGCTGGGGGTTGTGTTTTAGGGTTTAGGGTAGTGTAGTGGTGTTTGTGTAGTGTAGGGGGTCATGCTGGTGGTAGATTTAGGTTTAAGGTAATGCAGTGGTGTTTGGGTAGTGTAGGGAGTTGTGCTGCAGGTAGCGTTTTAGGGTTTAGGGCAGTGCAGTGGTGTTTGTGTAGTGTAGGAGTTCATGCTACGGGTAGTGTTTTAGGGTTTAGGGCAGTGCAGTGCAGTTTGGGTAGTGTAGGGGGTCGTGCTGGGGTAGTATTTTAGGATTAGGGCAGTTCAGTGGGGTTTGTGCAGTGTTGGGGTCGTGCCGGGGTAGTGTTTTAGGGTATAGGGCAGTGCAGTGGTGTTTGGGTATCGTAGGGGTTCATGCTGGGGGTAGTGTTTTAGGGTTTACGTTAGTGCAGTGGTGTTTGTGTAGTATAGAGGTTCGTGCTGGGATAGTGTTTTAGGGTTTAGAGTAGTGCAGTGGTGTTTTGGTAGTGTAGTGGGTCGTGCTGGGTGTAGTGATTTAGGTTTTAGGGTAGTGCAGTGGTGTTTGTGTAGTGTAGAGGGTCAAGCTGGGGGTTGTGATTTAGGGTTTAGGGTAGTGTAGTGGTGTTTGTGTAGTGTAGGGGGTCATGCTGGGGATAGATTTAGGGTTTAGGGTAATGCAGTAATGTTTGCGTAGTGTAGGGGGTCGTGCTGCAGCTAGTGTTTTAGGGTTTAGGGCAATGCAGTGGTGTTTGTGTCGTGTAGGGGGTCATGCTAGGGGTAGTGTTTTAGGGTTTAGGGCAGTGCAGTGGTGTTTGGGTATTGTAGGGGGAGGTGCTGGGGGAAGTGTTTTAGGGTTTACGGCAGTTCAGTGGTGTTTGTGTAGTGTAGGGGGTCGTGTCGGGGTAGTGTTTTAGGGTTTAGGGTAGTGCAGTGGTGTTTGGTTAGTGTGGGGAGTCGTGCTGGGGGTAGTGTTTTAGGGTTTAGGGAAGTGCAGTGGTGTTTGTGTAGTGTAGGGGTTCAGACTAGGGTAGTGTTTTAGGCTTTAGGGTAGTGCAGTGGTGTTTGTGTAGTGTAGGGGGTCGTGTGTTAGGGTTTAGGGCAGTGCAGTGGTGTTTGGGTATCGTAGGGGGTTGTGCTGGGGTAGTGCTTTAGGGTTTAGGGCAGTTCAGTGGTGTTTGTCTAGTGTAGGGGGTCGTGCCGGGGTAGTGTTTTAGGGTTTAGGTTAATGCAGTGGTGTTTGGGTAGTGAGGGGGTCATGCTGGGGTAGTGTTTTAGGGTTTAGGGTAGTGCAGTGGTGTTTGTGTAGTGTAGGGGGTCATGCTGGGGGTAGTGTTTTAGGGTTTAGGGTAGTGCAGTAGTGTTTGTGTAGTGTAGGGGGACGTGCTGGGGTAGTATTTTAGGGTTTAGGGTAATGCAGTGGTGTTTGTGTAGTGTAGGGGGTCGTACGGGGTGTAAATGTAGGGTTTAGGATAGTGCAGTGGTGTTTGGGTAGTGTAGAGGGTCGTGCTGGGGGTAGGGTTTTTGGGTTTAGGGCAGTGCAGTGGTGTTTGGGTAATGTAGGGGGATTGTGCTGGTTGAAGTGTTTTAGGGTGTAGGGCAGTGCAGTGGTGTTTGGGTACTGTAGGGGGTCATGCTGGGGTAGTGTTTTAGGGCAGTGCAGAGGTGTTTGGGTAGTGTCGGGGGTTGTGCTGGGGGTAGTGTTTTAGGGTTTAGGGTAGTGCAGTGGTGTCTGTGTAGTGTAGGGGTCGTGTTTTAGGGTTTAGGGTAGTGCAGTGGTGTTTGAGTAGTGTAGGGGGTCGTGCTGTGCGTAGTGTTTTAGGGTTTAGGGTAGTGAAGTGGTGTTTGTGTAGTGTAGGGGTCGTGCTGGGGGAGATTTAGCATTTAGGGTAGTGCAGTGGTGTTTGTGTAGTGTAGGGGTCGTGCTGTGCGTAGTGTTTTAGGGTTTAGGGTAGTGAAGTGGTGTTTGTGTAGTGTAGGGGTCGTGCTGGGGGAGATTTAGGGTTTAGGGTAGTGCAGTGGTGTTTGTGTAGTGTAGGGGGTCCTGTTTTAGGGTTTAGATTAGTGCAGTGGTGTTTGGGTAGTGTAGCGGGTTGTGCTGGGGGTCGTTTTTTAGTGTTGAGGGTAGTGCAGTGTTATTTGTGTAGTGTAGGGGGTCATGTTTTAGGGTTTAGGGTAGTGCAGTGGTGTTTGGGTAGTGTAGGGGGTGGTGCTGGGGGTAGTGTTTTGGGGTTTAGTGTAGTGCAGTGGTGTTTGTGTAATGTAAGGGGTCATGCTGGGGGTAGTGTTTTAGGATTCAGGGTAGTGCAGTTGTGTTTGGGTGGTGTAGGGGGTACTGCTGGGGGTAGTGGTTTAGGGTTTAGGGCAGTGCCGTGGTGTTTGTGTAGTGCAGGTGTTCATGCTGGGGATAGTGTTTTAGGGTTTAGGGTAGTGCAGTGTTGTTGCGTAGTGTAGGGGTACTGCTGTGGGTAGTGTTTTAGCGTTTAGGGTAGTGCAGTGGTATTTGTGTAGTATTGGGGTTGTTCTGGGGGTAGTGTTTTAGGGTTTAGGGTAGTGCAGTGGTGTTTGGGTAGTGTAGGGGTAGTGCTGGGTGTAGTGTTTTAGGGTTTAGTGTGTACAGTGGTGTTTGGGTGGTGTAGAGGGTCATGCTGGGGGTAGTGGTTTAGGGTTTAGGGTAGTGCAGTGGTGTTTTTGTAGTGTAAGGGGTCGTGCTGGGGGTAGTGTTTTAGGGTTTAGGGTAGTGCAGTGGTGTTTGTGTAGTGTAGGGGGCCATGTTTTAGGCTAGTGCAGTGATGTTTGGGTAGTGTAGGGGTCATGCTGGTGGTTGTGTTTTATGGTTTAGGGTAGTGCAGTGGTGCTTGGGTAGTGTAGGTGGTCATGTTTGGTGTAGTGTTTTAGGGTAGTGCAGTGGTGTTTGTGTAGTGTAGGATGTCATGCTGGGGGTACTGTTTTAGGGTTTAGAGTAGTGCAGTGGTGTTTGTGTAGTGTAGCTTGTCGTGCAGTGGGTAGTGTTTTAGGGGTTAGGATAGTGCAGTAGTGTTTGTGTAGTAGAGGGGGTTGTTTTTTAGGGTAGTGCAGTGGTATTTGGGTAGTGTAGGGGTTCATGCTGGGGATAGGGGGGTAGTGTTTTAGGGTTTAGGGTAGTGCAGTGGTGTTTGGGTAGTGTAGGGGGTCATTCTGGGGGTACTGTTTTAGGGTATAGGGTAGTGCAGTGGTGTTTGTGTAGTGTAGGGGGTCGTGCTGGGGTAGTGTTTTAGGGTTTAGGTTTATGCAGTGGTGTTTGGGTAGATCGACAACAATAGATCTCGCCAAGCAATCAGCGCATGTGCTGCGTCGCTAGGCGAGACCTAAAAGCATTCCACCTAGATGGCTGCCAACACTTTCTAGATTGAAGTGTTTTCAGCCAATTAGAGCCAAGTTTGTGCTTGTGTAGTTAGGTCCCACCTAGATATATAAACACATTTTTCCTTTAATATCTTAAAAACTACTGAACGGATTTACAGCTTTTTGCCAAATTTGGTGTAATTCCGTTCAGCAGTTTCAGCTGTAAACGTGTCTAAAGTTTCCTATGGGAAATTGATTTTCCGACCTTTATTTTTTTAATTTCTCAGGAACTACTGAACGGATTTACTCTATTTAAAAAAAGGTCTCTTTCTGAAACAAATGCTACCTTTTTTGACAAATTTGGTGTAATTCCATTCAGCAGTTCGAGCTGTAGCCATGTCTAAAGTTTCCTATGGGAATTAACATGGAGAAAACACGTTTTGGGACCCCCCTTTCTTCTCGGCCCCCGCTTGGCGAATCACCCCGAAACTTTCAGGATAAGAGCTGACTGGAGAGCCTCGGAAGTTTCTAATAATTTCGCAAAGATTCGTTATCCGGCGCCAAGGTTATTGGGGAAACAAAAAACGCTTTTCCAATGGAAACTAGGTCCTAACTATAACTATCTACTGGCGACCGCCAGTAGATTATATATATATATACATTCACACATACACAAAGAAAATGACCGAAGGGGCAAAGTTAATTTCCTCCCAAAAAGGAAAACTACTACTATGTTACATGGGCTACAGTTACACACAAGAAAAAATAACAGAAAATAAAACACATTGGAAATGTACTAACTACTCCTCCAATTTTTGCTATGGGAGAACAACGACAATAGAAACAACTGTTATTAATGCCAGAGAACACAACCACCCCCCACGCCACAGAAAGAAAATGCTACTTACTAGTATGCATTTGTTCTTGGCATATAGAGCTGCAGAATCTCACACTGTGCATAGATCGCCATCTGGTGTTGGGCTCGGATGCTTGCACCTTGTTGTTGTCTTGGAAGAACTCTTTGTAGTCACGAGGTAGGTGACTCCTTCCTTGGACGATAGTGCGCATGGGCATCGACTTCACTCTCAGATTGTTTTTTGCCATGATGGGAAACGATGGAGTTTGTAAGAAACAGAAAGATGTCCATGTCTTTGTATCTAAATAAGATAACACTGGAACAGATACAGGTTCCGGGGAGGTTGGTGGGCGTGTGAGATTCTGCAGCTCTACATGCCAAGAACAGATGCATACTGGTAAGTAGCATTTTCCGTTCAAGGCATATGAGCTGCAGAATTCACACTGTGCATAGACTGTAAAGCAGTGTATCCCCTAGCGGTGGTCACCTGTATCCGTTGCAGTGGTTTGAAAAAGTGTTTTAAGAACAGCCTGGCCTACTGAAGCTTGTTGCTTCGCCTGCACATCTACACAATAGTGTTTTGTGAAGGTGTGTGTGCTAGACCATGTTGCTGACTTACAAATGTCTTCTAGGGGAATGTACCCTAAGAATGCCATGGAAGCCCCTAGTTTGCGTGTTGAGTGCGCTCTGGGGGAACTGTCAATGTGCGTTTAGCTTTCTGGTAGCATATTTGAATGCATTTAACTATCCACCTGGCAATTCCGGCTTTGGAGATGGGATTGCCTTTATGAGGGGGAGAGAAAGCTACAAACAATTGGTTTGTTTTCCTGAAAGGTTTAGTCCTATCAATGTAATAAAGTATAGCTTTTTTGACATCAAGTGTGTGAAGAGCTCTCTCTGCTACGGAATCTGGGTTTTGGAAAAACACTGGTAACTCTACAAATTGATTAAGGTGAAAAGCAGAGATTACCTTGGGAAGGAATTTGGGATTTGTCCTAAGAACCACTTTGTTACGATGTATTTGTAAGAATATTTTTTGTATGGTTAAAGCCTGGATATCACTCACTCTCCTGAGAGAGGTGATTGCGACAAGGAAAGCTACTTTCCATGTAAGGAACTGCAGTTCACATTTGTGTAGAGGTTCAAATGGGGGACCCATGAGCCTAGTAAGGGCAATGTTTAGATTCCACACTGGAGAGGGTGGCAGTGTAGGAGAAATTATTCTTTTAAGGCCTTCCATGAAGGCTTTGATAGCGGGTACTGTAAACAATGACAAATGTTGTCTGTTTTGTAGGTAGGCGGCAAGGGCAGCCAGATGTAATCTTATAGATGAGTATGCCAGATTGCATCTTTGTAGATGCAGCAAATAGCAAATGATTTTCTGAATTGAAGCATCTAGCGGTTCAATTTTGTTGTTATTGCAGTAAATGATGAATCTTTTCCATTTAGCTGCATAGCAAGCTCTAGTAGTTGAGCGTCTGGCTTCTTTAATAATGTTCATACAGTCGGGTGGGAGGTTGCGGTAACCAAACTCTAGGACTTCAAGGAGCCAGATTGCTAGATTCAGTTGTGCTGGATCTGAGTGCCTTATCTCTCCATGGTTCTGCGTCAGCAGCTTTGGGGAGAGACGTAGTTTTTGGTGTGGAACTACTGAGAGTTCGAGGAGTGTTGTGAACCATGGTTGCCATACCCATGTGGGAGTAACTAGGATCATCTTGAGGGGCTGTTGTTTGAGCTTGCGTACTTCTCTGCGGAATGAGCGGGAATGGCGGAAAAGCGTACGCAAATCTGCCTGACCAGTTCATCCATATCGCATTGCCCTTGGACAACGGGTGTGGGAACCTGGCGGTGAAGGTTGGGCATTTTGCGTTTGCGTGTGTGGCGAACAGATCTATGTCTGGGTGGCCCCACATGTGGAAAAAGGGCTGAAGAACTTGCGGATGAAGTTCCCATTCGTGTATCTGCTGAGTCTGACGACTTAACAGATCCGCAATCTGATTGTTCACTCCTGGAAGAGGTTCTGCCAGAAGATATATGTTCTGTGGAATGGCCCATCTCCATATGCTTTGCGCTACATGAGGCAGCTGCAAAGAATGTGTTCCTCCTTGAATCTGTATGTAATACATTGCTGTCATATTGTCCGTGCAGACTAGGACAGTCTTGTTGAGAAGATGTGCTTGGAATGACTTTAACGCTAGAAATATTGCCAGTAATTCCAGGTGACTGATGTGGAGCACTTTTTGTTGAGTGGTCCACCTGCCCTGAATTGTGTGGTTTAGGAGATGGGCTTCCCAGCCGGTGAGTGATGCATCCGCTGTTAGCACTATCTGTGGAACTGGCTCTAGAAACGGCTGCTCTCTGGAAAGGTTTTGTGTGTTCCACCACTGCAGAGAGCAATGTGTGCGGCTGTCCACCAACACCAGATCTGTAAGTTGACCTTGAGCCTGGTTCCACTGACGTGCTAAGCATTCATGTAAAGGGTGCATCTGAAGTCTTGCGTGAGGCACAATGAAAATGCAAGAGACCATCATTCCTATGAGTGGCATAAACACTTGAGCTGGGAGAGAGTGTCGGGGTTGAAATTTTGAGATGAGGATTTGCATACTGGCTATGATGGCTGGATTGGGGTATGCCAGAGCTTTGGAAGTGCCTATTGTGGCTCCTAGATACTGATGAAGGTAGGAGGGCTGAAGGTCCGACTTGGTGTAGTTTACTGTGAACCCCAAGTCGTGTAGTAGCTGAATCATTTGGCAAGTGTGGGGAACACACTAGTTGTATGACTTGGCTTTTATTAGCCAGTCGTCCAGGTATGGAAACACATGGATCTGCTGCCTTCGCAGGTTTGCTGCTACTACCGCAAGACACTTTGTGAATACCCTGGGTGCTGTTGTGACTCCGAATGGGAGAACCTTGAACTGATAGTGTTGGCCGTCCACTGTAAACCTTAGATATTTCCTGTGAGCAGGGTGTATGGAAATATGGAAGTAGGCGTCCTTGAGGTCTAATGTGGCAAGGAAGTCACCTTGTTGAAGCAGTGGAAGGACTTGTTGAAGAGTGATCATGTGAAAATGATCTGACTGTATGTAGAAACTGAGAGGTCTGAGATCCAGTATTGGTCTGAGAGTCCCATCCTTTTTGGGGATTAGGAAATACAGGGAGTAGACCCCTGTTCCTTGATGCTCTATGGGGACTGGCTCTATTGCGTGCTTTTGAAGCAGTGAGAGAACTTCCTGTTTGAGGAGCGTCAGATGTTCTGCGCACATGGGACGCTGTTTGGGCGGTATGTTGGGGGGAGTTGCAGTAAGTTCCAGGCAGTAAGCATTCTGGATAATTTGTCGTACCCACCTGTCTGTAGTGATGGAATTCCAGACAGGTAGGAACTGTGAGAGTCTCCCTCCGACTGGAGTGGAATGGTCTGGAGGGAGTGGAGGG
This sequence comes from Triturus cristatus, assembly GCF_964204655.1. Taxonomy (NCBI): domain Eukaryota; kingdom Metazoa; phylum Chordata; class Amphibia; order Caudata; family Salamandridae; genus Triturus; species Triturus cristatus. The sequence goes on from NC_140579.1 coordinate 751,551,822, forward strand.
AAGTCACTGTTTGTTAGTGGGAGAGGTGCGAGTGTTGTTACCTCAGCCTCTTCCCAGGTTGTTATTTCCCCTGTACCCACCTCTAAAATATCCCCTGTTGGGGGATGTTTGTGTGGGGTTTTTATAGGACGAAGAAGCAGTGTCTGTACTGATGAGCCTCTATAAAAGGAGTGGCAAAAGGAACCTCGTGTAGATGGAGACTATAATGCTCCCATGGATTTTGCAGTCTCCGTATCTTTTTTCATTTTTTCTAAAGCTGTGTATACAGCCGGGCCAAAAAGTTGTTCCTGATTGAATGGCTGATTTAGGATAGTAGTTTGCACTTCCTGTTTGAACCCAGAAATGCGCAACCAGGCATGCCTTCGTAATAACTCACTAGTGTTGATTGATCTAGATGCAGTATCTGCTGCATCGAGGGCGCATTTAATGGGTGCGTTTGTGGTCAACTTGACTTCCTGAATCAAATCATTGGCTGTGTATTGGTCAGGCAAGTGCTGCATGAGGGTTTCAAGCTCGTCGTAATGAGCCCTGTCATATCTGGCAAGTAATGCCTGTGCATTAGCTATCCTCCAGTGATTAGCTGCCTGGGAGGCAACTCGTTTGCCTGAAGCATCTAGTAATTTCAAAACTTTGTCTGGAGGTGGAGCATCACCGGAGGTTTGGGAGTTAGCACGCTTCCCAGCATTGGACACTACCAGGGAATCTAAGGGGTGTTGGCCTTTAATGTAGGTGGGATCATTAGGAGCGGGTTTATATTTTTTATCAATCCGAGGATTGAGAATTCTGGTCCTGACTGGGTCTTTGAATACGTCTGGAGCATGTTTGATGACACCCTTGAGCATGTGCAGTGTTTGTACTTTCTTTTGTGACTGTGCAAAAGTGTCCACTAGGAAGTCTTCCTCTGTGGGGTCTGAATGCATTTGGACGCCATGATATTGGGCAGCCCTATCAATAAGCTGACTAATCCCAATGTTGTGATCTGGGGGAGGTGGCCTAGTTGGGTATGCATCTGGATCAGGAAGATCTGGATGATCTATAGGGACATTGTAGTCGTCCCATGGATCTTGTGGTATGTCAGTGTCATTATCAGGATCAGTGAAAGGGTCATTATTTCCTCCTCCACCCCCTAGGTCATCATCATCCTGTGGTGGTGGTGAATATGGGGGAAGTATGGGAGACTTTGGAGGAGAGAAAGGCTTAGTAGGAAGAACAGGAGAAGAGGGTCTTAAAGGTGAAGTTGCACAGTCTCTTTTCTTCACAGGCACCTCAGGGATGAGTGGGGTGTCCAATTTCCTCTTCTTGTGTGGAATGCTGACAATATGGCTTGTCTTAGGGTTCACATGGAGAGTTTTTTGTTTCAGATCGATGGGATCCGGCAGAAATAGTTCTTACTCTTCGGTGATAGCTTTCGGCGCCGATTTTCTCGGTTCCGAACGTGGTTTAGATTTCTGATCTGGAGCCTTAGAAGGGGTTTTTGTGTCCTTCGGCTTCAGTGTCGTGTCCGAAAGCTTTCTTGGATCCGAAGGTTTTCAAGGTGTCTTCGGATGCAAGGCCTTTTGTTCTTTGGGTGCCGAGGTGCTCGGTGCCGAGGCCTTTTTGGAGACCGCGGGAGTAGGATGTGTTCCCGCTTTCGGTGCCGATGATGTATTTGGGGCACTGGTGTGCAACTTGCTCAGAAGGCTTCTCCTTTGTCTTCGGAGCCGGGCCCAGTGACAGTCCTTTCGTCATCACCAAGTTCATTACCCACTGCCATCCTCATTTGGCGGTGGGTAATGAGCTTGGTGATGCAAAGTCCGTCCGCCGCTTTTCCGCCGGAGGCAATGGCACCGGTTGCCTGGCAGACGGAAATGGGCCACTAATATGGTGGGGGTGCCTAGCAGGCCCCATCCGCCATATTAGGATGTGTCCTGGAAGAGGCCTTTCCATGGTGGTGATGCCGCCATGGAAAGGCTGGTGGGGATTGGGTTTGGGGCGTGTCCCTGCACTGTACCCCCCTGCATTCCCATGTACCAAGTGGCAGGCACCGCGTGGTGCAGGGAAATAAGATGCAAGCACCTTTAACATTGCGGACAGTGCTGCAGAGACCAGCACCGCCCGCAATGTTAAAGGCCCAGGATGCGCCTGCCAGTATGGCTGGCGCATCCTAATCGCAGTGGTGGGACCGGCGCATGTTTGGCGGGCGGTCCCAAACACCGCTAAGGTGGCGTGATCACCCCCAAAGTATTAAGGCTAGAACAATCCCTGTTTAAAATAGGTCCTAAACTTAGTAAACAAACAAAAACAATGTATGAACACCTACAGTACAAAACTAGACTCTACCCAAACACCAAAGGATTAGAATATCTAGATACAATAGCCAAATCTATACTTTAAAAATAATGAAATTGCAAACACCATGCAGCATAAAAAGTTACAAAAAAATCAAACAACATATTTGTACTCATTTTTAAATTAATAATTCTAACTGTCATTTAATAAATAAAGATGTATATCAAAATATATGACATAATATAATTATTAAAATAAAAAAGAAACAAGCAAACAAATGTTAACAAAAAACATTTCCCACTCATAATTATTAAAAATAATGTACTGTTTTGTAGCAGTAGATGTATGTATGTATGTATGTATGTGCGGTCTTATATAGCGCTCAAATTACCCTTGGGCATCTCGGCGCTTGCATTGGGAACCCGTCCTGGTTTTTCCCTGTGAGATAACCCGTACTGGGCATCCCCAAGGTGAAAGCCAGGCATCCCGCCACGGGGGGCCGTTGTGGAGATTAAGCAAGCTTGTACTCAAAAAAGAACAAATCCATAGGATTTTAAAAAAAATACGAATCCATGAAAAAAGGAATGCCCACATTTTTTTTAAGATACAGCTGTAGAAAAAAGGCCCCAGCAACGCAATGCTCTTAATAACGAAACCCTCAACAGCCTAAAAAATAAAGGGACATGTAAAAAAGTAATTAGTTTCAATGAAACTAAATACTTTTTCCTTTTTGTAAAAAAAATGTGTCTTGACCTCCATAGTTAATCGAAACCGGAAACCTGCAAAAATAAAAAAACAACACCATCCCACATAAACTCATACAAACTCACACACATTAATTACAACATTTAATACAACATAACACAATTAAATATCACAAAGGTACCACTATATAACACTCTACTTCTCTTAAAAACACAACAAACACTAAACTACCAAAACAGCCCCACATTACACAGAAAACTGACATTTAACACTATAACAACTCTAACTATACTACCACTAGCTTCCCCCTGCCCTAAAATTACCTTAAAAGTAAAATTAAACAAACTTACCTTAAGCAACTAAAAGCAGCTCCCAACTGTGATGTTCCGTCATCCAAAATGACCTAAAAACAAAATAAATAGACATAAAAGTGAGAAAATAGGAAAAATAATGGCCGCGTAATAAAAATGAAAAAAAGATTATCTTCCCATAGACAAGAATCGAGAATTATAAAAAATATTTTTGAAAACCTAAATATATATTTTTCTATTATGAAAAAATATAGAAAATATGTAAACAAAATGTAAAATATATATTAAATACGAAATAACCACAAAGGTGCCGATTCCAATCCTGTAAAACCCGGGTACGATTCGTCATACGGAGCGTATTCTCCATACGACTCGTACCCGGCAAATCCACTGTATAATCCAGCAAGTACGATTCGTACAAAAATAGCATTTCCGTACGATTCGTACAAAACACCGTACGGCTAAAAAATACCTACGAGTCTGATCCTGGACAGCTCGTACGCGACGTCCGTACGGAGTCAGGCAGCGTTTTACGGACCAGCAAGTACGATTCGTCCCTACGTCACTCCGCACAGCTATTTTTTTACGGCAGACAAAAAAAAAACAGAAAACTGAGTCCGACACGAAAACGGAGCCCCGGTACATGACGGACAGCCATGGACCCCATCCTACGTGTCATCCCGGCCCTCTTAGCCTACGACCTGGTGCACCGAACCCGACGCACACGCCGCAGAAGGTGAGAACAACACCCAGGGGCCAAGGGGGGGGTGAGGGGCAGGAAACATACCCCCTACCCAAATTAAAACCTACAATATTGAGGACATACATTACCTCCAGGGTCTGGTCACTCCGGGGGGTGTGTCCACCAATCCCTGCGTCACGCAACAACGGAAGTGGACGTGTACGCGTACCCCTACGGCAACACTACAATAGTGATACGCACCGTACTCACACACCCATAGCGTGGGTACAGTCCGTAGCACTATATTAGTGGTGCCATGGGGGTACGCGTGGTACGGACCGTACACACGCCCTCAGAGCGTGTGTACGGTCCGTAGCACTATATTAGTGGTGCCGTGGGGGTACGCATGGTACGGACCGTACACACCCCCTCAGAGCGTGTGTACGGTCCGTATCACCATTGTAGTGGTGCTGTAGGGGTACGCGTGGTACGGACCGTACACACGCCCTCTGAAGCGTGTGTACAGTCCGTAACACCATTGTAGTGGTGCGCGTGGTACGGACCGTACACGCGCCCTCAGAGCGTGTGTACGGTCCGTATCACCATTGTAGTGGTGCCGTAGGGGTACGCGTGGTACGGACCATACACACGCCCTCAGAGCGTGTGTACGGTCCGTAACACCATTGTAGTGGTGCCGTAGGGGTACGCGTGGTACGGACCGTACACACGCCCTCAGAGCGTGTGTACGGTCCGTATCACCATTGTAGTGGTGCCGTAGGGGTACGCGTGGTACAGACCATACACACGCTCTCAGAGCGTGTGTACGGTCCGTATCACCATTTTAGTGGTACCGTAGGGGTACGCGTGGTACAGACCATACACACGCTCTCAGAGCGTGTGTACGGGCCGTACCACGTGTACTCCTACGGCACCACTACTATAGTGATACGGACCGCACCCACACATACATAGCGTGGGTATGGGCCGTATCACCATTGGATTTTGTCTGTAGGGGTACGCGTGGTATGGACCGTACACACCCTATGAATGCGGGGGTACGGTCCGTATCACACGTACCCGTACGGCACCAGTACATTTGGGATACAAGGCATACACACGCCACGAATGTTGGCCTACGGCCTGGTGCAGCATATTACCTTTATATTGGTGTGTGTGTAGGCCCAGGACAGCAGTGTACTGCACCAAGGGGGTGGGTGGGTGGGTGGCTGCATAGGATTCGCCGCAGTGGACAGACATGTGAGGGGTGGGTGCAAAGGACTCCCAGCAGTGTACAGACACATGTGTGTGGGTGCATATCACTCCCAGCAGTGGACAGACATGTGAGGGGTGGGTGCAGAGGACTCCCAGCAGCGGACAGAGACATGGGGGTGGGTGCAGAGGACTCCCAGCAGTGGCCTGCAATATCAGGGGTGGGTGCAGAGGACTCACAGCAGTGGACAGAGACATGGGGGTGGGTGCATATCAACACCAGCAGTGGACAGAGACATGAGGGTGGGTGCAGAGGACTCCCAGCAGTGGACAGAGACATGGGGGTGTGTGCAGAGGACTCCCAGCAGTGGCCTGCAATATGAGGGGTGGGTGCATATCACTCCCAGCAGTGGACAGACATATGAGGGGTGGGTGCAGAGGACTCCCAGCAGTGGACAGAGACATGGGGGTGGGTGCATATCAACACCAGCAGTGGACAGAGACATGGGGGTGGGTGCAGAGGATTCCCAGCAGTGGACAGAGACATGGGGGTGGCTGCAGAGGACTCCCAGCAGTGGCCTGCAATATGAGGGGTGGGTGCATATCACTCCCAGCAGTGGACAGACATGTGAGGGATGGGTGCAGAGGACTCCCAGCAGTGGACAGAGACATGGGGGTGGGTGCATATAAACACCAGCAGTGGACAGAGACATGGGGGTGGGTGCAGAGGACTCCCAGCAGTGGCCTGCAATATGAGGGGTGGGTGCAGAGGACTCCCAGCAGTGGACAGAGACATGGGGGTGGGTGCATATCAACACCAGCAGTGGACAGAGACATGGGGGTGGGTGCAGAGGACTCCCAGCAGTGGACAGAGACATGGGGGTAGGTGCAGAGGACTCCCAGCAGTGGCCTGCAATATGAGTGGTGGGTGCATATCACTCCCAGCAGTGGACAGACATGTGAGGGGTGGGTGCAGAGGACTCCCAGCAGTGGATAGAGACATGGGGGTGGGTGCATATCAATACCAGCAGCGGACAGAGACATGGGGGTGGGTGCAGAGGACTCCCAGCAGTGGCCTGCAAGATGATGGGCGGGTGCATATCACTCCCAGCGGTGGACAAACATGTGAGGAGTGGGTGCAGAGGACTCCCAGCAGTGGACAGAGACATGGGGGTGGGTGCATATCAACACCAGCAGTGTACAGAGACATGGGGGTGGGTGCAGAGGACTCACAGCAGTGGACAGAGGCATGGGGAGTGTACATCATTATCAGATGACCACAACTCCATGGGTGTATGTACGCATCCTAACTTTGGACAATGATGATAGTGCCATAACAACACATCACTGACAGCAGTGTCCCACTCCCAGGAGGAGGGATGTCACTCCCCCACTGCATGACACACCACATGTGGGTGTGAGGACAAATAACACATGCATACCCACCCCTGGCGGATGCAGCACAATACACACACTGAGATCATGCCTCAAGACTGTATAGTCATGTCACTGCCTACTAAACTAAGAGCGCCAAAGGGAACACACACTGTCACGCACATCCCAGGACTGATAGGATTGTTCAGGTGCTGGGCCAGCCACCAAGATGTTGTCTCTCATGGAAGGACTAGGGTGGAGTTCCCACAGATACAATGCCCACAATTGTGAGTCATGTGCCCAAATACCCTGCAGAACAAGTACCATATGTGTGCTGGGCCGGGAGTACACACATGCATAGTACTGAAAAGGGAGAATTTCTCCATGAAGGCATTTTGACATACTCAATACACAAGTACAGTGACTAGCAAGGATGGCACAGACGATGCAGCCGGAGACATTGCTGAGCAGGCATGGCCATAGTTGAAGGGATCCGTCACCAACAAAGGAAATGTAGATACAGGTCAGCACAACAATTGTGCAACTCTTTGCAGGGAAGATGTCAGGTGCCACAGAGGAAGTAACACTCCTTGGGACAATGTCTCAAAACCAAAATAACACACACTACCAATGATTATTTGCAGAGACCTTGTGATGGCACGCAGATACCATGGTCCACCTCATGACCATCAGACTAGAACATTTCTCAGAACCATAACACATTACCACAACACCAACTCCTGGAGCCTCAGCACCAACATCAATACCTGAAATGCAATAGTGTTCAAAGTAAAAATAAAATGCTTTATTCAGCATAAAAAACAAATAATGAAATGACACTATATACAAAGGCCAATGGCCAGTCCATAATAGAAGTCCTTGGGGGGACACATGGGCACGCGTCTCCCCTAGCTTGCCTGCACAGTGGAACCCTCAGGTTCGTCGACCGGGGGGGGGGGCATCATGTGGGGAAGGACCAGGCACTGCAGGGACAGGAGGGGGAAGGGCAGGTGTGGTGGGTGCAGGGGTGGACGTCTCCACCACAGGGGGTGGGGCAGCGACAAAGGTGGATGTGAGCACGTCGCTGCACACTGCTGCTAGGGCGTCCAAGGTAAGCCCTGCACCAGAAGAAACCCCAGGGCCATCGGAGGGGTGGTAGGCGAGGGATGGGGTGCAGCGCTCTTGGGGGAGGAGGTGGACAGGGGTGGGACTCAACTACTCTGCCTGGGGACTTTCTCGCCCGCTTGCGGGGTGGTGTCACAGTGGTGGTGATGGGCAGCTCACCCATGTCGACCTCTTTGGGTGTCAGTTTGGCAGGGGAGCCAAGGGGAGTGCTTTTGGAGGGACTGGGTTGTGAGGCCTGTGGACTCAGACTGTGGCTGCGTGTATGTCTTTTTGCCCCAGACCCAGTGGGTGTGCCTACATCCCCCTGATTGTGCGTGCCAGGAGGTGTGCGCTTGCCCTTACTTGGTGGTGTTCTGCCTGTGTCTGGTGGGGTGCGTGCTTGGGAATGTCTGGGTGTGCATGGGACAGGTATGGGAGAGGGAAGTGTGGATGGGGCTGGGGTAGGGGGGGGACGAAGCGCTGCAGGAGAGACTCACTGCTGCCGTCAGGAAAGAGTCCATAGACCGCAGAAACCTGCGTTGTTCAGACATCGCTGCTGACATGCCCTCCATGAACGACACCATCTGTGTCAGCAGTGTGGTGTGGCCATGGAGGACAGTCAGCACTGATGCCTGCCCAACCTGCAACTGCCGCAGTATGTCCACAGACTCTGCACTGAGGGCAGCAGGGGTGACAGGGGCAGGGGGTGCAGTGCCTGTCCCGAAGGAGACATGGTGGTGCCCTGCACGGACAGAAGGGACCGGAGGAACTGGGAGGGCGGTGATGGGAATGGAGGAGGTGGGGACAGATGTTGGGCTGCTGCCAGGTGTTGTAGCAGCCTCCGCCCCTTCGATGAGGTCAGCCTCGGACCCGTCTGCGTCGTAGTTGGAATCGCCACCAGACAGGTCCTCCGACTGACTGCCCTCGCCCTCCGTGCCACTGGCTCCCGCAGACTCACCAGCACTGGTGGCACTGGCTGGGTCCCTCATCCAGGTCCGTGCAGGTGTCTCCCTCGGTTTCCAATGATGATGCTGTGGGCAAGGTGAAGATACAGAAAAACATCAGTCACCTGTATACATCTGACACATGAGTACAAAACCAATAGGTCACAGTGCATATCAGGCAATGCATCATGAGTAACAGCTAGATTACTCCGCACATAAGTAAGCCCTGTACTCCCCAGTTGGTAGACCCACCATGCCACTTGGACACAAGGAAAAATAGGACACACCAGCCCAAAACTTGAATGAGAAATACACTGAGGAGCTAGTGTCTGGGAACAGGTGAGCACAGCAATACAATGAAGTCATGCCACCTCTTATTTACCCTGAAAGAAACAGTAGTGGTGCACCCAAGGCAAAGTAACACACCTCAATACCAAAGGTGTCCCCACACTCAGAGACATGTAAGTACTTTGGAACACAAAACGAAAAAATGTTGGTCCCTTGGGAATCACAATACTTTACACAATCGACATGGTCCGAATGTGGGAATGTGCCATTTTGTGAACCGAACACACATGTGCCTTCATAACAGATGGCTCCCAAGGAGGTGCACACAAAACTACATTTACCCAGTCATTGAAGAAGCTGGCAGCCTTCTTTAAAGAAGCCACTGTTAGAAAGAAATGTTGTTGCAGAAAGTACATATACATGGGCCCACGGAGGTCTTGGTGACTTGACACTCGTAAGTTGGTATCACCAACAACCAAGGACTTACCCAATTTCCACAACACTGGGGGAACATGTCTATGTATAATCTGGAAAACAGTCCCATTAGAACAGTGCCTTCTCTTAAATTGTGCCAGCGTGTTCCCTGAAAGTGTAAAGGTGGTTTGTTGTGCACTTCCTTGGGAGACATCTGTCATGCAGGCACATTATTGTTCATAACAACAAAACATCAAACTAAAGCATTTAAAACCTGAAGACCTGTTGACAAGTGTTGTGAGTGCCAAGGTACAATACTTTGTGACTAACAACTTGAATTATGTCAGTTGTCACATGGCCATCCGTTACCTGATGACACAGTTGCCAACACATCTGACCCACTGCCTGTCATGTGGAGTGGCACACATGTCCAAACCCAGGACAATGCCTGAGCTAATGGGCCTGCAATTGTGTCGTAAAAAGGCATACCTGCACTGAGGAGACACCCCCATGGCAAGCCAGAATGTCCACACAAATGTCAGCACACAAAGACCAGACTACGTAGCATCTGGACCACACACTGGTGCAAAAAATGTATGAGCAGGAATCATGTATTTAAGCAATTGACACATGCTGCAAAGCACAAACATTAAACTCTGCACAACATCACTGGGTCACTGCACGTTGAGTCTCTGTCCAGCCAATTATCACACACAGGTCAGACCTGGCAAGGAGACATAAGGTTTGGCCATGTAGGCCTCACCCGCACAAATCCCCCATACCTCAGACAATGTGATTGAGACAGATCAAGAAGTGACACCTCTCAATCAGGGTTTACAAAAATGTGCAGCAAGAATTCGCAAATGTACTCCACATCACCTCGTGAGGCTGCCAACATATATTTGTGACAAACAACCATCGACAGATAGTTGTGAATAGACACACAGGCACTGCCCAGTGTGAGTGTGCACAAGCCAAATAGGGTCTCCCTGTCCAGTCGACACATGTAGCACACTTTGGATAAATACAAATGAGGCCAGGGAACAATGCCACAGAGGCAAACATATGCTGAACACACTGAGAATGGACACAGTGTTGGATGACACACATGATTACGAGGCAAGGGTGTCTCAGGGGACTGTAGTGGGCACACTGCTCCTTGTACCTGGAATGATCTGACTGTAACATCAGCAACCGTCCTGGCACTATGCATATCTCCCACTCATGCACATCATGTCTGAGGCCACAACATTGGTCATGCATGCTGCAAGTGTGTTCATTTGAAACCTCACACTCCCATGTTGAGACTCCTCATCAGTGCCAACAAATATGGACCCCCAACAGACTGAACAGGACAGGGCACAGGCAAGGTACCAACACATGTCACAGACCACCCTCCCACATGATGCAGAAAGCAATGTGCACTTGGATCAACTGGCAGGCTAGATGACCATGTGTAATTGTGATTACACACAGACCAGGGGACACATGTCAAGCAGGGGAAGGGATGAATAAGAGCAATGGTTGACTTTGGGGAACAGAATATGCACTGCACATATAAACCCTGGCAGTGTATCCAGGCTACAGAGCACTTCCAAAAGCTGGGGACACACAACACAACAAACAGACATGTACCTACCCCCTCCTTGCTGCTGTCCCTCCTGTAACTGCCTATCCAGGTCAGGGAAGACCACCGCCAGGACACGCATCATGTGGGTGGTTAGGCATAGGCGCCCGCCGTGGGGGCGTGGAGGTGAGAGCCCCAGCTGGACCCGGGCAATCCGCCGGGTCCAGCACCGGATGTCCTGCCATCGTTTTTGGACTTGGGCTAGGCGCCGACTGCGACCCCCCGCCACTCTCACGGCCCTGACGATCTCCTTCCAGATCGCCCCCTTCTCGTAGGCAGTTACATGTGAGGATAACAAAGTGAGACAACATCACTACACCTGCTCCATGTCACAGAGACATACATTTGAACATCGATGATATGTTGAACAGGGCATAGGATGCTGCCAAGGAATAGCATCTTACTCATATAGACATTGGCCTCTGTGGAAGCCCCAATGCACTACCTGGCATTGAAAGTACACAGGTGGCAGGAGGGGTGTGACACACTCCCTGATCATGGCACACACTGTGCATCACATGCAACACCAGGCTGATGGACTGCACCTCAAAGCAGTTACATGCCCCAGGCCACTGACGTAACCTCAGCAGAGTACACAGACACACACAGGCACAGATCAATCACCTGCCATTGGCAACAGCGGATACATACCTCACTCTGCACATGTGCCACTTGCCTGTGGGGTGTCACAGGTGTTGGGCTAGCTCAGCAAGTCAGACACACAGCACGGCTTACTTCTCACATCAGATGGGTAGAGCTGTTGCCTCCTCCATGCAGCTGTGGTGCAACACTTCACATAGACACTCACCCACATGACAAGGAACCTTCACACACATCAATGTCCAGGAGGGCGTACACATCACTTGGACACTCTCACCACAGCTCCACTCAACTCATACACATCTGTGGGTACAGTCACCTGTCACACCGGGGGGACCACTGAATCACCTCAGGACAATAGCCCAAAAATGCCACCAAGGATTTGCCAGGCTGAATGTGTCATGCACTATGCAGTGAATGTCACAGTAAGCACAATGCAAGTGAGGAGTGCACACACAAAATACTACATCATGCTCTGCATGACAGACCTAAGCCTTTCCCTCCCTGAGACCCACTCTAAACCACATTGCATGTCTGTCACACCTGGACACAATGCCAGAAGTGACAGTCACAAAAAAGGTGCACAGTCAAAGGTAGTGGAGTCAGCACTCACCTGCTCCCCTGGTCTCCCATACAGGCTGGGGTACTGTGGGAGGAGGACATTCTGCAATGCCTCATTCTCCTCAAGTGTGGCTGGGCCCTCTCCACAGTCCACGACATGGTGCCAGAGGAAGCACAGACAGCAGCAGTGTGGTCAACAGGAAAGTTGTGCAGGCAAGTGCCCTCTCATGGGTTCTGGCTGACTTATATCTGTCTTGCTGCGGGATTTCATTTACAGGAGTACAGAGTGATTGGTCAGACTCATTTGCATCCTATGTTTCCTCCAATCCCTTTAAACATACACCAATGACACAAATTTGCATGGTTCAAATTTTGAGCATCATAGCAAGGCAAACACCACTTTGCAACATTGTAATTTTTGGGCCAACTGACTTTTCAAGCCCACATGATGGCCACATTGCAACTGAAATCTCTGTATCCATGACAACCAGCATGCATTTTGGGCCTAACACTTGCCCCTATGTAATTTTTGATTCAAAAAAACATGTACGGTGTGTTTCACACGTACCCGCACACGTACGGCACCACTACAATAGTGATACGGACTGTACACACGCTCTGAGAGCGTGTGTACGGTCCGTATCACTATAGTAGTGGTGCTGTAGGCGTACGCGTGTGTGTACGGTCTGTACCACGCGTACTCCTACGGCACCACTACTATAGTGATACGGACCGTACACACGACGTGTGTACGGTCCATACCATGCGTACTCCTACGGCACCACTACTATAGTGATACAGACCGTACACACGCTCTGAGAGCGTGTGTACGGTCCGTATCACTATAGTAGTGGTGCCGTAGGAGTACGCGTGTGTGTGTACGGTCCGTACCACGCATACTCCTACGGCACCACTACTATAGTGATACGGACCGTACACACGACGTGTGTACGGTCCGTACCACGCGTACTCCTACGGCACCACTACTATAGTGATACAGACCGTACACACGCTCTGAGAGCGTGTGTACGGTCTGTATCACTATAGTAGTGGTGCCGTATGCATACGCATGTGTGTACAGTCTGTACCACACGTACTCCTACGGCACCACTACTATAGTGATACGGACCGTACACATGACGTGTGTACGGTCCGTACCACGCGTACTCCTACTGCACCACTACTATAGTGATACAGACCATACACACACTCTGAGAGCGTGTGTACGGTCTGTATCACTATTGTAGTGGTGCCGTAGGAGTACGCATGGTACGGACCGTACACACACGTGTACTCCTACGGCACCACTACTATAGTGATACGGACCGTACACACGCTCTGAGAGCATGTGTACGGTGCATTTCACACGCTTACACTGGTGATAGGAGGTGCACACGTAAGGAATGGAGGTCTCCGACTCGCACAAGGTTGTACATCAAGTCATTGTCATTGCAGACTTTCATGTGCAGGGCCTAGGTGTTTCAGGCAGTGATATTGCACATGTCTCCTCATGTAGTTGCACAATTGATGTGTGATGACCTGTGTACACATGTCATGTGTGATGGGGCACTATGTGGCACACTTCCCCTTCACACTTTGCACATGTGTGCCTGTAGTACAAACGTGTCAAGCACAGCATCACTGGTATGGCACAGTCACCACCACCCGCAACTGTCCCCTGATGCCAGGGACACTTACAACTGACATTTCACGATCAGCGTGCCCCGATGTGACTATGTCATGTGTGTGTCATGTGTTCCCATGAGCTTGCCGTTGGTGTTCCGTGAACTACATCTGCTGTTGCTGCATCCAACATGTGTCTGTGTGGAGATGGGCATGGCACACATCTACGCACACCATGCCACATGTGGATTCCCACGTAATCAGGGTCTGTATGCATCGAACATGATATTTTGACATGAGGACATGTCTGCGTCGTCTCAATGTCTGTGTGTTCTGTTTTCACGTGTACCCCTTCATCGCAATGTGTGTGATCTGTACATTTGACATTCCATGTGACCTGTGCGTCTAGCTTGCCGTCAGCTGTCTGTATGAGATGACATCCTTCAAATGCAGCTATGTGGATGTATGTCACTGCCGTGATGTCTCTGGCTGTTCACTCAGACTGGCCCCCAGCTCGTTTCAGGGCATGTCATGTAGACTTGCCAATCAACGGGTGTATCTGGCTTTTCGTAGGAGTATCACCAAACTGGCATACGTGTCCTGGATGTATTGCACAGACCAGACTCTGTATTTAGCAGATGTGTAGTAGCAGTTGAGCATGTGCTCTGTTCATTGACATTGATGTTGTTATGCCCTCAATCTTCGTTATTCATTACAATTTTCTGCAGGGCACCGCCTGTCCCCCGACCAATGCCAGACTTGTGTGCCATGAGGGAAGGTGCCTGCATCCGACGTTACAGATTCACTCAACAGTTGATTGAGGACTTGACCGCCAAGGTGGCACCACACCTCCAACCGCGACACAGGTATCCTACTGCGCTGACCCCCAAGATGAAGGTGATGGCAGCCCTACATTTTTTGCCACAGGTACGTTTCAATTCACCATAGCTGATGTTGGTGGCATGTCACAGACAATGTTCATCCGTGTCCTGCGTGAGGTTTTGGCAGCCATGTTGGAGAAACTTGATGAATTCATCCATTTTCCTATTCCTGAGGAGTTGACAGGTGTCAAGGGTGATTTCTATGCCCTGGGAGGGATGCCCCATGCCATTGGGTCCATTGATGGGACACATGTGGCTTTGGTACCACCACAGGCACAGGAGGTAGCCTATTGCAACCGTAAACATTACCACTCTATAAATGCCCTTGTGGTGTGTCTTGCTAACATGCTGATTTCCCATGTCTGTGCACGTTTTCCAGGGTCAGCACACAATGCCTACATCATGGGGCGTAGCAGGGTGCCACAAATGATGCTGCGGCTGCACAATGAACGAGCATGTCTTGTTGGTGGGTATACTCTGTTTGTCCTGTGTGTTGCGGTATCTTTGGCTCTTACGGCATCTCCTGACCCACTTACTTACATGATGTTTCCATGTAGGGGACTCTGGCTATCCCAACATGCCATGGCTGATGACGCCTCTCCGCAACCCAAGATCAGCTGCAGATCACCGGCACAACAATGCACACGGGCAGACCAGGCGAGTGATTGAGAGGACGTTTGGCCTCCTGAAGAGCCGATTCCGGTGCCTTCACAAGACAGGCGGGTCCCTCCCATATGCACCGGCGAAGGTCTGCAAAATCTTCCTCGTGTGCTGCATGCTGCACAACATGGCAGTGGAGAAGGCAGTGACACTCATCCTGGAGCAGGATGAGCAGGAACATCCACCCGTGGAGGATGACGGGCATGGTCACGAGGCAAGGGAGGAGGAGGAGGAGGAGGAGGATATCCGGAGTCAGCTCATACGCAACTTCTTCTCATAATGGTGAGTCCATGGGTCTGAGTGTGCACGCTTGGAGCCTTGGGTGGCATGTGTTGCGATGTGTGTGTCCAGCTGACTGTATGCTAAGTGACTTAGATGTGTGTTCTGATGTGTCACTCGAGTGATGATGTCATTCCACACATTTTAGCTGAGACACTTTCTTTTAAATTAGCATGGGGACAACATTGTTCCTGTTTAGTAAATGACCATGTATGCGGAGAAAAATATTTTAGCTGACTTCTTGTGTGTCTGTCATTCCCAGGTTCTTGCGCAAGTTGTCTGCTCGTGTCATCGTTGTCCTCCTGCTATTCCACATGAGTATTGCAACGAGTGCTGAATCAGCGTTCCATGCATGGACATGGGGAAATGTCATTTTGGGTAAGGATTGCAGCAAGTCATTTTGGGTGTGGTACGTGTTTGAAATGTGTGGGGACTGCTTCTGTGCATGTTGTGTTACCATGCATACATGTCGACTCACCATTGGGCACATAACATGTAGCATGACTCCCATGAATTGATAGTCACCCTTCGTGACAGTCATCTGTAATGGTGTTTTGATTCTGATGAAGGCATCAATGTGTGTAAAACATCCCTCTAAAACATACAGGATGCTACGGGTGGACATAGTGTGGGACATCCCCATAACAGGCTCAATGGGGAATTGCAGCCTCTCCGTGTGCAGCAGGAGGTGTTTGGCTCATCCCCTTAACTTGTGTGCCAGTTCATTTGGATTTACAACATCCGTGTTGTGAAGGGGGTGTCCAGCATAGGTTCCACATGTTCAGTCAAATGACCTGTGAGTCTGTTCATATTGATGCATTTCCCTTAGTGTGAGCCTGAGTCATAAAGGTGTTCCTCACCCTCCAAAGTGCCTCATCTCTGTCAATGCAGGTCTCTTGCCACTTTGCATGCGTCATCTCTGGCATAGTTGTCAAAGATTGTGCATATGAGTCTATGTGTAGTTTGGCAACATGCATGCAGTTCTTCATGGCTTATAATCTCTATTGTGCATGAAGTCCATGGTTGTGTATGTATTTGGGCAGGTTGCTTCCCCCAACGGGCCGTCAACGCCTGCTGAGGGTGTGTCTCCTGTGCGCAGCTCGGCCTTCTGTTTCCTGATCCTGTGTCAGTCATCTTTGGTGATTGTTCATCCATTTTCTCTGGGTGAGCCATGAGTAACCTGACACTCCTTCCTTTACATACGCCTGTTGCAGTTGTCCTTTCTGACATCCTTGTCTTTGTGTGCTACTTTCGGCCTAGTTTCCAGTACATGCCGCCTGCTGTTGCAGCCCCTGCGGCAAGGGCCCACCAAGTTCCTGGATTCTGCAACCCACACGCCTCCAAGATGCTCCTCCCTTCCTCCCTCCACCCATTCATTAGGCTGTCATCAGCTTGTCTGGGCCACTGTTGCGGCCACGCGGTGCCAAAAGCAGGACCGTCAGTGCATGCAACGTGCATATTGCACGACCCTCATGTCCTTGCATGACCCACATCACACAACAGTCTCATGTTGCAGCCACCCTCCAAGCAATGTCCAACCGAAAATCAACCGCATGTTCTCAGGCATACCCTAAGCGCACACACGACACCTTCGCATGCTGAGTGTGCAACTCCAACTGTCTACACAGCGCTGCCCCGCCATCCAGGCCCTGTCACACCAACCAGGTCATGTCCCTCCTACTCCACACCGGCTCCATCCACCAGCACGCCATGAGACTCTGTTACCTCCTCAACACAACAGGCCCACACATCACCTTCATGACAGTGACCTGGATGAAAGCATCCTCAGCACACAACTTCTTCATTGCCATCTCAGACGGATACAAGAGCACCCGCAGGGACGGCACTAACAATCCCGGAGGATGAATTGATATCTATTCCCAAGTATGCACTCAGGATCACAAATCCGGTTTAGCACAAACCCCCTGCAAACCCTCAGAGTAACACTCATCTACAGATCTCCAGGCCTACATCCACAATTCCGCAAAGCCATCAACACGTCCATCGTCACGCACGCCCTCACATCCACAGGATACATGTGGCTGTGGGCCAGGAACTTCTGGCTGGATGAGAACCACACCAGCATCCATCATTGGCCCATCCACATTAGCATCCACGTCTCCGACGAGCAACACACTGCCACACACCCCGCTACCAATCCCCCAAAGATGCTTGATGTAAGTCAACACAGACATGCTGTGTGGGACACTGGAACCAACACCACTGCCACACCCTGCAACCTCACACACTGGATCAGCAACTGATCCAACAATCTAGCCACGTTGACGGACTTTCCTGTGACGCACATCAACTATTAAGCCACCTGGGACAAGGCAGACCTACTGGACTCATACACGTCTAGCAGGACTCTTGTGCACAGCTTGCAACACAAATAACCATCAGTGGCCTTACAACCCTGGAAAACGGCACACACAGCCATCACCATATCATCAGCGAGGACAATTGGAGATCCTTCAGATGGGGTCGAGGCCAAAAAACCGCACGACATCAAGGAGCTCATCAGCATCATGAGTGCACTGACATCAGCTCTCCATCCAAAAGACACCCCACCCTTGCAAGGCTGAGCCAATCCCTTGCAACTTTCTAACACTGCAAGCTCATGGACATACACGCAAGCCTTGGCACACAGAGGCAGATCGCACTATTATACGCGGGACCAACCACCCTCAGGTTTTGGACTTCCATCATCAGCAGATACAACACCCGGATCATGTGCAACATCCCCTTGGGATCTCCATCAGGCCCCTTCCCACACAAAATCTCAACCACATCATTCCCCATCCTTGTAGCCCACGTCCAGCACGTCATGTATGTATCATTGGAGTTAGCCACATTCCATGGTAGATAGAGGCATGCAGTGACCCAGGCCCTTCTTAGACAATGGACGGCAGGAACGCTGGCTCTCAAGGAACATCACCGTGCTTCCCTAGCCAGCAAATATCATCAGGAAGACAGTCAACGAGCAACTGACAAACTTCCTCCACGCAAAGAGCTCCAGGCAACCTGCACAAGACCGTCTTGCACAGTAATCACCCCACTGCAACCGTCATCATTGCCACCAACACCGACAACTTTGCCCTGATCAACAATGGTGAGGCCACCCCCCTTGACCTCTCCACAGCATTATGCACGATGTGGTCACACACTGTCAGCTCACACATCTCCAACACTGGTATCCAGGGGATGGACCTGGATGAAATCACCAAGTAGCTCACCAGCAAGGCCATGGGAGTGGGACTCAAGCCTTCAGCATGTAGTACAGTGGCGTCATCTGGCACATGGCCCAGGGCTCATCTCTCAGCGTGTCAATCTTCAATGTGTCCAGGACCCCCCTCTCCACCATCACATGCGCACACAACCTCATCATCATCTTGTATGCCATTGACAGCCAGCTGCTCCTCACCCTCACCAAAGACACAGCCATTGCCAGTTCCAACCTTCAAGAAGGCATGAGGTCCGTTGATGAATGGCTGAACATCAGCCACCTGAGGCTGGACTTGTACAGGACTGAGGTAATCATCTGAGGCCTGTCCCCTTACAGCTGGGTCAACTCCTTGTGTCCCACCCGCCAGGGCACTGCACCAGCACCCAGTGGCCACGCACGCAAGATGGTGTGCATCATGGACTCGTCGCTCACAATTGCTATGCAACTCACCAGCATCTGTACCTCATGCTGCAACACCCTCCGCATGATGCACATGATCCACAGATAGATTCACTCCAAGGCAAGACAGACCGTCCCCCAGGTCCATGACACCAGCTGTGTCAACTACAGCCCCGCCCTCTACAGAGCAAGTACTGCCAAACTCCCGGAAAACTTGTCCACATCCAGGGTGCATCTGCACACCTCAGCTTTAACATCCCGCGCCCCACCCACATCACCGTCCACCTGAGATAGCTGCAATGGATCACTGTCTGCTGCAGGATGACCTTCACACTCCTCACCCACACTCAGGAGGCAGTCCACAACCCCAGACCCCAAACCAACCTTGAACGTCTGTCATCCAAGACCCCGTTGGGCCAACTCCGTGCATCCAACGTTGCCCTGGCCACCATTCTTCACATCCACCGAACTCCAGCATGCAGGACATAGTTCTCCCACCTGGCCAAACATTCCTGGGACTCCCTCCCCAGGAACCTCGACATGGGCCATGACCTCTACGCCTTAATGATACTCTTCCAAATTGGTCTGTCCGTACAGTATTGCAAGCCCCCCCTCAGCAGCTTGAGGCCATCACGGGTGAGTATTGTGCTCCATGTCTGTATTGGATGATACATTGTGACCCATGTGTGTCCTGTACCCGACTCAGATCCCAGGGTATGGATGGCTGGAGTTAGTTCAACACTCAGGCATAGTTTGACATTTCCCCACACGTATGTTGTGGACTCATGCAAAATGACTGCAACATCTAATTAAAGAAATGTAGTTTTATTCTCGGTGGGGGCGTGTTTTGTGGGAAAAAATAGGTGCTATACAGTGTGCCTAGAATCCAAAGTTCACAGGGGGAGATGGGATCCTTGGCATTTGAAGTCATCAGAGTCCAGACCACAGTGTTTGTCATCATTGGTCAGACTGACCAGCAAGTCCATGTGGCAGAGAATGTCAGTGAATGAGGTGCTGCTGTTGCGCATGAAGGCCAGGTGCCAGGCCAGGTGACCTGGGAGATGTGGATGGTCCGCTGCCTCTCACAGTCTTTTTCGTGGACGACCCACCTTCCTCGCGGGACCCTCAGATGCAGACCTTGACGATGTTTGGGACGCTCCGTCGGATGAATCCTCCTCCTCCTCCCTCCCTGTGGCTGGTGGTGGTCTTCGCCTGGTGGCACAGGGAGGGTTGGCCATGTTGTCGGCGATCCGACGGAGTGAATGGCTTATGTCCGTTTGCACCGCCAGGAGCTCAGCCAGTCTTGCCTCATCCGTCCTTGGTGTTCTTGTTGACTGGAGTGTTGCTCGGCCTGCTGGTTCTTAATCTCTGTGAGGGTCTCCACTACCTGGCTGATGGCCCTGGTGTTACGCCGGTATGCGTCCATGATGTTGCGTATGTGTGGCATACCGGTCCCTTCAGCTGGCTGGTCAGGTTCTCGCCTCCGCCTGCCTCCACTCCCACCACCCCTGCCCACACAAGCCTGGCCTGCCGTTGTGGGCACATCGGGTCTACGGGACCCCTGAGGGATGGCAGTTGCGGGGTTGTCTGCCTCCTCCTGGATGCCCGGCGAACCTTGTCCCTCCAGGTCAGACTGGTTCAGTTGTGGGCAGGGCTCCTGGGTGTCTCCTGGGATGTGGCAGGAATGGGGGTGGTGGTTGGCACAGATGTACCTGAAGCAGGTGCTGCAGGGGCTTGGACACCAGAGGGTCCAGGTGGGTTGGGGTCATCCGCGGAGTGTTGAGAGGCGTCGCTGCCGGTGGGATCAGGTTCCACCCGAGCCTGGGACTGTGATTCTTCCCCACCATTGTTGGGGGGAGATCCATGACATTGCCCTGTGTGTGAGAGAGAGACAATGTTAATGCTGTTTCATGCAACATCCATGTTTCATACATATTCAAGTTGGCACAGTTCCTCCAGGTAGTTGTATGTGCCTAGCATTTCCCTCAATGTTCACTTGTGGATGGGTATGTTGCGGGGGACAGATTGATATGTTCTCCTGAGTGTTTGACATATAGATTTTTTTGCTTGGATGCTTCTTTGGCTATGGATTGATCTTGTTGTGTCACATGTCCATTGTGAGAGTGAGTAAATCCATTGCCTGCCCCGGGGGTGTGTGCTTGTGTAAGGGGTGTGTGTGACAGGGCCTGCTGGTGGGTGTAGTGTGATTTGGCATTGGGTCTCCCAGGTGATGTATCTGTCCCCTCATGGAGCATGCTGCCATGACAGTGAGTGTGAGTTCCTGTCCTAGATATCTGAGCTTGTGGTGTTGGTGTTTGAGTTTACAGTGGTCACAGGAGAGCCTTGTGCTGCCTACAGCAGGGCCAAGTGTCAGCTACCTTGTCAGTACTTTGCCAGTCCCTGTGCATTGAGCATGGTGCATGGGTATGTACCTGGGCCATATGGGCTGAGGGCAATGGTGTCTGATTCTGAGTTGAACAATGTGTTTTGTGAGCCCCACCCTCCCAGCATCCCGGACATCCAGTCTTGGGTTTGTGGTTCGTGTAGGCTGGGACATGGCATGGCCTTGCTTTGTTTTTGAGTGTGGTTGTGTCCGGTGAGGGCTTGGGGGTAGTTGCGTGCATTTGGTGTAGTTGGGGTGTGGATGCCATTACCCCCATGTTACGTAAGTGGTTTGTGTACTCACCAGGCTCTGCAACTCCTTTGACTCCGTGTACTCCCACCGGCGGAAGCAGGGCCATCACCTTCTCCTCCCAGGGATGGTAATGTACCGGTCTGCAGGGCAGCCCACCTCCAGTGATGTTGCTCTGGGCGTAGTCCTCGTTCATTTTGCGCTTGACTGCCCTCCACAGATCGTACCACTTGGCTTGGCATTCATTCCTGGTCCTTCTGATGGGCGCAACAGCATTCACCCTATCGACGATTCTCTGCCACAGGCGTGATTTTTCGGCTATGCTGGTCTGTCTGACCAATGTTCCAAAGAGCTGTGACTCGACTCTGATGACTTAGTTGACAAGGATGTCCAGCTCCTCCCTTGTGAACTTTGGATTCTTGTCTGTGGGCATGGTGTAGGGTGAGGGTGTGGATGGTTGTAGGTGTGTGGGTGTGAATGTGAAGGTGTGTGTGGGAATGTGAAGAGGGGGTATGTGTGAAGGAGTGTGTGTGAAGGTGTATATGTTAAGGTGTATGGGTGCAGTTGTTGGGGTATGCTCTGTAGCTGCAGTGAGTCTGTTGCAAAGGCTCATGGTTTGTGTGTGTGGGCCCTTTTTATTGGTCCATTTGTGGGTGTGCCTGAGTTTGAAATTTTTGTGGGTGTGTTATAAGAGGTGGTTGTGAGTTTGGGCCTCTGTTTGCCTGTTTGGATGTGCCAGGTCAGTCATTTTGATGTATTTTCTACTGTAGACGTGTTTTGTGGTGTTGTGCGAGTCGAATTGACCCTCCTTGTGCTGTTTTACAGTGTCCTGGTTCAGTACGAGTCGTTTTCGCGTATGTAAGGTGCATATATACGCGATGTTGTTGTACCGTGCTCGCATATGCAATGTTGTTGTAAGGTCCATACATACGTGATGGTGGGGGACGGTGCTGGGGTACGGTGCGTCCAAGTACGGGGCTGGGGTACGGTGTGTCCAATTACGGGGCTGGGGTATGGTGCTGGGGTACAGTGCATACAAGTACGGGGCTGGGGTACGGTGCTGGGGTACGGTGCGTACAAGTACGGGGCTGGGGTACGGTGCTGGGGTACGGTGCGTACAAGTACGGGGCTGGGGTACGGTGCTGGGGTACGGTGCATCAAAGTACGGGGCTGGGGTACGGTGCGTACAAGTATGGGGCTGGGGTACGGTGCTGGGGTACGGTGCATCCAAGTACGGGGCTGGGGTACGGTGCTGGGATACGGTGCGTACAAGTACGGGGCTGGGGTATGGTGCGTACAAGTACGGGGCTGGGGTACGGTGCTGGTGTACGGTGCGTCCAAGTGCGGGGCTGGGGTACGGTACTGGGGTACGGTGCGCACAAGTACGGGGTTGGGGTACGGTGCGTACAAGTATGGGGCTGGGGTACGGTGCTGGGGTACGGTGCGTACAAGTACGGGGCTTGGGTACGGTGCTGGGGTACGGTGCGTCCAAGTACGGGGCTGGGGTACGGTCCTGGGATACGGTGCGTCCAAGTACGGGGCTGGGGTACGGTGCTGGGGTATGATGCGTACAAGTACGGGCCTGGGGTACGGTCCTGGGGTACGGTGCATCCAAGTACGGGGCTGGGGTACGGTGCTGGGGTACGGTGCGTACAAGTACGGGGCTGGGGTATGGTGCTGGAGTACGGTGCGTACAAGTACGGGGCTGAGGTATGGTGCTGGGGTACGGTGCGTCCAAGTACAGGGCTGGGGTACGGTGCTGGGGTACGGTGCGTCCAAGTACAGGGCTGGGGTACGGTGCGTACAAGTATGGGCCTGGGGTACGGTGCTGGGGTACGGTGCGTACAAGTACGGGGCTGGGGTACGGTGCTGGGGTACGGTGCGTACAAGTATGGGGCTGGGGTATGGTGCGTAGAAGTGCGGGGCTGGGGTACGGTGCGTACAAGTACGGGGCAGGGGTACGGTGCTGGGGTACGGTGCGTACAAGTACGGGGCTGGGGTACGGTGTGTACAAGTACGGGGCTTGGGTACGGTGCTGGGGTACGGTGCGTCCAAGTACGGGGCTGGGGTACGGTGCTGGGGTATGGTGCGTCCAAGTACGGTGCTGGGGTACGGTGCGTACACGTACGGGCCTGGGGTACGGTGCTGGGGTACGGTGCGTCCAAGTACGGGGCTGGGGTACGGTGCTGGGGTACGGTGTGTACAAGTACGGGGCTGGGGTACGGTGCTGGGGTACGGTGCGTACAAGTACAGGGCTGGGGTACGGGGCTGGGGTACGGTGCTGGGGTACGGTGCATCCAAGTACAGGGCTGGGGTACGGTGCGTCCAAGTACGGGGCTGGGGTACGGTGCGTACAAGTACGGGCCTGAGGTACGGTGCTGGGGTACGGTGCGTACAAGTACGGGGCTGGGGTATGGTGCTGGGGTACGGTGCGTACAAGTACAGAGCTGGGGTACGTTGCGGACATGGGGGGGTACGGTGCTGACATACGGGGGGTACGGTGCTGACATACGGGGTACGTGCGGACATACGCGGGGGGAGGGGGGGCTGTACGACTCGTATCCCGGGCACAAGTTTACCCGGGATACGAGTGGTACAGAGTTCGCTCCGTACGGGACGTTTTACATATGCTTGTGTATTCGGAAGGGCGGTACGGATCGTACTTGTGCGCTCGGACTTCAGTTTTACGATTTGCACTTCATACTATCCGGGTACGTCTCGTAGACCTTTTCCCGAAGCGATTTGTATGTATTTTTCACGTACGAATCGTACTTTACCGGTGGGACGGGACTTGTACGATTCGTACGTAAAAATATACAGATACGAGTCGTACGGGAATTTTTTTTACCCGATCGGAATCGGCACCAAAATATGAAATATATTTATATATATATATATATATATATATATATATATATATATATATATATATATATATATATATAATCTACTGGCGGTCGCCAGTAGATAGTTATAGTTAGGACCGTGTTTCCATAGGAAATCCGCAACATTCTATTTGGAAAGCGGGGGCTGAGAAAAAAGGGGGGTCCCAAAACGCGTTTTCCCCATGTAATTTTCCATAGGGACCTTTAGTCAAAGGTACAGAATTACTTGAAATTTGGCAGAGAGGCAGTCCTCAGGTCAGGGAAGTGCCTTTTGCAGGTCTGGTGTCAATCTGTTCAGTAGTTCCTGAGAAAATCAAAAGTAAAATCATATATATATGTGGGCGGAGCCTAACCACACATCTCATCCTGAGATCTGATTGGCTGTCAGCACTTCATCCAAGAAGTGTTGGCAGCCATCTTGGGGCCAATATACATGATAGCACCTCATTAAAAAGCATTGCAGTTAATAGAAGGTTTTAAGACTTTAGTTACATTATAAATCATTTGTTGATGGTACCATACTCATTTTAGGAATTGTGGTATGTTCTAAGGTGATTTCACCATGTGAAAAAGCCTTCTGCTGGGATATCATGATTGAGAGAAAAATATTTTCTCATGCTTTTCCCACAGAGGTTTGGAAGGTGATCTATAAGCTAAACTGAGAGCTTATTTTCTGTAAATTCACATTATCTTTCTCAGTCATGTGAGAATGAAATCTGACATTCTCAGTAAAACATGTACATCCAACAAGGGCAGAGACTGTCAGTTGATTCCTTTGTGTTCTACTGCAGCTTCCCAGAGTGTTCCAAAGAACAACTAGAGCGCTAACAGTCCTACTTATGATAAACATATGGCACACCTGAAGCCATATTGCTTGGATTAAAGCGGTAACTCTTAAAACATTTAATTTAAAAAGGAACAAAATGAGGGGGTTCATTTTTCCATAAAAAGTATGATTAGTGCTGCAGAAAGAAAAATTAGGGCACATTTTGAGTGACTTCTCAAATCCTCTTCTATTTCATAAAAAAATTCTGACATGCAGACTGAAACATGCACTTTCAATACCAGCAGCAGTTTTCCCTGGTGAGCAGTAGCTTTACTACAGTGATCTAATGAGCAAAAAGAGTGCTAACATTCTGAATTTATGGCACATGTGTGACACATCTGAATGCCTTCTTGATGGAATCAAAGTAAAAAACTGAAAGTATTTCCTACTGAGGAGACTGCAGTAAATGAGGAAATTAGGAAACTTCATAACAAATAAGTCTCCCAAGATGGCCACCAGAGACAAAAGAGCCCAAATGTAGCCCAAATATCACCCAGATGTAGCCCAAGTATAGCCCAATGACAGAATGTCCCAGAGTGTTCCTAAAAACAACTAGAGCGCTTACTGTCTCCATTATGACAAAAGTATGGCACACCTGAAGCCATCTTGATTGGAATAAACTGGTAACACTTAAAACATTTAATTTAAAAAGGAACACAATGAGGGGGTTCATTTTGCCATAGAAATTATGATTGATGCTGAAGAAAGAAAATAAGGGCACATTTTGAGTGACTTCTCAAATCCTCTTCTATTTCATTAAAAAATTCTGACATGCAGACTGAAACATGCACTTTTAATACCAGGAGCAGACTTCCATGGTGAACAGTAGTTTTACTACAGTGATCTAATGAGCAACTAGAGTGCTAACATTCAGAATTTATGGCAAATGTGTGACATATCTGAATACCTTCATGATGGAATCAAAGTAAAAAACTGAAAGCATTTCCTACTGAGGAGACTGCAGTACATGAGGAAATTAGGAAACTTCATAACAAATAAATCTCCCAAGATGGCCACCGGAGACAAAAGAGCCCAAATGTAGCCCAAAATCACCCAAATGTAGCCCAAATATAGCCCAATGACAGAAGTGTGCAAAACACTTATTATTTTGTGTTTTTGCAGTGTTATATAGTGCAGACTTGTCAGGTATTGGAGTGCTTTACATGAGCATTGGTTACATCACACAAGAACAAATTCATTTTGGTTGTAGACATGGGGAGACTAAGTGATTTGACCAGAATCACAGAATGTCGAGCTGAAGCAGAAACTCCAACCTGGTTCCCCAGTTGCAAAGTCTGCAGTTCTGGAAGTAACACCACATCCTCTCCCCTAAGTTCAACATTTAATCAAGTGGTCAACTGGATAAAAAAACATAAAGATAACAATTAATTTAAAAGTGCTTTGTCGCTATTTGAAAACTCAGAAAATATGTCCTTATTTTAGTCTTTTAGAGCACTAACCATAATTTTGATGCCAATAAGACCCTCTCATATATGTAATTTCTAAAGGAAATGCTCTAGGTATTACAGTTTTGATTACATCAAGATGACGTCAGGCGTTCCACACTTTTGTAATAAATATAGAATGTTAGCAATCTAGTTGTTCATTAGGATACTGTTGAGAGGCAGAGGCCAGGGGCACGGACTCTGAAAATTGAAGGCAGGTAGGAGGGTGCAAAGGCAACAATTTAACCACACTGAGCAGGCAGGAAGGGCCGTGGAAGCACAACAGACTATGGAGGGCAGTGGAAAGGGGGGCAGGGGCAACAAACCAACAATACAGGACTTGCAAGAGAGGCTGTGGCAATGTAATAGACCATTGTGGGCAGGCAGAAGGAAGAGGCAATGGTAGTACAACCATACATTCCAACAGACCCGATTCAGCCAGGAAACGTCCAATGTTTTTAAGCTCAAATGGGCTTTATTTGATCTGTCTCCTGTCTACAATCTCCTCTTTTTCAATGTAACTCAAAGGGGAAAATCAATACCCCAGTTTTTTTTCAAAATCTCCCTCTTACCAAGTTCAAAATGTTCGCAAGTATGGTACATTGGATCATGGAAGGAAATGGGGTAGGGACATGGACTTGGATAACAGAGGACAGGAGGGACATGGAGAGGTGCACCAAACTGACCCTGCAGGGCAGGCATCAGGGTTTGCAGCAGCACAATACACCACACAGGGCATGTGGGACGGGAGTCTAGCACAACAATCCATAGAAAGCAAGAGGGAGGGGACAGGACCATGCACATGGACAACAGAGAACAGAGGGGCAAGAGGCAATGGTAGCTAGCTGACCATAATGGACAGACAGGAGAGAAAGCTGCAGCATAACAGACCATAAAGGGCAGGAGGGACGGATCAGGGGCATTACAATGGAACAGACAAGCCAGGAGGGAGGGAGTAGGGGTCTGCACATGTAGGGCTGGGGGCAAGGGGGCAGGGCAGGAGCAGCAAGATAGCCATGGAGGTCAGGCAGGATGGGCACTGGAAGCAAGACACACCATGAAGAGCAACACTGAGACTGTGATGGCATACACACAGACCATGGAGGGAAGGTGGGAGGGGGTCAGGGGCAGCTAACTGACCACACAGGGAAGGTGGGAGGGGCCATGGCAGCACAGAAGACCATGCATGGCAAGTGGTTGGGTTAGTGGCAGCACAATAGCTATGATCGGCAAGAAGGAGGGTGCAGGGGCATGCACAAAGGACGATGGAGGATAGAAGGGAGGGTCAGGACCTGTGCACAGACAAGAAAGTTCATGGGAAGGGGCCTCACAACAGACCGCACGGGGCAGGCAGGAGGAGCAGTTGCAGCACAACAGACCAGGGAAGGCAGAAGGGTGTGGCAGTACAATGGACCATGTAGGACAGGAGGAAGAGGATAGGGGCATGGCATGTGGACAGGCAGGGTGGACATGGCAGGGACAGGTTACAGTCATCTGACAATGCTAGGCAGGTGGGAGGGGAGTGGCAGCTCAACAGAAGACTCAGAGTAGATAGGAGTGGCAGGTCCATGGAACATGGTGGGCAAAAAGGATGGAGCAGGGGCATGCACAAAGACATCGGAGGGCAGGGGGAAGGAGAATAGGGGCAGCAAGCTAAGCACAGAGTTTAAGCAATGATGGGGCATAGAATTGGGCAATGGAGGGCAGGAGGAGTGGACTCGTACATCATACTAAATTGAGGGCAGTGGCAGCACATCAGACCATGCATGGCAGGAGGGAGGAGGCTAGTCCATGGATTCACACAACAGAGGATAGGGAGGAGGGGGATGGGGCAGCAAGCTAACTGTTCAGAGAAGGCGGGTATTAGGAACTTTATTGTTTTTAAAACGTGTGTCTGTGCGAACTACTTAAAATATGAACAAGTATGCAGCATAATCTCACTTTTATTCAGGAAGAAGAGGACGTTTGTGACTGTGACTCCGGGCTCACTTGGCAGAAACACCCCCTGACCCTCCACCCCCTATCGCAAAATGTAATGCCCGTGAAAAGGGTAGGTGAACACAGTGTTATATAGAACATAGTCCTGAGAGCACGATTGAAAATGAAAACTAGATATAGTGTATGGTATAAACTATGCACCAAAAAGTGTGATATAAGATGAACCGGGCGTGAAATATAATATGCAATACATTGTGCGCAATTACAGATTCATTGGAGAGCGTGAGATAGCACAGGCACTAGCGCGTGCTATGCGATATGCGCCTTGGAGTGTAATATGCACAGGGCAGTGTTGTGTAACCTAACTAGTCTCTAAAGTTGTAATATAAAATATGTGCTGGGGAGTGTAACGTTGCATATGCACTGTGACAAAGATATGGATCCCAGATTGTAATATGTATGGCATAGCACTGTGCGTTATAACATAGGCATCGAGGAAGGCACGTTCGATGGGGCAATATAACCTGTGCGAAGACAAGTGTGGCATGACATATTCACGGGGTGGTGTTACAGTGCACATGGGCTAGAGAGTGTCATAGCATATGCACTAGCTAGTGGAATACAACACAGAGGTGTGTGGCACTCAGCAGGCAGTGGTGGGTGTATCACAGCATTGGGCTCTGCCAGGAGCGCGCTTTGACTCTCAAGTGATGTTCGTTCCCTTTCCAGAGAGTAAAATAAAAAGTATTACACCTCCGGCAGTGGATGTGTGTCTTATTAACCGTGAGGGGTGTTTCTTGCATAGTTTTGGTCGAATTTTTGTCGAATCCCCTTTGAATGGCTTGGTGTGCATGTGTATTAAATGTGCCCGTCAATAGCTACCCATGTTTGTATAAATAAACGACAAGGGTGTCTACCGGGATTAGACACGGTAGGGCATCAGACATGTCAGAGCTTCACTAGTCGTGTAAATACATTCCACGTGGATTCATTGTATGCATAGTCGCCTTTTAATGAATATCACGCAAATCGTCATGGTGATAGGTACGTACGGTTTGTCCAGCATGTCCTAGGGGTGTGTATAAATATATATTTTTTAAAAATAAAAAAAACAGTGGCCGGCCCTGGGGATTGGGGTCAAAAAAATATAATTAGGAGACAGGCCCTGGGGCATGGGGTCATCAGGGCCAATAAATTAGAATAAGAAGGGGAACCACACAGCCCCCCTTCTTAAAAAATTAAAATAAATATAAGACTGGAATCGTGCCGGAGGCCATGCCCCCTCCTTGCAGCACTCTGCAAACGCGCCCCCTGGCGAATTGTAAGTTGGGGAATTAATTCCTCTTCAATACTGAGGGTTCCTGAGGGCCAACTAGCCCAACAGGCATCTCCAGTATGCGCCAGGGAGCTGCGCTGCAGACAGGTGTTCTGAGGCCAAGCCCCTTTTTACACCTCTCTGCAACGCAGCTCTGTGGCGCTTACTGGAGGTACCTAGTGGTCTAGTTTGACCCTACGGACCCTTAGGATTCAAGGGGACTTAATCTCTCAACTTAGAACAGCCACAGGGCGCGTTTACACAGTGGTGAAGGGAGGGGACGGGGCCTGAGGTGACGTGTGCAAACACGCACTATGGCACGTTTTAAATTGGGGATATAATTTCCCTTCAATACTGAGGGCCCCTGGGGGCTAACTAGCCCACCAAGTGCTTCCAGTAAGCGCCACTGAGCTGCATTGCAGAGAGGTGGTCCAGGCCGTGCCACTTTTTACACCTCTCTGCAACGCAGCTCTGTGGCACTTACTGGAGGTACCTAGTGGGCTAGTTGGACCCTAGGGACCCTCAGGATTCAAATGAACTTAATCTCCCAACTAAAAACGGACACAGGGCGTGTTTACACAGTGGTGAAGGGAGGGGACGGGGCCTGAGTGAACGTGTGTAAAAACGCCCTGTGGCCTGTTTTAAGAGGTAGTTTTAATCCCCCTGCCCTATTATATACTAGGGGCTTACAGAGGAGGTCATGCTAATCACAGGGGCACCCCAACGCATAATGTTACCTGGTGTATGTAGGTGTTTTCACTGTATTCTAAGTGTCTTTTAACATAGCATTGGCTCTAGGACTGGTTAGTCAGACTCAGTTACCACCAGTATCCGTCTGAAAAAGTTGAGGGTACAGGATGATTTTGCAACAAGGCTTCTTTCTGCTCTTCCTTTTGTTCTTTCTGCACGTTATCCTTCTTCCTGCACTTTTCTTCGTCTTTGAGGACTTCTGTTGCTTCTTTCTGCACTTCTTTTTTTTCTTTCTGTGCATTTTTTCTTCTTTCTTCACATGTCCTATCTCTGTAGGCATAGTTAGAAATTAGCATTTAAAAAACCTTTGAAATTCGCAGAAAAAAACATAGGTTTCAGGCACGTTATAGTTAGGAATTAGCATTTAAAAAACCTCAGAAATTCACTGAAAAAACCATAGGTTTCAGGGGTGTTATAGTTAGCTGGACTTTTCACTTGTACAAAACCATTGAAATTCCCCCGTTATAGTTAGTTCAGCTAACTATAACTCGCGCGCCCGCAATGCACTGCTGATGACGTCACATATTACATCACTCATGACATGGTCAGTGACATCACTCATGACATCACTGATGACATCTAAAATGACATCACTGATGACATCACTGATGACATCATCCTTGTGATAGAGTGGCAGACCTCCTCTCACCGTAATATAACCTTTGATACACACATTCAAAAATAGAGACTAAAATTTTCAAAACAACGGACATACCAATACCAGTTACAACAACCTCTTCAGTAATTCTAAGATCCACATACACATCCACTCATTCACCAACAGTCCTATACAGTCACTCATACATGTACTCACTCATCATATGTACTCATACACCTATACATCCCGTTACACAATGCCACTCATCCATAGAGTTACTCACACACATAGTCACTCATGCTAATAAAGAATCAAACATACATTTACTTGCATATACAGTTATACACACACCACCACACTTACTTCTACGGAAACTTACACATACTTAGGTGCCGATCACAATCCGGTAAAAACCGGGTACGAACCGTCGGACGGAGCATATTCTCCGTCCGACGCGTACCCGGTCGTCAAAATATACAAACATGGAATTACGATTCGCACGGGTACACCATTACCGTACGAATCGTAAAAAAGACCGACCGAACAAAAAACACCTACCAATGCGATCCGGGAAAGCGCCGACCTGACGTCGGGACGCACGCAGCCAGCCATTCACGACCCAGGAATCACGATTCGCACCGACGTCACCCCGCACGGTGAATATTTTGCGGCAGCCAAAAACTGCCGGGAAATCAGGACGACGCGAACAAGGACCACCAGTACGCGACGGACAGACGACGACGCGAACAAGGAGGACCAGTACGTGACGGACAGACATGGACCCGAACCTACGAGTCATCCCTGCCCTCATAGCAGTCCACCTCCTCTACAGGTTACGACGCAGACGCCGCAGAAGGTCAGAATAACTAAGGGAGGGGGGAAAGTGGGGTGGGGTGGGGGTGGCACTACCAGGGCAGGCCACAAAACAACCACTTGAGTGACACACTACACATGGCCTGGACATACCTGACTCCCATGCCCTGGTCACCACGAGGGGGTGGGGGCGTGTCCTGATAATCCAGCGACCGCCACAACGGAAGTCCGTCACCACGCGAACCGGCAACACAACCAGACAGGTACGTCCCGTACCCACGCCTGAAAAGCGTGGGTACGAGTCGGACCACGCCCACACACGTCACCCCAACAATGGCGGGACGGATCGCACCCACGTGGCAAAGGCCTGGGTACGGGCCGCAAAAACATCACATAGCGTGGGGACGGATATGTACGGACCCTACCCCCACCCCGTATGCAAGGAGCGTACCCCCCACCCCAACAGTGAAAGTACGACCCGTACCCCCACCCGCGTATGCAAGGAGCGTACCCCCCTGCCCAACAGTGTAAGTACGACCCGTACCCCCACCCACGAATGCATGGAGCGTACCCCCCATGCCAACAGTGTAAGTACGACTCGAACCCCCACCCACGAATGCAAGGAGCGTACCCCCCTGCCCAACAGTGTAAGTACGACCCGTACCCCCACCCGCGAATGCAAGGAGCGTACCCCCCTGCCCAACAGTGTAAGTACGACCCGTACCCACACCCGCGGACGTACGGAGCGTACCCCCAGCCCAACAGTGTAAGTACGACCCGTACCCCCACCCGCGGACGTACGGAGCGTACCCCCAGCCCAACAGTGTAAGTACGACCCGTACCCCCACCCGCGGACGTACGGAGCGTACCCCCAGCCCAACAGTGTAAGTACGACCCGTACCCCCACCCGCGGACGTACGGAGCGTACCCCCAGCCCAACAGTGTAAGTACGACCCGTACCCCCACCCGCGGACGTACGGAGCGTACCCCCAGCCCAACAGTGTAAGTACGACCCGTACCCCCACCCGCGGACGTACGGAGCGTACCCCCAGCCCAACAGAGTAAGTACGACCCGTACCCCCACCCGCGGACGTACGGAGCGTACCCCCAGCCCAACAGTGTAAGTACGACCCGTACCCCCACCCGCGGACGTACGGAGCGTACCCCCAGCCCAACAGTGTAAGTACGACCCGTACCCCCACCCGCGGACGTACGGAGCGTACCCCCAGCCCAACAGTGTAAGTACGACCCGTACCCCCACCCGCGAATGCAAGGAGCGTACCCCCCTGCCCAACAGTGTAAGTACGACCCGTACCCCCACCCGCGTATGCATGGAGCGTACCCCCCATGCCAACAGTGTAAGTACGACTCGAACCCCCACCCACGAATGCAAGGAGCGTACCCCCCTGCCCAACAGTGTAAGTACGACCCGTACCCACACCCGCGGACGTACGGAGCGTACCCCCACCACACCAGTGTCAGTAGACTCGTACCCTCACCTCTAATGCAGTGTGCGTAACCCCACCGTGTATGTGCCAAGCGCACATATCCAGAAATCGGAGGTGTGTGTGCAGAGTCCACCCAGCAGTGCCCTGAGACAGGAGTGGTGGGTGTGGAGTCCTCCCAGCAGTGCCCTGAGACAGGAGGGGTGGGTGCCCATCACTCCCAGCAGTGCCCAGAGACAGGAGGGGTGTGTGCAGAGTCCTCCCAGCAGTGCCCTGAGACAGGAGGGGTGGGTGCAGAGTCCTCCCAGCAGTGCCCTGAGACAGGAGGGGTGGGTGCCCATCACTCCCAGCAGTGCCCAGAGACAGGAGGGGTGGGTGCAGAGTCCTCCCAGCAGTGCCCAGACACAGGAGGGGTGGGTGTGGAGTCCTCCCAGCAGTGCCCTGAGACAGGAGGGGTGGGTGCAGAGTCCTCCCAGCAGTGCCCTGACACAGGAGGGGTGGGTGCAGAGTCCTCCCAGCAGTGCCCAGACACAGGAGGGGTGGGTGTGGAGTCCTCCCAGCAGTGCCCTGAGACAGGAGGGGTGGGTGTGGAGTCCTCCCAGCAGTGCCC
Source organism: Triturus cristatus (assembly GCF_964204655.1). NCBI lineage: Eukaryota > Metazoa > Chordata > Amphibia > Caudata > Salamandridae > Triturus > Triturus cristatus. Next base: position 751,586,234 of record NC_140579.1, read on the forward strand.
TGAGACAGGAGGGGTGGGTGCAGAGTCCTCCCAGCAGTGCCCTGACACAGGAGGGGTGGGTAAAGAGTCCTCCCAGCAGTGCCCAGACACAGGAGGGGTGGGTGTGGAGTCCTCCCAGCAGTGCCCTGAGACAGGAGGGGTGGGTGTGGAGTCCTCCCAGCAGTGCCCTGACACAGGAGGGGTGGGTGCAGAGTCCTCCCAGCAGTGCCCAGACACAGGAGGGGTGGGTGTGGAGTCCTCCCAGCAGTGCCCTGAGACAGGAGGGGTGGGTGTGGAGTCCTCCCAGCAGTGCCCTGACACAGGAGGGGTGGGTGCAGAGTCCTCCCAGCAGTGCCCTGACACAGGAGGGGTGGGTGCAGAGTCCTCCCAGCAGTGCCCTGACACAGGAGGGGTGGGTGCAGAGTCCTCCCAGCAGTGCCCAGACACAGGAGGGGTGGGTGTGGAGTCCTCCCAGCAGTGCCCTGAGACAGGAGGGGTGGGTGCAGAGTCCTCCCAGCAGTGCCCTGAGACTGGAGGGGTGTAACACATGTGTGTGAGGCCAGAATTATCCACATGCATACTGGCTACAAGGGAACATGTCCCCATGAACTCATGTCAACAGACTCCACACACAAGTACAGTGATCACCAAGGATGCCACGATTGTCGCAGGTGGAGACATGGCCCTGCATGCATGGCCAAAGTAGAAGGGCTCCGTCACACACACAGCTCATGTAGACACAGCTCTGCGCTAAACATTGGGAACACCCTGCAGGGAAGAAAGCTGGGTACACAGAGGAAGGAATACACCCTTGGACAAGTGCACCATGCAGTAACTGCCTACATGAACAAAGAAAGTTAGCCAACACCTTGTGATGGCACACAGATCACAGGGTCCCACCAATGAGCAGTACACTACTACATATCCCACACACCCAAACCCTTACACACCACCCAAAACAATGTAGCAGCCCCACCAACACCAATACCAGCATAGCAGTAGTGTGATAATGAAAACAAAATTAAGCTTTATTCTGCAGGAGCACAATGTCCGTGGATCGCAGGCAGTTCAATCTTCACAAAGCCCATAGGGCAGTCAATGATTCTCAGCTGGATGGGGGACACAGTGGGATGCGTGTCCCCTACCTTGCCTGCACAGTCAAATGGCATCGTCTTCCACACTGGTGAGGGCATCAGGGGGGGGGGGAGCAACAGGCACCGCAGGGACATCAGGGCAAAGGGGCGGCGTTGTGGGTGCAGGGATGGAGGAGTCCACCACAGGGGGTGGGTCAGTGCCAAAGGCGGAGGCCAGGATGGCACTACACACCTTTGCAAGGTCATCCAGGGAGTCCCCTGCACCCGAAGGGACCTCAGGCCCCAAGGAGGGGGGGGGGTCAGAGGGATGGGTCGCAGCGCCACCGGGGGAGGGTGGAGACAGGGGGGGAGACTCAACCACCCTGACCGGGGACCTCCGTGACCGCTTGCGTGGTGGTGTAACTGTGGGGCTCAGGGACAGAGCGGCCATGAAGGAGTCCTTGGGGGAGATGTGGCCAGGAGAGCTGAGGGGAGGGGATTTGGAGGGAGTGGACTGGGTGGAATGCGGACTCCCACTATGGCTGCGTGTCACACGTTTGCCCCCCGACCCAGTGGGTGTGCCTACCTCACCCTGTGTGTGCGTGTCAGGAGGAGTGCGGTGGACCTTCCCTGCTGGTGTGGTGCCCGTGTCCGTTGATGTGGGTGCATGCCGACGTCTGGGTGTACGTGTGACAGGCATGGGAGTGGGAAGTGTGGATGGGGCAGGGGTAGGTGGGGGGAGGTCGCGCTGCAGGAGACCCACTGCTGCAGTCAGTGTGGAGTCGATGGACCTCAGCAAGTTGCGTTGGTCAGCCTGCGATGAATGAATGCCCTCCAAGAAAGCCTCGATGTTGGTGAGGGTTTTGCCGTGGGCATGGAGGACATTAAGGATCGCAGCCTGACCAACCTGCAGTTGCCGCTGGATGTCCACAGACTCTGCATTGGCGGCAGCAGTGGAGACAGGGGCAGGGGGCGCGGTGCCTGGCAGGAAGGAGACATGCTGTGACCGGGCACGCTGGGAAGGGACACGAGCAAGTGGGAGGCGGCTGGTGGAAACTGAGGGGGCGGTGCGAGGTGTTGTTCCGCTGTCAGCTGCTGGTGCAGCCTCCGCCCACTCGGAGACATCGTCCCCGGACCTGTCAGCTTCGTAGTCTGATGTGCCAGTCGACAGGTCCTCGGCCACACTCTCCTCCGCCTCTGTCCCACTCGATGTGCCAGCCCCGATGTCACGGCTGGCACTGGTGCTCGGTCCCTCCGCCTGGTCTGTGTCCATGTCTCCCTCTGTGTCCCCCGACGATGCTGTGGGCAGGGTGGAGAGACAGAAATTATTCAGACACCTGTACACATCTGTCACATGAGTCCAATCTACATAGGTAACATTGCATGGCCTGAAAAGGAAGATCCCTAACATCTACTGAACAGGGTACCGATGTAGGGCATGCAGCACACAGTTGGTTGAGCCACCATGCCACTGAAATACCATGGAGACCATGAGACAAGAGCTAAACACAGGAAAAGGAGTCTGACATAGCACCCAGGTCCTGGGGACAATCCAGCACTGCATCTGCACCACACAGCGTTTGCGAAAATACCGATGACCAGGGACCATATCCATGAACTTGAGACACATGCTGCATAGGTAATGCTGAAAACATGCACAACATGACTCGGTCACTGCACATTGCGTGTGTGTCCAGGCACATCACACACTGCCCAGACCCAGCAAGTGGTAATCAGGATTTAACACATAGGCATTGCCCGCCCCAACAAGACCCTACACGAGGCAAATTGTGGAGACACAGGTGGCACCAACATCTCATGGTCTGGGTGATACACACAGGGGCAGGCAAAAAGCAAGATTGGACGCCAAACAGCCAAGGTGCGCCTGTACAAATAATGAGGTACCAGTGCCCATCCTCAGATGAGTATAACAAGACACACAGGCACTGGCAACTGTGAGTATGAAGAAGGACAATCAGGTCAGGCTGCACAGTGGACACCTGTACAAATTAGCACGTCTATATACATGGTGACAGGGGACAATGGCACAGAGCACAACTTACGCTGTAGACACTGACAGTGGCCACGTTCATGATGACACATACACCACTGAGGAACAGGTGCCCCAGGGGACAGTAGTGGGCACGCAACTACATGCTACTGAATGGTAATGACAGCAACACACGTCACCATCCCTGCACTATGTGTATCGCACAGTCATGCACATCATGTCACAGGCCACTACATAGGACATGCGCGCTGTAAGGCATGACACATGAGAGACCAACTCCCATGTCTGGAGTCAGCATCAGTGCCAACTGACATGGAACCCACATGCAGTGAACTTGACAGTGCACAGGCAAGGTCCCACAACCTGTTACACACCACCCCCACACATGATGCTACAGACATTGTTCCCGTGGACAAAGCGCCAGCCTACATTACCCTGGGAAGGAGTGACTACACACAGACCAGGGAACACATTGCAAGGAGGGGAAGGGTGGCAGGGGCACAGCGCTATACTGGGCCAAACAGGATCTGCACAGCACCTTTAAACCCTGCCAGTGGATTCATGCTACTGTGCCCTTACAAATGCCGGTGACACACAACAAACACACATGTACCTACCCCCTTCCGGCTGCTGCATCGCCTGTAAGCGCCTCTCCAGGTCTGGAAAGACCACCGGCAGCACACGCCTGTGGAGGTGGCTCAGACGGCGGCGGCCGCGGTTCTTGTGGCTCTCAGGTGAGTCCCCCAGCAGGAGCCGTGCAATCCTCCGCGTCCAGCACCGGATATCCTGCCAGCGTTTCCTCACCTGGGCCAGGCGCCGCCTCCGACCATCCACACCCCTCACGGCACTGACGGCGGTCAGCCAGATCTGCTCCTTGGCAGTGGCGCCTACCTGTGAGGAGGAACAAGTGACACCACATCAATACACCAGCCACATGTCACAGAGAGACATATGGGTACAAATTAGCTGGTAACAACAAGGCATGTCATGCAGCCAACGCATTGCACCTTTGTCATAGGGACATCATCCCCTGGTGAGGGAAAAAGCAGTACGTGCCACAGTGGGTACACAGGTGGAATGATGGCAATGTCACAATCAATGATCTAGGCTCACACTGTGCATCACACCCACCCCTCCTGGCTCAGGGCACTGCTGTGAGTGATAGGCCCCCACCCCTCCTGTCTCAGGGCACTGCTGGGAGACATCAGGCACCCCCCCCCTGGGACCCCCCCGACAGTACATGGCATGTGTGTTACACCTGGACGCAATGGCAGAAGTCACAGTCACCACATAGGGACAGTCTGTGGCAGTGGCCTATGCACTCACCTGATAACCTGGTCGCCCATACAGCATGGAGTACTGTGGGAGGATCACATCCAGCAGAGCCATGTTCTCCTCCAGGGTGAATGGCTGTGTCCTCTCCACAGCCCTTGACATGGTTCCAGGGAATCAGTAGCAGCAGCTGGGTCGACGAATGCAAAGATGTGCAGGCAAGTGCTCCCTCATGGGACCTGGCTGCCTTATATGTGCCCTTCTGCCCAGTCTCATGCACAGGAGTACAGAGAGATTGGTCACTCACATTTGCATCCTATGTTTCCACCAATCCCTTCAAACCTAGCAGTCTGTGGGTTCTCTATCGGTTTCATTCTCCTGCATGATGTCAGCCCCACAAACACATTGCAACAAAGTAGACAAATCCCAACTGACTTCTGCTGTGCACCTTCCAGAACAATTTCCAATTTTGAACTTGGTCTCCATGACAACCGGCATGCATGTAGGCCTTAATACTTGTCCCCCATGTAATTTGGAGCATCACACACAGGTACGGTGCGTGTGGGGGCCCTAGGGCACCCCAAATGCATGGCAACGGCCCGTACATGCATGCCTACGCTCTCCATCACTTTTGGTCTGCACGCGTATGCGTACTCGTAGTGGTACGGACCGAACACTCGCATCTACGCTCACTATCACTATGGGTCTGCACGCGTATGCGTACCCGTAGTGGTACGGACCGTACACTCGCATCTACGCTCACTATCACTATGGGTCTGCACGCGTATGCGTACCCGTAGTGGTACGGACCGTACACTCGCATCTACGCTCGCCATCACGATGGGTACACATACGGCAGCACTCCCACAGTGATTTGGGAACATGCACAGGCCCTCTCAGCAGCAGTACGGCGGATTTTACACATCACTGTGGTGATAGGCGACACACATGTCGGAATAGGGCGGACATACTTGTCCATGGATGGACATACTTGTCCAGGAATGGACACCAAGGCATCGTCTGTGCATTACCACATGTGTTGGGCACAGGTGTCACAGGCTGTGATGTGGAACATGCCTCCTGAGTGGAGAAGGCACCAGATGTATGATGAGATGTGTACATGTGTACTGTGTGAGGGTGCAATGTGTGCCAGGCATGCCCTTGACTCCTTTGACATGTGTGCATGTGGGACTGCGCACTTGGGGTGAGCGTCACTGGCATGGCACGGACACCAACACACGGAAGTGTCCCATGATGCCCGGTACAGGGGTCATGACACATGACTCATCACTACCCACAGTGCACAATGTGACTATGCCATATATGTGTCCGGGATTTACATCGGGTTGATGTTGTTGCACCCTCAAAAGCTGCAGCCGTTGCAGCAACCAACATGTGGCTGTGTGTAGATTGTCATTGCACACTGTTCCCAACACCATGCCACATGTGTTACCGTATGTGAGGTGCACATGTATGCAAGGGACACGGAGTAGCGTGACAAGGCCATGTCAGCAAACTCACAAGGAATGTGTGGGGAGTCATGACATGTGCACCTTCATGGCAAGGTGTGTGGGCTGGACTAGTGTAATGTCATGTGACCTGTGGCTCAAGTGTTCCGCTGCCAGTCTCTGCAATCAGCATCACACTTCTGCTGATGTGTGGGTGTATGTCACTCCTGTCTTGCGTCGGGCAGTGCACTTGCACTGGGACACAGCTATTCCCATGGCGTGGCATGGGGAGGTTCTCAATCACCGTGTGTAGCTGGGTCTTGGAAGGAGTGTCACCTTGCATCCATACGTGTCCTGGGCATGTAGCACATGCCTGACTCCCTATGTGGCATGTGTGTATTGGCAGATTTACATGTGCTCAGTAGACATGAGTTGTTCTCGTAGTGCACTCACTCTTCCTTGTCACTTCCAAATTACTGCAGAGCGCCTCCTGTTGCCCGAAGAATTCCAGACTTGGCCACCATGCAGGAGAATGACAGGATCCGGCTCTACCGCTTCACCCAACCGTTGATTCTGGAGCTGACGGCGAGACTGGCACCACACCTGCAACCGCAGCACAGGTATCCTACGGCACTGACACCCCAGCTGAAGGTAATGGCTGCCCTACATTTCCTTGCCACGGGTACCTTCCAATATACCATAGCTCATGTTGGTGGCATGTCCCAGAGCATGTTCAGCGGTGTGCTGCATGATTTCTTGGAGGCCATGTTGATTCACCTGGATGACTTCATCAAGTTCCCAACCCCTGAACAGATGACTGAGGTCAAGCGTGGTTTCTATGCCCTGGGAGGGATGCCCCATGTCATTGGGTCCATAGATGGGACACATGTAGGTTTGGTACCACCACACGCACGGGAGGTGGCGTACCGCAATCGGAAGCACTACCACTCCATCAATGCCCTTGTGGTGTGTCTGTCCAACATGGTGATTTCACATGTCTGTGCTCGTTTTCCAGGATCAGCACACGATGCCTACATCATGAGGCGTAGCGGGATGCCTGATATGATGATGCAGCTGCGCAACGAACGTGCATGTGTTGTTGGTGGGTACAGTCTGTCTGTCCTGTATTCTGTTTGGCCGAGCAGCACTACCGCTTCGCCAGTTCTAACGATATCCATGTGCTTTCCATTTAGGGGACGCTGGCTATCCCAACATGCCTTGGCTGCTGACACCTCTCCGCAACCCCATCACGCCGGCCCAGCTCCGCTACAACACCGCCCATGGCCGGACAAGGCGAGTGATAGAGAGGACGTTTGGCATGCTGAAGAGCCGATTCCGGTGCCTCCACAAGACCGGCGGCGCACTCCCATATGCCCCGGCGAAGGTCTGCAAGATCTTCATGGTCTGCTGCATGCTGCACAACATGGCAGTTGAAAGAGCTGTGCCCCTCATCCTGGATCAAGATGACGAGGACCATCCACCCGTGGAGGACGAAGGGCTTGGCAATGGGGCTAGTGATGTGGAGGATGTGGAGCCGCAAGAGGACATCCGGACTCGGCTCATACGCGACTTCTTTGCTTAGTGGTGAGTACCAGGGTCTGAGTGTGCACGCATTGGTCCCCGTGTGGCATGCGTTGTGATGTGTGTCTCCACCTGCATGTATGGCACGTGGGTCAGAGGTGTGTGTGGGTGTGTCACTGGAGTGATGGTGGCAGTGATGGTAGTATTTCCCCAGGCATAATTGTGACCTAGCATGTTGTCATACATACATGTGTCGAGTAAATGCACATGCAAGTGGCTGTGCTTCTTGTGGCTGACTTCTTGTGTGTCTCTCTTCCCCAGGTACCTGCGCATGCCGTTTGCTGGTTGCATTGTTGTGGCACTGCTATTCCTCATGGACATGGCATCGTGGGCTGACTCAGCGTTACAGGCACGGACACGTTTGGAAGTCTCCATGGGGTAAGGGATGCATCTGGGGTGTATTGGGTGTGGCAGTTGTTCACGATGTGTGCACACTGCCCCGGTCGGGGTTTGGGTCCTCTGCAGACATGTGGCATCCCCATGGGACACGACATGCAGCTGGGTACACCTGAATAGATGGGCTGCCTGGTTGTCAGTCATCAGTGATGGGATGGTGGATTGTGATGAAGGCATCAATGTGTGTGACACTGCCCTCGGACACATACGGTTAACATTGTCTTGACATGGCGTGGGACTTCCACATCAGCGGATGTATGGTGTATGGCAGGCTCTCCGTGAGCAGCTGTGGGTATTTAGCTATTATCCGACACTTGTGTGCCAGTTCCATGGCTATCACGCATTTGTGCTGCAGAAGGGGGGTGCCAGTGTTGGAGCCACATGTTACTCCACATGATGTGTTCATGTGTACTTCAAGTTGCCTCTGCAATCCCAAACACATGACTATTAAAGGTGTCCCTATGCCTCCAAGGTGCCTCTTCTCAGTCAATGCTGGTGTGTTGGCACGGTGCATCCTGCATGTCTGGCATGGTATTCCCTGATTGTGGCTATGTGGCAATGTGTCGAGTGGCAAGATGCAAGCTGTGTGTGTGTGCTGAGACTGTGTAATGGGCATGATGTCCATGACTGTGTGGGTATTGTGACATGTGCCATCCCCATGCATCCAACGTTGTCCATGACCCCATTCTCTGCATCCACCGGACTCAAGCTTGCAGGACATGGTTCTGCCACCTGTCTACACGTACCTGGGTGCCCCCCAGGACACGGGCCAGGATCCCTGACCTCTGCGCATGACTGTTGCTGTACTCAATGTGTCTGTCAGCACGGTTGTTCGGCCACCCCCTCAGCTGGTTCTGACCATCACGGGTGTGTATGGTGCTCCATGTCTGTCTTGCCTAGAAAACTGTGACCCATGTGTCCTGTGCCAGACTCAGGCCCCAGGGTGTGGATGGTTGAAGTGAACAGATGACTCAGGCATGTTTAGACTGTACAAGACACATGTTAGGTAACAATGCTACCAGCAGGCATCTACTCTTAATAGTGTGATTTATTATTGGGGGGGGGGTGCTAAGCGAGGGCCTTTCCGGGATTAGGGAATCCAAAGTTCAGTAGGGGAGTTGGTGTCCTTGCCATTGGAAATCCTCAGAGTCCATGCCACAGTCTTTGTCAACATTGGTCAGCCAGTGACCAGCAGGGCCATGTGGCAGAGAATGTCTCTTGATGCTGTGATGCTGTTGCTCCAGTGGGCCAGGTGCCAGGCCAGGTGTCCTGGGAGATGGTGATGTAGCAGCCACCCTCACGGTCCTTTCCGTGGACGACCCGGCTTCCTGCGGGGAACCTCAGCAGCAGGCCGTGACGACGTCTGGGATGCTCCGTCGGATGTTTCCTCCTCCTCCTCATGATCCCTCCCTGTGGGTGGTGATGTTCTCCGCCTTCTGGCACAGGGAGGGTCGGCCATGGTGTCGGCCATCCGACGGAGTTCAGCGTGAATCCCCTGGGACGCCGTCACTTGCTGAGCCTGTCTGTCCTCCATCCTCCGTTGGTGTAGCTGTAGACAGGCTATTAGCTCCGCATGTTGCTGGGCCTGCTGGACCTTGATCCCCTCGAGGACGGACACAACCTGGGCCATGCCCGTGGTGTCCTGCCGGTATGAGTCCAGGATGTTACGGACATGGGAAAATACCGGATCCCCAGCCAACTGGTCAGGCTCGCGCCTCCGCCGCTCTCCACTCCCACCACCCCTGCCCACTTGCGTCTGGCCTGCACTTGTGGGCACATGGGGTCTCCGGGACCCCTGAGGGGTGGCATTGGCGTTGTCGCCTGCCTCCTCCTGGGTGCCCGGGACACCGTGTCCCTCCTGGCGAGCCTGGCTGCATTGTGGTGTTGGGGCAGGGATCCTGGGTGTCTCCTGGGATGTGGCAGGAGTGGGGGTGGTGGTTGGCACGGTTGTACCTGACGCAGGTGCTGCAGGTGGTTGGACACCAGAGGGGCCAGGTCGGTCGGGGTCGTCCGCAGAGTGGTGAGAGTGGTCGCTGCCGGTGGGATCGGTCTCCTGCAGATCCGGGTCCTGTGAGTGTTCCCCCCCAGTGTTGGGGGGTGCAGCACGACGTTGACCTGTGTGTGAGAGAGACAATGTTAATTTTGATCCATGCAACATCCATGTTTCATCCGTTACAAAGTTGGCACATTTCCTCTTGGAATTAGGATCTGTCTTGCATTCCACTCACAGTGCACTTGTGCATGTGTGTGTCCCTTGGGCACCAATTTGGCCCCTTTAACTATGTGTGGCACAGTCTTACTTGCTGCGTCAAGTGTGACTGCAGTCAGCAGTGGAGTGTGCATGTGTGCCGAGCTATGCGTTTGCGCCTTCCTTGTAGCACTGTACATGTGCACATGGAGTGGATCCACACACTCATATGATGCAGGTGGCTGTCCTTGTGCTCGTGTACAGGTTGTAACATGGCCCTGCGTTTTGCCATGATGAAGAGGGGGGGTTCTGGCACTGGGCACCCTTGTCTACATGCACGCAGTCCACCTGCTGACGAGCAGACATTCCCACACACCAAAGGACTGATTTGCTCTCCCTGTGTCTCCCTCCTTCTCTGTCCCCCTCTCCCTCCCTCTCTGTCCCCCTCTCCCTCCCTCCGTGTGTCAGCCTCCTCCCTCTGTCCGTCTCCCTCCCTCTCAGTCCCCCTCTCCCTCCCTCTCTGTCCCCCTCTCCCTCCCTCTGTGTCCCCCTCTCCCTCCCTCCGTGTGTCAGCCTCCTCCCTCTGTCCGTCTCCCTCCCTCTCAGTCCCCCTCTCCCTCCCTCCCTGTCCCCCTCTCCCACCCTCTGTGTCCCCCTCTCCCTCCCTCCGTGTGTCAGCCTCCTCCCTCTGTCCGTCTCCCTCCCTCTCAGTCCCCCTCTCCCTCCCTCTCTGTCCCCCTCTCCCTCCCTCTGTGTCCCCCTCTCCCTCCCTCCGTGTGTCACCCTCTGTCACCTTGGCCCAGCTTCCTGGGCACACACTGTTAGCAGATCTTTGAGTGGCCCTTGGCCTGTTGATGTGAGTTTGTTTCTGATCTCCAGGCACCCATTTTGTCTGCTGTGTGACTGTGCGCTGCTGCTGTGGTGGTGTGTGCTGCCACTCTTTCACACTGTTGGCTGTTCATTAGCTGCTGGCATGTGCAAAACAGTGCCTTCACCCCCATGTGTTGATGCAAGGCGTCCGCCATTTGCTGGCAAGTCATTCCTGTGTTGGGACACAGTGTTTGTCTGGCTGTGACCTAGGCCATATGGGCAGAGGGCATTGTTGTCTGCTTTGGAGTCGCACTATGTGATTCTTGGTGCCCAGCCTCCCGCCATCCGGGTTACCGTGTCATGTGTTGTTGTCTTCTGTGGCCTGTGACTTGACATTGTCCAGCTGGGTGCATGGGGCATGGTGGCAGCAGTGGCATGTGCCTGCTCATGGAGTGTGGTTGAGTAATGCGATGGCTTGTGGTGGTTGCGTGCCTGTTATTGATTTTGGTTGTGGTTGCAGTTCCCCCCATGTGAGGTGCGTTGTTTGTGTACTCACCCGGGTCTCGGAGTCCTTCTACTCCTTCAACTGCCTCCACCGGCAGTATGGCCATCACCCTCTCCTCCCAGGGATGGTACTGTACGGCTCTGCGGGAGGGCCCTCCTCCGGTGGCGTTGGCCTGGTCGTGTTCCTCCTGCCTCTTGGCTCTGACCCTCCTCCGCAGATCGTACCACCTGTTCTGGCAATCCTGCTTGGTCCTCCTGGTGTCCGCAACAGCATTCACAGCATCGACGATGGTCTGCCACATGGCTGTTTTGGCTGCCTGGCTGGTGCTTCTGACCAATGTTCCAAAGATCTGTGGCTCGACTCTGAGGATTTGATCAACAAGGACCTCCAACTCTCGGTGACTGAACTTTGGATTCTTGGTAGTGGGCATGGTGAGGGGTGTGGGTGGGGATGGTGTGGGTGTGGGGGGGGTGTGGATGTTGGGGGGGGGGTGTGGATGGTTGTGTGTGTGTGTGAATGTGATGAGAGGGTGTTTGTGAGGGTGGTCGTTTGAAGGTGTGCAAGTGTAAGGTGTGGTGTAGCTTGTAGTCTGGTTCTGTGGTGTCTGGCAGCAGTGAGTCTGTTGGAAAGGCTCATGGTTTGTGTGTGTGGGCCCTTTTTATTGGTCCATGGGTGGGTGTGGCAGTTTTTGAATTTTGGGTGGGTGTGTTATAAGGAGTGGTGGTGTATTGGGCCTCTGTTTGTTTTTGGCAGTTGCAGGTCAGTGATTGTGTTATTTAAGTGGTTGTTGGCCATGTTTAGTGGCTGTGTGCCTTTCGACTGGTGTATTCTTGTGTTGTTTTATTTTGTCCTGGTTGTGTACGTGCGTTTTGAGCGTGTGTACGGTGTGTACATGGGCCATTTGGTTGTACGATTTTGTCCTTGTGTGTGGCTTTGTAAGACTCGTACATGCGGTTGTGATGTTGGGGCATGGGGTGCGCTCCGTACTTAGGAGGTTGTGTTGGGGGTGCGCCAGGAACGTACTGGGGTGGGGGTACGACTGGAACGTACTTGGGTGTAGGTACACGGGGGGTACGACACGTACAGGGGTGGGGGGTGTACATTGACGGTGGTACGACACGTACTGGGGTGGGGGTACGACTGGAACGTACTGGGGTGTAGGTACACGGGGGGTACGACACGTACAGGGGTGGGGGGTGTACATTGACGGTGGTACGACACGTACTGGGGTGGGGGTACGACTGGAACGTACTGGGGTGTAGGTACACGGGGGGTACGACACGTGCAGGGGTGGGGGGTGTACATTGACGGTGGTACGACACGTACTGGGGTGGGGGTACGACTGGAACGTACTGGGGTGTAGGTACACGGGGGGTACGACACGTACAGGGGTGGGGGGTGTACATTGACGGTGGTACGACACGTACTGGGGTGGGGGTACGACTGGAACGTACTGGGGTGTCGGTACACGGGGGGTACGACACGTCCAGGGGTGGGGGTACGACTGGAACGTACTGGGGTGTAGGTACACGGGGGGTACGACACGTACAGGGGTGGGGGGTGTACATTGACGGTGGTACGACACGTACTGGGGTGGGGGTACGACTGGAACGTACTGGGGTGTAGGTACACGGGGGGTACGACACGTACAGGGGTGGGGGGTGTACATTGACGGTGGTACGACACGTACTGGGGTGGGGGTACGACTGGAACGTACTGGGGTGTAGGTACACGGGGGGTACGACACGTCCTGGGGTGGGGGTACGACTCGAACGTACTTGGGTGTAGGTACACGGGGGGTACGACACGTCCAGGGGTGGGGGTACGACTGGAACGTACTTGGGTGTAGGTACACGGGGGGGTACGACACGTCCTGGGGTGGGGGTACGACTCGAACGTACTTGGGTGTAGGTACACGGGGGGTACGACACGTACTGGGGTGGGGGGGTGTACATTGACGGTGGTACGACACGTCCTGGGGTGGGGGTACGACTGGAACGTACTTGGGTGTAGGTACACGGGGGGTACGACACGTCCAGGGGTGGGGGTACGACTGGAACGTACTGGGGTGGGGGTACACGGGGGTACGACACGTACAGGGGTGGGGGGGTGTACATTGACGGTGGTACGACACGTACTGGGGTGGGGGTACGACTGGAACGTACTGGGGTGTAGGTACACGGGGGGTACGACACGTACAGGGGTGGGGGGTGTACATTGACGGTGGTATGACACGTACTGGGGTGGGGGTACGACTGGAACGTACTGGGGTGTAGGTACACGGGGGGTACGACACGTCCTGGGGTGGGGGTACGACTGGAACGTACTTGGGTGTAGGTACACGGGGGGTACGACACGTCCAGGGGTGGGGGTACGACTGGAACGTACTTGGGTGTAGGTACACGGGGGGTACGACACGTCCAGGGGTGGGGGTACGACTGGAACGTACTGGGGTGGGGGTACACGGGGGTACGACACGTACAGGGGTGGGGGGGTGTACATTGACGGGGGTATGACACGTACTGGGGTGGGGGTTCGACTGGAACGTACTGGGGTGTATCTAGACGGGTGGGGGTATACATACACGGGGGGTACGTGTCGGACGTACGGGGGCTGGGGGGAGTGTTGGGCGCGTATGCGGGCACATGTCTCCATGGTTGCTATGGGTGTTCGGTGCGGACGGTGTTTTTTCCATACGGTTGTACGCTCGGACGCACGGGATGGATCGTGATTCCTCGGTCGGACTTGGCTTTTCACGTTTGTAAGGTAAATCGTCCGAGGACGTGTCGGACACATTTTCCGACCCGAGGACGTGTGGGGAATGATTCCCAGTGCGGTTCGTATGGACTTTTTACCATGCGAATCGTGATTGCCAGTTCGTACGGCACTTGTACGATTCGTACGGTAAAAAGACCCGATACGAGTCGCACGGGGGAATTTTTTACCGGATTGTGATCGGCACCGAAGTCTTTTAAACAATCCCTTATAGAAACACATACTTATTCATACAGGAACTCTTTCAATCTCTCACTCTCACATATACTCACTTATATACACCAATAGTCACATATACTAGTTTAAAACATATGTAGTTACTCATAAAGACACTATTGAGACAGTCATTCACTCACTAACACACCCATACACACACTCATCCCCCCATACAGTCCTGCACACATGCTGTCTTCAACACATACAAACAGTGAGTCACTCATTCATGCACCTATGCACTACGTAATACCCCCCACCGAACCATGCAGACACTCAGACAGATACTCAAAAAACCAACTAATAACCTATATAGACACCCATGTAGCTACTCACCAACCCATGCAGCTACTTATACACAAAGTGAGAGACTGATACAGATAGTTACATATTTAAACATTACTCACTAAGCCATGTATTCACTATGATACACTTAATCAGTCAGTTACACAATCAATTTTTCAAAAACAAATCATCCATTTAGACACTTTAATACCCATTTATTCTTCCATCGACCTTGAGATATACATATATAAAACATATTTAATTTTCAGAAAAACACACCTTCACTGGATGACGTCATCAGTGATGTCATCAGTGATGTCATTTGAGATGTCATGAGTGATGTCATGAGTGATGTCACTGACCATGTCATGAGTCATGTAATATGTGACGTCATCAGCAGTGCATTGCGGGCGCGCGAGTTATAGTTAGCTGAACTAACTATAACGGGGGAATTTCAATGGTTTTGTACAAGTGAAAAGTCCAGCTAACTATAACACCCCTGAAACCTATGGTTTTTTCAGTGAATATATATATATATATATATATATATATATATATATATTACCTACTGGCGGTCGCCAGTAGGTAGTTATAGTTAGGACCACGTTTCCATAGGAAAACCTCAACATTCTATTTTGAATAACTTTGGCGCCGGTCGACGAATCCTCGCGAATTTCTCAAAATAGGTGGGGCGCTACGCTCTGCTCCTACCCTGAAAGTCTCGGGGGGATCCGTCAAGCGGGGGCTGAGATAAAAGGGGGGTCCCAAAACGCGTTTTTCCCATGCATTTTTCCATAGGACCTTTAGAACGAGCTACAGCCCGAACGGCTGAACAGAATTACTCAAAATTTGGCAGAGAGGTAGTCCCTAGGTCAAGGAAGTGCCTTTTGTAGGTTTGGTGTAAATCTGTTCAGTAGATTCTGAGAAAATAGCCTTTAAATCAATATATATATCTGAGCCCGCTTACGGTACGCTTACCGTACGCTTACGGTAAGCGTACGGTGGCGTGCGCGAGCGCGATTCTGATTGGCTCTTAGATCTTAGTAAACATTCGAATCGGCCGAAACCAGGAAGCGGCGGCCGCCATTTTGTGTATTTCACTCTGAAAAAAAAGAGTGAAAACAAGGAAAGGGGGCAATGAGGAGAGTTACAGACCCCCTAACATTTGTAAGGGGGTCAAAGAAGGACAGAAAAGTACAAAGAAAACATTTATTGATTTTAAAAAAAATCACGGGGTACGCGTACGGTAAGCTTACGGTAAGCGTACGGTAGGAAAAAAAAAAAAAAAAAAAATGAAAATCAGATTTAAGTGTTTAGATATTAGGGGGCTCTAAAAAGAGCCGTTGTGTTTATGAAATGATTTTTTAGTGGTACCTACAAGTAAGTACCGATGCAGAGTCTAAGGTTCAAGAGGAAGACTCTGTTCCCTTCATCATTGAAGTGCACACCATCTCCTCTATAAATGTCTTGCATGTCATAACGCAAGTTGTTGTGGTAAATGGCACCCATACCATAGTCACGGAGGAAAGCAGAAACAGATTTGTTGATGTGCTTTCTTGCTTTGTCATCGCACCGCGTGCCCACCGTGCGTGCACGGCACTAACTGCGTAAAGTGGGCGCGCGGTGCGCGAAGCGCACCGCGTGCTCACTGTGCGCGCACGGTGCGCGAAGCGCACCGTGCGCGCACGGAACGAACTGCGTTAAGTGGGCGCGCACGCCACGAATGGCGTAAAGTAACTTAGCATTTAAAAAACCGTACAAATTCACTGAAAAAACCATAGGTTTCACACACGTTATAGTTAGGAATTAGCATTTAAAAAACCTTGCAAATTCACTGAAAAAACCATAGGTTTCACACATGTTATAGTTAGCGGAAATTTTACTGATAAAGAACCAATGAAATTCCCCCGTTATAGTTAGTGCAGGCAACTATAACTCACGCGACCGCAATCTTCTGCTGATGACATATGTGTCTTTATGAAAAAAAAATATTTGTAATATATGTATAGCTAAAAATGTATGGAAGAAGACATGGGCAAATAAGTGTCTAAATACAGTATTAGCATCAGCAGAGGATTGCGGTCGCGTGAGTTATAGTTGCCTGCACTAACTATAACGGGGGAATTTCATTGGTTTTTTATCAGTAAAATTTCCGCTAACTATAACATGTGTGAAACCTATGGTTTTTTCAGTGAATATATATATATATTCACTGAAAAAACCATAGGTTTCACACATGTTATAGTTAGCGGATATTTTACTGATAAAAAACCAATGAAATTGCCCCGTTATAGTTAGTGCTGGCAACTATAACTCACGCGACCGCAATCCTCTGCTGATGCTAATACTGTATTTAGACACTTATTTGCCCATGTCTTCTTCCATACATTTTTAGCTATACATATATTACAAATATTTTTTTTTATAAAGACACATATGTCATCAGCAGAAGATTGCGGTCGCGTGAGTTATAGTTGCCAGCACTAACTATAACGGGGCAATTTCATTGGTTTTTTATCAGTAAAATTTCCGCTAACTATAACATGTGTGAAACCTATGGTTTTTTCAGTGAATTTGCAAGGTTTTTTAAATGCTAATTCCTAACTATAACGTGTGTGAAACCTATGGTTTTTTCAGTGAATTTGTACGGTTTTTTAAATGCTAAGTTACTTTACGCCATTCGAGGCGTGCGCGCCCACTTAACGCAGTGCGTTCCGTGCACGGTTTTTATCAACTTTAATAAGCCCTGTACATTTGGTGGCCTTCGGCCACCAAAAGCACAGGGTGTGGGGTCAATGTGGATAGTGTTTTTTTTATTTCGATTTTATAATTTCATGTTGCCAAAATATAGTTTTTTTACTGTTGTAATAAGCCCTGTACATTTGGTGGCCTACGGCAACCAAAAGCACAGGGGGTGGGGTAAGTGTGGATAGTGTTTTTTTTATTTCTATTTTTTACCGTACGCTTACGGTAAGCATACGGTAAGCGTACTCGGCGAAATTGCCGAAAAAAAAATAAAACCGTTTTTGCTCTTGGGGGATGTTTGGGGACTCCCTCAACATGACTATGTGGGAGGGAGTTGTCAAAACAGCCCCGTAACATGTTTTTGGGCATCATGTTTGATAAATAACACTCAGTGCGAGAGACAAAATGGCGGACGCCGCTTCCTGGTTTCGGCCGATTC
Organism: Triturus cristatus; assembly: GCF_964204655.1. Lineage (NCBI taxonomy): Eukaryota > Metazoa > Chordata > Amphibia > Caudata > Salamandridae > Triturus > Triturus cristatus. The sequence goes on from NC_140579.1 coordinate 751,603,954, forward strand.
GAATGTTTACTAAGATCGAAGAGCCAATCAGAATCGCGCTCGCGCACGCCACCGTACGCGTACGGTAAGCGCACGGTAAGCGTACCGTAAGCGGGCTCAGATATATATATTGATTTAAAGGCTATTTTCTCAGAATCTACTGAACAGATTTACACCAAACCTACAAAAGGCACTTCCTTGACATAGGGACTACCTCTCTGCCAAATTTCTAGTAATTCTGTTCAGCCGTTCGGGCTGTAGCTCTGTCTAAAGGTCCTATGGAAAAATTCATGGGAAAAACGCGTTTTGGGACCCCCCTTTTATCTCAGCCCCCGCTTGACGAATCCCCCCGAGACTTTCAGGGTAGGAGCGGAGCGTAGCGCCCCGCCTATTTTGAGAAATTCGCGAGGAATCATCGACCGGCGCCAAAGTTATTCAAAATAGAATGTTGCGGATTTCCTATGGAAAAGGGGTCCTAACTATAACTACCTACTGGCGACCGCCAGTAGGTAATATATATATATATATATATATATATATATATATATATATATTTGTTTTTTAGATATGTTTAATTTTCAACATATAAAATTAGCAAAACAATATTGTTAATCTATAAACAATATGACGATGTTTAACAACTAAAATATGTCTCCTACCCAAAAAAAATTGAAATATATATGTAAATTATTTAATATATTAAATATCATCTATTTTTTTTTATTTAATATACTAAATAATAACCAAAATGTTTTTACAGTTATAACATTGTAAAATAAATATTTTATTTTATTATAAAAATAAAATGATCTAAAATGTACTAAAAACATATCTAAAAATTAATGTACTTAAATGTTTTTTTTCTCTAAAATAAATGTGAAAATCTAAAACTAAAAAAGTATACAATAAAAATATCAAAACTATACTTATATTACTATGGCATGATTGTGTTTGGATACCAATGTAAAAATTATCAAAATTGTTTAAAAAATTATAAATGTATTACAAAATATATTTGTAATATTGTAAATGTATATTCAAAATATATGTTAAAATGTTTTGTATTTTATGATGTATTCTGATTTACATTAAAATGTGCTTACCATTTTTTATAAGTAATTAAAAAACGTAATGAAATTGAACAAAATGTTTTTCAAATATGAACTTCTAAAATAAATGCTCTTGATTTTGAATAAACATAATAATATAATAAAATCCCATATGTCTTCTTGTCTATATATAATTTATGTAAAAGTACTGGATAATAAAACTTAAAAAATAACTATTCCAACTCCAAACTAACTAAACTGAGTGAAATTGCTGGATAATAAACCATGTAAAATTATTATTCCAACTCCAAACTAACTAAACTGAGGGAAAGTGCTGGATAATAAACCATAAAAAATTACTAGTCCACCTCTAAACTAAGAGGTCTATTAGGATGGCCGCCGCCGGTGCAACCGCTGGCGGACATTCGTCCGCTTTCGCAACCCGGTCTCATTAGCATGGCGGCAATGACCGCGGCGGTGATAAATTCCGCCCGCCACTTTTCTGCCAGTAGCAGTCCGCACACCTGCCTGGCGGGCGGAACTGGACTGCTAAAATGGAGCTGGTGCAGGGCCAGGCTCCGCCAGCATGATTATGATGCTATCGGTAGCCAGCCTTTCCGCTGCGGTGGAAATGCCAAGGAAAGGCATGCGGATAATGTCTCCGGGGGCCCACTGCAGGCCTCCAATGTGTTGGGGGGTGCACTGGGGGTACCCATGGTACTCCCCTACATGTCTCTGTACCAGGTGACAGGCACTGTGCAGGGATATGCAGGACATGCTCCTTTTCATATCGCGGCGGTGCTACTAGCCGCAGCAACCGCCGCAATGTTTTGACTGCGGAGCATACTAATCGGACTGGCGGTTATGCCGAGGTCCTTGCGGGCGGTCTTTTTCCCCTACCATGGCGGTCGGGGTGGTTTCCGACCGCCATCCTAATAGACCCCTTACTAAACTCAGGGAAAGTGCTAGATAATAAACCATGAAAAATTACTATTCCAACTCCAAACTAACTAAACTCAGGGAAAGTGCTGGATAATAAACAATTAAAAATTACTATTCCAACTCCACACTAACTAAAGTCAGGGAAAGTGCTGGATAATAAACAAATAAAAGTTACTATTTCAACTCCAAACTAACTAAACTGAGGGAAAGGGCTGGATAATACACATTGAAAAATAACTATTCCAACTCCAAACTAACTAAACTCAGGGAAAGTGCTGGATAATAAACCATGAAAAATTACTATTTCAACTCCATACTAACTAAACTAAGGGAAGGTGCTGGATAATACATAATTAAATATTAATATTCCAACTCCAAACTAGCTAAAGTCGGAATGTGCTGGATAATAAAACAAAATTATTAACTATTCCAACTCCCAATTAACTATATTCTGAAAAAGTACCCAAAAATTAAAATATTAAAAAAGAAAATACATAAAAATTTAGAAATTTAACACAATAAAATAACAATATTTATTTTTAATCATAAAAATATTCACAATTTTGCTAAAATTCAATAAATTATTAATAACATTGATTATAAATGTAAATGTTTGGGGATTTTTTAATATATATTTTTTAAAAGATTTAATTCAAAAATAAAATTTGTTATGAAGTTCCAATAACTATAAAATAAATCAAACTTCGAAAATTTCAATCTTTTTACAAAAACATTTTCTAATTTAATTTTTTTAAACATTTTTTTAAATTGTTTTCTTTAAACAAATACAAGTAATCATATTTTATACATACAAATAAAAAATGTAATTTAAAAAAATTAACTAAAATAAAAATATTTAACAAAAATTTTTCTTCAAATTAAAAAAATATCAACACCTCAAAAAGAAACAAAATAAAAAGAAACTAAAATTATTTTTTAAAATATTTTTTATAATTGATAACCTTTCAATAAAATATTAATTATTAAATTACAGAAAATATATATATACATATATATTACTATAAACAAATATATTTTAAATTACTCCCCACCCTTATCCCCTATAAAACCCAACCCAGCTCCTAAATAAAATAAATGTAAATTAAAAAATATATATTACTTTAAACAAATATATTTGTAATCACTCCCCACCTTTATCCTCTATGAACCCAACATCTTGCTCCTAAAAATAAGAAAAATATATATATATACTTTAAAATTAAAAATAATATTTATACATATAAAATAACTACTATTAACATTAAAACAATTATTTTAAACATACAAAAAACAAAATAGTCGATATTATTAACAACTATGGGGGTCATTACGATGGCGGACGGAAAAGCCCTCAGACTGCCGTGCTTCCGGAAAAAACCTGCCCGCATGTTCCGTTGCAAAACCGGCAGTGTCATTACGATGCGATGAATGTAAAATTCGACTGCGGCGGTCGGATTTCACAATAAACCGTCCTCCACGTCCCGGAAAACAGAAAATCTGACCGCGGCGGTCGGAAAAGCTGCTGAATGCATTAAAAAGGCTGATCCTCTTGTGGAATAACCGCAAGTGAAATTATGATGAGATGGCGGAGGTGGTGTCACGATCTTTGCGTTACGAACGCTTCAGTCACACGAAAAGGTGAATGGCGGTCGAATGCAACTACACAACAAGGCCTCCGAGTGTGCCTGTTCTCTCCTCTATCCTCAAACACATCTGACACGCCCCAATGACACACCCCCAAGGTATTAAAAAACAATTAAATCCCTGGTCAACATGGAAAATACACCTGACAGACATTCCTCATTTTGACACACCCACATAACTGAGTATAAAACCAAACTCTTCCCAGACCATCATCCTTTGCACAACTCCAGCAGTGAAGGGCCATACATCACAGTTGAACGGAGAGGCAAATCATCACACAACACACCATCACAACAAACCACACCAACACTTCCAACATACACCTCACACATCTCCACCACCACCTACCTACCTGCACTTGTCACTTATTTGCACATCACACACCATATCACAGAAAAATATGCCTACATTCACAGACAATGAGTTGTCAGTGATGGTAGATGAGATAATTAGAGTAGAACCACATTTGTTTGAAAGCATGGTCCAATAGACCCCAATAGTCAGAAAAAATCAAATGTGGGAAAGGACTGTCAACAAAGTCAATGCAGTAGGGACCACCCTGCATGACACCAAGAAGAGGTGGCATGACCTAAAGACCAGGGTGAAATACTGTGCCAACAGAAACCATGAGGCAGCTCAGAGGACTGGCGGTGGCCTTCCCATTCCACCACTAACATTCGCTGAATGGGAGAGAAGGTGCTTGCCATCCTGCATCCAGAGAGTCTCGCAGGAATAGCTGGGGGAGTGGAGACTGGTAAGTACCAACAATTGTTAACCATCACACTGCCATGTACTGTCTTGCACAAGCATAAAGCTACACTCTCAAGACCGAAATGCACTTACGTACAACACACTCTTCCCAACACATGTCTCACATATCTACCATTCCTTCCTCTGATTCACCTCAAAGGTAGCTAGCAATATTTCCATGGGGGTAAGTGTACAGGTAGCAAGCACTACAACTCCTACCAGGCCCCCTTGCCTCACAGCTGAGCAGGATGGACTCTCCCCCCACCCAAGAGCCATGTGTAACCTATTACCTTCCTCTGCTCCACTTCACAGGGAGGTAGCCTTCTCAAAAGGGAGGTGGGGTGTGGACAGGCAACCAGCACTACAACTCCCACCAGGACCCTTTGCCTCACAGCTGAGCAGGATGGAACACTCCCCCCACCCAAGAGCCATGTGTAACCTATTACCTTCCTCTGCACAACTTCACAGGGAGGTAGCCTTTCTCAACAGGGAGGTAGGGGGTGTGGACAGGCAGCCAGCACTACAACTACCATCAGGCACCTTTGTCTCACAGCTGAGTAGGATGGAACACTCCACCCACCCAGAACCATGTGGCAGCCATTTAATTGCTATGCTTCAGCTTACATGTAGGCAGCCATCTCAACAGGGAAGGTGGACAGTCAGCTAGCACTACAACTCCCGCCAGTCCCCCTTACATCACCCCTGAACAGGATGGAACACTCCCCCACCCAGAACCATGTGGCAGCCATTTCATTGTTCGGCTTCACGTTACAGGTAGGTAGCCATCTCATGCTCACTCTCATCACCCCTGAACAGGATGGAACATTCCACCATCGCACAGCCATGTGGCAGACAGTGCCACATAACAGGTAGGTAGTCAGCGCATGCACCCTGTCATCCTTCTCAAACTGCATGGAGCCATATGAGCACCACATCCCTCACTTGTTAGCCAACCCTGACAAGAGCCATATTTCACATCCAGTGCGCACACAGCTAAGCCCATGTAAAAGTCACATAAATTACACTTTGAATCACAAAGTCCCATGCAAATAAATTCATGGTCCAATCATGCAAAGCACACAATGCAATGTGAAAGTCCCATTGTTTCATAGCATGAAGGCCCACATGAACACAACACATGCATGGACAATCTGTCAAACGAACAAAACCACATGAGTTCAAACAAAAATCACCAACTGAAATTAGGACGTTTTGGCATAGCTGAAACAGATTATCAGAAAATTCTACAATATCCCAGCATAAAATAAAGTGGATGTGCACCAAGTTGGTAGATGATGACATGGCCTTGTAAACACACTATCTGTACATGTCAAATGGTTGGTATTTACATGTTACCCTAATAACAAGTAATGTATGTACCTCTACATCATGTCATAATGCTGATAATCTTTTACCAAACCAAATGATTACAATGCAAAAAGTTTGGCGTATTAACTAAAACATCCAAAACTGGGTCACCAAAGTTGTGGAATGTACTTAACTGACAATCTAACCTCTGTTCAACTGGAGATTCGCAATCAACAGCTGGCGAGAACACCACCAATCAGCAGAGCCAGTCTCTCCCCCCCGGAACATGAACTCTCTGATGCTGATTCTCTATGTGTCTCGGAGGAGGAGCAACAACCTGGCCCCTCAGGACTGCCAGGGTGCCCTCCGTCTCAGGGCCTCATTGTCCCCACCACCACAACTATCAACACAGCAGCGACAACATCTACGTTGACTCCTGCTACAACGACCTGTGCTGCAGCCACCTCCACCATCACCACCGCTGCCTGCAACACTGTCCCTGGCTCAGTGGTTACCAACACCACCACCCAAGCCAAGGATGCCAGGGACAGTGTGCAGGTGTGTGTACAGCCAAGGCCACTAGTCTGTGTCAGCAGGGCAGGTGGGAGGGCAACTGGGGGACAATCACATGAGGACACTGAGACAGAAGCCCTGGTCACCTTCGCAAGAGTCTTTGGTGCGTTCCAACAGAACCAGGGACAGATGGGTCAGGTTGTAGAGGAACTGCGTGAGCCCCGCCTGCTGCAGAGGTCCATGGACACACAAATGGGACAACTTGTGGATCTCATGGGCAAGCTTGTGGGTGTTCTGAGGGACATACATGCTGCTGAAATAAGGGCTCACCCCCCTCCAGTGGCCTGCCTGCTGATACTCCCACCACCTCAGATCCGGCCACATAGAGGGGTGAGCTGCACTTCTGAGCCTGCAGCAGAGCGCCCCCCCCGCCAAACGCAATAGGAGATATCCGAGAAACGGCATTGGAAGAATCACGTGGCAAAGCACCAACCAAAGCGAAGTTGCTGTGCCACTCATGATGTCACCAGTGTCGCACTGAACATTGACTTTGTTGATTTTTCAATCCCACATTGCCATGTTGATGGAAGGAGTTTGTTGGACTGTGTAATTCCATAATTGTGGTGACTACTCTATTTGCCTGTTACCATCACTGACAACTCATACACTCAGTATGCATAACACATTTTTCACTCACGGTAAATTTAACACAATCTAATAGAAAATGAACACAATTTACACACCTATGCCTTTGTGTCAGTTCCATGTTTATCACAGTATGTACAATGGAAACTCTGATTCTAATGTACCACAAGCTTTGATTGTGACGAGACATTGATGGGGCGGAGGAACCTAGAATGACACAAAAAGATGACATTGAGTTGTCATATGATGGCATTACAGCAACAACACACCACTAGTCAACATTGTACAATATTCATCCCATATAACGCTGACCAACACCATCAACATAAACATGAGGTAAGAGGAAACAAAAACACTGTGCCATACACACTAGCCCGTAGCAGTGTGCCAACAACAGCCAGCATCCCAACACATCATCTATGCTTCAGCACTAACAGCAAAGCAAACAGACACAGTCATAGCTGCTCAATGGTAACTTACACTCAGGGGAAGTAGTTGGCGATGAGCTGTTGACGCAGGTTAAGACCTTCCTCATCACAACTATCATCGTGACTGGGCATGTGTGGATTTGCAGCTGGGGGCATCTGCTGATCTTCGTCGTCCAGAATCAGGGGGATCTCTTTGCACAAGGCCAGATTGTAGACCATGCAGCATGCAACTATGATCTGACACACCTTTTGGGGAGTGAGGAGAGTAGTGCACCACCAATCTTGAAATCTAACCTTCAGAAGTCCAAAAGCATGCTCCACTACACGACGTGTCCTCCCATGGGCATCATTAAAGTGGACTTCCCCCGGTGTCTTTGGATTCCTCAGTGGGCTCAGCAACCAGGGCCGTTTGGGATACGCAGAGTCACCTAGTTGTGAGAAACACAGACCAAATTTGTAATAGAAATATTTGAGGAGACCAGCATGTCACACATACAGCACACTACTTGACACAGCTCACTCACCAACAAGCCACGTACGCTCCGGATGCAGATTTTCCATCAATTGTACGCAGTATGTAGGAGTCATATGCAGAACCCGGAGATTTGGCACACATGTAGGAGATAATCAGATCCACTTGGCATACCACTAGTACATTTATTGAATTTTAATGCTTCCTGTTACGGTAGATGTGCTCACGTGCCTGTGGTGGAACAAGGCCAACGTGTGTGCAGTCAATGGCTCCAACATTAGGTATGTGACTAATGTCATAAAATTCCCCCCTCACATCTGCCAATTCTTGTCTCCTTGGAAAGTGAATGTAGCTGTCCTTGTAGGTTAACAACTGGACAGGACATCACGCAACACCATGCTGAACATAGGTTGAGACATCCCAACTGCGATGGCCCCCGTGTACTGAAATGACCCAGTGGCAAAGAAATGCAGGGCGGCCATCACCTCTACTGTTGGTGTCAAAGCTGTTGGATATGTTCTGTGAGGCCTCAAATGGGGCTCCAACTGAGCACATGGCTCTTGAAGGCAAAATTTCTTAATGATGTCGGTATCTTCCATTGTCTCCAGCTCTGGGAAAGGCCGATACACAGGTGGTCGTCTCCTAAGTATTGTGGCAGGGGACACATGTAAAAATTAGTCAGAGATGAGATGTGGGTAACATCTTACATAATGACTAACACAACCACAACATTTACAGGACTGTAAAAACAGCTTAATGCACAAGTGACATGCAGACACCTTGATCTCCCGTAGTCATTCCTGTAGCCAGGATGTACATACTCAGTACTGTCAAATCAAAATCAGACTATGTGTATGGTATATGGTACACTGCTACATCATGTGTCCCCAGCCCTGTGTGTAGCTGACACAGCACATGTGGCTAACTGCATCAAAGAGTTGTATGTAGCTGCTGTCACTGCACAACCTCAAGCTTTAGTCACACTAAGCACATCATTAAAAAATGAGCCCAGTCAGTATAAGCTGGACAACTATCAATATAAATACAGCACTGTGTACAGACATATATGCACATTACGTGGTCAGTCCATCATGACTGTGGGAGGAGTTTGCATCACACACATTGGCATGTTCACAAAAAAGATAGGCAACTCAACATGAAATCTGTATACATGCACAGATGGATGAAATTTGACATGTGACTATGAGCATACCAATGCATTTAATCGCATGTACTGCCATGACATGTGTGGGCATACTTAAGTTAAATGTCACACTCTCAATTCACTTTACAACGAGCTGAAATTTGTTTTGCTAAATGTGTTGGGATCAGTGATGTAATTCGCAAAGCGAGAATGCTAATAAACAACGTGTTTACATGCGCGGTAGGGGTTCTCCGCCACTGCGATGAGAGGCATTGGCCACAAATGAATGATGTAGGATTGCGGTAGAAACATCCTGACCCCCGCGGTGTGAAACCGCATATGCAAATGTCATTGCAGCCAATGGGAACCACCATTGAGGTAGTGCCTTTCAGTTTTGAACATCGCGGTAGGCGTGCTCCGCCACTGCGGTGACAGGCATTGGCCACAATTGAATGATGCTAACCAGGTGGACCAATTGCATCAGCAGAGTACCCCTGGAACAACCCTAGGGGCCTATAAATGTTTGTGAGATAGCCACACCAGTCACTTGCATACAGACGTTGCTGCCTGCCATTCATCACCACCAACCTATGCTGTACCTCTACTCTGGACCCAGTCATGGCTCGTACAGAGAATATCAGGGCCCGTCCCTTCACCACAGAGGAGCTGGAGGTCCTGGTGGGCAAGCTATATGGTGCTCCAGAGGTACTGGTAAGTGAATGAGTAAAGGTTTTAGAGTACTCAGAATGCTTACATTATGTTACTGTATACTAGTATGTGCCTGTGAGTGCAAGTCAATGTTAATGCATTCAGATTTTGCTATTGGAATGGGCCATACATGACGTAGAATTTGTTTGCACTTGAGTATGTGGGGAGGGTGGCACCCTAGACAATGGGGCAGCTCCATTAAAGCCAAACATTACACATGTCGTTCTGAGAATGGGTCATGTAAATGTGTGATACACTGCATAGCAGAATGACTTCACGTCAAAGGAGTGCATAGTCTTATTCCCCCAGATCCCTGACTGCGTGCAATGATGATATGGACATAACGTGGTTTAGCAGTTGTACAGTTACACTGCTGATTTGAGGAACTCTCACTCTGAACACACATTCCCTGTGCCATGTCATGTAATAGTTCATTAAGTGTGCATATGATCATGTGTTAGATGCAAAATGTAAAACGGCCAGAGGGTACTGATTAATGGGTGTACTGCTTTGATAGTGACCCTATGTAGATGTGGCCAGTCTGCACAGGAGTACATGGCCTCTATCTGTCTATATTGGTGGCAACTCACCTCTCACACATCTGCTAAATGTAAAATGGACATGTCATCCTTCTTTTGGTTCCATTATGTGTAGAGTCTCAGATGTGTATGCACCGTGTCATTATTTTCGTGGTACATGCATGTGATTCTTGTGATGAACCACTATTTTAGTCAGTGAAAAGCCCGCAGGTTTGTCAAGTAAATGCACAATGTATCAATTCCCCATCACTAAAATGACTTGGAAAGACATATGTGTTGTCCACCCTCCTATTTATGAAGCAGCAATTAGAGGCCTGAGGAGTACACAAGACAGGCCTACACCTTGTGACAAGAGGTGGAGAATGTAAGATCAATTACCTGATTGTGACCTCCATGACATGTGTAGCTATGCAATGGCCAAGGACAGTATGGGGTGTGTAGTGTAAGACACAGTGAGTCTGACCAATACACATCATTTACAGTGCATCGTATGTCATGCTCACTCACATAGTGCATCACAGATGAGGACAGTTTCACCTTTATTTTTGTACTGTCACTTTGCATGTGTATGTGATGGGCAGGTAGTGTGTCCATCATCATAGATGCTTACATTGGAATAAGATAGCTTACTCCAAGTGTACAATGTGACATGGTCTTTGGCCTCTGCTTTCCATTGATGTATCTGTGTGCTATGTGTTTACATGCTCCTGGACTGGCATACAATGGTGCACAACGCAGTGTTGAAAATATTCCTCTTGTTGCCTCCCATGCCTACAGGTCAAGGTCCATCAGCGTAAAGCCATATGGAGGGCAATCGCCCGCAAGGTGTGGTCAATGGGGGTCTCAACCGGCGCCATTCACACTGCCACAAAAGGTGGGATGACATCTGCCGAATGAGAAAAAGCGTCGCAGAAATGACGCTGGGGCTGGTCCCTCGAAGTGGCAGGTTGGCGCGCAGGAACATGAACCCACTAATGGCCCGCATCTTGGCAGTCACACAGCCAGAGTTGGATGGACGCTTGAGGGCCCAACAGCAGCAAGCTGGGGGTGAGTATTGTGCTAAGTGTAACTTTGCCCATGAGTGACTGCACTAATCCCAGCCCAGTGCAAGGCAGGACCTCTGGGATGTCTCTAGTGTGATGCAATGGCTTCTAAGTAGCCTACGTGGCGAGTGCAGAGGTTCTGCATTTGTACAACATTTTGATTCTCATGTGGGAAATAGTTGTCATAGCAATTCAGCTTGACATGTTTTCATCTACCATCTGGTGAATGTTGCCTGAACTGAAATATTCATCCATAGGAGAAGACGTTGTGTGAAGTGTGTATCCCAGTATACTTGTCAGCCTTGTGTGTGCTGTGTGGCTTCCACAATAGTGTGCTCATGTGATGATCTGTATATGGAGAGAGACACGCACAAATGTGGACTCGGGGTGCAGTGTGTTAGCAGAGGTTACACCTGTACCATGGTTTGTGTTTTTCTAAATGATAAAGATGACAGCATCAATGCAAAACATTTAGCCAAATATCAGCAGCATGCCATCACATGAAGTAATTTCCTGCCACAGTGACAGCAAGTGCACCAGTCACTGATGGTGTCGATGGTGATGATTGCAGTGATGCACTGGCTGATCTGCATTTGATAATTGTGCACTTGGCAACATGTCTGGGATGGTTAGACAGTGGAAGTTTGAAGCAATGTAGCAAAACGTGTCTATTGTGAGATTGTTTTGGCACTAGGCTTAACATGGTTGGATGTGATCAGTGGGTGAGTCAAATTGCGATGTGAGTGAGGTGTTGTACAGTGACTTTTGTTTGCATAAATATTTTCATTCAAAGTTGAAGTCCTCAGTATGTGTGCATTGTGGAGGTGTGTCTGAGAGAAGTTGGCCTGGTATATATTATTATAACACACCTTAAATACCTCACAGTATCTGCTACACACAGATAAACAAAAAGCACACAATACTGTAGCACAGAAATAAACGTAAGTAGCACTAATACACAGTGGGCTCCAGGGTGAGACCAAACTATATACTAAAATAGTGGTATAAGAACCACGACTCGAGTCAAGACAGTGTTTAAAGGTTGTAGAATCACTGGAACCCCAAGGAACCACCCAAGGTGAGTAGATAGGGACCCCACGGAGGACGAGTGCACTGTGAGAACACAACTGCATGCTACGTACGATTCAATGGGAGAGTCGCGGTTGCAGTTTTAGTGTTTAAGAAGCCTTCTTAGTGGATTACGAGGAAACCCTTTAGAACACAGAAGGTTGGAGAGCCACCCCACCCATGGATACCGAAGAACCAGAGTTACCTATCCCAGGGGATCTGGATGTATAGGGTCAAAGTGGCGTCGGAAACCGCCGTCGTTCTCAATGGGAGTCTTCGAAGAAATGCCACTGCTGGAAAGAAGACAATTGTCCGGTGGAACCCACAGGTGGATTCTTGAAGGAAGGAACCTGGAAGCAGAGGGGACAGAGTCTGGGTCACTAAGGAGTGACCAGGGTCTCGGTAGACAAATGCCCACCGATGTCGGGTGCTTCAGGTGTGAAGATGGAGACTTTGACTCTGCAGCCACAGGGACCAGGAGATGTTGAGGACAACCAGGAGCCGGATACGAGCTGTCCCACGAAGGATGTCGAGTGCTATGGGGTCGGTGTCCGGCGGGAGAACCAACAATCCTTGGCAGTGGCAACCCACGAAGAGGGTCAAGGAAGGTCACGGTCTGGCCTAGCAAGGACCAGGAGACTCACCACAGTAAGGGAGTCAGGGCAGGCCTGGAGCAACCAGGGAGCCCAAGAAAATCAGTGATGTCCCTCAAATGGACCCAAAGGGCGAAGGCACAGAAGTCGCGAGGGGAACTCTAGCAGTTTCACAAAACAACAGCTTGCAGGGCACAGAGTGCGAGGAGGCCAAAGTCCTTTGTACAAAATGTGTGCAGATGTTGATGCTATCGATAGCCCAATGCACTTAGTTGGGGATTGCCAAACAAGCATATGCAATTGCAAAAGTACGCTGTGCACAGGGGTTCGGGTTATCTGGTCCCCACGAGAGATACTGGCCTCAAACTCGGTGAGACAGCAGCTCAACCTCAAGCAACGTAGAAACCCTCCTCCTGTGTTGCTGGAGCCTTTGGAGTCCGCAGGAGCTCAGGATCAGCAGACTGGTCAATTGCGTTACGGTGCCTGCGAATGCAGGGGAATGACTCCTTCACCCCAAGTGAGATACTTCGGATGTCCTTGATGCTCCACAGGTCCTACACGGAGCCTGTATGGTGCACAGGCACAGACAATGCTTTAGATGGAGAGGGAGACTAAGTCAGGCCCAGTTGAAGTCCAGAGTGTCCAGACGGTTGAAGTTCAGTGGTTTCTTGATCAGAATCTTGTCCACGTTGAATCTAGGGTCCTAGAGCCAGGTAAGCCCTTTTGTACCCATGGGAGAGGGTTGGACAGATTCAGGGGATCCTCCCAAGGGAGGGTCAGGACAGAGGGGAGGATAGTCTCCTGTCCTTTGTCCAGTTTCACACAAGAGCAGAAGCCAACGGCTCCCAGTACTGGTTTGAACTGGACTGGACAGAGACACCAAGTGTGCCCCAGTTACAGACTTTCAGGCACTTTGGAAGTGCATCCACCACAGCCCCAATACACTAAATCCTGTCAGGGAGGTGGTCACAGCTCCCTGTGACAGGATGACTATTGTCCTGCCTTCCCCTGCTCGAGCTTGGATCAGCAGCAGGAGGGCAGAAATGTGTCTCTGATCGACAGCAACCATTTTGTGCTGCCTGGGTCGAGAAGGCTGGTACCGGAAAGACCAGTGAGCCCATGAAGCTTGCTTCAGAAGGGTGGAATCATACCTCCCACACTGGTTACCGGTGTGGAGGTATGATTTCAATGTGCTTGATACCAAACACAACATGTTTTGTTGCAGCCATTTTCGAGATAGCATTTTACACGAGCATATAATGCACCTCTTCCTATATGTCTGGCTGCGTCACCGACAACTTGGAAGAATGGTCTCCGAAGGCTGCAGAGGGGCTCTGTTCATGCAGGGCCACCCTCTCATGTAAAACCCAGCACCCTGCCTTCAGGATTGTCAAGGCCTGCTATAGGGGTGACTTATAGTTTTCAAGTGTAGTGACCTATAGATATAGTAAACCTATATCTAAAGTAAGTGGTGCATGCACCATCTTACACAGGCTGCAAGGGCAGGCCTGTAGTTCCAGTTTGCATGGCCTCTCATGGGTGGCATAATACATGCTTCAGCCCTTGGGAGGCCTCTGGGGTACCAATGCCCTGGGTACATGTGAACCATATACTAGGGACTGACAAGGGTACCCCAGTAGCCAATCTGGAGTGTACCTAAGTACAGGTATAACGTTTTAAGGAGAAAACAGATAGACTGGGGTCCTGATTAGCAGGATCCCAGTCAGACTAGTCAAAAACAGTGTAACATATAGCAAAAAGTGGGGGTAACCATAAGAAGCAGATCCTACTTTCCTACAGTGTCCATATCCATCAATACATGGTGAAGTTGTGGCTATTGCTTCCAATCAGTGAGCAATTTCCTGGAACATTGATGTGTAATGGATGTCATCATTCGGCACAACGTAGGGATGTCAGATGGCAGAGCCTAGGTATTGGCACACATTAGCTGTCCTTATGGAGGACACTCATAGCTTCATCCACAGAAGGCACTCTCATGCCTTGGATCATTGACCGCTTGGCAGGCAATTGAATTGGTGTTAGAATGTGACATGTCACAAGACGCAATGGCCTTGCATCACATTGCCCAAATCATGCTATTGTGCATTGTCTTTGTGACAACATTAGTATACGGGCTTAGTAGCGCTTCATCCCCTCAAAATATGAGGTCCATTAGTATGTCGGGTGGATCGCCACTGCCATGCGGGCGGTGGGGATCCGCCCGACATTTTCTCCCGCCCACCTGCCAATTCCCCCCGCCATATTACAATGGCAGGGGGGACCCCGGCAGACGGAAAGACCGTCTGCCGGTTTTCCGCCGGTAGGCAATCCGCCCGATTGCCTACCGGGCAGACTGCTGTTGATATGGTGGCGGTGTCTGTTAGACACCGCCATCTATATCAGGATGCATGCGGGGATTTGCTATTACGTGGCGGCAACGCCGCCATGGTAAGGCATGCGGTCTTTCACATTGGGGGCCCGTAGCGGGCCCCCCAGGTAATTTTAGGGGGTGCACATGGGGGTACCTATGGTACCCCCCTGCATTTGCATGTACAATGTGGCAGGCACTTGCATTTTTGGCCTTGCAGCAGGCGGTGCTTTCTGCACCGGCCGCCGCAATGTTAAAAATGCGGGATGCGCCCGCCAGTGTGGCGGGCGCATCCTAATTGTATCTGTGGGACCGCCGCATGCATTGCGGGTGGTCCCATTCCCCCGGGCTATGGCGGGCGGACAAAGTCCGCCCGCAATGCTAATGGTGCCCAAAGTGTCCATGTGACATATGCAGCAGTGTGAGTCTCAGAGACATCAACTGGCAGTGAACAGTAGTGAGCATCATATTAGGTTTGCATTGAGAGATTTGTTGTGTGCACTTCCATCTAATTTATACTTCTACAAAGTGGTTACAATTGTTAAACAGTAGTTGTGCTTCATTGGCAAACATAGTGGATGTAAGGAGGTAATGTCACTTAACAATGTCTAGGTTTCTGTTTGTATTTGTGGGGTTCAGTGTCTTCACACTTCAAGTGTGAGAAACACAACATATTTGAATGTTTAGCTCTCTTACCTGCAGGCATGTAGGTGTGCCTACAGACGATAGGATGTAATGTCGAGATGTAGACACATGCACAGAAATTTGGCAGTGTCAACGCAACATGGTGCACGACTATCCACTAAGCATTTTTACATGCATCAGCTGATCATTCCAGGAATTGAGATTATGCATACAGTACATGGAAAAGTTGGATGCGGGACTTTCGGTCCAAGTATTTCTGTTTGTATAGCAAAAGTTTGTTTGCGAGCAAGCCACTTTACTGAAGCCATGTCTCTGTCTCTTGCAGCATTTACCGAGGGCAGGGAAGGAGAGGGGCCCGACACCGTAGGGGAAGCTTCTGGCATTACTGGTCCCCAGAAATACAGTGACACTGTGGGGACCAGTGCCTCGGAGGGTGACAGGAGTGCCCTGGAGGAGTCGGTCCTGAAACACCTACCACAACATCTTCACACTCCACCGGACATCTGCTTCTTCGTCTGCCGTCCTGTGTCCACCCTCCCTGATGCTCCCCCAAGTGGTATCCGGGCCCGCAGCCCTAAGAAGGGTAGAGTCTCCTTCCCACCAGGCACCGCTGCCCCTGCCCCTGTCTCCCCTGCTGCCCACAGTGTGGAGGCCATAGACATCTTGCGGCAGCTGTGTGTGGGTCAGACTGCGCTCCTGAATGCCCTCCAGGATCATGGCAACAACTTATCACAGGTTGTTGCGTTCATTGAGAGCATTCATTCGGACGTGGGTGGCCTGCATAGAGCTGTCCAGTCTTTGTCCTCCACAGTGACGGCAGCCATTCTGCAGTCCCAATCTCACAGTCCTGCTCCTGTCGCTTCTGCAACCACACTCCCAGTGCCCCCACCTGACCAGAGCACACACACACCAGAGTACTCAGGCACCCAAGTCATCCACACTCAGCACACAACAGCAGCACTCCAAGCGACAAAGACACCATACACCACCCCCACAGCACACATAACCGCACCACAACCAGCACATCACAGGACACTCAGAAACATAAGGATAAAAAACATGCATCCACATTGCATACCTCACATTCCTCGCCCACAAAGCGCACTCCCATCCCCACACCTGATCCCAAATCCACCCAAACACTTGCCCTGGCTGCCATGGACCTGGTGCCTGCCACAACTGGCATGACCCCCCTTCAGAGGGTTGGTTTGGCAAAGACTTCCACTTCCACCACTACCCCTTTGAAGCGTGGAGAAGGAAGCAAAGAGGGTAAAGTACCTCCACAACAGGGTAGGTTTTGGAAAAGGCCACCAACACCCCAGCGTACCACCAGGTCCTGAAAATGTCCCCGGGAAGCTCCACCACCTTCTACACTTTCAGGTAGAGGGAGACTGTTGGGGCCACCTCACTTGTCACTTGTGGAAAGACACTTGGTGGATATCAGATTCCCAAACAATTGAGACCTAGCCCTCCACATGCACCATCAGCCACTGAGCCTACCCCCAGCATTTCTCCGCCTCCCCGTGCAACAACTCCACCAGGTCCAGCCAGCCCTCAGAATCCCACATCCACAGATCCCTCTACCTCAGCCAGTTCTCTCCCTCCCAGGTCCAGTCCTCCGACTGGCCCAGACAGTCATCCCCCTCCCAGTTCGACTTCTCCACAATGTTGAAACCAAGTCCCCCTTCCCACCCCAGCGGTGCCTAAACCTCCCATTTGATGCCCTTATTCTGGTGAGATTCCCACGGCAGTGGACTGTGTTGCAAGTTTGTTGTGCAAGTTTTAATGCACACATGTGCGGACTCACAGTTTGGACTGGCCGTTGCCCTTAATGTTTTGCACTTTTGATACTGACATGGTGTTTATGTAATAACATTTTTTTATTTATGTTCTGATCTTTGTCGCTGTCCTTACTAATGATGCAGTACAATGTATGTGTACATGTTCATCTGTTCCATGCTCTGGATGCCACATTCACATTGGCATGTACTTTCTCTGCTTTTGCAGAGGTTCCCAGAGGTTACGGCAACTAATGTGCTTATTGACTCAGAGGCTTTATGGGTCCATGATGCTTGTCTGTGATGGTCGACTCTTGTCCTCTTCTTTGTTTTGTTGGGGCTCTACTTTTATACACGTCATATTTGGATGCTCTACATCAACAGCAGCTATTTCTATTTACATGGTGACTTCAGAGGAGTACAGGGTCTATCATATCTGTGGGTTCAATGTTGATGTGTACACACCAGTGTAGATGTGTTATCATCTTGGGTAGGGATGGCTTCAAGGTCACATAGGTACATTAGAATGTGTGCACTTGAGTACTCATACAGTGTGATTCTCATGTCATTAGCTGAAGTATTGATTTGTATGTGCCATTGAGTATGACCCTTTCACACATGTATGATCCAGTTGATGAGTGCATTTGTTCACATGAACAGACACCTGCTGAAGGTTTTGGGCACATGTAGGAGTTGTTTCCAGAGCAATGTGAAATGTGTCAGTGTGACCTTGCAGTCCTAGGGTATACCTACTTGTTGTCCACATAATTTGAGTATGCAGAGTGTGTCACTGCAAAGTCTGTGTTGTGAGATTTGGGATCAGCCATGGCTCTTGCTTACCTTTGTTCTCACTGTGCTGACTGGCTCTGGCAAACAATCATTATATGTGACTTTTCTATTACATTGATGTCAATTTACACTTTATTTACTCCACTATGTGGTATTCAGAGTCATATCTGCCCGAAGAAGACCATTTGATGCCTACACATTGTGAGTTACTCCTCTATGTGTTTTTGCTCTGTACACTCCTCACCTGTACAATACTACTGTATACACCGCTTAAGTCAAATATGTTCCACGCCATGCCTTGCCAGTGTTTGACCCTCCCCACCACTCCATAATGTGGCACTATACTGTGGGAGGATGATATCTGTCCAGAATCATTGTGCCCCTCAGCACTGTTTTATAATTTGTTATGTGCTATTTGAGTCTACTTGATTGCACTCATGGTTGCTCATGTACAGTACAGATGAGTTTTCCAGCATAGTCCTCTAGTCAGGTTCCATGCATATGTGTTTGCCTGAGTTGTGCAGCAGTAGGTAATAGCTAAAGTGTGTATCTGTTTGCCGAGGTACTGCTACCCATCCTGAGTGTGAAGTGATCTGTGTGCTGTGATGATCTGTGATGTTAAAGTTGATGGTGGTGAAATCAGATATGAATGATACTGGTTTTAGTGGTGTTCACACACTGCTCACTGTGCATGCACTGCTGTCAGTGGATGTTGCATTGTCCTTGCAAGGTGTGAGTCACCCTGATGTCCAGCTGAGATTACTATGTGATGTGTTTGGATGTGCATATGTTATGAATTTATTATTGTCACTATAGACAGTGTGCCTGCACAAGACTTGCTGCAGATATGCTGTGCTGAGTGGTTTGTGGGGTGGAGGTTGTAATGAGGATCTTGCTTGCCTGGGACAATGTGCTGGACTGCTACAACATTGTGGGCTAGATACCATCATTTCTATGGAGATGGGTGCCCCCGATGCAGCGGTGACAATTTACCTACGTGCAAGACATGGGTACTTTGACTATGGTATATGTTCCTATCTCCACCAGGGTGTCTGATGTAGAGAGGACACATATTTCAGCGCAACAGTTGTGTGTTGTTGTACAGGGGTTGTATGCTGGGAGATGTTTTTGACTTACCTGTGGTGTTGACCGCGACGGCGTCTTATCTGCTGGTAGTGGATCGGTACAGCAGCAGGAGGGCTTGTAGAGCAGGATCCATGACGGCCAGGCACGTGTCTCAGACTTGAGTTTCTATCTCCACAGTTGTGCTTCTGCAATCTCCGAAGAGCTGGTTTCTCCGCCACGTTCTGATGGGCTGTTTGATGCATCCTGATCTGTTCGGCGTTCGGAACTTCATTCCGCACGGCGGGCTTTCTTCATTGGCTCCCTCCGACAACGTTGCGGGATGCTATTTCTGGCGGATCTGAAAACACCGCGACGGACGGAAAAAGGGCTATCTTTGCCCATTGTAGTATGACGGTTGCGAGTACCGCCTCAAGAGTAACTAAATGGATGTTTTCTGCCAGCACCGCGGAGGTGCCTACTACCGCCATTATAATTAGCCCCTTATATTTTTTACATCGATATTCTCAAAATCAATATTTCATACACAAATTTCGATACTTTTTACAACAATATAACTTACCTCGATATTCTACATCCTCGATATTCTTCACTCGATATTCTGTCTGTTCACCGTTTACTATGTTTAACTATGTTTATATTGAAAAAACTATATTATTATGTTTGATATTAGTGTATAAAGATATTTTGTATTTGATATTTTTGTTATTTACATTATTAAGTATAGGATTACAATATTTTTGTGGACGATATTTTTGACACAATATTTATGTCCAACGATCTTTGTGGTGTCGATACTTTGTGAACCGTGCAGCAGGGGCTAACCGTCTGTGGAGGGCTGAGCACAGGCACCTCAACAAACCCGCTGCACAGAGCTGAAGGCCATACAATGTATGTGTTGACCTACAAGAACATTTGTTTCCCTATGTTGTTCACAACGGACCGGATACCTGTGGGTTCCCACCTTCACTGCTTTGTTCCCATAGGCAGAAATCCCACAGCCTCTCAGCCGCCATCTCTCCTTCCTTCCTTGAGCTTCAGATTTGAGCATGCGCAGGATTCTGGGGTGAATTGTTCATGCGTGTGGACATCCCAGTAATGCCACAAGCAGAAGAAATCTATGGACCTTATGGTGCTTTAGTTTTTTGTAGTTACCTGCCTTTGTTATGTATTCTTTCATATACTTTTTTTCTTAAAAACTGAGCAGGTTCTAATTATGCTTGCATTATTTTGACCTAAATTTATAATCAAGATTACCAGTCGACGATGGACAAACCATTTTTTGTACTACATCACATCCTGTTTGAGACTATATAAGGGGAGTCCAAGTTGAATCCAGTTTTTGCGTTTGTTTCTGCTGAATTGCTCACTGGACTTTGTGGATTGGTCGCTTTCTCCACTTCCTGCTTGCTGTTTTGCTCTTCACCTTGCTGTTTGGCCTGGTGAGCTGGAAAGTTTTTCTGGACTCCGGCCTTTTACTTCCTGCTGGTTTTTATTTTCTGGAGCAAATCTTAGTCTTCCAAGCTACATTCTGGTGTCTGGGTTTGTTTCCAGAGATAGTAGGCCATTCCCATGCACATAGGACCTGTTCTTCACAGGTTGCAACACCAATGGAAATTAAAGCTGGATCAGGTCCAAAAACTATTAACGGCAATTAACAATTTGACTCTCACAGTCTTGTATACAGAAAACGCCTCCTTGCATCAATCTCTTGTTTCACAGCAAGGTTCTTTGGATCCTTCTTTGGCTGGCGTGGCAGAATAAAAATTTGACTGGACCTACAGAGTTGTTTTCCAGTCGCGGCGTGAGGGCAACGCCTTATCTTCCATAGCGCCGTGAGGGAAACGGCTTGCATCTCGAACACAGACAGCAGCACCTGGGGACTACATTACCCAGCATCCACAGGGGCCGGCGCACCACTGACATCAGCGTCGCGCCCAGAGGCGCCTTAAGAGAAGGGAACGCCTCCCGCCTCGCGGGACGTGCGCGGGACGCGCCGGGCTAAGCCCGGGCAAAGGGCGGGCCGTCTGTGGCCGTCCGGGGCTGGCAGAGGCTGGGCTGGGTTATACTCTGTTTCAGTGATTTCTGAAAGTTATCGACTACATTTACCTGGGTTATAGTGTTGTTACCTACCAGGTTGTAGTCGCAAATAAGGATCGTTCATTGTTGTGTATTTGTATTTTAACTTTGAATAAGGAACTCTGGAAGATCCAGCTTAAGGCTTTTTTATTGGTGTATATTTTTATAGATTTGTTTGTATATTTAGTGAGCCAATCATGTCTACAGCCAACAAAGAAAATGGACGTTCTAATATAGCTACCCTTGATAATTACCTTGTGAAAGTAGTCGACAAAATTAACAAAGAGCGCCGACTTTCTTTGGGTCGGGGGTGTAATTCGGCCCCCCCACTTAGAACTCCCAATTCACCCACTTTATTCCCTACCTTATCAGGGGATAGTAGTGGCAATCTTGAATGCCCTGTTCTTTTAACAACGGTTACCAATGAAGAACCAGACTCTACCCTCACCGCGCCAGACTCGCCTCAAGTACTATCAGCTTTATGCTCTCCGGCCCCGAAAGTGCAGAGAGTATTAAGATCAGTGAAGGGTGTTGCTAGGTCAACTATCCCAAAACTGGGGGGGAATCACCATAACAAAAAAAGATTGGACCCCCCCTACTAAGTGTGTCATTAGTGATCTAGGTTTAGAAACTAATAACACCCAAGTTAAACTAGATCCCAAGCAGTTAGAGCTTTTGATTAGCATAATAGATACGAAGCTTGATAAAATCATTATGCCTCTAATGGATAGACTTGACACTCTCTCAGAGGAAATTAAGAGGCTGGGTGGTCTTTTGAACACACATACAGGGACAAAGGTAAATTTAGAGGACTCATCAACGGTTAAGGCTTTTGAATCAAAAACTCCCAAGATTCCATGGGGGACTATGTTCTAATATTGTAGATGTATCTAACTCAACGATGGGCCAAAGCACATCATCAAAATCTACGGTAGTGGATAAGCCAGGGAACATCGTCGTCAAGCCTAAAAGCTATGGTTACTCTACGCCTAATTTACCCCCAGAATGTGCACCATATGTGTTGGTTTTAACAAATGTTCCACCACTTCTGGACACCGGGTCTCGAAGTAATCAAGAAACTCACGAGTCCCTTAAGAATAAAACGGTGGCTTGGCTTAATCGAGAGTGTGGTTATCCAGTAGCACTGTCAGATCAAATTTTAACCACTACCAGAGCTAACTGGATAGGGAATTCTTCCAAAAGTACTAATGGCGATTGTGTGATTGTCAATTTTAACAATGCCCAACTAGCTACTACTACTCTGCTCAGAGCCACATCTCGACCCTTGAACGATCAGGGAATTTCACTCAGACCGTTGGGGTTTTTCTATCAACATGTAATTAATAAACCATCTAATGTTTTGAAAAGGGGTAGTGGCAGTGCCCATAATGTGCCCAGCGGGTTTGAGGTGGTTACATCCAATCGGTTTCAATGCTTGAGCGGTTTGGATTGTAACGATTGACTGGTTTCTGATGAGGCGCACTGTGAAGATGGAGCAGTAATCTGTGGTGCAGTGTCCGAAGGAATTACCTCCGGGCCGCTAGGTAATGTTGGTATCCCTCCTGACTTTTGCCCGTTAATTGGCGTTGCAGGCGATGTTGAGGGAGCTAAAGGAGCGGTTCCTGCAACTGACAATCACAGTTTGAGTCTAAGCATATTTTCCCAGGTTGAAGGCACTGAAACATCCTCTGGGCCTATGAGTAGCTTTCTTGTCAGCTGGAATGTTGCTGGCCTAGCATCTAAAGAAGATAGCCTGGGGTGGTCAGAGTTTATTAATCTTTTTGACATTTGTTGTTTCCAAGAAACATGGTGTAAATTTCGGGATACAATGGCTTTGTTTCCTATCAGTTACCTGCTATTGCATCCATCTCTGGTAGAGCTAAGGGAGGGCTTTTGGTTTTGATTTCCATCAAAATCCCCATTTTGGTTAAAAAGCATGTTCTAGTGGGGGCCCATTCCCAGATTTTATGGCTATGTGAGAAGGATGGGAGAAACATTCTCCTAATCAATTTTTATAATAATATATTTGACAGCACTAGGCACTTGGTGGTAGATGCACTGAGAAGTGCACTAGATGATATTATCGAGGGCTCTAATGTTGTTTTTGAATTTATTTTGGTGGGGGATTTTAATACCGTAGTTTGTCCCCTCTCTAATCATTGTTTGTGCGGGATTACCAACCGCTTTGGGGATGTGGATGTTCATTTTCCTCATAATAAGTATGGGGATTCTCTGAACCATCTCTTAGCGGCCCTTGATATGGAAATATTGGTTACCGAAAAGAATGATCAAGGAGAAAGTATCCCGACATTTACGGGGAGGGGGGCAAATACTGTTATTGATTTTATTAGTATATCGTCAAGTCTTGTCCCATGGAGTTTGGCACCTAAGGTCGTGGATATTGTGCTTAGCGACCATAACTGTATTGTTGTAGAGTTTGTTTGGTGGAATAAAAAACCTGTACTTACACCGGGGATTATAGATAATATTGAACCACATAGACCCAACGGTACAAGGTTAAGATGGAATGGTGACAAAGCCGTTATGACGTCCAATTCTATTATCAATAGCTGCTTACCGGAAATCACTGTGATTCTCGAGCAGGCTGACGTCACTGCCGATCTTGTTCAACATTTTGTCCGAATTAATTCCATCATAGACCGAAAATTTACTAAATCAACCGAGTGTAAGTCTAAACAACATAAGGGTTGGTTCGATTGTGCTTGCACTCGTGCTCTTAAAGAGCCTAAAGACGCATTGGTAACAAAACCTAGAGCTAGGGACCAGGTGTCTCAGCTTAGATTAAACTATAAGAATACAGTTAAGCGCAGGAAGATAGAATTACAACATGAGGCCTGGCATAAATTGACACAGGCCGCCGAACGGAAAGATTGTACATTATTCTGGGCCACGGTCAATTGCCCTTTTTTAAAAGATGAGAAGGTTCCGGAACTAACCTCAATGGTTAGTATGGATACCTGGATTTCCCATTTTTCTATTATTTTTGATTCAGATAATGCTTTGGCCATTCAAAATGATTGCTGGCCCATAGTATGTTGGATATTAGTATCACGGAGGTTCTAGGTAGCATTGGTGCTAGCAAAGGTGGAAAGGCCCAGGGCCCCGATGGGGTGCCCATTGACGTTTATAAGTTAGTGCCAGAGGTATGGGGTCCTATGCTGGTTAAAGTTTTTAATGCCGCAGTCTGCTTTGGGGTGCCCCCAACTTGGGAGGAATCAATTATCATTCCTATCTTCAAGAAAGGTGATCGGGGGGATGTAAAGAACTATCGCCCCATTTCCCTGTTGGATTCCTCTGTAAAAATAATGAGCATGGTACTCCTGGTTAAGCTGGAAGAATGGGCAGAAAATAATGGCATTCTGGCTAACTGCCAGTATGGGTTCAGAAAGGGCCATGGGACGATCGAGCAATGCCTGAATCTCGAACTTCTGATTGGGAAATACACCCAGGCCAGGAAGGGCTCTATTTATCTCTGCTTCGCAGATTTAAGTAGCGCCTTCGATTTGGTGGATCATGCTATTCTCTGGGCCAAGCTGATTGAAATGGGGGCCCCTGAGGGCATTATCTTTTTCTTGGCCCGTCTTTACGAAAAACTCCGTACTAGTGTACGGTATGGTTCTAATGGGGAGTGTACCACCAAATTCCGGATCGGGCGGGGCATAAGACAGGGATGTGTTCTTGCCCCCTTGCTTTTTACCCTTTTTATCAATGAAGTGGACTCTGTCTTACAGTTAGTAGTGGCAGACGCCCCTGGAGTTAACAAGATCAATGTCCCGGTATTACTTTATGCGGATGATGCCGTTTTATTGTCCAGGACCCCGATAGGTCTTCAACGCTTAATGGATAGGTTTTCACAGTTTATTACATCTAGAAAACTAGTGATTAATAAAACCAAAACTTATACCATGGAGTGTGGCCCGGGGAAGAGTAAGCCCCATTCTTATTATATTGATCAACACAGGGTCCAACTAGTGGATAATTTTAGTTATCTTGGAATCACTTTCTCCAAGAACTGCAGTTGGGCCAGTGAGCATATTACTGTTAGAGCTAAGATGGCTAGAAGCTCCAACGGGGTGTTTACTTTTGCCACTAAACTTGGAGACAAACAGATTAGTGATATGCTTAAGATCTTTCAGTCATGTTGCCTCTCCACCGCCCTTTATGGGGCGGGGATCTGGGGCTTTGCCCCGGTTGGGTGTTTACAGGTGGAGGAGAATGCCTTTCTGAAAAAATTGTTGAATCTACCCAAATCTGCTTCTAATGATTTAGTTCACAGTGAACTTGGTATCCCATTTCTAAATGATCTGATTCTCCTAAGGCCATTATTGTTGTGGCGGTCAATCTGGTTGAAAGAAGAGACGTCATTAAATAGAGCCATCATTAACGACTGTCTCACTGCTGATAATTATTTAAAGATCCCATGGATCAAATATATTGTCAACAGTTTTCAGGAGATTTATGCTATTGATATCAAAGCTGATAGGTATGGGGCTACAGTAATTTCCAAGTCAGAAATGAAGCATATCTTTCTGCTGTGTAAAACTGAGAGTCGGATTTGCAACAATGGAACTCTATCTACCTGTGTGCAATATAGCACTATGAATGAATTGAAGGGTTACCAACCGTATTTAACCCAGGTGACTAGAGTCTCTCACAAGTTTGTTTTAACCAGATTTAGAATGGGGATTGTGCATAAACTGGTTGCATTCCCTTCTATAAACAAGCAGCCCGTTGGTCCCTGTCCGTGTGACAATCTGTCAGCACAAAGCACGATGCACTTTCTTTTGTTGTGCCCACTGTATGGAAATTTTCGTATAGCTTTTTTAAAACCTATCTTTGTAAAATTTGGTGTTAGGATAGTACATGATTCTTTTAAACTGCTTTTTAATCTACATCATCCCGATATTTGTTTCTTTACTGCAACATTTCTACTAAAAGCAATTAATGTCAGGAAAAGTATGAGTTTTTAAGTATTTATTTTGCCCCATCTGTATTATATGTTTCTATTTTAGCTATATGCCGTTTATTGTGATGTTCTGTATTGCTATTAATTTTTATTATGTATGTGCTTTTATGGACATTATTTTTTGCTCCGAATAAAGCCTTATGAAATGAATGAATGAAATGAAAATGACTGGAAACTAAAGGTCTTTTTAGACACATGTAGCAAAGTAGGCAGAGGGGTTGCGATTGTCTTCAAATCATCCCTAGAGGCTACGATAATAGACACTTTCATAGATAATTCAACTGAGATCTGTGTCTTTAGAATTGAATTCTCTCCCCAGGATCACTGGAAGGGTGCTCTAGTAATAACGTGCTGGCTCGTTTTCTTCCCTTGCAGGAATATAAAGTAGAAGAACTGTTGAAAGCAGCGAAATCTGGATCCCCCATTGATATCATGCCAGCCAAACTGTTTGCTTTACTGGCTCGACATCTCGCCTCTCCTATAGGCTCCCTACTGAACTTCTCTCTGAGTGAGGAAAAAGTGCCTTTGGCTAGAAAATCTGCACAAATCCTTCCGATTCTTAAAAAAACAACTTACCGCCCACAAAGCTATCTGATTATCGTCCAATCTCGCTCATTTCCCTCATGAGCAAACTCTTGGAGGGATATGTCAACCCGCAGCTCATGGCATATATGGATGCTCAGTCATGTCTAGACCCTTCACAATCCGGTGTTAGAACAAAACATTCTACCAAAACTACCCTGCTTGTCGTAACAGACTTTATTAAACTTTCTCTGGACAATGATAAGCCCGTGTCTTTAGTGCTGCTGGACTTGTCCGCAGCCTTTGACACTGTAGCACATCATAGACTATTGCAAAGACTGACCGACATCGGCAAAGTAGGAACGGCCTTTCAGTGGTTTTCCAGGTTCCTGGAACAGCTCACCCAAACCGTCAACCTGGGTATTTTCCGCTCTGGAGCCAAATCTCTTAAAATGGGAGTTCCTCAAGGCTCATGCCTCAGTCCCACGTTATTTAATATATATGTGCCCCCCTTGTAAAGATCATCAGAGAACATGGCTTTGTCCCGTTTTCATATGCGTACGACACGCAACTCCTGTTTTTGTTTGATAATAACTCAGACGCAACTAAACAGCTCTTTGCAGATTAAATGCGTGCTATCTCCAAATGGACGACGAAGAACTTTCTCCAGTTGAATGCTAATAAAAGCGAAGTTCTCCTGTTTGGCAAAGCACAATTTTTCAGGTCCCCTGAATGGTGGCTGGCAGAATTAGGCCCTGCTCCTATCCCCACTATCAAGGCATAAAACATAGGCGTATACCTGGACCGGTCCCTATCTATGAAGGACCAGGTGGCTGCCTGTTTCGGTATGCTGAAGCTTTTCCAGAGAGTGTTTTATCTTCTCCCCTTACCGGTGCGCAAGACCCTGCTCCAAGCTCTGGTAGTCAGCTGTTTCGACTACTGTAATGCGCTACTGGGAGGGGCAAATGAGATGGTGCTAAACAGGTTGCAAGTGGTTCAGAACACAGCAGCTCGTTTGAATCTAAATCAAACTTCCAGGGCTCCCTCCCGGCCGTTATTGAAAGGCCTTCACTGGCTTCCCATCCGTGACCGATTCAAGTTTAAAATATGCTGTCTTGACGGGTCTCGACCTCGACAGGGCCGAGTATGCAGCACTTAGACTTAAGCACTCCTACTACATAGGTGGCGACAGGACAGGGCGTCTTCTGGCAAACAAGCTACGGGCCCACACCTTGGACTCTAAAGTGCACTCCCTCACGTCGGCCTCGGGGAGGGTGGTCGAAGGCAATGAAGAAATCGCCCGGAAATTTCAAACATTCTATGCTGAGCTGTACCGCAGAGAGACTCCTTCACCCTCCCAGGTCGAAGCCTATCTCCAGGAGTCGCACATAACTGTCTTGGGCACCACCCAGGCCGAACTGCTAGATGCGCCCATACGCATAGAGGAGGTGATAAGTGCGATATCTCGCCTCAAGCCTTTGAAGGCGCCGGGAGCTGAAGGGTTCTCGGCTGGGTTCTATAAAGCATTCTGCACAGTGTTAGCCCCAAAACACATGAAACTCTTCAACTCTTTCACGGGTCCGGGGTCGATTCCCTCAGATATGCTAGCGGCCTCTATAGTTGTACTGCCAAAACCGGGCAAAGACAAGTCCCGGTGCGGCTCTTACCGACCGGTGTCGTTGCGTAATGTGTATCTGAAGGTGTTCACGGGCATATTGGTGGCTAGGCTGGGTCCCTTCATGCCGGGTATTATAGAGCATGACCAATCGGGCTTTATTCAAAACCCGCAAAGCAGCGACAATACTAAACGCCTTTTCCATCTCATAGACAAGGCTCATCGCACAGATATGAATGCCCTACTACTGTCGGTGGATGGCGAGAAGGCATTCGACCGAGTCGATTGGGATTTTCTAGATAAAACCCTAGTTCACTTTGGTCTTGGAGAGCGGTTTCTGGCCTGGGTGGTGAGCTGCTACAATCAACCTACGGCAACTATTCAGGTGAATGGGGTGACATCTTGCCGATTCGAGATACAGAGAGGAACGCGCCAGGGGTGCCCTCTGTCTCCTCTTCTTTTTGCCCTCTATGTCAAGCCACTGGCTCAGAAGATCAGGGAGAACCCGGATATATTAGGCATCTCATTTTGGGGGGAAAGACACACAATAAGTCTTTATGCAGACGATATTATTGCATCCCTTGAATCACCCGCGCGCTCGGTCCCGGCGTTCTTGCGGGAGCTGCAGGATTTTGGCCGGGTCTTGGGCTTTCGGGTTAACGTAGGAAAATCCATGATCCTGTGGCTGAACCAAGCACTGCAGTCGCTAGCCACGGGCGGGAGTAAGTATTAGGGTATTCCGGTACAAACCTCAATCCCCTACCTGGGCATTGAACTGGCACCATCGGTTTCTCAAACCGTCAAGCTTAACTATGCCAAGCTCATCTCTCAAATCACGAGAGACCTGCACCGGTGGAGGCAGCATGGGTTCTCCCTTTTGGGTCGGGTGGCGGATATAAAGATGTCCATTCTCCCCAAAGCATTATATCTTTTTCAAACCATTCCGATATGGCCACCGCCAGGCACTCTTCAGTCGCTACAGCAAGTGCTCCAGAAATTTGGTTGGGCGGGAAGTAGGCCTCGACTGAAGAAGGAACTGGGTTACCTACGACCTGACGAAGGGGGATTGGGGATGCCGAATATTTTGTAGTATTTCCAGGTGGCACAGCTCCGATATCTAGTAGAGTGGAACAGATCCGAATCAAAGAAGAGACGGTTGTTCCAGGATAGAGCGTTGGCCAAATTATCGCTTTGGAAGGTCCCCTTTCTCAAGAGGGAAGATAGACCTCCAAATCTCAAGGGTTCCCCCATCACGCATACAGTGTTGAGAGTCTGGGATGGGGTCGCCATCAAGAAGGGGTTGTCCTCTTTCCCCTCACCCTTGACCGCCCATTCTTGATAACAAAGTCTTTTCCCCGGGACCGGCAAAAGGGCGTTTCCATGATGGAGGGAGGCAGAATGCAAGGCAGCAGGGCACTTTTTTGATCTAGATGGGATTCTCTCCTTTCCAGACCTGCGTGCAGAAAATGGCATCCGAGAGGTTTCACTACCTGCAACTTAGGCACCGGTTACTTAACGCAGAGGTCCTGCCAAAGGTCTCTCGGAAGTTAACGAAATTCGAGAAATGGCTCTACCCAAAAAACACAGATAAGAAAATGATCTCCAAGATATACGAGGCGTTACGACCTCAGGTCCCGCGGGAACACACGGCCGGGAAGAGACGGTGGGCGAGTGAACTGGGGAGGGATCTCACAGTGAAGGAGTGGTCGGACATTTACTACCGAGCCATCCACACCACACAAAATATAGCGAGCAAAGAGACGGCGGTTAAGGTAGCTATGTACTGGTATCTGACCCCGGTCAGTCTGCATAAGGGTAACCATGAACGCAGCCCACTTTGCTGGTGGGGATGTGGGGAAGAAGGTACGCTGCTGCATTTGTTGTGGGAGTGCAAGGAATTGACAAGCTATTGGTCTGCGATCTTGGACGATGTGGATCGCTAATTTGACACGTAGATTCTGCGATTCCCAGCATATGTGGTGTTGGGCTTGCCTAACCGGCTGTCGTATCCGCTCAGATCACGGAAAGGGAAAGAAATGGGGTTGGCATTGGGGGCAGCTCTCCAAAATATCTTATCGCATTGGGGTACGAGGGTAAAAACGACCTATGTTGGGTGGCTACATAGGGTATGGTTCACCTTGGGTATGGAACGCATACAGGCCTCCCTAAGCAACTCAATGGCAAGCTTTAATGAAATATGGCAGCCGCTGCTCTCACTCTTGTCAACCGAAATGAACAAAATCACATGTCCCAGGTACCTGTGCCTTCTCCGCCTTATGAGCCCCACGTCACCTACCTACAGCCGCTGTCCTGCATTTAAGAGAGGGGCTCACATAGGGGTCCAGATTGCAACTTCCCAGGACACCAGTTCGAGGGAGGGAGGGAAGGGGGGTGGCCTTTTCTTTCTTTCATTTTTCAGGGTTTCTTTTTTTTTTTTTTATTCTTATTCCATGGCATTATGGTTTATAAGTTGGAGTAGGACTCTGAATTCAAAGAGACATTGCGGACTTGCTAATGGGTCCAGCGGGGAGCAGGCAGGGGGAGCCTAAGTAATGCATGTCTAGGGTGAGCAGATGCTAAACGTAGCCCTGCCTAACGAACACATTGTGCGGATTCCTGAAACTCTGTGTTATTATTTACTGAATGTCAATAAAAACAAAGTCAATCTAAAATATGCTGTCTGATTCACAAAACCATCAACGATAGTGAACCCAAGCATATGACTGAAAGTCTTGTCCCCTATCGACCCAGTAGATCCCTGCGTTCAGGTGGGAAGGCTCTGTTAGTAGTGCCTCGGGTCAACAAACTCTGAAATTGGGGCAAATCCTTCGCCTATGTTGCCCCGCGTCTCTGGAACTCACTCCCCAGTGCCTTACACATATGTGCCCTAAATTACTTAAATTCAGAACACTATTAAAAACAGAACTTTTTAAAGAATGATCGCCCCCATTACTTCCTCCCTCCTATCCGCTCCTAGCGCAGAGATACCCCTTCTGGGGTGAGTCCAGCGCTTTATGAATCTCTCATTCATTAATTCATGTCAGGTCCAACTGCACCGATAAGCCACACACCTACCCCACTGATAGAGCCAAGATGGGCTTTATAGTCAGCAACACCACAGGAAATGCCTTGGCCTGGACTGTGCCTCTAGTATCCAATGCTAGTATTCTGGATAATTTTCCGGCCTTCCTTTTAAAATTTAAGAAGATGTCTGATCGCCAAGACCTTAAACATTCTGTCCAAGAGGAGATTTTGGAAATGTTCCACTAGTCAATGGAGCTGCACACCTTCATCTACAAATTCAAGAGCTAAGCTAAGGCGTTCGAATGACCTACATCAGCTCTGATCATCCTCACAAGACCTTATTCAACTCTCCATCCAGATCGATGGTCGCCCTCAAGAAAGATCACTGGAACATCGTAAACAATTTCAGTGATGGAGCAGGTAAAACTAAATTTTGTATACCTCCTCTAATTTGCATGAAATTAATTACGTAATCATTCTAAATCTAACTTGTACTAATTGGTTTGAAGTGAAATTTACTAACCAACTTTTACACCTTGATAAACACGAGATACACGTGGGACTAAAATGCTATTTGCATGGCAGAATAATTAATTAATTATCTATGGTACGCAAACTAACTTTAGATTGTGGTGAGATAGAAATTGCATGATTTGTGTTGCTTTTGTGATTGTGCTTCCAGGATTACCAAATGGTGATTATTTTCACTTTAAATGTTGCTACAGCTAGGGAAATACTAATATATATTGGGATTAGTGTGGGTTTAAACATTAGAATCTCCATTTCTATATTTTAATTACTGTTATGTCTGTTTTGCTTAAGTTGGAATTCGGGCCTACTTGGCCGCAGTACCTAAGATGGAGTCTCCCCCGTGAACGCCACCATGTGAGCGCGATGACTTCTGCGCAGAATCGGATGGCTCTGGAGAACTCCAAATGACCTTAGATCTGTGACACTGTGTTCCTTGTCAAGGATGAACGTGTTTGGCTGCCAACTGACTATGCTGTGAGAAACAGCGAAGGGGACAATACAGAACCTGTACTGAAATGCCTTCTCTTCTTTTCACCATTACATTCACAATTTTCACCTGGGAAGAAAAAGGATATTATACAATTTGCGCCTTCCTATGCCAAGTCTCATGGAGAACCAGTTTACCCTGAGAAACTTTTAGAAAACTTATAGATAACCCCGGACTGTCAGAACATTTCTCTACCCCTAAATTTGTTGCACATTAGCATGAAGTAAGAGGGAAAAAGGGTATAAAATGCCCTCATCCGCTAAAGGAGGGTGGTCATCGGGCTGATCTTTCATGTAGTTGGGTCTGCATTGAGCTGGTGAAGATTTCCATGGTTTGCCTTGGGTTTCTTTGATTTTGGGAAGTTATTTTGTCTGATGGTTTCATCTTTGCTGTGGGTCGAACAGTTTATCCTGGAGATTGTACCAAAGAATGCGGATAATTCTCTGTTTGCTCAGAGGGTCGCCAACGTTTGTTAATTGGTAATTATTAAATGCGCTTTCTAAATCTATGCTTATTTACCAAATATTTGATTTCTCCTTGAAATAAACTGAATTTATACTATGACCTATAGTGCATAAATGCTAATGCAGAGAAAATTATTATTAGATAAACCAAACTTATATTAATAAGAAATGAGTTTGTGGTTCTTTAATTGATTACAGAAAATAACCAAATGCTTCCTAGGCTTTAACTGTGTTTTAGCTGGTTCTAATTCACCATCAACCAGTCCAACTAATTGGTCTATCAGCCAAGTGGTGGAGTGCCTTGATGTTAAGGTCAGGATTCTATAGGTGTATGTGTATAAAATGTATATAATGTAAAGAAAATTAATCCTGATAGTTAATAAGGTACCCACGTGTCCAGCGCTTTTTCTCCTGTGTACAAATTCAAATGAGATGAGTGCGTGTTGGTGTTATGGGCCCCACCAATGAATGAGTGTATGGATGAGTTGTGATTACGAATCTGTGACATAGGGAGAATATGTAAATTTTGCCCCTTGCGCTGCATCCAATCAAGACACCCTCCAAAGTCTCTGACTTTGTAGACAAACCCATGCAAGTGGGGACTGACAAAGAAAGATCTGGGCGGTGTAAGCAAGAGGCTATGTTTATATTGCGAACAGAAAGTTAATCTTCTGAATTCTTGCCCTGTACCCTAAGTTCTTCTTTGTAAAGAGTCAGAAAACCAGAAAGCTCGCCCCTACTGCAGAGAATAAAGGCGAGTATCAATCAGACACCCCTGCCCTTTCCTTCACAGTCTCCATGTTTTTAGCTGCTGCAACAGGAACTACTAATTCAGCCTCAACATGTTGTAGTGCCCATTCTCGTAGACTATGGAGAATCCAATGTCTATATGGCTATCCAATGAGCTTCAGACCACTTGATTCGAGTTCAAAGGAAAGAAGTTCCATTTGCAGTAGAAGCTGTGATAGAACTTTAGTGGTTTTGGGCCTACTCCCTGAAGAAACGCAACCCTTGCTTCACTGGATTACTGCCCATTATAAGAATTCACCTTTAATTTGATTTCCTCTCCTCATTATCTTACTATTTTAGGTTTCAACTAAGTAGTCAAAAGCCTTATTTAAAGAGGTCCACAAAGACCTTGTTCTTGGGCTCAGAGTTCCATGTTTTTCAATGCACAGCTGATCATCTTTCTCTACTGAAAATTCTAAAGATCTTCATAATGGTTCCTATCAATCAACTACACAACTATCTGAAATCTCTGACATCTATTATGAATACCTTGATGTGTTCCAAGTGTCCACCTCCAAGGAGTTCCCTCCTCACTGCTTCTTTAATTGGGCTATTGAAATCCTTCTGGAGATGATAGTTCACTATGGGCATATTTTTCCTTCTCTGCTATGGAATGATAAGCCCTAAAGGAGTACCTAACCTAGAGAATGGTCTGATTACTCAATCTACATTGCCTGCTGGAGCCTCTTTATTTTTCATACAGAAGGGTACTTCTAAGCTTCGGTTGTGCATTGACTACAGGGGTTTAAATATAGTGACACAAGCACAGCTATCCTCAGCCTCTCATTTGTGATACTGTGGAGGGTGTCCAATGTACTAAAGTGTTCACCAAGTTAGATTTGAGATGAGCTGCGTACAACTCACTCCATGCATCGCATCTCTCTTTTCTTCGATTCCTCCTCAAACATTTCCAGATTCCGTGGAAACAGATGATCTAGTACTTGTAGTGCAAAATTCTTTGTGACGGTTAAAAAAAAGTATGAGAGAAATTAATGCAGAACTTACAGAATAGTTACTTCTAAACAGAAACACATGCCAATAGGCATAGGCGACCAGAACCTACATACAAAATTCGTATGGTTGTCTTCTATTCATCCAGTCAGTAATAAATTCCTAGGCAATCAAATACGGATGAATATCACAATAGATGTATTTTTCAAGAACAAAAAACATAGATTATCTAATAAAGCACAGTGTACCACTTAATGATTATAAAAATGCTTTTTTCTTTATTATAAAAAAGAGCTAATCTTTTTTTATGAGAAACATTTAAATCATCAATAGTCAAGAGTTAAAAAGAAGAGAACATATTTCTAATACAACAAATAAAAAAATCTAATATTCTCTGGTTATTTCCTAATTTGTTGAAATCATACACCATATAATTTTAGTATAATAACCACAAAAGAAGAAATACATATAAAATAAAACAATATAGATCAACAATTCATTAAAATATAATGCGGCAGTAGATCGTCTTCGACGCGCCTCTACGCTCTCTTCTGATTCCGAGCAACTTCCTCAAAAACGTTTTTGAGGAAGTTGCTCGGAATCAGAAGAGAGCGTAGAGGCGCGCCCTTTCTTAACCATGGTCTTTTATCATTAGATTTAGACGGAGGACAAGGATTAATACCTCTAGTATATCAACTCAAAATAGGATTATCACGAATTTATGTCATATCCATTGACATTATAGTTAGATATATTGGTCTCTTTTCGCCTCTTCATCGGTTCCTTCTATAAAAATAAACCCTATATGCCATTGATGATTGGCAAATAATTACGCTATTACAAGTGATCATACATATTTTAAACAGAATTCCTTTTAAACATGTTCCTCAGCTATCAGAAAATTGTGTGGCTTTCCTGACGAAGGCGCTAGTGCGCTGAAACGCGCGTCGAAGAGGATCTACTGCCGCATTATATTTTAATGAATTGTTGATCTATATTGTTTTATTTTATATGTATCTCTTCTTTTGTGGTTATTATACTAAAATTATATGGTGTATGATTTCAACAAATTAGGAAATAACCAGAGAATATTAGATCTTTTTATTTGTTGTATTAGAAATATGTTCTCTTCTTTTTAACTCTTGACTATTGATGATTTGAATGTTTCTCATAAAAAAAGATTAGTTCTTTTTTATAATAAAGAAAAAAAGCATTTTTATAATCATTAAGTGGTACACTGTGCTTTATTAGATAATCTATGTTTTTTGTTCTTGAACAATACATCTATTGTGATATTCATCAGTATTTGATTGCCTAGGAATTTATTACTGACTGTATTTGTTGCCCTGTCCTAGGAATTGATCTATTTACCTTACAGGGGTCCTTGATATTTCCAAAGAATGTCTTCTATACATCTACCTTACTCTATTTGTAGGTCTATGATTTCATCTAGATATTGTGGGCCTTTGGACATTTCTACGGTCATAAACCTGTCACCGTATGACTCAAGGTTCTCCCTTCCTGGAGCATTTGTCCTTCCTTTCATGTTTCCCAACTAAGACCCTATCATCATCGTAGAAGACATTAGGTTAAAAAAGACCTCCTCCCATACTTGTTAATGGACAATGCGGGTATGAAGTTCATGAGATCTGCGATATGAAGTTCATGAGATCTGTGACTCCCGATATTTTAAAAGAAAGCTTGAATACCTTATTGATTGGAAGGGCTGCAATCCTTGTGATTGTTCATGCCCTATTGATTGGTCCTGGGGGGGCTCTCACCTGTGTGATCATTGCTTTGTCCCAATAAGGAGAAATCGCGCAGCTCTGCCGCATCTTGGCAGTCATCTCGCCTTCCTTCCTTACGTGATCTGTAATTAAGATTCCCAATCTAAGGTGGCCAAACCCTGTTTTGTATTACATCACATCATGTTTGACACTATATAAGGGGAGTATATATGAAGAGTTCAAGTTGAGCCCAGCTGCATCACAACTGTTTCTGCTTAATTGCCCGCTTACTGGACTTTGTTGATTCGCAGCTTTCTCCAGTTCCTGCTTTTTGTTTTGCTCTTCACGTTGCCATTTGGCCTGGTCAGCTGGAAGGTTTTTCTGGACTTGGATAATGTTCTTCCCGCTAGATATTATTCTCTGCAGCAATCCCTAGGCTTCCAAATTACAATCTAGTAACTAGGTTAGTTTTTGGAAACAGTAGGCCATTCTTACACCATGAAGACTCATCAGGCAACAAAAAGTCCTACTGTTGACATGACCGCCTGCAGAGAGTTGGGCGCAGTGGCTTGCCAGATGCACAGCCCTAAAGTCAACTGCACTGTACATGGCTTAAGGCTGTGAGCAGCAGGAGTTAGTGGCCTGCTATGGGTTGAACGCATGGCATGGCTGGAGGTCAAGACCTGTGGCAAACCCCCTTTGTGCACAGCCAAAGGTAGTTTGATGCAACAGTTGGCCCCCAACGAGGGTTGACCACAAGGACAGGCTGGAGGCCAGGCCCTGTGGCCAACCGCCTTCTGGACTCACCAGAAGGCTGAGCACTGCTGGGGGTGGATGTCCACAGGGTTAGCCATCACCTACAGCCAAAGGCTGCGGATTTTGGTTGCCCATGTCGAGTTGAGTGTATATGCTGGGCAGAGGCCAGGGTATACAGCCAATCCCTACTGCCCGTGGCCAAAGACAGTGAGGTGTGGTTGTTTGCCTTCAATGGAGAGCTGAGCACAGGGGCTGGCTGAGGGCCAGGAACTGTGGCCAACCAACATTCACATGTCTGAAGGCCTGGAGGCAAACCTCTGCAGGTAACCCTCCTTTACAGCCATGCTCAGTTGGGCACAGAGGATGGTCTAGAACAGGCCCTGTGACAAATCCTGCAGCACAGGGACAAAGCTGTGTGCTACAGGTGTTTTCTGCCTGCAATGAGTTCAGTGTAGCAGCTGTCCGAAGGCCAGGCCATGTGCCATGCACAGCAGTTGTTGGAAGCCTGTGGAGGACGGGGGCAGGGCAGGAGCCCAAGTCTTGGGGCCAGCCCCATTGCGCACTTCTTTCAAACATGAAGACCAATGGCTGATTGCTCACGGAATGTTGGGTGTAGGACTTGGCCACAGGTGAGGTGTTCCGGTCAACTCCATCTGCAGACAGCTAAAGGACGCCCGTAGTAGGTCAAGCATAGTGAACTCTTGTACATGATAAAAGAAGATAACTGTTAAGGTGAATTCATAGTTATAATTCTTTATACCACCTAAACGTATTTTTTTTATTTTTTTATTTGACATTTACCTCAACAAAAAATTAAAATGAAATTAAACACATCCATAACTTGCACAACAGCCACGCAAACCATAGGTCACACATCAAATGCAATGCATATGATACTGTAAAATATCATACCAGAGTAAGACCGGAAGCTTTGGTTTGAGGTGGTTAAGAATGCACGTTGACATGTCTGAAGCTCTCCTTTTAGTCCATGAACTTGCCTTCATCTGGGGATCCTTGCCAGGCACTTCCTCCACTTCTGGTCTCCAATGCACAACATCCAGTTTCATGATTACTGTGTTACCACAAATAAGGAGTGGTGTGGCTGACTTCCAATTATCTTAGTGTGCAAGTTCCTTTGGTACAAACTCCTCTGGATGCTCCTCAGACGGGTACCAGAGGTCAGTTTTGGGGAAGACTTGTCAAGCCCTGAACTCTCATGGCCATGGGGATCAGCGAGTAAGACACAATTCTTCCATCTTGAACTGGCAGCTGTTCTTTCACCTTCACAAATGTTGTTGTCTTGTCTGAAACATTCCAGGGTTCTGGTTTAGATGGACAACCCTACTACTAGAATTGACATAAATAACATTTAAAATATTCCAGAGACCATCTGCTGGAATTAGGGACAACCATTCGTAGTAAGGAATGCGACAGCAGGTTGTGTCTGGATTCCAGAGTTCTTAAACAATGCCACCCTCATTGTAAATTGCTAATTAGCCAGCCCCAGAGAGTCGGGGCTCCCGGAAACAGGATAAGACCAGCAGGGCGGCAAGGGATTGGGAATAAGAACCAAAGAGAGGTTGCGAACAATAGCATAAGGGTAGAAAATATATGTAGAGGACTATACATTAACGCCGGATCTATCTCTAAACATGCCCCGGAAATTTGGGACTTGTTGGATGATAATAAACCAGATCTCTGTTTCTTCACAGAGACATGGTTGCATACACACTCGGCCCCTTCCTTAGCGATTGCCTTTCCCCCAGACTATAAAGTATTAAGGCTGGACAGAATAGGTAAACGAGGGGGAGGATTGGCTATCGCATTTAGACCAGGGGTAATGGTAAAGTCAGTAGACACTATCTCATCCCCTATATTAGAGCTGATGATTGTGTCTATTGGACTGGCACACGAGCACAAAATATTAGGAGCAGTCGTGTATTGCCCGCCGGGGAAGAACAAGAAGGAATTTTGCACGGCGTTACTAGAAATTTTGGCTCCATATGCCCTGCAAGGGAAGGATTTCTTCCTTTTTGGTGACTTCAACTTTCATTTGGATCTGAACTCTAACACAGATACTATTGATCTCTTAACAGCCTTGGAATCATTGGAGCTGCGGCCTAGGGTGGTGGGCCCTACGCACTCGGCAGGTCATACCCTAGATAATCTCTTTACTAATATATCTAGCTTGGTTACAGATCCTCCCTTAGAGGTGAGTTGGTCGGACCATAGGGCCTTGAACTTTTCCTTCATGGCACCAAAGGGCCTGCAAAAAGTGCAAGGGCGAAGGGTGGTACGTAGACATTGGAGGAAGGTTTGCCTCAAGAGCTTTAAAACACTATTTTCTCCCCCCCAGCTCAGTGAATGCCAGGACGTAATGCTGGGCTAGATAAACTAGAGTCAGAGGTCAGCAGAACCTTTGACTTGATTGCCCTAAGGAAAGCAGTCATAATCTATGACAAAAAGTGTCCAGCGCCATGGTATTCAGATAATTTAAAGATTGAAAAGGCTGCATGTAGAACAAAAGAAAGAAGGTGGAGAAAAACCAAAACTGATATAGATAGAACGGCCTATAACATTGCTCATAGGAGTTATTTAAATAATTGTAATGCGGCAAGAAGAGTTTTTTTGGCCACTCGCATAGAGGGGGCAAAGGGCTCCTCTAAAGAATTATTTAGTTTAGTAAAAGATTTTACTGCACCCAGTGTAATTAACTCCTCGTGTCCTCCTACCCAGGAATTCTGTGATAAGCTAGCAAGTCACTTTAAAAACAAAATAGATATCATCTATGACTCCTTTTTGCAGCTACCAGAGAACTGGGAGGAAATGCAGAACACTGGGAGTTTCCCGTCGGTGAGTCTGGAAGCATTTTCTGCCATCACGCAGGAACAGGTGCTACCAGTTTTGAAAGGCCTAAAGTTAGGGTCGCCACTAGATATAGCCCCCCCTTATGTGCTGTCAGATCTAGCTATTGATCTTGTCATCCCTATGACAGAAGTCTGCAATGTGTCACTGACGACTGCCTCCTTTCCGGCTAGTTGGAAGAAGGCCTTTATTAAACCTCTACCAAAAAAAACATCACTGGACTCTACAGACCTGCAGAATTATAGACCTATCTCGCTCCTCCCAGGATGTTCCAAAATCATGGAGACGCTGATAAACCGTCAACTTTCGGATCATTTGGCTCAGCACGGCCTGTTAGATCCCTCGCAGTCGGGCTTCCGTGCCGGTTATAGCACGGAGGCAGCGCTGGTGGAGGTAACAGATACCATCAGGCTTTTATTGGACGAGGGGACCCCGGCGGTGCTGGTCCTACTTGATTTGTCAGCGGCCTTTGACACCATCTCCCACAGAATTATTTTGCATAGACTGCAGGAGATAGGTGTCAACGGAAGGGCCTGGGAGTAGATGCGAAGTTTTCTATCAGACAAATCGCAGTGTGTGCAGATAGACTCTTTTGTCTCTCAGTCGATAGTAGTGGAGAAGGGGGTACCACAGGGTTCTATTTTGAGTCCTACTCGGTTTAACATCTATGTGGCCCCATTGGCCGCCATCATAGAGTCCTGTGGTTTCCAAACCATCTCCTACGCGGATGACACTCAGGTGCTTATCCCTATAGAAAAGGATCACCTACTGACTAGAGAAAGATTCAAGAGCTGCATGACTAAAATCTCCAGCTGGATGAAAGACAATTATCTCCAACTTAATCCCACTAAGACGGAGATTTTATTGTTCGGGAAGGTAGAGGAAATATGGTCAGATGACTGGTGGCCAGAGGCATTAGGCCCTTCACCCCTCCCAAAAAAATGGGTAAGAAATCTGGGGGTGATTTTGGATACGAATCTATCCATGGAACAGCATGTCAAAACTGTAACAGGTAAATGTTTTGGCATGATGCGCACTCTAAGGAAGATTTTTCCATGGGTGCCCCTCTCTGTGAAAAGGGTTCTGATCCAGTCACTATTAGTGAGCAGACTGGACTATGGGAATGCTCTTCTGGTAGAAGTCAGGGAAGATCTATTGTCAAGGCTACGAGTCGTACAAAATACGGCAGCGCGTTTGGCTTTGAATAAACCTCCACGCACGCCATCTGCCCCTCTACTGAGAGAGCTACATTGGCTACCAATCAGAAAGAGGGCTCTCTTTAAACTCCTTTGTCTAGCTTTTAAAGCACGGGTCGGTCATGGGCCGGCTTTCCTCACAAAGAAACTAGTCTGGCACTCCCCGGTGCGTTGCCTAAAATCGAGTGGCCTAAAATTCTTTCAAACACCGAGAATTAGGAAGAAGAAACTGGGAGGTCATGCCTTCTTCTATCTGGCGCCCAAGTATTGGAACCAGCTGCCCTGGGATCTGCGCTCCTGTACAGACTTAAACATCTTCAGGAAACACTTAAAGACCTGGCTGTTCAGCTGATTTGTTGCGGTCATTCCGAGCCAGCCTCATCTGCACCGAGAGATCCCTTTGGGGATGATTCGAGCGCATTATAAATGTAATAATAATAATAATAATTAGCAGTACCAAGCCAATGAGTCTGGCTGAGCTTATCCTGAGTCACCTTTTATAACTCTCTCTGCAATACATATACAAGGCCTGGACAATATTTAGATGAACTCGCTATGCAGGAATTTGCCCTCCTCTTAGGATTATTAGCACTCTGGATGGAAATTTAGGACCTGGACAAACAATCAGAATGCTCCCTTTGCAGACTATAGCTACTGAGGTGCTTTGGGCCCTGGGAGCATTGTGGGAGCAGGAGATTTCATCAACACAGTGGGTGGAATATTTTAAATAGCTTTATATCCCTTCTGCCTTGGGCTAAGTCGGTCACCAAACATCCCCTCTTTTTACATAGCACAAGCTGGGGGTCTTTAACAACTGGGTTAGCTCTTGGCAGTGGGCTGTAATGCTATATTATATTATATGATTCTCTCAAGGTTTTGGCACATTTTTCTAGTTTTAGGCATCCTGTATTAGATGTGTTTGGAGCACAGCAAAAAATGTAGATGGTCCCCTGTACAGCTCCGGATTTTAGGAAACTGCCACTTGAGAATCGATGAATTGTCATGCTCAGGCACAAGGGCCTCCTTTTCGCTTTCCCTGTGCTCTGGAATGACCTCAAAATCAATCTGACAGTCAACTCTCACACTAGCCGTATGCTTAGTTGACCGATTTTCGTTTTTCCTGGACCCACTACAGTGTGGGGTCTCTAGTGATGGTGGATGTTTTAGAACCCATTATTTAACTTCTGGTGTCTTACTGGTCATTCTTCACGCTGCAGGGAGGTGGCCACCTCCACAAGCTAGTATAGCCCAACACCTGATCACATATGGCTCATCACTTATTTAATTATAACTGTTGCCCACAGTCACAGAATGCTCCGTCAGTATATAGGCAAAATTGTGCTAGAGTGGAATCTCTTGGCTTTATTCTTGTCTCCTAGATTAAAACAACAATTAGGACTAGAAGTGAGCTTTTTTCCTGGATAACATGTTTTTTGCACTAACCCACCAAAAGATCAGATGCATTATTTGAGGTCTGTAAGAGTGTAAAACTGTAAATATCAGTAAGTGGTACTGTTGTAATTTACTTTTGAAGGACAGGGTATGTTTGTCACTGTGATTCACTCTTTGTCACTTTTGGTCCTGAAAGAAAAGGTCTTTGTTTCCATTCCTTTTAAGGTGAGTGCAGTCTGTTATTTCTACTGCTAATGTAATGACAGGGACTGAGTTTCCAATGTGTTTTTAATGTCAGTCTAATTAAAGAATGAAGGCCAAACTAGGAAAAGGTTCTGGGGGGTTTTGTATCCAATTTTTGCAAGGCAGCCTCTTTAGTATTCTTATCCCCCTTTGCCGTAAACTGCAACTAGCAGGAGAAAGGAACTTTGAGTTTGGTAATTGGGCGATTTCTTTGTAATTAATATTTTCATTCGGTTAATAAATGAAATTCATGTGTGCTGCTGGTGGTATTCTTTTCTTTTGTGTTTTCGTATGCAAAGTTCCATTGGTACATCCTCATGACGTATGGAGGGAGCAGGGAAGTGACTTCAGCAGGTAATGATTGCTTGCCAGTAAAATTCATTACTCCCGGGGCAGCTAACTCATTCAAATTATTGTACCCCTCTCTTCCTTCCTGTGTGAAACATACAATCTGGCTGATGTAGTTGCTTGATAAGTATTACAGTGGTTTGGAGCCTGGGTGAAAGCCCATTATCAGCTCCCCAATAAGGGTTAGAGAACAACCTAAGGATAAAGGGTCAAGCTTTTCACTTTTCTAAATAAAGTTGT
The DNA here is from genome assembly GCF_964204655.1 of Triturus cristatus. Classification (NCBI taxonomy): domain Eukaryota; kingdom Metazoa; phylum Chordata; class Amphibia; order Caudata; family Salamandridae; genus Triturus; species Triturus cristatus. Next base: position 751,647,658 of record NC_140579.1, read on the forward strand.
GCCTGTCCAGGCAATGAGGAACCTCATGGCTGAAAGAATGCAATAAGGAAGATAGGTTTAGAAGTAATGACGATTACTAATAGGTAATCAACCATCTGTTCATGGTGCCATCCCCAACTCGAGAACATTCATTGAAGACCTTGGAAACCTGGACCTCACCCTAAGAGTAAAGGGACCTGGCCACGGTCTCAGACACCTTCTGTACCCTATTTTCACCAACTTTGGTAACAACCGAGTTGACGAGCCCACACCAGTTCCGTGGACAGGTCACATCCTTGTCAAGTTCAGCATCCCCGTCCTGGTACAATGCACTAGCACCACTACCAGTTCAGACTGCCTGGCCCCCATTAAACACAACAAAACAACAGCTAGGCCCCACGCCAGTTGATACATAGAGGAACTCAGACTGATAAAATGCCACTGCAAACCACTAGAGTGCAAATAGAGACCGAGCCAGAACATTACAGACAGAAGCATGTTCAAATCAACCCTGAGAACACCTCCACCTAACGATCCGGACCACCAAATGTGTGTCGCGCTGGCAGACCGCATCAATGACAGCACCAACAGAAGCAAATACACCTTTGCTGTTGTGAAAGATTCCACCTCACCGTCGGCCGCTTCCAACTTGATGACTCCATCGCAGGATGTCTGCAACAATCCCTCTCAATTTTTCAGCACCAAAATCACCATTTACAGCAACTTCAGTCTGCAACTGGGCCTAACAGACCTCGCCAAACGTCTCCAGATCTTATCCAAAAAATCATTGCTAACAACATGGCCTGTCATCACCCCCAGAAGAAACCATCGCCACCATGAAATCCATCCACTAAGGGGCCCCATCAGACCCCTGCCCCCACCACGACTATTCCAGAGGACTGCAACCCATCAGTGCCATGCTCACACCCATTTTGAATACCTCCACCTCTTCTGCGCCTTTCCCACATGGTTACCAACACGCAACTGTCCTTCCATTGCTGAGGAAGCCCTTTGTGGACCCTTTAACACTCGCTAACTACAGTTCAATCTCCCTACAACCATTGCTGACCAAGGTCTTACAGAAAATCTTCAAGTGACATGTCGCTGAATATTTCAATGACCACTAACTCCTCAACATCACACAGTCTGGTTTTGGACCCAACCACAGCACAGAAACTGCCCTCATCGCTGCCATGGAGAACATCTTTTTGACTCTGGGCAAAGGAGACAGGGCAGCACTCATCCTCCTGGACCTCTCCGCAGCATTTGACAGTCTCCCACCCAATCCTCATCTAACACCTACACAAAATTGGAATCCAAGGACATGCACTCCGATAGATCTACTCCTTCCTGGCTGGAAGGAACCAGTCAGCCATCCTGGTAACATAAATGATCTCATTTGAGTATTTCCTCCCTGCGCCTGACGCTATTCAACATATATAATCCCTTTAGTTAGCACCTTCCATTGTCACGTTATCAACGTCTTCTGCTAAGCCGATGACACACAACTCTCTCTCGCTCGTCCAGACTCCTACTTGCACAAATCCCACACATAATACGGAAAACCACATCCAGTGGTCAAGCCTTTTCCTACATCGCTACTAAAGCATGGAAAGGAACTGCCACTACACATAAGGGCCTCCTCCTCACTCTTGAATTCTGCAAGAATCTGAAGACCTGGCTTTTCGAGTTGTCCCACTAGGCCGTAGGTGTGCGTAGACTCACACCTACTGAGCAAAAGGATACCTTCCCAGATGATAGTGTACTCTACAAATCTGCATAACATAACTTGTTCAAATCTAGTCACGTGAGATTGGGGCTGTCACAAAGGGGTCTGTTAGCCTTTTGGTGTCATATAGTGTTAGCTGACACTGTCCATCGAGCAATGGACTATTTAAATATGATGAGCCAATTTAGACCAGTCCATAATTTACTGATATCTCTTTCACTAGTTTGTGTCACTTGTGAAATCAAGATAATTGGCAAGTGCTCCTTTTGTATCTTTAAAGAAAAGAAATGTCTGTGATGGAGAGGTCAGATTCAAGAATAAATATGACAATGAAACGGTCTGATTAATATGGAATTCTGAGATAATGTATTAAAAAAATAATGAGTCCTTAAAACCTAACATTATGGAATAAATTGTGCGGATCACGAACCATAAGAGCTAGGATCTCATTAACTTTTCTAGGTGATAAGCCACCTTTCTTGAAATACGTTGTATATTGGCATAAGGCTTGGGTTTGAATGGGAAACCAAAGTCGCATTTGGCAATGGAAACTGAGGAGCGGTGTGTGCTAATTAGCTCCTTGTTATCCCAATTTTACACACAGAGAAAATGATATTCCAGTGGGGTTCAAGCCAGGAATGGAGTAGGACGTGGTAGGTGCCGCCTTCTCTCCTCTGTGGTCATCATCGACTCCAAAGCACCCGTCATCATGCACTAAAACTCAACCTTGTCCCCACTAAATATGCCCAGAGGCCTGGAAACGTGTCTGGCTGACCAAACAGGCCAGAGCACCTTTCTCTGCAAACCACAGCCATACGCAGCCCTACGACCAGCTCCAGAGCTGCTGAAACTTGAACAGCCTTTCAGCAGCCCCGTACTGCAGGTACCCAGCACTTGGCAGAAACTAGGCCCCATCGAACACTAATGCAGAAGTCCTGGGTCACGAATCACATCGCTACTTCAACCCGCGTAACCAGGCTCCTTGGGGCCTTCTAGTGCCCCATACTGAGCAGTTTACGGCCGCCTGGCTTCCCTTCAGTGCACTATTTACTTTCACCTCTCCCCAGGGGCCTGGTGACATCGCTCTTCTTTCCTCTTCTCCTCAGTCCCCCCCCCCGTGTGAACGAGCTTGCTACGCTAAGGACATACCCAGGGAGCTGAACTAGGGCAGAGTTACCTTTTTGACAGAGCCCAGCAGTGGTCGAAGTGGGCGGGAACGGCAGGGCCCGGTGTGCCCCTACTTCTTTAATTCTAAAGATTCCGTTCCCCTACTTTTTTATTTTGAACATGCCTCCCTGGACGTAAGAAATATCCAAGGCCTGCTGAGAGGGCTCGGCATTAGTGGCTGTTCGGGGACGGGCGGGGTGCAGGGAAGGAAAAGGTCTCCTTCTCTTGCTTCCTGCCCAGACAAGACAAGGAAGGTGTCCACTTCTGCTCTGCCTCTGGCAGCTTCCCTCCCCCTCCCCTCTTTCTTACCCTTTTTCCCTCTCTGTCTGTCTAACTCCTCCTCACTCACCGTGACTCAAGAAATGGTTCTCACACTCTCTTTCTTCCTGTCGTTCATTTGTTCCCCCTGTGAAATGGATGTAAAAAAGAAAACAATTTTTGCTGGAAATGCCGTTTTGACATTTTTATATTCCAAAGTGCAGCCTCGGAAATAAAACGGTTCATAATATGAAAAATCAATAACTAAATAAAGCAAAATGGAGTGTTCTTAAAGTGGCTAGATTGGTTTTATTCAAACCCCAAAAATATTAGCGTCACTTTACCGAGTTTGCCATACCTGGTCGATGGGTGTATTGGAAAACAAAATGTGTACGGCGGCTTTGTGTTCACGAATGTGGTCTTTTTAAACCATACTGCTTACGTTTTGTAAGCATATAAGCAGTGGACATTGAAATGGGTCCTTTCTGGGCCCTGTAGTTTCCAGGCAAAAATACTCGTTGATTTCTGCATAAATGTAAAAGCGTTAAGTTCACCATGTTTTTCCTGCTTACATTTCACATGCTTTATTTAATCTTTCATTCCCTATGAGTGTTTGCTTTTTCCAGGATGATGTTACTTTTTCTTTTAGACAGCATATTGCTCTTGCCTAGTGCGTGATTTGAATTGAGTCGCATCTAGTTGTTTATAGCAGGTCAAATTGGATTGTAGTTGAAGGCAGTGTTAATTTCTCTCAGTGGGGCAGTATGGTGTTCAGTGAGGGAGCGGATGTAGCACTGGGGGCAGAGCTGCCAAATTTAGAGCTAGGGAACCAGGTTCAGCCTTCATGAACAATCCCCCAGCCCACTCTCCTGAGGGAGTACATTCCCATGCTAGACCTTAGAAGGCCCCGCAAAACCGGAAATGCCCTGGTGTCTTAACACCAGCAGGTGGACCCTAGCAGTGGCAAGTGTGGGTTCACCTTGAAGGTTTACCCACCACAATCCATACTGAAGTTCACCTCCAGTCTTGAGGCAGGCCTACGAAGTAGCAGACCCTAGAGCAACAGTGACTCTGTCACTGAGGTCACAGGATCCCTGAGAAGAGCCGGCTCTAGGGCGGTGCGACCGGTGTGACTGCAACGGGTGCTGACTTTGAGGGGGGGTGTTGTAAATTATTGTTTTAAAAGCACTTGCTGCCTAGTAATTTTCGGCAATAATAAAAATGTCATGATAACTCCGGTGAATAAACTTCTTCCTAGAGCGAGATCAGAGTTTTGTCTAGTGGAAGTTTTGACACATGGAAAGATAGCGCAGAGGGTTAATGTGCCTGCTGCAAAGAAAATGTACCATGCCTATCACAAAGTGCACATATTTAAAATAGGTCAGTGGGTTACTGCTTTTTTCAGTAAGATCCTTTTGCTACTTGCATTTTATAAGTTAAAATCCTAACAAGGAACAGTGAGCTATTAACTTTCATCTAAGATCTGCATACAAACTGCAAGGTATAAACTAGAGCTTTATGGTTTTTTCCCTAAGCCTTTGATTATCCTAATGTTGCAAAAAGTGCTCATTTGGATATAAATCAATAATGATTATTAAAGAGAACCCCCAATCATGGTATTAAGTTGTAAATTCTGAGTTTGTGTTTCTCCAGATCAATCACTATTAAACTATACTGCCTACTAATATGGTTGTCATGTGACTCCTACACCTTGTAGTCCTTTGTCTTATGTAACATTTCCTATACAGTGATTTACACACGTAAAATTGATTGTCCCTGTGTATATTGCTGATGACAGAAACTCCATGGCTCGGAAACAAATGGCTTGTGCTTCCACTTTTAAGCATATTTGGGATATTCTGTGATTAGAAACATATTCCACTTTGTGAATTTATTTTAATGTCAATAACTCATATTAATTGTTAAATAATCATGTGTATCCATTAGTTGAATTACATAGCATAATAAGCTGTAACTGGTCAGTGAAATGCCAAACAAATACTAAAAATTGGGATGTTTTGCCAATCCTGGCCACACCTCTAACTCCGCCCACTGATCCAATCCTCAGGTTATTCCCGCCCTCTGATTCTCTGCCCACAGTTCCCCTACTTTTTTTTCCCCACTTCGACCACTGGAGCCCAGGAACTCTTCACACACAGCTGCTCGAACAGCTCCAGAGCAGTCACCATCTTTCGTTGCTCCCTCAGCGACCTCTCAATACGGGAGACTGCAGCTGCCAAGACCATGCATCTTGCAGGAACTGGGCCTCGTTGGACTCTTCCGCCGCAGCTTGCGCCTCTTTCGACTGCGCCACATCAATCTTCTACTCCTGGCCCCAGAAACCCCGGGGGACCCTTAGCCACCCAGCACCAGCCCAATACCACCCATCCGACTCTCCCTCAATGGGACAGCGCTGACTGTTGGTATGTCCACCCCGGTGGCTTGGCGACAACAATTCTTTCCCCTGGGGGCTGAATCATCTTGTCTGCTCCTCACTCTGCTGCTTTGGGCCTCCACCTCCATCGACATGCACAGAGACTAACTAACATTCAAAGGCCTTACAGCATCCTGAGCTACCTCACTTTGAATCAACCATGCTTGCCAGGGCCCGGCGCCTTCTGCCTCCATCCCCACGGAGACCTCGGGGACCGAGTCTTGGAGGACACTACTGGTGCTCAGGGGGTGCTCCACAGTTTCCCAGATAAGATCTGCCACAACTCTGATCCCCACTTTAACACAGCTGCGGCCACTGCAGGTAAGAGTGGTGAGGCGGGCTGGGGAGGAGTTCGAGAGACGACCAAGAGGGGAAAATAATGATTTATTTAATTTTCCCTTGTGGTCATCTCTCGAAATTGCCCCCCAGCTGGCCCCACCACCGCTCTTACCTGCAGCGGCCGCGGCTGCAAGTCTCCCAGCTGAAGAGGCAAGGAAAGCTAGCCTAACTATACTGAACAACACAAGGGGATGGCATGAACCCACTCCAAGGCCCCCTGTGAACACTACTGGCCCTGTAAAGAAATGCACTCTCAGCCACTGACATAAGGATGGGGCTTTCCTGGGCCTCAACCTTCCAGAATAACCTCAAGCAGCCCACCTCGAAAGCAACTCCCTTTTGGCGCCTGGCCTCATTGGGGAGAGGGGAGTGAACTGACACACTTACTAGCGCCCTCCTATCTTTCTGGAGACTTTTCCCCACCACAGCTTATCGGCGGGGGAGGCCACCTCCGCAGGGCGACGAGCATCTCTGGTCCACCCATCACGCCAGATCAACACTCTCCAGGTAGCAACATAGCGATAGCCCAAGCCATTGTTGTCCTTTTGCAAACAACTGTACGTGGGGTCCTTGTTGTCCTCTTGCAAACAACTGGACGTGGGCCACTTGGAGACGACCCAAGATGAGGAAACTCTGAGCAGAAACTCAGTCACAACACCAAACGTTAACGTTCTCGGACCACCCCATTGAACTATCACAAGAGTAGCTTTCCCAGCTGGACTATCACCCCAAATTCAGAAAGCACTCCCACACACATACCAACAGTGGAGAAGAGGAAACCTTCACTGACCTACAGAACCCCTAAAGGGGAAGGTAAGTGGCTGCAGCAATGTCCTCTCCCCTCCGCCTCCTGGTCAGACATAAGAGTGTCCCCGATAGTTATAGCCCGAGAGTACATGGAACAATTCCTTGGCGAAATTCACTCGGAGATAGCCTTCCTAAAAACTGCCTTCAAGTCATGACTCCAGAAGCTACGGAAGGATGTCACAGACCTTGGGCACAGAGGGGACAACCTAGAGCCCCCCTACGACTGTCAGGTTGAAGACCAAGAGATGCTCTGTGAAAGGGTCCAGGCGCTAGAGGACCAACAGGCAAAAATACACCTAAAGCATAAAGACCTACTAAATAGGACCAGATGCAACAACATCCAGATTCATGGAATCCCTTGTGGTGCGGAGGGAGATGATATAATGTCCTTCACCAGGAATTTGCTATAATCTATCAAGAGTGATCCAGACACCCCACTGCTACAATTGGACCACGTCCATCAAACCTCAAAGGCTGCAACCCAAACGGAGGGGAATCCCAACATCCTAACAATGATACACTTTTTCACGGATAAGGAGGCTATCATGAAAGTGGCTAGATGGAAGGCGTTTCTGATCTACAAAAGCTCAACCATACAACCATTACAGGATCTCTCCTCCACCACATCTAATAAACACAGAGATATCCACCCCATCACGGATATCCTTCACAAATGCAAAATACCTTTCTGCCTCATCTTCAGCTGGAAAGGCAAGCAATGCCTCCTAAAATCCCTGGTTGAGGCAAAATTCATGCTGGACCTAGACATTGACACAGGTGATGGGGACACTATTCACTCTCAAATCGTCAGTCAGCAGGGAATGCACTCTGAGTGGCACACATCTGGTCGCCACCTTTGGATGCGTAAATTCAAGGAAAGGTGTTATCATTCGCCACCTACAAAACAGGAAAAGTGAACCATCAACATGATGACCTGATTCTGCATGCCCACGGATCCGTAGACCCACCCACTCAAGAACCATAGCCAAAGAGGGCCTAAGCTAAAGGGCCGGGATGAGAACCCAGCCACCCCTTTTTCCCCACCCCCTGGCACAGGACTATATGGATACCATGAAATCCCCTCACTCCCCGGCAGCTGCCACATATCCCGGCACCCCCCTTCATTCCCTCTTCTCAGCTCGATTTTCGCACCTCTCAATGGGAAAGACTCTCAATTCCCCCATTATGGACGATTAGAGGAGCAAGAAGCGGGCCTAGAGACACTCTACTGTTGACCTTGTTGTTGATGCTTTTCTCCTTCCCCTCTTTTCCTTTTCCCTGGATATAGCGGTGTGGGACCTACACTCTTCATCCTCTTGCCTTCATCAGCAATACCTTGCCCAGTTTTTGCAAAGAAGCAACCCCCCCCACATCACCAGGGGGGACGCTTACACTTGCACTTTGCTATCCCTAAATGTGCAAGAGTGTGACTCACCTGTCAAACAACGACAGGTCTGGAAATGTCTTCAGCATGATCCTTACATCCTTTTCCTCCAAGAAACCCACATCCTGAAGCAAGATCAATATTGCATAATGAGTTTCCACAGCAGTTCTGGGTTTCAGCCCCCACCACAACTGAGGTAGTGGCTACACTAGTGTCTACACTATGCAGAGCTCTAATAGGCTACCAAACCCTGTCAGACACACAAGTCCCCCGAAGACAAATTCCTGACATTCACCCTCCAACGAGGCACCATGCAACTCCCCTCCTGAACATCTACACCCCCAATGTAGTGCAAGATACCTTCCTCAGACAAGTACTGAGGGCGCAGCTAGGTAAAGCACAAGGAGACATAATGGGGGAGGGGTGTCTTACCATTGTCTGGGACCACAACATGCATAGGAGTCATTACTCCTCTTGGCTTATTGAAGAAAGAGATAGCAGAACTGGGGCTGGGCGACGCATGGCATTACCTGCACCTGCACTACTCCCACATCATACTCCTGCATTGTCTTTTAATCACCCACGCATTGCCGCATGGGTAGTTGCGGTTGCCATCTTTGCCATCTCTATTTCTAAACATGTCACGCCTTTCCCCTCACAACCTTTTGGATCCGGTAGACAGGCAAGTTATCTCTGAGGCGATTACGGAACACTTCCAACTCAACTTCCTTCCCGACTCCACCCCCTACACACTCTAGGAAGCATTTAGAACCTTCATACAGGGAATGATCTCTATCCTGGTGACTGCCAGGGAGAGAGAATCAGACCCTCTCCTCCGAAATTCTAGCACTAGAACAAATAGATTAACAAAATCCTTTGAAACAACGCCGTAGGATTATGGCCATCCTGAGGGGGCCAACTCAGCATGCATAGAACAAGTCAAGCAGAATGCTCCCTGCTCCCTGCTCACCCTTAAACAGAAATACAATGACAAGGGCGACAAGGTGGGCACCATCCTGGCACAGAAGCTCCACCTCAAAAGATCTAAATCCCATAAAGTCTGCATCCGCACAGGCCCAACAACATGAGCCAGCTCGATACAAGCCAAACAGAAGGCTTTCCCGAATTTCTTTCAGCAGCTCTACACACACGCTACAGAAGATGTCCCAGTGATCCCCATCTACCTCAGGAAATGTGAATGCATGCGCATCACCGACCTTCATAGGGAAATGTTTGAACAGCCTATAGACGTCGCTGAGCTGCGCCTAACCTTGAAAGCCATGCCGCTAGGTAAATCCCCAGGACATGATGGTCTCCTGCTGTTTTTCTAGAATATCTTCCTCTCGCTTATTCAATATCACTTGCTGGCCCCCTTTTACTCTTTTACCTCCCGCAGCAGCCTCACCCAGCGAGGCGAAGATCGCGAAGATCACAATAATCACCAAACCAGGCAAACCTCAAACAGAACGCGCATCTTACTGCCCCATCACACTTTTGAACACAGATGCAAAATTATACACCAAAATATTGGCTCTAAGACTAGATCGTCTACTCCCTAGTTTGGTCGACCCATACCAGGTCGGCTTTGTGAGGCATCGCCAAGGTGCTGACATCAGGCAGCTAGCTTATCTGGTTGATAAGGTACACTATGATCCTCTCCCCTAATACCGAGAAGCCATTCTACCACATGAGCTGGGCCTTCCTCAAGGCAATCTTAGAGAAAATCCTCCTCGGTCCCAAAAGATGAAAGACAATATCAATGGCAGTACACTCCACTTCGAAAGCAGTCATTAGTCAATAGCATGCCCACACAGCCTATCAAGCTCTCTAGGGGGACTAGACAGGGTTGCCCTTTCCCTCTTACCGTTCACCTTGGTAGTCAAACCCTCGCCATTAAAATCAGACAATCTCCTCTGATAAGTGGAATCACCTTTGGGGACATTCTCCACAAGATTAACCTCTTTGTGGATGATCTCTTCCTCACCTTGACCAACTTATCTGAATTATTGCCTGCACAGTGGTGTTAGTTCTGAAGGAATTAAAAAAAGTCTTCGGCTGTAAAATCAACATAACTCAACCTTATTATGCTGCACACGATCCCCTATCTGGACCTTAATCTCTCCTTCAAACTCACAGGCTGGACTAAGGACAACTGAACGGAACACCGCCGGCAGATTCTCGAGGACGGCAGATAAAAGAAACTCCTCTATATCTCGTGTCTAGGCTGCAATAACGTTGTGAAGATAAATATCCTCAAGAGGCTCATGTACCTTTTCCAATCACTCCCTATGCCTTTTCCCACCTCCGAACTTATTGCTTCAAGTTTATCCCCTCTCATTTAAATGGGGAGGCAAGAAGCCACATGTCTATCAGGCAAAATCCTTATGCTACCAAGGGTAAAAGGCAGGCTCGACTGCCCCAAGCTGTTACACTACTACAGAGCCGCACATTTACGCTACTATCGGAATGGGTGGGCAGAGATAGCGAGAAACCCTGGTTCCACATGGACTGAGCGATTACTTGCCATCCCCTGTGGAACCTGTTCTGGCTCCCACATCACCTCTGTCCCAATAGCCCAGACAATGCCACACCCACTAAGACAGTGCTTGACATGTGGGACGAGGTGGACCTAAAAAGGGGCCTCGCTACCTTCCCCTCCTCTTACAACTTGATTGCCCAAAATCCCGACTTCACACCTTTACTGCCTCCGACCTCATTCCCTGAGTGGAAGGAGACGAATGTAGGACACTAAGCAATCCCTTCTCAAAGGGTGCCATAAAATATTTAGAACAATTCAAAATTGAATATCACCTGACAGAATACTCCTGCCTCCAATAACTTCAATGGCGCCACTGGGCACTATATCCACCCGATGCAAACCTTAACGCTATTTGGAAAAAGGGTCCTCTCTTACAATGGTACGAAAGGCATCATCTACAAAAAGACTGCAAACCCCCCGTGACACACAACATATCAAATGTGCTGGGGAGCTGCACTCGGAACACTCATCTCATCTAAACAATGGCAGAATTTTGCTTTTGAAAATAAAAAAAAATAATGTCCCCCTTGCCAAGGGAGTCATCGCCCATGATGAGGGGGCATTTTTGTTTTTATTTGTCTCTTACAGCCAGGATTTACCGAGGTTTGACAGTCAGTAAAAAATGGCTATATATCCAGCCATCCTAATTGGGCAGACTGACATATAGCCAATTCTCCGACGGCCTTTACTCCGTCAGGCTTCGAAGAAGTTTGGCTGTGGAGACATCATCACTGTAGTCAAATCTATGCTGGCAGACCACGGTGTTGACAGGGGGGAACTTCATCGCCGTTGCAATGGAGTACCCTCTCCGCCAACATCTAAATCAGGCCCACAGGTTTCAAGGGTTGATGTTGCAAATGTTTAGTCATTATCAAGGAATTCAAATATTTTATTTTCGCATTTAAAAAAATTAAATTGTGCATTAAAATAAAACTTTGAGTATAGATATCTTTTTTTTAAAAGCTCAAAAAAGGGAGGGGTAAAAGGGGATTATTTATAGTCACTGATTTAGACAGCAGGGTCCTTGCTAAAGCTTTAAAAGGAGTCCTCTTTCTTGGTGCTGCTTTTTGTTCATCATGGATCACAGAAAGCACACTTTCAAGAGGTGTCATTGTTCCAGGGAAGATGAGGATGACAAGAAGAAACAAAAACAGGATATCAGTTCGCCAATTCCCCCTTCTAAAAGCCTTGGATCGTCTGAGTTCCAGATGCAAGTCTGGATTGCTTTTTTGATAGAGACTCTTCAAAAATCTATCAGACGTTTCCTGCGGGGGTTTTTTTGTCCTCATTTATGCACTTATTGAGATACGAGTAGACAAGATCCCCATTTTCTGGAAAAGTTTTCTGGTCGGGGATTTTTTCTCACATTTCCGGTTAGAGGGACTGCCTTTAGTTTCCACAGTGAGTAATGTCTCAAAACTCCAAATTTCTCAGGATAGTCACTCATGACGCCGCCAAGATGATCCTCCCCAAATTTGCTTTAATACATTATGGATAATCATTGGACATCCCTCCCTGCCTTACCTTTATACATCATCATGATATATAGATATTCTTATCCCATAGCTTCCAAAATTTGGTCCTGATGCTTTTCCCTCTTGATTTGTCTAACTTTCTGAATTTCTCTACTGATGCTCACCATCCATTTAAACTTGGCGGGTTAACAAGTATCCACTTTACACAAATCTCTCGCCTAGCCAACAAAATTAACATAAACAGTAATTGCTTTTGACTGTTATTTAAAACATGAGGAGAGCTATTACTTTCTAACATACTGTGGAAATGTACCCAAAAGTGAGCACACTGGTGCAGGGTCACCCTCTCGTCCACGGGTCCGAAGACTAATAAAAAGAGATCGGCACTGGAGTTGAAATGAAACAACAAATTTATGAATCACTCATGAGCGGGACCACGTCCACACAACACTATCAAGTGTTGTAGGAGGAGGTACACTGAACTCACAAACCATCGTCCTTATATACAGCTTTGTTGCAATGTAAGCATATGGACAGAAATGGAAAGAACTAGTTTAGAAATAGCTATCAGCAAACAAGGGCAGATGGATGACCACTTGGTCAGCAAATAGGGAGGGGGAGCAGGAATGCTTATGGCGGCAGTAAACAGTCAACAGATAACATCTAAGACCAGGTGCACCGGCAACTACAAACCCCCCAGCACGTACATTGCTGAGCCATGTCGAAAGGGGTCAACTAAAATAGATGACACAAGCAGGGTGAAAAGGCGAACAGCAGAGGACAAAAGAATTACGAAGGAAACAAAATGGACACCACAGCCAAAATGGCTGTTGCTTATGCTAATGCTAAATATTACACGTTTCCACAGACGACCCTTCTAGCATAAGCTAAGACATTTTCTTGTCCCTTCTAAGGGGTATGATATACATTGTGAATGACAATTGACATCATTTCACAAATTTCTCATTCCATTGCTAAACGAACACTTGCATTTCGGACATTCGTTTCAGATGGTACACAAGTAGTACAAGTGGAAATACAGAGGAAACAGAGCATTGGTCCACATTGTATGCATAAACAACAAGAGAAGTTAATTGCAATAATTAGGAATAAGGCCGACAATACTTTCAGACCCCATTACAGAAAATAAGTTCCAGAACCATCCAGTCCAAGTCCATGTTCCTGGGTCTTGATGTATTTCAGTGGCTATTCTATGCAGCTTGGAAATGGCATCATAAACAGAAGGGGCGTGGTCAGGGATAAATATGCAACAGCTACTCGCAATAATGCTACATGCTCCACCATGATCAGCTAATATTACATCTAAAACCATTCTATTTTGCAAAGTCACAATTCTCGTAATTTGGAGTTCTTCTGTAATATTTCCAAGAGCCATTGCTGTTTGATTAGTCACAGCCTCTACCACTCTGGTCAAGCGTCTTATTTTTCTACTATTCAAAGCTGCGCCAACAAAGAAATAGAGTCCCAAATTAAAGTCAAAATATTGCTGTAATGCAGTGTCAGTTTGATCCACTTCATCATTATTTCTAGTTCTTTTGAATCGGTTCAAGGAAACGTCATTAAAGCATTTTTGATCTTTATGATAAGATGCAGGTGCTAAGAACACAGGAGGAAGCAAGAAGGACACATAGCATATTCCAGACCATCCAATTGGTAGATGATAGTAACCTTTTCTTCCACAAATGAAATAAGTGTTATGTGAGGATAAAAAACTGCTATTGTTCGTTCCATTGATATTCAGTACTGTAGTACAGTCACTTTTTGCCACTGGGATACTGCCAAAACTGCTCACACAAAGATTTGCTTGGGCTCTAGTAACAGCGATAACAGGAGGCCCGTTACCCTTGGCCGGTCGAGTGTTGGGGAAAACGTAGCTTGTGGAGGAATTCCCTTTGCGATACTCCTCCATTTCCCATACAGTTCCTTTTGATTGTGGGTCCCCTTCCCCATCGGGGTAACACACTTTATTTAGTTGTGTATTAAGTCCTCCTACATCAGCTAGAGCAATATTACTAATTTCAGAGGCCCACAACAGTGCGAACCAGGCTCCACAAGAGCCATTATGTGAAAATGGCAGGTGAATGAGAGGCATTCCTCCCTTCTTCTGATGGGCTGGCATCATTCCACATACCCAGCAGTTGGTAGTATTTAGCATTATAAGTATGATGCAACATTTGTATGAAAGTGTTATTGAGATATGACATTCGGTGCTTCTTTTCATGATAGGGAAGAGTGAAGTAATAATGTTCTGTGAGGACAGGGGTAATAGCAGGGTGTAAATTTCAAGCCGGAGTTACTTCCTCCACAACCCACATTATCGTAGCAATGATGACAGCAGTCAAAGTAAATCCAGTAATAAACATTGTGCAGCCGCTACAGATCTTTGCAGCATTTCATTTCTTCTCCTCAGGCATGTTCATCTCGTCGACAAACAACAAAATAGATGGTTCCCTAAGGTCCTGGGCAGGCGTTGGTTTCTTCACTAACGTTAAGACGAGTAGTCACTAAAAGGCTACCCCCTTTGTAGTCAGTCTTTAACCACCCAGGACAGTGGCTCAAACAGTCTCTTTTTGCAATGATGTGTCTTTCTTCCTGGATCGAAGCAGATATCTAGATGCACCAGGGATTGTGTGGTCTGGGAAGACTTCCTCAGGCCCGTCAGGTAACGCAGCTCGTCCTCTCTCGGTGACTAGAATGTTGCGGTGATCTGTCAGCACAGCAGGGCTCACGCCCACACCTGCTGATAAATAGAAGACAAGCTGTCAGTTAACTGGGACAAATAGTCACTCATCTTGTGACTTAACCGCATACACAGATGTGGTTCTTCGCTGCATTGCGGTCTCACGGGCTGTGTGATCCGCAAAGGCATTACCTGCTCCTATTTTATCAGTCACTTTCTTGTGTGCACTACACTTAACAATTGCCACTTTCTTAGGATAGGTTAGGGCAGTAAGAAGATTATGCACTAAGTCTCCATGCACTATCTGTGTCCCATATGAGGTGAGGAAACCCCTTTCTTTCCATAAGCGGCCAAAATTGTGTGCCACCCCAAATGCGTACTGGCTGTCGGTGAAAATGTTGACAAGTAAGTCTGTACTAGGCTCACATGCTCTCGTCAGTACAATCAGTTTGGCCATTGGACTGACTTCTATGGAATGCGAGCTGTCTCAACTACTGTCTGAACTGTCATAATAGCATAGGCAGCAGATGTAGTGCCATCAGGTAATTTCAAACATGAGCCATCAACTCATAACTTCCCATCAACACTAGAAAGAGGTGTATCTTGTAGGTCAACTTTGGGTAGGTCTTGTAGGTCCCTTTGTTTGCTCTTCAGTGAGAAATATACGATCATGTAATTCTTGCGACTGAGGCTGAGTAGATGGGAATGGTAGTAGTGTAGCAGGGTTTAGTGTCAAACATCTTTTCAATGTGATATGGGGAGCCAAAAGTGTCAATTCATATCCCGTCAAGCGGTGGACCATATACTTGGGCCAACATAACTTTTGTCTTTAAGTCTTTAACCTTCTTATCCTCCCTGCCTTTCACTTCCTGTTCCTGTCACTCATAATATTGGGCCATGGTCAAAAGGGAAACTGGGGAAGACGTGGTCCCAGAACTCTCACTAGCATTTAAGTGACTAGTGATTTCTGGTAACATATTAGCGACAAATTTCTCGACAAACAAATGCTTACCCGTATCATCGGCCAATGACTAGCCGCTAAAATCATGGAATGTCTTCTCAAATCTTGAAAAGAAATCAGAAACTGACTCATCCTTTTTCTGTTTACAGGACGCTAACGTGGTCCAATCTATTTTCTTAGGGGGTATGAGGGTCTTCAACTTAGTCACAATAGCTTTAGGGAGATCTAATATCACCTGCTGGGGTTTCTGAGCAGGTTCCCTTTCCCTATCTATTCTTTCTAATTCCGCCCAGGTGTCACCAAGTGCCATAGCGTCATTTATTATACGTATCGTTCTCCACATATCAGGGGGGCAAAATAAGCCCGAAGAACATATCAATATCTGGCAAGGCCATAGTGCAGGAGCCGATAGGTTCTTCCACCTCCTCATAAAAGGTGGCGGCATTTTTCCGAGGGTCGGGTAAAGCAGCCTTAAGAGCAATAACATCTGCTCTGCTCCAAGGAGTATAAACCCAATAATATATAAAATATTCCTTTGCATCATCCAAAGTTTTATCATTATTTGTTCCCGTACCCTTTGGAGGAACATACAGGGGTGCAGCTTCACGCATTGGTTTCATAGCAACTTCACTACTACTGGGTTTGTTCGCATCCACCAAAGCATCTACTTTCTTTGTCTGAGATTTTTCGGTTTCTACAACTTTACCCTTTCTAGCTAATTCTTGCTCCTTTCTTAAACGCAATGTCTCATCTCGTAATTTAACTATTCGTCTAATCGTATCAGGTATCTCTGAAAAAAAGTAAGTCCCATCTACTAACCGCTTATAATCAACGTTCAGATCAGCTGGTTCTGTTTCGTCAGAAATATGCCGCCAACCATATATTACCTCCAAACAGAACTTTTCTACGAAATATAGCTGTTTTGCATCTTCCCAAGTCTGGATCATAGTTATGAGGACCATCACTGTAGTAGTCCGACGAGATTCCTCGCTAGCACTACTCTTTAATTTATCTTTATCTTCACTAGACAGAGTACAGCGAGTCTGTCGCACAGGTTGCTTGTCTTTATCCTTATCATCTGAAAAAGAAACCTCCTCATCAGAAGCATCAGCCTCAGGGGCACTTGGAGTGGGGAATGTATACGGGGTGGGGGTCGTTCTATTAGGATGCAATCATCCTAAAGCGTATTAAGTAGTGGATAGATAGGGCACCTAATAGGATACTGGTCATTTACCGCTAATCAACATTCTCTATCTTCCTTTTCTATTCTTTCCTTTATTTCTTTATCTTTTAATTCCAACGCTTTTTGATATATCGTCTTTCGCTGCTCTTTCTCTGCTATAGCTTCTGCTCTCTTCGCTCTCTCTCGCACTTCTTTATCCCACATACGCACACAATCAAACATATCCTGTCTACTCTTTCTTTTGAATAAACACTGTTCTACATACTGAACCTTCTTAAAATCGAATGACCCATTCACTGGCCATTGTAGATCAGACTCTTTCTTTGTGTATTTGTTCCACAATGAACCATACATTATGGGAGAAATACCGTATTTGATATACATCTCTCTATTTGGGGTCCTTCTGGAGGAGCCGGCTGACTTTGCTCTAAAGCAAGCATTCTTGGTACCACAAGAGCAGCAACACCACTTACAGAGTGTGCTGAGAACAGGCATGTTTTCACAAGTATATGTAAAATATTACTACTCCAAACAAATATTTCAAAAGGAGAAAAATCTCCACATTACCTGCCTTCAGTCTTTGCAAAGAATGAATACCAAAACCAAACCAAAAACCCAAAACAAGCAAATCAAGAGTACCGCTTCAGCGACCTTACCAAACAGAAGTCTCCAACTCCCACCTGCCCATCTCTGGTCGACCTAATGGTCACTGCAAAATATGCCAAAGAAAGCCCCAGTCGAGACGGCCACCTCCCGGAGGGTCAAATCAGGAAAACCAGAAAAATCACGCCGGCCTGCAAAGACAAGGGGCTCCTCATGCAGTGCGCATCCTCAGTAATGTTTTGATCCTGCGTCAAGACCACTTCTTCAGGCGGCCGCATCTCCGATGGGGCCCAACGTGATGGGCGCCAACTGTGGAAATGCACCCAAAAGTGAGCACACTGGGAAGGGTCACCCTATCGTCCACGGGTCCGAAAACTAACAAAGAGAGATCGGCACTAGAGTTGAAATAAAACAACAAGTTTATTAATCACTCATGAGCGGGACCACGTACACACAACAAGTGTTGTAGGAGGAGGTACACTGAACTTACAAACCATCGTCCTTATATACAACTTTGTTGCTATGTAAGCTTATGGACAGAAATGGAAAGCACTAGTATGAAATAGCTATCAGCAAACAAGGGCAGATGGATGAACACTTGGTCAGCAAATAGGGAGGAGGAGAAGGACTACTTATGGCGGCAGTAAACATTCAACAGATGACATCTAAGACCAGGTGCACCGGCAGCTACAAACCCCCAAGCACGTACATTGCTGAGCCATGTCGAAAGAGGTCAACTAAAATAGATGACACAAGCAGGGTGAAAATGTAAACAGCAGAGGACGAAAGAATTACGAAGGAAACGAAATGGACACCACAGCCAAAATGGTTGTTGCTTATGCTAATGTTAAATATTACACATTTCTACAATACCAAAAATAACAGTGGTTGTGCTTACCTCGATATTCAGCCCTAATGCTTTATTGATAGTCTTACCCACTTCTTCCCAAAATAAGCCAAGATGGGGACATTGATGAAACATGTAGATGTCATTCGCTTTAGCTTCCCCACACTTTGGGCAATTTTTCACCACTTGCCTGTTCATTTTAGTTAGTTTCTAAGGAGACCAGTATGACCTATGTAGAGTAAAAAGATGATTTTTCCTAAGAGGTGCAGATACTACAATGTGCCATAAAAAAGTGCAGGATACTTGCCATAAATGCTGCAAGTCTTGATCTGGAAAATTCTTGCCTCCATAGGTCTTCTGGTAACGCCAGTTCTTCATCTCCTGTTTGTACTAGGCGCCAATACCACTTTGCTATTTCTTTTCTTACTGGGACACTTTGTAGTTCTTTCTCCCACTTTATATTATCTTCCTGTGTCTTCTCCAGGTCTTTTGCCCAACTTGCCAATTGATAGTATTTAAACTATCAAAGTTTCTGCTTGGATCAGTTGTCCCCATTTTGTAATGCCTGCCCTCTTCAAGGGGCCTGCCAGAATGTCTTTCAAACATTCAGGGGTTCCTGGTGAATGTCAAATGGGTGCGAAACTGCTGTAATATAGGATCTTCCATATTATTCTTATCTCATACCACTGCTTACAGGCTGCGCCTAATACCTTAAATGTAATTTTCTTAAAGTATTTTGGATGACCAAATTTATATAAACAGCAATCCTCATCTGTAACAGGCTTTAAGTAGTGTGTATAGAGGGAATGAACTTTAAGGAGAATCCTAATGTTTTTAAATTGAATGGCTCTGTAGTAGAGGAGATCGGCGCTAGCAATACCACCCTGGTTTTTCCCCTACGTAGTTTCTTTCACGCAATCGTCAAGCCTTTTGAAGCCCAAATAAACCCATTAATTTCGCCTTGGATCTTCTTAATCCACTGATTTTTAAACTCCAACGGGATAGCGTTAAAGATGAAGGAGAATTTAGGCAAAATAGACATTTTTATAATGTTGGATCTCCCCATAAATGAGAGAGGTAGACACCTACAAGAGCATAACAATTTTCTTGTTTCCTTCACTTTGGAGTCGAGTTTACTAGGCAATCTTAATCAATATTTTTTAGAATCTCCATCACCAAATACTTAAATTTATTTTTTGTTACTACTATTAATGGTTGACGGTTCCATACCATTATTTCTGTCTTCTGATGGTTAACCTGATACCCGGAGATCTCATCAAATTCATTTAACAGCTTTATAATGATAGGCTAAGAAGCGATCAAATCACTTTAAACACCATCAGATCGTCGGTGTATAGAGCTACCTTCTTAACCCAACCTTTAAAATGAAAGGGGATAACCTTGCGATCTTCTTATCAAGTTAGCTAGAGGCTGTATATATAAATTAAATAGATGAGGGGAGAGAGAGCAGCCTTGCCGTGTCCCTCTTTTAATTCGAAACTCTTTCATGAGGTTGCCATTTTAAGTATTTTTGCCACCGGAGCTGCGTATATATTTGTTACAGCATTTAAGAATTTATAGCTTAAACCATAATAAAGTATTGCCCTACGCAAAAACAAGCAATTCACTCGGTCAAATGCCTTTGCAGCATCAAATTTAAGCACTGCAAGTGAGATGTTTTCTTGGGTGGCAATATCGATGGCTGTTGGGTGAGGTCATGCATTTGCCTCCCCTTAATGAAACCTTTTTGATCTTCATGGATTAATTTATCAGTAATACTCCCTAGTCTTGTTGCTAATATCTGCGTATAGATTTAATCATTATTTAAAAGAGAAATAGGTCTATATGACTCACATTTCCGTGGGTCTTTTCCTGGTTGTAAAATTAAACTGATAGTGGCATCATTCCAAGTCTTAGGGAGGTCTAAACCTTTAACAAAAACCGTGTTAAATAAGTCCACTAGACTTGGGGCTAGTGTTTCTTTTAACACCATGTACAATTCGTTTGGGAGTGCGTCTTCAATTTGTTGAATGCGCCCATTACTTCTTCTATGGTTATATCTGCATTTAACCTCTCACACATAACTGCATCTAACCGTGGAACCGCGGATTCTTTCAGGTAAGAATCCACTAGATTACTGGATACCACTAAGTCCTCATCATATAGGGCTTGAAAAAAACGTTTCCTGCGTTGTTTAAAAGCATCAGATTTCTCTGCGGTATCAAAGCAGCTCGGTGCCAAATTTATCTAAGATATAGGAAGGCAAAGAGAGTGAAGAAAGCAGGATAGCTCTAGATGCCCTTTTCAGGAAGCAAATTCACAAACATATTCCTGAAACTATTTAGGTCCCACAAAGACCCTGCTAAGCCTTCCAACCAATTCGCTTCTTTCCAATACTAGTGACGATGAAGGTTCTCCTTCAGGTGAAAAATCTAGTGCAGGTAGCACTTCAAACCACGCCCTTCCCCTCTTTCTATAGTTCTCTTGTTATACGGTTACCACTAGAAAAGATAGGACTGTATATTAGAACAACAGGACTTCAGAATGCAGGGACAAAGTACATCTACACCATCAGAGACTGTTGGCCCAATTCCAAGCTAGCTCACAGCGCCTCACTGTAATGAATGTGGCTTCTCACCAATAAGCCACACCCAACCCCTGCACTCCCACCTGGGAGGCAAATATACCACTGCACCTTTAAAAATACACTTTGAACAGCGCTTCCTCTCGGCAAGGCAAGAAAACAAACCCAAATATAGGTAGAGTAACACGCACACAAATGTATTAATGAACGGTAGGCCAATCAAACACTTTTAAATGAACAAGTAAAATAAAATGTAGGGACTCTCTCTTTTTTAGAATAAGGCTTGGGGTTTATTACACAATGTTCTCTAAATAAAGGCCATCTCAGATACCAAATGCACAAGATTCAAATATATGTAGCAAACTTATAATCTAAAGGCATGAATCAATAACTGAGCAATAATAATCTAAATGCATTAATGATACTGATTAATACACAAGCAGTAATTGAGATAAGATAAGATACACTGGGCGTCCTGTCCTGCAAGAGATCAGAAAGATATATATATATATGTATATTCACTGAAAAAAACATGACATCATCAGTAGTGGATTGCGGTCGCGCGAGTTATATTTAGCTGAACTAACTATAACGGGGGAATTTCAATGGTTTTTTACGAGTGAAATGTCCAGCTAACTATAACATGTGTGAAACCTATGGTTTTTTCAGTGAATTTGCAAGGTTTTGAAAATGCTAATTCCTAACTATAACGTGTGTGAAACCTATGGTTTTTTAAGTGAATTTGCAAGGTTTTTTAAATGCTAATTTCTAACTATAACGTGTGTGAAACCTATGGTTTTTTTAGTGAATTTGTAAGGTTTTTTAAATGCTAATTTATGAATGTATTATTATATTTTTTATATATTTATTTTACAATAAACTACCTATGTATATAGTTATAGATTGACTGTATCCTCTAATATGGAATGGCTCATTTAAATTATTTTTTTTTTTTAAGGGTTTTTCACCGCGCGCGCACCCCGCGATTTTTTGAAAAAAAAAAAAGTTTTTTTTCACCCTTTGGGGTCCTTCAGGGACCCCCTGACAAAGGCTAGGAGGTCAGGAACTCTCTACCCTGCCCCCTTTTCACGTTCTCCACCTTTGTTTTTCACTGCCACACACAAAATGGCGTCCGACACTTCCTGATTTCGACCGATTCAAATGTTGACTGACATCAAACCACCAATCAGAATTACGCTCGCGCACGGCACGGTGCGCGCACGGTGCGCGCCTATAGATATTTATGTACTTTTAACTGCAATTTTCTCAGAAACTACTGAACAGATTGACACCATATATGCAAAAGGCACATCCCTGACCTGAGGACTACCTCTTTGCCAAATTTCAAGTAATTCTGTTCAGCCGTTCGGGCTGTACCGTCGACTAAAGGTCCTATGGGAAAATGCATGGAGAAAACACGTTTTGGGACCCCCCTTTTTTCTCAGCCCCCGCTTGACGAATCACCCCGAGACTTTCAGGGTAGGAGCTGAGCGGAGCGCCCCATTAGTTTTGACATTTTCGCGAGGATTCGTCAACCGGCGCCAAAGTTATTCAAAATAGAATTTTCAGATTTCCTATGGGAACTCAGTCCTAACTATAACTATCTACTGGCGACCTCCCACACCACAAAGAAAACACCTCAAATGATCAAAGCCACTGGCCACACATCACAATGGTAATAACCACACGACTAAATACATCACCTGGTGCATACACTGCCCATTTCTGACCGGGGGAATCACAGCCGGGGATCAGAGCTCAGCAAGCCAGGGTTCAATCCGAGATAGACGCGTCTGCCCTCGCTCGGAATCCAAACTCCCAGTTTCTCAGCCTGCAACCCTCAGCTTTAAACACACTAGAAGATTCGTGAAAGACCTCCTCCCACCGTGAGAGGAATTTTACCAGAACTGGCCAAGTTCCAAGCAAGCATCCTCATGGCAGTAAGGAGCTCTCAAGTCTCTTCCTCCATTCGCACTTCTTCCAGCCTCTGTCTTGACGAAGCTCTCACAAGGCCTTCCACAGTACACTAAACAAAAACAATCGCTCAGGAAAACAGCAAGACCTTGAATGTGAATAACCCAAACAACTTGCAAGCACTGCTGTGCCCGCAGCAGCAAGGCAGAGTCAGACATGAGGCCCTGTCAAAGGCAATAGTCAGCACCTATAATTCTCATCCACACAACTTACAAGCACCACTGTGCACACAGAAAAATCTGAAGCAAGGTAAAGTCAGAAAGCAGGATGACATGAGGCCATGTCATAGCTAATAGTAAAGACAGCAAGATTACAGGATGGAAGAGAAGCAACTATGTGCAGGACCATCCTACATTAAGGCTAGGGTAATATAACACACTAAAATCAGTTAAAATGGTGGCAGTCGGAGGTCATCATAGGGTGCCAGACTACAAGAGTGGCTCTTTCACTACACTCACCCAAACCTCTAACCTTCCTGCGGTGGCAGGTGATTTTGGCAACCTCAACCATGACACTCTGATTCCCAAGGAAATCGTGGAAACATATCTTACTCCTTTCATTTACTTATTCACTGCGGAAATCTGGCTCTTTATATAGTATACCAAAAAGAGATATGCTGTGTAAAGAGTCTCGGTATCCCTTATAAGTGGACAGGGCTTGCTCTAGCAATTTCAAGGTTCTATCTAGGGTAGTGTGGCTGAGCAGCCTTAGGCTTATCAGAGAGAAGTGTTAGACATTTGTTGCACACAGAGTCAATAAATGATGCACACACTCAAGAAAGAGATCCACACCAATTTAGAAAAATAACGTATTGTTATGTGTGTATTGAAACCAAGAACCTTGTAAATAGGTAAGTACTTTTTCAGAATAGACTTTTTACAAATTTAGCAATGTCAGCCAACTGCATTTTTACGCAGAGTGCTTTCCTATAGGAGAAAGAACATTCACTGCATACATATACTTACAATATGTTTCCAAGGGACCACTTTCGGTTGTGAGGAAGTAGGGGGACAAGGAGCAAGTTCCACCAGCAGACCGGTTGTATCTGCCTTGGTGAGTCCGGGTGCAGAGATGCTGGACAAGTTGGCAACCTTGCGATCTACATGGTAGAACGGAAGGGGGGCCACATGGAAAAGGGTTGTAAAGTGTCACTTGGGACAAGTCCAGAATCTCCCAACAGGGGACGTGGAACCTAGGAGGACATGGAAGCATCCGATTTCCCTAGGCTCGGGTGTAGAGGGTGTTTGTAGCCGGCTAGCTCTCGTGCATCAAGGCGTTCACGGTTGTCAGTCAGGACCTTCAAATTATTATTATTATTCAGAATTTGTAGAGTGCATAGCTACCCTAGAGCGTCCCAGAGCTAGCAGCCTGACAGTAGGGGACGTGAATAAATGATAAGGCAGTGTTAAAATAACCAGGTTTTAAGAAGTTTTCGAAAGGGGAGATGGCGGGATTCTGAACGAAGGTGTGGGGGCCATGTTTTCCAGAGTCTAGCTACATTATAGAAAATGATCTTCCTCCGCTCCTTATCCTCCTGATTTTGGGAATGACTGCGAAGTTAAGATTGGCCGATCGAAGGCATTTTCTGGGGCGGTAGGAGGTAATGAGGGAGCTGTTGATAGCAGGGCGATTTCCCCACAGGGTTTAATGGGCTATGCACAGAGCTTTGAATTTTACTCTTTCAAGAATTGGCAACCAGTGTAGGGTCTTCAGGGCCGGCTTGGCTGACTGGATTTTCGGGATCCCAAGCAACAGCCTAGCAGCGCAATTCTGTGTGACTTGGAACTTCCTTATCATTGCTTTAGGTGCGCCTAAGTAAAGAGAATTGCCATAGTCCAGGCATGATAGGACCAGGGCCTGGATTAGGATCTCCTTGCACCCATCGGAAGGAGAGGGAGAACCTTCCTAAGTAGTCTGAGAGTGCCAAAGGAGGCCCCTGCCAATTTCACTGCTTGGTGGTCGAACTTAAAAGAGTTATCCAACCAAACACCAAGGCTTTTGATCCTAGTCTTGGGGGTTGGGGCAGGGCGGAGGCAGGGCGGAGTCAGGTAGGCCATTTCTACTTGAGATCCGAGCTAGAGGTGTTGCTCAGGAGCATTAGTTCTGTTTTTCCTCAGTTAAGTTTGAGGCAGGAATATTCCATCCAGGAGGCCACTTTCTCCAGACAGGTTTCAAAGTCTGAGGGAAAGTTTCGAGAACCATTGAAGGTAATCGCCAGCTGCACGTCGTCTGCATAGGTGACGATTTTGATCCCATGAGGCAAGATGATATCAGCGAGTGGCCGCATGCACACATTAAATAATGTCGGGCTCAGTGAAGATCCCTGCGGGACTCCGCAGCTGAGCGCTAGGCTCCTAGACGTTGACTCCCCTGAGAAGACCTGGAAAGTTCTGCTGTCTAGGTAAGATTGGATGCACAACCACGTCACCTAAGACACCCAACCTCCTAAGTCTCTCTAGTAGGATGTTAAAATTAACTGTGTCAAATGCTGAGCTTAGATCAAGGAGGAGAATGGCTTCTGCTCCTCCTTGATCAAGGATTTTCCTAGATTCCTCGACCACTGTAAGAAGGGACATTTCAGTTATATTCTGAGGATGGAAACCGGTCTGGGAATAGTGCAGGAGGTCATGAGTTTCTAGAGAGTCAGATAGGGTCGAGTTCACATGTTTTTCCAGGATCTTCACTATCGCTGGAAGCAGGAAGATGGGACGGTAGTTGCCTAAGTCATCTGGATCTAAGCTCGGTATTTTGAGCTAAGCCTTTACCATGGCATGTTTCCATGGTGAGTGGACTAATCCGGTGGAGATAGACAGATTTACCATTTCCAAAATGATGGGGAGTATCACGTAGGAGATGGGGGTGGGCTGGATCTAGGGGGGAACCTGATTTTATTTTAGAGAAAATTTCTGACAACTTATCCAGATTTAAGGTTGGGAGTTCCTTAAGTATGTGTTCCAGATGAAGAGGGGACTTGTCCGTTAGTAGGACGTCACTAGGGCGGGCTGAACTGGGAAATGTAGTGTATATATTTTGGATATTTGCTTGAAAGAAATCTGCCAGTTCATTGAACCGCTCTAGGGAGGCCTCGGGGGATAATCCAGATCTCGGGAGCTCTAGGAGATCCTTCGCTGCGCGAAAACTTTCCCTGGGAGTGTTAGCTGCAGAGTTTATAATACCTTCATAATAGGTTGCCTGTGCTATTTTTATTTCTGTTTGGTAGCGTTTTATAGATTCTCTATATTTCTAATTGCTCAAGACGATGTAGTCTGTTCTCTATTTCCTCTCCAGTCTTTTGCAAGCCTGTTTAAGTAATCGAAGCTTGGGGGAGTACGATGGTGACATTTTCTCTCTCACTTTATGGCTGGGTTTAGCAGGGGCAACCATATCCAGTGAAGACTCAATCCAGAGAGTGAATTCTTCCGAGGCTAAGGCGAGATTTTGATGGATTTAAGTTTTGAGATTTTCAAGCGCTGAGATCCAGGAATCTGCTTGGAGTTTAGCCCAGGGACAGACCCTCCTATTAATGACTTTAGTGCCCGGGGGTCGAAATGAGGAACTCAGGAGGATGGGGATCAGGAAGAGGTCCGACCAGGGCAGGGGAGTGGGATCACCCACCGACAATTCAGTGTTGTTGGTAAAGGCTGGGTCTAATGTATGACCTTTCTTATGTGTAGGGCCTGTGACTTTTAAGAAGAAGCTGAATAGCTAATACGTCCTGAGTGAGATCAG
This sequence comes from Triturus cristatus, assembly GCF_964204655.1. Lineage (NCBI taxonomy): Eukaryota > Metazoa > Chordata > Amphibia > Caudata > Salamandridae > Triturus > Triturus cristatus. The sequence goes on from NC_140579.1 coordinate 751,674,351, forward strand.
AGGCATCAGCCTTGTTGGGGTCATCAAAGTGCAGATTGAAGTCCCCCAAGAGAGTGAAATTGGGGGAGGCGCCTAATAATGTGGCTGCTACATCCGGAAGGGATTTGAGTAATTGCCCACGCCCACCTTAGGAACAGTAGATGAGAACTCCGGAAAAGGAATGAATGGTGGATAGCGAGATGGTAAAAAAAGGCTTTCGCAATTTGCATAATATTGGGTTCCACCCGGCATTTAAAGGACATTTTATGTATAATAGCGATGCCTCCGCCTTTATTCTTATCGAGGTCTTTCTGCTGGATAATATAGCCAGCAGGGAGGGTTTGCACTAGATCTGGTTCGGACTCATTATGGAGCCATGTTTCAGCTAGGAATAGTACATCTGGGTCCACCTCTTCCAGAAGCATCTTGAGTTCAAGGGAATGTTTTGGTAGGGATCTACAGTTTAGAGGAAACATTTTAAATGTGTAAGGGCGCTGGGCCTCCGGTAGTCTTTCTGACAGCGGGCATAGGCTAAAGGTGCAGTGAGGCACCGAAGGTCCTCGCTAAATGGGGACATCGAGTGGCAACACTTGTTGTTGCAAGAGTTCCTTAATCTTAGTAGTTGGCAGCATGGATAGGCAATTTTATCTATGAGAGGGGGGGCAGAGGTTCTAGCCCCTGGTCCTGGCTGGGCTTGCCCATTCGGCTAATGTGGCCGGTTACCGGAAGCTCATCTCTGAGCTCCGCCTCCTCTCTAACTGCTCCCTCTGTGCAAACGGGAGACCACGGTGAACCGGGGAGCAGGCGGGGACACGCGGGCACCAAGTGCAGGTATGTACAAATTTAGCAGAGTTTAGCAATTTAATACAGCAATAAATCTGGCTTACTGTTTTTAAAAAACTGACAGGATCGGACTGTCCAGCCGCTGGGGACAAAAATAGGACATCTGGGTCACTCCCTGTGCTGGCCTCTGCAGAGCTGACATCCCTCATGGGCTGGTCGACAGAATGCAGGGGAGTAGCTCTTCTAATCCAAGGAGGATGCTGGATGCTTGACGAAGTGCTGGTAACCCTCCTGGATTTGTGAAGGATGCGCAAATGCAGGACGGATCAGATCTTTGCAATTGTTGAGTCTCTGTGCGGCATGCAAGGTTTGGTGACAAAAGTCTACAGCAGTCTTCAGTTCTTGCAGAGATCGGCTCTTCAGTTTCTTCTTTTTAGTAAGTGGAATAAGAAGTTCTGGATTCAGGGGGCCACCTAAACACAAAATTTAGGGGCATCGGGGGAGTGAAGAGTAGTAGCCTTGGAGTCACTACATACACGCATACAGATTTCCTGCCTGTCTTGTTGCCAAATGGGCCTCAGCGCAGGGGTTGGCATATGCCAGGCCTGGGGGATGCTGGGGTCGCATATCAAAGGCGGCAGAGGCTTTTACGCCTCTAGTCTTGGTATGCTGATTGCTAGCCATCCTGTTTGGTGGGGGTGAAAACACTCCTACCAGAGCAGGCATTGTTCCTGACCCCTGAGAGCGGGTCTCTCAACTCTTAGGAGGTCAGAAGCGCATCTGTGTTGGCAGACTGGACTGGACCAGTCAGCCAGCACACTAATGGACTATTAGGATTCAGGGGTTACCTCTAAGGTACCCTCTGGGTGCATGTATTAATAAATCCATCACTGGAATCAGTGTGGGTTTATTAATACGAGTTGTTTGATACCAAACATCTTTGGTTTCAGTGAACCATCATGTAGATGAGGTACTTGTAATCACTAGTGCCCAGTACATATACTCAAGGTGGATTCCCTGTCCACTAACAATGTATATGAATGTACCATCTGGCCTTTTTGGAGGTGTTGTTGGCTTTTGCTGGTTATGGCAGGGCATCTGATGATCCAGGCCTGGTCAAGGTCTGCTGCGGTTTCAGGTTGTGTGGTGCAGAGGGCCTGCGTCCATTGGGTCTCAGTTACATTGCCCCTTCTTCGGTGAGTAGAGCTGTGGTGCGTGGGGATGGTGTACTTGTGGTTGGAGATAGTGAGGTGGACGATGGCGTGATCGGTCCAGGTGGGTTCTGTGAGGTGGATGAATTTGATTCTGCCGCTGGAGGGGAAGATGGTGTTGAGTGTGTGTCCCGCTTTGTGCATGGGTTCAGCGACCAGTTGGGTAAGGCTTATTTTGTTGAGGTTCTCCAGGAGGGAGGTGGAATTGGGGTCAGTGAGGTCGTCAATGTGGAAATAGAGATCGCCGAGTAGGCCGAATTGGAGGGAAACGATGTCAAGGGGGGAGCGATGAGGCTGGAGATGGAGTCGCAGAACGATGGTCGGGGCCCCAGGGGTCTGTAAGTGAGGGTGCCTCGTATCATGGTCTTAGGGATCATCTGTAGTCAGAAATTGAGGTGTTCCATGAGGGGCATTGGGTCGTCGTTTGTGAAGGTGCATCTGATGGTTTCCTTGAAGATGATGGCAATGCCCTCGCCGTGCTTGTTTGTGTGGTCTTGGTGTACCATGTTGTAGCCGTTGGGGGTGGCGGTGGCCATGTCAGGGTTCGAGGGAGGGTTGAGCCGTGTTTTGGTGATGAAGGCTACGTCAGGGGAGTCGGTGTATTTGCAGAGGGAGCGGGCGCTGAGCAGGACGCATTGGAGCTGTTCTAGATCGTTGGTAGTCGTCTGTGTGGAGGCGGCGGTGGTACCAGTACAGGCAGGTGGTCCTGTGTAACGGGAGAAGCAGCAGTGACGGTAGATGATGGGTCCTTTGGTTGAGCGTGGAGAGGACGTGAAGTAGCTGTTGTTCCGGTGTCCAGGGCCAGGAACTCTTCGGTGATGTATCGGCAGATAGTGGGAGGATCAGGGGTTCTGGCGCTGGTCATGGTCCAGATGCACACAGACGGGCTTGCATTTGGTGCACCCACCGCGCAGTCGCCTCCTGGTAGGTGGAAGGGGCCGGCAGGGAGGAGGTAGAGGCACCAGCGCGAAAAGCAGACGCCAGCGAGACGTGATTGGCGAAGGCGGGCAGTTGCTAACACCCCAGCAACAAGCATTCTCACAGCAACAAGTAACAGGAAGGAGAGATGCGGCAGGGGAGCTGTGATTGGCCAAGAGGTCAGGCACTGCTCACGGAGGCCGCGCTGCAGTCTCCATTAAAGTCCTGGGAGGTGGGAGGGCCAGTAGTGAGGCGGGATGGGCACCAGAGGGAAAAGTAGGCATCAGCGTGACACAATCTGTGATTGCGGACGGTTGCTAGGCAACCAAGCAACACGCACTCTCACAGCAACAAGTGGCAGGCAGGAAAGATGACAGGGGAACTGTGACCGGCCAAGAGGTCAGGAACTGTTTACAGAGACCACGCTGTGGCCTCCATTATTAGTCCTGGGAGGTGGGAGTGGCTGGCAGGGAAGCGGGAGCGGCACCAGCGGGAAAAGTAGGTGACAGCAAGACGCTATAGGCGATTGCTTGCGGTTGCTAGGCAAGCCAGCAATAAGCACTCTCACAGTAACAAGTGGCAGGCAACAAGTGACAGGCAGGAGAGATGAGGTAGGGGGGCTGTGAATGGCCGAGAGATCAGGCACTGCATATCACAAGTGTAGGTGCCAATTTCCTGGATCCACCCATGATTCCTTTGTGCTGGGCATAGCAGTATGCAACTTGGAAATGTGAGTGTCTCGCTTGTCAGTAGGTGCTATGTTCAAATACTGAAAAATATTAACATCAGAGAGAAATTTATAGAGAAATGTCAATGCTTATATGTAGGCTTTCCTGTTTTCAGTTTCTATTTTTGGTATATTCTGGTGGGGTTTATTCAGTGTTTTCAAGTGATTTCAATACCTTAAAAAACAGTGTTTATCAGTGGTTACACATTTTCGCGCCATTAAAAACTACAGAAACAGTGTTTTTCCAGTGTTTATGGAAAGTTTTGCTTTTATTATTGTTTGCTTTCTGCACTGATAGCACATGGTATATACACAGTATAAGTATAGTGTATATGAGGTCCAAATAGATTTTTGCAAATTAAACTTATTGTAGTACACCATACAATACTTCTTCAGTGAGTCTTTGGTCATGTGTGCTCGCCCCTTTCCTTCCCATGTAAACTTCTGTGAAAAGGCCCTCTCAACATTGGTACTTGAGATGGGCAAGGCCAAAACAGCCAGTACACAATTTGTTAACTCCGGCCACTGACATAGCTTTCCATGCCAATACTGGTTCACTTGAAGATTACAATTCTTAGGGCAGGTTCTGCAGCATTTCACTGATCTGGGTGCTTATACCCTCAGAGTTATTGAAGGGGTCAACATTGAAGCAGCACTTTTGAAACTACTGAGGAAATTCCCCTTTACAGAAGGGATCTAGAACAGAATACCACAGTGAGGTTTCATTGACTTCAAATGCCATTGGTGGTGAAGGGACATTTCTATGCACCATTCTAAGCCACTTCTCATACATTGTAAAATAAAAGTTCCTGAATTGCTCTTCATCATTGCTTTGCTTACCAAGTGGCAAGCACTCTAACACGGATCATGTTGCAGTGCCAAAGTCCCTAAAAGTGTCGCCTAACCTACTCTCAAGGAGATGTTTCACATCTACACCAATTATGCTGAACACTTGGCAGACAAGGGTGTTTTCAGACTCTAGTTTTTATTATGTCCACTACAGCAGTTATGTTTTCCTGTAAAAATCTAAGAATGCAGTAGAGTGTAGTTTTTTTCACATCACTATCAATATGCGACCAAAGATCCTCACATTTCTTGCCTTTGGCATCATGACTCAGCAAAAAGTCTGTAAACGGTTGCCACATGGATAATGTAGCATTCATAGCCCCTTGGACTGAGAACCATCAGCTAAGGGACACAGATGGGATGACTCTTTCTATGATGCCACACAAAGCACAAAATGATAAATATTTGCGTTTTAGTTCCTGTGAATAACAAAACAGTGCACCAGAATGGACTAAAAAGTCATTAGAATTCCTCATTAAAACTGAAGATTGTTAAGATGCTTTCAGCATGCCATCTAACAAGTGGCAAGGATCTCTTACAGGGAAGCACATCAGCTCAGGCATAAATTTTGATTGGTCATCACACATCTTTTCCATATCAGTAACTGAATCACTGCAAATACAAACTATATCACTCCAATCTTTGTTGAACTTGGAAAGAACCTTTTTTGCAGAGCATTCCAAGTGACACTGCGTTCCATGTTTTCCAAAAGTCTAGTGTCATGTTTTCACCACTATCCAAGATGTTTGGTGATAGCGCTTTTTTCACATATACTTGTCACTATACCTTGCATTGAATGTTTAAAGCCTGAGGTGTTGGCAATTTGCCTACTATCAATACTGACTCACTAGAAACTGGGGGCTGATGTATTAAGGGTTTTTACCCATTCTCTTTTGGGTAAACGTGATAACACATATTGGGAAAGAGTCTTATTAAACCAGCCATTTTACCTATCAGTGAAAGAATCAAATATAATTTTGATATTTCCTGATTCTCTACAGTTTATAAAACAATTAAACAAGACCTAAAACATGCTTCTAAACTCTGCATCTTTAGACCAAAGACCACAGTACTGAAAAAAACAAAAGGAAGAAGAAAACATATTTTAGTGGGATCCCTAAACAACAAAACTCAAGCAGAATAATGTTAGCCCACACTTTTATACTGCTAGCTTGTATAACAAAGTTACATTGTATTGGCCAATCCAGGAAGGAAAAAAATGACTCTTTCACTCCCTTTTTCCTTTCTTTGAATGGCATTTAGTTTGTGGTTGCGCAGGTGTTTTTTCAGTGTTTATATGTTTTCACTGGTGAGGGCTATTTCTCTTTCAGCGGGGTTTTATCAGTTATTATAGGTTTAAACCTAAAACCGGACAGCCTAGGTATAGGGTACTGCAGTGATGTTTCTGTAGTGTAGAGGGTCGTGCTGGGGTAGTGTTTTAAGGTTTACGGTAGTGCAGTAGGGTAGTGCAGGGGTGTTTGTGTAGTGTAGGGGGTCATGCTGGGTGTAGTATTTTAGGGCATAGGGAAGTGCAGTTGTGTTTGGTTAGTGTAGAGGTATTGCTGGTGGTAGTGTTTTAGGATTTAGGGTAGTGCCTTGGTGTTTGTGTAGTGTAGGGGGTCATGTTGAGGGTAGTGTTTTAGGGTTTAGGGTAGTGCAGTGGTGTTGGGTAGTGTAGGGGTACTGCTGTTGGTAGTGTTATACGGTTTAGGGTAGTGCAGTGGGGTTTGTGTAGTATTCGAGGTAGTTCTGGGGGTAGTGTTTTAGGGTTTAGGGTAGTGCAGTTGTGTTGTGGTAGTGTAGTGGGTCATGCTGGGGGTAGAGTTTTAGGGTTTAGGGTAGTGCAGTGGTGTTTGTGTAGGGTTCAAGCTGGGGGTATTGTTTTAGGGTTTAGGGTAGTGCAGGGGTGTTTGTGTAGTATTGGGGGTAGTTTTGGGGGTAGTGTTTAAGGGTTTAGGGTATTGCAGTAGTGTTTGTGTAGTGTAGGAGGTCTTGCTGGGGGTAGTGGTTTAGGGTTTAGGGTAGTGCCGTGGTGTTTATATAGTGTAGGGGGTTATTCTGGGGGTAGTGTTTTAGGGTTTAGTGTAGTGCAGTGGTGTTTGTGTAGTGTAGTGGGTCACGTTTTAGGGTTTAGGGTAGTGCAGTGGTGTTTGGGTAGTGTAGGCGGTCGTACTGGGGGTAGTGTTTTTGGGTTTAGAGTAGTGCAGGTGTGTTTGGGTAGTGAAGGATGTCGTGCTGGGGGTAGTGTTTTAGGGTTTAGGGTAGTACAGTGGTGTTTGTGTTGTCTAGGGGGTCGTGCTTGGGGTAGAGTTTTAGGGTTAAGGATAGTGCAGTGGTGTTTGTGTAGTATAGGGGTTCATGCTGGGGGTAGTGTTTTAGGGTTTTGGGTATTGCGGTAGTGTTTGTGTAGTATAGGGGTTCATGCTGGGGGTAGTGTTTTAGGGTTTTCGGTAGTGCAGTAGTGTTTGTGTAGTATAGGGGTTCATGCTGGGGGTAGTGTTTTAGGGTTTAGGACAGTGCAGTACTGTTTCTGTAGTGTAGGGGTCATGCTGGGGATAGAGTTTTAGGGTTTAGGGTAGTGCAGTGGTGTTTGTGTAGTGTAGGGGTCAAGCTTGGGGTATTGTTTTAGGGTTTAAAGTAGTGCAGTGGTGTTTGTGTAGTATTGGGGGTAGTTTTGGGGGTAGTGTTTAAGGGTTTAGGGTAAGGGTGGGCGTAGTTCGCGAAGTAGCACTTCGCGAAGCTACGCAAAGTGAAGTTCGCACTACGCGAGCTACGCGTAGCACTTCGCGAACTGCGAAGTAACATGTTCGCACTGTGCAAGATGTTGTTTTCAATGATTGCACAGTGCGGACAAGCAACCGGCACTGTGCAATCATTGAAAATGGCATCTTGCACAGTGCGAGCTGTAGTTTTCTGCTGCTCGAGTAGATTTTTCCTCGAGCTGCAGCTTTCTCAACGCGAACTGGTAGTTTCTCATCGCGAGCGGTCGCGAGCATACGCGACCCCTCGCAATGAGAAACCTGACCTTCTCGCGTTGTGAATCTCGCCGGGAGGTTTATTTTCCATGCTCGCGATCGCGAACAAGGAAAAAGTCTCGCCAGGATGTCATTTTGCTTGCTCGCGGTCGCCAACTTGACGTTGAGGACCGCGAGCAAGCAAAAAATGACCGCAGCACTACGCAACACTACGCTACGCGTGTTCGCACTGTGCTACGTGCAGTTCGCGTAGAGCGAAGTAGCGCGAACTTCGCAAACTACGCGAGCGTAGCGTAGTGCTTCGCCCAGGCCTAGTTTAGGGTATTGCAGTAGTGATTGTGTATTGTAGGTGGTCGTGTTTTAGGGTAGTGCAGTGGTGTTTGGGTACTTTAGGGGGTCGTGCTGGGAGTAATGTTCTATGGTTTAGGGTATTGAAGTGGTGTTTGTGCAGTGTAGGGGGTTGTGCAGAGGGTAGATTTAGGGTTTAGGGTAGTGCAGCGGAGCTTGTTTTGTGTAATGGGTCATGTTTTAGGGTTTAGGGTAGTGCAGTGGTGTTTGGGAATTGTAGGGGGTCGTGCTGGGGGCAGTGTTTTTGGGTTTAGGGTTGTGCAGTTGTGTTTGGGTAGTGAAGGGTGTCGTGCTGGGGGTAGTGTTTTAGGGTTTAGGGTAGTACAGTGGTGTTTGTGTTGTGTAGGGGGTCGCGCTTGAGATAGAGTTTTAGGATTAAGGGTAGTGCAGTAGTGTTTGTGTAGTGTAGGGGTTCATGCAGGCGGTAGTGTTTCAGGGTTTTGGGTAGTGCAGTAGTGTTTGTGTAGTATAAGGGTTCGTGCTGGGGTAGTGTTTTAGGGTTTAGGGTAGTGCAGCGGTGTTTGTGTAGTGTAGGGGGTCTTGCTGTGGGTAATGTTTCAGGGTTTAGGGTAGTGCAGTAGTGTTTGTGTAGAGTAGAGGGTCAAGCTGAGGGTAGTGTTTTAGAGATAAGGGCAGTGCAGTGCTGTTTGTGTAGTGTAGGGGGTCATGCTGGGGGTAGTGTTTTAGGACAGTGCAGTGGTATTTGGGTAATGTAGGGGGTCATGCCGGGGTAGTGTTTTAGGGTTCAGGGCAGTTCAGTGGTGTTTGGGCATTGTAGGGGGGTGTTCCAGGGGTAGTGTTTTAGCGTTTAGTATACTGCAGTGGTGTTTGGGTAGTGTAGGGGGTCATGCTGTGGGTAGTGTTATATGGATTAGGGTAGTGCAGAGGGGTTTGTGTAGTATTGGGGGTAGTGTTTTAGGGTTTAGAGTAGTGCAGTGGTGTTGTGGTAGTGTAGTGGGTCATGCTGGAGGTAGTGTTTTAGGGTTTAGGGTAGTGCAGTGGTGTTTGTGTAGTATTGGTGGTCGTTTTGGGGGTAGTGTTTAAGGGTTTAGGGCATTACAGTACTGTTTGTGTAGTGTAGGGGGTCATGCTGGGGGTAGTGGTTTAGGGTTTATGGTAGTGAAGTGGTGTTTGTGTAGTGTAGGGGTAGTGGTTTAGAGTTTAGGGTAGTGCCGTGGTGTTTATATAGTGTAGGGGGTTATGTTGGGGGTAGTGTTTTAGGGTTTAGTGTAGTGCAGTGGTGTTTGTGTAGTGTAGTGGGTCACGTTTTAGGGTTTAGGGTAGTGCAGTGATGTTTGGGTAGTGTAGGGGGTCGTGCTGGGGGTAGTGTTTTTGGGTTTAGGGTAGTGCAGGTGTGTTTGGGTAGTGAAGGATGGCGTGCTGGGAGTAGTGTTTTAGGGTTTAGGGTATTACCCTGGTGTTTGTGTTGTCTAGGGGGCATGCTTGGGGTAGAGTTTTAGGGTTAAGGGTAGTGCAGTGGTTTTTGTGTAGTATAGGGGTTCATGCTGGGGGTAGTGTTTTAAGGTTTTGGGTAGTGCAGTAGTGTTTGTGCAGTATAGGGGTTCATGCTGGGAGTAGTGTTTTAGGGTTTTGGGTAGTGCAGTAGTGTTTGTGTAGTATAGGGGTTCATGCTGGGGTAGTGTTTTAGGGTTTAGGACAGTGCCGTAGTTTTTCGGTAGTGTAGGGGTCATGCCGGGGTAGTGTTTTAGGGTTTAGGGCAGTGCAGTGGTGTTTGGGTATTGTAGGGGGTTGAGCTGGGGGTAGTGTTTTAGTGTTTAGGGTAGTGCAGTGGTGTTTGTGTAGTATAGGGGGTTGCTCTGGGGGTAGTTTTTTAGGGTTTAGGGTAGTGCAGTGGTGTTTGGGTAGTGTAGGGGGTCACGCTGGTGGTAGTGTTTAATGTTTAGGGTTTAGGGTAGTGCAGTGATGTTTCTGTAGTGTAGGGGGTCATGCTGGGGGTAGTGTTTTAGGGTGTAGGGTAGTGCAGTGATGTTTGTGTAGTGTAGGGGGTTGTGCTGGGGGTAGATGTAGGGTTTAGGGTAGTGCAATGGTGTTTGTGTAGTGAAGGGAGTTGTGTTTTAGGGTTTAGGGTAGTGCAGTTTTGTTTGGGTCGTGCTGGGGGTAGTGTTTTTAGGATTAGGGTAGTGAAGTTGTGTTTGGGTAGTTAAGACGGTTGTGCTGGGGGTAGTGCAGGGGTGTTTGTGTAGTATAGGGGTTCATGCTTGGGGTAGTGTTTTAGGGTTTAGGGTAGTGCAGTGGTGTTTGTGTAGTATAGGGGTTCATGCTGGCGTAGTGTTTTAAGGTTTAGGGTAGTGCAGTGGTGTTTTGGTAGTATAGGGGGTCATGCTGGGGGTAGTGTTTTAGGGTTTAGGGTAGTGCAGTGGTGTTTGTGTAGTTTAGGGGGTCTTGCTGGGGGTAGTGTATTAGGGTTGAGGATAGTGCAGTAGTGTTTGTGTAGTGTAGGGGGTACTGCTGGGGGTAGATTTAGGGATTAGGGAAGTGCAGTGGTGTTTGTGTAGTGTAGGAGGTCGTGCTGGGGGTAGTGTTTTAAGCTTCAGGGTATTGCAGTGGTGTTTGTGTATTGTAGGTGGTCGTATTTTAGGGTAGTGCAGTGGTGTTTGGGTACTTTAGGGGGTCGTGCTGGGAGTAATGTTCTATGGTTTAGGGTATTGAAGTGGTGGTAGTGTTTTAGGGTTTAGGATAGTGCCATGGTGTTTGTGTAGTGTAGGGGGTCATGCTGAGGGTAGTGTTTTAGGGTTTAGGGTAGTGCAGTGGTGTTGGGTAGTGCAGGGGGGTACTGCTGTTGGTAGTGTTATACGGTTTAGGATAGTGCAGTGGGGTTTGTGTAGTATTGGGGGTAGTTCTGGGGGTAGTGTTTTAGGGTTTAGGGTAGCGCAGTGGTGTTGTGGTAGTGTAGTGGGTCATGCTGGGGGTAGAGTTTTAGGGTTTAGGGTAGTGCAGTGGTGTTTGTGTAGTGTAGGGGTCAAGCTGGGGGTATTGTTTTAGGGTTTAGGATAGTGCAGAGGTGTTTGTGTAGTATTGGGGGTAGTTTTGGGGGTAGTGTTTAAGGGTTTAGGGTATTGAAGTAGTGTTTGTGTAGTGTAGGGGGTAGGGGTTTAGAGTTTAGGGTAGTGCTGTGGTGTTTATATAGTGTAGGGGGTTATGCTGGGGGTAGTGTTTTAGGGTTTACTGTAGTGCAATGGTGTTTATGTAGTGTAGTGGGTCATGTTTTAGGGTTTAGGGTAGTACAGTGGTGTTTGGGTAGTGTAGGGGGTAGTGCTGGGGGTAGTGTTTTTGGGTTTAGGGTAGTGCAGTTGTGTTCGGGTAGTGAAAGGTGTCTTGCTGGGGGTAGTGTTTTAGGGTTTAGGGTTGTACAGTGGTGTTTGTGTTGTCTAGGGGGTCGTGCTTGGGAGAGAGTTTTAGGGTTAAGGGTAGTGCAGTGGTGTTTGTGTTGTATAGGGGTTCATGCTGGGTGTAGTGTTTTAGGGTTTTGGGTAGTGCAGTAGTGTTTGTGTAGTATAGGGGTTCATGCTGGGGTAGTGTTTTAGGGTTTTGGGTAGTGCAGTAGTGTTTGTGTATTATAGGGGTTCATGCTGGGGGTAGTGTTTTAGGGTTTTGGGTAGTGCAGTAGTGTTTGTGTAGTATAGGGGTTCATGCTGGGGTAGTGTTTTTGGGTTTAGGGTAGTGCAGTGGTGTTTGTGTAGTGTAGGGGGTCTTGCTGTGGGTAGTGTTTTAGGGTTCAGGGTAGTGCAGTTGTATTTTTGTAGTGTAGGGGGTCATGCTGGGGGTAGTATTTTAGGGCAGTGCAGTCGTGTTTGGGTAATGTAGAGGATCGTGCTGGGGGTAGTGTTTTAGGGTTTAGGGCAGTGCAGTGGTGGTTGTGTAGTGTAGGGGGTAATGCCGGGGGTAGTGTTTTAGGGTTTAGGGCAGTGCAGTGGTGTTTGGGTATTGTAGGGGGTTGTGTTTGGGGCAGTGTTTTAGTGTTTAGTGTACTGCAGTGGTGTTTGGATAGTGTAGGGGGTCATGCTGTGCGTAGATTTAGGGTTTAGGGTAGTGCAGTGGTGTTTGTGTAGTTATAGGGGATCACGCTGGGGGTACTGTTTTAGTGTTTAGGGTAGTGCAGTGGTGTTTGTGTAGATTAGGGTGTCATGCTGGGGGTAGTGTTTTAGGGTTTATGGCAGTGCAGTGGTGTTTGTGTAGTGTAAGGGGATGTTCTGGGGCAGTGTTTTAGGGCTTAGGGTACTGCAGTGGTGTTTGTGTATTGTAGGTGGTCGTGTTTTAGAGTAGTGCAGTGATGTTTGGGTACTTTAGGGGGTCGTGCTGGGAGTAATGTTCTATGGTTTAGGGTATTGAAGTGGTGGTGGTGTTTTAGGGTTTAGGGTAGTGCCATGGTGTTTGTGTAGTGTAGGGGGTCATGCTAAGGGTAGTGTTTTAGGGTTTAGGGTAGTGCAGTGGTGTTGGGTAGTGTAGGGGGGTACTGCTGTTGGTAGTGTTATACGGTTTAGGATAGTGCAGTGGGGTTTGTGTAGTATTGGGGGTAGTTCTGGGGGTAGTGTTTTAGGGTTTAGGGTAGTGCAGTGGTGTTGTGGTAGTGTAGTGGGTCATGCTGGGGGTAGAGTTTTAGGGTTTAGGGTAGTGCAGTGGTGTTTGTGTAGTGTAGGGGTCAAGCTGGGGGTATTGTTTTAGGGTTTAGGATAGTGCAGAGGTGTTTGTGTAGTATTGGGGGTAGTTTTGGGGGTAGTGTTTAAGGGTTTAGGGTATTGCAGTAGTGTTTGTGTAGTGTAGGGGGTCATGCTGGGGTAGGTGTTTAGGGTAGTGAAGTGGTGTTTGTGTAGTGTAGGGGGTAGTGGTTTAGAGTTTAGGGTAGTGCTGTGGTGTTTATATAGTGTAGGGGGTTATGCTGGGGGTAGTGTTTTAGGGTTTAGTGTAGTGCAGTGGTGTTTATGTAGTGTAGTGGGTCATATTTTAGGGTTTAGGGTAGTACAGTGGTGTTTGGGTAGTGTAGGGGTAGTGCTGGGGGTAGTGTTTTTGGGTTTAGGGTAGTGCAGTTGTGTTTGGGTAGTGAAAGGTGTCGTGCTGGGGGTAGTGTTTTAGGGTTTAGGGTTGTACAGTGGTGTTTGTGTTGTCTAGGGGGTCGTGCTTGGGGTAGAGTTTTAGGGTTAAGGGTAGTGCAGTGGTGTTTGTGTTGTATAGGGGTTCATGCTGGGGGTAGTGTTTTAGGGTTTTGGGTACTGCAGTAGTGTTTGTGTATTATAGGGGTTCATGCTGGGGGTAGTGTTTTAGGGTTTTGGGTAGTGCAGTAATGTTTGTGTAGTATAGGGGTTCATGCTGGGGTAGTGTTTTTGGGTTTAGGGTAGTGCAGTGGTGTTTGTGTAGTGTAGGGGGTCTTGCTGGAGGTAGTGTTTTAGGGTTCAGGGTAGTGCAGTTGTATTTTTGTAGTGTAGGGGGTCATGCTGGGGGTAGTGTTTTAGGGCAGTGCAGTGGTGTTTGGGTAATGTAGAGGATCGTGCTGGGGGTAGTGTTTTAGGGTTTAGGGCAGTGCAGTGGTGTTTGTGTAGTGTAGGGGGTAATGCCGGGGGTAGTGTTTTAGGGTTTAGGGCAGTGCAGTGGTGTTTGGGTATTGTAGGGGGTTGTGTTTGGGGTAGTGTTTTAGTGTTTAGTGTACTGCAGTGGTGTTTGGATAGTGTAGGGGGTCATGCTGTGCGTAGATTTAGGGTTTAGGGTAGTGCAGTGGTGTTTGTGTAGTTATAGGGGATCACGCTAGGGGTACTGTTTTAGTGTTTAAGGTAGTGTAGTGGTGTTTGTGTAGTATAGGGTGTCATGCTGGGGGTAGTGTGTTAGGGTTTAGGGCAGTGCAGTGGTGTTTGTGTAGTGTAAGGGGATGTTCTGGGGCAGTGTTTTAGGGTTTAGGGTACTGCAGTGGTGTTTGTGTAGTGTAGGGGGTCGTACTAGGGTAGAATTAGGGTTTAGGATACTGCAGTGGTGTTTGGTTAGTGTAGGAGGTCGCGCTGGGTGTAGGGTTTTAGGGTTTAGGGCAGTGCAGTGGTGTTTGGGTAGTGTTTGGGGATCGTGATGGTGGAAGTGTTTTAGAGTTTAGGGCAGCGCAGTGGTGTTTGGGTAGTGTAGGGGGTCGTACTGGGGGTAGTGTTTTAGGGTTTAGAGTAGAGCAGTGGTGCTTGTGTGGTGTAGGGGGTCGTGTTTTAGGGTTTAGGGTAATGCAGTGATGTTTGGGTGGTGAAGGGGGTCGTGCTGGGAGTAGTGTGTTATGGTTTAGGGTAGAGCAGTGGTGCTTGTGTAGTGTAGGGGGTCGTGTTTTAGGGTTTAGGGTAATGCAGTGGTTTTTGGGTAGTGTAGGGTGTTGTGCGGGGTAGTGTTTTAGGGTTTAGGGTAGTGCAGAGGTGTTTGGGTAGTGTAGGGGGTCATGCTGGGGGTAGTGTTTTAGTGTTTAGGGTAGTGCAGTAGGGTAGTGCAGTGGTGTTTGTGTAGTGTAGGGGTCATGCTGGGGGTACTGTTTTAGGCTTTAGGGTAGTGCAGTTGTGTTTGGGGAGTGTAGAGGGTACTGCTGGGGGTAGTGTTTTAGGGTTTAGGGTAGTGCCGTGGTGTTTGTGTATTGTAGGGCGTCATGCTGGGGGTAGTGTTTTAGGGTTTAGGGTAGTGCAGTGGTGTTGGGTAGTGTAGGGGATACTGCTGGGGGTATTGTTTTAGGGTTTAGGGTAGTGCAGTGGTGTTTGTGTAGTATTGGGGGTAGTTCTAGGAGTAGTGTTTTAGGGTTTCGGGTAGTGCAGTGGTGTAGGGTAGTGTAGGGGTACTGCTGGGGGTATTGTTTTAGGGTTTAGGGTAGTGCAGTGGTGTTTGTGTAGTATTGGGGGTAGTTCTAGGAGTAGTGTTTTAGGGTTTAGGGTAGAACAGTGGTGTTTGGGTAGTGCAGGGGTAGTGCTGGGAGTAGTGTTTTAGGGTTTAGGGTAGTGCAGTGGTGTTTGGGTAGTGTAAGGGGTCATGCTGGGGGTAGTGTTTTAGGATTTAGGGTAGTGCAGTGGTGTTTGTGTAGTGTAGGGGCTTTGCTGGGGTAGTGTTTTAGGGTTTAGGGTAGTGCAGTGGCATTTGTGTGGTGTAGGGGTTCGTGCTGGGGTAAGTGTTTTAGGGTTTAGGGTAGTGGAGTGGTTTTTGGGTAGTATAGGGGGTCGTGCTGGGTGTAGGGTTTTAGGGTTTAGGTTAGTGCAGTGGTGTTTGTGTGGTGTAGGGAGTCGTGCTGGGGTAAGTGTTTTAGGTTTTAGGGTAGTCGAGTGGTGTTTGGGCAGTAAAGGGGTTTTGGCTGGGGGTAGTGTTTTGGGTTTAGGGTAGTGCAGTGGTGTTTTTGTAGTGTAGGGGGTCGTGCTGGGGGTAGTGTTTTAGGGTGTAGGGTAGTGCAGTGGTATTGGTGTAGTATACGGGGTTGTGCTGGGGGTAAATGTAGGGTTTAGGGTAGTGCAGTGGTGTTTGGGTAGTGTAGGGGATCGTGCTAGGGGTAATGGTTTTGGGTTTAGGGTAGTGCAGTCGTGTTTGGGTAGTGTAGGGGGTCGTGCTGGGGTAGTGTTTTAGGGTTTGAGGTAGTGCAGTAGTGTTTGGGTAGTGTAGGGGGTCGTACTGGGGGTAGTGTTTTAGGGCAGTGCAGAGGTGTTTGTGTTGTGTAGGAAGTCATGCTGGGGTAGTGTTTTAGGGTTTAGAGTAGAGCAGTGGTGCTTGTGTAGAGTATGGGGTCGTGCTTTAGGGTTTAGGGTAATGCAGTGATGTTTCGGTGGTGTAGGGGGTCGTGCTGGGAGTTGTGTTTTAGGGTTTAGGGTAGAGCAGTGGTGTTTGTGTAGTGCAGGGGGTCGTGTTTTAGGGTTTAGGGTAATGCAGTGGTGTTTGGGTAGTGCAGGGGGTCGTGCGGGAGTAGTGTTTTAGGGTTTAGGGTAGTGCAGTGGTGTTCTGTAGTATAGGGGGTCATGCTGGGGTAGTGTTTTAGAGTTTAGAGTAGAGCAATGGTGCTTGTGTAGTGTAAGGGGGCGTGTTTTAGTGTTTAGGGTAATGCAGTGATGTTTGGATAGTGTAGGAGGTCGTTCTGGGAGCAGTACTTTAGATTTTAGGGTAGAGCAGTGGTGTTTGTGTAGTGTAGAGGGTCGTGTTTTAGGGTTAAGGGTAATGCAGTGGTGTTTCGGTAGTGCAGGGGGTCGTGCGGGGGTAGTGTTTTAGGGTTTATGGTAGTGCAGTGGTCTTTGGGTAGTGCAGGGGGTCATGCTGGGGGTAGTGTTTTAGGGTTTAGGGTAGTGCAATAGGGTAGTGCAGTGGTGTTTGTGTAGTGTAGGGTATCATGCTGGGGGTAGTGTTTTAGGGTTTAGGGTAGTGCAGTTGTGTTTGTGTAGTGTAGGGGTCATGCTGGAGGTAGTGTTTTAGGGTTTAGGGTAGTGCAGTGGTGTTTGTATGGTGTAGGGGTTGTGCTGGGGTAAGTGTTTTTTGGGTTTAGGGCAGTGCAGGGGTGTTTGGGTAGTGAAGATGGTTGTGCTGGGGTAGATGTAGGGTTTAGGGTAGTTCAGTAGTGTTTGGGTAGTGTAGGGGATCGTGCTAGGGGTAATTGTTTAGGGTTTAGGGCAGTGCAGTGGTGTTTGGGTAGTGTAGGGGGTCGTGCTGGGGATAGTGTTTTAGGGTTTGGGGTAGTGCAGTGGTGTTTGGGTAGTATAGGGGGTAGTGCTGGGGGTAGTGTTTTAGGTTTTAGGGTAGTGCAGTGGTGTTTGTGTAGTATAGGGGGTTGTGTTTTAGGGTTTAGGGTAGTGCAGTTGTGTTTAAGTCGTTTAGGGGTGGTGCTGGGTGTAGTGTTTTTGGGATTAGGGTTGTGCAGTTCTGTTTGGGTAGTAAAGATGGTCGTGCTGGGGTTAGTGTTTTAGGGTTGAGGGTAGTACAGTGGTGTTTGTGTAGTGTAGGGGTCGTGCTTGGGGTAGTGTTTTAGGGTTTAGGGTAGTGCAGTGGTGTTAGTTTAGTATAGGGGTTCATGCTGGGGGTAGTGTTTTAGGGTTTAGGGTAGTGCAGTGGTGTTTGTGTAGCGGTCAAGCTGGGGGTATTGTTTTAGGATTTAGGATAGTGCAGGGGTGTTTGTGTAGTATTGGGGGTAGTTTTGGGGTATTGTTTAAGGGTTTAGGGTATTGCAGTAGTGTTTGTGTAGTGTAGGAGGTCATGCTGGGGGTAGTGGTTTAGGGTTTAGGGTAGTGAAGTGATGTTTGTGTAGTGTAGGGGGTAGTGGGTTAGAGTTTAGGGTAGTGCTGTGGTGTTTATATAGTGTAGGGGGTTATGCTGGGGGTAGTGTTTTAGGGTTTAGTGTAGTGCAGTGGTGTTTGTGTAGTGTAGTGGGTCATGTTTTAGGGTTTAGGGTAGTGCAGTGGTGTTTCGGTAGTGTAGGAGGTCGTGCTGGGGGTAGTGTTTTTGGGTTTAGGGTAGTGCAGTTGTGTTTGGATAGTGAAGGGTGTCGTGCTGGGGGTAGTGTTTTAGGGTTTAGGGTAGTGCAGCGGTGTTTGTGTAGTGTAGGGGGTCTTGCTGTGGGTAGTGTTTCAGGGTTTAGGGTAGTGCAGTTGTGTTTGTGTAGAGTAGGGGGTCAAGCTGAGGGTAGTGTTTTAGAGATAAGGGCAGTGCAGTGGTGTTTGTGTAGTGTAGGGGGTCTTGCTGTGGGTAGTGTTTCAGGGTTTAGGGTAGTGCAGTTGTGTTTGTGTAGAGTAGGGGGTCAAGCTGAGGGTAGTGTTTTAGAGATAAGGGCAGTGCAGTGGTGTTTGTGTAGTGTAGGGGGTCGTGCTGGGGGTAGTGTTTTAGGGTTTAGGGCAGTGCAGTGGTGTTTGTGTAGTGTAGGGGGTCATGCCGGGGGTAGTGTTTTAGGGTTTAGGGCAGTTCAGTGGTGATTGGGCATTGTAGGGGGGTGTTCCGCGGGTAGTGTTTTAGCGTTTAGTATACTGCAATGGTGTTTGGGTAGTGTAGGGGGTCATGCTGTGGGTAGTGTTATACGGTTTAGGGTAGTGCAGTGGGGTTTGTGTAGTATTGGGGGTAGTGTTTTAGGGTTTAGAGTAGTGCAGTGGTGTTGTGGTAGTGTAGTGGGTCATGCTGGGTGTAGAGTTTTAGGGTTCAGGGTAGTGCAGTGGTGTTTGTGTAGTGTAGGGGTCAAGCTCGGGGTATGGTTTTAGGGTTTAGGGTAGTGCAGTGGTGTTTGTGTAGTATTGGGGGTAGTTTTGGGGGTAGTGTTTAAGGGTTTAGGGTATTACAATAGTGTTTGTGTAGTGTAGGGGGTCATGCTGGGGGTAGTGGTTTAGGGTTTATGGTAGTGAAGTGGTGTTTGTGTAGTGTAGGGGTAGTGGTTTAGAGTTTAGGGTAGTGCCGTGGTGTTTATATAGTGTAGGGGGTTATTCTGGGGGTAGTGTTTTAGGGTTTAGTGTAGTGCAGTGGTGTTTGTGTAGTGTAGTGGGTCACATTTTAGGGTTTAGAGTAGTGCAGTGGTGTTTGGGTAGTGTAGGCGGTCGTGCTGGGGGTAGTGTTTTTGGGTTTAGAGTAGTGCAGGTGTGTTTGGGTAGTGAACGATGTCGTGCTGGGGGTAGTGTTTTAGGGTTTAGGGTAGTACAGTGGTGTTTGTGTTGTCTAGGGGGTCGTGCTTGGGGTAGAGTTTTAGGGTTAAGGGTAGTGCAGTGGTGTTTGTGTAGTATAGGGGTTCATGCTGGGTGTAGTGTTTTAGGGTTTTGGGTAGTGCAGTAGTGTTTGTGTAGTATAGGGGTTCATGCTGGGGTAGTGTTTTAGGGTTTTGGGTAGTGCAGTAGTGTTTGTGTAGTATAGGGGTTCATGCTGGGGTAGTGTTTTGGGGTTTAGCACAGTGCAGTACTGTTTCTGCAGTGTAGGGGTCATGCTGGGGGTAGAGTTTTAGGGTTTAGGGTAGTGCAGTGGTGTTTGTGTAGTGTAGGGGTCAAGTTTGGGGTATTGTTTTAGGGTTTAAGGTAGTGCAGTGGTGTTTGTGTAGTATTGGGGGTAGTTTTGGGGGTAGTGTTTAAGGGTTTAGGGTATTACAGTAGTGTTTGTGTAGTGTAGGGGGTCATGCTGGGGGTAGTGGTTTAGGGTTTATGGTAGTGAAGTGGTGTTTGTGTAGTGTAGTGGGTCACGTTTTAGGGTTTAGGGTAGTGCAGTGGTGTTTGGGTAGTGTAGGCGGTCGTGCTGGGGGTAGTGTTTTTGGGTTTAAGGTAGTGCAGGTGTGTTTGGGTAGTGAAGGATGTCGTGCTGGGGCTAGTGTTTTAGGGTTTAGGGTAGTACAGTGGTGTTTGTGTTGTCTAGGGGGTTGTGCTGGGGGTAGTGTTTTAGGGTTTAGGGTAGTGCAGTGGTGTTTGGGTAGTGTAGGGGGTCATGCTGGGGGTAGTGTTTAGGGTTTAGGGTAGTGCAGTGATGTTTCTGTAGTGTAGGGGGTCATGCTGGGGGTAGTGTTTTAGGGTATAGGTAGGCTTTCCTGTTTTCAGTTTCTATTTTTGGTATATTCTGGTGGGGTTTATTCAGTGTTTTCAAGTGATTTCAATACCTTAAAAAAACAGTGTTTATCAGTGGTTACACATTTTCGCGCCATTAAAAACTACAGAAACAGTGTTTTTCCAGTGTTTATGGAAAGTTTTGCTTTTATTATTGTTTGCTTTCTGCACTGATAGCACATGGTATATACACAGTATAAGTATAGTGTATATGAGGTCCAAATAGATTTTTGCAAATTAAACTTATTGTAGTACACCATACAATACTTCTTCAGTGAGTCTTTGGTCATGTGTGCTCGCCCCTTTCCTTCCCATGTAAACTTCTGTGAAAAGGCCCTCTCAACATTGGTACTTGAGATGGGCAAGGCCAAAACAGCCAGTACACAATTTGTTAACTCCGGCCACTGACATAGCTTTCCATGCCAATACTGGTTCACTTGAAGATTACAATTCTTAGGGCAGGTTCTGCAGCATTTCACTGATCTGGGTGCTTATACCCTCAGAGTTATTGAAGGGGTCAACATTGAAGCAGCACTTTTGAAACTACTGAGGAAATTCCCCTTTACAGAAGGGATCTAGAACAGAATACCACAGTGAGGTTTCATTGACTTCAAATGCCATTGGTGGTGAAGGGACATTTCTATGCACCATTCTAAGCCACTTCTCATACATTGTAAAATAAAAGTTCCTGAATTGCTCTTCATCATTGCTTTGCTTACCAAGTGGCAAGCACTCTAACACGGATCATGTTGCAGTGCCAAAGTCCCTAAAAGTGTCGCCTAACCTACTCTCAAGGAGATGTTTCACATCTACACCAATTATGCTGAACACTTGGCAGACAAGGGTGTTTTCAGACTCTAGTTTTTATTATGTCCACTACAGCAGTTATGTTTTCCTGTAAAAATCTAAGAATGCAGTAGAGTGTAGTTTTTTTCACATCACTATCAATATGCGACCAAAGATCCTCACATTTCTTGCCTTTGGCATCATGACTCAGCAAAAAGTCTGTAAACGGTTGCCACATGGATAATGTAGCATTCATAGCCCCTTGGACTGAGAACCATCAGCTAAGGGACACAGATGGGATGACTCTTTCTATGATGCCACACAAAGCACAAAATGATAAATATTTGCGTTTTAGTTCCTGTGAATAACAAAACAGTGCACCAGAATGGACTAAAAAGTCATTAGAATTCCTCATTAAAACTGAAGATTGTTAAGATGCTTTCAGCATGCCATCTAACAAGTGGCAAGGATCTCTTACAGGGAAGCACATCAGCTCAGGCATAAATTTTGATTGGTCATCACACATCTTTTCCATATCAGTAGCTGAATCACTGCAAATACAAACTATATCACTCCAATCTTTGTTGAACTTGGAAAGAACCTTTTTTGCAGAGCATTCCAAGTGACACTGCGTTCCATGTTTTCCAAAAGTCTAGTGTCATGTTTTCACCACTATCCAAGATGTTTGGTGATAGCGCTTTTTTCACATATACTTGTCACTATACCTTGCATTGAATGTTTAAAGCCTGAGGTGTTGGCAATTTGCCTACTATCAATACTGACTCACTAGAAACTGGGGGCTGATGTATTAAGGGTTTTTACCCATTCTCTTTTGGGTAAACGTGATAACACATATTGGGAAAGAGTCTTATTAAACCAGCCATTTTACCTATCAGTGAAAGAATCAAATATAATTTTGATATTTCCTGATTCTCTACAGTTTATAAAACAATTAAACAAGACCTAAAACATGCTTCTAAACTCTGCATCTTTAGACCAAAGACCACAGTACTGAAAAAAACAAAAGGAAGAAGAAAACATATTTTAGTGGGATCCCTAAACAACAAAACTCAAGCAGAATAATGTTAGCCCACACTTTTATACTGCTAGCTTGTATAACAAAGTTACATTGTATTGGCCAATCCAGGAAGGAAAAAAATGACTCTTTCACTCCCTTTTTCCTTTCTTTGAATGGCATTTAGTTTGTGGTTGCGCAGGTGTTTTTTCAGTGTTTATATGTTTTCACTGGTGAGGGCTATTTCTCTTTCAGCGGGGTTTTATCAGTTATTATAGGTTTAAACCTAAAACCGGACAGCCTACTTATATGTATGTTTTCTTTTTTTATTATTTGAGGAGACTTTGCTTATCCAAACCGAACATGGTTGTTGCCACCTTTGAGAAATCCACAGACACCAGGGGAAGTCTGCTTCAATGAGGCACGTGGTCAAACTATTAGGTCTCCTAAATTTCTTCCTAATTCAACATGTTTCATCAATCATGTTTGACACAAAGTAAGATGGATTGTTTCCCTAATAAAGCAGACCTTCAATTCTAACAATTTTTGTGGTAGCACTATTGTTATTACATACATATTTTATGGTTAACATAGGTGTAACTGTAGGTATGTAGAGTGACCCATTGACCTAAAAAATATTTGTCTAAAGCAGTAGTACTTACCTGTACTAACAAACTGATATTAGTTACTAGTTAGTCTGAATGTTGATTAAAGTTCTGTGCCCTAACACCAGCCTTGGTGTTAGGTCAGAGAAGTAGGTATATCTCTCAGAACAACAGTGCTATGCTTCAGCCTGTTAACATTGAACACACAGATTTCTAAATACAATTTTGGCAAAGGACAGTACATCATAATAGCTTAGTATCTGTATGACAGTAACAATGGCTTGCAAAGCCTAGAAACAACATGAACATACAGCAGTAAGTGTAGTAAGCAATGGAGACCATGGAGCACAGATTTCATATAAATACATAGAGCGTATCAGACAACAGGCCAAAGTAACACTTTTTTTTAGTATAAACACTTGGGTAACCTGTTTGATTTTGTGATAACTGTCATGCATGTCTAAAGCTATTATCAGTGAAACATAGCATGATGAAATCAAAAATATCCATAAGGAAACATGACCCACAATATTGCATGATGGGATATGTAGTCATTGACCCCTAACACTGTTGCAAAAGATGTGGACCATAAGCAAAATTCAAAGAGGATATATAAATAGCTGTCTGTGGGAAAAAATATGAGTACATGTAACCGCCAAATCATCTGGTTTCGGAACTAGACCATACAAAGAAACAGACAACAGAAGAAATATAAAGAAGATGCAGATTAAAACACTATGGATAGTTATTAGCAGATTACAGCACAAACAAATGAGTACAGATACATGGCCGTACAGATGAGATGGGCATGAGCGTGTAGAAATATCTTCAATTACACATTATTGATACAAAAATAACATTCCAAAAGATAAATTGAAAATTAAAACCTTATTTAGGTCAAACAAAATTAATGATATGGAACATCTTTACACAGAAAAGTAGAAATCTGATGATGTCACGCATGCAAGATGACATACAGTGATACTTACCGTTCCAACAGGGATTCCTGCAAAACCTTCAGTGTGGAAGACAAACGAACGGAAAAAAAATGTAATAGGACAAGGGCAAAAATTCCCCTAATATCTTGCAGATTCCAAATGAGAAAGGCAAAAGATTATAGTTTAGAAAGGGTGTGTGTTTTCCGGTATGGCTACAAGTCGAGACAGCCATACTGAACAACCTAAGCCCAATGGCCCTGTTAACAGCTAACAAACATCCTCATGCCTCCAGCTCCATTTTTAAAAACACAAAAATTACCCTTCTAAAAATAGACAAGAAAATGGAGCACAGCATAAGGGACTCGAAGCTGGAGTCACTCTGGGTCAACAACAGGATCAGATACAAGAGAAAATGCCTAGCCATCGACACATGGATAGAGAGAGGCATCTCCCACCCAGCCCAACTACAGGAAGGGGGTACCCCACCACATTTGCCACACTGAAATCTAGACATAATCTATCAGACATTGAGTTCTACAACTTGCTGAAAATCAAAACAGCCCTATCCAAAGCCAAACTATCACCGGTCCAACCGTCAATCCCACAGTATTTAGCAAAGATCAACAGACTAGGTCATCAGGTATCACACCTCTATAAACTGCTACGCCCAAACACCACCAAAATGAATGCCAAGACAACTAACTATTGGGTTAAACAAGGCAATACTTCACTGAATGAGCAAGAACAGGCTACACTATGGTCCTCTGCCACACGTAACAAAATCACCCCGGTACTATCACAAACAAAGTTCTAGCTACTCCACAAAGCCTTCTGGACCCCCACTCGATTATTCTCACTAGGCCTCAGGGAAGATGAGTTGTGCTGGAACTGTAGCAAGGAAAAGGGGGACCAAGCGCATCTTATCTACTATTGCCCATCACTCAAAAAGTTCTGGGAGAAAATCTTTGGGTTCATAAATAATGTACTGGGATGCACAATAATTTTCCTCCCTCGCCACCGCATTGATGACCACAGCACTAAGATCAGAGCATGATAAGGACCTACTAGACCTGCTTCTCACTGCGGCAGTGAAAATGGTCCTCATCAACTGGAAGGACACGACTAAGACCTCATACAAGGGCTGGCTCAACTGGGTGACATACCTCAGAGGCGCGGATAACATTGCTCTGCAGAACTCGCCCTGGAGACCAGCAACCTGGGGGATGTAGAAGTCACTCGACGTGTACCTAGACTCTTACGAACCCCCCTGAAGCCAGTCCGGCTCTGTCCTCCCCCCCCCCATTCGGGGGGGGGTGGAGAGAATTGGACATTACCACCACGGGCCGAATGGACACCGGGGGGCCTTGTTGGAGTGCCTTGCTGGACCACCACTCCCGCCACAGGTTAACTAGTGGGGTGTCAGATTTGTCACATGACTAAAACCCCTACTAGACTCAGTGCTACAGAACCTCTCTCGTATCTTCCTTTCACCCCTTTCTTTCCTGTTTCTCGCTTTCTTTCAGCCTTTGCCTAATTTCCCAGCAAGTCAAGGTAGAGGGGATTAGCTAAAACATATATCTTACCTTAAGTACCTGTAATCATTGCATACATACCACGTTTGGCTAACCCCATGGCAGAAATGCTATTGTATCTGTTTATAAAACTAATAAAATACTTTGAAATCAAAATAAAATTCTACAGAAATTTAAAAAAAAAAAAAAGGAGTGTGTGTTTTTAATATTCTGGTGTACAGGTGTGATTATTTTGCACATTAACTTCAGGTGGGACACCTGCATGTCCATCTTTAAGGCAAATAGATACACCAAAGGATGTAATTACTCTGTCAGTACACCCCTGCAAAGCCTCCGATGTGATGCACACACATAAAACTGGAGGACAGTAAACTGCCACTTCAACACCGACACAGTATTATCCAACACCCGACCACTGGACACCGCCAACTGAGGATAACCGCAGGTCAGATGGATAAACCTTTATCAAAGCTGACTGAGGTTCTTCCGTCTAGAATTTAAATTGGACTGGAGAACCTCTGCCAGCATGACAGTGTGAAACCTCAGTCATGGAGGACGGACGGACAAATCGCCAAGATATAAATCGAGCCCTTAATCTGGAAAGACCGAAAGAGGGGAAACACTACCATGACCATACACATGTGGTGGATTACGTTTGTCAAAGGTTTAGCATCCTCCACCAAAGGAGCCATCAAAGAGTATGGTCAAGGCAACAGTATTGATGAGGTCCAGGGCCATCAGTAGGTTTCGTCCTGCAATGTCTTTGTTCAGCAGAGGCAGAAATGTTCTCTTCTCGAAAGTATAGTCTGCAAAAGGGAGTGTGCCTCTCAAACTCTTGTAAATCCTTGCTTCAGGTGCACCTTATAACTAAACATCATAACATTTATTTGGATGCCTAAAGTACAAAGCATCCAACTGATAAGATTTTCTTCTCATATGACAAGTGACGATTGGCCTCCAGGCATATATACAAGGATGATGCATTGCCCTTCAGGAAAAGGCACATCAACTCAAAATATTAACTGGCACATGCATCAAGCAAAATTGTCCTCGCAAAAATAGCGAATTGCTAAAATCGGCCGTTAGCGAGTGCCAAACAACAGATTACAATGCATCAACCCCAATAGCGAAAATCGCTAAAATAAACCCCGGTACATTAAAGAATCGCAAAATAAAGAATCGGAAATAGCGAAAACACAAATAGCGCCTGACAATAGCGATTAGCAAATAAAGAATCGCTAATGAATGCATCAAAAATCGCTAATACCGAAAACCTTCAAATTCGCTATTTAGCATGAGCAGAATAAGGGGAATCTCAACCAGGAGGTAAAGTTGCAGACACACCCAAAAAAAAAAAGAAAAGGTAAAGTGTACCACAGGTGTAAGGAATCAGAAAGCCTACAAAAATGAGCCTGGAGACCCCGTTTCTTTTTTACAAAATGGCAGCCCTCTACGTGCTCGCAAGGAGGATGAGAATAAATGCAGCAGCACAGCGCAGGAGGAGGATCCAGGAGAGGGTATTCAGAGTGCGCATTACATTGCTGGGCCAAAATGAGGAGGAAGAATATGACAAGTACCGTCTCAATCGTGCCATGATAATGCGCCTAATTGCTGACCTGGAACCACTACTGCAGCACCAGACACGTAGGACCAATGCCATTCCTGCGCACGTCCAGGTCCTATGCAGCCTGCACCTACTGGCGTCTGGAAGTTTCCAGGGGGTCGTAGCGGTAGCGGGAGGCGTATCACAAAGCGCACTTTCACGCTTCTTCCGTAAATTCATTGATGCCATGCTGGCAATGATACATACCCACATCACCTTCCCCACAACCCCACAGCAGATGGACCAGACCAAACAGGACTTCTACCAGGTGGCCCAATTCCCCCATGTCATAGGATGCATTGACTGCACGCATGTCCCCATCTGTCCCCCCTCAGCCAATGAGCACATCTTCCGAAACAGGAAGTCATATCACTCAATCAACGTGCAGGTCGTGTGCAATGCTAAGCACATAATTACGGACATAGTGGCACAATTTCCAGGGTGCACACACGACTCATATATATTCAGACACAGTGGCATCCACAGGCGTCTGCTCAATGGTGAATTCGGAGAAGGACTCCTGCTTGGTACATACTCATACCTATTCATTACATCAGTATCACACATGTATTAGCATTACTGCCGCTAAGCCTTTGCATCCCCCCTGTAGGTGACAGTGCATACGCCTTGCGGGAATATATCCTCACCCCCTACATCAACCCAGCAACACCCCAGGAGCAACGCTACAATGCGGCACATATTAGCACCAGAAATGTGATTGAGAGAACATTCGGGATCCTGAAGAGTCGCTTCCGGATCTTACATAAGACTGGTGGTGCTTTGCAATATAACCCAGAGACCTGCTGCAGGATTGTAGCAATATGTGCAGTATGTGCCATGCTGCACAACATTGCAACCAGAAGGGGGATACCCATAGAGATGGACAGAAATGACAACGATCGGGTTGATCAACCACCCGCACAACACCTACAGTCACACGTGCCAAACACAGCTGAAGGTCAAAGGAGGCAGACATACATCACACATCATCATTTCAGGGCCAGGTAAGAATGAGCCATGACAATATATTGTGGAGTGCTAATGTTTACTTCACATGAGCACTTGTCAAAGTGATGTAACATGAGTAGAATAAATTACAGTGCTTCTACACATTGTGGAGAAAAACATATCCGTTGGCATCACAGGAGTGCAAACGCAAATGGTTACACCACCATGGACAGAGATGCGGGACTGAATGTCTAGTGCCGCTTCCCACGTACCCCAAGCCTCCTGTCGTGTGTCTCATCTACCTGACCACGCTGTGTGTCTGTGGCTGTAGAGCTGCGCGAACTGCGCCTCCTGTTACAGTTCTCCGGTACGGACACGCTGCTCACACTTGATGCGGCCTCACTGCCCTCCTCCCCTCCCAAGTTGCTGGCACTAAATGTCCCAGACTGTAAGTGTTCCACTGCAGTGGTCACCTGGCCTAAGGCCTTCGCTACATCCTCACAGTAATGCCCGAGGTCCACCTGCAGTGACACGGAGCGGCGGGACAAAACTGCAGTGCTGTTGCAGAGCTTTGTGATGGCCCTGGTAGATGCAGTAGTACGGAGCAAGTTCTGTCGATGCCTCCTGCGCTCGCTGTGTTGTCCTGCTAGGATGGCACGGGTGAGCTCCTGTAGGTTCTTGTTGATGTCCCGATTGCCCTCAGCCACAACTGTGGTCATGTGCCGCACAGTGTCTGTCAGAGTGCACATGTGTTTTGCCAGTTTGGAGATGTTGAGGTTCATTGTTCCCATATGTCTCCCCTGCAGGCGCTGAACACGCAGCATCTGGGCCTCTACACCATCATAGATGTTTCTTGGCTGTACGGGGAGCTCAGCAATACTGCGCATGGACCTGCGCCGCTGTGTGACTCGGCCACGTGCTGGTGGTGGGGCTGGCGGTGTGACACGTGTCTGACTGGGGACACTTGTGGGTGCTGGTCTCGGCTCTGTATCCATCACCTGCAGGGAGGGGACATGTGCCCTGCGTCTTGGTGGTGTTGTCGGTGGTGGTGGTATTGTCGCTGGTGGTGGTGGTATTGTTGATGGTGGTGGTGGTGGCATTGTCGCTGGTGGTGGTGGTGGTGGTATTGTCGGTGTAGATTGACATTCCTGCGGAGTCTCTCCATCGGTATCTGCTGGTGTCTCGGAGATGATGAGGCGCTCACTGTCATCAGAGTCCACCGGAGATGCATCTGTGTGTGAAACAGTGCATTGTTAATTTATTTTGTGACTATATCTGTTTGTCATTCTGCATATTTTTCCTACAATAAATTACATATTTAGACACACTGTTGGGCCTCTACTGCTGATCTCATTTATTGTGCATTGGTGATCATACATGCACACTTAGCTAACATGACTACAACTCCCATGATGCAATACTAATGTGAGGGTATATGTGTTATGCACTTCTCCCTGCACACTGTGATTGACCTGGGGGGATGGGCATGGGTATACGATACACAGTGTATAAGCGCAGGCATGCATCTTACCTTGTTCTGTGGTTGCTGCACCTGGGTTACTCCGACGACTGCCTCCGGCTCAATGGTCGCCTCAACGTGCTCCTCCAGGGCTGTGTTGGCAGGTACTCTGGATGGCTCCCCTCCTGTGCCAGCTGCTTCCTTGACCCTTTCGGCAATGCGCTCCTTTGCCCTTTTCCTGAGGTCATACCACCTCTTCTTAAGGTCGTCGATGCTGCGGTGCGTCACACAGACAGCATTCACCCTCTCCCTAATGCGAAGCCATATCTTCCTCTTCTCGGCTTCGGGCACCTTGAGTGACAGCTTCCCAAACAGCTTATCATGCTTGCTGCTCACCCACTCGATCAAATGCTCAAGTTCCCTGTCAGAGAACTTTCTCTTCCTCTTCCTGGGCGTGTCTGATGTAGAAGGTGCATTCTTGTCCATCCTGGATAAAGGTAGTCTGGATGGATTCTGAGGGTGAAGTCTCTTGGCTCAGCTTGTATGCTCTGCCTCCTCCTGTGAGCTCCTCAGGGCAGTGAATGAGGGATGGGCTGGATGACTTCCTGGTTGTGATGTCATCAGCCCGCTTCTAGTGCGACCCGTTTTTTGCGAATTCGCTATTTCCGAATTCGCAAATTCCGAATTCGGTAATACCGATTTCAGAAATTGCTATTCTTTATTTTAAGGAATCGCTATTGTGTTTCCGGTTAGTTTTAGCGATTTTTAAGGAAACGCTAAATTTTACCGAATCTGTACATGCATCCTGAAAAACGATTCCTTATTTGCGATTCCCTATTTATCGCTAATAAGGACTCGCTTTTCAGATTTTTGATGCATGTGCAC
Organism: Triturus cristatus; assembly: GCF_964204655.1. Lineage (NCBI taxonomy): Eukaryota > Metazoa > Chordata > Amphibia > Caudata > Salamandridae > Triturus > Triturus cristatus. The sequence continues at coordinate 751,703,398 of NC_140579.1, forward strand.
CCTAGTTTCCAATAAGCATTAGAATTTGTTTTGTTAAGTTAAACTCCAGCACATTTAAAATAAGGAACATCAGGCACATAGAAAAGTAGCCAGCAGGTGTGGCTCTAGGTCATATCTAGCTAGCCATTTGTCTAGAAACACCCTCGTTTGTCAAGCCAGTCTCCAAAGATACTTGTAGTTTTTAGCTCGTTGGATTTTAGTGTTGTCTAAATGCCACCTGATTTTTTTGTGAACCTTCTAAACAAAAATTACAATCTTGGTTTTCAATTAGTTCATTTTGAGTTCATTGATGCTGCAATATACATTTAGCGCATTCAGAGCACATTGATGGTCTATCGCTGTTTGATCCAGTATGATGGTGCTGTTGGCGTATTGTAAAATATTGATCTTTTGTCCTGCAAGTTTTGGTGCAAATCCAATTGTAGTTGCCAGAGCCTTGCTGATAATGTCAGCTAAACATGGATTGAGCGAAAGAGGGGGTCCTAACGTGCATCTTATTTTAATTCCTTGTTGTTATGGATTTTCTCATGATCCATTGCGATGTTAACTTGATTTTAACACAAGTGTTGGTATATAGACTTATTAAAGCCCTTAGCAAGGATGGACTGATACTCCATCTCATTAATCAGGTCCACAATGTCCTGCTGTCAATTTTGCCAAGACAGTAGCAAAGTTGATGAAGGCTGCGTACAGCGAGCGACACCTAACTGTCTGTGCCTGATTTACCAACGTTGCTAAAGTTAGTACGTTGTCTACTATACTGCAGCCTTTTTAGAAACCTGATTGAAATAAGGGACAAGGTTTATCTCCAATGCCCACTGTGCCATCTCTTTATTTAATAATTTTATGACGCGAATTTTCCCTCAATATTCAATATCTGTAGGAAGGAATTACACTAATAGGGAGGTATCAGGGCCATATATACTCTTCAATATGGTGGGGCACTGAAGTCAAGTCAAACTCCAAACAAGACTGCAGATGCAAGGTGCTCTAAAAGACTAGTTAGGGAGCATGTCCAAGATGATGCCGATGTAGGAGCAGTACTGCGGAGCTCTACCGCGCCCATCTATTAACTGCCGGACCTAGGGGGTTCAGCCTGCTCTGGGGCGCCGGTGTGGTGGGGTGATGGTCGGGAACATCAGCTGGACACTTTGGCGACTTGGAGGAGGCACAACAGCGGGTAAACGGAGTCCCATTGCCAGTGGCGGCTGGTGACATTTGAAAATAGTGGGGCGTAAACGTTGGGTATAAGTGTAATGTCACCATGACACACTACTAAACTATTCCCTGGGACACTATTAACTAATTGCATGATACTCGGATAACCAGTTCTGCAGGACATGTTTTGCATATTCCGCGAGACACTATTAGCAAGTTTTTTCAGACACTATCACCCAGTTTCTTGATATACTTTTAACCACCAGATCGATTAGTATCTATTAACCAACTCCTTGAGGCCCTATTAACCAATTTCTTGAGGCACTATTTACCAACTACATGGAGCGCTATTAGCTAGTTCCCTAGCTCACTATTAAACAGTTACTTCAGAATCACTAAGCAGCAGTTTCTATTAACCATTTCCCTGAGACACTATTAATCCATGTCCAGAGGTCCTATTAATCAAATATGTAACACACAATTAGTCAGTTCTTTTTTAGACTCTTTATCTAGTTCTAGCATACATACTTCACCAGTCTCTGTGAGTCGCTTGGCCGTTACTTTTCCAGACTCCACCACTACAACGGTGAGCAGTAAACTAGCCCCTTGGGCCAGCCTCCCACAGGTTCAATGATTGACAGAGGTTGGCTTGTTTAGGGGCCGTTTGGCAAGCAGGGGAGGTCTGTGTCTCTGGCCTGTGTGCGCGCCCAGGGGCCATTTGTGATTTTCGCTTCGGATCACTGACATAATATCGACTACAAAAATATAGACTTACAAAAATATCGATGCCAAAATATAGAATGCCAAAATATCGAAGTCCTATCTCCAAACAGGAAATTACAAAAATATCGAATCCAAAATATCGTTGTAAATAATATAGTTAGTCAAAATATCGAATTTTTTAAATGTTTTAAAAGTAATGTTAAATAAATGAAATAATACATATAATTAACTGACACATACTTATAAATACTTAAATAACAGTAAACTTAATGAATAATTAAAGTAAGTAAAAAAAAAAAATTAATACATATATCTTAACGTGATATTAATTAAAAATATTCAATATTTTCTGTGTAGGATAGCGGGCGCGTAAAATTTACTATTACCACTCCAGTAAGTGCAATAGTAGGGAAAGCGTTGGATAGCGGGAGGGTAAAAATTACTATTCCCACTCCAGAGAATGCAACAGTAGGGAAAGCGTTGGATAGCGGGAGGGTAAAAATGACTATTCCCACTCCAGAGAGTGCAATAATAGGGAAAACATTGGATAGCGTAGGGGTAAAAATTACTATTCCCACTCCAGAGAGTGCAACAGTAGGGAAAGCATTGGATAGCGGGAGGGTAACATTTACTATTCCCACTCCAGTGAGTGCAACAGTAGGGAAAGCGTTGGATAGCGTAGGGGTAAAAATTACTATTCCCACTCCAGAGAGTGCAACAGTAGGGAAAGCGTTGGATAGCGGGAGAGTAACATTTACTATTCCCACTCCAGTGAGTGCAACAGTAGGGAAAGCGTTGGATAGCGTAGGGGTAAAAATGACTATTCCCACTCCAGAGAGTGCAACAGTAGGGAAAGCGTTGGATAGCGGGAGGGTAAAAATTACTATTCCCACTCCAGAGAGTGCAATAATAGGGAAAACATTGGATAGCGTAGGGGTAAAAATTACTATTCCCACTCCAGAGAGTGCAACAGTAGGGAAAGCGTTGGATAGTGGGAGGGTAACATTTACTATTCCCACTCCAGTGAGTGCAACAGTAGGGAAAGCGTTGGATAGCGTAGGGGTAAAAATTACTATTCCCACTCCAGAGAGTGCAACAGTAGGGAAAACGTTGGATAGCGGGAGGGTAACATTTACTATTCCCACTCCAGTGAGTGCAACAGTAGGGAAAGCGTTGGATAGCGTAGGGGTAAAAATTACTATTCCCACTCCAGAGAGTGCAACAGTAGGGAAAGCGTTGGATAGCGGGAGGGTAAAAATTACTATTCCCACTCCAGTGAGTGCAACAGTAGGGAAAGCGTTGGATAGCGGGAGGGTAAAAATTACTATTCACACTCCAGAGAGTGCAATAATAGGGAAAGCATTGGATAGCGTAGGGGTAAAAATTACTATTCCCACTCAAGTAAGTGCAATAGTAGAGAAAATAATAAATATATTTTTATTTTTAAATTAATTAATTATTAATACAAAAACAAGTATTACAATTGATTACCGATCACAAAAGAATTGATTATTTATAAATACCAATACATTTTTGTTTAATTAATTAACAATTAATAATTAACTAACAAACAATTGTTTTTCAATAACAAACATTAATAAATGCAAATAATACCAATTAATAATTAATTTATAATATATTAATTAAGGATATGCACAAATTATTTAAATAATTATTTTTTTCCAATTATATTACTTCCCACCATATTCCCGTATAAACACAATACCCGCTACAAATATTAATTGAATACAATTAACATAATTATCAATTTACCTATTAATATTAATTATTTACCAATTAATACTAATTATTTACCAATTAATAATTAATCAACAACCAATTAATTTGCAATACCAATTAATAATTAACTAATAACAATTAAATTACTTCCCACCCTATTCCCCTATAAACCCACAACCCGCTACAGAAGTAAAATGCAAAATTAAATTAAAGATATATTAATTAACAATATACACAAATAAATTAAATAATTATTTATTTACAATTATCTTACTTGCCACCATATTCCCCTATAAACACACTGCCCGCTACAAATATTAAATGAATACAATTAACATAATTATCAATTAAACAATTAATACAAATTAATTACCAATTAATACTAATTATTTACCAATTAATAATTAATCAACAACCAATTAATTTGCAATACCAATTAATAATTAACTAATAACAATTAAATTACTTCCCACCCTATTCCCCTATAAACCCACAACCCGTTACAGAAGTAAAACGCAAAATTAAATTAAAATTAATTAATAATTCCTATAAATTATTATTTAATAATCTATAATTAAATTACTTCCCACCCTATTCCCCTATAAACCCACAACCCGCTACAGAAGTAAAACGCAAAATTAAATTAAAAATAATTAATAATTCCTATAAATTATTATTTAATGTACTATAATTAAATTACTTCCCACCCTACTCCCCTATAAACCCACAACCCGCTACGGAATTAAATTACAAAAAAATAAAAAAACATAAAATTCAATAATTTAAAAATATTCTAACATACATTCCAATATTAATACATACTTTTAACACATATACTAACACTTAAAACACTATAAAAAATTCGAAATTTTTAACAACTATATTATGACTGTCGATATTACTTACTTCTATATTATTGCAATCGATATTTCTTACCTGTTTTTCGATATTCTTCACCACTATATTTTTGCAAGTCGATATTTTGTCCATTCGATATTCAAAACTCGATATTCTTGCTACTCGATATTTTTTTTTCGATATTATGTCTAGTTACCTTTCGCTTCAATTGAGCCAAGAGTTGCTTAATTTGTAACGATACAGGTGACCCAACGGTAATTAATAATCCTAGTAAAAACGTATGGCGTAGAAAGAAAGCAAAGGAGAAATTTTGGAACCTGGTACGTTAAGTGTTTGTTTATTCACTTAGCTCTATTTTGGCTTTGATGTTCAGCTTTTGTGCCCCCAAACGCCGCTGTCAGTTGCAAAAGCACAGCAAACATCTGAGGGTTATTTCTCTAATCTGTTCTTATTTATGGATTGAAAAAAGGCACATGTAAACTGTGATTCGTCACATAAACCAACAGGAAACAAATCACTTTGGGCTTTATAAAGGTCCCTTTCGTTTCCATGTGCAGTTTGTAATAAAGCATGACACATACAAAAATACGTAATTAAGAAGTGAAATCACAAGATGTTAGGCTGAACAGGGCCTCTGCCCTGTGCACTTTACTGCTCTGAGTGCCCTCTGAGCTCAGACTGTCTGTATTGCAGGACACTTGACTTAAAGCTGACCTGATCACTCTCGCCTATGAAACTGTACTCTTAAAACAATAACATTCTACGTGGCAGTCGGGAGATTTACTTTCTATTTATAAAGTAACAATCATTCCGAAATCACACTACTCCCCTCACACAATGTTCCTCCCAGACAGAAAGTGAACCTGGCCTGGTTAGAGCGGATGCCTTTGTGGCCGAGTCATGCTTATGTAAAGGAGTGGGAAGGGGAAGCCCAGCTCCCAGGCCCTGCTCTCGGAGTCATGGTTGTCCAGCGCTGTTCCTTGAGGACTTCAGCAATGATTGTTTTTGAAGATAACTACCGTCTGTTCAAAACAATCAACCATCTATAGATGAATTCTATATCATGTACCCTCCGTGGATATCCTGAAGACGAGGTGTGACCCGTGCCCTCGCAGACCAGCCCAAGAAAGATGCCCAATGGTTTGTCTGCGTCACAGAGGCTTGGATGACCTTATGACCTCTCTGGATGAGTGACGTTGGGGCACTGCACTGCACCCCTGATCCTCGATCACATTAGCGAGTCACGCATTATTCTGATCGTTGAAGTAAAACCAAATATATGTTTTCATATTTCTTTGTGATTACGTTATATTGTTGTTTCTGTAAAATAGGCCCCATACCTTTTAAGTACAGATAATAAGGGCATGGCATCACGTGGCGTCATTTGTGAATTGCATATGATAATTATTCTCCCCGATGGGCCCTGATGCAATACAAAAGACATTATAACTGGCCTTTTCTTCTGCGTTGGCATTGGGCACCAGTCGCGGCCGGCATTATGGGCGGGTGTGGGGTAGGGTGGAAATGGGGTTGTCGCGTCATGGGGACGGGGTGGGTGGGGTGGGAGGCGGGAGGGGTTAATGGAAAAAAAAATACATAAAATAAAACTTACCGTCCAGCGCCATCTTCTGGATGGGTCCCGACTCCCGCCGTCCGGTCCTGACTCCTGCTGCATTTTCCAGATCCGGGCTGGCCGGCTGCAGCTCTCCTCGTCATCAGCCCTCCCTCCCCTCCGCCAATCACAACTTGTGAGGCGAATCTGAGAGCGCCCCATCCCGGCCATTTTCTCTATGTAGGCTGCTGCATGCAGCAGCCTACATAGAGAAAAGGGAGAGTGACCGTTCCTGCTCGAGGGCGGGGGGGGGGGAGTGGCTTGCCCACTGTTGTGCATACTGACTGTTTGGTCGGCCCCAGGGCCGACCAAACAGTCAGTATGCACAACAGTGGGCAAGCCACTCTCCCCCTGCCCTCGAGCAGGAACGCCCACCCCCAACCAGGCACTTCTGCTTTCTTGCAGTGCGAGAAGGCAGAAACATAAATGGTAGTTATTACCATTTATGTTTCTGCCTTCTCGCACTGCGAGAAAGCAGGAGGGCGACGCCCAAATGCCCCTATAGAGGAGCCTCCAGCGGACGTGAGGCAGGAAGGCGCGGATCGATGGCTGAGTTGCTCAGGGCTCATCAGTGACACGCTCACACACCAGTGAACCGCATAAATGTGAAGCGGAAGCTGGCGAGCTGACCACACAACTGAGGGCGGTGGAGATGGCGAATCCGGAAGCAGCAGAACGGCCTGCCGGTAGACGCCTCCTCCCCCTCATCGCCGAGCAGCCTGCAGCGGGCCAGAGAAGAAGATGGCTCATTCCCCACTCACTCCTGCAGAGTGGGGCTTGTATACATAAAGAACAGCTCGTACCTCTTATTGTTGCAGGTAAATATAGGTTTATTAGCCCTTATACAATGCACTTATCGGGAGAGCGCCGGGAGACCTCTGCTCCGTTCGCGGGCTCCGCGCTCTCTGCCGGCATCCAAGAGGGCCACCTCGCTCTATATCATCACGTAGGGACATGAAGACTAGAGCGCGACGCTACATATCTCCCTTCTTTATGGATAAACATTTCACAATAAAGATGAAGTCTAACACTCTACCTGCAGGTGGGCTCATTCCCATCTCCCATCTCAAAGTCTCTGTACTTCAACGGTCTTACCACTGCTCTTCCGGTGCGGGTGCGTCTCACCGGGGTACTGGAAGTGTGTACAGGAACTTCATGGGAATCTCTCGCTTCACTGCGTTCTGTTCTCATGGGATCTCCTCTACGAGGTGATCCACTGTTGTTTTCCGAAAGTTCCAAAGCACCGTGATCACTCCTCATCTCTACTTCTTCCCCCTCTCTCTTTCTCTAGTGTTTCCTGTGCCTTCTCCCCCGGATTGGCTTCAGTATCTTGAGCCAGGGGATTCACTGTCTGTCCTCTTTCTCTTTCATTCCACCGCAGAATCTTGTTGCATTTAGACATCCTGTTCTGAGACCAAACTTTCCCATCGCTCAGTCGGGCTGCTCGGTTGTAGACCTCTTCCACTTGCATGGGCGCGCTGAACTTGCTGTCTCCTTTCCTTCTTAATTGGGCTAGTTTGACTCGAACCCACTCTCCTTTCTCTAACTCCGTCTCCTTGACATTTCGTCTTCTGTTGAAGTGTTCCGTATATATTCTTTGCGCTTTTTCTAGATTGTGGTGCACTACTGCTGGAGACCACTTGCTTGTGATGGTGCGCTCCTTCCAAGCAACATTGTCTTTCGTGAATGAGTCTCGACCTCTTAGGATCTGGAAAGGACTGTATCCTGTGCTGGTCGGGGTAATCCTGTATGCCCATACCATGTTCTTTAACTCTTTTTCCCAGTCCTTCCTGGCTCCTATCGCCGACTGTACCGAACCCATTATAACTCTATTAAGCCTCTCAGCTAGGCCGTTTCCTACCGGATGGTATATGTCTGTGTGTTTGACCTTTATACCATTCCTTCCCATGTACGCGTTCCACTTGTCCGACATGAACTGAGGCCCATTGTCACTTAGGAGGGAGCGTGGAATACCTTCTCTAAGGAAAACTGCAGTTAGAAACTTTAATATTTTGTCAGTGTCCATGTCTTCCTGTATGTCCACCTCTGGCCACTTGGAGTACCGGTCTACGAGTACTACCACATATTTCTAGCTTCCTTGCCCATCCAATATCGGACCCAAAATGTCTATCGACAGATCCTCCCAGGGGTTCTCTGGATTTTTAAATTTTCCTAAAGGTGGTCGACTCAGGCTTTGGGACTTGTCCGCTCTTTGGCATTGGTCGCACTCCCGCACTTGCCTTTCTATCTGGTTATCCATCGCCGGCCACCAGTACATCTTTTTCGCTCTGAGTTTTGTCTTTACAATGCCCAAGTGACCTTCGTGAATGAGAACCAGTAAATGTGGGACCAACTTGTTGGGGGGAACTACCTTTTCTCCTCTTCGCAGGAAGAGCCCTCGATCACAGACTGATAATTCATCTCTTACTTCGAAGAATTTCCTGAGCGCTGCTTCCACGTGCCTCTTCTCTGGCCATCCTCTTAGTATGAATTGTTTGACCGCTCCTATGTCTGCGTCAGTCTCATATGCTTCTTTCCACTCCTGTTCGCTTATCACTTGTTCGTGATCTTCCATGAATGCCACCTTGGTATTCTCTTCCTCGGAACTGCGCGGAGCTTCCTCCATGACTGATGCTCGACTGAGATAATCAGCTACTTTATTCTTTTGTCCCGGGATGTATTCCACATCATACCTATAGTCTAATAATTTCAAAGTCATCTTCGCGATGCGGGGGGTCGCATTCGCATGTCCCGATGACGTGAGGACTTTGACCAGAGGCTTGTGGTCTGTTCTCAGCCTGAATCTCGTGCCCCATAGGAACTGGCGGAACTTTTCCATGGCCCAGACTACCGCCAACATCTCCTTTTCTATTACACTGTACTTCTGTTCCGTGGGTGACAATGATCTGGATGCAAAGCTGAGGGTGGCCAGTTCTCCTCCCTTTATCTCCTGCATTAGGACCGCTCCTAGGCCCCTTTCACTCGCATCCGTCGTCAATACTGATCTGGCTTGTCGATCATATCCACACAGAGGTACCGCTGTGCTGATGTCCGCTTTAATTCTTTGGAATTCTTCTTGTGTTTCCTTCGTCCACTCGAAGTTTGTCTTGTCCCGTAGGGGTTGTCGTAAGTGGTGTGTCTTGGTGGTGAAGTGCCGTACAAATTTGCTGTAAAATTCGGCCATGCCAAGGAATGACCTGACTTCTTCCTTGGTCCTTGGAGGTGGTGCTTCACATATTGCTTTGACGTTGGATTGTTTCGGTGTGATGCCTTGGTCGCTGATCACATGACCCAAGTATGTGACCGACGTCATTCCAAACCTGCACTTGTCCCATTCTGCCGTGAGTCCATTGCGTTCTAAGACTTGTAGGACTTTCGACAACTTGGCATCGTGGTCTGCTTTGTTCATGCCCATTACCAGGATGTCGTCTTGGAAGTACTGAAACCCTTCTACATCTTTGAACAACTTGTGCATAAGTTTCTGAAATACAGCTGCTGCTGAGGCCAGTCCAAACGGCATCCTGCGAAACTGATAGCACCCGAATGGGGTTATGAATGATGTCAACTTCCGGCATGTATGGTGTAGGGCTATCTGATGGTAGGCTGAGGTGAGATAGATGGTCGAGAACCATTTCACACCCTTGGTCTTTGCCAGCATCTCGTCTATCCTTGGTAGTGGGAATTTTTCTACTATTATGTTTTTGTTCAACTCCCTCAGGTCCACACACAGGCGTACTTTGCTGTTTGGCTTCATTGCTACCACCAACAGTGCCAACCACTCAGCACTTATTATCGGTTCTATGATGCCGTTTTCTTCTAGTCTGCATAATTCTTGTTGTACCTTTTCTCTGATTGTCAGTGGGATGTTTCTCACTTTGTGGCACACCGGCTTCGCATCTGCCTTGAGAACAATCTTGTGCGTGAATTTAGTCAATTTGCCAACTTTGCCTCCGAATACGGTGGGAAATTCTTCCTTCATTTTTCCGACGTCCGGTCGTTGGTCGTCGCTGGTCATCAGGACCTGTGTGGCACCACCGGGGTTCAACTGTATACCCAGGTCTCCTTGGTCGATCCACCCTATTGTAGGATTGATTAAGCCACGCCCTATTTACAACACTAAGTTAGCATAACTGAGATAATTGTTAGCCAGCCAGCTTGTCGTTTCTGCTGCGCTGCACACGACACTGTTGTTATGTGTTATTCATTTTAGAAATGCTGACTCGACTTTGCCTTACAGGATAACAAACTGTTGTTTCACATTCTTAACAGTGAAATGTACCCTTGATCTGTACATCATGTAAAGAACGAGTCTGGGTCACTAGAAGGTACAGAGGGTTGTGATTAGATTGATCGTATCACTTTTTAGACATATCATACATGCAGCTGCCAATATCTGAAGGACAAGCGTCTTTAATATTGCAGAACAGTTTGGGTTTGCATACATTCGAACAGAAGAGCTGATGCATGAGAGAGCTAGCTGATCCTTTGATGTGATTCTACTAAGCTGATCTATACGGTATGGGGTCCCCCCTGTTAACCTAAGAGACCTTCTAATAGTCTAATAATAATGTATTAGATTCTAGAGGAAGGAGTGTGGCTGTATACCACTGTCATTATTAGTATGATTGCTCCTTTCATTTTATATGGTATTGTAACAATGCTTATGGTTCTGATCTGTACTGTTAGTCTGCTAGTGTTAGCCAAAGTACTGCATCTTAGGACGCGAGGTTTATAAAATAAACTCTTTAAACTTTACCGTGTCTGTATTATTCTGTTGTGGACTAACAAATAGATACGAACAGGTATTTCGGATTCCCACCACTCCTGAGAAATATCTAAGTCGCTTGTTCTGGTTTGTCTTTACATTGGGACCGCCTAGCTAGATCTAGGCTAACGAATGGGATACTAAGCTAGTCGGATAAGGGGTTCTTGGTTCTGAGGGGAGTTTCTGGTACACCACAATTCTCTGAGGTCCTGGTCTCCTGCGCATAGTTCTGTGCATAAGCAGAATCCCTGCAACATGGCGCACCTAACGTTTGGTCTTATGATCTGAGATGCTTTAGTAGTGTTAGTCCACAACTACCCTCACTCTTGTTTCCGGATAACATGAGTGACGGTTTAGCCTACCTAGGTTTTGACTGAAGGTTCATTCAAGCTTGATAATTAAAAAGGTTACAACTTTTGAGCCCAAGTGCTACTGTAGATATCGTTGTTGCTCTTTAGTGTGTCCTTATGGCGGTTAATATTCCCGCTCATGGTCGGGTTCCTCTGCGCACTCATTTGCGGGCTTATGGGGTACCTGATGACGGGATGGCCGTGGTCTTTGTGGTCAGTGCTGATGCCACCTACCCTTATGAGTTGTTTTACTCTTGGGTGACCTTTGAGGAGGTGGATACGGACGATAATTTGTTCCATGAATATACAGCCATGCCTGTGCCTGCGGTTTATGCCCCATATAGGACGCTAGGAATACCTATTTCTGCTCGGCAGCATACTATTTGGTTTAATGGCGCCCTCCCCCATGAGGTCGTACCGGCGACAATGGGCCCGTTGTCAATTGCAGGGGCCACTTGGCCGGTACTGGCCGGATATACTCCACACCCACGCTACCTAACGGTGGGAGTGGGTGAATTACGAACACTGCACACAGCCCTGATTACGGTCCATAGGGTTTTAGTGCAGTATGTGTCACGCACAGTACAGGTGGGAGCACCTGCGGTTGCTGGGCACGGGACGGATCACCATCACGCGGTGGTGATAAGCCCTGTTATGGTTAATGCGGTTGTCGGCAAGCGCCCCCTCAGTAAGGATGAATTTCCTTACTGGCTTGCGGAAAATTTTTATCAATTAGAAGCCATGTTTCCAAACACTACACCTGTGGATAAACACAGGATACTCACCATTACTTTGCCGAAGGACTTAGTCCCTGATATTGTTGATTGTGACAATTGGGGTAAAGTCTTTGCTGCGACCTATTCGAAGTGCTACGGCACTCCGTCTATGTCTGTACTACCCTCCGTCATCAAGAAAGTCCAAGACAGTCATGGTGCGGAGGCAGCTATTGAGTTAGGATTACGGCTTGTCGACAGTTTCGATGTGGTTTGTTCCATGGTAATGGGCAACCTCAAAGGAGATGCCATGCAGTTCCAAGTTGGTAATATGCTGGAACTTGTGGATGATGCCGATAAACCAAGGGAGTTCGCAAAAATTATTGCAAAAGCCTACAGGATGGTTGGACGTAGTGCCTTAGGCGTGAAACCCACCATCAAAATTCCTGATGTAGTACAGCAAACTAAGGTGAGTTCGTCTACAAAAGACGAAAAGCCCAACTTTCCTAAACAAAGTTGGCGAGCCAAAAAACAAGAAAAACAGCAACAGAAACAGGTTTCTCGTTCTGCCTCACCCGTACAGTCGTATAGTGAGCGCACTTATGATTTGCGCGATCGTACTCGTATTAAGTGACCTGATAGGTTTCAGGTTTCTGAACAACGCTCTCCTCGTTCTTCACAGGCAACATCGACTTCGCACACTGGTGGTGGAGAGCGTGGGAGAGGACGGGGTGCTCAAGGTCGAGACCTGCCCCGCCAGAATGACGGTAAAGGCAAGCAGGAGGACACTGCCAGACAACGTCCACCGTTTCAGAAAAAGAAAGTTGCTGCTATCTCAGCGAGATATGCCTCAGATGGTACGGACACAGCTTCGGAACCTGACATGGGCACTAACGCTGCTAGACAGCGTGGCGGAAGTTACAGTAGTGCGGCAAGCATTGCGTCCATTTCTGGAGGCGACAGCAACTGACATTTATGTGACAGTTGAAACTGCTGATACTCGCGTAGCTCCCCCAGAAAGATTATTTGAAATAGTCCTTAATATTGAGGGTGACATACAACGCAAAATTAAGGTGGTTTTTTGGGACAATCTTACGACCACCTATGATATTCTTTTGGCGGAAAAAGATTGGCCTCCGGCTTTCATTTTGGATGCTCCAAGGGGAGAGGAAGTCATTCTTCCTTCCTTTGGGCACGCAGTGCCCTCGGATGAGTCTAATAGGTTAGCCGGGGAGTGGGCACAGGTGCTTGCACCTGCGTTATATCGTAATCAGGTTGGCTGGGATAAATGTTCTCCCAATCATGAGATTCCATTGCGGTCTGATCCCCAGTCTCAACCCCAATACCCCATGCGTCGCGAGGCAAGACCTCACGTCGCGTCCATCCTTGAACAATTGGAATATCAAGGAGTGATTGAGACATGTGTGTCACCCATGAATAATCATTTATTCACTGTGACGAAGCCTGACGGGTCGTACCGCCTAGTTTTGGATTACCGGCATGTAAACTCGCATTGCCGGACGTGTGCAGTACAAAATACTCATAGTTCGGCTCTCGTCGATAGTCTTGTGAGAAAACGTTTCAAAACCACGCTCGACTTATCAAATGGCTTTTATTTCCATAACCTAGCCCCTCATAGTTATGATTGGACGGCATTTACCTCGGGTGGAAAACAAAAATTGTTTAAGAGGCTCCCGATGGGCTATAAAAACAGCCCTGGAGTTTTTTCTGCTCGAGTGGTCTTTCTATTGGAGGTGGTAGACCCGGAGGCTTACTCGTATGTTGATGACATCTATCTGACTGACGACGAGTTGCTTCCACACCTAGCTCGTGTGGATAACATAGTTACTATGTTTGCAGACTTCGGTTACAAGTTTAACTTTAAGATGTCCCACATTGCTGAGTTCACAGTGTTGTTCTTGGGGTACGAACTCAATAATGAGGGTCGAGGCTTGGCACCGCACTTCCTTGAGAAATGCGCAAGCCTTCGTATCCCTACGACACTGAAAAAACTACAATCATTACTGGGCTTTCTGAATTTCGGTCGTTCCTACATTCCTGTTTATGCCCAGCGTATCAAGACGCTTTATGCCTTGGCACAACCAACTTTTACCAGATCTTGCTGGCTGCCAGAGCATTCATCTGCATTGTATTCTTTGCAGACTGATCTTCTTACTTCTAAGTATTTAAAAACTCGTGATAACCACACCAACCTGGTCATTAGAATTGTTCCAGGCGCGGAAGGTTTCACGTACTTAACGTTCAATGAGGGCGACACAGTCCCCATTGCTTACAAATCTCATCTGTACAATTCGGCTGAGCTGCGATTTTCCACTGTTGAAAAAGTCTTCACAGCAGTTCAGATGGCGATCCTGAAAGAACGAGCGCTATCACAAGGAAAGCGCATGCTAGTGGTAACACCGTTTCCTGCTCTCGAAGCAGTCACTAAAGCTAGTGTACCAAATTCTAAGGCTTTGCATCCAAGGTGGATACAATGGGCGACCTCCTTAGCTTCGCCTGACGTCGAATACATCTTTGACGCGGCGTTGCAGACTGAGGAGAGTTTGGAGTATGAATTTGTTCATCCTGCTCCTCTGTCATTGCGCCCTATCGAGGAATACCATTGTGTCATATACACTGACGGGTCGGCGCAACCCGCAACTGGATCAAGGCACGCTTATTCAGCGGCTTGCGCAATTGTAGTCAGTACTTTCGTAAATGGAGAGTTCCAATCTGATGCAGTGCATACGGAGTCATTGGGTGATTGTACCGTGCAGTTGGCGGAACTTCATACTCTAGTGCTTGCACTTGAGTTTGCTGATCACAGGGTCACTACTCTTATAGTGAGTGATTCTTACTATTGTGTTCAATCTTACAACGACAATTTGCTTTTTTGGATTATGAATAGTTTTCGTGATTCCAAAGGTGGCACAGTGAAGCATAAAACGCTTTGGGCTCGGGTGGCAGAACTTAAAGGGAGTCTGCCACTTGTGAATGTAATTCACACTCTTGGTCACCAACGAGTTGGTGTCCATGCTGTCGGTAACAGTTTGGCTGACGAGGCAGCTAAAACCGCAGTGGCGACATATTTAGTAGCAGCAGTTACAAGATCAAAATCTAAGATTGATGCTGACATCTTGGCAGCTATTGCTGCTTCTGAGACAGGGACAGGCTTCCCTAGAGGTTTCCCTTCTCGATACCATTATCACTTAAGTCCTGATAACGTCCCGTTAGTGAGGATTAACAACGTTGGTGATAGATTGATTCCCAACGCGGACTGCAGACCAAATTTGATAACGGCTGCCCACGAAGGCGCATGCTGGAGTGTCAGCAACTGTGTCTCTTTTACAGCAACGTTACTGGTGGTACGGTTTGTATAAACAAGCGCGGGCTTATGTACTTAGTTGTGACATTTGCCAGCAGATTAAACCTTCTTCTGTTGCGCGTCCACCTCCAACGCAGCTGCATATATCTAATCAACCACTTGCGTGTGTTTATTTAGATCACTGCGGTCCTTTTACCTCTGATACTGCGTACAAGTACATCTTGGTTGCAGTAGATGCGTGCACACGTTTTCTGTGGGTGTGGCCACAAAGGAGTGCTGATGCCAGGACTGTCATCAAAGCATTGCGTGTCTTTATAGGGAGTTTTGCATGTGGTACCCTTCACTCTGATCAGGGCCCGGCGTTCGCCTCTAATGCGTACAAAGAAGCGATGAGAAGTTTGGGGGTCCAAGTCAAATTTTCGTCTCCATACCGGCCTGAGGGCAATAGTGTTGTGGAACGGATGAACCGTGACCTAAAGCAATCGTTGACAGCCAAGGTATTAGGTACAGGCCGGAACTGGCTTGCCCACTTGTATGACGTCCAACGTGCACTTAATAACCTCCCTAGAAGGTCTCTGGGTGGGAGGACCCCTTACATGATGCTCTTTGGAGTGAGAATGTTTGTTCCGGACCTTGACGGTCTAGACATGGCGGCGGCTGCCGCGCCTTTTGACCTAGATGACCACTGTGCTGTATTGCAGAATCTACAAGAAGCAAGAGACACTCTAGCAAAGGAACACGTGCCCTCTACATCCGAGGAAGCGCTCCAGATTCCGGTAGTCGGCTGGCTACCTCGAGTTGGTGAATTGGTCCGTGAGAAGGTGGAGAACAAGAAGGAGTTTGGCCCCTCTTATCGTGCACCAGTCCTGGTGCTTGGAGTATTGGGTACACGTACATTTGTTTTACCCCCACTTCCTGGTCGCAAGGGTAACAGGTACATTTCAATTGAGAATGTCAAGCTACACAGGGTGGCCGATTCTCCATAGTATGACACCTTCGGTTTCCTGCCCTTCGATGCTGAGAAACTCTGTTGTGATGCCACCCTCTATCATCGTGCCTGAGGTTGAGATGCTTACAGTTACTGATCCGCCTGTGCCATCTACTGCTGGTGGTTTGCCTGATGATCCTGAGTATGCTTATCCTGCAGAAGTCCCTTTGCCCCTATTACATACAACAACACTTACCCAGTCCCATTCTTCCTTTGAAACTGAATCATTGACTTCCACTGCCCCTTCCAAAATTTCTATATTTTTTGCCTGGTTCAAGAGACATTTTTTGGTTGCACCTTGGACTTACATCTGGTTGGTGCTGATTTGTATTTTTTTATTCATGACAATTGGCTTTGTGGTAGTGTTTTTTAGACTTATCAATGGACACTACCTGAATGAGCGTTCTACAATTCAATTAATTGATGGAACTTTGGCCCCCCATTCCTCATCACACATCATGAAAAGAGACCAGACGTTTGTGAACATCACCGCCTGGCCTGTACGTGATGGGATTGCTTGGGATGCAGTGAACTTTCAAATTCATGGTCCCACCGAAGTTATTAATGTGCCAACTGTTTTTCGTGTTTCTATGGGTGATGTGGTTAAACAAAACATCCGCTCAGATGATTGGGATGTACAAGCAATAGAAGCACTGTTTTCTGACTTAAAATATTACGCTGCATTTGATACTAAGGATCTGTATTTAAATACTGCTAACTACGATGAGCAATTTTGTTTTCAACATTATGGCACACATTTCCTACACAGAGCAAATACTTTTCGAAATGTTGTTAATTTCACTCAGTGGGAACATTGTCCTGTCCCTATGCCTGGCAGTTCTGCCACTTTATTGAAAAAATTCACATACTTTTCGGATTTTTGTGTGTCAGACCCTGCTTCTTTTTATTTTAAGGTGGCGGTAGAACCCACTTCTAAGGTTAGATTGACACACACAAAATTATTATATTCCAAATCCTTTATGGATGAATTGGCTATTGGAGGTTATGACATATGGAAAGCTACTTTCGATCTTAAATCGGTTTGGGGAACTAAACCGTGGCAGGTACAATGAACAGAATCTTTGCATCGTGCCTGTCTTATCCCAAACCATATATTATTTTTGAATTTGTCTATTTTTCAGACCACTTGTTTTGGATTGGCTATATCTAAATAATTAATTTCCCCCTCGATCCCAGATCTGGGTGCTTATCCTGGTTGGGAGAATCACTCAGATCTGTCCCTTACTATGTTGCAGTCCCTTGTTTCCAATGGCACCTTCAATATTTCAACATTGAATCCTGAGGGTTGGTTGGTTTGGCAAACAAGCTCAGATTCCTGTCAACGTCGGTTTCTGGATTTGGCTCCAGGGTATACACAACTTAGGGTTGACCCTCGTTTTACATCTTCACACACAGTGACTACCTACTCTGTAGGTAAGTTATGTCAGTCGTGGCTGCAACATTCCACGTTAACTTCAGTTAAGCTTCATTTATCACGATTAAATGACAAAATAGATTTGAATGATTTTATTAAGGGTCCTGCAAATGGCAGGTCTAAACGATGGGCTTATGCTATTTACAATGAAATTTGGAAATTGTCGCAAATTGAAGCTGCTTCTAGACTACGTGCTATTGACCAGGCCAATATGGAAAAAGTATTGGCTGTGATAGATAATAGTATTAATACTTTGTCTTCTAGAATTTATACATTAGATAATATTGTTTCTTCTGTCGTAGACATTGTGCAAGATGATGTATCTGTGTTGTATCATGGTCAAAATCAGTTGCGTTCAATTATGCAGTTTGCATGGACATTACAAACGTTAAAGGCAGGGAAAGTCCCTTGGGACTAAATGAATATTTCATCGTTGTTCCTTCCTTTTAATTTGACAGCAAAACAGCAGTTCATGTCCATGAAAGACACACTTTTTCGTAATGCCCTATTGTCCCACAAAACATGCATTTGGCCTTGAAGGCTGGACACCGCCTATCATACGCTGGGTGAGACGGACTGCCACACCTGTAGCACGTGTTCTGGCCTTCGTTGCCAGGTTTCTTTGCCGGTGCTGGTCTGGACGACCATTTGGTCTGTGTCTTCGTGTATCCTGTTGCTCCTTTGCCTCTTTCTGGTGGTTCTGCTTCCGTGACTTTGTTCACCATGGGCCTGGGGGGCCGTCTCTTTTTTCGCCGCTTCCGCACATCTTTTCGATAGCTCTGCTTTCTTTACCATGGCTATAACTTCCTTCAGGGTTGCCTCTCCATTGACCCACAGTTTGTCTTGGATCGTCGAGATAGTGGTGTGCATGACTATTTGATCTTTGATTAATTCATCATGTAATGTCCCGAACTTACATGTGACTGCCAATTTCTTCAACGCTGCTACGTATTCATCTATGGATTCTCCTACTGCTTGTTTCCGTTGTTGAAAGTTGTATCTGTCTATAGACGTGCACACCGCTGGCCTGTAATGTTTGTTCAAATCATCTATCGCGTGCTGGAACACGTCGTCATCCGCTGCTTGCCTTGGAGTGGGAACTATGTTCTGGAATACTCTGATGCCTTCCAGACCGAGGTTATGAAGTAATATCCTCTTCCTTCTTTTGCTGGGAAATTCTTCACCATTCTCGTCTTCTAGGGCTTCTAGATAGTTCATAAAGTATTCCCTCCAATCTTCCCACTTCATCGAGGGATCCCCCGGACTGGGTAGGAAGGGAATCGGTGTTGTAAGTGAGGACGTTTGGGCGCACATTTCTGCTTTACTCCCTTGCGACTCTTCTTCTCCTCTCGGACTGCCTGGCGTGCTTTGTCTGTGCAGGCGTGGGGGGGCTCTGTTGCGACTCCAATCCACCCCCTTTGCTGTGCTCTGCTTGCTCCGCCAGGGCCCCACACGTTTCTTCTCTCTTCTATGAATTGGGGAGCCTTGCCTCTGCGTTTCGGCGCTCTTTACTGGACCTTTATATTCTCCTCCTGAGTGGACAGACTGGTCCCTGCGGTGCCTCCTCCATTCCTGCGTCTTAGCTTGCTTCTGGGGTTGTTTGCGGTCTATTTGCCGACCCCCCGTGTCACGTGAGCAGGCCCCCTTGCTATCGTGGGTTTGGACCCAGCCGCCGAGCGCTGTGTGTGTATCTATGCGTGGATGGCTGCTTCCAGCGCTAGGCGTCCCCTCTGCCACGCTCTCCATTGGTGCGTACCTGTATATTTCTTGTTGGTTGCTGCTCTCCAGGTGCACTTGGCCACGTGGAGCTCCCTGTTCATTTGCCCCTTAGGTCTTCTGCGTGTTGATTCCAGACCCTCGTCGCCACTTGTAGTGTGTCGCTTGTATACATAAAGAACAGCTCGTACCTCTTATTGTTGCAGGTAAGTATAGGTTTATTAGCCCTTATACAATGCACTTGTCGGGAGAGCGCCGGGAGACCTCTGCTCCGTTCGCGGGCACCGCGCTCTCTGCCGGCATCCAAGATGGCCGCCACGCTCTATGTCATCACGTAGGGATGTGAAGACTAGAGCGCGACGCTACAACTCCCTCTCCGGTAGCCTGAACCAACGGAGCGGGAGACCCGAGTGGCAGACGGGGACTCCTGGCAGTGGAGAAACTGAAACACAGAGAAAAAAGTATCGGACAACGGTGCGGACGAGCGCGACAGGCTGGTGGCGCCTGCGCCAGGCTGTGTAGACCTGTGGCCTTCTGTGACAGTGACAGCAGAGTGGAGCAGACAGCCCCAGGAAAAGACTGCGCCGTGGCAGTAAGAAATTCCGGTGGTGGGGAGGAGACGTGGGGTTGCCCTTGACTGGCAGTGCCTGAAGTCCTATTTGGGAGCGCGGCACAACGCCACACCCAAGGTGGACGTGACTACTGAAAGCACGGTGAGACCTCGGGCAGCACCCACTGGAGGAGACCTGTCACCCTAGCACCCAGGCCCCTGAGGAATTGCTGAACTCTCGGAGTTCTCCGAGCTTGCCACTCCCCCCTTTTCCATCCTTCTATCTTGGCTGCTGAAGGCCTTACGCTTGGCGCCTGAAGGCCAGTGCTGGGGGGGTCCTGCCAAATGGGACTCCCCAGGTGGCCTCCTGAGGCCGCAGTAGCTTCCTTCCAGAATTGACTTTGCAGAACCCCAGTGGGGAGGCTGGATTGGCTACTGGCGGAGGGGGCACAGAGCTCACGACCCTGGGCACACTCCGTTGGCAACATTGGGAGTAGACAAGATGACGTACACCAGGACCAAAAAGGACCCCACCATAAAAGACCTCCTTGCAAAAAGCTCCTCCAAAAGGGCGGGCCGGCCGCAGATTCAGTCTCGCCGGACTGCTCCCTCTCGGGGCCAGAGGGGGGTCAAGATGCGGTTGAAGAGGGCTGGTCACACACAGCTTTATGGAATCCCTTTTCAACACTGAGGGAAGACATAGCGACCCTGAAAATGGAGATGACCAAAGTTAAGGACCTACGACACAAAATGGGTGAGATGGAGCAACAAGTGGACTCTGTGGAAAAGTCTGGCGTTGCCAAAGAAGAGGAGCTGGAGGCATGCCATAGTGAAATTCTAGAATTTACGGCCCGCGACGTGGACCTCAACTACTACCTGGAGAACAGATTCCGCAGATCCAAGATTAAAACTAAGGTCATTCTGCTGCAGGCAGATGCAGGCCGCCAGGAGGGCTATGTTCTACGTCTCTTCCGCCACATTGTCCCGGAGCTGGAGGGGAAGGAACTCCCCCTTGATCGCATACACAGAGCGGGGCGCACCTCTCCAACACCCAGTAGCCCGCAGGACATTCTCCCATGCCTCAATAACTACCACCAGAAGGAACTCATCATGAACGCGGTACGGGACCGGCCCCACGTCTCCTTCGAGGGGAGAAAAGCTTGTCTGTTTCAGGACTTATCTCCCATCACTTTGCAGCGATGCCGCGATATGAAATTAATAACTGAATTCTTGAGAGACAAGGGGGTGCAGTACAGGTGGGGACACCCTTTCCGCCTCGTCTTTGCCTGGAATGGAGAAACGCACACAGTCCGCACACCCCCGGAGGCAGCAGCGATCCTGGGATTGGACCTAGAGCAATGTGATCTGGCACCGCCTCGGAGATCTCCGACGACCTCCCGGGGGCTCGATCGCCAGAAGCGTTCTAAAACTCGATCCCACAAAGTTGAGTAAGCCAACCACGACGGAGAGCCTCAAGGAGAGATCGCCCTATTGCAGCATCTCACCGGACGGGACCAATCCCCAGAACAGGCGGATGAGTGACCAACTCAGGGAAGGGAGCCATAACACTATAGACCTGCCCTACCTGACACTGAATGAGTCCTATAAGGCTGTGCGGGCCCTCCTGTCGTCCCTGCTGCACCGGCACTGCGGTCTTGGGCACTGGGTCTGCATTGCCTTCTGATCTCTGTACGAAGGGAAGTGGCAGAGGACTCCTGCAACCATCCATATCCCAGAAGATCTGCACGGATGACCGATGACATGTACCCCTACTACGTAACTAATGGTTCTTCACCAATTGGTGACTTTGTTATTCAAGTTTTAATGTTATGTTCCTTTAACACATGCTTCCATGCTCTACCCATATGCAACACTGTTACACCTCATCATCTCTCTGAGGCGGGAGGGCACCCCATGGTTCTTAGCCTTCATCACCCTATGGTGAGGATAGTTAGTCTCAATGTCAGGGGACTGAACTCACCAGAAAAGAGAATAGCGATGTTGTTCCACCTGAAGGCAGTCCAGTGCAACAGATGCCTCCTACAGAAGACTCATCTGCTGGAAAAGGACTGGAACCACATACGGTCGAAGTGGTTTGACCGTCAGTTCTGGTCCGTGGGACCTGGAAAGAAAGCTGGGGTAGCAGTCTTAGTGTCCACACACTTCCAGGGCCATGTCCTCCAGATACACTCTGAAATCATGGGCCGCATGCTGTCCATGTGTATCTCCCTTCACCAACACACTTTTACCATTGCTTGCCTCAACGCACCCAATGATCACCAGGAATCGTTTATCTGCCAGACGGTTGGAAACATTCTTACAACACCAGATATCAAGGTTTTGAAAGGAGGGGGGACTTTAACCTGGTGCCAAACGTCTCCCTAGATCAGACCCCTCAGAGAGTAGGCTCAACCAGAGCCCTCTCCCCACGATGGCTTGCGGACACTGGATTGGTCGACGCTTGGAGGGCATTACACCCCTCCACAAAGTCTTACTCCTTTTTCTAAACTGCGCACCAGTCCTATGCCAAAATCGACTACTTTTTAGTTTGCGCCTCCCTCTTTCCAGCGGTGACAGGGGCGGACATCGAGGTGGCTTCCATCTCGGACCACTCTCCTATTCAGCTCACACTGCATCTCCCCAATAGCAGTCAGGGATCTAGGATGTGGCGCCTTAATCCTAAATTGTTATCCTATAAACCTTCAATTAAAGAAATGAAGGGAGTAATCACGGACTACCTTGAAATTAAAGAAGTAGCGAGGAGAACCTACATAGCCATAGTGGTGCTGCTCAACAGGGAATGGAGGGCTAAACGCGCAGAGCTAGAGGCGCGAGTGAGGGACTTAGCGGAATCGCATAGACAGGCTCACACAGGGAACGACGACAACTGCCCATTGCTAGAAAACGGCTCAGAGCCCTTGACATTGACGCAGCAGAATGTGCCCTTCTCCACACTAAGCAGAAATACTATGCAGGGGGAAACAAAGCCGGATGGATCCTAGCCCATAGACTACGCGCACACACTCATGCACATCGCGTACATGCCCAGGTAGATCAGGACCAGCACCTTTTGATACAAGATAAAGATATTGTAGCGGAATTCGGCTGGTTCTATGCCCAACTATTCAGCGTGGAACCCCTGCTTTCCGCGCACTGCTCCACGTACATGGAGCAGACCCCGCTAACAAATTTACCGAAGCCCACAGCAGCACCCCTGTACGCGGAGATAACGACACAAGAGGTCCTTGAGGCAATGGGGAAGCTTAAATTGGAAAAGGCTCTTGGTCAGGACGGGTTCATAGCTGCCTTTCACAAAATATTTGCGGAGCAGTTGTCCCCCATGCTGGCCCGGCTATATAACTCTTTTAGTTCCTCCGGCGCCCTCACAGAGACTATGTAGTCTGCTATCATAACGGTCTTGCCAAAACCGGGGAAGGATCCTAAGCACTACGCCTCTTACCGTCCCATATCACTTTCAATGTAGGTGCAAAGATATTCACTGGGATACTCGCCAGCAGACTGGGAAAGTATATGCCTGAGTTTGTAGACCCAGATCAATCAGGCATTATCCCTGGACGTACTTATGGGGCCAGACAATGTGCCTTTTCCACTTAATAGATAAAAATAACCGCTCCCAGACACCCACACTGTTCTTATAAACAGATGCCGAAAAAGCAATTGACCGGGTGCACTGGCCCTTCCTGCAGTTAGTGCTAGAGGTTGTTGGCCTGGGTCCCCACTTTTGTCAATGGATTTGGACTAGCTGCCCAGAACTGGTGGCTCTTGTAGGCGTTAACAACTCACTATCTCCCCCGTTCCCTGTCTCTAGGGGAATGCGTCAGGTGTACCCCGTTTTCCTCACTCCTGTTTGTGTTATATATGGAGCCACGGGCGAAATGTATTCGGTGGCCCCCCTCTCATTGAAGGGTTCTGGATGGTGGTCTATCCCACAAGATCGTGCTATATGTGGAGGGGGTGATGCTAGCTGTTACCAGGCCTCGCCAGTTGTTGCCACCCATGTTGGAGGAACTTACATCATTCGGGAAGGCATCAGGGTTTAAAGTGAACACCACCAAATCTCAAGCTGTTAATCTCATCGACCCATGGGGTCTCCATAGGGAATCTCCTACCTGGGCGTTCAATTACTTCACACTATTGAAAAATCTTTGTCACATAATTATTCTGCTCTTCTGGCCGTCATGTGATCTCTCATCCAGTCCTGGCATGGGGGCCCCCTCTCCTGGCTGGGACAAATAGCAGCCATCAAAATGTCCCTCTTGCCTAAGATCTTATATCTTATGCAGGTGATGCCGCTACAACCACACCCCTCCACAAAGAAGAAACTCCAATCCTCTATAGAATCCTTCATTTGGGGCGGCAAGCGAGCTAGAATGGCCTGGGAGCGTACATATCTCCTGGTGGCTAGGGGTGGTTTGGGTATACCACATCTAGTTCGCTACTACCAGGCCACCCAACTGCGATTTCTAGTGGAATGGCAACGTCCACTCACAGAGAAGCACTGGTGCTTCATAGACCAGGCGATGGCCGGGATTCATATATGGAAGATTCCATGGCTCCCGCGTGGGGGCCGCCCACCTGGAGTGTACATTTACCCGCTGGTCAAGGCCACGGTTGGGGTCTGGGACAAACTTTTTGTTCCTAAGCACCTCTCCACACTGGTCTCCCCATACCCCAATCATGGGAAATGTAGACTTCCCACCACCACTGCATGGAATCACATACTCCTTGTGTCAGGAGGCAAATTGCAAACACATAGGAGACCACTTCGACGAACAGGGCTTATTGGACTTCCCAAGGCTTCAGCAGGTCTTCGGGCTTCCGGACTCTGAACATTGGCGCTATGTAGCGGTTCGCCATTGAGTGACCCACCTGTCAATATGACCCCATGCAAGTAGGCCACTCACCCCGTTTGAATGCTATCTCTTGTCAAGGTGGGATGACTGATGCTTGCTGTCGTACATCTACACCTTTTTGAACACCTCTGTTAATCCCTTGACCTCACCAGTGAGAACACGGTGGGGGGACGGAGTGTGAACGCTGATTCACAAACAAGGAATGGGCTGACATCCTGCATCGAGCAGGCACGTCGGCTTGCAGCGCTTCGGGGAGGGAAATTCTCCTGAAAATCGTACATTACTGATACTACACACCCGCCGCTTAGTTAAGTGGTAGAGGAGGACCGACAAGTGTTGGAGTCACTGCGATCACTCCGGTACACTTTCCCATTTGCTGTGGCATTGCCCCAAGCTGCACCACTACTGGTCGGAAGTACTCACGGACTTCGACTAAATGTTTAACACCGAATTACCCTGTTTTCCCAGCTATATTCTATTGGGGCGGCCTAACGTCAAAACATACCCACTACATTCCCCTATGAGGAGGGCCATCACCCTGGCACTGTGTGCAGCGAAGCAAGTTGTGCTATCAAGATGGGGAACAGACACTATACTCACACACACAGAATGAACAAAAAACTCTGGGATTTCCTTAGAATGGAAAACTTGATAGCAGTCGTAAATCACAACCAACCCAAGTTTGAGAAAATGTGGAGACCCTGTTTAAAATATTTGGCCACTACCTTTCGTGAACTCTCTTGTCCAATATACCTGCGGGCCCTGTGCCTCATGTCTGGCACGCAGACCGACATCTAAATCTTAACATGGTGGAGTTGGGACAGGAGTTGACATTGCATTGCTATGTGCGAGCTTGACAAGTTTTGTTTATTTATTCTTCGTTTTTTTGGATGTCCACTGTTATTAACCCATACCTGTTACCCCCTCCTCTCCTTTCCTCCCCCTCTCCTCTCTTCGCCGGTCACTGGATGTAGGCAAATGATTTTGTATACTTATCTCAAAATAGAAATTGATACAATCCTAAACTAGTCAGAAGAGGCAAGTGACTGGTTACTATTATTTCTTTTTTGTCACTTGCATTTTCAAAAAAGCTGGATGTGTTCAGAATGCGGGAGGCAGGCCTCTAGCAATTATTGGTGAGAGGCTTCTTGCATGCTGATTCTGTGTTCTTCTCCATCTCAACTACCTTCTACAAAGTGTAGGAGTTCGATTTACACAGTCTCTTTGTATACGTCACATCACTGCACATAATCATGTGTGTATGCTGAGGGCCTGCTAAAATGGGTTGAGGCTGGAGCAGCACCTCACCTTTTCTCAGAATGACTGACCGGGCTGCGAGGGACTGGCAGTGGTGGCAGAGGAAGACTTACAGGAAGGATCAGGCTTTCTTAACTGTTACCTTTCATGAGAGTGTTGCTATAGATGGGTATGCACAATTTTTTATTTCTGCTAAACAGACACATTGTGGTAGGGCACAGGGAGAATTATTAATGTGTTTTTCCCTAAATGTGAATGGCTCATTAAAACAAATTGAAACGAACTGCCACAATTGTTTGGCAGTAGAGCTATCTCGCCCACATGTTGGGAAAATGTTATTGGTTAACTTTTATAATTCTCCCAATAGTGACAGTACCAACAAATTTTTACTCAATTTAGAGGAGTTTTTGACTGCTTATCAAGTAAATAATCCGCGGGCTGAGGTTATTGTTATGGGCGATTTTAACATTCACCCCTGCGATAAAAATTGTGTCTTTGATAACCTAGAAGGTCCCCAATATTCTGCTCCGGTACACTTTGAACATACTGAGCAAGGTGAGTCCCTCGAGAAGCTTCTGGCCACCTTAAATCTTTATGAATCGGGGTGTGTTAAGAGTGGCCCGAGGGTACCCACCTTTAAGGGTACAGTCATCGGAACAATCATAGATTATATTTTTATGTCCGCCGCAGCTCTAAGCAGTGTCATCTCATATAAAGTGGGGTTTTCTGCTTTTAGTGATCATAACCCCGTTATTTTAGAAATGGACCAGGGGGCACAATTATCAATTATAGCGTCTGAACACAGGGTAATTAGTCGAGAGGTGACAACAACGGCTCAAGGAAGGAGATTAAAATGGACTAAAGTGATCCCAGAAATCTTTGTAGGGGAAGTCCTGTCCAATACAGAGAAGGAAGTTAACACCTGTTTGGACTCTGATGCGTCAAACATACTAATTATAGATGCTTTTGAAAATATCTGTAAGCTAATTAGCAGTAAATTGACGAAGCAAATGCCCCCAGAACCTAGCATCAGAGGGAAAAGATGGTTTAACAAAGATTGTACTAGGGCCCACTCTGCCCTTTTAAAAGCACTAAAGCAGAATCCTAGAAATAGGGAGCATATAAATAG
This sequence comes from Triturus cristatus, assembly GCF_964204655.1. Classification (NCBI taxonomy): domain Eukaryota; kingdom Metazoa; phylum Chordata; class Amphibia; order Caudata; family Salamandridae; genus Triturus; species Triturus cristatus. The sequence goes on from NC_140579.1 coordinate 751,730,591, forward strand.
GCTGAGGAAATCCTATAAACAAGCTATCTTGTTAAGAAAAAATCAGATTAAGGATGAGGCATGGGATAAACTTTTGTCCCCGGAGGTCCTGAGGGATAGTGGAAAATTTTGGAAAACTATTAATGATCCCTACTTCTCCAGTGAGGATAATTCTCGTCTGGATTGTATTATCCAAGATGAGTTATGGATTGCTCATTTTGAGCAAATATACGGCAGTCAGGGGGCTGAGAGTTCGCAAGATTATATGCCTAATTCGGAATCTTTATTAGGAATGGTCTTCCAGGTGAAAGAAGTATTAAAAGCAATAATGGAGACTATGACTAACAAGGCACCAGGACCAGACGGGGTCCCGGCGGACTTCTATAAAAGCTCCTGGTCAAAATCCACTATCATCCCGGTATTTAAAAAAGGCCAGAGGGATGATCCAGCTTGTTACAGGCCAATCTCCCTGATAGATTCTGCTGTAAAGATTTTAGGCAGAGTTATTTTAGCTAGATTGACAGACTATTTTGAGGGTAGAGGGATTCTCTCTAATGCTCAATATGGATTTAGAGCAAAAAGGAGCACATTAAATCAATGTCTTAATCTACAGCTCCTACAGCTCCTTATCAGTAAATATACTGTGGCTAAAAAGGGTTCCCTCTACCTGGGTTTTATGAACCTCTCAACAGCCTTTGATTTAGTTAATAGGTCTAAGCTTTGGCAAATTTTAATTGATATGGGGATCGATCGCACATTGGTTAAATTTCTTGCTGATCTCCATTGCGGTTTGATAGCCTCTATACGAGTTACCCAAGACGGCAGATGCACAAGGTATTTTAAATCAGAAAGAGGTGTTAGGCAGGGGTGCATCTTGGCCCCCCTGCTTTTTACATTATATATTAATGCTTTAGAACCTGCCCTGAAGGGAGCTACATTAGACGTTCCGAGAGTAGGAGCTACAACCATACCAGTCCTCCTTTATGCTGACGACGCAGTTCTTCTCGCGCGTACAGGCATTGGGCTAAACAAATTATTAATGAAGTTTGATACTTTTATGGAATCACTTGATCTAAAAATAAATGTTAAGAAATCACACGTTATGATAATGGGGGAACAAAGTAAAAAGAAAAACACACTGACATTCCTTTGTGGCAAAGACGTGGTTAGTAGGGTCCCTGTTTTCACATATTTAGGAATTTTATTTGATGAGAAGGGGACCTGGGGTCCGCAAATGAAACATAAAAGAAATGTATTTGCCAAGATCTTCATCAGCTCTCATGGGTTTTTCAAAACGCCTAGGAGCCAGACCCATGGAAGCTATTATAAAGGTTTACAAGGCAAAATGCCTTGCAATAGCTACTTATGGTTCTGAGATCTGGTGGTATGCCACTGAAAATCAGCAGATCCAAGTGGTGGTAAATACATTTCTAAGATCCTTACTCTCAGTGCCACAGTCGACCCCCACTTTCTCGATACACGTGGAGACGGGGCTGGATTATGTTTTAGATAAAGTAAAAATGGCCCCAATAATATGTTGGCTCAATACCTGGCTTAACGATGAAATCTCTTTAAATCACATGATTTTAAAAGATTGTTTGGCTTTAGACTTAGCCAGTAAAATCCCGTGGTTAGCATATATTCAAAGAACCCTTAAAAAACTCGGAAGGCCGGAGATTTTCTCGGCACCAGAATCTATTAAGAAAGCAGACCTGGATTTGATAAAAACTGCTATGGTAAACTTTCAACTTGCAGAAAGAGAAGAATTAGAGTTGAAAAAACCTTTAGTAAGATTACATTTCGGGTTAGTGAGTTTACCTGGTCTGGAACCCTATCTGAAGCTAGTAACACGCCCCCATCATCGTTTTCTGTTAATCAGATTTCGATTTAATTTAATTCATTTCTTTCTGGGAGACTTTCCCAAATGGGGCATTCATGATAAAGCTGAGCCCTGCAAGTGCGATAACTTATCCTCACAAGATACTCTACATTTTTTTATGTTTTGTAGGTTTTACTCAGATATCAGGAAAAAGTATTTACTACCGTTGCTCAAAGAAATAGGGTTTGCTCAGGTCAGACCAGCACTTGTATATTTACAATCAATGAGTAATGTCCGGACAATTTTCCATGTTGCTAATTTCTTAGTTGCTGCTGTCCGTATTAATAATAAGAAAATGAAAAGAAAAACAAGCCCAGGGCTAGACATACTCTGATCTGATAAGATACTGTAGTTTTTATTGAGTTTTAATAGTTGGTTATGATTCTTAACATGATCTTAAATTTAATATTTATTAATGATTTTAATTGTATAGAATTTTTATGTATACCCCTGTATGAATTTGTGGGGACTGTGTCTCTTGTCCCTGTTTATTGCCTCTATAATGTTAACTATTGATGGCATATCTGTTTTCACTTTTTATTGATGTAATATTTCTGTGATTGTCTTTTTTTATGATATTAATTTTATCGAATAAAAGTACTTTGACTGACTGACTTACTGACTGACCAGGCTGCGAGGGACTGGCAGTGGTGGCAGAGGAAGACTTACAGGAAGGATCAGGCTTTCTTAACTGTTACCTTTCATGAGAGTGTTGCCTTCTGGTTTCTCCTGGTTAAAAAGTAGTTATTTTCTTTCAATCAGGTCATTCCCTACCTCCATCTGGTACATGGATGGTGCACATATGTTTACTCTTTCACAAAGACAGAGTACGTTTTGCACATATGTGCTGTGCTTGATAGCACAAAGACAGGAATTATTATTTTTTAATCCTGTGGGCGAAAGACTAACGATGAAAATTGAAGAGAGTCTACCGGAAAGGGGAGTCATTTGGAAGGTATCAAAATATTTGGGAAGCCCTTTAAAAATTACCAGACTCCTGTAAATAGGGATACAAATGCTCCTTTTCAAGTGCAAAGACAATCTGTGCCCCCTTCTTGCCTCATTCTACCTCTGAGGTGTACTGCAGGCAGTTCTGTGTAGTAGCCACTATATCTCACATCAAACACCCAGTTCCACCCTCATTATGCCTAATCTGTGGCTGGGCAGCCTGTGTGAAGAGAAAACGACCCCACAGAAACCATACATCACACAATACCGAACAGTGCTCCTGAATTCACATATTTGTCTTCCCGCCAGGGATATATACAGGACATAGCATCATTGTCAAGCTACTTTAAACCTAGGAAGAGACACACAGAAGTGTGCACAGAGATATGTTCTGAAATCTAAGGCTGGAGAATTGGAATGCCCGTCTCCTGATCAAGTCAGGAGCAGACCTGCAGAATTGTTATCTCTACTGGAAGTGCTGTTGGTACTCGATCCATAGTGGAAGAATTTAAACCACTGGAATTATGCGATCCAGCTCTATGGTGTTTTCTGCCTGATTATGTATTTGCCACACACCCCAAAAATAATTTATTTATGATGCAGTTTTGTATAGTACAGAATAAATCTATTGATGACAGTTTTACAAAGATTTGGATTCTTGGGAATTAATTACAAGAAAATTTAAATTCTTTAAAGTGGGGCATATTCTAATGTTGAGGCCGGGTTGGACTATACAAAGCCTTGCTATACTACCATGGCAACAATAAAACAAATTTAAACAAAGTAGTACATATTCGAGCTTTTGAGTTACTTAAGACTTAGAAGCTCACAGGAAATGAGCACACACTTGATGACATGGACGTGGCTATTGGTTAGCAGTTGAAATGTTAGGAAATAAGGATTTTTACTTCCTTTTTGAATGATTCCTCAGGTGGCATGGTTCTGATGTTCAGAGGAATGGATTTCTATACAGTGGGGTAAGTCTCCGAGATTGATTAGTTCACTGACTTAGATTTCTGTAGGGTTGGGATTTCTAGGAAATCATCGGGGCTTCTCATCTCTCAATTTCCAAACTGGAGCCTAATAGCTCCTGGTTGCCCTGTGGTCATCAAATCCATATCCTGTAGTAAGTATGGAGCAACAAGCTTTGGTTAAGCCAATTGGTCTCATATACAAGGGCTAGTAGCTATGTCATTGGATGTCCCCCCGAGTCTGAAGTCCAGACCATGCCATAGCAAAGCAGGTCCTCGTGGCTGCGGCAAGTAAAAAAAAATGTAAAAGTCCACCAAAACCGCAACCAGTGCAAGAACACAATGGCATGGAAGCAGTATTTCAGCCATTTTCCAGGGGAGGAAAAAAGAGGAAGTGAACCCGCCACACGCAAAAAAGAGTCAAGGAAATGAGAGTGATGATGGAGTCAACCAATGGTTAGCAATGGGCAGGCTCTAAGCCTTTTGTGAGTAAACAAAATGTTTTGCAAGCAACTGCACATGCACTCAGGTTGGACTTAAAGAGGGTGATCGTGGCCAGGACCCGCACTAACCCCCTGAAATTTCTTCCCAATGATGATAATAGAAGCATCAAGTGCATTGACGGCATTTGTATAGTAAAAATATTTATTACTAGTAATTTCTGCAGATGTAAATTGTGCACATGAATGGCATTTCATATCAGGTCCGGAACAGTCAGCATTGGTGTCTGGCACGCTTGTTAGTGCAGTGTGCAGGTGTCTGAGTCAGTAGTGTGTGTGTGCGTGTGTTTGTATTAACAGCTTTCCTTACACCACGAAACAGATCTTAGTGATAGCACACATCCCATAATAGGATTACACCATACTCTCATATGTTTATTACATTTTATGTAGGAATGTATTTAAGCTTTCTTGGCAAAAAGAGGGATACTGGTCCTCTATATTCACTGAATAACATCACCTTAATAATTGAGAAAATTATGTATGTGGTGTTGGTGTTGCGCAAATCTAATAACATGGCAGCGGAGCTCTGTACAGGGTCAAAGACAGTGTCAACATTTGAATGGATCTGCTTTCTAAGAGTAAGAGCGGCCTATTACTGCATCGTGAGGTACTGTTAAAAAATTAGAGGTAAGGTTCACAGTTTACTCAGCATTTAAGGCAAGTGCTGTAAGGTAACAGTAGCTACTAAATACATGGATAACTCTGTTTATGCTCAATGAATGCTTGTGCCTCATGAAGAATTGGTAGCGATTAGAGGTGGGCGAGTCACTTAAACTGGAGCCAGGCTAGAGCCAGATTAGGGGCTCTGGCTCAGCTTGAGGTCCTCTTGGAAGCTCAAGCACAAAACAAGCAGAGATTTTAAGTGGCTTCTGCATGCCATCCTTGCTCTAACCTTGTGGACAATGTGAAAAACAAAGCATAAAAATTTGAGGTAAAAAGGAGAGGCAAATAGATAGCCATTTAGTGGGTGATTTGTACAATGTGAACCCAGACAACCTGGGATTCATTTAGACCTACTTGCTTAAATAAACTCTGTGAGCCTATGCAAATATTCTGTTTCACCAATTTCCCTTACTTCTCAACGAACCTATAATGAGACTAACTAACGTCAATGATGCCGTATGTCAAAGGAGTGCGCTTTTTTTACTTTTGAAAAGACTTAATCATATTTTAGGTGGGGCTAGGTGCATGGTTTACATGGCAAACTTTTCTGAGGTTCGGCTCGTGCATGATGGGCCTTAGACCCAAGCCAGACCCTTGCCTCGACTTCTCTGATAATTTGTTAGCTCCTCCATCTCTAATGGTGATAGTAATCAGGCTTTGTAACTGAGTTTTTGTGTGATGCGGCAGCGGTAACATATGGGAAATATACAAGTTCCGTTTTTTATTGTTATGCTGACAAAGTTCAACAAAATCCAAACATTGAACATTTAGTCAGTTAAATGTGGAATTTGTCAAACGGCAATTTATAAGGAATGAAAACTTTTCATTAATGTGCATTTTACACATTCAACTCTGATCAAACTCTTGCCGGCTAATAATTTGCCTCCCTGAAGCCATCCTGAATTTAATTACACGTGGTGCTGATAAACCAAACAGAATCAAAACAGGTACAGTGGTCTGAAGGGCAGATATAGGGGCAATAACAAATGGTAAAAGTAATACTAGAAGATGTTTGGTAGTAGTAGAGATTAGAACCATCCCTTGCGACTTTCTAGACTACACAGTGAAGGTTCCGAACACCGCGTACGCTGAATTACTCACCCGTGAGTTGAACTACCTACCATTCAGTAGACGGGTCCCCAAAACATAACAGCAACTTAAGGAGGAAATGAAGCAACACATACACAAAACACTGGGACTACAGAGAAAGAACGACTATCAGATACTTACAATATTACATACTGTAAAGACAATTCGGAGTCAGGAGGTAAGTTCGTAGTCTTTATTCAAAAGTATGCCACTGACACCAAGGGCATCTTCACCAAGGCTGCTGGAGACCGCAACTGCCACTCCAACCGTCGCCCATGCCCAAGATTCTACCATAGAACATAAGGACATCATAGAACACTTGGGCATGGGTGCGCGGCAGGAGAAGCAGCGCGAGGCCAGCACACAATATGGAACAAAGCGTAATAGAAAACACAAAGCATTAAGATGTACAACATAACACATCTCCTTCTCAATGATAAACAAAGTTGGAGAGGTGAGGGAAACTAGCGTGATACTGAACGAGAAGGAAGGCGAAAACCCCTGGCCTAGTCACACACAAAATCGCGTAACTTAGCTGGTGGCCTGACTTCCCTACAGTATCTGTTCACCACAGGTTCCCTCCTGACAGTGCTACTAGAAGGAAAAACATCAACATCATCATGGATATCATGTTCAAGAGTTGCACTGCTTGTAATAGGATTTTGTTGAGCATCCTCCGATAATTCCCCACTGAAAGTACTACAACTCTTCTCCCGAGTGGGAATACCCTCAGGAACACTCACACCGTCAGGAGACGCAATATCCGTCCTCTGTGGGAAAGAATCCCTACAGGCATTACCATCCAGAATCCAATCATAGTCTGGGGAAAAGGAAGGACCTTGGTTGTCACCATCACTTAAGAGGGCAGAGTTACAGAAAAATGTATTGACTTCCAAAGGTTGTGAGAAATGACTTTGCCCCTTTCTTACAAAGTCATTTCTCCTCACCCTGACTCTGTCACCCACCTGAATGTTAACATTTTTGCATGCATGTTTTGAGTCCTAATATTTTTTGCTGTTCATTTGTGATTGTAACAACTTCTCTTTCACCTTACCAGAAGACCAACTAACTCTCTTAGGTGTGAGCCAACCCACGTTGTCTTTGGTGACGGGGGTTCTTCCTTTCAGCAATACAAAGGGACTGGTGTGTGTAGACTCACAAGGAGTTACACGGAAAGCCCAAAGATTATGATTGAGTTCTTTCCTCCATGAGAGGTCATTTTGGTTGGCTAGTTGCACTACGCCTTTTATGACACGATTAAACCTTTCGACTGCCCCATTTCCTGCTAGGTGGTACAATGAGGTAGTTTTATGAGAGATACCATTCTCCCTTACAAATGTTTGGAAGATAGCAGAAATAAATTGTGGACCATTGTCTGACACTGTACATTTAGGAAGACCTTCTCTAAGAAATAACCTCTGCAATAAGCTGACAATGGTTTTGTATCGGCATTCTGTACCACTTCCACTTCCGGCCATTTAGAAAAATGGTCCACTAGCACAATGAGGAACACTTGTTCTCCCTGTTCCCAAATAGGACCACAAATATCAATGCCAAGTCTAACCCAAGGCATGCAGGGACTGGCAAGGGGCTGGAGGGGTGGCCTAAGCATGTGTTGTGATTTGTCAGAATTCTCACAAGCTGCGCAGTTTCTGACTTTTCTCTCGATTTCAAGATCAAAACCCGGCCACCAATAAGAGTTCCTCACCCTGCTTTTTGTCTTCCCTATGCCCAGTTGTCCTTCATGACAAATGTCTAGGAGTTTTGCACGTAAAGTGGTGGGAGGTATGACTTTGCCGTTCCTAAATGTTAAGTCTCCTTCACTAGACAATTCGTCTCTGAGTTCCCAGAAGGTGTGCAATTGTTTGGGAATAGACCTTTTGGTAGGCCAAACATCTTTTATATACTGTTTTACTTCAAGAAGTGTAGTATCTCCCTCCAGGGCTGTTAGCCATTCAGAATGTGATATGCAGGGTACCTCCTCGAGGATTTTGGCAACACAGAACGTTTCAATATCCAAAGTCTGACTCCCCATGTTTGGCAAAGGCAACCGACTTAAACAGTCTGCCACTTGATTCTTTATTCCAGGAGTGTACTCCACATTGTAATTAAAATCCATCTTCCTGACGGAAATGCGTGCAAGACGGGGAGAGGCACTCTGTAGGCCCTTGGTGGAGAGTACCTTGACAAGTGGTTTATGGTCACTTCTAAGGGTGACCTGGAACCCCCATATGTACTGCCTAAAGTGCTCTAAGCCCCAGGCGCATGCTAGAGCTTCACGCTCGATCACAGAGTACCTTTCTTCAGTCGGTGTGATCGAGCGTGAGGCAAATGCCACCGTTACTTCATTACCTGCTTCAGTGATTTGGTTGAGGACAGCTCCTAGACCTCTACCACTAGCATCAGTGGTGACCACGCTGTGAAGGGAAGGATTAAATCCTTGAAGAGGTGGAGCATTGCAAATATAATTCCATTCAATCCCTCCTCACAAATGGTGTTCCATACAAATGTGTTTTTTAGTTTCACAAATTCTCTCAAAGCGAAAGTTGTGGAGGAAAAGTTTTGGACAAATTTGGCATAAAGTTCAGAGAGTCCTAAGAAGGCTCTTACTTCCTCCTTGTTTTTAGGAGAGGGGGCTTCTCTAATGGCAGAGAGTAGTTCTTTTTTTGGTTTTATGCCACTCCCATTAATCTCGTGCCCTCGGTATGTGACCTCGCTAGTGGCACATTTGCATTTTCGGACATCAGCGGTGAGACCATGATGATCTAGGATAGTTAACACCCTGTTTAATTTGTCATCATGTTCCTTCCTATTGCTGCCCATCACCATAATGTCGTCCTGAAAAATGAGGAGATCTTTTTCATTCCTAAAGAGTGTACGTATCAATCTCTGTAACATGGCCGCAGCCGAGGCCAATCCAAAGGGCACCTTTCTAAATCTAAAACATCCCAATGGCGTAACAAAAGTGGTGAGGCTCCTACTTTTGGGGTGTAAGGCCACTTGGTGGTAGGCTGAACTTAAATCAATTGTGGAAAACCACTTAGCTCCATTGGTGTAGGACAGCATCGCACTGATTTTTGGCAAAGGAAATTGGTTGATAAGAATGTTTTTACTTAGATCCTGTAGATCCACACATAAGCGAAGCTTACCATTGGACTTCTTTGCGACGACCAAGGGCGAAACCCATTTGGCCGACTCCACTGGTTCAATGATACCAGACTCCTGCAGCCTAATGAGTTCAATATCTAGTTCGCCACTGATGGAGAAAGGAATGTTTCTAGATTTATGTATACAAGGGATGGCATTTTCTTTGAGTTTAATCTCGTGGACGAACCCTTTAAGTTTTCCAATGTCCTCAGAGTGTTCATGAGGATACCTTTTGACAATCATGTTCTTGTAATCCTCTTCTGTTTGCAGTGTGAGCACGGGATCATGGCTGTTTGGGTCCAGAATTATCCCCAAATTCCCTTGATCGATCCATCCTAAAACAGAAGGACCGACCACAGAGACGTACAGCTTTCCCGGTACTTGTCATGTTTTTAATTGGAATTGCAATTCCCTGAACCCAAGCATTTCAGTGAGTTCCCCAGTGAATGTTTTCGGAGATATGTCAGGGTTGAGCAAATGGTTACCAATAACGGGAACACATTTTTCTAACCTCACATTCTTATTTACAATTGTATAAGGAGATCCAGAATCTGCCACAATGGAGATCTCCACACCTCCGATATTTAAATGGCACATGGGTTTCTTGCCTTTGCCCAACACATTATCCTCAACTTGTAACACAAATAAATTAATGTCATCATCAGATGAATATGCTAGTTCTTCTTCCTCGGGTACAACAAGTTTTACATTTCTACCATCCCTTGGTTTTCTCTGACACATTGCAAGAAAATGACCAACAATCCCACACCTAGAACATTTCTGCTTTAGTGCAGGACACATTTTATCATTTGCCAAGTGGTATCTGCTGCCGCATCTAAAGCACTGTCTATCATCAGACAATTTTGCTTTAGTGTTAGTGTCTTTCCCCTGTATGGGGTTAGAACGCTGTTAATTATGTGAATTTTTCGAACTTGAGACTTTGGCTATGGTAGATTTGTCCTCAGTAATTGCCTTTTCTTCCGTCAAAACTGCCTTTGCGCATCTGCCTGTTATCTCTGTGCATTTGACAATTTCAATGACTTCCTCAAGTGGCAATTCCCCCTTAGCCCACGGTTTCTCCAGGATGTTCTTACTGGCCGCTCGCATGACAATTTGGTCACGAATAAATTTGTCGTGCAAAGCACCAAACCGGCAAGTAAGAGCTAAATTCTTTAAAGCAGCTACAAAGTCTTCCACTGATTCTTCAGGACTCTGTTTATGTTGACAAAACTTGTATCCGTTTACAGAAATGGAAATAGTGGGTTTGAAGTACAGAGACAAATCTTCCAGTGCAATCATGTATACATCCCCCTCCCTAGGCTTTTTGTTGATGCGATTATATATTTTCATCGCTTTTGCGCCTAAACAGTGGAGAAGGATTTTTTTCTTCCTCTTAAGAGTAAATTCCTCTTCATCCTCGAATGCTGAGATATTTGAGATATAGTTTTCAAAATATTCTCGCCATTCTTCCCATTTAAGAGAGTCATCCCCTCTTGATGGAATAAACGGCTGTGGTGGAGAAAGGTTCCATATGTTACCTGACGCCATAATGAGGAGGAAAGAAGAGAAAAAAAAATGGTGGTAGAATTACAAGAGGAAGATCTCACATTAAAATTTTGCAACCCCAAAAAATGTTGTGCGTATCACCAGTACGGAGGACGCACGTAGAAGATAGTTGTGATGCGTAGGAAGTAACAATATAGCACTGCCAGTTGAAGAACAGAGGTGTGCGTTTCACCGAAGCAGGGAACGCACGTTGGTAAAAACACTTGTAAAATGATTAATTTAGGTGTGCGTGTCACCATTAAGAATAACGCACGTGGAAGGTGTATAGTAGTGCAGGTAGTACAATGCCTCAATTACAGCAGAAAAGTAAAGGTGTGCGTATCACCGATGCAGGGAATGCACGTTGACACAACGGGTAAAAATTCGCAAAGTAATTCTGTGCCTTTTCGACGCTCCCGCCATCTCTGGTCTTATGGGTGACCACTCAACCAACCACCCCTGCTAACCAGTGCAACTAGAAACGTGGTTTCACTGCATCTAACTGGGAAATGTTGGAGCAAGTGGAGGAACGCGCAGGCGCCCTCCCCAGGGAGCCAGGAAGTGCTTAACATCCGCCCGCACGCGCTTCAACATTTCTGAAATAAAGAGTTGTGGGGTGTAGGAGTGGCGGAAGTGAGGGGCGACAGGCTTGAAGGCTTTGAGGTAACGTGTGGGCTCCTTTACTCCACAGAAGTTCTAAACGGAAAAACATAGTGTTAGACACGTCAAGGTTTTTGTCAATAGGTGTGGTTGACTTCTTGCAGCCGTGTGTTTGTTGTCGTCTAGATTGCATTCGTTGATTTAAAGAGTTTTGCATCCCCAAATCTTTTCCGAATTAAAAAGTGACGGTGGAAACATGCGAAACCACCCCGTGCAAAATGGTGTCAGATGGCGTAACTGTCTTTACTGATTGAGCTGTTAGACCATTTAACGTTTGTTGTCTAAATACTGGCACTGATTAACATTGCTTTTGAGAATTTCTGATAAGAATATGATAACTTGCATTAAAGCGCCAAACATATAGGCATGGCTTTATCAGATGGTTATTATAAAGTCCCACTACCATTAAAGGCAGAAGGATAGCTTGTGTGTCTAACAGATCAAATTCTACCAAGAAGTGGAAAGGGTTCAGATTTAAAGTCCATTAAGGGCATGGGCATAGGAACTGTGGGGGACGCGGGGGACATGTCCCCCAGATTTTGGATTGGGGGGACACAGGGGACAAGGGTGGTGGGGACGAGGGGACAAAATAATTTCCCCTCTCCCTTCTCAGATTGGCAGGCCATTAGCGCGCGAAACAACCAGGACCTAATGGCCCTACACTTGACCTGACTGAGACTTGCCTCTCCATTTACCTGTCCAATCCAATAGTCACAGCATAAAGGTGATGTCACAGAGGCCACCCGCCCCCTGCCCTTTTGAACTGATGTGTTGCACCCCTGAGGCTCCGGGAATTCTTTCTCACCTCAGCTGCCTGCAGTGCATGGATTGATTAGCTGACTGACCTCGACCTTGCCCCGTGTCTGCTGCCGACTTGAAGACAAAAGGGTAGCAGCAGCACGTCCCCACGATGTGTGAGGTTCCTCATGCGTGCCCAATGCCCATCCATTGAAGTGAGGTGAGGTCCGGTTAACTTGTAAAGGGGTGATGACGGGGAGTGAGTGTGGCTTATTTAAAGTGCTTAGGAGAAGTGAAAGGAGAAGGAGTGATGATGAGTGAACGAGGAATGAATGTAATTTAAAAGCTAAGTATAGCAAACATGTTAAGGACTTCCTGAGCTGCAAAGAACAGTTAACTATGTGTGACGAGGACACACAGACATCCTCTTCGTGTTACTACTAAGGCTGCACTAAATGGGCCTCCGTAGCTTGTCTGACCCTGTGACTGTCCTTTTAAGACTGGGAGTGGGAATCCTTGTAAAATAGGCGCGGGGGTTCCTCGACACAGTGCAGACCTGGGTTGATGTTCACACCAAAGTGTCTCTGTATCCTCAGCTGTGGACAGCAATAGATACCCCTTTGTGTGGTTGTGTGAAGGGGTGCACGTTCCTCTTGTGCTAACCTGTCCCCGACACCTGTCCCACATGCATGTGGAGCAGGCCGCTCACTGGCACATGCACGCACACAGACACAAACAAAGGCTCAAGCAGATGCACACATACAAGCACACAGGACTCATCACTAGAAGCACTTGAGATAAAACCGGTTTAAAAGAAACTGGAACCTGGAAACGCAATACTTTTGAATTATCTTTAAGAGGTTACCTCTATGTGAGTAATCTCATGCCAACAGATACTTGTCCTGCAAGTTAACAATTACGCCGCATTCTTTCTGAGCCTGGAACTACAATGAAGAAGTCTTTCAAATTCCCTTGAGGTCTCTTCTCATGTGGCAAGGTTGTATAAGCTGACAGGAGTGTAAACCCCTTAGAGTCAGGATGTAATTTTTATGAGGCAAGTCGTTCTCCCATAGGACAGCGTGGTTCCCAGACTTTGGTTACGGTCATGCGCCTAACTCGTAGGCTGAAAAAATAGCGCCATTGTCCTCCCCTCAGCAGGAAATGGAAGGGTGAACAACCAGACAACCAGACACAAACAAACACAAAGGCTCAAGCAGATGCGCACTTACACGCACACAGGACAGATACACGCACACACGGAATGCAGCAGTCACAGGCGGTGGTGGTCAGGCGGTATGGGCAGGCCAGGCATGGAGCTTGCTGAAAATCAAATTACAACGAAAAGCTACAGCGCCACCCTCACCTGAAACATATTTGGCGGTGTTTGTAAAACAACATATTTACATAGTGATGACTCCTACTTTTCGTTTTCGCTAAGCCATACCATTCACCCCTCTAATGTGAAGTGAAGCTACTTCTCCAACCAGCACCAACGGGGTGACTGTGCAAAACAGCTTCTCTGTCAGCTACTGGGACAGCTCAGGGAGAGGTGCGCAAAGAAGACCCTGTGGAAACACAACACTGCATTAATCTGTCAATCTGTTGTCCTCGTTTCTCACCCTCCCTCCTTCTCTCTTTCTTGTTGCGCCTCTCCCTCTCTTTTGTGACTCCACTTTTCGATTTTACATGACATTGTTAGCAGGTGTGTTAGTCGACTTAAAATGAACAAAGACTAAGACTCCCAGAATGCACTGATTTCTAATATCAAAGTCCAGGATCGTGAACGTGGTGTTCAGGGCGCCATCTGGTCTCCACAGATCAAGGTTCAGTTTAGGAAAGACTTATTTAGACTTATTTAGATAACCTACCATTTTAGCAGAGAGAGCGAGTCGCCTAATCCCAAACGCTACCAATTTACCCAATCACAAATCTCTACTAATTTTATGCAGACATGCACATCATGTTTAGGGCAACGGAGCCTTCCTCATTCACTGGTAAAAAAAAAAAAAACCTAGCAATGCTGATTAAGCAATAATAATAGTATTGATGCACACTTCTATACAACTCGATCTGGTAACAGGCTGATATAAGTTCGCGTTCTAGAGTACCTCACTGTCTCCGGTGTGAATGCGTGATGTTTTTGTTTGCTGCTGGTATTTTTTTATTGTTTTATTTGTGACAAAGCATTAGCTCCTCGCACCTGCCATCGCAGTAGGTGTTCTCATCTTAACCAGTTAACCAGAAGGGGCCTCCATTGAAAGGTGCGGGCCACTAGCGAGGTATTGTCAGGTCGTTAAGGTCTGAACAGAGCAATCAAAGGTAGATGGTGGAGGGGCGGTGTGCATATGATTAGAAGCTCACAGTAACCCCCACCCGCTCCTGAGCCATCTTCAGAGCTAATGCAAGCGCAGCCAGGGCATTAACAGGCACTCCTAGGGGGTGACAGTGTGTGCGCTGCAGCAAATGGTGTTTCTACCTGCAAACAGCCGGGGAGGGGGAGGATGGGGGTGAGGTTACGGCCGGATCGAACCCCCGGAGAAGAGGCCTAATTGAAATGACACGCATGCTTCCCCCACCTATGAAAAATATTACAAATAACTAAATAAGCGCCACTTTCCAAAGTTTACCATGGAAGCGCTACTCTCTTTTTATCTTCTTTCTTTGCACAACATTGTTTTCCCAGGGTGGGGAAGTGCACCATTCTTGGTGGGACTGCAATACCTGGTTGATGAGTGGAGTTGAAAACGTATGATGTGATCCCTTTAAGCTGGTTTTCCTCATTTTAGTTTATAAAATTTGTACTGCAGCTCTGTGTTCAGAAATGTGGTCTTTTTAAACCAAACTGCTTAGGTTTTGTAAGGATGTAGGAGAGTAGGATCTGCACTTATGTTGCCCCCACTTTTTTTCTGATGTTTACACTGGTTTCTGGCTATAGTCCGGCTGGATCCCTGCTAATCAGGGCCCTGTCTCTCTGTTCTCTATAAACAACTTGAAGTGCATATTAGATGCACTAGTGATTGGATACTGTGGTACCTTATGAGCCCCTAGTATATGGTACCTTAGGTACCAAGGGCATAGGTACTTCACAGGCCTACCAGGGGCTGAAGCATGTACTATGCCACCCCTGGGAAGCAGACTAAATCTGACACCACAGGCCTGCTACTACAGCCTGGGTGAGGTAGTGTTAGCACTCCTCACTGGAGGTATAGGTTCCCTATATCTCACCTTACACACACATATAAACTTATCAGTCACCCCTAAGGCAGGCCCTAACAATCCTGAGGGCAGGGTGCTAGGTTTCCATTTGAGGGGGTGCCTCTGCCTGAGCAGGGCCCCTCTGCAGCTCTCAGAGTCTATTCTCTGTAGCTGATCGTAGATGCGGTTAAACCATATACTCTTAAGTGCATTATAACCTAGCAGTAAATGTTAACTTTGGGATGGCTGCATCAAAACATCTCGTGTTTGGTGTCAAACGCTTTGGAATCATACCCCCACACCAGTAACTGGTGTGGGAGTATGATCCCACCCTTCTAGAGGGATAGACATGTACCCACTGTGGAAACACGGTAGAATCCTGAATAGCCCTGGCATCACAAAATGGATGCCACTAGCACAGACACTGGGCTGCCCTCCTGCTGCTGACCGAAACTCGCAGTGGAGGAGGCCCAACAATAGGCATCATGTCACAGGGAGGTGTAACCACCTTCCAGACATGATTTAGTGTATTGGGGCTGGGTGGGTGCACTCCTAGAGTGCTTTGAAGTCCTGCACTGGGGGAGCAGTAGGTAATGTGCATATGCCAGCTCAAACCAGTTCAAGGGCTACCAGCCCCTGCTCTGGCGCGAAACTGGACAAAGGGAAGTGGGTGTAGCCCCCCACTCCCTAGACCCTCCCATAGGAGTGGTCATAGAGCTAGTCCCTCCCTTCCTTGTAGTGTAAGTTAGGGAACCTTTGCCATTGCAAACTAGATACCCCTGGACGACGCTCTGAAGAAGAATCCTGGACCTTCAACGTTCCACTACCTCTGGAAAACTGAAGAATCTCCCTTGGAGTCAAGGAGTGACACCCCTGCTTGGCAGGCACCAAAACTTTGCATCAACGGTCGCAAACTTTTCCGCTCCCGCCGGAGTCCGAAGTCCCTGCAGCCCCGGAAGGGGATTTCCTGACTTTTCTACGGCCATCGTGAGTCCCCAGTGAAGCTGAGGCAAGTGGACCCCACGAGTGACGAGGAACAGCAATACCCGGGTACCGTGCACTATTGTCAAGTGCAACCCCTTCAGGACATTCTACAAACTTGTGCTTTGGACCACGTCTGGTCCAAGCCTCCAGCAGGATTTCCTCTGAAGATCAGAGGCCTACCTTGTCCTGAGTGACCGTGGGTTCCTGTTGAGTGAATCCTCACGAGGCATCTTCGCAATCCCTTGCCGGTTGGCTAGTGGGTCTCCAGAAGACTTTTCTACAGAACCAAAGTGCTCCCTTGGTTGCTCCAGGCCTGCCCTGACTTATCCTTGCTGGGTGAGTCCCTCAGACCTTGCTGGTTTGCACCGCTGACTTTCTTCACTTTCCACAAGACTTGCTGTTGCCAAGGCTTGTTTGCTCCAATCTGGTTGCCGACACCTCAGTAAGCTGCAGACTTTGTGGGACACGCCGAATCCAGCTCCTGGTTGTCGTCGATGCCTCCTGGACCTCGTGGCTGAAGAGTCAAGACACCCGTGATCACCTGAAATCACCCGACTACTGTGGGCATCCATCTTCCTGGCCCCGGGTCACTGGCAAGTGTCCTTGAACACTGTCTCCTCTGCTTTCAGGTCTTCTTTCTTCCAAATCCAGCCTTGGATTCCACCGGACACTTGTCCTGTCTTCACAAGCAGCAAGTCTTCTTTGGCTCCCATTGAAAACGACGCCGCAACCTGACACCAAAAGACACCTATGCACCCGGCTTCCCTGGGTGAGGTAACTCCAGCACCACGGTGCTCCTGTGGCTTGCTTGTAGACTCTCCCGAAGTACCCTAAAACTTTAAAATTCCAACCGCGACTTGCTCCATTGAAGTCTATTGGGATCCGCGGCTGTGTTCTCACACTGCATGCGTCTCCCGTGGGTCCTTTACTTACCTGCCTTGGGTGTAATTTGTTGTGAAACGTTGATTTGTGCATATGTCCTTGACATCTAATCTCATAAAGAGATTAGTAGAGTGTGTTAGAAATAAATACATATATATTTTATATCTATACCTGTGTGGTGTCCTTTCATTTAGTGATTCAAGAGATTATAAGGTAAAGCAAGCTGCTTTACATTCCTCTAAAGACTTAGCCTGAAGGCTGCTCTCCACAGCTACCACTAGGATAGCTTTCTTTAAAAGGTTGTCTTAAACCTATCTACCATAAGAGTCGAATTGTACTGGTGCAAGATGGCCACTTTAACTAATGACCAGCATATACCAGGCCAACTTCTCACATTGGTGGGCAGCGTGTGGGATTACAGCTTGCAATTGTTTTACCCGAAAATCTCTATTTGAATTAATAACTGAAAACCACTAAAGGAACTGATACTTTAATAGAAGAGAGACCTCCTCTGAAAGAATGTACAAACTGCTGCAGTATGAGGAAGCAAGAGTTGCCCTCAAGGCCAAGCAGTTGGCATTAGACAGAGAAGCCTTTGAGCCCCAGAGAGCTTCTAGAAAAGAGGGGTTAGAACCCCCTGGTGGCAGCAACAGTGTCCCTAGGGTCAGAGAATACATTCCAGACCATAGGAACCTGTCCAAGGTTGTTCCTCCCTACCAGAGTGGGGATGATATCCACAAGTGGATAACTGCCATGGAGAGGGCCTGTAGAGTACAACAGGTTCCCCAGAAACAGTGGGCAGCAATCTTGTGGCTCTCCTTTTCAGATAAAGGCAGAGACAAGCTCCTCACTGTTAGAGAAGAGGATGCTGATGATTATGAAGTCCTGAAGAGTGCATTAATAGATGGGTTTGGCTTAACCACTGAACAGTACAGGTTGAAGTTCAGAGACACCCAGAAAGCACAGACTCAGGACTGGACTGACTTTGTAGATTGTGCAACCAAGGCTCTGGAGGGTTGGCTGGTTGGTAGTAGAGTTACTGATTTTAAGGGATTGTATAATCTTATGATGAGAGAAAAGATCCTTAATAATTGCCAAAACCAGGTGTTGCATCAGTACCTGGTGGACTTTGATCTGACCTCCCCCCAAGAATTGGGAAAGAAGGCAGACAAATTGGTCAGAACCAGGGTGAGGCAGAAAACCCAGAACCAAGGGGGTGACACTAAGAAGCAGGATCCTAAAGGCTCTGAGAAAGGTGGGGATACGTCAAAAGACCAGAAGTCTTCACAAGGGCCCCAAAAATCTGCATCTGGTGGGGATTCACAGTCTAACAAAGGGAAAGGCCAAAAGAAGCCCTGGTGCAAATTCTGTAAACAGAAAGGGCACTGGACTTCTGACTGTAACAAGTCCAAAGACCAAACCACCACCACTCCTGCCCCTAAGGCAACTGTTCCCCCTAGTACAGCTACTGGTGGAGGTGGTAATCAGAATAAGGGTGTGGTAGGGTTGACCCTGGGTTCTGAAGTGGACTCTGGCCTAATCAGAGTACCCACTCAGGCATTGCTGATTTGTGATGGAGACATTGATATGTCCTTCCTAGTGAACCCGAGTAATCTGGGCAAATACAAACAGCAGCCTGTAATAAATGGCAAAAAGGCTTTGGCATTCAGGGACACAGGTGCTAGTGTCACCATGGTGGCAGAGGATCTTGTGGACCCTAGGCAGATCATCCTGGGTGAAATGTACCAGGTTACCAATGCAAGCAATGTCAGGACCAACCATAGTCTGGCAGTTGTGAATTTCTCCTGGGGAGGGGTAACTGGCCTCAAGAAGGTAGTAGTCAGTGCAGACCTCCCTGTTGAATGTCTATTGGGCAATGATCTAGAGACTTCAGCCTGGTCTGAAGTAGAGTTATGGACTCATGCTGAGATGTTGGGCATACCTGCAGAGGTATTTGCTGTGACCAGGTCACAGGCCAAAATGCATAAAGCTGAACCAGCTCTGGATCCTGAAACTATGGACCAGATGCTACCCAAGAGGAGGAGCAGTAGGGTTAAGGCAGTGCCTTCCCCTCTGTCACAAATCACAGATTCCCCTCCTGAGGGAGGAGAAGCAGATCCTGAAGAAGGAACTGCCCCAGAGGGACTTGAGCCTGATCAGGTTGAGTTATTGGGGGCAGGGGGGCCTTCTAGGGAAGATCTGAGCACGGAGCAACAGTGCTACCCCTCTCTTGAACCCCTCAGACAGCAGGCTGCTGCTGAGGCTGCTGGGAGGGCTAGTGGGTCCCATAAAGTTTATTGGGACGAGGGACTCCTATATTCAGAGGCTAGAGATCCAACCCCTGGAGCCACCAGGAGGTTGGTAATACCTCAGAAGTTTAGGGGGTTCCTCTTGACCCTAGCACATGATATCCCTTTAGCAGGACACTTGGGCCAAAACAAGACCTGGGACAGGCTTGTTCCACATTTACATTGACCACATATGTCAGAGGACACCAAGGAGTTTTGTCGCTCCTGTGTCACTTGCCAAGCCAGTGGCAAGTCAGGTGGCACAACAAAGGCCCCCCTGATACCACTACTAGTGGTGGGGGTACCCTTTGAAAGGGTAGGGATTGACATTGTTGGTCCCCTTGACCCTCCAACAGCATCTGGGCACAGTTTTATCCTGGTGGTAGTGGATCATGCCACCAGGTACCCAGAAGCAATTCCCCCGAGGATCACCACAGCCCCTGTGGTGGCAAGAGCCCTCATTGGAGTTTTCTACAGAGTGGGTTTCCCAAAGGAGGTTATATCTGACAGCAGAACCAACTACATGTCAGGATATCTAAAAGCAATGTGGAAGGAGTGTGGTGTAAATTATAAATTCACTACTCCCTATCACCCACAATGCGATGGGTTACTTGAACGTTTCAACAAAACCCTAAAGGGAATGATTAAAGGCCTCCCAGAAAAGCTTAGGCGAAAATGGGACCTTTTACATCCCTGCCTTCTGTTTGCATACAGAGAGGTAGCACAGAAGGGGGTTGGTTACAACCCATTTGAACTTCTGTTTGGGCATCCTGTAAGAGGTCCATTATGTTTGGTGAAGGAGGGCTGGGAGTTTAGAAGGAACGGAGCTAGCGGTAACCCTCTGGGACAGCACCGGATTATCAGTTACCCTTTGTGTTAATAGGTGATAAGTTCAAATTCACCCTATGTGTGCGCTCTCGACTAGTACCCGCTAACACAATACCTCCCCAACCACTGGGGCAAGATAGGAACATAAACAGCAAAAGGCGCACCACAATCTCAAATTAAGTCAAAATCAGTCCATATAAATCCAATTTTTCTTTTCCAAAATGATCTTCTTTATTTTTCATATGTTAAAATGACATTTAAGAACAGCCAGAGCAGCCGACGCGTTTCGTCCACTTGGGACTTCTTCAGGGCTGCAAAGTGTACATATAAAACAATGTATGAATACAATGAATACCCACATACAATATATACAAAACAAACAACATTATTGTAAATCTTAGACAAATACACATAAAATACTAATGAGACGGAAGACAGAGGACAATAATAAACTAAACATATCAGGACATAAACAATTAAAAACAAGGTTATAAGTCAGTTAATTCTTGCTATTGATTTGTATTCAATAGTTTTCGGTATCAGTAAGTGATCAACCCTATGGCATGTTTCCGAGTGAGTAGGAATTTTAAAACTGCACAATTGTGTGATGCGACTGGTTTTTAGAAAATTGCATAAGCCATCGTTAGTTGGGTCAGAAGGGATAAGAGTAGCTATCAACAGGCTCAGAGTGGTGTCACCGGAAGTGACACGAGAAAAAGAAGAAGGCGGTTCAAAGATATACCCACCGTAAGAGATAATACATCTGTTTATGTGATTCTTGCTTGAGAATTTAGGAATATCACTCAGAGTCACTAGAAAAGGTCAAAAAATGGAGGAGCATTACTCAGCGTAGTGTTCTAATATTTGCAGAGTGTCAAAGGTACATTTTATGTAATGATAGCCTAAAGATTTAGGCAAAAAGTGGAGTACAAAATCTATCAAAGGGTTCATTCAAAGTCACTGAACAGGAAATGGAGTATGACCCCTTGCTAAGCTGTATACTCCATTTCCTGTTTAAATCCTCAGGTTATCATTAAAATAAGATGTATCTCTGTCACTCTGGTTTCTGCGAATATTAAAACATTTCGTTGAGGTTTGACCCTCTATATATATTTTTTGACCTTTCTCAGTGACTTTGAATGAACCCTTTGATAGATTTTGTACTCCACTTTTTGCCTAAATCTTTAGGCTATCATTACATAAAATGTACCTTTGACACTCTGCAAATATTAGAACACTACGCTGAGTAATGCTCCTCCATTTTTTGACCTTTTCTAGTGACTCTGAGTGATATTCCTAAATTCTCAAGCAAGAATCACATAAACAGATGTATTATCTCTTACGGTGGGTATATCTTTGAACCGCCTTCTTCTTTTTCTCGTGTCACTTCCGGTGACACCACTCTGAGCCTGTTGATAGCTACTCTTATCCCTTCTGACCCAACTAACGATGGCTTATGCAATTTTCTAAAAACCAGTCGCATCACACAATTGTGCAGTTTTAAAATTCCTACTCACTCGGAAACATGCCATAGGGTTGATCACTTACTGATACCGAAAACTATTGAATACAAATCAATAGCAAGAATTAACTGACTTATAACCTTGTTTTTAATTGTTTATGTCCTGATATGTTTAGTTTATTATTGTCCTCTGTCTTCCGTCTCATTAGTATTTTATGTGTATTTGTCTAAGATTTACAATAATGTTGTTTGTTTTGTATATATTGTATGTGGGTATTCATTGTATTCATACATTGTTTTATATGTACACTTTGCAGCCCTGAAGAAGTCCCAAGTGGACGAAACGCGTCGGCTGCGAGGGCTGGGAGTTACCTCTCAAACCTCCCAAACAGGATATGATGGACTATGTACTTGGTCTCCGCTCCAGGATGGCCGAATGCATGAAGAAGGCAACAAAAAACCTGGAGGCCAGCCAAGAACTACAAAATACTTTGCATGACCAAAAGGCTGTGCTGACTGTGTACCAGCCAGGACAGAAAATGTGGGTGTTGGAGCCTGTGGCCCCAGCAGCTCTTCAAGACAAGTGGAGTGGCCCCCATACAATTGTAGAGCAAAAGGGAGAAGTCACCTACCTGGTGAATCTTGGAACTCCCAGGAGCCCCCTTAGGGTGCTCCATGTCAACAGATTGAAACCATATGTTGACAGGGCTGACATGGGCTTGCTCATGGCAACTGATGAGGAACAGGAGGAGGAGAGTGACCCTCTCCCTGACCTGCTCTCACAGAACCCTGACGATGGGTCAGTAGATGGTGTTGCTTTGGCAAGCAGCCTCACTGATCATCAGCAAACTGAGTGCAGACAAGTTTTGCAACAGTTTAGACATATATTTAGCCTGACCCCTAGTCAGACTTCCTGGTGCACCCATGAGGTAGACACTGGAGACAGTCTGCCTGTCAAGAGTAAAATCTACAGGCAACCTGACCATGTCAGGGACTGTATCAGGACTGAAGTCCAGAAAATGTTGGAGCTAGGTGTGATTGAGCCTTCAGATAGCCCTTGGGCTAGTCCAGTAGTCCTAGTACCCAAACCTCATACCCAGGGTGGTAAGAAAGAAATGAGGTTTTGTGTAGACTACAGAGGCCTCAATGCAGTCACCAGGACTGATGCCTATCCAATTCCCAGGGCAGATGAACTGATTGATACTTTGGCCTCAGCCAAGTATCTGCGTACATTTGACCTAACAGCTGGCTACTGGCAAATCAAGTTAGCTGATGATGCCAAGGCCAAATCAGCATTTTCAACCCCTGGTGGGCACTACCACTTTGTGGTGATGCCGTTTGGTTTGAACAATGCACCTGCCACTTTTCAGAGGTTGGTGAACAAAGTTCTGACAGGGATGGAAACTTATTGCTCAGCTTATCTTGATGATATTGCTGTCTTTAGTTCCTCCTTGCAGAATCACCTGGTCCACCTCAGAAATGTTTTGGAGGCCCTGCAAAAAGCAGGCCTCACTATCAAGGCCACTAAGTGCCAGATAGGGCAGAGTCAGGTTGTGTACCTGGGCCACCTTGTAGGGGGAGGCCAGATTCAGCCTTTACAGAGCAAAATCCAAACTATCATGGAATGGGTTGCTCCAACCACCCAGACACAGGTGAGAGCCTTTTTAGGCCTGACTGGGTACTATAGGAGGTTTGTTAAGGGATATGGATCTATAGTGACCCCCCTTAAATGATCTTACCTCAAAGAAAATACCAAAAAAGGTTCAGTGGACAGCAAGCTGTCAGAAGGCATTTGAAGACCTAAAGCAGGCCATGTGCACTGCCCCAATCTTACAGAGTCCAGACTACACCAAAAAGTTCATTGTCCAAACAGATGCCTCTGAGCTGGGTGTGGTTGCTGTACTGTCTCAACTGAATGATGAAGATCAAGACCAGCCAGTAGCTTTTATAAGCAGAAGGCTGACCCCTAGAGAGAAACGTTGGTCAGCTATAGAGAGGGAGGCCTTTGCTGTGGTGTGGGCCCTCAAGAAGCTGAGGCCATACTTGTTTGGCACTCACTTCATAGTTCAGACTGACCACAAGCCCCTCCTATGGCTTAAACAGATGAAAGGTGAAAACCCAAAACCTTTAAGGTGGTCCATTTCCCTACAGGGGATGGACTATACAGTGGAACATAGGTCTGGGACCCAACATGCCAATGCAGATGGACTCTCAAGGTATTTCCACTTAGAACACGAAGACTCAACTGGTCAAGGTTAGTTTAGAGTCCCTGCGTTTGGGGGGGAGGTTGTGTAGGAGAGTAGGATCTGCACTTGTGTTGCCCCCACTTTTTTCTGATGTTTACACTGGTTTCTGGCTATAGTCTTGCGGGGGCCCTGCTAATCAGGGCCCCAGCCTCTCTGTTCTCTCTAAACAACTTGAAGTGCATATTAGATGCACTAGTGATTGGATACTGTGGTACCTTATGAGCCCCTAGTATATGGTACCTTAGATACTAAGGGCATAGGTATTTCACAGGCCTACCAGGGGCTGAAGCATGTACTATGCCACCCCTGGGAAGCAGACTAAATCTGACACCACAGGCCTGCTACTTCAGCCCGGGTGAGGTAGTGTTAGCACTCCTCACTGAGGTATAGGTTCCCTATATCTCACCTTACACACACATATAAACCAATCAGTCACCCCTAAGGCAGGCCATAACAATCCTGAGGGCAGGGTGCTTAGTTTCCATGTGACGGGGTGCCTCTGCCTGAGCAGGGCCCCTCTGCAGCTCTCAGAGTCTATTCTCTGTAGCTGTTTGTGGATGTGGTTAAACCATATACTCTTAAGTGCATTATAACCTAGCGGTAAATGCTAACTTTGGGATGGCTGCATCAAAACATGTTGTGTTTGGTGTCAAACGCTTTGGAATCCTACCCCCACACCAGTAACTGGTGTGGGAGTTTGATCCCACCCTTCTAGAGGGATAGATATGTACCCACTGTGGAAACACGGTAGAATCCTGAAGAGCCCTGGCATCACAAAATGGATGCCACCAGCACAGACACTGGGCTGCCCTCCTGCTGCTGACCGAAACTCGCAGTGGAGGAGGCCCAACAATAGGCATCCTGTTACAGGGAGGTGTAACCACCTTCCAGACAGGATTTAGTGTATTGGGGCTGGGTGGGTACACTCCTAGAGTGCTTTGAAGTCCTGCACTGGGGGAGCAGTAGGCTCCTCTGTGCATATGCCAGCTCAAACCGGTTCAGGGGCTATCAGCCCCTGCTCTGGCGTGAAACTGGACAAAGGGAAGTGGGTGTAGCCACCCACTCCCCTGACCCTCCCATAGGAGTGGCCATAGAACTAGTCCCTCCCTTCCTTGTAGTATAAGTTAGGGAACTCTTGCCATTGCAAACTAGATACCCCTGGACGACGCTCTGAAGAAGAATCCTGGACCTTCGACGTTCCACTACCTCTGGAAGACTGAAGAATCTCCCTTGGAGTCAAGGAGTGACTCCCCTGCATGGCAGGCACCAAAACTTTGCATCAACGGTCGCAAACTTTCCCGCTCCCGCCAGAGTCCGAAGTCCCTGCAGCCCCGGAAGTGGATTTCCTAACTTCTCTATGGCCATCGTGAGTCCTCAGCAAAGCTGAGGCAAGTGGACCCCACGAATGACGAGGAACAGCAATACCCGGGTACCGTGTACTATTGTCGAGTGCAACCCCTTCACGACGTTCTACGAACTTGGGCTATGGACCACGTGTGGTCCAAGCCTCCCGCGGGATTTCCTTCGAAGATCAGAAGCCGACCTTGTCCCGAGTGACCGTGGACTCCTGTTGAGTGAATCCTCACGAGGCGTCTTTGCGATCCCTTGCCGGTTGGCTTGTGGGTCCCCAGAAGACTTTTCTACAGAACCAAAGGGCTCCCCTGGTTGCTCAAGGCCTTCCCTGACTTACCTTTGCTGGGTGAGTCCCTCAGACCTTGCTGGTCTGCACCGCTGACTTTCTTCACTTTCCACGAGATTTGCTGTTGCCAAGGCTTGTTGGCTCCACTCCGGTTGCCGACACCTCAGTAAGCTGCAAACTTTGTGCGACACACGGAATCCAGCTCCTGGTCATCGTCGTCGCCTCCTGGACCTCGTGACTGAAGAGTCAAGACACCCGTGATCACCTGAAATCACCCGACTACTGTGGGCATCCATCTTCCTGGCCCCAGGTCACTGGCAAGTGACTTTGAACACTGTCTCCTCTGCTTTCAGGTCTTCTTTCTTCTGAATCCAGCCTTGGATTCCACTGGACACTTCTCCTGTCTTCACAAGCAGCAAGTCTTCTTTGGCTCCCATTGAAAACGACACCGCGACCCAACACCAAAAAACACCTATGCACCCGGCTTCCCTGGGTGAGGTAACTCCAGCACTACAGTGTTCCTGTGGGTGTTGGCTCTAGAACTACTTACCCTGTAAGTGACTTGCTTGTAGACCCTCACGAAGTACCCTAAAACTTTAAAATTCCAACTGCTCCATTGAAGTCTATTGGGATCCGCGGCTGTGTTCTCACACTGCATGCGTCTCCCGTGGGTCCTTTACTTACCTGCCTTGGGTGGATTAGTGAGGCCCCAGCGCTTCTGCAGGCCCTAGGCCTTGTCTCTTATCAAGTCGATATTCTTATACCTCTTTTTTAGTATATGGTCTGGTACGCCCCTAGGGCCTCAGCCATATAAGTGCTTCATTTATTGTGAAACATTGATTTGTGCATATGTCCTTGACTTCTAATCTCATAAAGAGATTAGTAGAGTGTGTTAGAAATAAATACATATATATTTTATATATATACCTGTGCGGTGTCCTTTCATTTAGTGATTCAAGAGATTATAAGGTAAAACAAGCTGCTTTACATTCCTCTAAAGACTTAACCTGAAGGCTGCTCTCCACAGCTACCACTAGGATAGCTTTCTTTAAAAGGTTGTCTTAAACCTATTTACCATAAGAGTCGAATTGTACTGGTGCAAGGTGGCCACTTTAACTAGTGACCAGAATATACCAGGCCAACTTCTCACAAAGGATATAAGCACTGACATTGAAACAGATCCCTTCTGGGCCCTGTACCTAATTTTTCAGGAAAAAATCACTCCCTGATTTCTGAATAATGAGTGTAAAAACGTTACGATTACCATGTTCCTGCTAACATTCACATGCTTTACTTAAACTTGCATTCATTATGAGAGTTTGCTTTTTCCAGGATGTTGTTACTTTGGTTTTTTCAGGCAGCATATTACTCTTGTCTAGTGAATAATTTAAATTGAGTCACATCCAGGTGTTTATAGTGGGGCACAATTGGGTTGTAGCTGAAGGCAGTGCGAGTTTCTCTTAATGGGGTAGTATGGTGGTCAGTGGAGAGAGGATGTGGCACTCTGGCTAGGGCTGTCGAATTTGGAACTGGGGAACCAGGCTCAGCCTTTATGACCAGTCCACTCTACTGAGGGAGCACATTCCCATGCTACACCTTAGAAGGCCCCAATAGACCTTAGAAGCCCAATGGCCGTATTACAGAAAGTGCCCTGGGGAAACGGGCATTTGCGCCCGCTTTGCGTGCCCACGGGGCACTTTGGTGTTACAGAAGGGGCCGCAGACACTTGTGCGGTTCTTTCTGTAATACCAATAGCGCTGGAGCAGTTAAAGCTCCAGCTCTACCTCAAGAGAGCGTTCCCTCATTTGCATGGGGGCGCTGTCCCAGGTGGGTGCACATCACAGGTTATCCCTTACATGAGGGTGGTTTTGATCTTGGTGGGTGGTTTTCCACTCCTTTGTGTTGTGTGTGTAAGTTGTTTTACATTGCACGTTGGTCTGATGTGTTGGTAAATCACCTTGCGCTGCACGTCTTGTCTGTGTGTATGTGTGTAAGTCGCAAGTATCAAATAACAAGTGTGCACTACCTGTCAATTTCAAAAGAACGCAATTAAGTCGTCAAGTATAATTTTCCCGCTATACCATGTGCTCAAGCCAAGCGAAAAAGGATAATTGTTTAATCAAAACATTTTATTTTGGTTTTGTTATTTTCATCGTAAAATATACACAACAAAATTGCAAATGAAAAATGCAAATTCCCATGGACCACCTTACATACCATTCATTCATGCATACAAACACTCACATAACCCATTCTAACTGTAAAAATGCATAAACATTAATCAAACATAATGTCCAAAATTTATATCACTTCCCTATACAAAAACAATATAGCAAAAGCTTTAAAGTATATCAATATATGTCCTTTTGTGAATCACATAGATTTCAGGTTCAGGATCCACCATTGGTGTATGTTAACATCAAAGGTGACAAAAGGGCTAGAATCAATGGATAAATAAAGGAATGATCAAGATAATATGGACGTATGATACTTGATTTAAACAATGAGATGCATAGGGACCAAGGGCTGATTATTTCCCAGAGATACGCCAACGCGCGTTTCGGTGTTACCACCCCCAAAATCGGGGTGTCACCTTCTTCAGGGCGTAACTGTGGAATCAGAGCAGAAGTCCATGGGGGTCTATAAAGTAGTGAAAAGATATGAATTAAAAGGATTTAATGTTTTTCAAATGATTAATTTTTTTTTAACAATAGTCTCTCATATAAGTTATAAATTAATGTATATTGACATAGCACATGCTCTAGCTTGTGAGGGAGAAAAGATATCGAAACAATGATGTCAATACAAATGACTGAGCACACAAATTAATAAAGAAAATGCAAAACGATTATAAGATAAAGTGAAATGGAGAATGAGATCCACCACCAGAACGTGAAAATAGTGGAAATATGAAAGTTGAATAAAATTAACAAAGACAATCTAGATAGGAGAAATGGCTGCAAGTCAAATATCATAAGAGTCAGTATCTCTTCATATGAAGATCTAATGAAACAATGACTGTAATGGTTACTTGCCTGGCAAACTATAGAAAATCGACCAAGGTAAATGAATCTGCTGGGAGAGTGGAAGCTGTATAGGAGGTTCAATAAAGGGATCTATAAAAGGATGGAAGGAGGATAATCCATATGTCAGCCTAAACATAAATGCTGTCTAATGATATATAGACTTAGGGCAGTGACTAGCCTTGTAGTTACTTACCTGTATAATGATGATAATATTCGGAATATTAGGAGACAACAGTATTCAGAAAAACAATAATAAATTTATCCACCAGATGGCGGCGTAAACCTAAGAAAGAAAATGAATACATAGATCGAACTCGAGTGTATTAAAAACCTAGACAAGTGAGGTTTAATACATGTTTAGTTGAAGGAATAGACAAAGACAATAGCGCTGGAGCAGTTAAAGCTCCAGTGCTACCTCAAGAGAGCGTTCCCTCATTTGCATGGGGGCGCTGTCCCATGTGGGTGAACATCACAGGTTATCCCTTACATGAGGGTGGTTTTGATCTTGGTGGGTGGTTTCCCACTCCTTTGTGTTGTGTGTGTAAGTTGTTTTACATTGCACGTTGGTCTGATGTGTTGGTAAGTCACCTTGCGCTGCACGTCTTGTCTGTGTGTATGTGTGTAAGTCACCCTGCGCCTCACGTGTTGTCCTGTGTAAGTCGCCCTGCGCTTCAGATGTTGTGTGTAAGTCGCCCTGCGCGTCACATATTGTCCTGCGTAAGTCGCCCTGCGCTTCAGATGTTGTTGTGTGTAAGTTGCCCTGCGCATCAGGGGTTGTCCTGTGTAGGTCGCCCCGCGCTTCAGATATGGTCGTGTGTAAGTCGCCCTTTGCCTCACTGTGTGTACCCTCTATGTGGTCCATATTGTGGTACACGTGTATCTGTAGTGTTGGTTCAGCCTTGTTGTTTGTTTCTGGCCTCGGTTGTTTATCGTGGGGTGTGTGTACCCTTCACTACTTTATTTTCGAATGTTCATGGGGAAGGATGGGGTTATTGCTAGTTTGTAATTTAAATTGCTTGACAATTTTTATTCCTTCCCAAAAGTACGCAGTGTTAGTCTGCTTCTCTGCGTTTTAACATCGTTTGTGATTTGATCATTTATTTCACGCTTTGATATGACTTAATCTTCATGAGGGAGGATGGGGGATTTTTATGCATGTTTCTATATGTTGTATTTTGTCCATCTTTTCTTTATTTGCATTGTTCTCCCTTTTGTGATGTTTTACTTTTAGTTGCATCCCTGAGTTACGAACATTATTGCTTTTCTTGTGTATAGTTTTCTTCTTTTATTTGTAATTTCAGTTTCCATTTTTAAAGGAAAGGGATAATGTTATATCCTGAGTATTACATTTAATTGTAATCAGCCTAGGTCTTCCTAGCTGCTCAGCCAGAGTGAGAGATGGTAATGGAATGTTGGTGTGACTGTGATGAATGGAATGCCTGGGTGCCTGTGTGGATGAGTGGTGACAGTTGGAGATGGGCTGTGCAGCTAGGCAGGCTGCTCCTGGTGGGGCTGGTGTAAGAGATGTAGGAGCTGGTACCACACTAGGCTGGCTGGAGTCAAGACTGATATAACTTGGACTGCAACTAAATAAAAAAGACTTAAATATACATCCTGGCTCCTGGTGTCTACCTTCATAGGACACAACATAATTTTGATGACGAGCGGACCTGGACCCAAGCGTACTTAAGGACAGTACAGAAACCAAGAGACTACTATGGGATTCAAGTAACCAGCACAAATAAAAGAAATTAAAGCAAGTACATGAAGCTGTATGGAGTTTCAGGCAAGCTAGCTCACCAGTGTCCATGTCATCGGACGGCCCCAACCATTGAGTGTGTCCTGCCTGATCTTACTCCAAGGACTTGACCACAGGTATGGTCTGTATGTTAGGGTATGCCTGATTTAAGATTCACCCTACCACTTCCTTTTGAATCTGCCGTATGGATGTATCTACTGCCTAAAGGAACTGTGGCTTGTCAAGATGTGAGTTATGGTCTAACTCAGTGAAACTTATTCAAAGGTACCACACAGGAGCGGTGTAGTTCTGCAAAGATTGGCATTTTGTTGGCACATAGAAAGTACAAGTATGTACATTAAATGATGTAGTAGTAATGTGCCTGGGTATCCATTCACTTCTATGAAATACACAGACTCTGTTCAATTCCACATCCATATGGATATACACGTCTTGTGTTTCTGGAGCTTTGCCATTTCTACGTCTTTGTGCTTGGAGTGTGAGGAATTGTGTCCTTTCATGGTGAAGTATAAAGGATGCATTGGCAAGCTGTGGCAGTTGTCATCTACAGTGCCCCTGCTGTGCACACGCTTGAAGTGCGCAAGAGTCTACTTAATTCCATGGTGAGACATGGCACAAGGAGTGGCGCTAACTGTGCTTTATTTTCACGATGCCAGTGGGAGTACAGAAACAGGTGTTGCGATATTACATGGCTTTTAGCTACATGTTGTGCTGCTGGACGCGGAGGCAAGTGCCCAAATTCTGATTTTGAAGTCTTAGGAGGTGAGCCAATTTCATGTTTTCACAGTTTTTCACTTCTACGAACTTTCAATCACTTTTACATGTGTTAAGCTAATTTGGCAGCTCAACCGCTGCGCATTAGTTCAAAACTGTGGCACAAGCCATCTTCTGCACGCGCTCTTTTACCTTCCTAGAAGTACGCGCATTAGTCTCCATGGCACCGTGGTTTGCGTCCTGTTCCCTGAGGCACTGTCAGCTGCTGATGGACGATCTGCAACATAGCGTGCCGTGAACCACCCGGCTCAACTGCAAAAACGTGCCGCCATCTTGGGGTTGGCACGCGCCATCTTGTTATTGCATTTTCTCCCTGGCTGCCAATCACAGTATTGTGCTAGTTTTCAAAGTTTCCACATGACGACATGCAGTCTGGGGACAATGCGACTTATACGTTATGGATGCATCGATTTTTGAAGGAGGACTGACAGACTCACGTCGACTTTTGAAGGAGGTCTGACAGTCTCACGGAACTTTTTCTTTGCCGTTAAGCTTCCAAAGCAGAAGAGACATTTCAATGGCATATATCTTTGACGGAGTGAAAACGTGATTTCATTTAGTTTAAAGATGCGCATCGTAAGGGGGACCAGCAACTATTGTATTACACTGGCCGGATTGACATTGGATTCATGATGTTTTGTACATCTTTATTATTAGTGGGGTCAGTCTAAATATCTATGAGAGTCAAAATAGCAACGTTACTTTCTCTATTTGTCAGCAGCATATTTTTGCCTCATTTGGATCTTGAATATGTTATTTTAAAACTTCAAGTTGCAGCTGTTTTACATATGTGAAGATCTCCTAGCTGTGGAATAAAAACATTATTAGTGTGTGTCTAGATTAGTACTCGGGTGAGAGGTCGCTCACCGGCGTAGGGCACAGTTTTCTGGTGTTCTACAGTGTTTTATTTTCTTGTATTGTTGTAATGTTCTACGACAGACCTATTTACACTGTATCAGCAATGTAGGTTGCATTCTTTAAAGTTTATGTTAGAAATGTAACATTTACAGCAATTGTATGTCGTGATGCCATAGTTTAAACGCCGTTTCTTGATAATATGCCCCCAAGTCTTTAAACAAACCTGGGACATAAATGCTTCTGCAGCACATAACCTACTAATGGGAGGAAGAATGTTTCACAGTTGTCGATGGGGCCTTGCTACAATTGTAAGTTACTTATTAAGTGCAAAGGAGGTAGTGGATATCTCCCAGGTTGGTCCAGCTAGCTAATAAAAATTGACATGCATTGGTATTAGGGCTCTCTGGTCGACACCGTGTTTCTATCATACCTCCCCTTGCCATGTACTTACGTGAAGAGAGTGCAGTGGTGGCTGGCATTTAACGGCGGTGGGGAGGTTGTCACTGGAGGGGGGAGGGTGCAGGGAATAAAAAAGAAATTAAACACTTACCTGTGTGCCGCCGCCTCTAAGTCCTCTTTGCTCGCTTCCAGGACTCCAGGGCAAGAAGCACCCAGCTCCCAGGCTCCCCATAGTTAATCACAACACTGCAATGCAGCGTTGTGAGTGGCCTTAGTGCCATAGTTCGGCGCTCAGACAGGGAATGGGAGCCTGGGCATGTTCTCCACCCAGGCTGCAATGCAGCCTGGGTGACCTGTTCTGGCGCAGCATTTTATGGTGCGAAGTGGAGGGCGGCACTTCAATGTACCAACAACCTTCTTTACTGACTCCCCACATTGTGCCGCCCAGTCCCATACCACTTCTGGGTCAGTGAACAAATACATACATTGGTTGGTCATGATCTTTAGTTTGGCAGGAAACAAGAGACCGTATCTTAGACCATTGTGTGCAGTTTATGTTAGAATTGCATTAGGTTTGCTAGCCCTATGAGCTAGTACCACAAGGGCATAGTCTGGGAAGATCATGATTTTTCCTGTGCTGATTGCAAAATGTCTCTCTTGTCTAGTGCTTTTGAATATTACATCACAGTCCCGGAACTTGGGTATCTTGGCCACTAAGGATTTGGGAGGGCCACCTGAGGGGGAGGTTTTGTTGGGACACCCGAAGCGCTTTCAACTGTGAACCAAGCCAATAGCCCCGGGGGGGCTACCTTTTCAGACAACCTGGGCTTGACGTAATGTGTGGAGTTATCACATTCTGTCCCTTCTGGCATTCCAATAATGCACAAATTACTCCTCCTTGGGCCTGCCCTTTATGTCCTCAGCCCTTATATCAAGCATACATTTTCTGTAAGCTCTTGCATCTGTGTCTGTAGATCCAATATCTGGAGTTGGAGTTTCTGAAGTGTCGAATCTGTATGGATAACCCTGTCTGAAAGATTGCATTGGTCACTTAGAAGACCAAGATTAATGGCTGCCACTTTGACTTTTCCTTTTAAAGGCGGTCAGGTTTCAATAATGGCCTCCTAAATTTTGTCCAGCTTTGTCAAGGTTGACTCTGTCAGGTCTGGTGATCCAGAGGAGCAGTGCCCATTTGCGGGCATAATGATTTCTTTAGGGTCAGAAGCTGCAGCCCTAGCAGCTATCACAGGTTTTACAGGTGTTCTGAACCTGCACAACGTTATGCACTAGCTCACTTCATTCAGTGCATACCATTTGATTAATTACAAATGTCTCTTAGAATTGAAATGCACTGGGGGCACCAGCAGCTAGAAATGTCACAGGAGCACCAGTGATCCTGGAGAGAATATTTTCACTAGCTGCGCTTTGGGGGAGAAAGATCGGAGTGAACCAGTTGAAGGAATACTGTAACCAGCTTGCTTCAATTTCCTGGAACGCCACTGCATTGAACTGTGGGTCCTGTGGCGTCAAATGGGGCTCAGTCTACTGGCGATTAGTGAGCCTACGGTGTTCAAGGAGCTCTATAATTAATGTTTCTCCACTTTGTGGGATGTGTAAGGAGGTTGTGAGTCGCTAATCTCCTCTGGCGTCTATCGAGTAGTGTTCAGATTAACTCTCCGAGGGTTCTTTGGGTCCAGTGGTCACCATCTATAGTATGCAATGTACCATCTAAGTGGCACTTGTGGCCGACTCTCACAGTGTCTATGTCAATAGGGCCACTTTCCACAATTGTTGAACATCCGGGTAAAGGGGGGGTGGCAGAATTGAGGGAATTAGCCTCTGGAACCTGATGGCACCTATGCAAGGCAACATTGAAGATGAGGTTGGTATTATGAGTGAAGGTGAACGCCCATTGGATCGAGGGGAACGCCCATTGGATCAATACGCCTTACCATTATTGAGATAGGCGCAGGGCTTCTAAATCTTGTTTCTGGGTTTAGTTTGCACTGTGACAAGACACAGCATAAAAATAAACTTTTTGAGAAGATTCTTTCCATTGGCACAAAAAGAATAAAGTCTCAAAAGTGTTGAAATTCAAGCTTCCTCAACAAACAGCGATTCTACCATTCATGATACATTCCTCAATACAGATAAAACAAACACATCAAAGGGCACTATAAAGAACCCTGGGCGGTACAAAAGGACTGGAGCCACTATTACTGAACCATACATCTTTAAATGGACTGTCCATCAGACCACAGGGAGCCACATTAACTCTGATCTGCTTTCTGGCAGAGGCTTAGGGCCTGATTTAGATCGTGGTGGGACTACCGGTCGTCCCGCGGAAGTCCTAAGTGCTCCGATGAGCTGACGGCTGTCCACCCACCATATTTAGATGTTGCAGCAATAGACAGGTTCCTTCTGCCACAGTGATCTTCTCAGCTGGCTAACAGTACTGATGGAGCAAGGTTTCGCATAAAAGGAAACTTGCTCGTATGCAATCCTCTCGAGTAACCTGTAATACTATAGTCAATTTGTCCGTGACTACTAACAATGCACCACATTCAACATTATTGTATCTAGGGGACGCTTTTCTATGTGCCATACTAATGAATAACCCGAGTGTTCTGAAATGGCTGCTAAAATGCTGGAATTCTTCTGCGCATGTGTCTACTACATCTACATAGAAGGACGTTTTCTGTCGCTTGGGGGGAAACCTTTGCAGCTGCGCAGTAGCTTCTAAAATGGCCACTATAAAGTAACGCACTAACGCACATGCTGAGCTGACACTAACCCATGCAAGCTCTACTAAGCTATTAATGCAAAAGATTTATTGAGTAAATGGGGTTAGAGTAGAAGTAAGTGGTATACAGTGAATTCATTTAAGTTGTATTCTAACGTGTTCTTCTTTGACTTTATTAATAGTTCCCATTTGGGCCTTGGAGGGTGACCGCGTCTCTGTTTCCATGTGACTTCTACACATGTGCAAAACATCTGCTTGCTCTGAACAAGTGAACTAAGTTGACTGGCTGCCAAACTCAAGCCCAGTAAGGACATGGGGACCCAACTTTGACCCTACAAGAGGAAGGAGAAGAAACATTGTAAACTAGACTTACCGATCCACATACGAAATATCTGTGGGAATAAAGCTTGTGGGTATTAAAAATAAGGGGCGGGGAGTTAGACAATAGACTAAAGAAAAATATTGCACTGGGTATGGTGTGATGTCCTCACCCCACTGCTTGGCCCAATCAAATTGCGGGTGAACATGGAATTGAAACATTTGGGGGTGGATCATACATTTGAATGTGGTATAACAGAGGTAAGTTATAGATAGTTAGACACACTTGATTCTGAGATGCTGAAACTATGCTGAGATGCTGCCTGATTTTGCTGCAATCTGACTGAAGAATCCAACACTAGGGAAAATTTGCGGAACAACCGAGGAGGCACATCTAGGAAGGGGTCCGGACGAGCCCGAGCCGGAGAGAGTAGCACCAGAGAGGGGTGTAACGCTGGCGTTACACTAGAAGAGGTCAACTTTCCCTGTCCCGAACCTGTCCTGAATCCTTGACTCTTTGATGTCTGGGTCCTCACACCATTCTAGGTAAATATATCTGTAGGGTAAATGCTCCGTACTTGCTCTCTGTCCTTTCTCTCCTCAGGTGCTGTCATTGCAAGAATTTATTAATGCAAACTGATTATAAGCTAACTGTACTATTTTCCTGATGGCTATTTCTGGTATATTCATGTGTATTTTGATTTGACTCACAGAATTATTAATTCAGATAAACATTTAAAACTCCCTCTGAGTCTGTGGTTCTTTAAAATAAAGTTAATGTATTATTGACTTTTCTCCCTATTCTAATCTATTACTAGATCTTCTCAAACGTTCATTTACTCAGGAGACAGGAATGGTAAGAATACTGGTGTAAAGGTTTCCTAGGGTAAAATGAAATTGATGACCAGTCGATATATGCCAGCTCATTGTGTGTATGAATGTATATGGGCCCAAATGAGTGTTGTGTGTATAAATGTGTAGAGCTGGTAAACTCTGCTGCATCAGTTTTGCTTGGTAGCAGAGGCATGGTTAGTATAGTTAGTTAGGCGAGGAGTGTATTTGAAATTTGAATTATTGATTTATGTTTTAACCAAAACCCGTTATGTATTGTTTTACGTTGTCTGGAAATTCCCGGAAATATTTAATAGTGGGTGGCGAATGGAAGCCACACTGCAGTGAGGTTATTGGTCTGGATCGAGAAAGTGCTGAAAGTTACGCAGGACTGGAATAACTAAGTTAGGGAAATTTTCTTGCATATTAGTGAGAATAATTGATAGCGAGGAGTTCGCTGGTGAAATTTTGGTATTATTTCACCTAGAAAGGGTAATACTGAAGGAGTAGCAGGTTCTCTGATGCTTGTGTGAAGAGTAAGCGGAAGGGTTTTACTCGCAGTGAAAGAAATCTTACTATTAGTTGAATTAGTGGGTCAGACACAATAGCGAATGTATATACGTTGTTAATTAATGAAACTGTGAAAGTTTTGTGAAAAATAAGTTGTTGCATTACCTTGTGAAGGAGGGGTCAGTTGCGGGTGCTGCACTGACGTCACTGAGAGCCGCGCTGGGATTGGTTGAAACAGCGGGCGTGTAGGGGATGCAAAAATTGTAAAGGAAACTTGCTCGTATGCAATCCTCTCGAATAACTCGAGTAAGGAGTAAGATTGACGTCACAGAAAAGCCGCGCAAGCATTGGCTGAGCGAGCGAGCAGAGTAAAAGTTGATTGGTCCACAGACTAGAAAACGCGCTGGTATTGGAGAATTTTTAGATTTAAAGCAAGTGTTTGATTGGTCATCAAAATAGAGATCCCGATAATAATAATAGATAGTGGAGTTTGCATGTACGATCCAACCTTAACAGGGACTCGACCAGATAGAAGATTGTAGGGTTTGCTTACAAGCAGTACCTTAACCAGCACAAGCACGCAATGTACGGAGAAAAGAGAAAAATGACATTCATGCAAAAAGTTAAGAATTATTTCAAAAAGGACAAATCCATTAAGAGTAGAGAGGGGATTCTCATTCCTCCTCCAAATACGCCTGCATCATACATGATGGTGGAGAGAGGCTATCATACTTGTGTAAGGTTAGAAAATTGGGTAGAATACACCAAAGATGATGGGATATTAGCATTACCTGAGTACGGAAGCTTTAATGGAAGAATATTGTACAATTTAAGAACACGAATGAATGAATTAGAACCCAGACCTAGATTGACTCAATATGAGGCTTTAGAAAAATAGGAAATGGAAGCCTTTGAACGTGACAGACCCCGAAGCAACAGGACCTTAAGCAAATATTACCCAAAATTTTCCCGGGAGACTAGAGATAGTCAAATGAAACAATGGAGACAGGCCATGGTGGAAGAAGGGTTATATCCTGTGTTTACTTCAGAAGAGCAGATAGGAGGTAAATGTACAGAGAAAACCAAGCACTTAACCATGATAGATAGTGGAGAAACAGAAGAAGGGTATTTAGAGAACGTATTGATGAAAAGTCCTCCACCTTACAATGAAGAATTTATTAGAATGGCCCCTAGTGCCCCAATGATAGGAACACCTTTGGTTCCACGGATAGTACATGACACCGCAGACAGGGTGCTTCAAGAAAAGGAAAGGAAGCAATAAATAAGAATAAAGATGAACTGATACAGAAAATAACTCAGATGAATATACATCCTGATGCCTTGACCATACCAGTGACCATAGATCTGGTAGTTCCATTATATGGAGAAAAATCAAATTGTCCTAAAGTTCCTGTAATGCCTACTCCAAGCATAGAACCTAGAAAACAAAAGGTAATAATAGATGATCAAGCCAGTGAATGTCAATCAGTAATAACATTGATGGAGTTGCCTATAAGAGAGCCAATAATGAAAACCCTTAAAAGAAATATGCCCAGTTGTTTAAAGGAAGTTAGACTAGAGACATCATCAGGAACTAGGAGAGCCACAATAGCAACTCCAGAAGATATAGAGAGATGGTCTCAAGAAATAGAGAAGCCAAAATCACAGCCTAAAATATTAGACATTTTTAAGTTGAGAGTAGAATTGGAAGAAATGGTTGCTGGAAATGTGTGTCTGGACAGGCTAAACACATACAGTAAAGAAGAATTTCTGTTTATCTGTAGAAGTATTAAACGAAACACCAAGGTATTCCATGAAAAGCTGACTAATTTGGCATCGGAAATGGGAATTGACATAGGAAAATCAAAGGTGTTGCAGAAACCATAGAGAGCAGAATTCTCTGATAAGGATTTGGAAAACATGAATGTGTCTGGAAGAAAGCTGCAGATCAGAGAGTTGTTATTTCTGTTACAAAAATAGGGAGATCTTGAAAGATGGAGAGTTAGATGGGCAAAGAAAAAGGAAGAAGCACAGGTAAATCGAACAACATCTGAATATGTCATGAGAGAAACACAAAAGGTTGTGAGGTTGTATCTGATGAGAGAAGTACCTGGAGGGGGGTACGTACATGTGCTGTGGACTAGACCGGATAGTTTGTCTTTTACAAATGATTTCCCAAAATTGAGAGAAAAACCAGTAGAGTGGTACAGACAAGTTAAGAGGTTTGTGAAAGTTTCAAAGGTTTTATTGAAGGATCTGGATGGCCTGTTTGACATAGTAGTACCTGCAGATTTGTGGACAGAATGTAAGATTACTTTGGATTGGCCTAGTGAGAAATATCCAAGAGACTCAAAAACAGGAGCCCCGTCAGAGGATGTACTGAAAAAGTATCATCAGGTAATCACCTTTCTGAAGAGTAAAATTCCCCCGAAAGAAACTGATTGGGTAAAGAAGGACAGAACAACTCAAGAAAAGGATGAGTCTGTACATGCCTACTACGAACGTCTTTTACAGGTGTTCAAACAGTATAGTGGGTTTGAAAGTTTAGAAAATAAAGACATGACTCATTTTGTGTACCGATTTGTGTCTGGGCTGAGATTGGATATATCTCAAATGATTAAGCAGCACATGCTGTGCTGGCAGTCAAAGCCCATTGATGAGATTTTAAAATATGCAAAATATTGTGGGGACGAAATTGATAGCAAACGAAAAGCTTTAGAAGAAAAAGTAATGTGGGCTCAAGTAAAATTAGCCGAACAGCAAGAATTCCAATTAAATAAACAATCAGAAAATCAGGGAAGAGCACAAGGTCAGAGTGACAATAATGGGGGAAAGCCACGGGGAAGATTAAATCGGGAAGAGGCAAAGAAAATATTCCCTTGTCACGGGTGTGGGAAGTTGGGACATTGGTAGAACGAGTGTAAAGCCATACAAGTTGATAACGCCCGAATCAAAATTTGAATCCACAGACGCAGAATGAGGTGTTAATGAGTCATCAGCAACAGGGTATAAATCTTCAGAGTCAATTGCCACCTGCCCCTAAATCAAATTTTGTGAGTCAAGCCAAGTACAGTGTGGATGCCGGATTTACAGAAGAAAGTGGTAAGAAATTTTTTGTAACATCTCAGTTTCTTTTGCAGGACCCACTGACTGATTATGACCAGGAATGACGGTGCCCGAGGGGGGAGGAAGGGGATTGCGTACTTGGCACATCCCTACCAGTAGATCAGTCAGGGCCTTACATAGAGGGTAAAGTAAAGGGAAATTATATTACCCTCTTGTTAGATATTGGCGCTACCAGGTCT
Source organism: Triturus cristatus (assembly GCF_964204655.1). Classification (NCBI taxonomy): domain Eukaryota; kingdom Metazoa; phylum Chordata; class Amphibia; order Caudata; family Salamandridae; genus Triturus; species Triturus cristatus. The sequence goes on from NC_140579.1 coordinate 751,770,760, forward strand.
ACTGTGAGAACAGAAGACATTCCTAACCTGCCCCTCTCGGGAGAGAACATACAAGTTGTAGGGGTTTCAAACAAACAGATTAGCACTCCAATCACAGAACCCATGGAGTTGCGAATTGGTAATTTTAAAGAAATGCATAAGTTCGTGGTTTGCGACTCAAGCCCTGTGAACTTGCTTGGAAGAGACCTGTTGTGCAAAATGAATTGCACTATATTTTGCACACCGGATGGTGTTGCAATACAAACCCCAGATGAAGATGGAGTTTACAAGTTCATGTTAGCTAAACAGGGAACAGAAGTAAATGAATTATATTCGATGATGACACAAAATGAATTACCTGCAGAAGTCAAACTGACTGTAAATGCAGAAATATGGGATTTTACTGGAAAAGAAATAGGATTAATGGCAAATGTAGATCCCGTAAAAGTGACTGTGAAAGAAGGTGCTGTTTACCCAAACACCCGACAATATAAAATTAGTCCAGAAGTAAAGGCAGGTGTCGCAGCAGAAATAGAGCAATTGGTCGAACAAGGTATCTTGGAAGAAATAATGAGTAGCCCTTGTAACTCACCCATAATTGGCATTAAGAAACGTAATGGGAAATATAGGGTGGTTCAAGACCTCATGAAAATTAACAAGATTGTTGTACCATGCTGCCCAGTAGTGCCTAATCCAGCTGTGATTCTTTATCAGATACCATGGAAAGCAGGATGGTTCACAGTGATCGATTTGTGTCATGCATTCTTTTCCATTCCACTGCATCCAGATAGCAAGTTCTTATTTTCGTTCAAATTTGAAGAGCATGTTTATGTTTGGAATCGTGTGCCTCAAGGGAACACTGAAAGCCCTTCAACCTTTAATCAGATTCTCAAAAGAAGCCTTGAATCTCTTGTATTGCCCAGAGAGTCAGTCCTGGTGCAGTATAATGACGACCTATTGGTGGCGTCAAATACACGAGAGGACTGTGCTACTGATTCAATTGCATTGTTAAATCATTCGGCAAAGGGTGGACATAAAGTGTCCCCTGAGAAACTTCAGTTTTGTAAAAATTCTGTTAAATACCTGGGACATCAAATAGAAAGAGGAGTTAGAAGGGTGACCTCTGAAATGATTATGATAATAAGACAAATGCAGTTGCCACAAACCCAAAAAGAAATAAGAATGTTCCTTGGAGTTGTAGGGTATTGTAGACAGTGGATTGTAGGGTTTGCTTTACTAGCTAAACCCCTGATACAAATGACCAGAAAGAGAGCGAAAGATCCTATAGAATGGGATGAGGAAAGTGTAGGATCTTTCAGAAAATTGCATGAATGTTTGTGTGAAGCACCTGCTTTGGGCATGCCCGACTATTCAAAAGAATTTGCATTATTCTGCTATGAGCGGGGTAATTGTGCGCTTTCAGTTCTGACACAGAGACACAGATTAATGAGAAGGCCAGTGGCCTATTTTTCTGCTACCTTGGATCCTGTGGCCTGTGCATTACCAGGTTGCCTGAAAGCTGTGGCTGCAACTTGCATAAGCATAGAACAGAGTGAGTCAATTGTGATGGGACACCCTGTCAAGGTGTATGTTCCTCATGCAGTGGTGATATTACTGACCAGGACCCGAACACAGTACTTAACTCCCAGTAGGCTGACAAAATATGAAAGAATAATACTGGGGGCTGAAAATGTGACTATAGTGAGGTGTACTGTTCTTAAACCAGCTACCTTACTACCTGATCCTTATGAAGAAGAAGTGAGAGATGAGGTTGAGCATGAATGTCTTGACATGACTGAACTTAGCATCCAACCACGTCCTGACATACAAGAGGAACCTTTGAAAAACGCAGAACATGAGCTGTTTGTAGACAGCTCATGCATGAGACATGAGGAGGGAGGATTAAGTGGTGCTTACGCTGTATGTACATTATCTAGAATAGTCAAAGCATCCTATTTACCAGAGGTCAGATCTGCAAAAGTCGCTGAATTGATAGCTCTAATTAAAGCATGCAAAATTGGTAAAAATTGGAGAGTAACCATATTTACTGACAGTCAATATGGTTATGGGGTTGTGCATGATTTTGGCCAACTGTGGATGCAGAGGGATTTCCTGACTTCTTCAGGGACTACTATTAAAAATTGAAATTTTGTGAAAGAATTACTAGAGGCAATTCAATTACCAAAAGAGGTAGCCGTGGTTAAGTGTGCAGCTCACCAATCAGGAAATGACTATGTGACAGCAGGTAACCGATATGCTGACCAGGTTGCCCAACATTGTGCAAGGCATAAGATTGCCTTAAACAAGAAAATAGAAACTTGTGGAATCAGCTGCCAACTTATGCTACTTGTAGGAGTGGGAACCTGGGAGGAGGTGAAAGGTCTGCAGGATGCAGTAGACATAGGAGAAATGGAAGAGTGGGCGAAAATAGGATGTCAAGGAAGGGCAGAAGATGGTGTGTGGGTTTGTTATGATGGCAGACCATTCATGCCAGACAGCATGCTTGCGTCAATGGCTAGAATGTACCATGGAGACACACATGTGGACAGGGATGCAATGATTCAACTCTTCAGACAAGATTGGTTTAACGCAAGGTTCAGGAATGTAGAAGAGAGCCTTTGCCAGAGATGTTTAATATGTCAACAAATGAACCCCGGCAGGAAAACTGTGGTCTGCATGGGAAAGATTGGAAAGGCAGAGGGACCTTTTGTGAGACTCCAGTTAGATTTCATTCAACTGCCTGCATGTCGAGGGTTGAAATATGTACTTGTCATAGTTTGTTTATTTTCAAAGTGGGTGGAAGCATACCCGACCCAAAGAAATGACAGCTTGACAGTGGCCAAACCTTTTGTAAGAACTCATTCCTAGATTTGGTTTTCCAGTAACGATTGAATCAGATAGAGGGTCACATTTTAATAATGAAATAATTTGACTAATCTGTGAAGCGTTCAATGTTGAACAAAAATTGCACTGCGCTTACCATCCAGAGGTTTCTGGAGTGGTAGAACAATTGAATGGCACAATCAAGTCAAGACTCGGAAAGGTGTGTGCATCCACCCCACTGGAAAGGCCTGATGCTTTGCCTCTTGTTCTGATGGGACTCAGAAGTATTCCAGACAGAAATACTGGATTGAGTCCCCATGAAATACTCATGGGAAGGGCAATGAGACAAGCATGTGTACCAGGACACAAGCTGTTGAATATAACTGATGACTTGGTCTTGGAGTATTGCAAAGAGTTGGCGGACAGAGTGCGTTCTATCTCTCATCAGGTGGGGGAAGACGCTTTCAACAGACAGCTGAACCACTCATATGATCTGAATCCCGGTGATTGGGTAGTTGTGAAGAATCACACTTGATAATCGTGCCTAGCACCAAGGTGGGATAAACCGCATCAAGTTATTCTGACTACCTCAACAGCTGTAAAATGTGCAGGGTTGCCTAATTGGATTCATGCAAACCATACCAAAAGGGTACCAGCTCCTGAAGAAGAAGAGTTACAATTGAAACCAGAAATCGGTGGTGCTGAAGGTTGTGCAGCTGAAGAACGTCCTATAGAAGATCCTGAAGTAGCTGCCCAAGATCAACCGAGCACTTATCAGGATGACTGGATCCCAGTGGTGGACATACCTGAAGTACTTATAAGAACTAGAAGTCAAACACAGTTAGATAGACAGGAGGAGAACGAGGACCAGACAGGTATAGAAGAAGTCGCTCAGGAAAGTAGGGACACAACTGTTAGGGAGCCTGAGCAGGAACAGATAAGGAGAGAAAAATATACTCAGACAGAAGAAACTCAAAGCACTGTTTCGGAGTCTGAGGAGGGGCAGTGTGGACTTAGAGAATCCGTTCAGGTAGAAGAAGGTAAAAAGGTAAAAAGACCTGAACAGGACCAGATAGGCATAGAAACGCAGGTTCAGGATACAGAAAAAAAAACAGGCATCACTAATCCTGAACAGGGTCAGATTAAGGTAGATGAACCCATCCAGGCAGAACAGGCCAAAAAAATAAGCCCTGGGCAAGGTCAGATAGTGAAGAAATCTGAAGACGAAGTTGATCAAGTTGTGCCAAAGTCTAAAGAAAATAAAAGGAGTCTTGAAGAACCTGGCAGTGCAGTGAAGTTTAAGAAAAGTCAAAAAGGTGATAATTGGCCAAGAATTATCAAAAGACTAAGATATCCATTTAAGACAATCAATGAAGAACCTGATCAAGTAAATGAAGTAACTAGTCAATCTGGACCTTCCAATGTAATACCAAAGAGAAGGAGTCAAAGAGTGAAGATATTGAATAACAAGTTCAAGGGTCTTGAATGGACATATGTTATTCTCGAAGACTTTGAAAACCTCGACTTAAATGAAGAAGGTGATGAAGAACTGAATATTGAGTCAATCAAGGAAGAAGTGATACCGACCTGAAAGAGAAAAGGCACCTAAGGTGTTATCTCATACAAGATTCTGAAGTTAAGAAGATGTAATCTTCTTGCCCAAGATGACTGATAATAATGTTGCTGGAAAACCAAAACAAAGCTGTATAAAGAAGTGTAGCAGGATCTGTATATGTAGTTTAATATTAGTCCTCATAAAATAGGTGATATTAGCAATAGCTATTCCCTATCTGATAATACTGACAAACAAAATAATACTAACACACATACAGAAGTTGCAAACATTAAAGGAGATAGATTAGACTTAGAAACACCAGATGAGCTAGATTTACACCACACTGTAGATAAGAATGAAAAAGATTTAAATGTATTTGCAAATCTCTTAGTACATTATGTAGAGACTATGGAAGTTAGAGATTGTTACGTTTGCATGAAATTGCCAAGCTCAGTAGCTGAAGGCGTAACTTATCATCATTTACCCTTGACATGTGGTATTTCATGTAGTGTATTAGCTAGTTTATTCTATAGAACTGGAAAACTGCAGTATTATTATTCAAATGTAGTTGTAATATTTTCAGACGTTCCCATGCAAAAGAGCATGAACCCTGTCCTTAGTACTAGAGACTCACAATTCATGGGTGAATATTTTCTAACAATGAAGACAATAGATATAGCTGATGCACATAAACGCAACTTAACCTGTAAATTACATGAAAAAGAAAAGACATTTTTGAATTTAGTAGAAAACAGGAGACAGGATTTCCAAAGAAGGGCCTCTGAACCGAAACCTCAGATACCTAAATGGGCTGAAAGGGAAGATCTTTTAGTAACTGGCAAGACTCATGCTGCTATGTCTCTGGACTTTGAAAAGAAAGGGAAAATCTGTCTCCATAAAATTAAAACAGAATATAACAATGTATTTATTGGCTCCAGTGAATGTGAACATAACTTTCTAGTAATTGGAGGTTGTGGACTAAAGGGAGGAACTGATCCAGTATTTCCTGGAATTTATTATATTTGTGAGAACAAAGCTTGTTTTAGGTTACCTGATCACTGGTATGGGAGTTGCTATTTCGGAATAGTATTCCCTAAAGTCTATCATGTTAAAAGAATCACTGGAAGCAATAACGACAGTAGTGGACTAACAAGATATAAAAGAGCTAGGTTTTCTGAAATAGTAGGTGATATATTTGGTGCATTGATACCTTCAGTGGGGGTTCTGCTAAATTCTCAAAAAATGTGTCAATTGTCAACAATAGTTGATCGGTTATCTTTTAACACTGCTGGAGGATTTCTACTGATCAATACAGAATTGGTTGCTGTCAGATCTATGGTTTTGCAAAATCGACTTGCCCTTGATATCTTATTGGCAAAAGAGGGTGGAGTCTGTAAAATGCTGAAAGCGCAACATTGTTGCACGTATATACCTGAAAAAGTGTAGAGATTGGAAGATATATTAAAAATATTACACACTTGGAAGAAGAACTGAAACCACTGGAGGTTGACAGTTTATGGAAGCAAATAACAAATAGTTTTTACACCATAAGTAGTTGGTTTTCTAATATAGGTAAAGGTATCTTAGGTCAAATATTATTGCCAATCATGGGCATAACTTTGTTAGTTCTGATGATAATGTGTTGTCGCAAATGCAGTGGGAAAAGAAAGAAGAACGAAGTGAATGAGAAAGGTAGGAAAAGAAAATTAGAAGAAATACGACTTGAAGAATTGAAGGGAAATATCTACAAAAGAATGAAAGGATCACAATTTAAGAAAGATAAGGGATAGAATAAAAGATTTGAAGACATCAAAATGGTAGAATGCTAAAGTTGGCATCTGGTTTAATAGAATTTAGTGATGGCATAAAATGCCATCAGAGAGGGGATTGATGGAGCAAGGTTTTGCATAAAAGGAAACTTGCTCGTAAGCAATCCTCTCGAATAACCTGTAATACTATAATCAATTTGTCTGTGAGTACTAACAATGCACCACATTAAACATTATTGTATCTAGGGGACGCTTTTCTATGTGCCATACTAATGAATAACCCGAGTGTTCTAAAATGGCCGCTAAAACGCAGGAATTCTTCTGCGCATGCGTCTACTACATCTACGTAGTATGAGGTTTTCTGTCACTTGGGGGGAAAACTTTGCAGCTGCACTGTAGCTTCTAAAATGGCCGCTATAAAGTAACGCAGTAACGCATATGCTGAGCTGAAACGAACCCATGCAAGCTCTACTAAGCTATTAATGCAAAAGATTTATTAAGTAAATGGGGTTAGAGTAGAAGTAAGTGGTATAAAGTGAATTCATTTAAGGTGTATTCTAACGTGTTCTTCTTTGACTTTATTAATAGTTCCCATTTGGGCCTTGGAGGGTGACCGCGTCTCTGTTTCCATGTGACTTCTACACATGCGCCAAACGTCTGCTTGCTCTGAACAAGTGAACTAAATTGACTGGCTGCCAAACTCAAGCCCAGCAAGGACATGGGAACCCAACTTTTGACCCTACAAGAGGAAGGAGAAGAAACATTGTAAATTAGACTTATCGATCCACATACAAAATATCTGTGGGAATAAAGCTTGTGGGTATGAAAATTAAGGGGCGGGGAGTTAGACAATAGACTAAAGAAAAATATTGCACTTGGTATGGTGTGATGTCCTCACCCCACTGCTTGGCCCAATCAAATTGCTAGTGAACATGGAATTGAAACATTTGGGGGTGGATCATACATTTGAATTTGGTATAACAGAGGTAAGTTATAGATAGTTAGACACACTTGATGCTGAGATGCTGATGCTATGCTGAGATGCTGCCCGATTTTGCTGCAATCTGACTGAAGAATCCAACACTAGGGAAAATTCGCGAAACAACCGAGGAGGCACATCTAGGAAGGGGTCCGGACGAGCCCGAGCCAGAGAGAGTAGCACCAGAGAGGGGTGTAACACTGGCGTTACACTAGAAGAGGTCACCTTTCCCTGTCCTGAATCTGTCCTGAATCCTTGACTCTTTGATGTCGGGGTCCTGACACCATTCTAGGTAAATATATCTGTAGGGTAAATGCTCCGTACTTGCTCTCTGTCCTTTCTCTCCTCAGGTGCTGTCATTGCAAGAATTTATTAATGCAAACTGATTATAAGCTAACTGTACTATTTTCCTGATGGAGATTTCTGGTATATTCATGTGTATTTTGATTTGACTCACAAAATTATTAATTCAGATAAACTTTTAAAACTCCCTCTGAGTCTGTGGTTCTTTAAAATAAAGTTAATATATTATTGACTTTCCTCCCTATTCTAATCTACTACTAGAACTTATCGAACGTTCATTTACTCAGGAGACAGGAATGGTAAGAATACTGGTGTAAAGGTTTCCTAGGGTAAAATAAAATTGATGACCAGTGGTTATATGCCAGCTCATTATGTGTATGAATGTATATGGGCCAAAATGAGTGTTGTGTGTATGAATGTGTAGAGCTAGTAAACTCCACTGCATCAGTACTCCATTGCTGTAATGCCGGTGGGGTTGCGCCAAGCCGATTTAGATGTTCCCGTTGTGCTGGTGGTGTCCTAGAGACAGAGTTCTGACGGAATGAGGCCATGGTGGTGTGGAGACAGATAAGTACTACTCATTATCATCTTACTACACCTATTTGTTGTGAATCTGTCAATATGCATATGTAGGTAATGTGTATTGCCCATATTTTTACATATAGCATTGCATACCAACAACATACACACACTATTGAATGTACACCCACCACAAAAGCCTATCTTAGATTTTGGCGACAACGGGGTGGATGAGCACTGTGGTCAAGTAGTAGCAGCACAGGAAGGACCTGGACAATGGTGTTCAAGACGGAATCGGTGGTGGGACCCCAAAAGAAGGTGAGTTTTCACCTCTTTTTCTTCGATTCTGCCATCTAGAGCTTGAAGGTTACCCCGCCACAGTTGCCTCAACAGAAAGGCACATAGTAATGTGGATGGTAGGAATCTTGGCGGGACTCCCTCCACATAATCAATGCTTTATTTGTCTAGGTGGTGTCAGGAAAGATCCTGGTGGAGGGAGTGGTACTGCGATGGTCTTCACTCCAACATCTAAATACAGCGGGTGGACCGCCAAGCGGGAAGAATGCCAAAAAAGCAACAGTGGTACCAGTGATCTAAATCAGGCCCTTAGTGACAATCTGACTACTGATGCCCTTTTCATTTAGATTAGCCACATTTCTGACACTGCATGTTGTATCAGATGCAACATTTATGCGTAGTCCAATTGAAATGTTCGCTATCATGGGAAAAATTGAAAAAATTGCAAATGAAGAATAATTGCAGAGATTCAGCGTCCAGTAATATTAAGAGAGAAAGTGCTGACAGGAAAAGGGTGAAGAAAGAATGAAGTTGAAGTGCTGGAGTGGAGGATTGGGGCAATTGTATTATGAGGAAAGGATAAGGAGAGATTGATGGGTAGCAGTCAAAGTGCTGATGGATAAAAAATGGTTGTGTGCAGTACGTAGTTTGTTAAAATAAATGAAATGCAGGTACCCAAAGTTTTTAGCAGCCCACCACAGCATTGCCAAATGCCTGGGTCGATGAATACCAGGGCTGTCTAGCCTTGACTCCACCTTATGCCCAGCGGCGTTTTCTTCACTTGGACAGGGCAGCGTCGCCCCCCCCCCCCCTGCCCGCTGCGAGCCTCACAGGAAAAATAAAATAGGAATGAAAAGATTTCATTGCCATTTCATTTTTCCGACGTCCTCACTCACCACACTACAGCATTCAGCCTTCCCCGAGCCCAAAGACATGCAGAGTGTGCCCTCTACTACCAATTGGCAGCAGAGGACAGGAGCAGTGGCTGGCTGGATGCTCTAAAGTGTGCATGTCACTTTGGCCGGCTGTCTTGTGCCTGTCAAAGTGACATGCACACTTTGAAACTCTCCACCTAGCTGTCTTAGACAGTTGGGTGGAGAGCAAGCACAGGCCTACACAGACTGAGAGCTGCGCCAGGATTGGTTAAGGCAGTTGGCTGGGCCCATGCTGCAGGAACGAAGATTAAGACCGAAGCGAGGAGTGCAGCCAGGTAAGTGATTTATTTCGATTTTCCTCCTGCCCTCTATTTCCATCCCTCCCGCCCCATAGTCTCTATAGCTGGCAGCCGCCACTGCTCATGCCTCTTTCCTTCACCACCATACACTTCCTGCCTCTTTATCGCATTCTTGTAGCTTCTTTTACATCCCTGCTTTCATCCTTTGTCGCTATTTTCCCATTTTGTTCCTTCTGTCACCCATGTCTGCCTTTATTTCTCTTGCTTGGTGTCAAAGCCTGAAAGTAATATAATGTAATGTGATGTAAGGTGGATTTGTAGAGCGCTGCTTGTAGCCTGTGAGGGTATCCGAACGCGAAACAAAATCCCGTTCTCCAAAAGTGGGTACCGGTGTCCCTACACAGACACCACCAAGACAAATAAAACATTGATTATGTGGAGGGTTATGGCCAGAAGGAGAACAATAGGATTGGACTTGCTAAGAGATATAGATGAAGAAGGAAGGGCTTTATGGGTGTAGCATGAGGGGCAGTGAAGGAAACAGTGAGTTATGTAGGACAAGAGGTTAAAACGGCAGTATGACTGAGAGGTGGGGGAGAGAAAACTGGAGTGATGAAGGGATGCAAGATAAATTATTCTCTCTAAATGAACTAGATGTCCATCTTGCTGCTATGCACAGACCACCAGGGCAAAGAGAGTCCAGGATAGAAGTCCAAAGAGAGAGTGAGAGAAGGAAAGAGAGAGAGCGACAGAAAGAGATGGTAAGACCACGAGTGATAGCAGGTGAGAGAAACTAAGCACTATTTTTTTTTGATAATCAATTTGATTGGTTTTAAAGAGCAAACAAAACATCAGCACAAGACATTTCAGAATGATACAAGTCATTTCCGCAAGAGGCAATTTGGAATACAGGTAGAATACTGGTCAGGCGTGCCACCAAGACAGAAGGGCATTACACATATATATATAGAAGTGCAAGCGTGACACACTTTGTCCAATTGACTCAGCCATTTGCCCCAAATCCTGCTGTATTTATCCAGGCATCCACGGGCCTCAAATAAGGGTTCTTCTTGAGCGGCACACCAATCCACCCCTCGGTGCCATTTGGCTATACTTGGGGGGTTAACCTGTGCCCAGGCCACTGCGCTATCCCGCTTGGCCACAGCAATTGCCATCCCGAGGAATAGTTTGTCCGATCTAGAGCCATCTAGGCCGTCCATCACCCCAAGGACAAGACGTAAGGGCTCGTGGAGAACCTGCCAACCCAGGATCTGCGTGAGTTCGGACTCTACCTCTGACCAGTACAGGGTAAGGTTGGGGCATGTCCATACCATGTGATAGAAATCTGCCGGTGTTTGGCCACAGTGCGTACAATCTGGGGAGGGACGCAAGCCTGCTTTATATAGGCGCACTGGGGTGAGGTTATGTTGTTATGTCACTGAAGTTTATAACGCGCACAGATACTTCTGGGAGTGTCCCGGCGTGAACCTTGAGGTGCAGCTAAAGAATCGCTGATTAAAACAGAAGTGTTTTGAGCTGTTTTTTTAAAAGACTAAGATCGACGAGTAGGGTAGCAAATTCCAGGCAGTGGCCGCCCGAAATGCAAGAGATCTGCCCCCCACTCTTTGATGGCGGACACAAGGTATCTGGGCAAGGAGCTGAGATACAGACCTCCGGTCTCAGGTAGGGGTATAAAACCCAAAGCGCTTCGTTAAGTAAGCTGGCCCTGATCCATACAGAGCACGATGGACAACCACAAGGGCCTTGAACTTAACGCGCTTAATGACCGGCAGCCAGTGCAGAATGCGCACGTGTTGTCTAATGCTGCTTCTGATGGGGATGTTAAACAAGAGCCTGGCTGCTGCATTCTGGACGACCTGCAACTTATTGAGGGAATAGTCCCGTAGGCCAATGTACAAAGCATTGGCGTAGTCAAAGTGGGACAGAGTCAGCGCCCTGGTCACTGTTTCCCTCCCAGCCCTGGGAAGCAGGGGGAGAAATTTCCTGAGGGACTTCAATATCCCGAAACAGCTCCCGGCCAATTTTTTAATATGATACGAGAAAGACAAATTCTCGTCAAACCAAACATCCAGGTTCTTGACGGGTTTACCAGAAGAAGAATGTAGCGGAAAGCCGGCCAGTCAGAGAATATCTCTGAACCATGTGGGAAAGATGCCGTAAAGAAGAATCTCCGACTTTTCTTCATTACATTTGTGCTGTGCCGCTGAGAGCCACTGAAAGACAGCTGTCAGACAGTTCTTAACCCTCAGAGTGTCAAACTCCGATTTGTCCCAGGTAAACAGTAGTTGGGTATCATTGGCGTACGCCACGATCTTGGCTCCCAGCTCCTCCGCTAACTGGACCAGAGGAGTGATGTAAATGTTGAAAAGAAGGGGACTCAGAGAGGACCCTTGCGGCACTCCAGTGGTCACACCTTGAGGCGGGGAAGAGAATGGCGGGATCCAGATGTGTTGCGTATGCCCCTCCAGAAAGGATTTTAGCCATCTCCAGGCTAGTCCCGTGACACCTATCTCCATCAAACGAGACAGAAGCAGCGAGTGGGGGATAGTATCGAATGCTGCCGATAGATCCAACAATATCAAGGCAACACTTCAACCGGCATCCAGACAGCCTCGGATAGCTTCCGATACTTCAGCCAAAATGGTCTCAGTGCTATATGCAGCTATGAAACCAACCAGATTGAGCCGGATGGAGTAAACCTGAGCCTTTAATAAAATCAGTGAGCTGTTTGTTAACTGCTTTCTCACAGATTTTCGATACAGTGAGGAGAAGGGAAATAGGGCGGTAGCTCCCTGGATCCTGAGGGTCTAGCAAAGGTGTTTTTAGAAGTGGCAAGATCTTAGCCTGCTTCCACGCTGCTGGGACAAGCGCCTCCTGAAAGGAGAGTCTAATGAGCGTATTAACTTCTAAATTAACTGTTTCTGCTACAGAGGCCAAAAGCCTCGCCATACAAGGATCCGAAGGAGAACCAGATTTCATAGCTTTCAGAATTTTAAGTGAGTCAGATAGGTCAATAGGTGTAAAAGCCTCCAGTATGAAAGACGGCTCAGATGGAGCGGCCGGGGGTACCACCCCCACTAGAGGTTTGCTTTGACCTCTAAACGTTGCCTGTATTGCACGAATCTTATTAATAAAAACATTAGAAAGTTTTGCACTCCAGGTGTTAGAGGCAGGGAGCTTTGTTGTCTCAGCCCTTGGCGCCATAAAACTCTGCACAATAGAGAAAATGTCCCTAGAGTTGTTGTTAGCTGACTTTATCCAGTCAGCATAATAGAGACCCTTAGCCCTACTAATAGCAGTGTAGTACATTTTCTGAGCTTCTCCGAGCCTGGCCTTTGCTAATGAGCAATAGTCCTTCCGCCAACAGCGTTCCAGTTTCTTACATTGTTGCTTAAGTACTTTCAATTATGCTGAAAACCAAGGTTTAGATGGTGACTCCCTGACCCACCTGCGACGCGATGGAGGCGATAGACTATCCATCTCTAGCGTGATCCATCTGGTAAAGCAGGACTGGTCGCACTCCATATTTGGCGGGAGAGATAGTCTCAGCTTCTCCAAAGCCTGGCTGAAGGCTAAGGGATCTATTTTAGCAGTGGCCGGGCTACCACACGCCTGTGGTATCCAGCAGCTACCCTCAGTGGGCCAGGAAAAGAGAACTAAGAAATGGTCCGACCAGGACACGGGGAGCGGATCTTCAACTACCATAGGAAAGAGATGGGGTCAAGAATATGGCCCCCACAGTGGGTGGAAGAACTAACCCACTGGGTGAGCTGAGCAAGATCTAGGGAATCCAAGAATTCCTGGGTTATCCCTACATCCGTCTGATCTAAATGAAGATTGAGGTCTCCCAGAAAGAGATATTGGGCAGACCTCAAGGCCCGGGAAATGATAACATCTTCTATGGCTTTAAGAAAGGGCCCTGCTGGTCCAGGAGGTCTATAAACCAAGGTTCCCCCTAATGTGGACCGAGGCGTGATATTAATACTAAAACCAAGGAATTCGCCCTCCCCCAACAGAACGCTCTCCCCCAAATGAAACATCCACATATCCCTGTAGACCACCACAACACCACCCCCTCTACCCGTCTGACGGTCAGTGCAAGAAATCTTAAAGCCCTCTGGGATAGACATCTGCACTACCGGGTTTGAGGATTCATTCAGCCATGTCTCGGTAATGAAAAGAAGATCTAATCGGTCATCCGAGAGCAGGTCAAAAATATCCTGGTGGTGTTTTCTCAAAGAGCGGGTGTTTATCAGAGCTGCTCTAATAAGGTTCTTCTTCTTATCATCGTTGTGCGTGGCATTTGAATATTTCCGGGTAGCTGAGCCAGAGCTCATCCTGTAGCTACATTGCTGGCAAACCTTCGAGGATTGAGAGAGAACATCCCACCTAGCAAGTGGTTGGCAAACACAGGCCCAGAGGAAAAATGGCGCCTCTAGCAAACTGTGCGGCAGAGTAAATGAATGTGCCCCCCAATCACGCTTCAGGTACACACACACATTCATATTCAAAGAACAGTAAAAATAACTTTAAGAACAGTGCGCATAAAATTTCATTTTATAAAACAGCAAAAAGCAATGTGCAAATAGGCAAATTAGTTGAACAGTGGGGTGTAAAAAAAAAGCGTCTTTGTTAGATCTGGGGTTCTCTAGTTGGCAGAGGTATACACCTTAGACCAAATAGGGACCCTTGCTTCTAGTCAGGGTACAAGGACACACATGGTAGATAACCCCTGCTCACCCTCTAGGTAGCTTGGCACGAGCAGACAGGCTTATCCCCAAGGCAATGTGTAAGGTATTTGCACGTAGACACCACAATGATCCCCCCTCCGTACACCACAAACTTAGACCACACAGGTGAGTTCTCTCAAAAATAATATATCTTTATCTAGTTTCCGCAGTTGAAATCAAGCATTACAGGTTTGCACTATATTCGCTTTCTTGGTTGGTCGGGATCTTAAGACGATAGTCTCTAGTTTCTTGCGTGATTCGATACTCACTGAAAATGAATCAGTTCGTAGGCTCTTGTTGTTTAGGCAGCTACGTTGCTCCGTCGGCGTCACTGAGCTCGTTGTACAAAGCGCTCCTCTGGCTGTTCGGTGCAAGGTTTCCACAACTCCCTCGACGAGCCCTCAGTGATGATGTCGACGTCACCGGAGTCAGCCACTCACAGCGCGGCTTCGTAGAGCAGGGGAGTGCGCTTCTTGGTCTGCTTCAGGCCTCCGGATCGTGGCAAGGCACGTGCCGATGAGCACGTCGGTCTTCTTGATGCGGCAACCGGTGTCAGGCCCGGATCAGCGCGGTACTCTCCAGCAAGGCAGAGAGCAGCCAGCCCACTTCACCGGCAGATGTTGAGAAGCTTGGTAGAACAGTCCACGGTCCCTGCAGCACACAGCAGCGCAGGGGGGGACACAGCAGAGTCTTGGGTTCGGGGCAACCTTTCTATCCCTGGGTTGCGAAACAGGAGGCCAGCTCTTCTCAGGCCCTTGGAGATTCGGTTTAAGACACAGCACACAGCAAAGTCTTGTTTGGTCAAGTGGGTAGAGTCAGCACACAGCAAGACCCCTTCTCCTCCTCAGCTTCAGTTGTACAGCAGAACAGGTCAGCCCTTAGAGCACACAGCAAGGCAATCTTCCTTCAGTTCTTCAGCGGTCCGTCTTTCAGCAGAGGTTCCTCTTGATGGTAGAATCTAAGAATCTGTTGTCAGGGGTCTTGTACTTATACCCCTAAAAGTCTTTGAAGTCTTTGTGCAAGTGGGTCCTGAGCCCGGTCTGATCCAGTTCTGGGTGTTGCTGGAGCACTTTGTTTTCCTGGCTTCTACTTTCTTTTCAGAGTGAGGGGCAGAGTCGTCAGCCGCCCAGCAGGAGGTGGAGCCAGCAGTGTGGCAGGCAGGCACAGCCCTATTCACCCCCAGGTGCTATCTCCTCCCTCCACTCTCCTTGCAAATGTCACCATTCAGCAGAGGGCTGACTCAGCCAACCTCCCGGGGGATCCCCAGCCCCTGTCACTCTCAAGCCAGATAGTCAATCCACAAGCACGCCCAGGCACACAGAAGGGTCAGACAAGAGAATAGCTACTCTCTAAAAAGTACTATTCTCCAACTCAGGATTTAAAAACAACCTCTCCTAAAAGATGTGTTATTAAATGCTGAGCTCAGGGATATCAAACACTCATGTCTTATCTTGTTCCTATGAGAAGATAGGCGGATAGCCATTGGCACCAGCCTCCCCCATGTTAGCCTATGGAGCAAGATAACCTTGCAGCAGTGAACACACAAAATGGCCGTTGTTCACTACCAGAACATGTTACCTGCACTAGTACATGCTCTACCTTTTACATACACCGCACCCTGCCCAGGGGGGTACCTTGGGCCTTCCATAGGGATGACTGACGTGTATAAAAAGGGAAGGGTTAGGCCTGGTCAGTGTGGACACTGGCCAGGAGGACATGGCAGTCCGGGGACTGCAGGCAGGCCTGCGGTGGCAGGCCTGAGACACCATTCTAGGGCTACACAGGTGGGTGGCGCTATCAGCGCTGCAGACCCACTAGTAGCATCTGTCATCACCAGCCCTGGCACACACAGTGCACTTTACTAGGGACTTCATGGTGGTACAGATATGCCAATCAGGTATATCCAATCAATATGATATTTTACACAGGGAGCACTTACACTCTGGCACTGGTTAGCAGTGGCAGAGTGTCCAAAGCATCTAAACCAGCGAAAACGAAATCCATCACAGCATCAAAAATCCAGGTAGCAGAGGCAAAAGATAGGGGAAAAACTCACGCCAAGGATGTCAGGTCTAACACGTGTCCCCTCCAGCTGAAAGTGGGGAGAACTACCCACCCTCTTGGGAGTTCTCATCACTAAGGCGGAAAAACCTGGACAGACCATCAGCATTGGCGTGCTCTGTACCGGGACGGTGTTCCACCGTAAAGTCCATTCCCTGTAGGGAGATGGACCACCTCAACAGTTTTGGATTCTCACCCCTCATCTGCATTAACCATCTGAGGGGCCTGTGGTCGGTCTGAACACGGAAGTGAGTCCCAAACAGGTAGGGCCTCAGCTTCTTCAGGGCCCAGACCACAGCAAATGCTTCCCTTTCAATGGCGCTCCACCTCTATTCCCTGGGGAGCAGCCTCCTACTAATGAAAGCTACAGGCTGGTCCCCGCCCTCGTCGTCCATCTGTGAGAGTACTGCTCCCACACCTTGCTCTGAAGCGTCTGTTTGCACTACGAACTCACTCGAAAAGTCAGGCGCCTTAAGCACCGGTGCTGTGCACATTGCAGTTTTCAGGGCATCAAACGCAGTTTGACAGGCCTCGGTCCAATTCACTTTCCTGGGCTGATTTCTAGAGGTTAGTTCTGTCAAGGGGGCAACAATGGTGCCGTATCCCTTGATGAACCGTCTGTAATACCCGGTGAGTCCTAGAAAGGCTCTCACCTCTGTCTGCGTCTTGGTGGGTTCCCAAGCCAGAATGGTATCAATCTTCGCCTGTAGGGGCGCCACCTGGCCGCTCCCTACCTGGTGTCCCAAATACACCACTGATCCCTGCCCTATCTGGCACTTACTGGCCTTGATAGTGAGGCCTGCCTTTTGCAGAGCCCTCAACACTTCACAGAGGTGTTGCAAGTGTTCCTCCCAAGTGGAGCTGAACACAGCAATGTCATCCAAGTATGCGGCGCTGAATTGCTCCAGCCCGGTCAGTACCTGGTTGACCAGTCTCTGGAAGGTGGCAGGGGCATTTTTCAATCCAAAGGGCATGACGCGAAACTGGAAGTGCCCCTCCGGTGTGGAAAATGCCGACCTCTCCTTTGCCCCTTCAGTTAAGGCAATCTGCCAGTACCCCGAAGTCAAATCGAAGGTGCTGAGGTACCTGGCAGCTCCCAACCGATCCACGAGCTCATCAGCTCTGGGGATGGGGTGCGCGTCAGTCTTGGTGACCGCATTGAGCCCACGGTAGTCCACGCAAAACCGAAGTTCTGACGGGCCACTGGGTGTAGCAGATTTCTTGGGAACGAGGACCACTGGGCTAGCCCAGGGACTGCTAGAGGGCTCAATTACCCCTAACGCCAACATCTTGGAAACTTCTTCCTTGATGCTGGCCCTGACCTTGTCAGCTACTCTGTAAAACTTCTGTTTCACAGGTAGACTATCTCTAGTGTCCACATCATGGACGCACCAATTGGTGACACCTGGGGTCAGGGAGAACAGGGAGGCAAACTGACCCAACACCTGGCGACAGTCCCTCTGCTGTTCTGGGGTCAGGGTGGGCGAGAGGACCACACCATCCACTGACCCGTCTTGCTCCTTGGTTGCCAGGAGGTCAGGGAGAGGATCACTATCCTCCTCCCCACCCTCATCGGTAGCCATGAGCATCGTCACTTCAGACCTCTCGAAGTGGGGTTTGAGGCGGTTCACATGCAAGACTCTAAGGGGCTGCCTAGGAGTCTTCATGTTGATCAGGTAGGTCACCTCACTCTTGCGCTCGACCACCTCGTATGGCCCGGTCCACTTGTCACGGAGCGCACAAGGCTCCACCGGCGCCATTACCCACACTTTCTGCCCAGGATGAAATTCAACCAGAGTGGTATTCTGGTCGTACCATCTTTTCATCTCCTCCTGGCTGGCTTCTAGGTTCTCCTGAGCGAGCTTCCTGAAGCGCTGCATCTGGTTGCGGATGGCCAGCACATAGCTGAACACATCTTGGGGGGTTTTCCCACGGGACTTTTCCCACTCCTCCTTCACCAGTGTGAGAGGTCCTCTAACAGGGTGGCCATACAGCAGTTCAAAGGGGCTGAACCCTAAGGACTTCTGAGGTACCTCCCTGTAGGCAAACAACAGGCATGGTAACAAGACGTCCCACTTCCGTCTCATGGGCTCCGCTAGGCCCATAATCATACCTTTCAGGGTGCGGTTGAACCTTTCAACCAACCCATTTCCTTGAGGGTGGTAAGGAGTGGTGAACTTATAAGTTACCCCACACTCCTCCCACAGAGACTTCATATACCTAGAGATGAAGTTGGTACCCCGGTCGGAGACCACCTCTCGGGGGAACCCCACGCGGGAAAAGATCCCCATCAATGCACGGCCCACCACGGGTGCTGTGATTCTCCTGAGAGGAACTGCTTCCGGGTACCGAGTGGCGTGATCCACTAAGACCAGGATAAACCTGTTGCCTAAGGCGGTCTTGGGATCCAGGGGCCCTACGATATCAATGCCCACCCGCTCGAAAGGGGTGCTCACTACAGGAAACGGCTGGAGGGGCGCCACGCACTTCCCTCCGCTCTTACCACTGGCTTGACAGGTTTGGCAAGACTTACAAAAGGTACCGACGTGCTTCTTCATCTGGGGCCAGTAGAAGTGGGTGACAAGCCTGTGATAGGTCTTGTCTTGCCCCAGATGTCCTGCGAGAGGCACGTCATGAGCCAGACCCAGTAAGAAGTTCCTGAAGCGCTCGGGTACCACCAGCACACGGGCTGTACCGGGCTCAGCAAACTTAGGCTCACTATAAAGTAAGTCATCCTCCCAGTAAATCAAATGTTCCTTGGACCCTAGGCCCGCTGCCTGGTCTGCAGCCTGCTGCCGCATACCACGGAGAGAAGGGCACTCTTTCTGAGCCTGGCAGAATTCCTCCCTGGAGGGACCACCCTCTTGCTGCCAATGGGTCAGCTCAGGCAATTCCCCCAGTTCGGCCACCTGTTCCCCTGTAGGTTCCAGGGCATCCCCCTCAGGTTCTGCTTCCTCCGGGACCGTGGGAACAGTGGGGGCCGGTTTCCCGCGTCCTCTGCCCCTTCCTCTCCTGACAGGTTCCTGGGCCATTGTTCCAGGCTCCGGTTCTACTAATCCACCCTTACTGGCTGTCATGGCACGTGTGGATACACAGATCCACGCTGGCAGTCCTAACATCTCCAAGTGAGTTCTGTGCTCTACGTCCTTCCATGGAGAACTCTCCAGGTCGTTACCCAACAGACAAGCTACTGGCAAGGCATCACTGACACAGACTTCCAAGGTACCAGAGACTCCCCCCCATGTAAAGGGAACACACGCCATCTTGCAGAGGCGCACTGAAGTGTCAGCTGCCACTACTGGGCGGAGCACATTGGGAATGACCTGCTCTTCAGACACCCACTGACACCTGACAGATGTCACACTAGCCCCGGTGTCCCTCAGAGCCTCTATCTCCCTCCCATTGATGGTCACCTTTTGCCCGTATTTCTTAGTGTTAGCGGGTATCAAGGTATCCTGGACCATCTCTTGGTCTCCTAAAGAGACAAGGGTCATCATAGCTAATCCCTCCTCCCCACTGGAAATCAAATCCCCTCCCAAATCTACACTAGCTAACCCTGGGACGGGAGCAGCAGCTGGTGCTGGGGGTTTCTTGGGACAGTTAGGGGCTATGTGGCCCACTTCCCTACAAGCATAGCAAGTAGGCAGTGGTCTGTTGCCCTTAGGGGGCCAAGACCTCTCAGGCTTGGGGGCTCGGGACTCCTTCTCCTGGGAACTGTTTTGGGGCCCTTTAGAGAACTCCTTACTGTTACCCTTGTCCTCCCCACCCTTCTGCTGGGGACCCTGTCCACCCTTGGCTGGCATACTTACCACCCCTTTGTTGACCCTGGTGCTAGTCCAGCGGTCTGCCTCTTTAGCAAGCTCACTGGGATCAGTTAACTTGCTGTCTAAAAGATGCTGGCGCAGCTCTGGAACACATAGACTACTCAAGTGCTCCCAACTAATCAAGTGACACAACCCCACATAATCAGTTACTTTGCTGCCCTTTATCCAACCTTCCAGCGCACGCGTGTACATACTCACACACTCCACCCAAGTACTCGAATCAAGTTTCTTGAAGTTCCTGAACTTCTGGCGGTACTGTTCTGGTGTAAGTCCATACCTGAGGCATAAGGCCTCCTTCATCGTGGGGTAGGTTAACGTCCCTGCTGCTTCTAAGGGTGCTAAGACATCCCTCCCAGAGGCCTCGAAATGCTTCCACAACCCTGCTCCCCAACTCTTCTCAGGCACTTCATTCATCTTCAAGGCAAGCTCATAGGATCTAAACCATGCATAGATATCCTCACCCCTCTGATAATTCTGTACCAAATCTTTCGGTATGTATACTTTACCCGCCTGTACTGGTTGTGCGCTGCCACCATTCGGACTGGACTCCACTTGTTTGGCTTTAATGTCCAGCTCCCTCATGCTCAACTCATGAGCCAACTGGAGTTTTCTCTCTTCCAAAGCAAGAGCATTCCTCCTCTCCTCCGCCTCTTTCTCACTGTCAAGGCGCAGTTTCCTTTCTTCCGCTTGAGCTTTGAGCTTAAAAAGTTCAATCTCATGGGCCCTAATCCTCTGATTTTCCTCCAGCTCCTCTGGAGAAAGGCTCCTACCGGAATGGGTGCTGCCAGCCCTAGACGCTGGCCTATTCACTGGCAGATCATCGGATCCAAATCCGTGCTCCGGTGTGCCATCCCCTTCAGTAGTTTCCTCGGTTGCGCCATTCTTGGCCTCCCACCAGGCCCTTAGAGCTTTCTGTAGCTCCGTCTTGTTGGCGCCGCCCTTCACTGGGCATCCAAGGTGCTTGCAGAATTGCTTTAGTTGCTCCTTCTTATATTCGAGCAACTTTTTCACTTCGAATTGCAATTCCGACTCCTCACCTACTCCATTCAGAGACATGATGCTTCGTCGATCCTCCAAGAATAGTCTTCGCAAAAACTTTGTGCAATGCATCTGCTTACTAGATTAGTGATGTACGAAGAATCACTGCAGGTCAAGTGCAAATACTGGTTCTAATCCGCACCGCTGACCACCAATGTTAGATCTGGGGGTCTCTAGTTGGCAGAGGTATACTCCTTAGACCAAATAGGGACCCTTGCTTCTAGTCAGGGTACAAGGACCCACACGGTAGATAACCCCTGCTCACCCTCTAGGTAGCTTGGCTCGAGCAGACAGGCTTATCCCCAAGGCAATGTGTAAGGTATTTGCACGTAGACACCACAATGATCCCCCCTCCGTACACCACAAACTTAGACCACACAGGTGAGTTATCTCAAAAATAATATATCTTTATCTAGTTTCCGCAGTTGAAATCAAGCATTACAGGTTTGCACTATATTCGCTTTCTTGGTTGGTCGGGATCTTAAGACGATAGTCTCTAGTTTCTTGCGTGATTCGATACTCACTGAGAATGAATCAGTTCGTAGGCTCTTGTTGTTTAGGCAGCTACGTTGCTCCGTCGGCGTCACTGCGCTCGTTGTACAAAGCGCTCCTCTGGCTGTTCGGTGCAAGGTTTCCACAACTCCCTCGACGAGCCCTCAGTGATGATGTCGACGTCACCGGAGTCAGCCACTCACAGCGCGGCTTCGTAGAGCAGGGGAGTGCGCTTCTTGGTCTGCTTCAGGCCTCCGGGTTGTGGCAAGGCACGTGCCGATGAGCACGTCGGTCTTCTTGATGCGGCAACCGGTGTCAGGCCCGGATCAGCGCGGTACTCTCCAGCAAGGCAGAGAGCAGCCAGCCCACTTCACCGGCAGATGTTGAGAAGCTTGGTAGAACAGTCCACGGTCCCTGCAGCACACAGCAGTGCAGGGGGACACACAGCAGAGTCTTGGGTTCGGGGCAACCTTTCTATCCCTGGGTTGCGAAACAGGAGGCCAGCTCTTCTCAGGCCCTTGGAGATTCGGTTTAAGACACAGCACACAGCAAAGTCTTGTTTGGTCAAGTGGGTAGAGTCAGCACACAGCAAGACCCCTTCTCCTCCTCAGCTTCAGTTGTACAGCAGAACAGGTCAGCCCTTAGAGCACACAGCAAGGCAATCTTCCTTCAGTTCTTCAGCGGTCCGTCTTTCAGCAGAGGTTCCTCTTGATGGT
This sequence comes from Triturus cristatus, assembly GCF_964204655.1. NCBI lineage: Eukaryota > Metazoa > Chordata > Amphibia > Caudata > Salamandridae > Triturus > Triturus cristatus. Next base: position 751,793,040 of record NC_140579.1, read on the forward strand.
AGAATCTAAGAATCTGTTGTCAGGGGTCTTGTACTTATACCCCTAAAAGTCTTTGAAGTCTTTGTGCAAGTGGGTCCTGAGCCCGGTCTGATCCAGTTCTGGGTGTTGCTGGAGCACTTTGTTTTCCTGGCTTCTACTTTCTTTTCAGAGTGAGGGGCAGAGTCGTCAGCCGCCCAGCAGGAGGTGGAGCCAGCAGTGTGGCAGGCAGGCACAGCCCTATTCACCCCCAGGTGCTATCTCCTCCCTCCACTCTCCTTGCAAATGTCACCATTCAGCAGAGGGCTGACTCAGGCAACCTCCCGGGGGATCCCCAGCCCCTGTCACTCTCAAGCCAGACAGTCAATCCACAAGCACGCCCAGGCACACAGAAGGGTCAGACAAGAGAACAGCTACTCTCTAAAAAGTACTATTCTCCAACTCAGGATTTAAAAACAACCTCTCCTAAAAGATGTGTTATTAAATGATGAGCTCAGGGATATCAAACACTCATGTCTTATCTTGTTCCTATGAGAAGATAGGCGGATAGCCATTGGCACCAGCCTCCCCCATGTTAGCCTATGGAGCAAGATAACCTTGCAGCAGTGAACACACAAAATGGCCGTTGTTCACTACCAGAACATGTTACCTGAACTAGTACATGCTCTACCTTTTACATACACCGCACCCTGCCCAGGGGGGTACCTTGGGCCTTCCATAGGGATGACTGACGTGTATAAAAAGGGAAGGGTTAGGCCTGGTCAGTGTGGACACTGGCCAGGAGGACATGGCAGTCCGGGGACTGCAGGCAGGCCTGCGGTGGCAGGCCTGAGACACCATTCTAGGGCTACACAGGTGGGTGGCGCAATCAGCGCTGCAGACCCACTAGTAGCATCTGTCATCACCAGCCCTGGCACACACAGTGCACTTTACTAGGGACTTCATGGTGGTACAGATATGCCAATCAGGTATATCCAATCAATATGATATTTTACACAGGGAGCACTTACACTCTGGCACTGGTTAGCAGTGGCAGAGTGTCCAAAGCATCTAAACCAGCGAAAACGAAATCCATCACAGCATCAAAAATCCAGGTAGCAAAGGCAAAAGATAGGGGAAAAACTCACGCCAAGGATGTCAGGTCTAACAGTCTTGTTCTGCAAGAGAACCCGCAGGTGGGCCAGGAAGAGGAGCCCATATCTCAGGCCCAGGCTACGGAGTTTTTGCTTGACCTCTGTCTGAACCTCCCTTTTGTAGTCTGGAAAGAGCATTATGGTGTGGTTTTGGGACTTCAGGGGACCCTGAGCTCGGGCCGTGTTCAGGATGGTGTCTCTGTCCCTGAAGTTTAGCACACTTGCGATGATGGGCCGGTGTGGGGCACCAGGATGCGGCTTAGGGGCCAGGGAGCAGTGGGTGTGCTCAATTGCAAACCATGTCGAAAGAGCATCTTTGGGCATCCAGGACGTCAGCCAGGTTCCCACGAAGGTAGCCGCCTGGCCTTGCTTGACCTCCTCCGGGAACCCCACCAGGCGCAAATTGTTGCGGTGGGAGCGGTTCTCAGCATCTTCGGCCCTGAGTTGTAGCTCCGTAGTGCGTGTTTGTCGGTGGTCTACCTGCTCCTTCAGCTGACCGAGCTTATCCTCTACTGTGGAAATGCGGTACTCCGCTTCAGAAATCCGTGCAGTGGCGTTGCGCAAGTCCTGGCGAATAAGGGCCATATCCACCCGGACCTCGCCGATCTTGTTCTCCACTGAGGCCTGAGAAGCGCCAATGGCCTGTAGGATGGTCGCTAGGTCACCCCCAGGGAGGGAGGGGCCCCCAGGCGTGCCCTCCGACGGATTCCGATCAGTTGTAGTGTATTGGTCCATTCTGGTTTGAGTCTGCGTGGCGTAAGCCTTAGGGACGCGGCCTTTTTCCATTGCGGCGTCAAGAAGGGGGCAGCGGCCGCAAGGGGCATCGGGTTGTTCGAGCACCAAAGTCAAGATGGAGGGGTCATCCGAATGGGCAGCCTGTTGGTAGTGATGTCATAGTGGGCCACCTGGGCACCGCGGTTTCTCGGCTGCTTGACGGAGCGTGGCCACACGGAGATACGGCGACGATGGTGTCTCTAACCAGCTCAGGTGACAGTCGCAATTGCCAATGTCCAGGAGGGTCTACGTGGGAGGAGAGGGCGGGGGAGGAAACAGTGGGAGAACTCCTCTTCTGGAGCTCCTTGCTGCTCGGTCAGTGCAGCTGGATCTGCCACCCCCTCCCCGCTGAAGTAACGCCCCAGAGCCACAATGTTTGGGGGGAGCCGCACAGGGCAGGTCCTCAGCACCCACCCGGGCCACCAGTTCAAGAGGCTCCGCAGCCGGGTGGCAAGTGTATCACGACCTCCCCGGATACTGACCGGGGCCCCGGCCTCCACTAGGCCCCAAACGGATAGGCGAAGATCAGCAGGAGTTCAAGGCCATCAAAGTCCGTGGGGCAAGCAGGAGAGCAGAGGAGGGGGGAAAGGGGGTCGGGGGAGCTCCCTCCCGGACCCCCTCGCCGCTCGATCGGCGCAGCCAAGCCCACCACCTCAGGCCCACTGCTGTGCTGGTGCTGGGCCTCAGCGCTTAGGATAAAAGTGCGCGCATTGGGCACACGCACAACCACTGGTAACACTCACCGGAGCCGTCACAGATCCTCCCGAACGCACAAAATCTCGCAGGCCCAGCCGTCCCCGGCTCGCAGAGGGCTGCAGACAAAGGAGGGGAGGCAGGGGACCACACCGCTGGTGACTGTGCCTCCGCCGCACAAAATGGCCGCCGAAAATGCGGGGATGCTGCAATGCACGAGCCTGGGACCCAGCCGAGAGAGGGAGGCTGCACTCTACAGCAGATGTTCCCCAGCGGATCCCCCGGGGTCAGCCTCGGGCCCCGCAGATCCTCTCCCCCGCTGGCCAGCAAGTCCACAGGCCTGTCTGAGCAGCTGTCGGGCCATTCGCCGCATGCAGGCCAGGGTCGTCACCGGTCCCGGGGGGGGGGGGGCGTGGGAGGCAGCCACCCTCAGGCTGTACTCCCCTCTACCCGAGTCAGCGGCAGAAGGCCCAACCAGGTCGCCGACTGCGGCAGAGGCAGCACAGAGCCTCCCAGCAGCCCCAGAAGCTGCGCAGCAGAGAAGGGGCCTCACCCCGGCCCGCGCGATCCAGCCTCCACAAGATGCCCCGGAGCGGCTCAGGCCCGTGCAGCACCGCATCCCAAAGTTCAGGTGGGTCACCAGAACCAGACGTGGACACGGGGTCTCAACACCCCAGGCAAGTTGGGGCCGTCGTGGGTTCCGCAAAAGCCGGGTCAGCAGGGCTCATAGGGCGGGCATCGCCATCTGGCAGTCCGGTAGCCCAGGGAGGCGATCAGCGCAGAAAGGGCCACGCATCCCAAATGTGGCGGATCTCGTCCCAGACGGGCGGCACCAGGCATCTAGAGGTACATGGGACACAGGTCGGATGCAGATGGCAGCCGATGGCGGTAGATCTTGGACGCGGATGACGGAGGGGTCCAGAGCACTCTTAGAGTGCGACCGCCATCTTGATGCACCAAGCCACACCCCCCCCGCAAGCACTATTTAAAGTAAATAACTTAGAATCTCAATGCAAAGGGACTTTGGTTGTTCACTTTGCCTGGTCCAAGAGGTTATGTTTCCTATTTATATAGATCTTTATACAATCATAAGGTCACCTCAAAACACTGAAGAGAGGAAGCGGGAGCGGGAGAAATAGAAAAGAGTGACCAAGAGGGTGGAAATGAGAAGAAACACTTAAAGGGAATGATAAGGCACCTTGCTGATGGAGTGGTCTTCCCCAAACCAGAAGAAATAGTGCTTCATGAGTAGCTAGCCAAACGAGTCTGACCAACAAACATAGAGGGAAAGAAATGGAGCAATATTGGGGAGTAGGAGAGTGCAGGTAGAACAGGAGAGAGAAAGTAGTATATGTGTGGGATAACTGAATATGGTCTAGAAATTACAAAGATTTAGCAATTGGTGCACTGTTGAAGACGTACTAGGGAAGGCAGAGAGAGACATTGAAAGAGTTCACTTACTTCATTATGTCAACAGTTTGAGCTCACATGACTCTCCATTTGACCTACTGCTGTGTGTTCACAGCTGAAGATTGATATGTGTAAAGAGCGGGTGGTCTTCATAGGGAGCTGGGCTGCTCAAGGCCATCAAGGCTGGAAATGTCAGCTCTTTAAATGCATTTTGAAGGGCCCTTGGGAAAACGTAAGGTAAGCAAAAGGACAATGCTTCAAATAGAAAATAGTAAGTGCAGGTGCTTACTGTCTTGAAGCATTTGCTTCCTACTCAGAAAAGCCATTCCCCCACCTTCTGAAAATCAGATGATATTGAGTTTAGGATTGTGGGGCCTATTTCTAGTGCCTGCTCCTCTGAAGACCACAAAACGGTAGACCCTAGTATTTCCGCAGCTCTCTTTCATCGCATGAATTTCTTTTGTAGATCCAAAACTCTTTTCAGTTATGTTCTCTTATTAAGCCCCACCACTCTTTTTAGAACCCAGTTGTATGCATTTGCCATTTTTTTCCTGCAGGAAACTTGTTACACCATTACAGATCATTTGCATAAGAAGTCTTATTTCATAATATTGCCACCAGGTACAAACTCATACTAAAATACCTTTACTGTGCCATCAGTGAAAACATTTATAAATAATCCAAGGACCAGCTCAGGCATTCTACATGCACTGCTGTCAGACTTTGTTTCACAAATGGTGTTATAGTCTGCTGCTGCCAATGTCTATGGGTATGTACAAGTTTAGGTAGCTGGTCTTCGCTATGGCAGCACTATGGAAGCACACACTTGGTGACCGTTTCAATGCTTCGTGTTGCTATGCAACCAACTTTATGCCAAATGTGAGTTGCATCTCAGGTGGATCAGTTCCAGGAATATTTAACGGGAGCTGGATTTTTGGACTGGTCTGTATTGTGAAGGAGGTCAATAGCCTTTGTATTACAATGCATTGACATGAGGTGTCATGCCAATGACAGCACGAGAGATGTTTTGTGTACCAATATACTATCTTGCAAATATTGTATAGCTATTATATGCTGGTAAACACAGTATGAACAGAACACTAACAAACCAAATGTACTTAAACTGCACCATTATACAACAATTTACTAATGCAGTGGAAGTGTTAGGGAGATTATCCAAATTGCTTACAAAATATTTTTAAGTCTAGTTATGCTGCTACCAATTTAACTGGGCCAAGACCATTTACTGATTGGCCGAGAAACTAGAACACAAACATGAAATTCCACTTACTCTGAGGTTTACTAATACAGTGTGTATTAAAATGCAGCATTTAAAAGTGTTAAATTATTCCTTGGAGTTCCCAGGAGTAATTTGACCCCTGCTCTGAAGCTGTCTGAACCCCCACTGTTCAAAATCTTAGCCCCCCAAGTTCGGGTCTAATTGCAGCCCTGCCTTTGATGGTGATCTTTACCCCGAGTTGTGGGAATTTCTTGGCTTGTGTAGCTTCAGACACCATCTTTCAATACATCATTGACTCCAGAGTACCAAAAATGGTGATAAGGGCCTGGCGATCCACGAATGGGTGGATATGCTCATACGTCCTAACTATAGTTACAGCTGGGGGGGCGTGGCTTGGCTGGCTGCAAGATGGCCACACTCTAAGTGGGCTCTGCCAGCCAAGCCGATAATCTGTTCGGCATCCTGCTGACATTAGTTCAGCAACATGCTACATGGCCTCACTCTGGGGCGCTGACCGCTCTCATTCCGGGCCTCTTATGATGCCACCATCCCGAGATCCGACGTTGAGGCGAACTCTGGGCCTCCCTGCTGACGAGAGGCTGGCACCCAATCCGGGCCGCGACGGTGCTGCCTGACTGTTGCCTTGCCTATGCGACCTCCCTGGGGCCGGAGTGCTGTCCGGATCACCCTACTGCCTGACTCTACTACTCCCGGTGAGTGGCGACACTGTGGGGGTGACTCACTGCGGGGTAGGGGGCTCGCTCTCCGTACCACAGGGCCCGGGCCTTTGCTCAACTGTGGTGTTGGGGCCCTAGGCCCTCATGCTGGGAATCATGGACACAGGACGCATGGTTGGGTAGTGGGTTAACTGGCCACGAGCACGTGCGCTCGGCCCTTTTATTAGCCTAGTCACCTGACCCAGTGACGTAGGTGGTGGGTGGGTGTAAAGTGTGTGACTTACACATGTGAACACTAGAACGTGTCCATGCTAGGACACTACATTCCTCCCAATTTTTAATAACAAAACCCAGAGTCAAATGTCCAACCTAGGGGAGAAAGAAATATATATACAGATGTAATACAGTGACTAAACTTCTGCAGAGTCGCTCACGCTTCAGCAGCCTGGAGTCACAGACGATGTTCTTCCTGTCGCGGACGATGTTCTTCCTGTCGCGGGCGATCACCAGTTCACTGTGGCACCAGTCAGGGGTGCTCGATGGATCTAGTCTGTTTGACGGCTCTGCCTTGAAGTTGCTCTCACAGTCTTTTCTTCGCTTTACTTTCTTGGCGACAAACACAGTTGAGTTCTTGTGGTTCACCGCTAGATGTTGCCGTTTATCTTTTAGTCCAGTCCTTCTCTTGATCTGTGGCGTGTGTTCTGTTTTGCAGAAAGACGGGTCATTCGCAAGACACCCCTCTCACCAGGGTGCCCCTCTCACAGGTGTTCCCCTGCCACGGGATATCCTTGAGGCCCTCTTCCTCAGATCTAGCCTGGGTTAAGTGTCCTGTATCGTGTTACTCCCATGCCGATAAGTACGGGTGCGGAGGAGACGACAGGTCTCACCTCAGATTCCGCAGTCAGACCTGGAGGGTGGCTGTTGGCTCCTGTTTTTAGCACGCGAAGTCTTCATCCTCCTGAGACCTTTGTTGAAGGGCGGCTGATGACCATCTCTCGTCGCGGGGATACTCGATCTCACCGGCATCCCTGAGGCCTTTGCCCCTGAGTCACCACGACTGGCATTGACCAGTGTCCGTGTAACCCCAAAGGTGGGTGTTTCGAATGGTCCGGCCTGCTCACCTCTGCAGATCCCAGGTGTGCTGAAAGCATCATCAAACAGATGGTCTTTTCTCCGTGCCACGGGTGTTCTTCAGGACTTGCGCACTGTGTTCTGACGCTTGTCACCTTTCTTGTCTTTTAGGTGTGAGTAGTCTTGCCACACTCTTCTCTTCTTCCTCTATTTCTTTCTCCGTGAGGATGTCATGTCACTCTGACTTCTTCTCCTTCTTGCAGTGGCAACCGTGCCACTCAGATATTTCTTTCCCCTTTTCCTTTAAGTGGCAGACGTGCCACTCCGATGTCATCTTCCTTCTCTTCTTGTAGTGGCAGACGTGCCACTCCGATATCTTCTCTCTTTTCTTGTAGTGGCAAACGTGCCACTGCGATATCGTCTTTCTTCTTTTCTTGTAGTGGCAAACGTGCCACTGCTATATCTTCTTCCCTTCACGACCCACTCTGGACCATTTCTGTTCTCCTCTTGGTCTGGCCAGGCTTCTCCATGCAGCGCGCGCACTCTGCACGTGTTCCCCCTGGTCTTGTCCTCGTCCGAGAACACTCTCTTCATCTTCCTCAGCATTCCGAGTTAGGGTCGTGACCTTCTCTTCACCTTCTGCTTTTCACCAGTTACTTTGGTTGAAGTTCGTGGGGCCATACTCATGGTCCGCTTCGTTCTTCTCCTTTTCACCAGTTACTTCGGTTCTTCTTGAGCTTCTTGGACCACTTGACGGTCCGCGCTGCCGATCACTGGCAGGATATCTTCGGTCTTGCGTCAGACCTCTTGCTGTGTAGCTTCATTGACCCGTGCATCGGTCACCTCCTTGTGCAACTCCTGGCGAGTCGGCTTCTGTGGTGCGACCATTTGGCTGGTCGGCTTGACCTTTGTGGTGCGACCATTTGGCTGGTCGGCTTGACCTTTGTGGTGCGACCGTTTGGCAGGTCGGCTTGGCCTTTGTGGTGCGACCATTTGGCTGGTCGGCTTCACGAGGTGTGTCGCGTCGTGTGACTACCTTTGTCCGCTGCCTTGTCAGGCGCTGGTGCATGCTACTCTTCGTACCGTCGTGGTACATCTTCAGTGTAGCGTTGCTCCTTGTACCATGATCACTTGATGTGGTGGCTTCTTGGCGCCACCGGGTGTGGCTCGACATCCTTGCCCGCCAGTATTGGATACTTGCTGCGCCCATCCTCTTCAGTGGGTTCCTCTCCTGTAGGCGCTGCAGTGTACTATCCGCGTCCGGGGTACATCTGCGCTGAGTCCGTTTGTTCTCTCGAGGGTTCGCTCCACTTGATGCGGCGACAGCGCAGTCCTCGCTGGGGTGGATGCGGCTCGACACCGTTCTTCTTTCTTGTCGCTGTGGGATAGCGCTGCATCCCTGTGGCACACCGTCTCTTCTTCCAGTGCTTCTGTCGCGTTCCTGCGCTTCTGGCACATTCCTGTGCGCCTCTGTCGCATTCCCGTGCGCTCACCATCGCGCCTCCGTCAGACCTTGCGGTACGTGCCTTGCTGCCTCTCTTCCTTGCGCAGCGAGCCGTCGGTCTCCTGTGGCTGCTGGACTTCCTTGGATTGCTGCATGCTTGTTTGTTTCTTGGTGTCTGCAATACCACCAGTGTTGCTTTTCCCATGCAGCAGCAACCTTCTGTGCTGCCAGAACTCTATCCCTTGTTCTCTTTTCCACTTCTCCAGGCTTCACTCGTGAGTAGGAGAGCTGGAGGGGAGCTGGAGCCAGGCAGACCAGTGAAGTGCAGGAGAGGGGCTGGCAGCAGGTAAGTCTTTTCCTTTCGCTGTCCTTGCGTCGCGGGCCAGGCAGGTCTCGCGCTCGTCCCCTTTGATTATTTATTTAGCGCGAGCGGCGCTGGTCGCATGCAGTTCTGGGCCTCTCTCCCTCCCGCGGCAGCCTCGCACACTTCTCCTGCTGCGCGGGCGGGGGGGGGGTTTGGTGCTGATTACCGGCAACGCACGCAGTGCAGGCTTCCCGGTCCTAGTCCTCGCGGCGTCGGCCGCGCGCTGATTTGTTTCTCTCCCGCCCTCGCTGGCCGGGGCGGGGGAGTGGTGCTGCCGCTACGCTGGCGGTGTGTTCGGGTAGGTACGGGGTCGCTGCTCTGTGCTGCGGGTGGGCTCCGCTTTTACTTTCAGTTCTCCCACCCCCGCGGCAGGTCCCTTCCCTTCATGGACCACGCGGGGGGGGGGTTTCGCCGGTGCCGCTCGCTTCTCCTCACCGAGGCACAACGGGGTGGGCTCCCGCTTTCGCTCCGCTTCTCCCGTCCCTGCTGGGCTTCGCTCAGCGCGGCTCCTCACCTTTTGGCCGGCGGGCCTTTTCTCTTTCCGCGGGTGGGCACCGCGTGGTTTACTCTACTTGCGGGGGCCGCAGCCGATGCGGGTGGGCTCCGCTCGGCATGCCTTCACTTCCTGGCACCTCCGGGCACAGCGGTAGGGTCGGGGTGGGCACCCGGCCTCCGCCAGCAGAATGACGGCGTCGCGGCCGATGCGGGTGGGCTCCGATCGGTCCGCTTGTCTTCGGGGCGCTTCCCCCTCCACCAGGGTCACAGCGGCAAGCGCCTGAGGCGCGGGGTGAGCTCCCGGTCGCCTCGGGGCACGCTGCGGGCTCCGCCTCGCCCTGCCGGCTTCTCGGCGCGTCGCGCCTTCTTGCAGAGGGGGGGTGACCTCAGTGGGAGCACTCCTCTCCCCCTCACGAACAGAAGGGCTGCTGCGGCACGCTGGGGCTCACAACCCTCGTCGCCAATGTGGTGTTGGGGCCCTAGGCCCTCATGCTGGGAATCATGGACACAGGACGCATGGTTGGGTAGTGGGTTAACTGGCCACGAGCACGTGCGCTCGGCCCTTTTATTAGCCTAGTCACCTGACCCAGTGACGTAGGTGGTGGGTGGGTGTAAAGTGTGTGACTTACACATGTGAACACTAGAACGTGTCCATGCTAGGACACTACACTCAACCAGGGCACCATTTTCTCACTCCAGGTGCCTGCTGTGGCCGCTCGCCTCGACCGGGCCTCGCAACGCATGCGGCGCGCCACTGAGTCTCCCTGCTGCTGGTTGTCCCTACTGGCGCAGACTCTCGGCTGTCCCAGTCTCCTTTTCGCTGGGACCGGGAACTACGCTGCGGCCTCCCGCACCACTGCAGCCCAGTGCATCGCTCCCCTGACGCCGCCAACGCATCGCCTACCTGGCCTGGGGACTCATCTCTGCCGCCACACTTCCTCTATCCTGTCAACATCGGCGGGGCTTCCCGCCCTCAATCTCCCCCTCAGTGGGCGGCCTCTCCGCCGGACTTGGGCCCCTCAGCGAGCCGACCTCGAGGGCACATTCGCTTCTCTTCGCTGCACATTGCCGGATACTTGGCCCTGCACGATCGGCTACAGCGGCTGGCTGGCCTGGGCTGGGTTCTTTCTCTAACTGCCTCCTGTCTTCGGCCCGGCCCGACTTCCTCTCAAGACACTCTGCTGGCGCCTGCTGCTGCCCGCCTACTCTGGCTCCTTGCTTCCTCCACAACAGGCCCACCTGCTGATACTGGCCCTGCTCAACCTCTGCCTCCCCTTGAGGGCCCTGCCAGTTGCCCCGCAGCCCCTCTGCTTCAGCGCCCCCTCTGGGCCCTTCACCCGCTGCTATCCCTGAGCTCCTACCCGGCCACAGCCCCTCCTATTGGCCCCGGCGTCTTCGCCCACCGCCTCTGGTCTCCTGGCGGCACGGCCTGGGAGCTCTAGCCGAACGTGGGGGCCTGATCATGGGGAAGACGGATCCTAAACAACCTAAGCTAGCCTTTGACCAACGCAGGCAGACTCGACAGGATGGGGCAACTTTAGATACTGGCGAGCCCGCTACCCGGCCTGAGGCTGATCCGGCTCGGGAGGACGACCTCAAAGCAATTATGCTAGACGTGAAGTCCGCGGTCACCGGAATCTCGGCCCAGGTGGACTGACTCTCTGCCCACCTGGACACTGCCAAGGCCCGGGTGGACAAGCGCCTAACTCAGGTCGAGACGAGGGTCTCTGACGTTGAAGACACCATGGCTCAGGAGCGCCATAAACTCCTTCAGATGGACAGGGTGCTAGAACTTATAAAGACCAAGAATGAGGATTTGGAGGCGCGCTCCCGCAGAAGCAACCTCTGCATCACAGGAGTGCCTAAATCCTCCAACATCGGCAAAATGGAAGACTTCGTTGAACGGTTGATCCAGGACTTATTCAGTGAGGTCCTCTCTTCTGTCTTCATCGTCGAGCGGGCCCATCGCTCTCTGTGGCCCTGGCCTGTCCCTGGCCTACCTGCTCGTCCCATCATCACTAAGCTACTGAATTTTCGTGACCGAGATGCGATCTTGTGAGCCGCCAGGAAAAAGGGTGAAATTCGCCATCAGGGGAATTCAATATCCTTCTACCCTGATTAAACGGTGGTGGTTCAGACTGCGGCCTGCGAACTGTCTTTTGCAGAAACATGATGTCTCCTACACCCTTGCTTACCCGGCCAAATTGCGCATAAGGCATGGCTCGCAGGTCCACAACTTCACGGAGTCGAAAGCGGCACTGGCCTATGCCAAGAAACTTGACAAGCCGCTGCGTTCCACCCCTTCCAGTTCTCATACGACAGCAGATGGTGTCCTGAGCGATAATGACTGAAAACAGCCCTCACTCTTTGATACCTGTAATGTGCGCCTGATGGCGCGTGCTTACTGATCCCGGCCGTGGTGCCCTCTGCTCATCCTGGTGCTCTGGTCCCGGGCCGCCTTTGACGCTCTCCTGCCCTCCAGCTTGCGGGCCCGGCGGACCACCTTAGTTGTAAAACATTTCCTGCTTTTGTCCTTTTGGCCCTACCCCCCCTTTTTCACATACGCTGTGATGAATACCTCCTGCTTTGTCTCACCTTGCCTTTCTGTTTACATCCTTGACGCGACCCAGTGCCTGAGGCGGCCTTGGATCCCCCCCTCATTTATTTGCAGTCCGCTCTAATCCGTGGCTTGGCCACCCTGTACTAGTGACAGGGGTGTTCGCTGAGCTAAGCCACGTCTCTACGGGATGATTCCCCTCAATTTATTTCTGGACCATCTTTTTCCCTGTAGTGGGTTCCCTGGGTGGGTGGGGATAGTTTCTCAACCTGATTGAGGGGTTGGTATGGGTGGCGGGAGGGGGGAGTCTCGGAGTTTGTTGCCTCATCTTCGAGTCCTGATGCTGGTTTCGTTCTATGACCTAATCTGTGTCGTTTTCTTGTCTACACTGCTCTTTGCATTGCACATCCCTTCTCAAGCACATTCGTCACCTGCTCTGTATCAGTTCTGATATTACTGCTACCCCTCCAACAATACATCATGACAGCCACCAAGCTCTGGTCTTGGAACGTCCGTGGTCTCAATGACCATCGGAAGGCTCGCCTTGTACATGCACACCTCATCCTCCACAAGGTTGACATTGGTTACCTTCAAGAAAACCCACTTACTACCTACCACTGCCTTGGCTTCACTCCAGACACTCGGGAGAGATTCACTCCTCCTTCTACTCCTGTTACTCCCGTGGGGTGTCCATTCTCATACATCAAGGGCTCCCCTGGCATACCACCACAGTGATTGCGAATCCTGAGGGGTGCTATGTTATTGTCCTTGGCACGCTCTCGGCTCAACCCCTGATCCTCGCTGCGATTTACAGCCCTAACACTGACGACCCTGATTTCTTTGCACAGGTTTGGCAGCAGATCTCCTCCCTGGGTCCTGCTGCCCTGCTGTGGGGGGGCGACTTTAACATTACGCCTTCAGCATCCCTTGATTGCTCGGGGCTCCGTGCTTTACAGCCGCGATCCACATCCCTCTTGCTCTCCCTATTTGCTGAAAACTCCCTGCTCGATGTGTGGCGACACACCCACCCGGAAGCGCGCGAGGGTACGTGTGTTACAAGCACCTTGGGCTTTTGGTCCCTTTTGGATTTCTGGATTACCACTCAGGACGCCTTTGCATGGGTATCTTCTGTTGAAAACATGGCGCGCACGCTCTCCGATCATGCTCCCGTCCACCTCAGCCTGCTCCCCCCGCACACCCCAAAGCGCATGTTTGCCTGGCAGCTTCCCCCCAATGCGCTCCGCGACTCGGTGTTTCGTGACGAGATCCAAACGATAATAGAGAACTATTTTGAGCTCAATACCGGTTCCGTGGATTCCCCTTCCACACTCTGGGAGGGTTTTAAGGTGGTGATCCGGGCAAATGCATTTCCAAGCAATCCGGTGTCTTGCGCTCCATTTGCGGTGTCCTTGAGCGCCTGGAAAGGGAAATCAAGGCTCTTGACTCCTCACACTCTCTCTGTCCCAATCCTGATACCCTCCTGGGTAAACCTTCCGAGTTTGAACAGGAAGCTGAAAGAGAACTCTTCTTCTTGGGAAGAGAGGCAAAGGCTCGCCCTTATGGTGAGGGCGATCACCCAGATAAGACTTTAGCGTCTCCTGCGATGGCCTCACGCCGCCTCCTATCTCACAGCACTTCAGGACGGTGGCCCAGTGCGCACCACCTCGCCTACTGAGGTGGTGTCTAGGGTCACCACCTTCTACACTCACCTCTACACTGCAGAGATCGCTGCTTCGCGCGACATCCTTGATCAATACTTTGATACTCTGGAGCTCCTCTGGCTAGGTAATGGTCATCGCGAGTATCTTGACGAGCCCTTCTCTAGGGAGGAGAGAAGCCATCAACAGCTTGCCTGGGGATAAGGCGCCGGGCTCCGACAGCATGCCAGCGTCCTTCTATAAAGCCTTCGCGCCACTTCTCATCCTGCACCTCGCAGCTATGTATAATGACTACTTCGAGTCCGGCCACTTCCCCCGTCCCTTCGCGAGGGTCTGCTTACACTACTCCTGAAGCTGGACAAGTCCCCTGAGCTTCTCGACTCTTATCATCACCTATCCCTCTTAAACACTGATAATAAAATGTTTGCAAAGCTTTTGGCTTCCTGCCTCCTGCTCCTCATGCCAATGATTGCTCGACCGGACCAGTTCGGTTTTATTCCTGGGCGCACCACGTCGCATAACATCCGAACTATATTCGCCGTACTTCACCAGATCAACCCCGCTCTCCCGGCCGTGGCTGCCCTTTCGGACGCTACCAAGGCCTTTGACACCCTCGAGTGGCCTTTCCTCTTTTATCTTCTCCCCCGCCTTGGCTTTAGCCCAGTTTTTCTGCGCAAGGTCCGTCTCCTCTACTCTCCCTATTGCTCGCCTCCGAATCAATGGCCAGATCTCTGAGCCCATCCCCGTCTCACGGGGCACGAGGCAGGGTTGTCCGCTTTTGGCCATGCTTTTTGCTGTGGCTATGGATCCCCTTGCCGCCAGACTCCGTCAACATTACTTCCAGAGGGGTCTTGGCTTTGCTGCTCGAGCTCTGGTTATCTCCATGTACGCGGACGATGTCACCCTCTATGTCTGCCATCCCCAAGAGAACCTTGGTCCCATGGTCGCGAGGTAGGGCACTTTGGGGGTCTATCAGGCATTCAGGTCAATTGGAACAAATCTATCCTCTTCCTTCTGATGGACGCCACTGTCCCCTTCATTCCGGATTACCCGTTTCAGTGGGCTTCCAGGCCCACCAGGTATCTGAGTGTCTGGCTCAGCCGGAATGTGGACAAACTCTGGAGGGCAAACTTCGGTCGCGCAGCGGACTGGCTGGAGACTAAGATCACCATCTGGCACCGCCTTCCACTATCCTTGGTGGGGGGCATTGCCATTGCCAAGATGGTCGTGCTCCCGAAGTTCCTATATTTGTTCCTCAATGTTCCCATTCCTCTCATGGCCCATTTCTTCCGCACACTCCGCCCCCTCATCATCTCTGTTGTATGGGCTGGGCAGCAACCTAGAATTGCATATGGTATCCTCACGCTCCCCCTTATGTGCGGCGGGATGGGCCACCCAGATTTCAAACTATACGCCCTTAGTGCTCAGGCTAGTTTCCTTCATTTCTGGCTGCACCCGACGCCCTTTGAGCCCCATGTGGCAGTGGAGGCCGCTCTTGCGGCCCCCTCGCCCCTCCAGACTGCCATTTTTGTCCCCGCTAAGCCGCCGCGCGGGGAGGTTGACACTGTGGAGACCCTGCGCTGGGCTTGGGAGGGCCTCCGGAGATACTCTGGCTCCAGCCTGCTCTCCGCTAATGCCATGCCCATTGCATACAACCCGGTCTTTCCCTCACTGCACACAGCTGGGATGGTTAAACGCACAACAGGCCTGATGGCAACTTTTTCTCTCTTCCAGCAGAATCCGGCCCAATGGACACACTGCTCTATTATCAACCACTTTCCTTTGGCCCCCTCCCTCGATGGCTTCTCTTGACCTGGCTTATACTTCCATCCCTCCCCGCAAACTGGTCTCCAGACTTTATGCAACCACGTTGGCGGGTCCCCGTATCGGCTGACCAAGCCCGCAGTGCCTGGAGCGAGGATCTGGGTATTGATCTTTCTCCAGAGGACTGGATATACTGTTGTAAGCAGACCAAACGTCTGTCGCCTAACTATCACCTGTGCCTCATCCATTTTAAATATTTACATAGACTGTATCGCTCCACCGCTCAGCTTTATAGACTGGGCCTTGCTCCCAGCGATAGATGTCTCCGTTGCTCGGCTCCTGCGGCAGACTTTTCTCACCTGGCCTGACTGTGCCATAGGGTCTCGGCGTACTGGCGGGAGGTGTATACCACCATTACTGAGATTACCTCCTCATCTGTATCCCCTGACCCGTTGACCTGCCTTTTGGGCTTTGTGAAACACTGCCCGGACCCTCTCGTCGCTACTTGTTCTCGCCGTCACAGAGTCGCAGTGCATTGGGGTCGTAGGCCCGCGCCCAAGGTTAGCGCTTGGCTTGACGCTCTTGTCCGAATTTTGGGAATTGACACCGGCAGCTGGCCGACCTTGTGACATCTGAGGCCCCCTTGTTTCATGCCTCCTCCGCCGGAACGCATCCCCCTCTGCGACCTCTCCCATGCTCCCTGCCGGCACATCACCTGCGGCGGCCGCTGGTGCTGGTCCATAGAATTGTGCTGATCCCCTGCTATACGCTGTTGATTTTTTACAGCCCCCTCTCCGCCGCGGCCCTGTCTGCCTCCTGCGCCCCTCCATGCCCTCCCTATTTCAGCTCCTATCTCCCCCTCCCTGATTCAGTTGTATGCTATTCGTGTACATGTGCCTTTACGATATATGTAACAGATGCGATTTTTCTTTCTCTCATTGTTTATTGCCGTATCTTTGTCCTTTTTTATTATGTAACATGATGTGCAACTTTAAATAAAATTTTATTTTTTAAACTATAGTTACAGCTACATTTCGGTGATTGAGGTCCATGTTCCTGTAAGGTCAGTCATGCATTCAAGGCCAACAAGACAATTCACAATTCACAATTACTTCAGATTGCAGCCCAGGGGCAAAATAGTCCCTGTAGTTTCTTTCAACAATACCTACTCTGATGCTATCAAATGCACTCTTGCATTTTTGAGATCTCCTGTATGTTTGCCCTTGTTTGTCAAATCTCTCAGGGTAGCCCTGACTCCGGCAAAATGTATCTGGCACAGTCGGTGGCTTTTCAAGAGAAGCAACACAATATTTTAGTGAGAGAGTGGTTCTGCTGTGAAAACCTCTACTTTTTCAGAAATAAGCTGCATGCTTTCATTAAAGGAAACATGGCCATAGAACTCTAAAAGTTTTCTTTTTATATAACACGAGGTTGGTCTTTGCCAGGGTAAAACAAACTTTGACAAGTATAGCATTGTGTAGGAGTTTGGTTTTTCCAAATCCCAAGATGTCGTTGCTATAGCTGAAACATTTAAGGATGCCTTGTAAACCTTTCTCATTTCTTCTTGAAAGACCTCTGCCATAGATAAGATGCTGAAGTTGAGAGTCTTGTACCCAAGTACAGCTATGTGAGTGGAAAAGGGCATAAGACAACACGACAGCTCCGCTCATTCTAAATGAGGATAACCTTTGTTGAGGGTAAGTTTGGAGAAACAGATGAGCCCCATTGAGTTGGTGTACCAAGACTCGAATGCATGAGGTGAGGTGTCTCTCTATTTGGAAAGCTAGGTTGGGCTGTCTAATGGTCCGCTGTACCGTCTCGTGGACATTAGAACCAGTGGGCCTGGCCACACTACTGGCTTAATGAAATCATGTGGCAACCAACCTCCACTTGCCGCTGGATATGGGGAATCCTACACCAGGTTTGATTGACTGACTTAACAGAGTCATTCACATGTAGCTTTATCTGTCTCTCCTTTAATTTGCCCATGCCTCCAAAAAAGGTTTGAAATCAGTTTTTGAATGTGGTGCCGAGAAGAGCCAGGAGAATACTTGCAATAGACCCAGCTTGATTTCAGACTTAAGCCTTATAAGTAAGGCTCCCAGTTTTACCGTTTTTACTAATTTTTGCAGATAAATACAGACAGAAAACAATGTGTTTTCAGTCTGTATTTATTTTGAAAAGTGGAAAAATAAAGAAAATTGACCATTTTCTCATTGACTCTCCTTGTTGTTGTTCATGAATTCCCAGTCAATAGTCGTGCAGATTGAGAGCATGAAGAGTTAAAACATTTTTTTACTTAATTGACTGTATATCAAAAATAAATATGGATAAATACAAATAAAATGGCCAAAAAATAAATATAGATAAATAGAGACAGAAATGTTCAAAAAAGAAATACTATAAAACCGGGACCCCTACGTATAAGTGAGGAAAGAATGCAGAAATTCGAGAGCCTGGACGCTCACTCCAATCCCATATAGGCATTCTATTGGGATGGAGCAAGACACCGTATTGAAAGCCATGGATAGGTCCAGAAGGGTCAGAACGGCTGTTTCCCTCCATCCAAGGAAATACAGAGATTTTCCAGTACAGAGACCACAACAGGTTCAGTTCCATTGGCTGGATGAAAGCCACCTAGGCTTCCTTTAAGATCTAAGCGTTTTTGCTAAAGTGCAACAGTTGGTCACTGACTGAACTTTCATTGACAACACTTACCTTAATATAGAAGGCAAAGGCAGACAATTGGTAGAAATTGAGAGAACCATGTGACAGCAGTAGTTTTTTAGCAGGGAGATGACTAAATCTTTCTTCCAATTGAAAGGGACTCTGCCTTAGTCGGACACTGACGTGGAGGTCTGTTTTTAACATTCTAAATTATCCACATGGGTCAAGGGTCCAATGGAGACCTGGAGATAATGGATGAAGTTTATTCAATACTAAGGATTCCTTCTCGGGAACAGAGACCAAAAGTAACACAGTAAAATAGTACCAGAAATGCTCAGAGCTCATTTGTGACATTTCCTCATCTGGTTATGTTTTTAATTTTTTTGTATCGTGAAACCTGGATATAGCAATGGAGTTTATTTGGCTATTCTTGATTACTCTAATTACCCTTCTTGAGTGTGCTAGGTACATTGACTGCCAGTTTAGAAGCATCCCGGGTGTAAAGCTGTTTATAAAACCTCATCTTTCTTGGGAAAGCAATCCAAGAATAAGAATATCATTTAGGCCACACTTTGCAGTCTGCCAGGATACGAGCTATGTCAAAATCTCCCTTTATTCATGAAAAGTGAAGACGCTCATCTGATCTTTTATTTTTTTTAACGGAATACCTACATATGTTTACAAACTTAATTCGGATTCCCATGGGGTAGCAAATTTGAATAGCATTACATTTTTCAATTCAATGGCATCAAGAAATGATTTGAGAGTTAGAGCACCTGAGAAATTCTATTAATTCAAAATAACAAATAATGTTTTTCTACCCTGGAATAACGAAAACAATGAGTTTGTTGGATCGGGAAACGTCAGATTTGTTGAAAGATATTCTTCTGCACCGATGTGGCTGAAAACGAACATAATACCTATCACAAAAAGAGCCCACGGGTCCAATACGTAAGTCTAAAGGGCGTGTGGATAGTGCAA
This sequence comes from Triturus cristatus, assembly GCF_964204655.1. Lineage (NCBI taxonomy): Eukaryota > Metazoa > Chordata > Amphibia > Caudata > Salamandridae > Triturus > Triturus cristatus. Next base: position 751,811,944 of record NC_140579.1, read on the forward strand.
CCTTGCTCGGGAGGGGGATCCCTTTTAAGGACGGTTACCCTTACACACCAGAGGTGTCATACTTCATCATAGGGCTGCCTCCTCTCATCAAGAACCTAGTCCTGATGCGGGCTACGACCCCCGCGCTGCAATGAAGGAGCTCTGGGATGTTTTTTGAAAGAGGGGGTTATCCTAAAACCCTACATGAGCGTGGTGTGTTGTGGGTGGAGTGCAGTGCTAGAGTGAGTAGTGGTTAAAACTGACTACAACAGTGGTTCCCAAACTTTTTCGACCCGTGGCTCCCTTGAACCCATTGGCAATTGCCCGTGGCTCCCCACTGTTACTTTTTTTGAAGGGTGTGGTGGATGTAAGCCCGCCTCAGGAGTACTTGCATTTTTCTCCCTGAAATTAATTGGAAGCTGATGAAGGTATTATAATCATATACCCAGGGTGTTCCGTACTACTAAAGCGGTGCCTCTAATAAAATATTCCCAGTTACTAGGCCTGAGTGGTGTACTTCGCTTTGTTTGCGGAGTTTTCTGCACTCTGCACTCCGCGGGGCTCGCGGAGTGCAGAAAACTCCGCTTTGCGATGTGCAGCAGAGTTTTTTCCCCGATCGCGAACAGTAAGCTCGCGATCGCGAACGGTAAGTTCGCGAGTGCGAGCTGCTGCTTGGATAGACCTTCTACCCGAGCGGCAGAAATACCAGCACAAACTGCAGTTTGCACTGCACTCCGAGAACTACGCCCAGGCCTGCTAGTTACACTTCTTTGCCCATGCCTTTTTTAGAGTACCCTCTAAAACTTTATCCCACTTACAGTGCTAGATAGTACCCCGATGCAAGTAGGCCCCATTGCCAAAGTGCTTAAACAATATTTGCATGAACTTACATTTCTACCCATGTCATACGTGCCAACACACCTGTCTCAGCAGAGTGACTCACAATGTTTTAAACACATACACAGCTAGCCAGGGCAAACTTTATTATGCTACCTTGTGAAATGATTAAAACAGATAGCTTGTAATGTAACTGCCAACAGTAGAGACAGCTGCATTTAGAAACGATCAACATGTTTCGGCCTTAAGACCTATAAGAGTGTTGTGGCCTTCATCAGGATCGAATGTCAGCTACTGCAATCGGTGAATGTACACAACAGTGAAAAGGTGTGGGCAAAATAGCAATAAACCGTGGTGTGTAATACTGAACCAGTGGTCTTGTAGTTCAGTAGATTCAACGGTGGAACCTACAACAGTCATGGAATTTACCGCATCTGTCCTGGGCTGTGAGCCACAGGTACATACGCCAAAGCTTATGTCCGTCCGACAGGGGGCAAACTAAATCATGGAATGCTGAAAACAGAAGACCAACTATACAGGAAGCAATGATCTTAGATCTGAGTACATTGAAGCCACAAAAATGTGATTCCCTACCGGACTGAGGCCATTGATAATCAACATCCATCTTGGAAAGGACGATGAAAATAGAGGCTCATCTACATCTAGCACATTGAAAACTATGGTTCTGCTAAAAGGGTAAAATGACATTATGAGAACGGGTCTCTAAATATATGTCACTCTTATACCTGTAACCTCCTATTTGTGTTTTTTTTGTTAGGTATGCTGCCTAGGTACCCATAGGGTTTTAAAAAGAACCCTCACCCACCTACCTAAGGTGACATGCTTCATCATAGGGTTCCCACCCTGCTCACCAAATGTTTCCAGGGTGTGATATGATGCCTGATTACAGCGGAGCTGGTTTTTTGATTTTCCTATGATGAAGCATTTCACCTACTAGGTAGGAGAGTGAGGGTTCTCATCATGTTATTGAACTGATTACTTGGGAAGAGGAACGGTCTGTCTGTTTACTTCTCACTCTCAGACTGTTGTTTTGATCTGCTAAAAGTGTATACAACATTAAAGATGTGCTTGCCTCCGGCCATGACATCTAAGGTCAATCACAATTCGAACTCTAATAACAGAGGTCCTGCCATTCTAAAAGCTTTGAAAGCTGCTTTTCTGTTAAACTGAGGGCAATGAAAACGCAAATTTCTGCTAGCCAAGGGTATAGTAAACCAAAGTTCTGCTACAGCCAGGACAATACTGCCAGAAAGGTCACTGAAACCCAGTTTGATTGAAAGTTTTAATTACTATTGTATTCTTACACCATGAGTACTGAAATATGAGATCCAGCCACAATGAGGGAACTAAAAATGTAGTTAGTGCTGGACCACCCATTTCCACATCCGCCTTTGTTCTGAAAAACTATATGTTCTGAAAGTTAAATTTTGCCACACCTATTTTGTCCTCTTCTTCTACCACTTACATGTTGTAAATTGGTTTATTAGTAGTGGTAAATAGGCATCTACCACTGGCAATAAGGCCACTGACGCAGTCTAGGGCTCAGACTAGGTTTCAGTAAATTATTCCCATGCTCAACCCTTGGTAGCTTGGCTGCAAGCAGGCAGGCTTAACTTAGGAGTTTATATAAACATAAGGAAGGTGCACTCAACACAAGAGTCATACAGAACCATAAATGTTGTCCATTAATATTTCAAGTTTATTCCAAATGGGTAAACAAAGACGGCAAACAGCCAACGCCTTTCGTCCCTTTTGCCAAGGAACTTCTTCAGGGCTGTGAGAATAACATAAGAGGACACAATTGTAGTACGACAACCAACGGAAACACACAACAAATACAAAGACAAATATTTAAATCAATAAATACACATTAATCCAAAACGAATATTAATATTGTAAACAGCATCGTATATATAAAGACAAGAACAAAACATATAGAAATACATATAGCATATTTACTAAACAGACAATACATATATTTAGTTTGTCAATGTAAAAAGTTTTTTTATATGAACATTTTTGTATAAGAGCAAACACCCTATAAAGGAATTCCTGAATAAACAAACTCAGTTATCTTGCCCCACTAGTTTTCCCTTTGTACTAAGTTTATACATGATTATTTCTAGATTAAAAAAATTCATCAGTCTAAACAAAAAGGGCAGAACTTGTTATATCTAGCCATAAAGGGCAGAACAAACTGAAATGAACCTTCAAAACATTTTTTGAGGGGTTTTGGAACAAATAATTTTTTTAGAGCAAATATTTTCAATAAAAAAGAAGAGAAAAAGAGAGAGAAGAGAAGAAAATAGCAAAAAGAATCTGGGGATATATAAGATCAATATCAATGCATATGAATCTAAAACTAGATAAAATCAATATCAATGTCTACTCCATAATAATAAAATTATGTATATATTCTCACCTAAAGATCAAAGTGATACGATTAATCTTGCAAGAGCAAAATAGCCATAGGCGAAAGATCCATTTGTCGCAGAATATTCAAAACATGTGTATCCAAGTCTAATAATCAAAACAACAAAAACGGACAAATGCGGGTTATATCACATCTATCACATGGTTATACAAGAGTGAAGAATACTCTTAAACCGCGAACATTCACATCTAGCGGAAACACGAAATGCCAATAGTATTTTCATAGCAGGCATCCGTCAGAAAAATAAAAATACCAAAAACACATTTAAACATTAAATCATCACATATCTCAAGCCACTCATATAAATAAATCCTCAGTTATACTCATTATAAATCCCATATTTTAAATAATTGAAAAAAGGTGATAATACTGGAATAAAGAAAGAGGAAAAAGGAAAAAGGGGGGATGTCTCACCAAATACAATTTCAGAGGTAACTTCCGTATTCAAGATGATTCATAGCAGCATAAAGGATAGTGTCATAGAGATTTCTAGATTACTGAAGTAACAGATTTCATGGTGATTATAATCCCAATCTGTAGACAAAAAACAAACGAAGAATACTTATAAGTAATAGCCCATCCATGTATCAATATGTACTGTGAGGCACTCCAATATCTTCACAAACAGATACATAAAAGCACTATCCCTAAGGAACACTGGAAAGTGTGTTCCATAAATCAATGCAAGCGTTTTTATAGGATAATAAACCAGCAATATTGCAAGTGATATGTCATATGTTCACTTGCAAAGATACAAGATCATCAAACTGGCCTCATTTGTAAAAAGCACAAATGTAAACAGAAAGGACGCATAGGTCTCTAACATATAAAACCGATTAGAGACAACACTCCTCAAGAGACATATTACTATTGCCAACTCTCCATTGGACATATGTCCACGTTTTTCTAGACATCCCAGTTATAACCACTAGTTTATAAAAGCAAAGTACGCAACATAAAAATTGGCAAGTAAACGTTATCCGCAGCTCGCGGCAAATTTTAAAAAACATCACAGGTGCAACGTAGCAAACGCACCCTAGTCATCCTGATTATAGTCACTTACTTGTAAAAATACAAACGGCAGCATAATAACTGACAAGCAAACATTACCCGCAATTCGCGGCAAATTTTTAAAGGCTTCCCGGGTGCAACGTAACAGACGCATCCTACGTAATGACGCGCCATCAACGAAAAGGAACATAGAAAACGGCCTATATGTAAACTCATTCTAATGCAGTCGCCATCTTTCTATGGGTAAACAACATACCATCTTCAGGCACAATATAAAGTACGGATTAGATTTACATTGTAATCTAATTAGACACAATCCAAAATTACTCTGGAAATAATCATACAGGTAATACCAACATTTACAACAACTTACCAAAGGGTTACCAAAAAACGCTATCCGCATTTCGTGGCAAATTATAAAAAACATCACAAATGCAACGTAGCAAACGCACCCTAGCCAGCTAAATTATAGTCAATTACCAGTAGAAGTAAAATCGGCAGCATAGTAACTGACAAGCAAACTTACCCGCAATTCGCGGCAAGTTTTTAAAGGCTTTACGAGTGCAGCGTAACAGACGCATCCTACGTAATGACACGCCATCAATGAAAAAGGACATAGAGAACGGCCTATATGTAAACTCATTCTCATACAGTCGCCATCTTTCTATGGGTAAACAACATACGATCTTCAGGCACAATACAAAGTACGGATTTGATTTACATTGTGATCTAATTAGATACAATCTAAAATTACTCTAAAAATAGTCATACAGGTAATACCAACATTTACAAAACCTACCAAAAGGTTACCAAAGATGTTCCGAACAATCAAATGAAAAAACAGAGAAAAAAGAAAAAGAAAAGGACACATACTATACCAAACGCATAATATGCGTATATTTCAACAAAGATATTAAGCAAAACCAAAAAGGTGATAAAGGCACAATCCAAGTAAATACACACATTGAAAAAGAAAAAACGCATAACAAGAGTCTGACCTAACAAACGACGCTATGCCGAACATTGCTGCAGATAACGGCACATCCTCAATCAGTGTATCCACATATTCAGGCATAATAATAAAATGCCCAAAATGAACGAATAGCAAATAATCAATGTAAAGAGTGTAAGGAATATAAAAAATACCCTCACACACGATACGCATAACACTCTGTAGAAGTATATTGCGCCAAATTTGGAAAAAGGGTAAGGGACATCACACAAGACTCATAATCAGAATGTATATACATCAAGAAACACACAATAGCAAGATCATGTACCAAACAATGAATATAAGATGCTGGCACAGGTATAATATGCACATTTCACTGACGTTATCATCACTTATCATTCTTGAAACCAAATTTATGGTGAGTATTAGTTAAAGACACTAAGAATGACACGTCTCATTGATGATTACAGACAGTATATTAGTTACCTTTGAAAACCCAAGTTTTAAAATGTAAGATTTTTGTAAAAAAATATTTATATATCATATATAAAGGAAACCAACTCTTTATTTAATCAAGATCTCTAGGGTCTCATGCTGATCCCAATACTCATCCCAGGAAATAATAGAGCTCTTTATCCGTATTATGGCCCATCTGAGTGGCCCTTAGGCGACATATCCATTTAGCCTCCCTTTGTCTAACCTGGAGCTCCCTGTTGCCACCTCTGTTGCCAATTGGGACATGGTCAATGCCATGGAACCAAAACGTACTGTTGTTTGGGTGTGCTTTCTTATAATGTTCACTCAAGGGGTATCGGTTGTCACCATTCAGTATCGCCCTACGGTGTTCCTATATCCTGATTTTTAATTGGCGAACTGTATCCCACATAAATAATTCCACAGATGCATCCCATTACATAGATAACTTGTGTGGCATTACAATTTATAAAGTGTAGTATATCATATGTTCTTGCGGTGTTGTAGGAAAACTTACAGATTTTATTTTTGCCACTAGGACAAATGTTGCACGCTCCACATGTAAAAAAGCCCCTTGGTTTCTGCGGTAACCATGTGGCATTGTTACTGATAACGTAACTGGGGCATAGAGAATTGCGTAATGATTTACCCCTTCTATTGTTAATGGAGTTTTTTATTCCCGGAATCTCCTTTAAGATGCTCCAATTTTTCTTTAATATGTTATAGATTTTTCCACTATTGATGTTATATTGCGTGATGAATCTTACAGTGCTATTCGTCATCACTTCTTTAGATTTCTTTTGTTTCTCTCGGAGTGTGTCCTCCCTCTTTATAAGCTGAGTTTTCTCAATGTACCCTCTGTTGCTTATAGAAGGGGTAAATCATTACGCAATTCTTCCAGCCCCTGCTCTGACGTGAAACTGGACAAAGGAAATGGGTGTAGCCACCCCTCTTTCCAAACCCTCCCATAGGTGGGTCCCCAGAGCTAGTCCAACCCCTTCCTTAGGTATAAGTAAGGAACCCCTGTAACCAGAACTTTAGATTACCCTGGACGAAACTGTGAAGTCAAATCCTGGACCTTCGGCGCTCTGCTAAAGATCAGAGGACTGAAGAAATCTCCCTTGGGGTCAAGGAGTGACTCCCCTGCTTGGCAGGCACCAATGAAGCAATTTGACGGTCTGCATTTCTGAAGCTCCCGCCAGGCTCTGAAGTATTTGCAGCCCAGGAAGAGGATTTCCTGACATCTCACAAACCGACCCGAGTCCCCAGCAAAGCTGAGACCCGCAGCTCTCGTGAGTTGCGTGGGACCGGAACTCCTGGTCACTGTGCACTTTTGCAAGTGCATTGACTTCTCAACGTCTCCAGAAGTTGTGCTTGGGCGGATTTGTAGCCCCCACCTCGAGCACTAAATCCACCGAAGATTGTTGGCCTGGTCACTCCGAGTGACCCGTGGGCCGCCATTTTGTGTTTCGTCTTGAGGTCCCTTTGCGATCACTGGTCTGTTGACTGGTGGGTCGCTGAGGGGCTAACTTTGAATTTCCTTGGGCTTCCCTGGTTGCGTTAGACATGCCCCAACTTCCTACCAAGTGGTGAGTCCCTCAGACCTTGCTGGTCTGCACCGAAGCATCTTTCTTGTTTCTGTATGTGTTGCTGTTGCCAAGGCTCGTTGTGTCCAATCCGGGCACCGACTCTGCAGCACTCGACATCCTTTGTAGGACAGCTCTAATCCAGCTCCTGGTTGTCCTCGTCACCTCCTGGACCTCATGGCTGAACAGTCAAGCTTCACCTCTTTCACCTGAAATCACCCGACATTGGTGGGCATCTGCTTATCGCCTTCCTGGTCACTGGCTAGTGACCCAGACTCTGTCCCCTCTGCTTTCAGGTTCTTCTCATCTTGTATCTAGGCTTGGATCTCTGCGTACACTTCGCATCTTCACGGCAGCAGCACTTCTTTGCCAGCTCCCATTGAAATCGACAACGCGACCCGACACCAAAAGACACCTATGCACCCGGCTTCCCTGGGTGAGGTAACACGAGTACTCCGGTGCTCCCGTGGGTGTTAGCCCTAGAACTTCCTAAGTCCACAAGGGTTTGGTCCTGACTCCATTCTAAGTGTCCCTAATCTTTAAAAATCTAACCGCGACTTTCCCCATAGAAGCTAACGGGAGCTCGCGGCTGTGTTCACACACTGCACACGGCCCCGTGGGTCCCCTGTGTCACTACCTTGGGTGGTTCCTTGGGGTCCCAGCAATTCTACAGGCTCTAGGCCTTGTGTCTAGTTAAGTCTTGGTTCTTATGCCACTATTTTAGTATATGGTTTGGCCCGTCCCTAGGGCCTGACGTGCATTTGTGCTATTTTACTGTAATATTTGAAGTGTAACATGTGTTTTGACCTCTAGTCTCATAAGGAGACTAGGAGGGTGTGTTTAGTAATAAATACATATATTTTATATATATACTTGGTGTGGTTATCTTTCATTTAGGCACTCAAGGGATTATAGACTGGAAAAACAAGCTGCTTTACATACCTTCAAGACTTAGCCTGAAAGCTGCTCTCCATAGCTACCACTAGGATAGCTTTCAATAAAGGTTGTCTTTAAACTATACCCAATAAGGGGTCGTTTGGACTGGTACAGGGTGCCCACTATAACTAGTGGTTACAAAAAAAGGGTAAACCCAAAATCCCTGGGACCTGGGTGCTAGACAGTATGTATGATGGTGGTCCCAGTATTAAAACATCAAAATCGTGTCAGAAAAGGGAAAGAATACAATGATATTCAAATTAAAGAGTCACAGCTGAAATGAATTGATGTGTCAGACAATTAGATATTCGTCATATCACATAACATCTGTACATATTTAGCCATGTAACACACAAGTCCACAGTAAAGTAAGTACTGTTGAAGAGACTGGCATTAGTGAAGAAACACTCGAAAAATTCTTGAAGGTTTGGTCTCAACGTAGACTACAGTGAGTCCCCTGATTCATTCTGGATCTCTGACACTCCTATGTTACGGGATTCGTACCACATAGCTTTTGGAACTATGCATTGTCTGGACCAAACCTTCAAGAATTATTTGAGTGTTTTCTCACTCCCTCTGCCATATGTTTGGGAGCCACAGAGCCCTTTGTCCCACCACCATTGATTTGTGAGAGGTCCCTTCGTAGCCACTCACGGTGCCCCGTCCCCCCGCATCCCTCACTTTTGTCCTGAGGAAGACCCTGCCAGTAAGGGTTGGAAGAACCTACACACACAGGGGTCGAAACGTCGACACTTCGCTAATGCCAGTCTCTTCAACAGTACTTACTTTACTGTGGACTTGTGTGTTACATGGCTAAATATGTACAGATGTTATGTAATATGACAAATATCTCATTGTTTTCCTGGCATACGAATAGTACATGCATGAATGTTTTGACTGTGATATTTTATCACCACCTATAGTACTTACCTCACCACCTCACTTGAATCACTTTCCTTCCCCTCTCCACGTTCCCCTTTGGGCACTGCAATGATGATGTTTTTTACAGAAATGTATGTCATTTAATGCTTGTTTGACAAAATGCTAACCAGTTTCAGTGTGATTAAATAACACTGACACATCAATTCATTTCAGCTGTGACTCTTTAATTTGAATTTCATTGTATTCTTTCCCTTTTCTAACACGATTTCGATGTTGTAATACTGGAACCACTATAACTAGTGGACAGCATATACCAGGCCAACTTCTCACAGCTTGACCGGGACAAAGTCAAAGTTTCATGCTGACAGCAATGGAGCCCTGCTCGGATACCCCTTGTGGAAGGCCTTGGTCCAATTTTATCTTCTGACTCAGAAACATTTCTGGAGCTTTTTCTGCCAGGGTCGGATTCGGTGAGGGTTCGCTGGCTTGCTTTCCAGGCAGCTCCCGGTCAAACTCTGGAAGTCAGACCTCCGAAGCTTTTCAGCAGGACGAACCAGCAGGTCATGTGGAAACGTGTATTATTTTGCTTAACATAAGCTACAGCCATTTTGAGTGTGGTGTCCATTCAGTTTCCATCGTAATTCTTTTGCACTCTGCTGTTTGCCTTTTCACTCTGCTTGTGTCATCTATTTTAGTTGACCTCTTTTGACATGGCTAAGCAATGTATGTGCTGGGGGGGTTTGTAGCTGCCAGTGCACATGGTCTTAGATGTTATCTGTTGACTGTTTACTGCTTCCATAAGCATTCCTGCTCCCCCTCCCTATTTGCTGACCAAGTGGTTATCCATCTGCCCTTGTTTGCTGATAGCTATTTCTAAACTTGTTCCTTCCATTTCTGTCCACATGCTTACATTGCAGAAAAGAGTATATAAAGACGATGGTCTGTGAGTTCAGGGTACTACCTCCTGCAGCACTTGAGAGTGTTGTGTGGACGTGGTCCCACTCATGAGTGATTAATAAACTTGATTTATTTTACTTCAACTCCAGTGCCGATCTCTATTTTGTTGGTCTTTGGACCCATGGACAAGAAGGTGACCCTGCACCAGGGTGCTTACTTTTGGCTACATTTCCAAAGTTGGTGCCTGACACGTGAGGCCCCATCAGAGACGCGGCCGTCCGAAGGAGTGGTTTCGACAGAGGATCGAAATATTACTGAGGATGCGCACTGCATGAGAAGACCCTTGTCTTTGCAGGCGGACGTGACTTTTCCGGTTTTCCTGATTTGACCCTCCGGGTGGTGGCCGGTATCGACTGGGGCTTTCTTTGGCATATTCTGCAGTGACCATTAGGTCGACCAGAGATCGGCAGGTGGGAGTTGGAGACTTCTGTTTGGTAAGGTCGCTGAAGCGGCACTCTTGATTTGCTTGGTTTGGTTTTTTGGTTTAGTTTTAGTATTCATTCTTTGCAAAGACTGAAGGCAGGTAATGTGGAGATTTTTTTCCTTTTGGAATATTTGTTTGGAATAGTAATATTTTACATATACTTGTAAAAACATGCCTGTTCTCAGCACACTCTGTAAGTGGTGTTGCTGCTCTTGTGGTACCAAGAAAGTTTTAGAGCAAAGTCAGCAGGCTCCTCCGGAAGGGACCCCAAACAGAGAGATGTATACCAAATACGGTATTTCTGATTTACAATGGCCAGTGAATGGGTCATTCGATTCTAAAAAGGTTCAATATGTAGAGCAGTGTTTATTTAAAAGAAAAAGCAGACAGGATATGTTTGATTGTGTGCGTATGTGGGATAAAGAAGTGCAGGAGAGAGCGAAGAGAGTGGAAGCTATAGCAGAGAAAGAGGTAGCGAAAAACGATATATCAAAAAGCGTTGGAATTCAAAGACAAAGAAATGAAGGAAAGAATAGAAAAGGAAGATAGAGAACATCGGTTAGAAGTAAATAGCCAGTACCCTATTAGATGCCCTATTTATCCGATACTTAATAAGCTTCATGATGATTCTATTTTATTAGATCGACCCCCACCCCCGTATACATTTCCCACTCCAAGTGCCCCATAGGATGAGGCTTCTGACATGGAGCTTTCTTCTTCAGAAGATAAAGATAAAGACAAGCAAAGTGGGCGACAGACTCGCTCTACTTTGACTAAAGCAGAAAAAGATACTTTAAAAACCGCTGCTAGAGAGGAAGCTCGTCGGACTACCACTGCACCGATCCTTGTACCTATGGTTCAACAGTGGAAATATTTAGACCAATTTTATTTTGTAGAAAAATTCTCTTGGGAGGTAATATATGGTTCGCGGCATATTTCAAATGAAACAGAGCCAGATGATATAAGTACTGATTATAAACAGTTATTAGATGGGACTTTCCTTTTTGTAACCTACCTGATATGATTAGACAAATAGTTAAATTACAAGATGAAACATTGCGTTTACAAAAGGAGCAAGCATTAGCTAGAAAGGGTAAAGTTGTAGAAATCGAAAAATCTCAGACAAAGAAAGTAGATGCTTTGGTGGATGCGAACAAACCCAGTAGTAGTGAAGTTGCTATGAAACCAATGCGTGAAGCTGCACCCCTGTATGTTCCTCTGAAGGGTGCGGAAATAAATGGTGATAAAACTTCGGATGATGCAAAGGACTATTTTATATATAATTGGGTTTACACTCCTTGGAGTAGAGCAGATGTTATGGCACCTAAAGCTGCTTGGCCCGACCCTCGGAAAAATCCCGCCGCCTTCTATGAGGAGGTGGAAGGAGCCATCAGCTCCTGCACTATGACCTTGCCAGATAATGATATGTTCTCCTGGCTTATTTTACCCCCTGATATGTGGAGAACAATACGTAAAATAGATGATAATGTCGCATATGCTGATACCTGGGAATATTTAGAAGAAATAAATGCGGAAAGAGAGCCTGCGCAGAAACCTCAGAAGGAGATATTAGATCTTCCTAAGCTATTGTGACTAAGTTGAAGACTCTCCTACCCCCTAAGAAAATAGACTGGATTATGTTAGCGTCCTGTAAACAGAAAAAAGATGAGTTAGTTTCTGATTTCCTTTCAAGATTTGAGGAGACATTCCATGATTTTAGCTGCCAGTCATTGGCTAATGATACGGGTAAGCATTTGTTTGTCAACAAATTGGTTGCTAATATGTTACCGGAAATAGCTAGTCGCTTAAAGGCTAGTGAGAGTTCTTGGACCACATCTTCCCCAGTTTCCCTTTTGACCATGGCCCAATATTACGAGCGACAGGAACAGGAAGCAAAAGGCAGGGAGGATAAGAAGGTTAAAGAATTAAAGACAAAAGTTATGTTGGCCCAAGTTTATAGTCCACCATTTAGGGGAGGTGGAAGAGGTGGACGTGTACTGTATACACCTGGAGTGCCCCCTCTTCCTCGAGCAAAGTTGTCTCTTGATCGGTGTGCCTATTGTAAAGAGGCTGGGCATTGGCGTTCTGAGTGCCCTCGTTTGCAAGGTCAGCAGTACCAGCGAGGAAGGGGAAGTATGAGAGGACACCCAGGGGATTCAGGAAACAGGGGAGGTGCAGGAGCTTGTCCCAGGTTTGAGGCAGTTGAACAAGGACCAAATTACTCTAATACTTTTGATAGACAAAATCAAGACCAAATGTCTGAATATTCTGCTGATGCACTTGCAGGATTCTGATTACGCATAGGGATGCCTAGGATGGGGTAAGGAATCTGTTGAGGTGCCAGTAGATCAAATGGGTCTGTATGTTGATGCAAAAGTCTTGGGATCTACTGATCGGTTTCTGGTTGACACAGGGGCTACCCGTAGTGCTCTGTCTAAAAAATTGGTTTGTAGGGCTCTCCTGTCCGGCACAATGATAACATCGATAGGGTTCGATGGAACACCTACACCTAGCCCACTTTCACAGCCACTTTAATTCAGACTTGACAAATTCACTGCAGCATGTCCATTTTTGCTTTCCCCTAACACGCTGGATAATATTGTGGGCATCGATATGCTTAAATATTTTCGTGCTACAATATGTTGTTCTCCGGAAGGTATGCATGTTATTTTAAATGACAATTATCCAATGGTTGAGAGATCCTGTCTTATCAATGAGGAAGCCGCTCCGGCGTCCCTACCTTGTAATTTGTGGGCTAGATTAGATACTGATGTGGGTCAAATGGTTATTCCACTTGTGCATATCCAAGTAAAGGAAGGTGTTTCATTGCCTCGTCTGCCCCAATACACAATATCCCGAGTAGGTGAAGAAGCATTAGCATACATTGTTCAGGATTTGATCAAAGTGGGGGTAGTGGAAGAAGTCCCCTACAATACTTGCAATAGCCCTATCCTTCCTATTTTGAAAAAAGACACAAACTAAAATTGATAGATTCATTATTGATTTGCAAGAGATTAATAAAATTGTAGTACCCCAATATCCGGTACTTTCTGATATCACGACCCTTCTCACTATGGTCCCTCCCACTGTCACTACATTTTTGGTGATCAACTTAAATAACGCATTTTTCTCAATACCCATTCACCCAGACAGCGGTTATCTTTTCGGATTTACGTTGAAAAATATATCATTCCAACTCTGTAGAGCTCCACAGGGCTATACAGAGAGTCCTAGCATTCACAGTCAAGCATTAAAAAGACACCTTGATTCCTTTCCTGTACCAAAAGGGGTGGTCCTTATCCAATATGTTGATGACATCTTGTTAGCTGCAGATACCCCTGAGCAGTGTGAAGAAGGAACACTGTTATTGTTATCATTTCTTGCATCACATAATCACAAAGTCTCTTGAAAGAAATTGCAATTTTGTAGACAGCAGGTTACCTATTTAGGTCACCTCCTGTCTAAGGAGTGACATGCACTCACACCAGATCGCATTCAGACCATTTTAGATACTCCTGTGGCCCGTACTCAGAAGGATGTCCATGCACTGATTGGCCTTACTTTTTTTTGTAGGTAGTAGATCCCCAGTTTTCGTACATTATTAAACCTTTGTTAGTGCTTTTGACCAAAGACACTCCGATGCCCCTCCCATGGACTACTGAATGTCAGAATGCCTTCCAACAGTTACGTCAAGCTCTTTGTTCTGCACCAGTATTAGAAACTCCAGACTACACTAAGACTTTCACACTCTATGTACACAAGAGGAAGGTTGTGCCCTCTCGGTTTTAACACAGATGTACGGTGATAAACAACGTCCTTGTGCATATTTCTCAGCTGTCCTTGACCCAGTCGCTCGCACGCTGCCTGGATGTTTCCGAGCAGTGGCAGCAACGGCTGTATCTATACGTCAGAGTGAAGGAATAGTTTTGTCACACAAACTCCTTGTGTTAGTACCACATTCAGTTGATGCCTAGCTAAATCAAACGAAAACACAGCATTTGACTAGTGCTCGCTTGACAGGATATGAATTGACACTTTTGGCCCCTCAAATCACATTGAAAAGATGTTTGACATTAAACCCTGCTACACTACTACCATTTCCAGCTACTCAGCCTCAGTCACAAGAGTTACACGATTGTATATTTCTCACTGAAAGGCAAACAAAGGGTTGTGTTGACCTACACGATACACCTCTCCCTAGTGTTGATGGGGCGTTATGGGTTGATGGATCATGTCTGAAATTACCCGATGGCACTACATCTGCTGCCTATGCTATTACGGCACTTCAGACAATAGTTGAGGCAGCTCGCATCCCACAGAAGTCGGCCCAAGCGGCTGAGCTGATTGCACTGACGAGAGCATGTGAGCTTAGTACAGACTTACTTGTCAATATTTTTACCCACAGCCAGTACGCATTCAGGGTGGCACACAATTTTGGTTGCTTGTGGAAAGAAAGGGTCTTCCTCACCTTACATGGGACACAGATAGTGCATAGAGAATTAGTGCATAATCTTCTTACTGCCCTAACCTATCCTAAGAAAGTGGCAATTGTTAAGTGTTTCCACAGTCAGGCCTGATCGCAGTTGAAGGTGGTCGTCTTGGCTCTCGCGGTTGAGTCGGTTCCCTTATGGAGTTTGTTTTTAAAGTTGCTCCAAACGTCTTCAAATTCTTCTTGAGGGTCCAAAGTGTCCAAAACAGAATCTGTAAACTCCAACATGGTCCTTGGAAGGTTGGGACCACAATTCCCACAATGCACCTGGTCAAAACCTCTTCAAATCCACACAGGTAGGGGATTCTTGGTGGGGATGGTCCAGGTGAGCTCAGTTAACCTGTTGCTTGCAGGGAGTCCACTCTTTATTTCTCTTGAAGCATAGTATATCCTAAGGGCTGTAGTTCCAGATAATGCAGCAGGTACAGTGAGTCAGAATGCAGGGCCTGATGGTGCAAATCAAGTTTCCAGCTTGGCAAACCTTCTTCTTCTCTTAGTTTCAAGCAGCAGATTTGAGAGGCTCTGCACCTCTCACATGTTTATTAATTGTTCTCTGTGGTTAAGCAGGAGAGCTCTCCTGTCCAATGAGGTGCAGGGTAACACCTCAGAGCATGACCACTTCCTCCAAAATGTGGCATATTCTTCTCCCAGAAAGCACCATTCTTCCAAAATTCAGTATGGCTGAAATCTCGGCAGAGGAGAAAGAATTAGTTAAACCAACCTCCAGTATGGCTCATTAACATAGCTCTCCTCCCACTACCATTTGCAAAATCCTGCCTTAATCCTCCCATCTGGCTGGGTCAGAGAGGATGTTGGTAGCTGGACCTGGCATTCCCTGCCTGTCCTATTCCTTCTTTGGAGCTTTATGCTTTACGACCCCTCCCCCTGCTCTGGCATTCCTGTGTAGCAGAGCTCTCCAACAGATAGCCTCTCTCTGGGTGAGCCACTTATCACTTGATCAAGGCAGCCTGGTTAATCCTGTTAACTCTGACCAATCGGGGTAGACCACAGGAAGGCTGTATTTTGGTTTACAGACAAGAAAGTCTTGTAACGTCTTTTCTGTATATTTTGGATAAATTCAACAGTTGCATATTGTTGGATTTATCAATACAATTCTCCTTAGTCCTTGAACGATGTGTTTTTTTTTAATTCCTAGCAATAGGTATGCATGTATAAACTATTGCCATGTTATCCTAAGGGGCTAGGCATCTACAATGTGGAAACTGCAATGTGCAATTTTCCCATTACCAGTGCATATAAAACATATTTTATATGGGTCCTGCTTGTAGTTACATGACCCCCCACCCCCACCCCTGGGACACCTTGTGAAGACTTTAGGGGTACAGAATATACAAAAATAGTGTAGATCCTCACTCCACAGTGCTCATAGCACCAAAGTCGATTTTGGGAAAAGCTCTTTACTACAACGGGGAAAGTAAAATGTGCAATTTCTCTATCCCAAGGGCATACAAAACATATTTTATAATGACCCTCCTTATAATGACATGACCCCCCACTCCTGTGACACCTAAGGGAGACCCTGGGGGTACCTAAAATGCCAAAATATTGTAGTTTATCACTTGTTAGGTTCCCCTACCACCAAATTCGAGTTTGAGAACAATTTACATTTAAAAGCAGTGCTGCAACAGGGCTGCTTTTTAAAGGACCTTAGGCTCTCAGCAGCGCACACATGCAAGTGCAGAAAGGGCTGCTGGCCTCTAAACCGCCAGGCCCTATTATGTACTAGGGACTTATAGGTAGTTTTAATCCCCCTGCCCTATTATCTACTAGGGACTTATGGGGTCGATCCTGCCAATTGTAAGTATGGCCTAATGTATAGTGTACACTCATGTAGGTATATGTCTTCACTGTGCCTAACAAAAATGAATATGTGTCCTCATGTAACGTAACTGGTGCTATGTAAAGCGCTCTGATACCCGATTCGGGTCAAGTTTGCGCTACATAAAATTCTGCACAAAAAAAACCTGTGTTTTCAACATAGCACTGGCTCTGGGCCTGGTTAGACAGAGCCCAGGGGCAGGCAGTTACCACCAGTATCAGTCAGCGAAAAGAATTGGAGGGCACACAGGATTACTTTGCAACATTACCCAACATTTCTTAAAGATGTCAGCTTTAGAGTGCTTCCAGACAGAGGTCCTCTGCCTGTTTAAGGAAGACTAAAAACACTCCTACTTTTGATCTCCAGGATATCTCCTTCTGGTGTGTATATGGAGTGATTGGCTTATTGGTGAGTATTCTTAGTGAAGGGCACATTATTGCATTGTGTTTCCAGGGTGAGGTCTCCTAACCCCAATCCAAGTAGACACCCATCCTTCTATTCATCCAAATGTGTGTGGTGAGACTGTGTAAAGTATGACAATGATGCCTACCTGGGTCAGCAGGTCTCTGATATCATGCTTCTACACTGGAGAACTGCCCTTCATGTATGGCCCTCCTCACATCCCCTGAGCCATTGCCTGGAGCCAGAAAGGTTGTTGTTTGTTTGTCTGATATGTCACTTGAGGGATCAAACAGGCATTGCCTTGCCCTTCAAAATAAAGTCCCATATTTGTTCCTGGTTGAAAGCCATCAAATCGTCCCTCTCTTGTAGATGGCTGGGCACCTACAATGCAAAATAACTTCTGTGGTAAATGCAACAAGTGTTGGGACAGGTTAGTGCCTGTTGACTCTCAAATAATGTGTTGCTACATTCTTCCAGTGTGCACCCAAGGTGGATACATCTGGGAGAGGTTCCATTTGGTTTGCTCTGGATCAGCGCCTGTCTACCTAAGAATGTATTTGTATAATAGAGACACCCTAGCTTGAAGAGGCCCACAAACCAAAAGTCCCACCTTCAGCCATAAACCCAAGTCTTAAGGGAAGAACAGCAGAGTCACTATGGAGGATCAGGTCTTGCAGACCAGAAATATAACAGTGTTGAAGTACAGGTAAACTTTAACTGTTTTTGGCTGTCAGGCAAGTGTACTATGCTGCACCAGCAAGATATTTTTCACACCCCTATTGTGGTCTTTCACTATTACACACAGATGCAAGCCTTGCTTGTGTTCAGTTGGGGCCTTAAAATTGCCTCCAGGACGCCATGGTAGTGTCTGGAAACCTCGAGCCTCTTGAAGCCTCCTCTGCCCTACTAGGCATCTGGCTTCAAAGTCAAGTAGCCAGTAGTCCATTTAAAGGATCTAGGATATGGCTATCTGGTGAGCATCGGGAACTCAATGACCCGACTATCCCTGGAGGCCTATACCAAAACTCAAAAGAGGCTCCTGGCCAATCGGAATTCATCAGTCAAAGAATTCTCCCAAGCATTTATAGGGACATTTGAAGTTCTCAGAGGGGCCCTTACCCCTGCTGTGACGTCCCTCTGATTCAAGCCCTACAGTGACACTGAACAATCTTGAGTGCCAGTGGCCAATCTGAGGTAAGAGCCTGTATTCCAAACCCTCACCTCAAGGCAGCGGTGCCCAATTGGTAGCAAATAAATTTGAATGTCAAGGTCATGTTTAAAAAAAACAACGTATTTTTATTTAATTTAGAAACAGGCTTCAGCACATTTAGAAACATTCGTGGTGCAGTGACAAACATGTATAATTTTACCGCTAGATGCATCACCTTGTTGATTAACTCTATTAGCTCATCTCATTACAGTTCCACAAAACAATAAACAAAAAATCCTCAACCTGGTAATATGGATTGAAAATGGTTCCAACACATCCCTAATATTTTCTTAAGTTTCCCTGGGCAACTCCGGTGTGCTAGTCGCCCACCAATGTTGGACCATATCCCTCTTAAAAACTAGGAATCCAATAATATTTTATCCCCTCGATATCCACCAGTCAGATTGCATAATCAAGATGGTGCATTTGGGGCTATATGTCAACGGGATACCAATCACCTTCTGCAGTGTAGAATGGAAGACTCAGTTTAGCTGAAATTGCCACTACTCTTGCTGAAGCCAATCATTGTCATCTAGTACCCCCAAATCCCTGGATCATTTGTCCCTAAGGATTTTAAGGGGTGTGGTATTTTGACATATAGTGCACGATATAGATTGTAGATTTCCATTTTATCTATTTTTTTCAGGACATACTTAGATTCTATCATGTTAAAATCAGGTATAATATTCAGTACTTCTTTATAGCGGGATTTATCGGGCCGCACTGATGCTGTATGCCAACTGAGCATTCAATCTCAAGATCTACAAAGATAGAATTTAATCTAGAGGCACATACAGCTGATTATCAAATAGATGATATATGTGAACAAACTTAAGAATTCAAAAGAACTCATAAAAACTTTTCTCAACTTAAACGGTGCGTTTGGATATTTATTTCGACCGGATTTCATCCAAATATACGAGCCCTGATGATGTCCGCACAGGACGAAACGCGTTGGCTGATTTAAATTGTGATACTAAGCTGCAAGTTCAACAGTTGAAATTGAAATGAATTACCTGAAATGAATAAGAGCTTGATTTGATCTGTAATAAAGAAGAAGGTTCTTATCAAGAAGCATCTGCCTAATGACTTATCATTCAAAGGACTTCAATAATTAATTGATATACTCGCATTTAATTGTGTTGCTCCTTCTCTATAATCCGATTTCTAGTTTATGTGGCATAAGAGCTGTAGACCACGAGAAGTGAGCACCATCACCTTACTATAACTTTTTTTGATACAGTAATCATCTAGTGTGCTAGTGTTTGAAGCCCCACCGCTTGCATTCTATTATTGGTACTTCTTTATAGCCCTCCAGTGCATGTCATAGTTGTAAAAGTGAAAGAACTGTGACTTGTCATACTCCACACTTAGGTCTACATAGAATTTCATATGAGACACCCATACTTCTCCCATCCTTGAGATGGCTATCTTGTCCCAGGCTGTCCCTCTGGTTTTGTCCCCGTGGTAATGCAATTACAGACCCAGAATGCCGTTTTCCTGAATAGCGTTCTCCCCCATGCTTCCATCTCATAGCATTATGCCAGTACTCTATGGGTATCCTAGAGATGGTGGGGTAAGGACTCTGTGGGTTTTTGGCTCTACATCTGTGCCAACACTCCATAGTCCTCCATCTATTGCAATTCTAGCCCAGGGCCGGCTGGTAACATTTGAAATTGGTGGGCCGAGCTAAGTGCCCCACCACTTACCAAAAGCCAAAAATGCGCTTTGCCTATATTCTGCACAAGGGCGAGGCCTGCAATGAGAGAATCAGCTAGCTACATGGAAAATAAAAATCATACTGGAAGTAGCTCACGCTTATGCCGGATTAAATAAAACAAGCATCATGCAATATAAACACAGACACTAAGGACCTGATTTAGATCTTGGAGGACGGGTTACTCGGTACAACAGTGACGGATATTCCATCAGCCAAACTATAAATCCCATTATATCCAAAGGGATTTATATTTTGGTGGAAGGGATATCCATCACCGTTGTGACGGAGTAACCCGTCTGCCAAGATCTAAATCAGGGCCAGGGCCGGACTGGGAACCAAAACTGGCCCTGGCAAAGTGCTCGGCCGCCCCCCCCAAGGGGTTCGGGGTGAGGCCGAGATGTTTGCCAGGACCGGTGCCCGGTGCCCGCTACGTCCAGTCCGGCCCTGATCAGGGCCAAAATCACCGGCATGCATTACACCCACAGAATGTGCGTCCTCAGAGTTCTTCTGCAGTCTGTGGCTCCGAGCAGGAGTTGAAGAAGCACTCCCCTAACCAATCCGAACACTGTTCTCATGCTACTATTAACATGCATGAGAGAAGTGCAGTATTGGATGGAGCAGGCTAGCTGGATGCTCCATAAGGCCCTGGAGGCCTGTTCTCTGTGCTTGCTCTCCCCCAACTGTCTAACACAGCTTGGGTTGGAGAGCTTTAACGTGTGGATGTCAGGCTGGCCATTGCAAATCAGCCATCCAGAGTGACATGCACACTTTAAATTAGAATGTCTGGCCACTACTCCTACATGCTGCCAATCAGCAGCAGTGGATCCGCCCTACTCCACACTAGGCTCGGGCAGGCTGTGTATTGGTTACAAATAAAATGGCAATCAAATTATTTCATTGCCTTTTGTTCACATTTGCTGTGTGCGACTCGCAGTGGGAGGGGGGCAACTCTCCTCCACCCTAATGAAGCCATATCATCTCTCTCCCCAAACACGCCTACTAATATAATTGAACCTCAGCAATGTCCAGTCCCTCAATATATGGTGATTGGATGCATTTGTTTAAGGCTACTTTTGGTGAAGCACTCCCCCCACAGGTAAAATGTCAGGGTGGACTGAAGTGTTTTGAATAATATATATATCCTCTTTCACTGGCATCAGAGCGAATTTGTTACTGTTAACTGAAGCCCAAAGTGTCACTAGACACATTAAACATGCATAATTCTGAGGACTGAGAGATGCAGTTTCTAGAAATACAATAATACATTATCTGCATATAGAGCAATACAATCTTCCAACTCTACCTCATCAGACAATGCCCCAAACCTGAGCATCTCCCTGTATCCAATATTCAAGTGAGTCCATAACCAGGGCAAACACGAGTGGAGACAGTGGACAGACCTGCCTAGTTTCCTGTTCTATTGGGAAGGGCATATATAGTACTCCATTAATGTGAATTCTCACCCAGAAAGAGGAGTGAACACACATAAACTATGAACCTGGCCCCAAAGTTAATTTTGCCCAATATCTGGTGAAGGAATGACCACAAGATAGAGTCAAATGCCTTTTCGAAATCTACTGAAACCAAACCAATAGGCTGTCTTAGTTTATTGCAATTTGCTAGTGCAACCTGTACTTGCCACAAACAGCACCGCTATATGGAATAAAGCCGTTTTGGTCAAGTCATACTAAGGACCATATTACTTTTGACAGTCTAGTTGCCAGAATGTTGGCCTCTGTGTTGATCAAAGATACTGGACTATAAGACACTCAGTCATTGTTTTACCAGGTTTGTGAATACCCACCATAGTGGCCCCATGTATATCAAATGACTATTCATTATAGTGCAGGGCTTTTTGCAACAAAGTCTCTAGTGGCACAACCCATTCACCTAAGGAAGTAACAGGGGAACCCTACGCACGACGGAACCAGGGTAATATTTATATATAAGAAAACAATGGTTCCTATGGATAAATAGAACTAATATTTGAAATACTTGTGCACATTCACAATAAAAGGACCATCTAATGTCAGAGGGCAAGAAACACTTTCTACACAGTTTGCTCGGTATAACATATTTTATGAAAAAATAAATAAACAATAGGTACACTTCTTTCAGTCAAAAGTAGTACTGTTTGTGCATTGTGTCCCCAAGTGAAGAAATGGAACCAATAAGTGAATATACAAAGTGAATTATTATGTTCCATCAGTTGTGAAAAACGACCATTCTTATATAGTATTTTTTACAGCTTCAGTACACAATGATATGGGCTGGGTAATGGTCTGTTCTTTTTTACTTGTCGACGGCGTTTCGACCCTTCTATCAATGGGGGTCTCCTCAGGACTAACGATGTAGGGACATCTAAAACAAAATAAGGAAAGCATAAGGCCCATATACCGGCACAGATGCAGGAAAAACTAATGAGAAGGCATCTATAGGGAATTACCTGGATGAAGAGAGTGCTGCCTCTGTGACAGTGAAGTGAAAGGTGAAGGTAAAAACTCACGTGAGGACCCGGCCGGGTTCTTCAGTAAAAAGACAAGAGAATGCATGTCAGTTACTGCATTATAGTAAGGACATAGAGATAGCTGGTTATAACATGTTGTGGTTGAAGAAATTATATTTACCTCAAAGTGAGGTCAGGACGGCACTTCAGGATGTTAGATGGCCGGTAAGCTCTTCTTTAAGTTCGCTACAGCTGTAGCGTTCTGTTTGACAGCGTGGTGCTGATTACAGTGACGGTGCACTGTAGGGTACTGTGAAATAAGGCATACGGAGAGTTAAGCTTTAGGGATGGGTTCTGAGTGGAAAAGGTGGGGAGCTTAGAAACCGGGGCTCGGGACTTACTTGTTGTTCTTGTCTGGATAAATCAATTTCTTAAGCAGCAGCGTGTGTCAGCTGCAGTGAGGCCTCCCAAGTAGGCTCCGGGTGCAATGACACCGAGCGCCTGCGGGACGCTCTGTTTTATCTCGGGTTTCCCGCCTTTCTGATCTGGGAACCGGCAGGCTTCCCAATGGAAAACCGTGCCACCGATCCATCTGGTGCTCGGTTTCCATTAAGCGATGGAAACAGAAGAGATACTGTCTGGGATGGGGTCTGGAGATAGTTGCTCTACCCAGTGATTTGTGCGTGCTGTACTGTTACTGGTTTTACAATTTTTTAAAACATCATATTCAACATTACATGTGTAAAAAATGGCACTAGTTCATTATATACATCTACAATTATTAAATTCAACCAAGTTAAATACAGCATGTAGTATACATTCTATTGAGGCAGAGTCTGTACGACATTAAGCTAGTTTTAATATTCCCAGTGCGCGAGCACAATGAACTGTACTATGGCTGCGCTAGACATACTATATAGATGTATTCACAGTATTATTCAATCCAAAGTGTGTTGCACATTTACTTTGCAAGCGGAAGGGGTCTCTGCCTGAAAGTGTACGTTGATGGCAATGATTCATTTTAAGGGGATTTGTCAATGTAGTGTTGTTACAAAGCCTCTCCATTCCTCAAGAGAGTTAAGGCCTTCTTCTATGGAGTTGACTCTGTCTATCAAACGGCATTCGATGCGTTGGAGCATGTTAGTGATATCATCCTCCTCTTTCTGGTAGGGTTGCAATGTCAATCACTTGCCACTTGACATCATCTGCCGTGTGGTTTTTCTCATTATAGTGTGATACTAAGGGAGCATTGGGTACGGATCTGCGAATGCGACTGCGATGCTGGCTGATCCTAGCCTTAACTGGTTGTTGTGTCAGACCAATGTATGGAAGATTGCAAGGACACCAGATACAGAACACTACGTTCCGTGTGTTGCAGTTAGAGAAGGTTTCTAGATTGTGTTTGAGGTTGCCATGCTCAAAGAAATTATTCCCTAACGTAATGCTTCTAGTCCTGCCTAACTTTCAGCCGTTTCTCGATCCAGACCAATAACCTCACTGCAGTGTGGCTTCCATTTACCACCCGCTATTCAATATTCCTGGGAATTTCCAGACAACATAAAACAATATATAACGGGTTTTTTGGTTAAAACATAAATCAATAATTCAACATTTCAAATACAATCCTCACCTAACTAACTATACTAACCATGTCTCTGCTACCAAGAAAAACTGATGCAGCGGAGTTTACCAGCTCTTTACATACATACACACAACATTCAGGTTGACAGCATAGAAGTTATAGCCAACCTTCTGGAGACAAGACCAAGACCCACTCAGGTACCCACTAGCTTCATCATCACACTATTACGCATTGCTTTGCAAAGTAACTATTTCATTTCCGGAGGGCACTATTACCAACAGTGCTCCGGTACAAGTATGGGAGCAATTTTTGCTCCAAACTTAGCGAATATCTATATGCACTACGTCGAGCACAAGTTTGTCCTTGACGTCAATAACAAGTACCGCCCTAACATCAAATGTTGGAAGGGGTACATTGATGACATCTTTGTTATTTGGACAGGCACAGACACAGACTTTAACAACTTTGTCAAACATTTAAACACTGTCCAGACACATCTCACATTTACGTCCACCACACATGAATCCAAGATAGCATTTCTAGATCTCAATATTAGTCATCAAAATGGGGCATTATACACCTCGCTCCACAGAAAAATTACAGAAAGGAATACATTGCTATCCTATCGCAGCCTCCATCCACGGGCTCTCAGAGACGGCCTGCCATTTGGGCAGTTCCTCAGGATACGCCGTAACTGCACACACAAAGCTGACTATATGAGGGAAGCAGAAATACTCAAAGCCAAGCTAGTTACAAGAGGGTACCCTAACAGACTAGTTAGGTCGCTAAAATGTGCCTGGCATTGTCCAAGAGAAGAGTTACTGAAAACTAAAGAGAAACAAGGTTTGGATAAAATAGTTTGCGTCGCCACCTTTGGCACTCACACCAACCAAGTTCGTAACCTTAGCACAAAAAATTGGAATCTAATCCAAAACATAGACCAAACACTTGAGACACCACTGTTTGCATACAAAAGAGGAAAGAATACAAAAGACCACCTTGTGAGATCTGCAACAGACATAAAAGTGACCCCACCCAATGCACTTATTGAAGCATGCGGGCCTGCCCAAAATAAAGGGACATCATAAATGTGGCAATTGTGTCTCATGTGATTTCACATTCAATACCACCACATTTGAGCATGGCAACCTCAAACACAATCTAGAAACCTTCTCTAACTGCAACACACGGAACGTAGTGTTCTGTATCTGGTGTCCTTGCAATCTTCCATACATTGGTCTGACACAACAACCAGTTAAGGCTAGGATCAGCCAGCATCGCAGTCGCATTCGCAGATCCGTACCCAATGCTCCCTTAGTATCACACTATAATGAGAAAAACCACACGGCAGATGATGTCAAGTGGCAAGTGATTGACATTGCAATCCTACCAGAAAGAGGAGGATGATATCACTAACATACTCCAACGCATCGAATGCCGTTGGATAGACAGAGTCAACTCCATAGAAGAAGGCCTTAACTCTCTTGAGGAATGGAGAGGCTTTGTAACAACACTACATTGACAAATCCCCTTAAAATGAATCATTGCCATCAACGTACACTTTCAGGCAGAGACCCCTTCCGCTTCCAAAGTAAATGTGCAACACACTTTGGATTGAATAATACTGTGAATACATCTATATAGTATGTCTAGCGCAGCCATAGTACAGTTCATTGTGCTCGCGCACTGGGAATATTAAAACTAGCTTAATGTCTAACAGACTCTGCCTCAATAGAATGTATACTACATGCTGTATTTAACTTGGTTGAATTTAATAATTGTAGATGTAAATAACGAACTAGTGCCATTTTTTTACACATGTAATGTTGAATATGATGTTTTAAAAAAATGGTAAAACCAGTAACAGTACAGCACGCACAAATCACTGGGTAGAGCAACTATCTCCAGACCCCATCCCAGACAGTATCTCTTCTGTTTCCATCGCTTAATGGAAACCGAGCACCAGATGGATCGGTGGCACGGTTTTCCATTGGGAAGCCTGCCGGTTCCCAGATCAGAAAGGCGGGAAACCCGAGATAAAACAGAGCGTCCCGCAGGCGCTCGGTGTCATTGCACCCGGAGCCTACTTGGGAGGCCTCACTGCAGCTGACACACGCTGCTGCTTAAGAAATTGATTTATCCAGACAAGAACAACAAGTTAGTTCCGAGCCCCGGTTTCTCAGCTCCCCACCTTTTCCACTCAGAACCCATCCCTAAAGCTTAACTCTCCGTATGCCTTATTTCACAGTACCCTACAGTGCACCGTCACTGTAATCAGCACCACGCTGTCAAACAGAATGCTACGGCTGTAGCAAACTTAAAGAACAGCTTACCGGCCATCTAACATCCTGAAGTGCCGTCCTGACCTCACTTTGAAGTCAATATCATTTCTTCAACTACGACATGTTATAACCAGCTATCTCTATGTCCTTACTATAATGCAGTAACTGACATGCATTCTCTTGTCTTTTCACTGAAGAACCCGGCCGGGTCCTCACGTGAGTTTTTACCTTCACCTTTCACTTCACTGTCACAGAGGTAGCACTCTCTTCATCCAGGTAATTCCCTATAGATGCCTTCTCATTAGTTTTTTCTGCATCTGTGCCGGTATATGGGCCTTATGCTTTCCTTATTTTGTTTTAGATGTCCCTACATCGTTAGTCCTGAGGAGACCCCCATTGATAGAAGGGTCGAAACGCCGTCGACAAGTAAAAAAGAACAGACCATTACCCAGCCCGTATCATTGTGTACTGAAGCTGTAAAAAATACTATATAAGAATGGTCGTTTTTCACAACTGATGGAAACTGTGTATATAATAATTCACTTTGTATATTCACTTATTGGTTCCATTTCTTCACTTGGGGACACAATGCACAAACAGTACTACTTTTGACTGAAAGAAGTGTACCTATTTTTTATTTATTTTTTCATAAAATATGTTATACCGAGCAAACTGTGTAGAAAGTTTTTCTTGCCCTCTGACATTAGATGGTCCTTTTATTGCGAATGTGCTCAACCCGTTCACCAGCATACCTTTTCTACAATTCTGAAGGAAAGCCATTTGCACCAGGGCATTTCCAGATGGCATCAATTTTATTGCTTCTGGTATTTAATTTTCAGATGTCGGAAGTGCTAACAGTTCTCTGTCCCTCATCTAAACTGTAGCTACTGTGAGATCCTGCATTATTGGATTCTTAGTTTTGCCTTTAGGTGTAGGTATTCTTTGATAACATGTTGTATAATAGTTTGCAAAGGCCCCTTCAATGTCTCCAGCTGTAGTGATGAAGCCCTTAGTTATGTCCTTTATTTTACCAATTAGTCAAAGCTGTCTCTCCGATAGTGAGTCAGTACAGCACTTTACCTGTTTCATCCCCCATGTCATGTAGTCTA
Organism: Triturus cristatus; assembly: GCF_964204655.1. NCBI lineage: Eukaryota > Metazoa > Chordata > Amphibia > Caudata > Salamandridae > Triturus > Triturus cristatus. Next base: position 751,839,517 of record NC_140579.1, read on the forward strand.
ATTTGCGATGCGACTCATGACCTCTTAAGCATGTCAACCATTTTTTTAAGGGAAAGTCTCACCACCTTCAAATGTCTAAGAAACTCCCCATTCTGACTATATTGCCCCATGATTGACACTTTTAAAGCTTCCCATAGTGTTATAACCAAGGAAGCTGGGAGTTTATTGAAATCTAGATATTCCTCAATTTGATATCGAATACGGGAAGAAAAGTGCAGAACAAGCAATCTCTAGGAGTTTAATACCATTGTCTGTCTGTTGCCCTTAGAAGTTCACCCAATGTAATTTCCAGTGGGAAGTGGTCTGAGAGGCATTTAGGTTGAATGTTAGAGCCTGGTGACACTGGCAGTTCCAATGCCAGAACAAAAAAAAAGAATCCAACTTAAAGTGTGAGTGATGCACCCCTGAATTAAATGTGAATTCATGGTCTGTTGGGTGTCTCATACTATGGCTCTGATGGAGCATGGTTTCGTGTATAAAGAAACTTGCTCGTATGCAATTCTAGCAAATAACCTGTAACATTATAATCAACATATTTGTGAGTACTAATTTTGCATTACACTTTACATATTGTATCTAGGGGAAGCTTTTCTATGTATTCTACTAACCAGTAACCCGAGTGTCCTTAAAATGGCTGCCAAAAACATGGGAACTCTTCTGCGCATGCGTCTACTACATCTAAGTAGTATGACGTCTCCTGTCGCTTGGTGGGAAATCTTTGCAGCTGCGCAATAGCTTTTAACATGGCTACTTGAAACCCTCCCGTTAAAGCACATGCAGTGCTGAAACTAACCTATGCAAGTTTTTACTAAGCCATTAATGCAAAGAATATATTAAGTAAATGAGGTTAGAGTAGAAGTAAGTGGTATACAGTGAATTAATTTAATTTTGTATTCTAACATGTTTCTCTCTGACTTTATTACTAGCTCGTATTTGGGCCTTGGAGGGTGACCGATGTCCCTATCCTTTGCTACAACTACGCATGCGCCCTACATTCTTGCTCTGAGACCAATGAAGTCATTGAATGGCTGCCAACTCATGTGCCCAGCAAGGACATGGGAAGATCAACTTCTGACCCTATGAGAAGAAGAAGCCGAAACATTGTATTACAGATTTATCGATCCACATATGAAATGCTTGTGGGAATAAAGCTTGTGGGTATTAAAAATAAGGGGCGGGAAATTAGACAATAGAACTAAAGAAAGTTATTGCATTTAGTATGGTGTGATGTCCTCACCCCACTGCCTGGCCCAAACAATTTGGAGGGTGTACATAGAATTGAACCATTTGGGGGTGGATCATACATTTGAATTGGTATAACAGAGGTAAGTTCTACTTAGTTAGACACACTTGACCCACTTCATGCTGATGCTATGCTGAGATGCTGGGCGAATTTGCTGCAATCTGATTGAAGAATCCAACACTAGGGAAAAATCGCGGAACAACCAAGGAGGCACATCTACGAAGGGGTCCGGACTAGCCCGAGCCAGAGAGAGTAGCACAAGAGAGGGGTGTAACGCTGGTGTTACACTAGAAGAGATTACCTTCCCGGTCCTGAATCTATCCTGAATCCTTGATACTCTGATGTCTAGGTCCTCACACCATTCTAGGTAAATATAGCTCTGTGGGGTTGCGCTTTGTATTTTCTCTGTTCTTTTCTCTCCTCAGGTACCGTCATCATAAAGATTCTAGCTAATAATGATCTTAAGCTAACTGTATATTCTTGCCTGGTGGAGAATTTGGTGTAGCTACTTGTATTCTGACTTGACTCACAAAAACTATTAATTCAGATAAACCTTTAAAACTCCTACTGAGTCTTTGGTTATTTGAATAAAGGTTGAATGTATTTCCTCCCTATTCTAAACTACTACTAGATCTTTCAATAAAGTACATTTACTTAGGAGACAGGGATGGTAAGAATACTGGTGTAGAGGTTCTCTGACGTAAATCAAAATTGATGACCAGCGGGATTGTATTTTTGAGAGAATAATTGGTAGCAAAGAGTTCGCTGGTGAAAATTTGGTATTATATCACCTAGAAAGGGTAATATTGAAGGAGTAGCAGGTTCTCTGATGCTTGTGTGAAGAGTAAGCGGAAAGGTTTTACTCATAGTGTGTGAAGAGTAAGTGGAATGGTTTTACTCACAATGAAAGGAATCTTACTATTCTTTGAATTAATGGGTCAGACACAATAGCGAATGTTTATACGTTGTTAATTAATGAAAATTGTTTGAAATTTTGTGAGAAAATATGTTTTTGCATTACCTTGTAAAGGAGGGGTCAGTTGTGAGTGCTGCACTGACGTCACTGAGAGCCGCGCTGGGATTGGTTGGAACAGTGGGCGTGAAGTTGATGCAAAATTGTAAAGGAGGGGTCAGTAGTAAGGAGTGATACTGATGTCATAGAAAAGCCGCACAAGCATTGGCTGAGCGAGCGAACAGAGTAGAAGTTGATTGGTCTTCAGAGAATTTTAGAATTAAAGCAAGCGTCTGATTGGTCATCAAAATAGAAATCCCAAGAATAATAATAGATAGTGGAGTTTGCATGTACGATCCAACTTTAACAGGGACTCGTCCAGATAGAAGCTTTTTAGGGTTTGCTTACGAACAGTACCTTAATTAGCACAAGCACGCAATGTACGGAGAAAAGAGAAAAATGTCATTCATGCAAAAGGTTAAGAATTATTTTTAAAAGGACAAACCCATTGAGAGTAGAGAAGGGATTCTTATTCCTCCTCCAAATACGCCTGCATCATACATGATGGTAGAGAGAGGCTATCATACCTGTGTATGGTTAGAAAATTGGGTAAAATACACAAAATGTGATGGAATATTAGCATTTCCTGAGTACGGAAACTTTAATGGAAGAATATTGTACAATTTAAGAACACGGATGAATGAATTAGAACCCAGACCTAGATTGACCCAATATGAGGCTTTAGAAGAATGAGAAATGGAAGCCTTTGAACGTGATAGACCACGAAGTAACAGGACCCTAAGCAAATATTATCCGCAATATCCCCGAAACGCTAGAGATGGTCAAATCAAGCAATGGAGACAGGCCATGGTGGCAGAAGGTCTATATCCTGTATTGACATCAGAAGAGCAGACGGGAGGTAAATGTACAGAGAAAGCCAAGCACTTAACCATGATAGATAGCGGAGAAATAGAAGAAGGGTATTTAGAAGACGTATTGATGAAAAGTTCTCCACCTTATAATGAAGGATTTGATAGAATGACCCCTAGTGCCCCAATGGTAAGAACACCTTTGGTTCCACAAATAGTATATGACACAGCAAACAGGGTATTTCAAAAAATGGAAAGGGAAGCAATAAATAAGAATATAGATGAATTGATCCAGAAAATAACTGAGATGAACACACATTCTGATGTATTGACTATACCGACCATAGGTCCAATAGTCCCATTGTATGGTGAAAAGTCAAACTGTTCCAAAATTCCTGTAATACCTACCCAAAGCATAGAACCTAGCAAAAAAAGGTAATAATAGATGATCAAGCCAGTGAATGTGAATCAGTCATATCATTAATGGATTTACCCATAAGAGAACCAATAATGGAAACTCCGAAGAGAAATTTGCTCAGTTGTTCAAAGGAAGTTAGACTGGAAACCTCAACAGGAACTAGAAGTGCCACAATAGTAACCCCAGAAGATATAGAGAGATGGTCTCAAGAAATAGAAAAACCCAAATCATAGCCGACATTATTAGATATTTTTAAATTGAGAGTAGAAGTGCAAGAAATGGTTGCTCCAAATGTGGGTCTAGACAGATTAAACACATACAGTGAGGAAGAGTTATTGTTTATTTGCAGAAGCATCACACGAAACACAAAAACATTTCATGAAAAACTGACCAATCTAGCATCTGAGATGGGAATTGACACAGAGAAATCAAAGGTTTTGCAGAAACCATATAGAGCAGAATTTTCTGATAAGGATTTGGAAAACATGAATGTGTCTGGAAGAAAATTACAGATCAGGGAGTTGTTATTTCTGTTACAAAAATGGGGGGATCTTGAAAGATGGAAAGTTAGGTGGGCAAAGAAAAAGGAAGAAACACAGGTAAATCGAACAACATCCGAATATGCCATCGGAGAGGTTGTATCCGATGAGGGAAGTACCCGGAGGGGGGCACGTACATGTACCATGGACTAGACAGGATATTTTGTCGTTTATGAATGATTTCCCTAAATTTAGAGAAAAACCAGTGGAATGGTACAGACAAGTTGAGAGGTTTGTGAAAGTTTCAAAGGTTTTGTTAAAAGATCTGGATGGTCTGTTTGACATAGTAGTACCTGCGGATTTGTGGACAGAGTGCAAAATTACTATAGATTGGCCTAGTGAGGAATATCAAAGAGATTCAAAGACAGGAGCTCCGTCAGAAGATGTTATGAAAAAATATCATCAAGTGATCACTTTCCTGAAGAGTAAAATTGCCCCGAAAGAAACAGATTTTGTAAAAATAGACGGAACAACCCACGAAAAAAATGAGTCTGTACATGCCTACTACAAACGTCTTTTATAGGTGTTCAAACAGTATAGTGGGTTTGAAAGTTTAGAGAACAAGGACATGACTCATTTTGTGTATCGATTTGTGACAGGGTTAAGATTGGATATATCACAAATGATTAAGTAGCACATGTAGTGTTGGCAATCAAAGCCCATTGATGAAATTTTAAAATATGACAAATATTGTGGGGATGAAATTGATAACAAACGAAAAGCCTTAGAAGAAAAAGTAATGTGGGTTCAAGTAAAGTTAGCTGAACAGCAAGAGCTTCAATTAAATAAACAGTCAGAAAATCAAGGAAGAGTGCAAGGACAAGGTGAAAATAATGGGGGTAAGCCACGGGGAAGATTGAACAGGGACAAAGAAAAGGTTTCCCTGTCACGGCTGCGGGAAGTTGGGGCATTGGAAAAACGAGTGTAAAATCGTACAAGTTAAAAATGACCCGAATCAAAACTTAAATCCACAGGCGCAGAGTGAGGTGTTAATGAGTCATCCGCAACAGGGTATAGTCAATTGCCACCTGCCCCTAAGTCAAATTCTGTGAGTCAAGCCAAGTACAGTGTGGGCGCCGGATTTCCAGAGGAAAGTGGTAAGAAAAAGTTTGTAACATCGCAGTTTCTTTTGCAGGACCCACTAATTGATTATGAGCAGGAATGACGGTGCCTGAGGGGGGAGGAAGGGGAGTGCGTACTTGGGGCATCCCTACCGGTAGATCTGTCAGGTCCATATGTAGAAGGTAAAGTGGAAGGAAATGATATCACTTTTTTGTTGGATACTGGTGCTACCAGGTCTACTGTGAGAACAGCAGACATTCCTAACCTGCCCCTCTCAGGTGAAGCCATCCAAGAAGTAGGTGTTTAGAACAAACAGATTAGAACCCCGATCACAGAACCAATGGAGGTGCGAACTGGAAATTTTAAAGAAATGCATAAATTCGTGGTCTGTGACTCAAGTCCTGTAAACTTGCTTGGAAGAGACTTGTTGTGCAAAATGAATTGCACCATATTTTGCACACCAGGTGGTGTTGCCATACAAACCCCAGATGAAGATGGAGTTTACAAGTTCATGTTAGCTAAACAGGGAACAGATGTAAATGAATTATATTCAATGATAACCAAAAAAGAATTACCTGCTGAAGTCAAACTGACTGTAAGTGCAGAGATATGGGATTTTACTGGGAAAGAAATATGATCAATGGCAAATGTAGATCCGGTAAAAGTGTCAGTGAAAGAAGGTGCTGTTTATCCGAATACTCGACAATACAAAATGAGTCCTGAAATAAAGGCAGGTGTTGCAGCAGAAATTGAGCGATTAGTCGAACAAGGCATCCTGAAAGAAATAATGAGTAGCCCTTGTAACTCACCTATAATCGGCATTGAGAAACCTAACGGGAAGTATAGGGTGGTTCAAGGTCTTAGGAAAATTAATAAGATCGTTGACCATGCTGTCCACCAGTGCCCAACCCAGCTGTGATTCTTTATCAGATACCATGGAAAGCAGGTTGGTTTACAGTAATCGATTTATGTCATGCATTCTTTTCTATTCCATTGCATCCAGATAGCCAGTTTTTATTTTCGTTTAAATTCGAAGAGCATGTTTACGTGTGGAATCGTGTGCCTCAAGGGTACACTGAAAGTCCTTCAATCTTTAATCAAATTCTCAAAAGAAGCCTTGAATCTCTTGTGTAGCCCAGAGAGTCAGTCCTGATGCAGTATATCGACGACCTGTTGGTAGCGTCAAACACTCGAGATGACTGTGTCACTGATTTAATTGCATTGCTAAATCACTTGGCAAAAGGTGGACACAAAGTGTCCCCCGAGAAACTTCAGTTCTGTAAGTACTCAAGTCAAATACTTAGGACATCAAATAGAAAGAGGAAACAGAAGAGTGACCTCTGAAAGAATCTTAGTAATAAGACAAATGCAGTTGCCTCGAACCCAAAAAGAAATAAGAATGTTTCTTGGAGTTGTAGGATATTGTAGGCAGTGGATTGTAGGATTTGCTTTACTAGCTAAACCCCTGATACAGATGACCAGAAAGAGAGCAAAGGACCCCATAGAATGGGATGATGAGCGCATAAAATCATTTAGCAAGTTACGAGATTGCTTGTGTGAAGCACCTGCTTTAGGAATGATAGACTATTCAAAAGAATTTGAATTATTCTGCTATGAGCGGGGTAATTGTTCACTTTCAGTTCTGACACAGAGACATGGATTAATGCGAAGACCTGTGGCATATTTTTCTGCTACCCTAGTTCCTGTGGCATGTGCATTACCAGGTTGCCTGAAAGCTGTAGCCGCAACCTGTGTGAGCATAGAACAGAGTGATTCAATTGTGATGGGACACCCTGTCAAGGTGTACGTTCCTCATTCAGTTGTGATTTTGTTGACCAAAACCCAAACGCAGTATCTTACTCCCAGTAGGTTAACAAAATATGAGAGAATAATATTGGGGGCTGAAAACGTGACTATAGTGAGGTGTACTGTTCTTAATCCAGCCACTTTACTACCTGATCCCTACCAAGAAGAGGTGTAAGATGAGGTTGAACATGAATGTCTTGACGTGACTGAACTTAGCACCAAACGCGGTCCTGACATACAAGAGGAACCCCTGAAAAATGCAGATCATGAGCTATTTGTAGATGGCTCCTGCATGCAACACGAGGAAGGAGGATTGAGTGCTGCTTACGCTGTTTGTACATTAACTGGAATAGTCGGAGCATCCTATTTACCAGAAGTCAGATCTGCACAAGTAGCCGAATTAATTGCTTTAATGAAAGCATGCAAAATTGGGAAAAATTGGAGAATAACCATATTTACTGACAGCCAATATGGTTATCGGGTTGTGCACGATTTTGGCCATCCATGGAGGCAGAGGGATTTCCTGACTTCTTCAGTAACTCCTATTAAAAATGGAAATTTTGTGGAAAAATTAATTGAGGTAATTCAATTACCAAAAGAGGTAACCGTGGTTAAGTGTGCTGCTCACCAATCAGGAGATGACCATGTGACAGCCGGTAACCGATATGCTGACCAGGTTGCCCAACACTGTGCAAGACATAAAATTGCCCTAAACAAGAAAATCAAAACATGTGGAATCAGCTGCCAACTTATGCTACTTGCCGGAGTGGGAACCTGGGAGGAGGTGAAAGATCTGCAGGATGCAGTGGAAATGAGAGAAAAGGAAGAGTGGGTAAAAATAGGATGTCAAAGAAGGGCAGAAGATGGTGTGTGGATTTGTTATGATGGCAGACCAGTAATGCCAGACAGTATGCTTGCACCTATGGCTGGAATGTATCATGTAGACACACATGTGGGCAGAGATGCTATGATTCGACTTTTCAAACAAGATTGGTTTAACGTAAAGTTCAGTAATGTAGCAGAGCGTCTTTGCCAAAGATGTCTAATATGTCAACAAATTAATCCTGGCAGGAAAACCGTGGTTAGTATGGGAAAGATTGGAAAGGCAGAAGGTCCCTTTGTAAGACTTTCAATTGGACTTCATTCAACTGTCTGCTTGTCGATGGTTGAAATATGTACTTGTCATAAGTTGTTTATTTTCAAAGTGGGTGGAAGCATACCCGACCCAAAGAAATGACAGCTTGACAGTGGCCAAACCTTTTGTAAGAACTCATTCCTAGATTTGGTTTTCCAGTAACGATTGAATCAGATAGAGGGTCACATTTTAATAATGAAATAATTTGACTAATCTGTGAAGCGTTCAAAGTTGAACAAAAATTGCACTGCGCTTACCGTCCAGAGGTTTCTGGAGTGGTAGAACAATTGAATGGCACAATCAAGTCAAGACTCGTAAAGGTGTGTGCATCCACCCCACTGGAAAGGCCTGATGCTTTGCCTCTTGTTCTGATGGGACTCAGAAGTATTCCAGACAAAAATACTGGATTGAGTCTCCATGAAATACTCATGGGAAGAGCAATGAGACAAGCATGTGTACCAGGACACAAGCTGTTGAATATAACTGATGACTTGGTTTTGGAGTATTGCAAAGAGTTGGCTGACAGAGTGCTTTCTATCTCTCATCAGGTTGGGGAAGACACAGTCAACAGACAGCGGAACCAAGCGCATGATCTGAATCCCGGTGACTGGGTAGTTGTGAAGAATCACACTTGAGAATCGTGCCTAGCACCAAGGTGGGACAAACCGCATCAAGTTATACTTACTACTTCAACAGCTGTAAAGTGTGCGGGATAGCCTAATTGGATTCATGCAAGTCATACCAAAAGGGTACCAGCTCCTGAAGAAGAGTTCCAATTGAAACGAGAAATTGAAGTTGCTGAAGGTTGTGCAACTGAAGAACATCCTATAGAAGATCATGAGGTAGCTGCCCAAGAACAACCAAGCACTTATCAGGATGACTGGACCCCAGTGGTGGACATACCTGAAGTATTTAAAAGAACTAGAAGTCAAAAACAGATAGCTAGACAGAAAAAGAGAGAGAACCAGTCAGGATATAGAAGAACTCGCTCAGGAGAGTAGGGAAATGACTATTAGGGAACCTGAGTGGGAACAGTTAAGGAAAGAACAATATACTCAGACAGAAGAAAACAAAAGCCCCATTCCTGAGTCTGAGGAGGGAGAGATAGGGTTTAGAGAAAACATTCAGGCAGAAGAAGGTCAAGGGGTAAGAAGACCTGAACAAGACCAGACAGGCATAGAAACACAAGTTCAGGATACAGAAGAAAAACCAGACATCACCAATCCTGAACAGGGTCAGATTGTAGTAGATGAACATATCCAGGCAGAACAGGCTAGAACAATAAGCCCTGGACAAGGTCAGATAGAAGGAAATCTGAAGACGAAAATGATCAAATTGTGCCGAAAATAAAATAAAAGAAGCCTTGAAGAAACTGTCAGTGCAGTGAAATTTAAGAAAAGTCGAAAAGGTGATAATTGGCCAAGAATTATCAAGAGACTGAAATACCGCCTTAAGACAATCAGTGAAGAACCTCATCAAGTAAACAAAATATCCAGTCAATCTGGACCTTCCACAGTAACACCAAAACGAAGGAGTCAAAGGTTGAAGACATTGAATAATAAGTTCAAGGGTCCTGAGTGGACATATGTCATTCTTGAAGATTTTGAAAATCCAGACTGAAGAAAGTGATGAGGAGCTGAATGTCGAACGAATCGATGAAGAAGTGAGACCGACTTGAAAGATAGAGAAGACGCTTAAGGTGTTATCTCATACCAAGTTCTGAATTAAAGAAGAGACAAATCTTCTTGGCCAAAATGTCTGATGCTAAAGTTACTGGAAACCCAAAACAAAACTGTATAAAGAAGTGTTGTAGGATCTGTATATGCAGTTTATTATTAGTCCTCATAATATGGGTAATATTAGCAATAGCTATTCCTTATTTGATGGTTACCAACAAACAGAATAGTACTAATGCACATACAGAGATAGCAAACATTAAAAGAGATAGAGTAGACTTAGAAACACCAGATGAGTTAGATTTACACCATACTGTAGATAAAAACGAAACTGATTTAAATGTATTTGCAAACCTATAGTCTAATTGCAACAATGGTGGACCTCTCTTGCCGCACCTCGCACCAGTTCCAATAACAGTAATGGTCGTGCAATCAACCTCAAGCGCCAGCCGTTGAGCAGCGTCACTGTGTTCCAGATCATCAAAGATTGAGAATAGATGGGGGTGCACAGTTCAAAAAGTCCAAGAGGCAGGTAGTTATAAATAAAGAACTTCTTTATTTCAACTTTTAAAGAGTTCATCTGATATAAAAGGTCCAGCCAACGCATTTAATTTCCCCAAGGGGAACTTCATCAGGGCTTAGGTTTCTAATATTTCCTGTCTCCGTATAGTTTCAAATCATTCATAGGCTACAGTGTATTGCACTTGCACCTATAATTCCAGAATCCGGTTCTCAAAGCATCTGTGACTCTTCGGTTTTGTTCTCGATGACAGACAAAACCGAAGAGTCACAGATGCTTTGAGTTCCGGATTCTGGAATTATAGGTGCACGTGCAATCATGGGCATAACTTTATTAGTTCTGATGATAATGTGTTGCCACAAATGCAGTGGAAAAAAGAAAAAGGTACGAAGTGAATGAGAAGTGTAGGAAAAGAAAATTAGATGAAATACGACTTGAAGAATTGAAGGGAAATATCTACAAAAGAATGAAAGGATCACAATTTAAGAAGGATAAAGGAGGGAATAAAAGATTTGAAGAAATCGAAATGGTAGAATGCTAAATTTGGCATCTGATTTAATAGAACCTAGTGATGGCATGAAATGCCATCAGAGAGGGGATTGATGGAGCAAGGTTTCATGTATAAAGAAACTTGCTCGTATGCAATTCTCTCAAATAATCTGTAACATTATAATCAACATTTTTGTCAGTACTAATTTAGCATTAAACTTTACATATTGTATCTAGGGGAAGCTTTTCTATGTATTCTACTAACCAGTAACCCGAGTGTCCTTAAAATGGCTGCTAAAAACGCGGGAACTCTTCTGCGCATGCGTCTACTACATCTACGTAGTATAATGTCTCCTGTCGCTTGGTGGGAAATCTTTGCAGCAGCGCAATAGCTTTTAACATGACTGCTCGAAACCCTCGCTTGAACGCACATGTCGTGCTGAAACTAACCTATGCAAGTTTTTACTAAGCCATTAATGCATAGAATATATTAAGTAAATGGGATTAGAGTAGAAGTAAGTGGTATACAGTGAATTCATTTAATTTTGTATTCTAACATGTTTCTCTCTGACTTTATTTATAGCTCGTATTTGGGCCTTGGAGGGTGACCGATGTCCCTATCCTTTGCGACAACTACGCATGCGCCCTACATTCTTGCTCTGAGACCAATGAAGTCATTGAATGGCTGCCAACTCATGTGCCCAGCAAGAACATGGGAAGATCAACTTCTGACCCTATGAGAGGAAGAAGCCGAAACATTGTATTACAGATTTATCGATCCACATATGAAATGCTTGTGGGAATAAAGCTTGTGGGTATTAAAACTAAGGGGCGGGAAATTAGACAACAGAACTAAAGAAAGTTATTGCACTTAGTATGGTGTGATGTCCTCACCCCACTGCCTGGCCCAATCAAATTGGAGGGTGTACATAGAATTGAAACATTTGGGGGTGGATCATACATTTGAATTGGTATATCAGTGGTAAGTTCTAGTTAGTTAGACACACTTGACCCACTTCATGCTGATGCTATGCTGAGATGCTGCCCGAATTTGCTGCAATCTGATTGAAGAATCCAACACTAGGGAAAAATCGTGGAACAACCAAGGAGGCACATCTAGGAAGGGGTCCGGACGAGCCCGAGCCGGAGAGAGTAGCACCAGAGAGAGGTGTAACGCTGGTGTTACACTAGAAGAGATCACCTTCCCGGTCCTGAACCTATCCTGAATCCTTGATACTCTGATGCCTAGGTCCTCACACCATTCTAGGTAAATATAGCTCTGTGGGGTTGTGCTTTGTATTTGCTCTCTGTTCTTTTCTCTCCTCAGGTACTGTCATCATAAATATTCTAGCTAATAATGATCTTAAGCTAACTGTATATTCTTGCCTGTAGGAGAATTTGGTGTATCTACTTGTATTCTGACTTACAAAAATTATTAATTCAGATAAACCTTTAAAACTCCTACTGAGTCTGTGGTTCTTTGAATAAAGGTTGAATGTATTTCCTCCCTATTCTAAACTACTACTGGATCAAAGTACATTTACTTAGGAGACAAGGATGGTAAGAATACTGGTGTAGAGGTTCTCTGAGGTAAATCAAAATTGATGACCAGCGGGATTTGCTAGCTCATTGAATGTATGAATGTTTATGGGCCCAAATGAATGTTGTGTGTGTGCATGTAAAGAGATGGTAAACTCCGCTGCATCAGCTCATTGATTGTCTGCATGTCTGTAAACAAAGATCTAAAACCAACGGGGAGGTCATAGATTTTGTGACCCAAGAGTGTCAGTGTGATTGTGAAGTTGGTTCATAGGCGAACATAGGCCTATTCCAGGCATATGTTGTGGCTACCATTTTCTTTTAGGTCACACCTTTCCACGTTAAACCTATTTTAGGTTATGTCTGACGATATTTCTCTATGCGATATTCCGGCATACAATGTGATATTCTAACATACAATGCTATGTCTCTATGCGGAATTCTGCCATACAACGTGATATTCTTACAAACAATGCTATGTCTCTGTGTGATATTCTGACATACAATGCTCTATAGGCAATATTCTGACATACCTGGTTTGTCTTATAGACACAATATACAGGCCTGGTATTCAAGCTAATTTCCTCCAACATTGATTAATCTAATATGTTGTGTTAATTAGAGACATTGAGCCTCATTTAAATCATTGTGTAGTTCCCTAACTCTCTCTGTCCTAAATTCGGGCAGACCATTAGTTTGATGACTGCGGAGACTATTCCATCTCCACCGTGGTCACACTCCTTTGACGGCCTGATGGAGTAAAGACCATCAAAGGTTTGGTTATATGTCAGCCGTTTGTCAATGCCGATCACCGCCAGGAAAACCTGGTGGTAAGGAGCATTTAAAAGTGGACAAAGACTAAATGAACTATAACTCGAGCCTTCTCCATGCACTGCCTCCATCTTATCATATTACATCACTTTTAGCATGTTAAATTATAGCATTCATAACAGCACTCGTGACATCTCAAATCATTTATGAGAAGAGTGCACATGGTAGAGGGTTGTTTTATAGTTAATTTAGTCTGGCTAGCGAGTTCACAACGCTCTGTAGTGAGGTATGAGTTATAGTAAGTTTTGGGGGATTCATAAATTATAACTTTAAGTTAGAGCTATACAGTTATAACTATAACTTTTGAATTTTTAATGTTTGTATAGTTTAAGTTGGCTATGTATAGAAATAATAATTTCAGTTTTCCTAACTATAACTAATCTTAAGCCTTTGTTTTTTCATTGAATTTGTATGTTTTTTATTTGTTTCTAAGAAGATGGGGCTCAGCGGAAGCAATTGATGGACTCCATTGTATGGGATTATATTTTTTTGCCACCAGAAGGGAAAAAAGTGAATTCCAAACTTGTTTCATGCATCATATATAACAAATTTATTTCCCGTGGGAACATTAAACAATACCTCTTCGGGGCAACAGGAATTGTAAAACGCCTGTAGGCAATTTATTCCACCAGGCTGGTGCATCCAGAAAGAAGGTGTCAAAAAGAGATGGAAGAGGCCAAAGTAGGAAGATCGGCAGCGGACACTCCTTCAGTTAATACAACACATTCAACTTCTTCTGGTTCATAAGCACCTCCACCATCCGGTGCATCTTTCCCTCTAGTAGCACCTTCTAATTTTTCTGCTTCTTTAACACCTCCACCCACACCCTGTGCATCTGCCACTCCATCAGTTTCTGCTCCTGGTTCCACAGTACCAATACATCTTTTCATGCAGAATCGCAATATAATAGTAGTATGGCAGTATGGCAGTATAGTCCCTTATGGTGGCTTTGTAGCAGATGGTAAGTTTATAATACACAACTACAGTGATATCTGACTGCATTTAATAAACATAACACAGAGAGACTCCATCATTGTTTTCCTTTTTATGTGTTTCAGACAAAACTGTCATTTCTGTTACACTACCATGTCATCATTTAAAACATTTACTTCAAGATGATCATATAGTAGTCATGAGAAAACACTGGTGGAAAACAAATCAATTGAATTGTGAAAAACACCCATAAATGCTGTGCATGTCCACAGAAATGAGAAAACACTTGCAGGCAATTCATTCCACCAGGTTGGCGCATGTGGAAAGAAAGCATCAGAAGGTAATAGAAGAGGCCGAAGCAGGAAGATCAGAAGCACCATTTCTTCAGATATTGCAACACCTTCGAATTCTTCTGCTCCATCAACACTTCCACCAACACTAGATGAATCCCCCAGTACCTGCTCCTGGTACTGTGGTGCCAGTACATCTTTTCAATACGTATACAAAACAGTGATGGATGGAATGCTTGAATTACTCTCAGCCACTGGTTATCACTAGGAGCCACATACTAATCCATTGTTATTCTGCACACCATGTCACCTCAGTTAAGTGGGCTCATCAGCTGGGTACAGCTTGGTTCCAACTCACTGTGCCACTGGAACCAAGCTAGACCTGGCTGAAGTGCCCTGACTAGGGTGAAACCGGTCCTAGGCTGCTTGTGTTCCGGTTCAGGGAGGACCTGGCCTGCCAGTTCGTGCTGCACTGTTCCCATGAGGATCAGGGTCAAGACTGATTTGCATGTCTGGGTCCAAACTGAGGTGGCATGGTGGGCAAACAATGATGGGTTGGGATGCGGCCCTGAGTGATTAGCAGTGGCTAATTCAAGCATTCCATCCATCACCTTGTTGGTTTTTAATTTGACACCCTAAGTGCGCCGGGTATGCCCAGACATTCGTCCCAGGCTCACTGTGCCACTGGAACCAAGCTATCCCTGACTGAAAAGCCCTAACTAGAGCGAAACCAGTCCCAGGTTTCCTGTGTTCCGGTTCAGGGAAGACCTGGCCTGGAAGTTCGGACTGTATTGTTCCAATGAGGAGCAGGGTCAAGGCTAAATTGCAAATTGCTGTGTACTGAGGAGGCATGATGGGTGAAAAACGATGTATTGGGATGCGACTCTGAGCGATTGCTAGTGGCTGAGATTAATTCAAGCATTCCATCCATCACTGTGTTTTTAGTACATCTTTTCAGGGAGAATCGCAAAATAATAAAGCTATATGGCAACACACTAACATACTGTCTCCTCTGCCATACTGTCATCATCACAGGCTCCTCAGTGTCCTCCCCAACATCCTTATATTTTATGATTTTGTTATCCTTCTGTTATTGTTGAGACTATTATTATGGTTGGTTGTGTTGGCCTTCTAAAGAAAAAAATCCAGAAAAAATATAAAAAGAGAACAAGAAATGAATATTTTCAAAACTAACCAAATGTCTCAAAAAATAAAGAGCTTCTACCAATATTAACTATATTTATTTCTGGCACCAGAAATAATACATTCTATTTAAGATAGAGTTAAATTGTAAGTGTAAGTTAAGTTAAACATATACCTGATGGTGCCTTCATAGTAGACAGTAAGTTAATAATAGACTACTACACTGATATCTGATTGTATTTGCTGGTTATACCTCCCACAATTCCGATCTCTTCCACCTGAAAACTGCCAATGCCATTCATGGGCTGTGGAACCCGTAATATGTACAAGTTCAAGAAATCCAATGAGGTACTCCTTAGCAGTGAAAAAATTGGTGCTTATCACAATGTCAGCGCCATCTCGTCTAGGCTATTAAGCCTTTCTCAAGTTTAGGCTCAATCCCCCATAAATAA
Organism: Triturus cristatus; assembly: GCF_964204655.1. Classification (NCBI taxonomy): domain Eukaryota; kingdom Metazoa; phylum Chordata; class Amphibia; order Caudata; family Salamandridae; genus Triturus; species Triturus cristatus. The sequence continues at coordinate 751,855,414 of NC_140579.1, forward strand.
AAAGTAGTGCAGACCATTCACCATGTGAAAAATATAAAAGACAGACCATATAGTCACATCAAACCCAACAATGACATTGATCACTCCTCGACATATAGAACAAAGTATACAATTGTAATACTGTATTTCAAGTAATCTATTTACAATTTTAACATTTCCTGAGTAATGATAAAGACTCACTTAATTAGTGTAATACAAAGCTCTGTTGGAATCCACATGCATGTACCGTTGTTATGCAAATGAGACCAAATACACATCCTTTGTATTATAAGTTAGACATCATAATTAATCAGTCAAAATGAGTGTTTTCAATCATTAAATCTCTAATCAAGTGATTCATAGATACAAGTTCCTTATGTGCATTCTCGCAGTTCCTTTTTTGTAGTGATGTGTATGATATATGAAAATTAGGGGGGCAAGTCAATTTATACACTATAATGGAATGATTATTGCAAACTTCCTATAGGTTAGGTAGTTATCCTGTCAAAGTGGGCAAAAATCAAATGTGTTAGGATTAATGATGTCATATATCATACTGTATAAGAGATTTCAATTAATGATGTGTATCTATCTCTAGTAATGCCCAGGAGAACTGTCATATATATTCCCAACAAGATAAAATAAATCCATAGTGAACAGATGGGCCTAGAAGACCTCACCAGTGCATGACTGCACCCTGTCCTCAAAGAAAATATAATCATAACTAAAATATGTTAATAATGACAGTAGGGCAATAAGATAGAGAATTACATATACAATGGGACAACTAGCATAACCATTGCAAAACAAGTATGGATTGAGACACATATCGTAGGTCACAAGTCTAGTCCAGGAGAGGCAGTTCCTGGTTATAGATGTACAGCATGTTCTTCATCGATATGTAAACCTCGAGGAATTTTAATATCCAGGTTTATAATGAAATGTAATTCAGAGATGTGTAGTAGTTTCTCTCTGTCCCCACCTCTTGATGATTTATCACTCCTGTCAATACCCAAATAACTTAGGAGGTTAGGGTTACTGTCATGTTTCTGATTGAAATGTCTTGCAATAGGATATGTTGTGTCATGGTTTTTAATGACGTGAACATGTCCCAGCACGCTCTTCTTTAGTGGGAAAGTGGTGCTGCCAGCGTACCATAGATTGCTTGGGCATTCCAAGATATAAACACAATAGTCCATTTTGCATGTAATAAACAGTGCAAATGTTCTCTCACTTCCATTGTGCTATATATATGTTCTGTAATTGGAACTATGTTTACATGCTTTACATTTCCCAGATTTGTAGAAACCACTTGTGCTAATTAACCATGTATCATTGGTAGGTTTTCTAAAATGACTGTGGGCCTGATTACGAGTTCGGTAGTCTATAGGACCGTTGAATTCATGGTGGCGGTCCAACCATCGCCGCACTGCGGGACTACCTGCAGTATTACGACTGTGGTGGTCGGACCGCCATGAGACAGCTAGCACCACCGGGATCAAGGATCCCATGCGGTGATGCGGGTAGCAATATGCAGGCAGTGCCGCTGCGGACTGCCGGGCATATTGTGAGGTGCCTCACCACCACACTTATCATGGTAGTGAGCCCTCCATGAAAAGGCTTGCGGTGAGGCAACTAGCCGCAACTAGCCACACCTTGCAGGAAGGTGCAGTCAGTGCTCTGAGAGTAGCGGTCTGCATGTCAGGCACTTCAATGAGCCTGCCAGACCACAGCAGGACCGCCTGCCAGACCAGGACTTGACTCCTAATCTGGCAGGCAGTCGCAACACAGGTTTGGCGGTTCCACAATGCACGGTCCACTGTGGGACCGCCAAACTCATAATCAGGCCCTATGTGTTAATGTGTCCTTTAATGCTCTTGCTCTCCCTTATGTTGCTCCTACATGGGGCCCCACCACTGGTTTGAGTACTGAATTACTGCATCCACTCCTAGGATAACCCAGTGTTTGTTCATAAGTCATCTAATGTCAGCAGACCTATTTTTGAAGTCAGTAAAGAGTCTGATCTGGTTTATAGGCAAATCTTTGCGCTTCTTATTGAAGATTAGATCCTCTCGCTCATGGATGCTATCTTTTGCTCAGCTGTTCTGAGTACTTTGTTAGTGTAGTCCCTCTCTTAGAAACTAATTAGCATGTTAGTCTTCTCAGTCTCATATGATTCCTTAGTGGAACAATTTAATTTTGCACGGAGTAACTCCCCAAATGAGATACTCCATTTCAGACCAATAGGGTGATCGCTGTTGGAATGTAATATACCATTGCAAGCTGTCTCCTTTTTTGTGAAGTTTAGTAAATAAGTGTTCCTCAACCACCATAAACCAGATATCAAGATAATCTATCTAATCTCTGCTGATCTTATAACTGAAACTAAGTTTGAGATCATTAACCTGCAATTTGCTCACACACTTTCTTCTGCTTTCTTCTCATAAACATCTGATATCAAAAAGCAGGTCATCAATATACTTTACATACATAACAATGTGGGAGCTATACATTTCATGTTATTTTCAGACCACCTGCTTCTCCCACCAGCCCAGGAATAAATACACCACCAATCTTAAATCCAAACTGGATGCTATTAATGATACTTCCTGGGATGTATCCGTTTGTACAACTGTGATATTTACATCAATGGTACTAGAACAACTATTTTAGCAGATTCTGGTTCGCCATATACAATTATTTCTGATTTGTTATTTAAGATGTCATGGAGAGATAGAGTTCTTTTTGGACCTGATATCAAAACATTTTCATATTGTAGCAATAACATAGATATATTAGGCTTTCGTTTAATCCTGATGATGTTTAAAAACATTTGGGGGTCTACCACCACCGTAACAGTATGCAGGACTGTCTGCCAGAGGTGATGCGGGACCGCTGTGGCCATTAGAATGCCACCGCCACTGTGGCGGTGGCATCCCCATCCACATCATTGTGGCGGTCGGTGCTGTGGATGCACGTTGTGCATTGGCATGCACAAGGTGACAGGCACTGCACGGTGCCTGCCACCTTGTCCATGCCAATGTAGATTGTACCATAGGTACCCCATGTGCACCCCCCAACACTCATAGCAGAAACCGCATGCCTTTCCATGGCGGCAACGCCGCCATGGAAAGGCAATTCTAAGCAGGCTTCATATTATGGATGGCGGTGTCTTGCAGACACCACCACCATATTGTGGCAGTTCCCATCCTAATGTGGCGAGGGGTCAATCATGGCAGTATGGAGGACGGATCGCCTCCACCGGGCCGGCGGTGGCTATCGCCGGCCCGGCAGGGGCGATCCGCCCGCCATGCTAATAGACCCCTATATGTTTAGGTAAAGTATATGTTGCTCATAAACATCAACATTTATTAGGATGGAGAAATCAAGGCCAATTGGGAAGGACCATCAGAGCAGGTACTGAAGTTCCTTTATCTTGTATTACAGAGAGACTCACTGTAGAAAGTATTTCAAATGAATTGGGGAAAGTGGAAGATCTTTCTGCATTGTTAGAAAAATGCGTTGTGAATGTGTGATAAGAACGAGTGGAATCTTTTAAATGGGAGCCTCCGATTATTCTGGTAAAAAAAGATTGGAAGAGTTAAGATTATGTGTAGACTTAAGATCTCCTAAACAAATTCTAGTAAACTGTCTCCTACTAGGGTACAGGAGATTTTCTCAACTCTTGACTTAGACACTGCCTACCATCAAATTTAACTGATAATGAACATAAACATCTTCCAGCATTTGTTACACCAGATGGAGCATTTTATTTACACAGAAAGCCCTTTGGTTTAGCTTTGGTAGCCTCAGTGTTTTAGAGGCTGATGGATAATCTATTTAGAAACACAGAGGATTTTGCAGCTTTAGAAAATGATGTCATTATCTTTGCTTTACCTAGCTATTGATGAACACAGTGCCATTCTCGCCAAAGTTCTATCTAAGCTGAATGAAAAGGGTATGATTCCACAAAAAAAGACAAAACACAAATTAGGTAGAATACGTACGTCATTCCATCGTGGAGATGGCATTAAAGAAATTCCACCTCCTTCTTCTGTAGAGCAATTTTCTTCTCTTCTTGGTCAATGTGAGTATTATTCATGTTTTGTGGAGACATTTTCTATACTCACATTTTCCATGCAAACATTATTTTAAAATATTTCAAGATGGATAACCTGACCAGATGATCAATAGCTTTTGAAAGCATTAAAGACAAAATAATTGTTGCTCCTGCATCTTTTAATGAAATGGCAACAGGTATAGTCTCTGTGGGTGCCAGTAAAATAGTTATAGGAGCTGTTTTAACTCAAAGATTTCCAGGAAACAAATTTAAGAAGCAAAGAATAGCATTTGCTTCTAAATCATTAAGTATTGCTGAGGGGAGATACTCCACTATTGAGAGGGAGGCATCTAGTTGTATTTGGACAGTGGACACTTCGAGTCTTTTTTATGGGTTGATGTTGCACTACTAAAACATATCGTCATCCTTTAATTGGTTGGTTGACAAGTAATGGCACTGGTCAAGTCATTTCTTAACATACATGCATTCCTGCTTAACTTTATGAAATCAATTTTCATATGGAGTTAATTTCTGGTAGGGAGAATACCAGTGCTGATTGTCCAGATTGCCTTTGGAGGACACAAGTGAAGAATGTATTGTTGGCACTATTGGTGATGTCATTGATGCTGAAAAAGAGCATATTTCTGAAAGTGATTGTGTTAAAGGAATGGAGGGGGAAGTGGTTCTCAAACAAGTTCAGAGATTATTTGTTAAAAATGCCCATGAAAAAGCATGCTATCTAAAAGCTTGCAAGTATTTTGGAAAGTTAAGGATGACGTATTGATTGAGGAGACAAATTTGTACCCCAAGATGTATTTATTAAAGCTGCATAGATGCTCTACCTAGGTAAAACAGTGACAAAGAAATTAGTCAAGACAAAAATATGGTGAACTTATATGAAGGAAATGATTTACAGTGTAGTGAAATCTTCTGGGGTGTGTTCTAATTCAGACAAATCATATAAAAGAAAGCTATTTTCATTCGTTCTTTTTGTGTTTACTTATAATCCATGGAAATTAGTAGGAGTCCGTTTCTTGGGTCCGTTTCAAACCATGGAAGAACTGATAATATGTTATAATTTTGTTGGATGAGTATTCCAAGTGATTGGTTGAGTGGAATTTGGTGAGAGAGGCTAATACTGATACAGTATTATGTTTTTTAGAGATTCTTTTTAAAGAGAAGGTTTTTCAAAAACAATATGGATAATGGGGTACAATTTGTATATCTCAAGGTCAAATCATTTTTTATCAAGCTTGGTATTGTGCATAAATATACCTTGTTGTATTCTCTGAAATTTAATGGGCATGTGGAGAGGGTCAATAGAATTATCAAAGAGGTGCCAGCGGTGTCTGTGTAGAAATGTTAACTCTTTTATTTGAAAGAAATTGTGGTGTTATGATCTTTCTCCATATTCCATTCATGACGTTTTACACTGTTAAAACACAGAATACCTAATTCAGATGTTAATCCAAACTGGTTTTCTAAGTATAAATGTCAGGACATGGTCAAGAATGGTGAACAGTCTAAATATTGAATTTTAAATATCGAGTTGCCAAAATATCGACTTACAAAAATAGAGTGGTGCAGAATATCGAAATGCAGGTAAGAAATATCGTAATGTCTTTCGCCCTACAGGAATTTTTAATTCACTTTGGAGCAAGAGCGGACACCACTTGGTTAAAGAACTGTGAGTCTTGGGTGGCAGTATAATGGACTATCAGTACCAGCATGCTCCTTTGTGTGACGCCCATTGGGGTGGGACTCTAATTTAAATAAATTTGTTGTTCTTACAAGCCTGCTTCCTGCTTCATTGCCGCCAGTGATCAAGAGCTGGATGCAGCTCGAAACGCGTATGGCCTACGAAATGCTTGCAGCCTGCAGACTACACTGCTGCCTGCGGTGATTTGTGTTTGACCCCGATGTGTGTGGCATCTTCATGAGGGCAACTCTCTTGCGTTTAATATATATATAAATATATATATATATATATATATATATATATATATATATATATATATATATATATATATATATAGATATATCTATATCACTTAAAAAACCATAGGTTTCACACATGTTATAGTTAGCTGGACATTTCACTCGTAAAAAAACAATGAAATTCCCCCGTTATAGTTAGTGCAGGCAACTATAACTCACGCGATCGCATTCCTCTGCTGATGACGTCAGATATTACATCGCTGATGACATATGTGTCTTTATGAAAAATAAATATTTGTAATATATGTATAGCTAAAGATTAATGGAAGAAGACATGGGTAAATAAGTGTCTAAATACAGTGATGTAATATCTGACGTCATCAGCAGAGGATTGCGGTCGCGTGAGTTATAGTTGCCTGCACTAACTATAACGGGGGAATTTCATTGGTTTTTTACGAGTGAAATGTCCAGCTAACTAGAACCTGTGTGAAACCTATGGTTTTTTAAGTGAATTTGCAAGGTTTTTTAAATGCTAATTCGTAACTATAACGTGTGTGAAACCTATGGTCTTTTCAGTGAATATATAAACATATAAATATAATCTGCATATCTATATAAATATAAATTCATGCAAACATATACATATATGCATACATATGCATGGTATGTACATGAAAGTTTTAAAAACTCTAATACAAGCAAAGCTAAAAAGCCACCTAATTACAAACAGAATTGCTTTAACTTAAACGAGGGCGAGACCTATTGCATTTTCAATGCTTGTTTACTTTGATTCCATCAAGAAGGCATTCAGATGTGTCCCACATTTTCCATAAATTCTGAATGGTAGCACTCTAGTTGCTCATTAGATCACTGTAGTAAAGCTACTGCTCACCAGGGAAGTCTGCTGCTGGTATTGAAAGTGCATGTTTCAGTCTGCATGTCAGAATGTTTTAATGAAATAGAAGAGGATTTGATAAGTCACTCAAAATGTGCCCTAATTTTTCTTTTTTCCTCACTAATCATAATTTCTATGGCAAAATGAACCTCCTCATTGTGTTCCTTTTAAATTAAACTACTCACTCTCTACTACTCACTCGCTACTACTTTCTACTACTCACTCTCTACTACTCACTTTCTACTACTCTCTACTACTCTACTACTCTCTACTACTCTCTCTCTACTACTCACTCTCTACTACTCTCTACCACTCACTCTCTACTACTCTACTACTCACTCTCTACTACTCTCTACTACTCTCTCTCTACTACTCTCTCTCTCTACTACTCCCTCTCTACTACTCTCTCTACTACTCACTCTCTACTACTCACTCTCTACTACTCTCTACTACTCTCTACTACTCACTCTCAACTACTCACTCTACTACTCTCTCTACTACTCACTCTACTACTCACTCTACTACTCTCTACCACTCACTCTCTACTACTCTCTCTCTCTACTACTCTCTCTCTCTACTACTCACTCTCTACTACTCACTCTACTACTCTCTACTACTCTCTACTACTCTCTCTGCTACTCACTTTCTATTACTCTCTACTACTCACTCTCTACTACTCACTCTCTACTACTCTACTACTCTCTACTACTCTCTCTACTACTCACCCTCTACTACTCTCTACTACTCTCTCTCTACTACACACTCTCTACTACTTGCTCTCTACTACTCACTCTACTACTCACTCTACTACTCACTCTCCACTACTCCCTACTACTCCCTACTACTCACTCTCTACTACTCTCTACTACTCACTCTCTACTTCTCCACTACTCTCTACTAATCACTCTCTACTACTCACTCTGTACTACTCTCTACTACTCTCTCTACTACTCTCTACTACTCACTCTCTCTACTACTCACTCTCTACTACTCACTCTCTACTACTCACTCTCTACTACTCACTCTACTACTCACTCTCCACTACTCCCTACTACTCCCTACTACTCACTCTACTACTCACTCTCTACTACTCTCTACTACTCACTCTCTACTTCTCCACTACTCTCTACTAATTACTCTCTACTACTCACTCTGTACTACTCTCTACTACTCTCTCTACTACTCTCTACTACTCACTCTCTCACTACTCACTCTCTACTACTCACTCTACTACTCTCTACTACTCACTCTCTACTACTCTCTACTACTCACTCTCTACTACTCTCTACTACTCACTCTACTACTCATTCTCTACTACTCATTCTCTACTACTCTCTCTCTGCTACTCAGTCTCCACTACTCACTCTCTACTAGTCTCTACTACTCACTCTCTACTACTCCCTCTACTACTCACTCTCTACTACTCTCTACTACTCCCTCTACTACTCACTCTCTACTTCTCACTCGCTACTACTCTCTACTACTCACTCTCTACTACTCACTACTACTCTCTCCTACTCACTCTCTACTACTCTCTCTACTACTCTCTCTCTACTCTCTACTCTCTATTCTCTATTACTCATCCTCTACTCTCTACCTCTCTACCTTTCTCTACCTCTCTCTCTACTACTCTCTACCTCTCTACCTCTACCTCTCTACCTCTACGTCTCTACCTCTACGTCTCTACCTCTACATCGCTACCTCTCTACCTCTCTCTACCTCTCTCTACACGCACACATATGCACATATATGCATTTATATATATGTATGTGTATATATATGTATATACATACATATATAAACATATATATAATCTGCATATCTATATAAATACAAATATAAATGCATGGATACATATACAGATATGCATGTTATTTACATTTTTTTGAAAAACACTAATAAAAGCAAAGCTAAAAAGCCACCTAATTACAAACAGAATTGCTTTAACTTAAACGAGGGCGAGACCTATTGCATTTTCAATGCTTGTTTACTTTGGTTCCATCAAGAAGGCATTCAGATGTGACACATTTGCCATAAATTCTGAATGGTAGCACTCTAGTTCCTCATTAGATCACTGTAGATAAGCTACTGCTCACCAGGGAAGTCTGCTGCTGGTATTCAAAGTGCATGTTTCAGTCTGCATGTCAGAACTTTTTAATGAAATAGAAGAGGATTTGAGAAGTCAAAATGTGCCCTAAGTTTTCTTTCTGCAGCACTAGTCATAATTTTTATGGCAAAATGAACCCCCTCATTTTGTTCCTTTGCAAATTAAATGTTTTAAATGTTACCACTTTATTCCAATCAAGATGGCTGCAGGTGTGCCATACCTTTGTCATAAGTAAGACTGTTAGCGCTCTAGTTGTTCTTTAAAACACTCTGGGATTTCTGTCATTGGGCTATACTTGGGCTACATCTCGGTGATATTTGTGCTACATTTGGGCTCTTTTGTCTCTGGTGGCCATCTTGGGAGACTTGTTATGAAGTTTTGTAATTTCCTCATTTACTGCAGTCTCCTCAGTAGGCATACTGTCAGTTTTTTACTTTGATTCAATGAAGAAGGCATTCAGATGTGTCACACATTTGCCATAAATTCAGAATGTTAGCACTCTAGTTGCTCATTAGATCACTGTAGTAAAGCTACTGCTCACCAGGGAAGTCTGCTGCTGGTATTGAAAGTGCATGTTTCAGTCTGCATGTCAGAATTCTTTAATGAAATAGAAGAGGATTTGAGAAGTCACTCAAAATGTGCCCTAATTTTTCTTTCTGCAGCACTAATCATACATTCTATGGCAAAATTAACCCTCTCATTTTGTTCCTTTTTAAATTAAATGTTTTAAATGTTACCACTTTATTCCAATCAAGATGGCTTCAGGTGTGCCATACCTTTGTCATAAGTAAGACTGTTAGCGCTCTAGTTGTTCTTTGGAACACTCTGGGAAGCTGCAGTAGAACACAAAGGAATCAACTGACAGTCTCTGCCCTTGTTGGATGTACATGTTTTACTGAGAATGTCAGACTTCATTCTCACATGACTGAGAAAGATAATGTGAATTTACAGAAAATATGCTCTCAGTTTAGCTTATAGATCACCTTCCAAACCTCTGTGGGAAAAGCATGTGAAAATAGTTTTCTCTCAAACATGATTCATGATATCCGAGTAGAAGGCTTTTTCACATGGTAAAATCACCTTAGAACATACTCCAATTCCTAAAATGAGTATGGTACCATCAACAAATGATTTATAATGTAACTAAAGTCTTAAAACCTTCTATTAACTGCAATGCTTTTTAATGAGGTGCTATCATGTATATTGGTCCCAAGATGGCTGCCAACACTTCTTGGATGAAGTGCTGACAGCCAATCAGATCTCACAATGAGATGTGTGGTTAGGCTCCGCCCAGATATGTATATGATTTTACTTTTGATTTTCTAAGGAACTACTGAACGGATTTACACCATATATGCAAAAGGCACATGCCTGACCTGAGGACTACCTCTTTGCCAAATTTCAAGTAATTCTGTTCAGCCGTTCTGGCTCTAGCTGTGTCTAAAGGTCCTATGGAAAAATGCATGGGGAAAACGCGTTTTTGGACCCCCCTTTTTTCTCGGCCCCCGCTTGACGAATCACCCCGAGACTTTCAGGGTAGGAGCTGAACGGAGCGCCCCATTAGTTTTAAAAATTTCGCGAGGATTCGTCAACCGGCGCCAAAGTTATTCAAAATAGAATTTTGAGATTTCCTATGGAAACTAGGTTGTAACTATAACTATCTACTGGCGACCGCCAGTAGATAATATATATACTGGGGCGGTATATATACCGCCCCAGTTTGAGATGGGGCGGTCGTGAGGTGATTTCATTCCACGCTGGGCGGGATGCTCTGACATCGCTGCCCCCGTCGGATGGATTTCTGGACTCCGAGGCTGACGTAGTTTGGGGACCCAGGGAAGCGCTTTTTGTACAGCACAACAGGACATTGGTTTTAAAAGCACTACGGACTGTCCTGCACAAAGCGCTACTATTTGTTTTTACATTACCCCCCTGCACTACCTACCTGGAACTATACTGCATTCTGGGATTTGCAGTTCAGAAGGAGTACGTGAACTGCAAATGGGTGAGCAGATACACATGTTTGGGGGAGGTGCTGGCTGCGACCAATGACAACGAAGCGGGACTCTTATCAAGTGGTGCATTTAGACTTCCTGAGCATTGTTTATGGCGCTGAAGAAGGCCGACAGGCCGAAATGCATTCGCCGAAATAAAGCGTTTCCCCTGGTTTACCCCTGTGTGGCCTCTACTCTGTCCATGAGGAGGAGGTTTTGGATATATATATATATATATATATATATATATATATATATATAATATATATGCAATTATGCTGTTTACTCCTCTCCCCAGTCTCCGGGATACCAAAAGCAGGCACGGACCACAATTCAGTGCAGATTCATTTATTCTTTGCTTAGTCGGCCATGACGCGTTTCGGTCCCTCCTGGACCTTGATCATATATATATATATATATATATATATATATATATATATATATATATATATATATATATATATATATATATATATATATATATATATATATATATGAATAATAAGAAAGCAAATGCAGCCTTTCATAAGTAGAGCTGAATAATGCTGCAAGGTCTCCCCTGTATATAATCAATAATATAGCCAATATTAATAATATATCATAATAAAACAGGGAAGAAACAGAAGCAAATCATGTTTGAACACTGTTTTAATGCTTTGCATTAGCACAAACACCTCAGATAGGGCTGAAAGCATTGTCAGCTCACAGGCTGCATTGCAGAAAACCACAGCCTAGAAAGGCTAGAAAGCTAACTCATAGCAACATAGAAAAACTGGCACCGTGCCTTTAAGGCAGCCATGACCCCTAGCTTCCCATCATGCCTCAGGGGTGACAGTTAGGTCAGTTGTTCTTTGCGGTGATACAAAGCCATAACACAAAGAGTTGACAATTTCTTTAAAAATAAGGATCCTTTGCCCGGGGAGGCGGGAGGGTTGCTTATGACTTTGATGAGGATACCCCTGGAAGAGAACTAGGATTACAGGTAAGTAACTAATCCTTCTCTTCCAGGGGATCCTCATCAATAGTCATAAGCATTAGAATAGAATAGCGAGCCTCACCTCATCCGCTACGGGCAAAGGAAAAATAATAATTAACAATCAAGCTCAGACAACTAAACTTGACAATTCAGACATTTCTCTTATCTGAGCAGATTTCTCAAGGAGGCCTGGCCTACTTGAGTATACGCCCTGGAGTCAGATTCAAGACAATAATGCCTTGTGAACGTATGCACAGATCTCCAGGTTGCTGCCTTGCAGATTTCTGCCATTGGAACATCATGCAAGAAAGCTACTGTATCTGCTTTTCCCCTAGTGGAGTGTGCTTTAGGCGACAACAATAGGGGCTTATTTGCCAGCTGGTAAGCCAATTTTATACAAGACACTATCCATCTGGAAATGGATCTCTTGGTAGCTGGAAAACCTGTCCTCATGGAACCATAATTTAAAAACAATTGGTCTGATTTTCTGATGACCTTAGTTCCCTCTAGGTAGAATTTAAGCACTCTCTTAAGGTCTAAGGAATGGAGTGACCTTTCCGCAGGAGTTGCGGGATTGGGAAAAAAGGACGGCAAAGAAATTGTCTGATTAATATGAAAATCAGATACAACTTTCGGCAGAAAAGCAGGGTGAGTCCTTAATACTACTCTGTTGTGGTGAAAGATAGTATATGACTCTTTGGAAGAAAGTGCTTGGAACTCGCTTACTCTTCGTGCTGAGGTAATCGCGACTAAGAAAGCGGTCTTCCATGTCAAATGCTGCAGCGTGGCTTTATGGATGGCTCAAAAGGAGGACCCATCAACTTAGAGAGGACCAGATTCAACTCCCAAGGAGGAGAAGGAGGCTGAAAAGGGGGATACACTTTCTTCAACCCCTGTAGGAAATCCTTGACCACCTGCAGTTGAAAAAAGGAAGGTTGGCTTGGAGACTTTCTATAGGCCGTAATAGCCGCTAAATGCACTCTGATCGATGAATACTTCAATCCTGATTTAGCCAAGTACAGGAGGTAAGGAAGAATAACCTCCTCCTGTCCTGTGGTTGGATTAAAGTTATTACGAGAGCACCACTGGTAGAACCGCTTCCACTTAAAGGAATACGAAGTCCTTGTGGAAGGTCTCTTTGCTTCCTTTAGTATATGCATACAGTCCTGCGGCAAGTTCAAATGTCCATATTGCAGGACCTCAGGTGCCATGATGCCAAGTTCAGTGAGGGAAGGTTGGGATGTAGGATCTTCCCGTCCATATTGGTCAGCAGATCCGACCTGCAAGGAAGCCTCTTGTGGGGGTGCACCGACAGCTGTAATAGGTCCGGGTACCACCATTGTCGAGGCCAGTCCGGGGCTATCAGGATCATTGACTTGTTGGACCGGATGAGCTTGGACACCACCTTCGGAATCAGAGGCAGGGGAGGAAAGGCGTATGCAAATATTCCGGACCAATCCATCAAAAGAGCATTCCCCTTCGTCCCTGGATGGTGGAACCTGGAGGCAAAGGCGTGGCATTTTTTGTTTAGATCGTCTGCGAACAGATCTATGGAAGGTTGACCCCACTGATGGAAAATTTCTGCCACTACTTTGTCGTTTAGCACCCAGTCTGGCTGATCTTCGAAGTGCCGGCTGAGTGCGTCCGCTCGCACATTTCGCTCTCTTGGAAGGTGCACCGCTGTGACGGAGAGGTGTCGGGGTAGAAGCCAATGTCATATCTTTTGAGCTTCTAGGGAGAGAGGGCGAGAACGCGTACCACCCTGTTTGTTGAGGTAATACATGGTGGTCGTGTTGTCTGTTTGGATGAGGACTGAATTGGACATGATCGAAGGCCGAAAAGCTTTCAGGGCTAGATGGACTGCCTGCAGCTCTAACATGTTTATGTGGTAGGATTGCTCCTTGACGGACCACCGCCCTTGTATTTGTAGGCAATCCATGTGCGCCCCCCCATCCTTGAAGCGATGCATCCGTTACCAAGGACTGGGTGGGAACAGGTTGATGGAAGGGGACTCCCAGCAGGAGGTTCCATGAACGAGTCCACCACAGAACAGACGCTTTTGCTGCTTGTGAAAGTACAATCCGGTCTTCCCAGAAACCGGTTGCCTGGTCCCTCTTGTCCTCCAGATCCTGCTGCAGAGGTCTCATCCTCAGCCTGGCGCTGGGAAGGAGGAATATGCAAGATGCCATTGATCCCAATAGGGATGCTACTTGCCGAACCATCGGGCGATTGGTCTGGAGAAGAACTTCGCACTTCTGCCGAATTGATAAAAGTCTCTGCTCCGAAGGAAACGCTTTTCCTAGGTTTGTATCTAGGACAGAGCCTAGGTAATGGATCACCTGTGTAGGCTGGCGAACTGACTTTTCCATATTCACATGCAGGCCTAGCCTGCGGAGTAGAGTTAGGCACACTTGGAAGTCGATCTTTACTTGCTGAGGAGATGGCCCTTTCAAGAGCCAATCGTCCAAGTATGGATATCCAAACAGTCCTCTTCTGTGAGGAGCTGCCGCTACCACCGCCATGCACTTGGCAAAGACTCATTGGGCAGATTTTAGTCTGAAGGGCAACACCCTGAACTGGTAGTGACTGTTGCCGACCACGGATCGCAGGAATGTAGATGCGGACATATTTGATGAAGCGCCAGCATGCAAAATTTTTCTTTCAAGATCAGCTTGTTCAGAGACCGCAGGTCCAGGTTTGGTCTGAACTTGTGCTCCTGATCTCTTTTTGGCACAAGGAAGTACCTGGAGTACACTCCCTTTCCTCGCTGCGAGATGGGAACCTTCTCTATGGCCTTTTTTGTGTAGCAGCGCCACCACTTCCTGACGTAGTAATTTTAGCTGGTGAGGACGAGATCTTTTCGGAGGAATGTCCTTTGGAGACACACGGAAACGTAGTGCGTATCCATTGCGCAGTATACTGAGCACCCAACGATCCTTTGTTATGTTGCACCACTCTCTCAGATGTTGTGAAACACTTCCTCCCACTGGAGTGGGCAACGGCGTCAGAGGAAGCTCTGGCTCATTGTTTTCCTGCTTGTCGAGTGGTGGAGGAGGATTGTTGTTGGCTACCCCCTCTACCTCTGGTGGACATTCGACCCTGAAATTGCGATCGCCCTTTGTTCTTGCTATGGGACCACTGAGGGGTTTGAACCCTCTATTGGTATCCCTTGCGCTGGCTGGGCCTGTACCTTCGTCGGAACTCCTTTTTCTTTTCTAGCCCCACCGCCTTCAAAGTGTCCAACTCTGCTTTCATTCGAGCCATCTCTTCATCTGTGTGGGAGCCAAACAATGAAGAACCCGAAAAAGGTAGGCTAAGGATCCTCTGCTGAGCATCCGGTTTAAGAGCTGTAAGCCTTAGCCAGGCAGACCCTCTTGCGCAAATTCCATGTTCAAACGAATGCGCCGATAGTGTGGCACCATCCGCTGTAGTGCTAATCACTTGATTAGCTACCAAGGAACCCTCCGTAATAATTTCTTCAAAGTCTTTCTGATCCTCCTTTGGTAACTTCTCTTTGAACCGATCCAAAGAGTCCCATAAGGATCGGTCGTACCGACCTAATAAGGCTGCTGCACTGGAGACTTTGAGTGAAGAAGCTGCAGAGCCACAAACCTTTCACCCCCAAGAGTCCTGGGACTTACTCTCCTTGTCCGGAAGGACCAACGCATGAGCAGAGACAGCATGCTTCTAACGTGCCGCTGCGACTATCACGGAATCCGCAGGTGGATCCGTTTTCAAGAACACCGGGTCTACATCAGCAGGCTTGTACTTTTTCTGAATTCTGGCCGGTGTAGCTTTAATCGTTGAGGGGGTCAGAAAAATGTCCATTACTGGTTCCAGAAGCCCAGGAACCAGAGGCAGCAATGGACGCAAAGCAGATCTTTGGTGCAGCGTCTCGAAGATCACTGTCGTTGCGACCTGGGGGGTGGACATAGTGATGTTCAGCTTCTGAGCCCCTCTCTGCAGCACATCATGATAGGTGTTAATGTCATCTATTGGGGACACTCTCGACTGAGGGCTGTCCGATAGAGTAGGCGAATAGTCCCTCTTAGAAGAGTGAGTGGAGGAAGATGACCATGAGGGAGACCTCCTTCTGTGGTGATGTGACGTAGAAGGTCTGCGTTCCTTAAGATCTTCCTGCACGGTGGTGGCGTACCGGCGAAGGTGATCTATCCACCTCCTGTACTAACCTTTGGAGAGGGGATCTGTGGACAGGGCTTGTGTATTTCTCCTCCCTTCTCGATGATCCCGCCGGAGTCTTACTCCAGTGATGTACTGGTAAAAGCCATCTTGGAGACAGATGTGTAGAAGGAGAGGGTCTCTGATGCAACAGGGATCTCTGTCGTGATCTCCTCTGATGTTCTGGAGACGCAGATGGAGAATGTGGACGTCTCGAGGAGTGAGAAGAAGAGTGTCTCGATGCTGATTCCGTCACTAAGACTACTGAACCTTCATCAGATCTATGCGATGGCGGTCTCGACGTCGAGCGTATATCCTGCTGCGATGGAGCCCTCCTCGACGTCGATCGAGATCTTCTTTTAGTCGTCAATGCTCAACCAGGTTCTGGGAGCGGTCTCGGCGTTGACTGTAGTTTCTTCGGCGTCGAATGTGTCAACGGCGAATGGCATCTTGACGACGGTAGAATACTTCCTCGTCTCGACGTCGAGCGATGTGGACTCGACGGCGACGAAGGACTTCTTCTCCTCGACGCCGATCGTCGGTGTGATGACGACGGCGGAGGGCTGCTAGCTCTCGACGCCGAGCGACGTTGAAAAGACGTCGGCGGAGGGCTTCTGGTCTTCGACGTCGAACGTCGCCGGGATGATGGTGTAGGACTACTCGTTCTCGACGCCGATCGCCGCCTGGTCTGCGACGGCGGAGAATTCGCTCCCCTCGACGTCGAACATCGTCTATGTGACGGCGACGGAGGATTATCAGCTCTCGACGTCAAACGTCTAACCGACGTCAATGGAGGTCTGCTGGCTCTCGACGCCGATCGTCGCCGGGTTGACGAC
The DNA here is from genome assembly GCF_964204655.1 of Triturus cristatus. NCBI lineage: Eukaryota > Metazoa > Chordata > Amphibia > Caudata > Salamandridae > Triturus > Triturus cristatus. Next base: position 751,872,378 of record NC_140579.1, read on the forward strand.
GGCGGAGGGCTTTGGGTCTTCGAAGCCATTCGACGCCTTGATGCGGGCGGTGGACTGGAACTCCTCGACGCCGGGGTGACGACGGCAGAGGCTGTCGGATTCTCGACGTCGATGGCGTACCTTCATGCCTGCGTTCTTTTCTTCGATGTATGCCCCTCCGGTGGCTGTTTTCTCAGCGCCGAGCCCGACGCTGAGGTTCTAGAAGAGGATCTGGTCCTCTTGGAGCCTTTTCTTACCGCAGACCTGCCTCTGGAAGCCTTATCCTCTCTCTTTCCTTTAAAGTTATTTTAGAGAGAGACTGGCAATAAGAGCAAGTCTTGGGGACATGATCTTTAGGCAGGCAAAGAATACAGACCGAGTGAGAGTCTGACCTGGGATGGTATTTTGAGTGGTAAAAAATGCCAAATTTAATCAGAAAAAGCAAACACCTTACTTGACTGGATGAAAGACGTCGAAGTAAGAAAAAAAAAATTCAGAAAAAACTAGATAATTTCTGAATAAAACCAGAGAAGAGTGGAGCTGTGTAACCAGCGTCCTGACTGAAGAAGCCGGAAAGAACAACTGACCTAACTGTCACCCCTGAGGCATGATGGGAAGCTAGGGGTCATGGCTGCCTTAAAGGCACGGTGCCAGTTTTTCTATGTTGCTATGACTTAGCTTTCTAGCCTTTCTAGGCTGTGGTTTTCTGCAATGCAGCCTGTGAGCTGACAATGCTTTCAGTCCTATCTGAGGTGTTTGTGCTAATGCAAAGCATTAAAACAGTGTTCAAACATGATTTGCTTTTGTTTCTTCCCTGTTTTATTATGATATATTATTTATATTGGTTATATTATTGATTATATACAGGGGAGTCCTTGAAGCATTATTCAGCTCTACTTATGAAAGGCTGCATTTGCTTTTTTATTATATATATATATATATATATATATATATATATATATATATATATATATATATATATAGATGCATATATGTTTATCACATATATGATTGTGTTTCCGGGGTCCCACACAAAGGCGGGAATATTCTAGTGCTTATGACTATTGATGAGGATCCCCTGGAAGAGAATATTAAATTATTCCCACCCGCTATCCAACACTTTCCCTACTGTTGCATTTGCAGGAGTGGGAATTGAAATTTTTACCCTCCCGCTATCCAACACTTTCCCTACTGTTGCACTCACTGGAGTGGGAATAGTAATTTTTCCCCTCCTGCTATCCAACACTTTCCCTACCGTTGCACTCACTGGAGTGGGAATAGTAATTTTTACCTACCAGCTATCCAACACTTTCCCTACTGGTGCACTCACTGGAGTGGGAATAGTAATGTTTACCCACCTGCTATCCAACACTTTCCCTACTGTTGCACTCAATGGAGTGGGAATAGTAATTTTTACCCACCCTCTATCCAACACTTTCTCTACTGTTCCACTCGCTGGAGTGGGAAAAGTAATTTTAATCCACCTGCTATCCGACACTTTCCCTACTGTACCACTCGGAGTGGAAATAGTTATTTTATCTCCCACTCTATGCAACGTTTTCAGTATTGTTATATTTAATTTGGTGTAAAATATTATTTTTAAAACAAATATTTATTTTAATGTTTTAAATTATTATGTATAATTAATTTTTATATTTATATTATCGGTTTATTTATATATATATATGTGTAATTATATTTTAAATTATGTTTTTAACATTTTATAATTAAAACTATTAATTATTTTTGTATATTTTTAAGTTAATATATATAACAAAAAATGAAAATGCAGGTTTTTTTTATTTTTTTACATTACATTTATTAATTTTAACGTTTTTGAATTATTTTTAAGTATGTTTTACTTAATGATATCTATTATTTAATTAATTTTATATTACTTTTAAGACATTTAAAAAAGTCGATATTTTAGCAAACTATGGGGCCTATTACGATGGCGGGCAGACTTACGTCCTCCCGCCACCCTAGCGCTGCCGAGACCGGCCGCCAGTGGTGCGGTGGTCCCGCACCGGAAATTAGGATGCCACCGCCACCGTGGCGGTGGCATCTCCCATCCACATCATTGTGGCAGGCGGTGCACACAGCACTGCCCGCCACAATGCTGTGGCTGCACCTTGTGCATTTGCCTGCACAACGTGGCAGGCACTGCGCGATGCCTGCCACGTTGTGCATGCAAATGCAGGAGGGTACCTGGAGGGTACCATAGGTACCCCCATGTGCACCCGCCACACCCTCAACACCCAGGGGGCCTGGAACAGGCCCCCCACAGTCTTGCACCACATGCCTTACCATGGCGGCAACGCCGCCATGGAAAGGCACTAATCCGCCTGTATGTTAATACACCATATCCAGCCCCTTTTCCGCCCGGTCGACTGGCGGAAAACCGGCGGCCGGTCTTTCCGTCCTCCTGGGTCCCTCCTGCCAAAATAATATGGCGGGAGGAAATGGGTGGCGGGCGGTGTATAATGTCGGGCGGATCGCCACCACCATACGGGCGGTGGCGATCCGACCGACATTATAATCGACCCCTATATTATTGACAACGATATTTAGGATTCGATATTTTTGTACTTACCTGTTTGTAGATAGGAAGTCGATATTCTGTCACTCGATATTTTTACCTCGATATTCTTGCAGCTCGATATTCTTCTCCTCGATATTCTGTCAGTGATCCGTCAAGAATATGCATGATATTTCAATGAAAAATGTTAAGCAGAAAAAATGAATGGATGGTATAATCATAAATGTAATGTCAAACCTTCAAGTTGGAGATTTAGCAAGAATTAAATCTCCTTTCTTTGTTGACAAAGGTTATTCAAAACGTATGTTGGCCCGGATAGTCTTGACCAGATATAGATTTTCAGGTAAACTGGATAAAAGAAAATTATGGAGTCTGGACAGGCTGGTTAAATGTGGTGAGGGAAAAAATGTTTTTGATGTTGAAAGAAAAATATTCATGACTATGATCAGGATTGTCCCGTCATTGAAGATGTCTATTAATCTGTTCGTGAGTTGGTTCACCATGTAACACAACTGTAGAACAGTCACTTTATATTGAATGTCAGCTACAAGTACATGACATATATGAGCTGAGCAAAGTTGCTACTCCTAATTTGGTCAGTGTTTGCAAGAGCAACCGAACTACCATAAAACCTGGTTACTTGAAAGACTATTGGGTCTATTAAGATGGCTTTCGGAAAATCACCCCGACCACCATGGTAGCGGGAAAAGACCGCCCGCCAGGACCGCGGCATAACCGCCAGTCCAATTAGTATGCTCCGCAGTCGAAATCCGACCGCGGCGGTACGATCGCGGCCTTTAACATTGCGGCGGTTGCTGCTGCCAGCAGCACCGCCGCGATGTCAAAAGGAGCATGTCCTGCATATCCCTGCACTGTGTGGCAGGCACTGCCAGTGCCTGTCACCTGGTACAGGGATATGTAGGGGGGTACCCCCCAGTGCACCCCCCCACACATTGGGGGCCAGTAATGGGCCCCCAGAGACATTCTCCGCATACCTTTCAATTGCGGTTCCACTGCAGCTGAAAGGCTGGCTACCGCCGGCATCATAATCATGCCGGCGGAGCCTGGTCCTGCACCGGCCCCATATTAGCTGTCAAGCTCCGCCCGCCAGGTAAGCGTGCGGACTGCTACCAGCGGAAAAGTGGCGGGTGGAATTTCTCACCGCCGCGCTCATCAGCGCCATGCTAATGTGACTGGCGATTTTCCGGGTTGCGATCGCAGACGGATGTCCGCCGCCGGCCATCCACCCGCCATCCTAATAGACCACTATGTTTAAATTGTTTATGTGTATTTACATTATTGCACTTGTTTTTATGATTTCATTTCTGAGAAGTCATTTGGAAAAAATATGTTTTGTTATAAAGAAGAAAAATGTGTTCTATTGTGTTATCGTTCCTTTTGTGTGTGTCTTGTCTGTGCCTGTGTGTTGTCTTGTGTTTTCTGTCATGCGCCATTCCTGTGTGTGTTTTTTAGGTCTCGCCTGGCGTAGACTGGGCAGACATGCGCAGTCTTGCTTTAATGAGGTAGGGTAGATTTCTCTAGTGGGCTTTAAGCCCGCCCCTTTTTTCCATTGGCTGGCATCACCGTTTATGCCAAACGGTGGCCAGCCATTGGAAAAGAGCGTCTAGTGACGTACACTTTTTTCTTTTAGAGCCGTCCCAGTTGGACTGGCTCGGTTCCTTTACGTTTGTGGTAAAAGCTTTTCTTATCTTTATGGGGCCATGTGTTTCAAACATAAAGACAAGAAATCTTTCGTAAAGGACGAAAGTGAAAGCGGACTGGGGAGCAGTGGGGGCTCTGCAGGCGCCTGTGCGGGAGGGAGGGCGGGTCATCGGAGGGACAGATCACTTGTTCTGTTTTCTGCAGAGCATGAAATAAGAAGAAAGGCATATAAGGTAAGGATTCTGAGCCCAAGATGCATGGCCGTTTGTTAAGACCCCATGCTTCAGTGTTTCTGCCATCTGAAGCGGACATTTTATTGACCCAAACTTATTTACTCTTTACACTGGTGTCTGCACCACAATCGAGATTACGAGTGGTGCGCAAAACACACAACGGAGGTGGATTTAAAGTGTGTGTTGGAAGCAGTTCTAAATCACCGCGTTACCGCGAGTCCTGTACAGAGGGGGAGGGGTGGAGAGGGAGGATGAGAGGAGGTTTCCTAGGTATAAAAACACACGCTTCCCCCGATAACGACCTGTGACAAACGAGCGGAGAGCAGCGCGGAGTTCCCAGCACTCCGTGACCGGCCCTCTTCGGTTCCATTACCCAGATGTCCTGGGCTCGGTTCAGCAGCACCAGCTGCCAGAGTCCGCCGGGCACTTTTAATTACCCCTCGGAGCTATTTTTAGGTCTCGCCTGAGCCAGCGCTTTAGCGCTGCTCTCGCGAGAGCTTTTGTAAATGGGGGATCTGGAAGTGCAAACGAGTGCTTTCAGGCCTCCAAATACAGTGCATGTGCGCCGGGCGCCCGCCCCATTTGGCAGCCTGCACACCATTTGCTTTCACTTTCGCGGCCGCTTTGATGTTTGATCGCGATCACTTTCACTTTCGCGGCCGCTTGTTGCACATTAGTTTAACCTTCCAAAGCTCACCATCCATTTTAAGAACTGGCCTAGCTTTGTAGTCACAAAAAGTTGTCAGGTTTTCTTTCTAGTGAAATTAACGCAATGCATATCCACTGAATAGAACTAGCTGTAGGATTTGGGTACTTATTTCAACCATCTATTTTCGTTTTTATCCATTTCACGGGTGCACATGGAAGTTACAGGTAGAGACGTCGCTGCAATAATACCAATGAGAATGAAAGGTCACTATTTAACGACCAGGTCGTATGCAAATTATAGGTACCTCGCGCTTTCCATTTTCTGACCCCTATCCACATCCCATGCCGTCCCTTCATAGATGTCCCCTTCGTTTCAGTGTCTTCGAAACGGGCACAGTCACATTTAATCCACGTCTTCACCTCGACATATCAAATTTGCAGCCATTTGGACACAAAAACACCGGGAGTCGCCTCGAAGGCACCGACCCCCATTTAAGGCGGATGGAAACCTGGAGGCCGTTCTTACCCTTATCATACTGTCCACGTGGCCTTCTCTCTGCCGCTCCGCTGAACAGAGCTGCCTGTGACTGTACATTGGCACAGGAAATATTTGCTTTGGGTGACATTTTAAGCGATGTGCCGCCAGTCACTCGGCACATCACTGGCAGGCAGCATGACAACCGCCTCATCCGAAGGGTAACGGCGCTGTTTTTGTATTCTGGCCGGATTGTGCCTACTATGCCAGCAGCTCCTGGTGACGTTCCCTCGGGCGCCTACCCGCCTCCACCTCCTCCCATCTACTGCCAGTATATTTCTTAGTTTACATCTATAAGATGGGCGGAGAGGGCAGTAACATTGGATCAGGTGCACTGGACAGTTCCAAAACCATGTTAGCGCCGCTTCCTGTGTCGAGTGCCAACGTGACTAAAGATGCGCTATTCTCGGAGGCGCATACAGAAACTCGTTTAAACAAGCATTTGCAACGCAATAGGTCTCGCATTTGTGAGAGTTTAAGCTATTGGCATTGTAAATAATAATGCATTTTATTTATGTTTTAAAAATCAACAAGTAAATAAAAGGCATTGTCATTTACAATGCCAATAGCTCAAACTCTAGTAAATGCGAGACCTATTGCATTGAAAATGCTTGTTTATTAATCCCTGCCGCCATTTGCCTCCTTACTGCTCAGATTAATAGGAGCTGACGGAGAGCCTAATGGGGGGAAGGGCAAGGCAGCAAAGAGGGCTGGCCAGGCCACGGACCAAACAGACTGGGGCGTGGCTAACAAAAGTGCAGTAGCTGCAGTAGCACTGTAGCGTTTTCGTTTGTCCATTCCCTGCATGTGCTTCACATAGCAAACTTTGGCTCTTTTAATTGGTCCCTGTGAATAAAGTATCCCAAATAACATAACCCTCTCCATCAATGGACATATTAAAAAGCCTGCTAATAACACCATTACAAAAATCAAGGTTTGCGAATTAAACCTCTTTCAACAAAGCAAAAATGAAAATAGTTAAGGTCGGCCAAAAGTATAATCCACACAAATCAAAAACCTCCGAGAACAGCCAGCATCTTACCAAAAAAATCAGTGCAACCCATCCAACAATTAAAAGAAGCAGTGCTGTTATTTTTTGTGTGTGCAGTTTTATATAGCGCAAACTCGACCCGAAGGTATTGGAGCGCTTTACATACTAGTTACATGCACAAAGACATTCATTTCTAGGCAGGGGGAGATAAAGTGATTTGCCCAGAATCACAGGATGTTGAGCTGGTGCCAGACCCGACCCTGGTTCCACAGCTCCATTGTCTGCAGCTCTGGCCGTTACGCCACATCCCCGTGTTTTGCCGTTGTTTTCAAGTTTTCTCCCTGGCACCCTGTGATTTCGGCTCCTCAACGGGTGACCATGTGAAGGAAGCTGAAATTGTATGACCCACGATGCCACCCTGTGAGTTGGCAGATCTGCCATACCCCGACGCGTGCCTGCGTGCATTCGTCAGTAGATCTAGGTTTTACAGATGTTATGAGCTGAGCACAGAGTAGTGATGTGTATGCGGGCAGTAGAGTCATGCACTAAGTTATTAGTTTCCTTAGGTGGCTCCCACACCATGGGTTGGTCTGTGAGCGCATGTGTGGGCGGGAGAGAACAGCGTAATCAGTATGCACATGTGATGGCACAACGTTCCGCAACTGTTGCACAACGGACCAGGCCCTTGCCAGGAGGTGCCCCACGCCCTCTGTAAACAGAGGACTAGCCTAAAGTATACACGAGGCCTTTTCACAGCTGCTGCCTGTGCCTGTGCAATAGGCCTCGCCTTTTATTAAGTTAAAGCCATTTGCTTTGCTATATAATACCATTAGCAAAGCAAATGGCTTTAACTTAATAAAAGGCGAGGCCTATTGCATTTTTAATGCTTGTCTTTGTCAAGCGTTCTGATTCTGCCCAACTACATGCTGTGGGCCTACAAAAATTGAGGTCTTCCATGTCTCTTTGTATTTATTTCACTGCAACATGTTCTTATTATACACAGTTTGCCTAAGATTCCAGAGATTAGCTCTGATGATCCTGCATCTTCAATAAAATATTTAAATCAAATCATTACTATAAAACATTTGATGACTTGGCTTCTATCAAGACCATTCAAGTTAAAACTATTGGGGTTATTCACAAAGCTACCTTCCACTTGTGAGCAACTTACACGTGTCCTTTTCTCTTACAATTTGTAGTAACTTTACTACTTTGAGCTAGTCACAACATCCCAGTGTAAAGTTACTAGAAATTCTAGACTAAGAGGTACATGTCTCTACTCTCTGAATTGAGGGGTAGGGGGTCTAAAAAAACATAAAATACGACCATATACTTACAACTAGTAAAGCTGTATATTAGGTCTGCATACTTTGCAGAATTCTCCCCTGTTGGGGTAGAGACCTCCGCATGCTTGAGGGAACCTCCACAGTCGGGGTGGAGATCTCTGCATAGAAGGGAATTGGAGATTTACATTCACCAAAGGCCAATCCTATATACCCTACACCAATTCACTTCCAACAAGATATATACTGGTCACAGCAGACGATTTGTTTTTTCCTCTTCATCATCTTGAGACTGCACGCAACACACCTCGGAAGAAGCATGCAAACTACTATGCTGTTAAGGAAAGAAATTTACTAAGGAGGAGAAACCACTTGTAGTTAGGTTTATTGTACAACACTATACACAACTACATGGGCTGCCTCTGTTCAGCCTTCGTGGGACTCAGAAGGCAGCTTTGTGGCAGGAGGTGTGCCTGTGCAGTAGGGGAGGAGGCCCACACTGCAGGGGAACATAAAAAAATGGCTGGATGAGTGAAATTAGTGAAGGAGAAGTTCTCATGGAATCAGCTGGGTACAGTGCTGACTGGATTGCCAATTGGATTCTAATTCTGTCTCAATCTCCTCGAACAGGCTGTACTCTCCACAATGCACTCCCATCTGCTATATGGGTGCCTGTTTCTGACAACATGAATGTGTTGACAGGTAAGAATCCCACCCCCTTACTACTCATTTATAATTATGTTATTTGTTATCGTTTTTCCATTGAGCTACTCATTTTAGCAGTTTATTAGTTTCAGATAGGACAGGACTCATAACAGCAGCAGGGCAACACACAGAGCACGTCCTGCAATACACCCCATCTACCGACACAGATATGTCCTTAAGTTTACAGTCTTACTAACACACTAGAAGCTATTGTATCATGTTTTGTTAAATCCTAGAAGTATATTTGACAATGTTTGTTTGAATATCTTTGCATTGTAGTCTAACGTAACCTTGGCAATTTTAAGGTTGCACTGTTATATTCAGTAATTTCTTCTAATCTGTTATAGGCCCTGTGATGTTGTCTAATCCACCACCTGCAGCAATGATTTCTGTTCCTAGCAGTGCTCCAAAACCAGAACTGGCACCACAGCAGACAAATGGTAGAGACTGCTAAGTTACAGGTCTGCTCTTTTCCCTTTGCATCTAATTGCTTTGCTTATTATTGGGAGGGTACTTTTGTGTATTTTGTTACACATACCTATTGGCAACATGCTCCATATTTTATGAGTTTGTGTTGTTTACTATTTATTTTCTAATAAAATGGCCTCTAGACTAGATAGTGTGAGAGAAGTAAGATCTCTGTTACTCTTTATCTAAGCTTTCTGGAATACAAACTTTGTGGGTCTCCTAAATAGTATTTTAACCCTTTATGTTTTTGGTGCCTTATTCCCCTATCATAAGAAGCACCTGTTGTTCCCCGTCAGAACATCAACAATGACATCAGGGGACATCCTGGCAGCAGCTATTAGGACCTCTGCCATCAGTCAGTTAAGTAAGTCCTGGAAATTGTTTTTTTCTTATTCTATTTCATCCTTAGTCCATTCAATAACTCATTGCCATATAAATATGAAAGTCTGTTAATGGGTGTGGTTTGTTTACTTTTCTTGCATTTATATCTAACATGTCAGCTGTATTAGTGATACTTTAGATACAACAACTACAAGGACTCACGTTCAGCAGCTGACCTTAGAGGATATCTCCAAAAGGCAAATTTCTGTTGCAGTTGCCGGTGAGTTCACAGTGTTGCGTTGTTAGAATTCTATCCCTGATTCAATGTTTATTCCTTTAGGTAATAGGATAACATGGTACTGAATTATTTATTATCAGAACAGTATTTATTAAAGAACTGTGTGGGATTTGATTTACTTCCTCAGTCGATTTGTTCTTGTTCCCGGTACTGGGGACATTGTGCAGGATAATGATGCAGAACCATCTCAAAGCAGAGGACAGAGGGCAATCTTAGGAGAAACTCCAAATCTCCTCCAAGCAAGTATGTCTGTGGCGAGATCTGCTCAGCAAGAAGAGGAGGTAGTGGAAGAGGAGCAGGAGGTGACACAAGAGGAGGAGGAACAAGATGACTAGGAGGTCATTGTTGTCCCCATGCAGAACATCAAGAAGACAAATTCATGGATGGACATCAGTATTCCACCTCAATCACTTCTGAGGATTGCCATTTTTCAGCCATTAGCTAAGCATCCATGGATGCCTGTTCAGCCTATGCAAGACTCACCTCCACATAGCCCTTAACTAACGGGTACCTCCATACAATCTTCTACACTCTCCTCCCGTAAAGTAACATTTACAGTCTTCCTCTCAATCAACTAAGGGGTGTAACACCCCTGGTGAGGAGCAGGTATCTCCCATTCCTCCATTCACAATGGAACAGATGCTACCTCTCCCTGTGCTGGACAACCTGCTGGCCAAGAAAGAGGGTCATGCATGCAGCAAAGGCTTCTGTCTGTCTGGGAGAATCAGTTTTTCCAACAACAGCTAAATGTGTGGAAGGATATTCATGAAATGGGGGTGATTGGTCCGCATGAGATAATACCCTTCCTTAAAGGACTCCCTCAGATGATTGACAGGTAGACCTGATGGTGTCCTTCCAGTTCCGTATAAGTAGTTACCATCCTTATGGGCAACCCTGCTAACCATGATTTTAAATGTAGTAGGTGCTGCAACATACCCTATTCCTGGTCAGAATCAATAATTGTTCTGATTTTTTAAAAGAGTCTGAAAAGTAACCTGAAATGCTGTCGACCAATTGCATTGCTCAACTCATCAGCTAAACTATTAGGGAGGGTTATTCTAGAAAAATTTAAACATTGGGCAGACAATAACGCATTTCTAACTATGGTACAGTTTGGATTCAGGTGAGGCTTAGGAGCGGAGTTGCAGTGCCTGATTCTGAATCTCCTGGTGGGGAAATATACTAGGGCAAAGGAGGGCAGCCTACATATGTGTTTTGTAGATTTGAGCAGCGCTTTTGATTTGGTGAACCATAAGAAACTGTGGAATTGTACGGACAAATTGGGTGCACCAAAGGATATAATCTCCCTTCTAACTGACATGCATAATAATCTAATGATTAGGGTGCAATTTGGACCATTCAGGGAAATACCTCACCCATTAAATGTAAGAAGAGGAGTAATGCAGGGATGTGTACTTGCTCCTTTTCTCTGCTCTCTTTATATTAATGGTGTGGATAAAAAACTGCAATCCCTTGGTCTGCAGAGTCTCAATAACACTTTCACTGATTATATGGAGAGGCAAGAGCTAAGGATAAACCAAAAAAAACATTTGCAATAAGCTGTGGCAAGAGAAGGTTTAAGACATGTCTTTTTTAAATTAAAGTGAGCCGGATCACTAGCACCCAGATTTTTTGCTATTTATGTCTGCAATTTTCTTCCCATGATAGTTGGGGTGCCCAAAAAAGGGCCATTACCAATAATATGATAAGAACTACTGAGGGGATATTCAGCTTTGCCTCTAAATTGGGTGCTGACCCCATCAAAGAAATGCTTACTCTTTATGCAATCTCTCACAGCAGCGCTATATGATGCTGGCGTATGAGCCTTTGGAATCAACATATTGTTGCACAGACAAGAGAACAATTTTCTGAGGCGTCTCCTAACTGTCCCACAATCGAGCTCTGAGACAATGATTCACAAGGAGTTACTACTCCCTCACATAACGGATGCTGCATTTGTTAAACCCTTGTTATTGTGGCACTCAATCTGGACCAAAACTGAAACATTGTTTACTAAAGCTATCCTGACCAAGTGTTTAAAATACCATGGATTGCACATATTAGAGTTATGCTAGGGGGAATATGTGTAATTGATGGTACCTTTCGGAAGACATGGACATACAATGGACTGTCATTGAAAAAATCACAGGTGAGGGAGGCCTGACCAAGAAATTGCTTGAACGGGAACAACGGTGGGTGTACCGTCTCCAAACCCACATCCACGGACTCAACGATTCCATCCCTTGGAATCAGTTAAATAAAAAGAGCTGAAGTATCAATGTATCTTCATATAGATTTAATCACATAGGAGAATATTTATATCTAGATTTTCCTCCTATAAAGCGGTTTAACAATAGATATATTTTTTCATAAATATATCTTTTAACCATGAAGTTTCATGTAAAAAACTAGTAAATTTCTTCTGCTCATAATAGAACATTCTGTTTCCCCTGTTGTTGTCCCCTCCCGCCAACCCACCCCTCCCCCTTCCCCTCCTCCACAGTTTGTTTCCACCGGCCTCATCCCGTGTACAGTAATTGCACAGTACACCTTTAAATACGCCAAATTCAATAGATCAGTGCGCAATATATTATGCTGCACAATAGACCAAATCTCAAATAAGTGTACATAGCTGTATATGTATATTTTTTCGATATTAAGATCCAAGATATTTGGTTTCTAAAATTGCAAATTGCACGCGTACTTAGGGGATTTGACTACTTGTCCCACAATCCATCACAAACGGCAATCCTGAACATTCCACCTCCGCTCTTTCCGAGTGGCGGGTGGATGCCGTCTCTGATGTGCCATAGATTCTGTAGATCCCTCTGTTCAACATTGTAACCTCATTTCTGAGGTTTACAAATGAATTTTCTTTGAACTTTTCAGACAGTTCCGAGAATCAAGGGGTCTAATCGCGCGGTAATCTCGTGATGGTTTCAACCAACCCGGAAATGCTCATTGCGGGAAATTCCCTTTTTAAAGCGGTGATGCGAGCGAGTCTCTATCGTTCAAGCCAATGGAATCCACGCCATTTAGGTATTTGGAGGGGTGAGACCGGTAAAAAACGTGAGTACTGCTTCATGAACCAGGCGCTAACATTAATACTATCGCACATTACAAACAGTTCGATAGCAGGTTTAGCATGTAAAGCATAACGTGTTTCTTTCTGTGTCTTGTGTGTGTCTTGATGTCTGTCTGTTCTTTCTACATTTTTGCAAACAACCTGGAATAATGACGTGTGTATATGGATGGTCCAATACACTTTCGCAATTACCGATGTCAGGGATATGCCCGTGTAGGTGGAGTCCTTAACATAGGGTAAGATACTCTCATTCAGACTTTTGCATATACAAACCACCTTTTTTTTTACAAATAACTTTATTGTTCACAAAAACGATACATTTTAATAGACGAGTGAGTGTGAAATGCACTATGTGAGCACCTGGTGTTTTTCGACATAAATTGTGGCGATAGTTACGTGGAACAACAACACGTGGCATTTAAACCAACGTGTTTGGTACAGATTTACTAAACATAATACTGATAAAAGCATGCCGGAGACAATATGTGGATGTTTCTTACATTATGGCGTTAGTTGGTGTTCTAAGAGTTTGGTACACTAACATATACCCTTTTGTTGTTTTCTCTCCTTTTCTGTTACATTTTCCTTTTGTTCACAGATGGAATAACGTAACTTTAAAATATTAATGTTATAAAGGAGCAGCTATCTGCCCTTTATCATAAATAGGATAGGGTAATTCCCATTTCCTGTATACACCAGGGGACGACACAGCCCTGAAGAAAGTCCAAGCACTACAATTGTAGGCACACAAGGGCTGAAACATGTTGGCCCTAGGGTCCTAGGACCATAACACTCCATACGACCCTGTTGTCTTTAATTTTAACATTCCTGTTGTACCCAAGAATAAAGGGAAACTGGGGTCCAACAGTGAATTTTTAATCTTTATCCCCTGGCCTATGATATGATCTAAGTGCTCCCTGGAATATTGGTCGAGCCCACCGCGACTTGTAGGGGTCGCGGTGTCCCGATGATGAAGCATGACACCACTAGGGTGTTTGAGGGAAAATAAATAAAAACAAAGGGTTTCCCACTTTATTTCCATCAATAATAGCTTCACACTGGAATCTTCCAATATTTGTCTCTAGTATCATGATAAAAATAAACAGTGGAGTACTATTAATTGTAATTAATTACCTTTCGAAAGACACCTGAGAATATTGTTCGGTATTCAAAGAGGGAATTAAGGGAGAGCTCACGATATATACTTGAGAGATTACAATAAAGCAAAATTAGTGAGCCACATGTCTATTTACGAACAAATGGGGACACAATCATATTTTCTCACGGTCCCTAATGAATATCATAGGTAGCTCTTAACACGTTTTTGACTAGGAATTGTCCATTGCCTTACTGCATTCCTGAAAATGGGTTGTTGGGTCCCAGACCCGTGTGACAAGAGATCTTCTTAGTCGACAATGTACTTGGCAGTTTTCTACAAAAAAATATTCTGTATATAGGAAACAATTTTTTAAAACACTATTAATAGGAGAAAAGTTGTTTGATTATCAGGAAGGCTTTATGTATTTATTCAGATTAAATGATGTCCTTATATGTACTGCTGTTACTACATATATTATACATGTATTATGTGAAATGATAAATATAGAGCCCTGAAAAAAATTATCTATAACAACTTTCCTTTTTTAACTTATGACTCAACGTAGTAATTGAATGAATTTTTAACTTTGGATATTTTGTGTTTAAGCATGTCTTTATTATGTCTTGCTTTTGTGTTTTTTTATCGTTTATCATGTTTATAAACCGAATAAATGTAGCATTGATTGATTGATTAACAGGTAGACCTTTGCCTTGGATAATGTTGGAAAATATTACCAAGACATGGCAAAAATGCACCATGAACAGCTGAGAACTTTTAAGGAAGTGAGTGCAAGAAATCGTACTTCAGCCATAAAGATGATAGAGGTAATAAGCATAATAGCAATATCACTCTTCATGGCCAACACATGCATGAGATTCTACAGAAGCACTTCACTGTATGAGGAACGTCACACCTCTACCATAACCACTTGCACCACCTCCATCTGCACCACCTGAAACACCTCAACTTCCAACAACCAACCCCCACCAACTTACCCACCAACAACACAAACGCATTCTCAATGATTCTCACCACCAGCTCTGCATAGGCAGAGTAGCAGGTGAAGCCATCAAAAGTAACTATGAAATTTATCAGACATTTTTTATTTTTGGGCACCAACTTTTTTTGGGCACCAACTTTCACTGTCACCATTTTGTTATAATACAAATTATACACTTTTTGCATCACAAACCTATGTCAAACTTTCATCTATGTTGAATTAACTAAATAGGAAAGCATTATGTGTGTTCTGCTCCAGGTTCACATTCAAAGTGTAATGTATTTAAAGCTATATTCTGATACTAATTAACGTTTAGTAGTAAATGATGGAAGGAGAGGGTGGAGTGGATGGAAAATGGGGATTCTAATTAACTTAACATTTCCTTTGACTGACATACAATCCATTAGCGCAACGTACACAGTCTTGTCACATCACTCTCCACACTACATTAAATATAACTCGCCCTTTCTCCATGCACTGCTTATACCCTTGCATATTATATAACTTATACCATGTGAAATCATAGTAGTTATATTAACACTTAAGTAGTGTGGTGAGCAATGCTACCAGACTGTGTTGGACAGTGTGCGACGTATAGTAAATTGAAGGTTGTGCATAAAATATAAATGTAAATTATAACTGGTGATGTGCAAATTAGAAATCTAAGTTAAAACTATAACTATAATTTCTAAAGTTTGTATAGTTTAAGTTGGGTTTGTATGGAAAGAATAAATAAAGTTTTCCTAACTATAACTTAGCTTTAACTTTTGTTTTTTTCTTTAAATATAAATGGTTTTTATTTTTTAATAAAAATGTGTTTCCAATTGTAGTGTTGAGTTGACTTTTGTTAATAGGAGTGGGGTAGAGCATAGTGGAAGACAGTGTCATATAGTGTAGTGTAGTAAAGAGTTTCATGGAGTTGAATGCGGTAGAGTGTAATGGTGTACAGTGGAATAGTATAGAGTGTAGTACTGTACACTGCAGTGGTGTACAGTGGAGTGGTGTACAGTAGAATAGGATACACTGGAGTGGCATAGAGTGGAGTGCCATAGAGTGGAGTGGAGTGTAATAGCTTTAAGTGAAGTTGCGTACACTGGAGTTCCGCATAGTGGAATAGGGTGCATTGCAGTAGCGTAGATTGTAGTGGCACAGTGGCGTGGTATAGATTGTAGTAGCAATAAATAGAGTGGCGTATAGTGGAATAACATAGAGTCTAATGGTGTAGAGTGGAATGGTGTAGAGTGGAGTGGTGTAGAGTGGAGTGGCATAGAGTGGAGTTGCATACAGCGGAATAGGGTGCAGTAGAGTGGTGTACAGTAGTCAGAAACTTAATGTGTATGTATTACAGTGTGCAAAATGGGTCTATTGATCACAGATTACATTGTATGTCCGATTGTCACAAATATTAACAGTGGTTTTAATTCATATTTATAGCTACCCCTCACGAAGGGCTTACAAGCCGAAAATGCATTGGGTTACAATGGACACAGCAGCCCAGGATGAACTGTTTATACCACGTGCTACAGAAAAAGGCCTAGATAAGCATATCTGCAGCATTTGAAACTAATGGAGAAACAAGCAGCCTTCTGTATGAATTGTGAAAGGAATGGGAAATTGAAGAAATGGAATGAACACATGGATTAAAAATGGATGATTACATTGATAACAAATGTTTGCTGAATATTTCTTGCATTGGCTGTGTGACAGGCGGATGGGGCTCACTGTAGCTACACATATTTTGAAATATTTCATTTGCGCAATGGGGAAAGGCGCAGCGTTAGTCTGCACGCATACTGCTTTGCTTTGGAGCATCTTGAAAATACGGATACGGATTAACAAACATAACAGGTGTGCATCTTGTCATCCCAACATTGGTACAGTAGAGTGAGGTAGGTTGGAGTGTTGCACAGTGGAGTGGGGTAGACTGGAGTGGCAAAGAGTGGACTGGTGTAGAGTGCATTAGCTTAGAGTAGGAGCATAGAGTGGTGTGTTGTAGAGTGGAGTTGGAGTGGGTTATAGTGGAGTGGTGTAGAGTGTAGCTACATACAGTCTAATAGTACAGAGTGGAGTGGTGTAGAGTTTAGTGGCTTAGAGTGGAATGGTGTAAAGTGGAAAGCGTTCAGTGGAGCGGCATAGAGTGTAGTGGAACAGTGTGTAGTGGACGGGCATAGAGTAGAGTGGCGTATAGTGGAGTAGCGTAGAGTGAAGTGCTGCACAGTGGACTGATGTAGACTTCAGTGTCGAACAGTGGAGTGGTGTACAGTGCAGCAGTGCAGAGTGGAATAGAGTAGAGTGCAGTAAGGTACACTGTAGTGGGGCAGAGTGTAGTGGGTACGGTGTAATAGTCTAGAGTGGAGTGGCATACAGTGCAATGTCGTAGAGTGGAATAGACTATAGTGCCGTACAGTGGAGTGGCGTATAGTGCAGTGTAGAGTGGAGTGATCAAGACTACATCAGCATTGACTGTAGTGTTCAATTATAGATACTTTATTTAGACAATGAAGTCTGTCAAAGTACCTAAAATTACAAATAAAATCGGAGAAATAGCTATTGTCAAAATTTTTCTTAGGTCTCCATAATTAAACAAGCAATTCATAATTCATCCTCAGTATTCCTCACTGGTAAAAATACAATTCAATAGAAGGCTAATGACTTAATAAAAGTGCCTTTGGTTTAAAAGAGAAGCCGTACTGTCTGTCTGTTTGAGGCTAATTGTTTTAAGACTACTAGTGTTCAGGGATCCTCCCCTTCTTCATTTTAGGGTTCTGAATTTATTTTTAGTTGCTTCTTCACACACCGTTAAAATTTTACCGGTTTTGTGATCACTTGCGGCTGCTCATTGTTCAGTAGGAAACTGACGGCAGATGGCATTGTCCATGTCCCCTCCTTAATCCATAGGAACCTGAGCAATCTTCTGCGGTCTGCCAATAGTGTAAGGCATATACAGAGCAAATGAGTTATTGACTCCTGAGATAGATTGCAAAGTCGGCATATTTTTGACTCTGGTTTATCCGCCCATGGTGGAGACAGATCTAAGGACGCAAAAGAGCCCATCCGAAGCTGCAGAAATTTCATCTTATAGTGGGAAGAAAATGTTTAGTTAATGTATGTTTGTGGGCCTTTTCTGTCGTAGCTACCGAGGACCAGGTAAGCATGTTTTCTTTTAGCAAATGCTCGTTGATCAGATTTCCGTGATATAATTATTACATTTCTATTCAGGGCTGTTTTGAACTGTAGATGAGGTAATTTTAAGTACCAGAGCTCCCTTGATCGAGTTTGCACCAGTGCTTCATCTAGGGCTTGCGACCAGGCGTTTGCGTGATTTGTGCTGTCAAGACACGCACTTCCTGCCAGATGAGATGTTTTAACGATCCTTGCTCAGCAGATCTTGTGGAATGCAGGTATTTTACTATGCAGGCCATATGTACAAGCAGTTGATCCTGTAGTGTGAATTCCATCCTAATTTGAGCCAGTGAGGTGTTGCCTGGCAGCAGAAATAAAGACCTAAACACTGCGCTCTGTGCCCTATTTAAGAAAGTCCCCAGTTTTCCCGGGTAGGCCTCTGATCCGTATGAAAGTGTTGCCACTAATTTAGCAGAGACTAATTTCAACAGTGCCTCAAAAGAGAACTTGTTTGTGCCCTTGAATATTGTTCTGAAAGCACCTTGCAGCAAGGCTAATTTTGGTTTTAGTGAGTTCAAGTGTAGTAAGTGACCTCCTTTGTTGTCCAACCAGCAGCCCAGATATTTATATTGATTTTCGATAGTCGGGCGATGATTGTCAAGATGCCATTGCTGTTGTTTTCTCTTTTTTTCCGACCAAAGATAACTATGTTTTTTTTTCCATAGTTAATCTTCATATCATTTGCCAGGCAGTGCGTGGCTAGAGCATCTAACAGTCTTTGAAGCCCTAGCTGCGTCGGGCTGAGCAGCACGACGATGTCCACGTACAGCAGAGTAGAGATCTGTTGGATCGCCAGTTTAGGAGCATGACTATTAACTTGATGTAATGCAGGAACCAATTCACACATTTACAGATTAAAAAGGGTGGGTGCTAATACGCACCCCTGTTTGACCCCTTGTCCAATGTTGATTTTTTCTGAAACTGCTGTGCGTCGTCCTAGTTTTACTCTCGCCCACGTGTTGGAATAGAGCAGTATGATGCCTTGTAATAAAGGTTCTGGGATTTTCCGAGCTGTGAGTTTAGTCTACAGTATGTGACGATTGACATGGTCAAAAGCTATACTGTAGTCAATAAAGCAACAGAACAGCTCTTCCTGGAGTAGCATAGAGTGAAGCGCCGCACAGTGGAACAGCATACAGTGGAGTGGCGTACAGTGGAATGGCATAGACTGGAATAGTAAAGAGTGTAGTGTTGAAGATTCGAGTTGCGTACAGTGGAATAGCATAGAGTGGAGTAGTGTATAGTGGAGGGGCGTACAGTGTAGTGGGGCACACTACAGTTTTGTAGAATGGAGTGGTGTAGAGTGTAATAGCATACAGTGGAGTGAGTAAGTAAGTAATATTTATTTGCAGATTCATTGAAATCATTGCAATTTACATAAAATGTCTCGGTAAGAAAACATTTACAAGTTAAAATAATTAATTCCTTATTAAGATTTCATTACTTTACAAAAAATACGGTAGTCTAAAAGAGGAGGTAGTCCATCAAGTGCTCTAACAATTTTGACGACAAAAGTTTTTTATTTAGCAATAAAAGGAAATTGACGCTCGGTTCAACTGGCAGCTTTCAAGATCCTCATTTCAAGGTTCCCTGCCCTGGAGCTGCTATTGACTTTCTGGGGTGGTCCGTTTGGTGGAAGTAAAGCATTCACTTGTAGAAGGAACCTGGCGGCCCTGCAGAAATGCTGAATTGATGTACTGTTTAGTAATGTCAGCACTGCAAAACAGCATGATCCTATATTGAGTGCCCGGAAGACAGGGCAGAGTAGTTTCTGTCTTAAAGAGTTAACTGCCGGGCAGATGCATAGAAAATGTAGCAAGCCTACGTCGAATAGACCGCAAAGTCAGCAGAGAGATTTCGACCATCTTTGCTTCCAGGGCGGCACCTGGTCTTTTGATGGAAAGGCACCCATTCTTGTTTTTAGATAAAAGTGCTGGATCGTTTGAGAAATGTGGCACATATGGTATGGTTGCCCCCCCCTGCTGTAAGGGTTGGGCCCCCCCTGCTGTAAGATTGTAAGACTGACCAGCTGTGTTTTTTCCTGCCAGTTTGCCTTTATCCATCGACTATGATTTTAATTTGCCGGCTTTGTTGGCGAGTTTTATAAAAGCTGTGTGGCTAATGTTTAGCTCCTAGGCCTCATGTAAATTGAGAGATGACAATGCTTGGCGGAGCACTGTTGGCCAGCTGTGTTTGATTGTATGCTGGCTTCCCATTTCGGACCAACACAAAGCGGCCAAGGACTGCGGAGGGTCGGCTCTCAATTTCCAGCACAATTTAATTAGAGAACCCATTATCACCGGTAACTGATGCTTAAGTCCGAATTCCAAGCGCACTTGAGCTTGGCAGGTGTTTCGTGGTATGCGGTAAATCCTATTGAACAGGACAGACTGTAGGGTGTTAAGGATCATTGCGTCTTTTCCCTTGAGGAGTTCCGAACCATAAGTCAAAGATTGTAAAAATTTAGCACTGATAATTCGCAAGAAGTGTGACTGAGACAAGCTACGCATTTTTTTGTTTATTAGTTGAGTGCAAAAAACTGCTTATTTGCCAAGGCCCTTCGTTGTGCGAAATACTTTTTGAAGTTTAGCCTGGAGTCCAGTTCCACCCCTAGGTATTTGTAGGTGTTCACCTGTTCGATCTTATTGCCAGCGACATTCCATTTGAATTTGAAGTCTTGCTGTCTGTTTTTTGGCAAGAAGCAGATGACTTTGGTTTTACTGTAGTTTAGCTTCAGGCCTAAATATTCAATTGTACTATGTAAAGTGGTGATTCGGCGCTGCAAGCCAATGGAAGTCCGGCTGCATAGAACAATGTCATCTGCATATTGTAAGCTGCACACTGGTCATAGTGCGAGTTTTGAAGGGTCACTCAAGACTTCAGATAGCAGGGTGTCCATGTCTGCTGTATAAATATTGAAAAGAAATGGGGCTAGAACGCATCCCTGTTTAAGGCCAGTGGATGTGGAGATCTTTCTGGTCATCCTATCCTATTTTAATTTGTACCCAGGTATCAGAGTATAGATTAATGATGGCTTTGAGCAGGTTTGGGAAAGCTCCTCATTTGGCCAATTTTGCCCATAAAAGGCCTCTCGGAACAGTGTCGAAAGCTGATTTTAGGTTGACGAAACAGGAGTATAGATTTGTGGCCTCATGGGTAACTTTTTCAATCATGAGGGTGAGAGCCAGGAGGTTAATGATTGTACTCATACCTGCCTGGAACCCCGTGTTGGTGGCCGGGATGATTTTTTTAAGCCAATGCCCATGCTACCAGGTCTATCAGAAGATTAGTGGCGTAGAATTTTGCTTCAATGTCAATCAGGGCGATTAATCTATAATTTGCCGGATTTGACCGTGAGCCTGATTTGAAAATGGGGTGAAGGATGCTACCTCTCCATGATGGTGGAATTATATTGGAAGTGAATGCCAAATTGAATAGGGGGGTGAAATATGATGCCCATAAGGCCTGATCATATTTGAATACTGCATTGGGAAGTCTGTTCGGTCCTGGGGTTCCGTCAGATCTCAGTTTCTTCAGGGATTACCCCACCTACGCTTCTTCCAGCCAATTAGCATATGGCGAACTTGCATTGGGAAATGCGCCCTTGGTAGTTACCTCTTTTGGAGTGGCACTGTGGGTGGCATATGGCAAACTTACAATGGGAAATGCACCCTTGGTAGGTACCTCTTTTGGAGTGGCTTAGAGTATAGTGGTGTGGAGTGTGGTACAGTGAAGTGGCGTTGTGAGAAGTTGGCCTGGTATATGATGCTCACTAGTTAAAGTGATCACCTTGTACCATGCCAAGCAACCCTTATGGTGTGGTTGTAAGTCAACCTTTTCGGACTAGCTGCCCTAGTGGTAGCGTAGGCTAAGCAGTCTTTGAGGCTAAACTCGTGAAGCGTGTTAAGCCAGCTGTTTTACCAAATGCAACCCCCTTTTATACCAATGAAAGGACACCACACAGATATATATTCAAAATATATATGTATTTATTTCTCAAAGTAACCCCTAGTCTCTTCATGAGCACAGGAGCACAAATCGTCAAACAAGATTATCACAGAATACACAGAAGTTGCACGTTATATGGATAGGCCCTGGTGGCCACTCAAACCATATACTAAAATAGTGGTATAAGTACCACGAACAGAAAAGGGAAAAGGCCTAGGGCCTCTAGAATCGCTGGGCCTACAAGGAGCTAACTTCAGTTAGTGACCAGGAGGTCCACGGGTGGCGTGTGCAGAGCAAATAGTCACACGCGTGCTCCCATAGGTTTCAATGGGTGCGTAAAAAGTACAAAGTTACTGCAAAGGAGATCTTCCGGGTTGACTAGGAACTTAAGATTTGGAACACAGGCACTAGAGATGTATTACTACACATGGGCACCGGAGTACCAGCTTTACCTCACCCACAGGAAGCGGGTGCATAGGCCTCAAAGTGCGTCGGGTTTCTTCTATCTGTTCCGTTGAGCCTGGGACAAAGATGCTGCAGGCGGTCGGTCCGGGAGAGATGCGGTGGATCCAAGGGTGGATCGGAGATGTTGAAGACCTGTAAGCAGAGGGGACAGTGTTCACAGTCACTAGCCAGTGACCAGCGTGGCACCAGGTGGGTACCAGGCGATGTCGGGTGCAAACAGGTGATGAGGGGTAGCTTGTCTCCGCAGCCACGTGGTCCCTGAAGGTCGACGACGTCCAGGAGTCGGCTCACGAGCTGTCCCACGCAGGCTCTCGCTGTCGGCGGTGTCGGCGACTTGATCGAAGCAAACAAGCCTTGGCAAAAGCACTTGTAGGAGGATTCGGAAATCAGCTGTTGGTTCTGACCAGCAAGGTCAGAGGGATTGCTCCTTTGGAGGGGAGCAAGGGCCAGTCTGGAGCAACCAGACCAGCAGTGTATTTCGTAGAGTTCGTCGCCAAGATGGCCACTAGCCAGCGGGCCAGCAACCGGTTAGGCGCGTCGAGTGGCAAAATGCAGAAGGGCCCCACGCAGATCGTGGAGATGCTGGAGGGCTCACCTTTGGTGCAGATGCTGCTCGGGTGTTGGGCTTCTCAGATCCCAAAGCACAACTTGGAGGGAGTCTCGGTTGTTGCACTTGTCAGCTTGTCGTAGTCGTTCCAAGATGGCTGGCTCCACGTGTCTCGGTGCCTCCACGGGTCTCCTCTTTTCAGGGACTGTGGATCGGGCGGTGAGAGGTCTGGAGGTCCAGGTCTTGTCAGTCTCTGGGCTCGGGCTCCGGCGGGAGGCGGCGGCAAAGCAGACGTTGATTCGCTGGATGGTGCTTGCGTTAGCAAGGTGGTCACTCCCTGACCACAGGGGAGATTTCCTTCAGTCTTCTGTGCAGCAGAATGTCGAAGTTCCCGTCTTCTTCTTAGTTTCAAGTTGATTCCAGGATGTCTGAAGTCTTAGGACACAGCTCCTACCTTTAAGCGGATTCTAGGGGCCGGACTACCTGCTAGGTCCCTCCCTATGGGTGGGACCAGGAAGGGGGGTGGTTACACCCCCAATCCTTTGTCCAGCTCGCCCCAGGCCCGGGACTGGTGTGCCCCAGGCCCGGGACTGGTGTGCCCCAGGACCGGTTTGAACTGGCATATGCACCGAGGCTCCTTGTGAGCCACAGGCATGTCTGGTTTCTTTCAAGCCCTACCTGACCAATACACAAAATCCTGTCTGGGGTGGTGCACGCACCTCCCCTGGCAGGAAACCCTTTGTCCACACCTCCCAAGCTGGAAGGACTCCCAGCAGCAGGAGGGCAGACTTGTGTCTGTGGTGGCAGCATCCATTTTGTGGAGCTGAGGCTATGTCTGATTTTACCCGGGTTTCAGGTACTGTACATGTCGTGTCCCTCTAGGAGGGTGGAATGCTAACCCCGTCGCCAGAATTGGCGAGGGGTTAGTATTCCAATTCGTATGACACCTTACTCGACATGTTTTGATAAAGCCAAACCAAAGATAGCATTTAACCGCGAGGTTCATAATGCACTTAAGAGTATATGGTATGACGATATCTGGAAACAGTAGAAGGAAGTTGTTCCGACCACTGCAGACAGGCTCAGCTCATGCCAGAGCACCATCTCACATGGAACCAAGCACTCTGCCTTCAGGATTGTTAAGGCCTGCCATAGGAGTGGCTTATAGGTTACCAGGTGTCCCATTTAAGGTTAGGTATAGGTATACTACACCTAAGTAAGAGGTGATTACACCAACTTACCCCAGCTGAGTGATCAGCCAGTTGTGTCAAATTGTTAGGCCAAGCCTGGGGGGGCATAATACATGCTTCAGCCCTTGGCAGGCCTTGGGTACACCAATGCCCTGGGTACCTAGTGTACACTGGTACAGGGGCTGACAGGGTGATCCACTTCCAATTGGTTATGCACCTAGGGTGCATAGTTTTAATTTAGTAGAGAGAACAGCAGGCTGGGGGTCTGATTGGCAGGCCCACAGCCTCAATATGTCAAAAACCAGTGAAACAAAAAGCAAAAATTTGGGGTGACCATAGGATAGCAGACCCTACTCTCCTACACAACCCCCCCCCAAACGCTGGGACATTAAACTAGCCTTGACCAGTCTCGTCTTCATGTCCTAAGTGGAAGTACCTGGAGAGACCATCTCCATTCCCATGGTCAGTACCTGGCCGGTGCTCCACTGTAAAGTCCATCCCCTGTAGGGAAATGGACCACCTAAGCAGTTTGGGGTTTTCACCCTTCATCTGATTTAGCCACAAGAGGGGCTTATGGTCGGTCTGAATCTTGAAGTGAGTGCCAAACAAGTATGGCCTCAGCTTCTTCAGGGCCCACACCACAGCAAAGGCCTCCCTCTCAATAGCTGACCAATTCTTCTCTCTGGGGGTCAACCTTCTGCTAATAAAAGCAATGGGTTGGTCTTGACCATCTACATTAAGTTGTGACAGCACAGCTCCCACACCCAACTCAGAAGCATCTGTTTGGACAATAAACTCTTTGGAGTAGTCAGGACTTTTCAGGATAGGTGCAGAGCACATGGCCTCCTTCAGGTCATCAAATGCCTTTTGACAGCTTACTGTCCACTGAACCTTTTTGGGCATCTTCTTGGATGTCAGATCATTAAGAGGAGTCACAATGGACCCATAGTTCTTAACAAACTTCCTGTAGTACCCAGTCAAGCCCAAGAAAGCTCGAACTTGAGTCTGGGTGGTTGGAGGGGACCAGTCCTTGATGGATTGTATCTTACTCTCCAGTGGTTGAACTTGGCCTCCACCTACAAGGTGGCCCAAATATACAACCTTACTCTGCCCTATCTGGCACTTTGTAGCCTTGATAGTGAGGCCTGCCCTTTGCAGAGCCTCAAGAGCCTTCTTCAGGTGGATCAGGTGATCCTCCCAGGTGGAGCTAAAGACAGCAATGTCATCAAGATATGCTGCGCAAAAGTCATCCAACCCAGTAAGGACTTGGTTCACCAGCCTTTGGAAGGTGGCAGGTGCATTCTTCAGACCAAAGGGCATCACCACAAACTGGTAGTGCCCACCTGGGGTTGAGAATGCTGTTTTGGCCTTAGACTCCTCAGCTAATCTGATTTGCCAATAGCCAGCTGTTAAGTCAAATGTGCTCAAAAACTTTGCAGAAGCTAGTTTGTCTATGAGCTCATCTGCCCTTGGAATAGGGTGTGCATCTGTCCTGGTGACAGCATTGAGTCCTCTGTAATCCACACAGAACCTCATCTCTCTCTTGCCATCTTTGGTGTGAGGTTTGGGGACCAGAACCACTGGGCTAGCCCAGGGGCTCTCTGAGGGTTCAATGACACCTAATTCCAGCATTTTATGTACCTCAGCCTTTATACAGTCCCTGACGTGGTCAGGTTGTCTGTAAAGTTTGTTCTTTACAGGCAGACTGTCACCAGTGTCCACAACATGGGTACACCAGTCAGTTTGACTAGGTATCAAGGAAAACATATGTGAAAATGATTGTAGAACCTGTCTACATTCAGTCTGCTGATGGGCAGTGAGGTTGCCTCCAAGGGTCACTCCTTCAACTGAGCCATCTTCAGGGTTCTGAGACAACAGGTCTGGGAGAGGGTCACTCTCTTCCTCCTGTCCCTCATCTGTAGCCATGAGCAAGCCCATGTCTGCCCTGTCAACATATGCTTTAAGCCTGTTAACATGGAGTACCCTGTGGGGACTCCTGGGAGTTCCTAGGTCCACCAAGTAGGTGACCTCTCCCTTCTTTTCCAGGATTGTATGGGGTCCAGACCATTTGTCTTGGAGTGCTGCTGGGGCCACTGGCTCCAACACCCATACCTTCTGTCCTGGCTGATACTCAACCAAGACAGCCTTTTGGTCATGCCAAGCTTTCTGTAAGGCCTGGCTTGCCTCAAGGTTTTTGGATGCCTTCTCCATATACTCAGCCATCCTGGAGCGGAGACCAAGTACATAGTCCACTATGTCTAGCTTAGGCTTTTTGAGAGGTAACTCCCATCCTTCCTTCACCAAACACAGTGGGCCTCTCACAGGGTGCCCAAACAACAATTCAAAGGGGCTGTAGCCAACTCCTTTTTGTGGGACCTCTCTGTAAGCAAACAGAAGGCAGGGTAGAAGGATGTCCCATCTTCGGCTGAGCTTTTCAGGTAATCCTTTGATCATACCCTTTAGGGTCTTATTGAATCTCTCAACAAGCCCATTGCATTGTGGGTGATAGGGGGTGGTGAACTTGTAGTTGACACCACATTCCTTCCACATAGCTGTCAAGTATCCTGACATAAAGTTGGTACCTTTGTCAGATACTACCTCCTTAGGAAACCCCACTCTGGAGAATACTCCCAGCAGGGCCCTGGCCACAACAGGAGCTGTAGTGGTCCTAAGGGGAATTGCCTCTGGATACCTGGTGGCATGATCCACTACCACCAGTATAAATCTGTGCCCAGATGCAGTGGGAGGATCCATGGGACCCACTATGTCTATTCCCACTCTTTCAAAGGGGACCCCCACCACAGGTAGTGGTATTAGGGGGGCCTTTGTTGTGCCACCTGATTTGCCACTGGCTTGGCAGGTAACACAGGAGCGACAAAACTCCTTTGTATCTTCATTCATGTGAGGCCAGTGAAAGTGAGGGACAAGTCTGTCCCAAGTCTTGTTCTGGCCTAAGTGTCCTGCTAAAGGAATGTCATGGGCCAAGGTAAGAAGGAAGCCCCTAAATTGCAGAGGTATAACCAACCTCCTGGTAGCACCAGGCTTGGGGTCTCTAGCCTCTGAATAAAGGAGCCCTTCATCCCAATACACTTTATGGGTACCTTGAGCATTCCCAGCAGCCTCAGCAGCAGCCAGCTGTCTGAGGGGTTCAAGAGAGGGACAGGATAACTGAGCCTGCCTCAAGTCAGCCCTTGAAGGTCCCCCTGTCCCCAGAAACTCAACCTGATCAGGTTCAAGCTCTTCAGGGACAGTTCCTTCAGGGTCCTCTAGATCAGCTTCCTGGGAAGGCTGATCATCACTCTGAGGCAGGGGGGAAGGCACAGCCTTGACCCTCCTGTTCTTCTTCTTGGTAGGTGCTTGGTCCATTGTTCCAGGATCCAAGACCTGAGGTTCAGTGAGGCACTTTTTGGCCTGTGACCTGGTCACAGCAAGGACATGTGATGATATACCTAACATCTCTGCATGAGTCCCGTACTCCACTTCTGACCATAGAGAACTCTCTAGGTCATTGCCCAACAAACATTCTACTGGGAGGTCTGCACTAACCACAACCCTTTTGAGGCCAGTTACCCCTCCCCATGAGAAGTTAACAACTGCCACACTATGTGAAGTAGTGGCATTGCTGGCATTGGTCACCAGGTAGTTCTCACCTGGTATGTACTGTCCAGGGTCCACAAAGCCTGGTGTCACCATAGTGACACTGGCACATGTGTCCCTGTAGGCTTGAGCCACTTTGTCATTAATTAAAGGAGTCTGTCTGTACTTGCCCAGGTTACTGGGGCTCACAGTCAGGGACAAATCAATGTCCCCATCACAGATCAAGACTGCCTGTGTCAGGGTTCTGTCTAAGTCAGAATCTCCTTCAGTTCCCATAGTGATTCCCACTACACCCTTTGTCTGGGGACCAACACTGCTAACAGTAGTACTGGGAGCAGGTGCCTTAGGGGCAACAGTGTTGGGGGCTCCACCCTTTTTGCAATCACTAGTCCAGTGAGTTGTATTCTTGCAATGATTGCACCAGGGTTTCTTTTGACCTTCTTTCTTCTTTTTGGACTGTTGTTGGGACCCACCCTCCTTAGCAGTAGTTTGGGGCCCTGTTGAAGACTTCTGGTCTTTAGGTTTCTGATCTCCACCCTTTTGGTCTGTTTTCTTCTGATCACCCCCTTGGCCCTGGTTCTGGTTCTTTTGCTTAACCCTGGTTCTGACCCATTTGTCTGCCTTCTTTCCCAATTCTTGGGGAGAGGTCAGATCAGAGTCAACCAAGTGTTGATGCAGTTGCTGGTTTTGACAGTTATTTAAAATCTGTTCTCTCATCATCAAATTATACAATCCTGTAAAATCAGATACCTTACTTCCCAGCAACCAACCCTCCAAAGCCTTAGTGGCACATTCAACATATTCAGACCAGTCCTGAGTCTGTGTCTTTTGGGTGTCTCTGAACATTAACCTGTACTGTTCAGTGGTTAAGCCTAACCCATCTACCAGAACACTCTTCAGGACTCTGTAATTTCTGACATCCTCTTCTCTAACAGTGAGGAGTCTGTCTCTGCCTCTTCCTTCAAAGGAGAGCCAGAGGATTGCTGCCCACTGGTCTTCAGGAACCTGCTGTACTTTGCAGGCTCTCTCAAGAGCAGTTATCCATTTGTGGATGTCATCCCCACTTTTGTAGGGGGGCACAACCTTAGACAGGTTCCTATTATCAAAGACCCTATCTTTGTCCTTAGGGACAATGCTGCCACCAGTGGGTATAGACCCATTCTCTCTAGGTTGCCTAGCCTTGTTCAGTTTTTCTTCCATCAGGGCTACTTCTAGCTCCTGCTTCCTGATCCTCAGCTGGGCTTCCTGCATTCTGGCCTCATGTTCCCTCCTCTGGGGGGTGGTCATCCTTTTCCTGGAGTGACCCTGAGAGCCTCTAGAGCCATGAGAAGCATTGGAGTCACCTGAGCGATTCCTTTGCCTCCCAAGCCCTGTGTTAAGTCCACTGGGGAGATCCAATGGGGTGAACCCATTGTCAGTCCCCAATAGCCGTAGTTTAGCTGGGCCAAGTATAATACTTGGCACTGGGCTAGTTCTCCCTTCATCATCACTACTTTCTGTATCCTCACCACTTTCCTCCCCTGTAGTATGGTTCTCATCTAAGGGATGGCTATTGGAACTGGGTACCTCTGTAGTATCTTCAGAAGGGGGGCCTCCTGTTCCTGACCCTAAGGGGGCTAACTGGGAAGCTTTCTTGAGTGCTCTCTGATTCTCATCATTCTGTAAGAGCTCTCTGAGCTCAGCAGAGTTTGGGTTCTTGGGCTGTTTAAGGCCTCTAAGAGTTGCCAAATGCCTGAGCTCATTCTGATTAAGGGTAGCAAAGCTGGATGGTGCCCTCTGGGGGTCACTCTCAACAGAGATGGGTACAGTGGACCCCTCTGCCCCGGCCATTGCTCTTAAGTGTGGGTGGATGTGTTGCAATCTACCTACACTTGGGTTTACCTACTAAACCTATCTAGTAGTTGTAGTCAGGGTGTGCTACTCCCTTTGCTCTACAACAACTAAGTTCAGTAGAACTTATGTATATCTAATCTTGTTTTATATGTACCTACAGGTACCTATGTGATCTTTCAATTGGTAACCAAGAGATTACAATGGTAAAACACAGCAAGCTCAAATCCAACCGCTGCTCACCAATGTGAGAAGTTGGCCTGGTATATGATGCTCACTAGTTAAAGTGATCACCTTGTACCATGCCAAGCAACCCTTATAGTGTGGTTGTAAGTCAACCTTTTCGGACTAGCTGCCCTAGTGGTAGCGTAGGCTAAGCAGTCTTTGAGGCTAAACTCGTGAAGCGTGTTAAGCCAGCTGTTTTACCAAATGCAACCCCCTTTTATACCAATGAAAGGACACCACACAGATATATATTCAAAATATATATGTATTTATTTCTCAAAGTAACCCCTAGTCTCTTTATGAGCACAGGAGCACAAATCGTCAAACAAGATTATCACAGAATACACAGAAGTTGCACGTTATATGGATAGGCCCTGGTGGCCACTCAAACCATATACTAAAATAGTGGTATAAGTACCACGAACAGAAAAGGGAAAAGGCCTAGGGCCTCTAGAATCGCTGGGCCTACAAGGAGCTAACTTCAGTTAGTGACCAGGAGGTCCACGGGTGGCGTGTGCAGAGCAAATAGTCACACGCGTGCTCCCATAGGTTTCAATGGGTGCGTAAAAAGTACAAAGTTACTGCAAAGGAGATCTTCCGGGTTGACTAGGAACTTAAGATTTGGAACACAGGCACTAGAGATGTATTACTACACATGGGCACCGGAGTACCAGCTTTACCTCACCCACAGGAAGCGGGTGCATAGGCCTCAAAGTGCGTCGGGTTTCTTCTATCTGTTCCGTTGAGCCTGGGACAAAGATGCTGCAGGCGGTCGGTCCGGGAGAGATGCGGTGGATCCAAGGGTGGATCGGAGATGTTGAAGACCTGTAAGCAGAGAGGACAGTGTTCACAGTCACTAGCCAGTGACCAGCGTGGCACCAGGTGGGTACCAGGCGATGTCGGGTGCAAACAGGTGATGAGGGGTAGCTTGTCTCCGCAGCCACGTGGTCCCTGAAGGTCGACGACGTCCAGGAGTCGGCTCACGAGCTGTCCCACGCAGGCTCTCGCTGTCGGCGGTGTCAGCGACTTGATCGAAGCAAACAAGCCTTGGCAAAAGCACTTGTAGGAGGATTCGGAAATCAGCTGTTGGTTCTGACCAGCAAGGTCAGAGGGATTGCTCCTTTGGAGGGGAGCAAGGGCCAGTCTGGAGCAACCAGACCAGCAGTGTATTTTGTAGAGTTCGTCGCCAAGATGGCCACTAGCCAGCGGGCCAGCAACCGGTTAGGCGCGTCGAGTGGCAAAATGCAGAAGGGCCCCACGCAGATCGTGGAGATGCTGGAGGGCTCACCTTTGGTGCAGATGCTGCTCGGGTGTTGGGCTTCTCAGATCCCAAAGCACAACTTGGAGGGAGCCTCGGTTGTTGCACTTGTCAGCTTGTCGTAGTCGTTCCAAGATGGCTGGCTCCACGTGTCTCGGTGCCTCCACGGGTCTCCTCTTTTCAGGGACTGTGGATCGGGCGGTGAGAGGTCTGGAGGTCCAGGTCTTGTCAGTCTCTGGGCTCGGGCTCCGGCGGGAGGCGGCGGCAAAGCAGACGTTGATTCGCTGGATGGTGCTTGCGTTAGCAAGGTGGTCACTCCCTGACCACAGGGGAGATTTCCTTCAGTCTTCTGTGCAGCAGAATGTCGAAGTTCCCGTCTTCTTCTTAGTTTCAAGTTGATTCCAGGATGTCTGAAGTCTTAGGACACAGCTCCTACCTTTAAGAGGATTCTAGGGGCCGGACTACCTGCTAGGTCCCTCCCTATGGGTGGGACCAGGAAGGGGGGTGGTTACACCCCCAATCCTTTGTCTTGTCCAGCTCGCCCCAGGCCCGGGACTGGTGTGCCCCAGGACCGGTTTGAACTGGCATATGCACCGAGGCTCCTTGTGAGCCACAGGCATGTCTGGTTTCTTTCAAGCCCTACCTGACCAATACACAAAATCCTGTCTGGGGTGGTGCACGCACCTCCCCTGGCAGGAAACCCTTTGTCCACACCTCCCAAGCTGGAAGGACTCCCAGCAGCAGGAGGGCAGACTTGTGTCTGTGGTGGCAGCATCCATTTTGTGGAGCTGAGGCTATGTCTGATTTTACCCGGGTTTCAGGTACTGTACATGTCGTGTCCCTCTAGGAGGGTGGAATGCTAACCCCGTCGCCAGAATTGGCGAGGGGTTAGTATTCCAATTCGTATGACACCTTACTCGACATGTTTTGATAAAGCCAAACCAAAGATAGCATTTAACCGCGAGGTTCATAATGCACTTAAGAGTATATGGTATGACGATATCTGGAAACAGTAGAAGGAAGTTGTTCCGACCACTGCAGACAGGCTCAGCTCATGCCAGAGCACCATCTCACATGGAACCAAGCACTCTGCCTTCAGGATTGTTAAGGCCTGCCATAGGAGTGGCTTATAGGTTACCAGGTGTCCCATTTAAGGTTAGGTATAGGTATACTACACCTAAGTAAGAGGTGATTACACCAACTTACCCCAGCTGAGTGATCAGCCAGTTGTGTCAAATTGTTAGGCCAAGCCTGGGGGGGCATAATACATGCTTCAGCCCTTGGCAGGCCTTGGGTACACCAATGCCCTGGGTACCTAGTGTACACTGGTACAGGGGCTGACAGGGTGATCCACTTCCAATTGGTTATGCACCTAGGGTGCATAGTTTTAATTTAGTAGAGAGAACAGCAGGCTGGGGGTCTGATTGGCAGGCCCACAGCCTCAATATGTCAAAAACCAGTGAAGCAAAAAGCAAAAATTTGGGGTGACCATAGGATAGCAGACCCTACTCTCCTACAGGCGTACAGTGGATATTGTAGAGTGGAGATACATACAGTTTATTAGCGTAGAGTGCAGGGGCGTACAGTGTAGTGACATAGAGTGGAGTGGCGTACAGTGTAATAGAGTGGAGTAAAACCGATGTAGTATAAAAGTGAGCGAGCGGATGTAGATCTAGTGTGCCAGGGATATAGATTATGAAGTGTAAATGCTAAATATTGTGTCATACGGTTCCTACTATTTCAGTAAGACTGTGAATTTGGGCACCATAAGCATCAAAACTATGTGGGACTGAGTGCCAATGCCATCAGAATATGTTGACCTAATTTCTGCGTAGCTCACAGTGCGCCATCTCACCTCTAGAGCTTTGGAGGTATTGGATGGTGTCTGCAACTTTAGAACATGACAACCCTAATTCCCCCAAGGAAATAGTGGAAACAGATCCTACCCTTTCGTTCATAACTCAGGGATGCCCAAAGGGATACACAATGAGTACAAAAATTACCATTTAAAATATTTATTGATGCAATTGTACTCTTGAGTAAAATACCTGTGCTGCAATGATTAATAGAATGGAGCAAAACAAAAATGAACAATTCAACGATTGTGCATTCGCATTTGTTTATATGAATACATATAATTGCACTCTTACCTAGCACTGCCTATGCTATAAAGTATAGGGCGTGCTGTACCTTGGAGTAGTCTAATTCCCCATTTACCTGCGAGTGTGTGTCATCTGGCAGCCAGTCTTGGTATAGAACAGGCCACCTTCTTTCTCAGGATAGTAACAGGATTGAGCTGGGCTATAATTCCGGCCTGAAGCGACGTCGACAACCCATCAAAATGTTCCGCTGTCTAAACAAAGACTTGGCCCAATATATATAATGAACTAGACCCAGTTGTTCTGTGCCTGAGCTCTGTCATATTGATTCTACGCACCCAGAGCTGTCGCCGAACATACAACAACAAACGACAACATTTTGTGCACTGTACTTAGTCCTTGCACAAAATGTTCCAAGGCCTGATAATGTATCTACAAAGAAGTGTATGTGTAAGCAAACCATTTTCTGAGAACAATATCCCTTACAGGCATGCAAGGAAATGTGTGTTATAAGTCATCATTTAAAAAAATGATCATTTTAAATGTGAGCATGTAAAATTGAAGTGTTTGTGCCTTGGGCCTATGTAACCTCACAGCAATTCATAGTAGGTGTAAACAGAGTAAGTAGGGTTAAAGTCATAAGTGGTAAAATACTTAGTAATAAATTGTGTCACGGTATATCACAGTAACATCGCAGTATACCGTGGTACATGCCGATAATAAGGCAGTAACTGATTGGCTTGTGGTTGTCTTTACAAAACGTAAAAAGGCAGCCATGTAGTTTTTAGCACACATTTACTGTGTTCTGGGTCAGGGCCTTATATATAGATAAGTATTAGGTTTTATATTTGTTCCCTGTCTACTACCACTTTATAAAAGTGATAATAGTTAGAGAAATGTATTTATAATTTTCGACATATTTTTCCAGCAGTTTAGGGAGAAATGTTTTTTTGGTTTTTAATTTAACTAGCACAGTAATTTGTAGGTATTGCCATGGTTCTCCGTAGACTTTTTTGTGAGCATTTAAAAATGTTAGCAATTTAAAATACACTGTAGTGTACTACATTTTTCAAATATAGTGTAGTACAGTGTATTTTTAATTTTTTTGCATTTTCTTGTAAGTACCGCAGTGCTCCTGAGGCAGTTCCACAGTACTCCAGATATTTATTTTAAAATAGATAGAAACGTATAAATATTTTTCCCTTCCTATTACCATTTTAATAAAGTGGTAATAGGTAGAGGAAAAATATGAATCCTAATACTTGCCTATATCTAAGTGTGAAACACAGCTAAAGTGTACCTAAAAAACACATGACTACCTTTAACTTTTGTAAAGTGAGCCATTAGCCAATACCATAGTGACAAACTGAACACACAAATCGAACGATGAATTAAGCTACCACTCCCATAGCGGGCCAAATTGCCATTATCAAGATGGTCGTGCTTCCCTGCTTTTTATATTTGTTCATGATATCCTTATTCATCTGATGAATAGTTTAGTTGCCACTATGAAGAGCCTCCTGACACAGCGAAATTGGGCGACCTGTCGACCCAGGATCAAATCGGACACACCAGTTGCGTTACAGATGGATACATTCATTTTTGTTAGTCACGGGGAAATTAAGTGATTTGTCCAGAATCACAGGATGTTGAGCGTCCTTTTTGAGGTTTAAACCTGGTTCCTCAGCTATGAGGTCGACCGCTCTAGCCGTTAGGCCACATCCTCTCCCCACACATTGACTATTCCTTATTAAAGGCGGGTTTGGCGTGCCAGATCTGCGACTATAATTCCTTGTGACACAGTGCCAGTTTGTGTACCACTGGTACGATGTTGATGTATGCTTGCCTTATGTGAAACTGAAGGACCAGGCGGGGTATACGCACCTTCATCTATTCTCTCCCTGGGTATACGAGGGACCCAGCTAATATTTAGACACCATCCACTACTAGCTGGACATGGGTGAAACTCAGTCGATGCTTGGGTGGGGGGGTTTTATTCTCCGGCAGTCTCTATGAAGCATTACCCATGGAATCATCTCACAATGGAAAAACTATTACAGCACACACTAGATAACTTTCAGCTGTGCACAGTGGGGGACCTATTCTCGGAAGGCCATGCTAGCACCCATGCAGATACTGCCCGATTTAGCGACGCTACATACACGGACCGCTTCATACTCCGATGACTTCACAATACTATACGTGATAAACTTCCATCTCTTCCACTGGAGCCATACGAATTCCCCCCGCTGACTCTAGTAATTAACTCTGTTGAGGAGATGAAACTTGTCTCCAAGCTCTTGAAGGCTAGTAACGCATTGCGACCAGACTGCACTGGTAACGTCATGGCCGCATGGGAAAACGATCTGGGACACACAATCCATGACAAGAACGGGTGCTATTGTTGTACCCAAACCAAGCTTATTTCGCCTTAATCATTGTCATTAGCATCTACGTTATAAGTTTCTTCATCATGCATACACCACCTCGCTGGGCTTGGCTAGAATGGATCCCACATGTCCACACCACTGAATTGAATTGAATTGAATTGAAAAGGCATTTCTAGAGCGCATGGCTACCCGGAGGCATCCCAGCGCTAGTGCAGACCACTTCGAGTTTGAAGGAGTTAAGGAAATAAGAAGGTCTTTAGAAGCTTGCGGAAGGTAAGGTAGTTCGGTTCACAGCGAATCCACAAAGGTAATTTGTTCCACAGTTTTGCAGCATTGTACGTGAAGCGGCGACCGCCGCTTCATGCTTTCTTTACTATTAGAACTGCTGCTAACTGCTTGTTGTCAGGTCTCAGGGGCATATGTATCAACCGAATTTTTTATCGCTAACACAGCGATTCGCAAAAAACAGCGTTTGCGATTAAAAATTCGCAAAACGGGATGTATGAGGCAAATTCTCAGCGCAAATTTAAGGAATCGCTAATTTAGCGATCTCTTAATTTTGCGTAAGCATTTAAGAAATCACAAATTGCGATTTCTTAAATGACATGTAACATGCACCAAAGCATTGCGAATTATCCTTAAGAAATCGCAAATTACCACCAACTTCTAGTTGGTGGTAATTTGCGATTTCTGTTAAAAATGCATTTTTGGAATTTTACAAAGTGCCACGTGGCGCACATACATGCCCTTAGGGCATGTATGTGCGCCATATGCACACACATGCTCATTTCAGGGGTGCATCAGGGTGTCATCATGACACCCTTGCACCTTTGAAATTATTCTCAAATTGCGATTAGCAAATTGCGAATCGCAATTTGAGAATTACTTCCCATTCATTCCTATGGGTCTCCTGGCCCATAGAAATGAATGGGAAGGTATTCCTTAATTGCGATTTTGCAATTTGCTAATCGCAATTAAGGAATTTGAAGAAATCGCAAAAGTTTTGCGATTTTTTAAATCCATCCTGTTATGCAATTCTCAAATAGCGATTCTTTAAAAATCGCTATTTGAGAATCGCAAATGGAGATGTTGATACATATGCCCCTAAGTGACCTAGAAGGGCGGTAAGACTGAATAAGGGATCTGATAATGGGTGGTCCTTTGCCTGATAAGGCCTTGTGAGTAATACACATTGCCTTAAAATGGACTCTTTCATGAATCGGCAGCCAATGGAGTGCAGTAAGCGAGGGTTTGGCTGAAGCACGTTTTGAGAAATTAGTGAGTAGCCGTGCTGCACCATTTTGCACAATTTGCAACTTTTTAATAGTAGAAAGGGGGGCTCCTAGATATAGAGCATTAGCGTAATCAAGGCGAGACAAGATTAGTGCCTGTACCAGTACTCTTCTAGCAGGAGGCGGAAGTAGGGGGAGGATCTTTCTAAGCATTCTTAATATTCCATAACAGCAGGCTGCTACCTTGCGTGCTTGCTCCTTAAAGTCTAGGTTGTGATCTACCCACACTCCAAGACTCTTGATTTGGGCTTTGGGAGAGGGGGGTGGGCCAAGACAATTAGGCCAGGAGGAGTCTATTCTCCGTGTGGTATGATTACCCAGGAGCATCAGTTCTGTCTTTGCTCCATTAAGTTTCAGGTAGGAATTGCCCATCCACCAGGAGACTTTTTCCAAGCATAGTGCCAAGCCTGGGGCTGAGTTGTCCTCTTGAATGAGTGACACCACTAACTGAGTGTCATCAGCATACGTGACGAGCTGAATTCCAAAGGGTATTACTATTTCCGCCAGGGAGCTCATATAAACGTTAATTAGAGTGGGGCTCAGGGACGAGCCCTGAGGTACCCCACATCTAAGAGGCATTGGCTTTGAGATAGATTCTTCTTCAAAGACTACAAAAGAGCGGTCTTTTAAGAAGGATTGTAGCCATTTTAATGCGGAGCCCACAATTCCAACCTTCCTGAGCATTCGAATAAGTAGCTGATGGTTGAATGTGTCAAAGGCTGCACTGAGATCGAGCAGAATAAGTGCAGGGCAGCCCCCACTATCCAGAATTTTCCTCAAATTCTCCACCACTGCCACACGTGCGGTCTCAGTACTCTGCTGGGATCTGAATCCCATCGAGTGGGGTGAAAACAATTATTGTTTTCCAAGAATGTTGAGATGGTGGAATTTACATACTTCTCAGCCATTTTCCCTATTCCTGGGAGCAACTAAATTGGGCGATAATTAGCTAGTATCTCTGGATCAAGGTTTTTTTTTTTTAAAAAGAGCTCTAACCCTAGCCTGTTTCCAAAGGGTAGGTACTAGTCCCTTTCCTAGAGAAGCGTTGATTACTTCTAAAATCACAGGTGCTACAGTCGCAGAGACTAGATTTAAAATACTAGGGGGGGCAACATCAGTAGGTGCTCCAGATTTCAGTTGGCTCAGGATCCTCTTAAGTGAGGATAGATTCAATGGTGGAATTGGTTCTAACAGGTGGATGGAGGGACTCGATGGAGGTACTGTTTGGGGAGCAGGTGCTGCAGGAAAAGATTTGTAAATAGTTTGTATTTTATCATTGAAAAATTCTGCAATTAAATTGCACCGTAGAGGAATATCTGCGATAACAATAGGGGGGGGGAGGAGCAGTAAAAAGTGATTTGGCAATTCTAAAAACTTCACGGGGACAGTTTGCTGCTGAAGTAATTCTCTTTTCATAGTAAACAGATTTGGCTGCTTTTATTTCCAGCTTATAGGTCCTTATTCCAAGTCTATATTTCATTTTATTAGCAGCTGCTCCTCTCTAGCTTCTTACTAGCCTGCCTAAGTTCCCGCAGTTTTGGCGTATACCAGAGATTATGGTGAGCTCCTGTTTTATTGTGAGTGCGTCTCTTTGGAAGAGTTATGTCAAGCGATGATTTTAACCATTCGTTGAGTTTGTCATTAGCAGTTACTGGATTAGAATCTATGGAGGGGACGGTGTCCTCCAAAATGGTTGTCCATGATTCAGTCGACAATTTTGCCCAGGTGTGTACAAGCCTGATGCTTTTCTCGGATAGCAAGGGAGCGCCTTGCGCTGTCCAAGTAAAAGGAATGAGGGAATGGTCGGACCAGGGTAGAGGGGTGGGATCATTCACCAATAAGCTAGAGGCATTGGAAAAAATAGGGTCAAATACAATGTTCCCTCTAATTTGTTTCCTCTGTGTGCGGCAGTGTAAGGTCTCTGTGCGCTGCAGCCAATGCTATGTGTGCCAAGAACCA
This sequence comes from Triturus cristatus, assembly GCF_964204655.1. Lineage (NCBI taxonomy): Eukaryota > Metazoa > Chordata > Amphibia > Caudata > Salamandridae > Triturus > Triturus cristatus. Next base: position 751,911,207 of record NC_140579.1, read on the forward strand.
GACCGTGCATGTGGGTGCAGCGACAAATATCAGTGCAAAGATCACTCCAAACGTTTTGCTTAAAAAGTGAAAATACGGTGCATTTCCATACATAAAGCACCACATGAAGGGTTTTAAGGCAGGTTTGCAATTTACATACAGACACCATGACATGAATTGGTTACACAAGCAAGCTCACTTCAGCTTTAGTAAAAGCACAAGACTCCAACGGTGGTACAAAGATAAGATTTCACTAAAGATTCTCAACTAGAGCTCTGTTCATAGGGTGGGGAAATGTTGGGAGCCTATACAAGATCGCATAACTGGGGATACATGCATGGGGGCACATGTTATGCCCCCTTGTGTGCATGCACCCCTAGTTCCTGCAGGGCATGAACTGTTGACATAGCAACCTCGAGTAAATTCTTTGAATGCTCTGAGAACCCTTTTGAATTCAATTAGGAAAATTCTCTTTCCAATAGAGGAAGACTAGGTGGCTCTCCCTCCTCCAGAGCACCAAACGATACATGGACATTTATGAAACGGACACTTCTGTATATATTCAACCTGTACTGAGTGAGTTGTGTGTGCCTACATACCCAGCCACCTTCCTTTTCTCTGTGTATACATATATATATATATATATATTCACTGAAAAAACCATGGGTTTCACACACGTTATAGTTAGGAATTAGCATTTAAAAAACCTTAGAAATTCAGTGAAAAAACCATAGGTTTCACACATGTTATAGTTAGCTGGACATTTTACTCGTAAAAAACCAATGAAATTGCCCCGTTATAGTTAGTTCAGCTAACTATAACTCGCGCGCCCGCAATGCACTGCTGATGACGTCACATATTACATCACTCATGACATGGTCAGTGACATCACTCATGACATCACTGATGACATCTCAAATGACATCACTGATGACATCACTGATGACATCATCCAGTGAATGTGTGTTTTTCTGAAAATTAAATATGTTTTATATATGTATATCTCAAGGTCGATGGAAGAATAAATGGGTATATAAGTGTCTAAATGGATGATTTGTTTTTGAAAAATTGATTGTGTAACTGACTGATTAAGTGTATCTCTCACTTTGTGTATAAGTGGCTGCATGGGTTGGTGAGTAGCTACATGGGTGTCTATATAGGTTATTAGTTGTTTTTTTGAGTATCAGTCTGAGTGTCTGTATGGTACGGTGGGGGGTATTACGTAGTGCATAGATGCGTGAATGAGTGACTCACTGTTTGTATGTGTTGAAGACAGTATGTGTGCAGGACTGTATGGGTGGATGAGTGTGTGTATGGGTGTGTTAGTGAGTGAATGACTGTCTCAATAGTGTCTTCAGGAGTAACTACATATGTTTTAAACTAGTATATGTGACTATTGGTGTATATATGTGAGTATATGTGAGAGGGAGAGATTGAAAGAGTTCCTGTATGAATAAGTATGTGTTTCTGTAAGTGATTGTTTAAAAGACTAAGTATGTGTAAGTTTCCGTAGAAGTAAGTATGGTGGTGTGTGTATTACTGTATATGCAAGTAAATGTATGTTTTATTCTTTATTAGCATGAGTGACTATGTGTGTGAGTAACTCTATGGATGAGTGGCATTGTGTAACAGGATGTATAGATGTATGAGTACATATGATGAGTGAGTACATGTATGAGTGACTGTATAGGACTGTTGGTGAATGAGTGGATGTGTATGTGGATCTTAGAATTACTGAAGAGGTTGTTGTAACTGGTATTGGTATGTCCATTTTTTTGAAATTTTTAGTCTCTATTTTTGAATGTGTGTATCAAAGCTTATATTAAGGTGAGAGGAGGTCTGCCACTCTATCACAAGGATGATGTCATCAGTGATGTCATCAGTGATGTCATTTGAGATGTCATCAGTGATGTCATGAGTGATGTCACTGACCATGTCATGAGTGATGTAATATGTGACGTCATCAGCAGTGCATTGCGGGCGCGCGAGTTATAGTTAGCTGAACTAACTATAACGGGGCAATTTCATTGGTTTTTTACGAGTAAAATGTCCAGCTAACTATAACATGTGTGAAACCTATGGTTTTTTCACTGAATTTCTAAGGTTTTTTAAATGCTAATTCCTAACTATAACGTGTGTGAAACCCATGGTTTTTTCAGTGAATTTCTAAGGTTTTTTAAATGCTAATTCCTAACTATAACGTGTGTGAAACCCATGGTTTTTTCAGTGAATTTGCAAGGTTTTTTAAATGCTAATTCCTAACTATAACGTGTGTGAAACCCATGGTTTTTTCAGTGAATTTGCAAGGTTTTTTAAATGCTATTTTTTTTTTTTATTCTTCATTTTTTTCAAACATATTTTTAATTTAATTTTCTTATCTTTTATAAAGACTATGCTTAAATTTTTAAAATCCTTAAATATTTTTTTTATATATATTTTTTAAAATAAACATGTAAAATTTATTTCCAGATTTTTTTTTTTTTTTTTTTTTATAGTACGCGTACCGTAAGCTCACGGTAAGCGTACGGTTTACGCAACGTCCGTAATCTATCTACGCTGCTTGCGTATAGTTACGTACTTTGCGTAGCCGCGCGTACTGCGCGTGGGACGCGTGCGCGCTTACGCAACACGCGCACGTTACGCGGAAGTGCCGGGGAGTGACTGTTATGCGCATGCGCGCAAGCGCGTGTCTTTTTTACGCGCACGCGTACTTTTTGCCGTAAGCGCACCGTAAGCGTACCGTAAGCGTACGGTAGGTCATGTGATCATGAAACACAACTTTTGATTGGTGGAAACTACTTTCAGTTCTAGAACTCTCCTACACCACACCCATTCCCCTCATTTCTGCTTGTGATCCCTTGGAAGAAGGAGCTGGTTTGTCTTTGGGATACGATGGCAGAACAGCAGAGCCCTTCTGAGAGTGAGGCTAGCACCAGCAGCACTGTCTTGAGGCAGAGAGCGAGGAAAGTAAAGCCTTCTTATGTTTGGGATTATTTTACTTTTCCAGAAGGCCAGCAAAAGGTGAATGCACCCTTAGTTACTTGCAGGCTGTGTCAGCGTGTACTTTCTAGAGGTAATCCTGACAGGAAGTATTCCTTTGGGAATCATACCATGATCAGACACCTCAAGGATGTACACAAAAGGACACATGGTCATCTTTTTGGAGGTAACTCTTCAGAAAGACGAGCCAGTACATCCACAGCAGCTCAGCCTGGACCATCACCTGCAGGGCAGACTCCTTCTTCTGCAGGTCAGGTGAGCCCTTCATCTGTGGGGGGAGAATCTCCTTTTGCTGGCCCTCTGGAAATTAACCCTCGGTTTGCGAGGGTTGAAGTACGGTGCGCCACTTGTCACGATCTAATTACTTATAGGGAGACCAGTGTTTCCCTGGTGAACAGTAAAATAGATCAGCACACTTGTCGTACCATCTAATATTCCCAATCTTTCTTTCCTCTGTCCCTGCATGAACACAACGGTTCTTTTAAGAGCCAACCTTATCTTTCATCTTTTTTTTACATATGTTTTTAAAAACTTTTTTTTTTTTTTTTTTACCGTACGCGTACGGTAAGCGTACCTTTTTTTTTATTTTTTAAAAAAAACACTAAAAATCATTTATCACATTAGAAGGTCCTTGAGAGACTACAATTATTATTATTGACTTACCATACTCACTCAAAAAAATATTTATTCATTTGTTTTTTTAAAAAATAGTTTTTAAAATGGTTGTAGTTTCCGAAAATGTTCTATATCGATCTGAAAAAAAAGAAAAAAGTATTAATATTTTTAAACCATTTTATAATACAGTACACATATTTACATTTTTTACCAAAAAATATTTTTGCCTTATTTTTGCTGTTTTCAGAATATATTGCATTTCACTATAAATTGTGAAAGCAATTGCATTCATCATTTTACAGCGGGCAAAAAAAAATAACAATCTCAACGATTGTATTAAAAAAGCCCAGAATCTCTTCTCACTTAAACTTATCATTACAGAAATGCATATTATTCTAAAAAAATATCATCTAAAAACAATACTTATTTCTTTAAAATACCGTCTGATATGTTTGTTTCAGAAGTATAATCACAATATTATATCTCAAATAACTCCAAAATACATCTGATTTCATTTCCTTTAGGCCAAATAGTATTTTTTTTTTTTCCTGGAATAAATTTCCAAGGGAAAACCATTAAAATTCTAAAGTTTAATCTGTCCAGATCTCACCAATTCTCTGTAACATTTTGGTTCACGAAAATTTTTTGAATAATTTATTTAGTCCACAATAGAATTGCTTACTTTTCCACATGGCCAAATAGTAATTTTTTAAATCATTTTTGAAAAAATTTCCAATGGCAGTCCAATAGCATTCCAAAATTTAAAATGTGCAGAAGTTACCGATTATCTCTAAATTATTGGTTTTTCAAAATTGCATTAAAAATTAAAAAAGTCCACATTACAATTGGTTATCTTTCCTTTAGGCCAAATGATAATTTTAAAAATCTTTTTTCTACAAAATTTCAATGGTAATCCAGTAAAATGGTAAAATTATTTTGTCCAGATCTTGCCAAATCTCTCTAAAATTTAGGTTTCAGGAAGATTAGATAGGAATTTGCTAAATCAAAAGGCAAACGTTGTTTGAAAATCAATTGGGAATCATTACACAGTGTCCAGCCATTTTCACATTTTAGATAAACTGTGTAATGTCCAGAAGTAACAGTAGGTCCATCATGGAAAATTATTGCAACAGTTACAAAAGTTTTTCCTGAAATTGATAATTGCTGTCCTGTAAACTTCTTTATTAAAGTATCCAATTTTGATCCATCAGCTCTACATCGTTGCATCATTAAAATTACATACTGTCCGTATTCCCTTAAAATTAATGTTGATAACATGTCAGAATTACACTCACCACATTTCATGCTATGATTAGCATCTTTAACTAATTTTGCAAAAGTGACTGTTTTACTCTCTGGCAATGTCAAATAAATAAACCTTTCATTATCAACAATAGAGCCACATATATTATAACAATTATCACAACTATGTTCCCATTTATAAGAGAGACCAAAAAAAATGTCAATGGGAACTCCTTCTTCTTCCACTACCTGAAGAAAATACATCAAAAATTCGTGTGCATCTTGCTGTTCATTTTGAGAAAACTGTGTTCGTCCTGAACATACATCTAAAAGTTTTCTAATATCAGTAGCACTTTCTATTTGAGTTTTATCTTTACTCAGCTTTTGAAAAAGGAGACTGAGCTCTGAACAGAATCTTTTTCCCTGATTTACTATTATCTGCTCTTGCAAACTTTCCAGATAAAATGCAACATTCAGCACTACATTAGCGTAGCAGTTGACACCAGAGCTATTTTCAAAATGACATCCTACAACCTGTTCTTCATTGTCCTTTTTCTTTTTGTTTGCAATTACATCACTCCTCTTTTTTTTCCTCTTCTCTACATCCTCATTACAGATATTCTCATTTCTCCTTTTACGAGAAACTACACGTTTCTCCAACACAGGATACTGACCTAAATGAGGAGCATAGCTTCTTCTTAATCTATTATACTCCTTTACACAGTTTGTATCAGCACTAACTTTTGAGTCATCAAAGTCTATCATGAATAAACCTGATAATGTTTTGACTCGTGACAAAGCTACATATGCCATACCTTCTTTGAACACAGTTGAACCAATGTTCACAAATGCACAATCTACAGTCAATCCTTGAGACTTGTGGATAGTTACAGCATATGCTAGTGAAAACGGAAACTGCTTCCTACGTACATATAAGTCTTTCACAAGCATGAAACGAACTGAACAACGACAAATGTCTTTAACTTCCTCTATCTGATCAAATTTTATTTTTAAACATTCAATTCCATCTTTTTTCTGATAATTAATAAAACCCACAACTCTTCCCATCGCTCCATTCACTAAGCCTTTCTCAACATCCAAATTTCTCCTTAAAAACACTCTACAGTTCATGCAAACATATAGATTTTTTTCTAATCCTGCTGTTTTGGAGATGTTCTTCTCTAGTGAGTCCAATTTATTTTTCAGTTTGCCTGTTACTGTGACAGTAATTCTTCCATCCTCAATTTTGTCCACTGCTTCCAATTTCCTGATGTCTTCCTTTTCCAATTTCAAAAGCTCCTCATTAAATATTGAGCATTCACGTAGAGTTGGCATTAAACAGATGACACTTTTGTTTTCTGCAATATTCTTGTATATTTTCTCTGCAACTATTTCTTCCTTTGGAAATAAATTATGTAGCAGCCGACTCTGTAATGCTTTTTTCCCAACTTCTGTGAGTAGTCCAATCCTGATATCTTTCAGAATACTTCCATATTCTTCATCGTTTGCTTGCCTCATATTAGTTGTAAGTTCCTTGTACTCAAAGAAGGACCAAATATTTGTATTTCCAATGCTTCCCAATGACTTCTTCGTGTCTTCATGTGTCACAGTATTAAACACTGGTTGTCCTTTAACTGGAGTAAGTTGCAAAAGATCCCCAAAAACTATGACGTGTTTTCCACCAAATAACACGTCATAGTCTGTCTTCAAAATTTGCTGCATTCTTAAATGCACAAAGGCAAGCATTAAGTTTGATACCATGCTCACCTCATCAATAATGAGAACTTGCATCTTCTTCAATACTCGTGAAACTTCCAAGGATGCTTCTCCAGTTAGCTTGTTGAATTGTATTTTGTTCTCATGCTCCACTGGTAACATTAGCAAACGATGTAAAGTGATTCCTTTTATGTTATATGCTGCTAACCCAGTTGGAGCAGTAACCACACAAGACAAAGTAGAATCCGTTTTTTGCTTTAGGTAGCTTCTGATGACTTTAATTAGGAAACTTTTTCCAGTGCCAGCTTGTCCGCTTACATACATCCTGATTGGATGAAATGATGTGCATGAGCACTCTTTTTTGATATGTAGAAATCCGTGATCAATTTTGTTTTTGATCTCTTCATAAATTTGTTGCTGCTCTTGATTCAGTTGTCTTTCCAAATTTTCTAAGTCTATAAATTCTTCTTGAGCTTGATTCATAGCCGTTTCCACTTCATTCATGGCTATTGATGCTTCATTTTCAACGATTGGTTGTCCTAGGGGATCTTGACTGTGTGTTCCTGAACTTTGGCTGTCCTGAGAACTGTCTCTAGCTATTTCTGCTGCAATTGTAGTTTCCTGTTCAATTTCTTCATTTAACATTTGCAGATAAGTTGAGAATGTACTGCATTGTATGCTGTCTTTGCAAGCATTAAAAGAATCTTCATAGCTCTGGAATTCTCCCAGTAGTTCATCCTCTGTACGCCATGGTTTAAACAACTGTAAAAGAGCCAAGTAGTAAAATTCTTTCTTGTCGGTAGTGTCGCAACTCAGCTTCCGGTGATTTATCAAACTTCCTTTGGTTTGCTTCACCAAACATCCTTCTTCACCAACAACTTTATATTTTCAACTGTTGATGTCTTCTGCAGCTTTCCGTGAATAAATGTAGTTCTGTAACACTTCATAGAGACACATGTTCTCCAGATGATGACTTCTCTTGGGATAATATGTGTCCAACATGTTTGTTTTCAATATGTCTGTACTTTCTGGGTCATTCTCAGCCAAATATTCAATTTCTCCAACAGATTTCAGTACCCGATTTCTCATTGCTGCAAGGCCTAAACTTGCCCAAATTATTCTTCTTGACTTCGAGTAGAGACTTGCAGAAGATAACCTATCTGAACATTCGTAGGATCCAATTTCTCGATGCGATAACATCTTCAAACTGAAACTGTACAGCTTCTTACTGACAGTCTTCTCGTGAGAAATCTCTTCCCACATTTCCTTCAATTCTGTTTTTTCTGATTTCGTAATGTAAGACGTTACATATCGAGCAACAGCAATGGAATTGTCAGCAACATACTGTATATCCATGTTAGCGTTCCACATGGATAAAATGACTGGGTTGTAGTCATTTATATTTTTTGATTCTTCTTTTCTTTTAAGGTTGTAGGTATTCTTAGGTGATTTTCTTGTGATAGTATGTCTCACAGCTGACATAAAACTGTTGACTCTTCCATTTGTAAGAACAGGTCTAGGAAATCCAAATCGACATTTAGTGTAGTATTTTTCTTTGCTCTTGTATTTCCGTCGACAGTATTTTCCACACCGATGACTTTGGAAACGTAGAACTTGCTCCTTTAACTTGTTCTCTTCTGTGCTTTTAGGTATAGCACATGTTGCATATTCTTCAATGTAAGATAACACTGCTTCATCAGTATCAGTTCCAAACTTTGGGGCATCCTTGATCCACAGCAGCATATGAATATGAGGAGCACCTCTTGCCTGGTACTCTTTTCTTCAAAAGAAATCCACTACTTCTCCAAGAGGTGGATTTTTTTTATTGCAGATGAAGGACATCATAGCCTCAAATCTATGATTGAAATATCTGCAAACATTAACCGGATCCAATGAGCACAGTTCTCCTGCTGTCTTGTATTCGATGTTTTTAATGTTTGAATTGGCCTCTCGTAGAAAATCCAGTAAATCATCCCAAGCGTACTCGGCACAGCTTAGGGTAAGGAACCATGTTGGTGTTCCTAAATTGCGTAACATGCATTTTAGTTCACCATGGCGTCGGTACCAATATTCATTTGTCCCACGCTGACAAGCCATCAGATTGATCAGTTGTGTTTCCAAATGATCATCTCGGTGCTGCACTTTCTCCATAAAATCCTTAGCAGACACATTTTGTAAATGTACTCCACTTTTTAAAATGTGATTTACTGCATAAGACAGTGCAGACAAGTCGCTTTCAAATAAAAGATGGAACAAATAAGGAATACTTTGTCGAAATCTGGGATCTTCAGCATATAGTCTTGTAGTTCGATACTCTGAAGCTGGAATCTGTTCTGGACGTTCATCGTATCGTCCTCCTTTTCCTTTAGGAAACAGCTGGGGAAAACATCGAGCTTCCAAGCTCTCCTCCCATACACTCACGGGATTTCCTTTTGCTTTCTTCATCTGAAAGAGATCAATATTGTCTCCCATAACTTCTTTCGAATGGAGAGGATGTATGCTAAAATGTTCATAAATTTCTTCTTCCTTTGACTTGTCCACTTTTTCAATTTGTCCAGTTGGTGTTTCTGTGTCTCCTTGTAAATCTTCTTCTTCTTCTTCTTCTTCTATATAAATTGATTCATACCATTTGTTATTTTTTTTCAAATACAAATTTGCTCTTTGTACTTTCCGCACATCTACCAGCTCCTGCCAAATCTTCTTATTCTTTGTAGGTACACCATTAACCAGAATAATTAATGGTTCAGTTTCCAAAGTATCCGCATCAATAGTTTCCATATTTTTTTTCAAATCCAAGGGCAAATACACCACTCTACCTTTTAAACCTCTCAGTAAATCTGAAGGAGGTAATTTACCAGTTTTGGGCTCCATACGTACTATGGTCTGGAACGGATGAACACATTGAATGAGTATAGACTCATATGTATTTAATTCAGAAAGTTCAGCAGGAATAGCATCCAATTCTAAATTATTATGTACAGCTCTGGTCGGCATTCTATTTTCCTCTAACTTGTTGTAGCAGTATTTACAAATACGCTGATCTTCACCCAATTCAAAACAATTTTCAAGAAATATATATGTGGCAAAATCCATCCACTTATAATTATCTTCATTTTCACTCTTTCTGTAGAGATCAACATTCCTAGTTTGTTTTCTATAATGAGTTCTGCGGCAACAAATACAAGTAACATTTGGTCTTTCATTAGAGATTATTGCAAATTTTGTTATGTGATCATTAAATGTCTTACTTACACAAGGTTCTACATTCTCTTCCACTTCTGCCTCATTTACTGTGTCCTTCTCTGCACTGTTTTGTTCAGGACCAAAGTAACAAAACTGAATTTCATCAACAACCTTCTCTACATCTGATACCGTTCCTCGGAACAGAGCCCTATTCAATTCATTTAACTTTATTGCTGGACTTTTGGCAAAATACAACCGTCTCACAAACTTTCTCATTTCAGTATGATGAACAGCCAGCATCCTAAAATGATGGAAAACACTATTGCACACTTTTCTAGATAGACAAGCAAGAGAATGACCCTGCAAACCAGTATTCTCTCTCACTCTGCATGGATCCAGACTTTGAAGCACCTTAATCTTTTGTTTTACACTTTTTTTACTATATTCTCTTAGAAACTCTCGAAATCTGTCAATAGATTCCTGACGCACAGTGCAAATACTACTACAATTCCAAGTGTACACTGGGGCTTTAGGACGTCTCCCCATTGCCTCATCTGCCATCACTTGTACCTCATCTCTTGGAACCATTATCTCCTTCTCCATTATGCAACCATTTTTTACTTCGTATGAACGACCTCTGGTGTCAACTGCATGCAGCAAACTATTACTTTGAAAATAGCTCTCTTCATTAAAAAAAGGTTCACTACTTGAACTATGCATCCACTTTCCTAAAAACACTTTACAAAAGTTTGTTCTGTTCACTACTCTTTTGCTTTTGCTTTGTGATTTCAGTACATTAACCATTTTATCTAATGTACGCATCCTATTCAAAATTAATATGAATAGTTTCCTTTTTAATTCTAATGCTTTTGCTGCAATGGCTTCAATTTCTTTTTTTCTCTTGTAATATTTAGCCTTTTGCTTATATTTCTTTATATCCTTTATCAAATTGGACATAACTCTTCTCTGAAACATTTTTCTACGTATCTCTTTAAATGCTGTTTTTCTGTTTATGTTAAACTTTTCAATTGCAGAAGGTATATTTGCATTAACTAAATTCTCATTTTTTTGCTGTTCTCTATGTTTTGTTACATTTTTCCGAGAACAGACATTTTGTACATTTTTCTTTGTTTTGAATATTTTGTTTAGAAATTGTTTTTTTTGCTTACCAGAAGATTTTTTCTTTTTCCCAACATCAGCATCTTCTACTAACTTTGGTCCTCCAGTTGTCTTCAAATATAGTTTTTTTTTTAGCGTTTTTTGAACTCGAGATTTTGTAGGCATCTTAAATTTTGTTCACTGTTCTTCAGTAATACCTGAAAAAAACTAAAAAAAAAATCCTTTATTGTATTTAAATATATTACTACATTTCTTTTCACAATAGTCACAAAACGAAATTTCTTTGCCAATTTGAATGCACACAAACTGCTCTTTTTTTTGGGCAAGTGAAAATCTCTTTTACAAACTGTCACATTATGAAACCAAGCTGTTTTTTCAGACCACCACCGTGTGTATTCTCTGTGACTGCCTACACTCCAGCAGGGGCAACCAGCCTTAGTGATGCTGAATGTATTTGCATTACAGACTTAAACCTGAAAACCCCACTCGCTTCTAATTACTGTGCATGACTATACATGGCAAGCACATGGGTGTGTGCTAAGCCTCTGCTTCTTCCACCAAAAATTCGCTCCCCCTTTCCATCTACTGCAACTGTGAAATCACCAGAGCAAGACGCAATAAATCTCTGCCTATAATTCTTCTATGCACACAGAGTCATGTTTTCACATTAGTGCCAAAACGAAATTTCTTTGCCAATTTGAAAGCACACTTACTGCTCTTTTTTTTTCGGGCCAAGTGAAAATCTCTTTTTACAATTTGAAATCACTTTTACAGACTGACACATTCTGAAACCTTTTTTTTAAATTTATTTAAATGCACATGTCCAAGCTGTTTTTTTTTCAGACCACCACCGTGTGTATTCTCTGTGACTGCCTACACTCCAGCAGGGGCAACCAGCCTTAGTGATGCTGAATGTATTTGCATTACAGACTTAAACCTGAAAACCCCACTTGCTTCTAATTACTGTGCATGACTATACATGGCAAGCACATGGGTGTGTGCTAAGCCTCTGCTTCTTCCACCAAAAATTCGCTCCCCCTTTCCATCTACTGCAACTGTGAAATCACCAGAGCAAGACGCAATAAATCTCTGCCTATAATTCTTCTATGCACACAGAGTCATGTTTTCACATTAGTGCCAAAACTAAATTTCTTTGCCAATTTGAAAGCACACTTACTGCTCTTTTTTTTTCGGGCCAAGTGAAAATCTCTTTTTACAATTTGAAATCACTTTTACAGACTGACACATTCTGAAACCTTTTTTTTAAATTTATTTAAATGCACATGTCCAAGCTGTTTTTTTTCCAGACCACCACCGTGTGTATTCTCTGTGACTGCCTACACTCCAGCAGGGGCAACCAGCCTTAGTGATGCTGAATGTATTTGCATTACAGACTTAAACCTGAAAACCCCACTCGCTTCTAATTACTGTGCATGACTATACATGGCAAGCACATGGGTGTGTGCTAAGCCTCTGCTTCTTCCCCCAAAAATTCGCTCCCCCTTTCCATCTACTGCAACTGTGAAATCACCAGAGCAAGACACAATAAATCTCTGCCTATAATTCTTCTATGCACACAGAGTCATGTTTTCACATTAGTGCCAAAACGAAATTTCTTTGCCAATTTGAAAGCACACTTACTGCTCTTTTTTTTTCGGGCCAAGTGAAAATCTCTTTTTACAATTTGAAATCACTTTTACAGACTGACACATTCTGAAACCTTTTTTTTAAATTTATTTAAATGCACATGTCCAAGCTGTTTTTTTTTCAGACCACCACCGTGTGTATTCTCTGTGACTGCCTACACTCCAGCAGGGGCAACCAGCCTTAGTGATGCTGAATGTATTTGCATTACAGACTTAAACCTGAAAACCCCACTCGCTTCTAATTACTGTGCATGACTATACATGGCAAGCACATGGGTGTGTGCTAAGCCTCTGCTTCTTCCACCAAAAATTCGCTCCCCCTTTCCATCTACTGCAACTGTGAAATCACCAGAGCAAGACGCAATAAATCTCTGCCTATAATTCTTCTATGCACACAGAGTCATGTTTTCACATTAGTGCCAAAACGAAATTTCTTTGCCAATTTGAAAGCACACTTACTGCTCTTTTTTTTTCGGGCCAAGTGAAAATCTCTTTTTACAATTTGAAATCACTTTTACAGACTGACACATTCTGAAACCTTTTTTTTAAATTTATTTAAATGCACATGTCCAAGCTGTTTTTTTTCCAGACCACCACCGTGTGTATTCTCTGTGACTGCCTACACTCCAGCAGGGGCAACCAGCCTTAGTGATGCTGAATGTATTTGCATTACAGACTTAAACCTGAAAACCCCACTCGCTTCTAATTACTGTGCATGACTATACATGGCAAGCACATGGGTGTGTGCTAAGCCTCTGCTTCTTCCCCCAAAAATTCGCTCCCCCTTTCCATCTACTGCAACTGTGAAATCACCAGAGCAAGACGCAATAAATCTCTGCCTATAATTCTTCTATGCACACAGAGTCATGTTTTCACATTAGTGCCAAAACGAAATTTCTTTGCCAATTTGAAAGCACACTTACTGCTCTTTTTTTTTCGGGCCAAGTGAAAATCTCTTTTTACAATTTGAAATCACTTTTACAGACTGACACATTCTGAAACCTTTTTTTTAAATTTATTTAAATGCACATTTCCAAGCTGTTTTTTTTTCAGACCACCACCGTGTGTATTCTCTGTGACTGCCTACACTCCAGCAGGGGCAACCAGCCTTAGTGATGCTGAATGTATTTGCATTACAGACTTAAACCTGAAAACCCCACTGGCTTGTAAATACTGTGCATGACTATACACGGCAAGGACATGGGTGTGTGCTAAGCCTCTGCTTCTTCCCCCAAAAATTCGCTCCTCTTTTCCATCTACTGCAACTGTGAAATCACCAGAGCAAGACGCAATAAATCTCTGCCTATAATTCTTCTATGCACACAGAGTCATGTTTTCACATTAGTGCCAAAACGAAATTTCTTTGCCAATTTGAAAGCACACTTACTGCTCTTTTTTTTTCGGGCCAAGTGAAAATCTCTTTTTACAATTTGAAATCACTTTTACAGACTGACACATTCTGAAACCTTTTTTTTAATTTTATTTAAATGCACATTTCCAAGCTGTTTTTTTTTCAGACCACCACCGTGTGTATTCTCTGTGACTGCCTACACTCCAGCAGGGGCAACCAGCCTTAGTGATGCTGAATGTATTTGCATTACAGACTTAAACCTGAAAACCCCACTGGCTTGTAAATACTGTGCATGACTATACACGGCAAAGACATGGGTGTGTGCTAAGCCTCTGCTTCTTCCCCCAAAAATTCGCTCCCCCTTTCCATCTACTGCAACTGTGAAATCACCAGAGCAAGACGCAATAAATCTCTGCCTATAATTCTTCTATGCACACAGAGTCATGTTTTCACTTTAGTGCCAAAACGAAATTTCTTTGCCAATTTGAAAGCACACTTACTGCTCTTTTTTTTTCGGGCCAAGTGAAAATCACTTTTACAGACTGACACATTATGAAACCACCATGTGTAACTACAACAAAAACAATTCCCATTTCTATTATTCATTTCTTAAGTTACCACATACATCCCCTCTCAAACTGTAAACTCACCTTTATAATTAGTTAGTTGTGAAAGAAATGTGACACTCAAACAGCAGAATATCAGAGCCAGGATCTCTGTTGTGTTCACCTCTCTCCTCTCAGCAGAACCAGATAATGGCAAACTTTCCCTCTATTTTTCCACACATATACATGTAAGTTTCAAATCTCAGTGCTTCCCCCTTTTTTTCAAATGTAATGACACATTCTATTGGTTGAAAACCAACCCTTTTCCAAAAGTACCCTGCCCCCAACTTGACTTCTGCCTAGTACCCTTCCCCCAACTTGACTTCTGCCTGCTACCATAGCAACAGCTCATGGAACACTGCTGTGTGCAGTTAGGTCAGAAGTTCGACACACAATTCCACAGAGCAAGAGTGCTTGACTTTTCAAACCTAACAGCAAATCCATAGTACTGTTCTTTGGTTACACATTTTTTTGTACCAATACAAAACATGCTTGTATTAATTTTCACATACAGCCTAGTTTTTTTTCTAGAATGGTATGAAACAGCCAATCAGTTCTTTTTGTTTTGTAAAAAATATGTATGCCTCCATTTCCAAACTGTCTTTCTTTTCATATTGCCATTCTACTGAAAGACACCTCCTGAGTGCATCCAGTTCTCCTTTGAAGATGTTCACAGTGTGGATTGTAGGGCACAGCTATGTCTTCTGGAGTGAAAAGTTTGCAGAGAAAACAGATATGGTGAGAGACCTTGCTTTGCCAAATGTAGACATTAAATGGATTGGTCAGAGAGGGTTAAAGTGGCACCAATTGATGCCATTGGTGAAATCCTTCATTCAAATCCAACACCCTGACCTCATAATAGTGCACTGTGGTGGCAATGACCTAGGCACTTTAACTGGGGTAGGTCTGGAAATGCTTATGAAGGACACCTTTGCACAACTGTTTACACTTTTCCCTAAAACTGCCTTTGTGTTTTCCAACATATGCCAAAGGCAAAAATGGAACTGGTCCAATCATTTCTGTCCACAGATTGACAAAGCAAGAAAGCACGTCAACAAATCTGTTTCTGCTTTCCTCCGTGACTATGGTATGGGTGCCATTTACCACAACAACTTGCGTTATGACATGCAAGACATTTATAGAGGAGATGGTGTGCACTTCAATGATGAAGGGAACAGAGTCTTCCTCTTGAACCTTAGACTCTGCATCGGTACTTACTTGTAGGTACCACTAAAAAAATGACTTCATAAACACAACAGCTCTTTTTAGAGCTCCCTAATTTCTAAACTCTTAAATCTGCTTTTCATTTATCTATTTTTATTTTTTTTTACCGTACGCTTACCGTAAGCTTACCGTACGCGTACCCCGTGATTTTTTTTAAAATCAATAAATGTTTTCTTTGTACTTTTCTGTCCTTCTTTGACCCCCTTACAATTGTTAGGGGGTCTGTAACTCTCCTCATTGCCCCCTTTCCTTGTTTTCACTCTTTTTTTTCAGAGTGAAATACACAAAATGGCGGCCGCCGCTTCCTGGTTTCGGCCGATTCGAATGTTTACTAAGATCTAAGAGCCAATCAGAATCGCGCTCGCGCACGCCACCGTACGCTTACCGTAAGCGTACGGTAAGCGTACCGTAAGCTGGCTCAGATATATATATTGATTTAAAGGCTATTTTCTCAGAATCTACTGAACAGATTTACACCAAACCTACAAAAGGCACTTCCTTGACCTAGGGACTACCTCTCTGCCAAATTTTGAGTAATTCTGTTCAGCCGTTCAGGCTGTAGCTCGTTCTAAAGGTCCTATGGAAAAATGCATGGGAAAAACGCGTTTTGGGACCCCCCTTTTATCTCAGCCCCCGCTTGACGGATCCCCCCGAGACTTTCAGGGTAGGAGCGGAGCGTAGCGCCCCACCTATTTTGAGAAATTCGCGAGGATTCGTCGACCGGCGCCAAAGTTATTCAAAATAGAATGTTGAGGTTTTCCTATGGAAACGTGGTCCTAACTATAACTACCTACTGGCGACCGCCAGTAGGTAATTCACTGAAAAAACCATAGGTTTCAGGGGCGTTATAGTTAGCTGGAATTTTCACTCGTACAAAACCATTGAAATTCCCCCGTTATAGTTAGTTCAGCTAACTATAACTCGCGCGCCCGCAATACACTGCTGATGACGTCACATATTACATCACTCATGACATGATCAGTGACATCACTCATGACATCACTGATGACATCTCAAATGACATCACTGATGACATCACTGATGACATCATCCAGTGAATGTGTTTTTCTGAAAATTACATATGTTTTATATATGTATATCTCAAGATCGATGGAAGAATAAATGGGTATATAAGTGTCTAAATGGATGATTTGTTTTTGAAAAATTGATTGTATAACTGACTGATTAAGTGTATCTTAGTGAATACATGGCTTAGTGAGTAATGTTTAAATATGTAAATATCTGTATCAGTCTCTCACTTTGTGTATAAGTGGCTGCATGGGTTGGTGAGTAGCTACATGAGTGTCTATATAGGTTATTAGTTGTTTTTTTGAGTATCAGTATGAGTGTCTGAGTGTCTGTATGGTTCGGTGGGGGGGTATTACGTAGTGCATAGGTGTATGAATGAGTGACTCACTGTTTGTATGTGTTGAAGACAGCATGTGTGCAGGACTGTATGGGTGGATGAGTGTGTGCATGGGTGTGTTAGTGAGTGATAGACTGTCTCAATAGTGTCTTTATGAGTAACTACATATGTTTTAAACTAGTATATGTGACTATTGGTGTATACAAGTGAGTATATGTGAGAGTGAGAGATTGAAAGAGTTCCTGTATGAATAAGTATGTGTTTCTATAAGTGATTGTTTAAAAGACTAAGTATGTGTAAGTTTCTGTAGAAGTAAGTGTGGTGGTGTGTGTATAACTGTATATGCAAGTAAATGGATGTTTGATTCTTTATTAGCATGAGTGACTATGTGTGTGAGTAACTTTATGGATGAGTGGCGTTGTGTAACAGGATGTATAGGTGTATGAGTACATATGATGAGTGAGTACATGTATGAGTAACTGTATAGGACTGTTGGTGAATGAGTGGATGTGTATGTGGATCTTAGAATTACTGAATAGGTTGTTGTAACTGATATTGGTATGTCAATTGTTTTGAAAATTTTAGTTTCTATTTTTGAATGTGTGTATCAAAGGTTATATTAGGGGGAGAGGAGGTCTGCCACACTATCACAAGGATGATATCATCAGTGATGTCATTTGAGATGTCATCAGTTATGTCATGAGTGATGTCACTGACCATGTCATGAGTGATGTAATATGTGACGTCATCAGCAGTGCATTGCGGGCGCGCAAGTTATAGTTAGCTGAACTAATATAACGGGGGAATTTCAATGGTTTTGTACGAGTGAAAAGTCCAGCTAACTATAACGCCCCTGAAACCTATGGTTTTTTCAGTGAATTTCTAAGGTTTTTTAAATGCTAATTCCATGGTTTTTTCAGTGAATTTCAAAGGTTTTTTAAATGCTATTTTCTAACTATGCCTACAGAGATAGGACATGTGAAGAAAGAAGAAAAAACGCACAGAAAGAAAAAAAAGAAATGCAGAAAGAAGCAACAGAAGTCCTCAAAGACGAAGAAAAGTGCAGGAAGAAGGATAACGTGCAGAAAGAACAAACAGAAGAGCAGAAAGAAGCCTTGTTGCAAAATCATCCTGTACCCTCAACTTTTTCAGACGGATACTGGTGGTAACTGAGTCTAACTAACCAGTCCTAGAGCCAGTGCTATGTTAAAAGACACTCAGAATACAGTGAAACCACCTACATACACTAGGGAACACTATGCGTTGGGATCACCGTGTGATCAGCATGACCTCCTCTGTAAGCCCCTAGTATATAATTAGGCAGGGGATTAAAACTACCTCTTAAAACGCGCCACAGGGCGTGTTTGCACACGTCACCTCAGGCCCGTCCCCTCACTTCCCCACTGTGTAAACACGCCCTGTGGCTGTTTTAATTTGGGAGATTAAGTCCCCTTGAATCCTGAGGGTCCCTAGGGTCCAACTAGACCACTAGGTACCTCCAGTAAGCTCCACAGAGCTGCGTTGCAGAGAGATGTAAAAAGGGGCACGGCCTAGACCACCTCTCTGCAACGCAGCACAGTGGCGCTTACTGGAAGCACCTGGTGGGCTAGTTGGCCCCCAGGGTCCCTCAGGATTGAAAGGGAATTATTTCCCCAACTTAAAACGCGCCACAGGGCATGTTTGCACACGTCACCGCAGGCCCCGTCCCCTCCCTTCACCACTGTGTAAACGCGCCCTGTGGCCGTTCTAAGTTGAGAGATAAAGTCCCCTTGAATCCTAAGGGTCCCTAGGGTCAAACTAGCCCACTAGGTACCTCCAGTAAGCGCCACAGAGCTGCGTTGCATAGAGGTGTAAAAAGGGGCGTGGCCTCAGAACACCTGTCTGCAACGCAGCTCCCTGGCGCATACTGGAGATACCTGTTGGGCTAGTTGGCCCTCAGGGACCCTCAGTATTGAAGGGGCATTAATTCCCCAACTTACAACTGGCCAGGGGGCGCATTTGCAGAGTGCTGCAAGGAGGGGGCGTGGCCTCCGGCGCGATGCCGATCTTTTATTTATTTTATTTTTTAAGAAGGAGGGCTGTGTGGTCCCCCTTCTTTTTCTAATTTACTGGCCCTGGGGACCCCATCCCCCAGGGTCTGCACCCTAATTTTTTTTGTTGAAAAAAATTAATTTGGCCCTCCCAAGGTCTTAATCGGCCCCGGGGACCCCAACCCCCGGGTCCTGGCCTTTTAAAAAAAAAATTCTTTAGGAGGGGGCTGCGTGGCCCCCCTCCTCAGGCCACTTATGGCCCCGGGGACCCCATCCCCCGGGGCCGGCCTTTGTTTTTTATTATTTAAAAAATATATATATTTATAGAAACACCTAGGACATGCTGGACAAACCGTATGTACCTATCACCATGACGATTTGCGTGATATTCATTAAAAGGCGACTATGCATAGATTGAATCCACGTGGAATGTATTTACACCGCTAGTGAAGCTATGACGTGTCTGACGACCCACCGTGCCTAATCCCGGCGTCCCCACTAGTGGGTACTCTCCAAGTAGACACCCTTGTCGTTTATTTATACAAACATGGATAGCTATTGACCGGCACATTTAATATACACGCACACCAAGCCATTCAAAGGGGATTCGACAAAAATTCGACCAAACTATGCAAGAAACCCCCCTCACGATTAATAAAATACACATCCACCACCGGATGTGTAATACTTTTTATTTTACTCTCTGGAAAGGAGATGAATCTCACTTGAGGGTCACAGCGTGCTCCGGGCTGAGCCCAATGCTGTGTTCCACCCACCAGTGCCCGCCGAGTGCCTCACACCTCTGTGTTGTATTCCACCAGCTAGTGCGTATGCTATGACACTCTCTAGCCCATGTGCACTGTAACACCACCCCGTGAATATGTCATGCCACACTTGCCTTCGCACTGGTTATATTGCCCCATCTAACATACCTTCCACGAAGCCTATGTTATAACGCACAGCGCTATGCCATACATATTACAATCTGGGATCCATATCTTTGTCACAGTGCATATGCAACGTTACACTCCCCAGCACATATTTTATATTACAACTTTAGAGACTAGTTAGGTTACACAACACTGCCCTGTGCATATTACACTCCAAGGCGCATATTGCATAGCACACGCTAGTGCCTGTGCTATCTCGCGCTGTCCAATGAATCTGTCATTGCACACAATGTATTGCATATTATATTTCAAGCCCCGGTTCATCTTATATCACACTTTTTGGTGCATAGTTTATACCATATACTATATCTAGTTTTCATTTTCAATCGTGCTCTCAGGACTATGTTCTATATAACACTGCGTCCACCTACCCTTTTCACGGGCATTACATTTTGCGATGGGGGGTGGAGGGTCAGGGGGTGTTTCTGGTGAGTCACAGTCACAAACGTTCTCTTCTTCCTAAATAAAAGTGAGATTATGCTGCATACTTGTTCATATTTTAAGTAGTTTGCACAGACACACATTTTAAAAACAATAAAGTTCCTAATACCCACCTTCTCTGAACAGTTAGCTTGCTGCCCCATCCACCTCCTCCCTATCCTCTGTTGTCTGAATCCATGGACTAGCCTCCTCCCTCCTGCCATGCATCGTCTGATGTGCTGCCACTGCCCTCCATTTAGCATGATGTACCAGTCCACTCCACCTGCCCTCCATTGCCCAATTCTATGGCCCATCATTGACCTCCTGCTTAGCCTCTGTGCTTAGCTTGCCGCCCCTATTCTCCTTCCCCCTGCCCTCCGATGTCTTTGTGCATGCCCCTGCTCCATCCTTTTGCCCACCAAATACCATGGACCTGCCACTCCTATCTACTCTGAGTGTTCTGTTGAGCTGCCACTCTCCTCCCACCTGCCTAGCATTGTCAGATGACTGTAACTTGTCCTTGCCACCTCAACCCTGCCTGTCCACATGCCATGCCCCTATCACCTTCCTCCTGTCCTCCAAGGTCCATTTTACTGCCACACCCTTCTGCCCTCGTTGGTCTGTTGTACTGCAACTGCTCCTCCTGCCTGCCCCACGCGGTCTGTTGAGAAGCCCCTTCCCCTGAACTCTCTTGTCTGTGCCAGGTCCTGACCCTCCCTTCTATCCTCCATGGTCCTTTGTGCATGCCCCTGCACCCTCCTTCCTGCCCATCATAGCCATTGTGCTGCCACTTACCCTCCCGCTTGCCATGCATGGTCTTCTGTGCTGCCATGGCCCCTCCCACCTTCCCTGTGTGGTCAGCTAGCTGCCCCTGACCCCCTCCCACCTTCCCTCCATGGTCTGTGTGTATGCCATCATAGTCTCATTGTTACTCTCCATGGTGTGTCTTGTTTCTAGTGCCCATCCTGCCTGACCTCCATGGTCATTTTGCTGCTCCTGCCCTGCCCCCTTGCCCCCAGCCCTCTGTTTCCATGTGCAGACCCCTATTCCCTCCCTCCTGGCTTGTCTGTTCCATTGTAATGCCCCTGATCCGCCCCTCCGCCATTTATGGTCTGTTATGCTGCAGCTTTCTCTCCTGTCTGTCCATTATGGTCAGCTAGCTACCATTGCCTCTTTCCCCTCTGTTCTCTGTTGTCCATGTGCATGGTCCTGTCCCCTCCGTATTGCTTTCTATGGATTGTTGTGCTGCACTCCCGTCCCGCATGCGCTGTGTGGTGTATTGTGCTGCTGCAAACCCTGATGCCTGCCCTGTAGGGTCAGTTTGGTGCACCTCTCCATGTCCCTCCTGTGCTCTGTTATCCGAGTCCATGTTCCTACCCCAACTCCTCCTGCCTACCATGAACCAATGTACCATACTTGCGAACATATTGAACTTGGTAAGAGGAAGATTTTGAAAAAAAACTGGGGTATTGATTTTCCCCTTTGAGTTACATTGAAAAAGAGGAGATTGTAGACAGGAGACAGATCAAATAAAGCCCATTTGAGCTTAAAAACATTGGACGTTTCCTGGCTGAAACGGGTCTGTTGGCATGTATGGTTGTACTACCACTGCCTCTTCCTTCTGCCCACAATGGTCTATTATATTGCCACAGCCTCTCTTGCCAGTCCTGTATTGTTGGTTTGTTGCCCCTGCCCCCCTTTCCACTGCCCTCCATAGTCTGTTGTGCTGCCACTGCCCTTCCTGCCTGCCCAGTGTGGTAACATTGTTGCCTCTGAACTCTCCTACCTGCCTTCAATTTTCAGAGTCCGTGCCCCTGGCCTCTGCCTCTCAACAGTATCCCAATGAACAACTAGATTGCTAACATTCTATATTTATAACAAAAGTGTGGAACGCCTGACGTCATCTTGATGTAATCAAAACTGTAATACCTAGAGTATTTCCTTTAGAAATTACATATATGAGAGGGTCTTATTTGCATCAAAATTATGGTTAGTGCTAAAAAACTAAAATTAGGACATATTTTCTGAGTTTTCAAATAGCGACAAAGAACTTTTAAATTATTTGTAATCTTTATGTTTTTTTATCCAGTTGACCACTTGTTTAAATGTTGCACCTAGGGGAGAGGATGTGGTGTTACTTCCAGAGCTGCAGACTTTGCAACTGGGGAACCAGGTTGGAGTTTCTGCTTCAGCTCAACATTCTGTGATTCTGGTCAAATCACTTGATCTCCCCATGTCTACAACCAAAATGAATTTGATCTTGTGTAATGTAACCAATGCTCATGTAAAGCACTCCAATACCTGACAAGTCTGCTGTGAGAAGTTGGCCTGGTATATGATGCTCACTAGTTAAAGTGATCACCTTGTACCATGCCAAGCAACCCTTATGGTGTGGTTGTAAGTCAACCTTTTCGGACTAGCTGCCCTAGTGGTAGCGTAGGCTAAGCAGTCTTTGAGGCTAAACTCGTGAAGCGTGTTAAGCCAGCTGTTTTACCAAATGTAACCCCCTTTTATACCAATGAAAGGACACCACACAGATATATATTCAAAATATATATGTATTTATTTCTCAAAGTAACCCCTAGTCTCTTTATGAGCACAGGAGCACAAATCGTCAAACAAGATTACAGTAGAATACACAGAAGTTGCACTTTATATGGATAGGCCCTGGTGGCCACTCAAACCATATACTAAAATAGTGGTATAAGTACCACGAACAGAAAAGGGAAAAGGCCTAGGGCCTCTAGAATCTCTGGGCCTACAAGGAGCTAACGTCAGTTAGTGACCAGGAGGTCCACGGGTGGCGTGTGCAGAGCAAATAGTCACACGCGTGCTCCCATAGGTTTCAATGGGTGCGTAAAAAGTACAAAGTTACTGCAAAGAGGATCTTCCGGATGGACTAGGAACTCAAGATTTGGAACACAGGCACTAGAGATGTAATACTACACTTGGGCATAGGTGTGCCAGCTTTACCTCACCCACAGGAAGCGGGTGCATAGGCCTCGAAGTGCGTCGGGTTTCTTCTATCTGTTCCGTGGAGCCTGAAGACAAAGATGCTGCAGGCGGTCGGTCCGGGAGAGATGCAGTGGATCCAAGAGTGGATCGGAGATGTTGAAGACCTGTAAGCAGAGGGGACAGTGTTCACAGTCACTAGCCAGTGACCGGCGTGGCACCAGGGGGGTACCAGGCAATGTCGGGTGCAAACAGGGAGAAAGGTGTAGCTTGTCTCTGCAGCCACGTGGTCCCTGGAGGTCGACGACGTCCAGGAGTCGAGTCACGAGCTGTCCCACGCAGGCTCTCGCTGTCGGCGGTGTCGGCGACTTGATCGAAGCAAACAAGCCTTGGCAAAAGCAATTGTTGTAGGAGATGAAATAAGCTGATGGTTCTGACCAGCAAGGTCAGAAGGACTGCTCCTTTGGAGGGGAGCAAGGGCCAGTCTGGAGCAACCAGACCAGCGGTGTATTTCTTGAAGTTCTTCGCCAAGATGGCTACTAGCCAGCGGGCCAGCAACCGGTTAGGCGCGTCGAGTGGCAAAATGCAGAAGGGCCCCACGCAGATCGTGGAGATGCTGGAGGGCTCACCTTTGGTGCAGATGCTGCTCGGGTGTTGGGCTTCTCAGATCCCAAAGCACAACTTGGAGGAAGCCTCGGTTGTTGCACTTGTCAGCTTGTCGTAGTCGTTCCAAGATGGCCGGCTCCACGTGTCTCGGTGCCTCCACGGGTCTCCTCTTTTCAGGGACTGTGGATCGGGCGGTGAGAGGTCTGGAGGTCCAGGTCTTGTCAGTCTCTGGGCTCGGGCTCCGGCGGGAGGCGGCGGCAAAGCAGACGTTGATTCGCTGGATGGTGCTTGCGTTAGCAAGGTGGTCACTCCCTGACCACAGGGGAGATTGGCTTCAGTCCTCTGTGCAGCAGAGCGTCGAAGTTCCCGTCTTCTTCTTAGTATTAAGTTGATTCCAGGATGTCTGAAGTCTTAGGACACAGCTCCTACCTTTAAGCGGATTCTAGGGGCCGGACTACCTGCTAGGTCCCTCCCTATGGGTGGGACCAGGAAGGGGGGTGGTTACACCCCCAATCCTTTGTCCAGCTCGCCCCAGGCCCGGGACTGGTGTGCCCCAGGACCGGTTTGAACTGGCATATGCACCGAGGCTCCTTGTGAGCCACAGGCATGTCTGGTTTCTTTCAAGCCCTACCTGACCAATACACAAAATCCTGTCTGGGGTGGTGCACGCACCTCCCCTGGCAGGAAACCCTTTGTCCACACCTCCCAAGCTGGAAGGACTCCCAGCAGCAGGAGGGCAGACTTGTGTCTGTGGTGGCAGCATCCATTTTGTGGAGCTGAGGCTATGTCTGATTTTACCCGGGTTTCAGGTACTGTACATGTCGTGTCCCTCTAGAAGGGTGGAATGCTAACCCCGTCGCCAGAATTGGCGAGGGGTTAGTATTCCAATTTGTATGACACCTTACTCGACATGTTTTGATAAAGCCAAACCAAAGATAGCATTTAACCGCGAGGTTCATAATGCACTTAAGAGTATATGGTATGACGATATCTGGAAACAGTAGAAGGAAGTTGTTCCGACCACTGCAGACAGGCTCAGCTCATGCCAGAGCACCATCTCACATGGAACCACGCACTCTGCCTTCAGGATTGTTAAGGCCTGCCATAGGAGTGACTTATAGGTTACCAGGTGTCCCATTTAAGGTTAGGTATAGGTATACTACACCTAAGTAAGAGGTGATTACACCAACTTACCCCAGCTGAGTGATCAGCCAGTTGTGTCAAATTGTTAGGCCAAGCCTGGGGGGGCATAATACATGCTTCAGCCCTTGGCAGGCCTTGGGTACACCAATGCCCTGGGTACCTAGTGTACACTGGTACAGGGGCTGACAGGGTGATCCACTTCCAATTGGTTATGCACCTAGGGTGCATAGTTTTAATTTAGTAGAGAGAACAGCAGGCTGGGGGTCTGATTGGCAGGCCCACAGCCTCAATATGTCAAAAACCAGTGAAGCAAAAAGCAAAAATTTGGGGTGACCATAGGATAGCAGACCCTACTCTCCTACACAACCCCCCCCCAAACGCTGGGACATTAAACTAGCCTTGACCAGTCTCGTCTTCATGTCCTAAGTGGAAGTACCTGGAGAGACCATCTGCATTCCCATGGTCAGTACCTGGCCGGTGCTCCACTGTAAAGTCCATCCCCTGTAGGGAAATGGACCACCTAAGCAGTTTGGGGTTTTCACCCTTCATCTGATTTAGCCACAAGAGGGGCTTATGGTCGGTCTGAATCTTGAAGTGAGTGCCAAACAAGTATGGCCTCAGCTTCTTCAGGGCCCACACCACAGCAAAGGCCTCCCTCTCAATAGCTGACCAATTCTTCTCTCTGGGGGTCAACCTTCTGCTAATAAAAGCAATGGGTTGGTCTTGACCATCTACATTAAGTTGTGACAGCACAGCTCCCACACCCAACTCAGAAGCATCTGTTTGGACAATAAACTCTTTGGAGTAGTCAGGACTTTTCAGGATAGGTGCAGAGCACATGGCCTCCTTCAGGTCATCAAATGCCTTTTGACAGCTTACTGTCCACTGAACCTTTTTGGGCATCTTCTTGGATGTCAGATCATTAAGAGGAGTCACAATGGACCCATAGTTCTTAACAAACTTCCTGTAGTACCCAGTCAAGCCCAAGAAAGCTCGAACTTGAGTCTGGGTGGTTGGAGGGGACCAGTCCTTGATGGATTGTATCTTACTCTCCAGTGGTTGAACTTGGCCTCCACCTACAAGGTGGCCCAAATATACAACCTTACTCTGCCCTATCTGGCACTTTGTAGCCTTGATAGTGAGGCCTGCCCTTTGCAGAGCCTCAAGAGCCTTCTTCAGGTGGATCAGGTGATCCTCCCAGGTGGAGCTAAAGACAGCAATGTCATCCAGATATGCTGCGCAAAAGTCATCCAACCCAGTAAGGACTTGGTTCACCAGCCTTTGGAAGGTGGCAGGTGCATTCTTCAGACCAAAGGGCATCACCACAAACTGGTAGTGCCCACCTGGGGTTGAGAATGCTGTTTTGGCCTTAGACTCCTCAGCTAATCTGATTTGCCAATAGCCAGCTGTTAAGTCAAATGTGCTCAAAAACTTTGCAGAAGCTAGTTTGTCTATGAGCTCATCTGCCCTTGGAATAGGGTGTGCATCTGTCCTGGTGACAGCATTGAGTCCTCTGTAATCCACACAGAACCTCATCTCTCTCTTGCCATCCTTGGTGTGAGGTTTGGGGACCAGAACCACTGGGCTAGCCCAGGGGCTCTCTGAGGGTTCAATGACACCTAATTCCAGCATTTTATGTACCTCAGCCTTTATACAGTCCCTGACGTGGTCAGGTTGTCTGTAAAGCTTGTTCTTTACAGGCAGACTGTCACCAGTGTCCACCACATGGGTACACCAGTCAGTTTGACTAGGTATCAAGGAAAACATATGTGAAAATGATTGTAGAACCTGTCTACATTCAGTCTGCTGATGGGCAGTGAGGTTGCCTCCAAGGGTCACTCCTTCAACTGAGCCATCTTCAGGGTTCTGAGACAACAGGTCTGGGAGAGGGTCACTCTCCTCCTCCTGTCCCTCATCTGTAGCCATGAGCAAGCCCATGTCTGCCCTGTCAACATATGCTTTAAGCCTGTTAACATGGAGTACCCTGTGGGGACTCCTGGGAGTTCCGAGGTCGACCAAGTAGGTGACTTCTCCCTTCTTTTCCAGGATTGTATGGGGTCCAGACCATTTGTCTTGGAGTGCTGCTGGGGCCACTGGCTCCAACACCCATACCTTCTGTCCTGGCTGAAACTCAACCAAGACAGCCTTTTGGTCATGCCAAGCTTTCTGTAAGGCCTGGCTTGCCTCAAGGTTTTTGGATGCCTTCTCCATATACTCAGCCATCCTGGAGCGGAGACCAAGTACATAGTCCACTATGTCTAGCTTAGGCTTTTTGAGAGGTAACTCCCATCCTTCCTTCACCAAACACAGTGGGCCTCTCACAGGGTGCCCAGACAACAATTCAAAGGGGCTGTAGCCAACTCCTTTTTGTGGGACCTCTCTGTAAGCAAACAGAAGGCAGGGTAGAAGGATGTCCCATCTTCGCCTGAGCTTTTCAGGTAATCCTTTGATCATACCCTTTAGGGTCTTGTTGAATCTCTCAACAAGCCCATTGCATTGTGGGTGATAAGGGGTGGTGAACTTGTAGTTGACACCACATTCCTTCCACATAGCTGTCAAGTATCCTGACATAAAGTTGGTACCTCTGTCAGATACTACCTCCTTAGGAAACCCCACTCTGGAGAATACTCCTAGCAGGGCCCTGGCCACAACAGGAGCTGTAGTGGTCCTAAGGGGAATTGCCTCTGGATACCTGGTGGCATGATCCACTACCACCAGTATAAATCTGTGCCCAGATGCAGTGGGAGGATCCATGGGACCCACTATGTCTATTCCCACTCTTTCAAAGGGGACCCCCACCACAGGTAGTGGTATTAGGGGGGCCTTTGTTGTGCCACCTGATTTGCCACTGGCTTGGCAGGTCACACAGGAGCGACAAAACTCCTTTGTATCTTCATTCATATGAGGCCAGTGAAAGTGAGGGACAAGTCTGTCCCAAGTCTTGTTCTGGCCTAAGTGTCCTGCTAAAGGAATGTCATGGGCCAAGGTAAGAAGGAAGCCCCTAAATTGCAGAGGTATAACCAACCTCCTGGTAGCACCAGGCTTGGGGTCTCTAGCCTCTGAATAAAGGAGCCCTTCATCCCAATACACTTTATGGGTACCTTGAGCATTCCCAGCAGCCTCAGCAGCAGCCAGCTGTCTGAGGGGTTCAAGAGAGGGACAGGATAACTGAGCCTGCCTCAAGTCAGCCCTTGAAGGTCCCCCTGTCCCCAGAAACTCAACCTGATCAGGTTCAAGCTCTTCAGGGACAGTTCCTTCAGGGTCCTCTAGATCAGCTTCCTGGGAAGGCTGATCATCACTCTGAGGCAGGGGGGAAGGCACAGCCTTGACCCTCCTGTTCTTCTTCTTGGTAGGTGCTTGGTCCATTGTTCCAGGATCCAAGACCTGAGGTTCAGTGAGGCACTTTTTGGCCTGTGACCTGGTCACAGCAAGGACATGTGATGATATACCTAACATCTCTGCATGAGTCCTGTACTCCACTTCTGACCATAGAGAACTCTCTAGGTCATTGCCCAACAAACATTCTACTGGGAGGTCTGCACTAACCACAACACTTTTGAGGCCAGTTACCCCTCCCCATGAGAAGTTAACAACTGCCACACTGTGTGAAGTAGTGGCATTGCTGGCATTGGTCACCAGGTAGTTCTCACCTGGTATGTACTGTCCAGGGTCCACAAAGCCTGGTGTCACCATAGTGACACTGGCACATGTGTCCCTGTAGGCTTGAGCCACTTTGTCATTAATTAAAGGAGTCTGTCTGTACTTGCCCAGGTTACTGGGGCTCACAGTCAGGGACAAATCAATGTCCCCATCACAGATCAAGACTGCCTGTGTCAGGGTTCTGTCTAAGTCAGAATCTCCTTCAGTTCCCATAGTGATTCCCACTACACCCTTTGTCTGGGGACGAACACTGCTAACAGTAGTACTGGGAGCAGGTGCCTTAGGGGCAACAGTGTTGGGGGCTCCACCCTTTTTGCAATCACTAGTCCAGTGAGTTGTATTTTTGCAATGATTGCACCAGGGTTTCTTTTGACCTTCTTTCTTCTTTTTGGACTGTTGTTGGGACCCACCCTCCTTAGCAGTAGTTTGGGGCCCTGTTGAAGACTTCTGGTCTTTAGATTTCTGATCTCCACCCTTTTGGTCTGTTTTCTTCTGATCACCCCCTTGGCCCTGGTTCTGGTTCTTTTGCTTAACCCTGGTTCTGACCCATTTGTCTGCCTTCTTTCCCAATTCTTGGGGAGAGGTCAGATCAGAGTCAACCAAGTGTTGATGCAGTTGCTGGTTTTGACAGTTATTTAAAATCTGTTCTCTCATCATCAAATTATACAATCCTGTAAAATCAGATACCTTACTTCCCAGCAACCAACCCTCCAAAGCCTTAGTGGCACATTCAACATATTCAGACCAGTCCTGAGTCTGTGTCTTTTGGGTGTCTCTGAACATTAACCTGTACTGTTCAGTGGTTAAGCCTAACCCATCTACCAGAACACTCTTCAGGACTCTGTAGTTTCTGACATCCTCTTCTCTAACAGTGAGGAGTCTGTCTCTGCCTCTTCCTTCAAAGGAGAGCCAGAGGATTGCTGCCCACTGGTCTTCAGGAACCTGCTGTACTTTGCAGGCTCTCTCAAGAGCAGTTATCCATTTGTGGATGTCATCCCCACTTATGTAGGGGGGCACAACCTTAGACAGGTTCCTATTATCAAAGACCCTATCTTTGTCCTTAGGGACAATGCTGCCACCAGTGGGTATAGACCCACTCTCTCTAGGTTGCCTAGCCTTGTTCAGTTTTTCTTCCATCAGGGCTACTTCTAGCTCCTGTTTCCTGATCCTCAGCTGGGCTTCCTGCATTCTGGCCTCATGTTCCCTCCTCTGAGGGGTGGTCATCCTTTTCCTGAAGTGACCTTGAGAGCCTCTAGAGCCATGAGAAGCATTGGAGTCACCTGAGCGATTCCTTTGCCTCCCAAGCCCTGTGTTAAGTCCACTGGGGAGACCCAATGGGGTAAACCCGCTGTCAATCCCCAATAGCCTTAGTTTAGCTGGGCCAAGTATAACACTTGGCACTGGGCTAGTTCTCCCTTCATCATCACTACTTTCTGTATCCTCACCACTTTCCTCCCCTGTAGTATGATTCTCATCTAAGGGATGGCTATTGGAACTGGGTACCTCTGTAGCATCTTCAGAAGGGGGGCCTCCTGTTCCTGACCCTAAGGGGGCTAACTGGGAAGCTTTCTTGAGTTCTCTCTGATTCTCATCATTCTGTAAGAGTTCTCTGAGCTCAGCAGAGGTAGGGTTCTTGGGCTGTTTAAGGCCTCTAAGAGTTGCCAAATGCCTGAGCTCATTCTGATTAAGGGTAGCAAAGCTGGATGGTGCCCTCTGGGGGTCACTCTCAACAGAGATGGGTACAGTGGACCCCTCTGCCCCGGCCATTGCTCTTAAGTGTGGGTGGATGTGTTGCAATCTACCTACACTTGGGTTTGCCTACTAAACCTATCTAGTAGTTGTAGTCAGGGTGTGCTACTCCCTTTGCTCTACAACAACTAAGTTCAGTAGAACTTATGTATATCTAATCTTGTTTTATATGTACCTACAGGTACCTATGTGATCTTTCAATTGGTAACCAAGAGATTACAATGGTAAAACACAGCAAGCTCAAATCCAACCGCTGCTCACTAATGTGAGAAGTTGGCCTGGTATATGATGCTCACTAGTTAAAGTGATCACCTTGTACCATGCCAAGCAACCCTTATGGTGTGGTTGTAAGTCAACCTTTTCGGACTAGCTGCCCTAGTGGTAGCGTAGGCTAAGCAGTCTTTGAGGCTAAACTCGTGAAGCGTGTTAAGCCAGCTGTTTTACCAAATGTAACCCCCTTTTATACCAATGAAAGGACACCACACAGATATATATTCAAAATATATATGTATTTATTTCTCAAAGTAACCCCTAGTCTCTTTATGAGCACAGGAGCACAAATCGTCAAACAAGATTACAGTAGAATACACAGAAGTTGCACTTTATATGGATAGGCCCTGGTGGCCACTCAAACCATATACTAAAATAGTGGTATAAGTACCACGAACAGAAAAGGGAAAAGGCCTAGGGCCTCTAGAATCGCTGGGCCTACAAGGAGCTAACGTCAGTTAGTGACCAGGAGGTCCACGGGTGGCGTGTGCAGAGCAAATAGTCACACGCGTGCTCCCATAGGTTTCAATGGGTGCGTAAAAAGTACAAAGTTACTGCAAAGAGGATCTTCCGGATGGACTAGGAACTCAAGATTTGGAACACAGGCACTAGAGATGTAATACTACACTTGGGCACAGGTGTGCCAGCTTTACCTCACCCACAGGAAGCGGGTGCATAGGCCTCGAAGTGCGTCGGGTTTCTTCTATCTGTTCCGTGGAGCCTGAAGACAAAGATGCTGCAGGCGGTCGGTCCGGGAGAGATGCAGTGGATCCAAGAGTGGATCGGAGATGTTGAAGACCTGTAAGCAGAGGGGACAGTGTTCACAGTCACTAGCCAGTGACCGGCGTGGCACCAGGGGGGTACCAGGCAATGTCGGGTGCAAACAGGGAGAAAGGTGTAGCTTGTCTCTGCAGCCACGTGGTCCCTGGAGGTCGACGACGTCCAGGAGTCGAGTCACGAGCTGTCCCACGCAGGCTCTCGCTGTCGGCGGTGTCGGCGACTTGATCGAAGCAAACAAGCCTTGGCAAAAGCAATTGTTGTAGGAGATGAAATAAGCTGATGGTTCTGACCAGCAAGGTCAGAAGGACTGCTCCTTTGGAGGGGAGCAAGGGCCAGTCTGGAGCAACCAGACCAGCGGTGTATTTCTTGAAGTTCGTCGCCAAGATGGCTACTAGCCAGCGGGCCAGCAACCGGTTAGGCGCGTCGAGTGGCAAAATGCAGAAGGGCCCCACGTAGATCGTGGAGATGCTGGAGGGCTCACCTTTGGTGCAGATGCTGCTCGGGTGTTGGGCTTCTCAGATCCCAAAGCACAACTTGGAGGAAGCCTCGGTTGTTGCACTTGTCAGCTTGTCGTAGTCGTTCCAAGATGGCCGGCTCCACGTGTCTCGGTGCCTCCACGGGTCTCCTCTTTTCAGGGACTGTGGATCGGGCAGTGAGAAGTCTGGAGGTCCAGGTCTTGTCAGTCTCTGGGCTCGGGCTCGGGCTCCGGCGGGAGGCGGCGGCAAAGCAGACGTTGATTCGCTGGATGGTGCTTGCGTTAGCAAGGTGGTCACTCCCTGACCACAGGGGAGATTGGCTTCAGTCCTCTGTGCAGCAGAGCGTCGAAGTTCCCGTCTTCTTCTTAGTATTAAGTTGATTCCAGGATGTCTGAAGTCTTAGGACACAGCTCCTACCTTTAAGCGGATTCTAGGGGCCGGACTACCTGCTAGGTCCCTCCCTATGGGTGGGACCAGGAAGGGGGGTGGTTACACCCCCAATCCTTTGTCCAGCTCGCCCCAGGCCCGGGACTGGTGTGCCCCAGGACCGGTTTGAACTGGCATATGCACCGAGGCTCCTTGTGAGCCACAGGCATGTCTGGTTTCTTTCAAGCCCTACCTGACCAATACACAAAATCCTGTCTGGGGTGGTGCACGCACCTCCCCTGGCAGGAAACCCTTTGTCCACACCTCCCAAGCTGGAAGGACTCCCAGCAGCAGGAGGGCAGACTTGTGTCTGTGGTGGCAGCATCCATTTTGTGGAGCTGAGGCTATGTCTGATTTTACCCGGGTTTCAGGTACTGTACATGTCGTGTCCCTCTAGAAGGGTGGAATGCTAACCCCGTCGCCAGAATTGGCGAGGGGTTAGTATTCCAATTTGTATGACACCTTACTCGACATGTTTTGATAAAGCCAAACCAAAGATAGCATTTAACCGCGAGGTTCATAATGCACTTAAGAGTATATGGTATGACGATATCTGGAAACAGTAGAAGGAAGTTGTTCCGACCACTGCAGACAGGCTCAGCTCATGCCAGAGCACCATCTCACATGGAACCACGCACTCTGCCTTCAGGATTGTTAAGGCCTGCCATAGGAGTGACTTATAGGTTACCAGGTGTCCCATTTAAGGTTAGGTATAGGTATACTACACCTAAGTAAGAGGTGATTACACCAACTTACCCCAGCTGAGTGATCAGCCAGTTGTGTCAAATTGTTAGGCCAAGCCTGGGGTGGCATAATACATGCTTCAGCCCCTGGCAGGCCTTGGGTACACCAATGCCCTGGGTACCTAGTGTACACTGGTACAGGGGCTGACAGGGTGATCCACTTCCAATTGGTTATGCACCTAGGGTGCATAGTTTTAATTTAGTAGAGAGAACAGCAGGCTGGGGGTCTGATTGGCAGGCCCACAGCCTCAATATGTCAAAAACCAGTGAAGCAAAAAGCAAAAATTTGGGGTGACCATAGGATAGCAGACCCTACTCTCCTACATCTGCACTATATAAAACTGCAAATACACAACAAATAAGTGTTTTGCACACTTCTGTCATTGGGCTACATGTGGGCTACATCTGGGTGATATTTGTGCTGCATTTGGGCTCTTTTGTCTCTGGTGGCCATCTTGGGAGATTTATTTGTTATGAAGTTTTAAGTGTTACCAGTTTATTCCAATCAAGATGGCTTCAGATGCGCCACACTTTTGTCATAAGTAAGACAGTAAGCGCTCTAGTTGTTCTTAAGAACACTCTGGGACATTCTGTCATCGGGCTATACTTGGGCTACATCTGGGTGATATTTGGGCTACATTTGGGCTCTTTTGTCTCTGGTGGCCATCTTGGGAGATTTATTTGTTATGAAGTTTCCTAATTTCCTCATTTACTGCAGTCTCCTCAGTGGGAATACTTTCAGTTTTTTACTTTGATTCCATTAAGAAGGCATTCAGATATGTCACACATTTGCCATAAATTCAGAATGTTAACACACTAGTTGCTTATTAGATCACTGTAGTAAAGCTACTGCTCACCAGGGAAGTCTGTTGCTGGTATTGAAAGTGCATGTTTCAGTCTGCATTTCAGAATTTTTTAATGAAATAGAAGAGGATTTGAGAAGTCACTCAAAATGTGCCCTAATTTTTCTTTCTGCAGCACTAATCATACTTTCTATGGCAAAATGAACCCCCTCATTTTGTTCCTTTTTAAATCAAATGTTTTAAGATTTTCCACTTTATTCCAACCAAGATGGCTTCAGTTGTGCCATACGTTTGTCATAAGTAGGACTGTTAGCGCTCTAGTTGTTCTTTAGAACACTCTGGGAAGCTGCAGTAGAACACAAAGGAATCAACTGACAGTCTCTGCCCTTGTTGGATGTGCATGTTTTATTGAGAATGTCAGACTTCATTCTCACGTGACTGAGAAAGATAATGTGAATTTACAGAAAATATGCTCTCAGTTTAGCTTATAGATCACCTTCCAAACCTCTGTGGGAAAAGCATGATAAAATAGTTTTCTCTCAAACATGATTCATGATATCACAGCAGAAGGCTTTTTCACATGGTAAAATCACCTTAGAACACACCACAATTCCTAAAATGAGTATGGTACCATCAACAAATGATTTATAATGTAACTAAAGTCTTAAAACCTTCTATTAACTGCAATGCTTTTTAATAAGGTGCTATCATGTATATTGGTCCCAAGATGGCTGCCAACACTTCTTGGATGAAGTGCTGACAGCCAATCAGATCTCACGATGAGATGTGTAGTTATGCTCCGCCCAGATATATATGTGATTATACTTTTGATTTTCTCAGGAACTACTGAACAGATTGTCACCATATATGCAAAAGGCACATGCCTGACCTGAGGACTACCTCTTTGCCAAATTTCAAGTAATTCTGTTCAGCCGTTCGGGCTGTCCCTTCGACTAAAGGTCCTATGGGAAAATGCATGGGGAAAACGCGTTTTGGGACCCCCATTTTTTCTCAGCCCCCACTTGACGAATCACCCCGAGACTTTCAGGGTAATGTCTGAGCGGAACGCCCCATTAGTTTTGAAAATTTCACGAAGATTACTCAACCGGCGCCAAAGTTATTCAAAATAGAATTTTCAGATTTCCTATGGGAGTGATGAGTGATGTCACTGACCATGTCATGAGTGATGTAATATGTGACATCATCAGCAGTGCATTGCGGACGCGCAAGTTATAGTTAGCTGATGTAACTATAGCAGGGGAATTTCAATGGTTTTGTACAAGTGAAAAGTCCAGCTAACTATAACGCCCCTGAAACCTATGGTTTTTTCAGTGAATTTCTAAGGTTTTTTTAAATGCTAATTCCTAACTATAACGTGCCTGAAACCTATGTTTTTTTCAGTGAATTTCAAAGGTTTTTTAAATGCTAATTTCTAACTCTGCCTACAGAGATAGGACATGTGAAGAAAGAAGAGAAAACGCACAGAAAAAAAAAAAAGAAATGCAGAAAGAAGCAACAGAAGTCCTCAAAGACAAATAAAAGTGCAGGAAGAAGGATAACGTGCAGAAAGAACAAACAGAAGAGCAGAAAGAAGCCTTGTTGCAAAATCATCCTGTACCCTCAACTTTTTCAGACGGATACTGGTGGTAACTGAGTCTGACTAACCAGTCCTAGAGCCAGTGCTATGTTAAAAGACCTTGCTGGACCTCCCACTCCCCTGTGAGTGGAAATAGCCCTTTCTGTCCCTCTCTTTGTAGTTCATGATTTGCACGGCCTAAACACCCGTGGGACTTTCTAATGGTGGGTGAGATTTGTTCTATCCCCCAAGACACTCTATATCCTCTTCACTTCTAATCGAGAGACATCAGTTCCATATTGTGAAACTGTTTTTTACCACCCCTATCTCTACCCTACCTATCCACTCATGGAGGGACAGGGCTTGAGCTGTGGGGATGACCACGCAGCAGAAATACTCCGGACCCCCTCCATTCTGGGTCTCGACCATGAACTGGCTACGGGCAGCCAATCAGCTGATTGGCAATCACTATCCGATATGAAACGAGAGTGGGTGCGTATTACCCTACATGGTGCTCTCAAGACTGAGTATTTCAGGGAAAATATTTCTCCTAATGGCCTTGTAGTGAAGAATTTCCCTAGGATTTTCTGGGAGGATGGACAATTCAAAATTGAATGGTCACAGATCTCCTGGAAGTGTACCAGGGATCTTCTGATCCTAATCGTCAATACTGCCAAAAGACTGGCAGATGAACTATTAGCATGAATTCAAACTGCTGAAAGTGCTCTGAAACAAAATAACCCTGGTTCCCAGTACAAATCCAAACTAAGGGAACTTAATAATGAAATAGCTGAACACAAAGAATATTTGATGAAACAAAAAGTTGTGAAACTACAAAAAGACATTAAACGCTTTGATAAAGAAAAAGTCTATCCATATCTCAAAGCAGATTATGTCCCATTAAACACCAACTATTCATCTGACACTGACACAGATTCCTCAAGGAGAGGGTCTTCCACTAACAGTGACTCCAGTACTGAGAACTCTAGATCAAATCAATATAGAGGGAAGAAGGGCAGGCGTGGATACAATACCTTTCCACCACCACCCTACCAGGGAGCTGCCTTCTGGCAATACCCAATGTACCCTCAGGGCCCCCCTCAATTCGGTCCACACTGCTTACCTCAATTTGTACCCCAGGGCATGAGCCAGCCCCCTTTTTTAGGCAGAGGTTGGGGCAGTGGGCGAAGAAGAGGGGCCCCACAAGAGAAAAGAGTACAGTGGGAAGAACTTCCCCAACGGGGAATGGAGACCAGGAGCCACACCAACAAAAAACAAACTTAGTCGTCAATCTGTCATCTAGACAATTGA
This sequence comes from Triturus cristatus, assembly GCF_964204655.1. NCBI lineage: Eukaryota > Metazoa > Chordata > Amphibia > Caudata > Salamandridae > Triturus > Triturus cristatus. Next base: position 751,948,148 of record NC_140579.1, read on the forward strand.
CACAAACAGAAGACGACGTCCTCCAAAAAGGACTAGGGTTCGTTCCAACCCCCAAGGTGGATCCCTTTACTCAAACCTGTGAACTACACCAATTCTTTCGTAAGATCCGATTGAGATTCTTCTTTGAGGGAAAAGATGGCGTACCTGACAATGACTCTGGTTTACACAATCCCTCATCCTTTACCCCCCATGTGGGGATGGTACCCAATGAAGTCCTGACATATGAACAGGCAGTACTCACAGATGTGAAAGCAATTTCAGGACACAAACAGTTTAACAACATCAGTAAAAAAGAAAGGGTGGCAATTGCAACATTGGTTAATGATCCAACTATTATTATCAAACAGGCCGACAAAGGTGGCGCCACGGTCATAATGACCACAACTGACTATGACAATGAGTGTCTACGACAATTGGGTGACAGGAAGTATTACACACCTATCCCTAGGAACCCAACTGAACGTCTGAAAACAACTATCACCGGCTTTGTTGACTCAGCAGAAAGTCATGGGTGGCTGAGCGAGAAGGAGGCTTCCTTCCTCATCAAGAAAGAACCCAGGACCCCCTATTTCTATACTCTACCCAAGATTCATAAGGGGACCACACCAGTGCCAGGACGCCCTATAGTGTCAGGTATCGATTCGATTCTTGAACCTCTATCGCAATTCTGCGATCATTTCTTAAAACCACTGGTGAGGTGTACACCATCATACATACAAGACACCACCGATGTGTTACGCCTACTAGACCAGGTCCAGGATACCCATGACATCAGCTTCCTCATCACTCTAGATGTTGAAGCCCTCTGTACGAACATCCCACAGAGGGCCACTCTAGAAGTGATTGAGGAAGTGTTGAGTCGATCTTCCTGGGAGTCATCTACTCCATCTTCATTCATCATTGACTGCGCCACGCTAGCCCTCACTGAAAACTTCTTTGAATTCAGAGGCCAACTCTACCACCAGACCCAAGGTACTTCCATGGGGAGTACCTTTGCTCCCAGTCTGGCCTGTCTCTATATGGCATCTTTTGAGGGAGAACACATCTTCTGTGACACGAATCCATACCGCCACAATATCCGCCTATGGAAACGTTTCATAGATGATATCCTGATCTTTTGGACAGGAGACTGTGAAAGCTACAATTCTTTTTTCACATGGATTAACAATCTTAATCCTCACCTCAATTTCACGATAACAGCATCCTCTTCCCAGATTGCCTTCCTGGACTTAACCATTAAGCTCACTCAAGGCAATTTCTCCACGACTCTATACAGGAAAGCTACTGATCGTAACAGCCTGTTACATTTCAACAGTTACCATCCAAGATCACTTAAAGAAAATTTACCCTTTGGGCAGTTTCTAAGAGTAAGAAGGAATTGCAGTACATTAGATGCATATAAAAGTGAGTCAGCGATTCTTGCCCGCAATCTGAGGGAGAGACTATACCCGGTGAGGAGCATCACCCAGTCAAGAAAACGGGCCCGTAATAACAACAGAGAAGCTCTGTTAGACCCAAAAGAAGAAAAAACTGTTTCCCCAATCTTGACCGGTGTCACGACTTTCACACCGACCACCAACCAAGTGACCAAGGTGCTGAAAAACATTGGAATATCCTTAACACGGGGACAATGAATCTTGAATTGCCCCGATTTGCATACAAGCGGTCCAAGAATATTAAGGATATGGTTATACAAACCAGACCTAAACTCAAAACCAAGTCCACACAGAATACGCTCTGGCAATTACCCACGGTAAAAGGACACTATCCATGTGGTATGTGTAGTGCGTGTATTTTTACATCTATATACAAGACCGTTACACTCAACACCACCTTCACTTGGGAATTGAGGTCACATACAAACTGTAATACAGCTAATTGTATTTATCTCATAACATGCCCCTGTGACCTATACTATGTGGGGATGACGACCCGACCCATAAAATTGCGCATCTCAGAACACCGCAGCAATTTTCGTTGTCACAAGAACAACACCAAGATTTGTGTACACTTCCTGGAAAAAAGACACTCACCAGACTCGGTGAAATGGCTTATTTTAGAAGCCAACCCCCATTTGTCTAAGCAGAGTCTTTTTGCGAAAGAACAGAGGTGGATACACCGCTTGTCCTCCGATACTGTAGGTCTCAACGATGATATCCCATGGGGGACAATCAAGTCCTAATTGGTTTGTTCCCCTTAAAAATCATACAGCACAATTGTTCGATAACTAGATGACCCTCTACCCTGATTTACTTTTCAGTGCTTAACATCTTCCAAGCTTACACTCTATCCTTTTGGGACCACTTGCCCCTCCTGTTGATACCTATTCAATTGATGAATGTGTTAGGATGAATCATGCACTCGATTCAATATCCATTCTGGATCTCCACTAGTCATATATCACTTCAATGTTCCCGAGATCCCATTCCAAAATGGCAGACGCATTTCTCAATATCACCTAGAAAACCGATGTTAACGTCACGTCAGTTATAATGTGGGGATTTAATATAAAATTCTTTCCCCACGCACTATTTTAACTTGTACAAAAGGAAAGAATTTTTTTTTTTTCATTTGAGGATTTCTGTCACCTTTCAAGTTAGAACGCTTACACTGCAATGACGAAATTCGACCCGATGTCACGTGACACGGCCGGATGTATAAGTCCTTCCTCTGTGCCATTGACGCTACCTTCCGGACTTGGTGGCAAGGGTAGGTCAAGACGCACGGCACGAGCAAGGCAATACGTGAGTACCAGGGTTAACCAACCCCCTCTCCCTCCTCCCCCCGCCCCCCCCCTTTTTTGTATTTGGCCGGTATTATTTATTTACACACCTACATAGGGAAGTTACACTCTACGTCCTTATATAGCCACATACCGGCGTTATTTCTGTAGAGAACTGCTTACGCTTCACTGGCGCCTTAGATTATAAGCCTCAGAGTAACACACATATAAGCGTTATTTCTGTAGAGAACTGCCTAAGCACCCATTTTGGGAGGGAACATTTTTTCATCATAGCATACACTGTGCTTTCATTACTGCTAAATAAACCCAGGAAGTAGCGGATGCTCACGCTCTATCGGCGCCTTAGTTCAAAAGCCTCAGAGTGACACGCATAGTGTGCTACGTTAATTGGTCTTTCTCCAACCACAGAATGACCAGAGATCAATAAACCTTGTTTTTTCATATTGTGCGTGTACATACAGCACCTACCACGTCTCATGGTTCCACCTAAACGCATGGTTTCTCAGACAACTTTATTTCATATCATCTCCTGAATGGCTACATATCCCAACCCAGAGACGCATTGTCATAGGAGATATACAAGACAATTGACTAACTACTGCTTCTATGTTTTAGACATGATTTATACCACATGTTTATTTAATTTGTCTTTACTTTTATTTGTTTGTCTTTACACTTTTGTCTCATCAATGCACGATTCATTCTACTACCGATTTTTGGTTTAGGCCTACTCTTAGAGGATCCTATTCTCATGCTTAACCCACCAAGTACTGTTGTGGTCCAAAGTCCTACTGAATAGGGTGAGTCAATTGAGCTTATTTCTTGCTGCTGCTATTTTTAACGTACTCCTCATAGGCGATTAGTCACTTTAGTTCGCTGTGGGGGTACACCACTTATTAACTGTGTCCTGTTGCGCCCAAACGCATCAGTAGTCACCACCGATCCTTGCTAACTAGGATTTATTAGTCACCTCGAAGGCTGTCTTTTACTGTTTTTCATTGTCATGTCCATTGAATTTCAGTACATGATCAGTATAACCTACCTTCCTTTCTTTACAGGTAGTACCAGATCATGACAGGTATTTTAGTTAAGTGATACTGACTCACACTTAACCTGTTTTCACTTAGAGGATTAATATCACCTAGTTCTCTTCTTTTGTAGATAGTTTTTTTAGGTCCTGAAGAATCGCGAGTGCAATAGCTCCATGCGAGAAACATGTTGACCATTAAACACTAACTTAGGGCACTCTCACAAGAGACATTATACTCGGCTGAGTGCCTTTTACATGTTTTTAATCAGGGAAGGAGACCTTCAAAATAAAATGTAATTCCCAAATCGGCACTACCAACCCTGTTTTAAATCACTTCTTTACATCTACATTAGTCAGGCCCCCATAGCCGCACTTCACCATACGGCTGTTGGATTGAAGATCTCCGATAAAGTGCCCCTTTTTAGGGAGCCCGTTAGGCATTGCACCGCCGGCCCGACGAGGAGCAGCCCATATGATGAAGCATGACACCTGAAAGGGTGTGTGAGGGCATTACTATCCAACAAAAGGATTACCAACTTTATTCACATTGTGTATTTAGTTATATCCAGCCTTCTTGCTAAACTTCTCCTTTCTTGACTTGAGGAACAGCAGGCATACTCCTTTTTGATATGTCAAAAGACACTCAGAATACAGTGAAAACACCTACATACACTAGGGAACACTATGTGTTGGGGTCCCCCTGTGATTAGCATGACCTCCTCTGTAAGCCCCTAGTATATAATAGGGCAGGGGTTTAAAACTACTTCTTAAAACGCGCCACAGGGCGTGTTTGTACATGTCACCTCAGGCCCCGTCCCCTCCCTTCCCCACTGTGTAAACACGCCCTGTGGCCGTTTTAAGTTGGGAGATTAAATCCCCTTGATTCTTGAGGGTCCATAGGGTCCAACTAGACCACTAGGTACCTCCAGTAAGTGCCACAGAGCTGCGTTGTAGAGAGATGTAAAAAGGGGCACGGCCTAGACCACCTCTCTGCAACGCAGCGCAGTGGCGCTTACTGGAAGCACCTGGTGGGCTAGTTGGCCCCCAGGGTCCCTCAGGATTAAGGGGAATTATTTCCCCAACTTAAAACGCGCCACAGGGCGTGTTTGCACACGTTAACTCAGGCCCCGTCCCCTCCCTTCACCACTGTGTAAACACGCCCTGTGGTCATTTTTAGTTGGGAGATTAAGTTCATTTGAATCCTGAGGGTCCCTAGGGTCCAACTAACCCACTAGGTACCTCCAGTAAGCGCCACAGAGCTGCGTTGCAGAGAGGTGTAAAAAGTGGCACGGCTTGGACCACCTCTCTGCAATGCAGCTCAGTGGCGCTTACTGGAAGCACCTGGTGGGCTAGTTAGCCCCCAGGGGCCCTCGGGATTGAAGGGGAATTATTTCCCCAACTTAAAACGCGCCATAGGGCGTGTTTGCACACGTCACATCAGGCCCCGTCCTCTCCCTTCCCCACTGTGTAAACACGCCCTGTGGCCGTTTTAAGTTGGGAGATTAAGTCCCCTTGAATCCTGAGGGTCCCTAGGGGCAAAATTGCCCACTAGGTACGTCCAGTAAGCGCCATTGCACAGAGGTGTAAAAAGGGGCACGGCCTGCACCACCTCTCTGCAACGCAGAGCAGTGGCGCTTACTGGAAGCACCTGGTGAGCTAGTTGGCCCCCAGGGTCCCTCAGGATTGAAAGGGAATTATTTCCCCAACTTAAAACGCGCCATAGGGCATGTTTGCACACGTCACCTCAGGCCCCGTCCCCTCCCTTCACCACTGTGTAAACGCGCCCTGTGGCCGTTCTAAGTTGAGAGATTAAGTCCCCTTGAATCCTAAGAGTCCCTAGGGTCAAACTAGCCCCCTAGGTACCTCCAGTAAGCGCCACAGAGCTGCGTTGCATAGAGGTGTAAAAAGGGGCGTGGCCTCAGAACACCTGTCTGCAACGCAGCTCCCTGGCGCAACCTGGAGATACCTGTTGGGCTAGTTCCCCAACTTACAACTGGCCAGGGGGCGTGTTTGCAGAGTGCTGCAAGGAGGGGCATGGCCTCCGGCGCAATGCCTGTCTTTTATTTATTTTATTTTTTTAAGACGGAGGGCTGTGTGGCCCCCCTTCTTTTTCTAATTTATTGGCCCTGGGGACCCCATCCCCCGGGGCCTGCACCATAATTTTTTTTGTTGAAAAAAATAAATTTGGAAGGGGGCCGCGTGGCCCCCCTCCAAAGGCCTGAATCGGCCCCGGGACCCCAACCCCCGGGGCATGGCCTTTTTAAAAAAAAATCTTTAGGAGGGGGGCTGCGCTGCCCCCCTCCTCAGGCCACTTATGGCCCCGGGGACCCCATCCCCCGGGGCCGGCCTTTGTTTTTTATTATTTAAAAAAATATAAATTTATAGAAACACCTAGGACATGCTGAACAAACCGTATGTACCTATCACCATGACGACTTGCGTGATATTCATTAAAAGGCGACTATGCATACAATGAATCCACGTGGAATGTATTTACACCGCTAGTGAAGCTCTGACGTGTCTGACGCCCTACCGTGCCTAATCCCGGCGCCCCCGTCGGTGGGTACTCTCCAATTAGACACCCTTGTCATTTATTTATACAAACATGGGTAGCTATTGACAGGCACATTTAATACACACTCACACCAAGCCATTCAAAGGGGATTCGACAAAAATTCGACCAAACTATGCAAGAAACCCTCCTCACAGTTAATAAAACACACATCCACCGCCGGATGTGTAATACTTTTTATTTTACTCTCTGGAAAGGAGACGAACCTCACTTGAGAGTCACAGCGTGCTCCTGGCTGAGCCCAATGCTGTGTTACACCCACCAGTGCCCGAGGAGTGCCACACACCTCTGTGTTGTATTCCACCAGCTAGTGCGTATGCTATGACACTCTCTAACCCATGTGCACTGTAACACCACCCCGTGAATATGTCATGCCACACTTGCCTTCGCACGGGTTATATTGCCCCATCTAACGTGCCTTCCTCGATGCCTATGTTCTAACGCACAGCGCTATGCCATACATATTACAATCTGGGATCCATATCTTTGTCACAGTGCATATGCAACGTTACACTCCCCAGCACATATTTTATATTACAACTTTAGAGACTAGTTAGGTTACACACACTGCCCTGTGCATATTACACTCCAAGGTGCATATCGCATAGCACGCGCTAGTGCCTGTGCTATCTCGCGCTCTCCAATGAATCTGTCATTGCGCACAATGTATTGCATATTATATTTCACGCCCCGGTTCATCTTATATCACACTTTTTGGTGCATAGTTTATACCATACACTATATCTAGTTTTCATTTTCAATCGTGCTCTCAGGACTATGTTCTATATAACACTGCGTCCACCTACCCTTTTCACGGGCATTACATTTTGCGATGGGGGTGGAGGGTCAGGGGGTGTTTCTGCCAAGTGAGCCCGGAGTCACAGTCACAAACGTCCTCTTTTTCCTGAATAAAAGTGAGATTATGCTGCATACTTGTCCATATTTTAAGTAATTCGCACAGACACACATTTTAAAAACAATAAAGTTCCTAATACCCACCTTCTCTGAACAGTTAGCTTGCTGCCCCATCCACCTCCTCCCTATCCTCTGTTGTCTGAATCCATGGATTAGCCTCCTCCCTCCTGCCACGCATGGTCTGATGTGCTGCCACTGCCCTCCATTTAGCATGATGTACCAGTCCACTCTTCCTGCCCTCCATTGCCCAATTCTATGGCCCATCATTGACCTCCTGCTTAGCCTCTGTGCTTAGCTTGCTGCCCCTATTCTCCTTCCCCCTGCCCTCCGATGTCTTTGTGCATGCCCCTGCTCCATCCTTTTTGCCCACTATGTTCCATGGACCTGCCACTCCTATCTACTCTGAGTGTTCTGTTGAGCTGCCACTCCCCTCCCACCTGCCTAGCATTGTCAGATGACTGTAACCTGTCCCTGCCACCTCCACCCTGCCTGTCCACAAGCCATGCCCCTATCCCCTTCCTCCTGTCCTCCATCGTCCATTTTACTGCCACACCCTTCTGCCCTCCCTGATCTGTTGTGCTGCAACTGCTCCTCCTGCCTGCCCCGTGCGGTCTGTTGTGAGGCCCCTTCCCCTGAACTCTCTTGTCTGTGCCCAGGTCCTGACCCTCCCTTCTATCCTCCATGGTCCTTTGTGCATGCCCCTGCACCCTCCTTCTTGCCCATCATAGCCATTGTGCTGCCACTAACCCACCCGCTTGCCATGCATGGTCTTCTGTGCTGCCATGGCCCCTCCCACCTTCCCTGTGTGGTCAGCTAGCTGCCCCTGACCCCCTCCCACCTTCCCTCCATGGTCTGTGTGTATGCCACCATAGTCTCATTGTTGCTCTCCATGGTGTGTCTTGTTTCTAGTGCCCATCCTGCCTGACCTCCATGGTCATCTTGCTTCTCATGCCCTGCCACCTTGCCCCCAGCCCTTTGTTTCCATGTGCAGACCCCCTATTCCCTCCCTCCTGGCTTTTCTGTTCCATTGTAATGCCCCTGATCCGTCCCTCCTGCCCTTTATGGTCTGTTATGCTGCAGCTTTCTCTCCTGTCTGTCCAATATGGTCAGCTAGCTACCATTGCCTCTTTCCCATCTGTTCTCTGTTGTCCATGTGCATGGTCCTGTCCCCTCCCTATTGTTTTCTATGGATTGTTGTGCTGCACTCCCGTCCCGCATGCGCTGTGTGGTGTATTGTGCTGCTGCAAACCCTGATGCCTGCCCTGTAGGGTCAGTTTGGTGCACCTCTCCATGTCCCTCCTGTCCTCTGTTATCCGAGTCCATGTCCCTACCCCAATTCCTCCTGCCTACCATGATTCAATGTACCATACTTGCGAACATTTTGAACTTGGTAAGAGGGAGATTTTGAAAAAAAACTGGGGTATTGATTTTCCCCTTTGAGTTACATTGAAAAAGAGGAGATTGTAGACAGGAGACAGATCAAATAAAGCCCATTTGAGCTTAAAAACATTGGAGGTTTCCTGGCTGAAACGGGTCTGTTGGCATGTATGGTTGTACTACCACTGCCTCTTCCTTCTGCCCACAATGGTCTATTATATTGCCACAGCCTCTCTTGCCAGTCCTGTATTGTTGGTTTGTTGCCCCTGCCCCCCTTTCCACTGCCCTCCATAGTCTGTTGTGCTGCCACTGCCCTTCCTGCCTGCCCAGTGTGGTCAAATTGTTGCCTCTGCACTCTCCTACCTGCCTTCAATGTTCAGAGTCCGTGCCCCTGGCCTCTGCCTCTCAACAGTATCCCAATGAACAACTAGATTGCTAACAGTCTATATTTATTACAAAAGTGTGGAACGCCTGACGTCATCTTGATGTAATCAAAACTGTAATACCTAGAGTATTTCCTTTAGAAATTACATATATGAGAGGGTCTTATTTGCATCAAAATTATGGTTAGTGCTCTAAAAAACTAAAATGAGGACATATTTTCTGAATTTTCAAATAGCGACAAAGAACTTTTAAATTATTTGTAATCTTTATGTTTTTTTATCCAGTTGACCACTTGATTAAATGTTGCACCTTGGCGAGAGGATGTAGTGTTACTTCCAGAGCTGCAGACTTTGCAACTGGGGAACCAGGTTGGAGTTTCTGCTTCGGCTCGACATTCTGTGATTGTGGTCAAATCACTTAATCTCCCCATGTCTACAACCAAAATGAATTTGATCTTGTGTGATGTAACCAATGCTCATGTAAAGCATTCCAATACCTGACAAGTCTGCACTATATAAAACTGCAAATACACAAAAAATAAGTGTTTTGCACACTTCTGTCATTGGACTACATGTGGGCTACATCTGGGTGATATTTTTGCTGCATTTAGGCTCTTTTGTGTCTGGTGGCCATCTTGGGAGATTTATTTGTTATGAAGTTTCCTAATTTCCTCATTTACTGCAGTCTCCTCAGTAGGAAATGCTTTCAGTTTTTTACTTTGATTCCATCAAGAAGGTATTCAGATATGTCACACATTTGCCATAAATTCTGAATGTTAGCACTCTAGTTGCTCATTAGATCACTGTAGAAAAGCTACTGCTCACCACGGAAGTCTGCTGCTGGTATTAAAAGTGCATGTTTCAGTCTGCATATCAGAATTTTTTAATGAAATAGAAGAGGATTTGAGAAGTCACTCAAAATGTGCCCTATTTTTTCTTTCTGCAGAACTAATCATAATTTTATGGCAAAATGAACCCCCTCATTTTCTTCCTTTTTAAATTAAATGTTTTAAGTGTTACCACTTTATTCCAATCAAGATGGCTTCAGGTGTGCCATACTTTTGTCATAAGTAAGACTGTTAGCGCTCTAGTTGTTCGTTAGAACACTCTGGGACATTCTGTCATTGGGCTATACTTGGGCTACATCTGGGTGATATTTGGGCTACATTTGGGCTCTTTTGTCTCTGGTGGCCATCTTGGGAGATTTATTTGTTATGAAGTTTTCTAATTTCCTCATTTACTGCAGTCTCCTCAGTAGGAAATACTTTCAGTTTTTTACTTGGTTCCATCAAGAAGGCATTCAGATGTGTCACACATTTGCCATAAATTCTGAATGTTAGCACTCTAGTTGCACATTAGATCACTGTAGTAAAGCTACTGCTCACCAGGGAAGTCTGCTGCTGGTATTCAAAGTGCATGTTTCAGTCTGCATTTCAGACTTTTTTTTTATGAAATAGAAGAGGATTTGAGAAGTCAAAATGTGCCCTAATTTGTCTTTCTGCAGCACTAATCATAATTTCTATGGCAAAATGACCCCCTAATTTTGTTCCTTTGTAAATTAAATGTTTTAAGTGTTACCACTTTATTCCAATCAAGATGGCTTCAGGTGTGCCATACTTTTGTCCTAAGTAAGACTGTTAGCGCTCTAGTTGTTCGTTAGAACACTCTGGGACATTCTGTCATTGGGCTATATTTGGGCTACATCTGTGTGATATTTGGGCTACATTTGGGCTCTTTTGTCTATGGTGGCCATTTTGGGAGACCTATTTGTTATGATGTTTCCTAATTTCCTCATTTACTACAGTCTCCTCAGTAGGAAATACTTTCAGTTTTTTACTTTGATTCCATCAAGAAGGCATTCAGATGTGTCACAAATTTGCCATAAATTCAGAATGTTAGCACTCTAGTTGCTTATTAGATCACTGTAGTAAAGCTACTGCTCACCAGGGAAGTCTGCTGCTGGTATTGAAAGTGCATGTTTCAGTCTGCATGTCAGAATTATTTTATGAAATAGAAGAGGATTTGAGAAATTAAATAAATTAATTGTTTTAAGAATTACCACTTTATTCCAAACAAGATGGCTTCAGGTGTGCCATTCCTTTGTCATAAGTAAGACTTTTAGCGCTCTAGTTGTTCTTTGGAACACTCTGGGAAGCTGCAGTAGAACACAAAGGAATCAACTGACAGTCTCTGCCCTTGTTGGATGTACATGTTTTACTGAGAATGTCAGACTTCATTCTCACATGACTGAGAAAGATAATGTGAATTTACAGAAAATATGCTCTCAGTTAGCTTATAGATCACCTTCCAAACCTCTGCGCGACCGCAATCCTCTGCTGATGACGTCAGATATTACATCACTGATGACATATGTGTCTTTCTGAAAAAAAAATATTTGTCATATATGTATAGCTAAAAATTAATGGAAGAAGACATGGGTAAATAAGTGTCTAAATACAGTGATGTAATATCTGACGTCATCAGCAGAGGATTGCGGTCGCGTGAGTTATAGTTGCCTGCACTAACTATAATGGGGGAATTTCAATGGTTTTTCACGAGTGAAATGTCCAGCTAACTATAACATGTGTGAAACCTATGGTTTTTAAGTGAATATATATATATATATAAACACACACAAGCATATAATATACTCACTTGTGCAGAGACAAGAAATATTCAAGTGTATAGTAAAGAATGTTGGTATAGGTCCTAGCAGGATTGTCCGGAGGAGGTCTGCAAATCAGCATTGACTGAAACATGTCAAAACTACAAAGAGAGACTATGAGAAACTAGGTTATTAGTTGGGAAGGATGAGAGTCTTGTGCAAGTAATAAGTCTGTAATTGTCTTTTGACTCAGAGCCAAGTACCCCATTGTAGCACTTGGCTCGGGTAGCAAAGTTGATTAGTCCAAGGCCTATTTAGAAGAGATGGTGTGGACTAACAATACCAATTTTCTGGCACGCAACAACAATACTCCCAAAAAATGTCCAGTTAGTGCCTTTTCTTTTAAAAGGGAAAAGTACACTTATTTCACAACCATACGCAACTATTAACTGACGAATATATACATCAGGTAGATGAAAATAACTTTGGTGACATTCTCATATCACATTTCACCCTTAGTGGGCACTGAACCACATAATCACAATCGCCCTACTTGTATCAGTTATAATATCACATTATAAGGTAGTATTATTATATATAAAGCAGTATGACTGATTTGGTCAGCTTATTACCTTTACCTAATAACAGAAACCATGTAATACTGTGTAAAGGCTATACATTAAAAGGGATGTCAATAGGTAGACGGCAGGCCTACAGGCTTTGTCACGATTTCACCATTTTTATAAAATAGCATTATATTGTGATTTACCCTTGTATCATAATTTAAACCAATGGAATTAATAAACATTTTGAAATGTGTTCATAAAATGAATAGGCATTGCACTGTTCATTATTAATACTGTCAATAAAGAAATGCAATTCAGAGCAACCATTTTGTGTGGAGGGGTGTTGGAAATGGCCCTTTTTGCAGGGTCATCCCTAAACTTTTTGCCTTCCTCCTGTATTTTTTCTGACCTGTTTGTGTTGGTTTTATGACTCTGGGCACTTTACCACTGCTGATCAGTGCTAAAGTGCATATGCTCTCCCTGTGTAAATATGACATGTGAATTGGTATATCCATGATTGGCTTATTTGGTTTACCTGTTAGTCCCAAGTAATGTGGAATGTGTGTGACAGGGCTGGTAAACCAAATGCTGCTGGTGGGCCTGCAGCGCTGAGTTGTGCCACCCACAGAAGCAGCTTGTAAAGTGTGTCTCGGACATGCCACTGCAGTGTCTGTGTGCAGTCTAGAACTGCCATCTTGGCTGTGAAGTGCACCCACTTCCCAGCCCCTGAACCTTCCCTTGGCATCATGTAAGCCGCCCCTATGGTAGGGTGCGTTGTGTGTGTAAGGTAGGACATGCTCTGATGTGTGTAGCATGTCCTGGTAGTGAATTACACCCAATTTCGTTTTTCACTACTGTAAGGCTACCTGTTCTCCATAGGCCAGAATGGGAGGTTTGGCTATTACATTCTATAGTCCTAACTGACCCATAGAACATGGTAGAAAAACAAATTTAGTATGCCTGATCTCAGAATATTAAAATACATATTTTAGTGAAGTTTATTTCTATATTCTGTGTTTAAAAATACCACTTTTATAAAGTAGGTATTTTCTTGCCTAAGCCTTCCAGTGTGCTCTGCTGTTATGTGTATTGGCTGTCTAGGTTTGGAGTGACAGGGATGGAGAATTCCAGGAGACAGGGTGAGGTGACCCAGTGGTGAATAGAGAGATCTGCATCTAGATTGGTGGGAGGAGTTGCACCTGGGACCTGAATAGGGCTGTGCCTTCCCTCCACAATGCTGGCTCCACCTCCCATGGTGCGTCTGATGTCTCTGCCCTGCACCCTGAAAGGACTGCTACCTGCTGCCTTCACGTCTCCTACAGCTACCGGGTCCAGAGGAGGGCGGGACTGCGAGGACCAGCTTCCCCAGCGCCTGGAGCAACAGCGGCACAGCTGGGTCCTCTTCCCAGCCACTCCCCTTGTAGTTTTCTTCCAAATATATACCGTCCATTACATTCGCGCTAGCGGAACGCGTGCGGAACAAAGCCCGGGGCGAAGACCGGGCAAAGAGCGGGCCGTTTGAGGCCGTTCGAGGACAGACGAGGCAGAGCCAAGCCCTGGTATCCACAGTACTTCTGGCTCCCAGTATCCTAAAACACAGTGACTATGTCGGCCATAGAAACGAGGAGCAGATCTACGCGAGCCGCAGGACCGGCTAAAGGTACTTTAGACACTTACTTCGCCAAAGCTGGCTCACTGCTAATTGACGAAATATCCATCCTCGGAAGGCGAATATCCCAAGAGATTGACTGGGTTAGAAGATCCTCATTAGGCCCACTTGCACTCGCCACTACGCCTAAACAAACTGATGCACCTAAATCTGGGGGGTTAAATGGCACTCCTGTCTTGGCAGACTTGTGCAGCCCTGCCGCAATTACTATTGATTGCGATATGACTGCTATCACGGACCTAAGCATTTTGTTCCTCCCTTGTGTCAGGCCTCCCTCACTCCCCTCGAATATCATCCGCTCTTCCGTGGATGCAACTAGTGAGAAACCCATTTCTAACTCTGAGTCTCCACGAAGGGCGAGGGAAGGAGCGATCCCTAAAAGAAAAACGAAGGTAGGCTCCAATGGAGGACATAAGGCGCTTGCTTCTAAATGCAACTCAAAAAACGACCCCAGTTCTTACACCTCTAAAACGAAGTTACTGAACCATACTGGGAAAAATAGGCTACCGCCTACCTCCAACATGCCTGAGCCACCTCCCAGTCACAATTTAATATCAGCAAACGAGTCTCCACCCTACTGGATATCCTTATCCTCCTAAAGGAAATTTTATGTCTTCTGGAGGATCGCGTCTCCAGGATAGAAACGTACATATCGGAAATTCGCAAGGATCTTTCCTACATGGTAGAGGGGAAGCAGCTATCCAGTGCCAAGACCAGTGAGGAGCGCGAGAGAAAATCTCCGCCCCCCTCTAGGAATGGCTTAATTTCATCTCATCCCACTCCAACATGTGTAGTTCCGACATTCCCAACAAAGACTCTTCCACCACAAAAGTTAATGCGTGCAAACCAAAAAACACAAGAAGCTCAGGCTGCATCCCCAGCCGAGGCATTGCCGAAGGCCCCACAGGATATAACAATTAATCTGCCACCACAGGCTAATCCTTATGTGGTGATTCTTGCTGGTATTCCTCAACTGAACCCTTCTGTCAGAGAATCTGCAGGCACATTAAAAAATAAGATCATCCACTGGCTGTCCAACAATAGACCCCTACCTGAGGGCATACATAGCGAGGTCCTTATGGTGAGAAGAGTCCCCTGGGTAGGCACCACTAGGAAGACCATCCAGGGTGACTGTGCTGTGATCAATTTTAGGGACCCCACCACTGTAAAGTATATCTGCAGCTGGCCCAGGAAAGCGACGAGTCACCCATCCACACCCTCCCCCTCTCTTTTTTTTACCCCTTGGCAGGGTGCGATGAGGAAGGAGAGGGGTGGGAAATGGTACCTAGAAGGGACCGCAGGTGGAGATCAAATTTAAATAAAGAGCACCCCACCTGTAGAATCATTCCAGTTAACTATTTCCCTACATACAATAGGTTTAGCTACCTGGATGGGGTGGACTGACTGAGTGAGGAAGGGTTGGGTGATGTTTTGGGAATAAAAAGGCCTCTACTTAATGATTCACAGCCAGACACCTCCTCACAGGGTGACGGATTTAAGCAGATACAAATCAACATGGAATCCTGTGCGGTGGCCTCCATCACACCTACCATTGTAGATTTAGAGAGTCCAGTACAGGATGTAGTGATTGCTGATCGGAAGATTGATTCGTTGGGCACTGCACCCTTACCCCCTAAGCCTGCTAGATCTCAAGCCCCCCTCCTAAGCATCCTTTCCTGGAATGTTGCAGGCTTGTCAAACAAACTAAATTGTCAGGAATGGAATAGTTTTATAGAAACTAAGGACATATGCCTCTTCCAAGAAACATGGATGAGGGAGGACATTACCCGCACTGGTTTTGCTGTCTTTTCAAAGAATGCCAGATGGAGTGGCAAAGGCCGTCCCTCTGGCGGGCTTGCAATTTGGATAGCCACGCACATAGGTTGCAGGGCTGCTTCTTTGACAGTAAATTCGGAGGATATCTTGGCTGTCCTACTGGAGTGGACAGGTTCGCATAGTCTCTTGGTTATAAATGTCTACTCAAGGCCAGTCAGCAATTCGCAAGAATCCTTTACTATTGCTGAGCTCGATCTTGCCCTAAATACAATCCCGGAGGGCACCCCCTATATAGTAGGTGGAGATCTGAATTGTCATTTTGAACCTCTTATGGGTTCAATGGACGGCTTGGCTCAGGAGGAAGATCTCGCTTGGTCCATACCATTGTCCCATCTACCAGCTCCAAGAGCTTGGTCTCCCCTGGCGGTGCAAATCACTTCTCTTACCCTTAAACATGGGCTTAGGGCCTGTAATGGCAGGTTGCCATCAGATATTCCCCCAAAATGTACATATCATAGAGAGGGAAAAACATCAAGACTCGACTACATTCTGGTCCCTCTGGCCCTTTGGCCACAAATAAGTGACTTTAGGGTATTAGAAAGAGAAGATAGTGACCACAATGCCTTAGAGCTTGAGCTACATTGTTCTGGCTTGGAACCGAGGGAGAAGAACGGAGTGTTACCCAATTCCGGGTTACTCCTGTCAAATAACAGACGCGGAACAAAGTGGGAGAATTTAATAGCTAAACAAGGGATGCTATCCAACTTATATGCCCTACTTACTCCGATTCTAGAGAAGGCTCAAGTATTAAACTTGCAACCAAGCACGCCGGGATCATTTAACAAGCTGCGGCAGCTACATGCAGACCTCATTATTTCCACAAAGCAAATTCTTACTAGCAAACCCAAAAGGGCCTCTCGCCCTACCTCCGGTCCCTCATGGTACAATCCTGCCTGCAGGAAGGCTAAGAGCGATCTTTTGTCCACAATTAAGACAGGCAAAGACCGGGCAGAAATCAGGGAGAGAAGATTAGCATACAAACTATTAATTAAGAATGCTAAATCTGAATGGGAACATGACAAATGGGAGAAACTAACGAAATCCCTGGCACAGGGGGACTCCCGGAAATTCTGGCACTGTGTAAACACCGGTTCAGAGGAGCTGGTCTCTGCGGTGGAACCTAACATCTCAGCCAAGTCCTGGCAGGATCACTTTCAGTTCCTATATATGCTTTCTGAGGGGACTGGGGTTGACCTTGCTCAGACAGAAGCCAGTATTTCGTCGGGTCTCTCCTTTTCCCTAAAAGAAGTTAGAGTAGCTATCATGGGTCTTGCGTCAGGAAAGGCACCAGGTCTGGATGGGCTACCGGGGGACCTTTTTAAGCAAGAACCTGAAGTATGTGCACCCTATTTTACGCTTCTATTTAATTCCATCCTGGAGGGTATGGAAATACCAGATACTTGGCTGGGCGCAGAGATTGTCCCAATTTTCAAAAAGGGCTCTCGTCTGCTCCCAGCCAACTACAGACCAATTAGTCTCATTGATGTCTCCCAAAAATTATTTGGTAGAATCATCCTCAACCATCTTCAAGATTGGATTGAGGAATCTAATATTCTGAGCACATACCAGGCGGGTTTTAGAAGAAAAGTCTCGACCATTGACCAGATTTTTCGTTTAAACTTAATTCATTCAAAGACCGTTTTAATAAAGAGTGGCACTCTATACACGGTCTTCGTTGATCTACGCGCCGCTTTTGACTTAGTCCCGAGGGAAAAACTGTGGGCCGTTTTGGCTGATCTGGGTGTCCCAAAAGATATACTCGCCGTTTTGATAAGACTTCACCTGGGGAATTTTGCAAGGGTGAGGTGTGGGAGAGGGGGTGCCCTTACGGATCGTTTCCCCGTTGCTAGGGGGGTCAGACAGGGTTGTGTGCTGGCACCGACTCTTTTCTGCCTCTTTGTCAACGGGGTGATCAGCCATTTGAATGCGTTGGATGATACCGACGCTCCGAGGCTTGGAGGCTCAAGGGTACCCGCTATCCTGTTTGCGGATGATACCCTGTTGCTCTCCAAGTCTCCTATGGGCACCCAACGGATTCTTGATGGGTTCGCACTCTTCTGTGTGACCCGGGGGTTGGAGATCAATGCGTCCAAAACAAAGTATATGATCTTCAACCCCCCATCGAAGACACAAGCGAATCCTACACTTGGGCTATCTAGGCTAGAGAGGGTCACTACATTTGAGTACCTCGGGATTACACTAAATCAGTCCTTGACCTGGGATTCGCACTGTACCAGGGCAAACCTGAAATTAACTCAAATGATAGGAGGACTGACAAGAATGTCCCGAGGCCTGACCTATCAGCCGCTTTCCCCCCGACTACAAATTTATAGCATACAGGCAAAAGGGGCAATAACCTATGGGGCCGAACTATGGGGGCACACTGTTACTCAGACTATGCAGGTGACTGAGAATAATTTTATCAGACAATTAACAGGTCTCCCCTCTAGCACCCCTCTTTTACCCCTGAGACTCGACCTAGGCCTCAGACCAATTACAGAAGAATTGGGCCTCAAACCCTTATTGTATTGGAGGAAACTATGGTCCACGCCAGAACTGCTTAACTACAGATCTGAGCTTCAGGAAATCATGAGACTTTGTAATCCTGCACGGTTTCCTTGGCTCAGACATATTAAACAAATATGCGAGGCACTAAGTAGACAGAATCTATGGTCTGACCCGGAAAATACTTGCCCCAGAATTTCAAGGAAGTCTCTCTCTAAAGCCTATTATGAACATCATTTACGTGCTCAAATCAATAACATACAGGAGAGGCCCCTAACGGGAAAATTTTTGGGGTCAAAAGATTCATACCTCCAAGAGCTTGTATATGACAATATTGGCCCCCCGCTCACCAGGAAGCTCTTCATGCAATGGCGATACAGTACCCTCCCTCTTAAAGCGCACACTGTTTTCTGGACAAATTCTGAGACCTCACCGCAATGTCCAGCCTGTGCACACCCGAGGGAGTGTGACTTGCATGTAATATTCTTCTGCCCAGCATATAGAAGAGCAAGAAAGTATTGGCTTGTTCCAATTCTTAAAAATTTGGGTTTTAGAGGCTACCTTCCGGCTTATAGGATTTTAAAAAGAGATCTTTCGGCCCCAATCGTATTTGCAGTCTCTACATTTTTAACGGCAATGTGGCATAGACGTAGCCAATGTATTAAGTCACTATCAATTGAATAATTGTTTTATATTCTGGTCAATTGTCTGTAAATGTTTCTGTATTATATTGTCTTAAAATGTTTTTATGCTGTACTCTTTTATGGTCCTAGAGACCTGTGAGAAGTTGGCCTGGTATATGATGCTCACTAGTTAAAGTGATCACCTTGTACCATGCCAAGCAACCCTTATGGTGTGGTTGTAAGTCAACCTTTTCGGACTAGCTGCCCTAGTGGTAGCGTAGGCTAAGCAGTCTTTGAGGCTAAACTCGTGAAGCGTGTTAAGCCAGCTGTTTTACCAAATGTAACCCCCTTTTATACCAATGAAAGGACACCACACAGATATATATTCAAAATATATATGTATTTATTTCTCAAAGTAACCCCTAGTCTCTTTATGAGCACAGGAGCACAAATCGTCAAACAAGATTATCACAGAATACACAGAAGTTGCACGTTATATGGATAGGCCCTGGTGGCCACTCAAACCATATACTAAAATAGTGGTATAAGTACCACGAACAGAAAAGGGAAAAGGCCTAGGGCCTCTAGAATCGCTGGGCCTACAAGGAGCTAACGTCAGTTAGTGACCAGGAGGTCCACGGGTGGCGTGTGCAGAGCAAATAGTCACACGCGTGCTCCCATAGGTTTCAATGGGTGCGTAAAAAGTACAAAGTTACTGCAAAGAGGATCTTCCGGATGGACTAGGAACTCAAGATTTGGAACACAGGCACTAGAGATGTAATACTACACTTGGGCACAGGTGTGCCAGCTTTACCTCACCCACAGGAAGCGGGTGCATAGGCCTCGAAGTGCGTCGGGTTTCTTCTATCTGTTCCGTGGAGCTTGAAGACAAAGATGCTGCAGGCGGTCGGTCCGGGAGAGATGCAGTGGATCCAAGAGTGGATCGGAGATGTTGAAGACCTGTAAGCAGAGGGGACAGTGTTCACAGTCACTAGCCAGTGACCAGCGTGGCACCAGGTGGGTACCAGGCGATGTCGGGTGCAAACAGGTGATGAGGGGTAGCTTGTCTCCGCAGCCACGTGGTCCCTGAAGGTCGACGACGTCCAGGAGTCGGCTCACGAGCTGTCCCACGCAGGCTCTCGCTGTCGGCGGTGTCGGCGACTTGATCGAAGCAAACAAGCCTTGGCAAAAGCAATTGTAGGAGGATTCGGAAATCAGCTGTTGGTTCTGACCAGAAAGGTCAGAGGGATTGCTCCTTTGGAGGGGAGCAAGGGCCAGTCTGGAGCAACCAGACCAGCAGTGTATTTCGTAGAGTTCGTCGCCAAGATGGCCACTGGCCAGCGGGCCAGCAACCGGTTAGGCACGTCGAGTGGCAAAATGCAGAAGGGCCCCACGCAGATCGTGGAGATGCTGGAGGGCTCACCTTTGGTGCAGATGCTGCTCGGGGGTTGGGCTTCTCAGATCCCAAAGCACAACTTGGAGGGAGCCTCGGTTGTTGCACTTGTCAGCTTGTCGTAGTCGTTCCAAGATGGCTGGCTCCACGTGTCTCGGTGCCTCCACGGGTCTCTTCTTCTCAGGGACTGTGGATCGGGCGGTGAGAGGTCTGGAGGTCCAGGTCTTGTCAGTCTCTGGGCTCGGGCTCCGGCGGGAGGCGGCGGCAAAGCAGACGTTGATGCGCTGGATGGTGCTTGCGTTAGCAAGGTGGTCACTCCCTGACCACAGGGGAGATTTTCTTCAGTCTTCTGTGCAGCAGAATGTCGAAGTTCCCGTCTTCTTCTTAGTTTCAAGTTGATTCCAGGATGTCTGAAGTCTTAGGACACAGCTCCTACCTTTAAGCGGATTCTAGGGGCCGGACTACCTGCTAGGTCCCTCCCTATGGGTGGGACCAGGAAGGGGGGTGGTTACACCCCCAATCCTTTGTCCAGCTCGCCCCAGGCCCGGGACTGGTGTGCCCCAGGACCGGTTTGAACTGGCATATGCACCGAGGCTCCTTGTGAGCCACAGGCATGTCTGGTTTCTTTCAAGCCCTACCTGACCAATACACAAAATCCTGTCTGGGGTGGTGCACGCACCTCCCCTGGCAGGAAACCCTTTGTCCACACCTCCCAAGCTGGAAGGACTCCCAGCAGCAGGAGGGCAGACTTGTGTCTGTGGTGGCAGCATCCATTTTGTGGAGCTGAGGCTATGTCTGATTTTACCCGGGTTTCAGGTACTGTACATGTCGTGTCACTCTAGAAGGGTGGAATGCTAACCCCGTCGCCAGAATTGGCGAGGGGTTAGTATTCCAATTCGTATGACACCTTACTCGACATGTTTTGATAAAGCCAAACCAAAGATAGCATTTAACCGCGAGGTTCATAATGCACTTAAGAGTATATGGTATGACGATATCTGGAAACTGTAGAAGGAAGTTGTTCCGACCACTGCAGACAGGCTCAGCTCATGCCAGAGCACCATCTCACATGGAACCAAGCACTCTGCCTTCAGGATTGTTAAGGCCTGCCATAGGAGTGACTTATAGGTTACCAGGTGTCCCATTTAAGGTTAGGTATAGGTATACTACACCTAAGTAAGAGGTGATTACACCAACTTACCCCAGCTGAGTGATCAGCCAGTTGTGTCAGATTGTTAGGCCAAGCCTGGGGTGGCATAATACATGCTGCAGCCCTTGGCAGGCCTTGGGTACACCAATGCCCTGGGTACCTAGTGTACACTGGTACAGGGGCTGACAGGGTGATCCACTTCCAATTGGTTATGCACCTAGGGTGCATAGTTTTAATTTAGTAGAGAGAACAGCAGGCTGGGGGTCTGATTGGCAGGCCCACAGCCTCAATATGTCAAAAACCAGTGAAGCAAAAAGCAAAAATTTGGGGTGACCATAGGATAGCAGACCCTACTCTCCTACACAACCCCCCCCCAAACGCTGGGACATTAAACTAGCCTTGACCAGTCTCGTCTTCATGTCCTAAGTGGAAGTACCTGGAGAGACCATCTGCATTCCCATGGTCAGTACCTGGCCGGTGCTCCACTGTAAAGTCCATCCCCTGTAGGGAAATGGACCACCTAAGCAGTTTGGGGTTTTCACCCTTCATCTGATTTAGCCACAAGAGGGGCTTATGGTCGGTCTGAATCTTGAATTGAGTGCCAAACAAGTATGGCCTCAGCTTCCTCAGGGCCCACACCACAGCAAAGGCCTCCCTCTCAATAGCTGACCAATTCTTCTCTCTGGGGGTCAACCTTCTGCTAATAAAAGCAATGGGTTGGTCTTGACCATCTACATTAAGTTGTGACAGCACAGCTCCCACACCCAACTCAGAAGCATCTGTTTGGACAATAAACTCTTTGGAGTAGTCAGGACTTTTCAGGATAGGTGCAGAGCACATGGCCTCCTTCAGGTCATCAAATGCCTTTTGACAGCTTACTGTCCACTGAACCTTTTTGGGCATCTTCTTGGATGTCAGATCATTAAGAGGAGTCACAATGGACCCATAGTTCTTAACAAACTTCCTGTAGTACCCAGTCAAGCCCAAGAAAGCTCGAACTTGAGTCTGGGTGGTTGGAGGGGACCAGTCCTTGATGGATTGTATCTTACTCTCCAGTGGTTGAACTTGGCCTCCACCTACAAGGTGGCCCAAATATACAACCTTACTCTGCCCTATCTGGCACTTAGTAGCCTTGATAGTGAGGCCTGCCCTCTGCAGGGCCTCAAGAGCCTTCTTCAGGTGGATCAGGTGATCCTCCCAGGTGGAGCTAAAGACAGCAATGTCATCAAGATATGCTGCACAAAAGTCATCCAACCCAGTAAGGACTTGGTTCACCAGCCTTTGGAAGGTGGCAGGTGCATTCTTCAGACCAAAGGGCATCACCACAAACTGATAATGCCCACCTGGGGTTGAGAATGCTGTTTTGGCCTTAGACTCCTCAGCTAATCTGATTTGCCAATAGCCAGCTGTTAAGTCAAATGTGCTCAAAAACTTTGCAGAAGCTAGTTTGTCTATGAGCTCATCTGCCCTTGGAATAGGGTGTGCATCTGTCCTGGTGACAGCATTGAGTCCTCTGTAATCCACACAGAACCTCATCTCTCTCTTGCCATCTTTGGTGTGAGGTTTGGGGACCAGAACCACTGGGCTAGCCCAGGGGCTCTCTGAGGGTTCAATGACACCTAATTCCAGCATTTTATGTACCTCAGCCTTTATACAGTCCCTGACGTGGTCAGGTTGTCTGTAAAGCTTGTTCTTTACAGGCAGACTGTCACCAGTGTCCACCACATGGGTACACCAGTCAGTTTGACTAGGTATCAAGGAAAACATATGTGAAAATGATTGTAGAACCTGTCTACATTCAGTCTGCTGATGGGCAGTGAGGTTGCCTCCAAGGGTCACTCCTTCAACTGAGCCATCTTCAGGGTTCTGAGACAACAGGTCTGGGAGAGGGTCACTCTCTTCCTCCTGTCCCTCATCTGTAGCCATGAGCAAGCCCATGTCTGCCCTGTCAACATATGCTTTAAGCCTGTTAACATGGAGTACCCGGTGGGGACTCCTGGGAGTTCCTAGGTCCACCAAGTAGGTGACCTCCCCCTTCTTATCCAGGATTGTATGGGGTCCAGACCATTTGTCTTGGAGTGCTGCTGGGGCCACTGGCTCCAACACCCATACCCTCTGTCCTGGCTGATACTCAACCAAGACAGCCTTTTGGTCATGCCAAGCTTTCTGTAAGGCCTGGCTTGCCTCAAGGTTTTTGGATGCATTCTCCATATACTCAGCCATCCTGGAGCGGAGACCAAGTACATAGTCCACTATGTCTAGCTTAGGCTTTTTGAGAGGTAACTCCCATCCTTCCTTCACCAAACACAGTGGGCCTCTCACAGGGTGCCCAAACAACAATTCAAAGGGGCTGTAGCCAACTCCTTTTTGTGGGACCTCTCTGTAAGCAAACAGAAGGCAGGGTAGAAGGATGTCCCATCTTCGCCTGAGCTTTTCAGGTAATCCTTTGATCATACCCTTTAGGGTCTTGTTGAATCTCTCAACAAGCCCATTGCATTGTGGGTGATAAGGGGTGGTGAACTTGTAGTTGACACCACATTCCTTCCACATAGCTGTCAAGTATCCTGACATAAAGTTGGTACCTCTGTCAGATACTACCTCCTTAGGAAACCCCACTCTGGAGAATACTCCCAGCAGGGCCCTGGCCACAACAGGTGCTGTAGTGGTCCTAAGGGGAATTGCCTCTGGATACCTGGTGGCATGATCCACTACCACCAGTATAAATCTGTGCCCAGATGCAGTGGGAGGATCCATGGGACCCACTATGTCTATTCCCACTCTTTCAAAGGGGACCCCCACCACAGGTAGTGGGATTAGGGGGGCCTTTGTTGTGCCACCTGATTTGCCACTGGCTTGGCAGGTGACACAGGAGCGACAAAACTCCTTTGTATCTTCATTCATATGAGGCCAGTGAAAGTGAGGGACAAGCCTGTCCCAAGTCTTGTTCTGGCCTAAGTGTCCTGCTAAAGGAATGTCATGGGCCAAGGTAAGAAGGAAGCCCCTAAATTGCAGAGGTATGACCAACCTCCTGGTAGCACCAGGCTTGGGGTCTCTAGCCTCTGAATAAAGGAGCCCTTCATCCCAATACACTTTATGGGTACCTTGAGCATTCCCAGCAGCCTCAGCAGCAGCCAGCTGTCTGAGGGGTTCAAGAGAGGGACAGGATAACTGAGCCTGCCTCAAGTCAGCCCTTGAAGGTCCCCCTGTCCCCAGAAACTCAACCTGATCAGGTTCAAGCTCTTCAGGGACAGTTCCTTCAGGGTCCTCTAGATCAGCTTCCTGGGAAGGCTGATCATCACTCTGAGGCAGGGGGGAAGGCACAGCCTTGACCCTCCTGTTCTTCTTCTTGGTAGGTGCTTGGTCCATTGTTCCAGGATCCAAGACCTGAGGTTCAGTGAGGCACTTTTTGGCCTGTGACCTGGTCACAGCAAGGACATGTGATGATATACCTAACATCTCTGCATGAGTCCTGTACTCCACTTCTGACCATAGAGAACTCTCTAGGTCATTGCCCAACAAACATTCTACTGGGAGGTCTGCACTAACCACAACCCTTTTGAGGCCAGTTACCCCTCCCCATGAGAAGTTAACAACTGCCACACTATGTGAAGTAGTGGCATTGCTGGCATTGGTCACCAGGTAGTTCTCACCTGGTATGTACTGTCCAGGGTCCACAAAGCCTGGTGTCACCATAGTGACACTGGCACATGTGTCCCTGTAGGCTTGAGCCACTTTGTCATTAATTAAAGGAGTCTGTCTGTACTTGCCCAGGTTACTGGGGCTCACAGTCAGGGACAAATCAATGTCCCCATCACAGATCAAGACTGCCTGTGTAAGGGTTCTGTCTAAGTCAGAATCTCCTTCAGTTCCCATAGTGATTCCCACTACACCCTTTGTCTGGGGACCAACACTGCTAACAGTAGTACTGGGAGCAGGTGCCTTAGGGGCAACAGTGTTGGGGGCTCCACCCTTTTTGCAATCACTAGTCCAGTGAGTTGTATTTTTACACTGATTGCACCAGGGTTTCTTCTGACCTTCTTTCTTCTTCTTGGACTGTTGGGACCCACCCTCCTTAGCAGTAGTTTGGGGCCCTGTTGAAGACTTCTGGTCTTTAGGTTTCTGATCTCCACCCTTTTGGTCTGTTTTCTTCTGATCACCCCCTTGGCCCTGGTTCTGGTTCTTTTGCTTAACCCTGGTTCTGACCCATTTGTCTGCCTTCTTTCCCAATTCTTGGGGAGAGGTCAGATCAGAGTCAACCAAGTGTTGATGCAGTTGCTGGTTTTGACAGTTATTTAAAATCTGTTCTCTCATCATCAAATTATACAATCCTGTAAAATCAGATACCTTACTTCCCAGCAACCAACCCTCCAAAGCCTTAGTGGCACATTCAACATATTCAGACCAGTCCTAAGTCTGTGTCTTTTGGGTGTCTCTGAACATTAACCTGTACTGTTCAGTGGTTAAGCCTAACCCATCTACCAGAACACTCTTCAGGACTCTGTAGTTTCTGACATCCTCTTCTCTAACAGTGAGGAGTCTGTCTCTGCCTCTTCCTTCAAAGGAGAGCCAGAGGATTGCTGCCCACTGGTCTTCAGGAACCTGCTGTACTTTGCAGGCTCTCTCAAGAGCAGTTATCCATTTGTGGATGTCATCCCCACTTTTGTAGGGGGGCACAACCTTAGACAGGTTCCTATTGTCAAAGACCCAATCTTTGTCCTTAGGGACAATGCTGCCACCAGTGGGTATAGACCCACTCTCTCTAGGTTGCCTAGCCTTGTTCAGTTTTTCTTCCATCAGGGCTACTTCTAGCTCCTGCTTCCTGATCCTCAGCTGGGCTTCCTGCATTCTGGCCTCATGTTCCCTCCTCTGAGGGGTGGTCATCCTTTTCCTGGAGTGACCTTGAGAGCCTCTAGAGCCATGAGAAGCATTGGAGTCACCTGAGCGATTCCTTTGCCTCCCAAGCCCTGTGTTAAGTCCACTGGGGAGATCCAATGGGGTGAACCCATTGTCAGTCCCCAATAGCCTTAGTTTAGCTGGGCCAAGTATAATACTTGGCACTGGGCTAGTTCTCCCTTCATCATCACTACTTTCTGTATCCTCACCACTTTCCTCCCCTGTAGTATGGTTCTCATCTAAGGGATGGCTATTGGAACTGGGTACCTCTGTAGTATCTTCAGAAGGGGGGCCTCCTGTTCCTGACCCTAAGGGGGCTTACTGGGAAGCTTTCTTGAGTGCTCTCTGATTCTCATCATTCTGTAAGAGCTCTCTGAGCTCAGCAGAGTTTGGGTTCTTGGGCTGTTTAAGGCCTCTAAGAGTTGCCAAATGCCTGAGCTCATTCTGATTAAGGGTAGCAAAGCTGGATGTTGCCCTCTGGGGGTCACTCTCAACAGAGATGGGTACAGTGGACCCCTCTGCCCCGGCCATTGCTCTTAAGTGTGGGTGGATGTGTTGCAATCTACCTACACTTGTGTTTACCTACTAAACCTATCTAGTAGTTGTAGTCAGGGTGTGCTACTCCCTTTGCTCTACAACAACTAAGTTCAGTAGAACTTATGTATATCTAATCTTGTTTTATATGTACCTACAGGTACCTATGTGATCTTTCAATTGGTAACCAAGAGATTACAATGGTAAAACACAGCAAGCTCAAATCCAACCGCTGCTCACCAATGTGAGAAGTTGGCCTGGTATATGATGCTCACTAGTTAAAGTGATCACCTTGTACCATGCCAAGCAACCCTTATGGTGTGGTTGTAAGTCAACCTTTTCGGACTAGCTGCCCTAGTGGTAGCGTAGGCTAAGCAGTCTTTGAGGCTAAACTCGTGAAGCGTGTTAAGCCAGCTGTTTTACCAAATGTAACCCCCTTTTATACCAATGAAAGGACACCACACAGATATATATTCAAAATATATATGTATTTATTTCTCAAAGTAACCCCTAGTCTCTTTATGAGCACAGGAGCACAAATCGTCAAACAAGATTATCACAGAATACACAGAAGTTGCACGTTATATGGATAGGCCCTGGTGGCCACTCAAACCATATACTAAAATAGTGGTATAAGTACCACGAACAGAAAAGGGAAAAGGCCTAGGGCCTCTAGAATCGCTGGGCCTACAAGGAGCTAACGTCAGTTAGTGACCAGGAGGTCCACGGGTGGCGTGTGCAGAGCAAATAGTCACACGCGTGCTCCCATAGGTTTCAATGGGTGCGTAAAAAGTACAAAGTTACTGCAAAGAGGATCTTCCGGATGGACTAGGAACTCAAGATTTGGAACACAGGCACTAGAGATGTAATACTACACTTGGGCACAGGTGTGCCAGCTTTACCTCACCCACAGGAAGCGGGTGCATAGGCCTCGAAGTGCGTCGGGTTTCTTCTATCTGTTCCGTGGAGCTTGAAGACAAAGATGCTGCAGGCGGTCGGTCCGGGAGAGATGCAGTGGATCCAAGAGTGGATCGGAGATGTTGAAGACCTGTAAGCAGAGGGGACAGTGTTCACAGTCACTAGCCAGTGACCAGCGTGGCACCAGGTGGGTACCAGGCGATGTCGGGTGCAAACAGGTGATGAGGGGTAGCTTGTCTCCGCAGCCACGTGGTCCCTGAAGGTCGACGACGTCCAGGAGTCGGCTCACGAGCTGTCCCACGCAGGCTCTCGCTGTCGGCGGTGTCGGCGACTTGATCGAAGCAAACAAGCCTTGGCAAAAGCAATTGTAGGAGGATTCGGAAATCAGCTGTTGGTTCTGACCAGAAAGGTCAGAGGGATTGCTCCTTTGGAGGGGAGCAAGGGCCAGTCTGGAGCAACCAGACCAGCAGTGTATTTCGTAGAGTTCGTCGCCAAGATGGCCACTGGCCAGCGGGCCAGCAACCGGTTAGGCACGTCGAGTGGCAAAATGCAGAAGGGCCCCACGCAGATCGTGGAGATGCTGGAGGGCTCACCTTTGGTGCAGATGCTGCTCGGGGGTTGGGCTTCTCAGATCCCAAAGCACAACTTGGAGGGAGCCTCGGTTGTTGCACTTGTCAGCTTGTCGTAGTCGTTCCAAGATGGCTGGCTCCACGTGTCTCGGTGCCTCCACGGGTCTCTTCTTCTCAGGGACTGTGGATCGGGCGGTGAGAGGTCTGGAGGTCCAGGTCTTGTCAGTCTCTGGGCTCGGGCTCCGGCGGGAGGCGGCGGCAAAGCAGACGTTGATGCGCTGGATGGTGCTTGCGTTAGCAAGGTGGTCACTCCCTGACCACAGGGGAGATTTTCTTCAGTCTTCTGTGCAGCAGAATGTCGAAGTTCCCGTCTTCTTCTTAGTTTCAAGTTGATTCCAGGATGTCTGAAGTCTTAGGACACAGCTCCTACCTTTAAGCGGATTCTAGGGGCCGGACTACCTGCTAGGTCCCTCCCTATGGGTGGGACCAGGAAGGGGGGTGGTTACACCCCCAATCCTTTGTCCAGCTCGCCCCAGGCCCAGGACTGGTGTGCCCCAGGACCGGTTTGAACTGGCATATGCACCGAGGCTCCTTGTGAGCCACAGGCATGTCTGGTTTCTTTCAAGCCCTACCTGACCAATACACAAAATCCTGTCTGGGGTGGTGCACGCACCTCCCCTGGCAGGAAACCCTTTGTCCACACCTCCCAAGCTGGAAGGACTCCCAGCAGCAGGAGGGCAGACTTGTGTCTGTGGTGGCAGCATCCATTTTGTGGAGCTGAGGCTATGTCTGATTTTACCCGGGTTTCAGGTACTGTACATGTCGTGTCACTCTAGAAGGGTGGAATGCTAACCCCGTCGCCAGAATTGGCGAGGGGTTAGTATTCCAATTCGTATGACACCTTACTCGACATGTTTTGATAAAGCCAAACCAAAGATAGCATTTAACCGCGAGGTTCATAATGCACTTAAGAGTATATGGTATGACGATATCTGGAAACAGTAGAAGGAAGTTGTTCCGACCACTGCAGACAGGCTCAGCTCATGCCAGAGCACCATCTCACATGGAACCAAGCACTCTGCCTTCAGGATTGTTAAGGCCTGCCATAGGAGTGACTTATAGGTTACCAGGTGTCCCATTTAAGGTTAGGTATAGGTATACTACACCTAAGTAAGAGGTGATTACACCAACTTACCCCAGCTGAGTGATCAGCCAGTTGTGTCAGATTGTTAGGCCAAGCCTGGGGTGGCATAATACATGCTGCAGCCCTTGGCAGGCCTTGGGTACACCAATGCCCTGGGTACCTAGTGTACACTGGTACAGGGGCTGACAGGGTGATCCACTTCCAATTGGTTATGCACCTAGGGTGCATAGTTTTAATTTAGTAGAGAGAACAGCAGGCTGGGGGTCTGATTGGCAGGCCCACAGCCTCAATATGTCAAAAACCAGTGAAGCAAAAAGCAAAAATTTGGGGTGACCATAGGATAGCAGACCCTACTCTCCTACAAGACCGAAATAAAGATTAAGTAAGTAAGAAAGGAAAGAAGCAGCCTGGTAAACAAAGTGCTCCAGGACTGAGCACAACTGGTTCTGGCTGGGTTCAGTGACTTGTGACTCTTTAGAAGAAAGACTTTTGGGGTATAAATATCTGTGCTGAAACCCCTACAATTTGTATTGCTCTGGAACTCAAGACCAACCTCTGTCCGTGGAACTGAAGGATGCTGCAGGAGAGGACTGTCCTGGCGTTGTATGCTGTTCCCTGGATTGGCCTGCAGTAGTTTTCATTGGACTGGAAAAAGGAGGGAAAAGGAGCTGTTAGAGAACTTTTTAATCTTGAACCTGCAATCACCCAAGGGCTAGAGAGAGAGCTAACCCCCTGACTGAAGTCTCAGGACCAGTAGACTTCATTTCGTCGCTAAAGCCTCAAAATTATCGCTAAAGCCTAAAAATCATCGCCCCGCACGTTTGCGGCCAGAAAATCATCGCTACAGCTGCTGAGCGTAAAGAAAATAGTTGCATCACTTCCGCTGGAGACTCGCTGGCCTGATCATCGCCCGCACGTTTGCAGCCAGAAAATAATCGCTACAGCTGCTGAGCGTAAAGAAAATCGTCGCATCACTGCCACTGAAGGCTCGCTGGCCTGATCATCGCCCCGCACGTTTGCGGACAGAAAATCATCGCTACAGTGGCTGAGCGTCCGGAAAATCGTCGCTAACCCCCGTTAGCGAGCGGCCGTGACCAGAGCGTGAGGAAAAACATCGCTAACCCGCCGGAGCGACATTTCCCAACATCTCAGAACTGTGAGTAAGAGGGGTCGCAGAGACCACTGTCCTGAACTGAACTTTACCTTACCCATTGGAACTATTTTTGCAGCATCCAGAGAGAACTACTTTTGTACAGTATTGTGATTTCCTCGTTATTTGGTCTTGTGATAAGTCTCTATAAATAGAACTATTTTCTTTGATAAATACCTGTGTTGTGTCCCTTTGTAGTGTTCCTCACTGTATTTACTGTGTATGATCATCAACACTTTACACACTGCCTCTGAGATTAGCCTAACTGCTCGTGCTACGTTACCACAGGGTGGAGCAGGGGTTGTCAAGGGGGTGCAGCCCTTCACTCTGACTTAGAAAGAAGGGTCCCTGCTTGGACAGTGGCCATCCACTGCCAACCAGAGACCCCCATTTCTAACAAGGGGTCTTTGTTCCCTTGGCTGGGTAGCAGGGTAAATTACTTGCCCCAGTTAGTTGGGGGGGTACAAAGGCTTGGAATCTGATGAGGAGCAGAGTATGAGAAATAAAACAATTCATGTAGCGCCATAAGATGGAGATGTATTATGTTGAAGCCCTATACATTCAAACTCACTGAATGAGTTTTACCAATATGAGATCTTGCAGGACTGTGGAAGCCTATTTGGAGTGAAACTCACTGCAGATTTGGCCTAGATGTATAATACAATGAAAACACCACAGATTTTCCAATAAGCCTTACTGAACTCTGTAAGAATGCCCACTAATAATATAAGGACTACTCCAGATCAGCACCTATTAATGCAGAGTCCCTTCTGTGACAGAATAGCTATGTGCAATTACAAGGCGGTGCATGACTGTAGTTTCATACGTGCAGCCCACACACGTGTGTTTACATGTGTTCACGTTTAACCAGCTTGGTGTCTCTTACACTAAAAAAGGCAGACACTGGCAGTAAACACGCTCACTCCACTTACCATGAATTTACCATGTAGACTCCAGTAGTGAGACTCACCCACGGTAAAGGTTAAATAACCAGGTAGTTAATTGCAATAAAAAAATTCTGGTTTAACTAAATGGCCAGAACACATGAAATGCTAACAATTTAACTATGTGCATAGCTGCCAAGGTTTCAGATTGCCACACGTGACATTTTCATAATTTCAGTGAAATTATGAGTGATATTTCAACGACTATGAGTGACAGTTCTCGCGAGCAAAAATCATGGAATGGAGACAGGCGCGCAACACCCATTGGACTCACAGGGCTTCAGCCCCCCCCCCCCGTCGTGTGTGGCAGCCCGGGATGAGACACCTTCCCGGGCAAAAAAGCAGCCGCACCCGGGCACTTCACAGGTCTTTAAAAGACCATTTGCATGTTAATGAGGCCTCGCCGTTGTTTCACCCCTTCTAAGAGCCCCTGCAGCTCCGCTCTGCCTATTGCTTAAAGTTCAGCCCCCCCCGAAATTTTTGCTCAGCCCCCCCCGAAATTTGGCTCTAGTTGCGCCTCTGAATGGAGACGTGTCCAGTCTGTTGACGACGCACACTGGCCCCGCACCGCTGCAGGCAGCTCCCCCCTCAGCTGAGCGCCCAACAGGCCTCTCATGCGCGGCCATGATGCTGAGAGAGAGTCAGCGTTGATTTACGATGCTGCAGTCCGGGGTCCAAGGCCGGGTAATGTGCAGGCAGCACTGCGCACTCTCTCAAAGTTTATGCCGCGGACAGCACAACTCAGTCCCGAGTCCACCACGGCGCTTCTGACCGACCTCACTTCCCTCCTGGCTGTGTTCCAGGACGTGGGGTCACATTCCCCCAGGGGCACCAGCCAGTACGATGCAGCCAGGCAGAGCAAGGCCAAGGCCAGATTGTAACATTGTAGCACTCAGACAAGATCATCATTAACTGTTTACTGAGCGAGCCTCAGAGTGCTGGCAAGTCTGCAGGGAGCAGCAGAGCCGGCGCACAGGTGACCAGGCACCGGCACACGCACTAGCAGCCTCGCGCAGCCAGTTTCAGTGCTGGTACAGGCAGAGTGAGACAGTGAAATACGTGAGAATGCATTTCAGTGCAGTGATGCGGAACACCACACTGAAATACGTTAGAGTCACTTCTAATGGTGATACTTGGCAGGCCTGTATGAGCAATAGTTAAAGAAGCAAGCGACTGCATCTGACTGGCAACTGGCATTTACCTGCAAATAACTATGCTGTGCAGTTAGGCACAGTTACCAAGACTTTCAGCATTTAGTTTGTCAAAAATGAAAACATTTGCATTAATTTGTACATTGCTTGGAAGATTATTAAATGATACATAAACCCCTCGTGTATCGTCTAGGGCAAAAACAAAGCAGTGTTCTATAAATAGTTAAACCACATAATATTCCTATCAATAGCAGTGATAGATGGGCTTGCTCTCATAACTAATTATCAGACAATCGTCTGTAGATAAGAATGCCTTCATACCAAGCAGGATTTGCCTACCACCAGTTCTCCTCGGATTATGGTAGAGTTCGTCCTATGAATGTTAATGCTGGTGAGACTTTGGTCACGCTGGAATGGAAAAGTGGCAATGCAGTGCTCTAACAAAATTACTTTTCCGACACAGATTATGAGCCTAACTCTGCAGCAGGAACACTGCATAAAACATTCCTAGACAACTATTCAGTGAAAGGTACTTAGGCCAGCAATAGCAGTTTAAGCAGCAAATAAAGATGACAAAGACATGGTTTAACGCACTCAGGCCTTTTATTCTCTGTTACTTTCCCAAGCTATTTTCTCTTTTGTTCCTCAGACGAACCACAACAGAGTTCACTCTGTCTAAAATAGTCCATGCAACAGCTTGATCCGAAAAGTTGAATGCTGAGTTTCCTACCTGCTTGCAAGAAAAATCTCCCATCTGTAGTGACTAATTAAGTTTTCTGCACATTGCGGGGATGACAGAGTTAAAACACGAATGATATCCCTAGCAATAACCAGCACTCTATTGACAAATGAAAGGCAGCAAGTCTACAAGCATGACGTGTGTGATGCACACTTCATGCTTGTAGACTTGCTGCCTTTCATTCGTTGATAGGGCACAGCTGCAGGGCATGGCGGGCGCAGCGATTAACATGATTACTTTAACAAAGGCACTCAATCTGACCGTTTTCGCGCGCACGCATTTTAAAAGCAGCGGCGCAATGGTCCTCAGTTGCCTGTGCGCGCTTTGTATTTTACGTGCGCGCTCCAGTAGATATAGGTGCGCGCACGTTAGAGGGAACAGTGGTCAAGTGTATGGCCTTTATTGTTGGTAGGCCTATTAACTAGTTGTCTGAGTTGAAGCATCTCTAGCCCTTCAATAACCTCCGAAGCAGATGTAGGTTCAGATCCCTAAGAAGGGCAAAGTTGGGGAGAGAGCTGGTCAATCCTGCAACAGTATCGGGAAGTGCTTTACAAAAATTGCCCGAGGGGCCTGGGGGGCGATACACTAAGATGCCTGAGAAAGTGTTGACATGGGATATACCTATAGTAATAAAAAGACTTTCACAATCTTGTAGGGGATTCAAGGTGGGGCGGCAGCGAAATTTGTCTTTATGAATAATGGCTAATCTGCCTCCTCTCCCTGTTTCCCTATCGAGCCTCAGTATTGCATACCCCAGGGGTAGGGCTTGAACAATGGCGGGGCCACAATCTGCATTCAGCCATGTCTCAGTCAGAAAAAGGATATCAGGGTTTTCTTCCTCTAACAGTAGATGGATTTCTACTGCATGCTTAGATAGTGAGCGACAGTTAAGAAGCAACATTCTGACAGCCTCTTTAATAAGAGGGTCCTCAACTGCCCCAAATCTAGGGCTGATAATGCAGATTTCATACACGTAGCCTTGTCTTGCCCAAGTATTCAAACGTACAGGACGAAAAATCTCACCCTTGACTCCACCATGACTGGCACTACACTTGTTCTTAATCCCCTACAGTGCCTGCTTGGCCACGTCAAAGATATCCCACCCGCCACACGCAGATTCACCTCTATAGCGCTGTTACTTGCTAAATGAAGGCTGGCGATGTGCTGCGGAATTAGGCATTGCACTAATGACCCATACTGGTAAAAGGATATGATTTACTGTGATGCCACAAGTGAACTATACGCCTCCCTGCAACCCCCCACATCATGGCCCACAGACATCTGGCACCCACTACGCGATTACCTAGTGTAGCTAGACTCTGATCTTTCTGATTAAGCTACTCTTACGCCTCGGCTCCTATATGTAATTAAAACCCCATTTTGATCCTTGCGTGCCACTCTGTTCACATATTGAACAATTTTTGAGTTCTAATTCTAATGGGTCTGATGCACCATCTATATTGTGTCTATGTATAACCACATGGGTCACCTGCACCTCAATCGCAATTTTAAATTGTATGCGCCTGAGCAGCTGCCTGATGCTATTTCTGATTATATGTTTATATTGTTTTTGTTTATAACTCATGAAAATTAGGAGGCCCATTAGGATGGCGGGCGGACTTTAGTCCGCCCCAGTCTGCCCGCCACCCTAGCAGTGCTGGGACCGGCCGCCAGTGGTGCGGCGGTCCCGCACCTGCAATTAGGATGCCACTGCGGCGGTGGTATCCTCCATTCCCAGCATTGAGGCGGGCGGTGCTCACAGCACCCCCCGCCACAATGCTGGGAATGCACTGTGTGCATTGTCATGCACAAGGTGACAAGCACCGCGAGTTGCCTGCCACCATGTCCATGACAATGTAGGGTGGTACCATAGGTACCCCTCCTGTACACCCCCCACCCCCGAACACCCTGGCGGCCCTCAACGGGCCCCCAAAGCCAGGACCACCTGCCTTTCCATGGCGGAGTCTCCGCCATGGAAAGGCAATTCCCCACCATCACCCTAATATGGATGGCGGTGCCTGCAAGGCACCGCCACCATATTCCTGGGCTTTTCCGCCCGGTAGGCAATCAGGCGGATTGCCTACCGGCGGATGGTCTTCCCGTCCGCCGGGGTCCCCCCCCACCATCGTAATGTGGCGGGGTGGAAAAGTCATGCGGGTGGAGGAGTTTAGCGGGCGGATCGCCACTGCCATACAGGCAGTGGTGATCCAACCGGTATCGTAATGACCCCCAAAGTATTTAAAAAAAGGATCCTTCATGAATAGAAAACATTCAGATAACATGCCAAGAGTGTTTTTGAAAAACTCAGAGTCTCTATGTCTCCGGTGTTGATGGTGAACAGGGTGGAACATTTACAGGAGTTGACTAACTCCTAATTTATGTTCTGCCATAGTAAACTGATTATATGTTTATATTGTTTTTGTTTATAACTCATGAAAATTAGGAGGCCCATTAGGATGGCGGGCGGACTTTAGTCCGCCCCAGTCCGCCCGCCACCCTAGCAGTGCTGGGACCGGCCGCCAGTGGTGCGGCGGTCCCGCACCTGCAATTAGGATGCCACTGCGGCGGTGGTATCCTCCATTCCCAGCATTGAGGCGGGCGGTGCTCACAGCACCCCCTGCCACAATGCTGGGAATGCACTGTGTGCATTGTCATGCACAAGGTGACAGGCACCGCGAGTTGCCTGCCACCATGTCCATGACAATGTAGGGTGGTACCATAGGTACCCCTCCTGTACACCCCCCACCCCCGAACACCCTGGCGGCCCGCAACGGGCCCCCAAAGCCAGGACCACCTGCCTTTCCATGGCAGAGTCTCCGCCATGGAAAGGCAATTCCCCACCATCACCCTAATATGGATGGCGGTGCCTGCAAGGCGCGGCCATATTATTCCTGGGCTTTTCCGCCCGGTAGGAAATCAGGCGGATTGCCTACCGGCGGATGGTCTTCCCGTCCGCCGGGGTCCCCCCCCACCATCGTAATGTGGCGGGGTGGAAAAGTCATGCGGGTGGAGGAGTTTAGCGGGCGGATCGCCACTGCCATACAGGCAGTGGTGATCCAACCGGTATCGTAATGACCCCCAAAGTATTTTAAAAAAGGATCCTTCATGAATAGAAAACATTCAGATAACATGCCAAGAGTGTTTTTGAAAAACTCAGAGTCTCTATGTCTCCGGTGTTGATGGTGAACAGGGTGGAACATTTACAGGAGTTGACTAACTCCTAATTTATGTTCTGCCATAGTAAACTGATTATATGTTTATATTGTTTTTGTTTATAACTCATGAAAATTAGGAGGCCCATTAGGATGGCGGGCGGACTTTAGTATTTAAAAAAAGGATCCTTCATGAATAGAAAACATTCAGATAACATGCCAAGAGTGTTTTTGAAAAACTCAGAGTCTCTATGATGTTGATGGTGAACAGGGTGGAACATTTACAGGAGTTGACTAACTCCTTATTTATGTTCTGCCATAGTAAACGCCACCAGATCCAAAAAGACATAGCCGCAAATGATCTCAAAGACTCTATCCCTTCTTGACTGGGGCATTTGTCCTCTCCTTGCCTCAGGATTTGAGTTCTTTTCTCAAATCCTAGCAAACAACTTTGTCAAACACTTATTGGTAAGCAAGCCATGTCGTTTGCCAACCGATTTGTTCACAAGCTACTCTTTCATGTCAAAGAGGCCCGATTTAGCCCAAGTCCATTTAGATGTTAAATCAGCAATCGTCAGTTGATTATTAAAGAAGTCCATCCGTAAGCTTGATGACCCAGTTCATTTTTGGCCCCTTTCTCTTCTGCGTCTCCATGCAGATGTATGTGGCACGTAACATGCTGTTGGACTTGTACAGCCCCTGATATTTTTGCGTAGTCCTTGGATCAATTAGCATTTTTTTTCAAATATTTAGTTTGTTGTTCCAGCCTATAGCGTGCCAGAAATGGGAAAAAGATCATTATTTTTTCAGGAAATCAAATATGTGGAATTGCCTCCTGTTAGTACGTAGAAGTGTGACCAACTTCTTTAGTTTTGGCAGAAACCTCAAAGTCTTACAGTTCTAGAGTTTGCAGTTTTTCATTATTATGGTCCATTGCACGAGGTTTGTTTTCTCTACAGCACAAAGAAATCCTTGAGTTAGGGTATATGCATTTTGTCCTTCCTTGGGAGAAGCTTATGTTACATCTATTTTAGTTAGGCTCTTCTGAGAATGCATATTTCACAAGTCACAAGACTACAGTATAGAACTCCATGATATCGATTAGCAGGTATTTGACCAATAGCTTTAGTGTCCATACTGCATGACGGGCTTGTTGCTACACACAGGATCTGAAGTACCCCCTGCTTGCTGTTTATGGGTTGTGTCATTTTATCCCATATCAGTCATTTCCTTGTTGCCTTAATAATCTTTCCTTGTCCTTCACCTTTCAATCAATACCCCTTTATTTTGCCTGACTTGACAGCGCAGTTTTAACAGATTATTTTAAATATACATAGGGTGGGATTTGACTTCGCCAAGGGGGCTACTTCTTCCCCACTTCACGCTATGCGATGTCTGTTATCAGTCCACCTCCTACGAACAAGGCTGGGCTGGCCATTCTGCCAACCTCTGTGGGCTGGGAGAGCTAGGTGGGCTGGCATGACCCAGCCAAGGAAGCCCCATGTCCTTATTTTCAGCCTCCCGCAGTGAGGCTGGATTGAACTCTTTTGAAGGGTTAATATTGGTTTCCAGTACGGCCCTGCCTAGAAGTGCTTGTATTGCAACGCATGAGGCATTATTTTACGTCTCAAAAGTAATCGGAATCATCACGCATTACATTTTTATCCTATGCATGCAGTGCATACTGAAAGCATGTTTTTGTTTTATTTTTCTACTGCGGCAGGTTTTTTTTAATAATCATTAGTCGGGATTCAGAATGGTTGTCAAACCACATTTGCCATTGATTGTCTCACTTGGATCCTTTCTTCCGGAGTTATGAGGTAATAGGTAGGATTCCATTGGGTGGGAAGATATTAGTTCTCACGCGGTTCGAAGGTGCAGCAGATGTGACATTAGCTTGTATTGAGGTTGTAGTCTGGGCGCACATCCGCTAGAACCGAGCCCGGTGCTTGCCGGGTGCTCAGTGCTGGCCGTGGCGCAGTTTATCGGCACAGGCAGTCTACACGTCCGTGAGACGAGGAAGCCTGCGGCGGGAGTGGACATTTCTCAGACGACTTTGACATTTTGTAACGTCCCTGCCTCGGGTTGAGGGCTACTCTCTTCTCTTCGTGCAATAACTACACTCCACGCTGTTACTTGAAGCGTAAACGGCCATTTTATTAGGACAAGGTTGCCACCATATAAACTTTATTAAACAGTACATAACTGCAATAAATATACTTTCCCATCCCATACCGACTCATACTCCATTCATCCTTCTCCAAACCATCTCACCAGTTTGACTCTTCCCCAATCACTCGGTGACCTCCTTCCTCTCCCCATTCTCACCTTCACTTGCCCTCCAAGCATCCTCTGTTGAATCACCTTCATTGCTTCCGTGCCCCGCTATCAGTCACCCGTGTACCGTTCTCCCCCCCCAGGGGTGGATCCGCCCGTATGTGACTCACCACCCCTCCAAAGTACCGCAACGTCGCTACCCTGCAACCTGCCCCAAACTGGCACGCTAAGACCGGCCAAGTCTCATGCCCTCCCTAAACTTGTAGGGTGGGTGGGCGGACAAACTTTTTATTCTAACCCTCCCGGTGGTGCTAAGGTGTCAGGAAGAGGCCGGATCCTCCTCTCCTGACACCTTATATGCATACCTAACTCCCGCCCCTTCCCAAACTCTAAATCCCTCCCCCACCTTGTCCTTCCGGCCTTGCGCGAATAGCCCCGGGGGAAGACTGGTCTGCAACCTTCACTTCCCCCGGGGGCCGTCATCGCGCAATAACTACACTCCACGCTGTTACTTGAAGCGTAAAAGGCCATTTTATTAGGACAAGGTTGCCACCATATAAACTTTATTAAACAGTACATAACTGCAATAAATATACTTTCCCATCCCATACCGACTCATTCTCCATTTATCCTTCTCCAAACCATCTCACCAGTTTGACTCTTCCCCAATCACTCGGTGATCTCCTTCTTCTCCCCATTCTCACCTTCACTTGCCCTCCAAGCATCCTCTGTTGAATCTCCTACATTGCTTCCGCGCCCCGCTATCAGTCACCCGTGTACCGTTCTCCTCCCCGAGGGGTGGATCCGCCCGT
The DNA here is from genome assembly GCF_964204655.1 of Triturus cristatus. Classification (NCBI taxonomy): domain Eukaryota; kingdom Metazoa; phylum Chordata; class Amphibia; order Caudata; family Salamandridae; genus Triturus; species Triturus cristatus. Next base: position 751,987,798 of record NC_140579.1, read on the forward strand.
ATGTGACTCACCACCCCTCCAAAGTACCGCCAACCAGGGAACCCCCGTAAGACGGTTCCCTGCCCCACCCCCTCCAGGTCTTAGGCACCTTTTACATCCATCAGCCGACCTCGCGGCACCCGGTGGACGACCAATCCACCACCTAAACTTGTGTCCCATATAAGACTACTATCGTTGTGACAGACGTTGTCGCGAAAGGCGCCAAACCTACTCAATACCACTTTGCTCCTCCAGTTCCCGCGCATCTAGAGTCCCACCTGCGGTTCCCAGTGGACGACCATCCACCACTGCAACGTACGTCCCATGGAATGGTTACCATTGAGCCAATCCTTGTCCATACAAGGTGCCCCCCCATCGCGGTGACCGACCAGCCACCACTGGGCCCGCGTCATGCGCAAACCAGATAACCCATTCGGTCCAATCCTTTTTTTTTTTCTTTTTATCTTTTTTTATTAAACAGGCTGACAAGAAAAGCATACATTAATACGTACATTGGTAAACAAAGAAAAAGATATATAAAAAATTATGACATTCGTTCAACACGGAATCATAATAACGAAAAAGAGGTATAAAAAAAAAGTTATACATTGCTAGACATTTGATAGGAGCCACTTCATTCCATAAAAGTTCCCCAATTTTTTTCATGTGTGCTCAAAGAGCGTATCCCTCTTAAGTTTGCTAATGCTAACTCCATTGAGTGTATCTCAATTACCAATGCCCACCAATCCCATACCGTAGGTGGATCTGGACGGATCCAAGCTCTGGCCAGAGTTAATTTAGCACAAGACATAAGAATTGAGGCCAGAGGAGCCTGGGGGAAAGGAGTAGGATAGATATCTAGCAAAACCGAGGCAGCAGTAAATGGAGGTAGCTGAATAAGCTTGGTTTTTAGGACCTTCTGTATGTCGCCCCAAAAGACCTTGAAAGTAGGGCAAGAGAACAGCATATGTACCAGATCTGCGGCCTCGGTGGAGCATTTTGGGCATTTGGTTCGATCACTATAAAGATTGTTGACAGACCATTTAGAAATTATTTCGGGCGTATAGTATAGCATACAACTCGTTCTAAACTGTTGGAGCCTTAAACTTGATGATCGAACCCGTTTATTAATATTTGACAGGGAGCACTCTATCTCTCTCGGTGTAATATTTAAACCTAGTAGCCTGCCCCACTTATCGGCTAATTTAGAACAGTCATTTGATTTGAGACTGGTCAAGAGACTATAAGTGTCACTTATTACTGATTTTTTTTTTCCAGAGTATAGGCAGATCCATATATCGCTATCTGAGACCGCCAGAAGTTGTTTTTTATTAATCAAATAATCGTGCAGCTGTAGATGTTTATACCTCGTAGTTTCGGGAAGATCATATAACAATTTAAGAGTATTAAAGTCTAGAAACCCGTGTGTGCCATATAGGTCCCCTAAAACGCTAATACCCATCCTAGACCAGCTGTGAGCGATGTTATCATTAAAGATTACCGGAAGACCCGGATTACCCCACAGCGGCAATTTTGAATGGAAGAAAGTAGCATTACAGTAAGTTAATATATTGCCCCAAATCTTTATTAAGTCTCTAGCGGTCTTAAATTTGACTCTTTTAAAATAATTAGGATCATTAGCTCGCAGCAAAAACATGTTTGAGTCATGTTTTAACATAAAGATGTGAAAAAGAAGTGCTCCTCCATTGTTTAGCAGAGAACGAATACGCAAAACGAAAGCAGACCAAAAATACAACTTAAAATCAGGAAAATTAAGCCCTCCCATGTTAGTATTATTTTTAAGAAGATTCATAGACCTTCTCGCTTTTTTATAGCCCCAAATGAATCTACTGAATGCACCGTCCAGTTGTTTAAAAAACAAATTGTTTAGAGCCAATGGAATGGATCGAAAAAGGTACAAAAATTTAGGTAATATCATCATCTTAATTAAATTGATTCTACCGATTAGGTTCAAAGGTAATCTATGCCATTTTTTTAATAGTAAAATAGTGGATTTGGTTAATGCATTATAGTTAATGTTATTGATTTCCTGTATTTTGGCCGTTAATTTGACACCTAGATAAGTAGCGTTTTTACAGATCTCGGGAACCACCGAGGCAGGGGTATAATTAGCAATAACCTGGGTTTTTTGTAGGTTAAGTTTATATCCAGAGACATCCCCAAATTTCCCAGCCTCAAGGACAATACCTTGAAGAGCCTCCACGATATCTTGTGTATAGACAGCGATGTCATCAGCATATGCTGTTATTTTTAACGTTTGTGAGCCGGAGCTGAAATGTACGATTTGAGTTTGGGACTGGAGAGCGGATAGGAAAGGTTCTAATGAGAGAGCAAATAAAAGGGGTGATAAGGGGCATCCCTGTCGTGTACCACGGAGTATTGGAAAATCTGGGGAGGTCAGGCCCCCATAGCAGGTATGGGCTGTTGGGTTATCATATAGGGCCTGAATACCCCGCAGGAATTGCCCCCCAAACCCCATTTTAGACAAGACACACCAGAGATAGTCCCACCCCACTCGGTCAAAAGCCTTCTCAGCGTCTAATAATATCATGCCGAGTCGGGTGGACTCTATCTCTGCTACGTCAAATGCCGTGATAGCCATGTTTACGTGCATTGTGGTATCTCTCCCAGTTATAAACCCATGTTGCTGTGGATTGATAATTTTAGGCAAAATAGGGGATAATCTTAAGGCCAGAATTTTTGCAAATATTTTTGCATCGGTATTTATCAGAGAAATGGGTCGATATGACCCTCTCTCCGCCTTTGGTTTATCTTTCTTTAAAAAAAAAAATATTTTCTCCCTATTCCATGAATTGGGTGCTTTGCCATTGAGCCCAACAGATTGCAGTACCGTCAGGAACAGAGATTCTAATTCAGCTAGACACACTTTATATATCTCCAGCGGTAGTGAGTCCTCCCCTGCCGCTCTCCCTACGGGAAGTAGGGCAATAGCTTGATGTAATTCTGCCATTGTTATATTGTCAGACAATGAGTCCGTTCCAGAGATGACCTGCAAGTTAGTTATATGTTTGTCCAGATAGTCCCGAATTGTATCTGAGTTGGGAGTATTTTCTGGAGTGTATAATTTTCAATAATAATCGGCAAATTGTTCGACTATATCTAATGGCTGGTTATAGAGTTTATTGTCATCCCCCCGGATACTAGTAATCAGGGTTCGGGCTCTATCCTCCGCGACCTTATAGGCCAAAATTTTACCGATTTTATCCCCACCCTCATATTGTGCTATTTTAAATGTATGGATTTTAATACTATTCTTCTGAATAAACTTTGATTTAACTTCATTTTTTAAAAGTCCAAGTTTAAGGCCTATTTCTGTAGTCGTTGGTAAGTCTAATCGGAGTGCAGAAGCCAACAGTTCTTCTTGAGTAGTTATTTTAGATATAAGCAGAGCATTGGACTTTCTGCGTTCCAGATTTTGCCTAAGTCTATATTGATATCCATGAATTCTATAAGGTGCGATTTAAGCTGCGTCACGTACTGTGGGTCTGAGATCAAGTGTCTGGGAAAGGAGAATGGTCTAGGCGGGGTCCTATTTTGTAATGTAGTAATTATAAGTATTATTGCATTGTGATCCGAAGAGATTCGGGGACATAGAACCATGTTGCTAATCTTTAGTAGATTGTCGCTTATTAATGCCATGTCCAATCTTGAGCACAGTTTGTGAGGTGCCGAATAATATGTATATCCCGGTAATTTTGGGTATAAATGTCGCCAGGCATCTTTTATGTCGTGGATGCGGCATAAATCTAAGAAAGATGATCTAGTTTTGCGCATCCTTTGAAAACTACCGGTTCTAGTTATATCTATTTTGTAATCCATGATACAGTTGAAGTCCCCCATGATAATAAGTTCTCCCTCCCAATCCAGGAGTTTGATATTCAACTGATCGAAAATCTTCGGTTCATCTATGTTAGAGCCGTAAACTACACAAAAAATATATTTATGATTCTCAATATATAGCTGGGCGATCGCCCATCTACCATCCTTGTCACAGAGGGTCTGTAAAGTTTCTGTCCTAAAGCGTTTGTCCTTGAGAATAGCCACACCTCTGATAGAGTGCCCTAGGCTCGAACAAATCACAATGTCATAGCCCAGTTGGTTGAGAAGTTTCTTATCCTTCCTGGCAAGAGGTGTCTCAGAGAGAAGAGCAATATGGGGATTATGTAGTTTTAATTCTTCTGTAATCAAAGATCTCTTATTTCTGCTATTCAACCCCGCTACATTCCAAGCTAAGCATTTTATTTCATACATTTGTAGAGAGTAAAAACCTTAGACCCAGCTCCAGATACTCTGAAATAATTCATATATTTGTGCATAAAAATGAAAAAAAAAGAGAAGAATGATACTAATATAATCTCGAAAAGTTCTTCCCTGTCAGCCTGTAAACATTTTTTATTATATTTGCCACACCCCCCAAACCCCCCCCCAACCCCCCCCCCCTTCACCCCCCTGGTTCTAGCCCCGACCGGGGCAGAACCCCCCTTGACTAACAGCTACCGCTGGGAGAGGCAGCGCACGTAGCAGGTCAACTAGAGAACCCCCTGCCATCCCTCCCTCAAAAAGAAAAAAAAAAAAAGGAAAAAAGAGAGAAAAAACCTCTTAGTGGGTGCATTCTCATAGTCTCAATAACCATAGAGAAGAAAACCCGGAAAATTAGCCAATGTTTCTATATTAGTCAGGTGCCCTATTTATGCAAAATGAAATCCCCACAAAGCCAAGCCAAGCCTAATACATATGGGTTACATTAGTGTCTGGGCCGAGGCTTAAGACTGTTTCTCCGTCTGGCTCTTGCTCGTATTAGTACCAAAAATATATGCTTCAGCTGTCTTAACATCGTTGAAAAAATGAGTACGACCATTTTTAATGACCTTAAGACATGCAGGTTCCTGTAGAAATGCCTGACCCCCACTGGATTTAATAGGATCAATCAATTTACGAAGCATCCAACGTCTATTCATTGTTTCTTTACTTAGGTCAGAACGAGCAAAAATTGAAAATTCCCCTATAACTAGAGGGGTGTTGGGAGGTGCTCTCTGCCATACTGCCTGGCGGAGTAAAAAGTTGCCAAAAAAGATCAAAAAAGGACGTGGAAACTGATTTTCCCTATTTCTCCTAACCAAAGGTAGACGGTGAGCGCGCTGAATTTGTGAATCCCAGTCCCAGTCTGCCAAGTCTGGGAAGGCTTTCTGGAGCAGCCCCACTAGGTATGCCCTAGGATCTGAACGCTCAGTCCCTTCTGGTATCCCAAAAAGTCCCAGATTGGAGCGTCTTTGTCGGTTTTCCAGATCCTCGACTTTTAGTTGAAGTGCAAACAGCTGTATGTCATGTTTGTCCAGTACACCGATAGTTTGCGAGTTTGTCTCCTCAATCTCAACCACCCGCTGTTGAAGTTCATTGATATCCTGAGAAATCCCACCCAGTTTAGAAGTGTGTTCCTGTAGCGAAGCTTGCATTTTGCTATTGTCCTCCCTCAGTTGAAGATAATGCTCCTGAGTTGTAGCCCGTTGATCATTCAAGATCCGAAGTATTAAATCTGTTGGAGAGGAGTCGATCGTTTCTTGCCCTTTTCCCTTTTCAGTTATACGTAGATGCTGCGTTTGGGAGGCTGGAGGGAGTATCGCTGTTATAATGGTATTCTCCAAGGGTGGCAGGGAGGCATGACATATCAATGGAGATGCTATAGATGTAATAGATTGTGAATTTTCCCCTGCCCGTGCTAAAAGATCACCCATATATTCTTGGGTCAATGTCAGCTCTCGATCGTTCGACCCGTCCGATGGAGGGTTGGGTGGAGCAATTAGGGCACTATTTTCCTGACTAAAAGGGCTACTGGAAGGATGATGCGTTTCTGTAGTGGGTAGAGATTCTGCGTATTCTATGCGTTCTATGCGTCCTACACATTCTGAGGTATCGATAAGGCTTGCTCCTGAAAGCCTCATCGTCATGTTTTTAACAAGGCCTTTTGTTTCCATCCATTTTCTTAAAGGGCTTTTATCTGGGTGAGTTTTCTTTAAGTTTTGAATGTTATTTGTAACAGGCCGAATTGATATGGCGATGGTCTTGCCTCCTCTTTTAGCCCTAGGCTTGCCTTTGAGTTTACGTCCTCTGCCTGATCGTAGTTTTGCCTTACTACCCATATGGAGATAATTCTCTCGCCTCTCCTCCACCTCATCCTCTGTTCCAGTCCCGACTATCAGTTCCTCAGAGGAATCTTGCTTAGTGGATTCAGCAAGGTCGTTAAGTTCCATGAGCTCAGTAGCCTCGGTGGGCTCAGTAGCTGTCGCATATTCCGTTAACAGCCCTTCTTTCCCCAAAGAGTGCATATCCGCCTCACTAGCCCCAGTTTCTTGCGACACTTGTTGAGAGCCCCCACCCGGCCCCCCAGCTGGAGATAAGTCCAGAGCCCCAACACATTCCTCACCAGCCAAGTTCTGCACAGCAGTGCGTAAGCCGGGGGAAAGAACCTCATGTGCACCAGCCGTTAAAACAGTAGTCTGCTCCTCAGCTTGTGTCCACTCCATCGAGGGGCCGAAATAAATCCCATCAGAAGTCTCCATTATATCGCGTGTGCAAGGGTTTGATTGTTTGGCCCCCTGTGTGCAAACTGGTTCACCCCCAGCTAAAGACTTGCCCATAGACTTAGCTACAGTTCTGCCTGGGCTCTTGGAACATGGACCTGCAATCAAAATGGGTGGTTTCAGTACCTGTTTAGCGATATTCCCTCTCTCCTGCAGCGGTGACTCGATAGGCGGTGGCAGCGATGACAAAGGCAGCGGCTTTAACAGTGAAAGTGCTTCGTTTTTCGTCTCTCCGGTCTCCGTGGCACTGCGTCCATTTTTCGTTGATGCAGGAATTCCATCGGCTCCAGCCGGAGCGATCAGGGGCAGCACAGCTGAAACCACTGCTGCCGCTCGAGCCGTTACAGCCGCTCGCGGCGTTACAGCCGGGGGGGCCGCAGCACCAGTATTTTGCGTGCTATGCCGTGTCGCGCGATGTGAATTTTTTTGAGGCATTCTCTTCAGCCACGGAATTGAGTTGGAAAGAGCCCGAAAGTTGAGGCTGAGCCAGCCGAGTCCGGAGCTCCCGCGCAGACCCTGAATTGTCTGCTGAAGAAGCCAAACAGTGTCCAGTAGCGTTATCATCAATGAGAGCGGTCGCATCCGCCGTTACAGCACCAGAGTACAATTTTTTCGCGCTTGGAGGGGGGATCTGGCTGTCTTCCTGGATTTTTCAGCGCATTCCGGTTTAAACCTCTCCATCGCAATTCATTCTCTCCAAGTGAGGGAGGGAAGGAGAGAGTCTCAGGTGAACTGCTTAGCACGGACCCCTACTCCGCCATCTTGAGTCCACCTCCCTTTGGGATTCTGAATGACATCAGACAACTCGAGCTTCGCTCCCATTCGGTCCAATCCTTGTCCAGGAAAAAATGCTACCACTGCGGTGAACGACCATCCTCCAACTGTACCCACATCTCGTGTAACAAGCAACCTGGTCAGACCAATCCTTGTCTGTGAACAAAGTGCCCCCCCCCCCATCGCGGTGAATGACCATCCACCACCTGGGCCCGCATTATGCTAAAACCAGATAACCCGCTCAAGCCAATCCTCGTTCAAGAAAATTGTTACCACTGCGGTGAACGACCATCCACCGCCTGTACCCGCATCTCGTGTAACAAGCAACCTGGTCACACCAATCCTTGTACAAAGTGGAGGCTCCCCCATTGCAGTGAACGACCATCCACCACCTAACTGCGGCCCGTGTAATAAAAAACAACCGGGCCAATCCTTGACCATAATACTTGTCTCCTGTGAAACAAACCGTCTGAGTCCCTTTGAGACAATCTCCTCACCAGTGAGCCTTAACCTGCCCATGCCTTTCGATTGCATCCCGTTCCCCACATCCTCAAGGCACCCTCATGCACATCCCAAAAGAAGCCCACTTTCCATGTCAGTGAACCATATCCCCTTCCATGTCCCAATAGTGCAACGCCAAACCAGCCATATCCCAGAATACTCCGTTCACCCACAGGTATCCCCCATCCACGTGTTCCCTGTGACACCCTGTCAGCCGTACCGGTCACAACTCCCCCCCACTGTCACTCACACCCCGACGACTGTGTTCCCCGCCTGGTGACGACTGTACGCCTGCAAGTACGCCTCCTGCGCCGTCCAGTGTCTAGGCGAATGGCCACCCAACCATGCGACCGCACTGGTGTCCAATCTACTCCCATTGCTTGTAGCAGAAAAAGAATGATTAGTCCTGCAAACATTATGTCCACGCTCCATCAGTCCTTATATGCTACCCCATTCGCTACGACCCTACAACACTGCACCTGTCCACTGCATCCCAACGAACGCAACCACCCCCAACTTCGCCCTTGTCCCAGGCCCCACTGCTTGCCCTACAGGCACCTGTTGCGTAGACCCATGTAGCCGTGACTAATCACCAACCTCCCCTGCCAGATCCCAGGCCCCCTTTCAATCAGTCTCCCGGTCCCCCGGCCCAGGCCTGGTCTCCCCCGACCCCAACCACCAACTGACCAACGACAAACCGGGAAACAGAACGAGATCGCCTACTCCCTTCCCCTCCAACCGAAACTGCAAATGCGAAAGACAACCCATGCCGAATCTCCTCCGGAAACGTTCCCCAGGCTGTGAAACGCACTCCCCATGGACCTCAGATGCCACCCCTCCGTCGCCCGCATCCGCAAGGACCCGAAATCTCGCACCTCACCACTACACTACCAACCAAGGCAACCAACCGAGGCATCCCCCACCCAATGGACTCCCTTCACACTTCGGCCCACAGGATGATGGTAATCGGACAGTCAACCCCATGCGTACTGCTCCACTGCACTGCATACCTAGGACTGAAATCCGCCCATATATCGTCCTGCAACCCCACGTCCTGGGAGGGGAACCACGTGTTACAGTTCTGGAGTCCAACGACTAAGTCTCCAATACCCTCGAGACTCACTAGTGCTCCACAGAATCCCGGAGGAAAACCAACCACTGCGGCGCCCCGAAAACCCCCCACCCCGGATCATATAACTCAATGCCCGACAGCGTCCCCCGCCCCATCCTGGCCGAGGCAGACCTACATGACCCCCACCCTATTATATGATGCACGCCCAGCCTGTGTGAAACATGTCCGTCAAGAGCCCCATACCTGCCCAGCCCCCCAGGCACGTCCCCCACCCGCTTGTCGCTGCGTCTGACCACGTGCACCCATGAGGGCCGATCCCCCGGACCACCAACCCCGCCGATGCCTGAAACCCCCATAGTTCGCCATCCCTCGTCAGAAGCCACCTGTTGCAAAGCGCCTGCCTCTTTCGCCCGACGCTACCCCGGCGCCCCCCCAACCCATGCCTGAGAAACATGTTTGTACCGCAGCACCGGCTGCCGACATGAAAAAGATGCTCGACAGAAGCCCCTGGCCTCCCTGAACCGTGCACGGACCCCCTGCCCACACCAAACCCACTGTAACTTACTAAGGCCTACACCTGTCAATGCAGAAACTGATACAATCGACACCAGGAATTGAACACTCACCCTGGCGAATAGGAGTCTAAAACCCTAAACCCGTCGGCCACAGTGACACCCCCACGCTCTCCTTGAGATCCCCAGAAGGGGCCCCACGTACCCCCTATGAAAGGGTGTGCCTCTCAAGTTCCCAACCCTGAGTTACGCAATCCGAACGGAACCCGCTGATGACACAAGGAGACCATCGCTCTGCACAGACGCTAGCCAACAAATAAATGTCCCTTCCGGTGTAGATGAGTCAGGGCGAATCTTAGCCCCCTTCTTCCCCAAGCTCTGTCATGCCAAACAACCCCCAGCCCGCCTGCAGCGCAGCTGCCATCATGGCGAAAACACAGGGCAACCGCCCGATGACGTACTATTGTCTCTATGCGTAATTGAAGAAAAGGAGACATTGAAAGACCAGGAATTGAACACTTAACCTTGAGAGCAAGAGTCTGAGACTTTACCAAGTAGTCCACAGTGACTCCCCCATAAGATGTGAGCCCAGTGTAGATCAGCATCCTCCTCCATAAACAAGCGCCCCCGGTCCCCTCCAAGACCCCCTTCCAGCCTGGCCGGCCCCAATCTGTGATCCCTTGGGTTGACCCTCATTGCGTGTGGTATCACCATCTCCATCCGGAACCATCCCCTTTTTTAGAATCTTATACATGGAGACATCAGGTATTGAACACTTAACCTTGATTGTAAGAGTCAGTGACAGTGACTCCACGAAAATGCCAGGCTCTCCAGCACTCCAGCAGGATGGCGCCGCTGTCCTGCCACCGTGCCCAGCCCTCACGATCCCCACACACCCCAGCCGACCAGCTGAAGTCCCCTCTCACTGCATTTCGTTACCTGAGAGTCCGTCCAGGACCTCCACAGCACGTCCGGCGCTGCTGCACCCCGTCGCTTCCCGTCCACAGGTCCGTCCAAGGCCATACTTCCCTCCTGCAAAAACAGGCTGATTACCGCAACCCCCCCTCACCCCCATAAAAACCCCATTCAGCTACAACAAACCCCTTTCGTCCCCGGTCAACACCCCCTTCCCGTCACCACGTCACACTCCCAACACTTCCCTTCGCACCACACCAACTGACCCCATCCCCCTCACCGAAAAACCCCACTCAGCCACAGCCATCCTCACATGACCTCTATCCTCCAAGCTCCCATCCCTTCATACCACGACATACTTCCAATCCTGAGCCTCCCACCAAACAATCATTCCACAGAGTGTAACATGGCATGGCAGAGTGTAACATCGCATGGCAGAGTGTATCATCGCATGGCAGAGTGCGCTGCGCGATCCCTTGTTGGAGGGGCAGGCCGCCGCGGACCCCCCACTGCTTCAGGCCAGCGGCCCCAGGGCCGTCGTGCGCCCCACTCGCGATGCGCCATTACTGCTGGCATCAATCGGTCCAGGTTCCCCCCCTCCAGGCTGCTCCAACCTGGAGGGTCCCCAGCACCACCGGGCCTCCTGCCGGGCTGGCAGTCCCTCACCCCTACCATGGGAAAAACCATGAACAAACCTTTCCTGCAACCCGAGCGCCCATTCCCGCCGCAAGCCCTGTCCCCCCCACGCCGCAGTAACAAACCCAGCCCTGACCTCACCCCGCCCGCTGGACAGGGGGCCCCCCAGCCACTGAAAAGAACCCTGACGCCCAGCCCTGCCTCACCAAAAGGCAGAGTAACCTGCATGGCGTCCAACTGCAGGGGCACACAATGCTACCAGGGCCCGCAGGCACCACCCCCTGGGCACCGAATCCCACGGACCTCTCGGGAAAGAGCATACAACGCCCACCGCTGCCCACTCCCCACCCCCCCATTGGAAGCAGGCTCGGGGCTCTATACCCAGCCGGAACCTCCCCCCCGCGGAAAGCGGCTCCCCCACCCGCATGGCCGGCCACATTGTAGCAGGGCCCGGGCCGGCATACAACACCCGCCGCAGCTTAGAGCCTAGAAAACCATGTCCCGCAAGCAGGGTGGCCGGGGGGAAGGTTCCAGCCGCCTCCCCCGCGGAATTGCCACCACCGCTAGCTGCCACGAAAGTGTCTCCCGCCCCAGAGTAGGTGTGTAATGATGGGACGATATCACAGCATGTTACAGCTGCGGCCAACCCTCCCCACTTTAACCCCAGGTGCCATATTGCAGCCGGTGGCGGGCAGAAACGCGCACAGCTCCCACGGAGTACGGCACACTGCCCGGGTGACTCCGCCCCCATCCCCTCCTAAACAGGCACCGAGGAAATACCGCGCCGGGCCCAACCACGGATACTGGCTGACTGGCGACAACCGCTACGCCCCCCGCGACACACGAAACGACTCGCAAAGGGGGAGAAACGGCTCGCAAAGGGGGACCAACGACTCGCCATGGCACCCCCCCCCCAGACTCCAAACATAAATGCCGCAAAGCGCCCGTACGCCCAACGGACGGTCCCAGACCCCCAGGGCCCGAGGACAAGAACGGCCACAGTGCCCCCCCCCACCTCCCCGAGCGTCGCAGTAAGCCTCAGTGAAACCCCTAGAAGCCGGCCCCCGAAGTGCGCCTAGCGAACCCCCCCAACAGCCCCACCAACCTGTACAAACTTTTTATTCTAACCCTCCGTTGGTGCTAAGGTGTCAGGAATAGGCCGGATCCTCCTCTCCTGACATCTTATATGCGTACCTAACTCCCGCCCCTTTCCAAACTCTAAATCCCTCCCCCACCTTGTCCTTCCGGCCTTGCGCGAATAGCCCCGGGGGAAGACTGGTCTGCGACCTTCACTTCCCCCGGGGGCCGTCAGTTTCTCCAATCCAATGCCTCACCCTGAACCAGTCTGTCTGACTTCCGTAAGTTGTCACGCGCGCTCTTCCTCAGTCTTCCTCTCCCCTCCTTTCCGCACGCTTCGGCATTTCGTTTTTCTCTATCGTTCTCTTTTGTTCCTTCCTCATGCATCATTCCCCTTTCTCTCTGTCTATGTTCTCCTGCTCCCTGTTTCATGTCCCTGCCTCTAACTCTACTGTTTCTCTTATGTTTCTTTGCCTCGTTCGTTCATTTTCTCTTTTTTTTAATAACATTTTTTTATTGAGCAAAGCAAAAAGGAGATCCTTTTACAAACAGTAAACATCATCATGATATTGCAGTAACCATTGTACATTTACTGAGCCAAATTAAAATTAGCTATGAACCAACAAGGATCAGAATGTCAAGACATATTAAAAATCAATATGTAATGTCGATAAACGAGCCGGATCTTAAACTTCTTACAACTATATAAAATTTACTATTAAAATACTAAAGTGCTTAGTGCTACAGTCCACGGGGAGGGGATCCCCCTACACTATTAGAAAAAGTGCAAAAAAAGTGCCAAAGTGCTATAGTGCTTTTTAGATGTGCTTTCTCGGCACAAAAAAAGTGCATCATGCTAAACCATCAATATAATATAGTGCAAGAACTAAAATATTTCTGGTCACGCCATCATTTCTAAATTCTTAAAATAATTCCAAACAGCCTCAAATTTTCTTGTAGCTCCTACCCTCATACCATATGCTTCTTCAAATCCCATAGTACGTTGCATTTTATTTATCCACTTCAAGTGGGAGGGGACTTCTTCCGACCTTCAACTCTGGAGGATTAAGGAGCGGGCAACCAAAGAACTGATCGCAATAAAAGTCGCCTCTGATTTTGTCAAGTCTCCCCTTATTCTAGAGATGCCAAAAAGGGCTACCACATCTTCAGGGTCTACCTTTTTTTGGATTGCCTGACTTATAGCCGAGAACATCTTCACCCAGAACAGCTCTAATGTTGTACACGTCAAAAAAGTATGGAGCCAGTCCCCTCTCCCTTCAGAATGGCAACGGAAACATTTATTTTCTACTTCCGGATAGCTTTTACTAAGGGATTTGGGGGTGTAATATGCCAACCATCGGGACAGGAAGGCCATCCTTTTAAAGTTGGCAGCTCTTAATGCCTTACTGCCCTGCTGAGATATTAACTGCCACTCCTGACTCAACAGCGTACAATTAGTTTCACGTGCTACTCTTCCTAAAAGAGTTTCAACTGCAGGGGACACATTAAGTTTCATCAGCTGCGAATACCAGTTTCCTACCCCCTTTAATTTGGCTTGGAAAAGGGCGCATACCTGTCTTATTGGGGCGCCGCTTGATGTGAGATTATATTTTTTTATAAAGTTTGTAATATGTAGATATTTAAAAAAAACAGTTTCTTATGGTCACCATATCTGCTTTGCACTTTTTGCCAGGTTATTATTTTATTATTCATTAAAAAATGTCCCAGCTCCTCTAATTTGCAATCTTTCCAATTTTTCAGGCGACTAGAAAGAATTTGGAGACCCAGACTTTTGCATCCTATCAACTTTAAATAGTGGAAACCCGAGGACCCAGTTTTAAAAAAAAAATATTTCATTCTAAAAGCAAAATCTTGAAGCGTCTTATATCTAGTTCTTTTAGGCAGTTTAGCTATTTTTAAGAATGTTGGTATCTGCGAGCCTGATTCCTGTACCATTTTATCAAAGAAAAAATTATCTATAAATCCCTTTGGTTCCAGTAAGCGCGCTGCGAGATCTAAAATCGCTGCTTCGTAATAGGTTTGCATTCTAGGCAGTGCTAGTCCACCTTGTTTAATGTCTAACTGGAGTATTGACTGCTTAACTCTGGAGGCTTTTTTACTCCAGACAAATTCTCTAAACAATGATTCCAGCTCTTTAAAAAATGTTGCGTTCATTTTCAAGGGTACATTAATAAAAAGAAATACTAATAACGGAAGTATGGACATTTTCATAAGGGCTACACGGCCCATTAGCGCTAAAGCTAAAATTGACCATTTATCAAGCAATATTTTGATTTTATTGTGCATTACTAGGTAGTTTAGCGGGAATAGTTGTTCATACTGACTAGAGGCATATACTCCCAGGTAACGTATTGGTTCCATACTTAACGCCTGGGGTTTAAGATTTGATGGAAGAAACTCCAAGTCAGTATTTAACACTAAAATCTCAGTTTTATTTTGATTTATTTTGTAGCCCCCGATCCTTTCAAATTGGCAAATTCTAATAACACCCGGTCCAGATTCGGTCTCTCAAGACTTAAATATAGAATAATATCGTCAGCTAATTATTTTAGCTTCGTCATATCTGGTATTGGGGCTCTAATTTCCTCGTTGTAACGGGTGCTCACCGCTAAGGGCTCAATAAAAAAGGTGAACAACAAGGGGGACATTGGGCACCCTTGTCTGGTCCTACAATTAATATTCACTGTGCCTATTTGGTTTGCATTAATGGCCACCGGGGCCTGGTGTCAGGTCTGATCAGATTTTCACTAGTTCAGTGCAAAAATGTCCAGATCGTATATTTGGGAGGGTTTCCAGGCTAGCGCTTTCACCGTTTACATGGAGAGAATTGGTGGCAAGACGCTTCATCAGGCAGGAAACACCCAACATGGAGAACAGGCACTGTGAGTTAGCGTTCTAGTGTTTTTCCTTCCTTCAGCCTGACAGCCGCTCTGTTCTGGCTCGCGCGCTTCAGCAGCTCTGTGCACTTCAACTGTCATATTTTCAGAGGAGGCTGGTTCTGAACTGCGCTCCTCAGTGACAAGATTTTTCTCTTCAGTAAATTGAATTTTTTCTGAGTTCCAGTAAGCAGTGAGGTGTTCGAGGCTTTTGAAGCATCGCAGAGTCGAGTTACCGCTGGTGAGGTTATTTATATCCTGAAGTAGTTTGAATTCAGCGCCAGTCCTTGCGTAGACATTTCCATAGTTAATTAAAAGAGTAGCGCTCAGACTGAGTTTATGGAACAGTCCAGCTAATGACTGCTTATCTTTATCACAAGAAGGACAGAATCGCCAATAATAAAAAGGGGCAACATTTCTAATTATTGACTCACTGTGCTCCAGAGCCAAGGAAAGGACTGAGACGAACAAAGACTTTAAAGTTCGTTTAGAAGAGTATTACTTGCTAACTCCTCTACATAGGTTTCTTGCCTGAACTATTGAATAAGAGTGTACTACAAGATTTGCTGCGTTTAAAACCCCTGCAAAAGTATATCTGCAAGCAGAGTAATTCTATAACCATCGCAACTTGAATGTATGTAGAAATATATTCTACTTACCAACCTCAAAAGCTACATCAATTTCAGTAGGAATACCTAAAAAAGAAGGAGAAAGACAGTTTAATCATTTGGATTATATCAACAGGACAATTCAAATGTAAGAAAGTGATGCATTAGATTTCTAACTGAATAGAGAGAGGCTAAATCCACTATCAGACAGGTAAATGAGATGTTTAATGTGATGTTTATTTATTACGTTCTCTGAGGGGTTCAGGACGTAGTAATTCTGTGCTTATCATTACAGGTGCAGATATTCCCCTGAGGGATAGCAGCGAAGGCACCAGAGTGGCAGTCTCTCTTGTTATTTTCCCATTCCCCTTTCCCCCCCGTTTCTGAGTTCAGAGAGTATTCTGGTTCAGAGGTGTCGGGGAGTTGGGAACTATACACCAACAGAACTTCAGCCCTTCTGCTCCTGTGGATTCACCAGACTCAGGTACCGATTCTTGACACCTGGGCACCCTGATAGATGTTTTTAAACATCTCTATCACCTGGCCGGGAATCCCAAATTTGCCCAGACCAAAAAAAAAGAGCATCCCAGTTGACCAGGTCAAACGCCACCTACCATCATATTAAGTGAGGGGTTGAATTATTCTTAAACAAGTTGAGTGCTTGAATTAAAAATCCGGAATTCGAGGACATTGACCTTCCAGCAACAAATCCTGACTGATCTTTATGTATCAGTTCCTGCGCATGTGGAATAAAGCGTTAGGCCCAAACCTTCATAAAGAATTTTACAATCGACGTTTAGGAGACTAATCAGCCTATAAGAATTTACGTCTTTATGGTTTTTGCCCTTCTTAACAAAGCTTACAATCACCGATTCTTTAAAACTAACGGGGACCCGCCCCCCTTCTTAACGCGATTAAACAACCTTGTCAAGAAGGGGATCAGTTCCTTAGAGAAAGTCTTATCAAATTCTATGGGGAGCCCATCGTTACCACACGCTTTTGCGCCAGGAATTGATTTTAGAACGATTAAAATTTCCTCTTCTGATATGTCAAGATGAATTTGTTGCCTAAGGACCTCAGACAGGCTGGGGATACTTATCTTCTCAAAGTATTCCTGGATTAAGTCCAGTTCAACTTCATACCAAGTAGTATAGAGCTGTTGATAGTGCTCCATAAAAATTTGAGCTATGCAATCCTTATCAGTTTTCAGATCACTGGTCTTGGGTTCTATGATCTCAGAAATAAGGGCAGCTTCCTGTTTGTTTTTAGTGGCCCCATCTAGCAGTTTCCAAACTATTTGACTGTCCTCATATACCCGCTGTTAATAGGTCCTAGAGCTATTTATCTCTTCTAATACAAATAATTCCCTTAATGCCTGTTTTGCCTTTTCAATCTGGCCCCCACCTTCCCTCTCCCCCTGTATAGGGGTACTTTGCAGCCACAGGGCCCTATCCACTGCCTGATGAAGTTTCTTAATTTTAGCTCGTCGGTTTTTGGACTGGGCAGCAGAAAAAGCAATTATCTTCCCCGTAATGTTGCCTTAAACCCCCCCATACAGAAAAGAAATCTGCCGTTCCTTCATTAATCCTAAAATACTCCGCAATCCATTCTCTTGTCTCTGCTGTCCACTGGGCATCCTGAAGGAGAAGGCGATCCATCTGCCACCTAGATCTTGTCTTCCTTCCCTCCTCTATTGCCAACTCCAGTTTCACAAAAGAGTGGTCCAAGAATGCATTCGCCCCCATTTCAATACCCATATAATTCAGTGATCGAGAAACAAGAAAATAATAAATACAAGAGGCCGGTTTAAATTGGCGAGAGCAATATGTATATTTACTGGTTAACTGATTCCTTTTGCGCCAGGGGTCTAATAAATGGAATTCCCGTTTTGTAGTTTCTAGGACTTTTTGGTCTTTGGTTGTAATTGTTTTTTACTTTTATTAGAGATATCTTTCCTCAAATCTTGAATAAAATTAAAATCCCTTCCCATAATAATAAGCCCCGGTGTTCCCCTAAGTAATTCACTGACTTTCACTAATGGTAAGGGATCATCTACTACCGGAGCATAGTCATTTACAACATTTAATGTAGTCTCATTTAATTTTACCTCAACCCAAATCCATATACCCAGTGGGTCTCTCCGGATTTGACCAAATTCCCAAGGCACACCTCTACCAAAATAGATAGCTACGCCTCTTTTGGCCAGCCCAGCGGAGGCATAGAAAGCATGGGAAAAAGCTCTTGGAAGGAAAAGGTTCTGGGAATTAGTTTTTAAATGAGTTTCCTGTAAAAATACCAATTTTGGCATAAGAGAAGCCAGCCACCTAATAAGCCCTCCATACTTTTGTTTGTTTAGAATTCCGTTTACATTAACCGAAATGGTGGAACACTTACTGGTCATATCTAAAATGTTTCATATCAGGAAAAAAACTCAATATCCTGCTTGCTTTACTCTATTGCTCTTTTTACTGCTATACCCATCCCGGCAACTACCCCCCACCCCAGAACTCCCTCCCTCGAGATATGTGGACAACCACGCTAGCCACCTCTCCTCCCCAAACCTCTATTGGGTGTAATGTAATTACACCCTTGGTGACCCCTTCCCCCCTGCAATGGGAACATCAACAGTATAGGTGTAGGTCTCTTCAATTTGAGGGTGAAATCTCCCTCAAAAGATCCTGCGCATCTTCTAAATTTGTAAACATGTGGAATTTACCCTTAACCAACACGCAAAGCTTTTGATTGTTGGGCTATTGACGCCTGAGCTCCCTGCGCTTTGAAAAGGTACAAAAGCTTAACAAATTCTTTACGCCTGCGCGCAGCTTCTGCTGACATGTCCGAAAATTTACGACAGTTCGAGGTTTAATTTACAGAAAACTGTCTCTGTTGTATTGCTTTTGCCAGTATTCTTTCTTTAATCCGGAAGTCTGCAAAATTGACCAGTATAGTATGTGGTATTTTTGAGTTAGGAAAAGGATGTGAGGGAACTCTATGTGCCCTTGTTATTGTGAGATCTTCTGTATATCCAGGCAGAACCTTCTGCTTGATCAACGACTCCACCCACTGAAGTGTTTGAGATCCCTCACTTCCCTCAGGAACCCCTACTAGTCGTAGATTTGACCGTCGTGAGTGATTTTCAAGTTCCTCCAGCGTATTCTCTAAGTTCCTCTTGTCCTTTGTGACTTCACTAACTTTCACAATCCTGGTCTCTGCCTCTTGGATTCTTTCAGGGAAGCAGGCCACTGCTTCTTCAATCTTCCTGAGGCGCTGATGGAGAGAGGCAATCTCCTTTTCTTGAGATCTCTTCATATCCCTTATTTCTTCTAGAATCAGGTTTAACATCGTTTTAATCTCTATTTGTTTAGTGAGGGCTCCGTCCACAGGGTCTAATATCTCCTGTTGTGCCTTCTCTTCCCCTTCCTGTTCTCCCAAGAGCTGTCCTGTCTCGTCCCCTTCAGACCACGAAAGCTGGCTCTGGGGCTGTTCCTGAATCCCCAGTTGCCTTTCCAAGCGTTCTAATGCTGGGGTCTGTTCATGCTGTTCATGCTGGATCTGCCGTTGCAGTGAGAGATGTCTGATAGAGTCAAGGATGTATCCTTTTCCACCTGATTTTGACTGCGATCTTGTCCAACGCTCTTTGGCTGTGAAAAAGGCAAACCAAAGGGAGTCTGAGGGGAGCTATTATGGATGATTACTGCTCCTGATTCTACTGGTTGAGGAAATTCCACTGTTGCTTTGAGCAGTAACGCCTAAGGTTTCTTTAGAAATAGTGGAAAGTCTTTAGCACCTTGCACATCATCTTTGTTGGAACCTGCTGTTGGCCGGGTTGCCTGTTTTATTTCAGCATTCTGTGCGCCATTAATTTGCTTCTGCATCTCCACTACTCCATTTTCCACGAGAGGCTCCGGAGGCTCCTCTTTGGAGCTTTCAAAGCTTGAGTTGAGGCCTGGACGATTGACTGCCTGCTCTGCTCTCGTCGCCAAAGACCAAAGATAATGCTTTGGCCTGTGCTCGGCGTGTTTTTGCCTTTAGCCCAGTCACTGAATCAACTTTAGCTACCGGGTTAATTTGTTTAAGAGGTTTCCCCCTTTTTTTTTTCCTCTCTACCGCCTCTTTCTTTTTTTTCTTCTTTTTTTCCTCAGCTCGAGCCTCTTATTTTTACAAAGTTCTGTGCCTCTTCACCCCCTTGGCCTGCAGCCTGCAGCATGCGTTCCTACCACCCCTTTTATTTAAACAGCAAAATGTCCTGGGTGCATTAATTGATTCAAATTGTTTAATAGAACAGCTTCCTCCTTCCTCCTGGGGTCCGAGTTTCATTGCCAAACTGCACCCCCTTCACCTCCTTTAGCTGTCACCTCTCCGGTCTCCTCGTCTTTCAGGTTGTTTCTGCAAAGGCTCCGGGCGTTTATCCAGACGTTTTTCTGTCCCTGGGATGCACCATTCACGCATCAGGTGCCACGTCTCCAATTTGCTATAATGCTGGGTCGTGGGAAGAAACTGTCAGCTGAGGCGATATTCAGTCGCTGCAGTCTTCACCCGCTTCCATCTCAGCCACCATTAACATGCCAGGAATATGGCCGCAATACCCATTACCGCCCGGCTAGAAACTTCAAAAGCAAGGCCGAAGGCAGAGGGAAGAAAGGCAATTTCGCCGCGTTTTGTTACGGCATTAAGGGGCATATCAACAAGGCGGTGATAATTTTTTATCACCGCTTTAGCTGCGATAAAGCAGTGTTATTTTTATCGCCCGATCAACACGGCGACGCTAACCCCTGTTAGTGATACTTTTTCGGCGATAGCGACCGGAATTCTATCGCCTTTCAAGCCAGCGATATTATAATTATCGCTAATGAAATGCGAAGGAGGCGTTCCTGACTGAAAAAGTCGCTAACACAGCTGCTCCCTATCAACAAGGTTATCTCCAAAACGCTTAGCTACAAAAAAAACGCACGCTAACTCCCGCTAACTCCAGTTTTTAACACCTGATAAAAACCTGACTTAAACTGGAGATAAGTGAGTGTATATAAGGGAGAGTTGGTCCGAGCCTTCCCAGAACAGCCACAGAAGCCATGGAGATAGTCATCATGCAGCTTGGAGTCCCACCAATGCAGCAACAACAACAACCACCGCCAATGCCACCACCACCAGTACCACCACCACCCATGCAGCGACGAAGAAGACAGCGGTCACTGCACAGACGTGTCTACCTCACAGACTTAAGGCCAGAGGAAGTCATAGCCCACTACAGGCTCAAAAGGACCTCCATCCAGCACATCCTGACCCTCATTGCCCACAGGCTGACGCCACCAACACAGCAGACAACCAATATCCCTCCGCAGACAAAACTACTCGCTGTGCTGCACTTCTTGGCCTCTGGGACATTCCAACCAACAACAGCCAGAGTCGGTTGAGTATCACAGGCATCCTTCTCAACCTTCCTCCCCACTGTCTTGGATGCCATACTCAGCCTGATTCCTCAGCACCTACACTTCCCCAACACTGTGCAGGAGCAGATTGCCATCAATCAAGGATTCCATGCCATTGCTAGCATACCACAGGTGATCGGTGCAATTGACCGCACACATGTACCATTTGTGCCCCCTGTGGACAGCGAACATATCTATCGCAACAGGAAGCACACCCATTCAATGAATGTGCAGGCAATAGTGGACCACCGCGGACTGTTCACAAATGTCATTGCCAAATTTCCAGGGAGTGTGCATGAGGCATTCATATTCCGACAATGCATCATAAACCAGCGCTTCCAGGATGGCACATATGGAAATGCATTGCTTGTCGGTAAGTACCAACTGAACACACCACATGCACAAAAAACACAACCATGTTGACCCATCTAGAGGGAGGATGTAAATACATTGCCTAGGTACTGATTGGGGGGGTGCACAAAATGCATGGGCACATGCTGATGTATTGTGTACCAGGATGATGTATACTGGGTCCACTGTGTAGAGCACGGCTACTCATAGTATGGCCCACGTGCTGCCAGCAGCCTGGCAAGCCTTTCTTGTCGGGCCGTGGACCTTGCAGACATTGTACCCGTTTGCCATGTCTGCAGATTTCATAAGAGTGCCACAAAACACTGCCGCACCAGCGCGGACTCTGAAAGACTCTGCACCATGGGGGCTCTGCGAGTCCAGCGATAGTTAGAGTGGAGATGCATGTGCGCCAAGAGGTGAAATATAACCACAACTCGTTGACAAGTAAATGGTCCATGAAAGACCTGTGAAGTACTGGGGTGTGGCTGTGTGTGTGTGCCCAGGAAGCTGTCCCAGCACAGGCTGCCAGGGGGGGGAGGTGACAGAGGGTGACAGAGGGAGAGAGAGGGAAAGAGACAGTGGGAGGGAGACAGAGGGATGAGGGCGACAGAGGGAGGGAAACCGAGGGTGACAGAGGGAGGGAGACAGAGGGAGGGAGACAGAGGGATGAGGGCAACAGAGGAAGGGAGACCGAGGGTGACAGAGGGAGGGAGAAATACAGCGAGGGAGGCAGAGAGAGAGAGAGAGAGAGATGTGTGTAGGCCAGGTCTGGTGGCTCAGTGAACGAGGGGGTCCGCACCAGGGGCCTGTGTCCAACCACATGGTCAAGTTCCATTCTCACTAGCCCTGCCCCCTTCCACACTGCAAATTTGGGACCAGAGAGAAAGTATGTGATTACCCATGGTGTAGAGTAACCCCCAGCACCTGGCCATCTATGGACCTAATCAAAGTCATCCTCACTGGTATCCCAGTCCGGTGTGTGATCGCATTGTTGATGAAGATGATCATGTTGCAGTTCTTGTTGCTGGTGACCTATTAGGGTGAACCAACGTTGCATAAGTACTCACATGTACAATCAGTGTGTCAATTCAGAGGTCTGTCGTGACCAAGATTGTAACAATGCACTTTGATTGTAGGAAGTGCAGAGTGAGGCAAATGTGCATGCATAGTCCGCAAAATGTGTCATGAAACCACCATACAGAGCCATTGGTGTTGACTGCAGTGTTGTTGGTGCTGCTGTAGATGGTGTCTAGTAGCATCTCCTCTCTCACTATGCCACACATATTTCTCAATCTCACCCCTGTGATATGGTGTTTCATGTGGTTGGCCGATGAGTAAGTGGATGTTTATTCGGCCAATACTTGTGTATTGAAATAGATAGGTCAAATGCTAAACAATTACAAATGCTAAGAAGTGTGCAAAGGTGAGCCATGCCATGTGTATCAGCTTGGTGAAGTGTGTGGCCAGTCAGATCTGGTCAAATAAACCACATAGTGTAAATGATTTGGAGAAGTGGAGTCATGTGAGATTCATGCCCTGCCAGTGACAGATGACCCAGGCCATGAAGTTTACGTTGTGTCAAAAGTTATTGTTGATGGTGTTTTCAAACCTTCACTGTCTCCAGTGGGCCCTGCAGGTGAGGTGGCTGCGGACTGTCCCTCGTTATCTCACAGAACATACAATTGCATGGCTTGTGTGGTGTCACAGGTCTGCCATCAGCATGAGATGCATGTCTGAATGTGAGCTGGGTCATGCGTGGCTGATGGCATGTTACCATTCACATGGCGGGGACTGCAAGGAGTGTGGATCAGTGACCTGGCTAGATGTCCGGAGAGCCAGGCTGACTGTTGGTGTCTGTGGTTTTAGGGCAGGTCTCAGTTTCATTGTGTACATTTGTAGTGACATGTCTGCAACTGTGCAGCAAACACAAGCTAAATGGCTGGTTGGACGATCAACACTGAGGCAATGCACTGATGCCACTAAATAGCTAGAAGCAACATGTCTAACCGAAGTCAAAAAATTGATAAAAATGACACGAGAATAAACACTGCCAACATATTATGCCAAATGAATCATGTACCCATCTATCCCTCACATGTCATAGGTGATCAAGGATATGCTCTGTGCCCGTGGATGATGACACACGTCCGAAACCCCACCACCCAGGCACAGAGGCAGTACAATGCTGCACATCGGCGCACACGTGGGATTGTGGAGCGTACATTCGGCGTGCTCAAGTCACGTTTTCGTTGCCTGGATGTTACAGGTGGCAAACTGCTCTACAGTCCAGCAATGGTAAACCAAATGATCCTGGCATGTTGTGTACTGCACAATATTTGTGTGCGACAAATGCACCGTGGATACAAGTGCCTGCAGCACCGGGTGATGTACAGGATGAGGGTGAGGACCAGCAAGGTGGCCCACACCCCACAGCCACTGCGGCTGGAATTGCCCGAAGGGACCGGATCATCAATAATTTCTTCACATGAGCACATCAGATTGTCATTTCCCCAAGAAAATACATGTGTTTAGAAAAGGACCTCAAGTTCTGTTTGTGAAAATAACCAAACTCAACACACATAACCTGTCTGCAAGTTACTCTCCTGCATCACTATATCACTATGAAATGTTACCATTGTACAATAATTGCAAGTAAGAGTACCGAAGTAAAATCATGCTGTGTATGGTTCATCATCCCAGAAAGTTCCAATAGTGCATCAAGCGTGCACAAGCTGACTTTACAATGAGTAAAATCGGGCCCACAACTCATCAATGGTTGTGCCAAATTCAATGCAATGCACGATTCACAGGGTCTACTTGACATGATAATTTATAATGTATGAACTGAAAAAAAATTATTTCATTTGTTAATTCGTTGTTAAATATAACTGTTAAGGCCGTGATAAGGGGGCCAAATCAGAAAATTGGGCGTGGAATGGGGCACTAACCTGAGAAGTGGGTGTGGAATAGGGGTCAATGTGGAGAAGTGGGTGGGGAATGGGTATCAAATCTGAGAAGTGGGTGTGGAATGGTGCTCAAATATGAGAGGTGGGTGTGAACTGTGTGTCCCAGCAGACAAATGGGTGTGAATTCGGTGCTCAATTTGGTAAATTGTGTCCTGAATTGGGTTCAAATCTTAAACGTGGGTGTGAAATGCGGATCTAAGCTGTCAATTGGGTGTGAAATGGTGCCAAATGGTGGAAAGAAACTCTGCATGCATCCAAGACATTGAATGAGCCAACAGCAAGGCTCACATGCACATCTTCCCTAGACACCTTCATGAAGACCGTCAAGACCGGTCACGATGTTTAACAAATTGGCTCATTGAGAGTATGACCCAAAAGACAAGACGAACCATCTGACCATCTCCCTGCAACCTGTGGTGGACAAAGTCACTGAGAGACCCAGAAACACCCAGCTGACTGGCAACATTGAAGAGAACTCCATCATGGACCACTCCCAGTCTTGTTTGGGTATCAAGCACAGCACCAAGAACGTACACCATGCTGACAATGCTTAAATATGCATGCCACTTGACCTGTGTCACATTGCGGACAACACATCCTACTACACCTCTATGCAGCATCAAACACCCTCTCACACACCACACCCCAGATGCCAGACACCACCACAAGGGGATACGAGGAACAGCCCTCACCTGGATCCACTCCATCTTCCACGCAATAAGCCAAAGGACCCTCACCCACCCCTGTCTCCTAAACCACAGGCAACAACTGCAGAGTCTCCTCCACCTGCTTCAACACCCTACGTATGCTCAACAAGATCTACAGATGGATCCCGACAGACACAAGGAAAACAGTCACCCAGGCCCTCAACAGCAGCACACTCGACTACGGAAACGCACTACACGCCAGAGCCACCACCAAGCTCATGAACAGACTGCAAAGAATCCAGAATGCCTCTGCACACCTGATCCTTGATGTCCCGCGCTGTAAACACATCACCCCACACCTGAGGAACCAACACTGGCTCACAGTCGATAAAAGAATCTCCTTCAAACTCCAGATCCACAAGGCACTCCACAAGACCGACCAGGACTATCTCAACAGTCGACTCTCCTTCTACGTACCCAACTTGAAACTCTGCTCCGCAGACCTCTCCCTGGCTACCGTCCCACGCATCCATAGAACCACAGCCAGAGGCAGATCCGTCTCCCACCGCGCCGCAAAGACCTGGAAGACCCTCCCACTCAACCTACGACAAAACGAAGACCTTCAGGTGATGACTCAAGACCTGGCTGTTCGACCATTAGCAACAGCACCCCCACCTCTACCCACCCTCAGCGCCTTGAAAACCTTGCGGGTATGTAGTGCGCTGCAAAAATTATTTGAATGATAGATTGATTGCTTGAGTACTACATGGAGCGTCACTAAGACACAAGTCTTGCTATATGCACATGTCCCCACTCACTGCCATTGATAGACAGCACGGGGTAAGCATATCATCCCACACAGACAACACACAGCCCATCCTCCCCTCACGAAGAACGCAGAAGACACAAATGCAAGCTCCCTGGAATGAATGTGGGAACTAGCAGATCGGATGACACACCTCTGCATAAAGATCAACTGTGAGAAGACAGACCTCCTCATCTCCGCTCCATCCACATCCGTATGGGACACCCGCTGGTGGTTGTCTGCCCTTGTGAGCCCGCCCTCACTGACAGACCATGCACGCAAGTTTGGCATCATTCCAAATCCAACATCATCCTGCACAGCCCGATTTACTCCATTGCGTGCTACAGCTGTCTACAGATCTAACCAAATCCATCACAATGGATAACCCCAGGATGCATTAAAATTGTCAATAACGCACTCATCCCCAGCAGACTGGACTGCTGCAACTAACTATACGCAGGGAGATACTAAACGCCACTACACAAGTCCTAACACAGACTGAAAGCTGCAGACACACCTGTCATCAGAAACCCACGTCACAAACACAAGAGGCAACACATACAGAACATCCAATGTAGCACCGACAAGGAGAAAGTAAGCCTCAAACTACTCACACACACCTCCAATTCACTACACATCAGGCACAAAGACATCCAGGAGAGAGTCAATCTCAACATCCCCAAGAGGAACTGCTGCTCTGACAACCTTGCTCTTGCAGACTCAACCAGGATCGGAAAATCACAAGGCAGAGGAAGAGCTGCCACCTACGTCGCCTGCAAAGCCATGGACGAGATGAAAGTCAACTTCAAACAATCTCACACCCAGCATGCTTACATGCGGAACCACAAGACATGGCTATTTGGCTGAGGCGAAGCTGCACACCCACTCCCCCACAGCGACTAGGGAGCCTCACGTGTGAGTAGGGCACATCATGCTCACACTTATTGTCGGATTGATCTGCGCACATACTCATCACCTACAGACCACCCCAGGTAAGTAGTGCCCTTACAATTCACATCTCTTTTTTGAATGAATGTCGGTGAAATTACCAAAAGAGGTGGGGATGAGTAATGTCACAGGCCATTTTGGGTGTCAACTGTCTTGGAACATGAAAGGTAGTCTGTGTATACCCCTGAGGAAGTGTTGGTTATGGAACAACAATTCCCATTATGTTGGGTGCAGGGGGATACACAGTACCTGTGCCTACAACGTGCTCCGACTCCTGCCTGTACAGCGAAGCGCAAATATTCAACACTGTTGGATGAGACGGCTAAGGCGCTGGACGCCTGCCCAAAACTGAGCCTCACATGGTTTGGATGCATAGCAGGTGTGAAAATGTAGATTCTTCCATGCATTTCCCATGTATGTCAATTGGGACACATGGTGTTCCACCCCCGTGCACTCACACAATTGCAAGCCCTCATTAGTAAGTCTGTCAGGGAGGGCAAGCGGACTTGCCTCTCACTTGTGCAGCTTACATGACCGAAAATGCCAGTTGGCCTGGGATAGCCCCTCATTGATGGCTACTAACAAGCCACATGCCTTTGATATATAGTTGAATGGAATAGGCTGCTATCGGAGAAGCAATGGAACTTCATGGACCAGTCTGTGGTGGGCAAAAACATCTGGATCTAACTGTGGCTAGCCCATAAGCACTGGCCCTGGGGCTTGTACTCTTTGCCGGTTAGGGCGCCCACCCACAAGCTCTTGGACAGGGGGGCAGTATGGAAGGGGTGGACCTCTTTCCCCTCACTGACGAACTACAGCGTGGATATCCCGGACTTGCCCCCGGATCAGGAATCAGCGATATTCCATCGCTGGCAAAAACAGACCCTATGCTGTTGCAGCCCTATATTTGATCTAGAAGGGCTTGTGCCATATCTGCGGTCCCTACAGGATTATGATTTTCCCGCTGCTGATGTGTATTCATAATGCCAAATAACACACTGGGTCATGGGACTCGATGTTGGTTACGTCATATATGAAGTGGTTAGCGCGTAAGGAGGACAAACATTCCCTCATATCTGAGCTGTACAAAATGCTTTTCACCTGTCTGAGTGGTCAGTGCACCCAAGTGCAGGTTTTGTGGGAAATGTAGATGGTGAGGCCAATTTCAGCCAAGGAATGAGAACCTATCCTGTATTGCGCACACCACACTGTGCACATTGTAGTGGGGGCTGGAACCCCCTGCAAGGTTTGCTCTCATTGGCGTTTCACACACGTGCAACTACATGTCTGGGATAAAAGCAAGCAAGATTGCTGCTGTCGGGGATGCTGGATGACTGGTACACTCGTGCACTTACTCTGGCATTGTCCAAAATTGTAGAGATATTGGGGTGAGTCCTTAGATAACATCGATACAGTGTGCGACATTGCAATGACCGGCGCACAGGAGTACACCCTCCTTGGCCTCTCACATCCAAAGGCCTTCCCACTAACATCCCTCAGTGGTAGGCAAATAGTCCCAGCGTTGCTGGCGGACAGGCCGGTTGTCCTAGCATAGTGGGGTACAGTGGCAGTTCCAGGGCTACTGTCCTGGTTACAATGTCTAGGGAACCTATGAGCTCTGGAGCGTCTGTCTCGGGGTGCAGAGGGAAGGGTGAGAGATTTGGCAACTCCGTGTTGCCCCTTCGTGTTTTCATTGTCCAGAGATATGAGGGAAGTCACATGCCCAAAGTACTTGCGGTCTGACGCATTCCACCGATGGGGCTCACACAGTGGAGTGACGAGGGGGCTCCCTTCCACACATATTGTGTATGCTTACTATCATCTAGGTAGGCTGCAACCAGTGCGGAAGGTGGGGTTCTGTGAGGGTTATTGGGGAGGGGTGTCTTTTCTCCCTTGTTCTCGGTTGTTTCACTTCTCTGTTTTACATGCTTATTCTTTGGAAAATGGAAGTCGCTCTTAGTGGCTTGTTTGCTCTTCCGGTATGCGTCCGGCCTCCGGGTTGCGGCTCAAACGCTGTGCAAATGCCCAGAATGCTTGCACGGCCTGCATCCGGATGTAGCCAGCAAGCTGGGTTTGCCACATTAGCCTGCCTTCCTATAAAAATAGGTAAACCTAAAATGGAGTCGGCATTCATAGTGCAAACCTATCTTCACATTGTATTATTGTGCTGTGACCAGAGTTTTTGCCTGAATGTCCATCATTGCTATAAAAATGCTCGGCCGTGAGATTCCTATTGCAAACACGATGATAGGTCCCACGTGCATTTAAAGGGACATGGCTGGACACACTCCCCAATACTGTACAAGCATCAGGCCAGTAGCAGCCTCTTAGCGTGAAGAAACCTATTGCAAACTATGTAACATGCCGCATACACATGACAGTAAGCATATGGACATTAGGGGGCCCTTAGCGTGCAGATTCTGATCGCATGTATTCAGCCTGATGACATTAGCTGACCCTTAGCGTGCAGATTCTGATCACATGTATTCAGCCTCATGACATTAGCTGTCCCTTAGCGTGCAGATTCTTATCGCATTTCATGAAACTGGACGCAAACACATTACAGTAGGCTATGGACATTAGCGGGCCCTTAGCGTGCAGATTCTGGTCGCATGTATGCAGCTGGATGACATTAGCTGCACCTTAGCGTGCAGATTATGATTGCATTTCATGAAACTGGACGCATACACATTATAGTAGGCTATGGACATTAGCGGGCCCTTAGCGTGCAGATTCTGGTCGCATGCATGCAGCTGGATGACATTAGCTGCCCCTTAGCGTGCAGATTCTGATCGCATTTCATGAAACTGGACGCAAACACATTACAGTAGGCCTATGGTCATTAGCGGGCCCTTAGCGTGCAGATTCTGATCGCATGTATTCAGCCTCATGACATTAGCTGCCCCTTAGCGTGCAGTTTCTTGTCGCTTTGTACCAAAAAATTCCTCTAACACACAGAAAGTGATGTATGCCTGCTTCCTGTCTCCTTGTGTGTGGCAGTGGCAAGGGAGTTTCGAGGTCCGGATGGCCCGGAGGGTCGTTGGGTCCCGCGCTATATCTTGTCCTTCATAGTGCTACAACTGAGGAACGGATGATGAGGCTGTGCTGGAACCGGAGTCAGCATAGGGCTGGGTTCGCTCACCCGTATGCCCCGCAGATACCGCTGGGTATGTGCACAGCATTCCCGCATGGAGGGGACTGGACAGCGCTGGCAAATTGGGAGGACCTGGGGATACAGGTATTGGGGGACTTGATCGAGAACGAGACCTTGTTGTCTTTCCAAGACTTGCGACATAGGTACGATATCCCGCGGGGGGACTACTTGTTGCATTCAGCGCTTATTACCGCAATCCAACGCTATTGGAAGACGGGTTTGTCGGAAGCTCTAACCTCAATGGCATGCCAATATGTAGTAATGGCTGTGGGGACATTTAAGGCCATAACGTGCCTTTTCCGGGCAAATGCTGACAGAGAATCTAGACGCATTGCGAACACTGCAGGGGAAATATGAAGTGGATCTTGGTAAGGAAATCCCTGAGAAGACATGGGCTCAAATGATTAAGAGGGCATGGATGAGTACGAGAAATGCCCGGTTTCAATTGATACAGTTTTATGTTGTGCATAGAGCGTATCTAACTCCTGCAAAGCTTAATCAGTATTTCGTGGAGGCGGCGGCTCAATGTCCGCGATGTGCTCTGGAGGGAGCGGACTTCCTGCATATGTTGTGGGGATGCACGGCCTTGGGAATCTATTGGGAGGAGGTGTTGGACGTTTTGAATATGGTTACTGATAGGACAGTGGCACTGGAACCGGGCACTTGTCTACTGCACTGGTTCCTGTATACTGCCAGAACGCAAGTGACTAGCAAATTCATAGATTTGGGGCTTGTATTGGCTAAACGAGAGATTACAATGCATTGGAAAGCACGACAGGGGCCTAAGGTGGGGAGATGGCAGGCAAAATTGATTAAATGGGCAAGGAGTGAGGGAATTCTTCGACTGCAACAAGCCTCACGTATGAATAACGACAAAGCGTATGAGACAGCGAGGGCATGGGAGGCCTTAGTTGCAGCACTTCAGACACCGAACGTAGATTCAGAGGAGGGCTCACTTGAAGAAGAGCGAGGGGTCCCAGCTCCCACACTTGCATAGATTGACCAACTAGCTACAGGCCAATAGCGGCAGTTAATGTGTATGATGTCAATGCCTCCGGTACAGTACTGCCCGTTTATTGATGTTGTTGAGCAGCTCCGAGGGAGTTGTGTAATTGTTTATACTGTATATACTTTAAGGCGCACCGGTGAATGGGGTAGGCGGTGGGGATATGAGGGGACGCAACAGGCATCACATTATGCTGAGTACATTGCTATGTTATTAATGCTGCATACACTGTTCATATTGCTAAATGAATAAACAAAGATTTAATAATGGAAAGCAAACCCCCCAAAAAATACACATTGCAGTAGGCCTATGGACATTAGCGGGCCCTTAGCGTGCAGATTCTGATCGCATGTATTCAGCCTCATGATATTAGCTGCCCCTTAGCGTGCAGATTCTGATCGCATTTCATGAAACTGGACGCAAACACATTACAGTAGGCTATGGACATGAGCGGGCCCTTAGCGTGCAGATTCTGATCGCATGCATGCAGCTGGATGACATTAGCTGCCCCCTAGCGTGCAGATTCTGATCGCATTTCATGAAACTGGACGCAAACACATTACAGTAGGCTATGGACATTAGCGGGCCCTTAGGGTGCAGATTCTGGTTGCATGCATGCAGCTGGATGACATTAGCTGCCCCTTAGCGTGCAGATTCTGATTGCATTTCATTAAACTGGACGCAAACACATTACAGTAGGCTGTGGACATAATCGGGCCCTTAGCGTGCAGATTCTGAGCGCATGTATTCAGCCTGATGACATTAGCGGCCCCTTAGCGTTCAGATTATGATCGCACTTCATGAAAACGGGCCGCATACACATTACAGTATCAGCCAGAGTACATTAGCGGCCCCTTAGCGTGCAGTTTCTTGTCGCTTTGTACAAAAGTGATGTATGCCTGCTTCCTGTCTCCATGTGTGTGGCATTCACTTTCACTTTCTCTTTTGAGCACATTGTGTTGGATTTGGCTGAGTGAGGAGGTGTTTTGGGGATTGTGCTGGTGGAGAGTGTAGTTTGGAGTGTTGCTGTGTTGCTGTGTCCTGTCTTATGTGTTTTTTTGGATTATTTCACATTTTATTTACTTTTTACTGTCTACTGTCCTCAGTCTTGTTGTGTTTGTTGTGGGTTATTTTCCTCTTTTTTCATATTGGGTTTTCTTTTTGTAGTCTGTGGTGAGAACTGGGGTGTGTGGAGATGCCGGCGGGTGGAAGTGAAGGGCAAATGTCAGAGGAGCTTCCTGTGGCTGGTGCGGTGCTACCTGCCACTGATGCTGGAGAGGGGAGGACGTATCCTCCAGGGCTATGGTGTGGCGGTGCGCAAGTTGCGGTGGGAGCGGGTGCGGGCGCAGATGTGCCACTGCTTTAAGGAGGACAGGACCGTGCGCCAGTGGAAGCACCGCTGGCAGGATATGCTGGCGCGGGAGGCGGACCTCCTCGAATACACCGGAATCATGCCTGACATCCAGGGTGGTAATTACCAATTCCCTTGTTGTCCACAACTAATGTTACGTACAGATATGAGTGAGGTGTGTGAGAAGAAGATAAGATGTCTTAATGCTGTCCCAAGACCATGACACTGTCACAATGTGGTTAATGCAATGCGACTTGCGAAAAATACTTGCGCATGATGGCCTTGACCTTGGATTTGCATTACTCACTGTTACCACTACAGTGTGTGCAACAGTACGGAAGGTGTTGGGATAGTCAATAAAAATACACATTATTGATGTGCGCCATGCAGTGCAAGGTGGAGTGACGATTGACGTTGCAATGACCGGGTAGATTACGTTTGCCACTGGAATTACCACATAGGAATGGAGATCCCCGGTGTTAAACATCCCAAAATACACATGCTTAATGTGAGCGAATACTCAGCAGGAAGGGTTGCAGGGGCGTGGCGGTGTTTGCATGTTGAAGTATAGCAAGGGGTGTGTCTGTCGAAGAGCAATGTTCAGAGTTAGTGCTTGGAGATGGGGAGCAACGTTGCCTGTCAGAGGTGTAGCGGAAGTTTGCCACAGGCCATATCTGCAAGGTAGGAAAAAAAGCAGACTCACAATCTGGTCTCTGTGGGGCGGGGGAACACGGCATAGGCCAGCTGGTCGGATCGTCGGCTCCTTTGATGTGCCATGGAAAGAGATTTGTACGTTAAGGTATGTTTGCCCAGTGTTGTGGATGGCTGTGTGAGCCTGGGTGCACATCTTGAATGTGACTCTAGCTTTGATGTGGAGACAGTGGAGTGTGCGCAGGTGGTGGGAGGTGTGACAGGGTCCTGGCAGTGTGAGGATCAGTCCTGTGGTTGCATTTGAGATGTCCTGCAGCTTGCGGATGTGGTTCATGTAAAATCTGTCATGGACTGTGGTGCCGTAGTAGGGTGAGCTATTGCACAGGGCATGAGTGAGTGTCTATGTGTGTTTGAGTAGGAGTCATTTGACTGTCTGACATAGGAGGCAGAGTGTGTGGAAGCACGATGATGAGCCCAGATAGATCTTGCAATTATCTTGGACATCGGAGTCCATGATGGATTACATGTTGCGTGCTTTGGCCGTGTTGGGGTGTGGGTTCCCCATGCCATGTGAGGAGCCTGTGTAATTACATGCGTAGATGTTTTGGCACATGATGGCTACTTATCTTTTGTTGTTGCTCACTTGTATGCAGCTCTTTGACATTCATCTAGCAAGCTCTGCCATGGATTCGCAATACTTGTGTTTGCTGGAGTTGTGTTGGCTGGAAGTGTCGAGGAGGAGTTGCCAGTCGTATGCCTATGATACGATGTTGAGTCCAGAGCTAATCACGATTGTGGCGTGCGGAGACATGTAGATGTGAAAGATTGTAGGGCTGAATGAGGATCTCTGGGGGACTCCATGGCTGGTTGTTGTAGGCTCCAAGACAACAGAGGGGTGTCTGACCCACACGTATGTACGTTGAGGAAGGAGCAGATCCAGTTGAGGGCCTTGTCTTGGATCCCTTTGTTGTGGAGTCTGCATATTGGTGGGCTTTGTGAGACAGAGCTGAATGCCGCAGCAATTGGTCAAGGATGATGAGTTAAAAGTTTTTTTTGTGCTCCTTGTGGATGAGGTGCCTTGATATTGCGTGAAACAACTCAGATGTGCAGCTTGGCCAGCAGTGATGTTTTGGCTGTGCAGCATCTGCTTCCACATGTTCGTGTGTGTATGCCTTTCAAAGTAGGCCCAGTCATGTGGCCAACATGAAGTCAACACCACAGGTATGTAGCATTGTCTGTCACTGTAACAATTCACATTGTGAATATGCCACGTTTGCTGGGGTTTCCTAACAACACCTATTTGCGTTTGTCCTCTCACAGATGGACGCCAACCGATCACCCAGGGGGACATTGACCGTTTCTGGGACCCACACGCCACTGGTGAGTAGTGACAAGAAATATTGGCATGTTGCGTGGTCATGAGTGTCTGTGCCAAATGCAGCACGTTGTTGATTAGCAGTGTGGGTGTGTATCGCATGTCAATTGCCTATGATGTGCAGAGGTATTCAGCCTTTCCGTACTGTGTCTAATATGGTAGTGTAAAGGGGTACAATGCACCTCATTCACAGTTGTGAGTTTGTCCATCAACAGTCATTGATACACGTGTCAATGTATGTGCCTATTTCCGAGCAAATAATGCTGCCAACTAGGCATTTATACTGCAGTTGTGATGGCAATAGGCACTAGCATTTACTCCCATGTTAATTTGCGCAGCCTAGTCAAGATGGCACTCTTACATGCGGTAGACATCGTCCAAGGGACGTGCAGTGGGTGTAGCATTGTGTACAATGAGGCAGTGCTATTATGTCCGTACAAGGTCAGACATCTTGGCACAGTGATACCTAAGGTATGCTGCATAGCACAGAAGCAGAAGTGGCAGGGTGTAGCTCAGATCCAATATTGTCAATGGTGTGTTACACAAACACATTCCACAGATGTGTACGTCAATTGAGAATTGATATTTGTGCACTGCAATGGTGTTGACAGGCTATGTCCGTGTGGACATACCAGGCTGGATCAGGATCATGTGTAGCAACTCATCGGACACAATTGGTGACATTGCTTAACACACATTTCATGGCCATGCATTAGCGCTGCATCATTTGATGTCACATACATTTGCAAATCAAGCCTGCGCCAATAATATCTATGTGTACGCATTAGCCATAACAAATACACAACCCTCATGACCCCAGGGTGCCATCACAATGTGTAATCCATTGTAACAGTTTGCGTAGTTGATGCATGCGTGTTCATCTCTAGTATGGAGTGAGATTGGGGGTTACAACACATGCATGACTGGCAGTTGTGGGTCAATGATGTCTCCCCAATTGCATAGTAATGGTGGAGTGAGTAAGTGCCTAAGTCAACATTCATACCCTAAACATGTTTCCATGTGTGCGGCATGATGCAGCATGATTACAAGTGTGAGTAGGGCAGTCCCGGGACAGTTATTGTGCATGTAGTGTGAGACTACAATAGGTAGTTATTCACAACTGCACACATACACCCTTGCCTGTCTTGGCACTGACTTGATGTACTGCACACAGTTCCTGGGGGACACACATGGCTGCACATGTGCATTGTACTTCTGATGCAGCTGTCTGTCACAGGATGGGAGAGGGTTGTGCTGTGCACGTAGGTGTTATGCCTCCCGAATGAAGTCAATTATACAGGTCACCCACAGCCCGGTTGTCCAATGGTGCCATGTTTGTAGCGTATCCTTAGCTTTCTGCTGTGTAAGTGCATGTACCATGCCATGCACTGTTACGTCAGTCTCAACAGCATGTAGTTATTTAATCCTGCGTAAACATTGTGTTCAACAGGTCAGTCCTTGACTTAACATGTTGTTTTTCACTTGTGATACAGATCTCATGTTGTACGGTTACACAGGGTAGGGGACAGAAAACTGCCATAGATTTATTTTTTTCTCTGACAACATGACACCTGGGGAACTCCACCGGTTCCAGGTCGCCAAGGAACAGTACCTCCATGTGCGGAAGGTACACAAGGGTTACAGATTGATGGCAAGGAGGTACCGGGCCGAAAGGAGGGCAGGGACCTGGCCGTCGCTGCCAGAATGCATCACCACTGGTAGCGGCTCTACACCATCCACCTCAGGTGTTGTTGTGGGATCCCAAGATGTCAATCCCCCTTCTGCCACACCCGCACCGGTGCCAGGCCAGCATGCGCCGCCACCTGCACCAGCCCCGGCCCCAGCACCAGCACCCGCCCCAGCACCGGTACCGGCACCAGCACCGGCCCCCATGGATCTTGGACTGGCACAAATTCTGCGGATTGTCCAGGGCCACACCAACCTCCTTGAGGACATCCGCCAGGAGTTCCTATATTTCAAACTGAAGATTCCACGAGATCCACACTGTCCCCCTTTTATTATTATGTTGTGTAATGTCCTAGTTCTGTGTGTTATTTAGCATAGTTTTAGTGTAGGCTTAGTTAGGGTTAGTTTTAGACTGTTTTTACTTATTGAATGTTATAGGATTTGGGGATAGGTTTCATTTATCTTTGGGTGGGGGGTTGATGTACTTATTCCTTTTCTGTGTTTGTAAATAGTTAGTTAAGATAGTTTTAGTTATTATAAATAATTGTAGTTAGTTTAGGGCTAGAGTTAGGGACATAGATTAGTGTAGGGTTTTTTTACATATATATATTATTCTGTAATAAATCTTGTTAATTATAGATTTCTGCTTGCACTTATATCATGGCTGATGCGGAGGAGTGGGGCTTGCCCCATCGTGTGCAACTCATACCATCACTGGAGTAATCATTGTATGTGTAACTATGGTCGTGACCTGTCACTCTGCAGGATGGATTGAGGCCAGATACCTTAGATGTGAGCACAATGACCTTGCATGTCTGATAGATTAGCAATTATGGTTTACGGCCTACTCTGGTGACAGTTCATTGTGACCTCCAACAACTCACATGTTCCTGGGCATGGCCAATCGATCTCCATTCCATGCATGCTGTTGGTCAATTGTGGGTCCATTGTTAACGTCACATGGCACAACAGTGTTAGTGATTCACATGAGTTATATGAGACTGAGTAATGAGTTTGGAATAGAGGTCACTCAAAGGTGTCTTGGAGTTGAATTAAAGACAATGTAGTAGTGTTCCCAAAATGGGTAAAGCACCGCACATCCAATGTAGATTTGCTCTTACACAGAAACCAGTTAGTGGCGTAATCAAATATGCACATATAAGTGTGTCGGGGTGCTGATGTAACTGTAAACACTTACTACCTAAAAGTGTCGTTGGCAAGTTGAAAAAACAAATAGTCCATACAATTATCAAAAATGAATCAGTTAATAACGCACACCCTTATCTCAAGTACAGTAGGTCTAAGAACAGTTCATTGTATTTGGAGCCGTATCATATATGAATAAATAATGAATTTCAGAAAATAAGGGTTCTTGGAGGATTCAAAATATTCCACGATTCCACATTTCCACTGAAATTCATTATTTATTCATATATGATACGGTTCCAAATACAATTAACTGTTCTTAGACCTACTGTACTTGAGATAAGGGTGTGCGTTATTAACTAATTCATTATTAGGTCTCGCTGGCTATCGCGTAAGCGATCTCCCAGCGAGACTCTAGTAAAGGGGCTCCCAAAAGTGCTCCCAAAAGCGGACTGCATGGCGATCATGCGCACAATCACGTGCATCGTGCCGCCATGCAATCCGTTTGGCATCCTACTTCAAAGGGCCCGCTCCCCCGCCTGGAATGCGCTCCCCCGCCCCCGCCAAGCATGCGCGCCACGCTCCGCCGGGCTTGTCTTGTTAATAACTTTATGCCTAGAGCTCCCCTCTATTCCCGCTATTAACTATATTGAGTAAACTTGGTCTGAATCGCTCTTTTTGTTCTCTTGCACCTTAAAGCATTCTCGTGTCCTGATCACCGCTTCTACCTTCCCCTTCTGCTCGCTTTCTGCCCCTCTCTCACTATCCCCCTAGACCAGTGGTCGAAGTGGGCGGGATCAGCAGGGCACGGCGTGCCCCTTCTTCTTTACTTTATTAGCTTCTGTTCCCCTACTTTTTTAGGTCTCGCCTGGCGTTAAAAAACATCCTTTTTGTGTCAATAATATTGCCAAGAGATAGGGCGAGCATGCACTTTACAGATACACGTCCTTCCTGGCCTTCGCGCCCTTTCACAGTTACACCCAGTCCCCGCGAAGATGTTTTATTAATTCCTCCGGCGACTGGACTCCCGCTCCTCGGGGAATCTGTGAATACCACCTCACCCGCTTGTGCAAATGAAGACAAGGTATGTATGCCACATAAAACGAGGGATGTTATAAATTGTATTTCACTAGGTTGGCTGGAAAGTATGAGGAGAGCACTGTCAAAGCTGCCGACGTTGGAGCTGGTGAACCCGGTTCGCGTCGGCGCAACAAACTTGTGAATACGCGCCCCAAAAAAGTGACACGGAGTAATGTAACTGGTGCTCATGTAAAGCACTCTGAGATCTGAGGGTCGAGTTTGCGCTATGTGAAACTGCAAAAATGTTGATGTGTCTCTAATATTTTGCCTGGATGTCCGCTTAGCCAGGGAAGCTTTGTGAAACGACCTGAACTCGAGTTTGTCATCCGACAGTGTGTGTGTGTGTGTGTATCGCAGCCTCTCTGCTTTTCCAGGTTTCTTGCAGCTCTGTGAACAGACCCACAGCTGGCATCTTGTTGACATCTGTTCTTTTGTCACCAGTTTGAGACCAACAACAGCAGGCAGGGTTAAAGGGTGACTTCCTGCACTCCAGAGCAAAACTATCATTAGCAGCTGCTTCCCAGCTATCTGCCAGAGTGATTTATGGTTTCTAGAGGAGGAGAAAGGGACGCAGGGAATCCTTGAAGTCCAAATAATTCTCTGCTACAGCTGCGTTAAATGAGGAATCGCATGGGGCTGACAGTACTTGGTGCGCGCGCGCATTAAAGTGCACAAACTCTATTCATTGTACAACTTTGCATAGCAAAGCTTAATTGGCACAGATGTTTAAGAAAGAAATACGTGTGAATTTATTTTGGGTGCGTCACTATCGCATTGCTGACCACAATTATATCTCTATACATGTCACTTGCTTTGCTTGTGCAATATCGTGTGCGCCTATATGGTTTATCATCAGTATGACAGGCCCGAAGAGTTCTGCATATCTTTACCATTATCAGGGTTATTAGGATTAAGCGGCAACAGAAAACCAAATTATGTGGCAGATTTATCTAATTTGTGTTGTAAGTAAAAGCAAATCATGCATCTGAGATTACACGGACATTCAAAATGGAGCCATGTTACTCCATTACTTAAGTAACTATATTGATTTAGACTGCAGGCTCATATTAACTCAAAGGTGCTGACAGTTTGCATTCGATGGCCAGGTCGGCATTTGCATCACTAGTTTAATTATTGTTTTACTTTGAAGGCCATGCACCTTTAAACAAGTTGCCCACTTTCATTTTCTCCATTGCAGCTTGTTTCCTGCTCGTGGCAGCCTGGTCGCCTTGTGCCTTCTCTCCCTTCACCCCGCCCCGCACCCAACACCCCTCTGAGATCACTGCTTGTATTTTAAGTTATTTTTCCAAAATCACAGGATGTTGAGGCGATGCCGAGACTCGAACTCCTGTGTCGGCAGCTCTGACTGTACGCCCTTCACAGCATGTTTGGTGCTGTTTGATTGCTGTTTTTTAAATGTTGCCAAATTGAGTCATTTATAAACTCCAATGCTGTTCAAGTCGCATTGCATGCCGTCTCTTCCCACCCCTTCACCGCTTTCATTTTCACCATGGCATCTTGTTTTCTGCTCAACCTCTGCCGCCTCTCCCTACCCCACACCCACCACCCCTCCAAGATCGCTGCTTATATTTAAAGTGATTTTCCCAAAACCACAGGACACCTCTTGCTCATAAGTGACTCAGCACCCTGAAAGCTCCAGGTACACACAATATGCTGCATTACTAAATCCTTATAAGGTCCCAAAGGCGAGGCCTATTGCATTGCAAATGCTTGTTGATAGGTGTCTTGGAGTATTAGCACTGTCCGGAATACAGACTTCACTCTGAGTTTCTTGCTTTTGTGACACACTTAATCATTAC
Source organism: Triturus cristatus (assembly GCF_964204655.1). Lineage (NCBI taxonomy): Eukaryota > Metazoa > Chordata > Amphibia > Caudata > Salamandridae > Triturus > Triturus cristatus. Next base: position 752,027,801 of record NC_140579.1, read on the forward strand.
AGTAATGCCTTGGGGCATGATGATGTTGGTTTGCAGATACACAGTTCTGCTGCACACAAGTGGTGACATGCTGCATTGCTCCCTGTACCAACAGTGCCATAGCCACTCATCCCAGCTGTAACTATCGCATTGTCTCATAGTGATGACAACCTTGTAATCCTGCCACTGATTCAGACTATATGCTAAGTGCAGTTCAACTGACATGGGCACATTGGCCAATATGTGTGCACTTCATGGCAGTGCTCAGAAGTTGCTTTGGCATTGTTTGTGCACAGGTAGGGGCTGACTGACGCTATGAACTTTGGCTTCAGTAAGTATTGTGGACTCAACTTCAGGGTGGCTTACTTAGTTCCATGTATGTATGTAAGACCTGTGCCCTTGGGTCTCCTCAGCAATATAAATATGTTGTGAACACCTACAAATGTGACATGCAATGTGCTACATCACAACAATCTTTGACCAACACGTCCTGTGTTTGGCGATATGCCAGGAGATTATGCTTTGCTATCATTCTTGGCGACACTACTTGTGTCCTGCAACAGACTTGTACATGTTGTCACACATGTATATTGTGAGAAAGTGGCTAGGTATATACTGTTCCCGAATAGGTACGGTGTGCACAGAGTCCACAGTCACCAGAGTTTGTGCAGAGGTTAAAGTTAGATATGACCTTACTCTATGAAGTGTTAGCTTGGTCAAGCAGTAAGGCAGCATCAGAGGACAGTGTAAAACATTTGTTGTACACACTCAGTCAGCAGATGGTCTCACACACTCAATAACTGAACTCTAGGCCAATGGTTTTGATAAAAAATATATGTTTGTTTTATTTTAGAACCAACAATAGGTATCAAAATATACTTCCTCAGATTGCGAGGCTTTAGTTACATACTTTGGCAATATGCAATTGACTTTGGTAGGTAATAGTTGCAAGTTGTTGCAATAGGCAACACAATTTCAAACACAATAATACATTGAGCTCAATGTGAGTTTGAAGTGATTTGCAATAGATTACTTCGAGGATTACTTTTCTAAGTCATGGACTGGATCCTATATTCAGTCCTGTGCAAGGTCTTGGAAACATGTGAGTATATCCGTTGTAGTTGCTGTTGTGATTTCCAGGCAATATATAGCTATTTCTAAACTTGACACTAAGAAGAAATTTTACAGAGAAACTGGCAATGATTTCCGATGGAAGAAAATTGTGTTATTGGTAAGTACGGTTGTGAGTGCTTTTCAGGGTGAGTGCTGGGCAACAACATCCAGCATTGGGATCTCTCCTAATAGCAGTTGAGTTTTTCCGTTTTTGTAACTTGGTTGATTTTAGGCAAATATTTTGAGGTTTAGAATCTCCACAAATAGAAGAAATTTCTGATGAAACCAATCAATGTTACCCTATGGAATATAATTGGGTTATCGGCTTTTGGGTAAGTACTCGAATGGCAGAGTTAAGGTTCTGGCCACAGACTCAGGGTTCAACCAGGGTCAGGTTTGTAAAGTTGTTACACCCTCTGCGGGACTGTGGCGGACGGGGGCAGAGTGAGTTTGGCACGATGTTATCCTATTGGAGTCAGGGGGGCCTTGGTTGGTGGCTGCTGACTAGCAGGCCACACGGCTGTGGGAGCTGGGCTCCTGGTCACTTGCTCAGGTCAAATGGGAAGTAGGTAGGAGTAAAAGTTACACTGCCAGGCCACTCGGGCGGGTGGGTGCAGGTTGCCTTTGACCCTTCGTGCGCTCAATAGATTGCAATGGGAAAGCTTCTGGACAAACAAAGGCTGCAAGCTCGGGGTCGCAGATTCTTCATGTGCCCCCACCACTTTGGGAGGTAAATTGGGTAGTTGGAGGGTGGGTATGTACCCAGAGTCGGGCACAGGGGGCCGCACTGCGCCGGGTGTTGGGGTGACTTTTGGTTTTGGGAAATCTTACCCTCTGTTGATTGTGGCCGGGGGGGGGTCCCTAGTTCTGAGGCTGCAGGCGTCGTCATGAGCGTCGAGGTGAGACCTTGGTGGCCAGATTCGGGATCACAGTTGCCGGGGGGGGAGTCATCGGGTCTTTGTCCACTCCGACACAGGCCAGGCCACTCCAGTGCAGAGTGTGCAGGGTTTGCGGTTCCGGGATGATGCCAGGGCTTAGAAACTTGCTTTGAACAGAACTACTGCTCATGGGACTCACAGATGATCAGAGTCACAAGGTAGCCAGGTCCGCTGGGGTTTGTGAGGTTGCTGGCCACAAGTGGGTCTGGGCTGTGGCAGGAACAGGTTCAAGGGTCGACAGGCCGGTAGGGCTGGGGCCAAATCAGTTGGTGTCTTCATCTTCTTAGCAGCTACACGGCAGTTTCTTTCTTCTTGCTCTTCCTTGCTTTTTGGGAATCTGGAGAAGGAAGGTTCAGGGTGCCTCTAAATACTAGGTTTAATTGCGTTACAGGTAGGTACAGTGCAGGGACCAATGGGTCCCTGCCCTGGGGTGGATACACACACTATCCTGCCAATCACCTGCCAATCACCTGTGGGAGTTGGCCAGTAGCCTAGTCCTGATTGTGCCCCGGAGATGGGCTTCACCTCGCCTCCCCCGCCTGAGGGTTGGGGTGGGCAGGCTGGCACATAACCTGTCCTTATTTTGTGTTTACGGCCAGTCTTCCCGCCAGAGTGGGTGTCAGAACCAGGGGGTTGGGGGCAGTGTTCTGTGTACAACAAGTGACCTGGAGCAGCTCACAGAGTCTGCATGCCTTTGAAGCTTCCCCCTGGCCATCCTGGGAGAGGAGACCTAGCACCTCACCCAGCATGTGCATTGTTGCAGGCCCAGGAGAGCGGGGTCTCTCCACCCTGGGGTCCAGCAACATGTCTGATGTATAGCAGCCTAGGCAGCCTCCCAACCAGACGTGGATTGTAGGTTAGTTTTCCAGGGTTTGCCAATTTTGAATGTTAGTGGTTCAGGAAGGAACATAGGCCCTGGGCACCTGATTGGCAGGAATCCAGGGCACACTCACTCAAAGTCCATTCAGCAGTTCCTCAAAAAGTGGGGGAATACCATGCATGAAAGATGGTACTTTCTCACACATATGTCATACATGTCGTGGGCTCAGAATTGGGATATTGCTAGATTGTGCTATGTGATCAATGTTGTCAGTGCATTTTGGCCCGTGTTATCTCATGTGGCCCCCTGTGCCCCTTCTTCACTATCTGACTCCGGTTGTCTCATCTGTGCCGTCATTGCAAGTGTTCTTTAGTTTGCAACACTGTGCCCCCTTCTGATGGGTTTAGTTGTATTTCCATTTCCATTTCTTACCCTGTATTCAGACACGTGTTTTTCCAACCGGCTCCGCTCTCCCTCCCGTCACAGTATCCCCTGGTGAGCCGCACAGCAACACGCACATTCGTACCACCCACATGCCAGGCTGATCCGCTCACCTCCCCTGCCACTTGCGTACATCCACACCGGGTCCGCGCAAAGTGCTGGAACATCCTGGGTCCGCGAACGCAACGACACACGTTGCCACTACGATGCTAGCACACTTAACGCCCTCAACATAGGACAATCACACACCTGCTTCATGCCCGGAACAGAACGCACACAAGGACACCTCTCCAGCCGGAACTGCATTGTCACCAGCATCGAATCTGCAAATCCACCCACTGTGTTGGAAGCCAACTACCTCAGATGCACTGTCCCCAACACCTGCCACAGATGCCAACACACAAGTGAACCCTGGGACCTACTCAACTCAACCTCCCCAGACATGGGTCTCCATGACAGTGACCTAATTGTACCCCTCCTCAGAACACTACCTCGCCATAGCCATCCTGTGCAGCTACAAGATCAACCACAGGGACCGCACCAACGGAGTAGGACTAGGAATTGCCATCGTCAACAGGAACACTCGCAGAGTCTCAACCAACAACGACAACATCCTCATCTACGCCAAACACATGCACGTCCAGATCCACAACAATCCCAAAACCACCCTCAGAGTAACCCGCGTCTACATAGCCTCCAGACCCCTAACACAGTTCTGCAACTCCATCACCAACTTTGTCAGTACACACGCCCTCAAATCCACAGACTACATCCTTCACATAGAGCTGAACTTCCACCTCGTGTACATTAATGGCACCGTATCCACCACTCTGACCGACACCCTGGCCAACCTCCGCCTCATACAACTTGTCACAACACCCACCCACCACAACAGCCACACGCTTGACCACAGATTATCCGCAAGCTCCCATGTCTACTCCAACCACCCACCCGACCTCCAATGGAACAACCATCAACGCATCATCTTCGCATTGCATGAAGACACCATGCGCCACCACACCCAACAGATCCACTGGCACTGTTCGAGCAAAGTCTTAGAAGCACAGCTAACCAGCAACCTTGCCTGGCACACAACCACTGACACTGACTCCACCGCCCAGAACCTCAGACAAGGGATCGGCAACTGCGCCAACACACTCGCCAGGATTAAGACACACTCCAACAGATACACCAGCAAGTAAGCCAACTGGTTCAATGCAGAACACCATGCCTCAATGCCGACCTGCCATGAGCTACTGAAGAAATTTCTGCGTGAACAGACACTGGACAGCTACGCAACCCACAAAGATGCAACACGCAGACACCATCACCTCATCAGATACGCAATTGGGCCTCCTTCAAAGACCACATTGCCAACAACGCACACATCAGCTAAGTGCTCTTCAACCTAGTGAAAGAACTCTCCAACACCAGCTCCAACAACATCCCACCTTTGCAAAACCTGTGCAACTCCTTTGTTACTTTCGTCCATCGCAAGGGTGCAGCCATCCACGACAGCTACAATGCCACGAATAGCACTGAGACCTCCTTCCCCACGGATCCCATACGCACTGTGAGAAGTTGGCCTGATGTATGATGTCACTAGTTCTAGTGTACACCTTATATCAGTCCAAGCAACCCTTATGGTGATTGGTTGTAAAGTCAACCTTATAGACCAGCTATCCTAGTGGTAGCATGGACAAGAGCAGTCTTAGTCTAAACTCTGAATGGCATGTGAAGCCAGCTGTGATACCATATATAATCCCTTGAATACCAAATGAAAGGACACCACAACAGATATATATATAAAATAAAGTGTATTTATTCTAGTCAAACCCTCAGCACTCTTTATGAGATTAGAGGTAAGTACAACACAGTCTTATTTAAGCATACATTAAGTCACACAGGTAAGTAATACAGTTAGGCCCTAGGGGCCACGCAAACCATATACTAAAGAAGTGGTATAAGGACCACTGTCACGGAAATAGGATAGGCCTAGGCCTAGGGAATCGCTGGGGCTACACTACACTAGCAACAGTTAGGAAGTGGGAGGCCCACGGGATTCAGGTGCAGAGTGGAAACACTCACGCGTAATGCGTAAAAGTCGATAGAAATAGTAGTTGTTAGAAATTAACAGTTTAAGGACACTTCTGAAGCAGCTAGAGAGTCGAGACTCGGAAACTACACCCTAGGATAGTCACTACCCTTGTGAGCACCGAAGTACCCAAGTTACCTAGCCCACAGGCTGCGGGTGCATAGGTGTGAACTTGCGTCGGGTTTCGTCGTGGACTTCTATGGATGCCTGAAGGAAAGTTGCTGACAGGCAGTCAGTGAAGAGTGTCCGGTGGATCCCAAGGCTGGGATCAAGAAGAGAGGAGACCTGCAAGCAGAAGGGACAGAGTCACGGTCACTAGCCAGTGACCACGTGGAACCAGGAAGGAACCAGGCGATGTCGTGAAGATTGCAGGTGAAGGTTGTCGCTGCAGCCACGAGGACCAGGAAATGTCGAGGACGACCAGGACCAGGAGGCGAGCTGTCCCACGAAGGCTCTTGCTGTCGGCGGCGTCGAAGTTGAACTAGGACTCACCAAGCCTTGGCAAGCGGAACCCACGAAGAACGGAGGACTTGCTTCTGGTGCAGACCAGGAATGTCTGGGGTGCTTCTCTTTTGCAAGGAAGCGGGAGCCAGTCTGGAGGAGCCAAACCAGCAGTGAAGATTTCTGGATGCGTCGTCACAAAGGCCACTAGCCAACGGGCAAGCAACCGGACAGACGCGGCAAGCAGGAAAATGCAGAAGGGCCTCACGCAGGACTCGTGGAGTGTGGGGGGCTGATCTTCGGTGCAGATGGTGCTTGGGGTTGTGGCTTCTCAATCCCCGGTGCACAACTTCGAGGGTGCCTCAGAAGCTGCGCTGGAAGATACTAGCCACTTTTCCCAGGTAGCCGGTCCCACGTCTCTCGTCGCCTCCACAGATCTCAGCTCGGCTGTGGATGTGGATCAGGGTCGGAGAAGTCTGGAAGTCAAGGCTCTGGTCGGGCTCTGCAGTCGGTCCCTCGTAGAACTTCAGCAAAGCAAAGGGTAGTCTCTTGATGGTGCCTGTTTGCACAGGGTAGCCACTCCTTGGCCACAAGGGAGATTCTTCAGTCTTCTTCTTTCGTCGAATGTCGAAGGTCCAGAGTTTCTGTTCAAGTTGCAGGTTCAGGATAATCTAATCTCCTGGGGCCCAGCTACCACTCTTATACTAATCTGGGGGGCTGGGTTACCTGCTAGGTCACGCCTTATGGGTCGGACCTGGGAGGGGGGTGGTTACACCCCCTTCCCTTTGTCCAGTTTCGCGCCAGGACTGGGGCTGGAGTGCCCCAGCACCGGTTTGAACTGGACTATGCATGGGACTCCTTGTGTGCCCCAGGCATGTCTAATTCCTTTCAGCCCTCCCTGCCCCAATACACTAAAGTCTGTCTGGGGAGGTGCTAGCACCTCCCCAAGCAGGAAACCTATTGTCCGAGCCTCCCTTGCCGGGATCACTCCCAGCAGCAGGAGGTCAGACTCGTGTCTGTGGCAGCAGCATCCATTTTGTGATGCTGAGGCTTTGGTTAGAGTTAAACAGCAAAGTAGGATTTTAACATGTCTCTCCCTCTAGAAGGGAGGAATAATATCCTCATCACCAGAAATGGTATGGGGGTATTATTCCAAAGTGTTAGACACCTTACACGACATGTTTTGATACAGCCAAACCATAGTTACCATAACCGTTTAAGATTATAAGGCACTTTAAGAGTTTATGGTAGGCTATATCATAGAACAGCTATAAGGACATGGTTCCGAAAGCTGCAGACAGGCTCAGCTCATGCTAGAGCACCATCTCACATGTTACCAAGCACTCTGCCTCCAGGATTGTTAAGGCCTGCCATAGGAGTGACTGATAGGTACACATGTGTCTAAATATAAGGGTAGATATAGGCATACTATATCTAAGCAAGGGGTGATTACACGACCTTGCCCCAGCTGAGTGATCAGCCAGTTGTGTCTGATTGGAAGGCCAGACCAGGGGTGGCATAATACATGCTGCAGCCCCTGGGAGGCCTAGAGTACACCTATGCCCTGGGTACCTAGGGTACACTGTACAGGGTCCAATAAGGTGATCCTTACCAATTGGGAATGTACCTAGGGTACATGGAGTCCATTTTAAAGAGAGAGCAGACAGCCTGAGACCCTGAATGGCAGGATCTCAGGCCAACTAAGTCGAAAAACCAGCTAGACACTAGGCAACAAGTTGGGGGTAACCATAGTCAGATATCCACCTTCCTACACAACCCCCCCCCAAACGAAAGGAGATAAGGCTGGCCTTGACAAGGTAAGCCTCTATTGCCTAAGTGGCCATATAAGGAAGAACCAGCACTGGCATGGTTACCCCCTGTCTCATGGTCCACTAAGCAATCCCTCATCCTAAAGGTATCATAGGGTCTCCACCATAGGGAATCTCTACCTTTGGTGTGTCTTTGCAAAGTAAAAGGCTGGTGTTGAGATGGAGTACAGAAGTGAGGGTCCTCAAAGTGAGGCCTCAGCTTCCTCCAATCATCCTCCACCATGGATGCCTTTCTTTCTTTCACTGAGTTGCACTGTGCTCTCAGGGTCAGCCTCTGGCTACCTAAAACTGGAGTCTGGGTCCCTTTTGTGGGCTTACTGGAGGGACAGGTCAGGTTTGGGGCCCTAAGGTCCCATGTTTGCCTGTGCCCAACAGAATCCCTCTGGGGGAGGTCCCTAACTACCTGTAAAGGGGATCCCTCAGGAATGTTTTTACCCATCACCTGGCTAGGGCTACTAGCCAGGCAATCCTCATTCTTTTGATGGGGGGGTTCTTGTGGACAGGGGCCCTCTTGGGGTCCACTGGCCTCCCTGACCTCTGCAGCCTTGGGCTGACTGAGGCAGGGTAGAGAGAGGCAGGCTACCTGCACCAGACTGGGTCCCACCTTGGAAGGGGCCACTGACATCAGAGGCTCTGCCAGGCCAGGCCTGGCTACCTCTGGGGCAGTTCCTTCACAAGGGGTGAGGTCAGATCCCTGAGGAGGCTGACCTTTTCCTAAGGTCTGGGGAGAGGGAGACTTTTCTTCCTCCCCACTACTCTCTGTTTGTGTGGAGTGATCCATAGTTTCAGGCTTCACTACACCTATGTCAGTCTGAGTATGGGCTGAGACCATTACAGCCTTGCCAACCTTTTCAGGGAGGCACTCAGTTTGGGTTTGAGCTGTGACTGTCACAGCTCTGCCAATCTCTACAGGGAAGTCTGTCTTTGCCTGGGCTGCGGCTACCACTGCCCTTCCAACCTTTTCAGGGAGGAAATCTACTTGGACAGGGGTTGTGGCTGGCACAACCCCACTACCCTTTTGTGAAAGGCCTACCATTTTAGAATGGGTGTCTTGTTCAAATCCAGCCCAAGCTGAGAGTTCTAAGTCATTCCCCAGTAAGCAGTCCACAGGCAAGGTTGGAGACACTGCCACTCTTTTAGGGCCAGTGACACCTCCCCAGCTGAGACGTACCTCTGCCATGGGATGAATGTTCTGTTTGCCATCAATGTAAGTTACCTGGTATGAGAAACCAGGCAAAAGCTGCTCAGAGGGAACTAGCCTATGGGCCACCATAGTGATGCTAGCTCCAGTGTCTCTGTAGGCCTCAGCTTTTCTACCATTGATGTAGGGCTCCTGTCTGTACCTACCCAAAGTGTTGGGACAGGCAGTGAAGTTGGCAAACCCCATGCCACCATCCCAGACAAGAATAGCTGCTGTAGGGGAATTGGCTAAGCCAGGGTCCCCCTGTGTTCCCCAAGAAAACCCAACCAAATTTTTGGGGGCACTCCCACCACCTGGGGGATTACTGCTGACAGTAATAGGTGGTGTGACAGGAGTAGTTGGAGGAACAGTTTTGTTTTTAGCCTTTGGGCAACTGCTGTCAGTTTTCCAATGCCCAGGAGTTTTACACTCATGGCAGTAAGGCTTTTTAACTGTGGTAGAGGAGGGAGCTTGGGACCCACCACCCTGTGTGGAGTTTTAAGGCCCTGAGGAAGATTTCTCTTTTGTTTTATCCCCACCCTTCTCTTGAGGCTTGGTGGTATCTTTCTTTTGGTCACCACCCTGATTTTTAGGCCTAATCCTGGTCCTGACCCATTTATCTGCCCTCTTTCCCAATTCTTGGGGAGAGGCCAAATCTGAGTCTACCAGGTGTTGATGGAGAAGCTGGTTCAGACAATTACTAAGGATCTGCTCCCTCATAATCAAGTTGTACAATCCTGTATAGTCCTGCACCTTGCTGCCAGTTAACCAACCTTCCAAAGCCTTAGTGGCACAATCCACAAAATCAGACCAGTCCTGTGTCTGTGTCTTCTGGGTGTCTCTGAACAACAACCTATATTGCTCAGTGGTTAAGCCAAACCCATCTATCAGAGCACTCTTCAGGACTTTGTAATTGTTAGCATCCTCATCACTGACTGTGAGGAGCTTGTCTCTACCTTTGTCAGAAAAGGAGAGCCACAAGATAGCTGCCCACTGACTCTGGGGTACCTGCTGTACTTTGCAGGCCCTCTCCAAAGCAGTCATCCACTTGTGGATGTCATCCCCATTCTGATATGGGGGGACTATCTTGCTTAGGTTTCTATGGTCATAAGACCTATCCCTATCTCTAGGAATGTTGCTGCCACCAGTGGGTTCTGACCCACACAATTTTTGCTCTCTGGCCAGAGCAAGCTTCTCTTTGGCAAGGGCAAGTTCTTCCCTTTCAATCCTCAGTTTGGCTTCCTTCATTCTGGCCTCATGCTCTCTCCTTTGGGGGGAAGTCATCCCCCTTTGGGATAAAGCATTGGAGCTTCTCGAGTGATAGGAGTGGAGAGAGTCCCCTGAGGGAGATCTACCCCTCCTATCTCTCTTTTTAAGATTACTTGGGGGCCTGTAAGGGAAGCTCCCATGCAAGCTCCCATGCAAGCTTAAGTTAGCCTGACTAAGTCTTCTGACTGGTGTCTTGCTACCTCCCTCTTCCTCTGAGGTCTCTTCTAACTCAGCTGTATCAGTTAAGTCAGGGGTCTCTTCTGTGGAGGGGAGGCCCTTATCTACAGCTATGGCACCATACTTGGCAGCTCTTTCAGCATCATAGGCCTCCAGAAGCTCCACTAGCTGTCTAAGGGTAGGGTTGGAACCCTGTTTTAATCTCCTGGAGGTACACAGTTGTCTCATCTCCTGGAAAGTGAATGCATCATATCTAGAGGGAATCTGTGTAGGATTCTCCTCTCCTGAGGGAGTATCAGTGTGATCTCCATTCAGGGACATGATTCTAGTGAGGGTGTGGTGTGTGCACCTACCTACACTAGTTGTTTCTACTAAACCTCTCTAGTAGTTGTAGTCAGGGTGTGTTACTCCCTTCAACCTACAACCACTAAGTCCAGTAGGACTTAAATATTATAATCTATGTTATATGTACCTAAACAATATCTGTGTGATCTTTCAATTTAGTATCTCAAGATTACAATGGTATTACAACAGCAAGCTCAGATCCCAACCGCTGCTCACCAATGTGAGAAGTTGGCCTGATGTATGGTGTCACTAGTTCTAGTGTACACCTTATATCAGTCCAAGCAACCCTTATGGTGATTGGTTGTAAAGTCAACCTTATAGACCAGCTATCCTAGTGGTAGCATGGACAAGAGCAGTCTTAGGCTAAATTCTGAATGGCATGTGAAGCCAGCTGTGATACCATATATAATCCCTTGAATACCAAATGAAAGGACACCACAACAGATATATATATAAAATAAAGTGTATTTATTCTAGTCAAACCCTCAGCACTCTTTATGAGATTAGAGGTAAGTACAACACAGTCTTATTTAAGCATACATTAAGTCACACAGGTAAGTAATACAGTTAGGCCCTAGGGGCCACGCAAACCATATACTAAAGAAGTGGTATAAGGACCACTGTCACGGAAATAGGATAGGCCTAGGCCTAGGGAATCGCTGGGGCTACACTACACTAGCAACAGTTAGGAAGTGGGAGGCCCACGGGATTCAGGTGCAGAGTGGAAACACTCACGCGTAATGCGTAAAAGTCGATAGAAATAGTAGTTGTTAGAAATTAACAGTTTAAGGACACTTCTGAAGCAGCTAGAGAGTCGAGACTCGGAAACTAGACCCTAGGATAGTCACTACCCTTGTGAGCACCGAAGTACCCAAGTTACCTAGCCCACAGGCTGCGGGTGCATAGGTGTGAACTTGCGTCGGGTTTCGTTGTGGACTTCTATGGATGCCTGAAGGAAAGTTGCTGACAGGCAGTCAGTGAAGAGTGTCCGGTGGATCCCAAGGCTGGGATCAAGAAGAGAGGAGACCTGCAAGCAGAAGGGACAGAGTCAAGGTCACTAGCCAGTGACCACGTGGAACCAGGAAGGAACCAGGCGATGTTGTGAAGATTGCAGGTGAAGGTGAAGCTTGTCGCTGCAGCCACGAGGACCAGGAAACGTCGAGGACGACCAGGACCAGGAGGCGAGCTGTCCCACGAAGGTTCTTGCTGTCGGCGGCGTCGAAGTTGAACTAGGACTCACCAAGCCTTGGCAAGCGGAACCCACGAAGAACGGAGGACTTGCTTCTGGTGCAGACCAGGAAGGTCTGGGGTGCTTCTCTTTTGCAAGGAAGCGGGAGCCAGTCTGGAGGAGCCAAACCAGCAGTGAAGATTTCTGGATGCGTCGTCACAAAGGCCACTAGCCAACGGGCAAGCAACCGGACAGACGCGGCAAGCAGGAAAATGCAGAAGGGCCTCACGCAGGACTCGTGGAGTGTGGGGGGCTGATCTTCGGTGCAGATGGTGCTTGGGGTTGGGGCTTCTCAATCCCCGGTGCACAACTTCGAGGGTGCCTCAGAAGCTGCGCTGGAAGATACTAGCCACTTTTCCCAGGTAGCCGGTCCCACGTCTCTCGTCGCCTCCACGGATCTCAGCTCGGCTGTGGATGTGGATCAGGGTCGGAGAAGTCTGGAAGTCAAGGCTCTGGTCGGGCTCTGCAGTCGGTCCCTCGTAGAACTTCAGCAAAGCAAAGGGTAGTCTCTTGATGGTGCCTGTTTGCACAGGGTAGCCACTCCTTGGCCACAAGGGAGATTCTTCAGTCTTCTTCTTTCATCGAATGTCGAAGGTCCAGAGTTTCTGTTCAAGTTGCAGGTTCAGGATAATCTAATCTCCTGGGGCCCAGCTACCACTCTTATACTAATCTGGGGGGTTGAGTTACCTGCTAGGTCACGCCTTATGGGTGGGACCTGGGAGGGGGGTGGTTACACCCCCTTCCCTTTGTCCAGTTTCGCGCCAGGACTGGGGCTGGAGTGCCCCAGCACCGGTTTGAACTGGACTATGCATGGGACACCTTGTGTGCCCCAGGCATGTCTCATTCCTTTCAGCCCTCCCTGCCCCAATACACTAAAGTCTGTCTGGGGAGGTGCTAGCACCTCCCCAAGCAGGAAACCTATTGTCCAAGCCTCCCTTGCCGGGATCACTCCCAGCAGCAGGAGGTCAGACACGTGTCTGTGGCAGCAGCATCCATTTTGTGATGCTGAGGCTTTGGTTAGAGTTAAACAGCAAAGTAGGATTTTAACATGTCTTTCCCTCTAGAAGGGAGGAATAATATCCTCATCACCAGAAATGGTATGGGGGTATTATTCCAAAGTGTTAGACACCTTACACAACATGTTTTGATACAGCCAGACCATAGTTACCATAACCGTTTAAGATTATAAGGCACTTTAAGAGTATATGGTAGGCTATATCATAGAACAGCTATAAGGACATGGTTCTGAAAGCTGCAGACAGGCTCAGCTCATGCTAGAGCACCATCTCACATGTTACCAAGCACTCTGCCTCCAGGATTGTTAAGGCCTGCCATAGGAGTGACTGATAGGTACACATGTGTCTAAATATAAGGGTAGATATAGGCATACTATATCTAAGCAAGGGGTGATTACACGACCTTGCCCCAGCTGAGTGATCAGCCAGTTGTGTCTGATTGGAAGGCCAGACCAGGGGTGGCATAATACATGCTGCAGCCCCTAGGAGGCCTAGGGTACACCTATGCCCTGGGTACCTAGGGTACACTGTACAGGGTCCAATAAGGTGATCCTTACCAATTGGGAATGTACCTAGGGTACATGGAGTCCATTTTAAAGAGAGAGCAGACAGCCTGAGACCCTGAATGGCAGGATCTCAGGCCAACTAAGTCGAAAAACCAGCTAGACACTAGGCAAAAAGTTGGAGGTAACCATAGTCAGATATCCACCTTCCTACACGCACCAACCCCCTGCTCTCCTGGACCAACGTAAACAACACAAACACAATGCACATCTGGTACAACATCCACTCCGGATCAACGTCAGGCACATGCCAACACCACATCTGCTCCAAAGCCAGCCCCACCATTGCACCCCATTTCAAGATGAACATCAACATCTCCCTCGTAAATTCAACATTGACGTAGAGCTGGAAGCACGCCGATATCAACCCCTTACTCCACAAACAAAAGACTGATCCCAAGGACCGCCTGAACTTACGTCCCATCTCCCTGCGACCATTCCTGTGAGGTGTCATTGCGAAGACCATCAACAGACAACTGACCCACTAACTCTATGGGAACAGCATCCAGGATCCATCCCATTTGCGCTTCAGCGGCAACTCCTGCAGCAAACTGGACACATCTCCGCCACCAATGACATAATGCCACAGATGGACAACAGTGAAAGAGCAGCACTCATTGACCAGTACCTGTGATTTGCCTTCAACACTGTCTTGCACTGCACACTATGCACACGCATACATGACAACGAGATCCAAGACAAGGCTCGTGACTGGACAAACTCCTTCCTCTACGGCAAAACCCAGTCCGCCCTCCTCCACCCTTCCTGCTCAGAGTCCACAGTAATCTTTTGCGGATTACCCCGGGGCTCATCCCTCACACAACATTGTTCTACATGTACATTTCACCACTCGCACACGTTACTCGACTGCACAACCTCAACATCATCTCCTACGAGAACGACAGCCAGCTGATCTTCTCCCCCACCATGGCCACCCTCACTTACACAAGCATACACCATGTAGGAATGTAAGACGTTGCTGAGTGGACGAAGAACTGCCAACAGTAGATGACCATCAGACAAGACAGAAATGCTCATCCTCGAATCCACCCCCTACGCATGAGACACCTCCTGGTGTGCGGCCACCCTGGGAACAGATCCAGCACCAACCAACCACGCATGCAACATGGGGTTCAACATCAACTCTACTCTCTCCATGCCAAAGCAGCCTACAGATGCTTGCCAAATTCAACAGGTGGCTTACCACCAAAACATGGGGAACAGTCACACAGGCACTCAGCAGCAGCAAGTTGGAATACGGTAACATCCTCTATGCAGGAGCCTCGGCCAAACTCTAATAACAACTTAAACGCATTAAAAAGGCCTCTGCACGCCTGGTCCTCAACATCCCTCGCCGACAGCACATCACACCCACCTGTGAGACCTGCACTGGCTCACCGCCAACAAGTGTATCACCTCCACGTGCAAGAACCACGCACACAAGCCAATCCACAACACCAGACATGCATACCTCAACAGACTACTCAGCTTCTGCACCCCAATCCAGCAGGTCCGCTACGCTGACATTGCAATCGCCACAGTCTCCCGCATCTGGACAGCTAACTCCTGCATAAGATCATTATGCCACCTCAACGCAAAGAACTGGAACACTCTCCCCACCCTCCTGCGGCAGGCACAGCACATGCTGACATTAATGTGACTCCACAAGAATGGGATTTTCAAGCAGTGGCAGACTCCCACCCCCCCCTCTCCTTGAGACACTCACGGGTTAGTGGTGCACTTTAAAAATGTTGTCATTGGAAAATTATCTAGATTGCTTTTGCCCATACACGGCCATCTCACTACCTATCCATGTTAGGTGACACATGTACATTGATTGAATTAGCCTTGCTGGACCTTCTTGTGAATTCACAGCCCCTTAGTTATTGCCTAAGTTAAATACTTGATTGTTCATGGAAACATGCACCTGTGTGATTTAAGTGAATTTATTTACAAAAAACAGGTTGGGCATTGACCAGAACTGGACCATAGGACATGGGATTGGCAGTCCATTGTGAGCGACAGAGCCAGGGGAGGAGGCGGATTTAGCAGTGCCATTGTCAATGAACAAGAGGAGATTTGCTGTGGGTCAATGTGTGGGTCCACGCTGGGTATTGATGGACGTCGGCAGACAGTGGGAGAGGAAGGGCAGTGAAATGATGTTATGTAGAAACCGACAGGTCTTTGTACATCACTGCTAGCTGAACTTGCGCATCACCATGGTGGCAGTTTCATCCTCAGATTCGTCCGATGATGTGTTGTGTGTCTCACATGTGGGTGGTGGTATGGTGGGAGCAGCACTGTGAGGCACAGACACGTCAGGGTGCGGAGCTGAGGATGTGAATGCGCAAGCAGCAGATGTCGCAAGACCGTGGGGAGGTAAAGATGTCATGTGGAGAAGCATGGCCTGCCATGTCTGTTCCAGATTACGCTGGTGTTGAGCCGTGGTAGCCAGCTGTTGGAGCTCCCTCCGCTCCCTGGACTCCATTACCCTTTGCCAGTCGGGATAGAGCAGCAAAGACACTGCTGGAGCTATCCTTCCGGGACAGTGTGTCCGCTCTCCAGATCAGGACCCCAGCAATGTCATCCAGGGAGCGTTGGATGTTATTGAGGTATGTGTGGACGTCTGGAATCCTCACCATGTTGTTCTCGAGGTGATTCAGACACCCACTGAGCTCCTCAAACTTGGCTGCCAGGCTCTCCAAGCCCACCCGCACAAAGTCCTGTGTCTCCCATTGGACCTCCAGCACCATGGTGTGAAAGGCCGCATATATGTTGGCTGGGTCCTGGGAGGCAGCTGTGGTGGGAGGTGCTTGCTGCTGGGTGGTTTGTGCAGGGGGTGGGCTGGGCACAATGCTGGTGGGTAGCCCTGCTACTGGAGTTGGTGTGGCGAAGGAATCGAGGAGACGCTGAAACTCGTCCACATTGATGGTTGGGACGAGTCATCGTGGTGGAGTGGGTCGTCCAGCTGTCCAGGAGGTGTTGTCTCTCCCTCTGAAATGTTCATGGGAGATACAGTTTAACAGTGGTATCCATGTATGGGCATGCATTATTTGACTTAACAATCAGACTGCATATGCATGCTAGTTTCTGGATGGTGATTATTTAAGAGACATCACGGATGTGTGGGTGTACTTGTACGTTGTAATATCACAAGTTGCCTAGGTGAGAAATGTGTCTTGACAGTGTCTACACACAAATGCTACCTGTTGTGTCCTGGTTTGTGTTATGTGACTGATGCAGTCCGCAACAGCTATTAGGCAATGTTGATGTACTCCGATTAGTATGTTTGTACACTGCATTGTGTGATGGTGGCACCTGCTGCCTTTGTTTAGCTGCCCCTTATCCCTTTCATGAAATGGGCCTTTGACTTCTGTGTATGGACAATGCAGACATGTGGAAATCTGTGTGGATTGTGGACAAGTGTCAGAGTTGTGACACTTGTGCATAGTAGGTCATCAAGTGTCTTGTTCACATCAGGGGTTGTGTGTACATAAGTTTGTGCCAGGGTGTGACATGCTCCCTTGAGGAAGAGTTCCACACTCCGCAACATCAGTGAGGTGTCCTGCACCATGTGAATCGCTTTGTCCTGCAGGCATGCTATCCATCATGCCCTATCACATGCATTATCAGTGTGGCTCAAGGAGTTGCAGCTTTGCAGGGGTTTGCACATGTGCATGTGTTTAGTTTGCTATTTGTGATGTGTGATGAGTGCCCACTTTCAGCACATTGGCAATGGGAGCCTACTTGGGGGCATGTTATCATGGACGTCCATGGTGTTATCGGCGCTTTAGCAGCAGGAGACTTCCGCTACAAGCGGCAAAGATGTTCTTGGAAATATGCCGCCTAGATTTCCAGGAGAAGCACATGTTCTGGTGTGAACATGGGCTTTGATTTGAATTCTCTGCTGCATGTTATCAGGCACATTATCACCGCTTTGGTGGCAGTTTCCTGCAGCTGAAGTGGCAATAATTTTAAGACCGTCCTTGATTATATCCGCCGTGTTTTTTCTACAAACCTGCACTGTATAGGACACATGTGCCTCTAAGTCGCTTTGGCGCCTTGCGATTTGTGTTGTGTGCATTGCGTCTGTCATGTTTAATCTTGCTTCCTGCACTTCTTTTGGATTACCCTTTCAGAGTATGGTGCAGCATGTATGGCAAATGTTGTTTCTGTATGAGCAGACAGTGTCCACACCCATTACCCACAGATTTGGTCCCACATGTGGAGTGTGTGTGGCAGTGGTGGGCCGTTTTGTGCATCATACCAGGCGCTAACCTTCTAGACTCTGCATGAGCGGTTTGATTTTAGATGGGGGACTACATACTCCATGCAGCGATCACAGCGGATATTCTTGCGCATTGTAAAGGGGACCAAGCAGGACCTGAGCTTTCTTTAGGATGCCAATACTTATTGACAGCAGCTGTAAAGTTTAAGGCAGTCACATGCCTGTACATGCGCATGGGTCTCGTGGAGCTGCCCACTTTGGACATTCTTAATTGAAATGGGAGGTAGATGTAGGGAGAGAGATACCGGAAAGGGCTTGTGCTGAGATTGTAGAGTAAGCATGGAGGTGCAGCAGGCACGCCCGCTATTGAAGGTGTTGACAGACAGAGAGGTAGATCTGTCGAAGGGGGCTTGTATCCTACACTGCTTCCCACACACGGCTCAAAGTGGGCTTGCCACAAGTTTATGGATAGGGGATCATTAGTGGCCATGAGGGGATATGAGGGGATATTACGATGCACTGGAAGGCAAGTGGGGACACGAGTTTAGATCAATGGGAGTGCAAGTTCACCAAATGGGCAGAGTGTGATGGGATAGTTAGGCTACTACTGGTCAAGGGTACAGTGAGCAAGGGATCACTTGAGGCGGCTAGGGCATGGGACCATTTCTATGGACCATTGGTGGACAAAGACAGCGAGAGCGATGTCAACACTGAGCCAGGTGAGCTGGTACCAGGCTGGGGCCTTTATAGCCCGTAGATGTGACCATTAGGCACCATTGTAGACATGCATGACAGGTGAATCTAAAGTGGCAGCCTGTATATTGTGTTTTTAGTGTTAACCTTCTGGATACCACAGATTACGCACTGCTAAGGCTATCAAGGAGTACAGAGCAACATGGGTAGTGATATGCCTTGAGGGATTGTGAAATGGACTTTCGTATGGATTTGTGCTGGTGATGTTTGTTTATATGGCCTGTGTTGTAAATTGGTTGTTATACCCCTTTTTACATGGTTCTTAATATTAAAGGTAGTACAGGAGACATGTCATAGTAACAAGCCAAGGATCCTATGCTCAGAAAATTGAACACCATAGTGAGGGGAGAGGGACTAGGGGCCATATTATCAGGGTCAGTGTTAAAATGATCGCGGCTTTAGCGGCAGGTAACTGCCACTAAAGCGTCTGTGTTGGGCTTGATGATAGGCCCTGGTGAATTCCCATAGAAATCCATGTTCTGGTGTGAACATTGGCTTCAATGGGAATTCACAGGGGCATGTTATCAAGCCCATTGCCGCCACTTTAGTGGCATTTTCCTGCCGCTAAGGCAGCGATAATTTCAACGCTGATCTTGGTAATATGTCCCTAGGTTGGCGCAATTGTTAGATTTGAAGATCTAGCTTTCGCAGACATGGAGCTTTTAAATTTGCAAGAGAAAATAGTACATGCCATGCGTTGACGTGGGGCGGGAGAGGGTGGTGGGAATTATGGGCAGGGATATGTGTGAATGCAGGTAAGTTGCCTTTGGATGACTGAATGGATTTCATGGTGCGCACTGCATCGCATTTTGAAATGGAGGGCACACGACTGAGGGGCAAATTATCAGGGACGGCATTACAAATGATCGGCACTTGAGCGGTAGAGAACTGCTGCTTAAGCGGCGATAATGGTCTTGATAATATGCCCTGGGGAATTCCAATAGAAGTCCATGTTCTGGTGTGACCATGGGTTTCTTTTGGAATTCTCCAGGGCATATTTTCAGGGCCATTATCGCCGCTTTAGTGGCAGTTTTCTGCCGCTCAAGCGGCTGCTATTTTAACGCCGTCCTTGGTAATATGCCCCATGAGCCATATTTTTGGTGTGACATTGCATGTGTTGTCGGTATGCAGAGTCACTCATTACTTTATCATCTTGCTGTACACAGTGCTGCATAGCATGTATAGGCAAGGGTGCATTTTTGTAGTACAGGCATGAGGTTGTCACAATGTCTCCCTTGCATCATCACCACACTTATCCAACTCTTCTTCAGAAGTACGCAACTCCCATGTGCCAAAATGAGTATGCAGTGTGAATGTGACTGGTCACGTGCACGAGTAAGCATGCCAGCGACAGGCTCAGTACACCTGCAACATTGCACGTGTCTGGCTTGTGTGCAAGGTTGTGTATGGCCCTCCAAGTCACCCTTGTTGGCCACGCACATCCTTGCACACAATTCAGCCACATGTGCTATTTTGCAGGTGTGCTGGTCTTGCTGTTGGCATGCTTACACGTGCACGTGATCAGTCACATTCACACTGCATACTCATTTTGGCACATGGGAGTTGCGACCTTGAGATGATTTGGATATGGGTTGTGATGGTGCAAGGGGTGCATTTTGGCAGCATGCTGCGTCTCTATGTGATGTGGCATTTTGGTATGTGATGTGGCACTTATTTTGTGGTCTGATGATGTACATGGACTGCGTTTTTCTGACGTTTCAGTGCACATTTCAATGTCAGTGTGTCCGTCAAAGTGTGTCTAGCAATGTTTATGTTGAATCAGTTGATGTGTGTCCATGCCACCATGCTTGATTCCGGTCCAGGGAAGTCATGGCTTGGCAGTTCGGGCTGGACTGTTCCCATGAGGCACAGGGTCAAGACTGATTTGCATATGGCCATGTCTAAACTGGGGTGGTGTAGTGGGCAAAAGAACAATGGATTTAACCCAGATCTCTTGACTGGGGGAGAATGTCTGCATTGTCAGCATTCCGTCTATCAATTGTTTGTTGTAACGCTTTTCGCCCTAAGTGGGATGGGTATTCCCAGACGTGGGACCCGTGCTCACTACGCCACTGGAGTCAAGCTATCCTGGCTGATAACGGCTGATAGCCAGAAACCGGTACTAGGATGCTTGATTCCGGTCCAGGGAAGACATGGCTTGGCAGTTCGGGCTGGACTGTTCCCATGAGGCACAGGGTCAAGACTGATTTGCATATGGCCATGTCTAAACTGGGGTGGTGTAGTGGGCAAAAGAACGATGGATTTAACCCAGATCTCTTGACTGGGGGAGAATGTCTGCATTGTCAGCATTCCGTCTATCAATTGTTTGTTGTAACGCTTTTCGCCCTAAGTGGGATGGGTATTCCCAGACGTGGGACCCGTGCTCACTACGCCACTGGAGTCAAGCTATCCTGGCTGATGACGGCTGATAGCCAGAAACCGGTCCTAGGATGCTTGATTCCGGTCCAGGGAAGACATGGCTTGGCAGTTCGTGCTGGACTGTTCCCATGAGGCACCGGGTCAAGACTGATTTGCATATGGCCATGTCTAAACTGGGGTGGTGTAGTGGGCAAAAGAACGATGGATTTAACCCAGATCTCTTGACTGGGGGAGAATGTCTGCATTGTCAGCATTCCGTCTATCAATTGTTTGTTGTAACGCTTTTCGCCCTAAGTGGGATGGGTATTCCCAGACGTGGGACCCGTGCTCACTACGCCACTGGAGTCAAGCTATCCTGGCTGATGACGGCTGATAGCCAGAAACCGGTCCTAGGATGCTTGATTCCGGTCCAGGGAAGACATGGCTTGGCAGTTCGTGCTGGACTGTTCCCATGAGGCACCGGGTCAAGACTGATTTGCATATGGCCATGTCTAAACTGGGGTGGTGTAGTGGGCAAAAGAACGATGGATTTAACCCAGATCTCTTGACTGGGGGAGAATGTCTGCATTGTCAGCATTCCGTCTATCAATTGTTTGTTGTAACGCTTTTCGCCCTAAGTGGGATGGGTATTCCCAGACGTGGGACCCGTGCTCACTACGCCACTGGAGTCAAGCTATCCTGGCTGATGACGGCTGATAGCCAGAAACCGGTCCTAGGATGCTTGATTCCGGTCCAGGGAAGACATGGCTTGGCATTCGGGCTGACTGTTCCCATGAGGCACAGGGTCAAGACTGATTTGCATATGGCCATGTCTAAACTGGGGTGGTGTAGTTGGCAAAAGAACGATGGATTTAACCCAGATCTCTTGACTGGGGGAGAATGTCTGCATTGTCAGCATTCCGTCTATCAATTGTTTGTTGTAACGCTTTTCGCCCTAAGTGGGATGGGTATTCCCAGACGTGGTACCCGTGCTCACTACGCCACTGGAGTCAAGCTATCCTGGCTGATGACGGCTGATAGCCAGAAACCGGTCCTAGGATGCTTGATTCCGGTCCAGGGAAGACATGGCTTGGCAGTTCGGGCTGGACTGTTCGCATGAGGCACAGGGTCAAGACTGATTTTCATATGGCCATGTCTAAACTGGGGTGGTGTAGTGGGCAAAAGAACGATGGATTTAACCCAGATCTCTTGACTGGGGGAGAATGTCTGCATTGTCAGCATTCCGTCTATCAATTGTTTGTTGTAACGCTTTTCGCCCTAAGTGGGATGGGTATTCCCAGACGTGGGACCCGTGCTCACTACGCCACTGGAGTCAAGCTATCCTGGCTGATGATGGCTGATAGCCAGAAACCGGTCCTAGGATGCTTGATTCCGGTCCAGGGAAGACATGGCTTGGCAGTTCGGGCTGGACTGTTCCCATGAGGCACAGGGTCAAGACTGATTTGCATATGGCCATGTCTAAACTGGGGTGGTGTAGTGGGCAAAAGAACGATGGATTTAACCCAGATCTCTTGACTGGGGGAGAATGTCTGCATTGTCAGCATTCCGTCTATCAATTGTTTGTTGTAACGCTTTTCGCCCTAAGTGGGATGGGTATTCCCAGACGTGGGACCCCTGCTCACTACGCCACTGGAGTCAAGCTATCCTGGCTGATGACGGCTGATAGCCAGAAACCGGTCCTAGGATGCTTGATTCCGGTCCAGGGAAGACATGGCTTGGCAGTTCGTGCTGGACTGTTCCCATGAGGCACCGGGTCAAGACTGATTTGCATATGGCCATGTCTAAACTGGGGTGGTGTAGTGGGCAAAAGAACGATGGATTTAACCCAGATCTCTTGACTGGGGGAGAATGTCTGCATTGTCAGCATTCCGTCTATCAATTGTTTGTTGTAACGCTTTTCGCCCTAAGTGGGATGGGTATTCCCAGACGTGGGACCCGTGCTCACTACGCCACTGGAGTCAAGCTATCCTGGCTGATGACGGCTGATAGCCAGAAACCGGTCCTAGGATGCTTGATTCCGGTCCAGGGAAGACATGGCTTGGCAGTTCGGGCTGACTGTTCCCATGAGGCACAGGGTCAAGACTGATTTGCATATGGCCATGTCTAAACTGGGGTGGTGTAGTTGGCAAAAGAACGATGGATTTAACCCAGATCTCTTGACTGGGGGAGAATGTCTGCATTGTCAGCATTCCGTCTATCAATTGTTTGTTGTAACGCTTTTCGCCCTAAGTGGGATGGGTATTCCCAGACGTGGGACCCGTGCTCACTACGCCACTGGAGTCAAGCTATCCTGGCTGATGACGGCTGATAGCCAGAAACCGGTCCTAGGATGCTTGATTCCGGTCCAGGGAAGACATGGCTTGGCAGTTCGGGCTGGACTGTTCGCATGAGGCACAGGGTCAAGACTGATTTTCATATGGCCATGTCTAAACTGGGGTGGTGTAGTGGGCAAAAGAACGATGGATTTAACCCAGATCTCTTGACTGGGGGAGAATGTCTGCATTGTCAGCATTCCGTCTATCAATTGTTTGTTGTAACGCTTTTCGCCCTAAGTGGGATGGGTATTCCCAGACGTGGGACCCGTGCTCACTACGCCACTGGAGTCAAGCTATCCTGGCTGATGACGGCTGATAGCCAGAAACCGGTCCTAGGATGCTTGATTCCGGTCCAGGGAAGACATGGCTTGGCAGTTCGGGCTGGACTGTTCCCATGAGGCACAGGGTCAAGACTGATTTGCATATGGCCATGTCTAAACTGGGGTGGTGTAGTGGGCAAAAGAACGATGGATTTAACCCAGATCTCTTGACTGGGGGAGAATGTCTGTGTTGTAACTTCTCCTTTAAGCCCTGGGTTCTGGGTTGGAATGTGATGACATGGGCCAGAGGGAGAAGGGACTGAAGGGACAGTTGGATCTGAAGCCGTTTGGTCATCGCTGCATATAGTCTGCATTGTCAGCATTCCGTCTATCAATTGTTTGTTGTAACGCTTTTCGTCCTAAATGGGATGGGTATTCCCAGACGTGGGACCCGTGCTCCCTACGCCACTGGAGTCAAGCTATCCTGGCTGATGACGGCTGATAGCCAGAAACCGGTCCTAGGATGCTTGATTCCGGTCCAGGGAAGACATGGCTTGGCAGTTCGGGCTGGACTGTTCCCATGAGGCACAGGGTCAAGACTGATTGGCATACGGCCATGTCTAAACTTGGGTGGTGTAGTGGGCAAAAGAACGATGGATTTAACCCAGATCTCTTGACTGCGGGAGAATGTTTGCATTGTCAGCATTCCGTCTATCAATTGTTTGTTGTAACGCTTTTCGCCCTAAGTGGGATGGGTATTCCCAGACGTGGGACCCGTGCTCACTACGCCACTGGAGTCAAGCTATCCTGGCTGATGACGGCTGATAGCCAGAAACCGGTCCTAGGATGCTTGATTCCGGTCCAGGAAAGACATGGCTTGGCAGTTCGGGCTGGACTGTTCCCATGAGGCACAGGGTCAAGACTGATTTGCATATGGCCATGTCTAAACTGGGGTGGTGTAGTGGGCAAAAGAACGATGGATTTAACCCAGATCTCTTGACTGGGGTAAAATGTCTGCATTGTCAGCATTCCGTCTATCAATTGTTTGTTGTAACGCTTTTCGCCCTAAGTGGGATGGGTATTCCCAGACGTGGGACCCGTGCTCACTACGCCACTGGAGTTAAGCTATCCTGGCTGATGACGGCTGATAGCCAGAAACCGGTCCTAGGATGCTTGATTCCGGTCCAGGGAAGACATGGCTTGGCAGTTCGGGCTGGACTGTTCCCATGAGGCACAGGGTCAAGACTGATTTGCATATGGCCATGTCTAAACTGGGGTGGTGTAGTGGGCAAAAGAACGATGGATTTAACCCAGATCTCTTGACTGGGGGAGAATGTCTGCATTGTCAGCATTCCGTCTATCAATTGTCTGTTGTAACGCTTTTCGCCCTAAGTGGGATGGGTATTCCCAGACGTGAGACCCGTGCTCACTACGCCACTGGAGTCAAGCTATCCTGGCTGATGACGGCTGATAGCCAGAAACCGGTCCTAGGATGCTTGATTCCGGTCCAGGGAAGACATGGCTTGGCAGTTCGGGCTGGACTGTTCCCATGAGGCACAGGGTCAAGACTGATTTGCATATGGCCATGTCTAAACTGGGGTGGTGTAGTGGGCAAAAGAACGATGGATTTAACCCAGATCTCTTGACTGGGGGAGAATGTCTGCATTGTCAGCATTCCGTCTATCAATTGTTTGTTGTAACGCTTTTCGCCCTAAGTGGGATGGGTATTCCCAGACGTGGGACCCTTGCTCACTACGCCACTGGAGTCAAGCTATCCTGGCTGATGACGGCTGATAGCCAGAAACCGGTCCTAGGATGCTTGATTCCGGTCCAGGGAAGACATGGCTTGGCAGTTCGGGCTGGACTGTTCCCATGAGGCACAGGGTCAAGACTGATTTGCATATGGCCATGTCTAAACTGGGGTGGTGTAGTGGGCAAAAGAACGATGGATTTAACCCAGATCTCTTGACTGGGGGAGAATGTCTGCATTGTCAGCATTCCGTCTATCAATTGTTTGTTGTAACGCTTTTCGCCCTAAGTGGGATGGGTATTCCCAGACGTGGGACCCGTGCTCACTACGCCACTGGAGTCAAGCTATCCTGGCTGATGACGGCTGATAGCCAGAAACCGGCCCTAGGATGCTTGATTCCGGTCCAGGGAAGACATGGCTTGGCAGTTCGGGCTGGACTGTTCCCATGAGGCACAGGGTCAAGACTGATTTGCATATGGCCATGTCTAAACTGGGGTGGTGTAGTGGGCAAAAGAACAATGGATTTAACCCAGATCTCTTGACTGGGGGAGAATGTCTGCATTGTCAGCATTCCGTCTATCAATTGTTTGTTGTAACGCTTTTCGCCCTAAGTGGGATGGGTATTCCCAGACGTGGGACCCGTGCTCACTACGCCACTGGAGTCAAGCTATCCTGGCTGATGACGGCTGATAGCCAGAAACCGGTCCTGGGATGCTTGATTCCGGTCCAGGGAAGACATGGCTTGGCAGTTCGGGCTGGACTGTTCCCATGAGGCACAGGGTCAAGACTGATTTGCATATGGCCATGTCTAAACTTGGGTGGTGTAGTGGGCAAAAGAACGATGGATTTAACCCAGATCTCTTGACTGGGGGAGAATGTCTGCATTGTCAGCATTCCGTCTATCAATTGTTTGTTGTAACGCTTTTCGCCCTAAGTGGGATGGGTATTCCCAGACGTGGGACCCGTGCTCACTACGCCACTGGAGTCAAGCTATCCTGGCTGATGACGGCTGATAGCCAGAAACCGGTCCTAGGATGCTTGATTCCGGTCCAGGGAAGACATGGCTTGGCAGTTCGGGCTGGACTGTTCCCATGAGGCACAGGGTCAAGACTGATTTGCATATGGCCATGTCTAAACTGGGGTGGTGTAGTGGGCAAAAGAACGATGGATTTAACCCAGATCTCTTGACTGGGGGAGAATGTCTGCATTGTCAGCATTCCGTCTATCAATTGTTTGTTGTAACGCTTTTCGCCCTAAGTGGGATGGGTATTCCCAGACGTGGGACCAGTGCTCACTACGCCACTGGAGTCAAGCTATCCTGGCTGATGACGGCTGATAGCCAGAAACCGGTCCTAGGATGCTTGATTCCGGTCCAGGGAAGACATGGCTTGGCAGTTCGGGCTGGACTGTTCCCATGAGGCACAGGGTCAAGACTGATTTGCATATGGCCATGTCTAAACTGGGGTGGTGTAGTGGGCAAAAGAACGATGGATTTAACCCAGATCTCTTGACTGGGGGAGAATGTCTGCATTGTCAGCATTCCGTCTATCAATTGTTTGTTGTAACGCTTTTCGCCCTAAGTGGGATTGGTATTCCCAGACGTGGGACCCGTGCTCACTACGCCACTGGAGTCAAGCTATCCTGGCTGATGACGGCTGATAGCCAGAAACCGGTCCTAGGATGCATGATTCAGGTCCAGGGAAGACATGGCTTGGCAGTTCGGGCTGGACTGTTCCCATGAGGCACAGGGTCAAGACTGATTTGCATATGGCCATGTCTAAACTGGGGTGATGTAGTGGGCAAAAGAACGATGCATTTAACCCAGATCTCTTGACTGGGGGAGAATGTCTGCATTGTCAGCATTCCGTCTATCAATTGTTTGTTGTAACGCTTTTCGCCCTAAGTGGGATGGGTATTCCCAGACGTGGGACCCGTGCTCACTACGCCACTGGAGTCAAGCTATCCTGTCTGATGACGGCTGATAGCCAGAAACCGGTCCTAGGATGCTTGATTCCGGTCCAGGGAAGACATGGCTTGGCAGTTCGGGCTGGACTGTTCCCATGAGGCACAGGGTCAAGACTGATTTGCATATGGCCATGTCTAAACTGGGGTGGTGTAGTGGGCAAAAGAACGATGGATTTAACCCAGATCTCTTGACTGGGGGAGAATGTCTGCATTGTCAGCATTCCGTCTATCAATTGTTTGTTGTAACGCTTTTCGCCCTAAGTGGGATGGGTATTCCCAGACGTGGGACCAGTGCTCACTACGCCACTGGAGTCAAGCTATCCTGGCTGATGACGGCTGATAGCCAGAAACCGGTCCTAGGATGCTTGATTCCGATCCAGGGAAGACATGGCTTGGCAGTTCGGGCTGGACTGTTCCCATGAGGCACAGGGTCAAGACTGATTTGCATATGGCCATGTCTAAACTGGGGTGGTGTAGTGGGTAAAAGAACGATGGATTTAACCCAGATCTCTTGACTGGGGGAGAATGTCTGCATTGTCAGCATTCCGTCTATCAATTGTTTGTTGTAACGCTTTTCGCCCTAAGTGGGATGGGTATTCCCAGACGTGGGACCCGTGCTCACTACGCCACTGGAGTCAAGCTATCCTGGCTGATGACGGCTGATAGCCAGAAACCGGTCCTAGGATGCTTGATTCCGGTCCAGGGAAGACATGGCTTGGCAGTTCGGGCTGGACTGTTCCCATGAGGCACAGGGTCAAGACTGATTTGCATATGGCCATGTCTAAACTGGGGTGATGTAGTGGGCAAAAGAACGATGGATTTAACCCAGATCTCTTGACTGGGGGAGAATGTCTGCATTGTCAGCATTCCGTCTATCAATTGTTTGTTGTAATGCTTTTCGCCCTAAGTGGGATGGGTATTCCCAGACGTGGGACCCGTGCTCACTACGCCACTGGAGTCAAGCTATCCTGGCTGATGACGGCTGATAGCCAGAAACCGGTCCTAGGATGCTTGATTCCGGTCCAGGGAAGACATGGCTTGGCAGTTCGGGCTGGACTGTTCCCATGAGGCACAGGGTCAAGACTGATTTGCATATGGCCATGTCTAAACTGGGGTGGTGTAGTGGGCAAAAGAACGATGGATTTAACCCAGATCTCTTGACTGGGGGAGAATGTCTGCATTGTCAGCATTCCGTCTATCAATTGTTTGTTGTAACGCTTTTCGCCCTAAGTGGGATGGGTATTCCCAGACGTGGGACCCGTGCTCACTACGCCACTGGAGTCAAGCTATCCTGGCTGATGACGGCTGATAGCTAGAAACCGGTCCTAGGATGCTTGATTCCGGTCCAGGGAAGACATGGCTTGGCAGTTCGGGCTGGACTGTTCCCATGAGGCACAGGGTCAAGACTGATTTGCATATGGCCATGTCTAAACTGGGGTGTTGTAGTGGGCAAAAGAACGATGGATTTAACCCAGATCTCTTGACTGGGGGAGAATGTCTACATTGTCAGCATTCCGTCTATCAATTGTTTGTTGTAACGCTTTTCGCCCTAAGTGGGATGGGTATTCCCAGACGTGGGACCCGTGCTCACTACGCCACTGGAGTCAAGCTATCCTGGCTGATGACGGCTGATAGCCAGAAACCGGTCCTAGGATGCTTGATTCCGGTCCAGGGAAGACATGGCTTGGCAGTTCGGGCTGGACTGTTCTCATGAGGCACAGGGTCAAGACTGATTTGCATATGGCCATGTCTAAACTGGGGTGTTGTAGTGGGCAAAAGAACGATGGATTTAACCCAGATCTCTTGACTGGGGGAGAATGTCTGCATTGTCAGCATTCCGTCTATCAATTGTTTGTTGTAACGCTTTTCGCCCTAAGTGGGATGGGTATTCCCAGACGTGGGACCCGTGCTCACTACGCCACTGGAGTCAAGCTATCCTGGCTGATGACGGCTGATAGCCAGAAACCGGTCCTAGGATGCTTGATTCCGGTCCAGGGAAGACATGGCTTGGCAGTTCGGGCTGGACTGTTCCCATGAGGTACAGGGTCAAGACTGATTTGCATATGGCCATGTCTAAACTGGGGTGGTGTAGTGGGCAAAAGAACGATGGATTTAACCCAGATCTCTTGACTGGGGGAGAATGTCTGCATTGTCAGCATTCCGTCTATCAATTGTTTGTTGTAACGCTTTTCGCCCTAAGTGGGATGGGTATTCCCAGACGTGGGACCCGTGCTCACTATGCCACTGGAGTCAAGCTATCCTGGCTGATGACGGCTGATAGCCAGAAACCGGTCCTAGGATGCTTGATTCCGGTCCAGGGAAGACATGGCTTGGCAGTTCGGGCTGGACTGTTCCCATGAGGCACAGGGTCAAGACTGATTTGCATAAGGCCATGTCTAAACTGGGGTGTTGTAGTGGGCAAAAGAACGATGGATTTAACCCAGATCTCTTGACTGGGGGAGAATGTCTGCATTGTCAGCATTCCGTCTATCAATTGTTTGTTGTAACACCATGCACGGGGCTATCTGGGACCTGAACCACAGTAATTGTGGGTATGCAATGCTATTTATTGTACATGTGTGCCATTGTGGCCATCCACCCCCGTCCACCCACTCCATAGTTTGTACTCACCCTGTGGTTGTGTCTGGTCACCTTCAGCGGTGTCCCGACCCGGCACTCTAACCACCGTCTCCTCAGTGATGACTTGCGCCACCATTTCCTCCTGCTCATCCAGCTCCAGCTGTGGCACGGGGCTACCACCTCCGGTGGCCATGGCTGCCCTCCGGTTGGCTGCCATCTTCTCCTTGGTGTTCTTCTTGCTGTCGTTCCAGCGCTTTTTTACCTCCTCCACGGTCCTCCTCTTCCTCTCTCCCAAAGCATTGACCTTAGCTGTGATCTCCTCCCAGATGTGTTTCTTCCTGGACAATGGCACTGTCCTCTGTATAAACAGCTCCTGCTGGTGTTCAGCCACCAGGCTATACAGGACCTGATTCTCCTGGTGGCTGAACCTGGGGTTTCTCCTCCTCTTTTCCTTCCCCTGGCTCTCTCCCTGCTCCTCCCGGCTGGCTGTGGGGTTCGCTGTGGTCTCCATGCTTGGCCCCGCTTCCTCCATGTCTCTGGTCTGGTCTCTGCTCTGGTCACTGGAATCCATTTTTTTTTGCCTGCTTGGGGGCCTTTTATGGTGCATTTTCCCACTTGCTGCGTGCAAAATGCAGGCCTGTTGTCAATTGTCAGGCTGATTTAGGAGATAATTTGCTTAGCTCTACTTTTCGCGGCTTAGCGTGCGTTTTTTTATCGCCGGCACTAAGATTCTATCGCCATCCATATGCGCCGGAACTGATTTTTATCGCTAGCTAGCGGCGCCTTGTTAATACATCGCTACTGCGGCGATAAACAAAGGACTTCGCCGGCGATAACATTTTTAGCGCTACCAACGCTTAGCGATAATTATCGCTATTTGTTGTGGATATGCCCCTTAGTGTTTAGCCGCATTTACCCGGCTTCGTGATTTCCATGCGTTGTTTGTTTGTTTGTTTTTTTCCTTCCCGCCTCTGCAGGAGCCGCTGTCCTGCCCTCCGCGCATTCAGCGCTCGGAGACGCCGACACTCCATTGCTTGGGGGCGGGGCGTGGTACTCCGTAGCCATTTCCTGTAAGTCTTTTGTTCATTGACAGAGTCTTATCATTTTCACTCCACGTTCTCTGATTTCTCTCTACCATAACTCCTAGTAGCCTAGCGAGCATGCCTGGCCCCTGGTGGAAGCAAGGGAAAAGCCCCCTTTGAGGGCTGTTGTCGTAGTAAAATACAACAGTGTCATGGTTTAATAGGCCCATCGGGACCCTGTGCCCCGGTGCGTTTGGGCCAATGGTAGCTACGATTTCACTATCCAAACTGCTTCCTGATTCTAATTTGATGCCCCTCTTTTTAGGTCTCGTCTGAGACAGCGCTTTAGCGCTGCTCTGGCGAGACTTATAGTAAGCGAGTTTTGGAAGTGCAAACAGTGGCTTTTCAGGCCTCCAAATACAGTGCATGTGCGTCGGCCGGGCGCGCGCACCATTTGGCAGCCTGAAAAGCACTGCCTGATCACTTTCGCTTTGATGTCTGCCTGATCACTTTCGCTTTGATGTCCTCAGTGAGCCGCGCGGCCACTGAGGACATCAAAGTGCACACCATTTGCCACCCCCTTCTTGCTTGTTTCTGTAAGTGAATGCGATTGGCTCACAACATTGGTGTAAATAACACCCGAATTTCCACTAGTAAATCAATATTACAAAACAACGCATTGTGTAAGTCAAACCTTCCGTTGTCAAGTGTGCATTCAATTTACACGGTTTGTAATCCAGTCTGGCCTGCCTACCACTGCACTGTGTGATCCTGGACTCATCGCTTCTTGTCCCTGTGCCCTGTTCCCCGTCTGGTAACTCTAGGGACGCTGAGACCAGGCAGTGCTCCAGTGTTAAAGGTAGGATGAACATGTATGAGGTGGTATGCTCGGAGGCGTTGCACTACCCTTACATCCTCGCTTGCTCTGAGGCAGACGGCATCTGCCGCCTCTTTTGAATGCCGAGAGGCGCGAGCACCAGTTGACTATGCCACAGGAAGGGAACTGTTCGCTGAGACCAGCAAAGAAAAGCAGTTCCCGATAAGCTGTCTCGCATCACTGCAAAGCCTCTTTAGAAGGAAAAAAGCGTTCTTGAATGAGGGGTCTGCATCACATCATTCAATCCTTACAGGGAATATTTGTATTTTCTAGCTTCTGCTATCCTTTTTGCAGTTTCTTCCTTTACTGTGGTTAAAGGCCCTTCGACACGTCGCGTGTTGTTACTACACACTGTCAGAACCTTGAAAGAAATTAGCGCCTCGGTTCGCCAAAGAAGCCATGTTAGCGCTATATAAAGCCAATGAAAAGTCTAAAATGCTCCCAGGAGGCGCAGAGCGCATGACTCAGCAGTCAGACGCTGCTACAGCCACGGCAGACAGTGAGTTATAGCAGCACTGGAGGTGTGATAGGCAGAGCTGCCCTCGGGAAACGTCTGGACGAGGCCTTCCCGGCAACGACACGGGGCACCTGGGACTTCGAGGCGGTTCAATGACTTTCTCACAGTCCCGCCGCACCTCCTTTGCCGAAAATCAGATGTTCAGGAACACCCAGTATAGCATTCAAAGAAATGGCAGACACCACAACCACAGACAATTTCCTAAAATTCCATTACAATTCTAAGAAGAATAGAACCGTTTGAAGCTCGGAAAATGAGACGATTTACTCTGCCTGCCAATTGTTAACATTCACCAGAGAGCCTTAGATTCCAAACCTCGCCTCCCGGTTTAAATAAATGATGTGATCTTGAAAAAAATGACTTCAACCCTCTGTACCACGGTCCCGCTGTCTGCAACACGTTGGAAGTGAGTAAAATGCTAGCAATAAGTGCTATGCATATACAATTTGGATATTCGAGTTTTCTAAATTCTGCATGTTCTTTATTTGTAGGTCTAGGGTCATATTTATGAGGGGATTTGCGTCACTTTTGCACCACGCAATGTGGTACATGTTTGACGCTTACCGCAAATGCAATTTATGTATCCACGCAAGACCAATTTGTGTGGCCCTGAGCGGCTTCATAAATCTGGAGTAACACAACACAGTGTAAATTGCTGCGTTCGTTATTCTGCCTTGAGCGGTTTTCCATGGGCGTTGCACGTGTGTTTCCACACCACTTCCATGGATTTACCAGAACTGGTAAACCTGGGAATGCGTCAAGATGCTACACCTTCCCTGGGGAGGCAAAATGAGGAGAAATATGTTTATTTCTCCTCGTTGCTTCCCCTTTCTATGTGAGATCACTGACTGAATATCGGAACCAAAAATATTGTGTGGGCAGAATATCAGGTCAAAAATATCGAGGGCCGGAGGAGCCTAGCGCGCACCCAAGATGGCCGCGTAGGTGCGAGGCTCCCGAGGACCTCCGCGACCTCCTGCATAAATCCTGACCGAATCCTGTCCTAGATGAGGGGACTGTGTTTGTGAACCAGAGTTGAGGTGATGCCTGTTTTCCGTTTTTAATTCGGACCTCGGACACCGGCGGGAGCACCGATTAAGGTTTGCGGCCTTCTCCACGCCGGCCCCCCGTACTGGAGTTGTGGGGCGATCCGGCGACAAAGTGAATAACAGCGGCGGGCAAGGCTGGGTGACTCGCGCACCCCGCACTTTCGCTTTCGCTTTTGCGCCCTCCTTGCTGCCAGGCGAGGTAGGGTCGCGAGGAGGTGTGCGGTGGTGTGGCCTCGTTGGGGTGCCCTGCCGGCCCGCCGGCTGCGGTCCGTCCTGCGGAGCGGTGGTCGCCCCCCCCGGAGCCCTTGAACGGGATTGTCTACCCCCTTTTTGAGGAGATTGGCTCGATTTGGGACCGCGACCATGGCCACAAAACAAGATGGCGACCGGGCTAAGGTGAAGTCGACCCGTCGTGGCGCGGCCCATCAATCCAACAATATGGACCGCTACACCCTCCAGAAGGGATCTCCAGAGGCGCTACGTAGATCCCCTACGGGCCCGACTGACGCTCCTGCTCTGCCCACGGACCTGACCCTCCGAGACGTCATGGGCGCCATCGCCGAGATGAAGGCCTCGGTGGACCAGCGCTTTGACACTCTGGCGCAGAAGATCGACTCGGTCCTCGTGGACGTGGGCCTCGTGAGAGCCGATCTCTCAAAAACAAATGACCGGGTCGATTCTTTGGCCCACTCTACCTCGGGCCTCACGTCCGACGTGGCGGCCCTCCAACAGGAGGTGCGCAGGCTCGGCCAGGCGAGCGCCCTGATGCATCGTCGACTGGAGGATTCAGAGGGTCGGGCCCGGAGGAATAATGTCCGCATCATCGGGGTGCCGGAGGGACGCGAGGCAGAGGCAGCGGATCTGTTTGTGGAGGACTTGGTCCTCACCCATCTCCAGCCTCGGGGGCTGAGTAAATTCTTTGCAGTGGAACGTGCCCACAGGGTCCCCGGGGGTAGGCCTAAGACCGGAGCCCCTCCGAGGCCTCTCATCGCCCGGATTTTCAATTTTCGGGACAGGGACGCTATCCTGCAGACCTCCAGGCTACAAGGGCCGGTCAGACTTGACAATATGGATATCAATTTCTATCCTGACTTTACTCCGGCGGTCCAAAAGCAGCGACTGAGTTTTCTCGGTGTCAAACGTCGCCTACGGGACCTGAATCTCAAATATGCGATGCTTTTTCCGGCTAAGCTGAGAGTGGAGGTGGATGGCCGCACGCACTTTTTTGATCGTCCCGAGGCGGCCGGGGACTGGCTGGACACTCTGCCCGGAGATCGGGGCCGGGGGGGTGGGGGGGAGCGGTTGGTGGGGAGGGCCCGCCGGATCAGGACTGAGGGACTAATGGTAGGCCTTGCTCTGGACTGTGTTATTGTCACCATTGACTGTTAGGGTAAGTTCCCCTCCTGCGGAGGTCGTGTGGGGTCTCTTGGGGGATCTCCCTCCTCCTCTGGGGGACTAGTTAGTTTTCTTTCCATGGGGCGACAGGCACACTGCACTTTGGGGGGGCTGTTCGGGCTCATGCAGGGGTGCAGGGTGGGGGGAGTTCTGTTGGGATGGGTGGGTTGGGGAGGGGTGTGGTTCGTTTCTACCGCAAGGCAAACCCTTTATTGTATTGGTTTTTTTGAGATGCTCTCGGGGGGACAAATGATGGCTTCTGTATGTGATGGGGGGTAGGGACCTGACGTTGTTGTCCTGGAACGTTAACGGACTGGGTGATAGGATTAAGCGGGGTGTGGTCCTGCAATATCTGAAACGGATTTCGCCTGATGTGGTCTTTTTGCAGGAAACACACCTCATTGGTAACTCCTATTGTGCCATGAACCGACGTGGTTATCGTTTGGTGGCCCACTCGGGCTTCACATCAGGCTCACGAGGGGTGGGCATTATGGTCAAGACTTCGCTCCCGCTAGAAATAGATGAGGTGCGCCATGATGAGAGGGGACGCTACACTGTCTTGGTGGGGAGAATGGAGGGCAAGGTAGTCGTCTTTGTCTCAGTGTACGTCCCACCGGGGTTACAGTCCACCACCTTTGCGGACCTGGGACGCCTCCTGCTTGACCTTCCGGGGGGGCTTCTGGTGGTTGGGGGGGACTTCAATGCGGTGGCTTCTGGGACTCTGGATCGCTATCCCCCTAGGGACCTCCCCCGGGCACAAGCGTGGCTGTCTGGCCTTTTGGACACGCTGGGATTGGTGGACTGTTGGCGTCTGAGGCATCCCACTCAGCTGCAGTACACCTTCCATTCGGGGGCCCATGGTAGCCTTTCGCGGCTTGATTATGTCCTTGTCCCTGCGGCCTATGCCGGGAGAGTGGGGGAGGTGCGCCATCTGGCGCGGGGTATCTCAGATCATTCCCCACTCCTGTTGCACTTTGATGTCTTCCCGAGGGGGGAGGGCAGGGTAGCTCCAATCAATGCCTGGTACCTGCGCGACCCCACTATTCGTGCTGACTTGATTAAATCCTTGCAACGGTATTTTGAGGAGAATGTGGGGTCTGTCCCGTCTGCCATTTCCCTGTGGGAGGCTTTCAAGACTGTGCTTAGAGGGGAGGCCCTCTCCTTTATTTCCCATGCCCGGAGGCGCGCACAGGAGGAGGTGACCCGGGTGGAGGCCGAAATCACTGAACTGGAGGGTGATCTGGGGAGTGGGGTGACTGACGCTGCGCTGCACGTTCTACACCTTAAGCAGGCGGCCTATAGGTCCCTCGTCACGGAGGCGGCCAGGGGCCTCAGCAGAGAGCAACAGGGGCGATTGTATGATGTGGGTGATAAGGCTGGTAAGTTGATTGCGTGGTTGGATAGGAAGGAGAGAGCTAATCGTGTGGTCCCGCTGATTGAAAGAATGGATGGTGTACGTGTCACTGAGCCGGAAGCCATTGTCTCTTGCTTCGCGGATTATTTCCGCGAGGTATATTCCCCGGTTTCTCCCTGCCCGGAGGAGGATTCCCATGCCCTGCTGCGTGACATCGCGCTGCCCTCCCTCTCAATGGAGGACAGGGAGTTGATGGATGCCGCCCCCACCTCGGACGAAATTGCCCTCGCCA
Source organism: Triturus cristatus (assembly GCF_964204655.1). Lineage (NCBI taxonomy): Eukaryota > Metazoa > Chordata > Amphibia > Caudata > Salamandridae > Triturus > Triturus cristatus. Next base: position 752,063,971 of record NC_140579.1, read on the forward strand.
TCCGCTCGGTCGCTTCTGGCAAGGCCATGGGCCCGAACGGCATTCCTATCGAGTTGTATAAATTGCGACCGGACGTACTGGCACCCCACCTCCGCGCTATGTTCCTTGCGGCTCACTCGCGGGGCTCCCTCCCGCCGGACCAGCGTCTGGCTACCATCGTGGTTATCCACAAGGAGGCCAGACCGCGAGACCGGGTTACCTCCTACCGGCCTATCTCGCTCTTGAACGCGGAGCCTAAAATCCTCGCCAAGGTGCTCGCTAACCGGCTGGTCGGCGTGGTGGGCGATTTGGTCCACCAAGACCAGTCCGGCTTCATTCCCCATCGCAATACGGCCCTTAATCTGCGGCGCTTGCACGGGGTGCTCGCGCGTGTTCCGTTCGTGCGGGAGCCGGCCATCTTGGCGTCCCTGGACGCCACCATGGCGTTCGACACGCTCGAGTGGCCCTACATCTGGGCGATGTTGGCGAAATTTGGATTTGGCCCGGGATTCATCAGTTGGGTCAAATTGTTGTACTCGGACCCATTGGCACAGGTGGTGGTGAATGGTCGAGTCTCGGCCCCATTCGTGCTGGGACGGGGCACGCGACAGGGTTGTCCCCTGTCGCCGCTCCTTTTTGCATTGGCCTTGGAACCCCTGGCGGAGTGGCTGCGGTGGCACCCTTCCATCCGAGGTCTCCGTTGGACCCCCGAGTATGAGGACCGCGTGTCCCTCTACGCTGACGATATCCTCTTGTACTTAGCCTCCCCGCGCAAATCACTGATTGTCCTGGTCGATGTTCTGCGCTCCTTTGGCCGTAATTCAGGCCTTGTCATTAACTGGGCTAAATCCTGTGTCTATGTGCTTTCCGGGGAGGCTCCTGTCCTCCCTCGGGGCTGTCCGATCCAGATTGCCTCGCAGGGATTTCGATACCTGGGGGTCTATATTACGCTGGACCCGGTGGCCCGCTACGAGCGAAACTTGCTTCCCCCCCTCCAGCGCTTGAAGGAGGACGTCGCGCGCTGGCGGCGCTTGCCGCTTTCGCCGCTCGGCCGGGCGGCACTGTTCAAGATGATGTCATTGCCACGCTTTTTGTACGCTCTCCAGAACACTATGGACTTGGTCCCGGCGCGCTACTTCCGTGAGGTGGAAAGCTTACAGCGCCGTCTGTTTTGGGATGGGAGGCCGCGTATAGCCCTGGCAAAATTGACGCTCCCGTGGTACGACGGAGGGATTGCCCTCCCGGATATTAAGCGGTATTACTGGGCCTCCCAGTTAGCTGCAATTAATCACGGCTTCTATGGGCCCGCCCTAAACCCGGCATTTGAAATGGACAAAATGCTCCTACCCGGTGGCGACTACAACCGAGCGCTCTATACTAGCGTGCCCGATTCCCGCTTGACGGGACCCACGCGTGTCATGGTGCGAGTATGGCACGCGGCTAATGCAGCTATGGGATGGAAGGACCGTTTGACCCGGGCGTCACCGTTGTATGCGTCGGAGAGGCTTGGCTCTTTGTGGACCTCGAAGGGCTTCGAGAGGTGGGACATGATAGGCATCAGTACAGTGGGAGATCTCTGGACGAGGGGAGGATTCAAGACATTCGAGACGCTGCAGGCGGAGTTTCAGCTGCAGGGCAGTGAATACTTTCGCTACCTGCAGGTCCGTCACGCACTGGGTTCCGTCTTCCCAGACGTGGCCTCCATCCCGGAGTCCTCCCCCCTGGAGGATAGAGTGCTAGATGGCCACGTTCCGGACAGCACGATCTCCCTCATTTATAAGAAATTGATAAATGACCGCTCGGGCCTACTGACTGGCCTCCGCGAGGCTTGGGTTGCCGATGGGCTGGAGTTGGACGACGAGGACTGGATTTCCGCGGTGGCCTCTCCGAAGGAGGTGGCCATCCCGGCTCGCCTTCGCTTCGTCCAGCTTAAGATACTCCACCGGGTGTATATGACGGGGCCAAGGCTTCAGCGTATGGGCTATGCCGAGGATGGATTGTGTAAGCGTGGGTGTGGTGCTTTGGCGACTTTTTTACACATTCTGTGGGAATGTCCGAAGGTGGAGCGATTCTGGCGTGGTGTGCATGAGGTTCTGCGAGCGGTTACACATGTCGCGCTGTTGCCTGAAGCGAGGAGATGCCTGCTGAATGTGTGGGAACCGACTGATTACTCGGTTCCGCAGACGCGATGGGTGACTCTGGGATATATGATAGCTAAACGTGACATTGCTCAGCTGTGGGGATCTCAGAGACCCCCGGCGGTGTCGGCTTGGAAAGAACATATGGATTGGTGCATGTTCCGAGAAAAGGTGGTATATGTGGCGCGGGGTAAGCCTGGGGCATGGGTGAAGATATGGGGCCCCTGGAACGCTTACCGCGGGGGTATTTGCGAGCCGCCGTTGTTGCCTCCCGCTTCACCAGCTCCATCCCCATAGTTGACCCCCTCCCTCAGCCCTGGGCACATTGTTCTCCCAGTCCCGGATCAGTTTCCCTCCCCCTCTCTGGATTTCTTTGGATGGTTGGGGTTCCCCACTTGAGGAGCACGTGTCGTCATTTTCGATTGTGGGTTGCCTTGCGGGTGTGGTTTTATGTTGTTGTGTTGTATAAAACGAAACCGTATTGTGGGTTCAGAGTTATGTGGCCCGCGTTGTTGATACCTCCTGCTTTATCGTCTATGCAAAGCCAAGTGCCTTATTGTATGTATGTCATTTGCTTTTGTCACTTTAGCGGCCAGCCGGAAGGTTGTAGGCCCATACTTGTATATATTTGAGATTGCAATAAACGGTTTAAAAAAAAAAATAAAAAAATTAAAAAAAAAAAATATCGAGGGCCAAAATATCGAGAAGGTAAGTGCGATTAGGTAAGCATAGATCAATTTTTCTTAACTCCATGGCTACATACTGTGAATATATATATATATCATCAAGGTACATTATATAGTAAAACTTTGCTTACCTATAGAAACATACCTTCCCAATATTTTTGTCCTTGATATATTCTTGGCGCGATATTTTGTCCACACAATATTCTTTTCTCTGATAATTTTCTAAACACCTTCTATGTGTGCTGCAAGAAGACAATGCCTCAGTGGATTGTTTTTCTGCAAGAAGGGGTACCTTCCTGCACAAAAACAATCCTGCATGCAAAGGAGGCACCCTTGCACTATGGTGCAAGGGTGCCTGCATTGGCACTTGGCTGCCAAAAGGACGCCAGCTAGGTGATAACAAGCATTTGCAATGCAATAGGTCTCGCAGTTACTTGAGTTTAAGCTATTGGTATTGTAAAGACAATGCCCTTTATTTAAGTTTTTAAAACAAAAATAAAAGGCATTGTTATTTGCAATGGTAATAGCTCAAGCTTGCGTAAATGCGAGACCTATTGCATTGCAAATGCTTGTTTCCTCCTTTCTGTCTCTTGATTCCACGTTCTCTTCCATTCCACATCACGTTACTTTACCTTGTTTTTAAAGACAGAAACTCCAACAGGTGAGACTGCGTAAAGATTAACACTATCCCGACGTTGCTATGGGAAGTCAGGTAGAGAAGTCGCTGCCCAAATGTAGGGCCTGATTCACAAACAGCATTTTGCAGTGCATAAAGTAGTGCTCAAGTAATACTACTCACATACTGCGAAAATGCAATTCACAAACTTACAGCTGAGAGCTCCACCCCTGTCTCTCCTGTCTTTCCTGTGCAGACACCACAAACACAATAGTGAAAATCTCGGCACATGTGGGCATAAGATGTTGAGGTAAATGTGGAAGGGATCGTGAGTGGTAGGAACTTGAGGAATAATTACTGAAAAATGGGTGTGGTTAAGGGAAATAAAAAGAGGTGTAGAACATTGCAATGCGCAGAATACACTCTAAAATTATCACAGAGATTAAAGTGTGAATACAGCTTTAAATGTTTTCGAGCCCAACCATGGAGTAAGTCAAGCACCCTACCTTGACCAACCACTGCAGCACACTGTCATAGACATAATAGACAGTAAACACAAGAGGAGGAGCCAGTAAACCCAGTTGAGTCCTGGATGATTGTAATAACATATCACTATGTCTCAATAGGTAATATTCTAAAGATACATTATTACACAGTAAAATAAATTACAAACGAATGAAGAGAAATGCGAGATACACCAACGTTGACTATCGCGGTCTGCAATCAATTATGGGTACAGAAATACATTTCAGACAATATTCTCAGTATTACTTATAGGTAAGGGTAATCAGCAAAAAAGTGCACACAGTGCTCGCGAAAAAAGTGAGCAGCACATGTGAGGCATGTGACAAGGCTCTACACTACTGCGCGTTGTGCTGGCTTTAAGACGCGTTAGTAATTCTTAAAATATCCCGTTTTGTATATTATTTTGTTTTTAGTTTAACCTAGGTTTTCCCCCTGCTTTTACTCACCCTCCGCATTGCCGCACTTAAATTGTCTCCCTCACCGCTATCTGGCGGCTCTGGCCCTCGCGTTGTGCAACTACTGGGCGCCATCTTGGGTTGGTTCCAGGGAAGCTCTCTCCTCACTCGGCGCTCTAGCGCTCTAGCAGTCAGGTGGTTAGGGCAGAGGCAGTTTCTGGACATAGCTTTATAAGCTTGGACTGAGGTAGGAGCGCCCTATCAGGCTCTACACTACTGCGCGTTGTGCTGGCTTTAAGACGCGTTAGTAATTCTTAAAATATCTCGTTTTGTATATTATTTTGTTTTTAGTTTAACCTAGGTTTTCCCCCTGCTTTTACTCACCCTCCGCATTGCCGCACTTAAATTGTCTCCCTCACCGCTATCTGGCGGCTCTGGCCCTCGCGTTGTGCAACTACTGGGCGCCATCTTGGGTTGGTTCCAGGGAAGCTCTCTCCTCACTCGGCACTCTAGCGCTCTAGCAGTCAGGTGGTTAGGGCAGAGGCAGTTTCTGGACATAGCTTTATAAGCTTGGACTGAGGTAGGAGCGCCCTATCAGGCTCTACACTACTGCGCGTTGTGCTGGCTTTAAGACGCGTTAGTAATTCTTAAAATATCCCGTTTTGTATATTATTTTGTTTTTAGTTTAACCTAGGTTTTCCCCCTGCTTTTACTCACCCTCCGCATTGCCGCACTTAAATTGTCTCCCTCACCGCTATCTGGCGGCTCTGGCCCTCGCGTTGTGCAACTACTGGGCGCCATCTTGGGTTGGTTCCAGGGAAGCTCTCTCCTCACTCGGCGCTCTAGCGCTCTAGCAGTCAGGTGGTTAGGGCAGAGGCAGTTTCTGGACATAGCTTTATAAGCTTGGACTGAGGTAGGAGCGCCCTATCAGGCTCTACACTACTGCGCGTTGTGCTGGCTTTAAGACGCGTTAGTAATTCTTAAAATATCCCGTTTTGTATATTATTTTGTTTTTAGTTTAACCTAGGTTTTCCCCCTGCTTTTACTCACCCTCCGCATTGCCGCACTTAAATTGTCTCCCTCACCGCTATCTGGCGGCTCTGGCCCTCGCGTTGTGCAACTACTGGGCGCCATCTTGGGTTGGTTCCAGGGAAGCTCTCTCCTCACTCGGCGCTCTAGCGCTCTAGCAGTCAGGTGGTTAGGGCAGAGGCAGTTTCTGGACATAGCTTTATAAGCTTGGACTGAGGTGAGAGCGCCCTATCAGGCTCTACACTACTGCGCGTTGTGCTGGCTTTAAGACGCATTAGTAATTCTTAAAATATCCCGTTTTGTATATTATTTTGTTTTTAGTTTAACCTAGGTTTTCCCCCTGCTTTTACTCACCCTCCGCATTGCCGCACTTAAATTGTCTCCCTCACCGCTATCTGGCGGCTCTGGCCCTCGCGTTGTGCAACTACTGGGCGCCATCTTGGGTTGGTTCCAGGGAAGCTCTCTCCTCACTCGGCGCTCTAGCGCTCTAGCAGTCAGGTGGTTAGGGCAGAGGCAGTTTCTGGACATAGCTTTATAAGCTTGGACTGAGGTAGGAGCGCCCTATCAGGCTCTACACTACTGCGCGTTGTGCTGGCTTTAAGACGCGTTAGTAATTCTTAAAATATCCCGTTTTGTATATTATTTTGTTTTTAGTTTAACCTAGGTTTTCCCCCTGCTTTTACTCACCCTCCGCATTGCCGCACTTAAATTGTCTCCCTCACCGCTATCTGGCGGCTCTGGCCCTCGCGTTGTGCAACTACTGGGCGCCATCTTGGGTTGGTTCCAGGGAAGCTCTCTCCTCACTCGGCGCTCTAGCGCTCTAGCAGTCAGGTGGTTAGGGCAGAGGCAGTTTCTGGACATAGCTTTATAAGCTTGGACTGAGGTAGGAGCGCCCTATCAGGCTCTACACTACTGCGCGTTGTGCTGGCTTTAAGACGCGTTAGTAATTCTTAAAATATCTCGTTTTGTATATTATTTTGTTTTTAGTTTAACCTAGGTTTTCCCCCTGCTTTTACTCACCCTCCGCATTGCCGCACTTAAATTGTCTCCCTCACCGCTATCTGGCGGCTCTGGCCCTCGCGTTGTGCAACTACTGGGCGCCATCTTGGGTTGGTTCCAGGGAAGCTCTCTCCTCACTCGGCGCTCTAGCGCTCTAGCAGTCAGGTGGTTAGGGCAGAGGCAGTTTCTGGACATAGCTTTATAAGCTTGGACTGAGGTAGGAGCGCCCTATCAGGCTCTACACTACTGCGCGTTGTGCTGGCTTTAAGACGCGTTAGTAATTCTTAAAATATCCCGTTTTGTATATTATTTTGTTTTTAGTTTAACCTAGGTTTTCCCCCTGCTTTTACTCACCCTACGCATTGCCGCACTTAAATTGTCTCCCTCACCGCTATCTGGCGGCTCTGGCCCTCGCGTTGTGCAACTACTGGGCGCCATCTTGGGTTGGTTCCAGGGAAGCTCTCTCCTCACTCGGCGCTCTAGCGCTCTAGCAGTCAGGTGGTTAGGGCAGAGGCAGTTTCTGGACATAGCTTTATAAGCTTGGACTGAGGTAGGAGCGCCCTATCAGGCTCTACACTACTGCGCGTTGTGCTGGCTTTAAGACGCGTTAGTAATTCTTAAAATATCCCGTTTTGTATATTATTTTGTTTTTAGTTTAACCTAGGTTTTCCCCCTGCTTTTACTCACCCTCCGCATTGCCGCACTTAAATTGTCTCCCTCACCGCTATCTGGCGGCTCTGGCCCTCGCGTTGTGCAACTACTGGGCGCCATCTTGGGTTGGTTCCAGGGAAGCTCTCTCCTCACTCGGCGCTCTAGCGCTCTAGCAGTCAGGTGGTTAGGGCAGAGGCAGTTTCTGGACATAGCTTTATAAGCTTGGACTGAGGTGAGAGCGCCCTATCAGGCTCTACACTACTGCGCGTTGTGCTGGCTTTAAGACGCATTAGTAATTCTTAAAATATCCCGTTTTGTATATTATTTTGTTTTTAGTTTAACCTAGGTTTTCCCCCTGCTTTTACTCACCCTCCGCATTGCCGCACTTAAATTGTCTCCCTCACCGCTATCTGGCGGCTCTGGCCCTCTCGTTGTGCAACTACTGGGCGCCATCTTGGGTTGGTTCCAGGGAAGCTCTCTCCTCACTTGGCGCTCTAGCGCTCTAGCAGTCAGGTGGTCAGGGTAGAGCCCTATTTTAACTGGACATTATGACGCGCAGCGTTTGCGCGCAGCGTGAGCGCCACAGTGACGCCGGAGTCACGCCAGAGTCCAGCCCGTCTGCGCCCGTCCGCGCTGAGGACGGGCTGGCCGGCTGGACATCAGGTCAGTGTAGGGAAAATCCTATACCTCGTTCGTATTCTATGAACGATCTTCTCAGGCTGAAACCTCCCAGACTCCCATGTTCCCACAAGAACGCTCCGGATGAGTTTCTATTTCCGTTAGGCTGTGGATGCTCACTGAGAGGTTCTGGGGATTTGATTTCCCCCCCATCCTCCCACTCGTCAAGACATAATACCGATATTGGAATCAGTCTGGTGAGTGACGACTGTATCCTTGTTAATTCCCGTTCACTGATAAAGAACAATACTGCTTTTAGGGAGCTTTTACTGGACAGGAAACCCTCATGGGTCTTCGTCACGGAGACATGGGCAAGGGACTCCTCTGGTCCAGACCTTGTGGAAGCGGTCCCTATGGGCTACTGCCTGTCTCGGCAGGATAGAATTGGCCGTGTGGGAGGAGGTTTAGCGATTCTGTATAAGGACAGTTTCTATTGCCATACTCTATCTCTATCAGATCCTAAAGATAATTTCCAGGCCATGTATTTTTCTCTTAAAGGTGTTCTTGAGACCACTTTTAATGGGATTTTGATTTATCGTCCCCCTGGTCCCAGAAGGGATTTTGGACTTCAGCTGCTCCACATTTTAGAACCCTATTTTGGTCGAAAAAATCTAACGGTTTTGGGAGACCTAAACTATCACTTAGAGTTGCAGGAGACCACTGATACTCTTTCCCTGTTGGAGGTCATGTCTGCTTGTGGATTGACTCAATTGGTCAGACGTATTACCCATCGAGCGGGTCATACGTTAGACGGGATCTTTTCGAATGATGAGAGGTTGGTGGTAAAAGACCCCTTCTTCCTCTCATGGTCCGATCATTTGGCTGTCCCGTTTGAGGTGTCTTGCCCAAATGTGGACAGGCACGATAAAGCTCTGAGCAAATTAGAACTCCGTAGGGACTTTAAGAAAATTACTGACAGTTCTTTTGCCCCTTGGGCTCCCAGCCTGGCCATTCCTCAAGAGGAGAACGTTCAGGTGGCGGTTATGCAATTTGAAAAGACTGTCACTGAGGCACTAGATGAGTTGGCTCCTATCCGGGTGCGTTACTCACCGAGAAAAAAGCCCTCTGCCCCTTGGTTTTCGGAACACCTAAGATCTCTCAGACAGGAAGTTAGGAGACGGGAGCGGCTTTGGCATACTAGCTGGGATCGGGTGGACAAGGAGGCCCACAAAATCCTGATGAGGAAGTATAAGCTGGAAGTGATAAGGGCTAAACAGGAATACTTTACGTCCCTTACCTCCTCTTTGTCCTCCCCTAAGGAGCTCTTCAGGATAGTGGACTCTCTTATGTCCCTTCAAACCCCGGACCCTGTTACTGCTTCGCAGCAGCTCTGTGACAGCATAGCTGTCTTCTTTCAGACGAAGATCTCTGATATTTATTCCGCCTTAGAGCTGCAGAGGACCCTGACTACTGAGCCCCCTGTATTTAGGGATGTGGCCCCTGTTCCCACGGTTCCCACGGAGAACTTCTCTCTGGGACGTTTGAAGTCCTTCCCTTTCCTCTCCTTGCAAGATTCAGAGATCCTCCTGAATAACATCAAGTCAGGCTCACCTCTGGATATTTGTCCTCTTAAGATCCTTAAGCAATGCAGGGAAACCCTTTTGCCCCCCCTTGTTGACATCATGAATAGGGCCATGAAGGATGGTATCTTCCCCCCTCAATGGAAAAGGGCGGTAGTGAAGCCTTTACTCAAGAAACCATCTCTTGATCCTGGGGTCTTAAAGAACTTCCGCCCCATCTCACTACTCCCTGCCCCTGCGAAGATGTTAGAAATTCACCTTAATAAGCATCTCGCAGCTTTTGTAGAAAGTACAGGCTGCCTTGATCATTCCCAGCATGGTTTCAGGAGGGAACATAGCACCGAGTCGGCCCTCACCATGGTGCTGGATAATATCCGCACACGTGTGGATGGGGGCCAGACCGCCCTCCTTATCCTGCTGGACCTCACGGCAGCCTTTGATACCCTCTCTCCCTCAGTCTTATCATCTCGTCTGAGGGAGATTGGGGTTGAGGGAGCAGCCTTGTGTCTATTGACCTCTTTCCTCGGCCAAAGAGAGCAAAGAGTGAAGTTGGGCGAGTTTCTATCTCCATCCATGTCTGTGCAATGTGGGGTCCCTCAGGGGTCAGCCTTAAGTCCGACCCTTTTTAACATATATGTGACCCCCCTTGCCAGACTAATTAGATCTTTTGGGATGGAGGTAGTTTCCTATGCAGATGACACACAGATCCTCGTCTCTCTCTCCCAGTCAGTTAGGTCGACTGCCTCCAATTTTAAATCTTGTATGGAGGCAGTGGGACAATGGATGATCCATAATTCATTGAAACTGAATGGGGAGAAGACGGAGGTGATGGTGTTTGGAGGGAAGGAAGAGGTTTGGTCTCATGATTGGTGGCCGGACTCATTGGGAATGTGTCCTGATCCCGCCTCGTCGGCCAAGAACCTAGGAGTTTTGATCGACCCCACCCTTAACATGTGTCAACAAGTTAATAGAACGGTCTCTACCTGCTGGGGCATTATATATATACTGAGAAAAATTAGACACTATCTCTCGCAGCAGGCAAGGAAACAAGTTGCTGTTGCTCTTATTGGTTCCCGGCTGGACTATTGCAATGCGCTATATGCGGGACTTAATAGAAGTCTGCTGCAGCGCCTGCAAGTAGCCCAGAATGCAGCAGCTAGGTTTGTCCTTGATCTGCCCAGACATGCCTCGGCTACTTCTGCCAGAAAATTGTTACACTGGCTTCCTATAGAGGACCGCATACTTTTCAAGACCATGTGTATGACCTATAGGGCTCTAGCTAATGGTAGCTCTTCTGGAGTGGGATCTATTCTGTCTCATTATAGCCCCTCCAGGAACTTGCGCTCCTCCAACAGACTTCTCTTACTAGTCCCCCGTATTCGGAAAGCTAGATGGGGAGGCAAAGCCTTCTCTTTTCTGGCACCTAAGTGATGGAATGATCTTCCATTGGAACTCAGGTCTCTTCCCACCTTACAGCTTTTTAGAGTTGCCTTGAAAACCCGTCTTTTCGCAAAATCATACCCGTAGTGGTGCTCTGTTTTCTGATTTTGATCTGTTTGTAGGCGCCTTGATGCCTTCGGGTTTTAGTTGCGCAATATAAATCTATCTTCATTCATTCATTCAAAGTAAACAGTAAGAAGGTATTACTTTTAAAATCGTACATAACATATGAAAGCTGAGGAGAAACTAATTTATAAGGACATGTTAAGTGCCAGAAGCTGTAAGTACGCAGAGGTTTTATTGACCTGGTCATCTTCAGGACAAGGATTACACAAAAAACTTACAAAATGCTGCTTCCACCGGGGCGGGAACAAAGGGAAGGGGCTAGCTCCCACCAGTACCCGGTATGGTGCTGGTTGGGGCCACTGGGGCCTTGCAGCTCCCTTAGCAGCCCGAACGGTCCCATCAGTGGGGATTCCCCTCGGGGCGCACTGGGAACCCAAAGCAGCCCTTGCAAATTTTGTCAGACCAGCCTTCATATATTGCGTAGCGAGGGAGTTGAGTGAGGAAGCCTGCCCAATATATGGGGGAGGGGGGTCGGTTCTCCCCCCAAGAAAATATGGAGACAAATGGCAAAAATGGTGCATTCTATAACACATTTTTCATTATACATTCAATTATATTAGCTTTTCAAATATAGCAAATAATGACCCGAAAGTGCACCATAATACAATAATCTTTGTTGGGGATCTTCAATTATTCCCTCACTATCAGCCTCCATTAAATCACCTGTATTTCATTTGTTTTTCTAGCGCCTCTCATACCAGTGTAGGGTGTCGGAGCACTTTACATCACACACACATAGAGAAAATGTTACCTGAGACAAAGGGGACCACAAGGTGTAGGCATTTTTTAGAGTTCTTGATCTGGAGAAGCACACATTTAGGATTTAAAACATAACTCAGTGGTTAGGATTGGCTTTACTAATACGATTTTATTTCTATCCAAACAAACCCTTTTAAAGCAACATTAGGATGACGAAAGACTGGGAAAAAACATATCTAACCTGTACCATAGAGTTTTCATGCAGTTCTTTGATGGCAGTTCATAGCTCGCTTAGCTAAATTACGATAGCAGCTTATGAACTGCACAATATCAAAAGGGTCTCTGACAAAAGCAGTAACCCTCTGAGCTATGCATATAAAATACAGTTCTGTGATCTGCATGACACGCATGTTTTGCAGCAGGCTTGTTAGCCCTCTGCGCTACCTTCGATGAGTCTAAACTCCCAAAACACAGGGCTGCTGTAAATGAAAGTAAATGCTAGGTGGATTATGCTGGCCTGCTGATTTTGTTACGGTGGCTGATATTGCAGCACTGCTGCAAAACCGGCTCACCAGTAACAAAAACACCCCCACCACCTTAACAGCCCCCCGGGGAAACTCCCGGTGTGGCCAGTCCGGCCTTGGGTGCCCCTAGTGGGCACCGAGGCATCCACCACATATTTTAAGAAAGGGCAGGCTCCCACCAAGGGAGCCCGCTGGGGCTGCTGGGGTCCACGGTCTCACCCCATGGCCACCCAAAAGATTTGAGCTGTGGTTACCCAAGGTGGGCATCCACTTTTGAAAACAAATGCCAGCTCTCGCCAGCACCCACTATGGGTCCAGACAGGTGAGCCAGCAGGGGTCACGGGGCCCTGGGATTCCCCTGCAGCCCCCAAACAAAATTATTAATGTAGGTGTCCCAGGTGGTCACAGGTACACCCACAAAGTAACAACAAAAAGTGAATAATAAATGAGTGGCAGGAGCAGATAATTTATTATTCACTGCTCCTTAAAGGAGCTCCCTGTATGTTACACTTTTTTGCAGCATGATAATGTGCATAGAAAGAGGGCAGGGGCACCCTCCAAGCATTTGTTTTATATTGTGGGGGGCTGCAAGCAGTGCAGCAGCCCCCCAGCAATGTAGTAAAAAACAGTAAGTCTCCTGGGTTATTAAATCCATGACCCCAGGAAAGCTTACAGTATTTTTCAAAAACACTCCTAGCTGGAGCTCTGTGCTCTTTGAAAAGAAAAACAATATGTCTCTGAGTCTTTCTTTTAACATTTTTTAGCCCACAAAATGCAATAATAAAAACTTTGTTGAAAGAAAGACTCACAGACATGTTCATTAAAAAACAAATAAGTCGTTATTAAACATTTTTATAATAATCACTGTTATTAAATATTGTATTGTGTGAATTACTGAAATATACATTTGGTTAAAAATATTGGTGATTACTGGACAAAGATGATAGCTCTGCTTTATATATATTGATACGCTCATCCCTTGATAAAGCCAATAGGCCCACTTTTTATATTTTGGTGTTATGACTCTTTGACAAAGTCCCTAAGTCTGTCTGAGTGCGACCTGGACCTGCGAGACCAACTGAACGCTGCACATACCAGAACGCATTGTGCTGCAAGAGGTAGGGAGCTTGTAGTGGTTTGGGCAAAGGGACTGCCGCAGGCCAGGCCTTGCGCCCAACCACATGCTGCACATCGCCAAAGGCTGCACGCAGCAGGTTGTAGTCTGCTTGCCAAAGGCAGTGGGGGCGTGGCAGCTGGATGCATGAGAGGGGTTGGACACAGGGCCTGGTCACAGACTTCGCCCTGCAGCAAACCTCTCACTGCACACAGCCTTTGACATGCGTGGCGTGACATGGCCTTTGACATGCGTGGCGTGGGGTTGGCATTACGAATGGTAATAATATCCTACTTTCAATTAAAAAACCTTAGAAATTCACTGAAAGGATCAAAGGTAAAGGGAGATAATAGTCAGGTGAAAAAAGTCAGTTAAAATATACTGTTTTAAACCAAAAAAACACTGAAATGCACCAGTTATTGTTATCTCAAATAACTATAACTTGTGCCCTAAGTTAACTATAACTCGCACCGTCGCCACGCAGTGCGATTTACCTCACATAATACATCACTCATTATATGCTATAACACCATTGATAACATCACTTCAACATCTGGAAAGACATTAGTGATGACAGCATTATACGTGGTGAATTTCAGTGGTTTTGTAAGTTTAAAAAGGCATGATTTAACTGACAGTTTCGCCTAACAATAACGTCCCTTTAACCTTTGTATTTTTCAGTGAATCTCTAAGTTTTGTTTAATGGAAAGTAAGATATTATTCCCACACCTAACAATAAATTTGCTTTAACCTTTATTTTTTCAGTATCTATCTATCAAAATATATATATATATATATTACCTACTGGCGGTCGCCAGTAGGTAGATATGGTTAGGACCTATTTTCCATAGGAAATCCGCAACATTCTATTTGGAATAACTCTGGCGCCGATTGACGAATCTTCGCGTAATTTTCAAAACTTTTGGCCAGCTCCGGTCCGCTCCTATCCTGAAAGTTTCACGGTGATTCATCAAGCGGGGGCCGAGAAAAAAGGGGGGTCCCAAAACGCGTTTTCCCCATAGGACCTTTAGCCGCAGCTACAGCCCGAACTGCTGAACGGAATTACACCAAATTTTGCAAAGAGGTAGTCCTTAGTTCAGACTTGTACCTTTTGCTTAAATGGTGTAAATCTGTTGAGTAGTTCATGAGAAAATGACATTTAAAAGTTGGCCTCGGAGGATCCGCGCACCCTATCTGCACCCAGCGCGCACCCTGCCGTGCACGAGCTGTATTCTAATTGGCTGTCAACACTCCAAATCAGGAAGTGTTGGCAGCCATCTTGTGCCTCGGTAGAACCGAGGCACAAGAAACCTAAAAAATGAACGCGAAAAACGCAAAAAAGGGGCAGGATAGAAACACCCTGACCTCCTAGGCCTGCTCAGGGGGTCCCACAAGGACCCCCAGGGCCAAAACATTTCGGCAGGAAAAAAAAAAAGCCCGCGCTTCTTTGGTAATTGGCCCCGGGGGGCCAAATCCCGGGGGCAATAGTTATGTAAAGGGGGGCCCAGAGGGGCCACCCAGCCCCGGGGACTGCCACCCCCGGGGCTTATTTCAATTGTGTGGGGGGGCTCTCAGGCCCCCCCAACCCCGGGGACCGCCACCCCCTGGGGCTTCTTAATATTTGTTGGGAGGGCTCTCAGGCCCACCCAGCCCCGGGGACCGTGACCCCCCAGGGCTTATTAATATTTGTTGGGGGGGCTCCCAGGCCCCCCCAGCCCCGGGGACCGCCACCCCCTGGGGCTTGAAAAAATTTGTTGTGGGGGGCTCTCAGGCCCCCTCAGCCCCGGAGACCGCCATCCCCCCGGGCCAACTTCAAAATCTGGGAGGGGGGCTGCGTGGCCCCCCTCCTGGAGCGTTGTATAGGCCCTGGGGACCGCCACCCCCCAGGGCCGGCTCCTGCTGTGTCCCGGGGTGCCCACCCCCGGGGCACTGTAGTTTGCAATGACAGGGCGGGTGCCTTGCGGCTCCCGCCCTGTCATTGCAAACTGCTTTGCTTCACTGAAGCGAGAGCAGGGAAACCTGCTCTCGCTTCAATGAAGAAAAGCAGATTGCTTTTCCACATGGGGAGCAGCATGTTAGCTGCTCCCCATGTGGAAAAGCAATGCCGGCTCCCGCAGGACGCGGCGAGCCGGCTGGGACCGTGGGGGGATTGGGGACCCCCCCACAGCCCCCAACGAAGAGGGCCAGCATCCCCCGGGGCTAGTAGTAGCCTGGGAGGGGGGCAAGGCAGCCCCCCTCCAAAATAATTATTTTTTAAAAAGGGCCATGCCCCGGGGGATGGGGTCCCCGAGGCAAATTATGGCCTTTTTCTTTTTTTTTAAAGCAAATTGGGGCAGGCCCTGGGGGATGGGGTCCCCAGGGCCAATAAATTAGAAAAAGAAGGGGGGCTACACAGCCCCCCATCTAAAAAAAAAAAATTAAAACAGACGGATGGGGCCGAAGGCTACGCCCCCTCCTTGCACCATTCTGCAAACGCGCCCCCTGGCGTGTTTGCAGAGGGGGAACTAATTCCCCTTGAATACTGGGGGTCCCTGGGGGCCAACTAGCCCACCAGGAACCTCCAGTATGTGCCAGGGGGCTGCGTTGCAGAGAGGTGTAATGAGGCCATGCCCCTTTTTACACCTCTCTGCAACGCAGCTCCGTGGCGCTTACTGGAGGTACCTGGTGGGCTAGTTGGCCACCAGGGGACCTCAGGATTCAATGGGACTTAATCCCCCCAATTTAAAACGCGCCACGGGCGCGTTTGCACAGTGGTGAAGGTAGGGGGCGGAGCCTGAGGTGATATGTCTGCAAACACGCCCTGTGTCGCGTTTTAAGTTGGGGAATTCATTCCTCTTCAATCCAGAGGTCCCCTACGGGCCAACTAGCCCACCAGGTACCTCTAGTAAGCGCCACGGAACTGCGTTGCAGAGTGTTGTAAAAAGGGGCGTGGCCTCTGAACACCTCTCTGCAACGCAGCTCCCTGGTGCATACTGGAGGTACCTGGTGGGCTAGTTGGCCCCCAGGGGACCGCAGGATTGAAGATGAATTAATTCCCCAACTTAAAACGTCACCTCAGGCCCCGCCTCCTTCCTTCACCATTGTACAAATATTCCTCTAAAATCAGCCGAACTACGAATTTCGATTTAAACACCTGTTATCAGGAGAGAACCCAGGGCTGCATCTTTTAGCCCAGCACTGACCCTGAAAAGTAATTCTAAGCGTACTTACCAGTAACTTGTATTTCCTTCCATAGGAATCCATTGTGTGGTTTTCAGCAGAAAAGTTTCGAAGTGTCTATTTTCACAAATTAAAAATATTCCTAAAAAATCGTCTGTATGACTTAAACACATTCTTTCAACTGTTTACAGGAGATTCACCAGTGCTGGATACAGGATCCACCACTGAGTAAGAAAAAGTAACAATAACACTACTTACCTGCTAAGTGAATTTTCTGCCATAGGATAACATTGGTGATTCTATGTGAAAATACTTCTAAGTGTCAACTTTTAAAATACAATTATATTCCTTAAAAATCACTACTGTAACCAAAACGCTTTTACTCAACTGTTTACAGGAGATGTCCAAGGACTGAATCTAGGATCCAGTCCTGTGGTTTGAAAAGTAATCCATAAAGTAACTAATTGCATTTGACTAGAAATTCACATTGAGCTCAATGTTGCATTGTGTTTGAAATTGTGTTGCCCATTGCAACAACTTTAACTACTGTACTTAAAAGTCTATTGCCTATTTGCAAAGTATTTAAACTAAAGTAATTCATTTCTGAGAAAGTATATTTTGTATTGTAATGTATAATTTAATTATAATGTAGTTTAAAAAAATCTAAAAATAAATAGTTTAAAAAATGTAGTAAATCAGTATCAAAAAAATCAGTAGAACAATTAATACATTAAAAATTGTCATTTACAAAACCTTTGAAATTCATTGAAAAAACCATAGGTTTCAGGCCTGATATAGTTAGGAATTAGCATTTAAAAAACCCTTGCAATTCACTGCAAAAAAACATAGGTTTCAGGCCTGATATAGTTAGGAATTAGCATTTAAAAAACCTTTGAAATTCACTGAAAAAATCATAGGTTTCAGGCCTGATATCGTTAGGAATTAGCATTTAAAAAACCTTAGAATTTCACTGACAAAACAATAGGTTTTAGGGGTGTTATAGTTAGCTGGACATTTCACTTGAACAAAACCATTGAAATTCCTCTGATATAGTTAGTTGTAGTAAATCCATCTCGCGCGCCCGCAATCCACTGCTGATGATGTCACATATTACATCATTCATTACATGGTCAGTGACATCACTGATGACATCACTGATGACATCATCCACGTGACAATCAGATACACCTTATCATACACTAGTATAACCTTTCATCACTAACTGTAAAATACAGAGTGCCAGATTTAAAACCATTGACACACCAATACAAGTTTCTAAACACCGACTCAGTGATTCCTAGATCTATACACACATCTAATCACTTACCTATAGATTGACTCATACATGCTGTCAATGATCAATAGAACACTATCAAATATACTTATACACCTATATCAACATTACACACCAGCACACATCCTAATCACTTATGAAGTCATCCTACTCACTTATGCAAACAATGAATCATACTTACTTTTACTTAGCTATACACTTATAAAAACACCACTTCATCTATTCATATAGATAATAACTCATACTTGGTGTGTTATAAAAACACTATTACAAGTATACAGTTATCCATACAGTCACTCATACAATCACTGAGTCTTATGTATACTTATTTATATACAACAACTGACACATACACTGGCTTTTATTTTTCTAGTTTGTTGGACATGTACCATTGAGACATATATTGGCTCATCACCAAACCCATAAAGATATTCACTCACCCAAACAACTGTTATAACATGTAGTTTTAACTTTATATACCTACTGAATCAACTACTCACACATCTTTGGGCAGTCACACACCCCCCCCCCGAACCACACACACATTCACTCTCCCATACAAATACTCAGTTAACTAATCAATAAATAATATTGACTTTCACGTGGCTAGTAACCAACTGGTGCAGCAGTTTACACAACAACTGACAAAGTGA
Source organism: Triturus cristatus (assembly GCF_964204655.1). Lineage (NCBI taxonomy): Eukaryota > Metazoa > Chordata > Amphibia > Caudata > Salamandridae > Triturus > Triturus cristatus. The sequence goes on from NC_140579.1 coordinate 752,082,196, forward strand.
TACAGATATTCACACAGTTTAGTCACTATCCAATATATTTAGTGAGACACTATAAATTAGTTAAGTAAACAGTCAATCACACTACTACTAAATCCTCCATCCACATATTTATATTTATATATCCACTCATTCTTAAATGCAAATTGCGATATATATATATATTACATATTAAAATAACGAACCAAACCACATTCACTGGATGATGTCATCAGTGATGTCATTTGAGATGTCATCAGTGATGTCACTGACCATGTCATGAATGATGTAATATGTGACATCATCAGCAGTGGATTGCGGGCGCGCGAGATGTAGTTAGTACAACTAACTATATCGGAGGAATTTCAATGGTTTAGTTCGAGTGAAATGTCCAGCTAACTATAACACCCCTAAAACCTATGGTTTTTTCAGTGAATTTCTAAGGTTTTTTTAAATGCTAATTCCTAACTATATCAGGCCTGAAACCTATGGTTTTTTCAGTGAATATATATATATATATATATATAGATATATATATTATCTATTGGCGGTCGCCAGTAGATAGTTATAGTTAGGACCGAGTTTCCATAGGAAATCTGAAAATTCTATTTTGAATAACTTTGGCGCCGGTTGACGAATCCTCGCGAATTTTTCAAAATTAATGGGGCGCTCCGCTCAGCTCCTACCCTGAAAGTCTCGGGGTGATTCGTCAAGCGGGGGATGAGAAAAAAGGGGGGTCCCAAAAAGCGTTTTCCCCATGCATTTTCCCATAGGACCATTAGTCGAAGGTACAGCCCGAACGGCTGAACAAAATTACTTGAAATTTGGCAAAGAGGTAGTCCTCAGGTCAGGCATGTGCCTTTTGCATATATGGTGTCAATCTGTTCAGTAGTTCCTGAGAAAATTGCAGTTAAAAGCACATAAATAACTATAAGCGTGCACCGTGCGCGCGCGGTGCGCGCACCATAACGTGCGCGAGCGTAATTCTGATTGGTGGTTACATGTCAGTCAACATTCGAATCGGTCGAAATCAGGAAGTGTCGGCCGCCATTTTGTGTGATTTGTGTGTGACAGTGAAAAAGAAAGGTGGAGAACGTGAAAAGGGGGCAGGGTAGAGAGTTCCTGACCCCCTAGCCTTTGTCAGGGGGTCCCTGAAGGACCCCGAAGGGTGAAAAAAACATTTTTTTTTCAAAAAATCGCGGGTGGCACGGCGGAAAAAAATTCGAAAAAAAATAGAATTCAAGTTTAAGTGTTTAGATGTTGGTTGGCTCTAAAAAGAGCCGTTGTGTTCTTAGAGTGTTTTTTGGTACCTACAAGTAAGTACCGATGCACAGTCTAAAGTTCAAGAGGAAGACTTTGTTCCCTTCATCTGTGAAATGTACACCATCTCCTCTATAAATGCCACTCAGAAGCATTGGTTCATAGTAGTTTCTGTTCCAGAATCTTCAAACACCACACCCACTCCCCTCACTATTTCTTCTTATTTCCTGGGACAAGGAGGTGAACAGCTATCAATTTTACTTGAAAATGGCAGAACAGCAGTCTTCTTCAGGGAGTGAGGAGGAGACCTGGATGCACTCTGAAGGTGTCTTTCAGTAGAATGATAATATGAAAAGAAAGGTAGTTGTAAAATGTATGTTTACATTTTTAAAAGCATGTTTTGTATTGGTTCAGAAAAATGTGTTCCCACAGAACATTACTTTGGATTTGCTGTTAGGTTTGAAAAGTCAAGCAATCTTGCTGTTTGGATTAGAAACATTGTGTGCTGAACTTCTGACCTCTCTGCTCACACCAGTGTTCCATGATCTGTTGCTATGCTAGCAGGCGGAAGTCATGTTGGGGGTAGGAATCATTTGGAAAGGGTTGAAATTTTCAACCAATAGAAATGTGTGTTTCCATTTAAAAGAAAGGTGGAGAACATGAAAAGGGGGCAGGGTAGAGAGTTCCTGACCCCCTAGCCTTTGTCAGGGGGTCTCTGAAGGATCCCGAAAAGTAAAAAAATCATTTTATTTTTTTTCAAAAAATCGCGGGGTGCGCGCACGGTGGAAAAAAAATCGAAAAAAATAGAATTAAAAATCAAGTTTAAGTGTTTAGATGTTGGTTGGCTCTAAAAAGAGCCGTTGTGTTCATTGAGTGTTTTTTGGTACCTACAAGTAAGTACCGATGCACAGTCTAAAGTTCAAGAGGAAGACTCTGTTCCCTTCATCTGTGAAATGTACACCGTCTCCTCTATAAATGCCTTGCATGTTGTAACGCAAGTTGTTGTGGTATATAGAACCCATACCATAGTCTCTGAGGAAAGCAGAAACAGACTTATTGACGTGCTTTCTTGCTTTCTCAATCTGCGGACAATATTGGTTGGACCAGTTCCACTTTTGCCTTTGGCATATATTAGAATATACAAAGGTAGTTTGTGGAAAAAGTGACATCAATTGCACAAAGGTGTCCTTAACAAGCATTTCCAGACCTACCCCAGTTAAAGTGCCTAGGTCATTTCCACCACAGTGCACAATTATAAGGTTAGGCTGTGGGAGATGTAGAAAGGATTTCATCAAAGGCATTAATTGGTGCCACTTTAACCCTCTCTGACCAATCCATTTAATGTCTACATTTGGCAAAGCAAGGTCTTTCACAATACCTCTTTTTTCTGCATACTTTTTACTCCAGAAGACATAGCTATGACCTACAATCCACACTGTGAACATCTTTCAAGGAGATCTGGATGCACTCAGAAGGTGTCTTTCAGTAGAATGGCAATATGAAAAGAAAGATAGTTGTAAAATGGAGGCTTACATACTTTTTTTTAATAAAAAGAACTCATTGGCTGTTTCACACCATTCTACACTAAAAACTAGGCTGTATGTTTACATTTTTAAAAGCATGTTTTGTATTGGTGATGAAAAATGTGTTCCCACAGAACATTACTTTGATTTGCTGTTAGGTTTGAAAAGTCAAGCACTCTTGCTGTTTGGATTAGAAACATTGTCTGCTGAACTTTTGACCTCTCTGCTCACACCAGTGTTCCATGACCTGTTGCTATGGTAGCAGGCAGAAGTCATGTTGGGGGTAGGAATGATTTGGAAAAGGGTTGAAATTTGCAACCAATAGAAATGTGTGTTTCCATTTGAAAAAATGTGGGAAGCAATGTGATTTGAAGTTAACATGTATATGTGTGAAAAAAGAGAGGGAAAGTTTGCTATTTACTGGTTCTGGTGAGAGGTGTACAGCTCAGAGATTCTGGCTCTGATACTCTGCTGTGTGAGTGCCACATTTCTTTCTCAACTAACTACTTTTAAAGGTGAGTTATGAATTTGAGAGGGGATGTATGTGGTGTATTTTGATATAAATAATAGAAATTTGTTTCTTCTTTTAAAGTTGTGTTTTACATTTTATGTTTTGGAAGATATTTAACTGCCTTGAACTTGTAAGATATTATGGAGTATGTCTTCACCATAAGTTAAGGTGTACTGGTATCACCCAAGAATACTGTTTTGTGCCTAGAATCACACCATGATTCTGTGTACACACAGGAATTGTTGTCAGAGATTTAATTTGTGTTGCTCTTGTTCTGTAAGACTTCCACTCGTAGGAAAGGGGCAGCTTGTTTTCTTGAACTGTGATGGTTAGCATTCCGCAGAAATCACTATCTCACAGATGCGAGGCAAATGCTAACACATTTGAAAACAACAGGGTAGATTTTCCTTCCACTCCTGCAATGGGTGAGGTAGTTCCTACATGTTCAAAAGCCCAATTAACCCTTACCACATGTGCTCTTACATACATGTATGCAGTCTTCATGCAGTTGTGCAAGTGTCCATGCAGATCTCTCTTGCACCTGACAATACACAGTCTCCAGAAACACACTCTTAGCACACAGCCAGGTGCTTCTCCTGCACTCCCATGCTTACTATTCAGCACTGTGTGGTATTTCAGATAGCAGTGTGTAACGCTAACACATTCAACATCACCAAGGCTCATTTCCTTGGCTCTAGTCTAATCAGTCACCCAGGTTCCACACGCTCTTGGTCTCAAATAGCTGTTAGGACATGTGCTCTTTTCTGCCTCTCTAAACTATAAGGAAAATGTGTCAGGCTGTTACAGTAATTATCACTTGCTCTACCACAGTAGTAAATGTGCTTTGAAATTGTCAATCAAATATCGTTTTCTGCCTAGAATCACACCATGAGTCTGTGTGCACACAGGAATTGTTGTCAGAGATTTAATTTGTGTTGCTCTTGTTCTGTAAGACTTGCACTCGTAGGAAAGGGGCAGCTTGTTTTCTTGAACTGTGATGGTTAGCATTCCACAGAAATCACTATCTCACAGATGCGAGGCAAATGCTAACACATTTGAAAACAACAGGGTAGATTTTCCTTCCACTCCTGCAATGGGTGAGGTAGTTCCTACATGTTCAAAAGCCCAATTAACCCTTACCACATGTGCTCTTACATACATGTATGCAGTCTTCATGCAGTTGTGCAAGTGTCCATGCAGATCTCTCTTGCACCTGACAATACACAGTCTCCAGAAACACACTCTTAGCACACAGCCAGGTGCTTCTCCTGCACTCCCATGCTTACTATTCAGCACTGTGTGGTATTTCAGATAGCAGTGTGTAACGCTAACACATTCAACATCACCAAGGCTTGTTTCCTTTGCTCTAGTCTAATCACTCACCCAGGTTCCACATGCTCCTGGTCTCAAGTAGCTGTTAGGACATGTGCTCTTTTCTGCCTCTCTAAACTATAAGGAAAATGTGTCAGGCTGTTACAGTAATAATCACTTGCTCTACCACAGTAGTAAATGTGCTTTGAAATTGCCAATCAAATATCGTTTTCTGCCTAGAATCACACCATGAGTCTGTGTGCACACAGGAATTGTTGTCCGAGATTTAATTTGTGTTGCTCTTGTTCTGTAAGACTTGCACTCGTAGGAAAGGGGCAGCTTGTTTTCTTGAACTGTGATGGTTAGCATGCAGCACACATCACCATCTCACAGATGAGAGGCAAATGCTAACACATTTGAAAAAAACAGGGTAGATTTTCCTCATGCAGTTGTGCAAGTGTCCATGCAGATCTCTCTTGCACCTGACAATACACAGTCTCCAGAAACACACTCTTAGCACACAGCCAGGTGCTTCTCCTGCACTCCCATGCTTACTATTCAGCAACGTGTGGTATTTCAGATAACAGTGTGTAACGTTAACACATTCAACATCACCAAGGCTCATTTCCGTTGCTCTAGTCTAATCAGTCACCCAGGTTCCACACGCTCTTGGTCTCAAATAGCTGTTAGGACATGTGCTCTTTTCTGCCTCTCTAAACTATAAGGAAAATGTGTCAGGCTGTTACAGTAATTATCACTTGCTCTACTACAGTAGTAAATGTGCTTTGAAATTGCCAATCAAATATCGTTTTCTGCCTAGAATCACACCATGAGTCTGTGTGCACACAGGAATTGTTGTCAGAGATTTAATTTGTGTTGCTTTTGTTCTGTAAGACTTGCACTCGTAGGAAAGGGGCAGCTTGTTTTCTTGAACTGTGATGGTTAGCATTCAGCAGAAATCACTATCTCACAGATGTGAGGCAAATGCTAACACATTTGAAAACAACAGGGTAGATTCTCATTCCACTCCTGCAATGGGTGAGGTAGTTCCTACATGTTCAAAAGCCCAATTAACCCGTACCACATGTGCTCTTACATACATCTATGCAGTCTTCATGCAGTTGTGCAAGTGTCCATGCAGATCTCTCTTGCACCTGACAATACACAGTCTCCAGAAACACACTCTTAGCACACAGCCAGGTGCTTCTCCTGCACTCCCATGCTTACTATTCAGCACTGTGTGGTATTTCAGATAGCAGTGTGTAACGCTAACACATTCAACAACACCAAGGCTCATTTCCTTTGCTCTAGTCTAATCACTCACCCAGGTTCCACATGCTCATGGTCTCAAGTAGCTTTTAGGACATGTGCTCTTTTCTGCCTCTCTAAACTATAAGGAAAATGTGTCAGGCTGTTACAGTAATTATCACTTGCTCTACCACAGTAGTAAATGTGCTTTGAAATTGCCAATCAAATATCGTTTTCTGCCTAGAATCACACCATGAGTCTGTGTGCACACAGGAATTGTTGTCAGAGATTTAATTTGTGTTGCTCTTGTTCTGTAAGACTTGCACTCGTAGGAAAGGGGCAGCTTGTTTTCTTGAACTGTGATGGTTAGCATTCAGCAGAAATCACTATCTCACAGATGCGAGGCAAATGCTAACACATTTGAAAACAACAGGGTAGATTCTCATTCCACTCCTGCAATGGGTGAGGTAGTTCCTACATGTTCAAAAGCCCAATTAACCCGTACCACATGTGCTCTTACATACATCTATGCAGTCTTCATGCAGTTGTGCAAGTGTCCATGCAGATCTCTCTTGCACCTGACAATACACAGTCTCCAGAAACACACTCTTAGCACACAGCCAGGTGCTTCTCCTGCACTCCCATGCTTACTATTCAGCACTGTGTGGTATTTCAGATAGCAGTGTGTAACGCTAACACATTCAACATCACCAAGGCTCATTTCCTTTGCTCTAGTCTAATCACTCACCCAGGTTCCACATGCTCTTGGTCTCAAGTAGCTGTTAGGACATGTGCTCTTTCCTGCCTCTCTAAACTATAAGGAAAATGTGTCAGGCTGTTACAGTAATTATCACTTGCTCTACCACAGTAGTAAATGTGCTTTGAAATTGCCAATCAAATATCGTTTTCTGCCTAGAATCACACCATGAGTCTGTGTGCACACAGGAATTGTTGTCAGAGATTTAATTTGTGTTGCTTTTGTTCTGTAAGACTTGCACTCGTAGGAAAGGGGCAGCTTGTTTTCTTGAACTGTGATGGTTAGCATTCAGCAGAAATCACTATCTCACAGATGCGAGGCAAATGCTAACACATTTGAAAACAACAGGGTAGATTCTCATTCCACTCCTGCAATGGGTGAGGTAGTTCCTACATGTTCAAAAGCCCAATTAACCCGTACCACATGTGCTCTTACATACATGTATGCAGTCTTCATGCAGTTGTGCAAGTGTCCATGCAGATCTCTCTTGCACCTGACAATACACAGTCTCCAGAATCACACTCTTAGCACACAGCCAGGTGCTTCTCCTGCACTCCCATGCTTACTATTCAGCACTGTGTGGTATTTCAGATAGCAGTGTGTAACGTTAACACATTCAACATCACCAAGGCTCATTTCCTTTGCTCTAGTCTAATCACTCACCCAGGTTCCACATGCTCATGGTCTCAAGTAGCTGTTAGGACATGTGCTCTTTTCTGCCTCTCTAAACTATAAGGAAAATGTGTCAGGCTGTTACAGTAATTATCACTTGCTCTACCACAGTAGTAAATGTGCTTTGATATTGCCAATCAAATATCGTTTTCTGCCTAGAATCACACCATGAGTCTGTGTGCACACAGGAATTGTTGTCAGAGATTTAATTTGTGTTGCTCTTGTTCTGTAAGACTTGCACTTGTAGGAAAGGGGCAGCTTGTTTTCTTGAACTGTGATGGTTAGCATTCAGCAGAAATCACTATCTCACAGATGAGAGGCAAATGCTAACACATTTGAAAACAACAGGGTAGATTTTCATTCCACTCCTGCAATGGGTGAGGTAGTTCCTACATGTTCAAAAGCCCAATTAACCCTTACCACATGTGCTCTTACATACATCTATGCAGTCTTCATGCAGTTGTGCAAGTGTCCATGCAGATCTCTCTTGCACCTGACAATACACAGTCTCCAGAAACACACTCTTAGCACACAGCCAGGTGCTTCTCCTGCACTCCCATTCTTACTGTTCAGCACTGTGTGGTATTTCAGATAGCAGTTTATAACGCTAACACATTCAACATCACCAAGGCTCATTTCCTTTGCTCTAGTCTAATCACTCACCCAGGTTCCACATGCTCATGGTCTCAAGTAGCTGTTCAGCCATGTGCTCTTTTCTGCCTCTCTAAACTATAAGGAAAATGTGTGATGCTGTTACAGTAATTAGCACTTGCTCTACCACAGTAGTAAATGTGCTTTGAAATTGCCAATCAAATATCGTTTTCTGCCTAGAATCACACCATGAGTCTGTCTGCACACAGGATTTGTTGTCAGAGATTTAATTTGTGTTGCTCTTGTTCTGTAAGACTTGCACTCGTAGGAAAGGGGCAGCTCATATGATAGGATTTGAAAAGCTCAAAAAAAATATAGTAATATATTTAAATTACATAAAGGTATTTTTTTTTTAGTTTCTTTTAGGTGTTGGTGAACAACACTGAAATAAATTAAACATGCCTATAAAATCAAGAAAGAGAAAAGAACAGCAAAAACATCTATATTTGAAGACAACTGGACAACACAAATTAGTTGAAGAACCTCATGTTGGAAAAAAGAAAAAGTCTTATGGTAAGCAGACTAAGGATTTTTTTTTAAATATCTTCAAACATAGAAAAAATGTAAAAAATGTATCCACTGCAAATAGTGTTTCAAGTAGAAAACAACAATACAATAGAAAGAAAATACTACATGCTAATGTACAATCAGAAGCAGGAAAGAATGACTTAAAAAGAAAAACAGAATTTCAAAACATTCGTAGAAAAATGTTTCAGAGAAGAGTGATGTTCAATTTGCTAAAGGATGTGAAAAGATATAGGAAGAAAGCAAAATTTTATAAGAAGAAACATATTGAATCAATTGTTGCAAAGGCTTTGGAATTAAAAAGAAAACTTTTTATTTAATTTTGAACAGGATCCGTACATTAGATAAAATAGTCAATGTAATGAAGTCAAAAAGCAAAAGGAAAAGAGTAGTGAAAAAAAATGACTTTTGTAAAGTGTTCTTAGGAGAATGGAAGCATAGTTCAAGTACTGAACCATTTTTTATTGAAGAGAGTTATCTTCAAAGTAATAGTTTGCTGCATGCAGTTGACACCAGTGGTCGAGCTTATGAAGTTAAGGATGGTTGTGTAATGGAAAAGGAGAAAATGGTTCCAAGAAATGAGGAAGAAGTGTTAGCTGATGAGGTTATGGGGAAACGTCCTAAAGCCCCAGTGTACACTTGGAATTGTAGTAGTATTTGTACTGTACGACAAGAATCTATTGATAAATTACGTGACTTTCTAAGAGAATATAGTAAAAAAAAGTGTTAAACAGAAGATTAAGGTGCTTCAAAGACTAGATCCATGCAGAGTGAGAAAGAATACTGTTTTGCAAGGACATTCTCTGGCTTGTCTTTTTAGGAAAGTTTGTCAAAGTGTTTTTCACCATTTTAGGATGCTGGCAGTTCATCATACTGAAATGAGAAAGTTTGTGAGAAGATTGTATTTTGCTAAAAGTCCAGCACTAAAGTTAAATGAGTTGAATAGTGCTCTGCTCCGTGGATCTGTATCAGATGTGAAGGAGGTTTGTGAGGATATTGAGTTTTGTTACTTTGGTCCAGAGCAAGAAAGTACAGGAAATGACACAGTTATTGAAGAAAATGTGGAAGAGAATGTAGAACCCACTGTTAGTAAAAAATTTGAAGATCAAATGACAAAATTTACTATCATCTCTAATGAAAGACCAAATATTACTTGTATTTGTTGCCGGAGAAGCCATTATAAAACTCAAACAAGGAATGTTGATTTCTATATAAAAAGTGAAAAAGAAAATAATTATGAGTGGAAGGATTTTGCTACATATTTGTTTCTGGAAAATTGTTTTGATTTGGGTGAAGATCAGCGTATTTGTAAATACTGTTATAACAAGTTAGAAGAAAATACAATGCCAGCTAGAGCTGTACATAATAATTTAGAATTAGTTGATATTCCTGCAGAACTTAGTGATTTAAATACGTATGAGTCTATACTCATTCAATGTGTCCATCCGTTTTAGACTATAGTTCGTATGGAGCCCAAAACAGGTAAATTACCTCCTTCAGATTTACAAAGAGGTTTAAAAGGAAGAGTTGTCTATTTGCCATTAGATTTGAAAAAAAATATTGAAACAATTGATGCAGATAGTTTGGAAACTGAACCATTAGTTATTCTGGTTAATGGTGTACCTACAAAGAATAAGAAAATTTGGCAGGAGCTAGTAGATGTACGAAAAGTACAAAGAGCAAATTTATATTTGAAAAGAAATAATAAGTACTATGAATCAATTTAAATGGATGAAGATGAAGAAGTTTTACTAGCAGACACAGGAATACCAACTGGGCAAATTGAAAAAGTGGATAAGTCAAAAGAAGAAGAAATTTATGAACATTTCAGCATGCATCCTCTTCATTCTAAAGAAGTTATGGGAAACACTATTGATCTGTTTCAGATGAAAAAAGCAAAAGGAACTCCCGTGAGTGTATGGGAGGAGAGCTTGGAAGCTCGTTGTTTTCCCCAGCTGTTTCCTACAGGAAAAGGTGGACGATATGATGAACGTCCAGTACAGATTCCTGCTTCTGAGTATCGGACTACAAGATTATATGCAGAAGATCCAAGATTTCGTCAAAGTATTCCTTATTTGTTCCATCTTTTATTTGAAAGTGACTTGTCTGCACTATCTTATGCAGTAAATCACATTTTAAAAACTGGAGTACATCTACATAATGTGTCTAACAGCGAGATGATCATTTGGAATCTCAATTGATTAATCAGATGGCTTGTCTGCGTGGAACTAATGAATATTGGTACCAACGCCATGGAGAATTGAAATGTATGTTACGGAATTTAGGAGCTCCTACATAAGTATAAGTATAAGTATAAAAAGGCTTATAAAGCGCTCGTATACCCGAAGGTGTCTTGGCGCTGTGGTGTGTGAAAATAGCAGGGAAGTGAGCTAAGGTTGTGCCTGGAACAGGCGGAATTTGAGCATTTTTCTGAAGAGGGCATAGCCCGGTTGGAGTCGCAGCTCCACAGGCAATTGGTTCCACAGTCTGGCTGCACAAATGGCGAAAGAGCGGCCGCCCCATCTAGCAAGTTTGTGTCTGGGAATACAGATAAGGCCAAGATTGGCCGACCGCAAGGCACGGGACGGAATGTAAGGTAGAAACCTGTTGGTCCCATCATTCGCGCCCCCGCCGAAACGGGCCCGATGCACCAGACAGAGTGCTTTAAATTCAATTCTTTGTTGAACCGGTAGCCAGTGTAGGGAGTTCCTACCCCCTGAGGTGGAACAACCCCTGGGTAAATTGAGAATTACCCGAACTGCGGCATTCTGCAGAGATTGAAGCTTTCTGACCTGAAACTTGTCAATGCCCAGAAACATGGCGTTGCAATAGTCCAATCTGGACATGAAAAGTGCAGCCATCACAGTTTTTTTTAGCGACAGTGGTATATAGGGAAGGATCTTCCGCAAGGTTTTTAGCAAAAAGAAACAGGAGGACGTTAAGCTGTTGACCTGAGCTGACATATTTAGCTTTTGGTCAAACATGACCCCCAGATTCCTGACCTTGGTGACCGGGAGGGGGCATTTCCCTGCCGCCGATGGCCACCAAAGAGAACTCCAGACTGAGGGGCCTTTCCCAAATTCCATCACTTCTGTCTTCTCCGTATTTATTTTCAGAAAACTCAGGTGCATCCACTTCATCACATCAGAGAGACAGGCGTGGAATTTGGCTGCTATTCGGTCCCTACCCTAAGCTGTGCTGAGTACGTTTGGGATGATTTACTGGATTTCCTTCGAGAGGCAAATTCAAATATTGAAAATATCCAATACAAGACAGCAGGAGAATTGTGCTCATTGGATCCGGTTAATGTTTGCAGATATTTCAATCATAGATTTGAGGCTATGATGTCCTTCATCTGCAATAAAAAAAATCCACCTCTTGGAGAAGTTGTGGATTTCTTTTGGAGAAAAGAGTACCAAGCAAGAGGTGCTCCTCATATTCATATGCTGTTATGGATCAAGGATGCCCCAAAATTTGGAACAGATTCTGATGATGCAGTTTTATCTTTCATTGAAGAATATGCAACATGTGCTATACCTAAAAGCACAGAAGAAAAAAACTTAAAAGAGCAAGTTTTACATTTCCAAAGTCATCGTTGTGGAAAATACTGTCGACGAAAGTACAAGAGTAAAGATAAATTCTACACAAAATGTCGATTTGGATTTCCACGACCTGTTCTTTCAAAAGGAAGAGTAAACAGTTTTATGTCAGCTGTGCGACATACCATTACAAGAAAATCTCCGAAAAATACCTACAACCTAAGAAGAAAAGAAGAGTCAAAATATATAAATGACTACAACCCAGTCATTTTATCCATGTGGAATGCTAACATGGATATTCAGTATGTAGCTGACAATTCTATTGCTGTTGCTCGGTATGTCACATCTTACATCACTAAGGGCCATATGTAGGTAGATTACATTTACCGATTCTTAAATACCGAATTTTACCGATTCGGTATTTATGAATCGGTAAATGTAATGTAGGTAAAAAAATACTGAATCGGTAAGTGTCGGTATTTTAGAATCGGTATTTACCGATTCGGTAATGGCAACTAGCTTCCCATTCATTCCTATGGGCCTGAATGGGAAGCCAGTTGCCATTACCGAATCGGTAAATACCGATTCGGTAATGGGGGAGGCATCATCATGGGTGGCAGGGTGTCACATTGACACCCTGTTGCACCCCTGATTCGTCCATGTGTGCACATGTGGCGCACATACATGCCCTAAGGGCATGTATGTCTGCCACATTGCACACTTCAAAGTGCACAAAAATGCATTTTTACACCTATTCGTCATTTACCACCAACTTTTAGTTGGTGGTAAATAACGACTCCCCACACCCACGACACACTCCCCCACATCTCATTTCAGGATTCGGTATTTACCGAATCGGTCGATTCGGTAAATTACCGAATCCTGAAATGATCCCCCTACATAGCAAAAGCCTAAATACCGGTCGGTAACGGTATATTTACCGAAAATCGGCCGTTACCGACCGGTATTAGGCTTCCTACATATGGCCCCCAATCTGAGAAAACGGAATTGAAAGAAATGTGGGAAGAGATTTCTCACGAGAAGACTGTCAGTAAAAAGCTATACAGTTTCAGTTTAAAGATGTTATCGCATCGAGAAATTGGCTCATACAAATGTTCAGATAGGTTATCATCTGCAAGTCTGTACTCCAAATCCAGAAGAATAATTTGGGTAAGTTTAGGCCTTGCAGGAATGCGAAATCGGGTACTGAAATCTAGTCGAGAAATTGAATATTTAGCAGAGAACGAACCAGAAAGTACAGACATTTTGAAAACAAATATGTTGGACACATATTACCCAAACAAAAGTCATCATCTTGAGAACATGTGTCTCTATGAAGTGCTGCAGAACTACATTTATAAACGGAATGCCACAGAAGACATCAACAATGTAAAATATAAAGTCATTGGTGAGGAAGGATGTTTGGTGAAACAAACAAAAGGAAATTTGATTAATCACAGGAAGCTGAGTTGCGACTCTACTGACAAAAAGGAATTTTACTACTTAGCACTTTTACAGCTGTTTAAACCATGGCGTTCAGAGGATGAATTACTTGGAGATTTTCAGAGCTATGAAGGTTCCTTTAATGCATGCAAAGATAACATAGTGTTACAGTCTGTTGTAACAACTATGCTAGAACTCATCTGGAAGAATCATCTTGTAAAGAATAACACAAATAATGATTCGTTAATTTTTTTTTTTTCCTGTATGTTTTGAAAGTTCTTTGCTAATTGCCAATGCTTGTTGATTATATTTGCAACAGTCTCGTGTGAGGAATCTCCATGCCAAGGTTTGTTGATTATTTATGCAGTCTCGTGTAGTGAAACTCCTCACATATTCAAGTATAAAAGACGTGAGGCTTTATTTCTACTCGTGCTGCTAAAAAACGTGGGTCACGTTGTATTATTCCTGTTTGTGCATATTGGAAATGCACGTTAAAGAACACGTTTTATTTTTGACAGTTGCAATCACGTTCCCTGATCACGTTCCCTACAGGCGTTAGCCCCAACACGTGAATCACCGGTTCCTCCGTGTGTCAACCCCACCCTCCAGCCACTCTATTTAAACCCTAAGCATCCCTGCAAACGCGCTTACGCTCATTTTTCTCCCAACACTTACCTGAAGGCAGAAAACCCTCCACAATCCTGCATCGGCTCTCGAGCTCCAGCGAAGCTTCCGGTCCGGTCTCCAAAGTCTTCCCTCGTTGCCACGGAAACCTCTCCAGCTGCTCTTTCGAATATCCGGAGTCACACGAACAGATTTCCTACGGGGAAAAGAAAGCAAACAGAGAAAACATTCAGGAAACAGTGAGTAACCGGCTGGCTACTACAAAAACAAACTGTAAGTTTCTTGAACATCGTTTTATCCCAGTTTTAAAATAACAAAACTTTAGTCAATTCATTTCTAAAAATATACTTGGCCAAGTGTATAGGACTTTAGTGATTCAACAAGCAAAGAACAATGCAAATATAAAAAAGACTTTGCTTATCTGAATTCAAGTGGGAACTTTCTCAGGTGTAGCACATCCGCCTCATCCAAGGCACTAAAGACACAAGAAAGAAAAGACAAAAGAGACATCATTGGATTAATAATTTGTTGGCAGTCTACGAACTATCTAGTAGTGAGTATCTACAAGCAAAATTAATCATTGTTCAACAAAACCTTTGCACCGTCAGGATAATCAAACAATTTCAGCTGATGTTTCATTCTTTATCATTGCAGATGTGTGTTCTACATTGTATTCAGGTGTAGATCAAACCTGACCCAAACAAAGGTACAAACGAATGTAGATATAACACATAATCTTTGTAAATCTTATATTCTTTATCCTAATTTCCTGTTGTTCTTTATTTAACATTAGAACTGTGTTCAAAAAGAAGACAGACAGGAGAACATAGAAGCACGCTGAGATTGGACGTGTCTTTTTGTTTATTATTTTGTCCCTATTCCCCCTTCCCTTAAGGATTTAACTTGGGCAAACTGTGTTAAACATTCAGTTGAGTCCGGGGGAAGTTCTTGGGGGAAGTCGAGAGCAATCCACACATCTCTCAAGTTGAACATCCTGCCTTTCAGGTGAGTGAAGGTTAACACATAGAATGCAGTACTTTCTCAAATGATGTATAAATGTTAAATGAAGAAATTGAACAAGAAGCTACAATTGCAGCTGAAGTAGCTAGAGACAGTTCTCAAGACAGTCAAAGTTTTGGTACGCTCAGTCAAGATCCCCTAGAACAACCAATCATAGAAAATGAAGCTGCAATAGCCATGACTGAAGTGGAAACAGCTATGAATCAAGCTCAGGAAGATAGACTTACCAAATTTGGAACAACAACTGAATGATGAACAAAAACAAAATTATGAGGAAGTCACAAAACAAATTGTTCATGTATTACTACATGAAAATAAAGAGTGCTCATGCACAGCATTTGAACCAATCAGAATGTATGTGAGTGGACAAGCTGGAACTGGAAAAAGTTTCTTAATTAAAGTAATTAGAAGCTACCTACAGAAAAAAACTGATTCACCTTTGTCTTGTGTTGTTACTGCTCCAACTGGGTTAGCAGCATATAACATAAAAGGAATTACCTTACATCGTTTGCTAATTTTACCAGTAGAGCATGAGAACAAAATAGAATACCACAAGCTAACAGGAGAAGCATGTTTTGAAGTTTCAAGACTGTTGAAGAAAATGAAAATTCTAATTATTGATGAGGTAAGCATGGTATCAAACTTAATGCTTGCCTTTGTGCATTTAAGAATGCAGCAAATTCTAAAGACAGACTATGACGTGTTATTTGGAGGAAAACATGTTATAGTTTTTGGGGATCTACTGCAGCTCACTCCAGTTAAAGGACAACCAGTATTTAATACTGTTACACATGAAGACACGAAAAAGTCGTTAGGAAGTATAGGTAATGTGAATATTTGGTCATACTTTGAGTACAAAGAACTCATTACCAATATGCAGCAAGCAAATGATGATGATTATGCAAGTATTCTCAAAGATATCAGAATTGGACTACTCACAGAACATGGCAGAAAAGCTTTAATCAATCAATCAATCAATCACATTGTATAGCGCACTACTCACCCGGAGGGTCTCAAGGCGCTGGGGGGGGGGGGGGGGAGGTTACCGCTCGAACAGCCAGGTCTTGAGTTGCTTCCTGAAGGCGAGGTGGTCTTGGGTTGTCCGGAGGTGGAAGGGGAGGGAGTTCCATGTCTTGGCAGCCAGGTAGGAGAAGGATCTTCCTCCGGCGGTGGCTCTGCGGATGCGAGGGACGGTGGCGAGAGCAAGGCTGGCGGAGCGGAGCTGGCGGGCGGGCTGGTGGAAGGTCAGGCGGCTGTTGAGGTACTTGGGTCCCAGGTCGTGGAGGGCCTTGTGTGCGTGGGTGAGGAGTCTGAACGTGATCCTCTTGTTGACGGGGAGCCAGTGGCGGTCTCTCAGATGTCCGAAGATGTGGCTGTGGCGGGGTATGTCTAGGATGAGTCTGGCTGAGGCGTTCTGGATCCGTTGGAGTTTCTTCTGGAGTTTGGTGGTGGTGCCGGCGTAGAGGGCGTTCCCGTAGTCCAGCCGGCTGGTGACGAGGGCCTGGGTGACCGTCTTCCTGGTCTCGGTGGGGAGCCACCGGAAGGTCTTACGAAGCATGCGTAGGGTGTTGAAGCATGAGGACGAGATGGCGTTGACTTGTCTGGACATCGAGAGGGAGGAGTCCAGGATGAAGCCCAGGTTTCGTGCATGGTCCGTTGGCTTGGGGGTGGCGCCGAGGGCGGGGGGCCACCAGGAGTCGTCCCAGGCGGAGGGTGATGATCCCAGGATGAGAACCTCCGTCTTGTCTGAGTTCAGTTTCAGGCGGCTGTTCTTCATCCATTCTGCGACGTCTTTCATCCCTTCGTGTAGGCTGGCTCTGGCGGTGTCCGGGTCGTTGGTGAGGGAGAGGATCAGCTGGGTGTCATCGGCGTAGGTGATGATCTTGAGGTTGTGTTGGCGTGCGATGGCTGCGAGGGGGCTCATGTAGACGTTGAAAAGGGTGGGGCTGAGCAATGACCCTTGTGGAACGCCGCAGGTGACTTCGGTGGCTGCTGATCGGAACGGGGGGAGGCGGACTCTCTGGCTTCTTCCGGCGAGGAAGGAGGTGATCCACTCTAGGGCCTTCTCCTGGATTCCGGTGTTGTTCAGGCGTTGTATCAGGGTGTGGTGGCATACGGTGTTGAATGCCGCGGAGAGGTCCAGGAGGATGAGGGCCACTGTTTCCCCGTTGTCCAGTAGGGATCTGATGTCGTCTGTGGCTGCGATGAGGGCGGTCTCCGTGCTATGGTTGGCACGGAAGCCAGACTGCGTGTGGTCGAGGGAGCCGTTGGTCTCAAGGAAGGAGGCTAGCTGTCTGGTGACGGTCTTCTCGATGACTTTGGCCGGGAACGGGAGGAGCGAGATGGGGCGGAAGTTCTTGAGGCCGGTGGGGTCAGCTGTAGGTTTCTTTAGCAGGGCGTTGATCTCGGCGTGTTTCCAGCAGTCCGGGAAGGTTGCGGTGTTGAAGGAGGCGTTGATGATGTCGCGGAGGTGGGGTGCGATGGTGTAGCTGGCCGAGTTGAAGATGTGGTGAGGACAGGGGTCGATTGCTATGTAATTTGTTTCCAACAGAACAAATAGTTCCAGAGAAAATATACAAGAAAATTGCAGAAACAAATACTGTAATCTGCTTAATGCCAACACTACATGAATGCTCTATATTCAATGAAGAACTTTTGAAATTGGAAAATGAAGAGATTATGAAAATGGAAGCCGTGGATAAAATACAGCATGAAGGAATAACTATTACATTGACAGGCAAATTGAAAACTAAATTGGATTCTCTAGAGTAAAACATATCGAAAACAGCTGGTTTAGAAAAGAATCTTTATGTATGTATGAACTGTCGAGTAATTTTAAGACGTAATTTGAATGTAGAAAAAAGTTTAGTGAATGGAGCTATGGGTAAAGTTGTGGGTTTTGTTAACTACCAGAAAAAAGATGGAATTGAATTTTTAAAAATAAAATTTGATCAGATTGAAGAGGTTAAAGACATTAGTCGTTGTTCAGTTCGTTTTTTGCTTGTGAAAGACTTATATGTACGTAGGAAGCAGTTTCCGTTTTCTCTAGCATATGCTGTAACTATTTACAAATCTCAAGGATTAACTGTAGATAGTGCTTTTGTAAACATTGGATCTAGTTTGTTTAAAGAAGGTATGGCATATGTTGCTTTGTCACGAGTGAAAAAATTATCTGGTTAGACTTTGATGACTCAAAAGTTAGTGCTGATGCAAATTGTGTAAAGGAGTATAATAGATTAAGAAGAAGCTATGCTCCTCATTTAGGTCAGTATCCTGTGTTTGAAAAACGTGTTGTTTGTCGGAAAAGGAGAATTGAGAATATCTGTAATGAGGATGTACAGAAAGGAAACAAAAGGAGAGTGATGTGATTGCAAACAAAAAGAAAAAGGACAATGTTGAAGAGGTTGTTGGTTGTCATTTTGAAAATAGCTCTGGTGTCAACTGCTACGCTAATGTAGTGCTGAATGTTGTATTTTATCTTGAAGGTTTGCAAGAGCAGATAATACTAAATCATGAAAAAAGATTTTGTTCTCTGCTGAGTTTCCTTTATGAGAAGCTGAGTAATGATAAAACTAAAATAGAAAGTGCTTCTGATGTTAGAAATCTTTTAGATGTATGTTCTGGATGTACACAGTTTACTGAAAATGTCCAGCAAGATGCACAGGAATTCTTAATGTATATGCTTATGGTACTGGAAGATGAAGGGGTAGAAATAGAAAATATGTTTGGTCTCTCTTATAAATGGGAACATTGTTGTGAAAACTGTATGAACACATGCAGCACTAATGTTGATTCTGAAAGGTTCATACATTTAACATTACCAGAGAGTAAAGCAGTGACTTTTAGTAAATTAGTTAAAGATGCAAATCACAACATGGAATGTTCTCAATGTAAATCAGAAATGTTATCAACGTTATTTTTAAAGAAATATGGACAGTATATAATTTTAATGATGCAACGTTGTAGAGCTGATGGAACAAAATTAGACACTTTAATAAAGAAGTTTACAGGAAATCAATTATCAATATCAGGAAAGACTTTTGTTGCAGTTGCAATAATTTTCCATGATGGACCTTCTATAAGTTCTGGTCATTACACAGTTTATCTAAAATGTGAAAAAGGCTGGACACTGTGTAATGATTCTCAATTGATTTTCAAGCAACGTTTGCCTGCAGAATTACCAA
The DNA here is from genome assembly GCF_964204655.1 of Triturus cristatus. Taxonomy (NCBI): domain Eukaryota; kingdom Metazoa; phylum Chordata; class Amphibia; order Caudata; family Salamandridae; genus Triturus; species Triturus cristatus. The sequence continues at coordinate 752,101,440 of NC_140579.1, forward strand.
ATTCCTACTTAATTTTTCTAAAACCAAAATTTTAGATACAAATTGCACCATCTGAAGAAACCATTATTTCAATTTTATAAGATTACCATTGGATATTTCACCTAAAAAGGGTTTAAAAATTACCATTTGGCCTCATGGAAAGGTAAATATTTCTATTGTGGACTTCTTTGACCGATATTATTTTGGTGTATGTGCTTAAGCAACAAGATTTACAGAGGTTATTTATTGCAAATAGTTATTGTTCTTAGAAGATATTTTTAATATACATGTTACATTTCTATCAAGGTATGTTTTACTGAGGATAGATTCAGGGCTTTTTTAAACAATCTTTCAGATTGTTAATTTTTTTGCCCGCTGTTAAGTGATGAATGCAATTGATATCACTATTTTCAGTGAAATTCAATATATTCTGAAAACAGCAAAAAAGGGCAAAAAATTACTTTGTTAAATATGAAATTATGTGTACTGTATTCTAAAATGTATTGTTAAATATTACTACTTTTTTTCTTTTTTTTCAGATCGAGAAAGAAAATTTAGGAAATTGAATCCATTTTTCTTGTAATTGAGTTATTTTGTTGGTCAGGTAAGTTTAAAATATCTGTATTTCTCACCCCTTCACTTTCATGCTCCCTTTTCTTCACTTCTCCTCACTCTGCTTTTCTCATTGCCCTTCCCTCTCTCTTCTTCCTTTACTGCTCTTTCGTAACTCCCTCACTCCTTCTCTACTACTCCCCTAGGTTTACTGCCTCCATCACTATTTTTTCAACCATGTTTCTCTCCCTGTCTCCATATGTCTCAGTCATTCTAACTGCCTTACTCCTTCTCAGTTCCTTGCTCTCTGTCTCTGTTTCTGTCTCCCTCCCTTTGTCTGACTTACCCTTAATTTCCTTAACATCTCTGGGGCAGATTTACAAGCCCCCTGCGCCACCACTACGTCAGTTTTCATGACGTACTGGTGGCGCAGGGGGCTCCTCCATATTTACAAGGAGAGGAAAAGCCAACCTGCGTGACTTTTCCTCTCCTCGTAAATACAGCCACTTCACACGCAGCACTGTGCGTTGAAGGGGCGTTCCATGGGTGTTGTTGTGGGTGTTCCCACGCAACACCCATAGAACCAGACACATCTCCAGATTTACGAGAAATCGTAACTCTGGAGATACGTGTGAATGCTACGCCACCCTAGAGGTTGCGTAACGAGCGCAATGAGGAGAAATGTTTTCATTTCTCCTCGTTTTTTCCTCTTTCAGTGCGTGCTGCATGCTACAGCACGCATTGAAAGAGGAAAAAGCCTCTTGTGATTGTTTTTGTGCAGGAAGGTGTCCCTTCCTGCACAAGAACAATCTCCCCACCACGCAGGCATCCTTGCAGCATGGTGCAAGGGAGCCTGCGCCGTCGCATGGCTGCAGTTTGTGCGCCAGCGCAGGGGAAGCATAGAGATGCGACATATTCTTGTAAATATGTCGCATCTCTGTGCTTCGAAACTAACGCAGCACGGCGCAGCAAAATTACTTGCTGCACCGTGCTGCGTTAGTTTGTTATAAATCTGCCCCTCTGTTTCTACCACTCCTCCTCTTTCCATCACTCATTTTACATCTATGTTAATTTTTTAACCTTCTCTGTCATTCTCCTTCCCTCACCTTCCCTAACTGTCACTATCCTTTTCTCATAGTCACTCCTATTCTCCTACTTCACTTCCTCCTGTCTGTATCTCACACCCCTTCACCTTTTCGCATTCTTTCCTTCACTCTCCCTCACTCCCCATCTCTCACTTTCCCTTACCCCCTTTTCTAATCCTCATACCTGTTATCTCACCATCACTCCACTTCTCTTACTTTCAATCCCTTTACCCTGCTGTACTTCATCCGCTTCATCGGTTACTCCCTTTTCCTATATCCGTCCCTTACTCCCCTTTTCTCACTCACCCCTCCATCACTCTCCATTACTCACTGCCATTCCCTTACTCATTCACTCTTCTTACCTGTATCCTCTACCCTTAGTCCTTTTGTTGCAGTCAGTCTTTCACTTCCCTTTCATGACTGATCATACTTTCCTTTTCTCACTCATTCTGTCAGTCGTTTCCTCCTCTTCACTCAGTCATTACAATCATTTCAATCATTCATGTATACACTACACATTCATTCAATAAAATTACAACACAGTATATTAAGAATATAGCTCTTCTTGGAGAAGTGAAGTGAGTTCTGAAAAGAACTGTTTTTTTTGTCGAGCAGCAAAAAAAAAAAAAAAAAATTAAAACTGTTCACCAGAAACCAAAAAAAAAAAATTTAAAAAAATTATGGGGTGGAGCAGCAAAAAAAAATAAAAAATGAAAAAATGTTCACCTGGAACAAAAAAAAAAAAGAATTATGGGGTGGTGCATTTGTGCTGTTGGATTTTGTTCTCTATCAGGTTAATGCTGCTCTCACCATAACAGAGAACAACATTGCACACATTGCACCGGATATGAACCCTCTGGAACAGAGGGTGGATATCCAGAGGTCTCGAACCTGGTGATTCTGCGGCCACAGATGATGTGCTCGGCTGAGGATCTGGTGGGTTGGCTCTTGTAGCTGTTCTACACTCACGTGCATAAGCCACAGGATGCACTGTTTGAAAGTGCCTCAACATAGTATAAATACTAAAGGAGTATTTTTTTTTAGGATCTCCTCGAGACAAAACAACTCCACAAACAGTGCAGGTGACTTTTGGGGCATTCACCTTCTTCTGACCATCTGAAAAAGTAAAGTACTTCCAGATGAAGGAGTCCTTCTGTTTCCTCTGCCTTGCTGCCACAAAGGTCTCCTCCTCACTCTCTGAAGAAGTCTGCTGTTCTGCCATTGCTGTTCAGCTTCTTCTCCCAGAAAATAAGAAGAAATAATGAGGGGAGTGGGTGTGGTGTTTGAAGATTCTGGAACTGAAACTACTATGAACCAATGAAAAGTGTTGTTTCGTAATCACATGACTTGCCGCGCATGCACCGTGCGCGCACTGTGCGCGTTCCTTGCGCGCACGGAGCACGCACGCGTGCACACACAGAGCATGCACGGAGCACGTACGGAGTACGCACGCATGCGCACACGAAGCACGCATGCGCACACGAAGACGGTGCGCACACGGTGCGCGCACGGTACTCGCACGGTACACGCACGGTACGCGCATGGTGCGCGCACCCCCGCGGCAGAAGATAGCCAAAGAGAAAAGTTAAGAATGTGAAAACAAGTAACGGAAGACACTTCCTAAAGCCCTAGGCCTTGTCACAGGGTCTCAAAAGGACCCACAAGAGCAAAAAAAATGCTTTTGATTTTGCTGGTGCGTGCACCGTGCGCGCACCGTGCGCGCACCAGCAAAAAAGAATAAAAAAAAATTAAACTGTTCATAAGTTTATAGAAGATATTAACTATGCTGTTCAACTTTATCCAAATTAAAAAAAAAAAAGAGCTGAGCCATTCCATATTACAGGATACAGTCAATCTATAACTATATACATAGGTAGTTTATTGTAAAATAAATATATAAAAAATATAATAATACATACATAAATTAGCATTTAAAAATCCTTACAAATTCACTAAAAAAAACATAGGTTTCACACACGTTATAGTTAGAAATTAGCATTTAAAAAACCTTGCAAATTCACTGAAAAAACCATAGGTTTCACACACGTTATAGTTAGGAATTAGCATTTAAAAAACCTTGCAAATTCACTGAAAACACCATAGGTTTCACACACGTTATAGTTAGGAATTAGCATTTAAAAAATCTTGCAAATTCACTGAAAAAACCATAGGTTTAACACATGTTATAGTTAGCTGGACATTTCACTCGTACAAATCCATTGAAATTCCCCCGTTATAGTTAGTTCAGCTAACTATAACTCGCGCGCCCGCAATCCACTGCTTTGACGTCACATATTACATCACTCATGACATGGTCAGTGACATCACTCATGACATCACTGATGACATCTCAAATGACATCATCGATGACATCACTGATGCGTATCTAGTCACCTGGAAATGGTTGACAGCAAACTCAGGTAATTCCTCTGCAGTCTCAGTTAGAAATCCACTGTGAAGGTAAAGGAATCAGGAAACAAGAATTAGGCGCTCCAGCACATGAGGGAAAGGCAGAGGACACTGTTGATGAAGGTTGTACATAAAGAAAAGATAAGCGCTCCTGCGCTATCTGTACCCACAGCAACTGACAATGTGCTCTTGTGCGTAGCAAACAAATATGAAAGCGAACGCTCCTGCGCTCAAACTTTAGGCTGATATGTTAATGCGCTCCGGCGCTTGGAATTGACGTGAGGATAATGCGTGCGCGTGCACTGTAGACAATAAGTTAAGCGCTCCTGTGTGTATAAACGTGAATGGAGATTGTACCTGCACGTGAACTGTAGAAAAAATGTTAAGCGTTCCTGTGCAAGTATACAAAAAATGGTTAGAAATGAAAGCGCGCCTGTGCCTACACTGTAGGCAGGAATGTCATGCACTCCTGCGCGCAAAAAAGTCACGGCAGGGATGCAAGCGCTCCAGCGCTTGATAAGGTAAAAGTAGGTTTGCAAGCGCTCCAGCACTTGACAAGCAAAGGTAGGGATGCAAGCGCCCCAGCGCTTGACATACAAGGCAGGGTTGCAAGCGCTCCAGCACATGATAAGGCAAAGTTAGGGATGCAAGTGATTCAGCCCTTGATAAGGCAAAGGTAGGGATGCAAGCGTTCCAGCGCCTGACAAACAAGGCAGGGTTGCAAGCGCTCCAGCGCTTGCACTCTGAGCTCGTCCTGGTACCGCTGGTGAAGCTGCCACGGTTCGCTGGAATCCAAGGGGTAAGAGCCATACTCTGCTGAGGTGTAAGTCTGGTCCCGACTTGAGGGCGTCCTGTATACTTAATCCCAAGCAGCTTCGGGTTGAACTGCACGGGCTAAAATACAGGTTAACAAGGAAGTTCAACCCGCACTGGCCTCAGAGACGACTTCTGGTTCACAGCACTAGGGGGGGTGACCAACCAGTGAAAGCCATGGAGTGCCGTAGTGTGCTACGAGGAGTAGAGCATTCGTTCCCAGCTTGCATCCTGCCTGGTGTGACCCCAGGTACGTCCCCGTACCCCGAAATGTGACAATATGGAAAAGGATGAAAAGAGAAGCTAGTGATTTTGTGAAAAAACTGAATGATAACCCAGTCAATATCAAATTTAACTCTCAAGTAAGCAAAGCCAAGATTTAATTTTTGGACATTACAGTGAAAGTTGTAGGTAACAAACTCACTTCCAGGCTTCATAGGAAAGCAACCGCAGGTAACATATTACTTAATGCGGACATTAGCAATCCCAAGGCCCCCATTGAAAGTATATTCTACGGGGAGGTCTCAGAGCGCACCACAACTGTAGCACTGATTCAGTTTTGCATGAGGAGTGTACCACCATGTTCAACAGATTTACTCAGAGAAGCTACAAACCAGCTATATTGAATGCTGCACTCCACAAGGCACAGACCGTGGGGAAGGAAGAACTCCTTGTTTCCAAGCCTAAAGCCACAAGGATCTACAATGAAATGTGCTGCTTTATTACCTCCTACACTAGCAGGGCAGGCAATCTCATAAAGATTTTGTGCAAACATTGGCCTATACTGGCTGTAGAACAGACCCTGAATAGTTGCATTAACAGGAATCCCAGAGTCACTTTTAGGAAAGGGAACAACCTCAAAGACACACTCAGCTACAGTGATATAGATAGGCCACCTCATGATATCACCAGAGGGATTAAAGGTATCTTTCCTTGCACTAGGTGCAAGGCATGCAGACACAGCACTGTTGTAGCTGAATTTATGTCACCCCTCACAGGATCCATTAGGAAAATAAACAATCACCTCACATGCACCACTGACTATACAATATATGTAGTGACATGCCCCTGTGAACTCAGGTACATAGGCATTACCACTAACCCTGCAAAGAAAAGGATACTGGAACACGCAGGAGCGATAACTAGTTTAGACCAACAATATCCTGTAGCTCGTCATTTTAACATCTTCACAATCAAGACTCCACCAAACTCAAATTCTTTGTAATTGATCAGATACCAAGACAAAGGAGGGAAGGTAATAGAGTTTGTGGTTTAAGAAGATTAGAGTCTCAGTACATTCTTGAACTAAATATCAAAATTCAGCAGGGTTTGAATATGGATGAACAATTTCTTTACCATTTGTCATGAGAGTTTTCTTCTGTGATCGTGTTCTTAGTTACAGTTTTATTCTGCCCTTTCTTAGTGCGACTACTATAAAGATAATCATAAGATTTTAATCTTTATTTATTGTTTTGCACATAGTTTAGTCTCCATTGAAGTCATTCTTTCCTTTTCTCTGTTAGCACAGCACTTTGTTCACCTATTCTATTCTTCCCTTGCATGGTTGCAGAACATAGGAGATGAGTACCTGTCCTTCTCGAGCAACCAGGAAGCTAAGACATCAATGTATTCTCTTTATTTCTACATTTTGAATGCTCTAATTGTATTTTGCCCACTTGGGTTTGATCATGTGTATGCAGTTTATATTTACTGGTACTGTCATTGAACTTCACAAAATGAGGGAGGTACCCTTATATTAGGAAAAGGGATTGGGTATGTCTAGACAACAAAACAAAAAGTTCCCCTTTCTCGTCAATCTAACTAAGTCAATTGTACTTTTAGCAAACCAAAACCATACCAGATATAATGAAACCGTGATCAAAGTTATTAAAAAGCATTGACTTACAATAACGTAAGTTACTGTACTCACAAAATAATCCTCTGTGTCCAAACAATAAAGTTGTCATAAGAATATTGAAGAAAGTTTGTGTTAACAATTATATATTTATTAAATAACAGTTACAATTCATTTACAACATTTTTCTGAATCAGTCTAACAAAAACACATGATGTTTGCACAATTTTATTCAAAAAAGTTGTGCAATTTATAATCACATCAATAAAATACAATAAATAAAGGAGAAATCTGTTGACGCGGCGTTTCGGTGATAACTATGATTCGTCATCTTCTTCAGGACAAAAATTGATTGTTTAATCTATAATTGTATAAATGTAGCTGTTAAATTTCCTCTGGCTACTGTAAAATCGGGCTGTCACCAAAGATCGTTATTTCATTATTTAATTGCGGGGGCTTTCGATTTGAGATCTGTACAGTCACTGTATTCTTCTTGGAGACTCGTACGTAGATTTTCTTAATTACCGTGTTCTGAAGTGCTTTCTATATTCTGGTATGAATCAACCGATAAAATGGCGTACATATCTCTAGGAACCAATCTTGTTGGTGGCTTTATTCAATTAGCCTTGGGCCTATATGGCCGTGAGTCCCTTTAACCCGACTCCTTCAATATCAAATCACGGATCCCTTTGTCTGGGTACGAATTCGAGATTGTACTTCCCTCTTTAAACTAAGGAGTCTGGAAAATAGAGTGACCTCCGTATCGCTAGCTTCAGATCGAGTGCGTTACTGTCATTGAACAACATATATATTATTTCCATGTTAGTTAACCTTAGTGCATATCAAACCTTGTATATATTTCCCACACATATACTTGCATCATATAATCCGAGTTGAGATTTACTCTTGCCTGATCTATGATTTAGCTTATCAGCAAAAAACTACACAAATTGTCTACTATGTAGGAAGCTGGCTCTGTATATACTGTACCAAAAAGAGGTATAGTGTGCAGAGTCCAGATGGACCCCAAAGGTATGGCAGAAGTTAAAGTAGATAATACTTTACTCTCAATTTGGTGGTAGCTAGGCCGAGCCGTTAGACTTATCAGAGGGTAATGTGAATGCATTTGGTATACATACTCAAACAAGATAAAAACATACACTCAACGACTCCAGGCCAATGTTTGTAGAAAATATTACTTAGTTACTTTTATTTCTAGGAACCAAGTTGAGTTCAGTTAAAGGTAAGTAGACTTTTATGCAATACTTTCAATTACTGGCAATAGGATTTGTATGGTATCAAACCATACCTTGCATGTGCATGAAATGCTTTTCAATACAGAAAGAAATACTTTGTATGCAGGGTCACATTTAGTACAATACAATGAGAGACTAATGCAATTCTATGGGAAAAAGTCAGGTGAGTAACTTACAGGTAAGTTAACGGTTCTCAAGTTCAGTCTCCGGGGGTTTGCGTGATCAATGGGCCAAGGTCTGACAAAGGTAGGTACTGCACCACCAGCCGTACTGGGGTGGTTAGGTGCAGAGTTATCCTATGGAGGCTGGGGGAACCTCGAAGAGGCACCGGTTTCAGGTAAGACACAAGCCCTGGGGGTTAAGATCACCACTGGAGGGGCCACCAAAGAACACTGAGATTGCAACACCAAAGGCGCACGGGAAGCCGGGTGCAGAGTTCAAAAAAGGCGTCGGGCCCTGTTGGATGAAAGAATCCCATTACTGGAGAGGTAAGTTGGATAGTGGGGGGGATGCGGGACACAATCGGTTGAGCACACCAAGGCCGGGGGTTGCGGGTGCAAGGGTGTCTTTTGGCATCGGGTTTTCTCACCAGATCCGGTTGCGGACAGGGGGACCCTTCAGGTTGAGGCTGCAGGCATCAAGGGGAGGTCAGGAGAGGTCGTCCAATGCTGGATCCCAGGTCTGGATCTCTGGGGAGACTTCACTGGATCAGGGGGCCACCTGAACTCGGGCCGTGGGCACTGGGTGCAGAGTGGAGTAAGTGCCGCGGATCCGCCTCGATCCGGAGTCTTGGTTTCTTGCTGGTCAAATCCAGTATCCATGGCAGACAGGAGTCTTTGTTGGAGACAGCACAGGTCCTCCCAGGTTCTCAAGGTTGCTGGCTGCGGGCCACACCTTTTCTTGGAGCAGGGTCACTGGAGGAGGAGACAGGCCAGTAGGACTGGGGTCAAGTCAATTGTCGTCTTCTTCTCCACTGCTGCACGGCTCTTCAGACCTTCTTCTTTGTAGGTCGTTGAATCTGAGGAACAAGGTTCAGGGGAGCCCTTAAGTACAAAATTTAAGGGCGTTAATGAGGTCGGGGGCAGTAGCCAATGACTTAATTCTCCAATTCAAGATGGGGAATTTCTAAGAGAGGGGTCCACCTCATCTCCTGGCAACTCCTACTCTGCTTACTAATTATCTGGCCAGTCCTGCCGCCAAAAGTGGGGCCTGGACAGGGCAGTGGGCATCTCCACTAGTTGGAGCTGCCCAAATCATCACAAGGTAAGTGCCTTTGAGATTGCTGTTCCTGCCCGGGAAGCACCTCTACCCAGAGCAGGCTTTGTTCCTGACCCCCTAGAGCACAAAGGCTCTCATCCCATGAGGTCAGAAACCTGCCTGGTGGTGACTTGCTGGCCAATACACTAGAAGCTGGTCGTTTTTCAGGGGGCATCTCTAAGATGCCCTCTGAGTGCATTTCATAATAAATCCAACACTGGCATCAGTGTAGGTTATTATGCTGAGAAGTGTGTTACCAAATTTCCCAGTTTTTAGTAAAGCCATCATGGAGCTGTGCAGTTCCTAATGACAGCTATGCCCTCACCTGTGGTATGGTGCACCCTGCTTTTGGGCTGTAAAGTCTGGTAGAGGGGTGGCTTACCCATGCCACAGGCAGTGTTGGTGGGCATGGCATACAGGGATGTGTGACATGTCGACTCTTCAGTTTGGTCTGCACTAAAACATGCAGCCTGCAATGGCAATGTGTGGGTGTTAAGGTGAGGGGTCTATGAGGGTGGCATAATACATGCTGCAAACCTCAGAGGCCCTCTCTGGTCACAAGGCCCTTGATGCCAGGGGTAGCTTTTACAAGGGACTTACATGTGGCCCGGAGGTGTGCCAATTGTGGCAACAAAGGTACAGTTTTGGAAAAGAACACAGGTGCTGGTGCCTGGTTAGCAGGGTCCCAGCACACACTCAGTCAAGTTGGCATCAGGTATCACGACTGAGCTTGAAACCTGGTATGCTGTGGAACTGCATACACTGGGAGACCTCTACACTGATGGCGCCCCCCTCCCCTATGAGACATTAATGTGCAAAACCGAGCTACCGTCTTGACAGATCCTCTTATACACTTCCTTGCTGTCAACACTGACCCAACTGGGAGTTGATCTGACTAAGGAGTCACCAACTCACTCCTACAAATACTTACAAGTCATGGGAGTAGGGAGGCACTTAGTACACTGGTTGGCTGCCTCACTGCAAACCCAGTCTACACCCACACATGCAGCCGTAAGAGTCCATTGGGTGGAGGACTTTGCCAGTCTCTGTACAGACGGGGAATGGGCCGCAATCCTGGAGAGCCCCACTCATATACCGCGCAATACGAGGTTCCGCCTCATACAGTTTTACAAAATCAACTGTTACTTCCACCGCTGCCTTCCCCAGCTGCACCCTGACGAATGCAGACCTACTTCAGGTGCTTGGGTCTTGTCTCTCCCTTCACACTTACTGGCATGGTGTCACAACCCAACTGTCGATATGCACGGAGCACCCCACATTACACACATGGGAAACATTTGTGCTGGGCCTGTTCCCTAGGACAAAGAAAATTAAGATGACCTCAAGGTTTCTTGACCTGGGCTTCCTAACAGCCACGTGACTCATAGCCCGGTGGAGGAGGTCTCCAAAGCCCCCATCGCTTGAGGCGTGGACTCGATCTTTTCTTGTGTGGGCACAGGTGGAGAGTCTGGCATTACACAGGGAAAACACTTTGGAATTGCACAGGAACCCCACAGACTCCAGTGGGGATGCAATCCTGGCAGGTATGTAAGCGCTCACGCACAGGAGTGACGAGAGCAATCCCGACACATAGGTAAACTGGGGGAGACGGGATAGGTAGCTGTCATACCTATGGACTAGCGCTCTATCACACAACTCTCTCTCTTTTCCTTCTCAGGCCCAAATGGGTTCTACTTTAAACTTTTTTATACTCACTGGCACACCAGATACTTCACTAAGCAGAATGGGCTGGGGGGCGGGGGGTTGCTGGGATTCAAATTCATGGGCTCCAGTTGTTATTATTGTTTTGTGTTCACATAATTGAATCTCTACTACTCCACTGAGAAGACATGGGCAGCTGACTACGATGGCACGTGGACTGCTCGGTGCCCCTCACTTGGTAATTACTCTATGGAACCTCATGCAACAAAAGCGACTTGTCATTTCAATGATCACCTCTATGATTTCACATCTGTGCTTGTTCAAAGATGTATTTCCAGATGCTGTGATGTCACTTCCATGCTTTATCTATGCTGTACATGAGGCTATAATTCTCTTCTCTTTATTGAACCTGCTGTCTACTACATGCATAAAACTTAATATAAAAATTCAAACAAAAAATAAAGGATGTCATTTTAAGAAAGGCAGACTTACCAGCTTTGTCAAAGGGCCAAAATACAAAAATCTGTGGACCTATTAGCTTTTTCAAGGGGTCAGCACATCAACATATTTAACCCCTTCAGTGCCACGCCCTTTCCCCCTCCTGTGCCGGGCGTTGCATTAGTGGGTGGGGTTCATGACGAGATAGTCTCGTCATGGGCACAGCGCGACCGTGCTCCATGACGAGACTATCTCGTCATGGGCACAGAAGAGGTTAAAGCAGATCTAATGGCTTTGTCAAAAATTCAACTATTACTATAATCAAATGTATATTACATAAATTCACACAGTGCAATGCTTAATAATAGTGATTGTCTCAAATAATGTTTAAGCCCTTAGCTGCTGGGCCTTCCACACCCCCTGCCAACACCCCTGCCCCCCCCCCCCACCCCATCAGTGCTGAACTCTATTTTGGCTATTTGGGGTAGTTCACGCTCAGGGCTCCTTAACTTATTTTCCCACGCAAGATATCCATGCCAAATTTGCATCCTTTTTTGCCAACTTCCCGGGGATTCTAAAGGTGCTCAGGGTTTGTGGATTCCCTTGTATTTTGAAGTTCTTGAGAAAAATAGGGAAAAAGTGTTCCAGATAAAAGTGTCTGCTTTTTCCCTAAAAATGGCACCCATGAATGGTTTGCTGTACTAAAGGCACCATCTTCCCAGCTTTCAGGAACATGCAGAGTTAAATAAAAAAAACTACTTCCAGCTTGTGGTGGAAACTAGTGTGAAACCCAATGGGTGATCCAGAACAGCTATAGATTTCTGAACAGTAGTAAGAATTCTGAATTCAGCAAGGGGTCATATGTGTAGATCCCTCAAGGTTTTCCCAAAGAAAATAACATTTGAAAAAAAGAAATATTGAAAATGAGTAGGAAAAAACAGCCATTTGTGACAGCATTTTCATCTGTAACTGTTTGTTATGACGGACGATTTACAAAAGCAATATACCATTATCTGCTAGACCCTTCTTGTTGCAGGGATATATATACGGTTAGTAGGTTATCCAAGAACCCAATGTACCCAGAGCCAACAACTGAGTTGTACCGTACAAGGGTTTTTCATTGAGTACCGAGTATAGATCAATTCATATAGTGAAATAGGCAGAGTGAAAAAGGTGTATCAAGGAAACCTATGCATTTATGAAATGGGCATAAGATATGGCGTTTAGTAGCAGTGGTTATTTGCACATCTCTGAATTTGTGGGTACGTATGATTTGGAGGGTATTTTTCAAAATATCTTCTTTCTTATACACTGGCTTACATTTGAAAGGCACAAATGCAGCAAAGTCCATTTGGTAATAACAAATGCTCTACTATTCTATGCTACGACAAGCCTTCTGATAAAAATGGTACCTCACTGGTGTGGGTAGGCCTAGTGGCCATGACAGGAAACGGCCCAAAACACAACATGGACGCATCACATTTGTCTACCAAAAACTAACCCTTTTTTCCAATGTGGGTAGCTCTAGATTTTGGACCCTAGCTCAGCCGGCACCCAGGAAAACCTAGCCAACCTGTGCATTTTTGAAAACTAGACCCCTAGGGGTATCCAGTGTGGACTGACTTGCATGCCTTTCACCAGTTTTTTTTATCCAGAATCCTTTGCAAACCTCAAACTTCGACAAAAAAACACATTTTCCTCACATTTCTGTGATGGAAAGTTTTTTTAAATTGTTTTAACTTTATTTCTATTTTTTTATTTTTAAATATCTTTTTATTTAACACAATTCGACATAAAAGTACAGTACCGCAGACATGACATGTGGAATTACAGTGGAGACAATTACCTATACAGATGCAGTAGAATAATTCATTGGAAATCACGGTGAAGGGGCATCATCACAATCCAAATTACGGGGTGGAACACAAATATTACCACGGTAGTTATTCCAGGGGTCCCAAATCTTGGACCATTTCCGGGGGCAGCCTCGGGCAATGTACACCGTCTTTTCCCTCAACATACACCAATCGAGGTCTTTCTTCCAGTCTGCAATTTTGGGTGCATGTGAGGCCCCCAGAGCTGAGCAATGTTCCTTTTGGCAACCATGTAGCCAAGCGTGACCCATTGTGCAGTGTGATTGGTGAGACCAGTAGGTTCCCAGATATTAAAAAGGCATCTACGCACTTCCGGATGAAGCACATCTCCCAGAGTCTCTCCCATCACCTCTTGTATCTTCAGCCCATATTCTTGGATAGGCTCACAGTGCCATATTATGTGCATGTACGTGCCCAGTTGGGTGCATCTCCGCCTGCACGACCCATCCGTTGGCCCTCCCATGTGTAATAATTGGGGACCTGTTATGTAAATTCTGTACAGTATCTTCAGTTGTACTAAGCGGAGACGTGCTGGGATTGCAACAGTTTTGGGGGATTAGACTGCGACTTGCCAATCTTCGTCGTCTAGCTCGATACCATCTCTGGCCCATTTTTCTCTCGGTGAGTGCAGAGGGTCTTCCATATTGTTAATGAGCTTCCGATAGGTAAGAAAGATGACTTTTTCAGGCAAGTGACTGTCGAGTAATTTATCCTCTAGTGGGGTTGAGTCTGGAGGAGAGGAGTTTTGGGGCAGTACTGATCGCAACGCATGTCGGACTTGTAGATATCGGAAATGTTCCGAGTCTGCCAACTCGTATTGACGCTGGAGAACGTTGAAGGGCTTCACGTCACCTGCGTCCCAGAGGTCTTTAATATGGGATATTCCTATTAGTTCCCATTTGTTGAAGCCCTTGGAGTTCCCCAGGTCTCCCAAGTCCTGAGAATCCCATAAAGGCGTACCAAGAGTAAGCTTATGGCTCCAACCAAGTGATTTAGTCGCTGAATGCCAGATTCCTACTGCGTGTCCAGTGGGACCTGTAAGTGGATACCGGCCTTGTTCGGAATAAAGTGCTCGGCTGTAAGCACCGTTGGGGAGAAGCCATCTATCCATATTGAACCCCGGGTCGTCAAAGCGGCCATATGTACCGTGGTTTATGGCTGCAAAATAATATTTTTTAATATCCGGCAGTTCGATCCCTCCCTCATACCAGTTGAGCGTGAGTTTTTGTAGAGCAATACGTGGTTTTCTGTCCCATAGGAGTTCCCGCTGGAGCCCTTCTTTTTCTTTGAAGTACGAGTTTGGGACAGGGTCGGCCGAGTTTTGTAATACGTTCAAGAAGCGGGGTAAGGACATCATTTTAAAGAGGGCCGCCTTGCCCAAGAGGGAGAGCGGGAGCGACTTCCAGTTCGCTATGTCTCGTCGGAGTCTTTGCAATGGGGGACCAGGTTGTGGGCATATCGGAGGGAGTGATCAAGAGAGACGAATATTCCCAGGTATTTGATGCCCTCCGTGACTACCTGTATTGGGCAGTTTAAGGGCAACGGAGGAGGACTCCCCCAAAGGACATAGAGGAAAGATTGATACCAAACCCGGAGTATCTGCCGAAAATGGCTAAGATATCGAGAACAGCGATCAGAGACTTCTTGGGGGACGTGGGATATAACAGGACATCATCAGTGTATAGAGAAATATGGTCCTCCCAGTCTGGGGACCATCGCATTCCTCAAATTACTGGGTTTCTCCGGATCCATGCTGCGAGGGGCTCCAGGGTCAGCGTGAATAATAAGGGAGACAGGGGACATCCCTGTCGAGACCCTCGGGCTGAGTGTAAAGACCTCTGACTTTTTGTTATTTACAACGACTTGAGCCATGGGTTCACAGTATAACAGGCGCACCCATCGGATAAATCCCGGCCCAAACCCCAATTTTGCGAGTACAGCAAATAGATAGGGCCACTCTACCGTATCAAATGCCATGGTGGCATCAAGGGAGACTATGATCTCCTGCTCTCGTATGGTAGATGCCCTACCCAGAACCCCGTGGACCCTGCACAGATTTAACGTGGGGTTTCTACGTGGCATAAATCCTGATTGGTCAGTGTGTACTAGGTACCCTATGACTTTGATCAATCTATTGGCGAGTAGTTTAGCGAGGATTTTGGGTTCTGCATTCAACAGAGATATGGGGCGATAGGAGGCACAGTCTGTCTTGGCTTTACCTTCCTTATAAATTCTGACAATAGTTGCAATTCTCTGATCCAGAGGTAGTAACCACTGTTCGAGGCTGTCTTTGTACATAGCTTTTAGATACGGGGCTAATTTATCTGGTCGGAGCTTGTAGAGTTCTATGGGGATGCCGTTAGGTCAAAGGGCCTTGCCCGGATGTAGAGCTCGTATCACGAGTGCTATTTCGTCAGGGGAGATGTTGCTGTCCATGAATGCTCGGTCCTCATCAGATAGCGTGGGAAGGGAGATGTCTCTCAGGAGATCTGAGTAATCGTCTTCGGTGTATGGTGCCACCGAACTGTATACTGTGCGGAAGTGCTCTGCGAACTGGTTAACTATGTCTTGGGGGTCTGTTATAGGGGACATATCGGTGCCTTTAAGCTCTGGGACGAGCCTACTAGCATACTCCTTTTTGTCAAGCCAGGCGATTAGTTTTCCAGCTTGTCCCGCCAGTCCTAGATACGGCCCATCCTGTCCTGCCCCATTGTCTTGGCACGGTCAGTAACTAACGCCCTATACTTGTCCTGATGGAGACGGAGTGAATGAAGGGCTTCAGGTGTGATATCTGAACCCATGTCTTGTTCAAGACAGTAAACCTCTTGTTCTACGTCGGAAATGTCTTTGAGTTTGTCTATTTTGGATCCCGCTATCAGGGAGAGGGCCTAACCTTGGAGAACCGTTTTGAAGGCTTCCCACAGTGTCTGCGAAGAGTCAACGGTATCTTCGTTCTCCGTAAAATAGTTATCTATGGACTTATCTAGGTCTTTACGTATTTTCGGATTTTTAAGATACCACGGGTTGATAGGGGCAACCCTTCCTACTTGTGTTTGGTCTAGAACTATGTGAACCCATAGTGGAGAGTGATCAGAAATGCCCCAGGCTAAGTGTTGGATCTCATGGATATTCGTGACCTGTGGGGCGGGAATAATTATATAGTCCAGGCGAGACTGTTGTGTGCTCCGGAGTGGAAGGTGTGTTGGATTTTGTCTGGGTCGTATGTCCTCCATCTATCCACTAGCCCCATAGCCTCTAGGAAGCCAGAAAAGGAGTGTGAAGTGTGAGATAAAGTGCGCGGGGGTGTCTGTACAGTGAGCCAGAGAGTACTGAGTTAAAGTTTCCGCCAAGCACCAGCTGCTCTTCAGGCAACTCTAGTAGTATAGCGCTTAGATCAGTGAATGTTGTGGATTGTTGGCCTGGCGGAGCGTATAGACATAAAAGTAATGGTTTGACCCTCCGTTGTACCTGTGATCCCGACATATCTGCCCCGGTCCTCAGTCCAGGTGGACGTGAGTGACGGGGAAATGATCTTTTTTGCATGATGCCTACACCCCTTGAGCTAGACGTATAACCCACGTGTGCAACCATTGAGTACCCCCACCTATGCATAGCCTTGCATGTGTTC
Source organism: Triturus cristatus (assembly GCF_964204655.1). Taxonomy (NCBI): domain Eukaryota; kingdom Metazoa; phylum Chordata; class Amphibia; order Caudata; family Salamandridae; genus Triturus; species Triturus cristatus. Next base: position 752,118,248 of record NC_140579.1, read on the forward strand.
CCAACCAAATGAGTTTCCTGAAGCAACACGATGTCTGGCATTAGTCTCTTGACATATTGCAAAACAACACTCGCTTAATTTTGTCCCCAAGCTCGTTAACATTCCAACTTAAGACCTTAATTTCTTTGTTCCACTGTGCACACATTGATGACAGAGTAGGGTGCGATATCTTCTATAATAGGTACGGACTGTACTGTCGAAACAAACCAAATAGCTACAAACAAATAAAAACTTCCCCTCCCAACAACCCTCCACCCTGCTCCCTGCACTCTGGGCTCAGAACTGCCCATAATTATTAAATGCAGAGTGCCTGTCACCCAACAACGTACTAAAGGAAGATACTGGGGGAAGGCCCAAGTGCCCCGCCGGCCCACCTCCCTACATTTTCCAACCATAGGTGCTTCAGGCCCATATGAGTTTTATTTATAGCTTTAATGTAAACATAGATTACAATATAGCATATATTGTACATACAGCTACAGCTGTGATAAGACAGCATATAGAATCAGTTCCGCTATAGTATGATGAACAGTCATGGCATTCGAATACAGTCTTTATGAATCAGTGCACACAATGATATAGAGCCAACAAAACTAAACATTGTAACACTATTCTTCACTACATTACCTAAGAGGCTCATTAATATTCACAAAGGTTGGAATACACAATACAGGAGTGCAGTCCTATATATAGAGGCTAATTTTGTGTCTCTGATTACAATGCATCTCAGGAGAAAGCGGCACAGACACATTCACCCAACAGCATCCATCATCTCCTCAGTAGTATCTCCAATTATTTCATCTTCCCCCATCACAGTCACAAAATCTTGATGAGGGCCCCAAATCTCCCTAGGACGGCCCTGCGGAGGGAGAAGTTCCCGATAAGTGTCAGACTGTGTATTAAAATAAGTCATATCTGCATGCCAGTCAGTCTTAGTAACGGTCCACTGACCCAGTGCATAGCAACAATAAACTAATGGTAATAAGTCGCCTTACGCCATGGTGTATCTTCCTATCATACCCCAGCAGTGCCATTAATGGGGTGTGATCCAGTGTCGTCCAAGTGATGGATTCAAGCTCTCTTAACACAGCTTGCCAAAAGTCTTGGACAACCGGGCAATCCTAGGCAAGATGTGCGAATCCCGCTTACGCTGCACTACAGCGTCGGCAGTCAGCACTGTCGCGGAGCCCGTAACAATATAATCGGGCCGGCGTATTGTATGCTTTATTAATATATTTAAAATGTATCAACCTGTGTCTGCTGTTAAGGGAAACAGTCTTATTGCCTATACAACAGTGCTGCCATTGCTGGTCATTTATAATGATTCCCAAATCATCTTGCCATTTGTTTCCAGCCTTAGAGAGTTCATGACGTCAAGCCTCCTGAGCATATGCATATAGTCTAGTCACTAATTTACGGGAAACCAACGTCTTGAGTAGAAAAGTCAATGCTTGCATCTCTGGGGATCCAGGATCTCCTCACCTAACAAATCACGTAGTGTGTGTCACGCCCTGTTATAATGAAATTGCATAAGCGCGGTGGGATTGTCAGTTCGCGTCCGTACTGCCTGCCAATCCTGCATAACACCATCCCCCAAAATATCCCCCATAGTGAGTATACCCAGCTCTATGTACGCTGTTGTGCACCGCGCTCCCGTCCCATAGGGAACCATTGCACAAGTCAAGTGGCACACACGGGGAATACAATACTGATCCAGCAAAACACTCCAGTAATCGTTGCCAGGAGAGGACTGTTGCATTTACAGAGTCTAAAATGCTATGTTTACGAACCGGGGTCCCGAATAACACCTGTGGTAGCATCAGTGGCTCCGCCGCGTCTCGTTCTAGCCACAAATGAGGCAATTCTGGTGGGCCATGTATCCATTAGTGAGCAAACGTACATAGGGCCACCCGATAATAGAGTTCTAAGTCAAGTTAAATCTCCCAATAAAATATGTCAGAGTGTCTCCCAGTGGATGCTCAGTTGCTTTCCTGCCCCGGCCACATGGATCAGGAGCGATCAAATACATGTAAACAATACTTTGGGCAGCAGCATCGGAATGTTCATGAACAGAAATTGCGGTAAAACCACCATTTTCAGTATAGCTCCATGGCCCTAGAGATTTCTTTTGATGGAAAGTTATGGAATCTGTGGGGAGCCACAAACTTCCAACCACATGGCATTACCCCAAGTTGTCTGATAAAAATGGTACCTCACTTGTGTGGTTGAGCCTAGTGCCTGCAACAGGAACGGGCCCAAAACTCAACATAGACGCATCACATTTTTTCCACCGAAAACTGATTCTTTTTTTGCACTGTGGGTTGCTCTAGATTTTGGAGAACCTGGCCAACCTGTAAATATTTGAAAACTAGACACCTAAGGGTATCCAGGGTGGGCTGACTTGTGTGGCTCTCACCAGGTTTTTACCCAGAATTCTTGGAAACCTCAAACTTTGATTAAAAAAACAAATTTTCCTCACATTTCTGTGAATGAAAGTACTGGAATCTGTGGGGAGCCACAAGCTTCCATCCATCCGGCATTTCAACAAGCCTTCCAATAAAAATGGTACCATACTTGCATGTGCAGGCCTAGTGCCCACAGTAGGAAACTGACCAAAATGCAACATTAACTCATTGCATTTTTCCACCAAAAACTGACCCTTTTTTTCTAATATGGATAGCTCTAGATATTGGACCGTAGCATCTTGGGAAACATTGCCAACCTGTACCTTTTTTAAAACTAGACACTTATGGGTATCCAGGGTGGGCAGACTTGCGTGGGTCTCACCAGGTTTTCTTACCCAGAATCCCTTGCAAACCTCAAACTTTGACTAAAAACACATTAACACATTTTCCTCAGATGTCTGTGATGGAAAGTAGTGGAATCTGCAGGTAGCCACAGACTTCCATCCACCCAGCATTTGCCCAATTCTCTCGATAAAACAGTACCTTACTTGTGTAGGTGGGACTAGTGCCTGTGACAGAAAACGGCCCAAAACACAAAATGGAGCCATCGCATTTTTCCACTACAAGCTGACCCTTATTTTCCAATTTGGGTAGCTCTAGATTTAGGACCATAGATCAGCCAACACCTTGATAAACCTAGCCAACCTGTAATTTTTTTTAAACTGGCCACCTAGGGATATCCAGGGTGGCCTGTCTTACGTGGCACTCACCAAGTTTTTTTGCCCAGAATATCTTGCAAACCTCAAACTTTGACTAAAAAAAACAAATGTAAGAAAAAGACATGGAACTCCCTACCGGTCCACCTGCGGCTGACCCGGGACCACCTCGCCTTCAGGAAACAGCTCAAGACCTGGCTGTTCGAGCAGTAGCAGACCCCCCCCTCCCCAAGCGCCTTGAGACCCTTCCGGGTGAGTAGTGCGCGATATAAATGCCATGATTGATTGATTGATTGAATGTTCCTCAAATTTCTGTGATGGAAAGTTCTGCAATCTGCAAGGAGCCAAAAACTGGCAGTCCCCAAAGTCTCCCGATAAAAATGGTACCTCACTTGTGTGGATAGGCCTGCTTTCTGCAACAGGAAACATCCCAAAACGCATCACGGACACATCGGGTTTTTCCACCGCAAACTGATCAATTTTTTCCAACGTGTGTAGTTGAAGATTTTGGACCCAAGCTCAGCCGGAAACCTAGGGAAACTAAGTCAACCTGTACATTTCTTAAAACTAAACATCTAGGGGTATCCAGGGTGGGCTGACTTGCGTGGGTCTCACAAGATTTTTTTTTTACCTAGAATCCCTTGCAAACCTCAAACTTTGTCTAAAAAACATATTTCCCTGATTTTTCCGTGATGGAAAGTTCTACAATCTGGGAGGAACCACAAACTTCCATCCATCCGGCATTCCCCCAAGTTCCTGATAAAAATTGTACCTCACTTGTGTGGGTAGGCGTGGTGTCCTTGACAGAAACGGATCAAACCAAGGTCAACATGAGTCCCCTGGTGAGGTCTCCTGTTGACCTTGATTTGAACCATTCCTGTAGCGAGCACTATACCCAGCCACACAAGTGAGGCAGCATTTTTAGTGGAACAAATGGGGTACTGCAAATTGGCCGGATTTTTTGGGATTCCTGCATATTCTGGAAATTTCCATCTCAGAAATGGAAGGAAAATGTGTGATTTCAGTGACTTTGAGGTTTGTAGAGCATTGTGGGTAAGAAACCTTGTGGGATCTATCGAAGGCACACCACTCTGTACTCCCCTGGGTTCCTATTTTTCAAAAATGTCTGTGCTTCATAGATTTGCATAGGTGGCGCAACAGTATGGGCCCAGATATTGCACCTACCCCTATTGCTTATCTCTCAACATAGAGATTTAAGGCCTTTTGTTTCGTTTTCTCTTGGGCCACCCACACAAGTAGGATACCATTCTTACCGGGATACTTGTAACTCAGGGTGGTAGTAAACCTGTGGCTCCACGCAGATTCCATGTCTTTCCATCACAGAAATGCGATGAAAATGTGTGTTTCTTACATAGAGGGTCATTACAATGGCGGGCGGATCGCCACCGCCCGACCGGCGGTGGCGATCCGTCCCCCATAATACACCGCCCACATGCCATTTACCCCCCACCATATTATGATGGCGGGGGGTCCGGCTTTTCCGCCGGTCGATTTGTCGACCGGCGGAAAAAGGACACGCCATTCATATTATGATGGCAGCGGAAATAGTCCTTTCCATGGCAGCGCCATGGAAAGGCATGCGGTCTTTGCAGTTGGGGGCCCATTGCGGGCCCCAAGGATGTTGGGGGGTGCACCATGCGGTGCCTGCCATGTTGTGCATGCAAATGCACAACATGCATTTTTCACATTGCTGCGGGTGCTGCTTACAGCACCGCCCACCGCAATGTGAAAAATGCGGGATGCGCCAGCCAGTGTGGTGGGAGCATCATAATGTTGATGGCGGGACCGCCGCACCTAGCTTGACATTTGCAAGGGCTTCTAGGTAATATTACCTGGTGAGAGCCACGCATGTCATGCACTTCAGGACTCCCCTGGTTGACTAGTTTTCAAAAATGTGAAGTTTTGCCTAGGTGATGGCTGAGCTGGCGCCCGAAATACACAGCTACCTATAATGACAAAAAGAGCGAGTTCTTAGTAAGGGCCATATTACCACCACATGCATAAATCTGGTACAAATTTTTTTAAGTTAATCCACTACTACCTTTGAAACTAATGCAGACATACTGGGGAAAACTGATGAAGTCCCCTAAAGAGAACGTCATAAACTTTGAAGAATGGTACTTTTTGACACACAGGGTAGTATGTGAGAATGTAGCATATGTCTCAACCACCGTTATGTGCAGTGCTCTGACTGTAATGCAATTATCATACAGCAAACTGAACATCTACTAAGTTCTGATGGAGGATGAACATGGCAAGCAGGTCAAACATTTTACTCATACATGTAGCGCTGGTTTCAGAGTTCTCTGTAATGGTATGAATGTTTTGTAAAACGCACTATCACCCATGAGGGTATCCTGTCGCCCATGCAAGAGATGTCAGGGGTGATCCATGGAGTAATCTAGTCGAAGAGCCAAGAGTTCAGCTTCCTGTGGAATGCACTAATTTTAGAGCATATGTGTAGAGGCAGGTCATTCTCTCCTTTTGGAGCCAATGAGGAGAAGCCTATTCTCCTTGCTTTTGTGCTGCCTACGCTGGGCAAAGGTGTTTGAGGGTTTCTGAAATCTAAGGCGGTAAAGAGGTATGCTGGGCCAGTGCTGTGTAAGACTTTGAATGTGTGTTTCAGAAGTTTGAAAAGAGCTGTGGACTGAGAGTCAGTAAAGCTGTTTCAGGTGCCGGGTGTGTGCATGTTAGGATGCTGAAGGAGGATGCTGCCTGCTGCTTTCTTTAAGGTTTGGAGTCATCTGCTTAGTTGTGTGAGGAAGTAATTCAGTAGCGGGGCGAAAGCGGCGCCAATGGGTTTAAATCCGTAGTTGAAGAAGAAGTGATGGCATGTGTATTTGTACTAGCTTTACTATCTGCCTTCTACCTATGCAATATCCCTGTGAGAGCACACCTACCCTAAACTTTTCCTACGCATTCATGTCTCTGTCCTCATCAAAGTCCTAACTAATCCTGTATACTTGCCATGTGAACTTATACTAATGGCTTCTGTCCCTAGCTACTTGAAGTTCAAGGAAACATGTCTTTCATGCGCTTTCAGTGTACTTACTGTGCTAAATCTAACTCCTTCCAGTTTGTAGAGGCAAGTTGGGGGTGTCTAAGTAGGCCTTCCGAGGGATCATTGCTCGAACTGAGTGAGCATATCTAAGGCAAACATTTTGGGGAATCCTGCCTAAGTTCTTTAAAGTAATGTGCCAAACAAATGTCCTGTTGGACTCATTCACCGACACTTCTACTTTTGCTTTGAAAATGCGAAACCTCAATTATTAACTTGTATCATAACCAATACTAAAGATGTGAAAACAACCATTATACACCATATTGCGGCCTCTACTCTTTTTCAATAACATTGGTTATGCTACAAATTACTAATTGAGTTTGCACTCTTTCAAAGCAAGTAGAAGTGTTGGTGAATAAGTCCCACGGGATATTTCTTTGACTTATTACACTTACTCTGGTTCTCCTGGGAAATCGGTGTGGTCCTTGTGTTGTATACATAAGTTCCCTAAAATGCACTGCACAATCTAGTCAAGCCTTTACAATTTTGCCACACATGGTACTCCGTGACAACGTGGTTTATGTTCCGTCCACCATTATGTGCAGTGTGGGGACTATAATGCACTTGTCAATCGGCGAACAGATCATGAACCACGTTCTGACGGCAGATTAAAGTATCGAACAGGCCATAAGCATGGCCATGATTTCCTCAAGTAGAGGCACAACAATTCTATGGTAGCTTTCATTCTGAAGTAGTGGCCTAGGGAAGATAGGTATTCATCCATAGCCATTGAAAGGTTTACATAACAGCAGCTCAATCTCAGTCAATTTCCCAGTACTTCACTTTTGTATGGTACAATATAAAGCAATGAGGAAAACACAGGGGTGGGTGAAATGTGCACTGTGGACAGTAAATATAACTCTCCTGCCTCTTTCCATGCTCAGAGCAGACTTTACAGCGACAACATGGTAGAGTCTTTTTAGCTGTTGTAGGAATGCGATTAACAACTTGTTGCTCCTGCAACTTTGCCACGTCCTCTAGATCTTATGAAGTTGAGGCTGCTGCTTCTGAAGACTTTCAATGATGGGTAACAGAAAGTCAAGGAAAGACATGAGTCTTCCTGTGGTTGTCTGATGATAAACAACATAACCATTGTATGTTGCCATCTCAATCAGGTGGGTAAACAGTTTTTTGCACCAAGTGCGAGTTTTACAACTCGCATTGTATGGCTGCAGAACCTGGTCATTCTTATCCACTTCGCCCATGTACTTGTTGTAATCAAGTATACAGGTAGGCTTCTGAACTTCGGCCATTTGACCCCAAACCATGATGGGGTAAGTGCTCTCATCATGAATTGTAGTGAGCGGTTCCCTGATTAAATATCGATGTAAACAATATAGTTTACAAAAATATCGTGGTAAAAATATCAAATACAAAAATATCGACTCCCTATACATAAACAGGTAAGTACAATAATATCGATACAAAAATATTGAAGTAAAAAAAATAGATGTAAAAAATATCGACTTAAAAAAGATATATATATTAAATAAAATATATTAAATAATATTAATATTTTTAACACAATAAATTACATTTAGGTGCCGATTCCGATCCGTTAAAAATAATTTGCGTACGACCCGTATCCGTATTTTTTTACGTACGAGTCGTACAAGTACCGTACAAACTGCCAAGTACGATTCGTCCGTGAAGAATATCTACGAATAGCGTCGGGAAAAGTCTACGAGAGTGCGTCGGAAAGTGTTCACGTCCGAATATCGTCGGGAAAAGTGTACGAGAGTGATCCGGACATTGTTACGTGCAAATCGTAAAACACAAGTCCGAGCGCGCAAGTACGATCCCGACCGTCCGTCCGAATATACAATCGCACGTAAAAAGGCCCGTACGGAGCCAACGCAGGAGCACACATGTACACGGGTAAACCATGCCCGTGTACGAGCCGTACAGCCCCCCCACCCCCAAATATGTCAGCACCGTACACCACCCTGTCCGCACTGTACCCCAGCCCGCAACTGTACGCGCCGTACCCCCCATGTACGCGCCGTACCACCCCCATGTACGCACCTTACCCCCCCTGTCTGCACTGTACCCCAGCCCCACACCTGTATGCACCGTACACCTCCCATGTACACACAGTACCCCCCCTGTAGGCGCATCACCCCCGCATGTACGCGCCGTACCTCCGCATGTACGCGCCGTACCTCCGCATGTACGCGCCGTACCCCAGGGCCTCACGTGTACGCACCGTACCCCCACCACATGTACACGCCTTACCCCCCATGTACGCGCCGTACCTCCGCATGTACACGCCGTACCCCAGGGCCTCACGTGTACGCACCGTACCCCCACCGCATGTACGCGCCTTACCCCCCCATGTACGCGCCGTACCTCCGCATGTACGCGCCGTACCCCAGGGCTGCACGTGTACGCACCGTACCCCCACCGCATGTACGCGCCTTACCCCCCCACCCCATGTACACGCCGCACCTCCGCATGTACGCGCCGTACCCCAGGGCCGCACCTGTACTCACCGTATCCCCACCCCATGTACTCGCCCTCCCCCATGTACGTGCCCCCCTCCCCCCATGTACGCGCCTTCCCCCCCCATGTACGTGCCGTACCTCCGCATGTACGCGCCGTACCCCAGGGGCGCACCTGTACGCACCGAACCCCCACCACATGTACGCGCCGCACTCCAACAACGTACCCCAGCACCCTCACCCAGCATCGCGTATGTACGGATCGTACCTACGCGAAAATGACTCTTACAGAACCAGAACACTGTAAAACAGCACAAGGAGGGTCAATTCGACTCGCACAACACCACAAAACACGTCTACATGACAAAATACATCTCAATGACTGACCTGGCACATCCAAACAGGCAAACAGAGGCCCCAAATCACAACCACCACTTATAACACACCCACCAAAATTCAAACACAGCCACACCCAAAAATGGACCAATAAAAAGGGCCCACACTCACAACCCATGAGCCTTTGCAACAGACCCACTGCTGCCAGACCCCACTGAGAAACAGCTCCACATAGAAACTACTCCACATCACTCATAGCTCCACTACACCTTCACTCACACACCTTCACACAACCTCCTCCACAAACATCCCCCTCTTCACATTCACACACACACCGTCACATTCACACCCACACACCCACAACCATCCACACCCACACCCACACCCCACACCATGCCCACAGACAAGAATCCAAAGTTCACAAAGGCGGAGCTGGACCTCCTTGTCAACGAAGTCATCAGAGTCGAGCCACAGCTGTTTGGAACATTGGTCAGACAGACCAGCATAGCTGAAAAATCTGCCATGTGGCAGAGGATTGTCGACAAGGTGAATGCTGTTGCGCCCATCCGAAGGACCAGGCATGAATGCCAAGCCAGGTGGTACGATCTGCGCAGGGCGGTCAAGAGGAAAATGAATGAAGAATATGCCCAGACTAACATCACTGGAGGTGGGCCGCCCCGCAGACCCGTACACTACCATCCCTGGGAGGAGAAGGTGATGGCCCTGCTACCGCCGGTGGGAGTACACGGAGTCGAAGGAGTCGCAGAGCCTGGTGAGTACACAAACAACTTACGTAACATGGGGGCAATGGGGTCCATACCACATATACACCAAATGCACGCAACTTCCCCCAAGCACTCACCGCAAACAACCACAATCAAAAACCACGCACATGCCACTAACATCACCATGCACCCTTCACAAATCAAGGCAAGGCCATGTCCAAGCCTACAACAACCACAAACACAAGACTGGATGTCCGGGAGGCTGGGAGGGTGAGCCCCACACAACACATTGTGAAAATGAGACGCAGACACCAATGCCCTCAGCCCATATGGCATAGGTACATAACCATGCACAATGCACAGGGACTGGCAAAGTACTGACAAGGTAGATGACACTTGGCCCTGCTGTATGCAGCACAAGGCCCTCCTGGGACCACTGTACACCCAAACACCAACTCCACAAGCACAGGTATCTAGCACAGGAACTCACACTCACTGTCATGCCAGCATGCACCATGAGGGGACAGACACATCACCTGGGAGACCCAATGACAACTTACACTACACACAACAGCAGGCCCGGTCACAACACCCCCCCTAACACAAGCACACACACCCGGGGCAGGCAACGGATTTACACACTCCCACAATGGACATGTGACACAACAAGACCGATCCACAGCCAAATAAGCATCAGAGCAAACAATCTACAGGTCAAACACTCAGGAGAACATCCCAATCTGTCCCCTGCAACATACCCATCCCCAAGTGGACATTGAGAGGAATGCTAGGCACATCCAACTACCTGGAGGATATGTGTCAACTTGAATATGTATGAAACATGGATGTCGCATGAAACACCATTAACATTGTCCCTCTCCTACACACAGGGCAATGTCGTCGATCTCCCCCCAACACTGGGGGGGAACAATGACAGTCCCAGGCAAAGGGTGAAGACGATCCCACCGGCAGCGACGACTCTCACCACTCCGTGGATGACCCCGACCAACCTGGACCCTCTGGTGCCCAAGCCCCTGCAGCACCTGCATCAGGTACATCTGTGCCAACCACCACCCCCATTCCTGCCACATCCCAGGACACACCCAGGAGCCCTGCTCACACTGAACAACAGAGCCAGTCTGACCAGGAGGGACAAGGTTCTCCGGGCACCCAGGAGGAGGCAGGCAACCCTGCTAATGCCATCCCTCAGGGGTCCCGTAGACCCGATGTGCCCACAAGGGCAGGCCAGGCTCAAGTGGGCAGGGGTGGTGGGAGTGGAGGCAGGCGGAGGCGCAAACCTGACCAGCCAGCTCAGGACCCCGGTATGTCACACATACGCAACATCCTGGACTCATACCGGCGTGACACCAGAGGCATCATCCAGGTCGTGTCAAGACTCTCCGAGATGCAGGGGACCCTCGATGACATTAAGAACCTGCAGGTCGAGCATCATGCCAGTCATCAACAACACCAAGGATGGATGGAGGCAAGACTGGCTGAGCTCCTGGCGGTGCACAGGGACGTGAGCCAATCACTCCGTCAGATCGCCCAAAGCCTGGCAAACCCTCCCTGTGCCACCAGGCGTAGACCAGCACCAGACACAGGGAGGGAGGAGGAGGAGGATTCATCTGATGGAGCGTCCCTAGCTTCGTCAAGGCCTGCATCTGAGGGTCCCCGGAGGAAGGTGGGTCGGCCACGGAAAAGACCGTGAGAGTCAGCGGACCATCCCCATCTCCCAGGTCACCTGGCCTGGCACCTGGCCCTCTGGCGCAACAGCAGCACCTCATCCAATGACATTCTCTGCTACATGGACTTGCTGGTCACAGTCTGACCAATGATGATCAACACTGTGGTCTGGACTCTGATGACTTCCAATGCCAAGGATGCCATCTCCCCCAGTGAACTTTGGATTCTATTCCCCCGGAACAGCACCCAATTGCATCTACCAAACCACTTACCCCACCGTAAATAAATATTTCACTTTGGACATGAGACGTTCCTGTCATTTTGCATCATTCAACGACATATGTGTGTGGAAATGTCAAACTATGGCTGAGTGTTGAACCAACTCCAGCCATCCATACCCTGGGATCAGAGTGTGGTACAGGACACACATGGGTCACAAGGTATCATTCAATGTAGGCATGGAGCACAACACTCACCTGTGATGGCCTCTGGCTGCTGAGGGGGTGCTTGCTAAACTGTGCGGAGAGACCTATTTGGGAGATCATCATCAAGGCGTAGAGGTCATGGCTCATGTGGAGGTTCCCGGGGAGGGAGTCCCAGGTATGTGTGGCCAGGTGGGAGAACAATGTCCTGTATGCTGGAGTACGGTGGATGTGAAGAACGATGGCCAGGGCAAGGTTGGATGCACGGAGATGGCCCAACGGGATCTAGGATGACAGACGTACAAGGTTGGTTGGGGTCGGGGTTGTGGACTGCCTCGTGAGTGTGGGTGGGGAGTGTGGAGGTCACCCTGCAGCAGACAGTGATCCATTGCAGCTATCCATGGTTCACGGTGAGGTGGCTGGGGTGCAGGCTGTTGAATCTGAGGTGTGCAGATGCCCCCTGGAAGTGGACCAGTTTCCTGGGAGTTTGGATGTACTTGCTCCGTAGAGGGCAGGGCAGTATTTGACACGGATGTTGTCATGGACCTGGGGGATGGTCTGTCTTTTCTTGGAGTGGATCTATCTGTGGATCATGTGCATAATGCAGAGGGCGTTGCAGCATGAGGTACAGATGCTGTGGACTAGCATGGCATATGTGAGCGAGCCAAACATGATGCACACCATCTTGTGTGTGGTACTGGGTGCTTGTGCAGGGCTCTTGCGGGTGGGACACAGGCACTTGACCCAGCTGGAAGGGGACAATCCTCAGATGTTCACCTCAGTCCTGTACAAGTCCAGCCTCAGGTGGCTCGTGTGCAGCCATCCATCAATAGATCTCATGCATACTTGAATGATGGAACTGCCAATGTCTGTGTCATTGTTGAGGGTGAGGAGCACCTGGCTGTCAATGGCATACGAGCTGATGATGAGGTGCTGTGCGCATGTGATGGTGGAGAGGGGGGTCCTGGACACTCTGTAGATTGACATGCTGAGAGATGATACCTGCGCCATGTCCCAGACGATGACACCATACTACATGCAGAAGCCTTGAGTCCCACTCCCATGCCCTTGCTGGGCTACAGAGCCGGTGGGGAGTATTAGGGACGTGACCTGGTTGGTGTGACAGGGCCTGGAAGGCGGGGCAGCACAGTGTAGGCAGTTGGAGTTGCACACTCAGCATGCAAAGGTGTCGTGTGTGTGCCCAGGGTATGTCTGACAGCAGGCGTTAGATGTGCAGATGGACATAGCTCTGAGTGTGGCTGATACATCAGACTGTAGTGTGATGTGGGTAATGCAAGGACAGGATGGTGGTGCAATGTGCACCTTGCATGTGCTGATGGTCCAGCCTTTGGCACCACGTGGCGACAACAGTGGCATAGACAAGCTGAGGACAGCAAAATGAATGGGTGGAGGGAGGAAGTGATGAGCATCCTGGAGGCGTGTGTGTTGCCAAATCTGGATACTCTGTTGGCCCTTGCTGCAGGGGCCGCAGCAGCAGGCGGCATCTCCTCGCAAAATGACAGAATTTGCACACATAGACTAGGATGTCAGAAGGACAACTGCAACAGGCGCGTGTGTAAAGTAAGGAGTGTCCAGTGTCACATGGCACACCCAGAGACAATGCATGCACAATCACCAAAGAAGCATGACACCGGATCAGGAAACTGAAGGCCGACCTGCGCACAGGAGACACACCCTCAGCAGCTGTTGGTGGCCCATTGTGCGGACCAACATGCCAAAAAACATACACGACCATGTACTTCATGCCCAATAGGGAGCCTAACCCATGAGCAACTGCATGCATGTTGCTAAACTACACATGGACTCCTATGCATAATCTTCCACAACTATGCCAGATATGCCGCATGCAAAGTGGCAAGAGACCTGCATTGACAGAGATGAGGCACCTTGGAGTGTGACAAACACCTTTATTACTCAGCCGCACACTAAGGGAAATGCATCAATTGGAACAGACTCACAGGTCATTTGGCTGACCATGTGTGACCTACACTGGACACCCCCTTCAACACACAGATGTGTAAATCCTACTGAGCTGGCACACAAGTGAAGGGGTTGAGCCTAACACCCCTTGCTGCACACGGAGAGTCTACAATTCCCCATTGAGTCTCATATGGGGATGTCCCACACTATGTCCACCATTAGCATCCCGTATGTTCCTTGGAGCCGTTATACACACATTGATGCCTTCATCAGAATCCACACACCATTACAGATGACTGTCAGGAAGGGTGACCATCAATTCATGAGAGCCATGCAACACATCATGTGGCCCATGGTGAGTCGACATGTATGCATGGTAACACAACATGCACAGGAGCAGTCCCCACATATCATAAACACGTACCACCCACAAAATGCCTTGCTGCACTCCTTACCCCAAATGACTTTTCACCATGTCTGTGCATGTAACTCTGATCCAGCACACGTTGCAATACTCATGAGGAATAGCAGGAGGGCAATGATGACATGAGCAGACGACAGCCGCAAGAACCTGGGGAGGCCAGACACACAACAAGTCAGCGAAGAGCTAGAATTCCGCAGACATGTACATGTACTCTACAGGAATAATGTTGTCACCATGCCCTTAACAAATTTAGTGTCCCAGCTAATATGTGTGGAATGACATCATCACTTGAATGACACATCAGAACACACCTCCAAGTGACTTAGCACACAGTCAGCTCGACACACGCATTGCAACACATGCCACACAAGGCTCAAAGCGTGCACACTCAGACACAGGGACTCACTATCATGAGAAGAAGTTGCGGATAAGCTGACTCCGGATGTCCTCATCCTCATCCTCATCCTCACTTGCCCCGTGCCCGAGCCCTTCATCCTCCACGGGTGGATGATCCTGCTCATCCGGATCAAGGATGAGTGGCACGGCCTTCTCCACTGCCATGTTGTGCAGCATGCAGCACACAATGAAGATTTTGCAGACTTTCACCGGGGCATATGGGAGGGCGCCGCCGGTCTTGTGGAGGCACCGGAATCTGCTCTTCAGGAGTCCAAATGTCCTCTCAATCACGCGCCTCGTCTGCCCATGGGTGTCGTTGTACCGGTGTTCTGCAGCTGTTCAGGGGTTGCGGAGAGGCGTCATCAGCCATGGCATGTTGGGATAGCCAGAGTCCCCTACATGGAAACATCATGTGAAGAAGTGGGTCAGGAGATGCCGTAAGATACAAAGATAGCGCTGAACACAGGACTAACAGAGTATACCCACCAACAAGACATGCTCGTTGCGCGTGCAGCTGCAGCATCATTTCTGGCACCCTGCTACGCCTCATGATGTAGGCATCGTGTGCGGACCCTGGAAAACGTGCACAGACATGGGAAATCAGCATGTTAGCAAGACACACCACAAGGGCATTAATGGAGTTGTAATGTTTACGGTTACGGAAGGCTACCTCCTGTGCCTGTGGTGGTACCAAAGCCACACGTGTCCCATCAATGGCCCCAATTACATGAGGCATCCCTCCCAGGGCATAGCACTCACCCTTGACACCTGTCAACTGCTCATGAGTGGGAAAATGGATGAATTCATCCAGGTGCAACAACATGGCTTCTATAACATCATGCAGGACACGGCTAAACATAGTCTGGGACATGCCACCGACATCAGCTATGGTCAATTGAAACGTGCCGGTGGCAAAAAAATGTAGGGCTGCCATCACCTTCACCTTGGGGGTCAGAGCTGTAGGATACCTGTGTTGTGGTTGGAGGTGTGGTGCAAGCCGGCGGGTCAAGTCCTCTATCAACTCTTGCGAGAATCGGTATCTGCGTATGCAGTCATGTTCACGCATGGCATCCAGGTCTGGCATTCGTCTGGGGAGAGGCGGTGCCCTGCAGAGATTTGGAAGGAATAACGAAGAATGAGTACTTTACCACACCAATGTCACTGAGGTGAGCACATGTTCAACAGCTAATACATATCTGCTCAATACAGAGTCTGTGCTGTGCAATACATCCAGGACACGTGGGCCAGCCAGGTGATACTCCTACGAAGAGCCAGCCACAATAGCTGCATGCCAATGTTGACGTGACATGCCATGAAATAGCTGTTGGCCAGTGTAAGTGACAAGCCAGACACATTACATGAGTGACAGACATCCACATATCAGCATTAGAAGGATGTCATCTCATACAGACAGCTGGTGGGAGTCTAGACGCACAGGTCACATGTGATCTGGAAATGGACAGATGACACACATTTCCATTAAGGGGTCCATGTCAAAAACTGATGTCACAGACATTGAGACAACGCAGACATTGCCTCATGTCAGGAAGTCATCTTCGAACCATCATGACATATGTGACGTGTGAGTCCACATGTGGCATGGTGTGCGTATATGTGTGTCATGCACAAATGCACACATACACATGTTGGATGCTGCAACAGCAGATGGAGTTGACGGAACACCAACGGAAAGCTCATGGGAACACATGACACACACATGACATAGTCACATCGTGGCACAATGGGAGTCACATGTGAGGTGCACTTATCCATGTACCTGCCATCAGGGGACAGTTGCGGGTGTTGCTGACTGTGCCATACCAGTGATGCAGTGCTTGACACGTGTGTCGCACATGCACACATGTGCAAAGTGTGAAGGGGAAGTGTGCCACATAGTGCCCCATCACACATGACATGTGTAAGCAGCTCATCACACATCTATTGTGCCACAACATGAGGAGACATGTGCCACATCACTGCCTGACACACCTAGGCCCTGCTCATGAAGGACTGCACTGACAATGACTTGATGTACAGCCTTGTGCGAGTCTGACACCTCCATTCCTTTCGTGTGCGCCGCCTATCACCAGTGTAAGCAGTGAAACGCAGTACACACGCTCTGAGGGCGTGTGTAGCCCGTACTCACACGTGTACGGCCCGTACACACGTGAGTACGTGCCTATCACTATCGTTGGGGGTACCGTAGGGCCTAGTGATACGGCACGTACTCACGCGTGTACGGCCCGTACACGCGTGAGTACGTGCCTATCACTAGGCCCTACGGTACCCCCACCGATAGTGATAGGCACGTACTCACGCATGTACGGCCCGTACACGCGTGAGTACGGCCCGTATCACTAGACCCTACGGTACCCCCAACGATAGTGATAGGCACGTACTCACGCGTGTAAGGGCCGTACACGCATGAGTATGTGCCTATCACTATCGTTGGGGGTACCGTAGGGCCTAGTGATACGGCACATACTCATGCGTGTACGGCCAGTACACGCGTGAGTACGTGCCGTATCACTAGGCCCTACGGTACCCCCAACGATAGTGATAGGCACGTACTTACACGTGTACGGGCCGTACACGCGTGAGTAAGTGCCGTATCACTAGGCCCTACGGTACCCCCAACGATAGTGATAGGCACGTACTCACGCGTGTATGGCCCGTACACGCGTGAGTACGGCCCGTATCACTAGGCCCTACGGTACCCCCAACGATAGTGATAGGCACGTACTCACACATGTATGGGCCGTACACGAGTGAGTACGTGCCGTATCACTAGGCCCTACGGTACCCCCAACGATAGTGATAGGCACGTACTCACGCGTGTACGCCCCGTACATGCATGAGTACGGCCCGTATCACTAGGCCCTACGGTACCCCCAACGATAGTGATAGGCACGTACTCACGTGTGTACGGCCCGTACACGCGTGTGTACGTGCCTATCACTATCGTTGGGGTACCGTAGGGCCTAGTGATACGGGCCGTACACGTGTGAGTACGGCCCGTATCACTGTAGTGATGGTGCCCTAGGGGTACGTGTGAAATGCACCGTACCTGTGTGTGGATTTAAGGATTACAATGGGGACACATGAGGGACAAGTATTAGGGCCTAAATGCATGCTGGTTGTCATGGATACCGAGTTTCAAGTTCAAAATTTTACACCATGTGATCTGGAAAAATCAGTTGGCCACATTTAACGTTGCAAAGTGGTTGTTGACTTGACATGATGCTGCAAAATCGAAAGATGCAAAGGCTGTCACTGGTGTATGTTTAAAGGGATTGGAGGAAACGTAGGCTGCAAATGAGTCTGACCAATCACTCTGTACTCCTGTATATGAAATAGGCCAGCAAGGCAGATATAAGGCAGCCAGAACCCATGAGAGGGCACTTGCCTGCACAACATGTCAGTCGATACCACTGCTGCTGTATTGTCTCCCTCTGGCACCATGTCAAGGACTGTGGAGAGGGCCCAGCCTTTCACCCAGGAGGAGAACGAGGCCCTGCTGGATATGATCCTCCCCCAGTACCTTATGCTGTATGGTCGACCAGGGGAGCAGGTGAGTGCTGACTCCAGTACCTTTGACTGTGCACCGTTATTGTGTCTGTCACTTCTGGCATTGTGGCCAGGTGTGACAGACATGCAATGTTGGGTGGAGTGGGTCCCACGGGGGGGGGATGGCTTATGTCTCTCATGCAGGGCTTGATGTAGTTCATGTGTGCACTCCTCACTTGCATTGTGCTTAATGTGACATTCACTGCATAGTGCATGGCACATTCCGCCAGTCAAATCCTCTTGGGCATTCTTGTTCTATTGTCCTGCGGTGATTCAGTGGTCACCCCGGTGTGACAGGTGACTGCACCCACAGATGTGTGTGAGAGTTGAGTGGAGCTGTGGTGAGAGTGGTGATAGTGTCCAAATGATGTGTACGCACCCTGGACATTGATGTGTGTGAATGTTTCTTGTCATGTGGATGAGTGTCTATGTGGAGTGTTGCACCACAGCTGCATGGAGGAGGCAACTGCTCAATCAATCTGATGTGTGAAGTAAGCCGTGCTGTGTGTCTGACTTGCTGAGCTAGCCCCACACCTGTGACCCCCCCTGGCAAGTGGCACAAGTGCAGAGTGAGGTTTGCATCCGCTGTTGCCAATGGCAGGTGATTGAGGTGTGTCTGTTTACTCTGCTGAGATTTCGTCAGTGGCCTGGCACATGTGACTGCTTTGCGTTGCTGTCCATCAGCCTTCTGTTGCTTGGGATGCACAGTGTGTGCCATGATCAGGGATTGGTTTGCACCCCTCATGCCACCTGTGTACTTACTATGCCATGTAGTGCATTGCTGCGTCCCCAGTGGAAAAAGTCCCTATGACTAAGGTGCTATTACTTGCCAGCATACTATGCCCTGTTCTACAAGTCTAAGATGGTCAACTGTGTGTCTCTGTGACATGGTGCAGGTGTAGTGATGTTGTCCCACTTTGTCATCCACACAGGTATCCCCCTACCACAAGGGGAAGATCTGGAAGGACGCCGTCAAGGCCGTGCAATCGGCGGAGGGTCGCAGTCGGCGCCTGCCACAAGTGAGGAAGAGATGGCAGGACATCCGTGCTGGACCCGGAGGATCGCCCGGGTCATGCTGAAGGAGGAGGCTCCTCGCAAGCATGGCGGGCGTCGGCGCCTGACCCACCAGATGCGGCGTGTCCTGGCGGTGGTCTTCCCTGACCTGGATAGGCGGATACAGGAGTTACAGCAGCAGGAAGGGGGTAGGTACATGTGTGTTTGTTGTGTGTCGCAAGCTTTTGTTGCTGCTCAGTCGCCTGGAGACACTGCCAGGGTATATATGTGCAGTGCACATCCTGTTCCCCCACAGTCAACCTGTGCTGTTCTTCCTCCCTTCCCCTCCTTGACATGTGTTACCTGGTCTGTGTGTGATCACTATTGCACATGGTCATCTAGGCTGCCAGTTTACGAAGGTGCACACTGCTTTCAGCATCATGTGTGGGGGTGGTCTGCCTGTGCCCTGTCCTGTACAGTCATTAGGGGGTGCATATTTGTTGCCACTGATGCTGAGTCCCAACAGAGGAGTGTGAGGTTTCAAATGAACAGACTTGCTGCATGCATTACCAATGTTGTGGCCTCAGACATGATGTGCATGAGTGGGATATATGCATAGTGCCGGGACGGTTGCTCCAGTAACAGTCAGCTCATTCCAGGACCATGGAGCAGTGTGCACACTACAGTCCCCTGTCACAGCCTGCCCTCCTACTCATGTGTGTCATCCAACACTGTGCACATTCACTGTGGGTTCATAATGGCTCTGCCTCTGTGGCATTGTTCCCTGGCCTAGGTAGTAGTTTTCACATGTGTGATACATTTGCCCACTGGACAGGGATACACCAGTTTGCTTGTGCATACTCACACTGGGCAGTGCCTGTGTGGCTATTCACAACAATCTGTTGATGTTTGTTTGTGACCAATATGTTTTGCCAGCCCTATAAGGTGATGTCATGTTAATGAAGCTAGTTTTCAAGCACAGTTATTGTAACCCTGAATATGAGCTCTCACTTCTTGATTGGTATCAGTCACATTGACTCAGGTATGGGTGGGTGTGCGCGGGAGGGGCGTACATGTTCAACCCTGATGTTTCATTGCCAGTTCTGACTTGTGTGTGATGAGTCACAGTACAGAAAGTCATCGTGCAGTGCCCCCGTGATGTTGGCCAGTGCTTGCTGTTGGTGCTTCATTGCCTGTGTCAGTTATTGGCAATCATGTATCCTGCTTGGACATTTTTGGCACCTGTGTGTGGTTCAGATGCTACACAGTTGTGACTTTGTGTGCTGACATCTGTGGGTACATTCTGGCTTGCCATGAGGGGGAACCCACAGTACAGCTAGGCATTTTTGCTAAACAATTGCAGGCCCATTAGCTTATGCATTGTCCTGGGTGTGGACATGTGTGCCACTCCAGATGACAGTCAGTAGGTCATTTGTGTAGCCAACTGTGTGATCAGGTGACGGATAGCCATGTGAAAAATGACATTATTCAAGTTGTTACTTGGGGAAAATGTCCATTGGCACTCACTACACCTGTCAACATGTCTCAATGTTTCATATGCTTGACCTTGTTGTTTGGTTGTGAAGGACAATGATGTGCCTGTATGACAGATGTCTCCCAAGGAATTGCACAAGACACCACCTTTACACTTTCCAGGGACACGCTGGCACATTTTACAGTAATGCACAGTTTGGACAACACTTGTTTGGAGTTCATACATATACATGTTCCCACAGTGTGCTAGCATTTGGGTTAGTCCTTGGTTGTTGCTGGTACCAAATTACGAGTGTCAAGTCACCGAGCTACCCTGGTGCCATGTATATGTACTTACTGCTACGCCATTTCTTCCTAACAGTGGCTGATTTGAATGAGTCTGGCAGCTCAGACAATGACTGTGTACATGTAGTTTGGTGTGCACCTCCTTGTGTGACTTCTGCTATACAGACACATGTGTGTTGTGTTCACAGAGTGCCACATTCACACATGCTAGACTTGTCCATTTTGTAAAGGGTTGTGATTCTCCAGGAGTCACAATGTATTTCTTTGGGGTGTCAAAAGTACTCACAGGTCTCTGAGTGTGGGGACACCTTCTGCATTGGCATGTGGTATTTGGCCTTGGGTGCGACAATACTGTGTTTCCACAAGAGGTGGCATGCCTTCATAGTCTTGCTGTGCTCAATTGATCCCAGACACTAGCTTCTCATGATCTAGTGATTTTGAGGTATTTGCTGTTGTGTCCTAATTTTCATTGTTTGCAAGTGGCTTGGTGCGTCAACCAACTGGGGAGTGCAGGGCTTACATATGTGGGGAGTATCCTAGATGTTACTCCTGATGCCTTTCCTGATATGCACTGTTGCCTATTTTGTTTGGACTCATGTGTCAGATGTATACAGGTGACTGATTTTTTCCTGCCTCTTCACCTTGCCCACAGCATCATCGGAGGACACCGAGGGAGACACCGGCACGGACGTGGAGGAGGGATCGAGCAGTGGTGCCACCACTGCTGTGGAGTCGGTGGAATCTAGTGGCACGGAGGGCGAGGGGAGTGAGGCGGAGGACCTGCCCAGTACCAACACAGACTACGAGGCAGACGGGTCCGAGGCTGAGCTCCCAGAGGGGGTGGAGGCTGCTCCCAGAGCTGAAAGCAGCAGTACATCTCTCGCCGCCCCCTCCATTCCCATCACCGCCCTCCCACTTGCTCGGGTCCCTTCTGTCCGTGCTAGGCCACACCGTGTCTCCTTCATGCCAGGCACCGCACCCCCAGTCCCCCCTGCTGCCCTCACTGCCGAGACTGTGGACATTCAGCGGCAGTTGCAAGTTGGGCAGACATCGATCCTGACTGTCCTCCATGGCCAGACCAGACTGCTGACCCAGATGGTGTCGTACATGGAGGGCATGTCTGACCAACGGATGTTGCTGAGGTCCCTGGACTCATCACTGACAGCAGTAGCGAGTCACCTGCAGTGCTGCCTCCCGCCCTACCCCTGGCCCATCCACAAGTCCAACACCCAGGCCTGTCCCAAGCACACCCAGACATCCACACACACGTACCCCACCAGACACAAGCAGCACACCACCACGTAAGGGCAAGCGCACACCTCCTGACACGCACACTCAGGGGGTAGCAGGCACACCCACTGGGCCTGGGGCACACAGGCAGGCACGCAGCCACAGTCTTCATCCACATGACTCACTCCCCAGTCCCTCTGATGTCACTCCCCTTGGCTCCCCTGCCCCAGATTCGGAGAAAGAGGCCTACTTTGCTGGGCTGGGCCTCAGCCCCACTAGTTCACCTGGACGCAAACAGTCAAGGCACTCCACGGGTAGGGGAGTTAAGTCCCCCAGCCCGTCCACCACCTCCCCCAGTAGCGCTGCAACCCATCCCTCCGAACCCCCCCCCCCTCCTTGGGGCCTGTTGTTTCTCCGGGTGCTGGGGAGACGCTTGAAGAACTAGCAGAAGTGTGCAGCGCTGAGCTCGCCTCCACCTTTGGCGCTGCCCCACCCCCTGTGGTGGAGTCGTCCGTCCCTGCACCCACAACACGTACCCTTCCCCCTCCTGTCCCTGCGGTGCCTGGTCCTTCCCCACATGATGCCCCCCCCGTCGACGAAACACTCTTGTGATGTGCAGGCAAGCTAGGGGAGACGCATGGCCATGTGCCCCCCCCCCCCCCCCCAAGGACTGCTGAGATGGACAGGCCATTGGCCTTTGTGAATAGTCTCGTTTACACATTATTATTTTCATGCTGAATAAAGCATTTTCTTTTTCTTTGGAATAGTCTTGCATTTCAGGTATTGATGTTGATGCTGATGCTACAGGAGTTGGGGTTGTGGGCATGTGTTATGTTTCATGGACATGTTGTAGTCTGCATCTCATGGGGTGGAACCTGGTATCTGTGTGCCATCACAAGGTCTCTGCAAAGATTCTTTGTCGTGTATGCTCTTTGTGTTTGGAGACATTGTCCCAAGGGGTGTTCCTTCCTCTGTGGCACCTGACATCTCCCCTGCAGAGAGTTGCACAATTGTTGTGTTGCCCTGTGTCTACATGTCCTTTGTTGGTGATGGATCCCTTCAACTCTGGGCATGCCTGCTCAGCAATGTGTCCGCCTGCATTGTCTGTGCCATCCTTGGTACTCACTGTACTTGTGTATAGAGTATTTAGCCATGCCTTCATGGATAAATGGTCCCTTTTCCGCACAATGCATGTGTGTAATCCCAGCCTAGTACACATATGGTACTTGTTCTGCTGGGTATTTGAACACCTGACTCACAATTGTGGGCATTGTATCTGTGGGAACTCCACACTATTCCTTCCATGACAGACTACATCTTGGTGGCTAGCCCAGCACCTGAACATTCCTATCAGTCCTGGGATGTGCGTGACAGTGTGTGTTCTCTTTGGCTCTCTTAGTTTGTTAGGCAGTGACATGACTATACAGTCTTGTGGCATGATCTCAGTGTGTGTATTGTGCTGCATCTGCTAGGGGTGGGTATGCATGTGTATTTTGTCCTCACACCCACATGTGGTGTGTCATGCAGTGGGGGTAAGACCTCCTTCCTCCTGGGAGTGGGACAATGCTGTCAGTGATGTGTTGTTATGGCACTATCCTCATTGTCCTAACTTAGGGATACGTACATTCACCCATGGAGCTGTGGTCATCTGATAATGATGTACACCCCCCCATGTCTCTGTCCACTGCTGGGAGTCCTCTGCACCCACCCCTCACATGTCTGGGCACTGCTGGGGTCCTCTGCACCCACCCCTCACATGTCTGGGCACTGCTGGGAGTGATAGGCACACACTCCTCACATGTCTGGGCACTGCTGGGAGTGATAGGCACCCACCCCTCATATGTCTGGGCACTGCTGGGAGTGATGGGCACCCACC
Source organism: Triturus cristatus (assembly GCF_964204655.1). Classification (NCBI taxonomy): domain Eukaryota; kingdom Metazoa; phylum Chordata; class Amphibia; order Caudata; family Salamandridae; genus Triturus; species Triturus cristatus. The sequence continues at coordinate 752,142,267 of NC_140579.1, forward strand.
CCCCATATGTCTGGGCACTGCTGGGAGTGATAGGCACCCACCCCTCATATGTCTGGGCACTGCTGGGAGTGATAGGCACCCATCCCCTCATATGTCTGGGCACTGCTGGGAGTCCTCTGCACCCACCCCTCACATGGCTGGGACTGCTGGGGGTCCTCTGCACCCACCCCTCATATGTCTGGGCACTGCTGGGAGTCCTCTGCAACCACCCCTCATATGTCTGGGCACTGCTGGGGGTCCTCTGCACCCACCCCTCACATGTCTGGGCACTGCTGGGAGTGATAGGCACACACCCCTCATATGTCTGGGCACTGCTGGGAGTGATAAGCACCCACCCCTCATATGTCTGGGCACTGCTGGGAGTGATAGGCACACACCCCTCATATGTCTGGGCACTGCTGGGAGTCCTCTGCACCCACCCCTCACATGTCTGGGCACTGCTGGGAGTCCTCTGCACCCACACCTCACATGTCTGGGCACTGCAGGTATTCCTCTGCACCCACCCCCATGTCTCTGTCCACTGCTGGGAGTGATAGGCACCCACCCCTTATATGTCTGGGCACTGCTGGGAGTGATAGGCACCCACCCCCCATATGTCTGGGTACTGCTGGGAGTGATAGGCACCCACCCCTCATATGTCTGGGCATGTCTGGGCACTCCTGGGAGTGATAGGCACCCACCCCTCAAATGGCTGGGCACTGCTGGGAGTCCTCTGCACCCACCCCTCACATGTCTGGGCACTGCTGGGGGTCCTCTGCACCCACCCCTCATATGTCTGGGCACTGCTGGGGGTCCTCTGCACCCACCCACCCACCTGCGCCCTTGCTGTGGTACACTGCTGTCCTGGCCATACACCACCCCCAATTTACAGCTGATGTGCTGCACCAAGCCGTACACCTACATCCGTGGCATGTGTACGCCTTGTATCCATCATGTATTGGGGCTGTAGGGGTACGCGTTTACGGCCTGTACCCACGCTCTGGGGGTGTGGGTACGGTCTGTACACGCGTACCCCTATATCACCACTGCAATGGTGGTACGGCCCGTACCCACGCTCTGGGGAGCGTGGGTACGGGCCGTACCACCATTGTAGTGGTGATGTAGGGGTACGCGTGTACGGCCCGTACCCACGCTCTGGGGGCGTGGGTACGGTCCGTGGATGTATGTCGTTACAACGCACACTTTTACAACGCATGCACTTACAACGCATTTTTTACAACGCAACATCCATTACAACGCATTCCATTACATAGCATGACACTACAACGCATTTTTTAAAACTACCTTTACAACGCATTCCATTACATCGCATACTACCTTTACAACGCATACCATTACAACGCATAATATTAAATTGCATTTAAGGTAAGTATTAGATAGTATAGGGGTAAAAATTACTTTTCTAACTCCAGGGGGTGCAACAGTAGGGTAAGTGTTGGATAGTATAGGGGTAAAAATTACTATTCTAACTCCAGGGGGTGCAACAGTAGGGAAAGTGTTAGATAGTATAGGGGTAAAAATTACTATTCTAACTCCAGGGGGTGCAACAGTAGGGTAAGTGTTGGATAGTATAGGGGTAAAAATTACTATTTTAACTCCAGGGGGTGCAACAGTAGGGTAAGTGTTGGATAGTATAGGGGTAAAAATTGCTATTCTAACTCCAGGGGGTGCAACAGTAGGGTAAGTGTTGGATAGTATAGGGGTAAAAATTACCATTCTAACTCCAGGGGGTGCAACAGTAGGGAAAGTGTTGGATAGTATAGGGGTAAAAATTACTATTCTAACTCCAGGGGGTGCAACAGTAGGGTAAGTGTTGGATAGTATAGGGGTAAAAATTACTATTCTAACTCCAGGGGGTGCAACAGTAGGGTAAGTGTTGGATAGTATAGGGGTAAAAATTACTATTCTAACTCCAGGGGGTGCAACAGTAGGGAAAGTGTTGGATAGTATAGGGGTAAAAATTACTATTCTAACTCCAGGGGGTGCAACAGTAGGGAAAGTGTTGGATAGTATGGGGGTAAAAATTGCTATTCTAACTCCAGGGGGTGCAACAGTAGGGTAAGTGTTGGACAGTGTAGTGTAATATTATGCGTTGTAATGGTATGCGTTGTAAAGGTAGTATGCGATGTAATGGAATGCGTTGTAAAGGTAGTTTTTAAAAATGCGTTGTAGTGTCATGCTATGTAATGGAATGCGTTGTAATGGATGTTGCGTTGTAAAAAATGCGTTGTAAGTGTAGTGCGTTGTAAAAGTTGCGTTGAAAATGTTGTTCCCCACGGTCCGTACACGCATACCCCTACGTCACCACTGCAATGGTGGTACGGCCCCTACCCATGCTCTGGGGGCGTGGGTACGGGCCGTACCACCATTGTGGCAGTGACGTAGGGGCACGCGTGGTACGGCCCGTACCCACGCTCTGGGGAGCGTGGGTACGGCCCGTACCACTATTGTAGTGGTGATGTAGGGGTACGCGTGGTACGGCCCGTACCCACGCTCTGGGGAGCGTGGGTACGGCCTGTACCACCATTGTAGTGGTGATGTAGGGGTAACATTGTAGAGGTGATGTAGGGGTACGCGTGGTACGACCCGTACCCACGCTCTGGGGAGCGTGGGTTCGGCCCGTACCACCATTGTAGTGGTGATGTAGGGGTACGCGTGGTACGGCCCGTACCCATGCTCTGGAGAGCGTGGGCACGGTCCGTACACGCGTACCCCTACGTCACCACTGCAATGGTGGTACGGCCCGTACCCAGGCTCTGGGGGCATGGGTACGGGCCGTACCACCATTGTGGCGGTGACGTAGGGGTACGCGTGGTACGGCCCGTACCCACGCTCCCCAGAGCGTGGGTACGGCCCGTACCACCATTGTAGTGGTGATGTAGGGGTACGCGTGGTACGGCCCGTACCCACGCTCTGGAGAGCGTGGGTACGGGCCGTCCACCATTGTGGCGGTGATGTAGGGGTACGCGTGTTATGGCCCGTACCCACGCTCTGGGGAGCGTGGGTACGGTCCGTACACGCGTACCCCTACATCACCACTACAATGGTGGTACGGGCCGTACCCACGCTCTGGGGGGAGTGGGTATGTCCCGTACCACCATTGTGGTGGTGACGGGTACGCGTCCACGTCCACTTCCATTGTGGCGGGACGTGGGATTGGTGGACACGACCCCTAAGTGACCAGACCATGGAGGTAATTAATGTGCAGGATATATTAGTATTTTGTGGGGTGTGGGTTATGTTTCCTGCCCCTTGCACACCCCCCCCCCTTTGCCCCTGGGGGTTGTTCTGACCTTCTGCGGCGTCTGCGTCGGTTTCTGTACACGAGGTGGTAGGCTATGAGGGCCTGGATGACGCGTAGGTTGGGGTCCATCGCTGTCCGTCGCGTACCGGGGCTCCTTCTTCGCGTCGTCCTCAATTTCCCGGCAGTTTTTGGCTCCCGTAAAAAATGCTGCGTGCAGAGTGACGTCTGCACGAATCGTACTTGCTGGTCCGTAGAACGCTGCCTGACTTCGTCCGGACGTCGCGTATGCGCCGTCCAGAATCAGATTTGTATGTATTTTTTTGCCGGTCGGTGTTTTTTACGACTCGTACGGAAATGGTATTTCTGTGCAAATCGTACTTGCGAGTTTGTAAGGTGTTTTTCCCGGGTACGAGTCGGACGGAAAAAACGCTCCGTACGACCATTCGTACCCGGGTTTTACCGGATCGGAATCGACACCTTAATATATATTTTAACTAAATATAACAAATAAACTTAATTAAATAAAATATAAACACAAAAATGTGTACAAATACATATATTTACTTAAAAACATTTTATTAACTATTATCTTTACTTAATTTATAAACTTTTTAAATTATATAATAAAATATATACATACATGAATAATTTAAAATAAAATAAAACATTCTATAATTAATTAATGCATTAAACTATTAAAAGAAATATTACAAATACATTTCGCAACACAATAAATACAACAGTAGGGAAAATGTTGGATAGCGGAGTGGTAAAAATTACTATTCCCACTCCAGTGAGTGCCAAAATAGGGAAAGTGCTGGATAGCGGAGGGGTAAAAATGACTATTCCCACTCCAGTGAGTGCAACAGTAGGGAAAGTGTTGGATAGCGGAGGGGTAAAAATTACTATTCCCACTCAGTGAGTGCAGCAGTAGGGAAAGTGTTGGATAGCGGAGGGGTAAAAATGACTATTCCCACACCAGTGAGTGCAACAGCAGGGAAAGTGTTAGATAGAGGCGGGGTAAAAATTACTATTCCCACTCCAGTGCATGCAGCAGTAGGGAAAGTGTTGGATAGCGGAGGGGTAAAAATGACTATTCCCACTCCAGTGAGTGCAACAGTAGGGAAAGTGTTGGATAGCGGAGGGATAAAAATTACTATTCCCACTCCAGTGAGTGCAGCAGTAGGGAAAGTGTTGGATAGCGGAGGGGTAAAAATGACTATTCCCACTCTAATGAGTGCAACAGCAGGGAAAGTGTTAGATAGAGGAGGGGTAAAAATTACTATTCCCACTCCAGTGCATGCAGCAGTAGGGAAAGTGTTGGATAGCGGAGGGGTAAAAATAACCATTCACACTCCAGTGAGTGCAACAGTAGGGCAAGTGTTCGATAGCGGAGGGGTAAACATTACTATTCCCACTCCAGTGAGATCAACAGTAGGGAAAGTGTTGGATAGCGGAGGGGTAAAAATTACTATTCCCACTCCAGTGAGTGCAACAGTAGGGGTACGCGTGGTACGGCCCGTACCCACGCTCTGGAGAGCGTGGGTACGGGCCGTCCACCATTGTGGCGGTGATGTAGGGGTACGCGTGGTATGGCCCGTACCCACGCTCTGGGGAGCGTGGGTACGGTCCGTACACGCGTACCCCTACATCACCACTACAATGGTGGTACGGGCCGTACCCACGCTCTGGGGGGCGTGGGTACGTCCCGTACCACCATTGTGGTGGTGACGGGTACGCGTCCACGTCCACTTCCATTGTGGCGGGACGTGGGATTGGTGGACACGACCCCTAAGTGACCAGACCATGGAGGTAATTAATGTGCAGGATATATTAGTATTTTGTGGGGTGTGGGTTATGTTTCCTGCCCCTTGCACACCCCCCCCCCTTTGCCCCTGGGGGTTGTTCTGACCTTCTGCGGCGTCTGCGTCGGTTTCTGTACACGAGGTGGTAGGCTATGAGGGCCTGGATGACGCGTAGGTTGGGGTCCATCGCTGTCCGTCGCGTACCGGGGCTCCTTCTTCGCGTCGTCCTCAATTTCCCGGCAATTTTTGGCTCCCGTAAAAAATGCTGCGTGCAGAGTGACGTCTGCACGAATCGTACTTGCTGGTCCGTAGAACGCTGCCTGACTTCGTCCGGACGTCGCGTATGCGCCGTCCAGAATCAGATTTGTATGTATTTTTTTGCCGGTCGGTGTTTTTTACGACTCGTACGGAAATGGTATTTCTGTGCAAATCGTACTTGCGAGTTTGTAAGGTGTTTTTCCCGGGTACGAGTCGGACGGAAAAAACGCTCCGTACGACCATTCGTACCCGGGTTTTACCGGATCGGAATCGACACCTTAATATATATTTTAACTAAATATAACAAATAAACTTAATTAAATAAAATATAAACACAAAAATGTGTACAAATACATATATTTACTTAAAAACATTTTATTAACTATTATCTTTACTTAATTTATAAACTTTTTAAATTATATAATAAAATATATACATACATGAATAATTTAAAATAAAATAAAACATTCTATAATTAATTAATGCATTAAACTATTAAAAGAAATATTACAAATACATTTTGCAACACAATAAATACAACAGTAGGGAAAATGTTGGATAGCGGAGTGGTAAAAATTACTATTCCCACTCCAGTGAGTGCCAAAGTAGGGAAAGTGCTGGATAGCGGAGGGGTAAAAATGACTATTCCCACTCCAGTGAGTGCAACAGTAGGGAAAGTGTTGGATAGCGGAGGGGTAAAAATTACTATTCCCACTCCAGTGAGTGCAGCAGTAGGGAAAGTGTTGGATAGCGGAGGGGTAAAAATGACTATTCCCACACCAGTGAGTGCAACAGCAGGGAAAGTGTTAGATAGAGGCGGGGTAAAAATTACTATTCCCACTCCAGTGCATGCAGCAGTAGGGAAAGTGTTGGATAGCGGAGGGGTAAAAATGACTCTTCCCACTCCAGTGAGTGCAACAGTAGGGAAAGTGTTGGATAGCGGAGGGATAAAAATTACTATTCCCACTCCAGTGAGTGCAGCAGTAGGGAAAGTGTTGGATAGCGGAGGGGTAAAAATGACTATTCCCACTCTAGTGAGTGCAACAGCAGGGAAAGTGTTAGATAGAGGAGGGGTAAAAATTTCTATTCCCACTCCAGTGCATGCAGCAGTAGGGAAAGTGTTGGATAGCGGAGGGGTAAAAACAACCATTCACACTCCAGTGAGTGCAACAGTAGGGCAAGTGTTCGATAGCGGAGGGGTAAAAATTACTATTCCCACTCCAGTGAGATCAACAGTAGGGAAAGTGTTGGATAGCGGAGGGGTAAAAATTACTATTCCCACTCCAGTGAGTGCAACAGTAGGGGTACGCGTGGTACGGTCCGTACCCACGCTCTGGAGAGCGTGGGTACGGGCCGTCCACCATTGTGGCGGTGATGTAGGGGTACGCGTGGTATGGCCCGTACCCACGCTCTGGGGAGCGTGGGTACGGTCCGTACACGCGTACCCCTACATCACCACTACAATGGTGGTACGGGCCGTACCCACGCTCTGGGGGGCGTGGGTACGTCCCGTACCACCATTGTGGTGGTGACGGGTACGCGTCCACGTCCACTTCCATTGTGGCGGGACGTGGGATTGGTGGACACGACCCCTAAGTGACCAGACCATGGAGGTAATTAATGTGCAGGATATATTAGTATTTTGTGGGGTGTGGGTTATGTTTCCTGCCCCTTGCACACCCCCCCCCTTTGCCCCTGGGGGTTTTTCTGACCTTCTGCGGCGTCTGCGTCGGTTTCTGTACACGAGGTGGTAGGCTATGAGGGCCTGGATGACGCGTAGGTTGGGGTCCATCGCTGTCCGTCGCGTACCGGGGCTCCTTCTTCGCGTCGTCCTCAATTTCCCGGCAGTTTTTGGCTCCCGTAAAAAATGCTGCGTGCAGAGTGACGTCTGCACGAATCGTACTTGCTGGTCCGTAGAATGCTGCCTGACTTCGTCCAGACGTCGCGTATGCGCCGTCCAGAATCAGATTTGTATGTATTTTTTTGCCGGTCGGTGTTTTTTACGACTCGTACGGAAATGGTATTTCTGTGCAAATCGTACTTGCGAGTTTGTAAGGTGTTTTTCCCGGGTACGAGTCGGATGGAAAAAACGCTCGGTACGACCATTCGTACCCGGGTTTTACCGGATCGGAATCGGCACCTTAATATATATTTTAACTAAATATAACAAATAAACTTAATTAAATAAAATATAAACACAAAAATGTGTACAAATACATATATTTACTTAAAAACATTTTATTAACTATTATCTTTACTTAATTTATAAACTTTTTAAATTATATAATAAAATATATACATACATGAATAATTTAAAATAAAATAAAACATTCTATAATTAATTAATGCATTAAACTATTAAAAGAAATATTACAAATACATTTCGCAACACAATAAATACAACAGTAGGGAAAATGTTGGATAGCGGAGTGGTAAAAATTACTATTCCCACTCCAGTGAGTGCCAAAGTAGGGAAAGTGCTGGATAGCGGAGGGGTAAAAATGACTATTCCCACTCCAGTGAGTGCAACAGTAGGGAAAGTGTTGGATAGCGGAGGGGTAAAAATTACTATTCCCACTCCAGTGAGTGCAGCAGTAGGGAAAGTGTTGGATAGCGGAGGGGTAAAAATGACTATTCCCACACCAGTGAGTGCAACAGCAGGGAAAGTGTTAGATAGAGGCGGGGTAAAAATTACTATTCCCACTCCAGAATAAAGCGGCACTTCCGGGATTCCGTGATACACCTCGGCCATACTGAGATGCCGGTGATTTGAATTCGGACTCAGACGCTGCGAAATATAGGTAGGTCGTTGCCTATGGGCTGCCCCTTTTTTAATCTGGACACTGATTCGTTTTATTAAAAAAATAGGTTTTGATTTCGTGTTTATATCTTTTGTGATTTTAGCACGTCGCGGGCTGATTGACTTTACAGCCCATATCCTAGCACGGAGTGTATTATTACATCGTGCGGTATTGGTAAGCCATAACTAAGCACCTGTCTTGTTTCACAATTGTGGTGGCCACTCGTGCACTAAGCCGATTCACATGGGTTAGAATTATTTTGTGGCTTTCTCGTACACACGGGAGCTCTCCCTGTATTCTATGAGAATTTTCTTTTGTACATTTCTCAATCAAATATCGTCCGAACTAAAGATGGTCTCCATGTATGATGGGATTTATTGCCTCTGGGAGCGTAATGCTCCACTTATCTAAGTCAGGATTTTTTATCATATTGTTGCAGATATCTGCTCAAACAAACCTCCATATTGGAACATACTGCAACTTGTCCAGCCACATTTAGACTGGAACGGAATCATTAACAGTCAGAAGGTATGTTCTGGACCTCATGGTTGTTGATCACATGGACCAAATTGTATTAGGAGACACAATATATATATTTTTTACTTTTCTTTTTGATTGGTAGGCACACAAGACCTTTTCATTGACATAAAGGTAGGCATTGACTTGATATGCAAGCAGTCCCTTACAAAATATGCATGGGATATCACGTAATCTTGGGTGATATACTGCATGAATAATCGTACCCATCCCCCATTGTATTATGGGTCCATCCCCTGTTTTTTCCCTAGGGTGTACATCAATATTGTTTGATTTGATATGCACAACCCAATTGAACTAATAACATAAAAATACATTGTTTTAAACCTTTTTGTATTAGATATATTGATTTCACTTTCTTAGATGTGTTGCATCTGCACTTGCTCCGGGGATATTTGAGGGTATTTGTTGAGCACAATTGAGTTCACTTACAATTCACTTAATTGTGACTGTATTATTGATGCCTGAGCGTTTGGGCTTATATTCTGTTTTGTACATATATTTTCCAGCCCTGAGGAAGTCGCAGGTGTCTTGTCCTGAGCGACGAAACACGTGTTGGCTGGAGTCTCAACAAGAACAACTATTAAATTGTGCATTTGTTTGTATATACTGACTTTGAAACTGATGTTATTGATATTATTCAATTAACACAAATGTGTGCCAGGGCTTGTCTCAAAACTTGTACGGATCTGTTGGTCTGAATGGTGAGGTGTTGGATGATTACCTCCTCCATGGGCACCTACAGCAGAAACAATTTAGCCACGAAATACTTACTGTACTTAGTGAGCGCCTTGTCTATCCAGTTTATAATCATCCCAACTAGTAATTAACATTAATAATGGATCGATATTTATAACAACTATATTTTTGTTAACGATATTTAACACTTCGATATTTTTGCAATCAATAATAATTACCTAACAATCGATATTCTTTACCACGATATTTTTTACATTGATATTTCTCACCCACGATATTTTTACCTCGATATTTCTGTAGGTCGATATTTATACATCAATATTCTTGTTCTGTACCGTAGTGAGCATGTACACATCACGCCTATCGGAGAACTTGACTGCGAGAAGTTGGTTGAAACACAACGCAGTGCTCTGGGGTTTCTTGAGTTTCTTCCGAACAAGCTCCTGCGGTAATCCTTTGAGGAGACAACAAACTATACCACTGGCCACAATGCCAGCTTTCTACAACTCAATGAACAGCTCTACTCTCATCTAGAAATTTTCCACATAAAGGTTATAACCTTTGTGAAGGAGTGGCTGGACAAGCTTCCATACAGTCTGTCTTGTGACTCCTAGCGAGGGAGGGCAACCTACAGGGTTTAGAGTGGAGTCCTCTCAAGCTGTCCACATAGCCAGTAGAGCTCTCACACAACATATACAGCTTGATGCCATTGCGAGCTCTTTTGTCGCAATGTACCTGAACAGCAGCCACCCTTTGTACAGAATCAAGGACTCATTTATGGCTATATTCTTTCCAAATCTCTGGAAACCTGGCAGACAAATGTTCCATGACAGGCCGAATTTTGAACAACCTGTCATGGTCTGGTTGCTTCCAGGGCAATGCAGCAGAATTGTCATTGAAATGCAGCATGCGCTGCAATAGCATAAAACAGTCTCTGATCATGTACGGTGCAGAGATGGGGGTTACTCAAACTGTGCGAGTAGACCAGTAGGACTGAAAGGTTGGTTTCTGCACTAACACCATTTTGAGCGTAAGGCCCAAAAATATCTTCAACTTCTCTAATGAAGTGGAAGTTCACTTGTGTGCCCTAGAATGAGGCCTGAGAGTGCTTCCATGCTCCCTCAGAAATTGTTCGGCATGCAAATTAATTTGCTGCACAGTTTGCTCAAGGAAGTCAACATCCAAAAAGAGAAGGACGTAGTCAATTGGCTAAAGATCTGTATCAACTTAACATCTAGCGTCGCCAGAGAAAGGCACAATTTGGGGCTGAACTAAATTGGGGGGCTGACAAGAGAGCACTTTGTCTGTGCTTGCAGCCGCACATGCCTGCTGTCTGTGTTGGTCTAACCTGCTATGGTTGTCCCTCTGATGTGGCTCAGCTGACTGAAAAATCTCTTCCAGATTCTGCTCCATTTTCCTTTCCCTCAGATCATCCCTCTGCACAGACCGTGCTTGTGAAGGGACAGCAGATCTGCCATCATCGTGTCCCTCAGAACCACTGGAAGAAGAGTCGTCTGATGGGAATCAGCTGACTGAAAAATAATTTCCGGATTCTGCTCCATTTTCCTCTCCATCAGATGCTGTCTCAGTATCTGCTATTTCAGTCTCTGATCCTGCCTCACAGCTGTCCTCCATAACCCGAGTTAAGGTCTAGGAAACAGTTATACTACTGGCTAAAACCGTCCTTCTAAACACTGTCTTATGTAGAAGTCAGATTTGTTATTATAAAACAGTCCATGGATGTGTGCGTGTGAGGTGTGTGCAACAGTAAATAAAGAGAAAGTGGCCTTACCTTATCTTCTTTCCTAAATAAGCTGCTTCTCCAAAGACACTAAAAAAAACAACTAAAAAAGACACACTATTACTTCACCTGGCTACATACCCAATCTCACCACAAACTTAACGGTAAACAGACATAATATCGAATTCAAAATATCGACAGGACAGAATATCGAGTTTTTAATATAGAATGGACAGAATATCGAATTGCCAAAATATAGTGGTGAAGAATATCGAAAATCAGGTAAGAAATAAAATATCGATTTAAATAATATAGAAGTAAGTAATATCGACAGTCATAATATAGTTGTTCAAAATATCGAATTTTTTTACAGTGTTTTAAGTGTTAGTATATGTGTTAAAAGTATGTATAAATTTTGGAATGTATGTTTGAATATTTTTAAAGTAATGAATTTAATGTTATTTAATTTTTGTGTAATTTAATTCCGTAGCGGGTTGTGGGTTTATAGGTGATTAGGGTGGAAAGTAATTTAATTATAGTACATTAAGGTGTCGATTCCGATCCTGTAAAACCCGGTTACGAATGGTCGGACGGAGCGTTATTTCCGTCCGACTGGTACCCGGGAAAAACACCTTACAAACTCGCAAGTACGATTTGCACAGAAATACCATTACCGCCCGAGTCGGAAAAAACACCGACCGGCAAAATTTTCACATACAAATCTCTTTCGGGACGGCGCACATGCGACGTCCGGACGGAGTCAGGCAGCCTTTCACGGACCAGCCCACCCCTACGTCACACCAACTACGCCGGTATGGCCTGTACCCACGTCCCAAAGGCATGGGTACGGACCGCACCCCCAAAGTTGGGGTGCCCTAGGGGTACGGGCCCCACCCAGCCCATCAGCGCGTGGGTATGGCACATACCACGCCCACCCCTACGTCACACCAACTACGCCGGTACGGCCTGTACCCACGTCCAAAAGGCATGGGTACGGGCCGCACCCCCAAAGTTGGGGTGCCCTAGGGGTACGGGCCCCACCCAGGCTATCAGCGCGTGGGTACGGCTCGTACCACGACAGTGGACAGATACATAGGGGTGTGTGCCTATCACTCCCAGTAGTGCTCAGACATATAGGGGTGGGGGCCCATCACTCCCAGCATTGCCCAGACATATGAGGGGTGGGTGCCTATCACTCCCAGCAGTGCCCAGACATATGAGGGATGGGTGCCGAGGACCCCAGCTGTGGACAGACACATGGGGGGTGTACATCATTATCAGATGACCACAGCTCCATGGGTGAATGTACGTATCCCTAACTTAGGACAATGATGACAGTGCCATAACAACACATCACTGACAGCAGTGTCCCACTCCCAGGAGGATGGTCGTCCTACCCCCACTGCATGACACACCACATGTGGGTGTGAGGACAAATTACACATGCATACCCACCCCTGGCGGAGGCAGCACAATACACACACTGAGATCATGCCACAAGATTGCACCCTCATGTCAAACACCACTAAACAAAGAGAGCCAAAGGGAACACACACTGTCACCCACATTCCACAAATGATAGGAATGTACAGGTGCCGGGGCAGCCAACAAGTCGTTGCCCCCCATGGAAGTGAAAGGGTGGAGTACACACAGATACAATGCCCACAATTGTCAGGCAGGTGCCCAAATACCCTGCAGAACACGTAACACATGTGTGTGAGGCAGGGAGTACACACATGCAAAGTGCGGAAAAGGGAAAATGTCCACATGAAGTCATGTCAATATACACCATACACAAGTACAGTGCCCACCAAGGATGCCACAAACGATGCAGGTGGAGACATTGCAGAGCATGCATGGCCAAAGTCGAAGGGATGTGTCACACAATGAGGCAATGTTGACACAGCTCAGAACAACAATTGGGAAACACCCTGCAGGGAAGATGACAGGTGCCACAGAGGAAGGAACACACCTTGGGACAATGTCACCATGCAGTAAGAGCTAACATGACCTACGAATATATGCAGACACCTTGTGACGGCATGCAGATACCAGGGTCCACCCCATGAGCAGGACACAACAACATTTACCAGACACCCAACACATCATCACCACCCCAACTCAGGGAGCAGCAGCACCAGCAGCAATAGCAGAATAGAAATAGTGTGCAAACGATAAAATAACAACCACATTCAGCATCTCGAAGAAAAAGTAGCCACAGTACACCATTCCACAAGCCCATAGGCCACACCAGATGCGAAGTCCCGGGGGGGGGACACGTAGGGACGCGTCTCCCCAGGCTCGCCTGCACAGTACACTGTACCATATCATCCACAGAAGTGGGGGCATCATGTGGGGGGAAGAACCAGGCACCGCAGGGACAGGAGGGGCACGGTAGGTGTCGTGGGTGCATGGACGGATGACCCCACCACAGGGGGTGCGGTGCCTGGCACGAAGGAGACATGTTTGGCGTACCACAAACTCCCCTCAGAACCCAGAACCCCACATCCGACTAGCTAAGTGTCCCATTCGATATCCGAGGTTGGGCCCGGCGGCCCCAATGTATAGACAAGCCAGAACAAGCGACTTACAACATCCTCAGGAATGGTGGGAATCAGACATACCTGTTCGTCATGATTCACAGATCAGTCCACAACAGAATAGACACAGACAAGGTAAAGTTTAATGAGTACATTCAATGAACCTCGCGTCCTAAGATGCAGGACTGTGGCCAACATAAGCAGACAAATGGTTAAGGCCAGAAACATCAGCATTGTTGCAATATCATAGACATTGAAAGGAGCAATCATAAGAAACTGACAGTGGAAACAGCAACCTTCCTGTCGCCAGTAAACTAATAGTAGTATCATTCGACTAATAGCAGGTCCCTAAGCTAGTACGGGGGACCCCCCACCGTACAGATCAGCTTAGTGGAATCACATCACAGGATCATCTAGTCCCATCTCCTGCAAAAGTCCTCCATCACAATGAAACGAAAACGTGCTGCACTGCAATATGGCAAGCACTCGTCTATCAGGTATCTGCAGCTGCGTGCATGTAATGGCTAACTAGTGCGACGATCAACCTGCACACAACAACATGCACCGTCTAGTCACCCTGACTGTGTGTGTACACAATGCACAGTACAAGCTCCCTGCTCACTGTGAAGGATGTCAATCAACAGACAGTCCTCATGTGAAGTAAACTCGAGTAGGCATTTCAAAAGTAATAACACACAACCACAGTGTCGCGTGCAAAAGCAGAAAAGTGGCAATATGGCTTACTGACAACTAACGCGGTGGTGCCAACTTAGCATTGTACATAGGGAGATAGGAATCGTCACTACACCCCCCTTGTTTGTACCACTAACCACCAGGGGCGCAAATTTGAGAACGCAGAGTTCAAGTTTGATAGAACGGAACCAAGGGCATGAACTGGAAGTCCATAGAAGGGAAGCGAAAAAGTCAGAAAATAAATGTCAATCATGAACGATGTTAAAGGGCAATTAACCATGTAAAAGGGGAGAAAAATATCACATCGATGGATGCACCATGAAATGAGCAGGGATAAAGTCAATCCATCAAGGCATAGGCACTATAAGTTGCAACAGCTTCCAAGAGGAAATCATCTGCACGTTCCGAAAAATTGTATGCCATCCAGTTCAGCAGGGGGAAAGAACACACGTGTTCCTCAACAATCGGGCCATCCAGCACAATTTGTGGACAACAGGTGGGGACATCAAGATAACTTCTGGATAAGAATTCATTTGCTGCTGTTCCGATGTCCCAATTCCCTAGGCCTCCATGTGCAGCAGCACAGGCCATGACACTGACGCCAGAACAGTCCAACTCATGAGCCACTAAGGGGCTCATCAGTCGATCAAAATCCGGGTCAGGAGGCACCGAGTTAGACAGGCACAAATCCAGAGCCCATTAGAATGGACAATGTAGGCAATGAAAGACAGGTTGCACGCAGGTAAAGAAGGGAAACCGGAAGGACAATCCATAGGCACTGCTTAAGGTCGCCAGCGGCAGAGTGCCGTATAATTCAAGCATCATGTTCCGAAGATGGAGCAGCCGGTGCATGCTGTCTTGTAGCGCAAGTTGTGAAGCCACAGCGTAGTACGCAGATCAATTATGGCACCCCAGCTACGAGGGCGAGAAGCAAAGGGACACCTCCGAAGACGGTAGACAAAATCGAATGATAAAATGCGGGGATCACACCAAACAGAGTTTGGAAGGAGGTCACGAGGCCGGAGCCCACAATGTAGAAAAAAACAGCCAGGCCACCTGTTGACGAGGCATGAAAGATAGTCTGAATCCGAGTCCCAAATATGTAGTGGGAGATCAGTGTTAAAAAGCGCTTGCACCTGCGCATGTGATCTACGTGAAGGCCAAATGTTTCTCGGGATGAAGTCAACACGACTTGTTTTTGAGACAATGGTGCCCTTATGCTGCTCATCTTGTTGAACTCCGCTTTCAAGGTTGGAATGGAAGGCCAGATGGATACATCCAGCCGGCCATGCAGGGGGTGGGAAAAGGTCGAAATGACAGAAAACCACTCGTAGTGATACAGTCACGATGTCAGGAATTGCCGGA
The DNA here is from genome assembly GCF_964204655.1 of Triturus cristatus. Lineage (NCBI taxonomy): Eukaryota > Metazoa > Chordata > Amphibia > Caudata > Salamandridae > Triturus > Triturus cristatus. Next base: position 752,157,950 of record NC_140579.1, read on the forward strand.
AGCATCCCACAGCAAGCTTAAGCATTGAATAGCACATAATTACCGTTAGCAAGCAGCGCACAAGACGGGGTCATGACTGGCACACGAATCCCTATCAGAATACAAGCTACATCATGAGCGTGCATGTAACAAGCACCATGCAATTGAATGTGCCTACACACCACAGAATGATCCTGAGTGGAAATGCACCCTTCACCTTTTAAATACACCTCCTTGCCGTCTCTCACGCACCTGTTGTCGCCTAGCACGGGCACAAGCGACCCGAGCAACTGGGAGGGCGGTGATGAGAATGGAGGGTGCGGCGAGGGATGGAGTGCTGCTTTCAGCTCTGGGAGCAGCCTCCGCCCCCTCTGGGAGCTCAGCCTCGGACCCGTCAGCGTCATAGTCGGTGTTGGGACTGGACAGGTCCTCCGCCTGACTCCCCTCAGCCTCCGTGCCACTTGCTGCGCCAGACTCCCCAGCACTGTTGGCCCCGGTGCTGGCTACCTCCCCCACGTCCATGCCAGTGTCTCCCTCGGTTTCCCCCGACGATGCTGTGGCCAAGGTGAAGAGACAGGAAATGACCAGACACCTGTATACATATGACACATGAGTCCAATCTACATAGGACACAGCGCATAGCATTAACGGCAACATGAGTGACATCTACAATACTACAAACATATGTAGGCCCTGCACCACACAGTTGGTATACCCACCATGCCACTGGGAAACAATGGGGAGCATGACACAACAGCAAATTACTTGTTCTAAATTGATACAGAGGAGATACTCACTGGGGACAGTCGAGCACTGCATCACTGGCATGGCACAGTCACCTACACCCACAACTGTCCCCCGATGCCAGGGACACGGATAATGACACCTCACATGTAACTAACGGCGTTGCACATTGTGACTATGTCATGTGAGTGTCATGTGTTCCCATGAGCTAGCTGTATTAGTTCCGTGACATGCATCTGCATTTGCTGCATCCAACATGTGTGTGCGTGTCGATGGGCATGGCACACTATTACGCACACCAGGCCACATGTGGAATCAGACGTAACAGGTGTATGTATGCATCGCACATGGACTTGCGAGACAAGGACATATCTGCGTAGTCTCAATGTATGTGTCATCATACCTGACATATACCCCTTCATGGCAAGGTGTGTGGACTGTCCTGTTTCAAGGACATGCGACCTGTGCCTCCAGTGTCCCGCAACCGGTCTGTGTGATAATACATCCTTCTTATGCACATATGTGGATGTCTGTCACTCCTGTAATGCGTCAGCCTCTTCACTTACACTGGCCCACAGCTAGTTCCATGTCATGTTATGTTGACCTTGCGCACCCACGTGTGTAGCTGACTGTTGTTAGGGGTGTTACCTGGCTGGCATACATGTCCTGGATGCATTGCACAGTACAGACTCTGTATGTAGCATATGTGTAGTAGCTGTTGAACATGTGCTCAATCCATTTTCAGTGGTGTAGTGCTGTACTCAATCTTCGTTATTCCTTCCAAATTTCTGCAGGGCACCACCTCTCCCCCGACCAATGCCAGACTTGGCTGCCATGAGGGAACGTGACTGTTTACGCCGCTACCGCTTCTCCCAACCGTTGATTGACGACCTGACCACAAGGCTCGAGCCACACCTCCAACCGCTACACAGGTATCCTACTGCACTGACCCCCAAGATGAAGGTGATGGCAGCCCTACATTTCTTTGCCACGGGTACGTTTCAATTGACCCTAGCTGATGTAGGTGGCATGTCCCAGACCATGTTCAGCCGTGTCCTGCATGATGTGTTAGAGGCCATGTTGGTACACCTGGATGAATTCATAACCTTTCCAACTCATGAGCAGTTGATAGGTGTCAAGGGTGAGTTCTATGCCCTGGGTGGGATGCCCCATGTCATTGGGGCCATTGATGGGACACATGTGGCTTTGGTGCCACCACACGCACAGGAGGTAGCCTTCCGTAACCGCAAGCATTACCACTCCATCAATGCCCTTGTGGTATGTCTTGCTAACATGATGATATCCCATGTCTGTTCACGTTTTCCAGGATCAGCACACGATGCCTACATCATGAGGCGTAGCAGGATGCCTGAAGTGATGCTGCAGCTGCGCAACGAACGTGCATGTCTTGTTGGTGGGTATAATCTGTTAGTCCTGTATTTAGCCGTTTATTCATATCTTACTGCTTCTCCTGACCCACTTCTGTCCATGATGTTTCCATGTAGGGGACGCTGGCTATCCCAACATGCCATGGCTGATGACGCCGCTCCGCAACCCCAGAACAGCCACAGAACACCGGTACAACGACACCCATGGGCAGACGAGGCGTGTGATTGAGAGGACGTTTGGACTCCTGAAGAGCAGATTCCGGTGCCTCCACAAGACCGGCGGCGCCCTCCCATATGCCCCGGTGAAGGTCTGCAAAATCTTCCTTGTGTGCTGCATGCTGCACAACATGGCAGTGGAGAAGGCCGTGCCACTCATCCTGGATCCTAATGAGCAAGATCATCCACCCGTGGAGGATGAAGGGCTTGGGCACGGGGCAAGTGAGGATGAGGATGAGGACATCCAGAGTCAGCTGATCCGCAACTTCTTCTCATGATGGTGAGTCCCTGTGTCTGAGTGTGCACGCTTAGTGCCTTGTGTGGCATGTGTTGCAATGTGTGTGTCGAGCTGACTGTGTGCCAAGTGACTTGGAGGTGTGTTCGGATGTGTCATACAAGTGCTAATGTCATTCCCCATATTCATGCAGGAACACAAAAATCATTATTTCCATGGTGACAACATCAATCCTGTAGAGTGCATGTACATGTCTGCGGATTACTAGCTCCTCGCTGACTTGTTGTGTGTCTGTCCTCCCCAGGTTCCTGCGGCTGTCGTCTGCTCATGTCATCATTGCACTCCTGCTATTCCTCATGATTTTTGCAACATGTGCTGGATCAGAGTTACATGCACAGAGATGGTGAAAAGTCTTTTTGGGTAAGGAGTGCAGCGAGGCGTTTTGTGGGTGGTACGTGTTTGTGATATGTGGGGACTGCTCCTGTGCATGTTGTGTTACCATGCATACATGTCGACTCACCATGGGCCACGTGACGTGTTGCATGGCTCCCATGAATTGATAGTCACCCTTCCTGACAGTCATCTGTCATGGATTGTGGATTCTGATGAAGGCATCAATGTGTGTCTAACGTCCCTCAGGAACATACGGGATGGTCATGCTGGACATGGTGTGGGACCTCCCCATATGAGGCTCAATGTGGAATTGTAGACTCGCCGTGTGCAGCAAGGGGTGTGAGGCTCAACCCCTTCACTTGTGTGCCAGCTCAGTAGGATTTACCACATCTGTGTGTTGCAGGGGGTGTCCAGTGTGGGTCACACATGTTCAGCCGAATGACCTGTGATTCTGTTCCAATGGATGCAATTCCATTAGTGTGAGGCTGAGTAATAAAGGTGTTCGTCATACTCCAAGGTGCCTCGTCTCTGTCAATGCTGGTCTCTTGCCACTTGGCATGCGGCATCTCTGGCATACTTGCTGTAGATAATGCATAGGAGTCCATGTGTAGTTTAGCGACATGCATGCAGTTGTTCATGGATTAGGCTCCCTATTGGGCATGTAGTACATGGTCGTGTATATTTTTTAGCGAGGTCAACCACACAATGGGCCATCACCAGTTGCTGAGGGTGTGTCTCCAGTGCACAGGTCGGCCTTCAGTTTCCTGATCCGGTGTAATGGTTCTTTGGGGATTGTGCATGCATTGTCTCTGGGTGTGCCATGTGACACTGGACACTCCTCACTTTACACACGCGCCTGTTGCAGTTGTCCTTCTGACATCCTAGTCTTTGTGTGCAGGATGGGCCATTTGGCAGGGAGATGGCGCCTGCTGCTGCAGGCCCTGCACAGGCACCCAGTGGCCACACTCACAAGATGTTGTGCATCATGTTTGGTTCGCTCACATTTGCCATGCTAGGCCACAGCATCTGTACCCCATGCTGCAACACCCTCTGCATCATGCACATGATCCACAGATAGATCCACTCCAAGTTACGACAGACCATCCCCCAGGTCCATGACGACATCCATCTCATATACTGCCCTGCCCTCTACGGAGCAAGTACATCCAAACTCCAAGGACACTGGTCCACTTCCAGGGGGCATCTGCACACCTCAGCTTCTACACCCTGCGCCCAGCCACCTCACCGTCCACCATAGATAGCTGCAATGGATCACTGTCTGCTGCAGGATGTCCTCCGCACACCCCACCCACACTCAGGAGGCAGTCCACAAACCCGACTCCACACCAACCTTGTACGTCTGTCATCCTAGATCCCGTTGGTCCATCTCCGTGCATCCAACCTTGCCCTGGCCACCGTTCTTCACATCCACCGTACTCCAGCATACATGACATAGTTCTCCCACCTGGCCACAAATACCTGGGACTCCCTCCCCGGGTACCTCCACATGGGCCATGGCCTCTACGCCTTGATGATGATCTCCCAAATAGGTCTGTCCGCACAGTTTAGCAAGCCCCCCCTCAGCAGCCAGAGGCCATCACAGGTGAGTGTTGTGCTCCATGCCTACATTGAATGATACTTGTGACCCATGTGTGTCCTGTACCACACTCTGTTCCCAGGGGATGGATGGCTGGAGTTGGTTCAACACTCAGGTATAGTTAGACATTTCCACACACATATGTCGTAGAATATGGCAAACTGACTGCAACATCTCCTGTGCAGAACAATGTGAATTTATTTTTGGTGGGGTGAGTCTTTTGGTACATGTGCTAAGGTGCTCTACCGGGGGAATAGAATCCAAAGTTCACTGGGGGAGATGGCATCCTTGGCATTGGAAGTCATCAGAGTCCAGACCACAGTGTTGGTCATCATTGGTCAGACTGGGACCAGCAAGTCCATGTGGCAGAGAATGTCATTGGGTGAGGTGCTGCTGTTGCGCCAGAGGGCCAGGTGACCTGGGAGATGGGGATGGTCCGCTGACTCTCACGGTCATTTACGTGGACGACCCACTTTCCTCTGGGGACCCTCAGATGCAGGCCTTGACGATGTTAGGGACGCTCCGTCAGATGAATCCTCCTCCTCCTCCTCCCTCCCTGTTTCTGGTGCTGGTCTAAGCCTGGTGGCACAGGGAGGGTTTGCCAGACTTTGGGCGATCTGACGGAGTGATTGGCTCACGTCCCTGTGCACCGCCAGGAGCTCAGCCAGTCTTGCCTCCATCCGTCCTTGGTGTTGTTGGTGACTGACATGATGCTCGACCTGCAGGTTCTTTATCTCATCGAGGGTCCCCTGCATCCCGGAAAGTCTGGACACGACCTGGTTGATGCCTCTGGTGTCACGCCGGTATGAGTCCAGGATGTTGCGTATGTGTGCCATACCGGGGTCCTGAGCTGGCTGGTCAGGTTCGCGCCTCCGCCTGCCTCCACTCCCACCACCCCTGCCCACACGAGCCTGGCCTGCCGTTGTGGGCACATCGGGTCTACGGGACCCCTGAGGGATGGCATCGGCAGGGTTGTCTGCCTCCTCCTGGGTGCCCGCAGAACGTTGTCCCTCCTGGTCAGACTGGCTGTGTTGTTCAGTGCGAGCAGGGATCCTGGGTGTGTCCTGGGATGTGGCAGAAATGGGGGTGGTGGTTGGCACAGATGTACCTGACGCAGGTGCTGCAGGGGCTTGGGCACCAGAGGGGCCAGGTTGGTCGGGGTCATCCACAGAGTGGTGACAGTCGTCGCTGCCTGTGGGATCATCTTCACGCTGAGCCTGGGACTGTGATTGTTCCCCCCCAGTGTTGGGGGAGATCGTCGACGTCGCCCTGTGTGTGAGAGACAATGTTAATGCTGTTTCATGCCACCTCCATGTTTCATACATATTCAAGTTGACACAGTTCCCCCAGGTAGTTGGATGTCCCTGGCATTCCTCTCAGTGTCCACTTGGGGATGGGTATGTTGCGGGGGACAGATTGGGATGTTCTCCTGAGTGTGTGGCCTGTAGATAGTTGGCTCTGATCATGCACGCAACACCCATTGGGCTCACCGGGCTTCTGCCCCCCCGTCATGTGTGTCAGCCCGGCTGAGACAGCCTTGCGAGTACTTCACAGGTGTATGGTAGACCATTTACTCGTAAATGAGGCTTTTGTTGTGTTTTCACCCCTTCTTACAGCCACTCTGCCTATGGCTGGTTGATTTAGCCCCCCCCCAAATCTTTTTCTGCCCCCCCCCCTGGAAATTGGCTCTAGTTGCCCGCCTGGCTCTGATGCTTACTTGGCTCCGGATTGGTCTTGTTGTGTCACATGTCCATTGTGGGAGTGGGTGTATCCGTTGCCTGCCCCGGGGGTGTGTGCTTGTGTGTGGGGGGGTGACCGGGCGTGCTGTGGTGTGTTGTGTGAGTTGTCATTGGGTCTCCCAGGTGATGTGTGTGTTCCCTCATGGTGTATGCTGGCATGACAGTGTGTGTGAGTTCCTGTGCTAGATGCCTGTGCTTGTGGAGTTGGTGTTTGACTGTACAGTGGTCCCAGGAGGGCCTTGTGCTGCATACAGCAGGACCCAGTGTCAGCGACCTTGTTAGTAGTTTGCCAGTCCCTGTGCATTGTGCATGGATATGTCCCTATGCCATATGGGCTGGGACATTGGTGTCTGCGTCTCATTTTCACGATGTGTTGTGTGGGGCCCACCCTCCCAGCCTCCCGGACATCCTGTCTTGTGTTTGTGGTTGTTGTAGCCTTGGACATGGCCTTGCCTTGATTTGTGAAGGGTGAATGGTGACGTTCGTGGCATGGGCATGGTTATTGAGTGTGGTTGTGTGCGGTGAGTGCTTGGGGGTGGGTGCGTGCATTTGTTGTTGTTGGGGTGTGGATGCCATTCCCCCCATGTTACGTGAGTTGTTTGTGTACTCACCAGGCTCTGCGACTCCTTCCACTCCATGTAATCCCACCGGCGGTAGCATGGCCATCACCTTCTCCTCCCAGGAATGGTAGTGTACGGGTCTGCGGGGCGGCCCACCTCCAGTAATGTTGGTCTGGGCATGTTCTTCATTCATCTTCCTCTTGACTGCCCTGCGCAGATCGTACCACCTGGCTTGGCATTCATGCCTGGTCCTTCGAACGGGCGCAACAGCATTCACCTTGTCGATGATCCTCTGCCACATGGCAGATTTTTCAGATATGCTGGTCTGTCTGACCATTGTTCCAAACAGCTGTGGCTCGACTGTGATGACTTCGTTGACGAGGAGCTCCAGCTCCGCCGTAGTGAACTTTGGATTCTTGTCTGTGGGCATGGTGTGGGGTGTGGGCGGTTGTGGGTGTGTGGGTGTGAATGTGTGTGTGTGTGAGACTGTGAAGAGGGGGATGTTTGTGGGGGAGGTTGTGTGAAGGTGTGTGAGTGGCGGTGTAGCAAAGGTATGAGTTCTATGGGGTGGTTTGTGTGTGAGCTCTGTCCGCAGTAGGTCTGTTGCAAGGGCTCATGGTTTGTGTGTGTGGGCCCTTTTTATTGGTCAATTTGTGGGTGTGGCTGTGTTTGAATTTTGGTGGGTGTGTTATAAGAGGTGGTTGTGTTTGGGGCCTCTGTTGGCCAGTTTGGATGTGGCAGGTCAGTCATTGAGTTGTATTTTGTCGTGTAGACGTGTTTTGTGTTTTTGTGCGAGTAGCTTTGGCCCTCCTTGTGCTGTTTTCCACTGTCCTGGTTCTGTATGTGTCTTTTTCGCGTAGGTACGATCCGTACATTCGTGATGCTGTGTGAGGGTGCTGGGGTTCGGTGTTGGTGTGCGGCAAGTAAATGCGGTGGTGGGGCTGGGGGTACAGTGCGGACAGGGTGGTGTACGGTGCAGACATATTGGGGGGGCTGTACGGCTCGTACACGGGCATGAGTTTACCCGTGTACATGTGTGCTTCAGCGTTGGCTCCGTACGGGCCTTTTTACGTGCGATTCTGTATTCGGACGGGCGGTCGGGATCGTACTTGCGCGCTCGGATTTGTAAGTTAAACTGTCCGGATCACTTTCGTACACTTTTCCAGACGATATTCGGACGTGGACACTTTCCGACGCACACTCGTAGACTTTTCCCAACACTATTCGTAGTTATTTTTCACGTCCCAATCGTACTTGCCAGTTTGTACAGTACTTGTGCGACTCGTACGTAAGAAAATACGGATGCGGGTTGTACGCAAATTAGTTTTACCGGATCGGAATCGACACCTGAATAATAATTTTTAGGAATTATTAATTATTTTTAATTTAATTTTGTGTTTTACTTCTGTAGCGGGTTGTGGGTTTATAAGGGAATAGGGTGGGAAGTAATTTAATTGTTATTAGGTAATTATTAATTGGTATTGAAAATTAATTGGTTGTTGATTAATTATTAATTGGTAAATAATTTGTATTAATTGGTAATTAATTAGTATTAATTGTTTAATTGATAATTATGTTAATTGTATTAATTTATTATTTGTAGCGGGTTGTGGGTTTATAGGGGAATATGGTGGGAATTAATTTAATTGTAAATAATTAATTATTGCAATAATTTTTGTATATTGCTAATTAATTTATTCCTAATTAATTATTAATTGGTATAAATTGTATTTATTAATTTTTGGTATTGAAAATTAATTGGTTGTTAATTAATTATTAATAGGTTATTAATAAAAAACATTGGTATTTATAATAAATTAAGTAAATATTGTGTGATTGGTAATTAATTTTAATATTTTTATTTGGTATTAATAATTTATTTATTTGTAATAAAATATTACATTATTATTTTCCTACTATTGCACTCACTGGAGTGGGAATAGTAATTTTTACCCCTACGCTATCCAACGCTTTCCCTACTATTGCACTCACTGGAGTGGGTATAATAATTTTTACCCCTACGGTATCCAAAGCTTACCCTAGAGTTGCACTCACTGGAGTGGGAATAGTAAATTTTACCCTCCCGCTATCCAACGCTTTCCCTACTGTTGCACTCTCTGGAATTGGAATAGTAATTTTTACCCCTACGCTATCCAACGCTTTCCCTACTGTTGCACTCTTTGGAGTGGGAATAGTAATTTTTACCCCTATGCTATCCAACGCTTTCCCTACTGTTGCACTCTTTGGAGTGGGAATAGTAATTTTTACCCTCCCGCTATTCAACCCTTTCCCTACTGTTGCACTATCTGGAGTGGGAATAGTAATTTTTACCCCTACGCTATCCAACGCTTACCCTACAGTTGCACTCACTGGAGTGGGAATAGTAATTTTTACCCCTACGCTATCCAACGCTTTCCCTACTGTTGCACTCTTTGGAGTGGGAATAGTAATTTTTACCCCTACGCTATCCAACGCTTTCCCTACTGTTGCACTCTCTGGAGTGGGAATAGTAATTTTTACCCCTACGCTATCCAACGCTTTCCCTACTGTTGCACTCTTTGGAGTCGGAATAGTAATTTTTACCCCTACGCCATCTGACGTTTTCCCTACTGTTGCACTCACTGGAGTGGGAATAGTAAATTTTGCCCTCCCGCTATCCAACGCTTTCCCTACTGTTGCACTCTCTGAAGTGGGAATAGTAATTTTTACCCCTACGCTATCCAACGCTTTCCCTACTGTTGCACTCTCTGGAGTGGGTATAGTAATTTTTAGCCCTATTCTATCCAACGCTTTCCCTACTGTTGCACTGTTTGGAGTGGGAATAGTAATTTTTACCCCTACGCTATCCAATGCTTTCCCTACTGTTGAACTCACTGGAGTGGGAATACTAATTTTTACCCTCCCGCTATCCAACGCTTTCCCTACTGTTGCACTCTGTGGAGTGGGAATAGTAATTTTTACCTTCCCGCTATCCAATGTTTTCCCTACTATTGCACTTACTGGAGTGGTAATAGTAAATTTTACCCGCCCGCTATCCTACGCAAAAAATATTGAATTTTTTTAATTAATATTACGTTAATATATATGTATTATTATTATTTTTTTACTTACATTAAGTTGCCGAATCCGATCCGGGAAAAAAAAATTGCGTACGACTCGTATCCGTATATTTTCACGTACGAATCGTACAAGTCCCGTACAAACTGCGAAGTACGATTCGTACGTAAAAAATACATACGAATTGCGTCGGGAAAATGGTCCGAGAGGGAGCCGTAAATTTTTACGTCCGAATAGCGTCGCGAAAAGTGTGCGATAGGGAGCCGGACATTTTTACGTGCAAATCGTAAAACAGAAGTCCGAGCGCGCAAGTACGATCCGTACCGCCCGTCCGAATACATAACCGCATGTAAAATGCCCCGTACGGAGCGAACGCTGTAGCCTACATGTACACGGGTAAACTTGTGCCCGGATACGAGTCGTACAGCCCCCCTCACCCTGCACATGTCAGCACCGTACCCCCGTATGTCAGCACCGTACCCCCCCTCCGCACTGTACCCCAACACCGTAGCACAGCCCCACACCTGTACGTGCCGCACCACAGGCCTGTCTCCCAGCCCTGCACCTGTACTTCCCATACCCCAGGACCGTACCCCAGCCCCCCACCTGTACGCGCCGCACCCCAGGCCCGTCTTCCAGCCCCGTACCTGTATGCACCGTTCCCCAACACCGTAGCACAGCCCCGCACCTGTACGCGCTGCACCCCAGGCCCATCTCCCAGCCCCGCACCTGTACGCCCCATATGCCAGCCCCCCACCTGTACGCGCTGCACCCCAGGCCCGTATCCCAGCCCTGCACCTGTACGCACCGTACCCCAACACCGTAGCCCAGCCTTGTACCTGTACGCACCGTACCCCAACACTGTAGCCCAGCCCCGTACCTGTACGCACCGTACCCCAACACCGTAGCACAGCCCCGCACCTGTACGCACAGTACCCCAACACCTTAGCATAGCCCCCCACCTGTACGCGACGTATGTCAGCACCGTACCCCCCTCCGCACTGTACCCCAACACCGTAGCACAGCCCCACACCTGTACGTGCCGCACCACAGGCCTGTCTCCCAGCCCCGCACCTGTACGCCCCGTACCCCAGGACCGTACCCCAGGCCCCCACCTGTACGCGCTGCACCCCAGGCCCGTCCCCCAGCCCCGTACCTGTACGCACCGTACCCCAACACCGTAGCCCAGCCCCGTACCTGTACACACTGTACCCCAACACCGTAGCCCAGCCCCGTACCTGTACGCACCGTACCCCAACACCGTAGCCCAGCCCCGCACCTGTACGCACCATACCCCAACACCCTAGCACATCCCCGCACCTGTACGCACCGTACCCCAACACCGTAGCACAGCCCCGCACCTGTACGCACCGTAGCCCATCCCTGTACCTGTTCGCACCGTACCCCAACACCGTAGCACAGCCCCGCACCTGTACACACCGTACCCCAACACCTTAGCACAGCCCCCCACCTGTACGCGACACACCCCAGGCTCGTACCCCAGCCCCGTGCCTGTACACACCGTACCCCAACACCGTTCCCCAGCACCCTCGCCCAGCATCGCATATGTACGGACCTTACCTACACAAAAAAGACTCCTACAGAACCAGGACACTGTAAAACAGCACAAGGAGGGTCAATTCGACTCGCACAACACCACAAAACACGTCAACATGACAAAATACATCTCTATGACTGACCTAGCACATCCAAACAGGCAAACAGAGGCCCTAAATCACAACCACCTCTTATAACACACCCACCACAAATTCAAACCCAGCCACACCCACAAATGGACCAATAAAAAGGGCCCACACACACAACCCATGAGCCTTTGCAACAGACTCACTGCTGCCAGACCCCACAGACAAACAACTGCACCTTACGTACACCTTAACTACACCTTCACTTACACACCTTCACACAACCTCATTCACAAACACCCCCTCTTCACATTCACACACACACCTACACCTTCACACCCACACACCCACAACCATCCACACCCACACCCCACACCATGCCCACAGACAAGAATCCAAAGTTCACAATGGCGGAGCTGGACCTCCTCGTCAACGAAGTCATCAGAGTCGAGCCACAGCTGTTTGGAACATTGGTCAGACAGACCAGCATAGCCCAAAAAACAAGCCTGTGGCAGAGGATCGTCGACAAGGTGAATGCTGTTGCGCCCATCCAAAGGACCAGGCATGAATGCCAAGCCAGGTGGTACGATCTGCGCAGGGCAGTCAAGAGGAAGATGAACGAGGAATACGCCTAGAGTAACATCACTGGAGGAGGGCTGCGCCGCAGACCCGTACATTACCATCCCTGGGAGGAGAAAGTGATGGCCATGCTACTGCCAGTGGGAGTACACGGAGTCGAAGGAGTCGCAGAGCCTGGTGAGTACACAAACAACTCACGTAACATGGGGGGAATGCCATCCACACCACAAATACACCAAATGCACACAACTTCCCCCAACCGCTCACCGCACACAACCACACTCTAAAACCACGCTCATGCCACTAACGTCTCCATGCCCATTCACAAATAAAGGCAATGCCATGTCCCAGGCCACACCAACCACAAACCCAAGACTGGATGTCCGAGGTGCTGGGAGGGTGGGGTCACACAACACATTGTGCAACTCCGAAGCAGACACCAATGCCCTCAGCCCAAATGGCCTAGGTACATACCCATGCACCATGCCCAATGCACAGGGACTGGCAAAGTACTGACAAGGTAGCTGACACTTGGCCCTGCTGTATGCAGCACAAGGCCCTTCTGTGACCACTGTACACTCAAACACCAAGTACACAAGCTCAGATATCTAGCACAGGCACTCACACTCACTGTCATGCCAGCATGCACCATGAGGGGACAGACACATCACATGGGAGACCCAATGACAAATCACACTACACCCAACAGCAGGCCCGGTCACACCCCCCCCCCCCCCTCACACAAGCACACACCCCCGGGGCAGGCAACGGATTTACCCACTCTCACAATGGACATGTGACACAACAAGACCAATCCATCGCCAAATAAGCATCCGAGCCAAAATTCTACTGGTCAAACACTCAGGAGAACATACCAAACTGTCCCCCGCAACATACCCATCCCCAAGTGGACATTGAGAGGAATGCTAGGCACATCCAACTACCTGGAGGATCTGTGACAACTTGAATATGTATGAAACATGGATGTGGTATGAAACAGCATTAACATTGTCTCCCTCTCACACACAGGGCAACGTCATCGACCTCCCCCCAACAATGGGGGGGAACAATCATAGTCCCAGGCTCAGCGTGAAGATGATCCCACCGGCAGCGACGACTCTCACCCCTCTGTGGATGACCCCGACCAACCTGGCCCCTCTGGTGCCCAAGCCCCTGCAGCACCTGCGTCAGGTACATCTGTGCCAACCACCACCCCCATTCCTGCCACATCCCAGGAGACACCCAGGAGCCCTGCTCGCACTGAACAACACAGCCAGTCTGACCAGGAGGGACAAGGTTCTCCGGGCACCCAGGAGGAGGCAGACAACCCCGATAATGCCATCCCTCAGGGGTCCCGTAGACCCGATGTGCCCACAACGGCAGGCCAGGCTCGTGTGGGCAGGGGTGGTGGGAGTGGAGGCAGGCGGAGACGCGAACCTGACCAGCCAGCTGAGGGAACCGGTATGTCACACATACGCCACATCCTGGACACATACCGGCGTGACACCAGGGGCATCAGCCAGGTAGTGTCGAGCCTCACAGAGATGAAGGGGACCCTCGACGAGATGAAGAACCTGCAGGCCGAGCAACATGCCAGTCAACAACAACACCAAGGACGGATGGAGGCAAGACTGGCTGAGCTCCTGGCGGTGCAAACGGACATGAGCCGTTCACTCCGTCGGATTGCCGACAACATGGTCAACCCTCCCTGTGACACCAGGTGAAGACCAGCACCAGCCACAGGGAGGGAGGAGGTGGAGGAGGATTCGTCCGACGGAGCATCACAGACATCGTCATGGCCTGCATCTGAGGGTCCCCGGAGGAAGGTGGGTCGTCCACGGAAAAGACCGTGAGAGTCAGCGGACCATCCACATCTCCCAGGTCACCTGGCCTGGCACCTGGCCCTATGGCGCAACAACACCACCTCACCCAATGACATTCTCTGCCACATGGACTTGCTGGTCACAGTCTGACCAATGATGACCAACACTGTGGTCTGGACTCTGATGACTCCAACTGACAAGGATGCCATCTCCCCCTGTGAACTTTGGATTCTATGCACCCGGTAGAGCACCTTACTTCATCCACCAAAAGACTTACCCCACCAAAAATAAATACTTTATTTTGTCGGGCGGCCATGATGGAGTGGGGGGTAGTGTACAAAGAGTCAGTGATAGTGTGGGTGAGGATAAAATGTGGCCTAAGGTACCGGAAAGCAATTTTTATTCTGGTGGTCCTCTGCCACAAGTAAAATCAAGGATAGCCGGTGGTCATGGGGACTATGGTTTCCCGGATTGGACCAGGGCTAGAGTGCAAATGGTGTGGTCAACATGTTTCTCGCTTATAGTACATTGACTGCGATTCTTCAGGACCTAGTAAAAAACTACAATCTACAAAACATGACCTAATGATTAGTATCAGTTTAAATACAGCACATAAGTTGTACTACCTGTATGACACTGCTCCTACCTAGAAAGTGAAGATAAAGGAGAACATTACCACAGGTAAGTAACAACATGTGACCCTGTAGTGACCATGAACACACTGTGAAGAAGTGACATACTAGTGCAGATAGTGACTAGTATGTGATTAAAACCAAGTTAAAAACTGGTATCACCGATTCCATGGGTGCGTGAAGTAGTTCAAATGGATACTGATGCTACCAGTTTTTAACTTGGTTTTAATCACATACTAGTCACTATCTGCACTATTATTTCACTTCTTCACAGTGTGTTCACGGTCACTACAGGGTCACATGTTGTTACTTACCTGTGGTAATGTTCTCCTTTATCTTCACTTTCTAGGTAGGAGCAGTGTCATACAGGTAGTACAACTTATGTGCTGTATTTAAACTGATACTAATCATTAGGTCATGTTTTGTAGATTGTAGTTTTTTACTAGGTCCTGAAGAATCGCAGTCAATGTACTAGAAGCGAGAAACATGTTGACCACGCCATTTGCACTCTAGCCCTGGTCCATTCCGGGAAACCATAGACCCCATGACCACCAGCTATCCTTGATTTTACTTGTGGCAGAGGACCACCAGAATAAAAATTGCTTTCCGGTACCTTAGGCCACATTTTATCCTCACCCACACTATCTACTCTGTCCTGGCCCCTCACCCCCACTTCACCCATAGGCAGTTGGATAAAAGATCTCCGATAAAGAGCCCCTCTTAGAGGTGAGCCCGTTGGGCATTGCACCGCCTGCCCAATGTGGAGCATTGCCGATGATGAAGCATGACACTCGCAAGGGTGTGTGAGGCCATTATATCCAACAAATTGGATACCCAGGGGTTGTCCTCCATTGAGCACTAACCCCTTTTTTCCTAGTGATCCTTTCCTCTTTCCTTTCCTAAGGAACAGCCCAGTCATCTCTTTTTGTTGCTTTCATATCTGGGGCTACGACTGTGGCCGGACCTTCCATTCCCTTCTCTTGTGAATGGTAATTAATGCCCTACTGGATCACAATTGATCCTTGTCTTCCCCTACCTAGTGTTACATTCTCTGCACGGCTAACCACCGTGGGGACTCACTCTCAGGCGGGTAAGATTAGTTCATTCCCCCAACTTTTTATCCTCAGCCAATAACTGAGTGACCTAAGGGCCCGTTTTTAAAAATATTTTTTTTCGGGGCTCCCCTATTTCTTCTTCTTTAATTTACATCTCCATCTCACCTCTCTATACCTGTATCACCACAAGATGGATGGACAAGGACTGAGTTTCGGTGACGATGATGCGGCAGGTATGCATAGACTCCCATCCATTCTTGGCATCGATACAGAAACAGCCACTGGGAGTAACTCAGCGGATTGGAAATCACTCTCCAATATGAAGAGAGAGTGGGTTAGAATTACCCTACATGGAGCACTCATGGCTGAGTATTTTAAGGCAAAAATAGCACCAAATGGCCTTATCGTTAAGAACTTCCCCAGGATATTCTGGGAGGATGGCCATTTTAAGATCGAATGGTCACTAATCTCTTGGAAGTGTACACATGACCTCCTTATTTTACTGGTCAATACAGCAAAACGATTAGCGGATGAGCTGCTCACCAAGATTCAGGCCGCAGAAAGTGTACTAAAGAGTGCCGGGCAGAATCCAGGCTTCAAAACCAAGCTGGCTGAATTGAACAAAGAAATATCTGAACATAAAGAATTTCTGATGAAGCAGAAGGTAACTAAGTTACAGAAAGATATCCAGCGTTATCCGTATCTCAAAGACGACTACGTCCCCCCTGGGACGGGATACCTTTCAGACTCCAGTGCCAATTCCTCCAGGAGAGGATCAAATAGTGACAGCAACTCGAGCGGTGACGATTGGCAATCACAACCCCGGAGGGGTAAGAGAGGAGGGAGACGTGGACAATCATTTTATCCACACCCTCCTCTCCAGGGCCCACCGTTTTGGCAATACCCCCAATTTCCACCCCCTATGCCACCGTATGCACCCCAATATCCACCTCAATTTGCCCCCCATGGACCAACCAGCAGCCTTTTTCAGACAAAGGTTGGGGCAGAGGGCGCGGGCGCAAGCGAGGAAACGGGTCAGACAAGAGGGTACAATGGGAGGACACTCAAGGTCAAGGGATTGACACCCGGAGCAAGACAGCACGAAAATAAGCTTAGTGGTGAATCTCTCTTCATGCCAACTCACTGCAGGCGAAGAAGAAGTGCTTCAAAAGGGACTCGGGTTCGTCCCCACACCCAAGATTGACCATTTCCAACAGAGCTGTGAAATCCAATTTTTTTTTCGTGAGATCAGGTTGAGAGCCTTCTTTGATGGGAGACCACAAGAAACCCCAACTGACTCAGGTCTCCACAACCCTTCGAACTTCATCCCACATAGTGGGATGGTCCCCAATGAAATCCTAACGTATGAGCAGGCTGTGCTCAAAGACATTGGGTCTATGAGACCAGGCAAGAAACATCACAACCTCTCTAATTCTGAGAGACAGATGCTAGATTCCTTAGCCAACGATCAGACCATCACCATTAAGCAGGCAGACAAAGGCGGGGCGACAGTCCTAATGGATACCACTGACTATGACACTGAATGTCTTAGACAACTAGGGGATAGGCGATACTACACCCCCATCCCTTCCAACCCCACTGAACGTCTGAAAACAGCTATCACTGGGCTGGTCGAGACTGCTGAATGTCATAAGTGGATCTCCAAAAAGGAGGCTGACTTTCTATAAAAAAAAAGAACCCAAGGTCCCCTATTTTTACACCCTTCCGAAAATACATAAGGGGACCACCCCTGTACCAGGACGCCCGATTGTATCAGGCATCGACTCTGTCCTAGATCCTTTATCACAGTTCTGTGACCACTTTCTACAGCCGCTGGTCAAACGAATACCTTCATATGTTCAGGACACCACTGATGTCCTACGCCTCTTGGATAATCTACAAGAGGGTATCCAGATCGATTTTCTCATCACCCTAGACGTGGAGGCCCTCTATACTAACATCCCCCAGAGGGCCTCACTAGGGGTGATTGAGAGAATCCTCAGTGCTGAAGAATGGAGCTCCCCCACGCCGCCTTCCTTTATTATGGAATGTGCTACCCTTGCCCTTACGGAGAACTACTTTGAGTTTAAAGGGCAATATTACCACCAGACCCAGGGCACTTCCATGGGCAGTACTTTTGCCCCCTCGGTAGCCTGCCTCTACATGTCAGACTTCGAAGAAAGACACATCAATGGACCAGAGAACCCCTACCATCTGAACATCAAACTATGGAGGAGGTTCATTGATGATATCCTGGTACTCTGGACAGGCACTGAAACCCTATACAAGGAGTTCTTCAGCTGGCTAAACACGCTGAACGAATACCTCAACTTCACCATAACGGCGTCTGCATCCAAAATTGCCTTCTTGGATCTCACCGTTAGACTGGAGGGGGGCAAAATTGATACAACTATGTATCGCAAACCAACAGACCACAACAGTTTGCTCTACTTTACCAGCCACCACCCTAAGGCCTTGAGACTGAATCTGTCTTTCGGACAATTTCTGCGGGTCAGGCGCAACTGCTCCCTCCTGTCAGATTACAAAACCGAGTCTTCCTTACTATCCAGAAATCTGAGGGATAGAGGGTACCCCACTAGAGAGATTTCTAGGGCACGCAAACGTGCACAAAACAACCATAGGGGGGCCCTACTTGAATACAAGACCCAGACGACACAAGAGTCAGATCTCCTTACTTGTGTCACCACCTTTTCGCCAGTTTCAAACGAAATCAAAAAGATAATCAAACGACACTGGCAAATTCTGAATACGGGCAACCTCAGTCTTACACCGCCCAGATTTGCCTTCAAAAGGTCAAGGAATATTAAGGATATTCTGGTGCATACCAGACCGAGGAAGGCAGAGCCACCTAAACAAACCACCCTGTGGCAATTACCGCCTGTACGTGGGCACTATCAGTGCGGCTCCTGCAGTGTGTGCTCTTTCACCAGCACATACAAAACTATCCCCCTGACGGACACCTTCCGCTGTGAACTGCGTGGCCATACTAACTGCAACACTTCTAATTGCATCTACTTGTTGAGATGCCCATGCGGTCTGCAGTACGTAGGCATGACCTCCCGCCCTGTGAAAATCCGCATCTCTGAACATAGAAGCAACTTCCGTTGTAAGAAAACAAACACCAAGATGTGCAGGCACTACCTAGAACAGAACCACACGGCTGACTCATTGTCCTGGTTAGTTCTTGAATCCTCCCCAGACAAATCCAAGCACAGTCTTTTTCTTAAGGAACAGAGGTGGATACATCGTTTGTCCACCGACAGCCAGGGATTGAATGAGGATATACCGTGGAGTGCTCTGTGAACACATCTCTGCCAAAACATCCCTGATCCGCCCAGCGAACTATGCAAAGTTCAGTGTACACCCGCTGGCTTGGTCTTACAACAGTTATCATGGCCAATACACATGCCTTGGCGTACCACACTTAATAAGGCCAATCACTTCCCACTTATCACTGAGCTACACCGCCATTTTAGTGACATAACCCTGAATGTGTTCACTGACTCTTTGTACACTACCCCCCACTCCATCATGGCCACCCGATTCGCGAGGGAAACCACATGATCTACGGGCGGGTCCTACTTCCTGTTTGGGATCCTGTGGAACACACCATGGGTGCTACTTAATGAGGAGGGACACGACCGGCTTTCCACTATCCGGACCCGGTGAGATGGGTAGGCTTGACTGGCCCTGACACGAGCAGTAGAAAGTAAGTGTACCGCCCTCCACACCAGTAGGGATTTCCAACCCATTATGACGAAAACCTCTTTACCGCGCTGCAGGGTCCTTTTGCCTGACTATTTTCCTGTTATTCTTATAGCGGCCCTGGGAGGAACAAACAGCAGTTTTGAATTGTGCGCTTTTACAGCGACCAGGAATTAATATCCGTTTTTGACAAGTACTCTCTGCGGCGCATTAGTGTCCCACGACTCGGGTCTAATTTTACTATATTTTTACTCTATCTTTGCAATATCTTTATAATACAACTACAATGGGAGCGTCTCCCCATTGTTAGCTACCTAACATGTCCACAAACCCAGCCCAGTCCACCATCTATTAACGGGTTATTATTGACTGGATAGAGGAAATTTAGATTACTCCCACGTAGTGCCGTGTAGACCCTCAAATACATACTACTTAGCCAATATTCCACCATTTGGCTTTCTACCCCGTAGACAGAACGTCTGCACCGAGGCAGCAGGATACATATGCGCCCAACATTTGAGTTTACCACTTATCTCAATACCATCCCACTTTTGTCCTTTTCTTCCCAGCCTGAAACTTTAGGGCTTCTCCCTTGATGTCAGATCCACCGGGTACTGTTGACACCCTATAACGCTAACCCTTCGATGAGTAACAGTATCACCGATTCCATGGGTGCGTGAAGTAGTTCAAATGGATACTGATGCTACCAGTTTTTAACTTGGTTTTAATCACATACTAGTCACTATCTGCACTAGTATGTCACTTCTTCACAGTGTGTTCACGGTCACTACAGGGTCACATGTTGTTACTTACCTGTGGTAATGTTCTCCTTTATCTTTACTTTCTAGGTAGGAGCAGTGTCATACAGGTAGTACAACTTATGTGCTGTATTTAAACTGATACTAATCATTAGGTCATGTTTTGTAGATTGTAGTTTTTTACTAGGTCCTGAAGAATCGCAGTCAATGTACTAGAAGCGATAAACATGTTGACCACACCATTTGCACTCTAGCCCTGGTCCATTCCGGGAAACCATGGTCCCCATGACCACCGGCTATCCTTGATTTTACTTGTGGCAGAGGACCACCAGAATAAAAATTGCTTTCCGGTACCTTAGGCCACATTTTATCCTCACCCACACTATCTACTCTGTCCTGGCACCTCACCCCCACTTCACCCATAGGCAGTTGGATAAAAGATCTCCGATAAAGAGCCCCTCTTAGAGGTGAGCCCGTTGGGCATTGCAAGGCCTGCCCAACGTGGAGCATTGCCGATGATGAAGCATGACACTCGCAAGGGTGTGTGAGGCCATTATATCCAACAAATTGGATACCCAGGGGTTGTCCTCCATTGAGCACTAACCCCTTTTTTCCTAGTGCTCCTTTCCTCTTTCCTTTCATAAGGAACAGCCCAGTCATCTCTTTTTGTTGCTTTCATATCTGGGGCTACGACTGTGGCCGGACCTTCCATTCCCTTCTCTAGTGAATGGTAATTATTGCCCTACTGGATCACAATTGATCCTTGTCTTCCCCTACCTATTGTTACATTCGATGCGTTCATGGACCCATGGAGTTGTGGTCATCTGAGGATGATGCACCCACCCCTCATATGTCTGGGCACTGCTGGGAGGGATATGCACCCACCCCTCATATGTCTGGGCACTGCTGGGAGTCCTCTGCACCCACCCCTCATATGTCTGGGCACTGCTGGGAGGCCTCTGCACCCACCCCTCATATGTCTGGGCACTGCTGGGAGTCCTCTGCACCCACCCCTCATATGTCTGGGCACTGCTGGGAGTCCTCTGCACCCACCCCTCATATGTCTGGGCACTGCTGGGAGGCCTCTGCACCCACCCCTCATATGTCTGGGCACTGCTGGTAGTCCTCTGCACCCACCCCTCATATGTCTGGGCACTGCTGGGAGTGATATGCACCCACCCCTCATATGTCTGGGCACTGCTGAGAGGCCTCTGCACCCACCCCTCATATGTCTGGGCACTGCTGGGAGTGATATGCACCCACCCCTCATATGTCTGGGCACTGCTGGGATGCCTCTGCACCCACCCCTCATATGTCTGGGCACTGCTGGGGGTCCTCTGCACCCACCCCTCATATGTCTGGGCACTGCTGGGAGGCCTCTGCACCCACCCCTTATATGTCTGGGCACTGCTGGGATGCCTCTGCACCCACCCCTCATATGTCTGGGCACTGCTAGGAGTGATATGCACCACCCCTCATATGTCTGGGCACAGCTGGGATGCCTCTGCACCCACCCCTCATATGTCTGGGCACTGCTGGGAGTCCTCTGCACCCACCCCTCATATGTCTGGGCACTGCTGGGAGGCCTCTGCACCCACCCCTCATATGTCTGGGCACTGTTGGGATGCCTCTGCAC
Organism: Triturus cristatus; assembly: GCF_964204655.1. Lineage (NCBI taxonomy): Eukaryota > Metazoa > Chordata > Amphibia > Caudata > Salamandridae > Triturus > Triturus cristatus. The sequence goes on from NC_140579.1 coordinate 752,179,710, forward strand.
CCACCCCTCATATGTCTGGGCACAGCTGGGAGTCCTCTGCACCCACCCCTCATATGTCTGGGCACTGCTGGGAGGCCTCTGCACCCACCCCTCATATGTCTGGGCACTGCTAGGAGTCCTCTGCACCCACCCCTCATATGTCTGGGCACTGCTGGGAGTCCTCTGCACCCACCCCTCATATGTATGGGCACTGCTGGGAGTGATATGCACCCTCCCCCATGTCTCTGTCCACTGCTGGGAGTCCTCTGCAGCCACCCACCCACCCACCAACCTACCTGCCCCCTTGGTGCAGTACACTGCTGTCCTGTGCATACACACACACCAATATACTGCTTATATGCTACAACATGCCCTACGCCAACATTCGTGGCGTGTGTACGCCTTGTATCCATTCTGCACTGGTGCCGTAGGGGTACAGGTGGCACGGACCCTAACCCCACATTCACCGCGTGGGTACGGTGTGTACCCCTCCATCACCACTACAATGGTGGTACGTCCCGTACCAACGCCCCCCAGAGCGTGGGTACGGCCGGGACCACCATTGTAGTGTTGATGGAGGTGTACGAGCCATACCCACGCTGTGGGGGCGTGGGTACGGGCCGTACCACCATTGTGGTGGTGATGGAGGGGTACACACCGTACCCACACTGTGAGGGCGTGGGTACGGCGCGAACCCTCCATCACCACTCCACTGGTGGTACGGCCCGTACCCACGCCCCCACAGCGTGGGTACGGCGCATAGACCTCCATCACCACTACAATGGTGGTAAGGCCCATACCCACGCCCCCCAGAGCCTGGGTACGGGCCGTACCACCATTGTAGTGGTGACGGGTACACGTCCACGTCCACTTCCGTTGTGGCGGTACGTGGGATTGGTGGACATGCCCCCCGAAGTGACCAGACCATGGGGGTAAGTTATGTGCAGGATATATATGTTTTAACTTGGGGGGGGGGTTATGTTTCCTGCCCCTCGCCCCCCCACCCCTTTGCCCCTGGGTGTTGTTCTGACCTTCTGCGGCGTCTGAGTCGGTTTCGGTGCACCAGGTCGTAGGCTAGGAGGGCCGGGATGACACGTAGGATGGGGTCCATGGCTGTCCGTCGCGTACCGGTGCTCCTTGTTCGTGTCATCCTCAATTTCCCGGCAGTTTTTGGCTACCGTAAAAAATGCTACGTGCGGAGTGACGTAGGCACGAATCGTACTTGCTGGTTCGTAAAACGCTGCCTGACTCCGTCCGGACGTCACGTACGCGATGTCCCGGATCGGAATTGTGGGTATTTTTTAGCCGGTCGGTGTTTTGTACGACTCGTACGGAAATGGCATTTCTGTACGAATTGTACTTGCGGGTTTGTAAGGTGGTTTTCCCGAGTACAAGTCGGACGGAGAATACGCTCCGTACGACCATTTGTACCCGGGTTTTACAGAATCGGAATCGGCACCTAATTATTTATTAATTTTAAAGTAATTTAAGTATTTTTAAGTATGTTTCAGTTAACTATATGTTTTATTTCATTAATTTTACATTAATTTTAAGATATTTAAAATAATTCGATATTGTGACTAACTATATTTTTTATAACGATATTTTGGATTCTATATTTTTGTACTTACCTGTTTGGAGATAGGGCTTCGATATTTTGGCATTCTATGTTTTTCCTTCGATATTTTGGCAATTCGATATTCTTCTTCTCGATATTTCGTCAGTGATCCAACTTAACATTACTTAAGCAAAACTTTATTGTATGGGGAGCTGCTGGGCATTTGCCAATATAAATGTAATTCCCCAAAGCTACAAATCTCCATTTGATCTCAAGATCAATGATATATAAATCAACATATATATAAAGCCAGCATAGCCTGGGGGTCGACTCCTTACCTACATTCAGGGCCTGCTTTTGGGCGGTACAACCTGTGCATCTGCACTGGGCGCTGAGCTGGAAGGGGTCACTGACCTCCGGTGGGGCACTGTGTTTAGCATAACTTACGATTTAAAAGCACCTGCTGCAGAGTTTCTTGTGCATGCAGCTTTTAGGCAGGAATTAAAATGTCAAGATAACTCTTGTGATTAATATTCCTGCTAGGGAGGAAGAGAGCATTTGGCTAGTAGCAGTTTTGACTCAACATAAAGTAGTGCAGACGGTTAATATGCCTGCAGCAAAGAACAGATCTGTATTTTATTTGGATAGCTGAGTGGATTAGTACAGCCAGCCTTTGCAAGCACTTTCAAACACATGAATTGTATGTGAGGGAAAGGTTATCGAGAGTTCAGGGGTACTTTGATGGGTGATAGTGAGGGAATCCGAAGAGGAGGTCATGGGGGGGCACCAAAATAGATTGTTGCACTAGGCGCTACAACCAGCCCTTTTATTTTTTTTCTTGAAAATGTGTGGTCCCCCTGGCGGACGATTGGGGAAAACAAATTATAGGTCCACAGGGGGGGTCGGCCCATGTCTACAAGGGCTGACCCCCTGACAATTTCATTTTTTTAAACGCTATATTTTCCCCGTTTTTAGGTCTCGCCTGAGACAGCGCTTTAGCGCTGTTCTGGCGAGACTTATAGTAAGCACTTTTGGAAGTGCAAACGAGTGCTTTCAGGCCGCCAACTACTGTGCATGTGTGCCGGGCGCGCGCACCATTTGGCAGCCTGAAAGCACTCGTCTTTCACTTTCGCCTGTCACACAGCCGCGCTTTGAAGTGTGGCACGGCCGCTTTGATGTGATCGCGATCACATTCACACTGTGGCAGCCTGCGTGTACAAAGAGCACTCTAAAAGAAAACAGCATCGTTATATTCTTCATTTACAATTAAACAGTCTAGACATACAATGTACACATTGTGTCAAGACGCTGTAATGTGTGCCTCGTGCGCGTTTTACATAAATTACAACACACTCTTGCACCAACCACAGCATACAAAGAAACGTTTTCAGGTGAAACAGTTCTGGGAAAGAATGTACTCTGTTCTAATGTATGGGCTACCCCTCACACACTTGCAAACGGTTTAGGCTTGCATTTTAGTTGTTCGAAAGAAGTTCCCTTCCAACAAACTGACAAGGAAAACATAGTATGTACACCCATACTGAGTGCTGTTATTTTATGTTACTTAAACGCACATGCGGTTTCTATAAAAAAAAAAAAAAGACAAGGCGGTGCGATTTATTTTAAGACGTGGCATTCCCCAACTGCTATACACACAGCAGCAGACAGGAGGCAAAATAGAGTTGTATTTTGAAAGGGGCAAATTTAAAAGTCACTGCCTGTATTGTCATTCACATTTTACTGTGTGTGTTACTTCCACGTGTACACAAAATCGTTGAACTGACAGCTTTTAGAAATGAAGTTCCCTTCCAACAAACTGACAAGGAAAACATAGTATGTACACCCATACTGAGTGCTGTTATTTTATGTTACTTAAACGCACATGCGGTTTCTATAAAAAAAAAAAAAAGACAAGGCGGCGCGATTTATTTTAAGACGTGGCATTCCCCAACTGCTATACACACAGCAGCAAACAGGAGGCAAAATACAGTTGTATTTTGAAAGGGGCTAATTTAAAAGTCACTGCCTGTATTGTCATCAGGCGCGCAACACCCATTGGACTCACAGGGCTTCAGCCCCCCCCCCCCCCCGTCGTGTGTGGCAGCCCGGGAGGAGACACCTTCCCGGGCAAAAAAGCAGCCGCACCCGAGCACTTCACAGGTCTTTAAAAGACCATTTGCATGTTAATGAGGCCTCGCTGTTGTTTCACCCCTTCTAAGAGCCCCTGCAGCTCCACTCTGCCTATTGCTTAAAGTTCAGCCCCCCCCCGAAATTTTTGCTCAGCCCCCCCCGAAATTTTTGCTCAGCCCCCCCCGAAATCTGGCTCTAGTTGCGCTTCTGATTGTCATTCACATTTTACTGTGTGCGTTACTTCCACGTGTATACAAAATCGTTGAACTGACAGCTTTTAGAAATGATGAAGTTGCCAGATAGACTTCCTTCCTCTGTGGAGTTGCTGTCACCCCAATAACGTCTTTGCACATCCTCTGATCTAACGTGTATGAATCATTATTTTGAGCAATTATACAGATAGGGCTGTAGTGCCTAGAAGTGTCAGTGAGCTGTATCAGTAATATGCAGAATGTATTGTATATTTAAACCAGAACTGTTTACTCCTTTCATGATGTCATCTCGAGTGGTGCTCACCCCACCCCCACCCCAGGACAAAAGAACTGCATGTCACTTCCCGTCTTGTCACCAAGAACGTGTGAGGTTTTCGTCACGGAGTGTGATTCGCTCTAGCCCTAAAGCAGCACCCTCTCCCCTCTTAAAGTGAGATGGCTCTTCTGTGGCTGTGAGGAGGGAGACGGGCACACAGTGACTTTATTCAGCGGGAATTCCCTGCAGCCAGAGTGCAATCTACTGTGCCACTGAAGGAAGGGGCGAAGCAAAGGTGGATAGCGGAAGTGTCACAGATGTCAAGCATTTGCAATGCAATAGGTCTCGCAGTTACGAGAGTTACAGCTATTGGCATTGTAAATAACAATGCCTTGTATTTATGTTTTTAAAACAAAAATAAAAGGCATTATTATTTGCTATGTCAATAGCTTAAACAAGCGTAAATGAGAGACCTATTGCATTGCAAATGCTTTTTTTTTTTTTTTTTTGCATGCAGCACAATTACAACACGGGCCCAGATACAGCTAACATATAAGAAGCTTCTAGCAGGCGACTGTGAAGGCCATAAACCCCCCCCCCCCCTTTCAGTGCGAACACAAGGGATTGTAAACATCAAGGGGCCTTCATGTGGAGCTCAAAGACCTCATAAATCAGGTGCTTATCTCTGGGAAGCTCATTCCTTAGCTGCCCTCTAAGCAGGGACAGGAAGGCAGGATTACGGTTCCAGCAACAAACAAGCATTTGCAATGCAATAGGTCTCGTATTTACACGAATTTAACCTATTGGCATTGTAAATGACAATGCCTTTTATTTAGGTTTTAAAAACAAAAATAAAAGGCATTGTCATTTGCAATGTCAATATCTCAAACTCGCGTAAATGCGAGACCTATTGCATTGCAAATGCTTGTTTAATACAAGATTCCCCAGGGGGGCACGATTGCACCCCAGAGAGAAAAAAAATAACCTTTTTCATTAAAAAACAATATGCCCCGGGGTGGCAGATAGCACGAGGCTGACCTCCACTACAAATCCCCGGTGCCTAGTGGGGTTCCCTGGCTGTGGATTGAGGCTTGGCTGCTATCCACTGCCAGGAAACTGTTTCAGGAAGGCTTCGTTTGAAAGGGGAGACTCTGCCTTTTCAAACAAGGTCTCCCTGAAATATGGGGAGGCCTTTTTGGGCCTCTCTTCCCCACTAGAGTGGAGAGTGGGTTTACCGGCTCATTTCTCTGCTCCAGTGGGGAAAATGTTGATGTCAGCATGCCTTGCGTAGTCCTGATGTCACACATGGATGGGGGGAGGCAGTGAGAGACCCGGAAGCGATTCTGCGTCTTCCCCGGATCCTTTTGAACCCGCCTTGGTATCAGCTAATGGCCGACTGACGCACTGGGGAGGGTGTGCATTAGTCGCCCATTGTCTGACACAAGCACCTAAGTGGTTAATAAAGCATTAACAAAATAAACATCTCTGAGTTTTTAAAACTTTTTCAAGCCACAAACTGCAGCCATAGAACCAACCACAAGTGGGCCCAGCACCCCCCTCCCAATAACAAAATAAAACAAGCAATCCACTGGGTCCTGTCCCATGGGAGTATTAGTTTGAAAACAAACTGAAGCCTGTATTTTTTTTTTGTAATCCGATCAGCTTATCCTCTGTCACTCATCGGCCCTGATAAAATGTAATTAAGTCTTTGGCCGGGGAGTAGAAGGGGGCCGGGAGTGGGGGGCATTGGGGCTTGAGTTCTGGGTTCAGCAATATAAGGAGGCGGGGTCCTCTTCATTTGTGGTCAGGAGGGCGTCATCTATTATGTGTAAGGTTGGGATCTCCGTGCTGCAATGTTACTTAAAGCCAGAATGGTAGTCATGCAGGAGATAGCATTGATGTGATCTTAGAGTTGACCGTAGACTGCTTTTTCAGTGATTTTGCTGATGAAGGGTAGGTAAATGATGGGTCAGTAGTTTGTCCTGGTCATCAGGATGTATTAAAGGTGTAAGAGAGCATCTGGGAAGATGCTTTTAGTGAGGGAGATATTGACTATGGTGAAAAGGGATCTGAGAGCCTCACCAGATAGAGCTTTGATAAAGGAGGATGGTAAGACATTATCTTCTGAGAAGGTGGTTTTGAGGTAGTTGAATATGTCGGCAGGGTCTATCAGAGATGGAACTTTGACAGATGGCCGCTGTAGTATTCTAAAAAAGGGGTGAGTGTATGAGGAGGTGCTGTTGATATGCTGATGTAACTTCTTTTTTGCTCTAAAGAATATGTTGATAGCATAACATTTGTTCCTGCACGGCAGGGGCTGATGAAGTGCTTGAATGTCTTGAAAAATGTTCTGCTTATATTGGTGGCTTCATTGATGGTGTTGGTACACCATTTTCCTTTGACTGATGTGATCAGCTGCTATGTGTTGTGCAGAGCGACTCAGTATCATGAGGTCACTGGGTGTTTGATTCTTTCATTTTCCTCACTGTCTGTGCATGGCGCATTTTTTTGTCAGTGAGGTTTTTAAAATACCAGGGTGCTGAAGGTTTTGGCTAGCATGTTTTCGTTGGGGGGTGGATTGAATATAGTGTTCCAAAAAGGCATTGAAGTAATTTAGAAGAGTGTTGGTGCTGGAAATGGCATTAGCAGGGTGAGAGATCGCCCCTTTTTCTCCTTCAACATTAGCCTTCTCAATATTTTTTCTACCCCTACTGTCTATCATCATTCATTCTTACCCCCTTATTTCTGACATCCCAGCCCCCTTTTTTGCTCATCCTGTTATTTCAATCCACCCTCTCTTTCCTCTCCCTTTTATACATCCCTTTTGCCTCCGTTCTCCTTTGTTCTTCCTGTTTTTACCTTTTTTTTCACTCCCTGTTTTGGTGCTTAGACACCATAACAGTAATGGGGCATAATGGACAAGATGGCCGCCAGGTGAGGAGCTCCAGTCGGGAGCTCCCTGGCCAGGGATTTCTTTTTTGGCCCTGCTTCCCTGGAATCTAACCCCTTTGGACCTTTTTTTTTGCTCACCTGAGGTCCTTATGGACTGCGGCCATTCGGCTCTCCAGTTCCCGTGACCCAGTTCGAGATCTTCCAATGAACCTTGAGTAGTGTGCTGACCGCGGAGCCTCGATCAACATGGCCGATGCCCGGTGGAGCTGTTTCGGCAGCTATAGAGGAGATTGGCTCTGGCTCTCCCCCTCAGCCGTCACCTACCCAGTCGGACATTGAACATGGTGTGTCCTCGTCTCTCCGCTGTGTTTTCAGCTCCTCCCCCGCCTTCCGACGAGTTGCCGAGGATCTGTTGGCGGCGGAGCCATTTCAGCGGCCAATGACCGGTGGGGTATGCCTGGGGAGGGGATCGGCTGGGGATCTCCCCTCCTGGCCATCCCCTACCCTCCGGGTTTAGCTGCGGTTGCCTGTCCTCTTGCACCGCCTCCCTAGCGACGACGAAGATGCATGAGTCTTGCTTCTCCCAGCGGGGGTTCAGCGGCAGTGAGTACTGGGGCGCTGCTGACCAGTGCCCCCGAGCTTGTTTTGCTTCTTGAGTTTTGGGGAGGCGCGCCCTCCTGATCCCCATTGCTGCCTCCACCTCTCCGGGGCTGTTGCCTGGCGCCCGAATCTAACCTTCCCCTGTCTTTGCGGCATTCTGAATGGCGATGCTGCTGCCCCTGGAGCCCCCAGTGTGTGTATGTCGACGACCCACTTTGTGATCGGCGGTGTCCTGCCCGCCTCCCTCTGTGGTCATGTGGCTGCCTTCCCCATCCGACCCTGCGTGAAGCCTTCGAGTCTGCTGCCTTGTGGTTTTTGTGTTGGATTTTTGTGTGTTCTGCCATTTTGGGTTGATGCAGTCGGTTCCCATGGCCTGGGTCCTCCATCTTGGCGGTTTCGACCTATCCTCATTGTTGCTGGACTGCTCCTTGTTTGCCTGTCTGTATTTTTCCTCAAGTCCCCCCCCCCCCTTTGGTCTCCTTCTCCCCTGCCATCTTATACAATCACCGATTCATGGGATGTTTATGATTGTTGGTCTCCAGCCGGTTTGAATGTCTTTTACTGTGATTGTTTTGTAAGTACTTTCCCTCTTGCCGGTCTGCCTGACCCGATTATGCATTCCTTACCCCTTTTTACCATTCCCCCCTACCTTCCGTGCCCCATTTGACGTGTGTCTCTGTTATGCTATGCGCTAATAACCCATGTTATTGTGTATTCACTGTTTTTCTCCTATGTTATACTTTCCAGAGGATTGCAGAAACTTGTCTTTTGATGATACCGGTACCCCTGGATGGTTCCCTGATTAAATATCGATGTAATAAACATAGACATACAAAAATATCGTGGTAAAAATATCGAATCCAAAAATATCGACTCCCTATAATTAAACAGGTAAGTACAATAATATCAAATCAAAAATATCGAAGCAAAAAATATATATGACTTAAATAAAATAGTAAATGTTATTAATATTTTTAACAAAATTAATTACATTTAATATATATTTTAACTAAATATAACAAATGAACTTAATTTAAAAAAATATAAACACACAAGCATAAAAATGTACACATATATTTACTTAAATATAATGTATTAACTATTATATTTATTTAATTTATAAACTTTTTAAAATATATAAAAATAAAATATATACATACATCTATAATTTAAAATAAAACATTCTAAAATTAATTAAAACATTAAACTATTAAAACAAAAATAAAACATACATTTTGCAACACAATAAATACAACAGTAGGGAAAATGTTGAATAGCGGAGGGGTAAAAATTTGTATTCCAACTCCAGTGAGTGCAACAGCAGGGAATGTGTTGGATAGCGGAGGGGTGAAAATTACTATTCCCACTCTAGTGAGTGCAACAGCAGGAAAAGTGTTGGATAGCGGAGGGCTAAAAATTACTATTCCCACTCCAGTGATTGCAACAGTAGGGAAAGTGCTAGATAGCAGAGGGCTAAAAATTAGTATTCCCACTAAAGTGAGTGCAACTACAGGGAAAGTGTTGAATAGCGGAGGGGTAAAAATTACTTTCCCGACTCCAGTGAGTGCAAAAGCAGGGAAAGTGTTGGATAGCAAAGGGGTAAAAATTACTATTGCCACTCCAGTGAATGCAACTGTAGGGAAAGTGCTGGATGGCGGAGGGGTAAAAATTACTATTCCCACTCCAATGAGTGCAACAGAAGGGAAAGTGTTGGATAGCCGAGAGGTAAAAATTAGTATTCCCACTCCAATGAGTGCAACAGCAGGGAAAGTGCTGGATAGCGGAGGGGTAATGTGTTGGATACCACACCAATAAAAAAATGACATCAACATTTTTATTAAATTGTATATTCATAATTAACATAATTAATATTAAATGTAAAATATATTATTAAAAAAATAAACATTCATTCATTACACATTCTTTAACACTATAATATCTACCACAGACACCTAAAATTAATTACACAATTACAATTAATAATTACTAATTAATTAATTTAAATTAATTAACAAATAATTATTAATGAATCAATAAAAAATAAATTATTTCCCACCTTTCCCACCATCTACACCTATAAACACCACAACACACACCTACAATTAATCAAACAATTACCATAATTAATTAATTTAAATGAATTAACAACTAATTATCAAACAATTATTAATACATTAATTTACACATTAAACTCTATAACATCAGAATTATACATTTATGAATAATTATAAATTATTCAAAAAATGTCATATAATTAAATTACTTCCCCCTATTCCCCTATAAACCCACAACCCACTACGGAACTAAAAACGAAAAATGAAATAAAAAAATATATGAACTACTAAAATTTTAACACATATAATAAAAATACAAACAATTCTCATACAAAAAAAAACATCACACACATAAAATATATACTAAAATACATAACATTAATGAAACAAAATCGATATTTTTAACAACTATGGGGGTCTATTACGGTCCGCCCGCCACTGTAATGGAATGCGGGACCGTCTGCCAGGGATGCGGCGGTGCCGCACCTGCAATTAGGATGCCCTATTCCCAGCACTGGGAATGCACGTTGTGCATTGGCATGCAAAAGGTGACAGGCACCGATCGGTGCCTAGCACCTTGTCCATGCCAATGCAAGGGAGTACCATAGGTACCCCCCATGTGCACCCGCCACATCCCCAACCTCCTGGGGGCTCGCTACGGGCCCCCAATAGCAAAGACCGCATGCCTGTCCAGGTTAATCTCCGCCGTTATCATAATATGGATGGCGGTGTCTTGCAGACACCGCCACCATATTAACCATGTTTTCCGCCCGGTCGATGAGCCAGGGATTTCCTTTTTGGCCCTGGTTCCCTGGAATCTACCCCCTTTGGACCTTTTTTTGCTCACCTGAGGCACTAGGATCAAAAAGGGTTAAAAATCTTGTAGTTTGGCTTGACCAACAACTGACAATATATTTCCAAATTGTGGTTTGTTTTAAATATGTACAATTGAGGCTGTTCCAAATAAAAAATCATCTATATTTGCTATCCTCCAACTTCACCATCTGTAGTGGAGTCAGTGGTTAATGTCCGCCTTGACTGCGCTGACCGTTTCTATTTTGCGCTCACTAAGAAGTAGTAGAAAACTCTGGAGTAAGCCTCCTTTCGAACTAAGGAACTTGAGATTATGTTTCAGAGTCTCGTGCCAGTCGCCACTGTTAAAAAGTGAAAGACAGAAAAGCCTTAGTGAACACCGAAGTTCTTAGGTAATACAACTCTGCCAGCCAATTAAACCATCAACTCAGATCCTCAGAACCTCAGGCATAGGACTGTTACAGCCCTACTATGCCAACCATGTCCAGTACAGTATAGTAAAACAAATGTAATGGACATAAAAGATTAGCACTTTAGCAGAAAGAATCTTCATAAATTTCATCCCCTTGAAGCTCCAAGAGAGGACGAGCCCTAGGGAACAGAATAAGATTATGGGTGGGAACGGAAAAAGCTTCAAATAGGCGGGAACGATAAGTATCAACAGACCTAAAATCCCTCAGCATCCTAAAATCCCTTATGGTTACTAATTACACTTTGAGAGCAGAGACTGAGATGCCCAAAAGAAACCCACCCTGAGGAAGTCCAGAGAGTTTACAAGAGGTCCTATGGTGAAAGTTCTGAGTTATTGTCACTTGATCACACCAGTGGCAGACTAGTGCAGAGGTTATACAAAATATTCTGGCCATCCGATAAGGGGGCTACAGTGTTTGTATTATTGCCAGTAGCGTGTTACTCTCTGCTTTAGTTGACGTGTATGGATCAGTGAGTAACCATATGGTAATAACTTCTTTATTTATAGTTTTTGTAAAGTGCAACATAGCACCTTAGGCAGTCTCAGAGCACTTGGGGTGAAAATACTAGGAACAAAGAAGAAATAACACTCCGGGAGAACAAGTCAGTCAATCTGCTGGTTGAGACTGTAAAAGCATTCTTCCTTTAAAGTGGATTAACGATGACATTTGAGAAACAAAATCCCACACTGAATTGTTCTTCAGTGATGGAGCGCTATCTGGTCACAGGTATCTGATCAGCGAGAAGTCCTTGATCACAGGCTCATAATGCGGAATCACCACAAAATGTGTGAGGCCCACTTGAGGGTGATAAATGTGCAATTTAAAACTCAAACTTGTGGTTCATGGCACTTTTAGATGTCACATGCACCCTGTGATCAAGGACTTGTGAGATTCTGAAACGTGTAAGGCAATAAAGGCATGGATTTCAAAATAAATATTTTGTATTTTCTGGATTTTTACCCTTACGAAGAGTGCAGCTTCGTTCTGTGGAAAAATGTAGCAAAGGTGGCAACAAAGTGTGATGGTAGGCCTGCCGTGAAGCTTGCACCACTGCTTGAAAGGAACACGTATCTGTTTTATTTAGATTGGGCAGAATGAGCTTTGGAACGTTAGAGGCAAGATATATGAATTTATTATGGACAAAATGACAGTCCACTGGAGGGCGATGGACATGTTTGAAATTTCTGGCATCTGCAACACCCACTGAATGGAAATTAAAACTCGAATCACTAGTACCAGAATGCAATTGAAAACAAGCATTTGCAATGCAATAGGTCTCGCATTTATTGGAGTTGGAGCTATTGGTATTGTAAATAACAAATCCTTTCTATTTAAGTATTCAAAAAGTAATCCCAAAAAAAATGCATTGTTATGTGCAATGCCAATATCTCGAACTCGTGTCAATGCGAGATCTAGTGCATTGCAAATGCCTGTTTTTAAATGCGAGACCTATTGCAGTGTAAATGCTTGTTTCAGTACTGCGTGCTTTTTAAAAGTTGTAGTCAATACTCAAAATGGAATCCATGTTATCAGCGTTCCCAGTGCTCCTTTATGTTTAATGGCCTAAATGAATCACAATGTTTAAAGCAGATTGCTAAATAGGATCTCCAGCCCCGAGGACAATGTCTCACTTCATGGTGGACAGTGTGTACCCTGTTTTCATGCAGTGCCAAGACGGGGTTAACTAATGCAGAGAGTGAGGTCTGTTAGCCTCCGAGGATCAAAGCATTCCTTGCAACAGTGCGCTGTGGCACGGTGTGCCATGTGTACAGCACACACTTTGCAACAGCAAGATGGTTTGAAAGTTGGGGGTGACTTTCTAAATTTTCCCGAGTGTTCATCGGGTTTGTTGACAGCGTATTTATGCTGTCAGCCCAAAAATTGTTTGTGGTTGTGTGTGTGTGTGTAGTTGTGTGTGTGTGTGTGTTGTTTTGTGTGTGTGTGGTTGAGTGTGTGTGTGTGTGGTTGAGTGTGTGTGTGTGTGGTTGAGTGTGTGTGCGTGTGGTTGAGTGTGTGTGTGGTTGAGTGTGTGTGTGTGTTTGTGTGTGTTTGTAGGTGTGTGGTTGTATGTGTGTGGTTGTATGTGTGGTTGTATGTGTGGTTGTGTGTGTGGTTTTGTGTTTGGTTGTGTGTATGTGTGTTTGTGTGTGTGTTTGAGTGTGTGTGTGGTTGAGTGTGTGTGGTTGAGTGTGTATGGTTGAGTGTGTGTGTGTGGTTGTGTGTGTGTTTGGTTATGTGTGTCTGTTTGTGTGTGCTTTTTTGTTCTGTTAGTGTGTGTGGTTGAGTGTGTGTGTGGGTTTGTGTGTGGTTGTATGTGTGTGATTTTGTGTCTCTCTGTGTGGTTGTGTGTGTGTTTTGTGTGTGTAGTTGTGTGTGTGTGTTTGAGTGTGTCGTTTTGTGTCTTGTTTGTGTGTGGTTGTGTGTGTGGTTTAGTGTCTTGTTTGTGTGAGTTTGTTAATAGCCACCTTGGGGAGTGCCTGTGTATACCCATGGCGCGCTGTAATGAGCACCGGCACAGAACTGAAAGTGCGCTGTGTGCGCGTTGTACAAAAACACTCACATGAATGGATCGGTTTGGCAGCGTGAAACCTATACAGCGTTTGTCAATAGCCACCTTGGGCAGTGCCTGTGTATACCCATGGCGTGCTGTAATCAGCAACGGCACAGAACTGAAAGTGCGCTGTGTACGCGTTGTACTCAAACACTCACATGAATGTATCGGTTTGGCAGCGGCTGAGGGGGGGGCTTGCTTAATGAGACAGTGTGAGGAGCCATAGCCAGAAATACGATGTTGGTGCCATTCCGATAATAAACGGAGCCCTTTAAAGTTTTAAACTTGTGCCTTTCCATTTTTTGGGAGGGTGGGGGAGGATGGGGGAGTTTGTGCTGAAAATGCGAGTCCGACTTTGTATTCTCCACAGTTCACGGGGCCCACAGGCTAGAGTGCAATGGGCTGTAAGTCTGTAAGCAATAGAATGTGTACATTTCTGTGTTAGAACTGTGGCTACACGCAAAACTGTGCACGTGCTCTGTATATCAATGTATTGTTTTTTGGGTAGCGGCTTGAAACCCATTCAGTGTTTGTCAATAGCCACCTTGGGCAACGTCTGTGTATACCCATGGCGCGCTGTAATTCGCACCGGCACAGTACTGAAAGTGCGCTGTGTGCGCGTTGTAATAAAACACTCCCATGAATGGATGTGTTTGGCAGCGTGAAACCTATACAGCGTTTGTTAATAGCCACCTTGGGCAGTGCCTGTGTATACCCATGGCGCGCTGTAATGAGCACCGGCACAGAACTGAAAGTGCGCTGTGTGCGCGTTGTACTAAAACACTCACATGAATGGATCGGTTTGGCAGCGTGAAACCTATACAGCGTTTGTCAATAGCCACCTTGGGCAGTGCTTGTGTATACCCATGGCGCGCTGTAATGAGCACCGGCACAGATCTGAAAGCGTGCTGTGTGCGCGTTGTACTAAAACACTCACATGAATGGATGTGTTTGGCAGCGTAAAACCTATACAGCGTTTGTTAATAGCCACCTTGGGCAGTGCCTGTGTATACCCATGGCGCGCTGTAATGAGCACCGGCACAGAACTGAAAGTGCGCTGTGTGCGCGTTGTACTAAAACACTCACATGAATGGATCGGTTTGGCAGCGTGAAACCTATACAGCGTTTGTCAATAGCCACCTTGGGCAGTGCCTGTGTATACCCATGGCGCGCTGTAATCAGCACCGGCACAGAACTGAAAGTGCGCTGTGTACGCGTTGTACTCAAACACTCACATGAATGTATTGGTTTGGCAGCGGCTGAGGGGTGGGCTTGCTTAATGAGACAGTGTGAGGAGCCATAGCCAGAAATACGATGTTGGTGCCAGTCCGATAATAAACGGAGCCTGTTAGAATGGGGAACCTCTGGTTGGCACAGGTAGGTACTTGTGACAAGCAGTGGTCCCTTCTTCTATTCAGGGCGAGAGAATTACCCCTTCAGAACAACCCCTGCTCACCCTATAGGTAGTGTGGCGCGAGCAGTCAGGGCTAAACTTCAGGGCGCTAGTCAGTTAAGCATTTATGATCACACACAGTAAACCACAACGATCCCCCACAAATGGACACCAGGCGTAAGTTGTATCAAAAATATGGATGCTTTATATAAAAGATTCTTGGTTACGCAGGCATGTACAAGACCATCAATAACGGTTGCGAAATGGAAGCCACAAGATGATAATTAGGCACTGTTCTTTTCTTTGGTAACTTATTCGATCACGAGCGCTTCAAAGGGCTCGGTTGAGTCGGTCCAGTCACGATGATGCGCAGTGCACCCGGGGTACAGTGATACGGGGAAATCAGAACGTTGCGGACCCCGAGTCCGATAGAGAGTTCACTGTACCTGGGAACGTGCGATGTGCTTGGACGAGTCTTCGGGGGAGATGCAGGTTCTGCACCTCGCGGGTCTTCCGGATCAAGAATTCAGCGGGCGGCTCTCGGTAGACAGGTGCGGCCCAGGGCCTCCGGCACGGACTGTGCGGGAGGTCACTGCGGAGGGCGGCACGGTCAGACTCAGGCTGGGAGGTGAAGCGGGGCGGCCGGATACGTTACGACGTACGGGCGGCCGTCCGAGGCTTGATTTCACTTCCCAATTAGAAATCCGGCGGGAGGGCGAGAGGGCAACAGGCACGCTCCAGTGGCAGGCAGGTGACAGGGAAGCGGGGCGGCCAGCCTCGATGGGTCCAGAGTGACTCAGGTAGAGCGGGGCTCTCGGCGAGGGGAGGCGGCCAGGCTTCTGGGTGTCATGGCCCTAGGAGGGATGCGAAGGTGCGCAGAGCACTCCGGCGGGAGAAAGCACACGGCTCGAGTTCTCAGACGAGCGGAGACACGGTGAACCCACTGGTCCTGGGGTTCAGTTCAGGGGGCAAGCTCTTCTTCCAAGCCCTTGGAGATAGTTGAAAACAAAGTGCAAAGTCTCTTTCAGTCTTTTCCTCTCCTTCCTCAGCAAGGCACCTACTGCAGGCCAGTCCCTCAGGTCAGGGAAAGTTACTCCTCCTTCAGCTTCTTCCAGGTCCTTCTAGTCGGGCAGAGTTCCTTCGTGGTTCAATCTGGATCTGATTTCTTAGGAGCCAGGCTCCTACTTTTATACAGTGATTCTTTTGTTCTTTAGCGCCAGGGGGCCTGGCTCAGTCCAGTTCTGGAGTACTTTGTTTTGGTGACTCGGCTCTTTCCTTTCAGCAGCAGGGCAGAGACATCAGCCGCTCCACAGGGAGCGGAGCCGGCTTTGTGGTGGCAGAGCACAGGTCTATTCAAGAGTCAGGGTGGACTCCTCCCACCCATCCTGGTGCGATCTCTCTACCCACCACCTGGCAGCCAACCTGTCTCCTGGAATCCCCCAGCCCTGCTCCTGTACTGTTGCTAGGCAGAACACACACCCACAGCAGAGGCGGACTGAGATGGTCAGGCACGCAAAGGCTAACTTTCTAAAAGTAGCATTTGCAAACCCAGGATATTAAAATAACCTTTACTAAAAGATGTATTTTATTATCCCGAGTTCAGGCATACTAAACATGACTTTCTACCATGCTCTCTGAGTCCACTGGGGTCACAGCGTGTAGCGATCCCAGCAGCCCATTCTGGCCTATGGAGAGCAGGTAGCCTTCAATAGTGAAAAACGAAAAGGGCTGTAATTCACTATCAAGACATGCCACACACATCAGGGCATGTCCTACCTTATGCCTACAATGCACCCTGCGCTTAGGCCTACCAGAGGGGTGACTAACATGTAGTTAAGGGAAGGTTTAGGGACTGGCAAGTGGGGACACTTGCTCAGTCAGCGCGACGGTACCAGACCGCGCGCAGGTTCTGCAGTGGCAGACCCTAGACACATTTTACCCCGCTGCTTCGGTGGGTGGCACAACCAGTGCTGCAAGCCCACTAGCAGCATTTGGATATACAAGCCCTTGGCACCCCTGGTGCACTCTACTAGGGACTGATAGTAAACCAAATAAACCAAAGGTGGAAGTCAATTCATATAATACATTTTACCATAGGGAGCACTTGCACTGTGGCACTGGATGGCAGTGGCACAGTGCCCTGAGCAGCTAACACCAACACAAAACACATTGAGGCACAGACAAAAATGGAAGGGTGACCCACGCCAATGGTGCCAGGTCTAACACGTGTCCCCTCCAGCTGAAAAGTGGGGAGAACTACCCTACCCCAGGGAGTTCTTCATCACTAAGGCGGAAAAACCTGGACAGACCGTCAGCATTGGCGTGATCTGTGCCAGGGCGATGCTCCACCGTAAAGTCCATACCCTGTAGGGCGATGGACCACCTCAACAGTTTTGGGTTCTCCCCCCTCATTTGCATCAACCATCTGAGGGGCCTGTGGTCGGTCTGAACCCGGAAGTGAGACCCAAACAAGTAGGGTCTTAGCTTCTTCAGCGCCCAGACCACAGCAAATGCTTCTCGTTCTATCGCACTCCACCTTTGTTCCCGGGAAAGTAGCCTCCTGCTAATAAAGGCTACGGGTTGGTCAAAGCCCTCCTCAGTGATCTGTGAGAGAACAGCCCCTACACCATGCTCTGATGCATCCGTCTGCACCAGGAACTCTTTGGAGAAGTCAGGTGCCAAGAGCACGGGCGCCGTGCACATGGCAGTTTTCAGGGTGTCGAAGGCTTTCTGACAGGTGTCAGTCCATATCACTTTTCTGGGCTGCTTCTTCGAAGTCAGCTCTGTCAAGGGGGCAACGATGCTGCCATACCCCTTGACAAACCTCCTGTAGTACCCGGTGAGTCCTAAAAAGGCCCTCACCTCCGTCTGGGTCTTTGGGGGCTCCCAAGCCAGGATGGTTTCAACTTTGGGTTGGAGGGGCGCCACCTGGCCGCTCCCCACTTGGTGTCCCAAGTACACCACTGAACCCTGCCCGATCTGACACTTGCTTGCCTTGATCGTGAGGCCTGCCTTGCGCAGCGCCATCAACACTTCCCAGAGATGTTGCAGGTGTTCTTCCCATGTGCCGCTGAACACAGCGATGTCATCCAGGTAGGCGGCGCTGAACTCGGTCAGCCCAGCCAACACCTGGTTGACCAACCTCTGGAAGGTGGCAGGGGCATTCTTCATCCCAAAGGGCATCACCCGGAACTGGTAATGCCCATCTGGTGTAGAGAATGCGGACCTCTCTTTGGCCCCATCAGTTAAGGCGATCTGCCAGTACCCAGACGTTAAATCAAACGTGCTGAGGTACCGTGCAGCCCCTAACCGATCGATGAGCTCATCAGCTCGGGGGATGGGGTGCGAGTCAGTCTTCGTGACTGAGTTGAGTCCTCGGTAGTCCACACAGAACAGGAGTTCGGGCGTGGCACTCGGCGCTGCAGCCTTTGGGACCAAGACCACTGGGCTGGCCCAAGGACTACTGGAGGACTCAACCACCCCTAGAGCAAGCATCTTCGAGACCTCCTCTTTGATGCAGGCTCTGACCCTGTCAGTTACCCGGTAGGCTTTGTGCTTCACAGGTAAGCTGTCTCCTGTATCCACATCATGGACGCACCAATTTGTGATACCAGGAACCAGGGAGAACAGGTCAGGAAACTGCCCCAGCAGCTGGCGGCAGTCACCCTGTTGCTCAGGGGTCAGGGTGGGTGAGAGGTTAACTCCATCCACTGACCCGTCTCGCTCTGAGGCTACCAAGAGGTCAGGAAGAGGCTCGGACTCCTCTTCCGTCCCATCATCGGTGGCCAAGAGCATGCCCACTTCGGACCTCTCCAAGTGGGGCTTCAGTCGATTGACATGCAGGACCCTTAAGGGGTTCCTAGGAGACCGCAAGTTCACCAAGTAGGTGACAGAACTCTTGTGCTCCACAATCTCAAAGGGTCCTCTCCACTTGTCCTGGAGTGCACAAGGCTCCACAGGGGCCAAGACCCACACTTTTTGACCAGGTTGAAGCTCAACCAGAGTGGCATTCTGGTCGTACCACCGCTTCATTACCTCCTGGCTGGCTTCCAGGTTTGCCTCAGCAAGTTGCCTGAAACGCCTAGTCTGGTTCCGGAAAGCCAGCATGTAACTGTATACATTCTGGGGAGGTTTCCTGGGAGATTGCTCCCAGCCTTCCTTGACCAGACTAAGAGGTCCTCGTACTGGGTGGCCGTACAAAAGCTCAAAGGGACAGAACCCTAGAGACTTTTGGGGCACCTCGCGGTACGCAAAGAGAAGGCATGGTAAGAGGACGTCCCACTTACGCCTCATGGGTTCCTCGAGACCCATAATCATGCCCTTCAGGGTTCGGTTGAAGCGCTCAACCAACCCGTTTCCTTGGGGATGGTAAGGGGTGGTGAACTTGTAGGTCACACCACACTCTTGCCAAAGGGACTTCATATATTTCGATATGAAGTTGGTCCCCCTGTCAGACACCACCTCTAGAGGGAATCCTACTCGTGAGAAAATTCCCATCAGTGCCCGTCCCACCACGGGGGCCGTCACTGTCCTCAGAGGGATGGCTTCAGGGTACCGGGTGGCATGGTCCACCAAGACCAGGATAAACCTGTTGCCCATGGCTGTCTTGGGGTCCAGTGGCCCCACAATGTCAATCCCCACCCGCTGGAATGGGGTACTGACCACAGGGAAAGGTTGGAGTGGAGTTCTCAGCTTCCTTCCACTCTTGCCACTTGCCTGGCAAGTCTGGCATGTCCTGCAGTGAGTGTCAGAACTCCTGCGCATTTGGGGCCAATAAAAGTGGGTGACAAGCCTTTCAAAGGTCTTGTCCTGCCCCAAATGTCCTGCTAACGGTACGTCGTGAGCCAGCCCCAGTAGGAAGGCTCTGAACTTCTGGGGTACCACCAGCGCACGGGCTGACCCAGGTTCAGCAACCTTAGGCTCTGAGTATAGGAGATCGCTCTCCCAGTAGATCAAGTGAGTTCCGGACTGATCACCATTGGCCTGGGCTGCAGCCTGCTGCCGCATACCCTCTAGAGAGGGGCACTCCTTCTGCTCCCTGCAGAATTCCTCCCTGGTGGGGCCTCCTTCTTGCTGCCAATGGGTCAGCTCAGGCAGGTCCCCCAGTTCGGCTATCTGTTCCCCGGTAGGCTCCAGGGCATCCCCCTCAAGGTCTGCTTCCTCCTGGGCCGTGGGAACTTCAGGAGCCGGATTCCCATGCCTCCCTTTCCCTCTCTCTAAGGCCGGTTCCTGGGCCTCTCCCTCAGGCTCCAGGGTTCCTTCAACACCCCTACCGGCTGCCATTGACCGGGTGGTCACGCACGCCCAATCAGGCAAGCCCACCATCCGCAGGTGAGTTGTCTTCTCCACCTTTTCCCAAGGGGAGCTCTCCAAATCGTTACCTAGGAGACAATCAACAGGCCTGGCCTCTCTCACAGCCACTTGCAGAGTACCAGAGACCCCCCCCCCACTCAAAGGGAACCTGAGCCATTGGACACTGACTCTCTGTGTTGTCGGCGTTGACAACACGGCAGAATGCGTGTGGGACAACCTGCTCTTGAGACACCAGGTGTTGCTTGACAGCAGTCACACTGGCTCCTGTATCTCTAAGAGCCCCCACCCTTCGGCCATTTATGGTCACCCACTGCCCATACTTTTTAATATTGGGGGGCAGTTGGGCCTCAGCGACCATCTCACTGTCTCCTAATGAGACTAGGGTCATCTGTACGGGATCCCCCGCTCCTTGGACATCTATCTCCCTCCCCAAGGCTACACTATTCACCTGCTTGGGGGGTGGAGCACCAGAGGGTGCTGGTTTACCATACAGGGGGCACTTGGGATCCACGGAAATGTGCCCCAGGTTGTTACACTTGTAACATCTGAGGGGCCCTCTTTGAACAGGGTTACCTGTCGGGGCCCCGGTCTGCTTCGGGGGTGGGGGTGGCTGAGAACCTTTCCCTTGGTTCCCTTGGGAATTACTTTGGGGCCCTCTGTAGAACTCCCTCTGTTTACCCTTGTCCCCCCCACTCTTCTGCTGGGGACCCTGAACACCTTTGGCGGGGCCTCCCACGGGACCCTTGTAGACCCTGGTGCTGATCCAGCGGTCCGCCTCCTCAGCAAGCTTCCTCGGGTTGGACAGCTTGCTATCGATCAGGTGCTGGCGTAGCTCAGGAAAACAATTATCCGACAAGTGCTCCCATGCAATTAAATCAAACAGCCCTTGGTAATCATTCACTTTGCTACCCTTCACCCAACCATCCAGCGCTCTGCAAAAAAAGGTCACATATTCTACATAAGTGGTACCAGGTTTCTTGGTGCAATCCCTAAATCTCTGTCTGTACAATTCAGGAGTTAACCCATACCTTGTCATAAGAGCCTCCTTCATGTGTGGATAGGATGTCTTGACCTCCGAGGGGAGATCCAGCAGGGTGTCCCGCCCTTCACTTAGGAACCTTCCCCACAACCCCGCTCCCCAATCCTTCTCAGGGACCCGGTGGGAGGACATGGCTACTTCATAGGCCCTGAACCACTGCCCAATATCATCCTGCTTATAATATTCTTTGACTACATCTTTAGGAATGTGCACCCTTGACTCTGTTGAATTGCTGCCACCAGAGGGTGAGTTGTCTAAACTCCTGGCCTTGAGATCCAACTCCCTCATTTTTACCTCATGCTCCATGGCCAGTTTTTGCCTTTCCATCTCCATTTGCAGTTTTGCCATCTCCACCTCATGTGCTCGTGCAGCACTCCTGTGGGCCATCTCCTCTGGCGACAGGCCTCTGCTAGGCTCAAAAACACCTTCTGGGGGTATCACCTCCCGTGCATTCTCGGGGAACTTTGATTCGTGCCAGGCTCTCAGCGCTTTTACGTACTGATCCTTGGTGCTTAGTCCACTTTGCTTGATTCTGTACTTGGAGAGATATCCCTTCAGGACATCATTTGTGCACTTCCTCAGTGCCTCGGGCTCCCAATCGATGTCATCCACTCCAGAGAATACAGAGGACGCTCCGCCTCCACTGACTGAGCTAGGCATGGTTTCTTAAGGTGGAGATTCTTCTTTAGCAACAACTGTCAATCAATCTGTGGCTGCGTTATAGGTCTGCTCTACGTGGTGATCAATAATTCACTGTATGTAAATCATAAATGCAAATTCGAAATCCCACCGCTGCCACCAATGTTAGAATGGGGAACCTCTGGTTGGCACAGGTAGGTACTTGTGACAAGCAGTGGTCCCTTCTTCTATTCAGGGCGAGAGAATTACCCCTTCAGAACAACCCCTGCTCACCCTATAGGTAGTGTGGCGCGAGCAGTCAGGGCTAAACTTCAGGGCGCTAGTCAGTTAAGCATTTATGATCACACACAGTAAACCACAACGATCCCCCACAAATGGACACCAGGCGTAAGTTGTATCAAAAATACGGATGCTTTATATAAAAGATTCTTGGTTACGCAGGCATGTACAAGACCATCAATAACGGTTGCGAAATGGAAGCCACAAGATGATAATTAGGCACTGTTCTTTTCTTTGGTAACTTATTCGATCACGAGCGCTTCAAAGGGCTCGGTTGAGTCGGTCCAGTCACGATGATGCGCAGTGCACCCGGGGTACAGTGATACGGGGAAATCAGAACGTTGTGGACCCCGAGTCCGATAGAGAGTTCACTGTACCTGGGAACGTGCGATGTGCTTGGACGAGTCTTTGGGGGAGATGCAGGTTCTGCACCTCGCGGGTCTTCCGGATCAAGAATTCAGTGGGCGGCTCTCGGTAGACAGGTGCGGCCCAGGGCCTCCGGCACGGACTGTGCGGGAGGTCACTGCGGAGGGCGGCACGGTCAGACTCAGGCTGGGAGGTGAAGCGGGGCGGCCGGATACGTTATGACGTACGGGCGGCCGTCCGAGGCTTGATTTCACTTCCCAATTAGAAATCCGGCGGGAGGGCGAGAGGGCACCAGGCACGCTCCAGTGGCAGGCAGGTGACAGGGAAGCGGGGCGGCCAGCCTCGATGGGTCCAGAGCGACTCAGGTAGAGCGGGGCTCTCGGCGAGGGGAGGCGGCCAGGCTTCTGGGTGTCACGGCCCTAGGAGGGATGCGAAGGTGCGCAGAGCACTCCGGCGGGAGAAAGCACACGGCTCGAGTTCTCAGACGAGCGGAGACACGGTGAACCCACTGGTCCTGGGGTTCAGTTCAGGGGGCAAGCTCTTCTTCCAAGCCCTTGGAGATAGTTGAAAACAAAGTGCAAAGTCTCTTTCAGTCTTTTCCTCTCCTTCCTCAGCAAGGCACCTACTGCAGGCCAGTCCCTCAGGTCAGGGAAAGTTACTCCTCCTTCAGCTTCTTCCAGGTCCTTCTAGTCGGGCAGAGTTCCTTCGTGGTTCAATCTGGATCTGATTTCTTAGGAGCCAGGCTCCTACTTTTATACAGTGATTCTTTTGTTCTTTAGCGCCAGGGGGCCTGGGCCTGGCTCAGTCCAGTTCTGGAGTACTTTGTTTTGGTGACTCGGCTCTTTCCTTTCAGCAGCAGGGCAGAGACATCAGCCGCTCCACAGGGGGCGGAGCCGGCTTTGTGGTGGCAGAGCACAGGTCTATTCAAGAGTCAGGGTGGACTCCTCCCACCCATCCTGGTGCGATCTCTCTACCCACCACCTGGCAGCCAACCTGTCTCCTGGAATCCCCCAGCCCTGCTCCTGTACTGTTGCTAGGCAGAACACACACCCACAGCAGAGGCGGACTGAGATGGTCAGGCACGCAAAGGCTAACTTTCTAAAAGTAGCATTTGCAAACCCAGGATATTAAAATAACCTTTACTAAAAGATGTATTTTATTATCCCGAGTTCAGGCATACTAAACATGACTTTCTACCATGCTCTCTGAGTCCACTGGGGTCACAGCGTGTAGCGATCCCAGCAGCCCATTCTGGCCTATGGAGAGCAGGTAGCCTTCAATAGGCTAACTTTCTAAAAGTAGCATTTGCAAACCCAGGATATTAAAATAACCTCTACTAAAAGATGTATTTTATTATCCCGAGTTCAGGCATACTAAACATGACTTTCTACCATGCTCTCTGAGTCCACTGGGGTCACAGCGTGTAGCGATCCCAGCAGCCCATTCTGGCCTATGGAGAGCAGGTAGCCTTCAATAGTGAAAAACGAAAAGGGCTGTAATTCACTATCAAGACATGCCAAACACATCAGGGCATGTCCTACCTTATGCCTACAATGCACCCTGCGCTTAGGCCTACCAGAGGGGTGACTAAGATGTAGTTAATGGAAGGTTTAGGGACTGGCAAGTGGGGACACTTGCTCAGTCAGCGCGACGGTACCAGACCGCGCGCAGGTTCTGCAGTGGCAGACCCTAGACACATTTTACCCCGCTGCTTCGGTGGGTGGCACAACCAGTGCTGCAAGCCCACTAGCAGCATTTGGATATACAAGCCCTTGGCACCCCTGGTGCACTCTACTAGGGACTGATAGTAAACCAAATAAACCAAACGTGGAAGTCAATTCACATAATACATTTTACCATAGGGAGCACTTGCACTGTGGCACTGGATGGCAGTGGCACAGTGCCCTGAGCAGCTAACACCAACACAAAACACATTGAGGCACAGACAAAAATGGAAGGGTGATCCACGCCAATGGTGCCAGGTCTAACAGAGCCCTTTAAAGTTTTAAACTTGTGCCTTTCCATTTTTTGGGAGGGTGGGGGAGGATGGGGGAGTTTGTGCTGAACATGCGAGTCCGACTTTGTATTCTCCACAGTTCACGGGGCCCACGGGCTAGAGTGCAATGGGCTGTAAGTCTGTAAGCAATGGAATGTGTACATTTCTGTGTTAGAACTGTGGCTACACGCAAAACTGTGCGCGTGCTCTGTATATCAATGTATTGTTTTTTGGGTAGCGGCTTGAAACCCATTCAGTGTTTGTCAATAGCCACCTTGGGCAACGTCTGTGTATACCCATGGCGCGCTGTAATGAGCACCGGCACAGAACTGAAAGTGCGCTGTGTGCGCGTTGTACTAAAACACTCACATGAATGGATCGGTTTGGCAGCGTGAAACCTATACAGCGTTTGTCAATAGCCACCTTGGGCAGTGCTTGTGTATACCCATGGCGCGCTGTAATGAGCACCGGCACAGATCTGAAAGCGCGCTGTGTGCGCGTTTTACTAAAACACTCACATGAATGGATGTGTTTGGCAGCGTGAAACCTATACAGCGTTTGTTAATAGCCACCTTGGGCAGTGCTGTGTATACCCATGGCGCGCTGTAATGAGCACCGGCACAGAACTGAAAGTGCGCTGTGTGCGCGTTGTACTAAAACACTCACATGAATGGATCGGTTTGGCAGCGTGAAACCTATACAGCGTTTGTCAATAGCCACCTTGGGCAGTGCCTGTGTATACCCATGGTGCGCTGTAATGAGCACCGGCACAGAACTGAAAGTGCGCTGTGTGCGCGTTGTACTGAAACACTCACATGAATGGATCGGTTTTGCAGCGTGAAACCTATACAGCGTTTGTCAATAGCCACCTTGGGCAGTGCTTGTGTATACCCATGGCGCGCTGTAATGAGCACTGTCACAGATCTGAAAGTGCGCTGTGTGCGCGTTGTACTAAAACACTCACATGAATGGATGTGTTTGGCAGCGTGAAACCTATACAGCGCTTGTTAATAGCCACCTTGGGCAGTGCCTGTGTATACCCATGGCGCGCTGTAATGAGCATCGGCACAGAACTGAAAGTGCGCTGTGTGCGCGTTGTACTAAAACACTCACATGAATGGATCGGTTTGGCAGCGTGAAACCTATACAGCGTTTGTCAATAGCCACCTTGGGCAGTGCTTGTGTATACCCATGGCGCGCTGTAATGAGCACTGGCACAGATCTGAAAGCGCGCTGTGTGTGCGTTGTACTAAAACACTCACATGAATGGATGTGTTTTGCAGCGTGAAACCTATACAGCGTTTGTTAATACCCACCTTGGGCAGTGCCTGTGTATACCCATGGCGCGCTGTAATGAGCACCGGCAAAGAACTGAAAGTGCGCTGTGTGTGCGTTGTACTAAAACACTCACATGAATGGATCGGTTAGGCAGCGTGAAACCTATACAGCGTTTGTCAATAGCCACCTTGGGCAGTGCCTGTGTATACCCATGGCGCGCTGTAATCAGCACCGGCACAGAACTGAAAGTGCGCTGTGTACGCGTTGTGCTCAAACACTCACATGAATGTATCGGTTTGGCAGCGGCTGAGGGGGGGGCTTGCTTAATGAGACAGTGTGAGGAGCCATAGCCAGAAATACGATGTTGGTACCATTCCGATAATAAACCGAGCCCTTTAAAGTTTTAAACTTGTGCCTTTCCATTTTTTGGGAGGGTGGGGGAGGATGGGGGAGTTTGTGCTGAACATGCGAGTCCGAATTTGTATTCTCCACAGTTCACGGGGCCCACAGGCTAGAGTGCAATGGGCTGTAAGTCTGTAAGCAATAGAATGTGTACATTTCTGTGTTAGAACTGTGTGCGCGTGCTCTGTATATCAATGTATTGTTTTTTGGGTAGCGGCTTCGAAACCCATTCAGTGTTTGTCAATAGCCACCTTTGGCAACGTCTGTGTATACCCATGGCGCGCTGTAATGAGCACCGGCACAGAACTGAAAGTGCACTGTGTGCGCGTTGTACTAAAACACTCACATGAATGGATCGGTTTGGCAGCATGAAACCTATACAGCGTTTGTCAATAGCCACCTTGGGCAGTGCTCGTGTATACCCATGGTGCGCTGTAATGAGCACCGGCACAGATCTGAAAGCGCGCTGTGTGCGCGTTGTACTAAAACACTCACATGAATGGATGTGTTTGGCAGCGTGAAACCTATACAGCGTTTGTTAATAGCCACCTTGGGCAGTGCCTGTGTATACCCATGGCGCGCTGTAATGAGCACCGGCACAGAACTGAAAGTGCGCTGTGTGCGCGTTGTACTAAAACACTCACATGAATGGATCATTTTGGCAGCGTGAAACCTATAAAGCGTTTGTCAATAGCCACCTTGGGCAGTGCCTGTGTATACCCATGGCGCGCTGTAATCAGCACCGGCACAGAACTGAAAGTGCGCTATGTACGCGTTGTACTCAAACACTCACATGAATGTATCGGTTTGGCAGCGGCTGAGGGGGGGGGCTTGCTTAATGAGACAGTGTGAGGAGCCATAGCCAGAAATACGATGTTGGTGCCATTCCAATAATAAACGGAGCCCTTTAAAGTTTTAAACTTGTGCCTTTCCATTTTTTGGGAGGGTGGGGGAGGATGGGGGAGTTTGTGCTGAACATGCGAGTCCAACTTTGTATTCTCCACAGTTCACGGGGCCCACAGGCTAGAGTGCAATGGGCTGTAAGTCTGTAAGCAATAGAATGTGTACATTTCTGTGTTAGAACTGTGGCTACACGCAAATCTGTGCGCGTGCTCTGTATATCAATGTATTGTTTTTTGGGTAGCGGCTTGAAACCCATTCAGTGTTTGTCAATAGCCACCTTTGGCAACGTCTGTGTATACCCATGGCGCGCTGTAATTCGCACCGGCACAGAACTGAAAGTGCGCTGTGTGCGCGTTGTACTAAAACACTCACATGAATGGATCGGTTTTGCAGCTAGAGTGCAATGGGCTTGAAGTCTGTAAGCAATAGAATGTGTACATTTCTGTGGTAGAACTGTGACTACACGCAAAACTGAACAGTGTTTGTAGTGCGCCTCGAGGCGTGTGCACGCGGGGTGGGAGTTCTGCTCGGATTGAAAGTGCCACGCATGGCCCGGGGCCACCTGGCAGCCGTGACTCACTCCTTTGGGAAGCTTCTGGCACTGATGGAGCAGTACATGCGAGTGAGAGCGGGAGGAGCTTGTGAAGTGGGAGAACAGAGAAAAAGTACGGAAGGTGAAAAGGAAGCAAGGAGAGGGAGAAAGGGGCAAAGAGGGGGCAAAAGGAGGGTGCAAGGGAGGTACATGGGGAGCAAAGAGCGCGACCCCATGAGGAGAACAGGACACATGGAGAGGGCGATAAGACTGGGTGGGGTTACAGGTTATAGAGAAAGACCTAAAGCGAGCGCTTACGGGAACACATAAGAATGCCATTAATCAAGCAGGATGGCTCTGTCTCCCTTCATGCCCAGGGAGGAGGGAGATGCGAGCAGAGCATCAAAGGGCTGGGTGAGAAGGGAGGGGGGAATGCAAGGGTCAAAGCGGCGAAAGTGAAAGTACTCCAGCAGAGCATCAAAGGGCTGGGTGAGAAGGGAGGGGGGAAATGCAATGAGCAGAGGAGCAGCTGTGCACGTGCATGTGATCTCATGCACTCAAGGTTTAGGCCAGCCAAAAGTGTGGGTAGCACTTTGAAATTCCCACATATAAAATGTCTCTTTCGAGCCTTTGGCTCGCGAGACCTAACTAACTCACCTGTGAGGCCCACTTGAGGGTGATAAATGTGCAATTATAAGTCGAACTGGTGGTTCGTGACACTTGTAGATGTCACATGCGGACTTGTGAGAGTCCGAAATGCGTAAGGCAATAAAGACATGGATTCCAAAAGAAATGTTTTGTCTTTGCTGGATTTTAACCCTTATGAAGAGAACAACTCTGTTCTGCGGACAAAGTTGGGAACTATATCTATATCTATAGATATATATCTCCAGGTCTCCGTGTACAGCTGGTGAGCGACCAGATCATCGAGGGTCTGCATGAAACTCCTGTGCGCATTTGCATCCACCTACTTCCGTCGCATATACGAACAGAACGCCACTCCGGGTGATGATTCCAATCGTGTTTATTTCATTTTCAATATTTACAGCGAACTTGGCAGATCACAATGATGTTGTGAAAAAGGCTGACCAAGCCGAAATGCATCTTGACGCTGTCATGGTGATCTGCCAAGTTCGCTGTAAATTTTGAAATCACAATAAACACTATTAGGAGCATTGTCCGGAGTACCATTCTGTTAGTATATGCGACGGAAGTGGCTGTGTGTATATATATATATATTCACTGAAAAAACCATGTCATGAGTGATGTAATATGTGACGTCATCAGCAGTGCATTGCGGGGGCGCGAGTTATAGTTAGCTGAACTAACTCTAACGGGGGAATTTCAATGGTTTTGTACGAGGGAAATGTCCAGCTAACTATAACGCTCCTGAAACCTATGGTTTTTTCAGTGAATTTCTAAGGTTTTTTAAATGCTAATTTCTAACTATAACGTGCCTGAAACCTCTGTTTTTTTCAGTGAATATATATATACATACATATATAAACATATATATAATCTGCATATCTATAAAATACAAATATAAATGCATTCATACATATACATATATGCATGTTATGTACATGAAAGTTTGAAAAACACTAATAAAAGCAAAGCTAAAAAGCCACCTAATTACAAACAGAATTACTTTAACTTAAACGAGGGTGAGACCTATGGCATTTTCAATGCTTGTTTACTTTGCTTCCAACAAGAAGGCATTCAGATGTGTCACACATTTGCCATAAATTCTGAATGGTAGCACTCTAGTTCCTCATTAGATCACTGTAGTAAAGCTACTGCTCACCAGGTAAGTCTGCTGCTGGTATTCAAAGTGCATGTTTCAGTCTGCATGTCAAAATCTTTTAATGAAATAGAAGAGGATTTGAGAAGTCAAAATATGCCCTAATTTTTCTTTCTGCAGCACTAATCATACATTCTATGGCAAAATGAACCCCCTCATTTTGTTCCTTTTTAAATTAAATGTTTTAAGAGTAACCACTTTATTCCAATCAAGATGGCTTCAGGTGTGCGATACGTTTATCATAAGTAGGACTGTTAGCGCTCTAGTTGTTCTTTGGAACACTCTGGGAAGCTGCAGTAGAGCACAAAGGAATCAACTGACAGTCTCTGCCCTTGTTGGATGTACATGTTTTACTGAAAATGTCAGACTTCGTTCTCACATGACTGAGAAAGATAATGTGAATTTACATAAAATATGCTCTCAGTTTAGCTTATAGATCACCTTTCAAACCTCTGTGGGAAAAGCATGAGAAAATAGTTTTCTCTCAAACATGATTCATGATATCCCAGCAGAAGGCTTTTTCACATGGTAAAATCACCTTAGAACATACCACAATTCCTAAAATGAGTATGGTACCATCAACAAATGATTTATAATGTAACTAAAGTCTTAAAACCTTCTATTAACTGCAATGCTTTTTAATGAGGTGCTATCATGTATATTGGTCCCAAGATGGCTACCAACACTTCTTGGATGAAGTGCTGACAGCCAATCAGATCTCACGATGAGATGTGTGGTTAGGCTCCGCCCATATATATATGTGATTTTACTTTTGATTTTTTCAGGAACTACTGAACGGATTTACACCATTTAAGCAAAAGGCACGACTCTGAACCAAGGTCTACCTTTCTGCCAAATTTGGTGTAATTCCGTTCAGCAGTTCGGGCTGTAGCTGCGGCTAAAGGTCCTATGGGAAATTGCATGGGGAAAACACGTTTTGGAACCCCCCTTTTTTCTCAGCCCCCGCTACACGAATCATCCCGAGACTTTCAGGATAGGAGCGGACTGGAGCTGGCCAAAAGTTTTGAAAATTTTGCGAAGGTCCGTCAATGGGCGCCAAAGTTATTCCAAATAGAATGTTGCGGATTTCCTATGGAAAATAGGTCCTAACTGTAACTACCTACTGGCGACCGCCAGTAGGTAATATATATATATATGTATTCACAGAAAAAACCATAGGTTTTAGGGGTGTTATAGTTAGCTGCCCATTTCACTCATACAAAACCATAGAAATTCCTCCGTTATAGTTAGTTCTGCTAACTATAACTCACACGCCCGCAATGCACTGCTGATGATGTCACATATTGCATCATTCATGACATTTTCAGTGACATCACTGATGACATCACTGATGACATCTCAAATGACATCACTGATGACATCATCCACTGAATGTGGTTTAGTTTGAAATTTAAATATGTATTATATATATACCAATCTGTATTGAAGATTGAGTGGATAGATAACTGTCTGGATGGATGATTTAGTAGCTGTCTTTTTAAGTGAGTAATTAAAAGTGTCTCACTTAATACATGGATTAGTAACTAAACTATGTGAATGTGTGCAGCACTGTCTCTGTTGTTGTATAACATGCTGCATCAGTTGGTCACTAACTACACGAGTGTGTATATTAGTTATTGATTAGTTGGGTGAGTATTTGTATGGGACACTGAGTTTGTGTGTGGTTGGATGGGGTGTGTGTGTAACTCTATGCATAGATGTGTGAATGGTTGATTGACTAGGTGTATGGGTTTAAGAGTGCTTGTGGAAACAGTTGTTTGGGTGACTGAGTGTATTTATTTGTGTGTTGGTGAGCGAATATATGTTTTAGTTGTACATCTTCAACGAAGTAAAAAAATAAAAGGCAGAGTTGGTGTATATAAATAAGTATGTGTAAGACTCAGTGATTGTGAGAGAGTAACTATATGAATGAGTGTATAATTGTAATGGTGCTTTTTTAACATATTAACGATGAGTTACTATGTGTTTGAATAAATGAGGTGTTGTTGGATAATTGTGTAAGTGAGTAAATTTAAGTGCGATACATTTCTTTCATGAGTGATTTGGATGACTGAATAACCGACTAAGATGACTGCTGATGTGTCAATGTCTATATATGTGTATAAGTGCATTTGATAGTGTTCTATTAATCAATGACTGCATGTATAGATGATTCTGTTGTTGAATGCGTAGTTGTGTGTGTAGACATAGGAATCAGTGAGTGGGTATGTAGTAACTGGTATTGGTGTGTCAATGGTTTCAAATATGGTACTCTGTATTTTACAGTGAGTGATGAAAGGTTATACTAGTGTATGATGAGATGTATCAGATTGTCAAGTGGATGATATCATCAGTGATGTCATTTGAGATGTCATCAGTGATGTCAGTGACCATGTCATGAATGATGCAATATGTGACATCATCAGCAGTGCATTGCGGGCGCGTGAGTTATAGTTAGCAGAACTAACTATAACTGAGGAATTTCTATGGAGTGAAATGGGCAGCTAACTATAACACCCCTGAAACCTATGGTTTTTTCTGTGAATTTCTAAGGTTTTTTAAATGCTAATTTCTAACTATAACGTCTCTGAAACCTATGTTTTTTTTCAGTGAATTTCAAAGGTTTTTTAAATGCTAACTTTTAAGTGTGATAGTAGTTATATCTATTTTTTTGTACTGATTTGTTACAGTTTTTTAACTGTTTATTTATAAATATTTTATTCATTAAATAACATTATATAATTTTCAGAAAATTGCAAACACATTTTTTTTTAAAACTGAAATATTGATTAATTTTCTTGTTTTCATTTTTTATTTAATATAATTATATTATTTTCTTTAAAAAAAAAAATCAAATTTTTTTCGGAGTCTCGCACTCAAAGTGTACACATCACGGTGGGTGCGTGCATTCTAGCTGCCATTTTAGAAAAGTCATGAAGGATCCGCGTATGGTGTGCGACGGCTGCGTGTTTTTCAGTTACATCATATACATTTAACATCACGTGATATGCGCGATTGGTATGCGACCAGTCTGCGACTCCTGCTCCCGTGCATTCGCCACACATGCGCATTACGGTACGAGATGTTTGCGCGGTTGCGGGTCCCGCGTGACATCATATACGTGCTGGGGCATGCAGGGTGCGCGACCCCCGCAAAAAAAAATTATGTTCCAAAATGATATGTATGTGTCCTTAATATACATATTAAGGCAAGAGATTATGTAAGATATTCATCAAAATTATATATTTGTACTTATAATAAACTTATATTATTTTTAAATATATTTTCGCGAAGTCGGGAGTGTGCATCGTGAGTGCAGAAAACCAAGTCAGCAGAGCTGCTGTAGAGCCAGAGAACCAGGTCAGCAGAGCTGCTCTAGAGCCTAAGAACTAGGTCAGCAGAGCTGCTCTAGAGCCAGAGAACCAGGTCAGCAGAGCTGCTGTAGAGCCAGAGAAACCAGGTCAGCAGAGCTGCTTTAGAGGGAGAGAACCAGGTCAGCAGAGCTGCTTTAGAGCCAGAGAACCAGGCCAGCAGAGCTGCTTTAGAGCCAGAGAACCAGGTTAGCAGAGCTGCTTTAGAGCCAGAGAACCAGATCAGCAGAGCTACTCTAGAGCCAGAGAACCAAATCAGCAGAGCTGCTTTAGGGCCATCAAACCAGGTCAGTAGAGCTGCTTTAGAGCCAGAGAACCAGGTCTGCAGAGCTGCTGCAGAGCCAGAGAAACCTGGTCAGTAGAGCTGCTTTAGAGGGAGAGAACCAGGTCAGCAGAGATGCTCTAGAGCCAGAGAACCATGTCAGCAAGAACTGCTTCAGAGCCATAGAACTGGGTCAGCGGAGCTGCTTTAGAGCCAGAGAACCAGGTCAGCAGAGCTGTTGTAGAGCCAGAGAAACCTGGTCAGCAGAGCTGCTTTAGAGAGAGAGAACCAGGTCAGCAGAGCTGCTTTAGAGCCAGAGAACCAGGTCAGCAGAGCTGCTCTAGCTGACAGTGACTGACTGACACTGACTGATTGACACTGACTGACACAGATTGACTGACACTGACTGACTGACACTGATTGACACTGACTGACTGACACTGACTGACTGACACTGACTGACACTGACTGACTACTCTCTACTACTCTACTACTCACTCTCTACTACTCACTCTCTTCTACTCTACTACTCTCTACTACTCACTCTCTACTACTCACTCTCAACTACTCACTCTCTACTACTACTCACTCTCTACTACTCACTCGCTACTACTCTCTACTACTCACGCTCTACTACTCTCTACTACTCACTGTCTACTACTACTCTCTCTACTACTCTCTACAACTCACTCTACTACTCTCTACTACTCACTCGCTACTACTCTCTACTACTCACTCGCTACTACTCTCTACTATTCACTCTCTACTACACTCTCTACTACTCTCTCTCTACTACTCTCTACTACTACTCTCTACTATTCACTCTCTACTACTCACTCTCTACTACTCTCTACTACTCACTCTCTACTACTCACTCTCTACTACTTGCTCTCTACTACTCGCTCTCTACTGCTCACTCTCTACTACTCGCTCTCTACTACTCACTCTCTGCTACTCTCTCTGCTACTCACTCGCTACTACTCACTCTCTACTACTCTACTACTCGCTCTACTACTCACTCTCTACTATTCTCTACTACTCACTCTTCTACTCTCTCCTACTCTCTACCACTCACTCTCTACTACTCACTCTCTACTACTCTCTATCTACTACTCACTCTCACCTACTCACTCTACTACTCTTTACTACTCACTCTCTACTACTCTCTACTACTCACTCTGTACTACTCACTCTCTACTACTCACTCTCTACTACTCTCTACTGCTCACTCTCCACTACTCATTCTCTACTACTCGCTCTCAACTACTCACTCTCTACTACTATACTACTCTCTCTACTTCTCACTCTCCACTACTCTCTCTCTACTACTCACTCTCTACTACTCACTCTCTACTACACAGTCTCTACTACTTGCTCTCTGCTACTCGCTCTCTACTACTCTCTAGTACTCACTCTACTACTCACTCTCTACTACTCTCTACTACTCACTCTCCACTACTCTCTACTACTCACTCTCTACTACTCACTCTACTACTCTCTACTACTCTCTCTCTACTACTCACTCTCTACTACTCACTCTCTACTACTCTCTAATACTCACTCTCTACTACCCTCTACTACTCACTCTCTACTACTCTCTCTCTACTACTCACTCTCTACTCACTCTCTACTACTCACTCTCTACTACTCTCTCTCTACTACTCTCTACTACTCACTCTGCTACTCACTCTCTACTACTCTCTAATACTCTCTCTCTGCTACTCACTCTCTACTACTCACTCTACTACTCACTCTCTAATACTCACTCTCTACTACTCACTCTCTAATACTCACTCTACTACTCTCTACTACTCACTCTCTGATACTTTCTCTACTACTCTCTACTACTCACTCTCTACTCTCTATTACTCGCTCTCTACTCTCTACCTCTCTACCTCGCTCTACCTCTCTCTCTACAACTCTCTACCTCTACCTTTACACCTCTACCTATACACCTCCACCTCTCTACCTCTCTGTACATGCACACATATGCACATATATATGCATATATATGCATCTGCATTTATATACATGTATGTGTGTATATATATACATATATAAACATATAAATATAATCTGCATATCTATATAAATATAAATGCATGCAAACAAGCTGCTTTAGAGCCAGAGAACCAGGTCTGCAGAGCTGCTGCAGAGCCAGAGAAACCTGGTCAGTAGAGCTGCTTTAGAGGGAGAGAACAAGGTCAGCAGAGATGCTCTAGAGCCAGAGAACCATGTCAGCAAGAACTGCTTCAGAGCCATAGAACTGGGTCAGCGGAGCTGCTTTAGAGCCAGAGAACCAGGTCAGCAGAGCTGTTGTAGAGCCAGAGAAACCTGGTCAGCAGAGCTGCTTTAGAGAGAGAGAACCAGGTCAGCAGAGCTGCTTTAGAGCCAGAGAACCAGGTCAGCAGAGCTGCTCTAGCTGACACTGACTGACTGACACTGACTGATTGACACTGACTGACACAGATTGACTGACACTGACTGACTGACACTGATTGACACTGACTGACTGACACTGACTGACTGACACTGACTGACACTGACTGACTACTCTCTACTACTCTACTACTCACTCTCTACTACTCACTCTCTTCTACTCTACTACTCTCTACTACTCACTCTCTACTACTCACTCTCAACTACTCACTCTCTACTACTACTCACTCTCTACTACTCACTCGCTACTACTCTCTACTACTCACGCTCTACTACTCTCTACTACTCACTGTCTACTACTACTCTCTCTACTACTCTCTACAACTCACTCTACTACTCTCTACTACTCACTCGCTACTACTCTCTACTACTCACTCGCTACTACTCTCTACTATTCACTCTCTACTACACTCTCTACTACTCTCTCTCTACTACTCTCTACTACTACTCTCTACTATTCACTCTCTACTACTCACTCTCTACTACTCTCTACTACTCACTCTCTACTACTCACTCTCTACTACTTGCTCTCTACTACTCGCTCTCTACTGCTCACTCTCTACTACTCGCTCTCTACTACTCACTCTCTGCTACTCTCTCTGCTACTCACTCGCTACTACTCACTCTCTACTACTCTACTACTCGCTCTACTACTCACTCTCTACTATTCTCTACTACTCACTCTTCTACTCTCTCCTACTCTCTACCACTCACTCTCTACTACTCACTCTCTACTACTCTCTATCTACTACTCACTCTCACCTACTCACTCTACTACTCTTTACTACTCACTCTCTACTACTCTCTACTACTCACTCTGTACTACTCACTCTCTACTACTCACTCTCTACTACTCTCTACTGCTCACTCTCCACTACTCATTCTCTACTACTCGCTCTCAACTACTCACTCTCTACTACTATACTACTCTCTCTACTTCTCACTCTCCACTACTCTCTCTCTACTACTCACTCTCTACTACTCACTCTCTACTACACAGTCTCTACTACTTGCTCTCTGCTACTCGCTCTCTACTACTCTCTAGTACTCACTCTACTACTCACTCTCTACTACTCTCTACTACTCACTCTCCACTACTCTCTACTACTCACTCTCTACTACTCACTCTACTACTCTCTACTACTCTCTCTCTACTACTCACTCTCTACTACTCACTCTCTACTACTCTCTAATACTCACTCTCTACTACCCTCTACTACTCACTCTCTACTACTCTCTCTCTACTACTCACTCTCTACTCACTCTCTACTACTCACTCTCTACTACTCTCTCTCTACTACTCTCTACTACTCACTCTGCTACTCACTCTCTACTACTCTCTAATACTCTCTCTCTGCTACTCACTCTCTACTACTCACTCTACTACTCACTCTCTAATACTCACTCTCTACTACTCACTCTCTAATACTCACTCTACTACTCTCTACTACTCACTCTCTGATACTTTCTCTACTACTCTCTACTACTCACTCTCTACTCTCTATTACTCGCTCTCTACTCTCTACCTCTCTACCTCGCTCTACCTCTCTCTCTACAACTCTCTACCTCTACCTTTACACCTCTACCTATACACCTCCACCTCTCTACCTCTCTGTACATGCACACATATGCACATATATATGCATATATATGCATCTGCATTTATATACATGTATGTGTGTATATATATACATATATAAACATATAAATATAATCTGCATATCTATATAAATATAAATGCATGCAAACATATACATATACATATATGCATACATATGCATGGTAACTGAAACTGACATTTTATCATTAGGTTTAACCTACAGTGCAGCCAGCGATTTCAACTATGCCCAGACGCGGATCGATATTTACAAATTCACTAGAAAAATGAAGGTATGTAAATATTTTACACTCAACAAATACCAAAGAGAAAAACAATCTAAAACGACCATACAAGTAACATCTGATTTGAGTGCCAATGATTTGGGAGCGTTACAAAGCCTTTATGATCTGGCTGAAGAAAGTAACAGTGATATCAATCAAGATCTAATTACATTGAATATGACTGACAGCACACATTTCAAGGCCAAATCTACCTTTACTCCTATCATGCTTCATGATAATATTGATACATTTTCAGAACTGATTACAATTGAACTAAAACGACTGTATACATCTATTGGCTATTCCAAACGTAGATATACACACCAGAACCAATGTTATTCCCAATTTATTAAGAAGCTCCAATCTAACGGCAATATTATTGTGCGCCAGGCAGATAAGGGGGGAAACATTGTTTTATGGTCTAGAGAATTGTATCTGGAAGAGGCATTGAGTCAGTTGAACGATCATAACTGCTATAGGAGAAGTGAAATTGGCACGGTAAAACAAATGTGGTGCGATTTCTATTTGAAGTTGACTGCAAATCTTTAAGAAAGGAGAAGGCACAATCCTGAAGATTAAAGGAAAACACATAAAAGGATACCAGCTTTACACCTGACCCCTTAGTGGGAATATAAAACTTGGGCATTAACGACCACTTCGGAGCAGTAAGACTACCAAATCAGTACACAACATATTGACATGTGGAGAACACGCTCTTGTAAGTCGGTCACCAAGGATTGTCACAATACAATTCGAAACTCGACAGAGCAACACTAATTCTGGTCAAGCCTAAATAGCCTACAGGACACGTGAGAACTCCTCAGCTCAGCACTTTCCCCAGCACTGGAACTGATCTCTGGACTCTCAAACTTTGAACGTAGTTTTTAAACACACAGCTTTTTTTTATCTTACGTTGGGCATTATTGATGTACAAAGTTCTTTTTTTTTTAGGTTCTTTTTCTTTTTTCTCTTGTAATGGTTTTAATTAACTGTGCAATAAATATTTATCTATCTATCTATTTGAAGTTGACTGCTTGGAGAAGTGCGGGTCTCATAAGTATTGATGAACTTAAATTTCTTAAAAATTATCATCCTGTCATACCGGCCATGTATTTCATCCCTAAGGTGCATAAAAGCTTAGAAAGACCACCAGGCAGACCTATCATCTCGGCCAGAAACAGTATCACTGAAAACACCTCCAGATATGTAGATTATTTTCTACAGGAACATGTTAAACAGCTCCCATCATATATCAGTGATACCAGTGATTTCCTAAATAGGATCAAAGACATTAAATGGGATCCGGAATGTCTATTGATAACACTTGATGTTACTAGCCTTTACACCAGCATTCATCATCTGGATGGTATAAAGGCGGTGGAACACTATCTAGGTACCAAATTCATCCACATGAGTAACCACAACAAGATGTTGGTGACCATGATTCATACCTGCTTACACAACAACTTCTTTATGTTTCAGAATCAAATATATCAGCAGGTCAGGGGTGTTGCAATGGGGGCTTGCTTATCTCCCAGTTATGCTTGTTTGCATATGGTACTGTGGGAGGAGCAGGTCCTCAGATCAACTTTCTCTGAAACACTAACTACTCATGTGATTTGCTGGTACCGTTTCATTGATGATCTGTTTATAATTTGAAAAGGTACTGAAGCACAGGCCATACATTTTGTTGATCAGATTAATGTCAATACTCTTAATATGGAATTCACAGTCAACATGAGTAGGGAAATCATCACATTTCTTGATGTAGAGGTTTATATTTGTGAGAATCAAATACAAACTAGGCTCCACAGAAAACCCACTGCTG
This sequence comes from Triturus cristatus, assembly GCF_964204655.1. NCBI lineage: Eukaryota > Metazoa > Chordata > Amphibia > Caudata > Salamandridae > Triturus > Triturus cristatus. The sequence continues at coordinate 752,218,950 of NC_140579.1, forward strand.
GGAACTCTATACCCCATGCGTCTAGCCATCACCCAGGCCATCTGATACGCAGCATTCCTTATGGGGAAATGTTGTGCATCAGACGGATTTGCAGCCAACAGGAGGAATGTTTATTGGCACAAAATGAAAGCAGGAAAAGATTTCTAGCTAGGGGCTACTTAGCAAAAGATGTTGACCAGGCAACCAGGAGAGCCAATCTGACATCCAGGACGGATGTCCAAAGAACAGTCAGATTGCCCCTAGCCTCATTGATAATCAACCCACAGAGCCAACTAGATTGATACTGACATACAATCGACAACATCGCACTATCCGAAAAATTATCAGACACAATTGGAATCTTATTCGTAATGACCCTGTAATCGGAAAGCAAACCACATTGGTCCCCAATATCACTTTCAGAAAAGCACGTTCCATGTCGAGTGACTTGGTTAAAAGCAGCCCAGAGATCATTCTAACTAAAAACTGGCTGAATTCTAGGAAGGGTTTTATTCGTTGCAAAAACTGTAAGGCATGCAAACATGGCGTTAGCACAACAACATACAGGACTCCATTTCATATGGAAGAGAGGAAGATAAGCAAATTTTTAACCTGCAAAACAGAGTTCGCTGTTTATGTGCTGGGGTGTCCCTGTGGCCTGCAATATGTTGTTAGTACCATGTTGCAGGTCCACAAGAGGATACTCCAGCACATCAGAGCAATTTCTAACAGCGACCCTGCTTATCCAGTCGTGAGACATTTCAAAGAAAGCCATGACAATGCTATTGTGCATTTGAAATATTTTGCGATAGATTGTGTATTGCCACTCAGAAGAGGTGGCAATCGTGAAGCCATGTTGCGCAAACTTGAAACTCGATATATTCTAGAACTAGATACTAAGTTACCAAATGGTTTGAATGCCAATGAGGATTTTTATACGTGTCTATGAAATTGATACCAGGTACTGTTACTGTTTAATGGAAAACTCCAAAAGAAAAATGATAGACGAGATTAAGTAGTATCATTGACAGCCCCTTCCCTTTTTGTTTTATAAAAAAATCTTATATTTTTATACATAATTTTAACACTGGGTAGCACTTTAAATTTGCACAGGCACCTTTGTTCTTAGAAACAGCTCAACCCTAAGCTAGTAAGACCTTTATGCTCAAGCATTAGCACTTTATTTATGAATCTATATGAAGGTAGTTTGGATATTTGTTTTTTGTTGAACTATTTATTATTCATCTTTGATTTTATTGAATAATAATTGTGGTATGAAATTTTAGAATATACCCACTTGGGTTTTATTTTTTTATCATATTTATGACATTAATAAGAACGTCTATTTATATATTTATATTTATGTATTTATATTTGGTTCTTTTAAATCTGAACAACGTCATTGTCCTTCATTAGCAACATGACTGAAGTTTGCTTGCAACAATGCCTTTTTTGCACAATAGTATATAACTATTCAAGGATGTTTGTTCATTATGATTACATAATAATGATGACACGTTTGCAAGTTTATGTTTTCCCAAAAAAACGAAGACATACCGATAATTCGGAAAGGTCGGAGAAATTGTTTCTATGTCTATGGTGCTTTATTAAGTATACACCACGTGATTATGCACTAGCACTTTGAGAATGTGAATGTTTTCCTCACATGTCATGTGATCAAGGCCTTTGGCAGGCCGAAACGCGTAAAAATTGCAGCAGTGCTGGGTGAAAATAAATAGAATATTCTTGCACTGATACCTGGGTCTGTGTTCGTCTTTTCCTGAGCAACGTGGAAGCTGGTGACGAATCTTACAACATATGCATGGTATGTACATGAAAGTTTGAAAAACTCCAATAGAAGCAAAGCTAAAAAGCCACCTAATTACAAACAGAATTGCTTTAACTTAAACGAGGACGAGACCTATTGCATTTTCAATGCTTGTTTACTTTGATTCCATCAAGAAGGCATTCAGATGTGTCACACATTTTCCATAAATTCTGAATGGTAGCACTCTAGTTGCTCATTAGATCACTGTAGTAAAGCTACTGCTCACCAGGGAAGTCTGCTGCTGGTATTCAAAGTGCATGTTTCAGTCTGCATGTTAGAATTTTTTAATGAAATGGAAGAGGATTTGAGAAGTCAAAATGTGCCCTAATCTTTCTTTCTGCAGCACTAATCATAATTTCTATGGCAAAATGAACCCCCTCATTTTGTTCCTTTGCAAATTAAATGTTTTAAGTGTTACCACTTTATTCCAATCAAGATGGCATCAGGTGTGCCATACTTTTGTCATAAGTAAGACTGTTAGCGCTCTAGTTGTTCTTTAAAACACTCTGGGACATTCTATCATTGGGCTATACTTGGGCTACATCTCGGTGATATTTGTGCTACATTTGGGCTCTTTTGTCTCTGGTGGCCATCTTGGGAGACTTATTTGTTTTGAAGTTTCCTAATTTCCTCATTTACAACAGTAGGAAATACTTTCAGGTTTTTTACTTTCATTCCATCAAGAAGGCATACAGATGTGTCACACATTTGCCCTAAATTCGGAATGTTAGCACTCTAGTTGCTTATTAGATCACTGTAGTAAAGCTACTGCTCACCAGGGAAGTCTGCTGCTGGTATTGAAAGTGCATGTTTCAGTCTGCATGTCAGAATTTTTTAATGAAATAGAAGAGGATTTGAGAAGTCACTCAAAATGTGCCCTAATTTTCTTTTTTCCGCACTAATCATAATTTCTATGGCAAAATGAACCTCCTCATTGTGTTCCTTTTAAATTAAACTACTCACTCGCTACTACTTTCTACTACTCACTCTCTACTACTCTCTACTACTACTCTCTACTACTCACTCTCCACTACTCACTCTACTGCTCTCTACTACTCTCAACCACTCACTCTCTACTACTCTACTACTCACTCTCTACTACTCTCTACTACTCTCTCTCTACTACTCCCTCTCTACTACTCTACTACTCTCTACCACTCACTCTCTACTACTCTACTACTCACTCTCTACTACTCTCTCTACTACTCACTGTCTACTACTCACTCTACTACTCTCTACTACTCTCTCTCTACTACTCACTCTGTACTACTCTACTACTCACTCTCCATTACTCACTCTCTACTACTCGCTCTACTACTCTCTACTACTCCCTCCCTACTACTCTACTACTCTCTACTACTCTCTCTGCTACTCACTCTCTACTACTCTCTACTACGCACTCTCTACTACTCACTCTCTACTACTCACTCTCTACTACTCTCTCTCTACTACACACTCTCTACTACTTGCTCTCTACTACTCACTCTCTACTACTCCCTACTACTCACTCTCTACTACTCTCTACTACTCCACTACTCTCTACTACTCACTCTCTACTACTCACTCTCTACTACTCACTCTCTACTACTCACTCTCTACTACTCTCTACTCTCCACTACTCACTCTCTACTACTCACTCTCAACTACTCACTCTCTACTACTCACTCTCTACTACTCTCTACTACTCTCTACCACTCACTCTCTACTACTCTACTACTCACTCTCTACTACTCTCTCCTACTCTCTCTCTACTACTCACTCTCTACTACTCACTCTCTACTACTCACTCTCTACTACTCACTCTCCACAACTCACTCTCTACTACTCGCTCTCTACTACTCACTCTACTACTCACTCTCTACTACTCTACTACTCTCTCTGCTACTCACTCTCTACTACTCTCTACTACTCACTCTCTACTACTCTACTACTCTCTACTACTCTCTCTACTACTCACTCTCTACTACTCACTCTACTACTCTCTCTCTACTACACACTCTCTACTACTTGCTCTCTACTACTCACTCTACTATTCACTCTATTACTCACTCTCTACTACTCTCTACTACTCACTCTCTACTACTCCACTACTCTCTACTAATCACTCTCTACTACTCACTCTGTACTGCTCTCTACTACTCACTCTCTACTACTCTCTACTACTCACTCTCTACTACTCTCTCTCTACTACTCACTCTCTACTACTCACTCTCTACTACTCTCTCTCTACTACTCTCTACTACTCACTCTCTACTACTCTCTACTACTCATTCTCTACTACTCTCTCTCTGCTACTCAGTCTCCACTACTCACTCTCTACTACTCTCTACTACTCACTCTCTAATACTCACTCTCTACTACTCTCTACTACTCACTCTCTACTACTCTCTACTACTCACTCTTTACTACTCTCTACTACTCTCTGCTTCTCACTCTACTACTCTCTACTACTCACTCTACTACTCTCTCCTACTCACTCTACTACTCTCTACTACTCTCTCTCTACTCTCTATTACTCATCCTCTACACTCTACCTCTCTACCTCTCTCTACTACTCTCTACCTCTACCTCTCTACCTCTACGTCTCTGTCTCTACCTCTACACCTCTACCTCTCTACACCTCTCTCTACACGCACACATATGCACATATATGCATATGCATTTATATATATGTATGTGTATATATATACACACATATATAAACATATATATAATCTGCATATCTATATGAATATAAATGCATGCATACATATACATATATGCACGTTATGTACATGAACTTTTGAAAAACACTAATAAAAGCAAAGCTAAAAAGCCACCTAATTACAAACAGAATTGCTTTAACTTAAACGAGGGCGAGACCTATTGCATTTTCAATGCTTGTTTACTTTGGTTCCATCAAGAAGGCATTCAGATGTGACACATTTTCCATAAATTCTGAATGGTAGCACTCTGGTTCCTCATTAGATCACTGTAGTAAAGCTACTGCTCACCAGGGAAGTCTGCTGCTGGTATTCAAAGTGCATGTTTCAGTCTGCATGTCAGAACTTTTTAATGAAATAGAAGAGGATTTGAGAAGTCAAAATGTGCCCTAATTTTTCTTTCTGCAGCACTAATCATAATTTCTATGGCAAAATGAACCCCCTCATTTTGTTCCTTTGCAAATTAAATATTTTAAGTGTTACCACTTTATTCCAATCAAGATGGCTTCAGGTGTGCCATACTTTTGTCGCAAGTAAGACTGTTAGCGCTCTAGTTGTTCTTTAAAACACTCTGGGATTTCTGTCATTGGGCTATACTTGGGCTACATCTCGGTGATATTTGTGCTACATTTGGGCTCTTTTGTCTCTGGTGGCCATCTTGGGAGACTTGTTATGAAGTTTCCTAATTTCCTCATTTACTACAGTCACCTCAGTAGGCATACTGTCAGTTTTTTACTTTGATTCAATGAAGGCATTCAGATGTGTCACACATTTGCCATGAATTCAGAATGTTAGCACTCTAGTTGCTCATTAGATCACTGTAGTAAAGCTACTACTCACCAGGGAAGTCTGCTGCTGGTATTGAAAGTGCATGTTTCAGTCTGCATGTCAGAATTCTTTAATGAAATAGGAGAGAATTTGAGAAGTTACTCAAAATGTGCCCTAATTTTTCTTTCTGCAGCACTAATCATACATTTTATGGCAAAATCAACCCCCTCATTTTGTTCCTTTTTAAATTAAATGTTTTAAGAGTTACCACTTCATTCCAATCAAGATGGCTTCAGGTGTGCCATACGTTTATCATAAGTAGGAGTGTTAGCGCTCTAGTTGTTCTTTGGAACACTCTGGGAAGCTGTAGTAGAACACAAAGGAATCAACTGACAGTCTCTGCCCTTGTTGGATGTACATGTTTTACTGAGAATGTCAGACTTCATTCTCACATGACTAAGAAAGATAATGTGAATTTACAGAAAATATGCTCTCAGTTTAGCTTATAGTTCACCTTCCAAACCTCTGTGGGAAAAGCATGTGAAAATAGATTTCTCTCAAACATGATTCATGATATCCCAGCAGGAGGCTTTTTCACATGGTAAAATCACCTTAGAACATACCACAATTCCTAAAATGAGTATGGTACCATCAACAAATGATTTATAATGTAACTAAAGTCTTAAAACCTTCTATTAACTGCAATGCTTTTTAATGAGGTGCTATCATGTATATTGGTCCGAAGATGGCTGCCAACACTTCTTGGTTGAAGTGCTGACAGCCAATCAGATCTCACGATGAGATGTGTGGTTAGGCTCCACCCAGATATATATGTGATTTTACTTTTGATTTTCTCAGGAACTACTAAACGGATTTACACCATTTAAGCAAAAGGCACGACTCTGAACAAAGGTCTACCTTTCTGCCAAATTTGGTGTAATTCCGTTCAGCAGTTCGGGCTGTAGCTGCGACTAAAGGTCCCTATGGGAAATTGCATGGGGAAAAAGTGTTTTGGGACCCCCTTTTTTCTCAGCCCCCGCTTGACAAATCACCACGAAACTTTCAGGATAGGAGCGGACCGGAGCTGGCCAAAAGTTTGGATAATTTCGCGAAAATTCGTCAACCGGAGCCAGACTTATTGGGAATAGAAAGTTGCGGATTTCCTATGGAAAATAGGTCCTAACTATAACTACCTACTGGCGACCGCCAGTAGGTAATATATATGCACACACACACACACACACATATATATGTATATTTATATATGTTTAGACTGAAAAAAAGGGTTAAGTTGACGTTTTAGTTAGATGGTTAGATGAAAATTTTAGTCCCACCCATAATGTTTAAACTAAAAAAACACAGAAATTCACCAGTTATAGTTAGCAAAGCAAACTCCCCATAGGCAGCCAGTCCCACTCTGTGCACGACCTTTGACCATGCGCTGCAGGGGGTTGGCACCAGGACCTGGCCTGCCGCCAGGCACTGTAGCCAACCCACCCGGAGGCAGCCGACCTTCCTGCAGACAGTCAACCTCACGCTGCACACAGCCTTTCGTTGCACACGATGTGGGGTTGAATGCAGAGCTTGACTTGCAGCCAATTCCCCGTAGGCAGCCACCCAGAGGCAGCCAACCCCAATGCGCAAATGGCCTTTGCTTGTGCATGGCGTGGGGTTAGCCATAGGGCCGGTGTTGCAGCCAGAACCTGCTTCCAACTCCCGCTGCATACAGCCGTTGGCCATGCGCAGTAGGGCGTTGATCACAGTGCCTGGTCTGCCACCAGGCCCTCTGGCCAAACCCCCAGCATGCTGGCAATTCCACACTGTGCTCAGGGCTATTTCTAGGTGTTTTGCCGTCCTAGGCGAGAATTAAAAAATGCCGCCCCCTCCCTTTTACTACCATCACTCTCTCCCCGTCATCCAGGCTAGAAGAATAATTTCAAGAGTACAAAAATGCAATTTACATATTTTTTCCTTTAATGCAGCAGCAAAAGTAACACACCGTCCCACCAGGGAAAAAGGCACTATAAAACACACAGGGAAGGCAGTTCCATGCTTTCTCATCCACATGCATTCCACAGGCCTGCCCCTCGCCTTCGGGTATCTTCACATGTGGTGTCCTTCCAACTTTCACCCGTATCGAAAAACGGGACCAGAGATACCGCGGGGCCACAGCAGCACACACGCCAGGCCCAGTGCACGCAGGCCGGTCTCTGAGTCCGACAGACACTGCGTGAGCGTGACTAGTATTACTCCATTCCGTCGATCTGTCCAGAGAGTGAGACTCCGGGAGGACTCGGGATAAATGACGGGACAGGAATGTGTGGCACAGGCAGCAGTAATCAATTCACCAAGGTACCAGAGCAGCCTACACACAGTCCGTCCCCGTCGCGCCAAGAGAGAGGGTGGTGCGAGTCACCGTCACTGGCTGCTGCATAAAAAGCACAGCTCGGGGACTGGCCAAAAATTATGCCCAGGGCCGTCATTGGAAGCGCTTTCCCGCGCTACAAGATTGACGGCCCTGGGGACCCACATACACTGGTACTGCCGGCCCGCTCCACACACCACTATGCTAGGGTGCGCTGTGCAGCACATACAAGCAGGTGCGCTTGCACTCACATACAGGTGCTGCTGCCTTCAAATTGATTTTTTTTTTCCCCTTATGCCGCCCTAGCCCTTTTGCTGCAATAGGCGGCCTCCTAGTCTTGCATAAATGGTAGAAACGGCCCTGAGCAATAGGCAAAACATGCAGCAAGGATAGAGCATAAAGCGTCACATAAACATTAAAGTTGTAATAGAGAGGAGGATCACATGAGTTCTGGATGAAGAGGTGAGTTTTAATAACGTTCTGGATTTGAAGAGCTCATTTTCAAGTCAGCAGGTTTCACTGGAGTATTCGATCCCTTGAACATGGAGAAGTATATCACTACATTTCTTATGTCTGGTCTGCTGAGTGGTGAGTAGGGTAAGATTGGATGATCGTAGGCTTCTAGGTGGTTGATACGGAATATGCATCTTGAAGATATGGCTTGGACAAAGACCATTTGTGGGTGAGGCCCAGGGTTTTACATTGTTATCTCTCTTTTATCTATAGCCGGTGGAGGGAAAGGAGTAATATCACCTACTAGCCAACCACTTCCAAACATATGGCACAATCATCAGGGTCATACAAGCGAAGTGGGGAGGACAACAAGCATTTGCAATGCAATCAGTTTCGCCTTTGACACCTTATAAGTATTTAGCGGTTCAGCACATTATCAAATATTATTGCACCATAGCCTCAGTCACATGTTTATTCAGCACAATGACAAGCCCAGCTGATGGTAATCACCACAGCACAGGGAAGACCCAACGATTACTGGTGATTATTATGTATATTTTTTTTTAATGTGTCAATATCAAAAAAAGGGTGAGAAATTTTGCAGGCTAGTTCACTTCCCCTACAAAATCAATATATCAACAAGAACTGGCCTTCACATATAAAGTGCACACTCAAGAACCATCAAGAATCAACCCTCTACCATGTGTGGTTTTCATGCCCTGCACCACACTGGAGTTGCACCACTGATCAGCATGGGTGCACTTTCACTATAGAACATTAGCAATTGCAAAACAACTTCCGGTGTATGCAGAAATAGGAAAGACATGCCATGCTTTCGACATCTGTGTTGAAGTAAACGGATTCCAAGCGTTTTTTATGCAGCAACCGCACCATTTACCATAATGTGTTGATAGTCCAATAAACATGAAGTATACGGGCACGACAATTCCAATGTTCTCACATTTTTTCTCTCTCATTTAAGGTTTTCATTCCAAAGTCAGAGGAATTTTGTAAAAAGTGATTGGAAGCACATGAACATATAAGACAAATATTTCATACATAATATTTTTAGATTAAGCATATTACAATAATTATTATAGGAGACAGTGCACCTCTGAGGTTTTGCACAGGTGAGTAAGAAGCTTATTGCGTCATTATGAGGATCGCACCTTAGTATTTCATATCAATGCCACAGTAAATACCTCTCCTCCCTATAGTAGATAGGAGAGGCCTCCCAGGGATCCTGTTCCTGCTGTATAAATTAAGGAAGCCATATTGGACCCACAGTGCACTTACGGGCAGTGCCACTCGGAGTCCTCCTTTTGTTGCCATTTTCTATTGTGAATCCCTCCCTAACACTAACCCTTAAACAACATGTCACTGATCAGTGTACGTTATATTTCTTGCTCTTGAGTTTTTGCACTAACGCTTCCGATGGTGTTAAAGGCATTTTTGCAGCAAACAACTCCATTGGGAGCAGAGAAGGCAATACTGCCCTAGGGTCACAGGATCAACGCAATGGAGCCAGCAGCATAATTGACCTTAAATGAAAACCTGTGTGGTCTTGTCTATTGCCGTCGAAATGTTAATGTACACATCCAGCACTTCGCTCCAATGTGGCTGAGAAGTAGCCCACATTGTTAACAATCCACGAACTGCTCTACAGGAAGGTGGGTGCGCGATTCAAACAGCTGGCAAGGGACAGCCAACTGCACAATATCCAGGACTTACTCTGCTAAACAATGCCTGCAGCAGAACACGATAACGCCGATACATCTATTTGAAAATCACGAGGCAGAAGAAAACAAAACACAGGTGAGACTGCCTTATGCTGGCTCCCCCCATCCCCCCCCGCCTCTTTCACAACACAGGCATACACGAACCTCCAGCTCATGATGGTTTTGCCTTCTGCATAGAATGGACATTTGCAGTGGATAATGTAAAACGTTCTGCACAATGACCATAAGAAGTTAACGATGTAGAACTGCTGTGCTTTGAGTCACAATCGAGGCGTGCCGGGTGACGTCTATGGGCCTGAGTCACCCCATCTTATTTGGATACTGTTTTCCAGTTGATTTCTTTAAAGTAAGAGCTGAGCCACATTTCCCTGGGCAAGTGTTGAATTCACCATCTTCCCGACCCTTCCCCAGGGTTTCTCCAGTTTTTCACCCTGAAGAATAGAGTGAAACACACACTGCCCGCCTCTAGCATTTATTTTACAAGTTATCATGCTTCAGACTCACAGGGATAGCGGGGGCTAAGGGGTGGCATTACCTGCTTCTCGGTCTCCTTCAGAAACCGAATGAACCAGCCACAACCAAGGCGGTAAGAGGAGACAGGTATTCTCAAAGACTCAGGTGCCAATTACGATCCTGTAAAAACCGGGTACGAACCGTCAGACGGAGCATATTCTCCATCCGACGCGTACCCGGTCGTCAAAATATACCAACATGGAATTACGATTCGCACGGAAACACCATTTCCGTACGAATCGTACAAAACCCCGACCGACTAAAATAAACATACAAATGCGATCCGGGAAAGCGCCGACCTGACGTCGGGACGCACGCAGCCTGCCATTCACGAACCAGGAATTACGATTCGCACCGACGTCATCCCGCACGGTGAATATTTTCCGGCTGCCAAAAACTGCCGGGAAATCAGGACGACGCGAACAAGTAGTACCAGTACGCGACGGACAGACAGGACGACGCGAACAAGGAGTACCCGTACGCGACGGACAGACATGGACCCGAACCTACGTGTCATCCCGGCCCTCATAGCAGTCGACCTCCTCTACAGGTTACGACGCAGACGCCGCAGAAGGTCAGAACAACAAAGGGAGGGGGGAAGGGGGGGGGGGGCAGGTCCAGGGCAGGCCACAAAACCACCACCATAGTCACACAGCACACATGCCCTGGACATACCTGACCCTCAGGCCCTGGTCACTACGAGGGGGTGGGGGCGTGTCCAGCTAAGCCAGCGACCGCCACAACGGAAGTTCTTGACGACGCGAACCGGCAACACAACCAGACAGGTACGTCCCGTACCCACGCCTTAAGAGCGTGGGTACGAGTCGTACCACGCCCACACCTACGTCACCCCAACAATGGCGGGACGGCTCGTACCCACATGGCAAAGGCCTGGGTACGGCCCGCACAAGCATCACATAGCGTGGGGACGGATGTGTACGGACCGTACCCCTACCTCGTATGCATGGAGCGTACCCCCAACCCCAACAGTGTAAGTACGACACGTACCCCCACCCGCGTATGCAAGGAGCGTACCCCCATGCCAACAGTGTAAGTACGACACGTACCCCCACCCGCGTATGCAAGGAGCGTACCCCCCATGCCAACAGTGTAAGTACGACACGTACCCCCACCCGCGTATGCAAGGAGCGTACCCCCCACCCCAACCGTGTATGTACGACCCGTACCCTCACCCGCATATGCATGGAGCGTACCCCCCACCCCAACAGTGTAAGTACGACCCGTACCCCCACCTGCGTATGTATGGAGCGTACCCCCACTCCAACAGTGTAAGTACGACACGTACCCCCACCCGCGTATGCAAGGAGCGTACCCCCCATGCCAACAGTGTAAGTACGACACGTACCCCCACCCGCGTATGCAAGGAGCGTACCCCCATGCCTACAGTGTAAGTACGACACGTACCCCCACCCGCGTATGCAAGGAGCATACCCCCACCCCAACCGTGTATGTATGACCCGTACCCTCACCCGCGTATGCATGGAGCTTACCCCCACCCCAACAGTGTAAGTACGACCCGTACCCCCACCCGCATACGTATGGAGCGTACCCCCACCCCAACAGTGTAAGTACGACACGTACCCCCACCCGTGTATGCAAGGAGCGTACCCCCATGCCAACAGTGTAAGTACGACACGTACCCCCACCCGCGTATGCAAGGAGCGTACCCCCCATGCCAACAGTGTAAGTACGACACGTACCCCCACCCGCGTATGCAAGGAGCGTACCCCCCACACCAACCGTGTATGTACGACCCGTACCCTCACCCGCGTATGCATGGAGCGTACCCCCCACCCCAACAGTGTAAGTACGACCCGTACCCCCACCCGCGTATGCAAGGAGCGTACCCCCCATGCCAACAGTGTAAGTACGACACGTACCCCCACCCGCGTATGCAAGGAGCGTACCCCCCACCCCAACCGTGTATGTACGACCCGTACCCTCACCCGCGTATGCATGGAGCGTACCCCCCACCCCAACAGTGTAAGTACTACCCGTACCCCCACCCGCGTATGCAAGGAGCGTACCCCCCATGCCAACAGTGTAAGTACGACACATACCCCCACCCGCGTATGCAAGGAGCGTACCCCCCACCCCAACCGTGTATGTACGACCCGTACCCTCACCCGCGTATGCATGGAGTGTACCCCCCACCCCAACAGTGTAAGTACGACCCGTACCCCCACCCGTGTATGCAAGGAGCATACCCCCCATGCCAACAGTGTAAGTACGACACGTACCCCCACCCGCGTATGCAAGGAGCGTACCCCCCACCCCAACCGTGTATGTACGACCCGTACCCTCACCTGCGTATGCATGGAGCGCACCCCCCACCCCAACAGTGTAAGTACGACACGTACCCCCACGCGCGTATGCAAGGAGCGTACCCCCCACCCCAACCGTGTATGTACGACCCTTACTCTCACCCGCGTATGCATGGAGCGTACCCCCCACCCCAACAGTGTAAGTACGACCCGTACCCGCGGACGTATGGAGCGTACCCCCACCCCAACAGTGTAAGTATGACCCGTACCCTCACCCGCGGACGTATGGAGCGTACTCCCACCCCAACAGTGTAAGTACGACCCGTACCCCCATGGAGCGAACCCACACACGTGTATGGACAAAGCGTACATATTGTTAAATAGGAGGGGTGTGTGCAGAGTCCTCCCAGCAGTGCTCAGAGACAGGAGGGGTGGGTGCAGAGTCCTCCCAGCAGTGCCCAGAGACAGGAGGGGTGGGTGCAGAGTCCTCCCAGCAGTGCCCAGACACAGGAGGGGTGGGTGCAGAGTCCTCCCAGCAGTGCCCAGAGACAGGAGGGGTGGGTGCAGAGTCCTCCCAGCAGTGCCCAGAATCAGGAGGGGTGGGTGCCTATCACTCCCAGCAGTGCCCAGACACAGGAGGGGTGGGTGCAGAGTCCTCCCAGCAGTGCCCAGAGACAGGAGGGGTGTGTGCAGGGTCCTCCCAGCAGTGCCCAGAGACAGGAGGGGTGGGTGCCTATCACTCCCAGCAGTGCCCAGAGTCAGGAGGGGTGTGTGTAGAGTCCTCCCAGCAGTGCCCAGAGACAGGAGGGGTGGGTGCCTATCACTCCCAGCAGTGCCCAGAGACAGGAGGGTTGGGTGCCTATCACTCCCAGCAGTGCCCAGAGACAGGAGGGGTGAGTGCCTATCACTCACAGCAGTGCCCATGGAACGCAAAGGGTGGAGTAGCCACAGATACCATGCCAACAAATTTCAGTCAGGTGCACAAAGACCCTGCAGTACATGTACCACATGTGTGCGAGGCTGGGAGTATACGCATGCATAGCGCAGAAAAGAAAACATGTACACATGAAGTCATGTCAATAGTCCACATACACAAGTACAATGACTACCAAGAATGCCACGAATGATGCAGGTGGAGACATCGCTCAGCATGCATGTGCAAAGTAGAAGGAGTCCGTCACACACCCAGCTAATGTACACACAGCTCAGCGCTAAATATTGGGAACACCCTGCAGGGAAGATGTCAGGGTACACAGAGGAAGGAATATACCTTTGGACAATTTCACCATGCAGCAACTGCTTACATGAACAGAGAAACCTAGCTAACACCGTGTGATGGCACACAGATCCCAGGGTCCCCCCTATGACCAGCACACTACTACATTTCCCACACAACCAACACATGATCACCACCCAAAATCATGTAGCAGCCCCACCAACAGCAATATCAGAAAAGCAGTAGTGTTCAAAGGAAACAAAAATGGCTTTAATCAGCAATATCAAAAATTGTATGTTCGTAGAAAGTTCAATATTTACAAAGCCCATTGGGCAGTCCAGAAGTCACAGCTGGAACGGGGGACACAGTGGGATGCGTGTCCCCTAGCTTGCCTGCACAGTTACATTCCGTCGTCTTCCACAGGGGTGAGGGCATCATGTGGGGGGGAAGAACCAGGCACCGCAGGGACAGGAGGGTGAAGGGTAGGCGTCGTGGGTGCAGGGATGGAGGACTCCACCACAGGGGGTGGGGCAGGGCCAAAGGCGGAGGCCAGGATCTCGCTGCACACCTTAGCAAGGTCCTCCAGGGAATCCCCTGCACCCGAAGGAACCACAGGCCCCAATGAGGGGGGGGGTCAGAGGGATGGGTCGCAGCGCCACTGGGGGATGGTGTAGACAGGGGGGGGATCAACCACCCTGACCGAGGACTTCCTTGACCGCTTGCGTGGTGGTGTCACTGTGGGGCTCAGGGACAGAGCGGCCATGAAGGAGTCTTTGGGGGAGATGTGGCCAGGAGAGCTGAGGGGAGGGGATTTGGAGGGAGTGGATTGGGTGGAATGCGGACTCCCACTCTGGCTGCGTGTCACACGTTTGCCCCCCGACCCAGTGGGTGTGCCTACTTCACCCTGTGTGTGCGTGTCAGGAGGTGTGCGGTGGACCTTCCCTGCTGGTGTGGTGCCTGTGTGTGTTGTGGTGGGTGCATGCTGACGTCTGGGTGTACGTGGGACAGGCATGGGAGTGGGAAGTGTGGATGGGGCAGGGGTAGGGGGTGGGACGTAGCGCTGCAGGAGACCCACTGCTGCAGTCAGTGTCGAGTCTATCGACCTCAGCAAGCTGCGTTGGTCAGCCTGCGATGAATGAATGCCCTCCAAGTATGCCTCCATGTTGTGCAGCACTTGGCTGTGGCCATGGAGGACATTAAGGATCGCAGCCTGACCAACCTGCAACTGCCGCTGGATGTCCACAGACTCGGCATTGGCGGCAGCAGTGGAGACAGGGGCAGGGAGTGCGGTGCCTGGCAGGAAGGAGACATGTGGTGACCGGGCACGCTGGGAAGGGACACGAGCAAGTGGGAGGCGGCTGATGGCAATGGAGGGGGCGGGGCGAGATGTAGTGCCGCTGTCAGCTGCTGGTGCAGCCGCCGCCCACTCGGAGAGATCATCCTCGGACCCGTCAGTTTCATACTCTGTTGTGCCAGTCGACAGGTCCCCGGGTTCACTCTCCTCCGCCTCTGTCCCACTTGATGTGCCAGCCCCGATGTCACCGCTGGCACTGGTGCTCGGTCCCTCTGCTCCGTCTGTGCCCATGTCTCCCTCCGTGTCCCCCGACGATGGGCAGGGTGAAGAAACAGAAATTAATCATACACCTGTATACATATGTCACATGAGTCCAATCTACATAGGTCACAGTGCATAGCCTGAAACAAAAGAAGAGTTACATCTACAAAACAAGGTACATATGTAGGGCATGCAAGACACAGTTTTTTGACCCACCATGCCACCGAAAAACTATGGAGAGCATGACACAATAGCAAATGAGATGGAATGGAATTTTGACTGAGGAGCACGGCCCTGGGGACTATCCAGCACTGCATCTGCACCACACAGCGTGGCAGGAAATAGGGATGAGCAGGGACCATATCCAGGAACAAGAGGCACATGCAGCATAGGTTAAACTGAAAACATGCCCACCATGACTGGCCCACTGCACCTTGAGTGCATGTCCAGACCAACATCACACACTGGCCAGTCCTAGCAAGGAGATATCAGGTTGTGACATGAAGGCCATGCCCGCACCACCCACCCCCTACATGAGACTATTATTTTGAGACACAGGAAGCACTTACATCCCTTAGTCTGGGTGAAATACACATGGGATGCAACAAATCAAGGTTGCACACAAAATACCCAAGGTGCGCCTGTCCAAATAATCATGTACAAATGGGCATCATCAGATGATTGTAACAAGATACACAGGCAATGTCCACCGTGAGTATGAACAAGGAAAATCAGGTCAGTCTGTACAGTGGACACTTGTACTACATTTCACGTCAATATACATTTGGCCAGGGGACAATGGCACAGAGCACAACCTATGCTGTAGACACAGAGATTGTCAACATATTCGGATTACACACATGATACCTAGGAAAACATGCCCCTGGGGACAGTGGTGGCCACACAACTCCATGCTCCTGAATGGGAATGACTGCAACACACGCTACCATCCCCGCACTATGCGTACCGCACACTCATGCACATCATCTCACAGGCCACCACATAGGACATGCGTGCTGTAAGGCCTCACACTTGAGAGACTAACTCCCATGTCTGGACTCAGCATTAGTGCCAACTGACATGGAACCCACAAGACCAGAACTGGACAGGGCACAGGCAAGGTCCCAAAACATGTTACACACCACCCCCACACATGATGCAGCAGGCATAGTACACTTGGAGAAGGTGCCAGGCTACATAACCTTGTGACAGAGTGACTACACACAGACCAGGGAACACATTGCAAGGAGGGGAAGGGAGGCAGGAGAGCACTGCAATACTGTGGGTAACAGGATCTGCACAGCACCATAAAACCCTGGCAGTGTATCCATGGAACAGTGTACGTACAAATGCTGGTGAAACACAACAAACACACATGTACCTACCCCCTTCCTGCTGCTGCATCTCCTGTAGGCGCCTGTCCAAGTCTGGAAAGACCACCGCCAGCACACGCTTGTGGATGTGGGAGAGACGGCACGCCCGCGGTTCTTAGGGCTCTCAGGTGAGTCCCCCAGCAGGACCCGTGCGATCCTCCGCGTCCAGCACCGGATATCCTGCCAGCGTTTCCTCACCTGGGACAGGTGCCGCCTCCGACCATCCGCACTCCTCACGGCGCTGACAGCGTCCAGCCATATCTGCTCCTTGGCAGAGGCGTCTACCTGTGAGGATGAACAAGTGACACTACATCAATACACCTGGCACATGTCACAGAGACACAGATTAGAACACATTTGCTGTTTACAACTAGGCATAGTATGCATCCAACGCATTGCACCTTTGTCATAGGGACATGATCCTCTGGGGAAGGCCAAAAGCAGTACGTGCCATTGAAAGGACACAGGTGGAATGAGGGCAACTACACAATCAATGATCCAGGCTCACACTGTGCATCACACCCACCCCTCCTGTCTCTGGGCACTATTGGGAGTGATAGGCACCCACCCCTCCTGACTCTGGGCACTGCTGGGGGGACTCTGCACCCACCCCTCCTGTCTCTGGGCACTGCTGGGAGGACTCTACACACACCCCTACTGACTCTGGGCACTGCTGGGAGTGATAGGCACCCACCCCTCCTGTCTCTGGGCACTGCTGGGAGGACTCTGCACCCACCCCTCCTGTCTCTGGGCACTGCTGGGAGGACTCTGCACACACCCCTCCTATGTCTGGGCACTGCTGGGAGGACTCTGCACCCACCCCTCCTGTCTCTGGGCATTGCTGGGAGGACTCTACACACACCCCTCCTGACTCTGGGCACTGCTGGGAGTGATAGGCGCCCACCCCTCCTGTCTCTGGGCACTGCTGGGAGGACTC
This sequence comes from Triturus cristatus, assembly GCF_964204655.1. Lineage (NCBI taxonomy): Eukaryota > Metazoa > Chordata > Amphibia > Caudata > Salamandridae > Triturus > Triturus cristatus. The sequence goes on from NC_140579.1 coordinate 752,236,663, forward strand.
TGCACACACCCCTCCTATGTCTGGGCACTGCTGGGAGGACTCTGCACCCACCCCTCCTGTCTCTGGGCACTGCTGGGAGGACTCTACACACACCCCTCCTGACTCTGGGCACTGCTGGGAGTGATAGGCGCCCACCCCTCCTGTCTCTCGGCACTGCTGGGAGGACTCTGCACCCACCCCTCCTGTCTCTGGGCACTGCTGGGAGACATCAGGCATTCCCCCCCTGGGACCCCCACTACAGTACATAGCATGTGTGTCACACCTGGACACAATGGCAGAAGTCACTGTCACAAAAGAAGGGACACAGTCTGTGCTAGTAGCTCTGCACTCACCTGATACCCTGGTCGCCCATACAGCAGGGGGTACTGTGGGAGGATCACATCCAGCAATGCCAGGTTCTCCTCCAGGGTGAATGGCTGTGACCTCTCCACAGACCTTGACATGGTTCCAGGGAATCACAAGCAGCAGCAGTGTGTTAGATAGGAAATATGTGCAGGCAAGTGCTCCCTCATGGGACCTGGCTGCCTTATATCTGCCTTGCTGGCCTGTTTCATGCACAGGAGTACAGAGTGATTGGTCACTCAGATTTGCATCCTATGTTTCCCCCAATCCCTTCAAACCTAGCACAGTCAGTGGGTTCTCATCGTGTTTTTTTCTTCAGCATGATGTCAACCCCACAAACACATTGCAACAAAGTAGATTCATTCCAACTGACTTCTGCTGTGCACCTTCCAAAACAAATTCAAACTGGAAATTTGGGCTCCATGACAACCAGCATGCATGTAGGCCTCAATACTTGTCCCTCATGTGTCCCCTATGTAAAATTGAGCTTCACCCACAGGTACGTTGCGTTCCGGGCCCCTAGGGCACCCCAAATGCATAGCAACGGCCCGTACACGCGTGCGTACGTTCACTATCACTATGGGTGTCCTCGCGTATGCGTACTCGTACTGGTACGGCCCGTACACACGCCTGTACGCTCACTATCACTACGAGTACGCATACGCGAGGACACCCATAGTGATAGTGAACGTACAGGCGTGTGTACGGGCCGTACCAGTATGAGTACGCATACGCGAGGACACCCATAGTGATAGTGAATGTACAGGCGTGTGTACGGGCCGTACCAGTACGAGTACGCATACGCGAGGACACCCATAGTGGTACGGCCCGTACACACGCCTGTACGCTCACTATCACTACGAGTACGCATACGCGAGGACACCCATAGTGATAGTGAACGTACAGGCGTGTGTACGGGCCGTACCAGTACGAGTACGCATACGCGAGGACACCCATAGTGATAGTGAACGTACAGGCGTGTGTACGGGCCGTACCAGTACGAGTACGCATACGCGAGGACACCCATAGTGGTACGGCCCGTACACACGCCTGTACGCTCACTATCACTACGAGTACGCATACGCGAGGACACCCATAGTGATAGTGAACGTACAGGCGTGTGTACGGGCCGTACCAGTACGAGTACGCATACGCGAGGACACCCATAGTGATAGTGAACGTACAGGCGTGTGTACGGGCCGTACCAGTACGAGTACGCATACGCGAGGACACCCATAGTGGTACGGCCCGTACACACGCCTGTACGCTCACTATCACTACGAGTACGCATACGCGAGGACACCCATAGTGATAGTGAACGTACAGGCGTGTGTACGGGCCGTACCACTATGGGTGTTCTCGCGTATGTGTACTTTCTGACCGTACACATGCCTGTACGCTCACCATCACTATGGGTACACATACGGCAGCACTCCCATAGTGATATGGGAACGTACACAGGCCCTCTTAGCAGCAGTACGGCGGTTTTCACACATCACAGTGGTGACAGGCAGCACACAGGAAGGAATAGGGCGGACATACTTGTCCATGGATGGACATCAAGGCATTGTCTGTGCAGTACTACATGTGTGGGGCACAGGTGTGACAGGCTGTGATGTGGCACATTACTCCTGAGTCGAGAAGGCACCAGATGTATGATGAGATGTGTACAGATGTAATGTGTGACGGTGCAATGTGTGCCAGGCATGCCCTTGACTCCTTGGACATGTGTGCATGTCGTACTGCACACTTGGGATGACCGACACTGGCATGGCACGGACACCAACACACAGAAGTGTCCCCTGATGCCCGGTACAGGGGTTACCACACCTGACTTGTCACTACCCACGGTGCACGATGTGACTATGTCATGTATGTGTGGGGGGTTCCCATTAGGTTGATGTTGGAGCACCCTCAAAAGCTGCAGCTGTTGCAGCAACCAACATGTGTCTGTCCTCCATCCTCCGTTGGTGTTGCAGTAGACAGGTATGTTGCTGGGCCTGCTGGGTCTTTATCTCATCGAGGGTCCCCTTCATCTCATTGAGGGTGGACACAACCTGGGCCATGCCCGTGGTGTCCTGCCGGTATGTGTCCAGGATATTACGGACATGGGAATATACCGGTTCCCCAGCCAACTGGTCAGGCTGGCGCCTCCGCCGTCCTCCACTCCCACCACCCCTGCCCACTTGCACCTGGCCGGCCCTTGTGGGCACATCGGGTCTCCGGGACCCCTGAGGGGTGGCATTGGCGTTGTCGCCTGCCTCCTCCTGGGTGCCCGGGACACCGTGTCCCTCCTGGCCAGCCTGGCTGCTTTGTGGTGGTGGGGCAGGGATCCTGGGTGTCTCCTGGGATGTGGCAGGAGTGGGGGTGGTGGTTGGCCCCGTTGTAACTGACGCAGGTGCTGCAGGTCGTTGGACACCAGAGGGGCCAGGTTGGTCGGGGTCGTCCACAGAGTGGTGAGAGTCGTCGCTGTCGGTGGGATCGGCCTCCCGCAGAGCCGGGTCCTGTGAGTCTTCCCCCCCAGTGTTGGGGGGTGAACCACGTGGTGAAGCTTGTAGTATGGTGCTGTAGGTTGTCTGTGGGGTCTGGCAGCAGTGAGTCTGTTGCAAAGGCTCATGGTTTGTGTGTGTGGGCCCTTTTTATTGGTCCATTGGTGGGTGTGGCTGTGTTTGAAGTTTGGGTGGGTGTGTTATAGGGAGTGGTGGTGTTTTGGGCCTCTGTTTGTTTTTGGCAGTTGCAGGTCAGTGAATGTGTTGTTTTAGTGGTTGTTGGACATGTTTAGTGGCTTTGTGCCATTCGAATGGTGTATTCTTGTGTTGTTTTGTTTTGTCCTGGTTGTGTACGTGCGTTTTTAGCGTGTGTACGGTGTGTACATGGGCCATTTGGTTGTACAGTGCTGTCCTTGTGTGTGGCTTGGTACGACTCGTACATGCAGTTGTGATGTTGGGGCCTGGGGTGCGCTCCGTACTTAGGAGGTTGTGGTGGGGGTGCGACTCTGACGTACACGGGTGTACATACACGGGGGGTACGACACGTACACGGGTGTACATACACAGGGGGTACGACACGTACAGGGGTGTACATACACGGGGGGTACGACTCGAACGTACAGGGGTGTACATACACGGGGGGTACGACACGTACACGGGTGTACATACACGGGGGTACGACACGTACAGGGGTGTACATACACGGGGGGTACGACTCGAACGTACAGGGGTGTACATACACGGTGGTACGACACGTACAGGGGTGGGGGTACGACTCGAACGTACAGGGCATACACGGTGGTACGACACGTACAGGGGTGGGGGTACGACTCGAACGTACAGGGGTGTACATACACGGGGGTACGACACGTACAGGGGTGTACATACACGGGGGGTACGACACGGACAGGGGTGTACATACACGGGGGGTAGGACACGTACACGGGTGTACATACACGGGTGGGGGTGTACATACACGGGGGGTACGTCTCGGACGTTAGGGGGCTGGGGGGAGTGTTGGGCGCGTATGCGGGCACATGTCTCCATGGTTGCTATGGGAGTTCGGTGTGGACGGTGTTTTTTCCATACGGTTGTAACATCGGACGCACGGGATGGATCGTGATTCCTCAGTCGGACTTCACTTTTCACATTTGTATGGTAAATCGTCCGAGGACGTGTCGGACACATTTTCCGACCCGAGGACGTGTGGGGAATAATTCCCAATGCGGTTCGTGGGGGTAAGACTCGAACGTACAGGGGTGTACATACACGGGGGTACGACACGTACAGGGGTGTACGTACACGGGGGTACGACACGTACAGGGGTGTACATACACGGGGGGTACGACACGTACAGGGGTGTACATACACGGGGGGTACGACACATACAGGGGTGTACATACACGGGGGTACGAGACGTACAGGGGTGGGGGTACGACTCGAACGTACAGGGGTGTACATACACGGTGGTACGGCACGTACATGGGTGGGGGTACGACTCGAACGTACAGGGGTGTACATACACGGTGGTACGACACGTACACGGGTGGGGGTACGACTCGAACGTACAGGGGTGTACATACACGGGGGTACGACACGTACAGGGGTGTACATACACGGGAGGGACGACACGTACAGGGGTGTACATACACGGGGGGTACGACACGTACAGGGGTGTACATACATGGGGGTACGACACGTACATACACGGGGGGTACGTCTCGGACGTTAAGGGGCTGGGGGGAGTGTTGGGCGCGTATGCGGGCACATGTCTCCATGGTTGCTATGGGAGTTCGGTGTGGACGGTGTTTTTTCCATACGGTTGTAACATCGGACGCACGGGATGGATCGTGATTCCTCGGTCGGACTTCACTTTTCACATTTGTACGGTAAATCGTCCGAGGACGTGTCGGACACATTTTCCGACCCGAGGACGTGTGGGGAATAATTCCCAATGCGGTTCGTATGGACTTTTTACCATGCGAATCGTGATTGGCAGTTTGTACGGCACTTGTACGATTCGTACGGTAAAAAGACCGGATACGAGTCGTACGGGGAAATTTTTTACCGGATCATGATCGGCACCTCAGTTTTGAACTTCCCTGGCCCAGGATTCTTACAAGCCACTCCTTTCTTGAGTACCAACTATAAACCCTAACAGAAATCCGTTATATTCATTACAAAAACTGGTTATATTGTGCTCTCTTCATCACCCGTACCCTCAGCAGATGGCACATTTCGCCTCACTGTGCCATGTTCTGCTTCCTATATTCTATGTACAGTTTTATATCGGCGCACACCATCCGAGGGTAGTGAAGAGCTTTACATGTGCACCAGTTACATTACACAGGAGCACATTCATTTTTTTGCAGGCACAGAGTGATTATGTGATTTGCCCAGTATCACAGGATGTTTAGGCGACGCCGTGACTTGAACCTAGCTAGTTCCATAGCTGGCAGCTCTGGCCGTTACGCCTCATCTGCACAGGATGTCTGAGAAATAGGACACTTAAAAAATAGGAAAGCATTGCATCAGTGCCGCCCTAAACATTGTTTTTTATAGACAGAATGTACATAGTTATAAAACGCTCTTCAACAAACGCACCCAACCACTCTGCGAGTGTTTTTTCCCTGCAGTGTTCATGAGAAGTATAACTTGCCTCGCTATACTCGGCTTGCATTTACGTGCTTCGGGGTCTCTTTCCTCGATTGACTTTGCTGCTCTGAGGCTTGCTTCCTCGTCCTGCTGTCTTTTGCGGCTGGCCCTCAACTCCCCTCACTACACTGAGCTCGGCTATGATTCTGATGGTATTTCCTGTTGGGGTGACGGAACTGCTTCCTTGCACTGGGCAGGCCGGCCGCTTCTGCCGCCTTGGACAGTAGCACAATGGCACACTCTCCCTACCACCCCCCCACACATTTCCTGAACACTGTCTGGTTCGACAAAAGGGTCACATCTGCTCGACACTTAATTACGTTCCTCATAGTGATTCAATAGTACACGCTTTTCTTTTCTGTGCAGTTCTGCTCTAAATGCTGTTTCCACCACATTAGGAGCCGTAACTGTGTGAGTGAAGCTTTTTTTTAGGTGCTTGAGCAACTGAGACGGCAAGCAGAAGTGAAGGTGCAACCTTGTATCTGTAAGCCTCGCAGTCTGGCAGCTGGTGCAATAAAACTTTACCACGAAGACAGGGAGTGCCTGACTCGATGTCTGCTCGCCAGAGACAGGGGCGTACTTAATGGTAAAGCAGCAGGCATTTAACGTATTTACATCGCATTTACGTTTCCAAACTAAACAACCGAATGTGAAAGTTCTGCTCGCTGCTTGAACCGGTCATGTGAGCACTGCGGTAGACGCAATTGGGTACAGAGGCATGCCGGGATTTGGAGGCATGCCGGGATATCAAATCTGCCTCCTATGTCACAGAAAGGACTTTATAAGCAAGCATTGAAAAGGCAATCAGACTCGCATTTACGCGAGACCTATTGCATTAGAATCGGAAATGAGGGTGGGAAGAAGGCACGAAAAGGAGTGGGGGGAGGGGGCTGGTGTGGTCTGAGAAGTCACAGACTGTGGGAGGGGAGGGGGAAGGCAGGGGAAGAAAAATACTGTTGGAAGTAAAGGGGCTGGTAGCCATGGAAGGATACAAATGATGAATGAGGAGGGACTAACAAGCCTCAAACCAATCGGAAGGCAGCATTTAAGACAAAAGCCAATGGGCAGCCAGTGGGTGGAGCTTCCACAAAGCTTCCACACTACAGTATATACTGCATGCCTCGCAAAGCGATGGCAGCGCTTTCGCGCTGCAACGCAGAGCGAGACCTAAAAAGTGGGCTAAAATAATGTCACTGGCACAGCTATGAGACGAAGTCAAGGCCTCCTTCAAAAAAAGCAAGGAAGGATACACAAGCTAAACAAATAACACAATTACAAACTGACAGCAAAGGTGACCTCTTTACTGAGGTAATTCCATAGCACTCTCACTCAACCTTTCAACATAGATCCAGAACTAAGACACTAATACACCATAACGGGAACAGAGAGATGACCATCCAAACCACACTAACCAGCAAATACACCATTTGAGTAGCCTGTAATATAAGATCACAACCGAAGCAGTGAATCAATCCTTCAGCAAGATATTGGTTTATTTACAGATTTAGAATTTGTAGATAATGCGAGACTGGATACAGAAATTATTTACCACTTGATAGAAAACTACATGTAACTAATATAACATGTTGAAATGATTGACTATTAGGCCCACTCTCACACTTGTCAACCATTAATAACTTCTGACAATGCGCTTAATGGCTTTATAATATAAAAACCAACAAACAGATTTTTTTTTAAGAATAACCAGTGGAGGAATTTTTCAGACCAAATATTGATAAATCAGTATGCTTTTTGCCTCTTTGTCATTTAGTGAGTTACTTCTAGAGGAGACCTGTTTAGATGCTCTTCGAGTCATTTAGTCAGCGTGTGATGAATGGGAAGGCTAATGTGATTTTTTTTTAAAGAACTGGAGGAGAAGCAGTATTATCCTGTTCTTGGTCTAAACCACTAATTTGTTTGTACTGATCGAACAGCATCAGTGTATTGGCTCCTCTGCCTATGTGTGCACACCTAAAAAAAAAACAGTGTACCAATGTTTCTATGCGGAGCATGGACACAAGGAGAAAGGAGAAGGGGATTAGAGAGACTGCTCACAGATGTTTGTTTCTTCACAACTCCGAGACCTGTCTTCTGAAGTCTTGCTGCTCAATTTTACCAATTACCTCTTCCTGATCACATTCTAGAAAGAGAACATTTCTATTAATATCAAGTTTTCAATAGTTTGAGTCATTGCACATAACACCTCACATCCCCGTTGATTATGCACTTCATGGTTTGTTGTTTAATCTTTCAGTAAGACATGTGTCCCCAGTGTCTCTCGTTTTCTTCTAAATTGCACTGATATCCTAATAGAGTTAATCAAATCTCCTGTTTTCTTGTCCTGTATACTTCGTGATTGTAGTTTGGTAATACATAGCTGCAAGGCGTGTCTCAAAATGTTATATTTCTTGCATCAAGTTCTACATATAATGTACACTTACTCTAGCATTATGCATTGCGTCTAACTTGATTAAGATACCTGTTTTCCTTTTCAGGTTTGTTTACCTGGAAGCTCTACTGATGACTCCGCTTCCACGAATTGCAATTATGTGGCGATCTGCTAAGAAAATTCCCTGTCTTAAGTCTCAGATAGTCTCTCGTCATGTCCAGATTGCTTAGCAAGGCTGGACCCAGATGGGTATTTATACCATTAGGTCCGAAATGGCCGTCGAGATCTCAAAGTCTTGCCTGACCATGGATGGGTGTTTTTCAGAATGTTCCTCATTCTATCAAGGCAACTCTCAGTTCTCCAGACTTTTTTGTAACTGTGCCCAAGTAAACCCAAAGCTTGTGGTCACTGCATTTTAGAGCAATTGTGTTTGAGAGCATATTACTTCACAGGACTATAAATCATAGCGCCATAGTGCTCAAGAGCATATTGCTGTATCAGAGCATGTCCTAATCCCTAAATGACTCACATAGATTGGAATTTTTAAAAGAGAACCTGTCTTGAACTGGAATGATGCGGAGGGCCACATCTCCACCTTTTCACACGGCAGGTCTTGGCAGCCCTGCACTTGGCCGTATGAGTAACCTGGATGGGCTGTGATGAAAGTGAGACTGTGATAAATAAAAAGTAGAAGGATGATAAAGCAAGAGCTTTAATTGGATTATGAATGAGAGCTCACTGTGGAACCATATTCCTAAATTCCGGGATCGTTCTACGGGTAGTGCAGGAGTACCGAGTGTTTCAGGCCAGATGATTAGGAAATCTTATGGAGTTACATGACCTACCAGTACAATCTCAGTGTTCTCCCAATTCAAGTACAACCAGGTTTTTTACATTCAATGCAGAACCTCTGAAATGCAGTGAGTAGCATTAGGGAAATCTCCAGAGTTGTCTTCAGTATCATCAGCATAGATCTGGTAGTGAAAATGTGTGGGTGCTGAAATTCTGAATGAATGTAGCCATATAGATATTGAAAAATGTAGGTGATAGGATTCACCCTTGAGATGTTTTATATCTGATATCTTATCTAGAAAGCAAATGGCCCTGTTTGGCCTGATGTGTATGATCCTGAGAAGGAAACTGTGCTGCCAATGCCGGCTCCTGCTGTCTGCCTTTAAGGCAGCATGTTGTGATCAATTGTATCAAACATGGTGAGAGGTCTTATAGAAGTAGTCTACATAGCTTACCTTGGTCGCATGTGTTGAGAAATTCCTACCGGATATTCAGGAACAATAGCGCAGTCCCTTGTTGAGGTAGGAAACTAGCCCGGATGGGGGTCGTTTGACTCTTGGTAAAGTCAGAGTTCATGGGGTACAATTTATTCTAATGTTTTAGCAACACAGGGACCCCTAAGACAGGTCTGTAGTTGACATATTGCAAGGATTGGCAGAGAGTTTCTTCTGGAGTGGTGTGAAAATTGAGTACAACAGGTAGCAAGCAATCGTGCTACATGCCAGGTCCCAGTCACAAATAATGCAGACCCCGGGAACGGTGTTCTAGCGCTAATCATGTTCTGTGCCCTGAGTTCCCAAACTCTCAGGGTTCAGCACCGAGGAAGCAGTATGGCATTGTTGGTGATATTAGTGGTGGTGGTATAGGTGTTATTTGCCGCATTGATGGTTGTTAGACATGGCTTGTCCAACGGGTTTCTCCTCAGACTTTTTGCTTTTTGGCCTTCTGTTCTAGTCCTATTTTTGTTGGTTTTATGACTCTGGGCACTTTACCACTGCTAATCAGTGCTAAAGTGCATATGTTCTCCCTGTAAATTATGATTATGGATTAGTGTTTTCATAATTGGCTTATTTGATTGACTACTAAGTCTCTAGTATCATGCACTGTGTGTGCCCAGGGTCTGTAAATCAAATGCTGCTAGTGGGCCTGCAGCACTGATTGTGCAAACCACACGAGCAGCCTGTAAATGTAACTCAGACCTGCCAATGCAGTGTCTGTGCAGAGTTTGGTACTGCCATGTCGACCTGGCAAGTGCACCCACTTGCCAGGCACTAACCTATCCTTTTTTTACATGTGAGTCACCCCTAAGGTAGGCCCAAGGTACCCTGTGGGCAGTGTGCAGTGTATGTGAAAGGGAGGAAATGCCCTGATAAGTGTGGCATGTCCTGATACTGAAATACTGCCAATTTTGATTTTTTTACTATTGAAAGGCTATCTGTCCCATAGGATAGAATGGGAGTTTAGGTATAACATCTTATAAATATAACTTCACATTGGGGCAAAATAGAAAGTTGGAATTTAGTATGCCTGAACTCACAATATAAAAATGCACCTTTTAGTAAAGATGATTTTTATATTGTGTGTTTGAAAATAGCACTTTTAGAAAGTGGGTATTTTCTTGCTTAGCAGTGTGGCACTGTGTGCCTTTGATGGTTTGTATATTGACTGTCTGGCTTTGGAAAGACAGGGGTTGGGGATGTGCATTCTCTCAGACGGCCACCGGGTGTGGGGGGTGGGGGGGGTTATGAGTGTGCAGCCTTTTCTGGATGAGTCAGGGATGGGCTGAATAGACCTGGGCTGCATTTAAAGTAGGTGAAGGAGATGTCTTTCTCACCTGCCTGCCTTGGACAATGCTGTCTCCACCTCCTGCCAGAAGGCTGCACCAGAGAGGACAGAACAGGTTTGGCTGGGCAAAGAACTTCTCTGCGACCAGAGAACAAAGGAATGTGTGCTATAATAAAGTGGGGCCCAGACCCCAGAACTAAGGAACTTGTCAGGAAGAAGAACTGGGAAAGCTGGAGGAGGAGTACTGCGCCTGTGCTGTGTGCTGTTGGGATTGGCCTGCAGTGGTTGCTTCTGTTTTGGGCAGGAAAAGGACTGGACTTTGCTTTCATCCTGCTGCTGTTAGACTTTTCTCCAAGGGCTTGAAGTGGAGCTTGCCTCCTGTTGGAAGTCTCAGGGATAGTCAGAGATCACTTCTGGGAATCAAGAGGAACCTTTGTCAAGGAGAAGAGCTGGAGAAACTGAGGAGGAATACTGCCCCTGTGCTATTTGCTGTCTAGAGTTCACCCGCAGTGGCTACTTTCTGCCAAGGAAAGGAGAAGGACTTTGCTGTGTGCTGTGTCCCCTGCTTGACGAAGATCTCCAAAGGCTTGAAATAGATCTTGCCTCCTGTTCTGAAGTCTCAGGGACACAAAGACTTCACCCCAGTCCCCCCTGAACTTCTTTGCTGGGAGTTCTGACCTGCTGAGAGGATCCTGCCAGTGTTCTGAACCTCTGGAGGTTGTTTTAGGACTGGAAAGTGCAAAAGCTGTGAAAATCAACACATCCCCTGTTTCCGACACATCGCAGCGGTATGAGAAGAATTTTCTGATGCATCGCCGCCACTGAAGAATCAACGCAGCACCTGCTCGCAGTTGAAGTGTCTGCTGTTCGACGAATCTTGTGCACTGATATCCAACGTCCGAGATCACCGCACCGATTCTGACGCAGGCCCTGTTGTGGAAGAACCAACACATCAAGGGGACACTGCTGAAATCGTCGCAGCGCATCCCGAGTCTTCACACATTGTATTGTACCGGATTTTGACGCTGCGCATCGAAGCGTCAAGTCTGTCGCATCGTTGGGGGACGCAGTAAGAAACCGATGCATCACCTCTCCACACAGTAAGAAACCGATGCATCACCTTCTCTACGGTAAGTAACCAACGCATCACCTCCCCTGCGCAGCAGTAAGGAACCGACTCATCACCTCTGCCGGAGCAAGGAACCAAAGCATCACCTTTCCTGAGTGTAAGGAACCAAGGCATCGCCTTCCCTTTGACCCTTTTTGTTTGCATTTTTCGACGCATCCATGGTACTCTGTGTAAAAGTGTCGCATCCAACATTTTCTTGGAACAGAACTGTTTCTACCTTTTAAGAATCATATTTTTAGTACTGTATTGTGGATTTTTGTCATTTTGGTCTTGTTTTGGTTTAGATAAAGATTACTTATTTTTCTAAACTGGTATGGTGCCTATGTGTAGTGTTTCCACTGTATTACTGTATGTGTTCACAAATGCTTTACAAACTGCCTCTGAGATAAGGCTGTATGCTCGTGCCAAGCTACCAAGGTGGATGAGCAGGGGTATTTTAGGAGTGTATCCTCCTTACCCTGACTAGGAAGAAGGGTCCTTACTTGGACAAAGGTGCAAACCCTTGCCAACTAGAGACCCCCATTCCTAACAATGATGGTAATCGTGACTGTGGTATTGGTAGAGGGGATGGTATGGGTGGTGTTATTGGTTGTGTTTGGTAGTGGTGCCAATTGTGGTGGTGATACTGGCAGTGATGGGGGTGGTATTGTTGGTCATAACATTGATATTATTTGTGGTATTGGCAGTAGTGTTGCTGGTGTCATTGGTGAAGGTCATCTCCCACTCTCTGTAGCCAATCCTCCATTGCACTAAGCAGAACATCACTTCAACTTGCATAATCAGTCCTTGAACCAGAAGAACTTGACTGATATTATCTGCTTTACAAGTGCATGAGGATGGAGGCCAGCCAGTTCCAAGATGAAGAAGAAGCATTTGTATAAAGAGAATGAGTCCCACAATCTGCAAGTACACTGCCCATGTGAAGCAGAAGCACTCCTTTGGCAAAGCAGGCGTATGTGATACATCCAGCTACTTTTTGCCATGTGTGGATCCCTTTTTCAGGCAGCATTGATGTTTCAATTATTCAGTAAGATAGAACAATGATGTGAGTGCTGACTTCTGAGTTATAGTACAGAGTTTTCCAAGAGTCCTCTTGAAGCCCATCTGCAAGTGCAGGTCTCCGGACTTTTGTAAATTCCTCCTTGAATGCATGCAGCAGACAGTCAGCATGGAGAATGTACGTGTGGTAATAATGCCTTCCCATGAGTGCAATCTCATTCTTTTCTTTTTTTCTTCAGAGGGCAAATATTTTTCCCATTGAGCAATCCCTTTATCTACACCGTCACACGCTTTGGGAGTGTGTGCTGTCTATTCCATTCCTGGATAGAGATTTACTCCTCCGCCCTTGGTAGGAGTAAACCTACAACTGTTTTCTGAGTAGTCAAGGAGATGATTCTGAATACCCACAAACAAGGGAGAAGAGTTGGCCTAACGGCTATAGCGGTCAACCTCGAATCTGGGGAACTGGGTTTGACTCTCGGCAATGACGCTGAACATCCTGTGATTCTGGGCAAATCCATTGATCTCCCCGTGCCTACCAAAAATGAATGTGTCCTCATGTAACGCAACTGGTGCTATGTAAAACGCTCTGATACCCGATACCTTTGGGTCAAGTTTGCGCTATATAAAACTCCGCAAAATAAAATTAAAATAAAGTACCTTTGTTGGTGTTTCCAAACTGTCACTGTGTTCAAGCTGTAATTTCCCCTCCCTAGTGCTGGGAGTATATTTATTCAAACGAAAATCTTCTTGTGTGAGTAAATCTTTTTATGAGTGCAAAACCTAGGGGCCTATTAGCATGCGGGGTGGCTCGCCACCCCCCAACTGACAGTGAAGATCTGCCCGCCAAAGCACCTAGCCGGACGGCCTTTTACCCGCCGCCACATTAGCATGGCGGGGGGTACCGCTGCTGACGGAAAGACTATCTGCCGCTTTTCCGCTGGTAGGCAATCGTCACGATTGCTTACCGGGCGGAAAAGGCCTATACTATGGTGGAGGTGCCTTGCAGGCACCGCCATCCATTTTATGATGTGGGCGGTGTAATGCCTTTCCATGGCGGAGACTCCGCCATGGAAAGGCATGCGGGAATCGCTTTGGGGACCCGTTGTGGGCCCCCGTGGGGGTGGGGGGTGGACTCCTGCACTTGGGGGGTACCCATGGTACCCCCCTACATTGGCATACACAAGGTGGCAGGCACCTTGCGGTGCCTGTCACGTTGTGCATGCCAAGCACAACATGCATTTTCTAGATTGTGGCGGGTGCTGCTCACAGCACCGCCCACCACAATGTTGAATATGCGGGATGCGACCGCTACGGTGGCGGTCGCATCCTAATTAGAGGTGCGGGACCACCGCACCACTGGCGGCCGGTCCTAGGGTGGCGGGCGGACTGAAGTCCGCTCGGCATCCTAATAGACCCCCTACTTTTGAGAATGTCAAGAAATGTTGTACAGTTGTGAAATTTTTTATGTTCACAAGTATGTCAGACTAATACTTGAATAGGGTCCCCGGTGTTCTAAAATTTAAGTGGAACAGGTTGAGTATTGAAGCTGTTGACAACTAGCTTCTGTCTTTTCTTGTGACACCTGTTTCCTTTTAATACACAGGAGGCAGTGACCAATTACAGTGAAATAAAATAATACTTTTCAAAAAACCCTATAGACTATTTAGCTACAGTAACTTAAGTAAACCAACGAAATGTCCACTTATCACTAATAGACCACTTCAAATGTGCAGTTCTCCACTGGGCTCAGATGTACGATTTACTTGTTACCAAAAAGTGGTCATAATTTGTAACGAGTATGTGTGTGACCAAGAATTAATTGTACGAACTGACGTACGTTCCAATAGGTAGACTCATTAAAATCTGATTTGTAATGTGTTGTATCTAACCTTCTCACAAATGTTAATGAGGTAGGCCACAAAGTGCAAATCACTCCGATTGGTGGCCATTACAGTGGTGGTAGACTGCAAGATTCTGCACACCCACTATGGGGCATATCAGCAACGAGGCGATAGAAAATTATCGCCGCTTGTGCGGCCGTTTTTCGGCCAAAAAGTGGCGATAATTTTATCGCCTAATTAGTAAGGTCACACTAACGAGTGAAACCTTGCTTTAGCGCACAGATCTTAACGCCCAGCTTTGCATCTCTAACGAGATGCAAAGTGGGCGTTCCTGACCTAACATGACAGGAGAAATGTCGCTAAGCGACATTTCTCCTATCATCAAGCCCCACGCTATGAAGCATAGCGGCAAGAAAAGTAGCGATAACCCCTGTTATCGCTACTTTTCTTACGCCTGCTTCAGGACTGACTTAGCCATGATATCCTATGGAGGGTGGATATCATGGCTAAGTTTGGGAGGCCCTATCAACAAGCTAACGCCACATTTCGTGAGATTATTGCTGGGTTTCCAGCGATAATCTCACGTTAGGCAGTTAGTGCTAGGATTTTTATCGCTTTTGAGATAAGCGTTGCTGCTAGCACGCTATCTCGGCGATAAAAATCCACGCTAGCCAGCGATAATTATCCTAGCGCTAAGAACGCTTAGCGATAATTATCACCGGTTGTTGTTGATATGCCCCATAATTTGTTAAAACAAAAGTTCAGGCGGAAAAAGCCTGGTTGGCTGAATAACACGCTAGCTACCTGTCCTTGAGTCCACCAGCCTACACTTCCCGCCTCTTTAGGGCACTCTGCAAGTTTTCTTTCATTCCAGCGTTCTCCCTTTGTCGCTGTTGTGCTATCCTTTCATTCCTTTGTTATAAAATCAACCAATAGGCAGGTAAGAAGGAACTCTTCTTTATTGGTCAATCACCATCACAGGTTCCAGCATAACTGTAGAAGGGTGTATTGGAATGTTCGTGACAGGGGAAGGGAGAAACCACTAAGGGAAGAGGGGGAGGGGGGGGAAGGAACGTACCAAGTGGAAGGATTACAACACACCTCCCTGCATAGGGCGAATGAGAGAGAGAAAGAAAGAGATAAAGAGAGGGGAAGGAGAGAGAACCAGGAGTCTACAAGGTGAAAGCAGTATCAAGCGGGCAGCGACAGTCCACTGCAAAACCAGGTAAGTAGTTAAATAACAAGTCCTGCAAGGGAACAAGGAAGAAACAATAACAATATCTCTCACTTAACACAGTAGTCTCTGGTCCAGATAGGTGAGCTCCTTGTTCTCAGTGATCTTCTGGGACTGAGAGTTTGAGACTCTGTCTCTAGGTTACCACCGTTGTCGAAAACACCCCCTTGTCCATGAGGGATGATTCTGTCCATGCTCCACGTTTGGCCATTGTCCAGATGGACTACATTCTTTCCTACACTAGATATTTTGCACGGATCTGAAAATCTTGACGCTTCTTTCCTGCGTGCTTTAGGTAAATCCACCCGGACCCAATCTCCCTCCTTGAACATTTGTTTTTTTACATGTTTGGTCTGGTCGTATCTGATTTTGTACTTAGTTTGGTGTTCTCCCACTTTTCTTGAAATTTCACCTCGGTTTACTACACAAGTGTCCTTTCTTGACCCTACAGGTGGAGAAAGTTTCGTCTTCGGGATCCTTCCTTTAAGAGAAGTGAACGGGGAAACCCCAGTGACACTATTAGGAGAAGTGCGATAAGCCCATACCGTTTCCACTAACGCTGAATTTGCTGGTGTCCCCATCACTTCAGCCCTCTGCAAACACTCTTTGAACAACCGGTTGATCCTTTCCACTAAACCGTTTGCACGGGGACAATACAATGCTGATTTGTGGTGAGTGATGCCCCTGTGACACAGAAACTCTTTCATGTTGTCTGAAGTGAACTGTACTCCATTGTCTGTTATGAGGGTGTCAGGTAACCCCTCCTCAAAGAACACACTTTCTAGGAATTGTATGAGGACTCTTGTGTCGATTTGGTGGACGCATTTGTAGACCAACCACCGTGAGTGATAGTCCACCAGCACCAAGATGAAGCGTCCCTTCAATGTTTTTAAGTTGAGAGGACCAATGATGTCCAAGGCTAACTTAGACCATGGTCGATCAGGCACTTCGACGGGAGAAAGGGGGGGCTTGCGAGTCTGGTGAGTTTTGTCACTATGGCTACAGTCTACACAATTTCTCACCACGTGTTCCGTCATGGCGTCCATACCTGGCCACCAATACTCCAGTCTGATTTTGTTCTTGGTTAGACTCCGCCCTAAGTGTCCTACGTGTGCTAGACCCACAATCTTCTCTCTCAAGTTCTCTGGAGGAATAACTTTCTCCCCTCTGCAAATCACATTTCCTTGTATGTTAAGTTCTACTCTGACATCCCAGAATTTACCTAAATTGGTGGGAATGTCGTTCTTGTTTCCAGGCCAACCATTTCTGATGAATTCTTTGATCGAACACATTTCTGCATCAGCTTTCATACTGTCAATCCATTCTTCCTTATTTAAGCAGGTAAGTTGCAGTATTACATCATCACATTCACTACTAACAAGAGCACTCTCCCCCTCTAATGGAGACCGTGACAAAAAGTCAGCAACCGTGTTTTGATAACCTGGCATGTATTTCACGCAAAAATTGTAGCCTTCCAAACCCAAAATCCATCTAGCAATTCTGGGAGTGGTTTTGTTGGCTCCTTTGGTGGTGAAAGCAAACATCAGTGGTTTGTGGTCCGTCTTCACCGTAAAAGGAATGCCCCACAGAAAGAAGCGGAAGTGTTTGATCGCCCAGAAACAAGCTAATGCTTCTTTCTCCACCACCGAGTAGTTGATTTCAGCACCCTTTAGAGCACGAGATGCAAAAGCCACAATGTGTTCCTTACCCTCCCCCATTTGGGTGAGACTGGCCCCCAACCCTTTATTGCTTGCATCTGTGCAAAGGACTGTGGTTTTTTTAGGGTCAAACCTACCCAGCGATGGGGCAGAAATTATGCTCTCTTTGACCAATTCAAAGGCCTTCTGACAGGCATCGGACCACACAAATGAAGTTCTGGATTTGAGTAAATTGCGTAAAGGTTCCACAATGGAGGAATAGTTCCGCACAAATTTGGAATAATATTCGGAAAGGCCCAAAAACGATTTGAGGTCTTGAACACCTTTAGGGGGAACAGTGTCCCGAATAGCCTTAACTAGGTCTACTTTAGGTTTGATACCATCTTGAGAGATGGTGTGCCCCAGGTACTCAACCGATCCCACTCCAATACGACATTTCTCTTTTTTTAGCGTGAGGCCAGCTTTTTCCAAGTTGGTCAAGACCATCCTGAGAGTGGCATTATGCTCAGTCAAGTCCTTCCCGTAGATTAGTATATCGTCTTGGAAACAGAGAGTTCTGGGAAGGTCTTTCAAGACATGCTGCATGATCCTCTGGAAGGCAGCCGCAGCGGAAGCCAACCCGAAAGGCATGCGAAGGAATTGGAATGCTCCCAGGGGTGACACAAAGGAGGTGAGATGGCGTGAGTTGGGATGAAGCTCCACCTGGTGATAAGCAGAGGATAGGTCGAGAACGCTGAAACAACTCGCACCATTAATGAGGGTAAGCACCTCATGAATTCATGGGAGAGGGTGCCTGTCTACCCATATGTTCTGGTTAAGGTTCCTGAGGTCTACACATAGCCTGATATCCTTACTGGTAGCCTTGGTGGTAAGAACAATGGGGGCCAACCATTGTGAACACTCTATGGGTTCAATCACCCCCAACGACAACAATCTGTCCAACTCATTACGAAGGGGAACATGCATTAAATGTGGCATGGGTCTGGCTTTGTGTGCTACCGGCTTGGCATTGGATTTTAATTTGATGGAATGCTGATAATTCTTGAGTAAGCCTAGGTCATCCGAAAATACCTTTGGGAAGTCATTGCAAACATCCATCCCTCCAACTGAGGGATCCACTAAGAGGACCTGATCGGGGCTGTTAGGATCTAGCTTAATCCCGAGTTCCCTCTGGTGTTTCCAACCCAACAAGTTGGACCCCTTCTGGGTAATGTAGATCTTGCCCACCGTGTTCCTCCCTTTGAACCCTATTTCCTTCGTGGTCATGCCCAACAGGGGTATGGGGTCCCCATTGTAGCCTCCAGGTTGAATGTCTGGGGGCTGTACAGTTTCTTCCCAGGAGGGGAACAGTTGTGAAAATATACTAGCATCAACCAGGGTGTATGGGGAACACGAATCAGCAAAGACAGTTAGAGTTTTGTTATCAAGAGTGATGTTGCAAGAAGGAAATTTGTCTGAATTGTTAGTGTCTTTTAATTGAAAAATCAATTTAGGATCAGGAAATGCTTGCGACTCGATCTCCAACACTGATTTCGAACGCTGATCATGACAAACCCTGGACAAATGTCCTTTTTTCCCACATTTGTGGCAGACAACAGAACGTGCTTGGCATATCGGGTTGTTAGCTAGGTGCGTTGGGCTGCCACATCTATAACACTTGAGTTTACTCCCCTGAGATGAGGTGTTAGCCAACTTATTTTTAAGATCTTTGCTTATGGCATTGACCTCCGTGGTTTTGCTTCCTTCACCTTTCATTTCCACCATACAATCAGCTGTGTGCTCAATCCCTACCGCTATATCTATGGCTTCCTTGAGGTCAGGGTTTGCCACCAGAAGCCTCTCCTGAATCTTATGATTGTTGGTGCACCTGACCAATTGGTCCCTAATTAGGGAATCCTGAAGGGATTCAAACTCACACGTGTTCGCTAAACCCTTTAACGCTGCAATAAATGGTTTAACTTTCTCATGTTTGCCCTGTGTTCTTGAAAAGAACTTATGCCTCTCTAAAACTACATTTATTTTCTTACTAAAATGTTTTTGTAGTTTATTTACTGCCACCATATACACATTCTCATCGTCATCACTGTCACTTCCACCCTCTGCATTAGTGGAGATGTCATCATACACTTTACGTCCCTCAATACCCAAATTGTGTAACAGGGTGTGTAATTTACGTAAATGGGAAAATTTCTCCCCCCCTATAGCAATTAAATAGGACTCCAGTAACCCAAACCATTGTTTCCAAGGCAGAACTGGCTCTCCTGCCTCGTTAAGGAATGGTGGAGGCTGCGACATATTAGCGGCTGCCATTATGTACAAAGACTGGAAAGAGCACCCCACACAATGCAAAACGTTGCTGAGAATCCAGACAAGCAATCACAATTTCTACTTTTGCTTTACCACCCCCCACATGCACAACCCCCTTGTACACTGCAATACATGAATGAAGCAGTACATAAAATCCAAGGTATACGCTTGTACAGACAATATGAGGTATAAGAAACAAAATCACCAATGTGCAGTAACCATGACGTATAAGCAAAAGAATCACTAAACTCCGCAGTATATGATGGAAATCTCCTCAAAATGAAAAAATGACCCTTAGAGCGTGTGACAGCAACAATTAGCGAGGAGCAGCTGAGCCTGTCAGCGTGAGCAGACAAGCACGTCCTAAGAGGTATGACTGTGCCCAGCAGTGATTAACACAATGTGCAGCTGTGCCCGTCAGCGTGATATGACAGGCAGGAATCCCTTGAGCTGTGCCCATCAGCGAACGTAGGAAAAATTAGCTTGATAGAGGGTCCCACAACGTGAATGGAAAGTGTACTAGCGCTGGAGACGATCTCCTCACAACCGGACTGAAAACTTGAGCCACACTGCCACCCAGAGGCCAAAATCGGCAGCGCACCCTGAGCGCCTCAGCTGAGGAAAGTCAACATCGACGATCAGCTGAGGGAGTGAGGATGTTGGAAAGTGGCGCCGAGAGTAGATCACACAGGGAATGCCCCAGAGAAACTTCCAAGAAGCTGCCTTCCGACCGAAGAATAGAGCGACCACACAGCACCTCAGACAGCAGCCAGCCTCACTCCGGACAGCACTGAGGAGACAAATTCCTTCTTAATTTCTCTTTGTGGTTCCGAGTAGGAGTATGAAATCCCAGTCTTCAGAAATGTGTGCCAGTGGCCACCACCCTCACAAATTAGGGACTGGGAAGACAACTGCTTTTTTTTTTTATTTTTTAGCAAAAATGTAGACTACAGATTGTTCTGAATCTACCAACTGACTCAGGGGAAATTGCAGCTAAGATTGAACCTATTAAGAGGGGAACCCAGCTTCCTCAGCAAGAAGAGGATTTCCAGCAGCCCTCTGAAAACTGCGCAGTTCGGAATTCAATTTCCTGTCAATATAATCATCAGGTTAGAGGGCATGCAATGTCATTTCCAGTGATGTCACCATTATGCCAAAGGGTTGTTTTAAAACGTGAAATTTCCTTACCTCTTTCGGTCACTGAAAGTTGCCAAGTATGCTTAGAAAATGTGAAATACCTGACTGTTTTTTTGTTAACATGTTTTTGTTTTGAATGTACACAGAGTGAAAGACATTGTTTAAGTTTTGATTTGGGCTCAAATATGGGTGTGGTGTTTGCGAACAGTGTCTGGACAGTTGTGGGCTATTAAAGAGGAGGGGAGTAGTGGTTTTGGGGCATGATTGTAGGTTTTGAGATGCAGGAATAAGAGTGGCGTTGGCAGAACTTGAGATGTTTGAGCTTACAAGACAAGTATTTCTCATGCAGGCTTTTTACAAAAAGATTTGGGGGCATATTAGCAACAACCGGCGATAATTATCGCTAAGCGCACTTAGTGCTAGGATAATTATCGCCGGCTAGCGTGGATTTTTATCGCTGAGATACCGTGCTATTAGCAACGCTTATCTCAAAAGCGATAAAAATCCTTACGCTAACTGCCTAACTTGAGATTACGGCCTCACAAATTTAGCCATGATATCCACCTTCCATAGGCTTTCATGGCTAAGTCAGTCTTGAAGCAGGCATAAGGAAAGTAGCGATAACAGGGGTTATCGCTACTTTTCTTGCCACTATGCTTCATAGCGTGGGGCTTGATGATAGGAGAAATGTCGCTTAGCGACATTTCTCCTGTCATGTCAGGTCAGGAACCCCCACTTTGCATCTCATTAGAGATGCAAAGCTGGGCGTTAGGAATTCCTGCGCTAACGCAAGTTTTCACGCGTTAGTGTGAGCTTGCTAATTGGCCGATAAAATTATCGCTGCTTTTCGGCCGAAAACGGCTGCAAAAGCGGCGATAATTCTATCGCCTCGCCTTGCTGATATGCCCCAAAGTTCCGACATATGTGTCTGTAACAAAACCTGTATTTGTACAGCGCGCATTCACACCTTTGTGCGCTGTATGGCAGAGGATTATTGTCATCTAACTCAATGGTACTCGTTTTATTGACTTCAAAAGGATAAAAGGCAGAGTGGACCCATCATAAAGTCACACAGATCAGTGGAATGGATACATGAATCCACTGAGCCACCAGACCCACCTGCAGTTGAAGTCGTCTGTCATTCAAGTTACCACACTGTGCAGTCAGGTGTTCTATCCTGCCCTTCTTTCAGTGCTTCCTATGTCTCCCATTTTTACCTATTGTAGCCAAGAGCCGTTGGCATTGCCCTGTGCCTGGTCTTGTTTTTTTTCTTCTTTCCAATCAGAGTTGGTGACTAACCCAAGCGGGGTTGGCTTTAGGACGCTGTGACCGGTGCAGCTGCACCTGGTGCTGACTTTGATGGGTATGGGAGGGGGGGGAGGCACTGCGTTAAAAATAGCTATTGGTTTAAAAGCACCTGAAATTCCTTGTGCTTCCCGCGTAGTGGATGGTCACGTGCTTTGAGGACTGCTATTATTGAAGGATTCATCTTCATTGAAAAATACTCGCTTTTATAAATGGGCTTCACACCATATGTAGGTACAGACCAATATATTGAACATTCGTGATTCACAGGTCAGCGCGACAGCACTGCTTGTGATTAACACCAACTCCAGAGTTCCTCATCACCGTCTTCATACATATCTCCGTGTATCATCAACACAGTAACAGTGATCAGCTACCCACAGAGTGCCAGCCTTCACTCTCACTTGGGTACCCGGCTGTTGGCTCGTACACCTCACGTGGCTGCGCAATCTACCCGTCAGATGTCCCTAAATCCATTGGTCCTGATTAGACCCTAGATCAGGTATAGGGTCGAAACGTCATCGGCAACAAAAGAAAGCGAACCATTAACATTGCGTATTATTGTATATAGCTGCTGTATATTGTGTATTGCGATACCAAAGGGGATAATGGACGGAGCATTTGGGCAAATCAAACACTCACCCCCAGTCAACTGATCTGGTTTTAATCCATCATCATTCTTTAGCTCACTCCACCACCCCAGTTCAGACATGGCCATATGCAAATCAGTCTGACCCTGTGCCTCATGGGAACAGTCCAGCCCGAACTGCCAAGCCATGTCTTCCCTGGACCGGAAACAAGCATCCTGGGACCGGTTTCGGGTTCATAACCCTCATCAGCCAGGCTATCTTGAATCCAGTGGCGGAGTGAGCAAGGGACCCACATCTGGACATACCCTGCCAACTTAGGGCGAACAAAGCGATACCAAAGGTGGATGATGGACGGTGCATTTGAGCAAATCAAACACTCACCCCCAGTCAACTGATCTGGGTTTAATCCATCATCATTCTTTAGCTCACTCCACCACCCCAGTTCAGACATGGCCATATGCAAATCAGTCTGACCCTGTGCCTCTTGGGAACAGTCCAGCCCGAACTGCCAAGCCATGTCTTCCCTGGACCGGAAACAAGCATCCTGGGACCGGTTTCAGGTTCATAACCCTCATCAGCCAGGCTATCTTGAATCCAGTGGCAAAGTGAGCAAGGGACCCACATCTGGGCATACCCTGCCAACTTAGGGCGAGCAAAGCGATACCAAAGGGGATGATGGACGGAGCATTTGAGCAAATCAAACACTCACCCCCAGTCAACTGATCTGGGTTTAATCCATCATCATTGTTTAGCTCAATCCACCACCCCAGTTCAGACATGGCCATATGCAAATCAGTCTGACCCTGTGCCTCATGGGAATAGTCCAGCCCAAACTGCCAAGCCATGTCTTCCCTGGACCGGAAACAAGCATCCTGGGACCGGTTTCGGGTTCATAACCCTCATCAGCCAGGCTATCTTGAATCCAGTGGCAAAGTGAGCAAGGGACCCACGTCTGGGCATACCCTGCCAACTTAGGGCGAACAAAGCGATACCAAAGGGGATGATGGACGGAGCATTTGAGCAAATCAAACACTCACCCCCAGTCAACTGATTTGGGTTTAATCCATCCTCATTCTTTAGCTCACTCCACCACCCCAGTTCAGACATGGCCATATGCAAATCAGTCTGACCCTGTGCCTCATGGGAACAGTCCAGTTCGAACTGCCAAGCCATGTCTTCCCTGGACCGGAAACAAGCATCCTGGGACCGGTTTCAGGTTCATAACCCTCATCAGCCAGGCTATCTTGAATCCAGTGGCAAAGTGAGCAAGGGACCCACATCTGGGCATACCCTGCCAACTTAGGGCGAACAAAGCGATACCAAAGGGGATGATGGACGGAGCATTTGAGCAAATCAAACACTCACCCCCAGTCAACTGATCTGGGTTTAATCCATCATCATTCTTTAACTCACTCCACCACCCCAGTTCAGACATGGCCATATGCAAATCAGTCTGACCCTGTGCCTCATGGGAACAGTCCAGCCCGAACTGCCAAGCCATGTCTTCCCTGGACCGGAAACAAGCATCCTGGGACCGGTTTCAGGTTCATAACCCTCATCAGCCAGGCTATCTTGAATCCAGTGGCAAAGTGAGCAAGGGACCCACATCTGGGCATACCCTGCCAACTTAGGGCGAGCAAAGCGATGCCAAAGGGGATGATGGACGGAGCATTTGAGCAAATCAAACACTCACCCCCAGTCAACTGATCTGGGTTTAATCCATCATCATTGTTTAGCTCAATCCACCACCCCAGTTCAGACATGGCCATATGCAAATCAGTCTGACCCTGTGCCTCATGGGAACAGTCCAGCCCGAACTGCCAAGCCATGTCTTCCCTGGACCGGAAACAAGCATCCTGGGACCGGTTTCGGGTTCATAACCCTCATCAGCCAGGCTATCTTGAATCCAGTGGCAAAGTGAGCAAGGGACCCACGTCTGGGCATACCCTGCCAACTTAGGGCGAACAAAGCGATACCAAAGTGGATGATGGACGGAGCATTTTAGCAAATCAAACACTCACCCCCAGTCAACTGATTTGGGTTTAATCCATCCTCATTCTTTAGCTCACTCCACCACCCCAGTTCAGACATGGCCATATGCAAATCAGTCTGACCCTGTGCCTCATAGGAACAGTCCAGTTCGAACTGCCAAGCCATGTCTTCCCTGGACCGGAAACAAGCATCCTGGGACCGGTTTCAGGTTCATAACCCTCATCAGCCAGGCTATCTTGAATCCAGTGGCAAAGTGAGCAAGGGACCCACATCTGGGCATACCCTGCCAACTTAGGGCGAACAAAGCGATACCAAAGGGGATGATGGACGGAGCATTTGAGCAAATCAAACACTCACCCCTAGTCAACTGATCTGGGTTTAATCCATCATCATTGTTTAGCTCACTCCACCACCCCAGTTCAGACATGGCCATATGCAAATCAGTCTGACCCTGTGCCTCATGGGAACAGTCCAGTTCGAACTGCCAAGCCATGTCTTCCCTGGACCGGAAACAAGCATCCTGGGACCGGTTTCGGGTTCATAACCCTCATCAGCCAGGCTATCTTGAATCCAGTGGCAAAGTGAGCAAGGGACCCACATCTGGGCATACCCTGCCAACTTAGGGCGAACAAAGCGATACCAAAGGGGATGATGGACGGAGCATTTGAGCAAATCAAACACTCACCCCCAGTCAACTGATCTGGGTTTAATCCATCATCATTGTTTAGCTCACTCCACCACCCCAGTTCAGACATGGCCATATGCAAATCAGTCTGCCCCTGTGCCTCATGGGAACAGTCCAGCCCAAACTGCCAAGCCATATCTTCCCTGGACCGGAAACAAGCATCCTGGGACCGGTTTCGGGTTCATAACCCTCATCAGCCAGGCTATCTTGAATCCAGTGGCAAAGTGAGCAAGGGACCCACGTCTGGGCATACCCTGCCAACTTAGGGCGAACAAAGCGATACCAAAGGGGATGATGGAAGGAGCATTTGAGCAAATCAAACACTCACCCCCAGTCAACTGATTTGGGTTTAATCCATCATCATTCTTTAGCTCACTCCACCACCCCAGTTCAGACATGGCCATATGCAAATCAGTCTGACCCTGTGCCTCATGGGAACAGTCCAGCCCGAACTGCCAAGCCATGTCTTCCCTGGACCGGAAACAAGCATCCTGGGACCGGTTTCAGGTTCATAACCCTCATCAGCCAGGCTATCTTGAATCCAGTGGCAAAGTGAGCAAGGGACCCACATCTGGGCATACCCTGCCAACTTAGGGCGAACAAAGCGATACCAAAGGGGATGATGGACGGAGCATTTGAGCAAATCAAACACTCACCCCCAGTCAACTGATCTGGGTTTAATCCATCATCATTGTTTAGCTCACTCCACCACCCCAGTTCAGACATGGCCATATGCAAATCAGTCTGACCCTGTGCCTCATGGGAACAGTCCAGCCCGAACTGCCAAGCCATGTCTTCCCTGGACCGGAAACAAGCATCATGGGACCGGTTTCGCGTTTATAACCCTCATCAGAAAGGCTATCTTGAATCCAGTTGCAAAGTGAGCAAGGGACCCACGTCTGGGCATACCCTGCCAACTTAGGGCGAACAAAGCGATACCAAAGGGGATGATGAACGGAGCCTTTGAGCAAATCAAACACTCACCCCCAGTCAACTGATCTGGGTTTAATCCATCATCATTCTTTAGCTCACTCTACCACCCCCCCAGTTCAGACATAGCCATATGCAAATCAGTCTGACCCTGTGCCTCATGGGAACAGTCCAGCCCGTACTGCCAAGCCATGTCTTCCCTGGACCGGAAACAAGCATCCTGGGACCGGTTTCGGGTTCATAACCCTCATCAGTCAGGCTATCTTGAATCCAGTGGCAAAGTGAGGAAGAGATCCACGTCTGGGCATACCCTGCCAATTTAGGGCGAACAAAGAGATACCAAAGGGGATGATGGACGGAGCATTTTAGGAAATCAAACACTCACCCCCAGTCAACTGATTTGGGTTTAATCCATCATCATTCTTTAGCTCACTCCACCACCCCAGTTCAGACATGGCCATATGCAAATCAGTCTGACCCTGTGCCTCATGGGAACAGTCCAGTTCGAACTGCCAAGCCATGTCTTCCCTGGACCGGAAACAAGCATCCTGGGACCGGTTTCGGGTTCATAACCCTCATCAGCCAGGCTATCTTGAATCCAGTGGCAAAGTGAGCAAGGGACCCACATCTGGACATACCCTGCCAACTTAGGGCGAACAAAGCGATACCAAAGGGGATGATGGACGGAGCATTTGAGCAAATCAAACACTCACCCCCAGTCAACTGATCTGGGTTTAATCCATCATCATTCTTTAGCTCACTCCACCACCCCAGTTCAGACATGGCCATATGCAAATCAGTCTGACCCTGTGCCTCTTGGGAACAGTCCAGTTCGAACTGCCAAGCCATGTCTTCCCTGGACCGGAAACAAGCATCCTGGGACCGGTTTCAAGTTCATAACCCTCATCAGCCAGGCTATCTTGAATCCAGTGGCAAAGTGAGCAAGGGACCCACATCTGGGCATACCCTGCCAACTTAGGGCGAACAAAGCGATACCAAAGGGGATGATGGACGGAGCATTTGAGCAAATCAAACACTCACCCCCAGTCAACTGATCTGGGTTTAATCCATCATCATTCTTTAACTCACTCCACCACCCCAGTTCAGACATGGCCATATGCAAATCAGTCTGACCCTGTGCCTCATGGGAACAGTCCAGCCCGAACTGCCAAGCCATGTCTTCCCTGGACCGGAAACAAGCATCCTGGGACCGGTTTCAGGTTCATAACCCTCATCAGCCAGGCTATCTTGAATCCAGTGGCAAAGTGAGCAAGGGACCCAAGTCTGGGCATACCCTGCCAACTTAGGACGAATAAAGCGATACCAAAGGGGATGATGGACGGAGCATTTGAGCAAATCAAACACTCACCCCCAGTCAACTGATCTGGGTTTAATCCATCATCATTGTTTAGCTCACTCCACCACCCCAGTTCAGACATGGCCATATGCAAATCAGTCTGCCCCTGTGCCTCATGGGAACAGTCCAGCCCGAACTGCCAAGCCATGTCTTCCCTGGACCGGAAACAAGCATCCTGGGACCGGTTTCGGGTTCATAACCCTCATCAGCCAGGCTATCTTGAATCCAGTGGCAAAGTGAGCAAGGGACCCACGTCTGGGCATACCCTGCCAACTTAGGGCGAACAAAGCGATACCAAAGGGGATGATGGAAGGAGCATTTGAGCAAATCAAACACTCACCCCCAGTCAACTGATTTGGGTTTAATCCATCATCATTCTTTAGCTCACTCCACCAACCCAGTTCAGACATGGCCATATGCAAATCAGTCTGACCCTGTGCCTCATGGGAACAGTCCAGCCCGAACTGCCAAGCCATGTCTTCCCTGGACCGGAAACAAGCATCCTGGGACCGGTTTCAGGTTCATAACCCTCATCAGCCAGGCTATCTTGAATCCAGTGGCAAAGTGAGCAAGGGACCCACATCTGGGCATACCCTGCCAACTTAGGGCGAACAAAGCGATACCAAAGGGTATGATGGACGGAGCATTTGAGCAAATCAAACACTCACCCCCAGTCAACTGATCTGGGTTTAATCCATCATCATTGTTTAGTTCACTCCACCACCCCAGTTCAGACATGGCCATATGCAAATCAGTCTGACCCTGTGCCTCATGGGAACAGTCCAGCCCGAACTGCCAAGCCATGTCTTCCCTGGACCGGAAACAAGCATCATGGGACCGGTTTCGCGTTTATAACCCTCATCAGAAAGGCTATCTTGAATCCAGTTGCAAAGTGAGCAAGGGACCCACGTCTGGGCATACCCTGCCAACTTAGGGCGAACAAAGCAATACCAAAGGGGATGATGAACGGAGCCTTTGAGCAAATCAAACACTCACCCCCAGTCAACTGATCTGGGTTTAATCCATCATCATTCTTTAGCTCACTCTACCACCCCCCCAGTTCAGACATAGCCATATGCAAATCAGTCTGACCCTGTGCCTCATGGGAACAGTCCAGCCCGTACTGCCAAGCCATGTCTTCCCTGGACCGGAAACAAGCATCCTGGGACCGGTTTCGGGTTCATAACCCTCATCAGTCAGGCTATCTTGAATCCAGTGGCAAAGTGAGGAAGAGATCCACGTCTGGGCATACCCTGCCAATTTAGGGCGAACAAAGAGATACCAAAGGGGATGATGGACGGAGCATTTTAGGAAATCAAACACTCACCCCCAGTCAACTGATTTGGGTTTAATCCATCATCATTCTTTAGCTCACTCCACCACCCCAGTTCAGACATGGCCATATGCAAATCAGTCCGACCCTGTGCCTCATGGGAACAGTCCAGTTCGAACTGCCAAGCCATGTCTTCCCTGGACCGGAAACAAGCATCCTGGGACCGGTTTCGGGTTCATAACCCTCATCAGCCAGGCTATCTTGAATCCAGTGGCAAAGTGAGCAAGGGACCCACATCTGGACATACCCTGCCAACTTAGGGCGAACAAAGCGATACCAAAGGGGATGATGGACGGAGCATTTGAGCAAATCAAACACTCACCCCCAGTCAACTGATCTGGGTTTAATCCATCATCATTCTTTAGCTCACTCCACCACCCCAGTTCAGACATGGCCATATGCAAATCAGTCTGACCCTGTGCCTCTTGGGAACAGTCCAGTTCGAACTGCCAAGCCATGTCTTCCCTGGACCGGAAACAAGCATCCTGGGACCGGTTTCAGGTTCATAACCCTCATCAGCCAGGCTATCTTGAATCCAGTGGCAAAGTGAGCAAGGGACCCACATCTGGGCATACCCTGCCAACTTAGGGCGAACAAAGCGATACCAAAGGGGATGATGGACGGAGCATTTGAGCAAATCAAACACTCACCCCCAGTCAACTGATCTGGGTTTAATCCATCATCATTCTTTAACTCACTCCACCACCCCAGTTCAGACATGGCCATATGCAAATCAGTCTGACCCTGTGCCTCATGGGAACAGTCCAGCCCGAACTGCCAAGCCATGTCTTCCCTGGACCGGAAACAAGCATCCTGGGACCGGTTTCAGGTTCATAACCCTCATCAGCCAGGCTATCTTGAATCCAGTGGCAAAGTGAGCAAGGGACCCACATCTGGGCATACCCTGCCAATTTAGGGCGAGCAAAGCGATACCAAAGGGGATGATGGACGGAGCATTTGAGCAAATCAAACACTCACCCCCAGTCAACTGATCTGGGTTTAATCCATCATCATTGTTTAGCTCAATCCACCACCCCAGTTCAGACATGGCCATATGCAAATCAGTCTGACCCTGTGCCTCATGGGAACAGTCCAGCCCGAACTGCCAAGCCATGTCTTCCCTGGACCGGAAACAAGCATCCTGGGACCGGTTTCGGGTTCATAACCCTCATCAGCCAGGCTATCTTGAATCCAGTGGCAAAGTGAGCAAGGGACCCACGTCTGGGCATACCCTGCCAACTTAGGGCGAACAAAGCGATACCAAAGTGGATGATGGACGGAGCATTTTAGCAAATCAAACACTCACCCCCAGTCAACTGATTTGGGTTTAATCCATCCTCATTCTTTAGCTCACTCCACCACCCCAGTTCAGACATGGCCATATGCAAATCAGTCTGACCCTGTGCCTCATGGGAACAGTCCAGTTCGAACTGCCAAGCCATGTCTTCCCTGGACCGGAAACAAGCATCCTGGGACCGGTTTCAGGTTCATAACCCTCATCAGCCAGGCTATCTTGAATCCAGTGGCAAAGTGAGCAAGGGACCCACATCTGGGCATACCCTGCCAACTTAGGGCGAACAAAGCGATACCAAAGGGGATGATGGACGGAGCCTTTGAGCAAATCAAACACTCACCCCCAGTCAACTGATCTGGGTTTAATCCATCATCATTCTTTAGCTCACTCTACCACCCCCCCAGTTCAGACATAGCCATATGCAAATCAGTCTGACCCTGTGCCTCATGGGAATAGTCCAGCCCGAACTGCCAAGCCATGTCTTCCCTGGACCGGAAACAAGCATCCTGGGACCGGTTTCGGGTTCATAACCCTCATCAGCCAGGCTATCTTGAATCCAGTGGCAAAGTGAGCAAGGGACCCACGTCTGGGCATACCCTGCCAACTTAGGGCGAACAAAGCGATACCAAAAGGGATGATGGACGGAGCATTTGAGCAAATCAAACACTCACCCCCAGTCTACTGATTTGGGTTTAATCCATCATCATTCTTTAGCTCACTCCACCACCCCAGTTCAGACATGGCCATATGCAAATCAGTCTGACCCTGTGCCTCATGGGAACAGTCCAATTCAAACTGCCAAGCCATGTCTTCCCTGGACCGGAAACAAGCATCCTGGGACCGGTTTCGGGTTCATAACCCTCATCAGCCAGGCTATCTTGAATCCAGTGGCAAAGTGAGCAAGGGACCCACATCTGGACATACCCTGCCAACTTAGGGCGAACAAAACGATACCAAAGGGGATGATGGACGGAGCATTTGAGCAAATCAAACACTCACCCCCAGTCAACTGATCTGGGTTTAATCCATCATCATTCTTTAGCTCACTCCACCACCCCAGTTCAGACATGGCCATATGCAAATCAGTCTGACCCTGTGCCTCTTGGGAACAGTCCAGCCCGAACTGCCAAGCCATGTCTTCCCTGGACCGGAAACAAGCATCCTGGGACCGGTTTCAGGTTCATAACCCTCATCAGCCAGGCTATCTTGAATCCAGTGGCAAAGTGAGCAAGGGACCCACATCTGGGCATACCCTGCCAACTTAGGGCGAACAAAGCGATACCAAAGGGGATGATGGACGGAGCATTTGAGCAAATCAAACACTCACCCCCAGTCAACTGATCTGGGTTTAATCCATCATCATTCTTTAACTCACTCCACCACCCCAGTTCAGACATGGCCATATGCAAATCAGTCTGACCCTGTGCCTCATGGGAACAGTCCAGCCCGAACTGCCAAGCCATGTCTTCCCTGGACCGGAAACAAGCATCCTGGGACCGGTTTCAGGTTCATAACCCTCATCAGCCAGGCTATCTTGAATCCAGTGGCAAAGTGAGCAAGGGACCCAAGTCTGGGCATACCCTGCCAACTTAGGACGAACAAAACGATACCAAAGGGGATGATGGACGGAGCATTTGAGCAAATCAAACACTCACCCCCAGTCAACTGATCTGGGTTTAATCCATCATCATTGTTTAGCTCACTCCACCACCCCAGTTCAGACATGGCCATATGCAAATCAGTCTGCCCCTGTGCCTCATGGGAACAGTCCAGCCCGAACTGCCAAGCCATGTCTTCCCTGGACCGGAAACAAGCATCCTGGGACCGGTTTTGGGTTCATAACCCTCATCAGCCAGGCTATCTTGAATCCAGTGGCAAAGTGAGCAAGGGACCCACGTCTGGGCATACCCTGCCAACTTAGGGCGAACAAAGCGATACCAAAGGGGATGATGGAAGGAGCATTTGAGCAAATCAAACACTCACCCCCAGTCGACTGATTTGGGTTTAATCCATCATCATTCTTTAGCTCACTCCACCACCCCAGTTCAGACATGGCCATATGCAAATCAGTCTGACCCTGTGCCTCATGGGAACAGTCCAGCCCGAACTGCCAAGCCATGTCTTCCCTGGACCGGACACAAGCATCCTGGGACCGGTTTCAGGTTCATAACCCTCATCAGCCAGGCTATCTTGAATCCAGTGGCAAAGTGAGCAAGGGACCCACATCTGGGCATACCCTGCCAACTTAGGGCGAACAAAGCGATACCAAAGGGGATGATGGACGGAGCATTTGAGCAAATCAAACACTCACCCCCAGTCAACTGATCTGGGTTTAATCCATCATCATTGTTTAGCTCACTCCACCACCCCAGTTCAGACATGGCCATATGCAAATCAGTCTGACCCTGTGCCTCATGGGAACAGTCCAGCCCGAACTGCCAAGCCATGTCTTCCCTGGACCGGAAACAAGCATCATGGGACCGGTTTCGCGTTTATAACCCTCATCAGAAAGGCTATCTTGAATCCAGATGCAAAGTGAGCAAGGGACCCACGTCTGGGCATACCCTGCCAACTTAGGGCGAACAAAGCGATACCAAAGGGGATGATGAACGGAGCCTTTGAGCAAATCAAACACTCACCCCCAGTCAACTGATCTGGGTTTAATCCATCATCATTCTTTAGCTCACTCTACCACCCCCCCAGTTCAGACATAGCCATATGCAAATCAGTCTGACCCTGTGCCTCATGGGAACAGTCCAGCCCGTACTGCCAAGCCATGTCTTCCCTGGACCGGAAACAAGCATCCTGGGACCGGTTTCGGGTTCATAACCCTCATCAGTCAGGCTATCTTGAATCCAGTGGCAAAGTGAGGAAGAGATCCACGTCTGGGCATACCCTGCCAATTTAGGGCGAACAAAGAGATACCAAAGGGGATGATGGACGGAGCATTTTAGGAAATCAAACACTCACCCCCAGTCAACTGATTTGGGTTTAATCCATCATCATTCTTTAGCTCACTCCACCACCCCAGTTCAGACATGGCCATATGCAAATCAGTCTGACCCTGTGCCTCATGGGAACAGTCCAGTTCGAACTGCCAAGCCATGTCTTCCCTGGACCGGAAACAAGCATCCTGGGACCGGTTTCGGGTTCATAACCCTCATCAGCCAGGCTATCTTGAATCCAGTGGCAAAGTGAGCAAGGGACCCACATCTGGACATACCCTGCCAACTTAGGGCGAACAAAGCGATACCAAAGGGGATGATGGACGGAGCATTTGAGCAAATCAAACACTCACCCCCAGTCAACTGATCTGGGTTTAATCCATCATCATTCTTTAGCTCACTCCACCACCCCAGTTCAGACATGGCCATATGCAAATCAGTCTGACCCTGTGCCTCTTGGGAACAGTCCAGTTCGAACTGCCAAGCCATGTCTTCCCTGGACCGGAAACAAGCATCCTGGGACCGGTTTCAGGTTCATAACCCTCATCAGCCAGGCTATCTTGAATCCAGTGGCAAAGTGAGCAAGGGACCCACATCTGGGCATACCCTGCCAACTTAGGGCGAACAAAGCGATACCAAAGGGGATGATGGACGGAGCATTTGAGCAAATCAAACACTCACCCCCAGTCAACTGATCTGGGTTTAATCCATCATCATTCTTTAACTCACTCCACCACCCCAGTTCAGACATGGCCATATGCAAATCAGTCTGACCCTGTGCCTCATGGGAACAGTCCAGCCCGAACTGCCAAGCCATGTCTTCCCTGGACCGGAAACAAGCATCCTGGGACCGGTTTCAGGTTCATAACCCTCATCAGCCAGGCTATCTTGAATCCAGTGGCAAAGTGAGCAAGGGACCCACATCTGGGCATACCCTGCCAACTTAGGGCGAACAAAGGGATACCAAAGGGGATGATGGACGGAGCCTTTGAGCAAATCAAACACTCACCCCCAGTCAACTGATCTGGGTTTAATCCATCATCATTCTTTAGCTCACTCTACCACCCCCCCAGTTCAGACATAGCCATATGCAAATCAGTCTGACCCTGTGCCTCATGGGAATAGTCCAGCCCGAACTGCCAAGCCATGTCTTCCCTGGACCGGAAACAAGCATCCTGGGACCGGTTTCGGGTTCATAACCCTCATCAGCCAGGCTATCTTGAATCCAGTGGCAAAGTGAGCAAGGGACCCACGTCTGGGCATACCCTGCCAACTTAGGGCGAACAAAGCGATACCAAAAGGGATGATGGACGGAGCATTTGAGCAAATCAAACACTCACCCCCAGTCTACTGATTTGGGTTTAATCCATCATCATTCTTTAGCTCACTCCACCACCCCAGTTCAGACATGGCCATATGCAAATCAGTCTGACCCTGTGCCTCATGGGAACAGTCCAATTCGAACTGCCAAGCCATGTCTTCCCTGGACCGGAAACAAGCATCCTGGGACCGGTTTCGGGTTCATAACCCTCATCAGCCAGGCTATCTTGAATCCAGTGGCAAAGTGAGCAAGGGACCCACATCTGGACATACCCTGCCAACTTAGGGCGAACAAAACGATACCAAAGGGGATGATGGACGGAGCATTTGAGCAAATCAAACACTCACCCCCAGTCAACTGATCTGGGTTTAATCCATCATCATTCTTTAGCTCACTCCACCACCCCAGTTCAGACATGGCCATATGCAAATCAGTCTGACCCTGTGCCTCTTGGGAACAGTCCAGCCCGAACTGCCAAGCCATGTCTTCCCTGGACCGGAAACAAGCATCCTGGGACCGGTTTCAGGTTCATAACCCTCATCAGCCAGGCTATCTTGAATCCAGTGGCAAAGTGAGCAAGGGACCCACATCTGGGCATACCCTGCCAACTTAGGGCGAACAAAGCGATACCAAAGGGGATGATGGACGGAGCATTTGAGCAAATCAAACACTCACCCCCAGTCAACTGATCTGGGTTTAATCCATCATCATTGTTTAGCTCA
This sequence comes from Triturus cristatus, assembly GCF_964204655.1. Lineage (NCBI taxonomy): Eukaryota > Metazoa > Chordata > Amphibia > Caudata > Salamandridae > Triturus > Triturus cristatus. Next base: position 752,271,897 of record NC_140579.1, read on the forward strand.
CTCCACCACCCCAGTTCAGACATGGCCATATGCAAATCAGTCTGACCCTGTGCCTCATGGGAACAGTCCAGCCCGAACTGCCAAGCCATGTCTTCCCTGGACCGGAAACAAGCATCCTGGGACCGGTGTCGGGTTCATAACCCTCATCAGCCAGGCTATCTTGAATCCAGTGGCAAAGTGAGCAAGGGACCCATGTCTGGGCATACCCTGCCAACTTAGGGCGAACAAAGCGATACCAAAGGGGATGATGGACGGAGCATTTGAGCAAATCAAACACTCACCCCCAGTCAACTGATCTGGGTTTAATCCATCATCATTCTTTAGCTCACTCCACCACCCCAGTTCAGACATGTCCATATGCAAATCAGTCTGACCCTGTGCCTCATGGGAACAGTCCAGCCCGAACTGCCAAGCCATGTCTTCCCTGGACCGGAAACAAGCATCCTGGGACCGGTTTCGGGTTCATAACCCTCATCAGCCAGGCTATCTTGAATCCAGTGGCAAAGTGAGCAAGAGATCCACGTCTGGGAATACCCTGCCAATTTAGGGCGAACAAAGAGATACCAAAGGGGTTGATGGACGGAGCATTTTAGGAAATCAAACACTCACCCCCAGTCAACTGATCTGGGTTTAATCCATCATCATTCTTTAGCTCACTCCACCACCCCAGTTCAGACATGGCCATATGCAAATCAGTCTGACCCTGTGCCACATGGGAACCGTGCAGTCCGAACTGCTAAACCATGTTTTCCCTGGACCGGAAACAAGCATCCTGGGACCGGTTTCGGGTTCATAACCCTCATCAGCCAGGCTATCTTGAATCCAGTGGCAAAGTGAGCAAGGGACCCATGTCTGGGCATACCCTGCCAACTTAGGGCGAACAAAGCGATACCAAAGGGGATGATGGACGGAGCATTTGAGCAAATCAAACACTCACCCCCAGTCAACTGATCTGGGTTTAATCCATCATCATTGTTTAGCTCACTCCACCACCCCAGTTCAGACATGGCCATATGCAAATCAGTCTGCCCCTGTGCCTCATGGGAACAGTCCAGCCCGAACTGCCAAGCCATGTCTTCCCTGGACCGGAAACAAGCATCCTGGGACCGGTTTCGGGTTCATAACCCTCATCAGCCAGGCTATCTTGAATCCAGTGGCAAAGTGAGCAAGGGACCCACGTCTGGGCATACCCTGCCAACTTAGGGCGAACAAAGCGATACCAAAGGGGATGATGGAAGGAGCATTTGAGCAAATCAAACACTCACCCCCAGTCAACTGATTTGGGTTTAATCCATCATCATTCTTTAGCTCACTCCACCACCCCAGTTCAGACATGGCCATATGCAAATCAGTCTGACCCTGTGCCTCATGGGAACAGTCCAGCCCGAACTGCCAAGCCATGTCTTCCCTGGACCGGAAACAAGCATCCTGGGACCGGTTTCAGGTTCATAACCCTCATCAGCCAGGCTATCTTGAATCCAGTGGCAAAGTGAGCAAGGGACCCACATCTGGGCATACCCTGCCAACTTAGGGCGAACAAAGCGATACCAAAGGGGATGATGGACGGAGCATGTGAGCAAATCAAACACTCACCCCCAGTCAACTGATCTGGGTTTAATCCATCATCATTCTTTAGCTCACTCTACCACCCCCCCAGTTCAGACATAGCCATATGCAAATCAGTCTGACCCTGTGCCTCATGGGAACAGTCCAGCCCGTACTGCCAAGCCATGTCTTCCCTGGACCGGAAACAAGCATCCTGGGACCGGTTTCGGGTTCATAACCCTCATCAGTCAGGCTATCTTGAATCCAGTGGCAAAGTGAGGAAGAGATCCACGTCTGGGCATACCCTGCCAATTTAGGGCGAACAAAGAGATACCAAAGGGGATGATGGACGGAGCATTTTAGGAAATCAAACACTCACCCCCAGTCAACTGATTTGGGTTTAATCCATCATCATTCTTTAGCTCACTCCACCACCCCAGTTCAGACATGGCCATATGCAAATCAGTCTGACCCTGTGCCTCATGGGTACAGTCCAGTTCGAACTGCCAAGCCATGTCTTCCCTGGACCGGAAACAAGCATCCTGGGACCGGTTTCGGGTTCATAACCCTCATCAGCCAGGCTATCTTGAATCCAGTGGCAAAGTGAGCAAGGGACCCACATCTGGACATACCCTGCCAACTTAGGGCGAACAAAGCGATACCAAAGGGGATGATGGACGGAGCATTTGAGCAAATCAAACACTCACCCCCAGTCAACTGATCTGGGTTTAATCCTTCATCATTCTTTAGCTCACTCCACCACCCCAGTTCAGACATGGCCATATGCAAATCAGTCTGACCCTGTGCCTCTTGGGAACAGTCCAGCCCGAACTGCCAAGCCATGTCTTCCCTGGACCGGAAACAAGCATCCTGGGACCGGTTTCAGGTTCATAACCCTCATCAGCCAGGCTATCTTGAATCCAGTGGCAAAGTGAGCAAGGGACCCACATCTGGGCATACCCTGCCAACTTAGGGCGAACAAAGCGATACCAAAGGGGATGATGGACGGAGCATTTGAGCAAATGAAACACTCACCCCCAGTCAACTGATCTGGGTTTAATCCATCATCATTGTTTAGCTCACTCCACCACCCCAGTTCAGACATGGCCATATGCAAATCAGTCTGACCCTGTGCCTCATGGGAACAGTCCAGCCCGAACTGCCAAGCCATGTCTTCCCTGGACCGGAAACAAGCATCCTGGGACCGGTTTCGGGTTCATAACCCTCATCAGCCAGGCTATCTTGAATCCAGTGGCAAAGTGAGCAAGGGACCCATGTCTGGGCATACCCTGCCAACTTATGGCGAACAAAGCGATACCAAAGGGGATGATGGACGGAGCATTTGAGCAAATCAAACACTCACCCCCAGTCAACTGATCTGGGTTTAATCCATCATCATTCTTTAGCTCACTCCACCACCCCAGTTCAGACATGGCCATATGCAAATCAGTCTGACCCTGTGCCTCATGGGAACAGTCCAGCCCGAACTGCCAAGCCATGTCTTCCCTGGACCGGAAACAAGCATCCTGGGACCGGTTTCGGGTTCATAACCCTCATCAGCCAGGCTATATTGAATCCAGTGGCAAAGTGAGCAAGAGATCCACGTCTGGGAATACCCTGCCAATTTAGGGCGAACAAAGAGATACCAAAGGGGGTGATGGACGGAGCATTTTAGGAAATCAAACACTCACCCCCAGTCAACTGATCTGGGTTTAATCCATCATCATTCTTTAACTCACTCCACCACCCCAGTTCAGACATGGCCATATGCAAATCAGTCTGACCCTGTGCCTCATGGGAACAGTCCAGTCCGAACTGCTAAACCATGTTTTCCCTGGACCGGAAACAAGCATTCTGGGACCGGTTTCGGGTTCATAACCCTCATCAGCCAGGCTATCTTGAATCCAGTGGCAAAGTGAGCAAGGGACCCACGTCTGGGCATACCCTGCCAACTTAGGGTGAACAAAGCAATACCAAAGGGGATGGTGGACGGAGCATTTGAGCAAATCAAACACTCACCCCCAGTCAACTGATCTGGGTTTAATCCATCATCATTCTTTAGCTCATTCCACCACCCCAGTTCAGACATGGCCATTTGCAAATCAGTCAGACCCTGTGCCTCATGGGAACAGTCCAGCCCGAACTGCCAAGCCATGTCTTCCCTGGACCAGAAGCAAGCATCCTGGGACCGGTTTCAGGTTCATAACCCTCATCAGCCAGGCTATCTTGAATCCAGTGGCAAAGTGAGCAAGGGACCCACATCTGGGAATACCCTGCCAACTTAGGGCGAACAAAGCGATACCAAAGGGGATGATGGACGGAGCATTTGAGCAAATCAAACACTCACCCCCAGTCAACTGATTTGGGTTTAATCCATCATCATTTTTTAGCTCACTCCACCACCCCAGTTCAGACATGGCCATATGCAAATCAGTCTGACCCTGTGCCTCATGGGAACAGTGCAGTTCGAACTGCCAAGCCATGTCTTCCCTGGACCGGAAACAAGCATCCTGGGACCGGTTTCGGGTTCATAACCCTCATCAGCCAGGCTATCTTGAATCCAGTGGCAAAGTGAGCAAGGGACCCACATCTGGGCATACCCTGTCAACTTAGGGCGAACAAAGCGATACCAAAGGGGATGATAGACGGAGCATTGAGCAAATCAAACACTCACCCCCAGTCAACTGATCTGGGTTTAATCCATCATCATTGTTTAGCTCACTCCACCACCCCAGTTCAGACATGGCCATATGCAAATCAGTCTGACCCTGTGCCTCATGGGAACAGTCCAGCCCGAACTGCCAAGCCATGTCTTCCCTGGACCGGAAACAAGCATCATGGGACCGGTTTCGCGTTTATAACCCTCATCAGAAAGGCTATCTTGAATCCAGTTGCAAAGTGAGCAAGGGACCCACGTCTGGGCATACCCTGCCAACTTAGGGCGAACAAAGCGATACCAAAGGGGATGATGGACGGAGCCTTTGAGCAAATCAAACACTCACCCCCAGTCAACTGATCTGGGTTTAATCCATCATCATTCTTTAGCTCACTCTACCACCCTCCCAGTTCAGACATAGCCATATGCAAATCAGTCTGACCCTGTGCCTCATGGGAACAGTCCAGCCTGTACTGCCAAGCCATGTCTTCCCTGGACCAGAAACAAGCATCCTGGGACCGGTTTCGGGTTCATAACCCTCATCAGTCAGGCTATCTTGAATCCAGTGGCAAAGTGAGGAAGAGATCCACGTCTGGGCATACCCTGCCAATTTAGGGCGAACAAAGAGATACCAAAGGGGATGATGGACGGAGCATTTTAGGAAATCAAACACTCACCCCCAGTCAACTGATCTGGGTTTAATCCATCATCATTCTTTAGCTCACTCCACCACCCCAGTTCAGACATGGCCATTTGCAAATCAGTCTGACCCTGTGCCTCATGGGAACAGTTCAGTCCGAACTGCTAAGCCATGTTTTCCCTGGACCGGAAACAAGCATCCTGGGACAGGTTTCGGGATCATAACCCTCATCAGCCAGGCTATCTTGAATCCAGTGGCAAAGTGAGCAAGGGACCCACGTCTGGGCATACCCTGCCAAATTAGGGCGAACAAAGCGATACCAAAGGGGATGATGGACGGAGCATTTTAGGAAATCAAACACTCACCCCCAGTCAACTGATCTGGGTTTAATCCATCATCATTCTTTAGCTCACTCCACCACCCCAGTTCAGACATGGCCATATGCAAATCAGTCTGACCCTGTGCCTCATGGGAACAGTTCAATCCGAACTGCTAAGCCATGTTTTCCCTGGACCAGAAACAAGCATCCTGGGACAGGTTTCGGGATCATAACCCTCATCAGCCAGGCTATCTTGAATCCAGTGGCAAAGTGAGCAAGGGACCCACGTCTGGGCATACCCTGCCAACTTAGGGCGAACAAAGCGATACCAAAGGGGATGATGGACGGAGCATTTGAGCAAATCAAACACTCACCCCCAGTCAACTGATTTGGGTTTAATCCATCATCATTCTTTAGCTCACTCCACCACCCCAGTTCAGACATGGCCATATGCAAATCAGTCTGACCCTGTGCCTCATGGGAACAGTCCAGTTCGAACTGCCAAGCCATGTCTTCCCTGGGCCGGAAACAAGCATCCTGGGACCGGTTTCGGGTTCATAACCTTCATCAGCCAGGCTATCTTGAATCCAGTGGCAAAGTGAGCAAGGGACCCACATCTGGACATACCCTGCCAACTTAGGGCGAACAAAGCGATACCAAAGGGGATGATGGACGGAGCATTTGAGCAAATCAAACACTCACCCCCAGTCAACTGATCTGGGTTTAATCCATCATCATTCTTTAGCTCACTCCACCACCCCAGTTCAGACATGGCCATATGCAAATCAGTCTGACCCTGTGCCTCTTGGGAACAGTCCAGCCCGAACTGCCAAGCCATGTCTTCCCTGGACCGGAAACAAGCATCCTGGGACCGGTTTCAGGTTCATAACCCTCATCAGCCAGGCTATCTTGAATCCAGTGGCAAAGTGAGCAAGGGACCCACATCTGGGCATACCCTGCCAACTTAGGGCGAACAAAGCGATACCAAAGGGGACGATGGACGGAGCATTTGAGCAAATCAACCACTCACCCCCAGTCAACTGATCTGGGTTTAATCCATCATCATTGTTTAGCTCACTCCACCTCCCCAGTTCAGACATGGCCATATGCAAATCAGTCTGACCCTGTGCCTCATGGGAACAGTCCAGCCCAAACTGCCAAGCCATGTCTTCCCTGGACCGGAAACAAGCATCCTGGGACCGGTTTCGGGTTCATAACCCTCATCAGCCAGGCTATATTGAATCCAGTGGCAAAGTGAGCAAGAGATCCACGTCTGGGAATACCCTGCCAATTTAGGGCGAACAAAGAGATACCAAAGGGGGTGATGGACGGAGCATTTTATGAAATCAAACACTCACCCCCAGTCAACTGATCTGGGTTTAATCCATCATCATTCTTTAGCTCACTCCACCACCCCAGTTCAGACATGGCCATATGCAAATCAGTCTGACCCTGTGCCTCATGGGAACAGTCCAGTCCGAACTGCTAAACCATGTTTTCCCTGGACCGGAAACAAGCATCCTGGGACCGGTTTCGGGTTCATAACCCTCATCAGCCATGCTATCTTGAATCTAGTGGCAAAGTGAGCAAGGGACCCACGTCTGGGCATACCCTTCCAACTTAGGGTGAACAAAGCAATACCAAAGGGGATGGTGGACGGAGCATTTGAGCAAATCAAACACTCACCCCCAGTCAACTGATCTGGGTTTAATCCATCATCATTCTTTAGCTCACTCCACCACCCCAGTTCAGACATGGCCATTTGCAAATCAGTCAGACCCTGTGCCTCATGGGAACAGTCCAGCCCGAACTGCCAAGCCATGTCTTCCCTGGACCGGAAGCAAGCATCCTGGGACCGGTTTCAGGTTCATAACCCTCATCAGCCAGGCTATCTTGAATCCAGTGGCAAAGTGAGCAAGGGACCCACGTCTGGGCATACCCTGCCAACTTAGGGCGAACAAAGCGATACCAAAGGGGATGATGGACGGAGCATTTGAGTAAATCAAACACTCACCCCCAGTCAACTGATTTGGGTTTAATCCATCATCATTGTTTAGCTCACTCCACCACCCCAGTTCAGACATGGCCATATGCAAATCAGTCTGACCCTGTGCCTCATGGGAACAGTGCAGTTCGAACTGCCAAGCCATGTCTTCTCTGGACCGGAAACAAGCATCCTGGGACCGGTTTCGGGTTCATAACCCTCATCAGCCAGGCTATCTTGAATCCAGTGGCAAAGTGAGCAAGGGACCCACATCTGGACATACCCTGACAACTTAGGGCAAACAAAGCGATACCAAAGGGGATGATGGACGGAGCATTTGAGCAAATCAAACATTCACCCCCAGTCAACTGATCTGGGTTTAATCCATCATCATTCTTTAGCTCACTCCACCACCCCAGTTCAGACATGGCCATTTGCAAATCAGTCTGACCCTGTGCCTCATGGGAACAGTCCAGCCCGAACTGCCAAGCCATGTCTTCCCTGGACCGGAAACAAGCATCCTGGGACCGGTTTCAGGTTCATAACCCTCATCAGCCAGGCTATCTTGAATCCAGTGGCAAAGTGAGCAAGGGACCCACATCTGGGCATACCCTGCCAACTTAGGGCGAACAAAGCGATACCAAAGGGGATGATGGACGGAGCATTTGAGCAAATCAAACACTCACCCCCAGTCAACTGATCTGGGTTTAATCCATCATCATTGTTTAGCTCACTCCACCACCCCAGTTCAGACATGGCCATATGCAAATCAGTCTGACCCTGTGCCTCATGGGAACAGTCCAGCCCGAACTGCCAAGCCATGTCTTCCCTGGACCGGAAACAAGCATCCTGGGACTGGTTTCGCGTTTATAACCCTCATCAGAAAGGCTATCTTGAATCCAGTTGCAAAGTGAGCAAGGGACCCACGTCTGGGCATACCCTGCCAACTTAGGGCGAACAAAGCGATACCAAAGGGGATGATGGACGGAGCCTTTGAGCAAATCAAACACTCACCCCCAGTCAACTGATCTGGGTTTAATCCATCATCATTCTTTAGCTCACTCTACCACCCCCCCAGTTCAGACATAGCCATATGCAAATCAGTCTGACCCTGTGCCTCATGGGAATAGTCCAGCCCGAACTGCCAAGCCATGTCTTCCCTGGACCGGAAACAAGCATCCTGGGACCGGTTTCGGGTTCATAACCCTCATCAGCCAGGCTATCTTGAATCCAGTGGCAAAGTGAGCAAGGGACCCACGTCTGGGCATACCCTGCCAACTTAGGGCGAACAAAGCGATACCAAAGGGGATGATGGACGGAGCATTTGAGCAAATCAAACACTCACCCCCAGTCTACTGATTTGGGTTTAATCCATCATCATTCTTTAGCTCACTCCACCACCCCAGTTCAGACATGGCCATATGCAAATCAGTCTGACCCTGTGCCTCTTGGGAACAGTCCAGCCCGAACTGCCAAGCCATGTCTTCCCTGGACCGGAAACAAGCATCATGGGACCGGTTTCAGGTTCATAACCCTCATCAGCCAGGCTATCTTGAATCCAGTGGCAAAGTGAGCAAGGGACCCACATCTGGGCATACCCTGCCAACTTAGGGCGAACAAAGCGATACCAAAGGGGATGATGGACGGAGCATTTGAGCAAATCAAACACTCACCCCCAGTCAACTGATCTGGGTTTAATCCATCATCATTGTTTAGCTCACTCCACCACCCCAGTTCAGACATGGCCATATGCAAATCAGTCTGACCCTGTGCCTCCTGGGAACAGTCCAGCCCGAACTGCCAAGCCATGTCTTCCCTGGACCGGAAACAAGCATCCTGGGACCGGTTTCGGGTTCATAACCCTCATCAGCCAGGCTATCTTGAATCCAGTGGCAAAGTGAGCAAGGGACCCATGTCTGGGCATACCCTGCCAACTTAGGGCGAACAAAGCGATACCAAAGGGGATGATGGACGGAGCATTTGAGCAAATCAAACACTCACCCCCAGTCAACTGATCTGGGTTTAATCCATCATCATTCTTTAGCTCACTCCACCACCCCAGTTCAGACATGTCCATATGCAAATCAGTCTGACCCTGTGCCTCATGGGAACAGTCCAGCCCGAACTGCCAAGCCATGTCTTCCCTGGACCGGAAACAAGCATCCTGGGACCGGTTTCGGGTTCATAACCCTCATCAGCCAGGCTATCTTGAATCCAGTGGCAAAGTGAGCAAGAGATCCACGTCTGAGAATACCCTGCCAATTTAGGGCGAACAAAGAGATACCAAAGGGGATGATGGACGGAGCATTTGAGCAAATCAAACACTCACCCCCAGTCAACTGATCTGGGTTTAATCCATCATCATTGTTTAGCTCACTCCACCACCCCAGTTCAGACATGGCCATATGCAAATCAGTCTGACCCTGTGCCTCATGGGAACAGTCCAGCCCGAAGAGCCAAGCCATGTCTTCCCTGGACCGGAAACAAGCATCCTGGGACCGGTTTCGCGTTTATAACCCTCATCAGAAAGGCTATCTTGAATCCAGTTGCAAAGCGAGCAAGGGACCCACGTCTGGGCATACCCTGCCAACTTAGGGCGAACAAAGCGATACCAAATGGGATGATGGACGGAGCCTTTGAGCAAATCAAACACTCACCCCCAGTCAACTGATCTGGGTTTAATCCATCATCATTCTTTAGCTCACTCTACTACCCCCCCAGTTCAGACATAGCCATATGCAAATCAGTCTGACCCTGTGCCTCATGGGAACAGTCCAGCCCGAACTGCCAAGCCATGTCTTCCCTGGACCGGAAACAAGCATCCTGGGACCGGTTTCGGGTTCATAACCCTCATCAGCCAGGCAATCTTGAATCCAGTGGCAAAGTGAGCAAGGGACCCACATCTGGACATACCCTGCCAACTTAAGGCGAACAAAGCGATACCAAAGGGGATGATGGATGGAGCATTTGAGCAAATCAAACACTCACCCCCAGTCAACTGATCTGGGTTTAATCCATCATCATTCTTTAGCTCATTCCACCACCCCAGTTCAGACATGGCCATTTGCAAATCAGTCAGACCCTGTGCCTCATGGGAACAGTCCAGCCCGAACTGCCAAGCCATGTCTTCCCTGGACCAGAAGCAAGCATCCTGGGACCGGTTTCAGGTTCATAACCCTCATCAGCCAGGCTATCTTGAATCCAGTGGCAAAGTGAGCAAGGGACCCACATCTGGGAATACCCTGCCAACTTAGGGCGAACAAAGCGATACCAAAGGGGATGATGGACGGAGCATTTGAGCAAATCAAACACTCACCCCCAGTCAACTGATTTGGGTTTAATCCATCATCATTCTTTAGCTCACTCCACCACCCCAGTTCAGACATGGCCATATGCAAATCAGTCTGACCCTGTGCCTCATGGGAACAGTGCAGTTCGAACTGCCAAGCCATGTCTTCCCTGGACCGGAAACAAGCATCCTGGGACCGGTTTCGGGTTCATAACCCTCATCAGCCAGGCTATCTTGAATCCAGTGGCAAAGTGAGCAAGGGACCCACATCTGGGCATACCCTGTCAACTTAGGGCGAACAAAGCGATACCAAAGGGGATGATAGACGGAGCATTGAGCAAATCAAACACTCACCCCCAGTCAACTGATCTGGGTTTAATCCATCATCATTGTTTAGCTCACTCCACCACCCCAGTTCAGACATGGCCATATGCAAATCAGTCTGACCCTGTGCCTCATGGGAACAGTCCAGCCCGAACTGCCAAGCCATGTCTTCCCTGGACCGGAAACAAGCATCATGGGACCGGTTTCGCGTTTATAACCCTCATCAGAAAGGCTATCTTGAATCCAGTTGCAAAGTGAGCAAGGGACCCACGTCTGGGCATACCCTGCCAACTTAGGGCGAACAAAGCGATACCAAAGGGGATGATGGACGGAGCCTTTGAGCAAATCAAACACTCACCCCCAGTCAACTGATCTGGGTTTAATCCATCATCATTCTTTAGCTCACTCTACCACCCTCCCAGTTCAGACATAGCCATATGCAAATCAGTCTGACCCTGTGCCTCATGGGAACAGTCCAGCCTGTACTGCCAAGCCATGTCTTCCCTGGACCAGAAACAAGCATCCTGGGACCGGTTTCGGGTTCATAACCCTCATCAGTCAGGCTATCTTGAATCCAGTGGCAAAGTGAGGAAGAGATCCACGTCTGGGCATACCCTGCCAATTTAGGGCGAACAAAGAGATACCAAAGGGGATGATGGACGGAGCATTTTAGGAAATCAAACACTCACCCCCAGTCAACTGATCTGGGTTTAATCCATCATCATTCTTTAGCTCACTCCACCACCCCAGTTCAGACATGGCCATATGCAAATCAGTCTGACCCTGTGCCTCATGGGAACAGTTCAGTCCGAACTGCTAAGCCATGTTTTCCCTGGACCGGAAACAAGCATCCTGGGACAGGTTTCGGGATCATAACCCTCATCAGCCAGGCTATCTTGAATCCAGTGGCAAAGTGAGCAAGGGACCCACGTCTGGGCATACCCTGCCAAATTAGGGCGAACAAAGCGATACCAAAGGGGATGATGGACGGAGCATTTTAGGAAATCAAACACTCACCCCCAGTCAACTGATCTGGGTTTAATCCATCATCATTCTTTAGCTCACTCCACCACCCCAGTTCAGACATGGCCATATGCAAATCAGTCTGACCCTGTGCCTCATGGGAACAGTTCAATCCGAACTGCTAAGCCATGTTTTCCCTGGACCAGAAACAAGCATCCTGGGACAGGTTTCGGGATCATAACCCTCATCAGCCAGGCTATCTTGAATCCAGTGGCAAAGTGAGCAAGGGACCCACGTCTGGGCATACCCTGCCAACTTAGGGCGAACAAAGCGATACCAAAGGGGATGATGGACGGAGCATTTGAGCAAATCAAACACTCACCCCCAGTCAACTGATTTGGGTTTAATCCATCATCATTCTTTAGCTCACTCCACCACCCCAGTTCAGACATGGCCATATGCAAATCAGTCTGACCCTGTGCCTCATGGGAACAGTCCAGTTCGAACTGCCAAGCCATGTCTTCCCTGGGCCGGAAACAAGCATCCTGGGACCGGTTTCGGGTTCATAACCTTCATCAGCCAGGCTATCTTGAATCCAGTGGCAAAGTGAGCAAGGGACCCACATCTGGACATACCCTGCCAACTTAGGGCGAACAAAGCGATACCAAAGGGGATGATGGACGGAGCATTTGAGCAAATCAAACACTCACCCCCAGTCAACTGATCTGGGTTTAATCCATCATCATTCTTTAGCTCACTCCACCACCCCAGTTCAGACATGGCCATATGCAAATCAGTCTGACCCTGTGCCTCTTGGGAACAGTCCAGCCCGAACTGCCAAGCCATGTCTTCCCTGGACCGGAAACAAGCATCCTGGGACCGGTTTCAGGTTCATAACCCTCATCAGCCAGGCTATCTTGAATCCAGTGGCAAAGTGAGCAAGGGACCCACATCTGGGCATACCCTGCCAACTTAGGGCGAACAAAGCGATACCAAAGGGGACGATGGACGGAGCATTTGAGCAAATCAACCACTCACCCCCAGTCAACTGATCTGGGTTTAATCCATCATCATTGTTTAGCTCACTCCACCACCCCAGTTCAGACATGGCCATATGCAAATCAGTCTGACCCTGTGCCTCATGGGAACAGTCCAGCCCAAACTGCCAAGCCATGTCTTTCCTGGACCGGAAACAAGCATCCTGGGACCGGTTTCGGGTTCATAACCCTCATCAGCCAGGCTATATTGAATCCAGTGGCAAAGTGAGCAAGAGATCCACGTCTGGGAATACCCTGCCAATTTAGGGCGAACAAAGAGATACCAAAGGGGGTGATGGACGGAGCATTTTATGAAATCAAACACTCACCCCCAGTCAACTGATCTGGGTTTAATCCATCATCATTCTTTAGCTCACTCCACCACCCCAGTTCAGACATGGCCATATGCAAATCAGTCTGACCCTGTGCCTCATGGGAACAGTCCAGTCCGAACTGCTAAACCATGTTTTCCCTGGACCGGAAACAAGCATCCTGGGACCGGTTTCGGGTTCATAACCCTCATCAGCCATGCTATCTTGAATCTAGTGGCAAAGTGAGCAAGAGACCCACGTCTGGGCATACCCTTCCAACTTAGGGTGAACAAAGCAATACCAAAGGGGATGGTGGACGGAGCATTTGAGCAAATCAAACACTCACCCCCAGTCAACTGATCTGGGTTTAATCCATCATCATTCTTTAGCTCACTCCACCACCCCAGTTCAGACATGGCCATTTGCAAATCAGTCAGACCCTGTGCCTCATGGGAACAGTCCAGCCCGAACTGCCAAGCCATGTCTTCCCTGGACCGGAAGCAAGCATCCTGGGACCGGTTTCAGGTTCATAACCCTCATCAGCCAGGCTATCTTGAATCCAGTGGCAAAGTGAGCAAGGGACCCACGTCTGGGCATACCCTGCCAACTTAGGGCGAACAAAGCGATACCAAAGGGGATGATGGACGGAGCATTTGAGCAAATCAAACACTCACCCCCAGTCAACTGATTTGGGTTTAATCCATCATCATTGTTTAGCTCACTCCACCACCCCAGTTCAGACATGGCCATATGCAAATCAGTCTGACCCTGTGCCTCATGGGAACAGTGCAGTTCGAACTGCCAAGCCATGTCTTCTCTGGACCGGAAACAAGCATCCTGGGACCGGTTTCGGGTTCATAACCCTCATCAGCCAGGCTATCTTGAATCCAGTGGCAAAGTGAGCAAGGGACCCACATCTGGACATACCCTGACAACTTAGGGCAAACAAAGCGATACCAAAGGGGATGATGGACGGAGCATTTGAGCAAATCAAACATTCACCCCCATTCAACTGATCTGGGTTTAATCCATCATCATTCTTTAGCTCACTCCACCACCCCAGTTCAGACATGGCCATTTGCAAATCAGTCTGACCCTGTGCCTCATGGGAACAGTCCAGCCCGAACTGCCAAGCCATGTCTTCCCTGGACCGGAAACAAGCATCCTGGGACCGGTTTCAGGTTCATAACCCTCATCAGCCAGGCTATCTTGAATCCAGTGGCAAAGTGAGCAAGGGACCCACATCTGGGCATACCCTGCCAACTTAGGGCGAACAAAGCGATACCAAAGGGGATGATGGACGGAGCATTTGAGCAAATCAAACACTCACCCCCAGTCAACTGATCTGGGTTTAATCCATCATCATTGTTTAGCTCACTCCACCACCCCAGTTCAGACATGGCCATATGCAAATCAGTCTGACCCTGTGCCTCATGGGAACAGTCCAGCCCGAACTGCCAAGCCATGTCTTCCCTGGACCGGAAACAAGCATCCTGGGACTGGTTTCGCGTTTATAACCCTCATCAGAAAGGCTATCTTGAATCCAGTTGCAAAGTGAGCAAGGGACCCACGTCTGGGCATACCCTGCCAACTTAGGGCGAACAAAGCGATACCAAAGGGGATGATGGACGGAGCCTTTGAGCAAATCAAACACTCACCCCCAGTCAACTGATCTGGGTTTAATCCATCATCATTCTTTAGCTCACTCTACCACCCCCCCAGTTCAGACATAGCCATATGCAAATCAGTCTGACCCTGTGCCTCATGGGAATAGTCCAGCCCGAACTGCCAAGCCATGTCTTCCCTGGACCGGAAACAAGCATCCTGGGACCGGTTTCGGGTTCATAACCCTCATCAGCCAGGCTATCTTGAATCCAGTGGCAAAGTGAGCAAGGGACCCACGTCTGGGCATACCCTGCCAACTTAGGGCGAACAAAGCGATACCAAAGGGGATGATGGACGGAGCATTTGAGCAAATCAAACACTCACCCCCAGTCTACTGATTTGGGTTTAATCCATCATCATTCTTTAGCTCACTCCACCACCCCAGTTCAGACATGGCCATATGCAAATCAGTCTGACCCTGTGCCTCTTGGGAACAGTCCAGCCCGAACTGCCAAGCCATGTCTTCCCTGGACCGGAAACAAGCATCATGGGACCGGTTTCAGGTTCATAACCCTCATCAGCCAGGCTATCTTGAATCCAGTGGCAAAGTGAGCAAGGGACCCACATCTGGGCATACCCTGCCAACTTAGGGCGAACAAAGCGATACCAAAGGGGATGATGGACGGAGCATTTGAGCAAATCAAACACTCACCCCCAGTCAACTGATCTGGGTTTAATCCATCATCATTGTTTAGCTCACTCCACCACCCCAGTTCAGACATGGCCATATGCAAATCAGTCTGACCCTGTGCCTCCTGGGAACAGTCCAGCCCGAACTGCCAAGCCATGTCTTCCCTGGACCGGAAACAAGCATCCTGGGACCGGTTTCGGGTTCATAACCCTCATCAGCCAGGCTATCTTGAATCCAGTGGCAAAGTGAGCAAGGGACCCATGTCTGGGCATACCCTGCCAACTTAGGGCGAACAAAGCGATACCAAAGGGGATGATGGACGGAGCATTTGAGCAAATCAAACACTCACCCCCAGTCAACTGATCTGGGTTTAATCCATCATCATTCTTTAGCTCACTCCACCACCCCAGTTCAGACATGTCCATATGCAAATCAGTCTGACCCTGTGCCTCATGGGAACAGTCCAGCCCGAACTGCCAAGCCATGTCTTCCCTGGACCGGAAACAAGCATCCTGGGACCGGTTTCGGGTTCATAACCCTCATCAGCCAGGCTATCTTGAATCCAGTGGCAAAGTGAGCAAGAGATCCACGTCTGGGAATACCCTGCCAATTTAGGGCGAACAAAGAGATACCAAAGGGGATGATGGACGGAGCATTTGAGCAAATCAAACACTCACCCCCAGTCAACTGATCTGGGTTTAATCCATCATCATTGTTTAGCTCACTCCACCACCCCAGTTCAGACATGGCCATATGCAAATCAGTCTGACCCTGTGCCTCATGGGAACAGTCCAGCCCGAAGAGCCAAGCCATGTCTTCCCTGGACCGGAAACAAGCATCCTGGGACCGGTTTCGCGTTTATAACCCTCATCAGAAAGGCTATCTTGAATCCAGTTGCAAAGCGAGCAAGGGACCCACGTCTGGGCATACCCTGCCAACTTAGGGCGAACAAAGCGATACCAAATGGGATGATGGACGGAGCCTTTGAGCAAATCAAACACTCACCCCCAGTCAACTGATCTGGGTTTAATCCATCATCATTCTTTAGCTCACTCTACTACCCCCCCAGTTCAGACATAGCCATATGCAAATCAGTCTGACCCTGTGCCTCATGGGAACAGTCCAGCCCGAACTGCCAAGCCATGTCTTCCCTGGACCGGAAACAAGCATCCTGGGACCGGTTTCGGGTTCATAACCCTCATCAGCCAGGCAATCTTGAATCCAGTGGCAAAGTGAGCAAGGGACCCACATCTGGGCATACCCTGCCAACTTAGGGCGAACAAAGCGATACCAAAGGGGATGATGGACGGAGCATTTGAGCAAATCAAACACTCACCCCCAGTCAACTGATCTGGGTTTAATCCATCATCATTGTTTTGCTCCCTCCACCACCCCAGTTCAGACATGGCCATATGCAAATCAGTCTGACCCTGTGCCTCATGGGAACAGTCCAGCCCGAACTGCCAAGCCATGTCTTCCCTGGACCGGAAACAAGCATCCTGGGACCGGTTTCGGGTTCATAACCCTCATCAGCCAGGCTATCTTGAATCCAGTGGCAAAGTGAGCAAGGGACCCATGTCTGGGCATACCCTGCCAACTTAGGGCGAACAATGCGATACCAAAGGGGATGATGGACGGAGCATTTGAGCAAATCAAACACTCACCCCCAGTCAACTGATCTGGGTTTAATCCATCATCATTGTTTAGCTCACTCCACCACCCCAGTTCAGACATGTCCATATGCAAATCAGTCTGACCCTGTGCCTCATGGGAACAGTCCAGCCCGAACTGCCAAGCCATGTCTTCCCTGGACCGGAAACAAGCATCCTGGGACCGGTTTCAGGTTCATAACCCTCATCAGCCAGGCTATCTTGAATCCAGTGGCAAAGTGAGCAAGAGATCCACGTCTGGGAATACCCTGCCAATTTAGGGCGAACAAAGAGATACCAAAGGGGGTGATGGACGGAGCATTTTAGGAAATCAAACACTCACCCCCAGTCAACTGATCTGGGTTTAATCCATCATCATTTTTTAGCTCACTCTACCACCCCCCCAGTTCAGACATAGACATATGCAAATCAGTCTGACCCTGTGCCTCATGGGAACAGTCCAGCCCGAACTGCCAAGCCATGTCTTCCCTGGACCGGAAACAAGCATCCTGGGACCGGTTTCGGGTTCATAACCCTCATCAGTCAGGCTATCTTGAATCCAGTGGCAAAGTGAGGAAGAGATCCACGTCTGGGCATACCCTGCCAATTTAGGGCGAACAAAGAGATACCAAAGGGGATGATGGACGGAGCATTTTAGGAAATCAAACACTCACCCCCAGTCAACTGATCTGGGTTTAATCCATCATCATTCTTTAGCTCACTTCACCACCCCAGTTCAGACATGGCCATATGCAAATCAGTCTGACCCTGTGCCTCATGGGAACAGTTCAGTCCGAACTGCTAAGCCATGTTTTCCCTGGACCGGAAACAAGCATCCTGGGACAGGTTTCGGGATCATAACCCTCATCAGCCAGGCTATCTTGAATCCAGTGGCAAAGTGAGCAAGGGACCCACGTCTGGGCATACCCTGCCAACTTAGGGCGAACAAAGCGATACCAAAGGGGATGATGGACGGAGCATTTGAGCAAATCAAACACTCACCCCCAGTCAACTGATCTGGGTTTAATCCATCATCATTCTTTAGCTCACTCCACCACCCCAGTTCAGACATGGCCATTTGCAAATCAGTCAGACCCTGTGCCTCATGGGAACAGTCCAGCCCGAACTGCCAAGCCATGTCTTCCCTGGACCGGAAGCAAGCATCCTGGGACCGGTTTCAGGTTCATAACCCTCATCAGCCAGGCTATCTTGAATCCAGTGGCAAAGTGAGCAAGGGACCCACGTCTGGGCATACCCTGCCAACTTAGGGCGAACAAAGCGATACCAAAGGGGATGATGGACGGAGCATTTGAGCAAATCAAACACTCACCCCCAGTCAACTGATTTGGGTTTAATCCATCATCATTGTTTAGCTCACTCCACCACCCCAGTTCAGACATGGCCATATGCAAATCAGTCTGACCCTGTGCCTCATGGGAACAGTGCAGTTCGAACTGCCAAGCCATGTCTTCTCTGGACCGGAAACAAGCATCCTGGGACCGGTTTCGGGTTCATAACCCTCATCAGCCAGGCTATCTTGAATCCAGTGGCAAAGTGAGCAAGGGACCCACATCTGGACATACCCTGACAACTTAGGGCAAACAAAGCGATACCAAAGGGGATGATGGACGGAGCATTTGAGCAAATCAAACATTCACCCCCATTCAACTGATCTGGGTTTAATCCATCATCATTCTTTAGCTCACTCCACCACCCCAGTTCAGACATGGCCATTTGCAAATCAGTCTGACCCTGTGCCTCATGGGAACAGTCCAGCCCGAACTGCCAAGCCATGTCTTCCCTGGACCGGAAACAAGCATCCTGGGACCGGTTTCAGGTTCATAACCCTCATCAGCCAGGCTATCTTGAATCCAGTGGCAAAGTGAGCAAGGGACCCACATCTGGGCATACCCTGCCAACTTAGGGCGAACAAAGCGATACCAAAGGGGATGATGGACGGAGCATTTGAGCAAATCAAACACTCACCCCCAGTCAACTGATCTGGGTTTAATCCATCATCATTGTTTAGCTCACTCCACCACCCCAGTTCAGACATGGCCATATGCAAATCAGTCTGACCCTGTGCCTCATGGGAACAGTCCAGCCCGAACTGCCAAGCCATGTCTTCCCTGGACCGGAAACAAGCATCCTGGGACTGGTTTCGCGTTTATAACCCTCATCAGAAAGGCTATCTTGAATCCAGTTGCAAAGTGAGCAAGGGACCCACGTCTGGGCATACCCTGCCAACTTAGGGCGAACAAAGCGATACCAAAGGGGATGATGGACGGAGCCTTTGAGCAAATCAAACACTCACCCCCAGTCAACTGATCTGGGTTTAATCCATCATCATTCTTTAGCTCACTCTACCACCCCCCCAGTTCAGACATAGCCATATGCAAATCAGTCTGACCCTGTGCCTCATGGGAATAGTCCAGCCCGAACTGCCAAGCCATGTCTTCCCTGGACCGGAAACAAGCATCCTGGGACCGGTTTCGGGTTCATAACCCTCATCAGCCAGGCTATCTTGAATCCAGTGGCAAAGTGAGCAAGGGACCCACGTCTGGGCATACCCTGCCAACTTAGGGCGAACAAAGCGATACCAAAGGGGATGATGGACGGAGCATTTGAGCAAATCAAACACTCACCCCCAGTCTACTGATTTGGGTTTAATCCATCATCATTCTTTAGCTCACTCCACCACCCCAGTTCAGACATGGCCATATGCAAATCAGTCTGACCCTGTGCCTCTTGGGAACAGTCCAGCCCGAACTGCCAAGCCATGTCTTCCCTGGACCGGAAACAAGCATCATGGGACCGGTTTCAGGTTCATAACCCTCATCAGCCAGGCTATCTTGAATCCAGTGGCAAAGTGAGCAAGGGACCCACATCTGGGCATACCCTGCCAACTTAGGGCGAACAAAGCGATACCAAAGGGGATGATGGACGGAGCATTTGAGCAAATCAAACACTCACCCCCAGTCAACTGATCTGGGTTTAATCCATCATCATTGTTTAGCTCACTCCACCACCCCAGTTCAGACATGGCCATATGCAAATCAGTCTGACCCTGTGCCTCCTGGGAACAGTCCAGCCCGAACTGCCAAGCCATGTCTTCCCTGGACCGGAAACAAGCATCCTGGGACCGGTTTCGGGTTCATAACCCTCATCAGCCAGGCTATCTTGAATCCAGTGGCAAAGTGAGCAAGGGACCCATGTCTGGGCATACCCTGCCAACTTAGGGCGAACAAAGCGATACCAAAGGGGATGATGGACGGAGCATTTGAGCAAATCAAACACTCACCCCCAGTCAACTGATCTGGGTTTAATCCATCATCATTCTTTAGCTCACTCCACCACCCCAGTTCAGACATGTCCATATGCAAATCAGTCTGACCCTGTGCCTCATGGGAACAGTCCAGCCCGAACTGCCAAGCCATGTCTTCCCTGGACCGGAAACAAGCATCCTGGGACCGGTTTCGGGTTCATAACCCTCATCAGCCAGGCTATCTTGAATCCAGTGGCAAAGTGAGCAAGAGATCCACGTCTGGGAATACCCTGCCAATTTAGGGCGAACAAAGAGATACCAAAGGGGATGATGGACGGAGCATTTGAGCAAATCAAACACTCACCCCCAGTCAACTGATCTGGGTTTAATCCATCATCATTGTTTAGCTCACTCCACCACCCCAGTTCAGACATGGCCATATGCAAATCAGTCTGACCCTGTGCCTCATGGGAACAGTCCAGCCCGAAGAGCCAAGCCATGTCTTCCCTGGACCGGAAACAAGCATCCTGGGACCGGTTTCGCGTTTATAACCCTCATCAGAAAGGCTATCTTGAATCCAGTTGCAAAGCGAGCAAGGGACCCACGTCTGGGCATACCCTGCCAACTTAGGGCGAACAAAGCGATACCAAATGGGATGATGGACGGAGCCTTTGAGCAAATCAAACACTCACCCCCAGTCAACTGATCTGGGTTTAATCCATCATCATTCTTTAGCTCACTCTACTACCCCCCCAGTTCAGACATAGCCATATGCAAATCAGTCTGACCCTGTGCCTCATGGGAACAGTCCAGCCCGAACTGCCAAGCCATGTCTTCCCTGGACCGGAAACAAGCATCCTGGGACCGGTTTCGGGTTCATAACCCTCATCAGCCAGGCAATCTTGAATCCAGTGGCAAAGTGAGCAAGGGACCCACATCTGGGCATACCCTGCCAACTTAGGGCGAACAAAGCGATACCAAAGGGGATGATGGACGGAGCATTTGAGCAAATCAAACACTCACCCCCAGTCAACTGATCTGGGTTTAATCCATCATCATTGTTTTGCTCCCTCCACCACCCCAGTTCAGACATGGCCATATGCAAATCAGTCTGACCCTGTGCCTCATGGGAACAGTCCAGCCCGAACTGCCAAGCCATGTCTTCCCTGGACCGGAAACAAGCATCCTGGGACCGGTTTCGGGTTCATAACCCTCATCAGCCAGGCTATCTTGAATCCAGTGGCAAAGTGAGCAAGGGACCCATGTCTGGGCATACCCTGCCAACTTAGGGCGAACAATGCGATACCAAAGGGGATGATGGACGGAGCATTTGAGCAAATCAAACACTCACCCCCAGTCAACTGATCTGGGTTTAATCCATCATCATTGTTTAGCTCACTCCACCACCCCAGTTCAGACATGTCCATATGCAAATCAGTCTGACCCTGTGCCTCATGGGAACAGTCCAGCCCGAACTGCCAAGCCATGTCTTCCCTGGACCGGAAACAAGCATCCTGGGACCGGTTTCAGGTTCATAACCCTCATCAGCCAGGCTATCTTGAATCCAGTGGCAAAGTGAGCAAGAGATCCACGTCTGGGAATACCCTGCCAATTTAGGGCGAACAAAGAGATACCAAAGGGGGTGATGGACGGAGCATTTTAGGAAATCAAACACTCACCCCCAGTCAACTGATCTGGGTTTAATCCATCATCATTTTTTAGCTCACTCTACCACCCCCCCAGTTCAGACATAGACATATGCAAATCAGTCTGACCCTGTGCCTCATGGGAACAGTCCAGCCCGAACTGCCAAGCCATGTCTTCCCTGGACCGGAAACAAGCATCCTGGGACCGGTTTCGGGTTCATAACCCTCATCAGTCAGGCTATCTTGAATCCAGTGGCAAAGTGAGGAAGAGATCCACGTCTGGGCATACCCTGCCAATTTAGGGCGAACAAAGAGATACCAAAGGGGATGATGGACGGAGCATTTTAGGAAATCAAACACTCACCCCCAGTCAACTGATCTGGGTTTAATCCATCATCATTCTTTAGCTCACTTCACCACCCCAGTTCAGACATGGCCATATGCAAATCAGTCTGACCCTGTGCCTCATGGGAACAGTTCAGTCCGAACTGCTAAGCCATGTTTTCCCTGGACCGGAAACAAGCATCCTGGGACAGGTTTCGGGATCATAACCCTCATCAGCCAGGCTATCTTGAATCCAGTGGCAAAGTGAGCAAGGGACCCACGTCTGGGCATACCCTGCCAACTTAGGGCGAACAAAGCGATACCAAAGGGGATGATGGACGGAGCATTTGAGCAAATCAAACACTCACCCCCAGTCAACTGATTTGGGTTTAATCCATCATCATTCTTTAGCTCACTCCACCACCCCAGTTCAGACATGGCCATATGCAAATAAGTCTGACCCTGTGCCTCATGGGAACAGTCCAGTTCGAACTGCCAAGCCATGTCTTCCCTGGACCGGAAGCAAGCATCCTGGGACCGGTTTCGGGTTCATAACCCTCATCAGCCAGGCTATCTTGAATTCAGTGGCAAAGTGAGCAAGGGACCCACATCTGGACATACCCTGCCAACTTAGGGCGAACAAAGCGATACCAAAGGGGATGATGGACGGAGCATTTGAGCAAATCAAACACTCACCCCCAGTCAACTGATCTGGGTTTAATCCATCATCATTCTTTAGCTCACTCCACCACCCCAGTTCAGACATGGCCATATGCAAATCAGTCTGACCCTGTGCCTCTTGGGAACAGTCCAGCCCGAACTGCCAAGCCATGTCTTCCCTGGACCGGAAACAAGCATCCTGGGACCGGTTTCAGGTTCATAACCCTCATCAGCCAGGCTATCTTGAATCCAGTGGCAAAGTGAGCAAGGGACCCACATCTGGGCATACCCTGCCAACTTAGGGCGAACAAAGCGATACCAAAGGGGACGATGGACGGAGCATTTGAGCAAATCAAACACTCACCCCCAGTCAACTGATCTGGGTTTAATCCATCATCATTGTTTAGCTCACTCCACCACCCCAGTTCAGACATGGCCATATGCAAATCAGTCTGACCCTGTGCCTCATGGGAACAGTCCAGCCCGAACTGCCAAGCCATGTCTTCCCTGGACCGGAAACAAGCATCATGGGACCGGTTTCGCGTTTATAACCCTCATCAGAAAGGCTATCTTGAATCCAGTTGCAAAGTGAGCAAGGGACCCACGTCTGGGCATACCCTGCCAACTTAGGGCGAACAAAGCCATACCAAAGGGGATGATGGACGGAGCCTTTGAGCAAATCAAACACTCACCCCCAGTCAACTGATCTGGGTTTAATCCATCATCATTCTTTAGCTCACTCTACCAGCCCCCCAGTTCAGACATAGCCATATGCAAATCAGTCTGACCCTGTGCCTCATGGGAACAGTCCAGCCCATACTGCCAAGCCATGTCTTCCCTGGACCGGAAACAAGCATCCTGGGACCGGTTTCGGGTTCATAACCCTCATCAGTCAGGCTATCTTGAATCCAGTGGCAAAGTGAGGAAGAGATCCACGTCTGGGCATACCCTGCCAATTTAGGGCGAACAAAGAGATACCAAAGGGGATGATGGACGGAGCATTTTAGGAAATCAAACACTCACCCCCAGTCAACTGATCTGGGTTTAATCCATCATCATTCTTTAGCTCACTCCACCACCCCAGTTCAGACATGGCCATATGCAAATCAGTCTGACCCTGTGCCTCATGGGAACAGTTCAGTCCGAACTGCTAAGCCATGTTTTCCCTGGACCGGAAACAAGCATCCTGGGACAGGTTTCGGGATCATAACCCTCATCAGCCAGGCTATCTTGAATCCAGTGGCAAAGTGAGCAAGGGACCCACGTCTGGGCATACCCTGCCAACTTAGGGCGAAGAAAGCGATTCCAAAGGGGATGATGGACGGAGCATTTGAGCAAATCAAACACTCACCCCCAGTCAACTGATTTGGGTTTAATCCATCATCATTCTTTAGCTCACTCCACCACCCCAGTTCAGACAGGGCCATATGCAAATCAGTCTGACCCTGTGCCTCATGGGAACAGTCCAGTTCGAACTGCCAAGCCATGTCTTCCCTGGACCGGAAACAAGCATCCTGGGACCGGTTTCGGGTTCATAACCCTCATCAGCCAGGCTATCTTGAATCCAGTGGCAAAGTGAGCAAGGGACCCACATCTGGACATACCCTGCCAACTTAGGGCGAACAAAGCGATACCAAAGGGGATGATGGACGGAGCATTTGAGCAAATCAAACACTCACCCCCAGTCAACTGATCTGGGTTTAATCCATCATCATTCTTTAGCTCACTCCACCACCCCAGTTCAGACATGGCCATATGCAAATCAGTCTGACCCTGTGCCTCTTGGGAACAGTCCAGCCCGAACTGCCAAGCCATGTCTTCCCTGGACCGGAAACAACCATCCTGGGACCGGTTTCAGGTTCATAACCCTCATCAGCCAGGCTATCTTGAATCCAGTGGCAAAGTGAGCAAGGGACCCACATCTGGGCATACCCTGCCAACTTAGGGCGAACAAAGCGATACCAAAGGGGATGATGGACGGAGCATTTGAGCAAATCAAACACTCACCCCCAGTCAACTGATCTGGGTTTAATCCATCATCATTGTTTAGCTCACTCCACCACCCCAGTTCAGACATGGCCATATGCAAATCAGTCTGACCCTGTGCCTCATGGGAACAGTCCAGCCCGAACTGCCAAGCCATGTCTTCCCTGGACCGGAAACAAGCATCCTGGGACCGGTTTCGGGTTCATAACCCTCATCAGCCAGGCTATCTTGAATCCAGTGGCAAAGTGAGCAAGGGACCCATATCTGGGCATACCCTGCCAACTTATGGCGAACAAAGCGATACCAAAGGGGATGATGGACGGAGAATTGAGCAAATCAAACACTCACCCCCAGTCAACTGATCTGGGTTTAATCCATCATCATTCTTTAGCTCACTCCACCACCCCAGTTCAGACATGACCATATGCAAATCAGTCTGACCCTGTGCCTCATGGGAACAGTCCAGCCCGAACTGCCAAGCCATGTCTTCCCTGGACCGGAAACAAGCATCCTGGGACCGGTTTCGGGTTCATAACCCTCATCAGCCAGGCTATATTGAATCCAGTGGCAAAGTGAGCAAGAGATCCACGTCTGGGAATACCCTGCCAATTTAGGGCGAACAAAGAGATACCAAAGGGGGTGATGGACGGAGCATTTTAGGAAATCAAACACTCACCCCCAGTCAACTGATCTGGGTTTAATCCATCATCATTCTTTAGCTCACTCCACCACCCCAGTTCAGACATGGCCATATGCAAATCAGTCTGACCCTGTGCCTCATGGGAACAGTCCAGTCCGAACTGCTAAACCATGTTTTCCCTGGACCGGAAACAAGCATCCTGGGACCGGTTTCGGGTTCATAACCCTCATCAGCCAGGCTATCTTGAATCCAGTGGCAAAGTGAGCAAGGGACCCACGTCTGGGCATACCCTGCCAACTTAGGGCGAACAAAGCAATACCAAAGGGGATGGTGGACGGAGCATTTGAGCAAATCAAACACTCACCCCCAGTCAACTGATCTGGGTTTAATCCATCATCATTCTTTAGCTCACTCCACCACCCCAGTTCAGACATGGCCATTTGCAAATCAGTCAGACCCTGTGCCTCATGGGAACAGTCCAGCCCGAACTGCCAAGCCATGTCTTCCCTGGACCGGAAGCAAGCATCCTGGGACCGGTTTCAGGTTCATAACCCTCATCAGCCAGGCTATCTTGAATCCAGTGGCAAAGTGAGCAAGGGACCCACATCTGGGAATACCCTGCCAACTTAGGGCGAACAAAGCGATACCAAAGGGGATGATGGACGGAGCATTTGAGCAAATCAAACACTCACCCCCAGTCAACTGATCTGGGTTTAATCCATCATCATTGTTTAGCTCACTCCACCACCCCAGTTCAGACATGGCCATATGCAAATCAGTCTGACCCTGTGCCTCATGGGAACAGTCCTGCCCGAACTGCCAAGCCATGTCTTCCCTGGACCGGAAACAAGCATCCTGGGACCGGTTTCACGTTTATAACCCTCATCAGAAAGGCTATCTTGAATCCAGTGGCAAAGTGAGCAAGGGACCCACGTCTGGGCATACCCTGCCAACTTAGGGCAAACAAAGCGATACCAAAGGGGATGATGGACGGAGCCTTTGAGCAAATCAAACACTCACCCCCAGTCAACTGAACTGGGTTTAATCCAGCATCATTCTTTAGCTCACTCTACCACCCCCCCAGTTCAGACATGGCCATATGCACATCAGTCTGACCCTGTGCCTCATGGGAACAGTCCAGCCCGAACTGCCAAGCCATGTTTTTCCTGGACCGGAAACAAGCATCCTGGGACCGGTTTCGGGTTCATAACCCTCATCAGCCAGGCTATCTTGAATCCAGTGGCAAAGTGAGCAAGGGACCCACGTCTGGGCATACCCTGCCAACTTAGGGCGAACAAAGCGATACCAAAGGGGATGATGGACGGAGCATTTGAGCAAATCAAACACTCACCCCCAGTCAACTGATTTGGGTTTAATCCATCATCATTCTTTAGCTCACTCCACCACCCCAGTTCAGACATGGCCATATGCAAATCAGTCTGACCCTGTGCCTCATGGGAACAGTCCAGTTCGAACTGCCAAGCCATGTCTTCCCTGGACCGGAAACAAGCATCCTGGGACCGGTTTCGGGTTCATAACCCTCATCAGCCAGGCTATCTTGAATCCAGTGGCAAAGTGAGCAAGGGACCCACATCTGGACATACCCTGCCAACTTAGGGCGAACAAAGCGATACCAAAGGGGATGATGGACGGAGCATTTGAGCAAATCAAACACTCACCCCCAGTCAACTGATCTGGGTTTAATCCATCATCATTCTTTAGCTCACTCCACCACCCCAGTTCAGACATGGCCATATGCAAATCAGTCTGACCCTGTGCCTCTTGGGAACAGTCCAGCCCGAACTGCCAAGCCATGTCTTCCCTGGACCGGAAACAAGCATCCTGGGACCGGTTTCAGGTACATAACCCTCATCAGCCAGGCTATCTTGAATCCAGTGGCAAAGTGAGCAAGGGACCCACATCTGGGCATACCCTGCCAACTTAGGGCGAACAAAGCGATACCAAAGGGGATGATGGACGGAGCCTTTGAGCAAATCAAACACTCACCCCCAGTCAACTGATCTGGGTTTAATCCATCATCATTCTTTAGCTCACTCTACCACCCCCCCAGTTCAGACATGGCCATATGCAAATCAGTCTGACCCTGTGCCTCATGGGAACAGTCCAGCCCGAACTGCCAAGCCATGTCTTCCCTGGACCGGAAACAAGCATCATGGGACCGGTTTCGCGTTTATAACCCTCATCAGAAAGGCTATCTTGAATCCAGTTGCAAAGTGAGCAAGGGACCCACGTCTGGGCATACCCTGCCAACTTAGGGCGAACAAAGCGATACCAAAGGGGATGATGGACGGAGCCTTTGAGCAAATCAAACACTCACCCCCAGTCAACTGATCTGGGTTTAATCCATCATCATTCTTTAGCTCACTCTACCACCCCCCCAGTTCAGACATAGCCATATGCAAATCAGTCTGACCCTGTGCCTCATGGGAACAGTCCAGCCCGTACTGCCAAGCCATGTCTTCCCTGGACCGGAAACAAGCATCCTGGGACCGGTTTCGGGTTCATAACCCTCATCAGTCAGGCTATCTTGAATCCAGTGGCAAAGTGAGGAAGAGATCCACGTCTGGGCATACCCTGCCAATTTAGGGCGAACAAAGAGATACCAAAGGGGATGATGGACGGAGCATTTTAGGAAATCAAACACTCACCCCCAGTCAACTGATCTGGGTTTAATCCATCATCATTCTTTAGCTCACTCCACCACCCCAGTTCAGACATGGCCATATGCAAATCAGTCTGACCCTGTGCCTCATGGGAACAGTTCAGTCCGAACTGCTAAGCCATGTTTTCCCTGGACCGGAAACAAGCATCCTGGGACAGGTTTCGGGATCATAACCCTCATCAGCCAGGCTATCTTGAATCCAGTGGCAAAGTGAGCAAGGGACCCACGTCTGGGCATTCCCTGCCAACTTAGGGCGAAGAAAGCGATACCAAAGGGGATGATGGACGGAGCATTTGAGCAAATCAAACACTCACCCCCAGTCAACTGATCTGGGTTTAATCCATCATCATTGTTTAGCTCACTCCACCACCCCAGTTCAGACATGGCCATATGCAAATCAGTCTGACCCTGTGCCTCATGGGAACAGTCCAGCCCGAACTGCCAAGCCATGTCTTCCCTGGACCGGAAACAAGCATCCTGGGACCGGTTTCGGGTTCATAACCCTCATCAGCCAGGCTATCTTGAATCCAGTGGCAAAGTGAGCAAGGGACCCATGTCTGGGCATACCCTGCCAACTTATGGCGAACAAAGCGATACCAAAGGGGATGATGGACGGAGCATTTGAGCAAATCAAACACTCACCCCCAGTCTAATGATCTGGGTTTAATCCATCATCATTCTTTAGCTCACTCCACCACCCCAGTTCAGACATGGCCATATGCAAATCAGTCTGACCCTGTGCCTCATGGGAACAGTCCAGCCCGAACTGCCAAGCCATGTCTTCCCTGAACCGGAAACAAGCATCCTGGGACCGGTTTCGGGTTCATAACCCTCATCAGCCAGGCTATATTGAATCCAGTGGCAAAGTGAGCAAGAGATCCACGTCTGGGAATACCCTGCCAATTTAGGGCGAACAAAGAGATTCCAAAGGGGGTGATGGACGGAGCATTTTAGGAAATCAAACACTCACCCCCAGTCAACTGATCTGGGTTTAATCAATCATCATTCTTTAGCTCACTCCACCACCCCAGTTCAGACATGGCCATATGCAAATCAGTCTGACCCTGTGCCTCATGGGAACAGTCCAGTCCGAACTGCTAAACCATGTTTTCCCTGGACCGGAAACAAGCATCCTGGGACCGGTTTCGGGTTCATAACCCTCATCAGCCAGGCTATCTTGAATCCAGTGGCAAAGTGAGCAAGGGACCCACGTCTGGGCATACCCTGCCAACTTAGGGCGAACAAAGCAATACCAAAGGGGATGGTGGACGGAGCATTTGAGCAAATCAAACACTCACCCCCAGTCAACTGATCTGGGTTTAATCCATCATCATTCTTTAGCTCACTCCACCACCCCAGTTCAGACATGGCCATTTGCAAATCAGTCAGACCCTGTGCCTCATGGGAACAGTCCAGCCCGAACTGCCAAGCCATGTCTTCCCTGGACCGGAAGCAAGCATCCTGGGACCGGTTTCAGGTTCATAACCCTCATCAGCCAGGCTATCTTGAATCCAGTGGCAAAGTGAGCAAGGGACCCACATCTGGGAATACCCTGCCAACTTAGGGCGAACAAAGCGATACCAAAGGGGATGATGGACGGAGCATTTGAGCAAATCAAACACTCACCCCCAGTCAACTGATCTGGGTTTAATCCATCATCATTGTTTAGCTAACTCCACCACCCCAGTTCAGACATGGCCATATGCAAATCAGTCTGACCCTGTGCCTCATGGGAACAGTCCTGCCCGAACTGCCAAGCCATGTCTTCCCTGGACCGGAAACAAGCATCCTGGGACCGGTTTCACGTTTATAACCCTCATCAGAAAGGCTATCTTGAATCCAGTGGCTAAGTGAGCAAGGGACCCACGTCTGGGCATACCCTGCCAACTTAGGGCGAACAAAGCGATACCAAAGGGGATGATGGACGGAGCATTTGAGCAAATCAAACACTCACCCCCAGTCAACTGATTTGGGTTTAATCCATCATCATTCTTTAGCTCACTCCACCACCCCAGTTCAGACATGGCCATATGCAAATCAGTCTGACCCTGTGCCTCATGGGATCAGTCCAGTTCGAACTGCCAAGCCATGTCTTCCCTGGACCGGAAACAAGCATCCTGGGACCGGTTTCGGGTTCATAACCCTCATCAGCCAGGCTATCTTGAATCCAGTGGCAAAGTGAGCAAGGGACCCACATCTGGACATACCCTGCAAACTTAGGGCGAACAAAGCGATACCAAAGGGGATGATGGACGGAGCATTTGAGCAAATCAAACACTCACCCCCAGTCAACTGATCTGGGTTTAATCCATCATCATTCTTTAGCTCACTCCACCACCCCAGTTCAGACATGGCCATATGCAAATCAGTCTGACCCTGTGCCTCTTGGGAACAGTCCAGCCCGAACTGCCAAGCCATGTCTTCCCTGGACCGGAAACAAGCATCCTGGGACCGGTTTCAGGTTCATAACCCTCATCAGCCAGGCTATCTTGAATCCAGTGGCAAAGTGAGCAAGGGACCCACATCTGGGCATACCCTGCCAACTTAGGGCGAACAAAGCGGTACCAAAGGGGACGATGGACGGAGCATTTGAGCAAATCAAACACTCACCCCCAGTCAACTGATCTGGGTTTAATCCATCATCATTGTTTAGCTCACTCCACCACCCCAGTTCAGACATGGCCATATGCAAATCAGTCTGACCCTGTGCCTCATGGGAACAGTCCAGCCCGAACTGCCAAGCCATGTCTTCCCTGGACCGGAAACAAGCATCATGGGACCGGTTTCGCGTTTATAACCCTCATCAGAAAGGCTATCTTGAATCCAGTTGCAAAGTGAGCAAGGGACCCACGTCTGGGCATACCCTGCCAACTTAGGGCGAACAAAGCGATACCAAAGGGGATGATGGACGGAGCCTTTGAGCAAATCAAACACTCACCCCCAGTCAACTGATCTGGGTTTAATCTATCATCATTCTTTAGCTCACTCTACCACCCCCCCAGTTCAGACATAGCCATATGCAAATCAGTCTGACCCTGTGCCTCATGGGAACAGTCCAGCCCGTACTGCCAAGCCATGTCTTCCCTGGACCGGAAACAAGCATCCTGGGACCGGTTTCGGGTTCATAACCCTCATCAGTCAGGCTATCTTGAATCCAGTGGCAAAGTGAGGAAGAGATCCACGTCTGGGCATACCCTGCCAATTTAGGGCAAACAAAGAGATACCAAAGGGGATGATGGACGGAGCATTTTAGGAAATCAAACACTCACCCCCAGTCAACTGATCTGGGTTTAATCCATCATCATTCTTTAGCTCACTCCACCACCCCAGTTCAGACATGGCCATATGCAAATCAGTCTGACCCTGTGCCTCATGGGAACAGTTCAGTCCGAACTGCTAAGCCATGTCTTCCCTGGACCGGAAACAAGCATCCTGGGACAGGTTTCGGGATCATAACCCTCATCAGCCAGGCTATCTTGAATCCAGTGGCAAAGTGAGCAAGGGACCCACGTCTGGGCATACCCTGCCAACTTAGGGCGAAGAAAGCGATACCAAAGGGGATGATGGACGGAGCATTTGAGCAAATCAAACACTCACCCCCAGTCAACTGATTTGGGTTTAATCCATCATCATTCTTTAGCTCACTCCACCACCCCAGTTCAGACATGGCCATATGCAAATCAGTCTGACCCTGTGCCTCATGGGAACAGTCCAGTTCGAACTGCCAAGCCATGTCTTCCCTGGACCGGAAACAAGCATCCTGGGACCGGTTTCGGGTTCATAACCCTCATCAGCCAGGCTATCTTGAATCCAGTGGCAAAGTGAGCAAGGGACCCACATCTGGACATACCCTGCCAACTTAGGGCGAACAAAGCGATACCAAAGGGGATGATGGACGGAGCATTTGAGCAAATCAAACACTCACCCCCAGTCAACTGATCTGGGTTTAATACATCATCATTCTTTAGCTCACTCCACCACCCCAGTTCAGACATGGCCATATGCAAATCAGTCTGACCCTGTGCCTCTTGGGAACAGTCCAGCCCGAACTGCCAAGCCA
Source organism: Triturus cristatus (assembly GCF_964204655.1). NCBI lineage: Eukaryota > Metazoa > Chordata > Amphibia > Caudata > Salamandridae > Triturus > Triturus cristatus. The sequence continues at coordinate 752,304,174 of NC_140579.1, forward strand.
TGTCTTCCCTGGACCGGAAACAAGCATCCTGGGACCGGTTTCAGGTTCATAACCCTCATCAGCCAGGCTATCTTGAATCCAGTGGCAAAGTGAGCAAGGGACCCACATCTGGGCATACCCTGCCAACTTAGGGCGAACAAAGCGATACCAAAGGGGATGATGGACGGAGCATTTGAGCAAATCAAACACTCACCCCCAGTCAACTTATCTGGGTTTAATCCATCATCATTGTTTAGCTCACTCCACCACCCCAGTTCAGACATGGCCATATGCAAATCAGTCTGACCCTGTGCCTCATGGGAACAGTCCAGCCCGAACTGCCAAGCCATGTCTTCCCTGGACCGGAAACAAGCACCCTGGGACCGGTTTCGGGTTCGGGTTCATAACCCTCATCAGCCAGGCTATCTTGAATCCAGTGGCAAAGTGAGCAAGGGACTCATGTCTGGGCATAGCCTGCCAACTTATGGCGAACAAAGCGATACCAAAGGGGATGATGGACGGAGCATTTGAGCAAATCAAACACTCACCCCCAGTCAACTGATCTGGGTTTAATCCATCATCATTCTTTAGCTCACTCCACCACCCCAGTTCAGACATGGCCATATGCAAATCAGTCTGACCCTGTGCCTCATGGGAACAGTCCAGCCCGAACTGCCAAGCCAGGTCTTCCCTGGACCGGAAACAAGCATCCTGGGACCGGTTTCGGGTTCATAACCCTCATCAGCCAGGCTATATTGAATCCAGTGGCAAAGTGAGCAAGAGATCCACGTCTGGGAATACCCTGCCGATTTAGGGCGAACAAAGAGATACCAAAGGGGGTGATGGACGGAGCATTTTAGGAAATCAAACACTCACCCCCAGTCAACTGATCTGGGTTTAATCCATCATCATTCTTTAGCTCACTCCACCACCCCAGTTCAGACATGGCCATATGCAAATCAGTCTGACCCTGTGCCTCATGGGAACAGTCCAGTCCGAACTTCTAAACCATGTTTTCCCTGGACCGGAAACAAGCATCCTGGGACCGGTTTCGGGTTCATAACCCTCATCAGCCAGGCTATCTTGAATCCAGTGGCAAAGTGAGCAAGGGACCCACGTCTGGGCATACCCTGCCAACTTAGGGCGAACAAAGCAATACCAAAGGGGATGGTGGACGGAGCATTTGAGCAAATCAAACACTCACCCCCAGTCAACTGATCTGGGTTTAATCCATCATCATTCTTTAGCTCACTCCACCACCCCAGTTCAGACATGGCCATTTGCAAATCAGTCAGACCCTGTGCCTCATGGGAACAGTCCAGCCCGAACTGCCAAGCCATGTCTTTCCTGGACCGGAAGCAAGCATCCTGGGACCGGTTTCAGGTTCATAACCCTCATCAGCCAGGCTATCTTGAATCCAGTGGCAAAGTGAGCAAGGGACCCACGTCTGGGCATACCCTGCCAACTTAGGGCAAACAAAGCGATACCAAAGGGGATGATGGACGGAGCCTTTGAGCAAATCAAACACTCACCCCCAGTCAACTGAACTGGGTTTAATCCAGCATCATTCTTTAGCTCACTCTACCACCCCCCCAGTTCAGACATGGCCATATGCAAATCAGTCTGACCCTGTGCCTCATGGGAACAGTCCAGCCCGAACTGCCAAGCCATGTTTTCCCTGGACCGGAAACAAGCATCCAGGGACCGGTTTTGGGTTCATAACCCTCATCAGCCAGGCTATCTTGAATCCAGTGGCAAAGTGAGCAAGGGACCCACGTCTGGGCATACCCTGCCAACTTAGGGCGAACAAAGCGATACCAAAGGGGATGATGGACGGAGCATTTGAGCAAATCAAACACTCACCCCCAGTCAACTGATTTGGGTTTAATCCATCATCATTCTTTAGCTCACTCCACCACCCCAGTTCAGACATGGCCATATGCAAATCAGTCTGACCCTGTGCCTCATGGGAACAGTCCAGTTCGAATTGACAAGCCATGTCTTCCCTGGACCGGTAACAAGCATCCTGGGACCGGTTTCGGGTTCATAACCCTCATCAGCCAGGCTATCTTGAATCCAGTGGCAAAGTGAGCAAGGGACCCACATCTGGACATACCCTGCCAACTTAGGGCGAACAAAGCGATACCAAAGGGGATGATGGACGGAGCATTTGAGCAAATCAAACACTCACCCCCAGTCAACTGATCTGGGTTTAATCCATCATCATTCTTTAGCTCACTCCACCACCCCAGTTCAGACATGGCCATATGCAAATCAGTCTGACCCTGTGCCTCTTGGGAACAGTCCAGCCCGAACTGCCAAGCCATGTCTTCCCTGGACCGGAAGCAAGCATCCTGGGACCGGTTTCAGGTTCATAACCCTCATCAGCCAGGCTATCTTGAATCCAGTGGCAAAGTGAGCAAGGGACCCACATCTGGGAATACCCTGCCAACTTAGGGCGAACAAAGCGATACCAAAGGGGATGATGGACGGAGCATTTGAGCAAATCAAACACTCACCCCCAGTCAACTGATCTGGGTTTAATCCATCATCATTGTTTAGCTAACTCCACCACCCCAGTTCAGACATGGCCATATGCAAATCAGTCTGACCCTGTGCCTCATGGGAACAGTCCTGCCCGAACTGCCAAGCCATGTCTTCCCTGGACCGGAAACAAGCATCCTGGGACCGGTTTCACGTTTATAACCCTCATCAGAAAGGCTATCTTGAATCCAGTGGCTAAGTGAGCAAGGGACCCACGTCTGGGCATACCCTGCCAACTTAGGGCGAACAAAGCGATACCAAAGGGGATGATGGACGGAGCATTTGAGCAAATCAAACACTCACCCCCAGTCAACTGATTTGGGTTTAATCCATCATCATTCTTTAGCTCACTCCACCACCCCAGTTCAGACATGGCCATATGCAAATCAGTCTGACCCTGTGCCTCATGGGATCAGTCCAGTTCGAACTGCCAAGCCATGTCTTCCCTGGACCGGAAACAAGCATCCTGGGACCGGTTTCGGGTTCATAACCCTCATCAGCCAGGCTATCTTGAATCCAGTGGCAAAGTGAGCAAGGGACCCACATCTGGACATACCCTGCAAACTTAGGGCGAACAAAGCGATACCAAAGGGGATGATGGACGGAGCATTTGAGCAAATCAAACACTCACCCCCAGTCAACTGATCTGGGTTTAATCCATCATCATTCTTTAGCTCACTCCACCACCCCAGTTCAGACATGGCCATATGCAAATCAGTCTGACCCTGTGCCTCTTGGGAACAGTCCAGCCCGAACTGCCAAGCCATGTCTTCCCTGGACCGGAAACAAGCATCCTGGGACCGGTTTCAGGTTCATAACCCTCATCAGCCAGGCTATCTTGAATCCAGTGGCAAAGTGAGCAAGGGACCCACATCTGGGCATACCCTGCCAACTTAGGGCGAACAAAGCGGTACCAAAGGGGACGATGGACGGAGCATTTGAGCAAATCAAACACTCACCCCCAGTCAACTGATCTGGGTTTAATCCATCATCATTGTTTAGCTCACTCCACCACCCCAGTTCAGACATGGCCATATGCAAATCAGTCTGACCCTGTGCCTCATGGGAACAGTCCAGCCCGAACTGCCAAGCCATGTCTTCCCTGGACCGGAAACAAGCATCATGGGACCGGTTTCGCGTTTATAACCCTCATCAGAAAGGCTATCTTGAATCCAGTTGCAAAGTGAGCAAGGGACCCACGTCTGGGCATACCCTGCCAACTTAGGGCGAACAAAGCGATACCAAAGGGGATGATGGACGGAGCCTTTGAGCAAATCAAACACTCACCCCCAGTCAACTGATCTGGGTTTAATCTATCATCATTCTTTAGCTCACTCTACCACCCCCCCAGTTCAGACATAGCCATATGCAAATCAGTCTGACCCTGTGCCTCATGGGAACAGTCCAGCCCGTACTGCCAAGCCATGTCTTCCCTGGACCGGAAACAAGCATCCTGGGACCGGTTTCGGGTTCATAACCCTCATCAGTCAGGCTATCTTGAATCCAGTGGCAAAGTGAGGAAGAGATCCACGTCTGGGCATACCCTGCCAATTTAGGGCAAACAAAGAGATACCAAAGGGGATGATGGACGGAGCATTTTAGGAAATCAAACACTCACCCCCAGTCAACTGATCTGGGTTTAATCCATCATCATTCTTTAGCTCACTCCACCACCCCAGTTCAGACATGGCCATATGCAAATCAGTCTGACCCTGTGCCTCATGGGAACAGTTCAGTCCGAACTGCTAAGCCATGTCTTCCCTGGACCGGAAACAAGCATCCTGGGACAGGTTTCGGGATCATAACCCTCATCAGCCAGGCTATCTTGAATCCAGTGGCAAAGTGAGCAAGGGACCCACGTCTGGGCATACCCTGCCAACTTAGGGCGAAGAAAGCGATACCAAAGGGGATGATGGACGGAGCATTTGAGCAAATCAAACACTCACCCCCAGTCAACTGATTTGGGTTTAATCCATCATCATTCTTTAGCTCACTCCACCACCCCAGTTCAGACATGGCCATATGCAAATCAGTCTGACCCTGTGCCTCATGGGAACAGTCCAGTTCGAACTGCCAAGCCATGTCTTCCCTGGACCGGAAACAAGCATCCTGGGACCGGTTTCGGGTTCATAACCCTCATCAGCCAGGCTATCTTGAATCCAGTGGCAAAGTGAGCAAGGGACCCACATCTGGACATACCCTGCCAACTTAGGGCGAACAAAGCGATACCAAAGGGGATGATGGACGGAGCATTTGAGCAAATCAAACACTCACCCCCAGTCAACTGATCTGGGTTTAATACATCATCATTCTTTAGCTCACTCCACCACCCCAGTTCAGACATGGCCATATGCAAATCAGTCTGACCCTGTGCCTCTTGGGAACAGTCCAGCCCGAACTGCCAAGCCATGTCTTCCCTGGACCGGAAACAAGCATCCTGGGACCGGTTTCAGGTTCATAACCCTCATCAGCCAGGCTATCTTGAATCCAGTGGCAAAGTGAGCAAGGGACCCACATCTGGGCATACCCTGCCAACTTAGGGCGAACAAAGCGATACCAAAGGGGATGATGGACGGAGCATTTGAGCAAATCAAACACTCACCCCCAGTCAACTTATCTGGGTTTAATCCATCATCATTGTTTAGCTCACTCCACCACCCCAGTTCAGACATGGCCATATGCAAATCAGTCTGACCCTGTGCCTCATGGGAACAGTCCAGCCCGAACTGCCAAGCCATGTCTTCCCTGGACCGGAAACAAGCACCCTGGGACCGGTTTCGGGTTCGGGTTCATAACCCTCATCAGCCAGGCTATCTTGAATCCAGTGGCAAAGTGAGCAAGGGACTCATGTCTGGGCATAGCCTGCCAACTTATGGCGAACAAAGCGATACCAAAGGGGATGATGGACGGAGCATTTGAGCAAATCAAACACTCACCCCCAGTCAACTGATCTGGGTTTAATCCATCATCATTCTTTAGCTCACTCCACCACCCCAGTTCAGACATGGCCATATGCAAATCAGTCTGACCCTGTGCCTCATGGGAACAGTCCAGCCCGAACTGCCAAGCCAGGTCTTCCCTGGACCGGAAACAAGCATCCTGGGACCGGTTTCGGGTTCATAACCCTCATCAGCCAGGCTATATTGAATCCAGTGGCAAAGTGAGCAAGAGATCCACGTCTGGGAATACCCTGCCGATTTAGGGCGAACAAAGAGATACCAAAGGGGGTGATGGACGGAGCATTTTAGGAAATCAAACACTCACCCCCAGTCAACTGATCTGGGTTTAATCCATCATCATTCTTTAGCTCACTCCACCACCCCAGTTCAGACATGGCCATATGCAAATCAGTCTGACCCTGTGCCTCATGGGAACAGTCCAGTCCGAACTTCTAAACCATGTTTTCCCTGGACCGGAAACAAGCATCCTGGGACCGGTTTCGGGTTCATAACCCTCATCAGCCAGGCTATCTTGAATCCAGTGGCAAAGTGAGCAAGGGACCCACGTCTGGGCATACCCTGCCAACTTAGGGCGAACAAAGCAATACCAAAGGGGATGGTGGACGGAGCATTTGAGCAAATCAAACACTCACCCCCAGTCAACTGATCTGGGTTTAATCCATCATCATTCTTTAGCTCACTCCACCACCCCAGTTCAGACATGGCCATTTGCAAATCAGTCAGACCCTGTGCCTCATGGGAACAGTCCAGCCCGAACTGCCAAGCCATGTCTTTCCTGGACCGGAAGCAAGCATCCTGGGACCGGTTTCAGGTTCATAACCCTCATCAGCCAGGCTATCTTGAATCCAGTGGCAAAGTGAGCAAGGGACCCACGTCTGGGCATACCCTGCCAACTTAGGGCAAACAAAGCGATACCAAAGGGGATGATGGACGGAGCCTTTGAGCAAATCAAACACTCACCCCCAGTCAACTGAACTGGGTTTAATCCAGCATCATTCTTTAGCTCACTCTACCACCCCCCCAGTTCAGACATGGCCATATGCAAATCAGTCTGACCCTGTGCCTCATGGGAACAGTCCAGCCCGAACTGCCAAGCCATGTTTTCCCTGGACCGGAAACAAGCATCCAGGGACCGGTTTTGGGTTCATAACCCTCATCAGCCAGGCTATCTTGAATCCAGTGGCAAAGTGAGCAAGGGACCCACGTCTGGGCATACCCTGCCAACTTAGGGCGAACAAAGCGATACCAAAGGGGATGATGGACGGAGCATTTGAGCAAATCAAACACTCACCCCCAGTCAACTGATTTGGGTTTAATCCATCATCATTCTTTAGCTCACTCCACCACCCCAGTTCAGACATGGCCATATGCAAATCAGTCTGACCCTGTGCCTCATGGGAACAGTCCAGTTCGAATTGCCAAGCCATGTCTTCCCTGGACCGGTAACAAGCATCCTGGGACCGGTTTCGGGTTCATAACCCTCATCAGCCAGGCTATCTTGAATCCAGTGGCAAAGTGAGCAAGGGACCCACATCTGGACATACCCTGCCAACTTAGGGCGAACAAAGCGATACCAAAGGGGATGATGGACGGAGCATTTGAGCAAATCAAACACTCACCCCCAGTCAACTGATCTGGGTTTAATCCATCATCATTCTTTAGCTCACTCCACCACCCCAGTTCAGACATGGCCATATGCAAATCAGTCTGACCCTGTGCCTCTTGGGAACAGTCCAGCCCGAACTGCCAAGCCATGTCTTCCCTGGACCGGAAACAAGCATCCTGGGACCGGTTTCGGGTTCATAACCCTCATCAGCCAGGCTATCTTGAATCCAGTGGCAAAGTGAGCAAGAGATCCACGTCTGGGAATACCCTGCCAATTTAGGGCGAACAAAGAGATACCAAAGGGGGTGATGGACGGAGCATTTTAGGAAATCAAACATTCACCCCCAGTCAACTGATCTGGGTTTAATCCATCATCATTCTTTAGCTCACTCCACCACCCCAGTTCAGACATGGCCATATGCAAATCAGTCTGACCCTGTGCCTCATGGGAACAGTCCAGTCCGAACTGCTAAACCATGTTTTCCCTTGACCAGAAACAAGCATCCAGGGACCGGTTTCGGGTGCATAACCCTCATCAGCCAGGCTATCTTGAATCCAGTGGCAAAGTGAGCAAGGGACCCACGTCTGGGCATACCCTGCCAACTTAGGGCGAACAAAGCGATACCAAAGGGGATGATGGACGGAGCATTTGAGCAAATCAAACACTCACCCCCAGTCAACTGATTTGGGTTTAATCCATCATCATTCTTTAGCTCACTCCACCACCCCAGTTCAGACATGGCCATATGCAAATCAGTCTGACCCTGTGCCTCATGGGAACAGTGCAGTTCGAACTGCCAAGCCATGTCTTCCCTGGACCGGAAACAAGCATCCTGGGACCGGTTTCGGGTTCATAACCCTCATCAGCCAGGCTATCTTGAATCCAGTGGCAAAGTGAGCAAGGGACCCACATCTGGACTGCCCTGACAACTTAGGGCAAACAAAGCAATACCAAAGGGGATGATGGACGGAGCATTTGAGCAAATCAAACATTCACCCCCAGTCAACTGATCTGGGTTTAATCCATCATCATTCTTTAGCTCACTCCACCACCCCAGTTCAGACATGGCCATTTGCAAATCAGTCTGACCCTTTGCCTCATGGGAACAGTCCAGCCCGAACTGCCAAGCCATGTCTTCCCTGGACCGGAAACAAGGATCCTGGGACCGGTTTCAGGTTCATAACCCTCATCAGCCAGGCTATCTTGAATCCAGTGGCAAAGTGAGCAAGGGACCCACATCTGGGCATACCCTGCCAACTTAGGGCGAACAAAGCGATACCAAAGGGGATGATGGATGGAGCATTTGAGCGAATCAAACACTCACCCCCAGTCAACTGATCTGGGTTTAATCCATCATCATTGTTTAGCTCACTCCACCACCCCAGTTCAGACATGGCCATATGCAAATCAGTCTGACCCTGTGCCTCATGGGAACAGTCCAGCACGAACTGCCAAGCCATGTCTTCCCTGGACCGGAAACAAGCATCCTGGGACCGGTTTCACATTTATAACCCTCATCAGAAAGGCTATCTTGAATCCAGTGGCAAAGTGAGCAAGGGACCCACGTCTGGGCATACCCTGCCAACTTAGGGCGAACAAAGCGATACCAAAGGGGATGATGGACGGAGCCTTTGAGCAAATCAAACACTCACCCCCAGTCAACTGATCTGGGTTTAATCCATCATCATTCTTTAGCTCACTCTACCACCCCCCCAGTTCAGACATGGCCATATGCAAATCAGTCTGACCCTGTGCCTCATGGGAACAGTCCAGCCCGAACTGCCAAGCCATGTCTTCCCTGGACCGGAAACAAGCATCCTGGGACCGGTTTCGGGTTCATAACCCTCATCAGCCAGGCTATCTTGAATCCAGTGGCAAAGTGAGCAAGAGATCCACGTCATGAAATACCCTGCCAATTTAGGGCGAACAAAGAGATACCAAAGGGGGTGATGGACGGAGCCTTTGAGCAAATCAAACACTCACCCCCAGTCAACTAATCTGGGTTTAATCCATCATCATTCTTTAGCTCACTCCACCACCCCAGTTCAGACATGGCCATATGCAAATCAGTCTGACCCTGTGCCTCATGGGAACAGTCCAGTCCGAACTGCTAAACCATGTTTTCCCTGGACCGGAAACAAGCATCCTGGGACCGGTTTCGGGTTCATAACCCTCATCAGCCAGGCTATCTTGAATCCAGTGGCAAAGTGAGCAAGGGACCCACGTCCTGGCATACCCTGCCAACTTAGGGCGAACAAAGCGATACCAAAGGGGATGATGGACGGAGCATTTGAGCAAATCAAACACTCAACCCCAGTCAACTGATTTGGGTTTAATCCATCATCATTCTTTAGCTCACTCCACCACCCCAGTTCAGACATGGCCATATGCAAATCAGTCTGACCCTGTGCCTCATGGGAACAGTCCAGTTCGAACTGCCAAGCCATGTCTTCCCTGGACCGGAAACAAGCATCCTGGGACCGGTTTCGGGTTCATAACCCTCATCAGCCAGGCTATCTTGAATCCAGTGGCAAAGTGAGCAAGGGACCCACATCTGGACATACCCTGACAACTTAGGGCAAGCAAAGCGATACCAAAGGGGATGATGGACGGAGCATTTGAGCAAATCAAACATTCACCCCTAGTCAACTGATCTGGGTTTAATCCATCATCATTCTATAGCTCACTCCACCACCCCAGTTCAGACATGGCCATTTGCAAATCAGTCTGACCCTGTGCCTCATGGGAACAGTCCAGCCCGAACTGCCAAGCCATGTCTTCCCTGGACCGGAAACAAGCATCCTGGAACCGGGTTCGGGTTCATAACCCTCATCAGCCAGGCTATCTTGAATCCAGTGGCAAAGTGAGCAAGGGACCCATGTCTGGGCATACCCTGCCAACTTAGGGCGAACAAAGTGATACCAAAGGGGATGATGGACGGAGCATTTGAGCAAATCAAACACTCACCCCCAGTCAACTGATCTGGGTTTAATCCATCATCATTCTTTAGCTCACGCCACCACCCCAGTTCAGACATGGCCATATGCAAATCAGTCTGACCCTGTGCCTCATGGGAACAGTCCAGTTCGAACTGCCAAGCCATGTCTTCCCTGGACCGGAAACAAGCATCCTGGGACCGGTTTCAGGTTCATAACCCTCATCAGCCAGGCTATCTTGAATCCAGTGGCAAAGTGAGCAAGGGACCCACATCTGGGCATACCATTCCAACTTAGGGCGAACAAAGCGATACCAAAGGGGATGATGGACGGAGCATTTGAGCAAATCAAACACTCACCCCCAGTCAACTGATCTGGGTTTAATCCATCATCATTGTTTAGCTCACTCCACCACCCCAGTTCAGACATGGCCATATGCAAATCAGTCTGACCCTGTGCCTCATGGGAACAGTCCTACCGAACTGCCAAGCCATGTCTTCCCTGGACCGGAAACAAGCATCCTGGGACCGGTTTCACGTTTATAACCCTCATCAGAAAGGCTATCTTGAATCCAGTGGCAAAGTGAGCAAGGGACCCACGTCTGGGCATACCCTGCCAACTTAGGGCGAACAAAGCGATACCAAAGGGGATGATGGACGGAGCCTTTGAGCAAATCAAACACTCACCCCCAGTCAACTGATCTGGGTTTAATCCATCATCATTCTTTAGCTCACTCTACCACCCCCCCAGTTCAGACATGGCCATATGCAAATCAGTCTGACCCTGTGCCTCATGGGAACAGTCCAGCCCGAACTGCCAAGCCATGTCTTCCCTGGACCGGAAACAAGCATCCTGGGACCGGTTTCGGGTTCATAACCCTCATCAGCCAGGCTATCTTGAATCCAGTGGCAAAGTGAGCAAGAGATCCACGTCTTGGAATACCCTGCCAAATTAGGGCGAACAAAGCGATACCAAAGGGGGTGATGGACGGAGCCTTTGAGCAAATCAAACACTCACCCCCAGTCAACTGATCTGGGTTTAATCCATCATCATTCTTTAGCTCACTCCACCACCCCAGTTCAGACATGGCCATATGCAAATCAGTCTGACCCTGTGCCTCATGGGAACAGTCCAGTCCGAACTGCTAAACCATGTTTTCCCTGGACCGGAAACAAGCATCCTGGGACCGGTTTCGGGTTCATAACCCTCATCAGCCAGGCTATCTTGAATCCAGTGGCAAAGTGAGCAAGGGACCCACGTCTGGGCATACCATGCCAACTTAGGGCGAACAAAGCGATACCAAAGGGGATGATGGACGGAGCATTTGAGCAAATCAAACACTCAACCCCAGTCAACTGATTTGGGTTTAATCCATCATCATTCTTTAGCTCACTCCACCACCCCAGTTCAGACATGGCCATATGCAAATCAGTCTGACCCTGTGCCTCATGGGAACAGTCCAGTTCGAACTGCCAAGCCATGTCTTCCCTGGACCGGAAACAAGCATCCTGGGACCGGTTTCGGGTTCATAACCCTCATCAGCCAGGCTATCTTGAATCCAGTGGCAAAGTGAGCAAGGGACCCATGTCTGGGCATACCCTGCCAACTTAGGGCGAACAAAGCGATACCAAAGGGGATGATGGATGGAGCATTTGAGCAAATCAAACACTCACCCCCAGTCAACTGATATGGGTTTAATCCATCATCATTCTTTACCTCACTCCACCACCCCAGTTCAGACATGGCCATATGCAAATCAGTCTGACTCTGTGCCTCATGGGAACAGTCCAGCCCGAACTGCCAAGCCATGTCTTCCCTGGACCGGAAACAAGCATCCTGGGACCGGTTTCGGGTTCATAACCCTCATCAGCCAGGCTATCTTGAATCCAGTGGCAAAGTGAGCAAGAGATCTACGTCTGGGAATACCCTGCCAATTTAGGGCGAACAAAGAGATACCAAAGGGGGTGATGGACGGAGCATTTTAGGAAATCAAACACTCACCCCCAGTCAACTGATCTGGGTTTAATCCATCATCATTCTTTAGCTCACTCCACCACCCCAGTTCAGACATGGCCATATGCAAATCAGTCTGACCCTGTGCCTCATGGGAACAGTCCAGTTCGAACTGCTAAACCATGTTTTCCCTGGACCGGAAACAAGCATCCTGGGACTGGTTTCGGGTTCATAACCCTCATCAGCCAGGTTATCTTGAATCCAGTGGCAAAGTGAGCAAGGGACCCACGTCTGGGCATACCCTGCCAACTTAGGGCGAACAAAGCGATACCAAAGGGGATGATGGACGGAGCCTTTGAGCAAATCAAACACTCACCCCCAGTCAACTGATCTGGGTTTAATCCAGCATCATTCTTTAGCTCACTCTACCACCCCCCCAGTTCAGACATGGCCATATGCAAATCAGTCTGACCCTGTGCCTCATGGGAACAGTCCAGTTCGAACTGCCAAGCCATGTCTTCCCTGGACCGGAAACAAGCATCCTGGGACCGGTTTCAGGTTCATAACCCTCATCAGCCAGGCTATCTTGAATCCAGTGGCAAAGTGAGCAAGGGACCCACATCTGGGCATACCCTGCCAACTTAGGGCGAACAAAGCGATACCAAAGGGGATGATGGACGGAGCATTTGAGCAAATCAAACACTCACCCCCAGTCAACTGATCTGGGTTTAATCCATCATCATTGTTTAGCTCACTCCACCACCCCAGTTCAGACATGGCCATATGCAAATCAGTCTGACCCTGTGCCTCATGGGAACAGTCCTGCCCGAACTGCCAAGCCATGTCTTCCCTGGACCGGAAACAAGCATCCTGGGACCGGTTTCACGTTTATAACCCTCATCAGAAAAGCTATCTTGAATCCAGTGGCAAAGTGAGCAAGGGAGCCACGTCTGGGCATACCCTGCCAATTTAGGGCGAACAAAGCGATACCAAAGGGGATGATGGACGGAGCCTTTGAGCAAATCAAACACTCACCCCCAGTCAACTGATCTGGGTTTAATCCAGCATCATTCTTTAGCTCACTCTACCACCCCCCCAGTTCAGACATGACCATATGCAAATCAGTCTGACCCTGTGCCTCATGGGAACAGTCCAGCCCGAACTGCCAAGCCATGTCTTCCCTGGACCGGAAACAAGCATCCTGGGACCGGTTTCGGGTTCATAACCCTCATCAGCCAGGCTATCTTGAATCCAGTGGCAAAGTGAGCAAGGCACCCACATCTGGACATAACCTGCCAACTTAGGGCGAACAAAGCGATACCAAAGGGGATGATGGACGGAGCATTTGAGCAAATCAAACACTCACCCCCAGTCAACTGATCTGGGTTTTATCCATCATCATTCTTTAGCTCACTCCACCACCCCAGTTCATACATGGCCATATGCAAATCAGTCTGACCCTGTGCCTCAAGGGAACAGTCCAGTCCGAACTGCTAAGCCATGTTTTCCCTGGACCGGAAACAAGCATCCTGGGACCGGTTTCGGGTTCATAACCCTCATCAGCCAGGCTATCTTGAATCCAGTGGCAAAGTGAGCAAGGGACCCACGTCTGGGCATACCCTGCCAACTTAGGGCGAACAAAGCGATACCAAAGGGGATGATGGACGGAGCATTTGAGCAAATCAAACACTCACCTCCAGTCAACTGATTTGGGTTTAATCCATCATCATTCTTTAGCTCACTCCACCACCCCAGTTCAGACATGGCCATATGCAAATCAGTCTGACCCTGTGCCTCATGGGAACAGTCCAGTTCGAATTGCCAAGCCATGTCTTCCCTGGACCGGTAACAAGCATCCTGGGACCGGTTTCGGGTTCATAACCCTCATCAGCCAGGCTATCTTGAATCCAGTGGCAAAGTGAGCAAGGCACCCACATCTGGACATAACCTGCCAACTTAGGGCGAACAAAGCGATACCAAAGGGGATGATGGACGGAGCATTTGAGCAAATCAAACACTCACCCCCAGTCAACTGATCTGGGTTTAATCCATCATCATTCTTTAGCTCACTCCACCACCCCAGTTCAGACATGGCCATATGCAAATCAGTCTGACCCTGTGCCTCATGGGAACAGTCCAGCCCGAACTGCCAAGCCATGTCTTCCCTGGACCGGAAACAAGCATCCTGGGACCGGTTTCAGGTTCATAACCCTCATCAGCCAGGCTATCTTGAATCCAGTGGCAAAGTGAGCAAGGGACCCACATCTGGGCATACCCTGCCAACTTAGGGCGAACAAAGCGATACCAAAGGGGATGATGGACGGAGCATTTGAGCAAATCAAACACTCATCCCCAGTCAACTGATCTGGGTTTAATCCATCATCATTGTTTAGCTCACTCCACCACCCCAGTTCAGACATGGCCATATGCAAATCAGTCTGACCCTGTGCCTCATGGGAACAGTCCTGCCCGAACTGCCAAGCCATGTCTTCCCTGGACCGGAAATAAGCATCCTGGGACCGGTTTCACGTTTATAACCCTCATCAGAAAGGCTATCTTGAATCCAGTGGCAAAGTGAGCAAGGGACCCACGTCTGGGCATACCCTGCCAACTTAGGGCAAACAAAGCGATACCAAAGGGGATGATGGACGGAGCCTTTGAGCAAATCAAACACTCACCCCCAGTCAACTGATCTGGGTTTAATCCAGCATCATTCTTTAGCTCACTCTACCACCCCCCCAGTTCAGACATGGCCATATGCAAATCAGTCTGACCCTGTGCCTCATGGGAACAGTCCAGCCCGAACTGCCAAGCCATGTCTTCCCTGGACCGGAAACAAGCATCCTGGGACCAGTTTCGGGTTCATAACCCTCATCAGCCAGGCTATCTTGAATCCAGTGGCAAAGTGAGCAAGAGATCCACGTCTGGGCATACCCTGCCAATTTAGGGCGAACAAAGAGATACCAAAGGGGATGATGGACGGAGCATTTTAGGAAATCAAACACTCACCCCCAGTCAACTGATCTGGGTTTAATCCATCATCATTCTTTAGCTCACTCCACCACCCCAGTTCATACATGGCCATATGCAAATCAGTCTGACCCTGTGCCTCAAGGGAACAGTCCAGTCCGAACTGCTAAGCCATGTTTTCCCTGGACCGGAAACAAGCATCCTGGGACCGGTTTCGGGTTCATAACCCTCATCAGCCAGGCTATCTTGAATCCAGTGGCAAAGTGAGCAAGGGACCCACATCTGGACATACCCTGCCAACTTAGGGCGAACAAAGCGATACCAAAGGGGATGATGGACGGAGCATTTGAGCAAATCAAACACTCACCCCCAGTCAACTGATCTGGGTTTAATCCATCATCATTCTTTAGCTCACTCCACCACCCCAGTTCAGACATGGCCACATGCAAATCAGTCTGACCCTGTGCCTCATGGGAACAGTCCAGTTCGAATTGCCAAGCCATGTCTTCCCTGGACCGGTAACAAGCATCCTGGGACCGGTTTCGGGTTCATAACCCTCATCAGCCAGGCTATCTTGAATCCAGTGGCAAAGTGAGCAAGGGACCCACATCTGGACATACCCTGCCAACTTAGGGCGAACAAAGCGATACCAAAGGGGATGATGGACGGAGCATTTGAGCAAATCAAACACTCACCCCCAGTCAACTGATCTGGGTTTAATCCATCATCATTCTTTAGCTCACTCCACCACCCCAGTTCAGACATGGCCATATGCAAATCAGTCTGACCCTGTGCCTCATGGGAACAGTCCAGCCCGAACTGCCAAGCCATGTCTTCCCTGGACCGGAAACAAGCATCCTGGGACCGGTTTCGGGTTCATAACTCTCATCAGCCAGGCTATCTTGAATCCAGTGGCAAAGTGAGCAAGAGATCCACGTCTGGGAATACCCTGCCAATTTAGGGTGAACAAAGAGATACCAAAGGGGGTGATGGACGGAGCATTTTAGGAAATCAAACACTCACCCCCAGTCAACTGATCTGGGTTTAATCCATCATCATTCTTTAGCTCACTCCACCACCCCAGTTCAGACATGGCCATATGCAAATCAGTCTGACCCTGTGCCTCATGGGAACAGTCCAGTCCGAACTGCTAAACCATGTTTTCCCTGGACCGGAAACAAGCATCCTGGGACCGGTTTCGGGTTCATAACCCTCATCAGCCAGGCTATCTTGAATCCAGTGGCAAAGTGAGCAAGGGAAGCACGTCTGGGCATACCCTGCCAACTTAGGGCGAACAAAGCGATACCAAAGGGGATGATGGACGGAGCATTTGAGTAAATCAAACACTCACCCCCAGTCAACTGATTTGGGTTTAATCCATCATCATTCTTTAGCTCACTCCACCACCCCAGTTCAGACATGGCCATATGCAAATCAGTCTGACCCTGTGCCTCATGGGAACAGTCCAGTTCGAACTGCCAAGCCATGTCTTCCCTGGACCGGAAACAAGCATCCTGGGACCGGTTTCGGGTTCATAACCCTCATCAGCCAGGCTATCTTGAATCCAGTGGCAAAGTGAGCAAGGGACCCACATCTGGACATACCCTGACAACTTAGGGCAAACAAAGCGATACCAAAGGGGATGATGGACGGAGCATTTGAGCAAATCAAACATTCACCCCCAGTCAACTGATCTGGGTTTAATCCATCATCATTCTTTAGCTCACTCCACCACCCCAGTTCAGACATGGCCATTTGCAAATCAGTCTGACCCTGTGCCTCATGGGAACAGTCCAGCCCGAACTGCCAAGCCATGTCTTCCCTGGACCAGAAACAAGCATCCTGGGACCGGTTTCAGGTTCATAACCCTCATTAGCCAGGCTATCTTGAATCCAGTGTCAAAGTGAGCAAGGGACCCACATCTGGGCATACCCTGCCAACTTAGGGCGAACAAAGCGATACCAAAGGGGATGATGGACGGAGCATTTGAGCAAATCAAACACTCACCCCCAGTCAACTGATTTGGGTTTAATCCATCATCATTGTTTAGCTCACTCCACCACCCCAGTTCAGACATGGCCATATGCAAATCAGTCTGACCCTGTGCCTCATGGGAACAGTCCAGCCCGAACTGCCAAGCCATGTCTTCACTGGACCGGAAACAAGCATCCTGGGACCGGTTTCGGGTTCATAACCTTTATCAGCCAGGCTATCTTGAATCCAGTGGCAAAGTGAGCAAGGGACCCACATCTGGACATACCCTGACAACTTAGGGCAAACAAAGCGATACCAAAGGGGATGATGGATGGAGGATTTGAGCAAATCAAACATTCACCCCCAGTCAACTGATCTGGGTTTAATCCATCATCATTCTTTAGCTCACTCCACCACCCCAGTTCAGACATAGCCATTTGCAAATCAGTCTGACCCTGTGCCTCATGGGAACAGTCCAGTTCGAACTGCCAAGCCATGTCTTCCCTGGACCGGAAACAAGCATCCTGGGACCGGTTTCGGGTTCATAACCCTCATTAGCCAGGCTATCTTGAATCCAGTGGCAAAGTGAGCAAGGGACCCACATCTGGACATACCCTGCCAACTTAGGGCGAACAAAGCGATACCAAAGGGGATGATGGACGGAGCATTTGAGCAAATCAAACACTCATCCCCAGTCAACTGATCTGGGTTTAATCCATCATCATTCTTTAGCTCACTCCACCACCCCAGTTCAGACATGGCCATATGCAAATCAGTCTGACCCTGTGCCTCTTGGGAACAGTCCAGCCCGAACTGCCAAGCCATGTCTTCCCTGGACCGGAAACAAGCATCCTGGGACCGGTTTCGGGTTCATAACCCTCATCAGCCAGGCTATCTTGAATCCAGTGGCAAAGTGAGCAAGAGATCCACGTCTGGGAATACCCTGCCAATTTAGGGCGAACAAAGAGATACCAAAGGGGGTGATGGACGGAGCATTTTAGGAAATCAAACATTCACCCCCAGTCAACTGATCTGGGTTTAATCCATCATCATTCTTTAGCTCACTCCACCACCCCAGTTCAGACATGGCCATATGCAAATCAGTCTGACCCTGTGCCTCATGGGAACAGTCCAGTCCGAACTGCTAAACCATGTTTTCCCTTGACCAGAAACAAGCATCCTGGGACCGGTTTCGGGTGCATAACCCTCATCAGCCAGGCTATCTTGAATCCAGTGGCAAAGTGAGCAAGGGACCCACGTCTGGGCATACCCTGCCAACTTAGGGCGAACAAAGCGATACCAAAGGGGATGATGGACGGAGCATTTGAGCAAATCAAACACTCACCCCCAGTCAACTGATTTGGGTTTAATCCATCATCATTCTTTAGCTCACTCCACCACCCCAGTTCAGACATGGCCATATGCAAATCAGTCTGACCCTGTGCCTCATGGGAACAGTGCAGTTCGAACTGCCAAGCCATGTCTTCCCTGGACCGGAAACAAGCATCCTGGGACCGGTTTCGGGTTCATAACCCTCATCAGCCAGGCTATCTTGAATCCAGTGGCAAAGTGAGCAAGGGACCCACATCTGGACTGCCCTGACAACTTAGGGCAAACAAAGCAATACCAAAGGGGATGATGGACGGAGCATTTGAGCAAATCAAACATTCACCCCCAGTCAACTGATCTGGGTTTAATCCATCATCATTCTTTAGCTCACTCCACCACCCCAGTTCAGACATGGCCATTTGCAAATCAGTCTGACCCTTTGCCTCATGGGAACAGTCCAGCCCGAACTGCCAAGCCATGTCTTCCCTGGACCGGAAACAAGCATCCTGGGACCGGTTTCAGGTTCATAACCCTCATCAGCCAGGCTATCTTGAATCCAGTGGCAAAGTGAGCAAGGGACCCACATCTGGGCATACCCTGCCAACTTAGGGCGAACAAAGCGATACCAAAGGGGATGATGGATGGAGCATTTGAGCGAATCAAACACTCACCCCCAGTCAACTGATCTGGGTTTAATCCATCATCATTGTTTAGCTCACTCCACCACCCCAGTTCAGACATGGCCATATGCAAATCAGTCTGACCCTGTGCCTCATGGGAACAGTCCAGCACGAACTGCCAAGCCATGTCTTCCCTGGACCGGAAACAAGCATCCTGGGACCGGTTTCACATTTATAACCCTCATCAGAAAGGCTATCTTGAATCCAGTGGCAAAGTGAGCAAGGGACCCACGTCTGGGCATACCCTGCCAACTTAGGGCGAACAAAGCGATACCAAAGGGGATGATGGACGGAGCCTTTGAGCAAATCAAACACTCACCCCCAGTCAACTGATCTGGGTTTAATCCATCATCATTCTTTAGCTCACTCTACCACCCCCCCAGTTCAGACATGGCCATATGCAAATCAGTCTGACCCTGTGCCTCATGGGAACAGTCCAGCCCGAACTGCCAAGCCATGTCTTCCCTGGACCGGAAACAAGCATCCTGGGACCGGTTTCGGGTTCATAACCCTCATCAGCCAGGCTATCTTGAATCCAGTGGCAAAGTGAGCAAGAGATCCACGTCATGAAATACCCTGCCAATTTAGGGCGAACAAAGAGATACCAAAGGGGGTGATGGACGGAGCCTTTGAGCAAATCAAACACTCACCCCCAGTCAACTAATCTGGGTTTAATCCATCATCATTCTTTAGCTCACTCCACCACCCCAGTTCAGACATGGCCATATGCAAATCAGTCTGACCCTGTGCCTCATGGGAACAGTCCAGTCCGAACTGCTAAACCATGTTTTCCCTGGACCGGAAACAAGCATCCTGGGACCGGTTTCGGGTTCATAACCCTCATCAGCCAGGCTATCTTGAATCCAGTGGCAAAGTGAGCAAGGGACCCACGTCCTGGCATACCCTGCCAACTTAGGGCGAACAAAGCGATACCAAAGGGGATGATGGACGGAGCATTTGAGCAAATCAAACACTCAACCCCAGTCAACTGATTTGGGTTTAATCCATCATCATTCTTTAGCTCACTCCACCACCCCAGTTCAGACATGGCCATATGCAAATCAGTCTGACCCTGTGCCTCATGGGAACAGTCCAGTTCGAACTGCCAAGCCATGTCTTCCCTGGACCGGAAACAAGCATCCTGGGACCGGTTTCGGGTTTATAACCCTCATCAGCCAGGCTATCTTGAATCCAGTGGCAAAGTGAGCAAGGGACCCACATCTGGACATACCCTGACAACTTAGGGCAAGCAAAGCGATACCAAAGGGGATGATGGACGGAGCATTTGAGCAAATCAAACATTCACCCCTAGTCAACTGATCTGGGTTTAATCCATCATCATTCTATAGCTCACTCCACCACCCCAGTTCAGACATGGCCATTTGCAAATCAGTCTGACCCTGTGCCTCATGGGAACAGTCCAGCCCGAACTGCCAAGCCATGTCTTCCCTGGACCGGAAACAAGCATCCTGGAACCGGGTTCGGGTTCATAACCCTCATCAGCCAGGCTATCTTGAATCCAGTGGCAAAGTGAGCAAGGGACCCATGTCTGGGAATACCCTGCCAACTTAGGGCGAACAAAGTGATACCAAAGGGGATGATGGACGGAGCATTTGAGCAAATCAAACACTCACCCCCAGTCAACTGATATGGGTTTAATCCATCATCATTCTTTAGCTCACTCCACCACCCCAGTTCAGACATGGCCATATGCAAATCAGTCTGACCCTGTGCCTCATGGGAACAGTCCAGCCCGAACTGCCAAGCCATGTCTTCCCTGGACCGGAAACAAGCATCCTGGGACCGGTTTCGGGTTCATAACCCTCATCAGCCAGGCTATCTTGAATCCAGTGGCAAAGTGAGCAAGAGATCCACGTCTGGGAATACCCTGCCAATTTAGGGCGAACAAAGAGATACCAAAGGAGGTGATGGACGGAGCATTTTAGGAAATCAAACACTCACACCCAGTCAACTGATCTGGGTTTAATCCATCATCATTCTTTAGCTCACGCCACCACCCCAGTTCAGACATGGCCATATGCAAATCAGTCTGACCCTGTGCCTCATGGGAACAGTCCAGTTCGAACTGCCAAGCCATGTCTTCCCTGGACCGGAAACAAGCATCCTGGGACCGGTTTCAGGTTCATAACCCTCATCAGCCAGGCTATCTTGAATCCAGTGGCAAAGTGAGCAAGGGACCCACATCTGGGCATACCATTCCAACTTAGGGCGAACAAAGCGATACCAAAGGGGATGATGGACGGAGCATTTGAGCAAATCAAACACTCACCCCCAGTCAACTGATCTGGGTTTAATCCATCATCATTGTTTAGCTCACTCCACCACCCCAGTTCAGACATGGCCATATGCAAATCAGTCTGACCCTGTGCCTCATGGGAACAGTCCTACCGAACTGCCAAGCCATGTCTTCCCTGGACCGGAAACAAGCATCCTGGGACCGGTTTCACGTTTATAACCCTCATCAGAAAGGCTATCTTGAATCCAGTGGCAAAGTGAGCAAGGGACCCACGTCTGGGCATACCCTGCCAACTTAGGGCGAACAAAGCGATACCAAAGGGGATGATGGACGGAGCCTTTGAGCAAATCAAACACTCACCCCCAGTCAACTGATCTGGGTTTAATCCATCATCATTCTTTAGCTCACTCTACCACCCCCCCAGTTCAGACATGGCCATATGCAAATCAGTCTGACCCTGTGCCTCATGGGAACAGTCCAGCCCGAACTGCCAAGCCATGTCTTCCCTGGACCGGAAACAAGCATCCTGGGACCGGTTTCGGGTTCATAACCCTCATCAGCCAGGCTATCTTGAATCCAGTGGCAAAGTGAGCAAGAGATCCACGTCTTGGAATACCCTGCCAAATTAGGGCGAACAAAGCGATACCAAAGGGGGTGATGGACGGAGCCTTTGAGCAAATCAAACACTCACCCCCAGTCAACTGATCTGGGTTTAATCCATCATCATTCTTTAGCTCACTCCACCACCCCAGTTCAGACATGGCCATATGCAAATCAGTCTGACCCTGTGCCTCATGGGAACAGTCCAGTCCGAACTGCTAAACCATGTTTTCCCTGGACCGGAAACAAGCATCCTGGGACCGGTTTCGGGTTCATAACCCTCATCAGCCAGGCTATCTTGAATCCAGTGGCAAAGTGAGCAAGGGACCCACGTCTGGGCATACCATGCCAACTTAGGGCGAACAAAGCGATACCAAAGGGGATGATGGACGGAGCATTTGAGCAAATCAAACACTCAACCCCAGTCAACTGATTTGGGTTTAATCCATCATCATTCTTTAGCTCACTCCACCACCTCAGTTCAGACATGGCCATATGCAAATCAGTCTGACCCTGTGCCTCATGGGAACAGTCCAGTTCGAACTGCCAAGCCATGTCTTCCCTGGACCGGAAACAAGCATCCTGGGACCGGTTTCGGGTTCATAACCCTCATCAGCCAGGCTATCTTGAATCCAGTGGCAAAGTGAGCAAGGGACCCATGTCTGGGCATACCCTGCCAACTTAGGGCGAACAAAGCGATACCAAAGGGGATGATGGATGGAGCATTTGAGCAAATCAAACACTCACCCCCAGTCAACTGATATGGGTTTAATCCATCATCATTCTTTACCTCACTCCACCACCCCAGTTCAGACATGGCCATATGCAAATCAGTCTGACTCTGTGCCTCATGGGAACAGTCCAGCCCGAACTGCCAAGCCATGTCTTCCCTGGACCGGAAACAAGCATCCTGGGACCGGTTTCGGGTTCATAACCCTCATCAGCCAGGCTATCTTGAATCCAGTGGCAAAGTGAGCAAGAGATCCACGTCTGGGAATACCCTGCCAATTTAGGGCGAACAAAGAGATACCAAAGGGGGTGATGGACGGAGCATTTTAGGAAATCAAACACTCACCCCCAGTCAACTGATCTGGGTTTAATCCATCATCATTCTTTAGCTCACTCCACCACCCCAGTTCAGACATGGCCATATGCAAATCAGTCTGACCCTGTGCCTCATGGGAACAGTCCAGTTCGAACTGCTAAACCATGTTTTCCCTGGACCGGAAACAAGCATCCTGGGACTGGTTTCGGGTTCATAACCCTCATCAGCCAGGTTATCTTGAATCCAGTGGCAAAGTGAGCAAGGGACCCACGTCTGGGCATACCCTGCCAACTTAGGGCGAACAAAGCGATACCAAAGGGGATGATGGACGGAGCCTTTGAGCAAATCAAACACTCACCCCCAGTCAACTGATCTGGGTTTAATCCAGCATCATTCTTTAGCTCACTCTACCACCCCCCCAGTTCAGACATGGCCATATGCAAATCAGTCTGACCCTGTGCCTCATGGGAACAGTCCAGTTCGAACTGCCAAGCCATGTCTTCCCTGGACCGGAAACAAGCATCCTGGGACCGGTTTCAGGTTCATAACCCTCATCAGCCAGGCTATCTTGAATCCAGTGGCAAAGTGAGCAAGGGACCCACATCTGGGCATACCCTGCCAACTTAGGGCGAACAAAGCGATACCAAAGGGGATGATGGACGGAGCATTTGAGCAAATCAAACACTCACCCCCAGTCAACTGATCTGGGTTTAATCCATCATCATTGTTTAGCTCACTCCACCACCCCAGTTCAGACATGGCCATATGCAAATCAGTCTGACCCTGTGCCTCATGGGAACAGTCCTGCCCGAACTGCCAAGCCATGTCTTCCCTGGACCGGAAACAAGCATCCTGGGACCGGTTTCACGTTTATAACCCTCATCAGAAAAGCTATCTTGAATCCAGTGGCAAAGTGAGCAAGGGAGCCACGTCTGGGCATACCCTGCCAATTTAGGGCGAACAAAGCGATACCAAAGGGGATGATGGACGGAGCCTTTGAGCAAATCAAACACTCACCCCCAGTCAACTGATCTGGGTTTAATCCAGCATCATTCTTTAGCTCACTCTACCACCCCCCCAGTTCAGACATGACCATATGCAAATCAGTCTGACCCTGTGCCTCATGGGAACAGTCCAGCCCGAACTGCCAAGCCATGTCTTCCCTGGACCGGAAACAAGCATCCTGGGACCGGTTTCGGGTTCATAACCCTCATCAGCCAGGCTATCTTGAATCCAGTGGCAAAGTGAGCAAGGCACCCACATCTGGACATAACCTGCCAACTTAGGGCGAACAAAGCGATACCAAAGGGGATGATGGACGGAGCATTTGAGCAAATCAAACACTCACCCCCAGTCAACTGATCTGGGTTTTATCCATCATCATTCTTTAGCTCACTCCACCACCCCAGTTCATACATGGCCATATGCAAATCAGTCTGACCCTGTGCCTCAAGGGAACAGTCCAGTCCGAACTGCTAAGCCATGTTTTCCCTGGACCGGAAACAAGCATCCTGGGACCGGTTTCGGGTTCATAACCCTCATCAGCCAGGCTATCTTGAATCCAGTGGCAAAGTGAGCAAGGGACCCACGTCTGGGCATACCCTGCCAACTTAGGGCGAACAAAGCGATACCAAAGGGGATGATGGACGGAGCATTTGAGCAAATCAAACACTCACCTCCAGTCAACTGATTTGGGTTTAATCCATCATCATTCTTTAGCTCACTCCACCACCCCAGTTCAGACATGGCCATATGCAAATCAGTCTGACCCTGTGCCTCATGGGAACAGTCCAGTTCGAATTGCCAAGCCATGTCTTCCCTGGACCGGTAACAAGCATCCTGGGACCGGTTTCGGGTTCATAACCCTCATCAGCCAGGCTATCTTGAATCCAGTGGCAAAGTGAGCAAGGCACCCACATCTGGACATAACCTGCCAACTTAGGGCGAACAAAGCGATACCAAAGGGGATGATGGACGGAGCATTTGAGCAAATCAAACACTCACCCCCAGTCAACTGATCTGGGTTTAATCCATCATCATTCTTTAGCTCACTCCACCACCCCAGTTCAGACATGGCCATATGCAAATCAGTCTGACCCTGTGCCTCATGGGAACAGTCCAGCCCGAACTGCCAAGCCATGTCTTCCCTGGACCGGAAACAAGCATCCTGGGACCGGTTTCAGGTTCATAACCCTCATCAGCCAGGCTATCTTGAATCCAGTGGCAAAGTGAGCAAGGGACCCACATCTGGGCATACCCTGCCAACTTAGGGCGAACAAAGCGATACCAAAGGGGATGATGGACGGAGCATTTGAGCAAATCAAACACTCACCCCCAGTCAACTGATCTGGGTTTAATCCATCATCATTGTTTAGCTCACTCCACCACCCCAGTTCAGACATGGCCATATGCAAATCAGTCTGACCCTGTGCCTCATGGGAACAGTCCTGCCCGAACTGCCAAGCCATGTCTTCCCTGGACCGGAAATAAGCATCCTGGGACCGGTTTCACGTTTATAACCCTCATCAGAAAGGCTATCTTGAATCCAGTGGCAAAGTGAGCAAGGGACCCACGTCTGGGCATACCCTGCCAACTTAGGGCAAACAAAGCGATACCAAAGGGGATGATGGACGGAGCCTTTGAGCAAATCAAACACTCACCCCCAGTCAACTGATCTGGGTTTAATCCAGCATCATTCTTTAGCTCACTCTACCACCCCCCCAGTTCAGACATGGCCATATGCAAATCAGTCTGACCCTGTGCCTCATGGGAACAGTCCAGCCCGAACTGCCAAGCCATGTCTTCCCTGGACCGGAAACAAGCATCCTGGGACCAGTTTCGGGTTCATAACCCTCATCAGCCAGGCTATCTTGAATCCAGTGGCAAAGTGAGCAAGAGATCCACGTCTGGGCATACCCTGCCAATTTAGGGCGAACAAAGAGATACCAAAGGGGATGATGGACGGAGCATTTTAGGAAATCAAACACTCACCCCCAGTCAACTGATCTGGGTTTAATCCATCATCATTCTTTAGCTCACTCCACCACCCCAGTTCATACATGGCCATATGCAAATCAGTCTGACCCTGTGCCTCAAGGGAACAGTCCAGTCCGAACTGCTAAGCCATGTTTTCCCTGGACCGGAAACAAGCATCCTGGGACCGGTTTCGGGTTCATAACCCTCATCAGCCAGGCTATCTTGAATCCAGTGGCAAAGTGAGCAAGGGACCCACATCTGGACATACCCTGCCAACTTAGGGCGAACAAAGCGATACCAAAGGGGATGATGGACGGAGCATTTGAGCAAATCAAACACTCACCCCCAGTCAACTGATCTGGGTTTAATCCATCATCATTCTTTAGCTCACTCCACCACCCCAGTTCAGACATGGCCACATGCAAATCAGTCTGACCCTGTGCCTCATGGGAACAGTCCAGTTCGAATTGCCAAGCCATGTCTTCCCTGGACCGGTAACAAGCATCCTGGGACCGGTTTCGGGTTCATAACCCTCATCAGCCAGGCTATCTTGAATCCAGTGGCAAAGTGAGCAAGGGACCCACATCTGGACATACCCTGCCAACTTAGGGCGAACAAAGCGATACCAAAGGGGATGATGGACGGAGCATTTGAGCAAATCAAACACTCACCCCCAGTCAACTGATCTGGGTTTAATCCATCATCATTCTTTAGCTCACTCCACCACCCCAGTTCAGACATGGCCATATGCAAATCAGTCTGACCCTGTGCCTCATGGGAACAGTCCAGCCCGAACTGCCAAGCCATGTCTTCCCTGGACCGGAAACAAGCATCCTGGGACCGGTTTCGGGTTCATAACTCTCATCAGCCAGGCTATCTTGAATCCAGTGGCAAAGTGAGCAAGAGATCCACGTCTGGGAATACCCTGCCAATTTAGGGTGAACAAAGAGATACCAAAGGGGGTGATGGACGGAGCATTTTAGGAAATCAAACACTCACCCCCAGTCAACTGATCTGGGTTTAATCCATCATCATTCTTTAGCTCACTCCACCACCCCAGTTCAGACATGGCCATATGCAAATCAGTCTGACCCTGTGCCTCATGGGAACAGTCCAGTCCGAACTGCTAAACCATGTTTTCCCTGGACCGGAAACAAGCATCCTGGGACCGGTTTCGGGTTCATAACCCTCATCAGCCAGGCTATCTTGAATCCAGTGGCAAAGTGAGCAAGGGAAGCACGTCTGGGCATACCCTGCCAACTTAGGGCGAACAAAGCGATACCAAAGGGGATGATGGACGGAGCATTTGAGTAAATCAAACACTCACCCCCAGTCAACTGATTTGGGTTTAATCCATCATCATTCTTTAGCTCACTCCACCACCCCAGTTCAGACATGGCCATATGCAAATCAGTCTGACCCTGTGCCTCATGGGAACAGTCCAGTTCGAACTGCCAAGCCATGTCTTCCCTGGACCGGAAACAAGCATCCTGGGACCGGTTTCGGGTTCATAACCCTCATCAGCCAGGCTATCTTGAATCCAGTGGCAAAGTGAGCAAGGGACCCACATCTGGACATACCCTGACAACTTAGGGCAAACAAAGCGATACCAAAGGGGATGATGGACGGAGCATTTGAGCAAATCAAACATTCACCCCCAGTCAACTGATCTGGGTTTAATCCATCATCATTCTTTAGCTCACTCCACCACCCCAGTTCAGACATGGCCATTTGCAAATCAGTCTGACCCTGTGCCTCATGGGAACAGTCCAGCCCGAACTGCCAAGCCATGTCTTCCCTGGACCAGAAACAAGCATCCTGGGACCGGTTTCAGGTTCATAACCCTCATTAGCCAGGCTATCTTGAATCCAGTGTCAAAGTGAGCAAGGGACCCACATCTGGGCATACCCTGCCAACTTAGGGCGAACAAAGCGATACCAAAGGGGATGATGGACGGAGCATTTGAGCAAATCAAACACTCACCCCCAGTCAACTGATTTGGGTTTAATCCATCATCATTGTTTAGCTCACTCCACCACCCCAGTTCAGACATGGCCATATGCAAATCAGTCTGACCCTGTGCCTCATGGGAACAGTCCAGCCCGAACTGCCAAGCCATGTCTTCACTGGACCGGAAACAAGCATCCTGGGACCGGTTTCGGGTTCATAACCTTTATCAGCCAGGCTATCTTGAATCCAGTGGCAAAGTGAGCAAGGGACCCACATCTGGACATACCCTGACAACTTAGGGCAAACAAAGCGATACCAAAGGGGATGATGGATGGAGGATTTGAGCAAATCAAACATTCACCCCCAGTCAACTGATCTGGGTTTAATCCATCATCATTCTTTAGCTCACTCCACCACCCCAGTTCAGACATAGCCATTTGCAAATCAGTCTGACCCTGTGCCTCATGGGAACAGTCCAGTTCGAACTGCCAAGCCATGTCTTCCCTGGACCGGAAACAAGCATCCTGGGACCGGTTTCGGGTTCATAACCCTCATTAGCCAGGCTATCTTGAATCCAGTGGCAAAGTGAGCAAGGGACCCATGTCTGGGCATACCCTGCCAACTTAGGGCGAACAAAGCGATACCAAAGGGGATGATGGACGGAGCATTTGAGCAAATCAAACACTCACCCCCAGTCAACTGATATGGGTTTAATCCATCATCATTCTTTAGCTCACTCCACCACCCCAGTTCAGACATGGCCAAATGCAAATCAGTCTGACCCTGTGCCTCATGGGAACAGTCCAGCCCGAACTGCCAAGCCATGTCTTCCCTGGACCGGAAACAAGCATCCTGGGACCGGTTTCGGGTTCATAACCCTCATCAGCCAGGCTATCTTGAATCCAGTGGCAAAGTGAGCAAGAGATCCACGTCTGGGAATACCCTGCCAATTTAGGGCGAACAAAGAGATACCAAAGGGGGTGATGGACGGAGCATTTTAGGAAATCAAACACTCACCCCCAGTCAACTGATCTGGTTTTAATCCATCATCATTCTTTAGCTCACTCCACCACCCCAGTTCAGACATGGCCATATGCAAATCAGTCTGACCCTGTGCCTCATGGGAACAGTCCAGTCCGAACTGCTAAACCATGTTTTCCCTGGACCGGAAACAAGCATCCTGGGACCGGTTTCGGGTTCATAACCCTCATCAGCCAGGCTATCTTGAATCCAGTGGCAAAGTGAGCAAGGGACCCACGTCTGGGCATACCCTGCCAACTTAGGGCGAACAAAGCGATACCAAAGGGGATGATAGACGGAGCATTTGAGCAAATCAAACACTCACCCCCAGTCAACTGATTTGGGTTTAATCCATCATCATTCTTTAGCTCACTCCACCACCCCAGTTCAGACATGGCCATATGCAAATCAGTCTGACCCTGTGCCTCATGGGAACAGTCCAGTTCGAACTGCCAAGCCATGTCTTCCCTGGACCGGAAACAAGCATCCTGGGACCGGTTTCAGGTTCATAACCCTCATCAGCCAGGCTATCTTGAATCCAGTGGCAAAGTGAGCAAGGGACCCACATCTGGGCATACCCTGCCAACTTAGGGCGAACAAAGCGATACCAAAGGGGATGATGGACGGAGCATTTGAGCAAATCAAACACTCACCGCCAGTCAACTGATCTGGGTTTAATCCAGCATCATTCTTTAGCTCACTCTACCACCCCCCCAGTTCAGACATGGCCATATGCAAATCAGTCTGACCCTGTGCCTCATGGGAACAGTCCAGCCCGAACTGCCAAGCCATGTCTTCCCTGGACCGGAAACAAGCATCCTGGGACCGGTTTCGGGTTCATAACCCTCATCAGCCAGGCTATCTTGAATCCAGTGGCAAAGTGAGCAAGAGATCCACGTCTGGGCATACCCTGCCAATTTAGGGCGAACAAAGAGATACCAAAGGGGATGATGGACGGAGCATTTTGGGAAATCAAACACTCACCCCCAGTCAACTGATCTGGGTTTAATCCATCATCATTCTTTAGCTCACTCCACCACCCCAGTTCATACATGGCCATATGCAAATCAGTCTGACCCTGTGCCTCAAGGGAACAGTCCAGTCCGAACTGCTAAGCCATGTTTTCCCTGGACCGGAAACAAGCATCCTGGGACCAGTTTCGGGTTCATAACCCTCATCAGCCAGGCTATCTTGAATCCAGTGGTAAAGTGAGCAAGGGACCCACGTCTGGGCATACCCTGCCAACTTAGGGCGAACAAAGCGATACCAAAGGGGATGATGGACGGAGCATTTGAGCAAATCAAACACTCACCCCCAGTCAACTAATTTGGGTTTAATCCATCATCATTCTTTAGCTCACTCCACCACCCCAGTTCAGACATGGCCATATGCAAATCAGTCTGACCCTGTGCCTCATGGGAACAGTCCAGTTCGAATTGCCAAGCCATGTCTTCCCTGGACCGGTAACAAGCATCCTGGGACCGGTTTCGGGTTCATAACCCTCATCAGCCAGGCTATCTTGAATCCAGTGGCAAACTGAGCAAGGGACCCACATCTGGACATAACCTGCCAACTTAGGGCGAACAAAGCGATACCAAAGGGGATGATGGACGGAGCATTTGAGCAAATCAAACACTCACCCCCAGTCAACTGATCTGGGTTTAATCCATCATCATTCTTTAGCTCACTCCACCACCCCAGTTCAGACATGGCCATATGCAAATCAGTCTGACCCTGTGCCTCATGGGAACAGTCCAGCCCGAACTGCCAAGCTATGTCTTCCCTGGACCGGAAACAAGCATCCTGGGACCGGTTTCAGGTTCATAACCCTCATCAGCCAGGCTATCTTGAATCCAGTGGCAAAGTGAGCAAGGGACCCACATCTGGGCATACCCTGCCAACTTAGGGCGAACAAAGCGATACCAAAGGGGATGATGGATGGAGCATTTGAGCATATCAAACACTCACCCCCAGTCAACTGATCTGGGTTTAATCCATCATCATTGTTTAGCTCACTCCACCACCCCAGTTCAGACATGGCCATATGCAAATCAGTCTGACCCTGTGCCTCATGAGAACAGTCCTGCCCGAACTGCCAAGCCATGTCTTCCCTGGACCGGAAATAAGCATCCTGGGACCGGTTTCACGTTTATAACCCTCATCAGAAAGGCTATCTTGAATCCAGTGGCAAAGTGAGCAAGGGACCCACGTCTGGGCATACCCTGCCAACTTAGGGCAAACAAAGCGATACCAAAGGGGATGATGGACGGAGCCTTTGAGCAAATCAAACACTCACCCCCAGTCAACTGATCTGGGTTTAATCCAGCATCATTCTTTAGCTCACTCTACCACCCCCCCAGTTCAGACATGGCCATATGCAAATCAGTCTGACCCTGTGCCTCATGGGAACAGTCCAGCCCGAACTGCCAAGCCATGTCTTCCCTGGACCGGAAACAAGCATCCTGGGACCAGTTTCGGGTTCATAACCCTCATCAGCCAGGCTATCTTGAATCCAGTGGCAAAGTGAGCAAGAGATCCACGTCTGGGCATACCCTGCCAATTTAGGGCGAACAAAGAGATACCAAAGGGGATGATGGACGGAGCATTTTAGGAAATCAAACACTCACCCCCAGTCAACTGATCTGGGTTTAATCCATCATCATTCTTTAGCTCACTCCACCACCCCAGTTCATACATGGCCATATGCAAATCAGTCTGACCCTGTGCCTCAAGGGAACAGTCCAGTCCGAACTGCTAAGCCATGTTTTCCCTGGACCGGAAACAAGCATCCTGGGACCGGTTTCGGGTTCATAACCCTCATCAGCCAGGCTATCTTGAATCCAGTGGCAAAGTGAGCAAGGGACCCACGTCTGGGCATACCCTGCCAACTTAGGGCGAACAAAGCGATACCAAAGGGGATGATGGACGGAGCATTTGAGCAAATCAAACACTCACCCCCAGTCAACTGATTTGGGTTTAATCCATCATCATTCTTTAGCTCACTCCACCACCCCAGTTCAGACATGGCCATATGCAAATCAGTCTGACCCTGTGCCTCATGGGAACAGTCCAGTTCGAATTGCCAAGCCATGTCTTCCCTGGACCGGTAACAAGCATCCTGGGACCGGTTTCGGGTTCATAACCCTCATCAGCCAGGCTATCTTGAATCCAGTGGCAAAGTGAGCAAGGGACCCACATCTGGACATACCCTGCCAACTTAGGGCGAACAAAGCGATACCAAAGGGGATGATGGACGGAGCATTTGAGCAAATCAAACACTCACCCCCAGTCAACTGATCTGGGTTTAATCCATCATCATTCTTTAGCTCACTCCACCACCCCAGTTCAGACATGGCCATATGCAAATCAGTCTGACCCTGTGCCTCATGGGAACAGTCCAGCCCGAACTGCCAAGCCATGTCTTCCCTGGACCGGAAACAAGCATCCTGGGACCGGTTTCGGGTTCATAACCCTCATCAGCCAGGCTATTTTGAATCCAGTGGCAAAGTGAGCAAGAGATCCACGTCTGGGAATACCCTGCCAATTTAGGGCGAACAAAGAGATACCAAAGGGGGTGATGGACGGAGCATTTTAGGAAATCAAACACTCACCCCCAGTCAACTGATCTGGGTTTAATCCATCATCATTCTTTAGCTCACTCCACCACCCCAGTTCAGACATGGCCATATGCAAATCAGTCTGACCCTGTGCCTCATGGGAACAGTCCAGTCCGAACTGCTAAACCATGTTTTCCCTGGACCGGAAACAAGCATCCTGGGACCGGTTTCGGGTTCATAACCCTCATCAGCCAGGCTATCTTGAATCCAGTGGCAAAGTGAGCAAGGGACCCACGTCTGGGCATACCCTGCCAACTTAGGGCGAACAAAGCGATACCAAAGGGGATGATGGACGGAGCATTTGAGCAAATGAAACACTCACCCCCAGTCAACTGATTTGGGTTTAATCCATCATCATTCTTTAGCTCACTCCACCACCCCAGTTCAGACATGGCCATTTGCAAATCAGTCTGACCCTGTGCCTCATGGGAACAGTCCAGCCCGAACTGCCAAGCCATGTCTTCCCTGGACCAGAAACAAGCATCCTGGGACCGGTTTCAGGTTCATAACCCTCATCAGCCAGGCTATCTTGAATCCAGTGGCAAAGTGAGCAAGGGACCCACATCTGGGCATACCCTGCCAACTTAGGGCGAACAAAGCGATACCAAAGGGGATGATGGACGGAGCATTTGAGCAAATCAAACACTCACCCCCAGTCAACTGATTTGGGTTTAATCCATCATCATTGTTTAGCTCACTCCACCACCCCAGTTCAGACATGGCCATATGCAAATCAGTCTGACCCTGTGCCTCATGGGAACAGTCCAGCCCGAACTGCCAAGCCATGTCTTCACTGGACCGGAAACAAGCATCCTGGGACCAGTTTCGGGTTCATAACCCTCATCAGCCAGGCTATCTTGAATCCAGTGGCAAAGTGAGCAAGGGACCCACATCTGGACATACCCTGACAACTTAGGGCAAACAAAGCGATAGCAAAGGGGATGATGGACGGAGCATTTGAGCAAATCAAACATTCACCCCCAGTCAACTGATCTGGGTTTAATCCATCATCATTCTTTAGCTCACTCCACCACCCCAGTTCAGACATGGCCATTTGCAAATCAGTCTGACCCTGTGCCTCATGGGAACAGTCCAGTTCGAACTGCCAAGCCATGTCTTCTCTGGACCGGAAACAAGCATCCTGGGACCGGTTTCGGGTTCATAACCCTCATCAACCAGGGTATCTTGAATCCAGTGGCAAAGTGAGCAAGGGACCCACATCTGGACATAACCTGCCAACTTAGGGCGAACAAAGCGATACCAAAGGGGATGATGGACGGAGCATTTGAGCAAATCAAACACTCACCCCCAGTCAACTGATCTGGGTTTAATCCATCATCATTCTTTAGCTCACTCCACCACCCCAGTTCAGACATGGCCATATGCAAATCAGTCTGACCCTGTGCCTCATGGGAACAGTCCAGCCCGAACTGCCAAGCTATGTCTTCCCTGGACCGGAAACAAGCATCCTGGGACCGGTTTCAGGTTCATAACCCTCATCAGCCAGGCTATCTTGAATCCAGTGGCAAAGTGAGCAAGGGACCCACATCTGGGCATACCCTGCCAACTTAGGGCGAACAAAGCGATACCAAAGGGGATGATGGACGGAGCATTTGAGCAAATCAAACACTCACCCCCAGTCAACTGATCTGGGTTTAATCCATCATCATTGTTTAGCTCACTCCACCACCCCAGTTCAGACATGGCCATATGCAAATCAGTCTGACCCTGTGCCTCATGAGAACAGTCCTGCCCGAACTGCCAAGCCATGTCTTCCCTGGACCGGAAATAAGCATCCTGGGACCGGTTTCACGTTTATAACCCTCATCAGAAAGGCTATCTTGAATCCAGTGGCAAAGTGAGCAAGGGACCCACGTCTGGGCATACCCTGCCAACTTAGGGCAAACAAAGCGATACCAAAGGGGATGATGGACGGAGCCTTTGAGCAAATCAAACACTCACCCCCAGTCAACTGATCTGGGTTTAATCCAGCATCATTCTTTAGCTCACTCTACCACCCCCCCAGTTCAGACATGGCCATATGCAAATCAGTCTGACCCTGTGCCTCATGGGAACAGTCCAGCCCGAACTGCCAAGCCATGTCTTCCCTGGACCGGAAACAAGCATCCTGGGACCAGTTTCGGGTTCATAACCCTCATCAGCCAGGCTATCTTGAATCCAGTGGCAAAGTGAGCAAGAGATCCACGTCTGGGCATACCCTGCCAATTTAGGGCGAACAAAGAGATACCAAAGGGGATGATGGACGGAGCATTTTAGGAAATCAAACACTCACCCCCAGTCAACTGATCTGGGTTTAATCCATCATCATTCTTAAGCTCACTCCACCACCCCAGTTCATACATGGCCATATGCAAATCAGTCTGACCCTGTGCCTCAAGGGAACAGTCCAGTCCGAACTGCTAAGCCATGTTTTCCCTGGACCGGAAACAAGCATCCTGGGACCGGTTTCGGGTTCATAACCCTCATCAGCCAGGCTATCTTGAATCCAGTGGCAAAGTGAGCAAGGGACCCACGTCTGGGCATACCCTGCCAACTTAGGGCGAACAAAGCGATACCAAAGGGGATGATGGACGGAGCATTTGAGCAAATCAAACACTCACCCCCAGTCAACTGATTTGGGTTTAATCCATCATCATTCTTTAGCTCACTCCACCACCCCAGTTCAGACATGGCCATATGCAAATCAGTCTGACCCTGTGCCTCATGGGAACAGTCCAGTTCGAATTGCCAAGCCATGTCTTCCCTGGACCGGTAACAAGCATCCTGGGACCGGTTTCGGGTTCATAACCCTCATCAGCCAGGCTATCTTGAATCCAGTGGCAAAGTGAGCAAGGGACCCACATCTGGACATACCCTGCCAACTTAGGGCGAACAAAGCGATACCAAAGGGGATGATGGACGGAGCATTTGAGCAAATCAAACACTCACCCCCAGTCAACTTATCTGGGTTTAATCCATCATCATTCTTTAGCTCACTCCACCACCCCAGTTCAGACATGGCCATATGCAAATCAGTCTGACCCTGTGCCTCATGGGAACAGTCCAGCCCGAACTGCCAAGCCATGTCTTCCCTGGACCGGAAACAAGCATCCTGGGACCGGTTTCGGGTTCATAACCCTCATCAGCCAGGCTATTTTGAATCCAGTGGCAAAGTGAGCAAGAGATCCACGTCTGGGAATACCCTGCCAATTTAGGGCGAACAAAGAGATACCAAAGGGGGTGATGGACGGAGCATTTTAGGAAATCAAACACTCACCCCCAGTCAACTGATCTGGGTTTAATCCATCATCATTCTTTAGCTCACTCCACCACCCCAGTTCAGACATGGCCATATGCAAATCAGTCTGACCCTGTGCCTCATGGGAACAGTCCAGTCCGAACTGCTAAACCATGTTTTCCCTGGACCGGAAACAAGCATCCTGGGACCGGTTTCGGGTTCATAACCCTCATCAGCCAGGCTATCTTGAATCCAGTGGCAAAGTGAGCAAGGGACCCACGTCTGGGCATACCCTGCCAACTTAGGGCGAACAAAGCGATACCAAAGGGGATGATGGACGGAGCATTTGAGCAAATGAAACACTCACCCCCAGTCAACTGATTTGGGTTTAATCCATCATCATTCTTTAGCTCACTCCACCACCCCAGTTCAGACATGGCCATTTGCAAATCAGTCTGACCCTGTGCCTCATGGGAACAGTCCAGCCCGAACTGCCAAGCCATGTCTTCCCTGGACCAGAAACAAGCATCCTGGGACCGGTTTCAGGTTCATAACCCTCATCAGCCAGGCTATCTTGAATCCAGTGGCAAAGTGAGCAAGGGACCCACATCTGGGCATACCCTGCCAACTTAGGGCGAACAAAGCGATACCAAAGGGGATGATGGACGGAGCATTTGAGCAAATCAAACACTCACCCCCAGTCAACTGATTTGGGTTTAATCCATCATCATTGTTTAGCTCACTCCACCACCCCAGTTCAGACATGGCCATATGCAAATCAGTCTGACCCTGTGCCTCATGGGAACAGTCCAGCCCGAACTGCCAAGCCATGTCTTCACTGGACCGGAAACAAGCATCCTGGGACCAGTTTCGGGTTCATAACCCTCATCAGCCAGGCTATCTTGAATCCAGTGGCAAAGTGAGCAAGGGACCCACATCTGGACATACCCTGACAACTTAGGGCAAACAAAGCGATACCAAAGGGGATGATGGACGGAGCATTTGAGCAAATCAAACATTCACCCCCAGTCAACTGATCTGGGTTTAATCCATCATCATTCTTTAGCTCACTCCACCACCCCAGTTCAGACATGGCCATTTGCAAATCAGTCTGACCCTGTGCCTCATGGGAACAGTCCAGTTCGAACTGCCAAGCCATGTCTTCCCTGGACCGGAAACAAGCATCCTGGGACCGGTTTCGGGTTCATAACCCTCATCAACCAGGGTATCTTGAATCCAGTGGCAAAGTGAGCAAGGGACCCACATCTGGACATAACCTGCCAACTTAGGGCGAACAAAGCGATACCAAAGGGGATGATGGACGGAGCATTTGAGCAAATCAAACACTCACCCCCAGTCAACTGATCTGGGTTTAATCCATCATCATTCTTTAGCTCACTCCACCACCCCAGTTCAGACATGGCCATATGCAAATCAGTCTGACCCTGTGCCTCATGGGAACAGTCCAGCCCGAACTGCCAAGCTATGTCTTCCCTGGACCGGAAACAAGCATCCTGGGACCGGTTTCAGGTTCATAACCCTCATCAGCCAGGCTATCTTGAATCCAGTGGCAAAGTGAGCAAGGGACCCACATCTGGGCATACCCTGCCAACTTAGGGCGAACAAAGCGATACCAAAGGGGATGATGGACGGAGCATTTGAGCAAATCAAACACTCACCCCCAGTCAACTGATCTGGGTTTAATCCATCATCATTGTTTAGCTCACTCCACCACCCCAGTTCAGACATGGCCATATGTAAATCAGTCTGACCCTGTGCCTCATGAGAACAGTCCTGCCCGAACTGCCAAGCCATGTCTTCCCTGGACCGGAAATAAGCATCCTGGGACCGGTTTCACGTTTATAACCCTCATCAGAAAGGCTATCTTGAATCCAGTGGCAAAGTGAGCAAGGGACCCACGTCTGGGCATACCCTGCCAACTTAGGGCAAACAAAGCGATACCAAAGGGGATGATGGACGGAGCCTTTGAGCAAATCAAACACTCACCCCCAGTCAACTGATCTGGGTTTAATCCAGCATCATTCTTTAGCTCACTCTACCACCCCCCCAGTTCAGACATGGCCATATGCAAATCAGTCTGACCCTGTGCCTCATGGGAACAGTCCAGCCCGAACTGCCAAGCCATGTCTTCCCTGGACCGGAAACAAGCATCCTGGGACCAGTTTCGGGTTCATAACCCTCATCAGCCAGGCTATCTTGAATCCAGTGGCAAAGTGAGCAAGAGATCCACGTCTGGGCATACCCTGCCAATTTAGGGCGAACAAAGAGATACCAAAGGGGATGATGGACGGAGCATTTTAGGAAATCAAACACTCACCCCCAGTCAACTGATCTGGGTTTAATCCATCATCATTCTTTAGCTCACTCCACCACCCCAGTTCATACATGGCCATATGCAAATCAGTCTGACCCTGTGCCTCAAGGGAACAGTCCAGTCCGAACTGCTAAGCCATGTTTTCCCTGGACCGGAAACAAGCATCCTGGGACCGGTTTCGGGTTCATAACCCTCATCAGCCAGGCTATCTTGAATCCAGTGGCAAAGTGAGCAAGGGACCCACGTCTGGGCATACCCTGCCAACTTAGGGCGAACAAAGCGATACCAAAGGGGATGATGGACGGAGCATTTGAGCAAATCAAACACTCACCCCCAGTCAACTGATTTGGGTTTAATCCATCATCATTCTTTAGCTCACTCCACCACCCCAGTTCAGACATGGCCATATGCAAATCAGTCTGACCCTGTGCCTCATGGGAACAGTCCAGTTCGAATTGCCAAGCCATGTCTTCCCTGGACCGGTAACAAGCATCCTGGGACCGGTTTCGGGTTCATAACCCTCATCAGCCAGGCTATCTTGAATCCAGTGGCAAAGTGAGCAAGGGTCCCACATCTGGACATACCCTGCCAACTTAGGGCGAACAAAGCGATACCAAAGGGGATGATGGATGGAGCATTTGAGCAAATCAAACACTCACCCCCAGTCAACTGATCTGGGTTTAATCCATCATCATTCTTTAGCTCACTCCACCACCCCAGTTCAGACATGGCCATATGCAAATCAGTCTGACCCTGTGCCTCATGGGAACAGTCCAGCCCGAACTGCCAAGCCATGTCTTCCCTGGACCGGAAACAAGCATCCTGGGACCGGTTTCGGGTTCATAACCCTCATCAGCCAGGCTATTTTGAATCCAGTGGCAAAGTGAGCAAGAGATCCACGTCTGGGAATACCCTGCCAATTTAGGGCGAACAAAGAGATACCAAAGGGGGTGATGGACGGAGCATTTTAGGAAATCAAACACTCACCCCCAGTCAACTGATCTGGGTTTAATCCATCATCATTCTTTAGCTCACTCCACCACCCCAGTTCAGACATGGCCATATGCAAATCAGTCTGACCCTGTGCCTCATGGGAACAGTCCAGTCCGAACTGCTAAACCATGTTTTCCCTGGACCGGAAACAAGCATCCTGGGACCGGTTTCGGGTTCATAACCCTCATCAGCCAGGCTATCTTGAATCCAGTGGCAAAGTGAGCAAGGGACCCACGTCTGGGCATACCCTGCCAACTTAGGGCGAACAAAGCGATACCAAAGGGGATGATGGACGGAGCATTTGAGCAAATGAAACACTCACCCCCAGTCAACTGATTTGGGTTTAATCCATCATCATTCTTTAGCTCACTCCACCACCCCAGTTCAGACATGGCCATTTGCAAATCAGTCTGACCCTGTGCCTCATGGGAACAGTCCAGCCCGAACTGCCAAGCCATGTCTTCCCTGGACCAGAAACAAGCATCCTGGGACCGGTTTCAGGTTCATAACCCTCATCAGCCAGGCTATCTTGAATCCAGTGGCAAAGTGAGCAAGGGACCCACATCTGGGCATACCCTGCCAACTTAGGGCGAACAAAGCGATACCAAAGGGGATGATGGACGGAGCATTTGAGCAAATCAAACACTCACCCCCAGTCAACTGATTTGGGTTTAATCCATCATCATTGTTTAGCTCACTCCACCACCCCAGTTCAGACATGGCCATATGCAAATCAGTCTGACCCTGTGCCTCATGGGAACAGTCCAGCCCGAACTGCCAAGCCATGTCTTCACTGGACCGGAAACAAGCATCCTGGGACCAGTTTCGGGTTCATAACCCTCATCAGCCAGGCTATCTTGAATCCAGTGGCAAAGTGAGCAAGGGACCTACATCTGGACATACCCTGACAACTTAGGGCAAACAAAGCGATACCAAAGGGGATGATGGACGGAGCATTTGAGCAAATCAAACATTCACCCCCAGTCAACTGATCTGGGTTTAATCCATCATCATTCTTTAGCTCACTCCACCACCCCAGTTCAGACATGGCCATTTGCAAATCAGTCTGACCCTGTGCCTCATGGGAACAGTCCAGTTCGAACTGCCAAGCCATGTCTTCCCTGGACCGGAAACAAGCATCCTGGGACCGGTTTCGGGTTCATAACCCTCATCAACCAGGGTATCTTGAATCCAGTGGCAAAGTGAGCAAGGGACCCACGTCTGGGCATACCCTGCCAACTTAGGGCGAACAAAGCGATACCAAAGGGGATGATGGACGGAGCATTTGAGCAAATCAAACACTCACCCCCAGTCAACTGATTTGGGTTTAATCCATCATCATTCTTTAGCTCACTCCACCACCCCAGTTCAGACATGGCCATTTGCAAATCAGTCTGACCCTGTGCCTCATGGGAACAGTCCAGCCCGAACTGCCAAGCCATGTCTTCCCTGGACCAGAAACAAGCATCCTGGGACCGGTTTCAGGTTCATAACCCTCATCAGCCAGGCTATCTTGAATCCAGTGGCAAAGTGAGCAAGGGACCCACATCTGGGCATACCCTGCCAACTTAGGGCGAACAAAGCGATACCAAAGGGGATGATGGACGGAGCATTTGAGCAAATCAAACACTCACCCCCAGTCAACTGATTTGGGTTTAATCCATCATCATTGTTTAGCTCACTCCACCACCCCAGTTCAGACATGGCCATATGCAAATCAGTCTGACCCTGTGCCTCATGGGAACAGTCCAGCCCGAACTGCCAAGCAATGTCTTCACTGGACCGGAAACAAGCATCCTGGGACCGGTTTCGGGTTCATAACCCTCATCAGCCAGGCTATCTTGAATCCAGTGGCAAAGTGAGCAAGGGACCCACATCTGGACATACCCTGACAACTTAGGGCAAACAAAGCGATACCAAAGGGGATGATGGACGGAGCATTTGAGCAAATCAAACATTCACCCCCAGTCAACTGATCTGGGTTTAATCCATCATCATTCTTTAGCTCACTCCACCACCCCAGTTCAGACATGGCCATTTGCAAATCAGTCTGACCCTGTGCCTCATGGGAACAGTCCAGTTCGAACTGCCAAGCCATGTCTTCCCTGGACCGGAAACAAGCATCCTGGGACCGGTTTCGGGTTCATAACCCTCATCAGCCAGGCTATCTTGAATCCAGTGGCAAAGTGAGCAAGGGACCCACGTCTGGGCATACCCTGCCAACTTAGGGCGAACAAAGCGATACCAAAGGGGATGATGGACGGAGCATTTGAGCAAATCAAACACTCACCCCCAGTCAACTGATTTGGGTTTAATCCATCATCATTCTTTAGCTCACTCCACCACCCCAGTTCAGACATGGCCATATGCAAATCAGTCTGACCCTGTGCCTCATGGGAACAGTCCAGTTCGAATTGCCAAGCCATGTCTTCCCTGGACCGGTAACAATCATCCTGGGACCGGTTTCGGGTTCATAACCCTCATCAGCCAGGCTATCTTGAATCCAGTGGCAAAGTGAGCAAGGGACCCACATCTGGACATAACCTGCCAACTTAGGGCGAACAAAGCGATACCAAAGGGGATGATGGACGGAGCATTTGAGCAAATCAAACACTCACCCCCAGTCAACTGATCTGGGTTTAATCCATCATCATTCTTTAGCTCACTCCACCACCCCAGTTCAGACATGGCCATATGCAAATCAGTCTGACCCTGTGCCTCATGGGAACAGTCCAGCCCGAACTGCCAAGCTATGTCTTCCCTGGACCGGAAACAAGCATCCTGGGACCGGTTTCAGGTTCATAACCCTCATCAGCCAGGCTATCTTGAATCCAGTAGCAAAGTGAGCAAGGGACCCACATCTGGGCATACCCTGCCAACTTAGGGCGAACAAAGCGATACCAAAGGGGATGATGGACGGAGCATTTGAGCAAATCAAACACTCACCCCCAGTCAACTGATCTGGGTTTAATCCATCATCATTGTTTAGCTCACTCCACCACCCCAGTTCAGACATGGCCATATGCAAATCAGTCTGACCCTGTGCCTCATGGGAACAGTCCTGCCCGAACTGCCAAGCCATGTCTTCCCTGGACCGGATATAAGCATCCTGGGACCGGTTTCACGTTTATAACCCTCATCAGAAAGGCTATCTTGAATCCAGTGGCAAAGTGAGCAAGGGACCCACATCTGGACATACCCTGACAACTTAGGGCAAACAAAGCGATACCAAAGGGGATGATGGACGGAGCATTTGAGAAAATCAAACACTCACCCCCAGTCAACTGATCTGGGTTTAATCCATCATCATTGTTTAGCTCACTCCACCACCCCAGTTCAGACATGGCCATATGCAAATCAGTCTGACCCTGTGCCTCATGGGAACAGTTCTGC
Organism: Triturus cristatus; assembly: GCF_964204655.1. NCBI lineage: Eukaryota > Metazoa > Chordata > Amphibia > Caudata > Salamandridae > Triturus > Triturus cristatus. The sequence continues at coordinate 752,346,529 of NC_140579.1, forward strand.
CCAAACTGCCAAGCCATGTCTTCCCTGGACCGGAAACAAGCATCCTGGGACCGGTTTCACGTTCATAACCCTCATCAGCCAGGCTATCTTGAATCCAGTGGCAAAGTGAGCAAGGGACCCACATCTGGACATACCCTGACAACTTAGGGCAAACAAAGCGATACCAAAGGGGATGATGGACGGAGCATTTGAGCAAATCAAACATTCACCCCCAGTCAACTGATCTGGGTTTAATCCATCATCATTCTTTAGCTCACTCCACCACCCCAGTTCAGACATGGCCATTTGCAAATCAGTCTGACCCTGTGCCTCGTGGGAACAGTCCAGCCCGAACTGCCAAGCCATGTCTTCCCTGGACCAGAAACAAGCATCCTGGGACCGGTTTCAGGTTCATAACCCTCATCAGCCAGGCTATCTTGAATCCAGTGGCAAAGTGAGCAAGGGACCCACATCTGGGCATACCCTGCCAACTTAGGGCGAACAAAGCGATACCAAAGGGTATGATGGACGGAGCATTTGAGCAAATCAAACACTCACCCCCAGTCAACTGATCTGGGTTTAATCCATCATCATTGTTTAGCTCACTCCACCACCCCAGTTCAGACATGGCCATATGCAAATCAGTCTGACCCTGTGCCTCATGGGAACAGTCCTGCCCGAACTGCCACGCCATGTCTTCCCTGGACCGGATATAAGCATCCTGGGTCCCGGTTTCACGTTTATAACCCTCATCAGAAAGGCTATCTTGAATCCAGTGGCAAAGTGAGCAAGGGACCCACATCTGGACATACCCTGACAACTTAGGGCAAACAAAGCGATACCAAAGGGGATGATGGACGGAGCATTTGAGAAAATCAAACACTCACCCCCAGTCAACTGATCTGGGTTTAATCCATCATCATTCTTTAGCTCACTCCACCACCCCAGTTCAGACATGGCCATATGCAAATCAGTCTGACCCTGTGCCTCATGGGAACAGTTCTGCCCAAACTGCCAAGCCATGTCTTCCCTGGACTGGAAACAAGCATCCTGGGACCGGTTTCACGTTCATAACCCTCATCAGCCAGGCTATCTTGAATCCAGTGGCAAAGTGAGAAAGGGACCCACATCTGGACATACCCTGACAACTTAGGGCAAACAAAGCGATACCAAAGGGGATGATGGACGGAGCATTTGAGCAAATCAAACATTCACCCCCAGTCAACTGATCTGGGTTTAATCCATCATCATTCTTTAGCTCACTCCACCACCCCAGTTCAGACATGGCCATTTGCAAATCAGTCTGACCCTGTGCCTCGTGGGAACAGTCCAGCCCGAACTGCCAAGCCATGTCTTCCCTGGACCAGAAACAAGCATCCTGGGACCGGTTTCAGGTTCATAGCCCTCATCAGCCAGGCTATCTTGAATCCAGTGGCAAAGTGAGCAAGGGACCCACATCTGGGCATACCCTGCCAACTTAGGGCGAACAAAGCGATACCAAAGGGGATGATGGACGGAGCATTTGAGCAAATCAAACACTCACCCCCAGTCAACTGATCTGGGTTTAATCCATCATCATTGTTTAGCTCACTCCACCACCCCAGTTCAGACATGGCCATATGCAAATCAGTCTGACCCTGTGCCTCATGGGAACAGTCCAGCCCGAACTGCCAAGCCATGTCTTCCTTGGACCGGAAACAAGCATCCTGGGACCGGTTTCACGTTTATAACCCTCATCAGAAAGGCGATCTTGAATCCAGTGGCAAAGTGAGCAAGGGACCCACGTCTGGGCATACCCTGCCAACTTAGGGCGAACAAAGCGATACCAAAGGGGATGATGGACGGAGCCTTTGAGCAAATCAAACACTCACCCCCAGTCAACTGATCTGGGTTTAATCCATCATCATTCTTTAGCTCACTCCACCACCCCAGTTCATACATGGCCATATGCAAATCAGTCTGACCCTGTGCCTCAAGGGAACAGTCCAGTCCGAACTGCTAAGCCATGTTTTCCCTGGACCGGAAACAAGCATCCTGGGACCGGTTTCGGGTTCTTAACCCTCATCAGCCAGGCTATCTTGAATCCAGTGGCAAAGTGAGCAAGGGACCCACGTATGGGCATACCCTGCCAACTTAGGGCGAACAAAGCGATACGAAAGGGGATGATGGACAGAGCATTTGAGCAAATCAAACACTCACCCCCAGTCAACTGATTTGGGTTTAATCCATCATCATTCTTTAGCTCACTCCACCACCCCAGTTCAGACATGGCCATATGCAAATCAGTCTGACCCTGTGCCTCATGGGAACAGTCCAGTTTGAATTTCCAAGCCATGTCTTCCCTGGACCGGTAACAAGCATCCTGGGACCTGTTTCGGGTTCATAACCCTCATCAGCCAGGCTATCTTGAATCCAGTGGCAAAGTGAGCAAGGGACCCCCATCTGGACATACCCTGCCAACTTAGGGCGAACAAAGCGATACCAAAGGGGATGATGGACGGAGCATTTGAGCAAATCAAACACTCACCCCCAGTCAACTGATCTGGGTTTAATCCATCATCATTCTTTAGCTCACTCCACCACCCCAGTTCAGACATGGCCATATGCAAATCAGTCTGACCCTGTGCCTCATTGGAACAGTCCAGCTCGAACTGCCAAGCCATGTCTTCCCTGGACCGGAAACAAGCATCCTGGGACCGGTTTCGGGTTCATAACCCTCATCAGCCAGGCTATCTTGAATCCAGTGGCAAATTGAGCAAGAGATCCACGTCTGGGCATACCCTGCCAATTTAGGGCGAACAAAGAGATACCAAAGGGGATGATGGACGGAGCATTTTAGGAAATCAAACACTCACCCCCAGTCAACTGATCTGGGTTTAATCCATCATCATTCTTTAGCTCACTCCACCACCCCAGTTCATACATGGCCATATGCAAATCAGTCTGACCCTGTGCCTCAAGGGAACAGTCCAGTCCGAACTGCTAAGCCATGTTTTCCCTGGACCGGAAACAAGCATCCTGGGACCGGTTTCTGGTTCATAACCCTCATCAGCCAGGCTATCTTGAATCCAGTGGCAAAGTGAGCAAGGGACCCACGTCTGGGCATACCCTGCCAACTTAGGGCGAACAAAGCGATACGAAAGGGGATGATGGACGGAGCATTTGAGCAAATCAAACACTCACCCCCAGTCAACTTATTTGGGTTTAATCCATCATCATTCTTTAGCTCACTCCACCACCCCAGTTCAGACATGGCCATATGCAAATCAGTCTGACCCTGTGCCTCATGGGAACAGTCTAGTTCGAATTTCCAAGCCATGTCTTCCCTGGACCGGTAACAAGCATACTGGGACCGGTTTCGGGTTCATAACCCTCATCAGCCAGGCTATCTTGAATCCAGTGGCAAAGTGAGCAAGGGACCCCCATCTGGACATACCCTGCCAACTTAGGGCGAACAAAGCGATACCAAAGGGGATGATGGACGGAGCATTTGAGCAAATCAAACACTCACCCCCAGTCAACTGATCTGGGTTTAATCCATCATCATTCTTTAGCTCACTCCACCACCCCAGTTCAGACATGGCCATATGCAAATCAGTCTGACCCTGTGCCTCATTGGAACAGTCCAGCTCGAACTGCCAAGCCATGTCTTCCCTGGACCGGAAACAAGCATCCTGGGACCGGTTTCAGGTTCATAACCCTCATCAGCCAGGCTATCTTGAATCCAGTGGCAAAGTGAGCAAGGGACCCACGTCTGGGCATACCCTGCCAACTTAGGGCGAACAAAGCGATACCAAAGGAGATGATGGACGGAGCATTTGAGCAAATCAAACACTCACCCCCAGTCAACTGATTTGGGTTTAATCCATCATCATTCTTTAGCTCACTCCACCACCCCAGTTCATACATGGCCATATGCAAATCAGTCTGACCCTGTGCCTCAAGGGAACAGTCCAGTCCGAACTGCTAAGCCATGTTTTCCCTGGACCGGAAACAAGCATCCTGGGACCGGTTTCGGGTTCATAACCCTCATCAGCCAGGCTATCTTGAATCCAGTGGCAAAGTGAGCAAGGGACCCACGTCTGGGCATACCCTGCCAACTTAGGGCGAACAAAGCGATACGAAAGGGGATGATGGACGGAGCATTTGAGCAAATCAAACACTCACCCCCAGTCAACTGATTTGGGTTTAATCCATCATCATTCTTTAGCTCACTCCACCACCCCAGTTCAGACATGGCCATATGCAAATCAGTCTGACCCTGTGCCTCATGGGAACAGTCCAGTTCGAATTTCCAAGCCATGTCTTCCCTGGACCGGTAACAAGCATCCAGGGACCGGTATCGGGTTCATAACCCTCATCAGCCAGGCTATCTTGAATCCAGTGGCAAAGTGAGCAAGGGACCCCCATCTGGACATACCCTGCCAACTTAGGGCGAACAAAGCGATACCAAAGGGGATGATGGACGGAGCATTTGAGCAAATCAAACACTCACCCCCAGTCAACTGATCTGGGTTTAATCCATCATCATTCTTTAGCTCACTCCACCACCCCAGTTCAGACATGGCCATATGCAAATCAGTCTGACCCTGTGCCTCATTGGAACAGTCCAGCTCGAACTGCCAAGCCATGTCTTCCCTGGACCGGAAACAAGCATCCTGGGACCGGTTTCAGGTTCATAACCCTCATCAGCCAGGCTATCTTGAATCCAGTGGCAAAGTGAGCAAGGGACCCACGTCTGGGCATACCCTGCCAACTTAGGGCGAACAAAGCAATACCAAAGGGGATGATGGACGGAGCATTTGAGCAAATCAAACACTCACCCCCAGTCAACTGATTTGGGTTTAATCCATCATCATTCTTTAGCTCACTCCACCACCCCAGTTCAGACATGGCCATATGCAAATCAGTCTGACCCTGTGCCTCATGGGAACAGTCCAGTTCGAACTGCCAAGCCATGTCTTCCCTGGACCGGAAACAAGCATACTGGGACCGGTTTCGGGTTCATAACCCTCATCAGCCAGGCTATCTTGAATCCAGTGGCAAAGTGAGCAAGGGACCCACATCTGGACATACCCTGACAACTTAGGGCAAACAAAGCGATACCAAAGGGGATGATGGACGGAGCATTTGAGCAAATCAAACATTCACCCCCAGTCAACTGATCTGGGTTTAATCCATCATCATTCTTTAGCTCACTCCACCACCCCAGTTCAGACATGGCCATTTGCAAATCAGACTGACCCTGTGCCTCATGGGAACAGTCCAGCCCGAACTGCCAAGCCATGTCTTCCCTGGACCGGAAACAAGCATCCTGGGACCGGTTTCAGGTTCATAACCCTCATCAGCCAGGCTATCTTGAATCCAGTGGCAAAGTGAGCAAGGGACCCACATCTGGGCATACCCTGCCAACTTAGGGCGAACAAAGCGATACCAAAGGGGATGATGGACGGAGCATTTGAGCAAATCAAACACTCACCCCCAGTCAACTGATCTGGGTTTAATCCATCATCATTGTTTAGCTCACTCCACCACCCCAGTTCAGACATGGCCGTATGCAAATCAGTCTGACCCTGTGCCTCATGGGAACAGTCCAGCCTGAACTGCCAAGCCATGTCTTCCCTGGACCGGAAACAAGCATCCTGGGACCGGTTTCACGTTTATAACCCTCATCAGAAAGGCTATCTTGAATCCAGTGGCAAAGTGAGCAAGGGACCCACGTCTGGGCATACCCTGCCAACTTAGGGCGAACAAAGCGGTACCAAAGGGGATGATGGACGGAGCCTTTGAGCAAATCAAACACTCACCCCCAGTCAACTGATCTGGGTTTAATCCATCATCATTCTTTAGCTCACTCTACCACCCCCCCAGTTCAGACATGGCCATATGCAAATCAGTTTGACCCTGTGCCTCATGGGAACAGTCCAGCCCGAACTGCCAAGCCATGTCTTCCCTGGACCGGAAACAAGCATCCTGGGACCGGTTTCGGGTTCATAACCCTCATCAGCCAGGCTATCTTGCATCCAGTGGCAAAGTGAGCAAGAGATCCACGTCTGGGCATACCCTGCCAATTTAGGGCGAACAAAGAGATACCAAAGGGAATGATGGACGGAGTATTTTAGGAAATCAAACACTCACCCCCAGTCAACTGATCTGGGTTTAATCCATCATCATTCTTTAGCTCACTCCACCACCCCAGTTCATACATGGCCATATGCAAATCAGTCTGACCCTGTGCCTCAAGGGAACAGTCCAGTCCGAACTGCTAAGCCATGTCTTCCCTGGACCGGAAACAAGCATCCTAGGACCGGTTTCAGGTTCATAACCCTCATCAGCCAGGCTATCTTGAATCCAGTGGCAAAGTGAGCAACGGACCCACATCTGGGCATACCCTGCCAACTTAGGGCGAACAAAGCGATACCAAAGGGGATGATGGATGGAGCATTTGAGCAAATCAAACACTCACCCCCAGTCAACTGATCTGGGTTTAATCCATCATCATTGTTTAGCTCACTCCACCACCCCAGTTCAGACATGGCCATATGCAAATCAGTCTGACCCTGTGCCTCATGGGAACAGTCCAGCCCGAACTGCCAAGCCATGTCTTCCCTGGACCGGAAACAAGCATCCTGGGACCGGTTTCGGGTTCATAACCCTTATCTGCCAGGCTATCTTGAATCCAGTGGCAAAGTGAGCAAGGGACCCATGTCTGGGCATACCCTGCCAACTTAGGGCGAACAAAGCGATACCAAAGGGGATGATGGACGGAGCATTTGAGCAAATCAAACACTCACCCCCAGTCAACTGATCTGGGTTTAATCCATCATCATTCTTTAGCTCACTCCACCACCCCAGTTCAGACATGGCCATTTGCAAATCAGTCTGACCCTGTGCCTCATGGGAACAGTCCAGCCAGAACTGCCAAGCCATGTCTTCCCTGGACCAGAAACAAGCATCCTGGGACCGGTTTCGGGTTCATAACCCTCATCAGCCAGGCTATCTTGAATCCAGTGGCAAAGTGAGCAAGAGATCCACGTCTGGGCATACCCTGCCAATTTAGGGCGAACAAAGAATAACCAAAGGGGATGATGGACGGATCATTTTAGGAAATCAAACACTCACCCCCAGTCAAATGATCTGGGTTTAATCCATCATCATTCTTTAGCTCACTCCACCACCCCAGTTCAGACATGGCCATATGCAAATCAGTCTGACCCTGTGCCTCATGGGAACAGTCCAGTCCAAACTGCTAAGCCATGTTTTCCCTGGACCGGAAACAAGCATCCTGGGACCGGTTTCGGGTTCATAACCCTCATCAGCCAGGCTATCTTGAATCCAGTGGCAAAGTGAGCAAGGGACCCACATCTGGGCATACCCTGCCAACTTAGGGCGAACAAAGCGATACCAAAGGGGATGATGGACGGAGCATTTGAGCAAATCAAACACTCACCCCCAGTCAACTGATTTGGGTTTAATCCATCATCATTCTTTAGCTCACTCCACCACCCCAGTTCAGACATGGCCATATGCAAATCAGTCTGACCCTGTGCCTCATGGGAACAGTCCACTTCGAACTGCCAAGCCATGTCTTCCCTGGACCGGAAACAAGCATCCTGGGACCGGTTTCGGGTTCATAACCCTCATCAGCCAGGCTATCTTGAATCCAGGGGTAAAGTGAGCAAGGGACTTACGTCTGGGCATACCCTGCCAACTTAGGGCGATCAAAGCGATACCAAAGGGGATGATGGACGGAGCATTTGAGCAAATCAAACACTCACCCCCAGCCAACTGATCTGGGTTTAATCCATCATCATTATTTAGCTCACTCCACCATCCCAGTTCAGACATAGCCATATGCAAATCAGTCTGACCCTGTGCCTCATGGGAACAGTTCAGCCCGAACTGCCAAGCCATGTCTTCCCTGGACCGGAAACAAGCATCCTGGGACCGGTTTCGGGTTCATAACCCTCATCAGCCAGGCTATCTTGAATCCAGTGGCAACGTAAGCAAGGGACCCACGTCTGGGCATACCCTGCCAACTTAGGGCGAACAAAGCGATACCAAAGGAGATGATGGACGGAGCATTTTAACAAATCAAACACTCACCCCCAGTCAAGTGATCTGGGTTTAATCCATCATCATTGTTTAGCTCACTCCACCACCCCAGTTCAGACATGGCCATATGCAAATCAGTCTGACCCTGTGCCTCATTGGAACAGTCCAGCTCGAACTGCCAAGCCATGTCTTCCCTGGACCGGAAACAAGCATCCTGGGACCGGTTTCAGGTTCATAACCCTCATCAGCCAGGCTATCTTGAATCCAGTGGCAAAGTGAGCAAGGGACCCACGTCTGGGCATACCCTGCCAACTTAGGGCGAACAAAGCGATACCAAAGGGGATGATGGACGGAGCATTTGAGCAAATCAAACACTCACCCCCAGTCAACTGATTTGGGTTTAATCCATCATCATTCTTTAGCTCACTCCATCACCCCAGTTCAGACATGGCCATATGCAAATCAGTCTGACCCTGTGCCTCATGGGAACAGTCCAGTTCGAACTGCCAAGCCATGTCTTCCCTGGACCGGAAACAAGCATCCTGGGACCGGTTTCGGGTTCATAACCCTCATCAGCCAGGCTATCTTGAATCCAGTGGCAAAGTGAGCAAGGGACCCACATCTGGACATACCCTGACAACTTAGGGCAAACAAAGCGATACCAAAGGGGATGATGGACGGAGCATTTGAGCAAATCAAACATTCACCCCCAGTCAACTGATCTGGGTTTAATCCATCATCATTCTTTAGCTCACTCCACCACCCCAGTTCAGACATGGCCATTTGCAAATCAGTCTGACCCTGTGCCTCATGGGAACAGTCCAGCCCGAACTGCCAAGCCATGTCTTCCCTGGACCGGAAACAAGCATCCTGGGACCGGTTTCAGGTTCATAACCCTCATCAGCCAGGCTATCTTGAATCCAGTGGCAAAGTGAGCAAGGGACCCACATCTGGGCATACCCTGCCAACTTAGGGCGAACAAAGCGATACCAAAGGGGATGATGGACGGAGCATTTGAGCAAATCAAACACTCACCCCCAGTCAACTGATCTGGGTTTAATCCATCTTCATTGTTTAGCTCACTCCACCACCCCAGTTCAGACATGGCCATATGCAAATCAGTCTGACCCTGTGCCTCATGGGAACAGTCCACTTCGAACTGCCAAGCCATGTCTTCCCTGGACCGGAAACAAGCATCCTGGGACCGGTTTCGGGTTCATAACCCTCATCAGCCAGGCTATCTTGAATCCAGGGGTAAAGTGAGCAAGGGACTTACGTCTGGGCATACCCTGCCAACTTAGGGCGATCAAAGCGATACCAAAGGGGATGATGGACGGAGCATTTGAGCAAATCAAACACTCACCCCCAGCCAACTGATCTGGGTTTAATCCATCATCATTATTTAGCTCACTCCACCATCCCAGTTCAGACATAGCCATATGCAAATCAGTCTGACCCTGTGCCTCATGGGAACAGTTCAGCCCGAACTGCCAAGCCATGTCTTCCCTGGACCGGAAACAAGCATCCTGGGACCGGTTTCGGGTTCATAACCCTCATCAGCCAGGCTATCTTGAATCCAGTGGCAAAGTGAGCAAGGGACCCACGTCTGGGCATACCCTGCCAACTTAGGGCGAACAAAGCGATACCAAAGGAGATGATGGACGGAGCATTTTAACAAATCAAACACTCACCCCCAGTCAAGTGATCTGGGTTTAATCCATCATCATTGTTTAGCTCACTCCACCACCCCAGTTCAGACATGGCCATATGCAAATCAGTCTGACCCTGTGCCTCATTGGAACAGTCCAGCTCGAACTGCCAAGCCATGTCTTCCCTGGACCGGAAACAAGCATCCTGGGACCGGTTTCAGGTTCATAACCCTCATCAGCCAGGCTATCTTGAATCCAGTGGCAAAGTGAGCAAGGGACCCACGTCTGGGCATACCCTGCCAACTTAGGGCGAACAAAGCGATACCAAAGGGGATGATGGACGGAGCATTTGAGCAAATCAAACACTCACCCCCAGTCAACTGATTTGGGTTTAATCCATCATCATTCTTTAGCTCACTCCACCACCCCAGTTCAGACATGGCCATATGCAAATCAGTCTGACCCTGTGCCTCATGGGAACAGTCCAGTTCGAACTGCCAAGCCATGTCTTCCCTGGACCGGAAACAAGCATCCTGGGACCGGTTTCGGGTTCATAACCCTCATCAGCCAGGCTATCTTGAATCCAGTGGCAAAGTGAGCAAGGGACCCACATCTGGACATACCCTGACAACTTAGGGCAAACAAAGCGATACCAAAGGGGATGATGGACGGAGCATTTGAGCAAATCAAACATTCACCCCCAGTCAACTGATCTGGGTTTAATCCATCATCATTCTTTAGCTCACTCCACCACCCCAGTTCAGACATGGCCATTTGCAAATCAGTCTGACCCTGTGCCTCATGGGAACAGTCCAGCCCGAACTGCCAAGCCATGTCTTCCCTGGACCGGAAACAAGCATCCTGGGACCGGTTTCAGGTTCATAACCCTCATCAGCCAGGCTATCTTGAATCCAGTGGCAAAGTGAGCAAGGGACCCACATCTGGGCATACCCTGCCAACTTAGGGCGAACAAAGCGATACCAAAGGGGATGATGGACGGAGCATTTGAGCAAATCAAACACTCACCCCCAGTCAACTGATCTGGGTTTAATCCATCTTCATTGTTTAGCTCACTCCACCACCCCAGTTCAGACATGGCCATATGCAAATCAGTCTGACCCTGTGCCTCATGGGAACAGTCCAGCCTGAACTGCCAAGCCATGTCTTCCCTGGACCGGAAACAAGCATCCTGGGACCGGTTTCACGTTTATAACCCTCATCAGAAAGGCTAGCTTGAATCCAGTGGCAAAGTGAGCAAGAGACCCACGTCTGGGCATACCCTGCCAACTTAGGGCGAACAAAGCGATACCAAAGGGGATGATGGACGGAGCCTTTGAGCAAATCAAACACTCACCCCAGTCAACTGATCTGGGTTTAATCCATCATCATTCTTTAGCTCACTCTACCACCCCCCCCAGTTCAGACATGGCCATATGCAAATCAGTCTGACCCTGTGCCTCATGGGAACAGTCCAGCCTGAACTGCCAAGCCATGTCTTCCCTGGACCGGAAACAAGCATCCTGGGACCGGTTTCGGGTTCATATCCCTCATCAGCCAGGCTATCTTGAATCCAGTGGCAAAGTGAGCAAGAGATCCACGTCTGGGCATACCCTGCCAATTTAGGGCGAACAAAGAGATACCAAAGGGGATGATGGACGGAGCATTTTAGGAAATCAAACACTCACCCCCAGTCAACTGATCTGGGTTTAATCCATCATCATTCTTTAGCTCACTCCACCACCCCAGTTCATACATGGCCATATGCAAATCAGTCTGACCCTGTGCCTCAAGGGAACAGTCCAGTCCGAACTGCTAAGCCATGTTTTCCCTGGACCGGAAACAAGCATCCTGGGACCGGTTTCGGGTTCATAACCCTCATCAGCCAGGCTATCTTGAATCCAGTGGCAAAGTGAGCAAGGGACCCACGTCTGGGCATACCCTGCCAACTTAGGGCGAACAAAGCGATACCAAAGGGGATGATGGACGGAGCATTTGAGCAAATCAAACACTCACCCCCAGTCAACTGATTTGAGTTTAATCCATCATCATTCTTTAGCTCACTCCACCACCCCAGTTCAGACATGGCCATATGCAAATCAGTCTGACCCTGTGCCTCATGGGAACAGTCCAGTTCGAATTGCCAAGCCATGTCTTCCCTGGACCGGTAACAAGCATCCTGGGACCGGTTTCGGGTTCATAACCCTCATCAGCCAGGCTATCTTGAATCCAGTGGCAAAGTGAGCAAGGGACCCACATCTGGGCATACCCTGCCAACTTAGGGCGAACAAAGCGATACCAAAGGGGATGATGGACGGAGCATTTGAGCAAATCAAACACTCACCCCCAGTCAACTGATCTGGGTTTAATCCATCATCATTCTTTAGCTCACTCCACCACCCCAGTTCAGACATGGCCATATGCAAATCAGTCTGACCCTGTGCCTCATGGGAACAGTCCAGCCCGAACTGCCAAGCCATGTCTTCCCTGGACCGGAAACAAGCATCCTGGGACCGGTTTCGGGTTCATAACCCTCATCAGCCAGGCTATCTTGAATCCAGTGGCAAAGTGAGCAAGAGATCCACGTCTGGGAATACCCTGCCAATTTAGGGCGAACAAAGAGATACCAAAGGGGGTGATGGACGGAGCATTTTAGGAAATCAAACACTCACCCCCAGTCAACTGATCTGGGTTTAATCCATCATCATTCTTTAGCTCACTCCACCACCCCAGTTCAGACATGGCCATATGCAAATCAGTCTGACCCTGTGCCTCATGGGAACAGTCCAGTCCGAACTGCTAAACCATGTTTTCCCTGGACCGGAAACAAGCATCCTGGGACCGGTTTCGGGTTCATAACCCTCATCAGCCAGGCTATCTTGAATCCAGTGGCAAAGTGAGCAAGGGACCCACGTCTGGGCATACCCTGCCAACTTAGGGCGAACAAAGCGATACCAAAGGGGATGATGGACGGAGCATTTGAGCAAATCAAACACTCACCCCCAGTCAACTGATTTGGGTTTAATCCATCATCATTCTTTAGCTCACTCCACCACCCCAGTTCAGACATGGCCATTTGCAAATCAGTCTGACCCTGTGCCTCATGGGAACAGTCCAGTTCGAACTGCCAAGCCATGTCTTCCCTGGACCGGAAACAAGCATCCTGGGACCGGTTTCGGGTTCATAACCCTCATCAGCCAGGCAATCTTGAATCCAGTGGCAAAGTGAGCAAGGGACCCATGTCTGGGCATACCCTGCCAACTTAGGGCGAACAAAGCGATACCAAAGGGGATGATGGACGGAGCATTTGAGCAAATCAAACACTCACCCCCAGTCAACTGATATGGGTTTAATCCATCATCATTCTTTAGCTCACTCCACCACCCCAGTTCAGACATGGCCATATGCAAATCAGTCTGACCCTGTGCCTCATGGGAACAGTCCAGCCCGAACTGCCAAGCCATGTCTTCCCTGGACCGGAAACAAGCATCCTGGGACCGGTTTCAGGTTCATAACCCTCATCAGCCAGGCTATCTTGAATCCAGTGGCAAAGTGAGCAAGAGATCCACGTCTGGGAATACCCTGCCAATTTAGGGCGAACAAAGAGATACCAAAGGGGGTGATGGACGGAGCATTTTAGGAAATCAAACACTCACCCCCAGTCAACTGATCTGGGTTTAATCCATCATCATTCTTTAGCTCACTCCACCACCCCAGTTCAGACATGGCCATATGCAAATCAGTCTGACCCTGTGCCTCATGGGAACAGTCCAGTCCGAACTGCTAAACCATGTTTTCCCTGGACCGGAAACAAGCATCCTGGGACCAGTTTCGGGTTCATAACCCTCATCAGCCAGGCTATCTTGAATCCAGTGGCAAAGTGAGCAAGGGACCCACGTCTGGGCATACCCTGCCAACTTAGGGCGAACAAAGCGATACCAAAGGGGATGATGGACGGAGCATTTGAGCAAATCAAACACTCACCCCCAGTCAACTGATTTGGGTTTAATCCATCATCATTCTTTAGCTCACTCCACCACCCCAGTTCAGACATGGCCATATGCAAATCAGTCTGACCCTGTGCCTCATGGGAACAGTCCAGTTCGAACTGCCAAGCCATGTCTTCCCTTGACCGGAAACAAGCATCCTGGGACCGGTTTCAGGTTCATAACCCTCATCAGCCAGGCTATCTTGAATCCAGTGGCAAAGTGAGCAAGGGACCCACATCTGGGCATACCCTGCCAACTTAGGGCGAACAAAGCGATACCAAAGGGGATGATGGACGGAGCATTTGAGCAAATCAAACACTCACCCCCAGTCAACTGACCTGGGTTTAATCCATCATCATTGTTTAGCTCACTCCACCACCCCAGTTCAGACATGGCCATATGCAAATCAGTCTGACCCTGTGCCTCATGGGAACAGTTCTGCCCAAACTGCCAAGCCATGTCTTCCCTGGACCGGAAACAAGCATCCTGGGACCGGTTTCACGTTCATAACCCTCATCAGCCAGGCTATCTTGAATCCAGTGGCAAAGTGAGCAAGGGACCCACATCTGGACATACCCTGACAACTTAGGGCAAACAAAGCGATACCAAAGGGGATGATGGACGGAGCATTTGAGCAAATCAAACATTCACCCCCAGTCAACTGATCTGGGTTTAATCCATCATCATTCTTTAGCTCACTCCACCACCCCAGTTCAGACATGGCCATTTGCAAATCAGTCTGACCCTGTGCCTCATGGGAACAGTCCAGCCCGAACTGCAAAGCCATGTCTTCCCTGGACCGGAAACAAGCATCCTGGGACCGGTTTCAGGTTCATAACCCTCATCAGCCAGGCTATCTTGAATCCAGTGGCAAAGTGAGCAAGGGACCCACATCTGGGCATACCCTGCCAACTTAGGGCGAACAAAGCGATACCAAAGGGGATGATGGACGGAGCATTTGAGCAAATCAAACACTCACCCCCAGTCAACTGATCTGGGTTTAATCCATCATCATTGTTTAGCTCACTCCACCACCCCAGTTCAGACATGGCCATATGCAAATCAGTCTGACCCTGTGCCTCATGGGAACAGTCCAGCCCAAACTGCCAAGCCATGTCTTCCCTGGACCGGAAACAAGCATCCTGGGACCGGTTTCACGTTTATAACCCTCATCAGAAAGGCGATCTTGAATCCAGTGGCAAAGTGAGCAAGGGACCCACGTCTGGGCATACCCTGCCAACTTAGGGCGAACAAAGCGATACCAAAGGGGATGATGGACGGAGCCTTTGAGCAAATCAAACACTCACCCCCAGTCAACTGATCTGGGTTTAATCCATCATCATTCTTTAGCTCACTCTACCACCCCCCCAGTTCAGACATGGCCATATGCAAATCAGTCTGACCCTGTGCCTCATGGGAACAGTCCAGCCCGAACTGCCAAGCCATGTCTTCCCTGGACCGGAAACAAGCATCCTGGGACCGGTTTCGGGTTCATAACCCTCATCAGCCAGGCTATCTTGAATCCAGTGGCAAAGTGAGCAAGAGATCCACGTCTGGGCATACCCTGCCAATTTAGGGCGAACAAAGAGATACCAAAGGGGATGATGGACGGAGCATTTTGAGGAAATCAAACACTCACCCCCAGTCAACTGATCTGGGTTTAATCCATCATCATTCTTTAGCTCACTCCACCACCCCAGTTCATACATGGCCATATGCAAATCAGTCTGACCCTGTGCCTCAAGGGAACAGTCCAGTCCGAACTGCTAAGCCATGTTTTCCCTGGACCGGAAACAAGCATCCTGGGACCGGTTTCGGGTTCATAACCCTCATCAGCCAGGCTATCTTGAATCCAGTGGCAAAGTGAGCAAGGGACCCACGTCTGGGCATACCCTGCCAACTTAGGGCGAACAAAGCGATACGAAAGGGGATGATGGACGGAGCATTTGAGCAAATCAAACACTCACCCCCAGTCAACTGATTTGGGTTTAATCCATCATCATTCTTTAGCTCACTCCACCACCCCAGTTCAGACATGGCCATATGCAAATCAGTCTGACCCTGTGCCTCATGGGAACAGTCCAGTTCGAATTTCCAAGCCATGTCTTCCCTGGACCGGTAACAAGCATCCTGGGACCGGTTTCGGGTTCATAACCCTCATCAGCCAGGCTATCTTGAATCCAGTGGCAAAGTGAGCAAGGGACCCCCATCTGGACATACCCTGCCAACTTAGGGCGAACAAAGCGATACCAAAGGGGATGATGGACGGAGCATTTGAGCAAATCAAACACTCACCCCCAGTCAACTGATCTGGGTTTAATCCATCATCATTCTTTAGCTCACTCCACCACCCCAGTTCAGACATGGCCATATGCAAATCAGTCTGACCCTGTGCCTCATTGGAACAGTCCAGCTCGAACTGCCAAGCCATGTCTTCCCTGGACCGGAAACAAGCATCCTGGGACCGGTTTCGGGTTCATAACCCTCATCAGCCAGGCTATCTTGAATCCAGTGGCAAAGTGAGCAAGAGATCCACGTCTGGGCATACCCTGCCAATTTAGGGCGAACAAAGAGATACCAAAGGGGATGATGGACGGAGCATTTTAGGAAATCAAACACTCACCCCCAGTCAACTGATCTGGGTTTAATCCATCATCATTCTTTAGCTCACTCCACCACCCCAGTTCATACATGGCCATATGGAAATCAGTCTGACCCTGTGCCTCAAGGGAACAGTCCAGTCCGAACTGCTAAGCCATGTTTTCCCTGGACCGGAAACAAGCATCCTGGGACCGGTTTCGGGTTCATAACCCTCATCAGCCAGGCTATCTTGAATCCAGTGGCAAAGTGAGCAAGGGACCCACGTCTGGGCATACCCTGCCAACTTAGGGCGAACAAAGCGATACGAAAGGGGATGATGGACGGAGCATTTGAGCAAATCAAACACTCACCCCCAGTCAACTGATTTGGATTTAATCCATCATCATTCTTTAGCTCACTCCACCACCCCA
Organism: Triturus cristatus; assembly: GCF_964204655.1. Taxonomy (NCBI): domain Eukaryota; kingdom Metazoa; phylum Chordata; class Amphibia; order Caudata; family Salamandridae; genus Triturus; species Triturus cristatus. The sequence goes on from NC_140579.1 coordinate 752,363,209, forward strand.
GTTCAGACATGGCCATATGCAAATCAGTCTGACCCTGTGCCTCATGGGAACAGTCCAGTTCGAATTTCCAAGCCATGTCTTCCCTGGACCGGTAACAAGCATCCTGGGACCGGTTTCGGGTTCATAACCCTCATCAGCCAGGCTATCTTGAATCCAGTGGCAAAGTGAGCAAGGGACCCACGTCTGGGCATACCCTGCCAACTTAGGGCGAACAAAGCGATACCAAAGGGGATGATGGACAGAGCATTTGAGCAAATCAAACACTCACCCCCAGTCAACTGATTTGGGTTTAATCCATCATCATTCGTTAGCTCACTCCACCACCCCAGTTCATACATGGCCATATGCAAATCAGTCTGACCCTGTGCCTCAAGGGAACAGTCCAGTCCGAACTGCTAAGCCATGTTTTCCCTGGACCGGAAACAAGCATCCTGGGACCGGTTTCGGGTTCATAACCCTCATCAGCCAGGCTATCTTGAATCCAGTGGCAAAGTGAGCAAGGGACCCACGTCTGGGCATACCCTGCCAACTGAGGGCGAACAAAGCGATACGAAAGGGGATGATGGACGGAGCATTTGAGCAAATCAAACACTCACCCCCAGTCAACTGATTTGGGTTTAATCCATAATCATTCTTTAGCTCACTCCACCACCCCAGTTCAGACATGGCCATATGCAAATCAGTCTGACCCTGTGCCTCATGGGAACAGTCCAGTTCGAATTTCCAAGCCATGTCTTCCCTGGACCGGTAACAAGCATCCTGGGACCGGTTACGGGTTCATAACCCTCATCAGCCAGGCTATCTTGAATCCAGTGGCAAAGTGAGCAAGGGACCCCCATCTGGACATACCCTGCCAACTTAGGGCGAACAAAGCAATACCAAAGGGGATGATAGACGGAGCATTTGAGCAAATCAAACACTCACCCCCAGTCAACTGATCTGGGTTTAATCCATCATCATTCTTTAGCTCACTCCACCACCCCAGTTCAGACATGGCCATATGCTAATCAGTCTGACCCTGTGCCTCATTGGAACAGTCCAGCTCGAACTGCCAAGCCATGTCTTCCCTGGACCGGAAACAAGCATCCTGGGACCGGTTTCAGGTTCATAACCCTCATCAGCCAGGCTATCTTGAATCCAGTGGCAAAGTGAGCAAGGGACCCACGTCTGGGCATACCCTGCCAACTTAGGGCGAACAAAGAGATACCAAAGGGGATGATGGACGGAGCATTTGAGCAAATCAAACACTCACCCCCAGTCAACTGATTTGGGTTTAATCCATCATCATTCTTTAGCTCACTCCACCACCCCAGTTCAGACATGGCCATATGCAAATCAGTCTGACCCTGTGCCTCATGGGAACAGTCCAGTTCGAACTGCCAAGCCATGTCTTCCCTGGACCGGAAACAAGCATACTGGGACCGGTTTCGGGTTCATAACCCTCATCAGCCAGGCTATCTTGAATCCAGTGGCAAAGTGAGCAAGGGACCCACATCTGGACATACCCTGACAACTTAGGGCAAACAAAGCGATACCAAAGGGGATGATGGACGGAGCATTTGAGCAAATCAAACATTCACCCCCAGTCAACTGATCTGGGTTTAATCCATCATCATTCTTTAGCTCACTCCACCACCCCAGTTCAGACATGGCCATTTGCAAATCAGTCTGACCCTGTGCCTCATGGGAACAGTCCAGCCCGAACTGCCAAGCCATGTCTTCCCTGGACCGGAAACAAGCATCCTGGGACCGGTTTCAGGTTCATAACCCTCATCAGCCAGGCTATCTTCAATCCAGTGGCAAAGTGAGCAAGGGACCCACATCTGGGCATACCCTGCCAACTTAGGGCGAACAAAGCGATACCAAAGGGGATGATGGACGGAGCATTTGAGCAAATCAAACACTCACCCCCAGTCAACTGATCTGGGTTTAATCCATCATCATTGTTTAGCTCACTCCACCACCCCAGTTCAGACATGGCCATATGCAAATCAGTCTGACCCTGTGCCTCATGGGAACAGTCCAGCCTGAACTGCCAAGCCATGTCTTCCCTGGACCGGAAACAAGCATCCTGGGACCGGTTTCACGTTTATAACCCTCATCAGAAAGGCGATCTTGAATCCAGTGGCAAAGTGAGCAAGGGACCCACGTCTGGGCATACCCTGCCAACTTAGGGCGAACAAAGCGATACCAAAGGGGATGATGGACTGAGCCTTTGAGCAAATCAAACACTCATCCCCAGTCAACTGATCTGGGTTTAATCCATCATCATTCTTTAGCTCACTCTACCACCCCCCCAGTTCAGACATGGCCATATGCAAATCAGTCTGACCCTGTGCCTCATGGGAACAGTCCAGCCCGAACTGCCAAGCCATGTCTTCCCTGGACCGGAAACAAGCATCCTGGGACCGGTTTCGGGTTCATAACCCTCATCAGCCAGGCTATCTTGCATCCAGTGGCAAAGTGAGCAAGAGATCCACGTCTGGGCATACCCTGCCAATTTAGGGCGAACAAAGAGATACCAAAGGGGATGATGGATGGAGCATTTTAGGAAATCAAACACTCACCCCCAGTCAACTGATCTGGGTTTAATCCATCATCATTCTTTAGCTCACTCCACCACCCCAGTTCATACATGGCCATATGCAAATCAGTTTGACCCTGTGCCTCAAGGGAACAGTCCAGTCCGAACTGCTAAGCCATGTCTTCCCTGGACCGGAAACAAGCATCCTGGGACCGGTTTCAGGTTCATAACCCTCATCAGCCAGGCTATCTTGAATCCAGTGGCAAAGTGAGCAACGGACCCACATCTGGGCATACCCTGCCAACTTAGGGCGAACAAAGCGATACCAAAGGGGATGATGGATGGAGCATTTGAGCAAATCAAACACTCACCCCCAGTCAACTGATCTGGGTTTAACCCCTTCAGTGCCCATGACGAGCTGGACTCGTCATGGGCTGCGGTGGCGCTGTGCCCATGACGAGTCCAGCTCGTCATGAACTCCGCCCGCTAATGGAAGGCGCGGCACTGGGCGGGGAAAGGGGTGGGCATGCAAGGGGTTAATCCATCATCATTGTTTAGCTGACTCCACCACCCCAGTTCAGACATGGCCATATGCAAATCAGTCTGACCCTGTGCCTCATGGGAACAGTCCAGCCCGAACTGCCAAGCCATGTCTTCCCTGGACCGGAAACAAGCATCCTGGGACCGGTTTCGGGTTCATAACCCTCATCAGCCAGGCTATCTTGAATCCAGTGGCAAAGTGAGCAAGGGACCCATGTCTGGGCATACCCTGCCAACTTAGGGCGAACAAAGCGATACCAAAGGGGATGATGGACGGAGCATGTGAGCAAATCAAACACTCACCCCCAGTCAACTGATCTGGGTTTAATCCATCATCATTCTTTAGCTCACTCCACCACCCCAGTTCAGACATGGCCATTTGCAAATCAGTCTGACCCTGTGCCTCATGGGAACAGTCCAGCCAGAACTGCCAAGCCATGTCTTCCCTGGACCAGAAACAAGCATCCTGGGACCGGTTTCGGGTTCATAACCCTCATCAGCCAGGATATCTTGAATCCAGTGGCAAAGTGAGCAAGAGATCCACGTCTGGGCATACCCTGCCAATTTAGGGCGAACAAACAGATACCAAAGGGGATGATGGACGGAGCATTTTAGGAAATCAAACACTCACCCCCAGTCAAATGATCTGGGTTTAATCCATCATCATTCTTTAGCTCACTCCACCACCCCAGTTCAGACATGGCCATATGCAAATCAGTCTGACCCTGTGCCTCATGGGAACAGTCCAGTCCAAACTGCTAAGCCATGTTTTCCCTGGACCAGAAACAAGCATCCTGGGACCGGTTTCGGGTTCATAACCCTCATCAGCCAGGCTATCTTGAATCCAGGGGTAAAGTGAGCAAGGGACCCACATCTGGGCATACCCTGCCAACTTAGGGCGAACAAAGCGATACCAAAGGGGATGATGGACGGAGCATTTGAGCAAATCAAACACTCACCCCCAGTCGACTGATTTGGGTTTAATCCATCATCATTCTTTAGCTCACTCCACCACCCCAGTTCAGATATGGCCATATGCAAATCAGTCTGACCCTGTGCCTCATGGGAACAGTCCAGTTCGAGCTGCCAAGCCATGTCTTCCCTGGACCGGAAACAAGCATCCTGGGACCGGTTTCGGGTTCATAACCCTCATCAGCCAGGCTATCTTGAATCCAGGGGTAAAGTGAGCAAGGGACCCACATCTGGGCATACCCTGCCAACTTAGGGCGAACAAAGCGATACCAAAGGGGATGATGGACGGAGCATTTGAGCAAATCAAACACTCACCCCCAGTCAACTGATCTGGGTTTAATCCATCATCATTGTTTAGCTCACTCCACCACCCCAGTTCAGACATGGCCATATGCAAATCAGTCTGACCCTGTGCCTCATGGGAACAGTCCAGCCCAAACTGCCAAGCCATGTCTTCCCTGGACCGGAAACAAGCATCCTGGGACCGGTTTCACGTTTATAACCCTCATCAGAAAGGCGATCTTGAATCCAGTGGCAAAGTGAGCAAGGGACCCACGTCTGGGCATACCCTGCCAACTTAGGGCGAACAAAGCGATACCAAAGGGGATGATGGACGGAGCCTTTGAGCAAATCAAACACTCACCCCCAGTCAACTGATCTGGGTTTAATCCATCATCATTCTTTAGCTCACTCTACCACCCCCCCAGTTCAGACATGGCCATATGCAAATCAGTCTGACCCTGTGCCTCATGGGAACAGTCCAGCCCGAACTGCCAAGCCATGTCTTCCCTGGACCGGAAACAAGCATACTGGGACCGGTTTCGGGTTCATAACCCTCATCAGCCAGGCTATCTTGAATCCAGTGGCAAAGTGAGCAAGAGATCCACGTCTGGGCATACCCTGACAACTTAGGGCAAACAAAGCGATACCAAAGGGGATGATGGACGGAGCATTTGAGCAAATCAAACATTCACCCCCAGTCAACTGATCTGGGTTTAATCCATCATCATTCTTTAGCTCACTCCACCACCCCAGTTCAGACATGGCCATTTGCAAATCAGTCTGACCCTGTGCCTCATGGGAACAGTCCAGCCCGAACTGCCAAGCCATGTCTTCCCTGGACCGGAAACAAGCATCCTGGGACCGGTTTCAGGTTCATAACCCTCATCAGCCAGGCTATCTTCAATCCAGTGGCAAAGTGAGCAAGGGACCCACATCTGGGCATACCCTGCCAACTTAGGGCGAACAAAGCGATACCAAAGGGGATGATGGACGGAGCATTTGAGCAAATCAAACACTCACCCCCAGTCAACTGATCTGGGTTTAATCCATCATCATTGTTTAGCTCACTCCACCACCCCAGTTCAGACATGGCCATATGCAAATCAGTCTGACCCTGTGCCTCATGGGAACAGTCCAGCCTGAACTGCCAAGCCATGTCTTCCCTGGACCGGAAACAAGCATCCTGGGACCGGTTTCACGTTTATAACCCTCATCAGAAAGGCGATCTTGAATCCAGTGGCAAAGTGAGCAAGGGACCCACGTCTGGGCATACCCTGCCAACTTAGGGCGAACAAAGCGATACCAAAGGGGATGATGGACTGAGCCTTTGAGCAAATCAAACACTCATCCCCAGTCAACTGATCTGGGTTTAATCCATCATCATTCTTTAGCTCACTCTACCACCCCCCCAGTTCAGACATGGCCATATGCAAATCAGTCTGACCCTGTGCCTCATGGGAACAGTCCAGCCCGAACTGCCAAGCCATGTCTTCCCTGGACCGGAAACAAGCATCCTGGGACCGGTTTCGGGTTCATAACCCTCATCAGCCAGGCTATCTTGCATCCAGTGGCAAAGTGAGCAAGAGATCCACGTCTGGGCATACCCTGCCAATTTAGGGCGAACAAAGAGATACCAAAGGGGATGATGGATGGAGCATTTTAGGAAATCAAACACTCACCCCCAGTCAACTGATCTGGGTTTAATCCATCATCATTCTTTAGCTCACTCCACCACCCCAGTTCATACATGGCCATATGCAAATCAGTTTGACCCTGTGCCTCAAGGGAACAGTCCAGTCCGAACTGCTAAGCCATGTCTTCCCTGGACCGGAAACAAGCATCCTGGGACCGGTTTCAGGTTCATAACCCTCATCAGCCAGGCTATCTTGAATCCAGTGGCAAAGTGAGCAACGGACCCACATCTGGGCATACCCTGCCAACTTAGGGCGAACAAAGCGATACCAAAGGGGATGATGGATGGAGCATTTGAGCAAATCAAACACTCACCCCCAGTCAACTGATCTGGGTTTAACCCCTTCAGTGCCCATGACGAGCTGGACTCGTCATGGGCTGCGGTGGCGCTGTGCCCATGACGAGTCCAGCTCGTCATGAACTCCGCCCGCTAATGGAAGGCGCGGCACTGGGCGGGGAAAGGGGTGGGCATGCAAGGGGTTAATCCATCATCATTGTTTAGCTGACTCCACCACCCCAGTTCAGACATGGCCATATGCAAATCAGTCTGACCCTGTGCCTCATGGGAACAGTCCAGCCCGAACTGCCAAGCCATGTCTTCCCTGGACCGGAAACAAGCATCCTGGGACCGGTTTCGGGTTCATAACCCTCATCAGCCAGGCTATCTTGAATCCAGTGGCAAAGTGAGCAAGGGACCCATGTCTGGGCATACCCTGCCAACTTAGGGCGAACAAAGCGATACCAAAGGGGATGATGGACGGAGCATGTGAGCAAATCAAACACTCACCCCCAGTCAACTGATCTGGGTTTAATCCATCATCATTCTTTAGCTCACTCCACCACCCCAGTTCAGACATGGCCATTTGCAAATCAGTCTGACCCTGTGCCTCATGGGAACAGTCCAGCCAGAACTGCCAAGCCATGTCTTCCCTGGACCAGAAACAAGCATCCTGGGACCGGTTTCGGGTTCATAACCCTCATCAGCCAGGATATCTTGAATCCAGTGGCAAAGTGAGCAAGAGATCCACGTCTGGGCATACCCTGCCAATTTAGGGCGAACAAACAGATACCAAAGGGGATGATGGACGGAGCATTTTAGGAAATCAAACACTCACCCCCAGTCAAATGATCTGGGTTTAATCCATCATCATTCTTTAGCTCACTCCACCACCCCAGTTCAGACATGGCCATATGCAAATCAGTCTGACCCTGTGCCTCATGGGAACAGTCCAGTCCAAACTGCTAAGCCATGTTTTCCCTGGACCAGAAACAAGCATCCTGGGACCGGTTTCGGGTTCATAACCCTCATCAGCCAGGCTATCTTGAATCCAGGGGTAAAGTGAGCAAGGGACCCACATCTGGGCATACCCTGCCAACTTAGGGCGAACAAAGCGATACCAAAGGGGATGATGGACGGAGCATTTGAGCAAATCAAACACTCACCCCCAGTCGACTGATTTGGGTTTAATCCATCATCATTCTTTAGCTCACTCCACCACCCCAGTTCAGATATGGCCATATGCAAATCAGTCTGACCCTGTGCCTCATGGGAACAGTCCAGTTCGAGCTGCCAAGCCATGTCTTCCCTGGACCGGAAACAAGCATCCTGGGACCGGTTTCGGGTTCATAACCCTCATCAGCCAGGCTATCTTGAATCCAGGGGTAAAGTGAGCAAGGGACCCACATCTGGGCATACCCTGCCAACTTAGGGCGAACAAAGCGATACCAAAGGGGATGATGGACGGAGCATTTGAGCAAATCAAACACTCACCCCCAGTCAACTGATCTGGGTTTAATCCATCATCATTGTTTAGCTCACTCCACCACCCCAGTTCAGACATGGCCATATGCAAATCAGTCTGACCCTGTGCCTCATGGGAACAGTCCAGCCCAAACTGCCAAGCCATGTCTTCCCTGGACCGGAAACAAGCATCCTGGGACCGGTTTCACGTTTATAACCCTCATCAGAAAGGCGATCTTGAATCCAGTGGCAAAGTGAGCAAGGGACCCACGTCTGGGCATACCCTGCCAACTTAGGGCGAACAAAGCGATACCAAAGGGGATGATGGACGGAGCCTTTGAGCAAATCAAACACTCACCCCCAGTCAACTGATCTGGGTTTAATCCATCATCATTCTTTAGCTCACTCTACCACCCCCCCAGTTCAGACATGGCCATATGCAAATCAGTCTGACCCTGTGCCTCATGGGAACAGTCCAGCCCGAACTGCCAAGCCATGTCTTCCCTGGACCGGAAACAAGCATCCTGGGACCGGTTTCGGGTTCATAACCCTCATCAGCCAGGCTATCTTGAATCCAGTGGCAAAGTGAGCAAGAGATCCACGTCTGGGCATACCCTGCCAATTTAGGGCGAACAAAGAGATACCAAAGGGGATGATGGACGGAGCATTTTGAGGAAATCAAACACTCACCCCCAGTCAACTGATCTGGGTTTAATCCATCATCATTCTTTAGCTCACTCCACCACCCCAGTTCATACATGGCCATATGCAAATCAGTCTGACCCTGTGCCTCAAGGGAACAGTCCAGTCCGAACTGCTAAGCCATGTTTTCCCTGGACCGGAAACAAGCATCCTGGGACCGGTTTCGGGTTCATAACCCTCATCAGCCAGGCTATCTTGAATCCAGTGGCAAAGTGAGCAAGGGACCCACGTCTGGGCATACCCTGCCAACTTAGGGCGAACAAAGCGATACGAAAGGGGATGATGGACGGAGCATTTGAGCAAATCAAACACTCACCCCCAGTCAACTGATTTGGGTTTAATCCATCATCATTCTTTAGCTCACTCCACCACCCCAGTTCAGACATGGCCATATGCAAATCAGTCTGACCCTGTGCCTCATGGGAACAGTCCAGTTCGAATTTCCAAGCCATGTCTTCCCTGGACCGGTAACAAGCATCCTGGGACCGGTTTCGGGTTCATAACCCTCATCAGCCAGGCTATCTTGAATCCAGTGGCAAAGTGAGCAAGGGACCCCCATCTGGACATACCCTGCCAACTTAGGGCGAACAAAGCGATACCAAAGGGGATGATGGACGGAGCATTTGAGCAAATCAAACACTCACCCCCAGTCAACTGATCTGGGTTTAATCCATCATCATTCTTTAGCTCACTCCACCACCCCAGTTCAGACATGGCCATATGCAAATCAGTCTGACCCTGTGCCTCATTGGAACAGTCCAGCTCGAACTGCCAAGCCATGTCTTCCCTGGACCGGCAACAAGCATCCTGGGACCGGTTTCGGGTTCATAACCCTCATCAGCCAGGCTATCTTGAATCCAGTGGCAAAGTGAGCAAGAGATCCACGTCTGGGCATACCCTGCCAATTTAGGGCGAACAAAGAGATACCAAAGGGGATGATGGACGGAGCATTTTAGGAAATCAAACACTCACCCCCAGTCAACTGATCTGGGTTTAATCCATCATCATTCTTTAGCTCACTCCACCACCCCAGTTCATACATGGCCATATGCAAATCAGTCTGACCCTGTGCCTCAAGGGAACAGTCCAGTCCGAACTGCTAAGCCATGTTTTCCCTGGACCGGAAACAAGCATCCTGGGACCGGTTTCGGGTTCATAACCCTCATCAGCCAGGCTATCTTGAATCCAGTGGCAAAGTGAGCAAGGGACCCACGTCTGGGCATACCCTGCCAACTTAGGGCGAACAAAGCGATACGAAAGGGGAAGATGGACGGAGCATTTGAGCAAATCAAACACTCACCCCCAGTCAACTGATTTGGGTTTAATCCATAATCATTCTTTAGCTCACTCCACCACCCCAGTTCAGACATGGCCATATGCAAATCAGTCTGACCCTGTGCCTCATGGGAACAGTCCAGTTCGAATTTCCAAGCCATGTCTTCCCTGGACCGGTAACAAGCATCCTGGGACCGGTTTCGGGTTCATAACCCTCATCAGCCAGGTTATCTTGAATCCAGTGGCAAAGTGAGCAAGGGACCCCCATCTGGACATACCCTACCAACTTAGGGCGAACAAAGCGATACCAAAGGGGATGATAGACGGAGCATTTGAGCAAATCAAACACTCACCCCCAGTCAACTGATCTGGGTTTAATCCATCATCATTCTTTAGCTCACTCCACCACCCCAGTTCAGACATGGCCATATGCAAATCAGTCTGACCCTGTGCCTCATTGGAACAGTCCAGCTCGAACTGCCAAGCCATGTCTTCCCTGGACCGGAAACAAGCATCCTGGGACCCGTTTCAGGTTCATAACCCTCATCAGCCAGGCTATCTTGAATCCAGTGGCAAAGTGAGCAAGGGACCCACGTCTGGGCATACCCTGCCAACTTAGGGCGAACAAAGAGATACCAAAGGGGATGATGGACGGAGCATTTGAGCAAATCAAACACTCACCCCCAGTCAACTGATTTGGGTTTAATCCATCATCATTCTTTAGCTCACTCCACCACCCCAGTTCAGACATGGCCATATGCAAATCAGTCTGACCCTGTGCCTCATGGGAACAGTCCAGTTCGAACTGCCAAGCCATGTCTTCCCTGGACCGGAAACAAGCATACTGGGACCGGTTTCGGGTTCATAACCCTCATCAGCCAGGCTATCTTGAATCCAGTGGCAAAGTGAGCAAGGGACCCACATCTGGACATACCCTGCCAACTTAGGGCAAACAAAGCGATACCAAAGGGGATGATGGACGGAGCATTTGAGCAAATCAAACATTCACCCCCAGTCAACTGATCTGGGTTTAATCCATCATCATTCTTTAGCTCACTCCACCACCCCAGTTCAGACATGGCCATTTGCAAATCAGTCTGACCCTGTGCCTCATGGGAACAGTCCAGCCCGAACTGCCAAGCCATGTCTTCCCTGGACCGGAAACAAGCATCCTGGGACCGGTTTCAGGTTCATAACCCTCATCAGCCAGGCTATCTTCAATCCAGTGGCAAAGTGAGCAAGGGACCCACATCTGGGCATACCCTGCCAACTTAGGGCGAACAAAGCGATACCAAAGGGGATGATGGACGGAGCATTTGAGCAAATCAAACACTCACCCCCAGTCAACTGATCTGGGTTTAATCCATCATCATTGTTTAGCTCACTCCACCACCCCAGTTCAGACATGGCCATATGCAAATCAGTCTGACCCTGTGCCTCATGGGAACAGTCCAGCCTGAACTGCCAAGCCATGTCTTCCCTGGACCGGAAACAAGCATCCTGGGACCGGTTTCACGTTTATAACCCTCATCAGAAAGGCGATCTTGAATCCAGTGGCAAAGTGAGCAAGGGACCCACGTCTGGGCATACCCTGCCAACTTAGGGCGAACAAAGCGATACCAAAGGGGATGATGGACGGAGCCTTTGAGCAAATCAAACACTCACCCCCAGTCAACTGATCTGGGTTTAATCCATCATCATTCTTTAGCTCACTCTACCACCCCCCCAGTTCAGACATGGCCATATGCAAATCAGTCTGACCCTGTGCCTCATGGGAACAGTCCAGCCCGAACTGCCAAGCCATGTCTTCCCTGGACCGGAAACAAGCATCCTGGGACCGGTTTCGGGTTCATAACCCTCATCAGCCAGGCTATCTTGCATCCAGTGGCAAAGTGAGCAAGAGATCCACGTCTGGGCATACCCTGCCAATTTAGGGCGAACAAAGAGATACCAAAGGGGATGATGGATGGAGCATTTTAGGAAATCAAACACTCACCCCCAGTCAACTGATCTGGGTTTAATCCATCATCATTCTTTAGCTCACTCCACCACCCCAGTTCATACATGGCCATATGCAAATCAGTCTGACCCTGTGCCTCAAGGGAACAGTCCAGTCCGAACTGCTAAGCCATGTCTTCCCTGGACCGGAAACAAGCATCCTGGGACCGGTTTCAGGTTCATAACCCTCATCAGCCAGGCTATCTTGAATCCAGTGGCAAAGTGAGCAACGGACCCACATCTGGGCATACCCTGCCAACTTAGGGCGAACAAAGCGATACCAAAGGGGATGATGGATGGAGCATTTGAGCAAATCAAACACTCACCCCCAGTCAACTGATCTGGGTTTAAACCCTTCAGTGCCCATGACGAGCTGGACTCGTCATGGGCTGCGGTGGCGCTGTGCCCATGACGAGTCCAGCTCGTCATGAACTCCGCCCGCTAATGGAAGGCGCGGCACTGGGCGGGGAAAGGGGCGGGCATGCAAGGGGTTAATCCATCATCATTGTTTAGCTGACTCCACCACCCCAGTTCAGACGTGGCCATATGCAAATCAGTCTGACCCTGTGCCTCATGGGAACAGTCCAGCCCGAACTGCCAAGCCATGTCTTCCCTGGACCGGAAACAAGCATCCTGGGACCGGTTTCGGGTTCATAACCCTCATCAGCCAGGCTATCTTGAATCCAGTGGCAAAGTGAGCAAGGGACCCATGTCTGGGCATACCCTGCCAACTTAGGGCGAACAAAGCGATACCAAAGGGGATGATGGACGGAGCATTTGAGCAAATCAAACACTCACCCCCAGTCAACTGATCTGGGTTTAATCCATCAATATTCTTTAGCTCACTCCACCACCCCAGTTCAGACATGGCCTTTTGCAAATCAGTCTGACCCTGTGCCTCATGGGAACAGTCCAGCCAGAACTGCCAAGCCATGTCTTCCCTGGACCAGAAACAAGCATCCTGGGACCGGTTTCGGGTTCATAACCCTCATCAGCCAGGCTATCTTGAATCCAGTGGCAAAGTGAGCAAGAGATCCACGTCTGGGCATACCCTGCCAATTTAGGGCGAACAAACAGATACCAAAGGGGATGATGGACGGAGCATTTTAGGAAATCAAACACTCACCCCCAGTCAAATGATCTGGGTTTAATCCATCATCATTCTTTAGCTCACTCCACCACCCCAGTTCAGACATGGCCATATGCAAATCAGTCTGACCCTGTGCCTCATGGGAACAGTCCAGTCCAAACTGCTAAGCCATGTTTTCCCTGGACCAGAAACAAGCATCCTGGGACCGGTTTCGGGTTCATAACCCTCATCAGCCAGGCTATCTTGAATCCAGGGGTAAAGTGAGCAAGGGACCCACATCTGGGCATACCCTGCCAACTTAGGGCGAACAAAGCGATACCAAAGGGGATGATGGACGGAGCATTTGAGCAAATCAAACACTCACCCCCAGTCGACTGATTTGGGTTTAATCCATCATCATTCTTTAGCTCACTCCACCACCCCAGTTCAGACATGGCCATATGCAAATCAGTCTGACCCTGTGCCTCATGGGAACAGTCCAGTTCGAGCTGCCAAGCCATGTCTTCCCTGGACCGGAAACAAGCATCCTGGGACCGGTTTCGGGTTCATAACCCTCATCAGCCAGGCTATCTTGAATCCAGGGGTAAAGTGAGCAAGGGACTTACGTCTGGGCATACCCTGCCAACTTAGGGCGATCAAAGCGATACCAAAGGGGATGATGGATGGAGCATTTGAGCAAATCAAACACTCACCCCCAGTCAACTGATCTGGGTTTAATCCATCATCATTATTTAGCTCACTCCACCACCCCAGTTCAGACATAGCCATATGCAAATCAGTCTGACCCTGTGCCTCATGGGAACAGTTCAGCCCGAACTGCCAAGCCATGTCTTCCCTGGACCGGAAACAAGCATCCTGGGACCGGTTTCGGGTTCATAACCCTCATCAGCCAGGCTATCTTGAATCCAGTGGCAAAGTGAGCAAGGGACCCACGTCTGGGCATACCCTGCCAACTTAGGGCGAACAAAGCGATACCAAAGGAGATGATGGACGGAGCATTTTAACAAATCAAACACTCACCCCCAGTCAAGTGATCTGGGTTTAATCCATCATCATTGTTTAGCTCACTCCACCACCCCAGTTCAGACATGGCCATATGCAAATCAGTCTGACCCTGTGCCTCATTGGAACAGTCCAGCTCGATCTGCCAAGCCATGTCTTCCCTGGACCGGAAACAAGCATCCTGGGACCGGTTTCAGGTTCATAACCCTCATCAGCCAGGCTATCTTGAATCCAGTGGCAAAGTGAGCAAGGGACCCACGTCTGGGCATACCCTGCCAACTTAGGGCGAACAAAGCGATACCAAAGGGGATGATGGACGGAGCATTTGAGCAAATCAAACACTCACCCCCAGTCAACTGATTTGGGTTTAATCCATCATCATTCTTTAGCTCACTCCACCACCCCAGTTCAGACATGGCCATATGCAAATCAGTCTGACCCTGTGCCTCATGGGAACAGTCCAGTTCGAACTGCCAAGCCATGTCTTCCCTGGACCGGAAACAAGCATCCTGGGACCGGTTTCGGGTTCATAACCCTCATCAGCCAGGCTATCTTGAATCCAGTGGCAAAGTGAGCAAGGGACCCACATCTGGACATACCCTGACAACTTAGGGCAAACAAAGCGATACCAAAGGGGATGATGGACGGAGCATTTGAGCAAATCAAACATTCACCCCCAGTCAACTGATCTGGGTTTAATCCATCATCATTCTTTAGCTCACTCCACCACCCCAGTTCAGACATGGCCATTTGCAAATCAGTCTGACCCTGTGCCTCATGGGAACAGTCCAGCCCGAACTGCCAAGCCATGTCTTCCCTGGACCGGAAACAAGCATCCTGGGACCGGTTTCAGGTTCATAACCCTCATCAGCCAGGCTATCTTGAATCCAGTGGCAAAGTGAGCAAGGGACCCACATCTGGGCATACCCTGCCAACTTAGGGCGAACAAAGCGATACCAAAGGGGATGATGGACGGAGCATTTGAGCAAATCAAACACTCACCCCCAGTCAACTGATCTGGGTTTAATCCATCATCATTGTTTAGCTCACTCCACCACCCCAGTTCAGACATGGCCATATGCAAATCAGTCTGACCCTGTGCCTCATGGGAACAGTCCAGCCTGAACTGCCAAGCCATGTCTTCCCTGGACCGGAAACAAGCATCCTGGGACCGGTTTCACGTTTATAACCCTCATCAGAAAGGCTATCTTGAATCCAGTGGCAAAGTGAGCAAGGGACCCACGTCTGGGCATACCCTGCCAACTTAGGGCGAACAAAGCGATACCAAAGGGGATGACGGACGGAGCCTTTGAGCAAATCAAACACTCACCCCCAGTCAACTGATCTGGGTTTAATCCATCATCATTCTTTAGCTCACTCTACCACCCCCCCCAGTTCAGACATGGCCATCTGCAAATCAGTCTGACCCTGCGCCTCATGGGAACAGTCCAGCCCGAACTGCCAAGCCATGTCTTCCCTGGACCGGAAACAAGCATCCTGGGACCGGTTTCGGGTTCATAACCCTCATCAGCCAGGCTATCTTGAATCCAGTGGCAAAGTGAGCAAGAGATCCACGTCTGGGCATACCCTGCCAATTTAGGGCGAACAAAGAGATACCAAAGGGGATGATGGACGGAGCATTTTAGGAAATCAAACACTCACCCCCAGTCAACTGATCTGGGTTTAATCCATCATCATTCTTTAGCTCACTCCACCACCCCAGTTCATACATGGCCATATGCAAATCAGTCTGACCCTGTGCCTCAAGGGAACAGTCCAGTCCGAACTGCTAAGCCATGTCTTCCCTGGACCGGAAACAAGCATCCTGGGACCGGTTTCAGGTTCATAACCCTCATCAGCCAGGCTATCTTGAATCCAGTGGCAAAGTGAGCAAGAGATCCACGTCTGGGCATACCCTGCCAACTTAGGGCGAACAAAGCGATACCAAAGGGGATGATGGATGGAGCATTTGAGCAAATCAAACACTCACCCCCAGTCAACTGATCTGGGTTTAATCCATCATCATTGTTTAGCTCACTCCACCACCCCAGTTCAGACATGGCCATATGCAAATCAGTCTGACCCTGTGCCTCATGGGAACAGTCCAGCCAGAACTGCCAAGCCATGTCTTCCCTGGACCAGAAACAAGCATCCTGGGACCGGTTTTGGGTTCATAACCCTCATCAGCCAGGCTATCTTGAATCCAGTGGCAAAGTGAGCAAGAGATCCACGTCTGGGCATACCCTGCCAATTTAGGGCGAACTAAGAGATACCAAAGGGGATGATGGACGGAGCATTTTAGGAAATCAAACACTCACCCCCAGTCAAATGATCTGGGTTTAATCCATCATCATTCTTTAGCTCACTCCACCACCCCAGTTCAGACATGGCCATATGCAAATCAGTCTGACCCTGTGCCTCATGGGAACAGTCCAGTCCGAACTGCTAAGCCATGTTTTCCCTGGACCGGAAACAAGCATCCTGGGACCGGTTTCGGGTTCATAACCCTCATCAGCCAGGCTATCTTGAATCCAGTGGCAAAGTGAGCAACGGACCCACATCTGGGCATACCCTGCCAACTTAGGGCGAACAAAGTGATACCAAAGGGGATGATGGACGGAGCATTTGAGCAAATCAAACACTCACCCCCAGTCAACTGATTTGGGTTTAATCCATCATCATTCTTTAGCTCACTCCACCACCCCAGTTCAGACATGGCCATATGCAAATCAGTCTGACCCTGTGCCTCATGGGAACAGTCCAGTTCGAACTGCCAAGCCATGTCTTCCCTGGACCGGAAACAAGCATCCTGGGACCGGTTTCGGGTTCATAACCCTCATCAGCCAGGCTATCTTGAATCCAGGGGTAAAGTGAGCAAGGGACTTACGTCTGGGCATACCCTGCCAACTTAGGGCGATCAAAGCGATACCAAAGGGGATGATGGACGGAGCATTTGAGCAAATCAAACACTCACCCCCAGTCAACTGATCTGGGTTTAATCCATCATCATTATTTAGCTCACTCCACCACCCCAGTTCAGACATAGCCATATGCAAATCAGTCTGACCCTGTGCCTCATGGGAACAGTGCAGCCCGAACTGCCAAGCCATGTCTTCCCTGGACCGGAAACAAGCATCCTGGGACCGGTTTCGGGTTCATAACCCTCATCAGCCAGGCTATCTTGAATCCAGTGGCAAAGTGAGCAAGGGACCCACGTCTGGGCATACCCTGCCAACTTAGGGCGAACAAAGCGATACCAAAGGAGATGATGGACGGAGCATTTTAACAAATCAAACACTCACCCCCAGTCAAGTGATCTGGGTTTAATCCATCATCATTGTTTAGCTCACTCCACCACCCCAGTTCAGACATGGCCATATGCAAATCAGTCTGACCCTGTGCCTCATGGGAACAGTCCAACCCGAACTGCCAAGCCATGTCTTCCCTGGACCGGAAACAAGCATCCTGGGACCGGTTTCGGTTTCATAACCCTCATCAGCCAGGCTATCTTGAATCTAGTGGCAAAGTGAGCAAGGGACCCACGTCTGGGCATACCCTGCCAACTTAGGGCGAACAAAGCGATACCAAAGGGGATGATGAACGGAGCATTTGAGCAAATCAAACACTCACCCCCAGTCAACTGATCTGGGTTTAATCCATCATCATTCTTTGGCTCACTCCACCACCCCAGTTCAGACATGGCCATATGCAAATTAGTCTGACCCTGTGCCTCATGGGAACAGTCCAGCCCGTACTGCCAAGCCATGTCTTCCCTGGACCGGAAACAAGCATCCTGGGACCGGTTTCGGGTTCATAACCCTCATCAGCCAAGCTATCTTGAATCCAGTGGAAAAGTGAGCAAGGGACCCACGTCTGGGCATACCCTGCCAACTTAGGGCGAACAAAGCTTGGCTTGGCAGTTCGGGCTGGACTGTTCCCATGAGGCACAGGGTCAAGACTGATTTGCATATGGCTGGGTTCAAACTGGAATGGCATGATGAGCAAAAAAACGATGGATTTAGGCCCAGATCTCTGCACTGGGGCGAATGTATGACATTGTTCTGCATTCTGTCCATCAACTGTTGTTTTTGCTTTTCTCACCCAGAGTGGGAAGGGTATGCCCAGACGTAGGTCCCGTGCTCTCCATGCTAGTGGAATCAAGCTATCCTGGCGGAAGAGCCCCGAAACCGGTCCTAGGGTGCTTGTTTCCAGTCCAGGGAGGACCTGGCTTGCCAGTTGGGGCTGGACTGTTCCCATGAGGCACAGGGTCAAGACTGATTCGTATATGGCTGGGTTCAAACTGGAATGGCATGATGAGCAAAAAAACGATGGATTTAGGCCCAGATCTCTGTACTGGGGTGAATGTATGACATTGTTCTGCATTCTGTCCATCAACTGTTGTTTTTGCTTTTGTCACCCCGAGTGGGAAGGGTATGCCCAGACGTGGGTCCCGTGCTCTCCATGCCACTGGAATCAAGTTATCCTGGCTGAAGAGGGGTGAAACCCCGAAACCGGTCCTAGGATGCTTGTTTCCAGTCCAGGGAGGACCTGGCTTGGCAGTTCGGGCTGGACTGTTCCCATGAGGCACAGGGTCAAGACTAGTTTGCATATGGCTGCGTTCAAACTGGAATGGCATGATGAGCAAAAAAACGATGGATTTAGGCCCAGATTTCTGTACTGGGGTGAATGTATGACATTGTTCTGCATTCTGTCCATCAACTGTTGTTTTTGCTTTTGTCACCCCGAGTGGTAAGGGTATGCCCAGACGTGGGTCCCGTGCTCTCCATGCCACTGGAATCAAGCTATCCTGGCTGAAGAGGGGTGAAACCCCGAAACCGGTCCTAGGATGCTTGTTTCCACACCAGGGAGGACCTGGCTTGGCAGTTCGGGCTGGACTGTTCCCATGAGGCACAGGGTCAAGACTGATTTGCAGATGGCTGGGTTCAAACTGGAATGGCAGGATGAGCAAAAAAAGATGGATTTAGGCCCAGAGCTCTGCACTGGGGTGAATTTATGACATTGTTCTGCATTCTGTCCATCAACTGTTGTTTTTGCTTTTGTCACCCCGAGTGGGAAGGGTATGCCCAGACGTGGGTCCCGTGCTCTCCATGCCACTGGAATCAAGCTATCCTGGCTGAAGAGGGGTGAAACCCCAAAACCGGTCCTAGTATGCTTGTTTCCAGTCCAGGGAGGACCTGGCTTGGCAGTTCGGGCTGGACTGTTCCCATGAGGCACAGGGTCAAGACTGGTTTGCATATGGCTGGGTTCAAACTGGAATGGCATGATGAGCAAGAAAACGATGGATTTAGGCCCAGATCTCTGTACTGGGGTGAATGTATGACATTGTTCTGCATTCTGTCCATCAACTGTTGTTTTTGATATTGTGTATTGAGTTGCTAAATGGTCGACTTTTTAGAATACCTTGGAAACCTTGTAAAATACTGTCACAATTATGTCACCAATGTTTTAGGTTCCTGTTTCTTACTGGGGACACTACGCACATTTTTCTTTTTCATTGTATATAGAATTTTGTTTGTGAAATATAAAATACGATTGTATCAAACCAAAACCATAGTTGTATGTGGTTTGTTCGCCCTCCGACATCATTTTAACCCTTCCATTGCGATTGTGCATCTTATTATCTATATATGATTCTATTATTCCACAGGAACCACTGTTTCTGACAATAAAGCAGCAGTTTTTGGGCAACAATAAAAATGTCAAGATAACCCTTGTGATTAATGCTCCTATTTTTGAGAGATTCAATTTTGTCCAGTGGCTGTTTTAACTCAAAGTAGTGCAAAGGGTTAATGTGCTTGCTGCAAAGAACGTATACCATGCTGATCACAGAACTGAGTGTGAGTGAACTATGAGTAGCGCTATAAAAAATGAAATGTATGTCAGACAGAGGCTCTGAAGGGATGAGGCGCAATGTTGGAAAGTGGTAGTGTGGGAATTCATGGAGAAGGAGGTCATGCACCAGAGATGCATCGGGTGCCACCAGCGCTAAAGCGGGCCCGGAACCCATGCTAGTTGATGTCAGTGTCAACCAATTCTGTTGATGTCATGCCCTGAAATGTGGCCATACTGCTGATTTATCCCCACCAAGAATTTGGTACGAAGGATCCTTGCACTGATTGGAAGATGAATACTTGCCCCACTTCTAGGAGCAGATTTAAGTGAAGTATGGCAAGATGCGGCTGACCTGCCATGACCTGAGGACCTTGTACTGGTTCTCGAGAGACTGAGGAACAGAACTGCTATGGCTCCTTGCTTTCCTAGCTAGGGCGAGCTCTGCCTGACTGCTTGACAGCCAGCCTGCTGGAGAACTTTCTAGAGAAGATGCAAGAACGTCCTCGCCTCAGGGAGCCAGTGAGAGTCAAGGGACTACCTTCCTGTTCTGCTCCGAAGAGCTTGGAGCCTTCCTGAGGAACAAAGACAAGGGATGGCGGAGAAACTCTGCCAGAGGATCAAGAGAGCTGCAGTGAGGGCTAAAAGTACTGTTGTTATATGAGCAGAACCTGTAATAAAGACCTGAAAGATATTACCTGCTTGTGGTCTCCACTTACGGTTCGCGTCAGTAGACAAAGGTACCAGTAAATTCTTGAATCAGGTTTGGATGTTGGACTATATACTGCGCTACATCATCAGCTTGTGTGCGGACCTATGTATAGTAGTGTAAGAGTCATTCAGGTATTTCACTCCCTCTCAACTCCCCATCTCCTGAAACAGTTGTTGCTCTGATTAACCAGAGCAGTGGAAGAAATCCTGGCCATGGGCGCACATGAAAGACCCAGTGCTGGCACCAAGAGTGAGTGTCTACAGAAGTGTGGGACTCAACATGGCACTCACCACATTTGAAGGCATCCTAGAGCAGTGCAAGTTACTCAGACCTGAGTTGCCTTATACGGTATAGTTAACTATGTTATTGTTTGTACCTATGTTATTGTTTGTAATGTACCAGCATCCCTGGGAGTGCAACAGTTCAGAGCACTTGTGATCGGCCGCTTTATCAACATCATTCTGTTCACAGCATGCACACCTGGGCAAAGGCCAGAGTCTACCTGTTGTGTGTTCTTCAAGTACACATGATTCATGTCCCATGCCTGTGATACAGAACATCTGAACACCATGCATACACCCATGTTGCAAAGCAGATGTTTAGCAGCCATGGTTAGGGTCCAGCTTGTGACCAGTCTGATTTCAGGTGAGAAGATTAGAAGAGAAGAAAATACATTACTACTTTCAACAATAGGTCTCGCCTTTGGGACCTTATAAGTTTGCATAACTAAATACTTATAAGGTCCCAAAAGCGAGACCTATTGGCAAAAGTGATCGCGATCGCGTCCGCGAAAGTGAAAGTAATCGCGGTAAACATCAAAGCGGCCCCACGGCCGTGAAAGTGAAGGCAATCGCGGTCGAGCGCGGTGCGGGCGCCCGCGCACGTGCATTGTAGCTCTAGGCTGGCCTGGTAGCACTTTTTGGAGCCCTCTCAAAAAGTCTCGCCAGACCAGCACATGCGCTGGGTCAGGCGAGACCTAAAAACATGGGGAATGGATTGAAGGTATCTGTGGGTATAGACAAAATCCACTATACACACAATACTTTTGGCTCTGCATATTTCAGATGTCTAGGTGTCATTTACTGCCATACACACAAAGGAGCTATAGAGGGATACAGATCAGGCTGCCCTCCCCTCACATATTCGACCAAAAAAGGACCCTATCTAATATAGGACAATCTTTGTGAGCATGCCCCATGCCATGTCTTGGCTCTGATACTTCACAACAGCTTCCTCAATGCTGTTCAATCCTAGGTGCTCCTGTCCATTTAGTTAAAAGTTGTTCAGTGTCATTCCCCAGTCTGTAACCCATAAAGTGCTTAATTCAAGAAAAGAAAGAAAAAATGTGCAAAATTTTATGTAGATGTGTGAAAAAACGTGAACCATGCACTTGGAACAATTTCCGCATGCAACCCTATTCTGACCCCCTCATGAAAAAGCAAAATACCCACTGAATTTCACTCCTCCAAGCTAAAAACGAGCTAGACCACCACTGGCAAAACTGCTAACTTTAATCAGTGCTGTGGGTCTGCTCAATTTAAAAACCAAGACACACTGTTGCAAACCATCAGTTTCTATGGAAGGCCAACATGTTTCATTGCCATTTAAACTTACGGCAATTTCTTCAGGGCGAGGGGTCAGTACTTGCCACACTTTGAATTTGATTATATGCCTGGGGAAACATGACACAGACAACAACACAACACACAACACACAACACAGAGTTAGAACAGAGCACAATATTAAAAACAGTACACGTGATGCGTGTATGATAAAAATTCTTGTTCAAACATATGGGATATTTACCAGGTAGTTGCCCAGACCATGCATACCGGCAACCCCCTTTCGTGGGGATGTGTACAAGTCCACACCACCAAAGCGTATTACCACAGTTGCTTTATGGCAACCTGTTGGAATAAACAATACTTCTCGTTGGTAGTATACTCATATTATCTCTTGGACAGCTGCATTGAATTTGCTTGTGCAGACGGGGCCGACGTTTCCTTTTAATGAGCTTAGTAAAAGGCCAGACTTGAGGGAGGTGGGGGTTGAAATCCTGCCTCCCTTTGAACACCTTGAAATCAGGGGGGAAAGTTAATATGAGTATACTACCAACGAGAAGTATTGTTTATTCCAACAGGTTGACATAAAGCAACTGTGGTAATACGCTTTGGTGGTGTGGAATCCAGGTTCTCTTACCCAGAATCCCTTGCAAACCTAAAAATGTGTCAAACAAAACACATTTTCCTCACATTTCTGTGGTGGAAGGTTCTGGAATCTGCGTGGATCCACAAAATTCCACCAACCCTGCATTCTCCAAAGTCTTCCGAGAAAAATGGCACCTCACTTGTGTGGGTAGGTCTAGGGCCCGCGACAGGAAACGGCCCAAAACGCAACGTGGACACAACTCATTTACACTGTGAAAACTGACCCTTTTTTTGCAAAGTGCCTAGCTGTAGATTTTGAACCCTAGCTCTGCCGGAACCTAGGGAAGTCTAGCAAACCTATACATTTTTGAAAATTAGACACCCAGGGGAATCTAGGATGGGGTGACTTGTCTGGCTCTCACCAGGTTATGTTACCCAGAATCCCTTGCAAACCTCAACATTTATTAAAAAAGTTCTGGAATCTGTGTGGATCCACAAAATTTCACCCACCCCACATTCCTCAAAGTCTTCCGAGATAAATGGTACCTCACTTGTGTGGGTAGGTGTTGTATTCTATCTATTGCATATTTCTATGTTTGCTTTTAC
Source organism: Triturus cristatus (assembly GCF_964204655.1). Classification (NCBI taxonomy): domain Eukaryota; kingdom Metazoa; phylum Chordata; class Amphibia; order Caudata; family Salamandridae; genus Triturus; species Triturus cristatus. The sequence continues at coordinate 752,386,342 of NC_140579.1, forward strand.
CCACTCAATGCCCTTCTAGTGGAATGCTTCTGCACTATGATGTACTTCGGAATGTTGGGTGCTGGTTGAAGATAAACCACAGTTGTGATGGGGCTGAGCTGCCTGCTGGCTGCTCCTGGTGGGGCTTATTCCAAGAGTACTGTTTTGTGTTCGTACCTTTAGGTGGTTTCCTCTAAGTATTTATATCTTCCTGTTTCTTTTGTGTATTCATTGGAGAAGGGAAGAAGAGTACCTATCCTCTCAGTCTAACTTTTCTTCTTGTTCCTTTTATGTGTTGGTTGGATGAGGTAATAATAGTGTCTATTTATGTGTTTGTACTTTTCGGTTTTACTTCTCAAGTCTTATTGTTCTATTTTCTGTATTTTTTTATTGCATTGTGTTCTCTGAGAAGGAATGTGTCTGATTTTATTCTTTCACTTTTTTTCTGTATTTTCTGCATGCTGTGCATTGCTTTCTGTCACATCTGTCTGGCCAGTGGGTGTGATAGAGGGTAATGATTGGTACGCTTTCTTTGACAGGTGTTCCTATACTTCTATGTTTAGTTTGCTGTTGTGGAAGAAAAGGAGGTATGTTGTATTCTATCTATTGCATATTTCTATGTCTGCCTTTACCCACTCAATGCCTTTCTAGTGGAATGCTTCAGCACTGTGATGTACTACGGAATGTTGGGTGCTGATTGAAGATAAGCCACAGTTATGATGGGGCTGAGCTGCCTGCTGGCTGCTCCTGGTGGGGCTTATTCCAGGATACTTATCATCTAACAATAAATCCTCTTGAAATACCTCAACCTGTCTGGACTACATTACTACATTAGGCCTAGTGCCCGTGACAGGAAGCGGCCCAAAACACAACGTGGACGCATCTCATTTTCACAGTGAAAACTGACCCTTTTTTGCAAAGTGCCTAGCTGTAGATTTTGAACCCTAGCTCTGCCGGCACCTATGGAAACCTAGCAAACCTATACATTTTTTAAAACTAGACACCCAGGGGAATCCAGGGTGGAGTGATTTGTCTGACTCACACCAGGTTCTGTTACCCAGAATCCCTTGCAAACCTCCAAATTTGTAAAAAAAAGAAAAAAACACATTTACCTCACATTTCTGTGGTGGAAAGTATTGGAATCTCCGTGGATCCACACAATTCTACCCACCCCGCATTCCCCAAAGTCTTCCGAGAAAAATGGCACCTCACTTGTGTGGGTGGGTCAAGTACCCGCAACAGGCAAGGGCCCAAAACTTATTGAGGAGACATCAAAATTGCCTATCACAAAATGACCTATTTTTGCAAGGGGGGTCAGCTGTGTTTTTGCCCCCGTGCATGGCAGCCATCTAGGGAAACCTACCAAACCCACACATTTCTGAAAACTAGACACCCGGGGGATTCCGGGGAGGTATGGATTGCGTGGATCCCCCAAAGCTTTCTTACCCCAAATCCCCTTCAAACCTCAAATGTAGCTAAAAAAAATCACCTTTTCCACACATTTTTGTGTAGGAAAGTTGTGGCATCACTGGGCTGACACAAATTTCCTACCACCCAGCTTTCCCCCAGGTCTCCTGATAAAAATGGTGTCTAGAGATACAGAAGAAAGCAGCTAGGTTATAGATGAATGCACTGCCTAGACATGTCACTCTATAGCAATGAGGGTATTGCCCACCTCAAATGGCCAGCTGCCTGAAAGACCATAAGATAAGTTCACATTTGCAAGGGTATGAGAGGCAATACGTTATACGTTTCACTGTGTTCATACAGTAGTGCAATTAATTGGAGAGTCCACGCAGAAGCTTGTATTCTCAAATGTTCTTTAATCTTTAGATGTTTAGAGTTCGGTACAACCACAGCCAACGCGTTTCGCCCAAACATGGGCTTCTTCAGGGCAAATAGTGACAGCCAATGAAGCGCAAAGGCGCATGTAGAGTATAATTGAAGAGTATCGTGCAGTCAAAGTAGACCTCACAGTGCAATTGCACTGTAATAAAAAGGGCGGTTGCAGACACGTGATAATGTCTCAAACTGGACAAAATCCTGGGTGATTGGATTTCAAATGTGGTGTAGGAGGTCCTTAAGTGGGGAGCCTTCTGTACCGTTGTGTCCGTCGGAGTGGATCGGGGTTGAAATGGTGTCTCACTTGTGTGGGAACCCCAAGTACACGCGACAGGCAAGGGCCCAAAACGTGTTGAGGAGCCATGTTGGTTTTGCATGGGGGTCACCTGGGTTTTTGGCCCAGTGCTCGGAGGCCAGCTACGGAAACCTACCAAACCCACACATTTCTGAAAACTAGAATTCCAGGGAGGCACGGCTTGCATGAATCCCCCAAAGTTTTCTTACCCAGAATCCCCTGCAAACCTCAAATTTTGCAGAAAAAAAATCACTTTTTCGACACATTTTAGTGTGGGAAAGTTCTGGGATCACTGGGCTGACACACATTTCCTACCACCCAGCGTTCCCCCAGGTCTCCTGATAAAAATGGTGCCTCACTCGTGTGGGAGGCCCAAGTACCCGTGACCGGCAAGGGCCCAAAACGTATTGAGGTGACATCAAAATTGCCTATCACAAAACTACCTGGTTTTGCAAAGGTGGTCATCTGGGTTTTTGGCCCCGTGCTCGGCGGCCAGCTAGGGAAACCAAACCCACACATATCTGAAAACTAGACACCCGTGGAATTCCAGGGAGGTATGGTTTGCATGGATCACCTCGTGTCCCAGAGACCAGTTTTATAGAGTTTAAGAGGGGTGTGATATATTTGATGAATGTATTGAAAATGAATGATCCTCAGATTACCATTAGGCGTGAGCCGTCCGGTCAGGGTACAAATGTGTTCCCATTCAGACATCGTTAGTGGGGTTGGCATTTTAGCATAGCAACAATCTAAACTTCTATCCGCACTTCTAACTGTCTCGCCCCTCACTGCTTTATACAGTTTTGGCTGACGTCTAGTGAGAGCCACTAATAACAGCTGCAGGGAGTGTAGAGGCGGCGGCTCAGTGGGAAAAGTCAGGTAGTGTGTTTTCACTGCGAGTTTCAGACGGTGGAATGTGAATTGAAAGAGCGGGGTTTGGTTTGTAATGTATGTAAGTTCTTCCGATGTTAGAAACTCCCCATCCAGATATAGATCCTGAATGCGGTCTAAACCAGCCTCTTTGAGAGAACGCATTGGGCCAATCTCCCGTGTCACTGATAGTGCCGCATAAAAGGCCAACGGCATGGCCGGAGCGTATAGAGGAAGTTTATCCGTGAGTTTGCCTATGTTCTGCCAAGCCGAAATTGTGGTATCTAAGGTATTTATCTCCGATTTCGGTGTGCCTCTGCGAGTGTGCGTTATTATACCAGCAAGGGGGATAGGGTGTGCATCCCCATCTTTTACTGCGACATGAGGTGTATATGCATGCGGACGATACCAGTAATAAGCATATTGTGCACAGATACAGTAGGTGTAGAAGTCTGGTGCACAAAAGCCTCCCTTCGCATAGTCCAGTGTTAAAATGTTCCACCCTACTCTAGCTTGTATACCCCCCCATATAATTCTAAGTAACTGCGTTCTCACTGTTACAAAGAAGTGTTTTGATAGCTGTATGGGAATATTACAGAAGAGATATAAAAAGCGAGGCAATATAACCATTTTAATGACAGCAATGCGGTCAGCTAGGGAGAGGTGACCATCTATCCACCTGAGACTCCAGGGCAGCGTAGGCCTGACCATAATTCTTACGCACCACAATCTCCGGGTCGCGATGCACCCATAGTCCCAGATATTCCACAGGCTCAGTTGACCAGACCAGTGGGTATTCCATCTGAGGAGGTGCCGTATTTGTAGTCAATGGGATTATCACCAATTTGTCCCAGTTGATGGTAAGGCCGGAAAATAAACCAAAACTAATATATTCCCGTAGGACTGGGGACAGATACGTCTGCGGTTCACAGATAAGCACCATATCGTCTGCGTAAAGCGATATTCCGATAGGGCGACGCATAAAATTTAGTACTGATTCTGTATGACGTTGCCGGATCACGCACGCCAGTGGCACGAGTATGAGAGCAAATAGAAGTGGCGATAAGGGGCATCCCTGACGGGTGCCTTGTTCTATTCGGAATGGTGTAGACGTGAGGCCCCCCACTCGAACATGCGCCGATGAATCTGCATATAGCAATCATATCCATCCTAAAAAGACGCCAAGTAGCCCTATTCTGCTCAAGATATGAAACATGTATCTCCATTCAATGGAGTCAAATGCTTTATCAGCATCCAACATTACGGCTGCCGCGGGTAGTGCAGGGTCTAAGACATGGAACATGGTGAAAATAGTCCTCAAATTAAGGGAGGTGGAGCGTCCCGGTGTAAACCCGGATTGGACCTGTCGAAGGAAGGCGGTAGTATGCCCGACACATGTGCCTCCGCATACATCTCCTGTAAATAGGGTACTAATAGGTGAACATATGCTTTACAAAACTCGGCAGTGTGGCCGTCCGGCCCCGGTGCTTTGTTATTGGGGAGGGAGAATATCGCTGCTTTAATATCAGCGTCATCAATGGGTTGGCTGAGATACTCGTGATGCCCGTCCGATAACCATGCACAGGTGATATCAGATAGGTAATCGTTCAAATCATCATCATCCATATCCCCTCGTGAGGTGTACATATCCGCATAACACTCCTTAAACTGATCTACAATTGCTTGAGGTGTGAAATGTTCTTCTCCATGGCTATCCACTATCTTGGTGATATGGTGGTGTTCGGCCCGGAATTTCAATCTCATTGCTAACTGTCTGCCTGGCTGTCCCCCCTCGCCATATGCTCTGGCGACATGCCGACGTGAAATATAGCGTGTTTCAGATTCAGCTAACGTGTTGTATTCCAGTAACAGCTCATGTATGCGGGCTAGAATGGAGGCTACCAGCGTGGCCGTGTATTGTTGTTCCAACACCCCCAACGCTTCCTCCGTCTTCGAAAGTTGACCCCTGATGTCATGTAATATGCCTGCTGTTGTGCTAATACAGGCCCCCCTCACAGTGGCCTTAAAGGCTTCCCATAAGGTGGCGGCACTATCGACCGTACCCAAGTTTATTTGGAAGTAGTCTGTTATTGCCTTCCTAACAGTGTCCTCGTATATGGGATCTAGTAAGGCTTCAGCACGGAAGCGCCAGGTGAAGGGGCGGTGCGTGTTTGTGGGAATATTGAGGTTGAGTCGCACGGGGTTATGATCAGACAGAGTGCGCGGGAGATGTGAGATGTCTGTAACCCAGTCATTCGCCCCATCACTTAGTAACCAGTAATCCAGGCGGGACTAGCTGTTATGTGCTGGCGTGGCATGTGTGCCCCCCTTGATTGTGGCATTTCGTAAACGCCATGTATCTACAAGCCCGAATTCCGCCATGGCGTCTCATAAGCATTGGGCAACTTTAACTGTGCGTGAGCTCATCGAGTTAGATTTGTCCATATTAGGGTCCAAGTGTGCATTTAGATTACCGCCCCACAAGATGGCTGCCTCCGGCCAGGTGAGCAATACGCTGAGCAGTAGTATAAATACTTGTGGCTCATCCACTACAGGGCCATACATATTGACTATCGTAACCATTGATGCTCCCAGCTTACCATGCACCATAGCCCAACGCCCCTCGGCATCAGTATGGGTTATGATTGGTGTGAATGGAATACCTATTTTCAGTCAAATGAGTACCCCCCTAGCATAAGAGGAGTACGATGAGGCCAGTTTATATCCCGCCCATTTAAGCACTATTTTAGTCTCAGTCGTTTTAGTCAAGTGTGTCTCCTGTAGGAGTAGGCAAACACTTGGCGAATCGTTTTGGGCGTGTTTAACACGCGGATATTCCAGGTTAGGCAGGTGTATTTATCACCCATGGTTAGGTATGAGGAATCCAAGCGCAAACAAGGTACAAAGCAAGGTGTACTCGGGTGCAGTGATATAATGACATGTTAACCAGGATAAGGGTACAATCACATTGAACAATCCCCCAATGTAAAACATAGAGCCTCCCACCCCCACCCACTTTAGCATTCCCAACGTGCCAAAGCCATCTCGCAAACACCCAGCTTTCCCCAACATGTTAGAAAAACTGTGTAACTCAATATGGGGTATACTCGTTGGGGGCTGCAGCGGCACGTCTAACTCCCAGATGAGACCAGGAGGTGGACACCAAAGGCAAATTCACACTCTTTCGAGTCCACATCCATCTTAGTAAAAGGACAACTTACAGTGGCATGTATCTAAGCATACATCAGATATGGCATACAACCAGTGCAACTGCAATCGATTACTTGATGCTCCTCAGAGCCATCCCCCTCTGCAAAGGAGAAACAGTTATGTCCTGATTCCCATACATCTAAGGGTGCACTATATAAGGAGAACCATGTCAGCGGGCGAACTATTCTACGAAATTACATTTACAGCCCACCACCTGTGCCCATCATGACATTCAGCGACTGAGCCTCAGTGAATCTATAGTATTACAACAGTGTTCCTAGTAACATCAGGGCTCTAACAATAACCCACAGTGATAAGTTCGGGGCATGGATCCAATGTATCAATCTTCATTATCAGATGTATCGGGGGCAGGCTGTTTTTTACGGCGGAGGGACTTTGCAAAGTCCATCGCTAGCTTAGGGCTGGTAAAAATCTTAGCCTTGTCATCTGCACCAATCCGTAGGTGTGCTGGATACAGCATGGCGTAAGGGATATTTTCGTGAAACAGCATTTTTTTCACAGTCTGAAATTCCTTCCGTGCAGATTGAACATTGGCGTGAAATCAGGGTAAAAGGATAAAGTATTTCCTTGGTAGGTGATGGTGCCTTTCTGCCGAGTGATGCGAAGGACTGCATCTCGATCCCTAAAGTTGAGTAACCTTGCAATAATGGGCCTAGGAGGGTCGCCGGAGGAGGGCTGGTCGCCAGAGAGCCATGAGCCTGTTTAACAGTAAGCAGAGCAAACAGATTTTCGGCACCATATATGTCACGAACCATGATTTCCACATATGCTTCCAGCCGGCCTACATTTGTGGATTCTGGCAGGCCCAAAATGCACACGTTATTATGCTGTGAGCGCCCCTCAAGGTCCTCGTTCTTGGCCTGAATAACTGCAAGAATGTTCTCGATGTCGGTGGTCTTTGTGATGATTTGTTGCAGCCCATCCTCAGTATTCGAGATGCGTTGTTCCGCCTCTCCAAGTCTCACCGCATGTTTATCCAGCTTAGCGGATATGTGGTCCATGCGACCATTGAGGGCCTCTATCTTACCGTCAATGGACTGCAAGCTGGCCTGGATGGCAATCAGGGTCTGTTCCAAAGCAGTCGGGTGCGGAGAGGCGGAGTCCAGCTCAGAGTCAGAAACAGCAGTATGCAAAGATTTACCTGACTTGCGTAAATTAAAATTGAGGCGCGGTTGATTTTTATCTGGTTTGCCCATGTTAGCAGAATTATAATAGCGCCAGTGTACAGCTTTCAAGTATTGACCCTTCGCTCTCCTGTCCCAAAAACACTTGTCCTTTCAGCTGCTGGCCCCCCTTCGCACAAGGAAGATGCTCACATTTGAAAATGTCTCCTCACCTCGCCAACCCTAGGGGAGCACTGTTCCTTATCAATTAGCACCACAGCACAATATATAATGCAGTCTACGCATAACCTTTCTTGTGCCCAGTAGAGGAAAGTGTGTAGATGACAGGCGCATCCGGATTCCCGCCTCCCAAGGATTGCAGATGAGCACCACGACTCCTCGAAAGCCTGCCCACACACTTCATGGTTTTAAATGCAACTTTTTAATGAAGTTAGTAAAAAGACAGGACACTGATGGTGGTGTTTGAATACTCTCTTTGCTTTGTAGATACCCCTGACGAAGGGAATGTTTATTCCCGAAATGCATTGGGTGATGCCAATAAAATCGTGATTTGTGGAAACGCACACTCCATTTGTGTTTGAGTCATCAGTCACAGCATGAGAGACGCATGAGTAAAATAAATTGATTAAGCAAATGTGAAAAGAGGATTAAAATGGTAAAAATAAGGAGTACACAGAGAAGCATGGGAACATTTGATTTATTGGATTCATACAGTCCAGGTTTTGAGGGTGCAGCCAGAATGGTTCCAGGATGTGGTTCCTTCGTGTTTTGTTGATCTTTCAATCTAGGCACATCCTCCACCACTCCAACTCTAGAAACACTTGCCTGTTCCACTACAACAAGGCTGCCAATTACAGACTCCTGAAACTTAGCAAAAGTCATCTTTAACCCAGGACAAGAATCCGTGAATACAACAAAAGCATTAAAGGTTGGCAAGCAGAAAAGATGGATAGCCAACTTCTTATACCAAATGTAAGCCTTACGAAGAGCAGTGTAAGGTTCCAACCTCTGATCTACTCTATCAACACCACCCATGTGCCTATTATAGTCTAAAATGCACACAGGTTTGCGCGCTTCAGCAACCTGACCCCAAACAGTCACAGGTGAAGTGCTTTCATCATGGATGGTAGTCAGCATGTAGACATCTCTCCTGTCTGAAAATTTCACAGCTAGAAGTTCCTCGCAACGCAAAGCACTGCACTGTCCCCACACAAGCTTTTCACAAACAAGTTCTTTTGGGAAACCTTTACGGTTAGAGCGGATTGTGCCACAAGCAAAAGTGTTCACTTTGGCCAATTCCCTGAACAACCGCACACCAGTGTAGAAGTTATCTACATATAAATGGTGACCATTATTAAAAAGTCCTCTACCAAGTTCCCACACAATTTTCTCAGTCACTTCAAAAGTGGACGGACAACCAGGGGGGTTAATCCTGGATTCCTTACCGGTGTACACCCTGAAATTAGAGACATATCCAGTACTACTGTCACACAGCATATACAGCTAAATTCCATAGCGTGCCCTCTTACTAGGAATTTATTGCCTAAAAACCAAGCGGCCCTTGAAAAAGACCAAAGACTCATCCACTGCTATTTCTTTCTCTGGAGCATAGATCTCAGAAAATCGATCTACAAAGTCATCAATGGCAGACAGAATCTTAAAAAGACGGTCACACTCAGGGTGATCTTGTGGCAATGCTAAACCATTATCGACAAAATGCAGCATCCGAAGCAGAAGCAAATACCTATCACGACTCTTGACTGCCGGAAATATAGCCGTTGCCATCAAGGGACTAGTAGACCAATATGAAGACATTGATGGCTTCCTTAGCAAGCCCATTAAAATAGTTAAACCCAAGAACTTCTTCATCTATTCCAGATTTGTGGGAGTCCACCGGGTAGCTCTAGAGTGGGGCCTAAGGCTGGCACTGTTGTCCCTCAAAAACTGTTCGGCATACAAATTAGTCTGCTCAACAATCTCTGCCCAAAACACATCGTCCATAAACAACTGAAAAAAATGTATTGGCAAAAAAAAGTTTGTATTCATTCTACACCCTGGAATACCAGTAATGTCTGGTAATGCCGGCTGCACCATGCCTGGGACAACCCAGAGGTCCTCACTTACAGCTGGAAGCCTTGCAGCCCTAGGCTGCAGCCCAGATGCCTCTTGCTGCACTATCGGCACATCAATATCTTCCTCTAAAACAGGCGCTTCATCCGCACTAAGAGTAGCTTCATCCGCACTGAGAGTAGCTTCATCATTCGATGATTCCATGTAGTGAGAAAGCTCACTGCCTGAATCTTCCCCTCCCTCCTCTGCCTCAGATGCAGAGTCAGTCTCTGAACCTTGGTCAGAGGAAGACTCAAAAAGCATACAAACAACCTGCTGAGCAGTAATCCTGCAGCTAGCCATTATCCTTACTAAGAAAGGAGACTGCACAAACAAGTCAACAACAACCAACACTGTGCAAAATAAGTAAGTAAAAAAAATGTGTGCCTTTATCACAAAGATCTATATATTCAAAAACAATGCGATTCACTTGCAAGAGACAGCTACACTCACCAGCACCTACTCTGCAGAGAGACAGCAAAAACCAACAATATCCCACTAGAAAGAAAAAAACAAAACCAATTACGCACAAGACAACAAAATAAACATCGAGCACAAAGGCAAAAAGTTTTTGACACTCAAAAAACAGAAGCCAAACATACTGCTTATATTACACCATTTGCAAACAAGCATTTGCACTGCAATAGGTCTCGCATTACTGAAAGTTTGAGCTATTGGCATTGCAAATAATAATGCCTTTTAGATTTTTTTTTTTTTTAATCTTCCCAGCAGTAGCATAAGTGAGGGTGTAGTACCTTATGTGGCTAATAAAGGTCCCTTTACAACTCCACAGGGACACCTAGTAACAGCCTGGGTTACTGCACCCTTTTCTACTAATGCTACTGCTGGGATATTTTTTAACAAAAAACATAACAAACAATATAATTTGCAAAGCCAAACACTCAAACTTTCAATAACGTGAGATCTATTGCATTGCATTGCAAATGCTTCTTTGTTATACAGTTGTATTTTTATAATATTGTTCTATTTTGGGATTGCTGCTCATATGCTCCTAACTGATTTTATTCATTGATTTTATTATTTTGTGATTAATTGTAGCAGTTTTCATTAAGTGAGACAAATAAATTAATTAACTCGTTCATTTACTCTCTGTGTCTCTTTCTGTGTCCCCGTTATGTTAACTATCATTCTCTCTAATAAAGACTCCCTATTTCCTACAAAACAAATCTGATTTATTTACTAATCCCTCCTCAAAAGACGTTTCCCATATTTCTTGGAATTAATAAATTTATGAACCTTAGCCCCAGGAAAACGTGCAAAAGCACGGTGAAAATTATTTCTGCATGCCTTAAATTCTGTAAGAACATTTTATCACCGTGAACAGGATCTAAGACGATGCAATCACATGTCATTATTTAAATGTAACTCCCTTTTCTGTAAAACGTTGCCATATACGTATCCTGGGGAAGCTGATTAGTTAAACAAGAAAATAAACTTTCAGATACTTTAAAACTCAGGTGCAACCCGGATATTTGGGAATAATTCCCTGGACCTCAGGAATCTGTCCCAAATATGTTGTATAAATTCAAACTGAGACCGAAAAATGAAACATAAACCTTAAGAACAAATATGCGTAAATAATAGAAATTTGAAAAAATAGTGTACATTGATTTTGCACAGTTTTTCAAAAGAAAGTGGCACATCTATCCAAATCTCAGTTTGAAATAGCAAAAATATGATGGTCTCTTCAGAATTCCAACCATTTTTCTTAAATCCACAAAAAGTACCTGGAACTATGGCATTGTACTAGCTTATGAGGCTATATATCCATCAACAACATGTATACTGAAACAACGGAAGTTGTAAAATAACCAAAGAATACATTCACCTGTAACTGTGATAAAACCAATAAAGATCATTTTAAAACCAACCTTGGCAAAGCCAATAGGTTTCTCCTATGCAAAATCTATTGGCTTTATCAACGTGTTCTACATGTTGCACATCAATTGAGCTGCTGTGCAACAAGGTTTAAAGTAAAATAAAAGCACTATGACGCTGTAATTGCTGGCTGCATGATAGTGCTTTTTTAAACCTCGTCATTGCATTTTATTTTTACTTTAAGCACCTCTACTGCTGTGCAACATGTCAAAATAATTTGAAAAACCCAAAAGATTTTGTGTAGGCAAAACCTATTGACTTTGCAAATGATTGTTTATCTTTTGTGGTGCCTTGCTCGTGTGGCTCAGGACACTGCTTAGGAAGAGAAAGTATGCTGCATCTTTTCCTAGCCTTCCTGATTCCCCTGCCACCCCTGACCTGCCCCAGTGCTAAGGACCGCTTCTCAAATGAGCAGAACATCAAGACGTGGCGGGCGATGGGAGGCAAACATGGGTTTCTGTGCAGTGCTCATTTAAAGTGCTTCAATACCTTCTGTTGAGTTTGCGCCATATTGACACGGAATAAACAATAAAAAAAGCATAGGTTAAAAAGAAAGGGTAGCACGCCGAAAAGTAAAAAGCAGGAGGGAAGGAGAGGGACTGCAGGGACATGCACTCAATAAAAGTGCTTGTCGAAAAGTTAAAAAATACCAATGTATTGCACAAAAGTTACATCGTATGCAGCACATGAAAACTACCGTTAATGCAGAAATATTTTCTTTGGTTTGATTTGCAAACAGCCGAGACGCTTCATGTTTGAATCCGAAGTTGTGCGCACACGTGTGTTCAAAAATAAGCTGTGACTGGGCTTAGTCTGCGCACTTTGAAGCCAATGAGGGTATTCGTAAATAAAAGTATCATCATGGTTTTAATTTCGAAGCTTCTTCTGCAATTTACATGATCATCAGACATACTGTGCGTGGCCAAGTGACACAGTATCATCACAAACTATTTTAATCCGGCCGCACACTAGCATACTCCGAGTGCGTACTTTATGCTCTCTGGTCAATATTTCAAGTCTGCACTTTCAAAATTGCTTTATGAACCGTCATGCTTGTAATATTGGCTTTACACTCTTTTTTAAAAACGAATTCTTGGGGGGCGGGGGGGGGGATGAGAGAAACCCCCCTAGCTTCCCTTATGACAGTTGTGCTCACTCGCTCTGTTCCCTAATGATGCACCACTCCAAAACTTTCACGGCTCACCACTTTCAAATGCAACCTGCCGCCACTGGCTATGTCCCACTCTGTACTGTAAATGCAATTGTTCTCGGACATAGCTTGCTGGCACTGAGCTGTGAATCCCCATCCGTGCACCGCCAGTTACCAGTTGATGTTGTGCAATGGCAGCGCTCCTGAAGCAGAGGTCAGCATAGGGAAAAATGAGAGAGGCAGTCATTAGAGCTGAAAACGAAAGAAGATACTATAGAAGGTAAATGAATAAAGGGGTCGGATTGTTGTCCTTAAGTATGGCCAGGAGAAGAGGTTACTTCCCTTATAACGATGCGAGAAATTTCCTTCCGATACAAAGTGACTTATTTCCAAAAGCTATCGAGAAACATAATGTTATATATGTATAAATAAACAGATACTTTTTCTTAAAAGTGCTCTTTTGATGTTGTGTTATTTATCAATATAAATTGTTCTGTTACCCCCAAAGATCGACCACATCATGGTTACATTTAAAGCCTCAATGCGAGCAGAAATGTCTCCACAGAATCTAATCACGCTGTGTGTGGGTCTGCTGATGCAAGCCCCATCTCTATGGTCACGTGAAACAAGGTTAAAACGGGAGGCGCGAGCAGCTCAACACTGTGCATTAAGTAATGCGATTGATTGACACAGTCAGTCGGCAAATGCGTGCAAATAGGTCTTTAGAAGGAACCCAACCAGGAGGACAAACGACGAGTGGAGAATGCGGAGTGACATGATGCCATACGCAGCTACACTGAGACTGGAAGCCTTCCCGTGACGTACAGGGATATTTACTGTGCAATAAGTGCACGCAGTAAACTTGATAAAAAAGCTTTCATGCCCGGAAGTGACCTCACGTATTTGTGAGCATCAGCGACTTACATCAGCTTTGAAAGTTGAGGAGTATTCGTCTTTTTCCCAAGTATCTTCTTTTCTAAGATTGACAGGCTTTAGAGAAAGAATGTCAAGTGGGATTTAGTAAAAACATTTATTGGCAAAGCCAATATATATTGCACAAAAGTTACATCGTATGCAGCACATGAAAACTAACGTTAAGCATTAAAATAACAAAAGCGGCCGTGAAAGTGAAAGTGAAAGTGATCGCGATTACGATCGCGTGCTACGGAGGATAGACACATGGCGCTGCGCGCGTGCACGTTCACGTGCACTGAAGCTTTAGGCCACGGCAGCACTTTGAAAAGCCTGTATACAAAATGTCTCGGCCAGATCAGCGCAAGCGCTGGATCAGGCGAGACCTAAAAACACATTCATGCAGAGAAATGAAAAACATTTACATTGTACAAAAAAAGTCTCTTACCAAACACATGCAACTACACAAACAGCAGAACCACCAGTAACGAAACCGCAACCTGGAACAGTCTAAAGTGCAAAAGCCTTGAACTAAAACAAAAAGGGAGAAATAAAGCATTACAATTGTAATTCACAAGAAATAAAACAATTAACATTATAACACGCTATGTCACTACCCAAATAGTCAATCTGCCAGATGGGCCTTTAAATAGGGCTGAGAAAAATGAGGGTGATCTTGCCCAAGGGATCGGGTGAGGTTCTCTGCCAGGCCGATCTGTCCCCCAGGTGGGGCAGAAAACAGAAGATTGAAATGTGCCCCCCTTGCTAAAGAAAGAAATCCCTAGTGCCTAGTAGGGTTTTCTGCCTCCCCTCTCCCGCCTAGGGCAGAAAGGCCAAAAAAGGGGCAGATCTGTCCCCAGGATGGGCATAAAAAACATTAACCAAATTTTACCCCCTTGGAAGCAACCATGTTGCTTCCATTACACACAAACAAAATCCATGGTGCCTAGTGGATTTTCTGCCCCCCCTCCGGTGCCAAAAAAAGGTCGATAGGCACACACCTAAAAAATAATCTGCCCCCTGGAAGCGACCCTTGCCCAAGGTGTAGCTTCCATTCTAATTTTAAAGAAGTCCCTGGTGTCTAGTGGGGTTTTCTGCCCCCCCTGGGGACAGAAAGGCCCAAACAAAGGGCTGATCTGCCCCACGGAGGGGGGGGGGGCAGAATACACACACTAAAAAACATCTGCACCCTGGAAGCGCCACTTGCCCAAGGGGTCGTTTCCATTTTGATTTTAAATAACTCCCTGGTGTCTAGTGGGGTTTTCTGCCCCCATGGGGTAGAAAGGCCAAATAAACTGGCCGATCTGCCCAGGCGGGGGCAGAATACACATTAAAAAATATGTCCTCTGTAAGCGACCCTTGCCCAAGGGGTCGCTTCCAATTTATTTATTTTTAAATCCCTGGCTCTAGTGGGCTTTCCTGCCCCCCCCGGCCAGAAACGCCAAAAAATGCACCGATCTGTCCCCAGGGGGCAGAAAAGTCTTTAAAATTATTTAGGCCCATGAGGAAGTGACCCTTGCCCAAGGGGTCACTTCTATTTAAAATTGAAAACACTCCCTGATGTCTAGTGCGGTTTTTGGCCAAATATACAGACCGATCTGCCCCCATCGGGGAGCCGGATATACTTTTAAAAAAAATGATGGCCCCCGGAAGCGACCCTTGCCCAAGGGGTTGCTTACATTTTAATTTTTAAAACCTCCTGGCTCTAGTGGGCTTTTCTGCCCCCCCACCCCCCGGGCCAGAAATGCCAATAAATGCAGGCGATCTGTCCCCAGGGGAGCAGAAATGTCTTAAAAAAATTTAGGACCAAAAGGAAGCGACCCTTGCCCATTGGCTTTTCAGCCCCCCCGCCCCCCCCCCCCACTCCAGGGCCAGAAACGCAAAAAAAATCGGGCGATCTGTCCCCAGGTGGAGCAGAAAAGTCTTTAAAATAATTATCCCCCATAGGAAGCGACCCTTGCCCAAGGAGTCGCTTCCTTTCAACAAAAAAGACATCCCAGGTGTCTAGTGGGGGCACTCCTGCTGCACGATCGCCACGCTGTGCGCGATCGTGCAGCAGGAATGCCCTGCATTGAGACATCAGGGAAGAGGAAACACTCTTTCCTCTCCCCTGATGCCGCAATGCCTGCCAATCTCCCCCCCCCCGCCCCACCGGAGCACAGAAACGCACCTTCTCCTCGCCTGGATGCCTGGAAACAAATGGTTTCCAGGCGTCCAGCACTTCCTGATGACGTCGGCGTGCGCTGTTGCGCGCTGACGTCACAGGATCGCCAAGGGGAGGGTCGGGTGGCAGCAGAAGCTCTTCCACTGCCATCCCCCATGTGGCATGATGTTGGGCTGCCCATGGGGGAGTGCCAGCGCTTCTCCCATGGGTGGGTGCAATGACGGAGCGGTTCCGTCATGAGCACACGCCAACCGTGGCTCATGACAGAACCGCTCCATCATGAGCACAGAAGGGGTTAAATAATCGCTGTAGTTGCAAGTTGCAAGCGTGAGATTCCCTCAATGTCAGCAACTGCCCACATTGTCAGCAATAAAGCTGCCTAGGAAGTCTGGGTGCAGTAAACACAGATTAAACCGAACAGGCAACAGTCCGGCAGGAAAGGAGGGATGTTGAATTGATTGCCCACTTAGCAGTATGACTATTGCACAGGAGGATGGAGGGTGATTCAAGGGACACGGGTGGTGTGACGGCAACGATAGACAGTCAGCTTATGCTGGGTAGGAGGTTCCACATCACCAACCAGAAGGGTACCAAGTAGCAAAAACCAGTAAATAGGTTATATGTGTCTCTGGCCTTGCGGCTGTGTAGAGCCATTATCATTTAGAGGTACGCCCAGGTGAAAATTGTGTGCTTCTTAAGGTTTTCATGACCAATGCGGTTTGTGGTATCTTTTCAAGGGGAAGAGATATAAGTTAGGCACTTAATCGCTTACAACGTAGCACATTAAGGTGGGCAGTGTTTTATTGCAAGTTGCAACTGGGAGATCCCCTTATTAACGTCAGCAGCTGCACACTTGGCCAGCAGTAACGCAAAATTCCTGTATGGAAGGAGGCATAAATGACAAGTACACGAGGACTCCCTGGCTTAATGTCACATATTCCATGGCAGGATAGTCACCAAGGTGGGACAGGCTATTGGGTATGCCTTGCCAGGACAGTGACACACACTTCACACGAACTGGAGCCCCTATAAAGAATAAATGCTGGAAACACAGACGGAGGTCCGTTGGACTCAAAAATTCTCTTCAACAAGCTGCTGGGCATTTTGTTGCCAGGTGTCGTTGAGTGACAGGCAAGGGCATTAAGGGGCGGTATTAAGTAACGAGGTCATTTGCAGGAATGCAGAAGGGTCCCAGCGGATCCAATGAAGGTGGGCTGCAGCTAAACATGAAACTGGGGATCTTGGATTCCGAAACTCTTGCTGGTTTAAGCATCTAGCAGGTATTGTGCATCTGTGATCGTACGGCAGTTAAGCAAGCCTGGTGAGCTGCGTCAGTTGTCACTCCACGAAAGGGTGAGGTGTCTCCAATAGTGGGCACAATACATATATCTTTCAAACCAGATTTGACATCATAATGTGTTCACCAAGGTTTAGCAATCAAAAAAGTCTGTGCAATTGTCTGGTCAACGTGGCAAAGTAAGTGCACTCCAGAACCGAGGGTAGGTGACATGTTGCTTCAGTAAGCTCAAATGCCCCGCCCAGATAGCTTTATATTAGCCAGGCTGGGTGGGGATGCTGTCAGCCAACATAGTGTGCTGCAGGCCTAATAATTGGGGAAACAAGGTGTCAAGCACAAACAGCTACTATGTAAAAAGAACATTTGGCATGTTCAGTATTCAAGAAAATTAAAATTTTACGGAGCTGGTAATTTTTCACTTCTGGGGCTGCACAGGGTGGGCAGTTTGAACACCAAATTTGGGAATAATCTAGTATGGGGGTAAACAAGGGCTTAGTCAATCCTGAATGTTAACCACTATATTGCAGACAGTGCACACTCGATTAAATCAGACAGAATCACAAACCTGGAAAGCCTAGGGGGTTTCACCACCGAGGGAACTGAGCAGGCGAAATTCCCATAAGGAAGAAGGGATACATGGCAGGTGCATGAGGACACACTTGCTCATTGTCACAGACTTCTAGGTATGAACATTCCTGTGCGCCCTGATTTAGCAATCGAAATGGACTGTGCAAGTGTCCGGTCAACCTCAACAAATAGGTGCACTCTGCTCCATGGGCAGGTTAAGGGTTGCTTCAGTTAAGCATAAAACTTCTCACCCTGATAACCAAAGTAGACAGGCGGGTTGTGGGAGCAGTCACCTAACAAGTGGGCTGCTGTCCCATAGATTGGGGTCACTGGTGTTCAGGCACATACGGTGCTAGAAGGACGGCAACTACAGATTGCAGAAGGTTGGAGCCTATATTAGCCCGAAGGGTAATATAGCTGTGGTTAAGGTTAGAACTCCCTTTCCCACCGAACAGCTGTAATATCTGTAAGAAAAAAGTGATTCATGGCAAGTACAAGAGGACACACTTTCTTTTGTCACTGACTCCTAGTTCATCAGATGGTAGCCTGCCAGGTGCTATTCAGGGACACACAAGAGCATAATATAGTTGCATGAGGTAGGAGGTAACGTGCGGTGAGGCAGTGGGGTCCCAGCTTCCCGCAAAAGGGGGCTGCGGCAATACTTGCAACTGGGAATATTAGATTCTAACAGTATCATTGTTAAAAATACGCACGACTCCCTGGCCATGCGGGGTATGTATGTCCCACCCTGAAATTTAAGGTGACCAAAAGGTAAGCCAAAATGCGGATTTGATTTAGGGGAGGGCAATCATTCCAGGGATAACAAAGTGAACTAGGTCTATAGCTGGATTGAGCTTCAAGGGACACGTGATCGAAAGTTATTTAAGCAAGCCTGGTAGACGGAGGAAGTTGTGACTCCGCCCAGGGTGCTGTGGCTGCACTAAAGTGCGCAATACAAGCATTCTTGGTCGCCATGGTTGAGCAATCTGAAATGCCCGTACAAAGGTCCGGTCAAGTTCAACGAAGTATGTGCACGCTGCTCTCTGGGCAGGTTATGGGTTGCTTTAGTTATGCATAAAATTCCCCGCCCTCATAGCCATAGTAGACAGGCTGGTTGTGGAAACAGTCATCTAAACAAGTGTGCTGCTGTCCATAAATTGGGGAAACAGGTGTTAGGCACACAAAAGTGCTAGAGGGATACCAACCACAGGTTGTGGAAGGTCGTAGCCTACATTAGCTTGAAGGGTAACATAGCTATGGCTAAGAGTAGAACTCCCTCCTGGGTCGCTATTACATTCCTACAGGTCATGTGAGGCAGTCGAACAGTCCTGGAGAAGGATGAACAGCGCCATGCGCAGGTTCGCAGAGCCATGAGGTTTTGCTTTATCAGGCATGGGCTAACCCAGACGAACACCAAAGGTGATTGTGGAAAGTGGGGGGTGCACTTGTAACAGGTGGAAATGGACCTGTCCCTGCTGGACATGAAGGAGGTCCGGGAAATAGCAGATTGCAGGTGAGAAATTAGCTGTGTTGGTGGGGGGCTCTTTAGGCGACGGGCCGCCTCCAGAGCTGTGGTGGAGTTACAGGGCGATCTGGAAGCAGGTGGGTACAGAAGGGTACCTCTGCAGGAGCACAGTAAGGGTGCCAGAGCCAAATCCCAGGAGTCCTCATGGCAAATTCCTGGAAGGAGTACGTCGGTGCCCCGTTATCCCTTCGGGCGGTTGTGGGCCTGAACAACCGGGGGCTTGCCTTGCTACGCTCCGCCCTAAAAGAGGCGTGAGTAATAAGGGACCAATGTGTCACGTGATCCGGCGAAGAGGATCACCCCATAATGTGTAGCACTGATTGGGTTCACCACAGTGCAAGTTGGCTCATCAGGCGGGCAGGACTGCATGGATAAGTTACTTACCTGTAATCCGAGTTCTCATCCAGGGGTATACTCATCAAAGTCATAATCTATGAATAATCCCCGCCCACGTGCGGGATCCCGGAGCATATAGAAAATACATATATATATACATATATATGCATATGTGAAAACATATACATGCAGCCTAAAAATGTTTCAAACATGGCAATGCTGTAAATTACATAGGTTTGCATTGTAGTGCCCCCTAACCCATAAGGAAAAAAGGAAGCACCAAGCCAATTGTCACACAACAATGCTTTATTGCCATAAAGCAAACTTGTAATTGCAGGCACTTGCCTGTAGGCTGCAGTAGAGTATCAAGAAACAAAGAAAACTGACACCTTGCCTTTAAGGCATTAGAGTAAGGGGACCATGCCTTTAAGACCTGCAGGAGACCCCTTGCTCCCATAATGCACCACAGGTGGTAGTTAGGTCAGTTCTTTTTGACGGTGCACTCGCACCTGAGTAGATCTGCAATTAATAAACAATGACTTGAGGAGAAAAAGCTCGTCCGGGGAGGTGGGTGGGTCGCTTATGACTTTGATGAGTATACCCCTGGATGAGAACTAGGATTACAGGTAAATAACTAATCCTTCTCATCCAGGGGATACTCATCAATAGTCATAATCTATGAATAGAGTAGCAAACCCAAACCCAAAGTCTCGCGGACGAGCACTATAGCATTTAGAACATGCATTAACATCACATAAGCATAGCAGTTATGCAAACAAATTCCTCAAAGAGGCCTGCCCCACCTGGGCGTCGCCCTGTGCGTCTGAATCTAGGCAATAATGGCGTGTAAAAGTATGTATGGAGCGCCATGTAGCCGCTTTGCAAATTCCAGACATGGGAACGTTGCGAAGGAGAGCTACAGTAGAAGCTTTCCCTCTAGTAGAGTGTGCTCTTGGTCTAACCTGTAGAACCTTGTGAGACAGCTGATAAGACAAGGCTATACATGAGAAAATCCATCTAGAAATGGACCTCTTGGAGGCAGCCAGCCCGGTATTCGTTGGACCGTAATTAACAAAGAGCCTGTCAGACTTTCTAAGCAAAAGGGTCTTAGCAAGATAAAATTTCAATACCCTCCGGAGGTCAAGAGAATGTAAAGCTCTCTCCGGGGGGGTGGTTGGCTGAGGAAAAAAAGTGGGCAACGTGATAACCTGATTAATGTGGAAGTCCGAGACCACCTTGGGCAGGAACCTCAGATGAGTACGTAGTACCACTATATTAGCATGGAAAACAGTGTAAGGTTCCTTGCAGCAGAGGGCCTGAATTTCACTCACCCTGCGGGCAGAAGTGATGGCTACTAAGAAGGCAGCCTTCCAGGTCAGATGCTGTAAGGATGCCTTATGAATAGGCTCGAAAGGAGCTCCCATCAACTTAGAGAGAACAATGTTGAGTTCCCAGGGAGGGGAGGGAGACCTCACTGGTGGAAATACTTTCTTAAGCCCTTCTAGGAAATCTTTGACTACCGGCATCTGGAAGAAAGAGGCCTGGGTAGGAGATTTTCTATAAGCTGTGATAGCAGCTAAGTGGACTCTGATGGAAGTATACTTTATACCAGACTTTGCCAAGTGCAATAAGTAGGGGAGAATAACCTGTTCTTGACCCCGGATCGGATCAAGGGTGTTATCTCTACACCAAATGTAGAACCTCTTCCACTTGAAGGCATAAGACTTCCTAGTGGAGGGCCTTTTAGCTTCTCGCAGAATGTTCATACAGTCCGCCGGAAGATCTAAATGTCCGTACTGGATGAGTTCAGGAGCCATGTCGTCAAGCGAAGAGAGGGGAGGTTGGGATGGAACACTCTCCCCTGGCTCTTGGTCAGTAAGTTCGGCAAGGGAATCTCCGGTGTGGCACCTCTGACAGCTGTAGTAGACCCGGGTACCACCACTGACGGGGCCACTCCGGAGCTATCAGGATCATCCTCGTTCTGGTCCTGTAGAATTTCTGTATCACAGCTGGGATGAGAGGGAGAGGAGGAAAAGCGTATAGCAATGTCCGTGACCAGCTGATCAAAAGTGCGTTCCCCTGAGATCCCTGTTGGGGGAACCTGGAGGCGAAGACGGGGCAATTTTTGTTTGCCACGTCTGTGAAAAGATCTATGTCCGGTACTCCCCACTGCCGGAAGATCTCTTGAGCGACGTCTTCGTTGAGCACCCTGTTGTGCGCTTGGACGAAGTCTCTGCTGAGGCCGTCTGCCTGGACGTTCAGGGTCCCTGGCAGGTGAACAGCGATGATCGAAAGGTCTCTCGCCAGTAGCCATCGCCAAACGGACTGAGCTTCCAGAGATAGGACTCGTGATCTGGTGCCTCCTTGCTTGTTCAGATAGAACATAGTTGTGGTGTTGTCTGTCTGAATCTGCACATGGTTGGTTTGGAGGGACGGATACAGGGATTTGAGAGCTAGATGGACTGCTCGTAGCTCCAAGAAGTTTATGTGATAACTCTGTTCGGTATTGGACCAGAGACCTTGTACCTGAAGCTGGTCCATATGAGCACCCCAGCCCTGCATGGAGGCATCTGTGACCACTGTCTGTGTCGGAGGCGCCTGATGGAAGGGGACGCCGTGAAGTAGATGGGAGCGTTTCATCCACCATCTGATGGAGTCTTTGGCAGCTTGGTGAAGAGAGATGAGATCTTCCCAGCAGCCGGACCTCTGCGACCACCGATCCTCTAGCTCTTGTTGCAGAGGGCGCATGTGAAGACGTGCATTGGGCACAATGTAAATGCACGAAGCCATCGACCCCAGAAGTGACGACACTTGCCTGGCTGTGGGAAATGCCGCGTTGAGAAGCGTGTGGCATTTCTGAAGCATGGATGATAACCTCTCCTCCGAAGGACACACGCTTGCCTTTGCAGAGTCCAGAGAGGCGCCCAGGTAGTGAATCCGCTGAGTGGGATTGAGGACCGACTTTTTGTAATTGACCTGTAATCCCAGCGACTGTAGGAGATTGAGGCAGAACGAGAGATGGCTCTGGAGTCGAACAGGAGTGGAACTCTTCAGGAGCCAGTCGTCTAGATAGGGATAGACGAATATCTTCCGTTTGCGGAGGAAGGCAGCTACCACCGCCATGCACTTTGAGAATGTCCGTGGGGCGGATTTGAGGCCAAACGGCAGAACTCTGTACTGATAGTGCTGATGAGAGATCTGAAACCTGAGAAATTTCCGGTGTTTCACTGAGACAGGAATATGGAAGTAGGCATCCTGTAGGTCGATGGCACACATCCAGTCTCCCTGGTGAAGAGGCGGGAAGATCTGATGCAGAGCCAGCATTCTGAACTTTTCCTTCCTGACAAATCCGTTGAGCAGACGGAGGTCGAGAATGGGTCTGTACTCTTTGACTACTCCTCGTTTTTGAACAAGAAAATACCGGGAGTATACTCCTTGATTTCTTTGCAGGGGAGGAACTTCCTCTATGGCGTTCTTGGAGAGAAGAGTAGCTCCTTCGCCCAGTAAAAGCCGATTTTGGATTTGAGGGAGGTGCTGCCTCCGTGGGGATACATGCGGAGGGGGAGACTTGAACCTCAGCAAGTAGCCATGCTGTACAATATTCAGCACCCATCTGTCTGTTGTAATAGCGTCCCACTCTGCCAGATGAACACTGATACTTCCTCCTACCGGAGTGGCGAACGAGCGCGGAGGAAGTAAGGTCTCACTGTTTTGAGGGCTGTTTGGTGGAGGACTGTTGCTGCTTTGCATTTCCTCTCCCTCTGCCACAACCCCTTTGTTGAAACTGGGACCTCTGCTGATTTTGGGAGGACCATTGGGTTGTTTGAACGTGCTGATGAAAGGCACGCTTGTCACCCTGGCGAAAGCGCTTTCGATATTCCTTGTGCTTTTCCAGCCCAACAGCTTTAACGGTTTCCAAATCTGCCTTCATTTTGTTCATTTGGTCATCAGCGTGAGCCCCAAACAAACATGACCCGTTAAAAGGCAGATTAAGATTTTTTTTCTGCGCATCAGGCTTGAGGCCCGTTAGCCGTAGCCAGGCTGAGCGCCGAGAGCAAACGCCATGAGAGTAGCCATGTGCGGCGAGGTCCGAAGCATCCGCAGCCACACTGATAATTTGATTGGCTACAAGCCCACCTTCCAGGAGAATTTCATTAAAATCCTGCCTGTCTTCCCTTGCCAGTTTCTCAGCAAATCTGGAGAGGGAATCCCACAGAGAGCGATCATACCGTCCTAGCAGGGCTGAAGCACTAGCCACTTTCATGTGTGAGGCAGAAGTGTTGCACATCTTTCTGCCATACGAATCCATTTGCTTGCTGTCTTTCTCCGGGGGGACAGAAGAGGACACAGAGGCAGAATGGGACTTCATGGCAGCCGCCACGATAACTGAGTCCGCTGGTGGGTCCGCCCTTAGAAACAAGGGATCCTCAGCAGGAGCCTTATATTTTTTCGCTATTCTTGAAGGCACAGAGCCCACCGTAGCAGGAGTGAGAAATGTGGCCATCGCTGGCTCCAACAATCCTGGCACCAATGGTAGCAAAGGTCTGGGTGCTGACCGGTGATGCAACATATCAAATATAATTGATGTTGGGGCCAGAGGGGTGTGCAGCGTGATATTCAATTTCTGCGCACCTCTACCCAGGACGTCAGAGAAAGTAGCGATGTCATCCACAGGGGACACTCGTGACGGGGGTGTAGAAGACAAGGTCGGAGAATAGTCCCGGACCGAGGATCTTGTGGAGGAAGACCAGGTGGGTGATCTAGTGTGTCGCCTCTTGTGGGGACGGTCGCTGTGATGACCCCTGGACCGTGATCTGTGTTTGGAAGGAGATCTTGGCCTTCTGTGAGAAGAGGGACGATCCCTGGATCGTGACCGGCGTGGAGAAGGTGGCTTTGGACTACCAGGAGGAGACCTGCTCCTACGCGGAGAAATTCTGGAGGGAGAGTACGTGCGGGAATATTCCGAGCCCGGACTTCTACAGGCACCTGTACCCACATTCTTCAACCAGCGGGTGAAAGTCCGAACTTCTCCGGTGCCTTAGGTTACCACCACCCAGCATTCCCCCAGGTCTCCCGGTAAAAATGGTGCCTCACTTGTGTGGGAGGCCCAAGTACCCGCGGCAGGCAAGGGCCCAAAACGTAGTGAGGCGACATCAAAGTGGCCTATCGCAAAACCACCTGGTTTTGCAAGGGGGGTCACTTGGGTTTTTGTCCCGGTGCTTGGCGGCCATCTAGGGAAACCTACCAAACCCACGCATTTCTGAAAACTAGACACCCGGCGGCTTCCAGGGAGGTATGGTTTGCGTGGATCCCCCAACGTTTCCTTACCCAGAATCCCCTGCAAACCTCAATTTTAACTGAAAAAATCACTTTTTTCACACATTTTGGTGTGGGAAAGTTGTGGCATCACCGGGCTCACACAAATTTACCACCACCCAGCGTTCCCCCAGGTCTCCCGGTAAAAATGGTGCCTCACTTGTGTGGGAGGCCCAAGTACCCGCCGCAGGCGATCTCTCAATCTAGCAACATCCTCCACCACTCCAACTCTAGGAACACTTGCCTGTTCCACTACAACAAGGCTGCCTATTACAGACTCCTGAAACTTAGCAAAAGTCATCTTTGACTCAGGGCAAGAATCTTGGAACACAACAAAAGCATTAAACATTGCCAAGTGGAAAAGATGGATAGCCAACTTCTTGTACCAAATGTAAGCCTTACGAAGAGCAGCGTAAGGTGCCAACCTCTGATCTACTCTGTCAACACCACCCATGTGCCTATTATAGTCTAAAATGCACACAGGTTTACGCACTTCAGCGACCTGACCCCAAACAGTCACAGGTGCAGTGCTTTCATCATGGATGGTAGTCAGCATGTAGACATCTCTCCTGTCTGAAAACTTCACAGCAAGAAGCTCCTCGCAACGCAACGCACTGCACTGTCCCCGCACAAGCTTTTGACAAACCAGTTCTTTTGGGAAACCTTTACGGTTAGAGCGGATTGTGCCACAAGCAACAGTGTCCACTTTGGCCAATTCCCTGAACAACCGCACACCAGTGTAGAAGTTATCTACATATAAATGGTGGCCTTTGTTAAAAATTCCTCTACCAAGTTCCCACACAATTTTCTCAGTCACTCCAAAAGTGGACGGACAACCAGGGGGGTTAATCCTGGATTCCTTACCGGTGTACACCCTGAAACTAGAGACATATCCAGTCCTACTGTCACACAGCATATACAGCTTAATTCCATAGCGTGCCCTCTTACTAGGAATATATTGCCTAAAAACCAAGCGGCCCTTGAACAACACCAAAGACTCATCCACTGCAATTTCTTTCCCAGGAGCATAGATCTCAGAAAATCGATCAACAAAGTGTTCAAGGACAGGCCTAATCTTAAAAAGACGGTCACACTCAGGGTGATCTCGTGGCAACGCTAAACCATTATCAACAAAATGCATCATCAGAAGCAAATACCTGTCACGACTCATGACTGCCGGAAAAATAGCAGTTGCCATCAAGGGACTAGTAGACCAATATGAAGACATTGATGGCTTCCTTAGTAAGCCCATCAAAAAAGTTAAACCCAAGAACTTCTTCATCTCTTCAAGATTTGTGGGAGTCCACCGGGTAGCTCTAGAGTGCGGCTTAAGACTGGCACTGTTGTCCCTCAAAAACTGTTCGGCATACAAATTAGTCTGCTCAACAATCTCTGCCAAAAACACATCGTCCATAAACATCTGAAAAAAAATTATCGGCAAAACATTTTCAGTATTCACTCTACACCCTGGAACACCAGTAAAGTCTGGCAATGCCGGCTGCACGATGCCAGGGGCAACCCAGAGGTCATCACTTTCAAAAGGAAACCTTGCAGCCCCAGCCTGCAGCCCAGATGCCTCTTGCCGCACTACACCAACGGGAAGCCTTGCAGCCGCAGGCTGCAGCCCAGAAGCCTCTTGCCGCACTACACCAACGGGAAGCCTTGCAGCCTCAGGCTGCAGCCCAGATGCTTCTTGCTGCACTATCGGCACATCAGTCTCCTCCTCTAACACTGGCACTTCATCCGCACTAAGAGTATCTTCATCATCCGATGACTCCATATGGAGAGAAAACTCACTGCCAGAATCGTCTCCTGCCTCCTCTCCCTCAGATACAGAGTTAGTCTCTGAACCATGGTCAGAGGAAGACTCAAACAGCAAACCAACAACCTGCTGAGCAGTAATCCTGCAGCTAGCCATTATACTTACTAAGATAGAAGACTGCACAAACAAGTCAACAACAACCAACAATGTGCAAACCAAGTAAGTAAAGAAATGTGTACCTTTATCACAAAGATCAATGTACTCAAAAGCTATAGAATTCAATTACAAGAGACAGCTACACTCACCAGAACCTACTCTGCAGTGACACAGCAAAAACCAACGATATCCGACTAGAAAGAAGAAAAAAAAACAAATTACTTACAAGACAACAAAATACACATCGAGCACAAATGCAAACAGTTTTTGACACTCAAAAACCAAACATACTGCTATTATTACACCATTTGCAAAAAAAATCATGCAGAGAAATGAAACACATTTACATTGCACAAAAAAAAGTCTCTTACCAAACTACACAAACAGCAGAACCACCAGTAACGAAACGGCAAACTGGAAAGAGCAAAAGCCTTCACCTAGAACAAAAAAGTTTTTAAAAAAAACATTGCAATTGCAATTCACAAAAAATATAACAATAAACATTATAACATGCTATGTTACTACCCAAATGGTCAAATGGGTTGTGTGCCAATTGGGGCAGAAAACAGCAGGAAAAAAAAGGCTACTCTGTCCCGGGGCGGGTGGGCCAAATACATATTATAAAAATTGCATCCTGGAAGCGACCCTTGCCCAAGGGGTCACTTCCATTTTTATTTACACTAATTCCCTGGTGTGTAGTGGGCTTTTCTGCCCCCCCTGGGACCAGAAACGGCTACACAAAAGACCGATCTGGCAGAAAAGTCTTGAAAAATATTTGGGCCCCCAGGAAGCGACCCTTGCCCAAGGGGCCGCTTTCTTTACTCAAAAAAACACATCCCTGGTGTCTAGTAGGCTTTTCTGCCCACCCTGGGAGCAGAAACGGCTACATAAACGACCGGGCAGAAAACTCTTCCAATAAAAAGTCTTGAAAAATATTTGGGCCCCCAGGAAGCGACCCTTGCCCAAGGGGCCGCTTTCTTTACTCAAAAAAACACATCCCTGGTGTCTAGTAGGCTTTTCTGCCCACCCTGGGAGCAGAAACGGCTACACAAAAGACCGATCTGGCAGAAAAGTCTTGAAAAATATTTGGGCCCCCAGGAAGCGACCCTTGCCCAAGGGGTCGCTTCCTTCACGCAACAAAGACATCCCTGGTGTCTAGTGGGCTTTTCTGCCCCCCCCCCTGGGAGCGGAAACAGCAACAAAATCAAACCGATCTGCCCCCAGAGGGGGCAGAAAACTCTTCCAACAAAAATGGTGCCCCAGGAAGCGACCCTTGCCCAAGGGGTCGCTTCCTTCACGCAACAAAGACGTCCCTGGTGTCTAGTGGGCTTTTCTGCCCCCCCTGGGAGCGGAAACGGCAACAAAATGAAACCGATCTGCCCCCAGAGGGGGCAGAAAAGTCTTCCAAAGTAAATGGGGCCCAGGAAGCGACCCTTGCCCAAGGGGTCGCTTCCTACAACAACAAACACATCCCTGGTGTCTAGTGGGCTTTTCTGCCCCCCCTGGGAGCGGATACGGCAACAAAATGAAACCGATCTGCCCCCAGAGGGGGCAGAAAAGTCTTACCAAAAAAATGGGGGCCCAGGAAGCGACCCTTGCCCAAGGGGTCGCTTCCGTTTCAACAACAAAGCATCCCTGGTGCCTAGTGGTGGCATTCCTGTAGCACGATTGCGACGCTGTACGCGATCGTGCTGCAGGAATGCACTGTATTGAGACATCAGGGGAGAGGAAATACTCTTTCCTCTCCCCGATGCCTCAATCACAATGAAAATCACCCCCGCGGCCCCACCAGCCAGCGAAACTTACCTTCTTCTCCCTGGGACACCTGGAAGCAAATGGCTTCCAGGCGTCCCAGCGCTTCCTGATGACGTCGGCGCGCGCTGTGCGCGCTGACATCATGGGGAAGCGTGGGGGGGCTCGGGGGTGGCAGCGGAAACTCTTCCGCTGCCATCCCCCTCTGTGGGGGCAGGATCGATGCCCCAGGGGGGGAGCACCAGCGCTTCCCCCAGGGGCTGTGCTCATGACGGAGCGGTTCCGTCATAAGCACAGCCCAACCGATGCTCATGACGGAACCGCTCCGTGAAGAGCATGAAAGGGGTTAATTCTGGATTTAAATGACAAAAAAATGTGCTGAGTTCTACAATCCAATGAGAGAGGTTTGCAACAGTTTGCAGTCCCCATGTGCCAAGGCATTCTTTTAATGTGCCAAAAGGCGCCTTTGTGCACTGAAATTGTATAAATGCTCATGTTTAATTTCATTCCCTCCTGGACTTATCATTTTTCAAATCTGAACCAAACAAAACAAAAGACGAGACTGAAGGCCATGACCCCACAGCGTTTGAACCTACTGCCGCCTGGCCCCAGCTTTTACAAACTCTACAATCCACAGAATCTGCATTAAATTACCACTCGGATAAACTTGACTTACAAGTTGACCTTTTAAACACACTAGCAGTATACACAGCAGGGATTTACAACAAATTGGCAGGCCTGAATGCCTTAATTAGAAAAGCACAATCCAAAGTCAACCTGACCCAAGCGATATGCTGCTGCTCACCAATCATTGACAGTCTGTCGACGCTTCCGCAATTCCTTACTATGGTCCTGACAGAAATAAGGAAATTACCATCAGGTTCACAAGACACACCATATCACTTACGCCCACCTACAAACAATGCAATTATTCAGAATGTTAATGACCAAAGTACAAACCATAATAAAACCAGCAACGGTAACAAGGTTTTACCAGCAAAAATTGATACTCGCCCGACCAATGTCCCAGCAGTGGTACCGTCTTTTGATAACCAAGTGTCTCCTAAGGAGTTCAGTATCTTCAAATTGCCAAATCAAACAATACAAATAATATCACGTTATAAACAGAAACATTGTTTACGACTGAGACAAAGCAAGACATCAATACTCGAGATGTCGACCCGAGGTCGAGATCAATGAATAAATCTCCTCAAAACCAACATCTAAGCAAAAGGGAAAGGAAGAGACTAAGGAAAGAACGTAATAAACGCAGTACAGTGACCCAAAATACGACTAGTGTTCCCCGCTATGTCGAAAAGGACAACACACAACGTGGCTCAACCAATTCCGTTAGTTATGATAGTCTCTTTTCACCATCACAAAACACATCTCTGCAAGTAACCACAGAGTCAATCAGCAAGACACCTTCATCACCCGTCCACAGCAAAAACTATAAGGATTCATCCATGGCCAAGGGTGAGGTCCTAGTAAAGTCTCCAAATCATTTGACTTTAGACGAGTAAGGAAGAGCTATCGAGCCGGAAACATTGCCTCACATGGTTAAAACCAGACTTGAAGACCCGACAGCTTCAACAGATATGGCAAACTTACCAAGGGAAAATAAAAACAAAAACAGGGAAAAGATAGATCAGCATGAGAATGAGTATAGGTTAAGACGCAAAGAGAATTTCCAAATAACACTATTCAAGAACCGGGACCTAATACAAACGGGTAAACATCTCCCCAATACAGAGGATTACCAACCTCAAGAAGAACAAGTGGGACATAAGCAACAATCACACCGTACAAAAAGGAGAATTAATCCACCACAGATAATAGATCATAAGACCCTCGGTCAGGTCTCCACAATAACAAATCTAAAAACCAAATTGTTATTTATCCCCGAATATTACACTCAAGGACCACATGACATCCTGAATAAAGGGAACATTTTGAAACTCTTTAAAAATATCCCTGAACTGCGTCACATCGAATCCAACGATATAATTTCGATTGAATTCAAACCCATTGGAAATAATCAACTCACCGAACCAACGATAATTACCTTCTCAACTGCAGTAATCAAGGAGCAGGTTTTACTAATGTCCGATTTACTTAACACATGGGGAATTAAAATAGTCCAACAAGCAGAACCACGGTACCCATTGGTCCTTGCAAAATCTCCGGCTTCATTAGGTCAACCAGGACCACCATTATACTCAATACTAAGATCTGCCAAAGGCCGATCCCCAGGAAGGGCCACATGCCCCGAAACAGAGATCAAAATAACGGCGTCTGACTGGGCCTGGCTGCCAGCGGCCCTGGACGGGGGAAATCATAATTGAACTGGTATTCTACCCGGTCTTTCAGTATGCTCATGGAATATCAACGGTCTTACCCCGAAAATTCAATCTACCGACGTGATAAAGTTCTTAAAAAAACATGAGGTCGTACTATTGCAGGAAACATGGTCCATGGTCAGTCTTCCAATAGAAGGATATCTGGAATATAGAGTCCCCGCTCAGAGGCTGCATAAATCTGGCCGACCCAGCGGCGGTCTCACAATCTATATTTCAGCCAAGTTAAATGTCAATATCGCTCAACTGACATTCAAGGAAGATTGGATCTCCGGCGTAAGGATAGATAACATCAAAATCACTGACCAATTGATCTTGATCAACGTTTATATCGCACCAAGTACCAGGGAGGAAAAACCGAAGTTCAACCACCTAATTCAGCCCCTGTGTAATATAGAAAGTAATTACAAAAGTCCTGCCTGTCTAGTATCCGGTGATTATAACACAAACCTTTTTCAAGAACTTCCAGAAGAATATGCTGCACCATGGCCAGACATCCTAGAACAAACAAAACCTGTCGGCACCAAATACAGCAAACTCGGTGAATATATGGTGCTACAATTCAGTGCTCTGGGCTACACAATCTTGAATGGTCGTTTCCCCAAGGACAATCCACCGAACTGGACAAGATCAAACTGTCATACTCATTCCTTCATAGACTACACCATCTGTAACAAGGAAATCCTCCCCATGATCGAGAATTACACCATAGCTGCTCGAGGTGACAGTGATCACTATGTCATTTCACCTAGCACATCATGCTGTGACAAGCCAAACTTCAGGAGGAGATTATACAGAAAATCTCAAAAGGTTGAAATGGTCAGACCCAATAATACCAGCAATAATGAGCAAATGCAGAGTCTTGCAAGACATAAGGAGTACCGACGAGCTATCGCCAATTACAGCATGGGATCCCTTCTCCCGGGAACTGCTCAAAAACTTTCCACGTACTTCAGGAAAAACCAAAAAATGCAACCCAGTAATAACAACAGATGAAATCAGGAAATTAAAATCAATACGTAACAGTACATTAAGACAAGTTCATAGGCACCCCGGGGAAGATCACAAACTCAATAAATACAAGGAAGCCCAGAAAGCTCTTCAATAAGCAATATTCCTTGAAAAAAACAAACGTTCTGAACAGTTTTGGCTAAAACTGATACACGCAAGTAGAAGTCATAATTCAAAATCCTTCTCGTCAACTCCAAAATACATAAGCAATGAGGTCAAAGTAGCGCTAATATCTCCGAAGTTGAATGGGCATTCTACCTAACAACCCATTTCGAGGGGCAAGAAAAAGAAGCCGGTCCATTGGCCAAGCCCCTGGTAATGGCCCAACAATCCAACGGCTGCCAACCGTCAGGTACAACGGATGTAGGCTCCCCAAAGGAAAAGTCGATTCAAACACAAGGACGCTACTGGCAACTAACACTAAACCCGCGGAACCATTCCAATATTCATTCACAACATTGGGAATCACTACGGAAAAAATAGTTCAAACTATAACTGAGGGTCGCTCAGACAGAGCCCCAGGGCCAAATGGCCTACCCCAGTCTTTGTTTAAACAAGACACAGAATTTTGGGCCCATCAACTGGCACCCCTTTTTTCCTACTGCTGGTCCAACTCGGTATTACCAGAATCATAGCGCGGTGCCATCATACACCCAATTTATAAAGGAGACAAGAGATCAGACCCAAAAAATTATAGGATGATTACTCTACTGGACGTAGAATCAAAATACTATTCCAAATTGCTCCTTCAAGACCTGGTGTCCTGGGCAATAAAAGATCATCTAATACCTTTTAACCAGACAGGATTTGTGCAAAAATCAGGCACCATAACAAATTTGCTTGCCATATCTGTTCTGTTGGACAAAGCGGCTTCATCAGGATCGCTAATGCATGGCTGCTTTGTGGACTTTAAGGCCGCCTTTGACCGTGTACCCCGAAGCCTATTATGGCTCAAGTTGCAGAAATGGGGGATCCCACCAATGCTTCTTCAAGCCATAATCGCGCTTCACACCAAAACATGGATCTGCATAAAACTTGGGGATGGATCATATACCTCAAGAAAAATACAAACATCACGCGGAGTGAAACAAGGTTGTGTGTTGGCGCCCCTTCTTTTCAATCTCTTTATTTCCGACCTGTCGGAGTCACTCGAAGTTAATTCTCATCCACCAAAACTTGCCGGGGTAAGAGTTAGTAATCTGTTGTACGCAGACGATTTAGTCCTGCTAAGCCACACCAGGGTTGGATTGCAGAGATTTCTTGATCGATTGTCCCTTTATACCACTGGAAACAAACTAGAATTGAACTTAACAAAGACAAGGGCAATCACTTTTGGGTCAAGGAAATACCGAGGCGGTGGTTGGTTATACAACGGTAAAAGTGTTGATAGAGCCGTCTCATATAAGTACCTGGGGGTTCACATGGACAGAAGGGGCTCATTCTCCAAACATAGAGATGAGGTAGAAGCCAAAGCCTTGAAAATCCAGGTGGCATTTAAGACCCTTGCCAGGCAACTGTCTGGGCCCAGCCTGACTCCACTCATAACAGTTATGAAGGCAAAAATTATCAACTCCCTTACCTACAGCCAGGAGATCATGCAAGGGAAGGACATCACCTTTGTGAATAAAATATCAACAAAAATATTCAAACAAGTGTTGAGCCTTCCGAAATCTTCATCTCCTGCTCAAATACGTCTTTAGTTTGGCCTTCAAGACCACCAAGCAGTAGGAGCTGGAGCATTTATCAGGCTGTGCAATAAGTTGCGTACCTCCAGAAAAGGAAGCCTGGAGGCCTTCCTGTGGCAGGAAATCTCAGCCGGTCAACTTGGAAGATCATACTGGCGTTATCTGCAAGACTCCATAAAACTCCTGGATTCAGAAGAAATCTGGAGCTCGAATCCATCGCAGCAGGCACTCAAAATCCACATCAAAAGGAATGTCCGCCTTTGGTCCTTCCACTCGGATTGAGCCCAACTGGCTCAACGTAAGCATGCCTGGACAATTGTACCACGGTTCAAGCCAGGGACTATGGCCCCATATCTGTTAAGCACCTACTCCGTGCTGTGGAAAAAAAGATTCATGGCCCTCAGAATGGGCGAATGACCATTCCTGCACCATCTGCCGAGCTGGCAACGCGTAAACACCAATGTAATGTGCAGAGGGTGCGGGAGTAGCAAGGAAACAATTGAGCATGTGGCATGTCTCTGTCCCACATTACTCAAAGACAGGAAGATCTTGTTAAAGAGCAAATGGAATAAACTTGGCATTCGCACGTGCCGACAAGCTATCCTTGCATCAATGAACCCAGATAACTCACTGCTCAACATCCGGTTCACAAAGTTTTTGACAAGAGTATTAAGAAGATTCACAATCAGAGAGAGCCAGCAAGCAAACAACGGTCAACCACAAAAGGGAGGATTAAGTCCTCTGCTCCACTAAACAGCAGTTGACCATGGCCGTCTTCATATGGATCACTTCTTGACCTCTTGCGCGCCCCAGGATCATTCAAACCACTGCATGTAGGGATTTTACCATATTAATGGAACTGCGCCACCAGTGGTATTAATCACTAACTCTTAACAACTAGGGTCCTGCTCTGTGGCCCTAGTAGACGTTAAACCAGAAGGGCCAATTACGGCCCCTAACTGTCTTCTATTTTTTCCCAATGAAGTTGTATCGCCTAGATGAAGTCAATATTTTCTTATATCAACAAACATAGATTTTTAGATTTTTTTTTTCTTCTATTTATAGATGAACTCTATCTTTCAATTCACTGTGACGATGCAAACGGACTAATTGGCCGCTCCTGGGAAGATTCTTAAATAAGAAGGAAAATATCGATTCATGTTTTTATTATTATTATTGATGCATGTTTACCATTGTAATGATTTTTATTAATCAAACAATAAAGTTCCTCTCCTGGTAAACACATTTTTCCTATCAGTGACCATTCCACTGGTGGCTCTTCACATCTTGAACAAGTGCAGCACCGAGGCTGGGAATGCACAACCTTTTAGAAGAGATTGGCATCTGTGTGCCCATCTAAAGCAACATTAGTCAGGCAGTTACTGGGCTCTCAAAATAACAATGACCATGAGGTAATGGCAACTTCTCAAAATGTGGAAAGGCAAAGAACTTACACAAACTGCAGTAATGTGTAAATGGCCCAAAACTTTCATTTGGCCCCAATTTCCCAGCTACATATCCATGTTTCATCATGAAATCATCCCTGCGTCGATTTACATCTAGGCTTCTGAATACGATTTTCTCTCGAGGCCTTCACAGCATAATCTCTTAGTTGGTGCTGCTAAACTGCGGAGCACAGTTTTGTTTTCAACAATGTAAATTTAAGAAATGGTCCTTCAACATGTGAACTGTTGATAGGGACTATAACAACCAAAGGCATCCTTAAGTTGCTTGTCTGTGCAAGACAGAGGATATAAAAGTGAAAGTGCTTGTTAGAAACAGGAGCTGAGAAAAAGAATGATACAAGCAAGAGAAGGCTCAGTGTGAGGGAGGCTCAGTGTGTGAGGGAAAAAGTAATTGGGATTTGCGAGAGAAAGGAGGATTTGAAAGAGGGAATTAATGTGTGCATGTGAGAGGAGCATTTCATTGACAGGTGAAGATACGAGTGCGTGTGAGTGAAAGAGGGATGGTAAGAGAATTGTGTGGGACAGTAAAGAGAGAAGGGTGTGAGGGGAAGGTGAAACTATAACCATGTGAAAGGAAGGATGAGTTTATGAGATGCAATAGTGAGGTGACTGCTAGAAAGAGTAGGTGGGTGATGAGCATGAGGGAAGTGAGACGGGCAGAAAGAGCGGGGTATCAGAGGATGGACAGAAATGTGTGTTTGTGTGAAAAGTGTGAGACAGGACTGTGTTAGATAGAGAAAGGGGGTGAAGGGCTCGGAAGAGAAAATGCGAGGCTCATGCATTTCAGAAAACGAAGGGGATAAATGATAAAGAGCAAAACACAGTATCTGTGCATCTAGAGGTCAGTGTGACACAAATAAGAGCAGAGGCAATTGATGGGAAAGAGAATCCTAGCTGCCACTAGCTGGGGGTGTCATTGACACTACAAGCAGCAAATGTGGCACCATTACTGGAGTGGGTGGTACATAAAAATATACCTTGAACTAGGGTTGACAAAAATCCTTGTGTTGGCCTTGGGTGGTGCAGATGAAGACAGAAGTAGTAGATACAACTGAGAAATA
The DNA here is from genome assembly GCF_964204655.1 of Triturus cristatus. NCBI lineage: Eukaryota > Metazoa > Chordata > Amphibia > Caudata > Salamandridae > Triturus > Triturus cristatus. The sequence continues at coordinate 752,422,208 of NC_140579.1, forward strand.
TTGGGGGTGGGAGAGAGTGGGAAAAATTAGAAGTAGGGCAGCAGAATGTTATAAGAGATTAAATCATCAAAGAAGAGGGCGAGAATGGGGCAGGTGTGAGCATGAGGGTGAGGGTGATGATGGTAAGAGAAAAGGGCGAAAAGACAAATAAAGGTGAAGCAAGAGAAAATGAGAAGATACTGAGAAGAGACAGAAATTTAACCCAACGAGGTGCAGCTAGAGGGAGGGAAAGAGAATAAGGAAGAGGGAAAAGGTAGGAAAGGAGAGCATGGATAGAGGTAGAGGCTGGATAGAAAGAGTGAGAGAGAGAGAAAGGGATATTTAATAGAAAAAGAGGGGAAATGAAGACAGAAGGAGCAATGGTGGAGGAAAACAAAAAAAGCAGCATAGAGGCTTTTTTGCTTGGTTTTGCCATTTATTCTCTAAACAGTCCATACTCAGCAAGTCACTCCCTCCATTTTCTTTCATATCACGAATAGGGAAGGTCTCTGTAGTGGTAAAGCAAAGGCCTAGTCCTTTACCAACTGTGCCTGTGAATGGCAGCAGTTGCATCTAAAGAAAGTGACAGCAGTAAGACCGCATAATCTGACATTAGGAGACAGGCAGGGATAGCAGGTCTCCGAGTGACATCAGAATTTTCAGGATGCTGATGTGGAATATCACATAAGTGAGAATAGTGTCAGAAACCTGTGTGTTGTATTGTCTTCCCTTCCCTATTGCTCCACCTCCAGCGTTTGGCTGGCGCGGAGGGGTGTTAGCAGCCCTATGATGAAGCATGACACAGCTTGCTGTGTGTGAGGGCAGTTTTATAAAATTGGTGCATTTCCACACACTTATTCATCTCCACGTAGCTTTTTAATCCCTCTTCTTTTTGTGATATTTAATTATTGAGTCAGAGGTCGAAGAGGGTTCATCCTCTCACCCCTCTGTACTTTGTGTGTTTTGGTCTTGAGCGCGGCCACTGAGCCGCAGGGGTCTGTTTTTTAATTTTTGATTTTCCCTGAACTCACATCTAGTATAACCCTACTGGGGATAGCCGGGTTGGGATTTCCATCCTGGTAACATGGCTGAAGAACAGGGTTTGGCATTTGGGGATGATGCAGTTGCAGCAATCCTCAGAGGGCCATCAATGCTCGGAGACACCACAATTACCCAGGTCCTAACACAAGGGGAAGGTTGGGACACTCTTTTAGAGCTGAAAAGATCCCATGTTAAAACGATCTTGCATGGGGCAATCCTAACAGAATACTTGAGAGGGAATGCGGCGCCCAGAGGACTCCTGGTGACTAATGAGCCTTTGATCTTTCTGGAGGACCCGGTCTTCCGTAAAGATTGGTCCCTGATCACCTGGAAATGTACGAGGGATTGGCTGATTCTCATTATTAATACAGCCAAGAGAACAGCCGATGCCCTCTACATTAAAATCCAGGAAAATGAACAGGGAATAAAGACTACCATCTTGTCTGGATCCTTCAAAAAGAAGCTGGAGGAAATAAATAATGATATAGCAGAGCATAAGGATTATCTGCTAAGATCCAAAGTGGACAAACTCCAGAGGGATTTGAAAAGATTCTCAAAGGAGAAAGTCTATCCATATATCACTGATGATTATGCCCAGAAAAAAAATGGATCACATGAAAAAGGGTAACAACAGGGAGAGCAGAACCTCCGATAGAACAAGCTCCGGCAGTGAGGACAGTGATTATGAGAGAAGACCTCGGACAAGGGGGAAAGGGAGGGGATACTTTGGAGGTCCCCACCCTCAGTTTAATACACCATACCCTCATTATCCCAACAATAACTTTGGTTGGCCCCCATTATACCCGACCCAATTTCCAGGCATGCAGGGAGGCCCTATGCCACAATTCCCCCAAATGCCGAATCCTCCTTTTTTAGGGAGAGGCCGAGGGTGGGGCAGGGGCAAGCAGAAGGGTACATCAGGGGTGCAATGGGAGGAGTTGGAACAGAGAGTGACCAGGAGCATGGCGAAGGAATCTACCCCAGGCACGAGCCGGGAAGGATATCCCTAGTGATGAATCTGACAGAAACCGCATTGTCGGATACCCAAATCGAAGTATTGGAGAAGGGGTTGGGGTACGTTCCTACCAACACACCAGACATTATTAAGATCAGACAAGAACTAGCAGGTTTCTTTAGGAACATTCGACTCAGGGTGTTCTTTGGTGATCATAATGTTGAGGAACTAGAGAAGGGGGACGCAAACCTCTGCCCAAAATCTAAATTTATACCAGCGTTAGGACAACTCCCAATTGAAGTAGAGGCTTTCGAACAAGCTGTTGTTCATGAAGTAGAACTGTTATCTAGGCAGAAGACTGCTACATTTATGAACCTGTCAGCTAAAGAAAGAAGAGCCCCTGATGAGCTTAAGAATAACAATGACATTGTAATAAAGCAGGCAGACAAGGGTGGAGCAACTGTAGTACTAAGTAGAGTTGCTTATGAAACAGAATGTCTGAGACTCCTTGCCAATAGGAGGAACAATAGGGTATTAGGACAGGATCCTACTGAGGATATTAAGAAGGAAATCGCAATGATGGTGGAGGAAGCCATTCAAAATGACTGGATCACAGAGAAAGAGGGAAGATTCCTCTGCCAATCTAAACCAGTGACCCCATATTTTTATATTCTCCAGAAAGTGCACAAACCAACAAGGCCCCCACCAGGGAGGCCGATTGTTTTGGGTACGGGGTCACTTTTGGAGCCATTGTCACAGTTTTGTGATTTCTTTTTTAAACTTACTGTTCAATCTAGACCAGCATATCTGAAGGACACGACAGAGGTTTTAAAACTATTGAATAACGTGGAATTTGATCCCACAGAGGATTTCTTGGTAGGTCTGGACGTGGAGTCCTTATATACAAACATACCGCAGATAGAAACATTAAGGGTGGTTGAAGATATCTTGTATACTTTGGACTGGGAATATAGCACGCCCAGACCCTTCATTCTACATTTGGCAGAAATTGCCTTGACCAGAAAGTTTTTTGAATTTCAGGAGACTTACTACCTCCAGACCCATGGGACCTCCATGGGGAGTGTTTTTGCTCCTAGCTTAGCTGGGTTGTACATGTCGGCCTTTGAGGACCAGTACATCTACACCCATGGAGGTCCTTGGTTCAATCATATCAAGGTCTGGAGGTGGTTTATTGACGCCGTCCTCTTGATATGGAAGGGTGACAGGGATTCTCTGGACAATTTTCTGACTTAGTTGAATAGTTGGAATCCCTTACTTCTCTTTACGTCTACTATCTCGAAGGACAGTCTTCCATTTTTGGATTTGACTATTTTTTGTGAAGGTGGCTGCCTACATACAAGAATGTTTCATAAGCCCACAGACAGAAACAGTTTATTGTCATTCAAAAGCTTCCACCCTAAATCCCTAAGGGAAAATCTCCCTGTGGGTCAATTTTTGCGGCTTCGGCGAAATTGTTCAAGTCGCACAGACTTCAAGTTGGAAGCTGAAACCCTTGAAAAGAAACTTCTGCAAAGAGACTACCCCGCGAGAGTAGTGCGAAGGGCAAAGAAAAGAGCGTCCAACTGCCACCGCGAGGCGCTTCTTGAGTCTAATGAAAAAACATCCACTGAGAGAACAGTCTGTGTGACTACGTTCAATACAGCCTCAAACGACATTCAAAAAATCATTTTGCGAAACTGGAGAATTTTAAATTCTAAGGGACTTGCCTTTGAGAAGCCCCTGTTTTCATTTAAGAGCAGCCAGAATATCAAAGATATTCTGGTTCACACAAGACCTAGAAAAACCAGAAACAGGCAAGAGGAAACAGGTGGTGAGAATCAGAGACGTTTTCTTCCCCCAGTCTCAGGGCACACAAGATGTGGGATGTGCGATGTTTGTCATCTAACAGCAAATACAAAATGTATAGACTTAGGGCTGCTCCACCCTTGGGAACAAAGGAGTCACACAAACTGTAATTCCTCCTACGTAATTTACTTGCTGAAATGCCCCTGTGATCTACTACACCTTGGTATGACGACCAGACGGGTCAAGATAAGGATCATGGAGCATAGGTCGACCTTCAGATGTCAACGGACAACAAGTAGATTGACTAATCATTTTAAAGAGAAGAAGCACTCGGCTGAGGACTTCTTCTGGACTGTGATAGACAAACCGAACATCAACTTGAGCAGCGGTAATCCAGAAAGAGCACTTTTCTTGCGTGAACAGAAATGGATTTATAGAGCTCAGAGTTCCATCAGGGGATTAAATGATGATATCCCTTGGAATAGCCTCTATAATCCTTGAGCCGCACTGGATAGTATTTCTGCATAACATGGAGTATTACTTCCTTGGGATCATCAGAGATACTAGATTGTATAGTATAGAATATCATTGGTTTTTTCTATCCTCTTTTCCTCTGATTCGGGCCTGTATTAATAAGATAAAAAAGACTTCCAACCTTCCAGTGCGATAGATAGAAGACCATATTACACTTTGATTACATCTAGGGCCCTTTGTGGAGACAGTTCCATTCACCCTGTTTGGGTCTCTCTGGGTTCTAACTCATCTCTAGTTGTTCTAGTTCTGTGTAAGGTTTAACCACTACATACCTAGTATTTATTAATTTAGTTACTCCCTTTAGTCCATACTACCCCGATTTGGTTGTGTGGCAGAATGATGAGGCATCTGGAACCAATTTAGTTAGTCTGGCTCCTTTCTTATAAAAATGCCGTGCCCGACTGTTGGAGAGGTGTTGCAATATATATTTGAGTTCCAATATATTCATATAATAAACTAATATAAAAAAACGAGAAATTTTATCTCAATATATATATATTTTTTTAACTTTTGACTAGGCAGGGTCCTTCAGTTTAATACCCGAGAAGGAGCGCTCAAATTTCTCTGAGCGATCTAGTGTTTCTCTGTGACACCTGTGTTGTTAGTGGGTCTCGAGGGACGACGCACCGTGAGGGGTGTGGCCTGGACGTCCTCAAAAGTATTGAGAGAACGCCAGTGCAGTACCCTACACAGCGGAGCAGGAGAGACGAAATACGGTGGCAAACAGCTGACCTTGAAAGCAGTAAGCGGGACGTAGGGGGCATTTGGAGGCTACGCAGTTGGTTGTCAGATAGTAAAATTATAATTGAATTTCGCTAACGGTGGGGCGCGTGGCATGGGTCCTTAGCCTCTCACACAGACGGGGTGTTTTAGTCTCGCTGGCATCTTGAGATCAGCAGGATATCTCCATTTGTTGAGGAAGTTTGGTAGCACTCCACCCTAGAATGAGACGACTAAGGGTGGTGGAAAACTCGGGGCTGTGTTCCGTAATACAGATGACCCTTGTTCCAAATCTATATCTAACAAGGAGGTTTCTCTTGAGAGACAGGGTGCACCTGAACAGGGCGAGAGTACACGAACCTATATTCATCTGATGTGTAAGAGGTCACTAGGCTCTTCATAATAAAAGTCCTACTATTGTGCAACATATTTTTAAATTTTAAAAAATTACCAGTTTTTCTTCGCATTCTCTTTCTTTACAGAGAGTGCGTGTGGGCAGCTGTTCTCACTTCCCCGCCATTTCGAGTTTACGAATTTAATAAACTTGGTAAGTTTGGCGCAGTGAACGGTGCCGGGTATACTTGTGGTGTTCGGTGCAATGTTTAGTAGGTTAATGTATACAACCACATCTCCTGATTTGAAAACTTTTCGAATGGAGTGTATTGGCCGGTAGCTATAACAGCTATAGGGCATTAGGATTGGAAGCAACCACCCTCATCCTTTTCCGAGGGGAGGTGTGAGTATGCTTGAGTGGAGATTTATGTGTGTTTGGGCATGATTCACCATATCAATGACACTTATTGTTACACATAGTGGGATTGAGTGTATCTCACAATTAAATTTATGTTTGTTTTTAATTGTTAAAGGCTCCTCTCGAAAGGCGAGGGGCTCCACTTAAGGTGACATTTTCCTTTTATCCTCTAAATTGGGAGGAGGAAGGTTCTGCACCTAGGGATTATAGTGGTGAGAAGTCCTGAGGAAAGCCGGGTTATTATTTAGTGCTGGCTGAAACATGGGGGGTTGGAATCTCATTATAAGCTCTCCAACCTGCCACCCACGTTTTTGTTTTGAAATTTTGGACGGGGCACCTAATATTAAAATTGTAATAAGGATCTCCCGGTACCATTTTTATATCACTTGCTATCACTTATTCTGCACTGTTAGCTCACCTATGGTTCCACTTCACATTGTGTGTTGTATTGTCTTCCCTTCCCTATTGCTCCACCTCCAGCGTTTGGCTGGCGCGGAGGTGTGTTAGCAGCCCTATGATGAAGCATGACGCAGCTTGCTGTGTGTGAGGGCAGTTTTATAAAACTAGTGCATTTCCACACACTTATTCATCTCCACGTAGCTTTTTAATCCCTCTTCTTTTTGTGATATTTAATTATTGAGCGGGAAGTCGAAGAGGGTTCATCCTCTCACCCCTCTGTACTTTGTGTGTTTTGGTGGTAAAGCAAAGGCCTAGTCCTTTACCAACTGTGCCTGTGAATGGCAGCAGTTGCATCTAAAGGAAGTGACAGCAGTAAGACCGCACAATCTGACATTAGGAGACAAGCAGGGATAGCAGGTCTCCGAGTGACAGCAGAATTTTCAGGATGCTGATGTGGAATATCACATAAGTGAGAATTGTGTCAGAAACCTGCACTGCTTCTACGTAATTTGTACATGTGCTGTGATGAGGGAAACTTGCGCTGCTCCTGTTCAAGATGTACCTCTCCTCTGATGGAAGGAAGCTAACACTTTTTCTGCCCAATATTTGCTTGCTATATGAAGATGGGTTGCTCCCCCACTGTTTCTACATCCTATGGAAAAACAAAGGCTGTATTGAATATGCTTGCATAAAATGGCCTATGACTCACAATATTTGATGTGAGATACCAAGACCTTTAGTTCTGAGGACGGTGCATGATCTCATAGGGGTAGTATATGAGCATCAGAACCTGTTGATGGAAACGAGAAGCAGCATCTGTTGCTCAACCCTCCTATTTTAAATCTTGTATAAAGGAGGCACCAGTTAAAACATTTTAGCTCACCCACACAATTTGAATATAGGTCTGACTTTAACAAAGGAAGAGCGTAACTGTCGACTTGAGGGCCATAACCTCGCCCATAACTAGGAAACTGAACCAGTGAACAGTAGTACTCTTGGATGCTTTCCAGTGCTAGCTATGAAACCCACTGATGAAGCATATCATACTAGGTAGGTGAGGTTTCATCATCCTATGAGAGAGCATGGGTATATGGTAATTCCACAGGGCATGTAGCTGTTTATTTCAGGGCTGTTGTACTTCTTGTAAGTTGATCTCTGTTCACGGAGAGCATACAACAGTCCTTTAAATCCTCTCACACCCTATTTAGCATATTAGCTGCCTGGTTTCTACTTGTCGTGTGTGTGAGAGAAGCATGTGATGCCACCCCTGCTTCTGTCGCCTGTCTTTTACTTAATCTTTGTTTTGGGAAAAGTTGTGCTGCTGCTGCAAATGCTGTACCTTAGTTGAGATGTGAAGCTCGGTATTAAACTTACCACTACACAAAAAAACAAAACGATTTGCATTGCCAATGCTTGTTTTAATGCATTATGTGAATGAAAGAGTGAATCCTCACAAAATATGTGAGCAGAGTTAACTTTTGATTATATGTGCGGAATGAGCAGTTTTCTTTATTGGGCTAGATAACTTTGTAAAACTTTAAACAAAGTTTATGAAGGGCTTAATGCCATGCATAACATCTTGCAGTGTATCCATCAGCACTTTGTATGCTTGGGCTTTGAGCCAATAGTGGCAGCATTCAAAGCAAAACTATAAGCCCCACAATGCAGCATGGTATTGTCTGAAAAAACAGGCATGGCGGATGTTATATTCAGGGCCACTGGAATTATGCAGCAGTGGAAGACCAAATTGTATGACAGAGCTGACAAAATTATGCATCCTGGAAAAGTCAATTATGTGGCATAATGCGACACAATCTGTAGCAGTATTATTTCTTTATTTTGACGTCCAAGCAATTATTGGAAGTGGGCAAAGGTGCACCACCAGTACCAGCTGAACACCTGACTACAGCAATGAGCAACTGAATGGTAACCTCATACATTTGATCCAATGAGCTAGAAACAAAATCTATTTTGGAGTGAAATCTTCAAATTATGCAGCACATGATGCAGCATGTGGCAAATGAGTAAAATCTGCGGAAAATGTTGCAGCTGCAGAAAGGCATAACTCTAGTGGCCCTGATTATATGTCATAGTGCCAATTGTCGGACTTCTGAAATGCATTAAAAATCTAGCTCCTGGCTTTCTTCCTTTTTTCTTGTAGACTGGCCTGAAGGGAAAATCAAACACTGCCCAATGGACTGGTCTGACAGATCAATGTGTGGGCCAGTTTTTTTTAGCAGTTTATGGGCCTATTTAATAGCCAGGTGGATCAGTTTTTATTGTTGAATTTCCTGATACTATCACAATCATTGCTTGCAGCAGACAAATGCATTCAGTCTCACATAACGTGGAAAAAACACACACTGCATTTATTTACAAGGTAAACACTGGCCTGATTTGCAAATGTGGACCACTTATGTTTAGCTATCTGGTTCAATAATTGGTGGCACTTTCATTGTGGTGCCCGGGTCTATTTTTGGACACAGTCTGCTCTTGGTAATAACATCATCTGTATCAGCGATAGTGCAGGAGAGGGAATTACAGATAAAATTAGTAATCCACTTGTAAAATAGAATGTAAATTGAAAATCGGTGTCACAGGGTTTTCGCTTGTTATCCTGTGATTCCTGACCTTTATGTCCTCTCAAATTACACAATTTTGATTTGAGGTTTTGATCTCTGGTAATTTCACGTGCAGAACAACTGCATACCTCATAGGCTGATTAAGACAGAAACTACAGTTTTCAGCCAACTCAGTAATAAGAGGGTAGTTGTAACATGGGTCTATATGTGGCAACATCGTTCAGTGTTTTTGTTGTTGTTGCATAAATTAGGCCTGTTTGTGGAAACATGGGGTTGTATTACTAAAAGTGCCCCAGGGGCGCAGCAGGTGTATGCGCCTGTATTTTTTTTACCCAGACTACTTTTGTATTCCAAAAGGAGCTGCACACGCTTCTGCGGTCCCTTCTGTAATACAGATATTACTGACGCTACAGGTGCACCCGCGCAATCTCAAGGGGAGGAGTTCCTCATTTGCATGGGGACATTGCCCCATACAAACAAAGAAACACTTTGCCTCTGCACCCAAACCATATTACACACAGAGGCGCTGAGTCAAAGGAGCTGACAGGGGCACACTGACTGTGACGCACAGTCAGTGCACTTCCCAATTATGGCCTGAGGTTGCACTGGTATGAGCTACAGCGCACCTTTAAATGGATGCACTTGGAGTAGATTGGAACAGTGCACTATATTACGGTTAGTGCACTGCCCCCACAGCATCCACAAACTGTGTTACCCTGGGGGAAGCCATAAGTAAAAGATGGACCAGCTGTTTAAAGTGGTCCGTGTGTCGCTCAAAGGGGACAGAGATCAACCTGAAGTTGGGTGCATTCATTAACTGTAGCCAGAAGCACAGGGATATTTTGTGGGGGTCCATGGGGCATGCCCCATGACAGCTCCTTTGTCTCTGCTCCGATATAATATGCCCCTGTGCAAATGAGGGCTTACCCCCTTGAGAACACACCAGTCTGATCTGCATTACAGAAGGGATGCAACAGTGTCTGCAGCAATTTCAGTAATACCAAAATATCCCTTGGGTACAGTAAGTGCGCACATATGCCTGTTGCACCCTTGGGCACTCAGTGTTATACAACCCAAGATGTCTGCCCTCTCAGTATCCTCTCCTGGCCAGTTAAATGTGTCCCATGCCTGGACATCCCCATGCATATCCAAAAGGCATGTGGGCCCTTTCAGATATTTCTGCACATGAATAAACAGACTTCAGATTGTGACTATTGCCAAGTGTCATTGGTATAGTTAGGGTGTGGAATTTGGGACTATGTCCACCCTTAGTTCAAAACTGATGCTCAAGGGGAGAGAGAGAAACAAGCGTCCGCAAAGTCAATAGATTCCACTAATGTGAGTAGCAAGCTATTGGCTTTGTTAATGGTTGTCAGTAAAGTATTGTTAAAAAAATATAAAACAAAGAAACCTTTCAAAATACTGGAGGAAAAGCTAAGATATATCTTATGTTATCTCAATACTATGCATTGAATTCGATGTTTTCAATCTTTATAAATGGGATGGTTTCTTTTTTAAATACTTTCCCTCAGGAAGCTGTGAACAGAAATAAAAAAGATTTAGTTTGAGAAGTTGGCCTGGCATATGCTGGTCACTAGTTATAGTGGCCACCTTGCATCAGTCCAATTCGACTCTTGGTAGATAGGTTTAAGACAACCTTTTAAAGAAAGCTATCCTAGTGGTAGCTGTGGAGAGCAGCCTTCAGGCTAAATCTCACAGGAATGTAAAGCAGCTTGTTTTACCTTATAATCTCTTGAATTACCAAATGAAAGGACACCACACATGTATATATATCAAATATATATGTATTTATTTCTAGACACACTCTAATAATCTCTTTATGAGATTAGAAATCAGGAACATATGCACAAATCAACGTTTCACAATAAGTTAAGCACAAATATGGCTGGGGCCCTAGGGGCGTACCAGACCATATACTAAAAAAGAGGTTTAGGAAAGTCGACTTGCAAAGAGACAAGGCCTAGGGCCTGTAGAATCGCTGGGTCTTCACTAATCCACCCGAGCCAGGTAAGTAAAGGACCCACGGAAGACGTATGCAGTGTGAGAACACAGCCGCGGATTCCCTACTGATTTCAATGGAGCAAGTCGCGGTTAGATTTTTAAAGATTAAGGGTACTTCTTGGAAGTCTACAAGCAAGTCACTTACAAGGTAAGTAGTTCGAGGGCCAACACCCACTGAGTGCATAGGTGTCTTTTGGTGTCGGGTCGCGTCGTCGTTTTCTATGGAAGCCGAAGAAGTTTTGCTGCTTGTGAAGACTGAAGAACTGTCCGGTGGGATCCAAGGCTGGATTCAAGATGAAGATGACCTGAAAGCAGAAGGGACAGTGTTCACAGTCACTTGCCAGTGACCCGGGGCCAGGAAGAGGGATGCCCACGGAAGTCGGGTGATTTCAGGTGATCAAGGGTATTTTGACTCTTCACCCACGAGGTCCAGGAGGCGTCGATGACAACCAGGTACTGGATTTGGAGTGTTCCACGAAGTTTGCAGCTTACTGAAGTGTCGGCAACCGGATTACAGCCAACAAGCCTTGGCAACAGCAAGTCTCATGGAAATCAAAGAAAGTCAGCGGTGCAGACCAGCAAGGTTTGAGGGACTCACCCAGCAAGGGTAAGTCAGGGTAGGCCTGGAGCAACCAGGGGACCCCTTTAGTTTGATGAAAAAGTCTTCAGGGGACCCACAAGCCAGCCGGCAAGTGATCGTGAAGACGCCTCGTGAGGATTCGCTTCACAGGAGCCCACGGTCACTCGGGACAAGGTAGGCCTCTAATTTTCAAGGGAAATCCTGCTGGAGGCTAGGGCCACAGGAGGTCCAAAGCACAAGTTCGTAGAACGTCGTGAAAGGGTTGCACTTGACAATAGTGCACGTACCCGGGTATTGCAGTTCCTCGTCACTCGTGGGCTCCACTTGCCTCAGCTTCGCTGGGGACTCACAATGGCCATCGAGAAGTCAGGAAATCTACTTCTGGGGCTGCAGGGACTTCGGACTCCGGCGGGAGCGGGAAAGTTCGCGACTGTTGATTCAAGTTTTTGGTGCCTGCCAAGCAGGGGAGTCACTCCTTGACTCCAAGGGAAATTGTTCTGTCTCCCAAAGGTAGTGGAACATCGAAGGGCCAGGATTCTTCTTGCAAAGCGTCGTCCAGGGATATCTAACTTGCAATGGCAAGCGTTCCCTAACTTATACCAAAAGGAAGGTAGGGATTAGCTCTATGGGCACTCCTCTGGGAGGGTCAGGGGAGTGGGTGGTTACACCCACTTCCCTTTGTCCAGTTTCGCACCAGAGCAGGGGCAGGTAGCCCCTGAACCGGTTTGAGCTGGCATATGCACAGAGGAGCCTACTGCTCCCCCAGTGCAGGACTTCAAAGCACTCTAAGAGTGCACCCACCCAGCCCCAATACACTAAATCCTGTCTGGAAGGTGGTGACACCTCCCTGTGACTTGATGCCTATTGTTGGGCCTTCTCCACTGCGAGTTTCAGTCAGCAGCAGGAGGGCAGCCCAGTGTCTGTGCTGGTGGCATCCATTTTGTGATGCCAGGGCTCTTTCAGATTTCTACTGTGTTCCCACAGTAGGTACATGTCGTCCCCTTTAGAAGGGTGGGATCATACTCCCACACCAGTTACTGGTATGGGGGTATGATTCCAAGTTGTTTGACACCAAACACAACATGTTTTGATGCAGTCATTCCAAAGTTAGCATTTACAGGTAGGTTATAATGCACTTAAGAGTATATGGTTTAACCGCATCCACAAACAGCCACAGAGAATAGACTCTGCCAGCTGCAGAGGGGCCCTGCTCAGGCAGAGGCACTCCCTCACATTGTAAACCAAGCACCCTGCCCTCAGGATTGAAAGGGCCTGCCTTAGGGGTGACTGATAGGTTTATATGTGTGTGTATGGTGAGATATAGGAACCTATACCTCAGTGAGAAGTGCTAACACTACCTCACCCAGGCTGCAGTAGCAGGCCTGTGGTGTCATATTTAGTCTGCCTCCCAGGGGTGGCATAATACATGCTTCAGCCCCTGGTAGGCCTGTGAAGTACCTATGCCCTTGGTACCTAAGGTACCATATACTAGGGGCTCACAAGGCACCACAGTATCCAATCACTAGTGCATCTAATATGCACTCCAAGTTGTTTAGAGAGAACAGAGAGACTGGGGCCCTGATTAGCAGGGACTCAGCCAGACTATAGCCAGAAACCAGTGTTAGCATCAGGAAAAAAGTGGGGGCAACATAAGTGCAGATCCTACTCTCCTACACAACCCCCCACCCAAACGCAGGGACACTAAACTAACCTTGACCAGTTGAGTCTTCGTGTTCTAAGTGGAAATACCTTGAGAGTCCATCTGCATTGGCATGTTGGGTCCCAGGTCTATGTTCCACTGTATAGTCCATCCCCTGTAGGGAAATGGACCACCTTAGCAGTTTAGGATTTTCACCTTTCATCTGTTCGAGCCATAGGAGGGGCTTGTGGTCAGTCTGAACTATGAAGTGAGTGTCAAACAAGTATGGCCTCAGTTTCTTTAGGGCCCACACCACAGCAAAGGCCTCACTCTCTATAGCTGACCAACGTTTCTCTCTAGGGGTCAGCCTTCTGCTTATAAAAGCTACTGGCTGGTCTTGACCTTGATCATTCAGTTGAGACAGTACAGCTCCCACGTACAGCTCCCACACCCAGCTCAGAAGCATCTGTTTGGTCAATTAACTTTTTTGTGTAGTCTGGACTCTGTAAGATGGGGGCAGTGCACATAGCCTGCTTTAGGTCATCAAATGTCTTTTGACAGCTAGCTGTCCACTGAACCTTCTTTGGCATTTTCTTAGAGGTAAGATCATTTAAGGGGGTCACTATAGATCCATATCCCTTAACAAACCTCCTATAGTACCCAGTCAGGCCTAAAAAGGCTCTCACCTGTGTCTGGGTGGTTAGAGCTACCCATTCCATGATGGTTTGGATTTTGCTCTGCAAAGGTTGAACCTGGCCTCTACCTACAAGGTGGCCCAGGTACACAACCTGACTCTGCCCTATCTGGCACTTAGTGCCCTTGATAGTGAGGCCTGCTTTCTGCAGGGCCTTCAGAACATTTCTGAGGTGGACCAGGTGATTCTGCCAGGTGGAACTAAAGACAGCAATATCATCTAGATAAGCTAAGCAATAAGTTTCCATACCTGTCAGAACTTTGTTCACCAACCTCTGAAAAGTGGCAGGTGAATTTTTCAAACCAAAGGGCATCACCACAAAGTGGTAGTGCCCACCAGGGGTTGAAAATGCTGTTTTGGCCTTGGCATCATTAGCTAACTTGATTTGCCAGTAGCCAGCTGTTAGGTCAAATGTACTCAGATATTTGGCTGAGGCCAAATTATCAATGAGCTCATCTGCCCTGGGAATTGGATGGACATCAGTCCTGGTGACTGCATTGAGGCCTCTGTAGTCTACACAAAACCTCATTTCTTTCTTACCACCCTGGGTATGAGGTTTAGGCACAAGGACTACTGGACTAGCCCAAGGGCACTCTGAAGGCTCAATCACTCCTAGTTTCAACCTTTTCTGGACCTCAGTCCTGATACAGTCCCTAACATGGTCAAGTTGCCTGGAGATTTTACTCTTGACAGGCAGACTGTCTCCAGTGTCCACCTCATGGGTGCACCAGGAAGTCTGACTAGGGGTCAGGCTAAACATATGTCTAAACTGCTGCAGAACTTGTCTGCACTCAGTTTGCTGATGGTTAGTGAGGCTGCTTTCCAAAGCAACACCATCTACTGACCCATCATCAGGGTTCTGTGAGAGCAGGTCAGGGAGAGGGTCACTCTCCTCCTGTTCCTCATCAGTTGCCATGAGCAAGCCCATGTCAGCCCTGTCAACATATGGTTTCAATCTGTTGACATGGAGCACCCTAGGAGGGCTCCTGGGAGTTCCAAGAACCACCAGATAGGTGACTTCTCCCTTTTTCTCAACAATTGTATGGGGCCACTCCACTTTTCTTGGAGAGCTGCTGGGGCCAAAGGCTCCAACACCCACACTTTCTGTCCTGGCTGGTATACAGTCAGCACAGCCTTTTGGTCATGCCAAGCTTTTTGCAGTTCTTGGCTTGCCTCCAGGTTTTTGGTCACCTTCTTCATGTATTCATCCTTCCTGGAGTGGAGACCAAGTACATAGTCCATCACATCCTATTTGGGAGGTTTGAGAGGTAACTCCCAGCCCTCCTTCACCAAACATAATGGACCTCAGACAGGGTGCCCAAACAGAAGTTCAAAAGGGTTGTAGCCAACCCCCTTCTGTGGGACCTCCCTGTATGCAAACAGAAGGCAGGGAAGTAAAAGGTCCCATTTTCGCCTAAGCTTTTCTGGGAGGCCTTTAATCATTCCCTTTAGGGTTTTGTTGAACCTTTCAACTAACCCATTGCATTGTGGGTGATAGGGAGTAATGAATTTATAATTGACACCACACTCCTTCCACATTGCTTTCAGATACCCTGACATGAAGTTTGTACCTCTGTCAGATATAACCTCCTTAGGGAAACCCACTCTGGAGAAGACTCCAAAGAGGGCTCTTGCCACCACAGGGGCTGTGGTGGTCCTGAGGGGAATTGCTTCTGGATACCTGGTGGCATGATCCACTACCACCAGGATAAACCTGTGCCCAGATGCTGTTGGAGGGTCAAGGGGACCAACAATGTCAATCCCTACCCTTTCAAAGGGTACCCCCACCACAGGTAGTGGTATCAGGGGGGCCTTTGTTGTGCCACCTGACTTGCCACTGGCTTGGCAAGTGACACAGGAGCAACAAAACTCCTTGGTGTCCTCTGACATGTGTGGCCAATGCAAATGGGGAACAAGCCTGTCCCAGGTCTTTTTTTGGGCCAAGTGTCCTGCCAATGGGATGTCATGTGCTAGGGTCAAGAGGAACCCCCTAAACATCTGAGGTATTACCAACCTCCTGGTGGCTCCAGGGGTAGGATCTCTATCCTCAGAATATAGGAGTCCCTCATCCCAATAAATCTTATGGGACCTACTAGCACTCCCAGCAGCCTGCTGTTTGAGGGGTTCAAGAGAGGGGCAGCACTGTTGTTCCTTACTCAGATCTTCCCTGGAAGGTCCCCCTGCCCCCAAGAACTCAACCTGATCAGGCTCAAGTCCCTCTTGGGCAGTTCCTTCTTCAGAATCTGTTTTTCCTCCCTCAGGAGGGCAATCTGAGATCTGAGACAGAGGGGAAGGCACTGCCTTAACCCTACTGCTCCTCCTCTTTGGTATCATCTGGTCCATAGTTTCAGGATCCAGAGCTGGTTCATCTTTATGCATTTTGGCCTGTGACCTGGTCACAGCAAATACCTCTGAAGGTATGCCCAACATCTCAGCACGAGTCCATAACTCTACTTCAGACCAGGCTAAAGTCTCTAGATCATTGCCCAATAGACATTCAACAGGGAGGTCTGCACTGACTACTACCTTTTTGAGGCCAGTTACCCCTCCCCAGGAGAAATTCACAACTGCCAGACTATGGTTGGTCCTGACATTGCTTGCATTGGTAACCTGGTACATTTCACCCAGGATGATCTGCTCAGGGTCCACCAGATCCTCTGCCACCATGGTGACACTAGCACCTGTGTCCCTGAATGCCAAAGCCTGTTTGCCATTTATTACAGGCTGCTGTTTGTATCTGCCCAAATTACTGGGGCTCACTAGGAAGGACATATCAATGTCTCCCTTACAAACCAGCAATGCCTGAGTGGGTACTCTGACTAGGCCAGAGCCTACTTCAGAACCCAGTGTCAACCCTACTACACCCTTATTCTGATTACCACCTCCACCAGTAGCTGTACTAGGGGGAACAGTTGCCTTAGGGGCAGGAGTGGTGGTGGTTTGGTCTTTGGACTTGGTACAATCAGAAATCCAGTGCCCTTTCTGTTTACAGAATTTGCACCAGGGCTTCTTTTGGCCTTTTCCCTTTAAAGACTGTGAATCCCCACCAGATGCAGATTTTTGGGGTCCTTGTGAAGACTTCTGGTCTTTTGCCTTATCCTCACCTTTCTCAGAGCCTTTAGGATCTTGCTTCTTGGTGTCACCTCCTTGGTTCTGGGTTTTCTGCCTCACCCTGGTTCTGACCCATTTGTCTGCCTTCTTTCCCAATTCTTGGGGAGAGGTCAGATCAGAGTCCACCAGGTACTGATGCAACAACTAGTTTAGGCAATTATTAAGGATCTGTTCTCTCATTATAAGATTATACAATCACTTAAAATCAGTAACTCTACTACCAACCAGCCAACGCTCCAGAGCCTTGGTTGCACAATCAACAAAGTCAGTCCAGTCCTGAGTCTGTGCTTTCTGGGTATCTCTGAACTTCAACCTGTACTGTTCATTGGTTAAGCCAAACCCATCTATCAGTGCACTCTTCAGGACTCCATAATCATCAGCATCCTCTTCTCTAACAGTGAGGAGCTTGTCTCTACCTTTATCAGAAAAGGAGAGCCACAAGATTGCCGCCCACTGTTTCTGGGGGACCTGTTGTACTCTACAGGCCCTCTCCATAGCAGTTATCCACTTGTGGATATCATCCCCACTCTGGTAGGGAGGAACAACCTTGGACAGGTTCCTATGATCTGGAATGTAATCTATGCCTGTAGGGACACTGTTGCTGCCACCAGGGGGTTCTAACCCCTCTTTTCTAGAAGCTCTCTGGAGCTCAAAGGCTTCTCTATCTAAGGCCAGCTGCTTGGTTCTGAGGGCAAGTCTTGCTTCCTCATACTGGAGTATTTTGTACCTTCTTCTAGAGGATTCTCTGTCAGAGTGATATGAGTGGTTAGATTCCCTTGAAGGGGACCTAGGCCTCTCCTCACCTCTGTCAGCTATCTTAGGGAGAATTCCCCTGTCCTTTTCAGACCCATGTGGGTCTGGCTCTTCAATCACAGACTCCAGGTCATCTTGATTTTCATCATCTGACCCAGAGACTATGGCTGAACCACCCCCTGGTCCAGATCCACTAGCTCCTAGAGCTAGTCTAAGATCATCTGCTGTCAGCAGATTTATCAGGTGTTGTGTGGAGGGACTCTGTCCTAACCAGAGGTGTCTTGCAACACACATGGCCTTCAAGTCAAAGAAGGTCATGTCCTTATACTGAGGTTGGGTGGACCCACTGGCTCCATCCCTTGAGGACATTCTAGTGTTGTGCAGTGTTGTACTACCTACACTAGTTTGTGGCCTACCGATCCTAGCTTGAGCTGTAGCAAGGGTGTGCTATCCCTTCAGAAACAGCTCTACGTTCAGTAGAACTTATTGATACTAAGCTTGACTTTATATGTACCTTGAGTACCTTAAGTGGTTTTCAGTTAGTAATTCAAATAGAGATTATCTGGTAAAACAATGGCAAGCTGGAATCCCACACGCTGCCCACCAATGTAAGAAGTTGGCCTGGCACATGCTGGTCACTAGTTATAGTGGCCACCTTGCACCAGTCCAATTCGACTCTTATGGTAGATAGGTTTAAGACAACCTTTTAAAGAAAGCTATCCTAGTGGTAGCTGTGGAGAGCAGCCTTCAGGCTAAGTCTCAGAGGAATGTAAAGCAGCTTGTTTTACCTTATAATCTCTTGAATTACCAAATGAAAGGACACCACACAGGTATATATATAAAATATATATGTATTTATTTCTAGACACACTCTACTAATCTCTTTATGAGATTAGAAGTCAGGAACATATGCACAAATCAACATTTCACAATAAGTTAAGCACAAATACGGCTGAGGCCCTAGGGGCGTACCAGACCATATACTAAAAAAGAGGTTTAGGAAAGTCGACTTGCAAAGAGACAAGGCCTAGGGCCTGTGGAATCGCTGGGGCTTCACTAATCCACCCAAGGTAGGTAAGTAAATGACCCACGGAAGACGCGTGCAGTGTGTTCCCTATTGATTTCAATGGAGAAGGTCGCGGTTAGATTTTTAAAGTTTAAGGGTACTTCTAGGAAGTCTACAAGCAAGTCACTTACAAGGTAAATAGTTCGAGGGCCAACACCCACTGGAGCACCGGAGGGCACGAGTTACCTCACCCAGGGAAGCCGGGTGCATAGGAGTCTTTTGGCGTCGGGTCGCGTCGTCGTTTTCTATGGAAGCCGAAGAAGTTTTGCTGCTTGTGAAGACTGAAGAAGTGTCCAGTGGAATCCAAGGCTGGATTCAAGATGAAGATGACCTGAAAGCAGAAGGGACAGTGTTCATAGTCACTTGCCAGTGACCCGGGGCCAGGAAGAGGGATTCCCATGGAAGTCGGGTGATTTCAGGTGATCAAGGGTATTTTGACTTCACCCACGAGGTCCAGGAGGCGTCGACGATGACCAGGAGCTGGATTCGGAGTGTCCCAAAAAGTCTGCAGCTTACTGAGGTGTCGGCAACCGGATTGGAGCCAACAAACCTTGGCAACAGCAAGTCTCGTGGAAATCAAAGAAAGTCAGCGGTGCAGACCAGCAAGGTCTGAGGGACTCACCCAGCAAGGGTAAGTCAGGGCAGCCCTGGAGCAACCAGGGAAGCCCTTTAGTTTGATGAAGAAGTCTTCAGGGGACCCACAAGCCAGCCGGCAAGGGATCGCAAAGATGCCTCATGAGGATTCGCTTCACAGGAGCCCACGGTCACTCGGGACGAGGTAGGCCTCTGATTTTCGAGGGAAATCCTGCTGGAGGCTTGGGCCACACGTGGTCCAACACACACCAAAACTGGAGGAAGGCCAAAAGCAGTAAAGCTGAGACCGTAATAGAATGAACAACAAAATTGCTAATACTGCTACTATTTCAGCCTCAGAACAACTTATGAGGACACATTTTGAAGGAAAACAAAATGCGTGAGAAAATTTCTTTTTTCGATTTAATCCATCAATTTATTTTCATCAAGGAAACTTTATCGTCCTTCCATGAAAAACATTGCAACAAAGAAATTACAAATCACATAAATGAAACATAATACGTGAGTGAGACAAATACCTTTCAAGCATACATTTCAACCATTCTAGACAAAACACTCTTCTTTATTCCAAGCATACTGGTACCGATGAAGCATTCACACAACTCTATCAAACTTGTGAAAAAAACATGAACACTTAATATTCTATTTCATAAGACCACAGATAGTATCAATGAGATAATTACTTTCAATATTGTTTGATTTTGAACTATTTCGAAATTCTTGTGGTCACATATCAAGGTCTACGCGTTTCGAGAACCCTTAATTTGAAGGGTCTCTCATCAGGACCTCTGATAAATGAAGAGAAGATCAATCGGTTGGGTCCAAAAAGACTATGGATAGGGCGCGTCGCTGCTATCTTGGTGTGCGAGGACAAATTTTCAAATATAAGGTGACTGCAATGTTGGAAGAGTCACTCGTGGGCTGCAATGGCTCGGAAAGACGTTTAACGCTGCTTAACGGTGGTCAAATGTGTTGAACCACGTGGTCCAAAGCACAAGTTCGTAGAATGTTGTGAAGGGGTTGCACTTGACAATAGTGCACGGTACCCGGGTATTGCAGTTCCTCGTCACTCGTGGGGTCCACTTGCCTCAGCTTCGCTGGTGACTCACAATGGCCGTGGAGAAGTCAGGAAATCTACTTCTGGGGCTGCAGGGACTTCAGACTCCGGCGGGAGCAGGAAAGTTTGCGACCGTTGATGCAAAGTTTTGGTGCCTGCCAAGCAGGGGAGTCACCCCTTGACTCCAAGGGAGATTCTTCTGTCTTCCAAAGGTAGTGGAACGTCGAAGGGCCAGGATTCTTCTTGTAAAGCGTCATCCAGGGATATCTAACTTGCAATGGCAAGGGTTCCCTAACTTATACCAAAAGGAAGGAAGGGACTAGCTCTATGACCACTCCTCTGGGAGGGTCAGGGGAGTGGGTGGCTACACCCACTTCCCTTTGTCCAGTTTCGTGCCAGAGCAGGGGCAGGTAGCCCCTGAACCGGTTTGAGCTGGCATATGCACAGAGGAGCCTACTGCTCCCCCAGTTCAGGACTTCAAAGCACTCTAGGAGTGTACCCACCCAGCCCCAATACACTAAATCCTGTCTGGAAGGTGATGACACCTCCCTGTGACAGGATGCCTATTGTTGGGCCTCCTCCACTGCGAGTTTCAGTCAGCAGCAGGAGGGCAGCCCAGTGTCTGTGCTGGTGGCATCCATTTTGTGATGCCAGGGCTCTTTCAGATTTCTACTGTGTTCCCACAGTAGGTACATGTCGTCCCCTCTAGAAGGGTGGGATCATACTCCCACACCAGTTTCTGGTGTGGGGGTATGATTCCAAGTTGTTTGACACCAAACACAACATGTTTTGATGCAGTCATTCCAAAGTTAGCATTTACCGGTAGGTTATAATGCACTTAAGAGTATATGGTTTAACCGCATCCACAAACAGCCACAGAGAATAGACTCTGCCAGCTTCAGAGGGGCCCTGCTCAGGCAGAGGCACCCCCTCACATTGTAAACCAAGCACCCTGCCCTCAGGATTGAAAGGGCCTGCCTTAGGGGTGACTGATAGGTTTATATGTGTGTGTATGGTGAGATATAGGAACCTATACCTCAGTAAGGAGTGCTAACACTACCTCACCCAGGCTGCAGTAGCAGGCCTGTGGTGTCATATTTAGTCTGCCTCCCAGGGGTGGCATAATACATGCTTCAGCCCCTGGTAGGCCTGTGAAGTACCTATGCCCTTGGTACCTAAGGTACCATATACTAGGGGCTCATAAGGCACCACAGTATCCAATCACTAGTGCATCTAATATGCACTCCAAGTTGTTTAGAGAGAACAGAGAGACTGGGGCCCTGATTAGCAGGGACCCAGCCAGACTATAGCCAGAAACCAGTGTTAGCATCAGGAAAAAAGTGGGGGCAACATAAGTGCAGATCCTACTCTCCTACACAACCCCCCCCCAAACGCAGGGACACTAAACTAACCTTGACCAGTTGAGTCTTCGTGTTCTAAGTGGAAATACCTTGAGAGTCCATCTGCATTGGCATGTTGGGTCCCAGGTCTATGTTCAACTGTATAGTCCATCCCCTGTAGGGAAATAGACCACCTTAGCAGTTTAGGATTTTCACCTTTCATCTGTTCGAGCCATAGGAGGGGCTTGTGGTCAGTCTGAACTATGAAGTGAGTGTCAAACAAGTATGGCCTCAGTTTCTTTAGGGCCCACACCACAGCAAAGGCCTCACTCTCTATAGCTGACCAACGTTTCTCTCTAGGGGTCAGCCTTCTGCTTATAAAAGCTACTGGCTGGTCTTGACCTTGATCATTCAGTTGAGACAGTACAGCTCCCACGTACAGCTCCCACACCCAGCTCAGAAGCATCTGTTTGGTCAATTAACTTTTTTGTGTAGTCTGGACTCTGTAAGATGGGGGCTGTGCACATAGCCTGCTTTAGGTCATCAAATGTCTTTTGACAGCTAGCTGTCCACTGAACCTTCTTTGGCATTTTCTTAGAGGTAAAATCATTTAAGGGGGTCACTATAGATCCATATCCCTTAACAAACCTCCTATAGTACCCAGTCAGGCCTAAAAAGGCTCTCACCTGTGTCTGGGTGGTTAGAGTTACCCATTCCATGATGGTTTGGATTTTGCTCTGCAAAGGTTGAACCTGGCCTCTACCTACAAGGTGGCCCAGGTACACAACCTGACTCTGCCCTATCTGGCACTTAGTGGCCTTGATAGTGAGGCCTGCTTTCTGCAGGGCCTTCAGAACATTTCTGAGGTGGACCAGGTGATTCTGCCAGGTGGAACTAAAGACAGCAATATCATCTAGATAAGCTAAGTAATAAGTTTCCATACCTGTCAGAACTTTGTTCACCAACCTCTGAAAAGTGGCAGGTGCATTTTTCAAACCAAAGGGCATCACCACAAAGTGGTAGTGCCCACCAGGGGTTGAAAATGCTGTTTTGGCCTTGGCATCATTAGCTAACTTGATTTGCCAGTAGCCAGCTGTTAGGTCAAATGTACTCAGATATTTGGCTGAGGCCAAAGTATCAATGAGCTCATCTGCCCTGGGAATTGGATGGACATCAGTCCTGGTGACTGCATTGAGGCCTCTGTAGTCTACACAAAACCTCATTTCTTTCTTACCACCCTGGGTATGAGGTTTAGGCACAAGGACTACTGGACTAGCCCAAGGGCTATCTGAAGGCTCAATCACTCTTAGTTTCAACCTTTTCTGGACCTCAGTCCTGATACAGTCCCTAACATGGTCAGGATGCCTGTAGATTTTACTCTTGACAGGCAGACTGTCTCCAGTGTCCACCTCATGGGTGCACCAGGAAGTCTGACTAGGGGTCAGGCTAAACATATGTCTAAACTGCTGCAGAACTTGTCTGCACTCAGTTTGCTGATGGTCAGTGAGGCTGCTTTCCAAAGCAACACCATCTATTGACCCATCATCAGCGTTCTGTGAGAGCAGGTCAGGAAGAGGGTCACTCTCCTCCTCCTGTTCCTCATCAGTTGCCATGAGCAAGCCCATGTCAGCCCTGTCAACATATGGTTTCAATCTGTTGACATGGAACACCCTAGGAGGGCTCCTGGGAGTTCCAAGAACCACCAGATAGGTGACTTCTCCCTTTTTCTCAACAATTGTATGGGGCCACTCCACTTTTCTTGGAGAGCTGCTGGGGCCACAGGCTCCAACACCCACACTTTCTGTCCTGGCTGGTATACAGTCAGCACAGCCTTTTGGTCATGCCAAGCTTTTTGCAGTTCTTGGCTTGCCTCCAGGTTTTTGGTCGCCTTCTTCATGTATTCATCCTTCCTGGAGTGGAGACCAAGTACATAGTCCATCACATCCTATTTGGGAGGTTTGAGAGGTAACTCCCAGCCCTCCTTCACCAAACATAATGGACCTCAGACAGGGTGCCCAAACAGAAGTTCAAAAGGGCTGTAGCCAACCCCCTTCTGTGGGACCTCCCTGTATGCAAACAGAAGGCAGGGAAGTAAAAGGTCCCATTTTCGCCTAAGCTTTTCTGGGAGGCCTTTAATCATTCCCTTTAGGGTTTTGTTGAACCTTTCAACTAACCCATTTCATTGTGGGTGATAGGGAGTAATGAAATTATAATTGACACCACACTCCTTCCACATTGCTTTCAGATACCCTGACATGAAGTTTGTACCTCTGTCAGATATACCCTCCTTAGGGAAACCCACTCTGGAGAAGACTCCAAAGAGGGCTCTTGCCACCACAGGGGCTGTGGTGGTCCTGAGGGGAATTGCTTCTGGGTACCTGGTGGCATGATCCACTACCACCATGATAAACCTGTTCCCAGATGCTGTTGGAGGGTCAAGGGGACCAACAATGTCAATCCCTACCCTTTCAAAGGGTACCCCCACCACAGGTAGTGGTATCAGGGGGGCCTTTGTTGTGCCACCTGACTTGCCACTGGCTTGGCAAGTGACACAGGAGCAACAAAACTCCTTGGTGTCCTCTGACATGTGTGGCCAATGCAAATGCGGAACAAGCCTGTCCCAGGTCTTTTTTTGGGCCAAGTGTCCTGCCAATGGGATGTCATGTGCTAGGGTCAAGAGGAACCCCCTAAACATCTGAGGTATTACCAACCTCCTGGTGGCTCCAGGGGTAGGATCTCTATCCTCAGAATATAGGAGTCCCTCATCCCAATAAATCTTATGGGACCTACTAGCACTCCCAGCAGCCTGCTGTTTGAGGGGTTCAAGAGAGGGGCAGCACTGTTGTTCCTTACTCAGATCTTCCCTGGAAGGTCCCCCTGCCCCCAAGAACTCAACCTGATCAGGCTCAAGTCCCTCTTGGGCAGTTCCTTCTTCAGGATCTGTTTTTCCTCCCTCAGGAGGGCAATCTGAGATCTGAGACAGAGGGGAAGGCACTGCCTTAACCCTACTGCTCCTCCTCTTTGGTATCATCTGGTCCATAGTTTCAGGATCCAGAGCTGGTTCATCTTTATGCATTTTGGCCTGTGACCTGGTCACAGCAAATACCTCTGAAGGTATGCCCAACATCTCAGCACGAGTCCATAACTCTACTTCAGACCAGGCTGAAGTCTCTAGATCATTGCCCAATAGACATTCGACAGGGAGGTCTGCACTGACTACTACCTTTTTGAGGCCAGTTACCCCTCCCCAGGAGAAATTCACAACTGCCAGACTATGGTTGGTCCTGACATTGCTTGCATTGGTAACCTGGTACATTTCACCCAGGATGATCTGCTCAGGGTCCACCAGATCCTCTGCCACCATGGTGACACTAGCACCTGTGTCCCTGAATGCCAAAGCCTGTTTGCCATTTATTACAGGCTGCTGTTTGTATCTGCCCAGATTACTGGGGCTCACTAGGAAGGACATATCAATGTCTCCCTTACAAACCAGTAATGCCTGAGTGGGTACTCTGACTAGGCCAGAGCCCTCTTCAGAACCCAGTGTCAACCCTACTACACCCTTATTCTGATTACCACCTCCACCAGTAGCTGTACTAGGGGGAACAGTTGCCTTAGGGGCAGGAGTGGTGGTGGTTTGGTCTTTGGACTTGGTACAATCAGAAGTCCAGTGCCCTTTCTGTTTACAGAATTTGCACCAGGGCTTCTTTTGTTTGGCATTTTCCCTTTAAAGACTGTGAATCCCCACCAGATGCAGATTTTTGGGGTCCTTGTGAAGACTTCTGGTCTTTTGCCTTATCCCCACCTTTCTCAGAGCCTTTAGGATCTTGCTTCTTGGTGTCACCCCCTTGGTTCTGGGTTTTCTGCCTCACCCTGGTTCTGACCCATTTGTCTGCCTTCTTTCCCAATTCTTGGGGAGAGGTCAGATCAGAGTCCACCAGGTACTGATGCCACAACTAGTTTAGGCAATTATTAAGGATCTGTTCTCTCATTATAAGATTATACAATCACTTAAAATCAGTAACTCTACTACCAACCAGCCAACCCTCCAGAGCCTTGGTTGCACAATCAACAAAGTCAGTCCAGTCCTGAGTCCGTGCTTTCTGGGTATCTCTGAACTTCAACCTGTACTGTTCAGTGGTTAAGCCAAACCCATCTATCAGTGCACTCTTCAGGACTCCATAATCATCAGCATCCTCTTCTCTAACAGTGAGGAGCTTGTCTCTACCTTTATCAGAAAAGGAGAGCCACAAGATTGTTGCCCACTGTTTCTGGGGACCTGTTGTACTCTACAGGCCCTCTCCATAGCAGTTATCCACTTGTGGATATCATCCCCACTCTGGTAGGGAGGAACAACCTTGGACAGGTTCCTATGATCTGGAATGTAATCTCTGCCTGTAGGGACACTGTTGCTGCCACCAGGGGGTTCTAACCCCTCTTTTCTAGAAGCTCTCTGGAGCTCAAAGGCTTCTCTATCTAAGGCCAGCTGCTTGGTTTTGAGGGCAAGTCTTGCTTCCTCATACTGGAGCATTTTGTACCTTCTTCTAGAGGATTCTCTGTCAGAGTGATATGAGTGGTTAGATTCCCTTGAAGGGGACCTAGGCCTCTCCTCACCTCAGTCAGCTGTCTTAGGGAGAATTCCCCTGTCCTTTTCAGACCCATGTGGGTCTGGCTCTTCAATCACAGACTCCAGGTCATCTTGATTTTCATCATCTGACCCAGAGACTATGGCTGACCCACCCCCTGGTCCAGATCCACTAGCTCCTAGAGCTAGTCTAAGATCATCTGCTGTCAGCAGATTTATCAGGTGTTGTGTGTAGGGACTCTGTCCTAACCAGAGGTGTCTTGCAACACACATGGCCTTCAAGTCAAAGAAGGTCATGTCCTTATACTGAGGTTGGGTGGACCCACTGGCTCCATCCCTTGAGGACATTCTAGTGTTGTGCAGTGTTGTACTACCTACACTAGTTTGTGGCCTACCGATCCTAGCTTGAGCTGTAGCAAGGGTGTGCTATCCCTTCAGAAACAGCTCTACGTTCAGTAGAACTTATTGATACTAAGCTTGACTTTATATGTACCTTGAGTACCTTAAGTGGTTTTCAGTTAGTAATTCAAATAGAGATTTTCTGGTAAAACAATGGCAAGCTGGAATCCCACACGCTGCCCACCAATGTAAGAAGTTGGCCTGGCACATGCTGGTCACTAGTTATAGTGGCCACCTTGCACCAGTCCAATTCGACTCTTATGGTAGATAGGTTTAAGACAACCTTTTAAAGAAAGCTATCCTAGTGGTAGCTGTGGAGAGCAGCCTTCAGGCTAAGTCTCAGAGGAATGTAAAGCAGCTTGTTTTACCTTATAATCTCTTGAATTACCAAATGAAAGGACACCACACAGGTATATATATAAAATATATATGTATTTATTTCTAGACACACTCTACTAATCTCTTTATGAGATTAGAAGTCAGGAACATATGCACAGATCAACATTTCACAATAAGTTAAGCACAAATATGGCTGAGGCCCTAGGGGCGTACCAGACCATATACTAAAAAAGAGGTTTAGGAAAGTCGACTTGTAAAGAGACAAGGCCTAGGGCCTGTGGAATATCTGGGGCTTCACTAATCCACCCAAGGAAGGTAAGTAAATGACCCACGGAAGACGTATGCAGTGTGTTCCCTATTGATTTCAATGGAGCAGGTCGCGGTTAGATTTTTAAAGTTTAAGGGTACTTCTAGGAAGTCTACAAGCAAGTCAGTTACAAGGTAAATAGTTCGAGGGCCAAAACCCACTGGAGCACCGGAGGGCACGAGTTACCTCACCCAGGGAAGCCGGGTGCATAGGTGTCTTTTGGCGTCGGGTCGCGTCGTCGTTTTCTATGGAAGCCGAAGAAGTTTTGCTGCTTGTGAAGACTGAAGAAGTGTCCAGTGGAATCCAAGGCTGGATTCAAGATGAAGATGACCTGAAAGCAGAAGGGACAGTGTTCACAGTCACTTGCCAGTGACCCGGGGCCAGGAAGAGGGATTCCCATGGAAGTCGGGTGATTTCAGGTGATCAAGGGTATTTTGACTTCACCCACGAGGTCCAGGAAGCGTCGACGATGACCAGGAGCTGGATTCGGAGTGTCCCACAAAGTCTGCAGCTTACTGAGGTGTCGGCAACCGGATTGGAGCCAACAAGCCTTGGCAACAGCAAGTCTCGTGGAAATCAAAGAAAGTCAGCGGTGCAGACCAGCAAGGTCTGAGGGACTCACCCAGCAAGGGTAAGTCAGGGCAGCCCTGGAGCAACCAGGGAAGCCCTTTAGTTTGATGAAGAAGTCTTCAGGGGACCCACAAGCCAGCCGGCAAGGGATCGCAAAGATGCCTCATGAGGATTCGCTTCACAGGAGCCCACGGTCACTCGGGACGAGGTAGGCCTCTGATTTTCGAGGGAAATCCTGCTGGAGGCTTGGGCCACACGTGGTCCAACACACACCAAAACTGGAGGAAGGCCAAAAGCAGTAAAGCTGAGACCGTAATAGAATGAACAACAAAATTGCTAATACTGCTACTATTTCAGCCTCAGAACAACTTATGAGGACACATTTTGAAGGAAAACAAAATGCGTGAGAAAATTTCTTTTTTCGATTTAATCCATCAATTTATTTTCATCAAGGAAACTTTATCGTCCTTCCATGAAAAACATTGCAACAAAGAAATTACAAATCACATAAATGAAACATAATACGTGAGTGAGACAAATACCTTTCAAGCATACATTTCAACCATTCTAGACAAAACACTCTTCTTTATTCCAAGCATACTGGTACCGATGAAGCATTCACACAACTCTATCAAACTTGTGAAAAAAACATGAACACTTAATATTCTATTTCATAAGACCACAGATAGTATCAATGAGATAATTACTTTCAATATTGTTTGATTTTGAACTATTTCGAAATTCTTGTGGTCACATATCAAGGTCTACGCGTTTCGAGAACCCTTAATTTGAAGGGTCTCTCATCAGGACCTCTGATAAATGAAGAGAAGATCAATCGGTTGGGTCCAAAAAGACTATGGATATGGCGCGTCGCTGCTATCTTGGTGTGCGAGGACAAATTTTCAAATATAAGGTGACTGCAATGTTGGAAGAGTCACTCGTGGGCTGGAATGGCTCGGAAAGACGTTTAACGCTGCTTAACGGTGGTCAAATGTGTTGAACCACGTGGTCCAAAGCACAAATTCGTAGAATGTTGTGAAGGGGTTGCACTTGACAATAGTGCACGGTACCCGGGTATTGCAGTTCCTCGTCACTCGTGGGGTCCACTTGCCTCAGCTTCGCTGGTGACTCACAATGGCCGTGGAGAAGTCAGGAAATCTACTTCTGGGGCTGCAGGGACTTCAGACTCCGGCGGGAGCGGGAAAGTTTGCGACCGTTGATGCAAAGTTTTGGTGCCTGCCAAGCAGGGGAGTCACCCCTTGACTCCAAGGGAGATTCTTCTGTCTTCCAAAGGTAGTGGAACGTCGAAGGGCCAGGATTCTTCTTGTAAAGAGTCATCCAGGGATTTCTAACTTGCAATGGCAAGGGTTCCCTAACTTATACCAAAAGGAAGGGAGGGACTAGCTCTATGACCACTCCTCTGGGTGGGTCAGGGGAGTGGGTGGCTACACCCACTTCCCTTTGTCCAGTTTCGGGCCAGAGCAGGGGCAGATAGCCCCTGAACCAGTTTGAGCTGGCATATGCACAGAGGAGCCTACTGCTCCCCCAGTTCAGGACTTCAAAGCACTCTAGGAGTGTACCCACCCAGCCCCAATACACTAAATCCTGTCTGGAAGGTGATGACACCTCCCTGTGACAGGATGCCTATTGTTGGGCCTCCTCCACTGCGAGTTTCAGTCAGCAGCAGGAGGGCAGCCCAGTGTCTGTGCTGGTGGCATCCATTTTGTGATGCCAGGGCTCTTTCAGATTTCTACTGTGTTCCCACAATAGGTACAGGTCGTCCCCTCTAGAAGGGTGGGATCATACTCCCACACCAGTTACTGGTGTGGGGGTATGATTCCAAGTTGTTTGACACCAAACACAACATGTTTTGATGCAGTCATTCCAAAGTTAGCATTTACCGGTAGGTTATAATGCACTTAAGAGTATATGGTTTAACCACATCCACAAACAGCCACAGAGAATAGACTCTGCCAGCTGCAGAAGGGCCCTGCTCAGGCAGAGGCACCCCCTCACATTGTAAACCAAGCACCCTGCCCTCAGGATTGATAGGGCCTGCTTTAGGGGTGACTGATAGGTTTATATGTGTGTGTATGGTGAGATATGGGAACCTATACCTCAGTGGGATGTGCTAACACTACCTCACCCAGGCTGCAGTAGCAGGCCTGTGGTGTCAGATTTAGTCTGCTTCCCAGGGGTCGCATAATACATGCTTCAGCCCCTGGTAGGCCTGTGAAGTACCTATGCCCTTGGTACCTAAGGTACCATATACTAGGGGCTCATAAGGCACCACAGTATCCAATCACTAGTGCATCTAATATGCACTCCAAGTTGTTTAGAGAGAACAGAGAGACTGGGGCCCTGATTAGCAGGGACCCAGCCAGACTATAGCCAGAAACCAGTGTTAACATCAGAAAAAAAGTGGGGGCAACATAAGTGCAGATCCTACTTTCCTACATTAAGGAAGTGTCAGAATGTAAAGGGTAACACTTGGAATGGCCTAATTTACTTTCAACAGGATTCAGTCGCTTGATCTTATGTAGCAGCCCGTAGAGCATATTTACAGGCTTCTATAATAAAAGCCATGCTGAGTACATCTTCAGCCTCAGACGCCAGCTGAGTGAGTGCGGTAGATGGCTCTTTTGGCCCTTACCCAGCGCTATAAAAGCCTTTGTGTGCCATACCTTGTGCTTTCAATATGTGGAATGCAGGTGATAATACAAAATCAACCCTTAAATTCTTCTTATCAGACATACCCCTGAAAAAATATTCTGGCTTCTATGCCTTCACAGACAAGCTGAGAGGGGTGAGGCACAACACAGCACGTGGCACTTTTCTGAGGCAGGGAAAGTGCACACGAGGGAGAAAACTAGAAAATACATGCACTCTCATGGAGTGCTAAATGAAAAAGAAAAAAGTAGTCCCCTAAATATGAGCAATGGAAGGATACAAGTCAGCCAATCAAAAGGATTGTAAAGAGGCTATGCTCCAGTCGAAGGGGTAGACATAAGAAGAGAATGGCAAGCTACTGAATAAGAAGCAAGAAAACGAGAGCGACAAGAAAGATAATCAATGGGAAGCAAAGGGAAGTCGCTAAGGCTACTGCTAGCTCACAATAGGTCATTCACAACCTAAGAAAGGCAAGACCTAAAAAGAAAGACCGACCAAGAGATCAATAAAGAGACAGAAGCACGTTGCCCTTTTGTCATTGTTCATGGATTGATGCAGTCACTCCTCTAAAAAGCAAGAACTTTCATTTATGTCGGTGTTTCAAAGCGTATGAAACAATTCCGTTTGCCACGTTTCAAAAGTTTCGGAATGCACTAATGTATGTGTCAAACTACCCTCAGCCATTCATAACTTTTTCCCTTGTCAACAGAAAACAGTTTTTTAGGACTTGTGGTTTTGCATTTAGAATTACAGCACATGCTCAACAGTTTTGGATAAAAACTCCAAACTGACTGATGGCCACGCATGTCATGGGCCCTCTTGACTGCCGCTAAATGGATATTATGTAGACATGTATTTTTTAAGCAGATGTGCTCTGTGTGGTGAGCTGGTCCTGAGATATCTTGACTTGTTTTTCTAAACCACCCACCCCTCCGGCAAGCAAGTGGTTAGTATAACTTCCGTTTTGACTTATACCCAGGTGTCAGTGAGGTTTTGGATCCAAGTCCGAAGCATACAAGTGTGGGACTGAAGTTTACCTGTAAGTGGGGGATTGGAGTCCAGTCCTTGGTACATGCCTGTGGTTCACCAGCAACTATGAGATAGGAGTTCTGGTATAATTCTGGCCATTTGATTTAAGTGAGACTGGATTTCACTGGCAGTTGTAAGATTGGAGTGTATACCCAGGTTGCTTTAAAAGTGCCAAGAGGGGTCAACTCAGTGTAGACTACACACACTCTATCTCACACTTCTTCCCACCACCACACTATTAAGAACTACGTACCATAGATGTTATGTTATGTTTCATACCAAGACAAGTTAAGAGTACCTCTCTGGTCATTCACTTGCAACACTAAAATGCTTCTCCATAGACTCACAACAATACACAACACTCTTTCAGCTGCACACTCCGCACAGCCAAGCTCTTCGACACCCACCTTGGGGTAGACAGTGCCTTATAAATGCCACAATGCTGTTCAATACAATACATCGGTGCGAGTCCTACACATGAGATCATAATCCATTGCTAGGGATGGTATTGGAATCCAATCCTAACAGTGTAATTGGCGAGCAGGTCTTGGTGTGAGATCAGATCCAGTTCTTGGTTTCAGACTAAAAATGACTTCTCGTGTGGGATCAGTGTCCAGTGGTGTTTCATCATTCTCCAATCATTTTTTCCCCATGTAATTAGGTTAAACTCTGGTCCTAAGGGTATGATTGTGTGGCCAGAGTCCATTTGTTGTTGTAAGATCATAATTCAAACTTACAAGCGAAATGCAAGTGTGTAAAGCTAGATGTATCTAACCTTACTGATGTTTCATGTTTAGGTGATATGTCAACAAGCAAAGCTTCATGGACGCCGGAGAGCGAAGACAGCATCTATGACAAACTGCAGCGAAAGATGAGGGCATTTCTGCTGGTGCCAGTGGGTGAGTAGCATCAACCAGATACTGCTGGACACATTCCTCATGCAGTGCCTGGCGTTTTGCAAGTCCCACAATCGACCAGACCTTACTGTCATAATCTAATACACAGACATTGTATTTACCTATTGTTTATGAACATGTTATTTTTATTGTAGTGCGTGTATGTATGGATATGATATTTCTATAGTGTGAACCTAATCAAAAGGCAGGGCATTCAGGCAGTGCATGTACATATTTTGTTGAACGAATTAATACCATGGATATAAATTCATTTCTGCAAAGGCAGTGTGTGCAGTGAGGTGTGTTATGCAAAGTCTTACTTTGTTTTGTATAGATGTATCTGTCTCGCTCACTCTAGGTCTCAATTACCCTGTCACATTCCCACTGTTTCCCTCTCATACACTCTCTCACATCATCTCCTCTCCCATTTTCCTTGTCCCAGCCCTGAGTTAGGTTTGCCACATTCAGCAGACAGAATGTACTCATTCTCACCCTAAATGACTAAAAAAGTTTAAACTAATACACTTAGGGGTATATCCACAAGAACGTGTGCTAAACAGCACCAAAAAATGTTAACGCAACTTTACACATCGCAGCCTATCGCAGGAAAATAACCCTGTGTCAACGTGGAATTCACAACAAGGCAGTACCATGCGATAGTCTGCCAAAACCGCGGACAATGTCCATGATACAACCACCTCGATGGAGATAAAAACACAAACCATAAAACAAAAACCTTTGATGGACCAAAGCGCGATAAGAAAACAGTGACAACCAGCGCGAGGGCAGCAATAATCACGCGTAATGCTGGAAAAAGCACAAGAACAGCATACGGAAAATGACACAGAGAAAAATACATCAACTGCCGAGTACCACGGATGCACCCTGACCGACAGCAGAGGACAACATGTACCCCACAACATCCAAGCACGGTGGAAGAACAGAACCGACAGGCACAGCGCATGAAAGAGACTAGTGGCAGACAAACCAGAGCCACAAGAGCGACTCGCCCACCGTGCAGCATACGCACATAAGCATAAGTGCACCTCGACATTGACAACATCCCGGTACAAACAGCAACACCTCCACAACAGAACACAGGACACAACTGGTTCCGCAAATGTGCACAACATGGCAAATCACATCTGAAACCGCAGGAAAATGTAACATGATAATGTACAAGTACAACCTGTAACCTGCAAATATGTTTTAATCACACATGCAGTGCAATTGGACATCTTGTATTGTCCCATGATTGCCATGGACGGCTACAATGTGACGTGCTCATGAGAAGTAAGTGTCAATGATGGTGTTCCTATGGGCCATTCCTGCCGCAGCTGCAATGGGATGTGGGCCACCTGCCCCATCGTCACCATCATTGCCGGTACCTCTGGAACTGGGATCCATAGAGCATTGGTGCGAACACAGATGTTGTGCAACACAAAACATGCAACGATCATCTGGCAAACGATGTCCGGGCTTTCCACCTGTGCCATCCAGGCACCTGAAACGTGACTTCAACATGCCAAATGTGCGTTCAACGATGCCCCTGGTGCGTATGTGGGCCGCATTGTACTGCCTCTGGGCGGGTGTGTCCTTGTCTCGGAGGGGTGTCATCATCCAAGGGCAGAGTGCATATCCTTGATCACCTGTGACAGTGCAGGGTGAAAAGTGTCAATACTTGGTTCGGCAGGATGTGACGGCAGGCCCACTAATTCAGTGCTGGCTGTGTGTGGGGTGAGTGTAAGCCAGCCCTCAGGGAGTAGCTGGTGCTGGAAACAAATCCAACTGTCATCAGGCACTCAGAAATGCAATGTCAGAACAACAAGGGGGAATGACTCAAGTCACACGGGGCTAGTGGCCCCGGATGCACAGCGGCTGACACGGGCCCACCGCCATGGGATGCTGACCTTCGAGAGACTGGGGTAGGGTCATGAGGGCAGAGCAGGGCCCGCATGTGTCATAGGTGCCTTCCGCGGAGTGTCACTGGGGACAATGGAGGTCTACCCCCAGGGCATGATGCAGAGGGCACATGCCAGCTGTGTCCAGCAACATGGCGGATATGAATGCCACAGACCCATGCCAGACACCTGCCCATTGCTGATGACAACCCCCAGGCCACAGGCTCAGACACCAACGATGTTCCGCTGGAGAATGACGGTCACTCATGGCGCACAGGGTTAGTGGCACCACGTGTCGCCGGCTTGCGTTGAACAGGGTTAGTGGCACCACGTGTCGCCAACTTGCATTGAACAGGGTTAGTGGCACCACGTGTCGCCGGCTTGTGTTGAACAGGGTTAGTGGCACCATGTGTCGCAGGCCTGCGATATGGAATTATGCCTCACTGTTCGAAGGGAGTCTGGTGCTGTGGCCGCTGCCACGGACTTGGGGTCACTGCCAATCTGGACTTAGGACACTGTTCCATATGTGGGACCTACTGGGCTGAAGAGGACGCCGGTGGAGCATGTTCATAAGTAAGGAGTGATGTGGGCCAGCATCAGGGGGGCCAGTGATTGTCTGCAGAGGCTGCAGAGGTCACAGGACTGGGGCTTGGAGCTTGCGCCGACACGTGTTGGGCCCTCTTTGACACAAGACGGTGTCGGCAGGTGAGCAGTGCGGCCCTGCTGCGCTCGGGCGGGCAGGCCTGGTCTGTGCATCAGCGTCCTGGGGAGCAGCAGGCGCACAGCGTCACAGGCCCCGCTGTTCACGGCATCAGCATTGTGGCAGGCCGCACGGCGCCACACTGTCAGTGACGTTGGCCTTCCCGGGAGTGAACCACGCTCTGCGCAATGGGGTTTTTGACCACACCCCTGCGCAGCCCTGGCGTACTCAAGGCCAACCCACTATGCTCACGCACACTGGGGGGAAGCAGCGTGCGACACTTCTGCTATCTGACCCACGGCCTGGGGTGACCTGGTTGCGTCCACTGCTCACTACTCTCCAGTCACCAGCAGTTGTGGTCTGCATGGACATGTCTGGGGTTTGCATACCCATGTCTGTCCTGCACATCCACGCCTCACTTTTTGTTGTGTACATTCCTATTCACGGGTCACTTGCATCCTTCGCACATGGCTGCATTCCGCATCTCCACACGTTCAGCTGTTGTGTGGCTGTGGTGCCATGATATGTCTGAATTGGGTGCAGGGGTAGCCCAGGATGACCATGGAGTGGTGTTGTCGTGTCTGGTAGGTGGTCGTGTAGTTTGACATGTTGTATGTGGTTTGGTCACGTGTGCATTCCCACAGTTGTACGTTGTGTGTTGGTGGCTTTGGCGTGTGTGATGTGCTGATTTGGCACTTACCAACGAGCAGTCCAGTTCCATATGTGCCAGCCTGGAAGCGCTGGTTGATGATGGACTGTTGGAAAATGTAGGAATCATGCACACTGCCTGGGTAGTTGGCGACGACATTGGTGAAGAGTCCCCGGTGGTCCACTATTGCCTGCACAATGATGGAAATCATGTGGTTTCTGTTGCGGTAGTGGTGTGCAGTATCCGCAGGGGGCACAAGTGGGACATGTGTGCAGTTGATTGCCCCCAACACAGCCGGGAATACGGCTATGGTGTAGAAGCCTTGCTTTGTCCCCAGCTGTTCCTGCACAGTGTTGGGGAAGTGAAGGTACTGGGGTATGAAGCTGAGGATGGCATCCAGGATAGGTGTGATGAACTTTGATAGGGCTGGCTGTGAGACCCCTCCGACTCTGGCAGTTGTTGGTTGGAAGGTACCAGAGGCCAACAGGTGCAGCACAGCCAGCAGCTTTGTCTGCACAGGGATGTTGGTTCTCTGCTGTGTTGGGACCGTCAGCCTGTGGGCAATGTGGGTCATGATGCGGAGGATGGTTATCGTTTTGAGCCTATAGTGGGCAATAACTTCCTCGGGCGTTAGGTCTGTGAGAGTGGTGCGTTTTCGGTGGGTACGCTGTCTTACTCTGAGCTGCCTCTGTGGTGGTCCGGGAGGGGGGGAGGGGGGGGGGCCGGGTCCGGGTCCTGGGTTGGTGGCAGTGGGTGTTGTGGCCCTGTTGGGGCTCCGAACTGCATGATGAGTAGCTCCATGGCGTCGTTTGTTCTTCGGGAGTGGATGTGTGTGGGACTCCGTTGCCTACTGCAGGTAGTCGTCTGTCTTTACACCCACTTGAGGCAGGTGTTAAATACCTGCGGCTACTGTGGCTTATCGCCTGTTTTTGGTTCGCTTCGCAGAGCTGGCAGTTTGTTGTGAAAGTGGTTTTTGGGACTCGCGTTTGAACATACGAGAAACTGCCAACCAGAAAAACGCCCGGATGGAACTTATCATGGCTCCCAACTTTCTGAATTGAACATTTTGAGAAATAGAAGATTTTGCTGTTTTAGAATTTTTGGGACAAATTTAGTGCATGTATATAATTATTGAGCATTTTCAGGATTTCGAGATTGATTTTGAACAAAAATAGGAAAAACCCATCATGCTGACCAATGATATATGAGTTATATAGGACTATTAGAGAGCCGTGAGGAAGCCCTTTTGGGGCGAAACGCGCGTCGGCTGTTGTTTGTGGCAAAAGAAAATAATAAACTGGAACGATCTATAGCTGCGCTTGCCGTTCAATGATGGTGGACGATTTATGTTTGTTGAAATGTGATCAACACATTAGAGGATGAAAGTAACATATATAGTTTGTGCTCTGGGGTCATTGTTTTGATTGCAACCTATATCACTTTTTGGGTACTTAGGATTCGATGCTCTAGGTGGATGAGCATTAGATACCAATGTTGCACCTGACATGCTGCTCTGATGTTCTTTGAGTTAACGCATGATTACAATAAGGTGACACTATTGATGTGCAGATTACTATAAGCATATCCACTATATCTCATATAATCTGTTGTGAAAGTGGTGTTGTGTTTTTTTCGTGTGTTTATGCACGGGAACGCCTACTCTGCATCTCATTAGCATTAGTTGGTGGTGTCCACCGTGGAGATAAGTTTTGGGGCAGTTATCGCAGGAATACTGGCGATGTCTGCAGTTTGCACCAGCTTGTGAATGGGGTGTAAGGTCTATCTCCACTTTTGAGGCGTTAAGGTGGAGATAAATCAGAGAAAAGTCCTTGTGAATATGCCCCCTAGTGCCTAACTCTACCACCGTCCCTCCGGGGAGCTACAGATAACGGCAACCCCCAACGTCCTGTTTTTTTGTGCCTCACATGAAAGGCCTCCTCTCTCTCAAGGAAAGTGTGGGGCAAATCAGCATGGCGAGGCGATAAAATTATCGCCGCTTTTGTGGCCGTTTTCGGCCGAAAAGCGGTGATAATTTTATCGCCTAATTAGCAAGCTAACGCGTGAAAACTTGCATTTGCGTAGGAATTCCTAACGCCCAGCTTTGCATCTCTAATGAGATGCAAAGTGGGCATTCCTGACCTGACATGACAGGAGAAATGTCGCTAAGCGACATTTCTCCTATCATCAAGCCCCACGCTATGAAGCATAGCGGCAAGGAAAGTAGCGATAACCCCTGTTATCGCTACTTTCCTTAAGCTTGCTTCAGGACTGATTTAGCCAGGATATCCTATGGAAGGTGGATATCATGGCTGAGTTTGTGAGTCCCTATCATCAAGCTAACGCCACATTGTGTGAGATTATCGCTGGGTTTCCAGCGATAATCTCACGTTAGGCTGTTAGCGTGAGGATTTTTATCGCTTTTGAGATAAGCGTTGCTGATAGCACGCTATCTCAGCGATAAAAATCCACGCTAGCCGGCGATAATTATCCTAGCGCTATGTGTGCTTAGCGATAATTATCGCCGGTTGTTGTTGATATGCTAATTATATTAAATTTACAAAAAAAATCAACAATTTTTCATAAAAGAAACAATATGCTGTCCTACCGTATTCTGCTATTGCGGCTGTGCCAGCCAGGTAAGGGGACATTTTTGCAGGTACACATTTATTATTGGAACTTCTCGTACAGCCGCAGCTGCCCTTTAGAGGGCGCTGGAGGCATTCCTTGTTTAACTCTTCACTTAGCTCTGTTGATGTGCTCTAGCCAGCTCGAAGGCTTCGTGTGCCTCCTACTCTGCACTTTACCTATGGTTGCCTGCCTTCCGGTCAGTGCAGCCACAGGTGCACCTGTATGTATTTCTGTGTAATTTACAGGTGTACCGGCGGCAGTTAGTGCAGGGTGGGCGTGGTTGCTTCTGGTAGATCACTGGTTGCTCGCTGTGTTATGTTCACTGAGGTGCGAATCCGCCGAGGAGTGGAATGGTAGGTAGGAGCGTATCCCTTCATTTCCATTACTTACAAGTGTGAGGCCACACCTCACCCTTTTTCTTAGAATCTACCTGTGTGGTGCACCCAATTTCTAACTACGGTGCCGTTTACAGTTATATTTCGAGGGTTTAAATCCTCGAATTAAAAAAAAAGAAGAAAAAGGTGAGACTTTCTGAACACAAAGTGCTTCAAATTACGCTTTATAAGTCGGGACTCCTGTGGGCTGAAAACCCCCCACTGTGATCTCTGATGGCTATAATGCCCTATGTCACCACGGTCCTATACCTGTTTGATTCTTGATATTAGCTTGGTATTTTGATGCCCTCAAGATCTGTTTGAGCCCCCCTAAGCTTTTGCTCATCACTTAGCAGTGGATTGGGGAGCTTCGCTTTTAACTTGTGATACTGCCCGGCTGGGGAATAAGGGTGAATGGAGACGATTGTAGGTTTATGCAGGCATGAGGAAGTGCTAATCTCAGGAAGTATGTGAATCTTTCTTTGATCTATTGTGACACAACTGCTGTTGCAGGGATAGTGCATGTTGTTCAAACATCTGAAGTTTACTTGTAGTAGAAAGTCACTACTGGCCTATAGATAAAGGTCTCAGCTGCTAAGCCTGAATGTTACAGTCGATGTTCCCAAAATGTCCGGTTTAACAGAATTCCCAGCGTCCATCTCTAAAGAAAGTGATATTGTGTGCTTCCCTCTGTCATTTTCTACCTGGACATGCCTAGCTAGGGGTGGACACAGACAAAGGCAACACCTGTTTGGACCTGTTCAAACCTTTAAGGAACTAGGGCCAGAATCCCTGAATTAAACTAGCTTCATTATTAGTGCGATTTATAAAGCGCACGGCTACCCCAGATAGGGGTGTCCCGGCGCTAGAGACAGCTGAGTTGCGACCAAAGAGCCCAAGGGCCTAAAAGAGCCATGTTTTCAGTATTTTTCTAAAGCTGGATTCAGTATTTACCTTCCGCAGGAGCTCTGGTAGGGTGTTCCACAGTGATGCTGCACCCACTGTGACAGTCCTCCCTCCCAAGCGAGCCTTCACAAAACGAGGGGCTTGCAGCAGCATCTGAGAGTTTGAACGTAACACCCGATTTTGTTTATATATGCTTAATCTTTGCTTTAGATAGTTAGGACAGTTTCCTTTTAGGGCCCGATACGCCAGAATCATGGCCTTAAATTGGATTCGCTT
Source organism: Triturus cristatus (assembly GCF_964204655.1). Lineage (NCBI taxonomy): Eukaryota > Metazoa > Chordata > Amphibia > Caudata > Salamandridae > Triturus > Triturus cristatus. The sequence goes on from NC_140579.1 coordinate 752,462,060, forward strand.
CTCCACCTTCAACCAGTGGAGCTTCTGTAAATACGGAGAGACATGATGTTTGAAAGGTATTCGTAGCACCAGTCTCGCAGCCGCATTCTGAATCATCTGGAGACGTCCTATGGCATATTTGGGTAGACCAAGGTAAAGACTATTAGCATAGTCTAACCTGGACGTGACTGTAGCATGTACTATAGATTTCCGGCAATCCTCCGGTAAAAAGTGCAGGATTTTCCGCAAATTTTTCAATGTGCAAAAACAGCCAGAAGACACCTAATTAATTTGAGCAGAGAAGGAAAAATTTGCCTCCCATTTCACACCCAAATTCCTGGTGCACGAGCCAGGTATTGGTGGTGTCCCCATCTCTGATGGCCACCACAGTGCTGGATCTGGAGCTGAGCCCTTGCCAAAAAACAAAACTTTTTCCGGCGTTGAGCTTTAATTTGTTAGCATTCATCCAGCATGCTATATCTTGAAGGCAGCCCTTGAAATTCTTGAAAGTATCTGCCGACCGCTCCTTAAATGGAAAAACCAACTGGGTGTCATCAGCGTACGAGATCGCCTTGACACCCCAGTTGGCGATAAGAGTAAAAAGCGGAGCTAGGTAGACATTAAACAACAGGGGGCTTAGGGCTGAGCCCTGAGGGACGCCACGTTTAATTTGCTTAGGTCTAGAAGCAAATGATTGTAAAGCAACTTTCTGGGAGCGCCCACTTAGGTAAGATTGTACCCAAGCTAGCACCGTCCCACCAAGACCCGCATCTTGTAATCTCTGGACCAGGATGACATGGTCTACAGTATCAAAGGCCGCGGATAGGTCCAGGAGCACCAGCAATGCCGATGCTCCTGAATCCAATGACCATTTTACCGACTCTGCCTCCTCAAGAAGAGCGGTCTCAGTACTGAAACCTGCCCGAAAGCCAGATTGAGTGTCATGTAGAGCCCGGTTCCGTTCTAAAAAAGAGGTCAGTTGGCGTTGAACCATTTTCTCTAACATCTTACCCGGGGCAGGAAGCAGGGAAATGGGCCTCAAATTGCTAAGGTCGCCCGGGTCACCATTAACTTTCTTCCTCAGAGGGAGGAGAGTTGCGTGTTTCCAGGAGTCGGGAAAGATACCTGTCTCTAAGGAGGTATTCCAAATATGGCGAAGGCCCTCGGTCAGAGATGGAGCTAACATTTTCCAAAACTTTGGAGGGCAGGGATCATCTGGTGCGCCCGACCTACATTTCAGTATTTCTGCTAATGCCTCCTGGTACGAAAGCTGGGTAAAATTTAAGAGTGTTGCCCTCACGCCACCATCTGCAGGTGTTTCCAATTTTACAATGGCCTCGGAGGGAGTAAAGGAGTCATAAACTTTAGAGATTTTGTCGTCAAAATAGTTAGCAATTTTTTCGCATCGTTCTACAGAAGCTGTAACCTCCAATTCACTAGCCTTAGGTTTAAAAAAGGATTGAACTACTTAAAAAACGTCTGTGCCGGAGTGGTCCGCATTCTGAATGCGTGCTACAAGGTTATCCCGTCTGGCAACTTTTAAAGCCTTATGAAGTTCTTTTATCGCTTTTTTGTAAACCACTTTGGCTAAATCACGGTAGGCAGCTCTCCATTGGGGCCGAGGGTGAGCATCTACCGGGTTTCCCCATTCTGATTGGTGCAACAGCTTCCATTGCATCCCCAATCCATTGGTGCAGTGTAGCTGCATCCAGATTGGGGTCCTGAGACAGCTGAGGATGACTCTCCCTCAGTATGGGACTTAAGGATTCCACCGACAGTTTCTTCCAGTCTCTTTTTTGCACAGTCTGGATATTTTTTAATAACTTAACAGTCGGGAGGGTAATTGAAAAGGGGATTAGGGAGTGGTCCGACCAGGTCAGTGGAAGTGGGGACCCTATTTCAGTATTTTTAATATTCGAAAAAAGAAGGTCTAAGGTATGACCCGCAATGTGTGCCGGAAAAAGCACCCCTTGTGGGAGGTTAGCCCCCTCTAGAGATGACACAAGTTGCGCCGCTTGTACGCAATCTGGGTCGTCTACATGTAAATTAAAGTCACCCAAAACCAAAAAATTAGAATAAGCCACTGATTTTTGGGCAATCAGATCACATAGAGACTGCACGGCGGTTGCTTCACACGCAGGCGGTCTATAAATAAGAATGCCAGCTAAGGCAAATGCGGGGGTAATCTGGAAGCAAAAATGTAAGCCTTCAATACCATGCAGGAGCAGCGAGGCAGAAGACACAAGCTCCCAGGAATCTCTGAAGATAATTGCCACCCCCCCCACCTCTTTTTCCCCCTTCACGATTAGCAAAACATATTTTAAACCCTGGCGGGGTAGCTAGTGAGATCGATGTCATTGCGTTAATGCTCAGCCAGGTTTCTGTAAAGAACAGGGCATTGCAATTCTCTTCAATTAAAGTTGACCAAATCTCCTCAGCATGTTTAGGTAGCGATCTACAATTAACTAAGCCTAAACTGATTAGGGACTTCTGATCAGACAAAGAACCCTGGGAAGCCTGCCCCGCTCTGTCCACCTTACTTTGAAACAGCGTCTGACCGCATTCTATGCAATAGTGTGTGTTGGACTTGGCCCTTCTGGCAGGTTCACCACTGAACTTTTTTTGCTTTTTATTGGTGACTTGGTGTGGTAATTGTTTGGTCTCTGCGCACTTTCCCTGTGTCCTAGGGTAAAGTGCGTGCGCGCTCTGAGTGCATGTGGTGAGATAGGCCTGCCCTCCCATAGGAATGCATGGGGAATGTATGTGTCCCTAGTAGTTCCTGATGCGTGGGGTGTGCAGGCCCGAGTTTGGTATGTGCGGACTTGTGTGATTGAATGCTGCGCGATGATGTGTGCGGCGTGCATGTACCTAGTGTGGAAGTGCCACTTCTAGAAGTGGGCACTTCTGTGTGCAGTGTGTCTGTCGCGTGATTGGCTGGTCATGTCATGTGACGGGCTAGGGATTCCCCAGAGTCAGGATGAGTCACCCAGTGGTGAATGGGGAGATCAGCAGCTAGATGGGTGGGAGGAGTACACCTGGGTCCTGAATAGGACAGGGTTTTCCACACACAATGCTGGCCCCGCCCCCTGCGGTCCGACTGACGACCCTAGCCCTGCCAATGAATAGAGTGAGGGGCTGAGCACATCAAGGGTGCTCCCCAACCAGCTGCGACTGGTTTTCCCCCTCACCCTGAACCCAGAACAAAGGGGTTTGCTGTATAAAAATGGGGCTGTGTCCCCACAGAAACTGTTCTCTGCCAGGATCTTACCTGAGGGGGGCTGCTGCTGCTGCTGGACCAGAGGACCGCCACCTGGACTACCTCCCTGCCTGGAGGCCCAGTGAGCTGGCTCTGGGTCCAGCCTTGCCCCCCACCACTGCCCTGCTGCATGCAGGGAAGAACTTGCTGGACTTTGTGGTGCTTTTTATGCTTTAGCGCTGAGAGCGCTTTCACTTTTGATCCCTAGCGCTAGGAGCGCTTTATTTCTGCTAGCCGGTGCCCACCCGGCGTTTGCCCCGTCTATACAGATTCTGAATTCCTCTGGCAGGTGCCCACCCTGCCAGGGACATTGCCGGGGTCGTTGGCGGGTGCCCACCCCGCTTATTTGTCGTAATTTCACGGCGGGTGCCCACCCCGCCGTATATTTCACATCGTGAGGGAGCCTACCCCTCTTATTGCCAAGTTTGGAAATCACCGCCGCGGCCGGGCTCACAGGAAGTCAGGCGGCCGAGGGCGGGCCTCCGGGACACCCAGGACCGGAAGTAGGAGGGCGGGAGCCTACCCCGCCTCCCACCGAGGACTCGCGTTTTGTTGCAAGCCCCGGAGCCGGCAGGAGCCTACCCTGCGCCCCGGGGTACTGAGGAGAGAAGCGCCGTCCGGACAGGGGAGAGAAGCGTCGCCCTCCTGAGTCCCCAAGCGGGACTCCACCCTAACGCGGCCGGTGACTGAGACCGGCACCTCCTTCCCGGTGAGTGGGGCTCTGGCCGGGAGGGCGTACGAAGCAGCCGAGGAGGTTGCTGAGCGCGGGGGCGCTCCCACGAGGCACCCAGTGTTTGATAAGAGCCCAGGGAGGCTCTAAGCGAACAGGGTCATTTGGGTTGAAGAGTCCCCCGTGTAAGACTCCAACGTCGGGGGCATTTCTTTCACACCCAGAGCGGCCCCGGAAGACAGCGGGCCGCTCCCACGCCTACGGGGGCACTTCTTCCGTGGTTCGAGCGGCCCCAGATGGCAGCGGGCCACTCCCACCTTGCCCCCATTGTTTCTCGAGCCTAGAAGGCTCTAGGAGGCATTTCCTGGTTCACGAGCCCACGAGGCTCCACGGGGGCAGAAGTTGTGTAGAGCACAAAGGCTCCGACGACGGGGGCATTTCTTTGATGATCTTGAGTCCCTGAGCAGGACTCCAACAACGCCGTGGTTGTTTGATTGAGGCCCACAAGGCAGCCCCATTGTCATAGCTCAGAGAGGGCTCCAAAGGCACAGTAGTGCCCTCACTCATTTTGTCCAGCTGCCCAGCACTTAGTGGGCAGCTGCAACGTTTAGGTTGTACATTGTGCGCCTGGCTTGCGCAGCCTGCGCAGTCGCGCCCTGACATTATTGGATTGGTCATTTCTGTGCCCCTTCAAGTCCAGTTGGCCTAGGGACTGCCACAGATAGTGGCTAATGTGAGTTTTTGCGCCTTTGTTCCTTTCCTGCACCTCTGAATGTGTTTATGCGTCATGTGCTCTGCTTTACACCTCTGAATGTTATGCATCATGTGTTTATGTGCTTAGACCCCTACAGGTATTGTGATACTTAGGTGGTTGTTTTCTCCCTAGTACAGGTGGTGCTAGTGAGGTCCTGATTCCCTGCGCAATATTTTCCTAAGGTGGTTAGGGTTGCGTAGGTGGTACTTACCTGATACCAGTAGTTACTGGTTGTGTGCTACATATGTTATTTTGTATTACCGTATTATTCCTATGTTCTAAAAAGTGCTAATTCCTGACAGTGGTCCAGGTGGCCCTGTCCCCTGTATATATAATCCCTTGTAAATTCTGCCCGTGCCTGTTGGCACATTGTAGAGTGTGTGTTTTTATCTAATGTGTTGTGTATAATACAAAGGCTATTTTTATAGAATACCTTGTGTGGAGTTTCCTTTGTGGTGGGCCTTGGGTGTTGTTGCTGGGTGCGCGCGCAAACGCTTTACACATCGCCTCAGGGATAAGCCTGACTGCTCGTGCCAAGCTACCAAGGGGGTGAGCAGGGGTTATCTTTGGCGTGTAACTCCCCAGCCCTGACTAGAGTGGTGGTTTCTGTCTGGCTTTGGCGCAAGCCCTAGCCAACCAGAAATCGCCATTTCTAACATTGGTGATCAGCGGTGGGATTTGGACTTGCGTTTGCGCTGTACCGCAGCGGCAACTGGCCGCACTACAAAACTCTGCATTTAGATAAATCACATGGTATAGGGATTATTGTTCTAAGTTTGTTTTTAATTGTCATTTCTTTGGAAATGTGTTTTTGTGCACTGTGAGTTAGGTGTCCCTAGCTCGGGAGGGTAGATCATCCCCCTTAGTGCATTGTGTTTTCTGGATTCACCAGAGGGTGGGATCCAGTGGTGGCAGCGTAATAGTGTCCAGTACATTTGTACCCCGCCCTGCGCCCAGAGTTGGTACCTGTGTCACGTGGTGGTCAGGTTGAGGAATCAGGGGTGGTAGAAACTGCCTTACCAGTCCGAGGGGAGGGTTGTGTGTGTGGATGAATGGTGTGTGGCACTAGGCAAGTGAGTGTGAGTTCTCTGGGTTAGAGAGCTTGCTGAATCTTTTCGTGAATAGGGTGCTCCTGTGTTAAACGCAGACCCCTAGGTTCCCTGTGTGATCTTTTCTCTAGAACGTCTGCCAGAATGGAGCCGGCTTTTGATCTCAGTGATCTAATTTATTACAGTATGCAGGAGTTGGAAAGGGTCTGTAGAGAGAGAGGCATAGGGGTGAGAGAGTCAGACACTATGTGTGAACTTAGGGGCCACATGATCCTGTGGGTTAAGAGGCAAAGGGATCTTGAGCGCAGTACGGAAAGGGCCCAGGCCTCACACCTGGAGGGTGGTGGGTCTGTGGGGAGCCCTGAAGATTCAGAAGAGGAGGTAGAGGATGACAATACCTGGACGCCAGTAGAGAGTGAGGACCCCATAGGTAGGGCGTCCCTTGCTGGGTCCAACGTAGGAGGCAGCGCCTCATCCCTTTCCTTGTCCCCAGAGGAGTGGGAAGATAGGAGGAAAGAAAGGGAGCACCAGCTGGCGTTAGAGAAGCTCAGGTTAGAGCATGCTCAGGCTATGGCGCAGCTGGAGGCCAGGAAGCAACAGCGAGAGACTGAGTGGGTCTTGGCGCGGGAGAGGGTAGAGGAGGCTGAGAGGGCCTCCACCAGAGGCAAAGTAGCTCTGGAGGGTAGACTATCCCCTGCGCGCAGTTTTAATTTTCTGGACTCCCCAGGGAGGGTTGAGTCCAGTGGTAGTAGCGATGTAGATTCCAGTGTAGGAAATCCCAGTCCCCCCAGTCTGGTACCTGTTCCCCAGGAGGAGGAGTTAAGGTTGAAATTCAGGGGCAGTAGGAAACTGTCTCACCAGACTTGGGAGGAGTTTGTGGATGGATGTGAGGATGCAATGTTTGATTGGATTTCCACAGCAAGTGATTTTGACATACTGTGTAATCTGGTTCTCAAAGAACACCTGCTCAGTTGTTGTGTGCCAGGGTTGCGCCAACACCTGTTGGGGTGTGGATTGTCTGAGCCCCTTGAGCTTGCGGAGGAAGCAGAGCGCTGGGAAAGGGCTAGAGGTTCTCTAGAGTCATTAGGGAGTGACTCCAAAAGTAGTTGGTCAGGTATCTTCCAGCCCAGCGTGGTGGAAGAGGCTCAGTGTAGCCCAGCTAGGTCCCAGGATAGCGAGGAGGGTGTAGGGGCTCACTGCCTGGCTCAGTGGAGCAGGAGTGAGAGGGTGACCGAGGGTCCCCGGACGTACGAAACCCTGCCTCAGGACTTGGATGGTTCCATGAGGGAACACCAAGTTGGGGACCTAGGCTGTCCTGTTAGCCCATTTGAGGAAGATCTCCTGGTGAGTAGAGGACCTGGAGCACCTGTAACCAGGGCTCCTGTGGTTCTAGAGTCTGGCAGTACCGCTCCGGTAGGGAGGGTACAGGAGTCCAGTGTGAGGAGTGATTGGGGGATGAGTTCCCCAGTGGAAGAGCCTGTGGGTCAGGGACTACCCAGTTGGGCTAGGATCCCGTGTAGTGACCAGGGTGGCACCACTTCTGTTCTGGGGGATCTCCGCGCACTGTCAGGTGGACAGGGGACGGGAGATCAGCGCCAGACAGACAGTCGCTCGACATATGTGTCATTTGACAGCCTCAGGGGGATGGAGTGGAAATCCCCAGAAGTCCTGGAGTGCCAGGCAATTATTCCACCAAAGGTTCTAGGCCGGAGGTTGGGAGGCCAGGTTCAGGATCAGCCTGACCTGAAGGGTGGGACGTCTGTAACCAGCGTCCCGACCAGTTCTTCTTTCAGAGGTACCGCCCCAGTTGGTAGGGAGCAGGGCTCTGGAAGGGGGTGCAGAGGGTGGGAGAGCCCACCTCTGCCCCCAGTACAACCTGAGGGGTTAAACCCTGGGTTGGAATGGCGTTCTAGGTGTACCCCTCGCCAGAGGAGGAGGAACCCTAGGAGAAGAGGTAGGGGGAGGAGAGCCTTCCCTGAGACTCCTGGCCCGCCTGAGGGTGTAGACCCTAGGCTGGAGAACCAGTGGCAGTCTAGTCCTGTCTTGCAGAGAGGAAGAGTGGAGAATGGCCGCTATGTGCCAGGGGTTACTACCCCCCACTCTGTGATTAGGCAAAGACCGGTGGCACCTGGGTGGCCTAGGGCCTGGTCTTGGCCGCAGACAGCTTGGGAGTACCAGTGGGGTAGCCCAGTTGGTCCAGACAGTGGTGTTAGAAAGAATTCCATGGGTTCACCGTGGCGTAGAACCGTAGGGTGTCCCTGCAGTTGCGGGCCCGCGTCCGTGTTCTATCGCCCTAAGCAGGGAAGTCCATCACGGTGGTGATTGGTCTGCCCTGCGTTTTGGCTGGAAGGGGGTTGTGTTGGACTTGGCCCTTCTGGCAGGTTCACCCCTGAACTTTTTTTGCTTTTTATTGGTGACTTGGTGTGGTAATTGTTTGGTCTCTGCGCACTTTCCCTGTGTCCCAGGGTAAAGTGCGTGCGCGCTCTGAGTGCATGTGGTGAGATAGGCCTGCCCTCCCATAGGAATGCATGGGGAATGTATGTGTCCCTAGTAGTTCCTGATGCGTGGGGTGTGCAGGCCCGAGTTTGGTATGTGCGGACTCGTGTGATTGAATGCTGCGCGATGATGTGTGCGGCGTGCATGTACCTAGTGTGGAAGTGCCACTTCTAGAAGTGGGCACTTCTGTGTGCAGTGTGTCTGTCGCGTGATTGGCTGGTCATGTCATGTGACGGGCTAGGGATTCCCCAGAGTCAGGATGAGTCACCCAGTGGTGAATGGGGAGATCAGCAGCTAGATGGGTGGGAGGAGTACACCTGGGTCCTGAATAGGACAGGGTTTTCCACACACAATGCTGGCCCCGCCCCCTGCGGTGCGACTGACGACCCTAGCCCTGCCAATGAATAGAGTGAGGGGCTGAGCACATCAAGGGTGCTCCCCAACCAGCTGCGACTGGTTTTCCCCCTCACCCTGAACCCAGAACAAAGGGGTTTGCTGTATAAAAATGGGGCTGTGTCCCCACAGAAACTGTTCTCTGCCAGGATCTTACCTGAGGGGGGCTGCTGCTGCTGCTGGACCAGAGGACCGCCACCTGGACTACCTCCCTGCCTGGAGGCCCAGTGAGCTGGCTCTGGGTCCAGCCTTGCCCCCCACCACTGCCCTGCTGCATGCAGGGAAGAACTTGCTGGACTTTGTGGTGCTTTTTATGCTTTAGCGCTGAGAGCGCTTTCACTTTTGATCCCTAACGCTAGGAGCGCTTTATTTCTGCTAGCCGGTGCCCACCCGGCGTTTGCCCCGTCTATACAGATTCTGAATTCCTCTGGCAGGTGCCCACCCTGCCAGGGACATTGCCGGGGTCGTTGGCGGGTGCCCACCCCGCTTATTTGTCGTAATTTCACGGCGGGTGCCCACCCCGCCGTATATTTCACATCGCGAGGGAGCCTACCCCTCTTATTGCCAAGTTTGGAAATCACCGCCGCGGCCGGGCTCACAGGAAGTCAGGCGGCCGAGGGCGGGCCTCCGGGACACCCAGGACCGGAAGTAGGAGGGCGGGAGCCTACCCCGCCTCCCACCGAGGACTCGCGTTTTGTTGCAAGCCCCGGAGCCGGCAGGAGCCTACCCTGCGCCCCGGGGTACTGAGGAGAGAAGCGCCGTCCGGACAGGGGAGAGAAGCGTCGCCCTCCTGAGTCCCCAAGCGGGACTCCACCCTAACGCGGCCGGTGACTGAGACCGGCACCTCCTTCCCGGTGAGTGGGGCTCTGGCCGGGAGGGCGTACGAAGCAGCCGAGGAGGTTGCTGAGCGCGGGGGCGCTCCCACGAGGCATCCAGTGTTTGATAAGAGCCCAGGGAGGCTCTAAGCGAACAGGGTCATTTGGGTTGAAGAGTCCCCCGTGTAAGACTCCAACGTCGGGGGCATTTCTTTCACACCCAGAGCGGCCCCGGAAGACAGCGGGCCGCTCCCACGCCTACGGGGGCACTTCTTCCGTGTTTCGAGTGGCCCCAGATGGCAGCGGGCCACTCCCACCTTGCCCCCATTGTTTCTCGAGCCTAGAAGGCTCTAGGAGGCATTTCCTGGTTCACGAGCCCACGAGGCTCCACGGGGGCAGAAGTTGTGTAGAGCACAAAGGCTCCGACGACGGGGGCATTTCTTTGATGATCTTGAGTCCCTGAGCAGGACTCCAACAACGCCGTGGTTGTTTGATTGAGGCCCACAAGGCAGCCCCATTGTCATAGCTCAGAGAGGGCTCCAAAGGCACAGTAGTGCCCTCACTCATTTTGTCCAGCTGCCCAGCACTTAGTGGGCAGCTGCAACGTTTAGGTTGTACATTGTGCGCCTGGCTTGCGCAGCCTGCGCAGTCGCGCCCTGACATTATTGGATTGGTCATTTCTGTGCCCCTTCAAGGCCAGTTGGCCTAGGGACTGCCACAGATAGTGGCTAATGTGAGTTTTTGTGCCTTTGTTCCTTTCCTGCACCTCTGAATGTGTTTATGCGTCATGTGCTCTGCTTTACACCTCTGAATGTTATGCATCATTTGTTTATGTGCTTAGACCCCTACAGGTATTGTGATACTTAGGTGGTTGTTTTCTCCCTAGTACAGGTGGTGCTAGTGAGGTCCTGATTCCCTGCGCAATATTTTCCTAAGGTGGTTAGGGTTGCGTAGGTGGTACTTACCTGATACCAGTAGTTACTGGTTGTGTGCTACATATGTTATTTTGTACTACCGTATTATTCCTATGTTCTAAAAAGTGCTAATTCCTGACAGTGGTCCAGGTGGCCCTGTCCCCTGTATATATAATCCCTTGTAAATTCTGCCCGTGCCTGTTGGCACATTGTAGAGTGTGTGTTTTTATCTAATGTGTTGTGTATAATACAAAGGCTATTTTTATAGAATACCTTGTGTGGAGTTTCCTTTGTGGTGGGCCTTGGGTGTTGTTGCTGGGTGCGCGCGCAAACGCTTTACACATCGCCTCAGGGATAAGCCTGACTGCTCGTGCCAAGCTACCAAGGGGGTGAGCAGGGGTTATCTTTGGCGTGTAACTCCCCAGCCCTGACTAGAGTGGTGGTTTCTGTCTGGCTTTGGCGCAAGCCCTAGCCAACCAGAAATCGCCATTTCTAACAGTGTGGCAATGGGGAGCGAGCCAAATCGAGCTGATGCGCCCTCCTACAAACATCACCCTGGAGGCTGAGGAGTAGCTCTCGTGACCACCTGAAGTGGCTCATTCTAGCAATCCCAGCAGCGTGGCTGACACTGGCCGCGCTCCAGACGCGGACGGGCGCAGACGGGCTTGCCTTAGGCGCGCCTATGGCGCGCCAGTGGCGCGCCTGCTGCGCGCGCCCGCTGCGCGGCCGCGAGTCTCGCCCAGCATATACCCCCCGCACCGGAAGTAATGTGGGAAGTGGGCGGAGTCGCGTCTGTCCCTCCGCAACAATCGGCACTAGTATGCCGTGACGGACCGGGGACTGCGACCCGCCAGAATACTAACACCACCAAGCTGTCGCCCCCGAAAGTGACAAAGTGCAGCAGCAGCAATGTTAACAACAAAAATAAAACGTTTAAACGGTCAGTGCAAAAAGGCTGTCAACTGGTTAAAAAACAGTATAGGAACAAGTTAAAAATGGATTTGGCAGTTTTGGTCACCACGCACTCATCTCAAGCTGCGTGGCCGCCGAGTCTCGCCCAGCATATACACCCCGCACCGGAAGTAATGTGGGAAGTGGGCGGAGTCGCGTCTGTCCCTCCGCAACAATCGGCACTAGTATGCCGTGACGGACCGGGGACTGCGACCCGCCAGAATACTAACACCACCAAGCTGTCGCCCCCCAAAAGTGACAAAGTGCAGCAGCAGCAATGTTAACAACAAAAATAAAACGTTTAAAAGGTCAGTGAAAAAAGGCTGTCAACTGGTTAAAAAACAGTATAGGAACAAGTTAAAAATGGATTTGGCAGTTTTGGTCACCACGCACTTCATCATGGGTCTCGCAGGTCTCGCAAACATAACAACGCACACCATTCCCACACTCACACCCAGACCATGCAAACACATTCACCCCATTCGCACATCTAACACCTTTGACCTCAGATACAAACCACTTACTAGAACACCCACCTCTCCCGCAACACAACACACTGAAGTCTGTTAGTATACACTCTGCCGTCAAACAGGCTTCAGACATCCCAGACATCATCTCACAAAACAGCCTTAATGGACTCTTCATGACTGAATCTAGTTCTCATCCTCCTCCACAAACATCCTGGACATCGGTGTGTCTGATAGATACAGCATCAAATACATAAACTCTCAATACAGGAGAGGGGCATGCAGCCATACACAGGACGTCGTGGGCCTGCATTCTTCGCAACGCTGCAACACCTACATCTTTCAAGGCAGCAAACTGGATTTAATTCTATATGACTCACTAATATCCACTATCAAACACCTATAGCCCCGGACTGGACCAGCCACTTTACCATCCCCATTCACCATTGAATAAATTATGCCTTAGCATCAAGGATAACCGAAAAAAGTAGAAAATAACCTTATGCTCCATCAAAGACCTCCATCTAGCCAAAATCCAGGAAGAACTAAGCATGCTGTCAGAATACTTCCAGCCCGTCACAGACATCAGTACTATCCTTGACATCTATACATTTACCATGATAACACAAGTCTAATACTATGTTATGTTATATGTATTTGTAAAGCGCACTATGGGGGATATCAACAACAAATAGCGATAATTATCGCTAAGCGCTGTCAGCGCTAAAAATGTTATCGCCGGCGAAGTCCTTTTTTTATCGCCGCAGTAGCGACGTATTAACAAGGTGCCGCTAGCCAGCGATAAAAATCAGTTCCGGCGCCAATGCATGGCGATAAAACATTAGCGCCGGCGATAAAAAAAACGCACGCTGAGCCGCGAAAAGACGTGCTAAGCCAATTATCTCCAACATCAGCCAGACAATTGCCAACAGGCCTGCATTTTGCACGCAGCAAGCGGGAAAATGCACTATAAAAGGCCCCCAACCAGGCCAAAAAAAAAAAGAAAAACAAAATGGATAACAGAGACCAGACCAGAGAAATGGAGGAAGCGGGGCCAAGCACGGAGACCACAGCAAACCCCATAGCCAGCCAGGAGGAGCAGGGAGAGAGCCAGGGGAAGGAAAAGAGGAGGAGAAACCCAGGTTTAGCCACCAGGAGAATCAGGTCCTGTAGGGCCTGGTGGCTGAACACCAGCAGGAGCTCTTTATCCAGAGGACAGTGCCATTGTCCAGGAAGAAACAAATCTGGGAGGAGATCACAGCAAAGGTCAATGCTGTGGGAGAGAGGAAGAGGAGGACCATGGAGGAGGTAAAGATGCGCTGGAATGACAGCAAAAAGAACACTAAGGAGAAGATGGCCGCCAACCGGAGGGCAGCCATGGCCACTGGAGGTAGTAGCCCTGGGCCCCTGCTGGAGCTGGATGAGCAGGAGGAAATGGTGGCGCAAGTCATCACCGAGGAGACGGTGTTTGGAGTGCCAGGTCGGGACACCACTGCTGGTGAACAGACACAACCCCAGGGTGAGTACAAACTATGGAGTGGGTGGACGGGGGTGGAGGGCCACAATGGCACACATGAACAATTAATAGCATTGCATACCCACAATTACTGTGGTTCAGGTCCCAGATAGCCCTGTGCATGGTGGCATGGACACACATCAACTGATCCAACATAAACATTGCTAGACACACTTTGACAGACACACTGACATTGAAATGTGCACTGAAACGTCAGAAAAACGCAGTCCATGTACATCATCAGACCACAAAATAAGTGCCACATCACATACCAAAATGCCACATCACATAGACGCAGCATGCTGCCAAAATGCACCCCTTTCACCATCACAACCCATATCCAAATCATCTCCACAAGGCCGCAACTCACAAGTGCCAAAATGAGTATGCAGTGTGAATGTGACTGATCACGTGCACGAGTAAACATGCCAACAGCAAGATCAGCAGACCTGCAAAATAGCACATGTGGCTGACTTGTGTGCAAGGATGTGCGTGGCCAACAAGGGTGACTTGGAGGGCCACACACAACCTTGCACACGAGCCAGACACATGTGCAATGTTGCAGGTGTGCTGAGCCTGTCGCTGGCATGCTTACTCGTGCACGTGACCAGTCACATTCACACTGCATACTCATTTTGGCACATGGGAGTTTCGGCATTCTGAAGAAGATTGGTATAAGTGTGGTGATGAGGCAAGGGGGAGATTGTGACAACCTCATGCCTGTACTACAAAAATGCCCCCTTGCCTGTACATGCTATGCAGCACTGTGTACAGCAAGATGAGAAAGTAATGAGTGACTCTGCATACCGACAACACATGCAATGTCACACCAAAAATACAGATTATGGGGCATATTACCAAGGATGGCGTTAAAATAATAGCCGCTTGAGCAGCAGAAAACTGCCACTAAAGCGGCGATAATGGGCCTGATAATATGCCCTGGAGAATTCCAATAGAAGCCCATGTTCACACCAGAACATGGACTTCTATTGGAATTCCCCAGGGCATATTATCAAGCCCATTATCGCCGCTTAAGTGGCAGTTCTCTGCTGCTCAAGTGCCGATAATTTGTAATGCCGTCCCTGATAATATGCCCCTTAGTCGTGTGCCCTCCATTGCAAAATGCGATGCAGGGCGCACCATGAAATCCATTCAGTCATCCAAAGGCAACTTACCTGCATTCACACATATCCCTGTCCATAATACCCACCACCCTCCCCCGCCCCACGTCAACGCATGACATGTACTATTTTCTCTTGCAAATTAAAAAACTCTTCATGTCTGCGAAAGCTAGATCTTCAAATCTAACAATCGCACCAACCTAGGGACATATTCTCAAGATCAGCGTTAAAATTATTGCTGCATTAGCGCCAGGAAACTGCCACTAAAGTGGCGGCAATGGGCTTGATAATATGCCCTTGTTAATTCCCATAGAAGCCCATGTTCACACCAGAACATGGACTTCTGTGGGAATTCACAAGGGCATATCATCAAGCCCATTACCGCCGCTTTAGTGGCAGTTACCTAAAGCAGCAATAATTTTAACGCTGATCTTGATAATATGGCCCCTAGTCCCTCTCCCCTCACTATGATGTTCAATTGTCTGAGCATAGTATCCTTGGCTTGTTACTATGACATGTCACCTCTACTACCTTTAATATTAAGAACCATGTAAAAAGGGGAATAACAACCAATTTACAACACAGGCCATATAAACAAACATCATCATCACAAATCCATCCGAAAGTCTATTTCACACTCCCTCAAGGCATGTCACTACCCATGTTGCTCTGTACTCCTTGATAGCCTTAGCAGTGCGTAATCTGTGGTATCCAGAAGGTAAACACTAACAACACAATATACAGGCTGCTGCTTTAGATTCACCCATCATGCATGTCTACAATGAGGTCGAATGGTCACATCTACGGGCTATAAAGGCCCTACCCTGGTACCAGCTCACCTGGCTCAGTGTTGACATCGCTCTCGCTGTCTTCGTCCACCAATGGTCCAAAGAAATGGTCCCATGCCCTAGCCGCCTCAAGTGATCCCTTGCTCACCGTACCCTTGACCAGTAGTAGCCTAACTATCCCATCACACTCTGCCCATTAGGTGAACTCACACTCCCATTGATCTAAACTCGTGGCCCCACTTGCCTTCCAGTGCATCGTAATATCCCCTCATGGCCACTAATAATCCCCTATCCATAAACTTGCGGCAAGCCCACTTCAAGCCGTGTTTGGGAAGCAATGTAGGATACAAGCCCCCTACGACAGATCCACCTCCCTGTCCGTCAACACCTTCAATAGTGTCATCACTACGGCCCAATAAGTAGCCCAAAGTGGTCACCCCCAAACAGGTGAGGGAAGTTTGCCCCCTCTCCCTGAACCCTTGTGCATTCCTTTAGTCAGTGTAGAAACATGCATTGACTTTTTGGCGGTGTGAGGTAAGGCGATGTAAAACATTAAAAAGAAGCCTTTGGAAGCAGGTGTGCCTGGTGCACCTCCATGCTTACTCTACAATCTCAGCACAAGCCCTTTCTGGTATCTCTCTCCCTACATCTACCTCCCATTTCATTTAAGTATGTCCAAAGGGGGCAGCTCCACGAGACCCATGTGCATGTACAGGCATGTGACTGCCTTAAACTTTACAGCTGCTGTCAATATGTATTGGCACCCTAAAGAACGCTCAGGTCCTGCTTGGTCCCCTTTACAATGCGCACGAATATCCGCTGTGATCACTGCATGGAGTATGTAGTCCCCCCTTCTAAAATCAAAGCGCTCATGCAGAGTCTAGAGGGTCAGCGCCTGGTATGACGCACAAAACAGCCCACCGCTGCCACACACACTCCACATGTGGGACCAAATCTGTGGGTAATGGGTGTGGACACAGTCTGCTCAGACAACAACAACAATTGAGATACATGCTGAGCCATATTCTGAAAAGGTAATCCAAAAGAAGTGCAGGAAGCAAACCATGCAAGATTAAACATGACAGACGCAATGCACACAACACAAATCACAAGGAGCCAAAGCGACTTAGAGGCACATGTGTCCTACACAATGCAGCTTTGTAGAAAAAACACGGTGTATATAATCAAGGACGTTCTTACAATTTTCGCCACTTTAGCATCATGAAACTGCCACCAAAGCGGTGATAATGTGCCTGACAACATGCTGCAGAGAATTCCAATCAAAGCCCATGTTCACACCAGGACATGTGCTTCTCCTGGAATTCTATGCGGCATATTTCCAAGAACATCTTTGCTGCTTGTAGTGGAAGTTTCCTGCTGCTAAAGCGCCGATAACACCATCGCCGTCCATGATAACATGCCCCCACGTAGGCTCCCATTGCCAATGTGCCAAAAGTGGGCACTCATCACACATTACTAAAAGCACACTAAACACATGCACATGTGCAAGCCCCTGCAAAGCTGCAACTCCTTGAGCCACACTGATAATGCATGTGATAGGGCATGATAGATAGCATGCCTGCAGAACAAAGAGATTCACATGGTGCACGACACCTCACTGATGTTGCGGAGTGTGGAACTCATGTCAAACCCTGTCACAAACTTATGTACACACAACCCCTGATGTTAACAAGACACTTGATGACCTACTATGTACAAGTGTCACAACTCTGACAAGGACACACAATCCACACAGATTTCCACATGTCTGCATTGTCCATACACAGAAGTCAAAGGCCCATTTCATGAAAGGGACAAGTGGCAGCTAAACAAAGGCAGCAGGTGCCACCATCACACAATGCAGTGTACACACATACTAATCTGAGTACATCAACATTGCCTTATAGGTGTTGCGGACTGCATTAGTCACATAAAACAAACCAGGACACAACAGGTAGCATTTGTGTGTAGACACTACCAAGACACATTTCTCACCTAGGCAACTTGTGCTATTACAACGTACAAGTACACCCTCACATCCGTGATGTCTCGGAAATAATAACCATCCAGAAACTAGCATGCATATTGTACAAAATATCTATAATGTACAGTCTCCCTCAGTCTGATTGTTAAGTCAAATAATGCATGCCCATACATGGATACCACTGTTAAACTGTATCTCCCATGAACATTTCAGAGGGAGCGACAACACCTCCTGGACAGCCGGACGACCCACTCCGCCACGATGACTCATCGCAAACACCCACCATCAATGTGGACGAGTTTCAGCGTCTCCTCGATTCCTTCGACACACCAACTCCAGTATCAGGGCTACCCAGCAGCATTGCGCCCAGCCCACCCCCTGCACAAACCACCCAGCAGCAAGCACCTCCCACCACAGCTGCCTCCCAGGACCCAGCCAACCCATATGCGGCCTTTCACACCATGGTGCTTGAGGTCCAACGGGAGACACAGGACTTTATGCGGGTGGTCTTGGAGAGCCTGGCAGCCAAATTTCATGAGCTCAGTGGGTGTCTGAATCGCCTCGACAACAACATCGCGAGTATGTCAGACATCCACACACCCCTCAATAACATCCAAAGCACCCTGGATGACATTGCTGGGGTCCTGATCCAGAGAGCGGACACACTGTCCCGGCAGGATAGCTCCAGCAGTGTCTGTGCTGCATTTCCCCGACTGTCAGGGATAATGGAGGCCAAGGAGCTGAGGGAGCTCCAACAGATGGCTGCCACTGCTCAACACCAGCGTAATCTGGAATGGACATGGCAGGCCATGCTTCTCCATATGACATCTTTACCTCCCCACGGTCTTGCGATAACATCTGCTGCTTGCGCATCCACATCCACAGCTCCGCACCCTGATGTGTCTGTGCCTCACAGTGCTGCTCCCACCATACCACCACCCACATGTGAGACACATGACACATCATCGGACGAATCTGAGGATGAAACTGCCACACTGGCAATGCGCAAGTTCAGCTAGCAGTGATGTACAAAGGCCTGTCAGTTTGTACATACCATAATTTGACTGCCCTTCCTCTCCCACTGTCTGCCGACATCCAACAACACACAGCTTGGACCCACACATTGACCTACAGCAAATCTCCTCTTGTTCATTGACAATGGCACTGCAAAATCCGCCTCTTTAACTAAGGCAATAAGTAAGGGGCTGTGAATTCACAAGAAGGTCCAGCAAGGCTAATTCAATCAATGTACATGTGTCACCTGACACGGATAGGCAGTGAGATGGCCGTGTATGTGCAAAAGCAATCTAGATAATTTTCCTATGACAACATCTTTAAAGTGCACCACTAACCACTAACCCGTGAGTGTCTCAAGGAGCGGGGGGGGGAGGGGGGAGAGGGAGTCTGCCACTGCTTGGAAATCCCGTTCTTGAGGAGTCACATTGATGTTAGCATGTGCTGTGCCTTCCGCAGGAGGTTTGGGAGAGTGTTCCAGTTCTTTGCGTTGAGGTGGCATAATGATCTTCTGCAGGCGTTAGCTTTCCAGATGCGGGGGACTGTGGCGATTGCAACGTCAGCGTACCGGACCTGCTGGATTGGGGTGCAGAAGCTGAGTCGTCTGTTGAGGTATGCATGTCCGGTGTTGTGGAGTGGCTCGTGTGCATGGTTCTGGCGCGTGGAGGTGAGCCAGTGCAGGTCTCCCAGGTGGGGTGTGATGTGCTGTCGGCAAGGGATGTTGAGGAGCAGGCGTACAGAGGCGTTTTTAATGCGTTTAAGTCATTTTTAGAGTTTAGTCGAGGCTCATGCATTGAGGGCGTTACCGTATTCCAACTTGCTGCTGCTGAGTGCCTGTGTGACTGTTCTCCATGTTTCGGGGGGAATCCACCTGTAGAACTTGACAAGCATCTGGAGGGTGATGAAGCAGGAGGACGAGATGGCGTTTACCTGTTTTGGCATGGAGAGAGTAGAGTTGAGTTGATGTTGAACCCCATGCTGCGTGCGTGGTTGGTTGGTGCTGGATCTGTTCCCAGGGCGGCCGCACACCAGGAGGTGTCTCATGCGGAGGGGGTGGATTCGAGGATGAGCATTTCTGTCCTGTCTGATGTTTATCTCCTGTTGGCAGTTCTTCCTCCACTCAGCAACGTCTTACAGTCCTACATGGTGTATGGTTGTGTAAGTGAGGGTGGCCATGGTGAGGGAGAAGATCAGCTGGCTGTCGTTCTCGTAGGAGATGATGTTGAGGTTGTGCAGTCGGGTAACGTGTGCAAGTGGTGACATGTACATGTAGAACAATGTTGTGTGAGGGATGAGCCCTGGGGTAATCCGCAGAAGATTACTGTGGACTCTGAGCAGGAAGGGTGGAGGAGGGTGGACTGGGTTTTGCCGTAGAGGAAGGATTTTGTCCAGTCACGAGCCTTGTCTCGGATCTCGTTGTGTATGCGTGTGCATAGTGTGCAGTGCAAGACAGTGTTGAAGGCAAATCACAGGTACTGGTCAATGAGTGCTGCTCTTTCACTGTTGTCCATCCGTGGCATTATGTCATTGGTGGCGGAGATGTGTCCAGTTTGCTGCAGGAGTTGCTGCTGAAGCGCAAAAGGGACGGATCCGGGATGCGGTTCCCATATAGTTAGTGGGTCAGTTGTCTGTTGATGGTCTTCGCAATGACACCTCACAGGAATGGTCGCAGGGAGATGGGACGTAAGTTCAGGCGGTCCTTGGGGTCAGTCTTTTGTTTGTGGAGTAAGGGGTTGATATCGGCGTGCTTCCAGCTCTACGTCAATGTTGAATTTACGAGGGAGATGTTGATGCTCATCTTGAAATGGGGTGCAATGGTGGGGCTGCCTTTGGAGCAGATGTGGTGTGGGCATGTGCCTGACGTTGATCCGGAGTGGATGTTGTACCAGATGTGCATTGTATTTGTGTTGTTTACGTTGGTCCAGGAGAGCAGGGGGTTGGTGCGTATGGGATCCGTGGGGATGGAGGTCTCAGTGCTATTCGTGGCATTGTAGCTGTCGTGGATGGCTGCACCCTTGCGATGGACGAAAGTAACAAAGGAGTTGCACAGGTCTTGCAAAGGTGGGATGGTGTTGGTGTTGGAGCTGGTGTTGGAGAGTTCTTTCACTTGGTTGAAGAGCACTTAGCTGGTGTGTGCGTTGTTGGCGATGCGGTCTTTGAAGGCGGCCCAATTGCGTATCTGATGAGGTGATGGTGTCTGCGTGTGGCATCTTTGTGGGTTGCGTAGCTGTCCAGTGTCTGTTCACGCAGCAATTTCTTCAGTAGCTCATGGCAGGTCGGTATTGAGGCATGGTGTTCTGCATTGAACCAGCTGGCTTACTTGCTGGTGTGTGTCTTAATCTGGGCGAGTGTGTTGGCGCAGTTGCCGATCCCTTGTCTGAGGTTCTGGGCGGTGGAGTCAGTGTCGGTGGTTGTGCTCCAGGCAAGGTTGCTGGTTAGCTGTGCTTCTGTGACTTTGCTCCAGCAGTGCCAGTGGATCTGTTGGGTGTGGTGGCGCGTGGTGTCTTCATGGAATGCGAAGATGATGCGTTGATGGTTGTTCCAGTGGAGGTAGGGTGGGTGGTTGGAGTAGACGTGGGAGCTTGCGGATAATCTGTGGTCAAGCTGCACAAGATGGCAGCTGTTGGGGACAATGCATCTGAGGTAGTTGGCTTCCAACACAGTGGGTGGATTTGCAGATTGGATGCTGGTGACGTGCATGTGTTTGACGTTGATGAGGATGTTGTCGTTGTTGGCTGAGACTCTGTGAGTGTTCCTGTTGACGATGGCAATTCCTAGTCCTACTCAGTTGGTGCGGTCCCTGTGGTTGATCTTTTAGCTGCACAGGATGGCTATGGCGAGGTAGTGTTCTGAGGAGGGGTACAATTAGGTCACTGTCATGGAGACCATGTCTGGGGAGGTTGAGTTGAGTAGGTCCCAGAGTTCACTTGTGTGTTGGCATCTGTGGCAGGTGTTGGGGACAATGCATCTGAGGTAGTTGGCTTCCAACACAGTGGGTGGATTTGCAGATTGGATGCTGGTGACAATGCAGTTCCGGCTGGAGAGGTGTCCTTGTGTGCGTTCTGTTCCGGGCAGGAAGCAGGTGTGTGATCGTCCTATGTTGAGGGCATTGAGTGTGCTAGCATCGTAGTGGCAACGTGTGTAGTTGCGTTTGCTGGCCCAGGATGTCCCTGCACTTTGCGCGGACCCGGCGTGGATGTACGCCAGTGGAAGGGGAGGTGGGAGGATCAGCCTGGCATGTGGGCAGTACGAATGTGCGTGTTGGTGTGCGGCTCAGCAGGGGATACTGTGGCGGGAAGGGAGAGCGGTGGCGGTTTCAAAAATACGTGTCCGAATACAGGGTAAGAAATGTAAATGAGCAACACAACTAAACCCGGCAGAATGGGGCACAGTGGGCCAAACTAAATAACACTTGCGATGACGGCACAGATGAGACAACCCGTGTCAGACAGTGAAGAAGGGGCACAGGGGGTCACACGAGATTACACGGGCAAAATTGCACTGACAACATTGATCAGATAGCACAATCTAGCAATATCCCAATTCTGAGCCCCCGACATGTATGATATGACATATGTGTGAGAAAGTACTATCTTTCCTGCATGGTATTCCCCCACTTTTTGCTGAACTGCTGAATGGACTTTGACTGAGTGTGTCCTGGACTTCTGCCAATCAGGTGCCCAGGGCCTATGTTCCTTCCCTAAACACTAACATTCAAAATTGGCAAACCCTGGCCACATGTCAGCCCCTGGTAAATGGTACCCTAGGTACCCAGGGCCTTGTGACAAGGGAAGGCCTCTAAGGGCTGCAGCACTTATTGTGACAGCCTTAGAGGCCCTGTACCCTAACACAAACACACTGCCCTTGCAGGCAGAGTGTCTGGTTACAAGGCAAAACAAAGAGTCGACATGGCACACATCCCTGTGTTGCATGCACACAACCTACACTGCCCTGGCATACATCATCCACCCCTATAGCTGGGTGCCCTATGCCAGTGGTGTGGGCACAGCAGCATTATCCCTCTGCACCTACAGTACTCAGGTCCATTCCTGGGCACTGTAAGTGCAGTGCTGCCATTTAAGAGTATATGGTGCAGAGAGCTCATCGAACACGAACTCCACAGCACCATAATGGGAACACTGAAGAATGAGAAGTTTGGTATCAAACTTCTCAGTACATCAAACCTGCACTGATGCCAGTGTGTGATTCAATGTACAAAGCACTACTGAGGGCATCTTAGCGATGCCCCCTGACAACTAACCTACAATCCACGTCTGGTTTGGAGGCTGCCTAGGCTGCCACACATCAGACATGTTGCTGGACCCCAGGGTGGAGAGCCCCCGCTCTCCTGGGCCTGCAACAATGCACATGCTGGGCGAGGTGCTAGGTCTCCTCCCCCAGGATGGCCAGGGGGAAGCTTCAAAGGCATGCAGACTCTGTGAGCTTCTCCAGGCCACTTGCTGTACCCAGAAAACTGCCCCCAACCCCCCGGTTCTGACACCCACTCTGGCGGGAAGACTGGCCGGAAACAAAAAATAAGGACAGGGTATGTGCCAGCCTGCCCACTCCAACCCTCAGGTGGGGGAGGCGAGGTGAAGCCCATCTCCGGGCGCTCTCCATCTTGAAGATGTGAAGCCCTGCACAATCAGGACTAGGCTACTGGCCCACTCCCACAGGTGAGTGGCAGGATAGTGTGTGTATCCACCCCAGGGCAGGGACCCATTGGTCCCTGCCCTGTACCTACCTGTAACGCAACTAAACCTAGTATTTAGAGGCACCCTGAACCTTCCTTCTCCAGATTCCGAAGAAGCAAGGAAGAGCAAGAAGAAAGAAACTGCCGTGCAGCTGCTAAGAAGAGTAAGGCACCAACTGCTTTGGCCCCAGCCCTACCGGCCTGTCGACCCTTGAACCTGTTCCTGCCAAAGCCCAGGTCCACTTGTGGCCAGCAACCTCACAAACCCCGGCGGACCTGGCTACCTTGTGACTCTGATCATCTGGGAGTCCCATGAGCAGTAGCTCTGCTCAAAGCAAGTTTCTAACCCCTGGCATCATCCCGGAACCGCAAACCCTGCACACTCTGCACTGGACAAGCCTGGCCTGTGTCGGAGTAGACAAAGACCCCGATGACGTCCTCCCCGGCGACTGTGACCCCGAATCTGGCCACCAAGGTCTCACCTCGACGCTCATGACGACGCTTGCAGCCTCAGAACCAGGGACCCCCCCCAACCACAATCAACAGAGGGTAAGATTTCCCAAGACCAAAAGTCACCCCAGCACCCGGCGCACTGCGGCCCCCTGTGCCCGACTCCTGGGTACATACCCACCCTCCAACTACCCAATTTACCTCCCAAAGTGGTGGGGGCACATGAAGAATCTGCGACCCCGAGCTTGCAGCCTTTGTTTGTCCTGAAGCTTTCCCATTGCAATCCATTGAGCGCACGAAGGGTCAAAGGCACCCTGCACCCACCCGCCTGAGTGGCCCTGGCAGTGTAACTTCTACTCCTATCTACTTCCCCATTTGCCCTGAGCAAGTGACCAGGAGCCCAGCTCCCACAGCCGTGTGGCCTGCTAGTCAGCAGCCACCAACCAAGGCCCCCCTCCCTCCCGTAGGATAACATTGGGCCAAACTCACTCTGCCCCCGTCCGCCACAGAGCCGCAGAGGGTGTAACAACTGTACAAACAGGACCCTGGGGGAACCCAGAGTCTGTGTCCAGAACCTTAACTCTGCCAGTCGAGTACTTACCCAAAAGCCGATAACCCAATTTTATTCCATAGTGTAACATTGATTGGTTTCATCAGACATTTCTTCTAAGTGTGGAGATTCTAAAAGAAAAAATATTTGCCTAAAATCAACCAAGTAACAAAAACAGAAAAACTCTACTGGTATTAGGAGAGATCCCAATGCTGGATCTTGGTGCCCAGCACTGACCCTGAAAAGCACTCACAACCGTACTTACCAATAACACAATTTTCTTCCATAGGAAATCATTGCCAGTTTCTCTGTAAAATTTCTTCTAAGTGTCAAGTTTTGAAATAGCAAAATATTGCCTGAAAATCGCAACAGCAACTACAACGGATATACTCACATGTTTCCAAGACCTTGCACAGGACTGAATATAGGATCCAGTCCTTGACTTAGAAAAGTAATCCTGGAAGTAATCTATTGCAAATCACTTCAAACTCACATTGAGCTCAATGCATTATTGTGTTTGAAATTGTGTTGCCTATTGCAACAACTTGTAACTATTACCTACCAAAGTCAATTGCATATTGCCAAAGTATGTACCTAAAGCCTCGAAATCTGAGGAAGTATATTTTGATACCTATTGTTGGTTATAAAATAAAACAGACATATATTTTTATTTTAAAACCATTGGCCTAGAGTTCAGTTATTGAGTGTGTGAGACCATTTGCTGACTGAGTGTGTACAACAAATGCTTTACACTGTCCTCTGATACTGCCTTACTGCTTGACCACCTCATAGAGTAAGGTTATTTCTAACTTTAACCTCTGCCAAAACTCTGGTAACTGTGGACTCTGTGCACACTGTACCTATTTGGGAACAGTATTTACCTAGCCACTTTCTGACAATATGAATGTGTGACAACATGTACAAGTCTGTTGCAGGACACAAGTAGTGTCGCCAAGAATGATAGCAAAGCATAATCTCCTGGTATATCGCCAAACACAGGACGTGTTGGTCAAAGATTGTTGTGATGTAGCACATTGCATGTCACATCTCTATGTGTTCACAACAGATTCACATTGCTGAGGAGACCCAAGGGCACAGGTCTAACATACATACATGGAACTGCAAAGTAAGCCACACTGAAGTTGAGTCCACAATACTTACTGAAGCCAAAGTGCATTGCGTCAGTCAGCCCCTACCTGTGCACAAACAATGCCAAAGCAACTTCTGAGCACTGCCAAGAAGTGCACACATATTGGCCAATGTGCCCACGGATGTCAGTTGAACTGCACTTAGCATATAGTCTGAATCAGTGGCAAGATTACAAGGGTGTCATCACTATGAGACAATGCGAAAGTTACGGCTGGGATTAGTGGCTATGGCATTGTTGGAACAGGGAGCAATGCAGCATGTCACCACTTGTGTGCAGCAGAACTGTGTATCTGCAAACAAACATCATCAGGTCCCAAGGCATAACTGTAATGATTAAGTGTGTCACAAAAGCAAGAAACTCGAAGTTAAGTCTGTATTCCGGACAGTGCTAATACTCCAAGACACCTGTGAGTGACCTCTATTCCAAACTCATTACTCAGTCTCATATAACTCATGTGACTCACTAACACTGTTGTGCCATGTGACGTTAACAATGGACCCACAAATGACCAATAGCGTGCATGGAATGGAGATCGATTGGCCATGCCCAGGAACATGTGAGTTGTTGGAGGTCACAATGAACTGTCACCAGAGTAGGCCGTAAACCATAATTGCTAATCTATCAGACATGCAAGGTCATTGTGCTCACATCTAAGGTATCTGGCCTCAATCCATCCTGCAGAGTGACAGGTCAGGACCATAGTTACACATACAATGATTACTCCAGTGATGGTATGAGTTGCACACGATGGGGCAAGCCCCACTCCCCCGCATCAGCCATGATATAAGTGCAAGCAGAAATCTATAATTAACAAGATTTATTCTACAATTATATATAAAAGAACCCTACACTAATCTATGTCCCTAACTCTAGCCCTAAACTAACTACAATTATTTATTCTAACTAAAGCTATCTTACCTATTTACAAACACAGAAAATGAATAAATACATCAACCCCACCCAAAGATAAATGAAACCTATCCCCAAATCCTATAACATTCAATAAGTAAAAAAAGTCTACAGCTAACCCTAACTAAGCCTACACTAAAACTATGCTAAATAACACATACAACTATGACATTACACAACATAATAATAAAAGGGGGACAGTGTGGGAAGGGAGAAGAGGTGGGGGGTGAGAACAGGGGCAGTGTTCATGGCAGTCCAAGGTGGGCCCGGATCTCATGTATCTGCCGCTTTAAGTACAGAAACTCACAGCGGATGTCCTGGAGGATGTTGGTGTGGTGCCGGACCATCCGCATAAGTTGGGCCAGTCCAGGATCCATGGTGGCCGGTGCGGGTGCTGGTGCAGGTGGCGGTGCATGGTGGCCTGGCACCGGTGCGGGTGTGGCGGCAGGGGGATTGACATGTTGGGAGCCCACACTGACACCTGAGGTTGCTGGTCCGTTGCCGCTGCCAATCATGATGCATTCTGGCAGCGACGGCCAGGTCCCTGCCTTCTTCTCGGACCGGTACCTCCTTGCCATCAATCTAATTCCCTTATGTACCTTACGCACATGGAGGTACCGGTCCTTGGCGACCTGGAATCGGTGCTGTTCCTCAGGTGTCATGTTGTCTGAGAGAGAAAAAATCTTTGTCAGTTTTCTGTCCCCTACACTATGTAACCGTCCAACATGAGATCTGTATCACAAGTTAAAAACAACATGTTAAATCAAGGACTGACCTGTTAAACCCAATGTCTATGCATGATTCAATAACTACATGCTGTTGAGACTGACATGACAGTGCATGGCATGGTACATGCACTGACACAACTGAAAACTACGAACATGGCACCATTGGACAACCGGGCTGTGGGTGACATGTACAATTGACTTCATTTGGGAGGCAAAACCCCTACGTGCAAAGCATAACCCCCTCCCATCCTGTGACAGACAGCTGCATCAAAACTACAATGCACATGTGCAGCCGTGTGTGTCCCCCAGGAACTGTGTGCAGTACATCAAGTCAGTGCCAAGACAGGCAAGGGTGTATGTGTGCAGGTGTGAATAACTACCTATTGTAGTCTCACACTACATGCACAATAACAGGCCTGGGACTGCCCTACTCACACTTGCAATCATGCTGCATCATGCCGCACACATGGAAACATGTTTGGGGTATGAATGCTGACTTAGGCACTTACTCACTATACCATTACTATGCAATTGGTGATAGTCATCCACTGCAAGGGGGATACATCATTGACCCACAACTGCCACTCATGCATATGTTGTAACCCCCAATCTCGCTCCATAGTAGAGATGAACACGCATGCATCAACTACGCAAACTGTTACAATGGATTACACATTGTAATGTCACCCTGGGGTCATGAGGGTTGTGTAATTGTTATGGCTAATGCGTACACACAGATATTGTTTCCGCAGGCTTGATTTGCAAATCTATGCGACATCAAATGATGCATAGCTAATGCATGCATATGAAATGTGTGTTAAGTGATGTCACCAATTGTGTCAGATGAGTTGGTACACATGATCCTGATTCCAGCATGGAATGTCCACACGGACATAGCCTGTCAACACCATTGCAGTGCACAAATATCAAATCTCAATTGACGTACACATCTATGGAATGTGTTTGTGTAACACGCCATTGACAAAATTGGATCTGAGATACACCCTGCCATTTCTGCTTCTGTGCTATGCAGCATACCTTAGGTATCACTGTGCCAAGATGTCTGACCTTGAACGGACATAATAGCACTGCCTCATTGTGCACAATGCTACATCCACTGCACGCCCCTTGGACGATGTCTACCGCATGTAAGTGTGCCATCTTGACTAGGCTGCGCAAATGAACATGGGAGTAAATGCTAGTGGCCTATTGCCAACACAACTGCAATGTAAATGCCTAGTTGGCAGCATTAGTTGCTCGGAAATAGGCACATACATTAACACGTGTGTCAATGACTGTTGATGGACAAAGTCACAACTCTGAATGAGATGCATTGTACCCCTTTAAAATACCATATTAGACACAGTTCGGAAAGGCTGAATACCTCTGCACATCATCGGCAATTGACATGCGATACACACCCATACTGCTAATCAACAACGTGTTGCATTTGGCACAGACACTCATGACCACGCAACATGCCAATATTTCTTGTCACTACTCACCAGTGGCGTGTGGGTCCCGGAAACGGTCAATGTCCCCCTGGGTGATAGGTTGGCGTCCATCTGTGAGAGGACAAACGCAAATAGGTGTTGTTAGCAAACCCCAGCAAACGTGGCATATTCACAATGTGAATTGTTACAGTGACAGATAATGCTACATCCCTGTGGTGTTGACTTCATGTTGGCCACATGACTGGGCCTACTTTGAATGGCATCCACACCCGAACATGTGGAAGCAGAGGCTGCACAGCCAAAACATCACTGCTGGCCGAGCTGCACATATGAGTTGTTTCACGCAATATCAAGGCACCTCATCCACACGGAGTGCAAAACCAAACCTTTTTACTCATCATCCTTGACCGATCGCTGCGGCATTCAGCACTGTCTCACAAAGCCCACAAATATGCAGTCTCCACAACAAAGGGATCCAAGACAAGGCCCTAAACTGGATCTGCTTCTTCCTCAACATACATACGGTGTGGGTCAGACACCCCTCTGTTGTCTTGGAGCCTACAACAACCAGCTGTGGAGTCCCCCAGAGATCCTCATTCAGCCCTACAATCTTTCACATCTACATGTCTCCGCACGCCACAATCGGGATTAGCTATGGACTCAACATTGTATCATAGGCATACGACTGACAACTCCTCCTCGACACATCCAACACAACTCCAGCAAACACAAGTATTGCGAATCCATGGCAGAGCTTGCTAGATGAATGTCAAAGAGCTGCATACAAGTGAGCAACAACAAAAGATAAGTAGCCATCATGTGCCAAAACATCTACGCATGTAATTACACAGGCTCCTCACACGGCATGGGGAACCCACACCCCAACACGGCCAAAGCACGCAACATGTAATCCATCATGGACTCCGATGTCCAAGACAATTGCAAGATCTATCCGGTCTCATCATCGTGCTTCCACACACTCTGACTCCTATGTCAGACACTCAAATGACTCCTACTCAAACACACATAGACACTCACTCATGCCCTGTGCAATAGCTCACCCTACTACGGCACCACAGTCCATGACAGATTTTACATGAACCACATCCGCAAGCTGCAGGACATCTCAAATGCAACCACAGGACTGATCCTCATACTGTCAGGACCCTGTCATACCTCCCACCACCTGCGCACACTCCACTGTCTCGACATCAAAGCTAGAGTCACATTCAAGATGTGCACCCAGGCTCACACAGCCATCCACAACACTGGGCAAACATACCTTAACGTACAACTCTCTTTCCATGGCACATCAAAGGACCCGACGATCCGACCAGCTGGCCTATGCCATGTTCCCCCGCCCCAGAGAGACCAGATTGTGAGTCTGCTTTTTTTCCTACCTTGCAGATATGGCCTGTGGCAAACTTCCGCTACACCTCTGACAGGCAACGTTGCTCCCCATCTCCAAGCACTAACTCTGAACATTGCTCTTCGACAGACACACCCCTTGCTATACTTCAACATGCAAACACCGCCACGCCCCTGCAACCCTTCCTGCTGAGTATTCGCTCACATTAAGCATGTGTATTTTGGGATGTTTAACACCGGGGATCTCCATTCCTATGTGGTAATTCCAGTGGCAAACGTAATCTACCCGGTAATTGCAACGCCAATCGTCACTCCACCTTGCACTGCATGGCGCACATCAATAATGGGTATTTGGATTGACTATCCCAACACCTTCCGTACTGTTGCACACACTGTAGTGGGAAGAGTGAGTCATGCAAATCCAAGGTCAAGGCCATCATGCGCAAGTATTTTTCACAAGTCGCATTGCATTAACCACGTTGTTACAGTGTCACGGTCTTGGGACAGCAGTAAGACATCATATCTTCTTCTCACACATGTCACTCATATATGTACGTAACATTAGTTGTGGACAACAAGGGAATTGGTACTTACCACCCTGGATGCCAGGCATGACTCCGGTGTAGTCTAGCAGGTCCGCCTCCCGCGCCAGCATGTCTTGCCAGCGGTGCTTCCACTGGCGCACGGTCCTGTTCACCTTAAAGCAGCGGAGCATCTGTGCCCGCACACGCTCCCACCGCAACTTGCGCACAGCCACACCATAGCCCTGGAGGATACATCCTCCCCTCTCCCGCATCAGAGGCAGGTAGCACCGCACCAGCCACAGGAAGCCCCCCCAATGCCCCCTCTGACATCCGCCCTGACCTTCCCGGCATCTCCACACACCCCAGTTCTCACCCCAGACTACAAAAAGAAAACCCAATAATGACAATAAAGGAAAATAACCCACAACAAACACAACAAGACTGAGGACAGTAGACAGTAAAAAGTTATTAAAATGTGAAATAATCCAAAAATACACGTTAGACAGGACACAGCAACACAGCAACACTCCAAAATACACTCTCCACCAGCACAATCCCCAAAACACCTCCTCACTCAGCCAAATCAAACACAATGTGCTCAAAAGAGAAAGTGAAAGTGAATATCACACACAAGGAGACAGGAAGCAGGCATACATCACTTCCTGTGTGTTAGAGGCATTTTTTGTACAAAGCGACAAGAAACTGCACGCTAAGGGGCCACTAATGTACTCAGGCTGATACTGTAATGTGTATGCGGCCCGTTTTATGAAATGCGATCATAATCTGAACGCTAAGGGCCCGCTAATGTCCATAGGCCTACTGTAATGTGTATGCGTCCAGTTTCATGAAATGCGATCAGAATCTGCACGCTAAGGGGCAGCTAATGTCATCATGCTGAATACATGCGATTAGAATCTGCACGCTAAGGGCCCACTAATGTCCATAGGCCTACTGTAATGTGTATGCGTCCAGTTTCATGAAATGCGATCAGAATCTGCACGCTAAGGGGCAGCTAATGTCATCATGCTGAATACATGCGATTAGAATCTGCACGCTAAGGCCCCGCTAATGTCCATAGGCCTACTGTAATGTGTATGCATCCAGTTTCATGAAATGCAATCAGAATCTGCACGCTAAGGGGCAGCTAATGTCATCATGCTGAATACATGCGATCAGAATCTGCACGCTAAGGGCCCGCTAATGTCCATAGGCCTACTGTAATGTGTATGCGTCCAGTTTCATGAAATGCAATCAGAATCTGCACGCTAAGGGGCAGCTAATGTCATCAGGCTGAATACATGCGATCAGAATCTGCACGCTAAGGGCCCGCTAATGTCCATAGGCCTACTGTAATGTGTATGCGTCCAGTTTCATGAAATGCGATCAGAATCTGCACGCTAAGGGGCAGCTAATGTCATCATGCTGAATACATGCGATTAGAATCTGCACGCTAAGGGCCCACTAATGTCCATAGACCTACTGTAATGTGTATGCGTCCAGTTTCATGAAATGCGATCAGAATCTGCACGCTAAGGGGCAGCTAATGTCATCATGCTGAATACATGCGATTAGAATCTGCACGCTAAGGCCCCGCTAATGTCCATAGGCCTACTGTAATGTGTATGCATCCAGTTTCATGAAATGCAATCAGAATCTGCACGCTAAGGGGCAGCTAATGTCATCATGCTGAATACATGCGATCAGAATCTGCACGCTAAGGGCCCGCTAATGTCCATAGGCCTACTGTAATGTGTATGCGTCCAGTTTCATGAAATGCAATCAGAATCTGCACGCTAAGGGGCAGCTAATGTCATCAGGCTGAATACATGCGATCAGAATCTGCACGCTAAGGGCCCGCTAATGTCCATATGCTTACTGTCATGTGTATGCGGCATGTTTCATAGTTTGCAATGGGTTTCTTCACGCTAAGAGGCTGCTACTGGCCTGATGCTGATACAGTATTGGGGAGTGTGTTCAGCCATGTCCTTTTAAATGCGCGGGGGACCTATCATCGTGTTTGCAATAAGAATCGCACGGCCCGGCATTTTTATAGCAATGATGGACATTCAGGCAAAAGCTCTGGTCACAGCACAATAATACAATGTGAAGATAGGTTTGCACAATAAAGGCAGACTCCATTTTAGGGTTACCTATTTTTATAGGAAGGCAGGCTAATGTGGCAAACCCAGCTTGCTGGCTACATCCAGATGCCGGCCGTGCAAGCATTGTGGGCATTTACACAATGTTTAAGCCGCAACCCGGAGGCCGGACGCATACTGGAAGAGCAAACAAGCCACTAAGAGCGTCTTCCATTTTCCAAAGAATAAGCATGTAAAACAGAGAAGTGAAACAATCAAGGCCAAGGGAGAAAAATCACCCCTCCCCCAATAACCCTCCCACAACCCTACCTTCTGCACTGGTTGCAGCCTACCTAGATGATAGTAAACATACACAATATGTGTGGAAGGGAGCCCCCTCGTCACTCCACTGTGTGAGCCGCGGAGGATGATTGCCCCATCGGTGGAATGCGTCAGACCTGCAAGTACTTTGGGCATGTGACTTCCCTCATATCTCTGGACAATGAAATCACTAAGGGGCAACACGGAGTTGCAAAATCTCTCACCCTTCCCTCTGCACCCCGAGACAGACTCGCCAGAGCTAATAGGTTCCTTAGATGTTGTAACCAGGACAGGAGCCCTGGAAATGCCACTGTACCCCACTGTGCTAGGACAACCGGCCTGTCCGCCAGTAACGCTGGGACTATTTGCCTACCCCTGAGGGATGTTAGTGGGAAGGCCTTTGGATGTAAGAGGCCATGGAGAGTGCACTCCGGTGCGCCGGGCATTGCAATGCCGCACACTGTATCTATGTTATCTAAGGACTCACCCCAATATCTCTACAATTTTGGACAATGCCAGAGTAAGTGCACGAGGGTACCAGTCATCCAGCATCCCCGACAGCAGTGATCTGGCTTGCTTTTATCCCAGACATGTAGTTGCACAGGTGTGAAACGCCAATGAGAGCAAACCTTGAAGGGGGTTCCAGCCCCCGCTACAATGTGCGCAGTGTGGTGTGCGCAATACAGGATACGTTCCCATTCCTAGGCTGAAATTGGCCTCACCAGCTACTATTGCCACAAAACCTGCACTTTTGTGCACTGACCACTCAGACTGGTGAAAAGCATTTTGTACAGCTCAGATATGAGGGAATTTTTTTCCTCCTTACGCGCTAACCACTTCGCATATGACGTAACCAACGTCGAGTCCCGTGACCCAGTGTGTTATTTGGCATTATGAATACACAACTGCAGCGGGAAATTCTTAATCTTGTATGGGCCACAGATATGGCACAAGCCCTTCTAGATCAAAGATAGACCCTATGCTCTTGCAGACCTGTTTTTGCCAACGATGGAATATCACTGATTCCTGACCCGGGGGCTAGTCCGGGTTATCCATGCTGTAGTTCGTCGGTGAGGGGAAAGAGGCCCACCCCTTCCATACTGCCACCCTGTCCAAGACCTTGTGGGTGGGCGCCCTAACCAGCAATGAGTACAAGCCCCAGGGCCAGTGCTTATGGGCTAGCCACAGTTAGATCCAGATGTTTTTGCCAGCCACAGACTGAAATTACATTGCTTCTCCCATAGCAGCCTATTCCATTCAACTATATATCAAAGGCATGTGGCTTGTTAGTAGCCACCAATGAGGGGCAATCCCAGGCAACCTTGAATTTTCTGCCGTGTAAGCTGCACAAGTGAGAGGCAAGTCCGCTTGCCCTCCCTGACAGACTTATTAATGATGGCTTGCAATTGTGTGAGTGCACAGGGGTGGGACACCATGTGTCCAAATTGACATACATAGGAAATGCGTGGAAGACTCTACATTTTCCCTCCCGCTATGCATCAAAACCATGTGAGGCCAATTTTTGAGCAGGGGTCCAGCGCCTTATCCGTCTCATCCAACAGTGTTGAATATTTGAGCTTCGCTGTACAGGCAAGTGTTGGAGCACGTTGTAGGCCCAGGTACTGTGTATCCCCCTGCACCCAACAGAATGGGAATTGTTGTTCCATAGCCAACACTTCCTCATGGGTATACACAGACTACCTTTTATTTTCCAAGACAGTTGACACCCAAAATGGCCTGTGACATTACTCATCCCCACATCTTTTGGTAATTTCACAGACATTCATTCCAAAAAGAGATGTGAATTGTAAGGGTACTACTCCCCTGGGGTGGTCTGTAGGTGAAGAGTATGTGTGCAGATCAATCCGACAATAAGGGTGGGCATGATGTGCCCTACTCACACGTGAGGCTCCCTAGTCGCTGTGGGGGAGTGGGAGTGCAGCTCCGCCTCAGCCAAATAGCCATGTCTTGTTGTTCCGCATGTAAGCATGCTGGGTGTGAGATTGTTGGAAGCTGACTTACATCTCGTCCATGGCTTTGCTGGCGGCGTAGGCGGCAGCTCTTCCTCTGCCTTGTGATTTTACGATTCCGGTTGAGTCTGCAAGGGCAAAGGTTGTCAGAGCAGCAGTTCCTCTTGGGGATGTTGAAGTTGACTCTCTCGTGGATGTCTTTGTGGCTGATGATGTGTAGTGAATTGTATGTGTGTGTGAGTAGTTAGCGGCTTACTTTCTCCTTGTTGGTGCTACATTGGATGTTCTGTATGTGCTGCCTCTTGTATTTGGGATGTGGGTTTCTGAAGACAGGTGTGTCTGCAGCTTTCAGGCTGTGTTAGAACTTGTGTAGTGGCGTTTAGTATCTCCCTGCGTATAGTTAGTTGCAGCAGTCCAGTCTGCTGGGGATGAGTGCGTTATTGACAATTTTAATGCATCCTGGGGTTATCCATTGTGATGGATTTGGTTAGATCTGTGGACAGCTGTAGCATGCAATGGAGTAGATCTGGCTAGGCAGGATGATGGTGGATTTGGTATGATGCCAAACTTGCGTGCATGGTCTGTCAGTGAGGGCGGGCTCACAAGAGCAGACAACCACCAGAGGTTGTCCCATGTGGATGTGGATGGAGCGGAGATGAGGAGGTCAATCTTCTCACAGTTGATCTTTATGCAGAGGTGTGTCATCCAATCTGCTAGTTCCGACGTTCATTCCTGGGAGCTGGCTTTTGTGTCTTCTGCGTTATTCATGAGGGGGAGGATGAGCTGTGTGTTGTCTGTGTGGGATGATATACTTACCCCGTGCTGTCTAGCAATGGCAGTGAGTGGTGACATGTGCATATAGCAAAACGTGTGTCTTAGTGATGCTCCATGTGGTACTCAAGCAAGCAATCAATCAATCAAATAATTTTTCAAGCGCACTACATACCTGCAAGGTTTTCAAGGCGCTGAGGGTGGGTAGAGGTGGGGGTGCTGTTGCTACTGGTCGAACAGCCAGGTCTTGAGTCATCACCTGAAGGTCTTCGTTTTGTCGTAGGTTGAGTGGGAGGGTCTTCCAGGTCTTGGCGGCACGGTGTGAGAAGGATCTGCCTCCGGCTGTGGTTCTACGGGTGCGTGGGACGGTAGCCAGGGAGAGGTCTGCGGAGCGGAGTTTCCTGTTGGGTACGTAGAAGGAGAGTCGACTGTTGAGATAGTCCGGTCCGGTCTTGTGGAGTGCCTTGTGTGCGTGGATCCTGAGTTTGAAGGAGATTCTTTTATCGGAGGGGAGCCAGTGCAGGTTCCTCAGGTGGGGGGTGATGTGTTTGCTGCGCAGGACATCGAGGATCAGGCGTGCAGAGGCATTCTGGGTTCTTTGCAGTCTGTTGATGAGCTTGGTGGTGGCTCCGGCGTGGAGTGCGTTTCCGTAGTCTAGTCTGCTGCTGACGAGGGCCTGGGTGACTGTTTTCCTTGTGTCTGTCGGGAGCCATCTGTAGATATTGTTGAGCATACAGAGGGTGTTGATGCAGGTGAAGGAGACTCCGCATTTGTTGCCTGTGGTTTAGGAGATAGGGGTGGGTGAGGGGTCTTTGGCTTATTGCAGGGAAGGCGGAGTGGATCCAGATGAGGGCTGTTCCTCGTATCCCCTTGTGGTGGTGTCTGGCATCTAGGGTGTGGTGTGTGAGAGGGTGTTTGTGGCTGCATAGAGGTGTAGTAGGATGTGTTGTCCACAATGTGACACAGGTCAAGTGGCATGCATATTTAAGCATTGTCAGCATGGTGTACATTCTTGGTGCTGTGCTTGATACCCAAACAAGACTGGGAGTGGTACATGATGGAGTTCTCTTCAATGTAGCCACTCAGCTGGGTGTTTATGTGTCTCTCAGTGACTTTGTCCACCACGGGTTGCAGGGAGATGGTTAGATAGTTCATCTTGTCTGTTGGGTCATACTGACAATGAGCCGATTTGTTCAACGTAGAGCCCGGTCTTGACGGTCTTCCTGAAGGTGTCCAGAGATGGTGTGCATGTGAGCTCTGCTGGGGGCTCATTCAATGTCTTGGATGCATGCAGAGATATATTTTCAGAATTGTCACCATTTCACACCCACTTTTCATATTTTCCCCCAATTTAGGACCCATATTTCCAATTTGAGCCCCATTCAACACCCACTTCTCAGATTTGAGCAACATTCCACACCCAATTTTCAGATTTGTCCAGAACATTTGACACCGAAATAACCATGAAATTCATTATTTGACACTTACAAACCAATGCATTTCAATTTTTAATAATAAGTACACCCTGTGAATCATGATTTACATGCTATTTGACACAACCATTGATGAATTTTGTGCCAGATTTTACTCCTTGTAAAGTCAAGTTGTGCACGATTGACACACTATTAAATCTCTGTGATGATGAAACATACACACCAGGATTTTATTTTTGGACTCTTACTTGCAATTATTGTACAATGGTAACATTTCATAGTGATATACTGATACAGGAAAGTAACTTGCAGACAGGGTATGTGTGTTGAGTTTGTTTATTGTCACAAACAGTTCTTGAGGTAATTTTACATATACATGTCTTTGTTTTTGACAGTCACAATGTGATGTGCTCAAGTGAAGTAATTGTTTATTATCCTGTCCCTTCGGGCAATTCCAGCAGCATTGGCAGTGGTGTGTGGGCCACCTCGTTGATCTTCGCCATCATCCTGGTCATCGCCCGGTGCTGCAGGCACTTGGATCCAGGGGGCATTTGTGCGGACACAAATGTTGTGCAATACACAACATGCTAGTATGATTTTGTTGACCAATTCTGGGCTGTACAGCAGTTTGCCACCTGTAATGTCTAGGCAACGGAAACGTGACTTGAGCACGCCAAATGTACGCTCCACGATACCACGTGTGCGTCGATGTGCAGCATTGTACTGCCTTTGTGCCTGGGTGGTGACGTTTCGTATTGGTGTCATCATCCACGGGCAGAGAGCATATCCTTGATCACCTATGAGATGTAAAAGGGAGGTGTGTACATGATTCATTAGGTATACTATGTTGGCAGTGTTGACATTTTTCTATTGTGATTTTTGCTATTTTTCGACTTAGGTTAGACATGTGTTGCTTCTGGCTATTTAGCGGCATCAATGCTGAGTACATTGTCTCAGTGTTGATCCTCCAACCATCCTTTTTGCTGGTGTTTGCTGCATGGTTGCATAAGTGTCACTACAAGTGTACAAAATGGGAATGATACCTGCACAAAAACCACAGACACCAACAGGCAGCTTGGCTCTCCTAACATCTAGCCATGGCACTGATCCACACTCGTTGCAGTCACCGCCATGTGAATGTTCAAATGACATAGGCCACACATGGCACAGCTAACATTCAGACATGCATCTCATGCTGATGGCAGACCTGTGACACCACACAGGCCATGCAATTGTATGTCCAGAGCTAAAACGATTGAACAGACCACAGCCACCTCACCTGCAGGGCCCACTGGGGACAGTGAAGGTTGGCATACACCATCAACAATAACTTGTGACACAACGTAAACTTACTGGCCTGCGTCATCTGTCACTAGCAGAGCATAAGACTCACATGACACAACTTCTCACAATCATGTTCACTATGTGGTTTATTCGACAGAATCAAACTGTCCACACACTTCACCACGCTAATACGCATGGCATGGCTCACCTTTGCACACTTCTTGGCATTTGTAATAGATTAGCATTTGACAGATCAATTACAACACACAAGTAGTGACCGAATATACATCCACTTACTCATCGGGCAACCACATGACACACCTTATAATAGGGTTGAGAATGAGAAATATGTGTGGCATAGTGAGAGAGGAGATGCTACTAGACACCATCAACAGCAGCACCAACAACACTGCAGTCAACACCAATGGCGCTGTATGGTGGTTTCATGACACATTTTCCGGCATATGCATGCACATTTGCCACACTATGCACTTCCTACAATCAAAGTACATTGTTACAACCTTGGTCACGACAAACCTCAGAATTGACACACTGATTGTACATGTGTGAGTACTTGTGAAACCGGCAACAAGAACTACAACATGATCATCTTCATCAACAATGCGACCACACACCGGACTGGGATACCAGTCCGGATGACTCGAATTAGGTAAATAGATGGCCAGGTACTGGGGGTTACTCTACACCATGGGTACTCACATACTTTCTCTCTGGTCCCAAATTTGCTGTGTGGTTTGTGTCAGTGTGCCACACGGGTGGGAGGGTGGTCAGTGGGGAAGGGGGCAGGGCTAGTGATTAAGGGAACTGACCATGTGGTTGGACACAGGCCCCTGGTGCGGACACCCTCGTTCACTGAGCCACCAGACCTGGCATACACACATATCTCTCTCTCTCTCTCTCTCTGCCTCCCTCTCTCTGTCTCCCTCCCTCTCTCTGTCTCCCTCCCTCACTCTGTCTCTCCCTCCCTTGCTCTACATCTCCCTCCCTCTGTCTCCCTCCCTCGGTCGCCCTCCCTCGGTCTCCCTCCCTCTGTCGCACTCATCCCTCTGTCTCCCTCCCTCTGTCTCTTTGCCTCTCTCTCCCCTG
This sequence comes from Triturus cristatus, assembly GCF_964204655.1. Classification (NCBI taxonomy): domain Eukaryota; kingdom Metazoa; phylum Chordata; class Amphibia; order Caudata; family Salamandridae; genus Triturus; species Triturus cristatus. Next base: position 752,501,017 of record NC_140579.1, read on the forward strand.
TCACCCTCTGTCACCTCCCCCCCTGGCAGCCTGGGCTGGGACAGCTTCCTGGGCACACACACAGCCACACCCCAGTACTTCACAGGTCTTTCATGGACCATTTACTTGTTAACGAATTTTTGTTATATTCCACCTCTTGGTGCACATGCATCTCCACTCTGACTATAGCTGGACTCGCACAGTCCCCACGGTGCAGAGTCTCTCGGAGTCCACGCTGGTGCGGCAGTGTTTGGTGGCACTCTTATGAAATCTGCAGACATGGCACACAGGTACAATGTCTGCAAGGTCCACGGCCCAACAAGAAAGGCTTGCCAGGCCGCAAGCAGCACGTGGGCCATACTATCAGTAGCCGTGCTCTACACAGTGGAGCCTGTATACCTCATCCTCGTACACAATACATAAACATGTGCCCATGCATTTTGTGCACCCCCCCAATCAGTACCTAGGCAATGTATTTACATCCTCCCTCTAGATGGGTCAACATGATTGTGTTTTTTGTGTATGTGGTGTGTTCGGTTGGTACTTACCGACAAGCAATGCATTTCCATATGTGCCATCCTGGAAGAGCTGGTTTATGATGCATTGTCGGAAGATGAATGCCTCATGCACACTCCCTGGAAATTTGGCAACGACATTTGTGAACAGTCCGCGGTGGTCCCCTATTGACTGCACATTCATTGAATGGGTGTGCTTGTTGCGGTAGATGTGTTCGCTGTCCGCAGGGGGCACAAATGGTACATGTGTGCAGTCAATTGCATCGATCACCTGTGGTATGCCAGCAATGGCATGGAATCCTTGCTTGATGGCAATCTGCTCCTGCACAGTGTTGGGGAAGTGTAGGTGCTGAGGAATCAGGCTGAGTATGCCATCCAAGACAGTGGGGAGGAAGGTTGAGAAGGATGCCTGTGATACTCCACCGACTCTGGCTGTTGTTGGTTGGAATGTCCCAGAGGCCAAGAAGTGCAGCACAGCGAGCAGTTTTGTCTGCGGAGGGATATTGGTTGCCCGCTGTGTTGGTGGCGTCAGCCTGTGGGCAATGAGGGTCAGGATGTGCTGGATGGATGTCCTTTGGAGCCTGTAGTGGGCTATGAGTTCCTCTGGCCTTAAGTCTGTGAGGTAGACATGTCTGCGCAGTGACCGCTGTCTTCTTCGTCGCTGCATGGGTGGTGGTGGTCCTGGTGGTGGTGGCATTGGCGGTGGTTGTTGTTGTTGCTGCATTGGTGGGACTCCAAGCTGCATGATGACTATCTCCATGGCTTCTGTGTCTGTTCTGGGAAGGCTCGGGCCAACTCTCCCTTATATACTCCCACTTATCTCCAGTTTAAGTCAGGTTTTTATCAGGTGTTAAAAACTGGAGTTAGTGGGAGTTAGCGTGCGTTTTTTTGTAGCTAAGCGGTTTGGCGATAACCTTGTTAATAGTGAGCAGCTGTGTTAGCGACTTTTTTCGTGGGATTTCAGTCAGGAACGCCTACTTTGCATGTCATTAGCGATAATTATCGCTGGCTTGAAAGGTGATAAAATTCCGGTCGCCATCGCCGGAAAAGTAACGCTAACAGGGGTTAGCGTCGCCTTGTTGATAGGGCGATAAAATTATCGCCGCTTTATCGCCGGAAACTGGCGCTAAGGCGGCGATAATTGTTTATCGCTGCCTTGTTGATATGCCCCCAAGACCTTCGAGGGTATCTTATGTTCCACTAAAAACCTGAACCACCAAACCAAAGCCCTCATCTCTCTGGTACACTGTAGATCTTAAAATAACATAAACATTCTAAATGAAATCACGAAAAGAAATGGAGAAAATTGAAACTCCCAGATGATGTCACCCTACACAAGCACTCTGCATTAATCTCCAATCCCTGATAAGCACGTCTAGAGCTCCTTACTACAAGCAGACCGTCAGTGAGGCAACAACAGAAGCAAAGCCCTCTTCAAGGCTGTCAAGCACTGCACCACCCCCTCTCCAAAATGCAAAGCCATCAACCTCTTATTTACTGCAAAGACTATCAAAATCAGATCCATTATCATTACCACCTCCATGCCCTCTCACTTCCAACCACCTCTGATTGCCTCAGGACCAAATGGACCTCCTTCAATCCTGTCTCACAAATGAATCTTTCCAATATCTTGAACTCTCAAAAAGCAGTCTCCTATGAAGATGACACCATTCCTTCTTCCATCATCAAATTGTTCTAGGGAGAAGCCCTCACACCCACCCTTTCTTCACATTGTCAATGCCCACATAGCTAAGGAAAATGTTTAGACCCTCATAGGACAGGTCAGATTCTTCCTCTGCTAAAAAATCATCCCTGGACCCAGTCAACCTCACCAGCTTCCGACCTATTGTCCTCTTTCCTTTAATAGAGAAAATCAGGGCTTTATCAGCGGTAGGTATATAAAAGAACTCACGCATGAACTCATTACTGCAATCGATATTGCAACACACCACAAAATCCCTCTATCGATTTTAACTCTGGACGCCGCTAAAGCTTTCAATAGGGTGAGCTGGCCCTTCTTAAATGCAACTTTAGCTAAATTTAATTTGGGAGACACCATTCAGAGCGCAATCAAACAGATATACAAAAGCCCTTCAGCAAAGGTTTTAGTGAACGGAATGTTAACGGAAAATATAATGATAAAAAGAGGAACAAGGCAGGGATGCCCTTTATCCCCTCTACTGTTTGACTTGCACATAGAGCCATTAGCAGAATTAATAAGAAAAGAGAAGGGAATAATACCGTTCAATCATCAGGGATGGGAGAAGAAGGTTGCCCTCTTTGCGGACGACCTGATGGTATTTACGAGCAATCTAGAGGTCTCTCTCCCAAACATAGAAGACATTTTGGAAATATATGGAATGTTATCAGGGTACCTACCAAATCAAGCAAAAGATAAAATAAAATACCTGGGCATAGACCTTATGAGAAGTTGGCCTGGTATAGGCTGGTCACTAGTTAAAGTGGCCACTTTGCACCAGTCCAATTCGACTCTTATGGTAGATAGGTTTAAGACAACCTTTTAAAGAAAGCTATCCTAGTGATAGCTGTGGAGAGCAGCATTCAGGCTAAGTCTTTAGAGGAATATAAAACAGCTTGTTTTACCTTATAATCTCTTGAATCACTAAATGAAAGGACACCACACAGGTATATATATAAAATATATATGTATTTATTACTAGACACACTCTACTAATCTCTTTATGAGATTAGAAGTCAAGGACATATGCACAAATCAACATTTCACAACAAATTAAGCACTCATATGGCTGGGGCCCTAGGGGCGTACCAGACCATATACTAAAAAAGAGGTATAAGAAGAATGACTTGAGAAGGGAGAAGGCCTAAGGTCTTCAGAAGCGCTGGGGCCTCACTAATCCACCCAAGGCAGGTAAGTAAAGGACCCACGGGAGACGCATGCAGTGTGAGAACACAGCCGCGGATCCCAATAGACTTCAATGGAGCAAGTCGTGGTAGGAATTTTAAAGTTTTAGGATACTTTGGGAGAGTCTACAAGCAAGTCACTTACAGGGTAAGTAGTTCTAGAGCCAACACACACAGGAGCACCGGAGTACTCGAATTACCTCACCCAGGGAAGCCGGGTGCATAGTTGTCTTTTGGCGTCGGGTCACGGCGTCGTTTTCAATGGGAGCCAAAGAAGACTTGTTGCTTGTGAAGACAGCAGAAGTGTCCGGTGGAATCCAAGGCTGGATTCTGAAGAAAGAATACCTGAAAGCAGAGGAGACAGTGTTCAAAGTCACTTGCCAGTGAACCGGGACCAGGAAGCTGGAAGCCCACAGTAGTCGGTGTCAACCGTCAGGCTTTGTGCACCATTTCCTTGCTCAAGAACCCTCCCGAAACTACCATTCCCAGAATGCATTGCGATGGTTATCGCATTGCATGCTTTCCCATGCTGCACTGATTTAGGTCAGCTGACCTTCTCAGCATATAGGCAGCCGGCACACCTTTCACAGGTGCTTGGCTTTCCTCTACGTCAGGACCACGCCCTTGTTTCCTCCGTTCCGAAGTGGAATTCCGACCAGTGATCCGTGCTGAAACACTGCCTTGGCTGTCTTTTCTTCACCGTTGGATATTATCTGCAGAAATCCTTCGTGAGTGCGAGGACGCGTTGAAGACGCCTCTTGTGCAACCTTCCTCCTTCTTCCTTTGTGGTAAATCCCACACGCAACTCTGTTTGAAGCCGGCACGAGGACGCGCTCTCAACGTTTCCTCTCCTTGTACCGCTATCGGACCTCCGTGCTTAGCCGCGGTATTATTTCTCGTTCACCCCCAACGCACGAGGTAGTGCGGTCAGACCTCCTCCCCTTTACAATGTGGTGAATAAGGTGCCTTATTTTTGTGCTGTGCATCTACTTTCAGAGTGCGCAAGATTGCACCATTAATCATCCCTGTAACAAGAATTCTTGTACGTGTGTGATACGCGTTTCTTATTTAAACACTGCCACATTTTTTTTGTCATTAGTTTTTTAAACCTTGAGACTTAACAGCGCTATGTAAGACGCTGAATACTCGATGGTAGTGGGACGTGATGATGTTGTGAAGCATTCGATTAAACCTTGCAAACAAAGACCATTCAGACAACACCCCCCTCTAGTGGATACTGGAGGAATACACTCCTTTTTGAATCACAAGTCTTCACAAGTCTTCTCAATGTTTGCCTTCTTGGGACTGAAACGAAACAAGTCACAGGAGTAATAAGGCGTTTTCCGTTCGTGCAAGAGACCTGATTCTGGCTTCAAGCTATTCATTTGCAGTGAGTATGGGCAAGCATAGAATGTGAATTAATTCCATCAGTTACCTAATTAAGTTGTGAAGGTGTTTTCACTATTATAACCCCTCTTCTTCTCTCTTCTCTGTTTTCTGCAGTATTTCTCGACCTTTATTCTCATTGAAGGAAGTCTGGTGGTCCTCTCTGGTCTCTTCACTCCCTGGGGGCATTGGTTTGCCTTTGGCGTGCCTACTTAGCCATAGGTAACAAGACCTTCCTTGAGTGAATAGGCATTATCTTCGCTCCCGTGGATTTTGGTGACTGGAATTCCCGACTGTCGGGTGATTTCAGGTGCTCACAGGTGTCTTGACTCTTCAGCCATGAGGTCCAGGAGGCGTCGACGACAACCAGGAGCTGGATTCTGAGTGTCCCACAAAGTCTGCAGCTTACTGAGGTGTCAGCAACTGGATTGGAGCCAACAAGCCTTGGCAACAGCAAGTCTTGTGGAAAATGAAGAAAGTCAGCGGTGCAGACCAGCAAGGTCTGAGGGACTCACCCAGCGAGGATAAGTCAGGGCAGGCCTGGAGCAACCAGGGGAGCCCTTTGGTTTTGTAGAAAAGTCTTCAGGGGACCCACAAGCCAACCGGCAAGGGATCGCAAAGACGCCTCGGGAGGATTCACTCACCAGGAGCCCACGGTCACTCGGGATGCGGTAGGCCTCTGATTTTCAAAGGAAATGCTGCTTGAGGCTTGGGCCACATGTGGTCCAAAGCACAAGTTCGTAGAATGTCGTGAAGGGGTTGCACTCGACAATAGTGCATGGTACCCGGGTATTGCTGTTCCTCGTCACTCGTGGGGTCCCCTCGCCTCAGCTTTGCTGGGGACTCACAATGGCCGTCGAGAAGTCAGGAAATCCACTTCCAGGGCTGCAGGGACTTCGGAATCCGGTGGGAGCGGGAAAGTTTGCGACCGTTGATGCAAAGTTTTTGGTGCCTGCCAAGCAGGGGAGTCACTCCTTGACTCCAAGGGAGATTCTTCAGTCTTCCAAAGGTAGTGGAACGTCGAAGGTCCAGGATTCTTCTTCAGTGTGTCATCCAGGGATATCTAGTTTGCAATGGCAAGGGTTCCCTAACTTATACTACAAGGAAGGGAGGGACTAGCTCTATGACCACTCCTATGGGAGGGTCAGGGGAGTGGGTGGCTACACCCACATCCCTTTGTCCAGTTTTGCGCCAGAGCAGGGGCTGGTAGCCCCTGAACCGGTTTGAGCTGGCATATGCACAGAGGAGCCTACTGCTCCCTCAGTGCAGGACTTCAAAGCACTCTAGGAGTGCACCCACCCAGCCCCAATACACTAAATCCTGTCTGGAAGGTGGTTACACCTCCCTGTGACAGGATGCCTATTGTTGGGCCTCCTCAACTGTGAGTTTCGGTCAGCAGCAGGAGGGCAGCCCAGTGTCTGTGCTGGTGGCATCCATTTTGTGATGTCTGGGCTCTTCAGGATTCTACCGTGTTTCCACAGTGGGTACATGTCTATCCCTCTAGAAGGGTGGGATCATACTCCCACACCAGTTACTGGTGTGGGGGTATGATTCCAAAGCATTTGACACCAAACACGACATGTTTTGATGCAGCCATCCCAAAGTTAGCATTTACCGCTAGGTTATAATGCACTTAAGAGTATATGGTTTAACCCCATCCACAAACAGCTACAGAGAATAGGCTCTGAGAGCTGCAGAGGGGCCCTGCTCAGGCAGAGGCACCCAAGGCCCTGTCTTAGGGGTGACTGATAGGTTTATATGTGTGTGTAAGGTGAGATATAGGGAACCTATACCTCAGTGAGGAGTGCTAACACTACCTCACCCAGGCTGCAGTAGCAGGCCTGTGGTGTCAGATTTAGTCTGCTTCCCAGTGGTGGCATAAGGTACCATATACTAGGGGCTCATAAGGTACCACAGTATCCAATTACTAGTGCATCTAATATGCACTCCAAGTTGTTTGGAGAGAACAGAGAGGCTGGGGCCCTGATTAGCAGGGACCCAGCCAGACTATAGCCACAACACAGTGTAAACATCAGAAAAAAAGTGGGGGCAACATAAGTGCAGATCCTACTCTCCTACAGACCTCACAGTGGATATAAAGGCAATTGCAAGTTTATATTTCGAAAGAATTCATAAACAAGTAAGAAAGCTGCTAAAAGTATGGGGAGGTCTCCCGCTGTCCTTTATGGGAAGATGAAATATAATTAAAATGGCTATACTCCCAAAATTCCCCTACCTGTTCAGCACTATTTATTTATTTATTTGAAAGTTTTATAGAGCGCGAACAAGACCCTTGCGGGTATCAGAGCGCTTAACAGTAAATAAAGTTTTTATACATAAACCAAAGGCAAATTGTAGCATCTATACACAAACATGTTACAAAAGCAAAGTGATCAGGTACATCAGGACGCTATCCTCTTGCGTCAAGCAACAGGAAGATGGAATGTCCAGATTGCTTAGATGGTCCCTTGTCCTAGTCAGGGTAATGGCAGCGCTATAGTAGTTTGTCACAAAACTTTGGACCTTATTCAGGTGAATTTGGCCATGAGAATTGATTTTACTTCCTTTTTGAATGAGACAATAGAGGGGTTAAGTCTGGTTTCGGATGGTAAAGCATTCCAAATTCTTGGTGCCATTCCTGAGAAGGTACGGTTATATGTTTTTTTCTTGTTGAATCGCTGTGGTTTTAGTAATAGGTTTTCCGCACTTCTGGAAGATCTGAGCCCACCAGAGATCGTCAGCTTCTGTGTTAGATATCTGGGTGCTTTGTGGTGCATGGCTTTGTGCGTCATACACGCTATCTTCAAATGAATTCTGGCTTCCAGGGGAAGCCAATTCAGTGATTTGAGGTCCGGTGAGATGTGTACATTTCTTTTAGAACCGGTGATGAGTCTCGCTGCGGCATTGATTGAGGCTCTTAGTGGTGCCGTGGTAGCTTTGGGTAGGCCGCAGAGAGAGACGCTTCCGTACTCCACTCTGGGGATAACTAGTGCTTGTACTGCTTGCTTGAAGTCCTTGCTTGGCAGGAAAGGTTTCAACTTCCTCAGTGTCTTGATCTGGTAGTTAGCTCCCTTTGTAGCATTGCTGATACGTTTTTGCATATTGAGGTTACTGTCAAGAGTTATTCCCAGTGATTTGGCTGGGTCAACGATGATTGGTTGAACTTTGAGTGCCGTAAGGTGTTTTATCCACTCTTGCATTACAGGGACTTGGGCGGGTGGAGCTATAAGCAGGAATTCTGTTTTTTGGGCATTTAATTTGAGATGGTTTTTTGCTAGCCATATCTGGGTATTCCCAAGCGTTGTGTTGAGCAGTTTGATGTCTTCTAAGGTGTTGATCTTGAGGTATAATTGAGTGTCATCAGCGTACATGTGGTAGTGCACGTTAGATGCTTGAAGAAGTTCGGTGAGGGGTTCCATGAACAGGGTAAACAAAGTCGGGGATAAAGAGGACCCTTGCAGTACTCCTAGTGTAACTGGGACGGGTTTTGACATGGTGTTGTTGGCCCTGAATTGTTGTGTTCGATTTTGGAGAAATGAGGTAAACCAGTTTAACACTGAACCTGATAAACCCATTCTATGCTTCAGAAGATCCAACAGGTTCTTGTGCTTGACCGTATCAAAAGCTGAGGATAGGTCTAGCAGGATGAGTAGGCAGGCTCCGTTTTGATCCAGGATTTGTAGCGCGTCATCAATTATATGTGTCATGGCTGATTCAGTACTGTAACCTGCTCGGAATCCTGATTGGTATTTATTAAGCAACTCAAAGTGGTCAATATGCCTTGTCAGTTGGAGGTGTACACATTTTTCCAAAAGTTTGGCCAGTGTAGGGATGTTGGAGATAGGGCGATAATTGTTTAGGTCCGTAGGGTCAGCCGTGGGTTTCTTTAGAATGGGTGAGACCTGCCCCACTTTGAGGGTGTCCGGGATGCAGCCTTGTTGAAGTGAACTGTTTATGATCTTAGTCCAGAGGGGCAGAAGTAGTGGTGTTAGGTTTTTAACGGCGTTAGCGGGTAGAGGATCGGCAAAGTGATTGGCAGGGTTCATGTCACCAAGTATTTTACCTATGGCTTCTTCGCAGTATGTCGAAAAGGATGACCAGTCGGCGTCGTTTTTAAGGTTAGGCTGTGATGGGAAATGGTACAGTGCAATTGGCATTTCTGGGGAGGACTTCGTGTGCGGTCCCGTGTGTAGGCTTAGATCATTGAGGAGGTCAGTCTTGATATTATCTGTCTTCAGAGTGAAGAAGGCAGAGAATTCTTCACAGTTGGGTTGCCGGCAATCTAAGTGTTGTGGATGTTGAAGTGTGTCCTTACATTGGGTTTTGATTAGTTCAAAGAGTTTTTTGGGGCGATTTCTTGCCTGGTCTAGTTGGTGGCTGAAGAATTCTGCTTTAGTGCGCTTGATCTTTCTGAAGTAAGCGTTTCTCTTTTGCCTTAGTGTATTTAGGTGATTGGCTGAAGGAGTTGACCTCCAGGTGCGTTCCGAAGCTTGGAGAGAGCGTCTGTCATTGTTGAGCATGCCATTGTACCACGGCTTGGAGTCCTTTATGGAGGCTCTCTTTAGTTGCAGGGGGGCTACCTCATTTATTATCCTGGTCATGGAATTAAGGTAGTGATTGGTAAGGTCATGGACTTCCGACGATCCCGTGGGGGGCAGGAGTAGGTTGTAACTGGACGATGGAAAAGTGTTAGGGTTTATTTTTTTCATATCTCTTTTCCAGACTTTAGGTCTTGTGGATTGCACCAAGTTCAGTTTCACTACTTCCTTGATAAAGAAGGTAATGATATGATGGTCTGACCAGTCACAAGGTTGGATCGAGTCTAGCTGAATGCAATCTCCTTTAGAGATTATTATATCCAGTATTGAGCCTTTGTCGTGTGTGGAGCTGTTGCATATTTGGATAAGGTCTAGGTCTTCTAGGAAATTTTTGAGTCTATTAACCACTACATCCTTGTGGTCATTCCAGTGGAGATTGAAGTTGCCTAGGAATATTTGGGGATTTTGGCGCCCGGTGTTTGTTGATACCATGTCCATGACGTGCTCGATGAAGGCCAGGTTGTCACCTGGTGGATGATATATTGTGTGGAAGGAGCAAAGTGGTTTGTCATTACTGGTGATGTTGAGGCATATGTATTCGCAGGAAGGGAATACCGGTGCAAGTGATCTTTTTACTGAGATACTACTCCTGTGTATACAAGCGATGCCTCCCCCTGTTTTATCAGTTCTATCCAATCTGATGATGTCATAGTTAGGAGGTACTAGTATGTCAATGATAGGTGAGGAGGATTCATTTAGCCAGGTTTCGGTAAGCAGTATCAAGTCCAGATCTTGTGAGAGAATGAGGTCGGCTATATCTGCTGCGTGTCTAGCGGCCGATCTGCAATTTAAGAGGATGCATTTGAGGCGGGGCGTAATGAGGGATGAAGTAGGTTCTTGAATGAGGGGGACTCTTATTAGGTTGTTGTCAATGACGCCTCTAATGTTATGTTTGATGGACCTGTGTGGGTTGAGGGGGATAGTTGGGATGGTCATAGACGAGGGCGTGATAGGGCTCGTGAGGGCAGGGGCATATGAGTGAAGTAGAGATAGTAGATCCAGCTCTGAAAGCGAATTGGTGCTTCGGCGTGGGCGGGCTGAATTATTAATGGAGGGAACTGATTTCCAGCTGGGTAAGAACGAAATAGAGGTGTTTGTTAGGTGCATCAAGGGCCCGCTAGCATTGGGCTGTCTTGTAGTTCTAGAGAACCATGGTTGTTTCGAAATCAACTCATGAAATGCTTGGAGTTCTTCTTTGATTTGATGTAATGCGCTCATGATCTCATCGAGTCTGGGGTCTGGAGTGTTGAAGAGTAGTGTTGTAGGCTGTAATGTGGATGTGGCTGGGTGCGTTGAGGTTTGGTCGGGTTTGTGGTCTAGTGTAGGTATGGGTGGGGTGGGAGGAGGTGTAGCGGGAGCGAATGGATGATGAGGGGATGTGGAAGGTTGAGCTGTTGATGTGGAAGGCTGGGATGAGGGTGTAGGAGGTGTACTTGGGGACAAAAGGAGCTCAGGTGGTGGTATATCCTCAGCGTGGAGATGGAGAGTATTATGTTCTGACAATTGAGCTGGGTGTGTTAGGCTGGACTGAGGGCTATCTGTGCAAGGGGTCTCAGTGGGTAACGGCGATGGAGTGGCTGGAGTGTTGGTTATGGGGGGGAGGATGTTGACAAGTGGGACAGCTATGCTCGAGCAAAAGGGGGATTGTTTATCTGTTATTTGTGCGTGTGCTACCGCGGTAGTGCTGGGTTGGAATATTGCGTGAGGGTAAGGCGCTATGGTTGAAGCCTGAGAATCCAATGTGCCTACCGATCGGTGTTATAACGGAGCAAGGTTGGGGGGAGTGTTTGATAGGATGATGTGCTGCGTGTTGTAGTCCTGGGTAGTCTGGGTGGAAGTAGCGTCTAAATCGGATGGGGGTAGTGGTGGGGCTGGTGGTGTGGCATGGCTGTCAGCGGGGGGAGATGCTGAGGTGGTTTGTTTGGTGATGGTGAGGATGGCCTGGGTGACAGTTTGGGATTTCGACACTTGATCTTTAATAATGGGGAAGATGCTATCCAGGAGGTTTAAATTACGGTCCGTGGATTGCATGAGGATGGTGCCGTTATTGTAAATGGTGATGGTTGCTGTCGCGTGAAAGAGCTGGGAGGGGGAGATGTAAATAACTAGGCAGTGTGCGGATTTCCTAGTGGAGGAGATCGTAAATGAGGTAAGGAAGGCTTTCCTCCATTGCGCTCTTCGTTTCGTATGAAAAATGATATCAGTAGTAGTGTGCCCGTTGTGCATTGAGAAGTAGGGATCAGTGATGGGTGTTTCAGGATGTAGTTTTATGAGATTGTGTTTAAAGCGTTTGGCTGCTTTTTTTAAAAAAAAATTATCCCAGTGGAATTTAACATTGATCAGACAAAAAAACTGCAAGGAGAACTAAGCAGTTTTATCTGGGCTGCAAAAGGGGCAAGGATAGCCTGGAAAAATATAAGGAGGAACAAGGCACAAGGAGGGATCGCTACCCCAGACATCCTACACTATTGTAGAGCGTTTCAATTAAAAAACAGTAGGATACTTTTAGTAAGTTATGATCTCTAGCCTGACCACTTGAAGGCGGCAGTCAACAAGGAAGGAAGACACTACTTATACAACTTTGGTCACCCCAAGTACTTTAAGAAAATAAAATGAAAAACCCTGAAGGCTAACACTTTGGTACCAAATGAGAAGGATACTCAAAATACCATATTACAGCAGATATGCGCCCAAATGGGATTTCCCAGGAACCCCAGACTGTCTGAAAGACAAACTAGCAAACCCCCTGAAGGAAAATAATATCACAAAATGGGGCGAGTTAATGACACAGAACTCTGTCATAGAGTGGGAAGTGCTGAGTGAAAGAACTAAGGGCACAATCTCTAGATTTAAGTACCACCAAATAAGCAGTTGACTCAAGAACTTACAAGACAGCCAAGATGGCAACGAAATAATAGAGGAAATGCTGCAGGGAATTAAGATCACCAAAAAAAGAAATAGCGTATTGGTATTGGGCACTGATAGAAGAAGGGGAGGAACACTACGAAATTCCACACAAGATATGGGGAGGAGTACTACCGGAGCTGAACATCCAACATGAATGGCAAGTATCTATGGCTACTTGTTGAAAAATTATAAAATCTGCACCATTGAGAAGGAACCACCTATTCACTATCCACAGAGCGTACTGGACCCCGAAGAGGCTATCAAAGATCAGAGGCCAAGACAAGAGAAGTTGCCCTAAGTGTGGAGAGCCGGGTGCAGATGACCTACACATGTTTCGGCAGTGCCCCCAACTTGAGGAATTCTGGGAGGAGACGGGTAAAACTTTGTCTAGAGTACTGGGACGAGAGGTGGAGGTGAGTATAGATTTTGTTATTTTTGGGAGAAGTCAGAAAGAGGCCGAAGAAACTAAACCAAAGACCAAGAAAAAATTCTGTTTGTATTGATACTCCTAGCAAGAAGAGAGATACGTACCAAGTGGGTAAAATGTACACCTCCAACACAAAAAGAGCTAATTCTCAGTTTCGTTTCTCCAGCAGGAGAGTGGAACATGGTGTCTGGTTTGTGTAGCTGTTCTGGTGTTCCCTGGTGAATCTTGCTTCACCAGCATTACCGGAACCTTTGGGGCATCAGCAGGAGGCACCTGTGTTTCACCGGCGGCGGCTTGAGGACTCCAATAACCATCGTCCCTAGTGCTGTGTGAGCGCCAACGCGTGCAGCCAGCGCCAGGTGGCGTATAAAAGCTGCTGCGGGCTCCCGAGGAGCGGGAGCGCGTTATTCTGACACTGACATTTGGCTTTTGGCAGCTTCACCGGCACCTTTGGGGCATCAGCAGGAGGCACCTGCGTTTCACCAACGGCGGTTTGAGGACTCCAATAACCATCGTCCCTATTGCTGTGTGAGCACCAATGCGTGCAGCCAGCACAAAAGCTGCTGCGGACTCCCGCACCACGGGACGCGTGCGAGCGTGCCCGGGCCGTGCCCGTCAGAGCCTGAAGGAGGCCGGGCTGGGCCACAGCATTTAGTTTGTGCACTTGGTAGGATTCATCCATTATGCAATATTGGCCCTTGCTGTGGAAACCAACATTGTGACTGAGACCATAAGGTATAGGGCGATCATAGAATTGCTTTGTGTGTAAAATCTGGAAAAGTAATATCACCTACATTATTATGGCGCAAAAAGTTTTAACTAAGAAGAAAACGGATTAGGTCAAGGGATGGTAGGCACTCTCGATGCTTTTCTTCAGAGGGCCGAATCAGTCCTCATCCACGAGATCGCCCTTACAGAGCGCAGACTCCCTCTCGAGCCACAACAAGTCCAACCGCAACCACCTCACTTACAACCTAATATTTCTGGCTGCATAACTATGGGTGTCCATCTCAACCTGAACCCTCTGCCAAGCCCCCATCACCCCCAACAACCCTTATTCCACCCCTTCAGGTTCCTGTGCCAAGTGCTGCCCCACTCACAAGTGAAATGGTTGTTAGATCTAAGTACATACCAGAAGCCAAATAGCTAAATCTATACAAGGAGGCAGCAGTCTACCTCAGTCCAAAAAACGGAAAGGGCCAGGTCCTAGCAAACAACCATACCCACTACCTAAAAGAGGGTATAGAGGTGCAGCTAGGGAAGTTGTCAATGAGTCGGAGGACACAGCTGGTTCGATCGCGGCTAACACTCTCTTTTCTCCATCACTCTTACCCGTGCTGTTACCTATTGATGATGAAGGGTTCTGGGCCAAATTGGGTGATGTCATATCAGTTTTATTGAATCCCCTGATACAGAAGCTGTCTAAATTGGAAAAAGAAATCGACAAACTAATTAGTGTAGTTTCCTTAGACACACAGAAACAGTCATACCCTAAGAACATTCATTCTTTACAGTTAACCCAGGATAGATCTATCTGCCCTAAGCCTGTTCAACACACTGGGCCCACCCATAGTTCCAAAAGCGACTCGACTTCTGTTGGGTCTGCCTAGGTACAGCTATCCCAATGACCGCCCCTAAAAGCCAAGATAACATTAGCGCGGGGGCACCGCAATTGAGGGTGACAGACTTAACTAAGAGCCCAAGCACACAACAACAGTGCCAAAATACCCCAAATGCAATTCTCCCTAATACGCTTAAACATGCCCGTACTGAGGAAATACAGTATCAAAGGAACTTAGGTACCCTTAAAAACCAAGGAAGAGAGCACACAGCATACGATGTACTTGATCTGCCTCCGGAAGCTACTCCGTATACGATAATATTAGCCAATGTTCCTAAATTGTCCCCGGGAACATCGGAACACTGGTCTAATTTGAAAAATAAATCCTTATTTGAGCTAAATAGGAGGACAGGGATAGGTAATCCTCTTTACTCTAACTTCAAAATGGTGAGACGGGTTGGTTGGTTGGGGAACTCCAACAAGTCTAGAGAAGGCAACTTCGTTGTAGTCTCCTTTGGTTCACCTGACCTGGTCCACACAATTTTAGAAAGGGCAGGTAATTGGTCATTGGCACACTCAGGGATTAGTGTTTTACCCCTTGGATATTTCTACAAGCACCATTGTGTGACACGGGCATCTTTTGGGGAGCCCTTAATGGATGTGCGGAGGCAAGCTAGATACAGAATCCCGGTTAACAATCAGTTTGATATTTTTAACCCTTTAGATGAGAACGACTGACTGATTCCTCTGATCCGATCAAATAGTGGTAGATTAGACAATTTAGCCATGGCAAGCGGTAATCTGCCCGTAGTACATCACAATATCAGTGTGGAACATTCGAGGTTTTTTGATTTTGGGAAACCAACAGGGGCCCCAAATGCTAAATCTATAATTGGCAGCCACACCTGGAGCTTGTATATATCTCTGATCCACACTCTGCAGTGTCAGCCACAGTCTCTCTGAGAACTGACAGTGTTGTACCTCATGAGTCACAGGATGGTAACTCATATATTGGACAGGGAGCTAGAAATATGCCAATTATGACCGCTGAGGACGGAATTGTACACACAGCCGATGGTGCAGTAGATGTTGTTGAGGGTGTTCCTGTTGGTGGAAACAGGACAAACAATAGCCTGACCTTATTATCATGGAACTTAGAAGGGATTCACTCAAAGCTCCCTGACCCCGAATGGTTCATCGGCCCAGGAGATGCTGATATTTGTGTTTTCCTAGAAACCTGGGCAGTTGACAAGGTGCATATCAATGGCTACACCTCATACTGTGTGGATGCCCTACCGCCGATCATGGCAGGTAGGGCCAGCGGCGGCCTGTTAATTTGGGTTAGAAATACTTTAGCCTGCAGACACAAGCAACTTTTGATAAACTCTCTTGACATTATGGGTATCAAGCTTACATTTCCGTCTGGCTTAGTCCTGACTGTGCTTAATGTTTATGCTAGGACAGAACCTCCTAATAGCGAATCCATAGTAGTCTCTTTACTAGACGATCTAGTAGAGGGTTTTCAAGTGAATTCCAACATTATAGTTGCTAGGGATTTCAACGCTGTGTTCGAGCCTTCCACTCTATTAAGTGCTTCTCTCGAAGAGGAGGACGAGTTATGGGGCATCCCCAATGTCGTAGCTGGTAAACATTGTAAACGCTACTCAATGTTGCATTACAGATTGCATCCCTAACTGCTGGTAGGAATCTGAGGGCTTGCAATGGAAGAACTCTATCAGATATAGGACGGAAGGCTACCTTTAAGAGGGGTGCCTATGCAAGTACAATAGACTATATTTTTATTGATGTTCGAATCTGGACACTTATAGAGGACATGATCATCTAATCAAGGTCAGATAGTGATCATAACTCTTTACTTTTAAAATTAAAGGGCAAGGCTCTGGATCGGGATGTTCATCGCCATATTTCCAAATTAACAGAGCCAACCCCAACTAATAATTGCAGAAGAGTTACATGGCTGAAAATCCAAGCTGGCCAGGACCTTTACGCTAGGATATACGAGTTCCTAGCGGCCTCTTTAGTTAACTTGTGTGGCCACAGGGACAGTCTTGATCTAATTGATGCTCCATATGTTATTTCAGTACACAGCAAACTTTTTAAGGCCCTAGAATCAGTTTTTTTAAAACAGAGTCGCATTGGAAGACCTGTCAGTGTAAGAGACTGTAGTTGCTATAACAATGATTGTTGGCCCCGGAAAATCTGGTGTCTATAATTGCCAGATTGCACAAGGACAATTATGCCCAGATCAGGTGGGGGAAAACAGGGAATTGACAGAGAGGATCCAGACCCAACGGGGGGTGCATCAAGGGTGTGTTCTCGCCCCCACACTGTTTTCCATGTTTATCAATGATGTGGTTATTTGTCTAATGGGTTGTAAGAACGATGCCCCTTCAATGAACAATGTAAAAGTCACCATCATGCTCTTTGCAGATGACTCTTTATTAATATCTACAACTCCCATGGGTCTACAGGCACTACTGGATACATTTCTGAGCTTTTGCAAAGAGAGGAAATTGGAATTGAACACCACTAAAACTAAATTCATGGTGTTCGGAAAAGTACGGGGAGGCGTAAGGGAGGTTAAGATTTTAGAAGAACCATTGGAGCGGGTAAAAAGTTTTGATTACTTAGGCATAGGTTTAAATGAGACATTTAGCTGGAAATATCAGCTGGGGAAGAGTTCCCTGATACTATGCCAAAGATCTAAATCAATACTAAGATTCTTAAAACAATCATATACCTAACCTCTTTCACCGGCCCTTGAAATTTATCGCGCAAAAGCCCAAAGTGGAGCCTTATACGGAGCAGAGATATGGGGATTTAACTCGGTAAATAAACTAACGATTTGCGAGAACAATTTCGCAAGGGCTCTTATCTCGCTACCCATCACAACACCACTCACCCCACTCTTCTGTGATCTTGGGATAAAAAGAAAAGGCGATCTAGCCGCCCTGAGACCACTAACTTATTGGCTGCGCCTTTGGACCACCCAGTAGCTAATTGACTACCGTAATTCCTTACGGGTGGTCATAGAACTAAACGGGGCAAAACAACTACCGTGGTTCAGACATATTGCCAAATGGTGTAAATTACTGAACCTGATGGCCCTCTGGGAGCAAGCACCCAGAAAAGGCCATCAAACGTGATATTCTGACCCTCAAAGCTACGTACTGGAGTGTAGTCGGGGGGCTATATTTTAATAACCAAAGAAGTGGACAGTTAACATCTAACTTTTTAAATGTTAAATCAAGTTTCCAGTTTGAACCCTTCCTTGATTTGATTTCACCCCCTCTTGCCAAGAGCCTGTATATTAGATTTAGATATGGCAACCTGCTACTGAAATTTCTGGGGAAAGAGGCGACTGGTCTGGTTTTAAAACACAAGCACAGGTGCACCACAAATCGAAAGATCGGGAAAAGCAATAATATAATTCATTCCCCACATCAAGGTTATTCAAAAATAGTTCATTTTTATTAAAAGGTTAAAAATAGTTCATTTTTATTAAAAGGTTATAATAATTATCTTATCTTTTTAAAACACAAAATTGTAAATACAATTTGATCTTGACAGCACAGCCGACGCGTTTCGTCCTTGAAGCGGACTTCTTCAGGGCATGTAAAATATGCAAGAACTAATCAATCCTATTCGGCATGAGTAGATACAGTGCCAGATCCGTAGAATCTGTACAGAATTCCCCTTTGTTTCTTATGTAGGCTGGGCAAGCTTGCTCGTCATTTCTCTACTGCCCGCCAGCCATTATTTCCGGGTCTTTCGGGTGCTCACCACAGCTGTATACTGACTGTGAAGACTGTTATCTTTCGTTTTACACAACAAGAAAATATTTGAAATGACGTGACTTGGTCAGCCTTTTGAAAATATGGTGATCCTATAGAATATCACGCTCTAATATAATTTCAGCCTACATAAGAAACAGTGGTGGAGTTTTAGTTGGACAAGTCGGAGACGAGCTGGTATTGCTACTACTCTGGGGGAGGAGACTGCCTCCTGCCACTCCTCTTCGTCCATTTCTATACCATCCCCTGTCCACTTCTCTCGGAGGGCCCGGAGAGGGTCTGAGATGTTATTGACCAGTTATTTATATATCAGGGAAATGGTGCTGTCAGGGAGATGACCGTCCAGCACTCTATGCTCCAGTGGGGATGATTTCGGCAGTGTGGTTTTGGGCTGTAGGTGTGTACGAAGTGCGTGTCGAACCTGTGTGTAACGGAAGCGCTCTGATTCGACCGACATAAACGACCGTCGCTGTCGTTGCACCCTTTGAGTAAAATCCGGAAAGAAGGATATGTTCGAGTTTTCGTAGCCCAGGGGGGCGCCAGCTCTGGAGTGTTGAAGGATGACGTCTTTGACGCGGAAATTCAGGACCCGCGCCAACATGGGCCGCGGGGGAGCGCCCGGTTTGGGACGGCCGCCCGGGACCCTGTGGGCGCGCTCAACGACAAAAAACTTACTGAGGCTTTGTCGTTTTTGAAATCTACCAGCTAGAGAAGTTTGGAAGAGGTCAAGATGGACCGCGTCAAGACCACGGGGGCTCGTGGTCCTAAGAATACGCAATCGAACAAACTGAGGCCTTTGGCTTGCAAGTATTTAAGGATGAGGTCCTCCACAAAAAGATCTGGTGCTTGCCCCTCCGATTTCTCCGGAACCCCAAGAATGCGTAGGTTATTGCGACGCATGCGGCCTTCGTAGTTGTCCGACTTGAGGTCGGCAAATTTGCGGAAATCCTGGAGTTCCCTGATCTCTCCCTGGAGTTGTGAGACATCTTCTACAAGGCTAGCAGTCGTGAGTTCCACTAGCTTGCCCTTTTGTTCAGTTTTCCCAAATCAGCCCTAATGAGGTTGACATCTATAGCCACAGTGTCCAGAGAATTCTTAACCCCAGCGATGGCGGCCATGACGTCTTTAAGCAAGAGTTCTTGCTCCTCCTCACCCAGTGCCCCGGGCCCGGAGTCGCTGGGCGTTCTGGCCTGTTGCGCATCCTTAGGGACAGTATATCGGTCCAGTTTGTTCGATTGCGTATTCTTAGGACCACGGGCCCCCGCGGTCTTGACGTGGTCCATCTTGACCTCCTCCAAACTTCTCTAGCTGGTAGATTTCAAAAACGACAGAGCCTCTCTGGATAGGATGCAGAGATCCTCCGCAGGGCAGGCTGCCAGGAGATTCGCCTCTTAGATTCGGCCTTTTATCTGCACGAGCACACCTCAGCCAGGCCACAGTCCCCTCCGCTATTGCAGGCCTGTAGGAACCCCTTCCCAGGCGCTCCAGTTGCACATGTGTCTCGGCGGCGCCGAGGATCACAGCGCCGCCACTGGACGATGTCAGGACGGTAGGAGCTCTCCTCCTAGGGGCACAGCAGTTATGGGTCCTGGCCTCGGGCCCCACTACAGGCAGCAACCCTCCACGGGGGGGCGAGGTCGGCCAAGACAGGGCAGGCAAGGGATATTCTTCCGCCTCAGGGATGAACCGCCTCCATTGACCACAGCACGGCCGGCGCGCCTGCCCTGTACACAACAGTGTACCCCAATTCCTCTCTGGCGCCCCCCAGTGGGACTCGGTCTTCGCCACTGCTTCCAGCTCCACAGACCCCTTCTGGGCGCTTCAATCTCCGGGAAATCACGGCGGCGCGCTGGGCTATTGCACCACCGCTGTGGAAGAGAGGCCGATCAGGGGTGGTTTGCCGGGCGCCGTGATTGATATGGGCCTGGATCTTGGCCGCCCTGCCGCAAGCCGCAACCCTCTGGGGGGGCACGCAGAGGCCGCAGTTATTGCGGAGGCAACAGGAGAGCAGACAGGAGTGGGGACGCGCCGCTGCCCTCTACTGCCTCGCGGCCGGCGCGCCCCGCCCTGCCCCGGTCTAAGTGTCTCACTGCCGCACCAGGGCCCCCTCGAGGCTCTCCAATCTCCGCAGCCACCACCGCCGTGCGTCTGAAGAGTCACTGCCCAGGCGGTCCGAGGTGCTCAATAAGTCACGCCGGCTCCCTGAGCCACGGCGCCGTCGCTGGGGAGCAGAGGACCGGCCGGAGCTCTTCTCCCGGCTGGTCACGCTGCTGTGTGTCCCGTGTTCAGGCCCTACTGTAGGCCAGAGCCTTCGGGGACAAGTACTCCGTCGCTGGGCTCACTAGAATAACCGGAACAGGCGGGATGGGCTCCGTTGGTGTTCCGACCACCAAAACTGTCGAGGGATGCAGCGGATCTTTGTACAGGATAGACGAGGGCTGCGATGGATGGCGGAGCTCGCTTACAGCACGGCCATCTTCAGCCCGTGCTTAGCCGCGCCCCTGCATGAAGTCATTTGTAATTCATTTATCCTATGTTGTACATGTATTTTGAAAATCAAGTTGGCATACATGGTCCAGTATTCTAAATGATCGGAAAACTATACAGCACTCTCTATTTTAGTTTGCCTGTGTAGAATGAATTTTTATATGTTGTTTTACCCTGTTTTGGGATGTCATTTGGACTTGTGATCCAAACGGTTTAATACTATTTTAATTGTACATATATTTGTGTTTTATCTTTTGTATACTTTGATGGTGTTTTGTACAAATGACCGAATAAAGCAATATGATGATGATGAACACATAAAGAGTGGGTGGCGTCCGTACAAAGAGTAAATAAACTAGACAGAAGTGGACATAGGGGAAAGACAACTACATTTTGGAACATCTGGGAAAATTATAATCTCACAAGTTAAAGTTGGTGAAATGCATTGAATGGTCCTATGATTATGAAATGCAATACAAGCATTCAAGTGGGAACTTGAAGGAGTAGTCATTATGACTAGCTCAATCTAGAACCGAATTGCACTGGAAGCGGACAAAAAGGGGCTCAAGCACAAAAGGGGAAGAAGATATTCTTCACGCATATGTTGCGCTTACCCAGAAGAAGCCCCAGAAAGTCTGAATACAAAGAGAAACAGGCCCGACACCTCCAACTCCAAATTATTGCTATATGAGGACAAAAAAAAAAAATAGGGAAAATCAGTGATAAAGCATTGGCCGCTCAGCTACAGGAGCATATCAACAAGAGTAACCTTCAGGATTACCAATCAGGCTTCAGACCACTCTACTGCACGAGGCAGTCAAACTTCAAGTCGATGATGCCCTCCTTCTCAATGCCAGGAACAACCCCTGCCTTCTGGTCCTGTTGACCCGTCTGCAGCCTTCGATGCAGTCAACCATCTAGCTCTAATCAACACCCTGAAAACATACATGAATTTTTTAGGTATTATCTTGAAATGGTTCACATCCTACCTCATCAATCAGCATCAGCTTGTGTAAATATTTTCCACAAGATCATGGATTATCCACATCTCCTTTGGCAAACCCCAGGGCTTCATTCTTTCTCCCATCTTTAACCTCCACGTGGAAATTCTTGGATCCATTCTTGCAGCAGCATCAAAATCCATCATTACGCAGACGAAACCTACCTCTACCTAAAATATCCTCACCAAACAACACACAGAGATTCAAATACTGGCTCAAACTCACCTAGTCACAGATATCCACTAACTACCTGAAGCTAAATTCAACGAAGGCTGGATTTCCTGTGTTTGCCAACAGCACAAAACAACCCTACATACAAACCTGGCTCTTCAACTTAAACCTACCAGGCTTCACTCTCCTACTTCCTCCCCACAGGCAATGCAAAATCTCTGAGGTTCCCCCTCGACAAAAACCTCTTATTCAAGCAACACATTGCAAGGCAGACCAAGACAGTTTGGTTCCAGCTCTTACGCATGAAGATATTGAAGCTATTTTTCCCAGAAGAGGACTTCAGAACAACCATACAAGCCTTCGTTCTCTTCCTGCTCAGTGGTTTACACCAATACCACATTAGCTCCCCTGAAGACTATTCAACACGCAGCAGCAGGGCTTAGCCGGGGCTCAAAAAAATTCAACCGCATCACCCTCACATTAATAGATCTACACTGTCTCCCTTTCCAGTTCAGATTATCTTGAAGATGAGCTGCATTACTTATAATGCCCAAACTTACCTGACAAACACACTAGCCAAGCCTGGGAAGACAGCGCCAGACCAAAAGCCTGGATAATGACAGACTTGAGGCAAAACAATGCAAGAAACAACCCAAAAGGCAAGCCTTCTCTGTTCAAGCTGAAGACACACCACTTCAAGGAGCACAACCCCTGACCTGACAGTCTAACCTTGACCTTCCCCCAATAGCTGTATGTTCCCAGGAGGCACTAACCCATGTTAAGTACTCCATTGCTCTTGAGGTGGGTTCGCTCGCTACAGATACCAACATATATATACATGCAAATATGTTTATATATAGAGGCTGCCAATTGAGCTTACCTTCTTAAAGTACATCTGGGTATACATATTTTATCTCACTACAATGCCAAAACAGGTGTTTATTTTACTGTGAGGGGTTTGGACTGGGGTGTTTTTCCCAACTTAGCAATTTTCCCAAATTGTATGAATCTGGAAAGTGTCACTGCTGAGCTAGTAATTAAGACTGCCTTCCGTTATGGTATTTTACCCCCACCAGTATGTTTTGGCTTTTGCAAACTTGCATTTCATGTTTATGGTTCACTCAGGATGCTAGATCTATGTTCATGTTTTTCCTGGACTGTTTCTGCTGTCATCTCCCTTTTTATTTTCTGTTTTGGACTATCTTGTGTATTGTACTTCCCCCTGGGCTTTCTTGAGGGTGAGGCTTGAACTGGCCTTTGAAGTCTGTCTTTCTTGCATCTGTATTTGCCTGCATTCAGTAATAGTTTTCTGTTCTGATGGTTCCTCTATTTTCTGCTTTCATCGTCCTAGTCCGAATTTCAGCCTGTCTTTCAGACCTGTTTTCCCCAATGCTAGTCCCGAGAAGTTTCCCTGATAGTCTGTTTTAGGATGGTTGTCTTTTTGCTTTTTCCCATACTTAGGACTGGGATGAGGAAGACGGATGAGGAGGAAATGGAATAACTTACCAGTAATTTTTATTACTCTGAGTCCAGGTCACGGCCAGACCAGGAACAACAACCAGCCCTGGCAATCTGCTTGACCGACCCGTGTAGCGGGGGTGCTAGTGAGAAGCACCGCTCACACTACACTGCTCCCGCTTTTGTTACAGAGGGCTGTTATTGCAGCACTGCTGCAACACCGGCCCCCACTGGTCCAAAACCGGCCCTCACAGGTGTAAAACCGGTCCCCACCCTTCTGGCCCACCGGGAAAAAGCCTGGTGCTTGCTACACCCAGTCCGGCCCTGATCCAAGTCTTCCTCATCACAGTTGTGGTTACCCACTTTCCCTGCCTTTTGTGTTTGACTACAGGGGTAGGAGGGCTGCTTGGGACTTCAGGACGTTTGTTAGAGGTGGTTCTTATTTGTAGCTTCCCACAGGGGAAGAGCTAGAGTTAGGGGATATAGATGTTTAATTTTTTTGTTTTTAAGGCTACAGTAGGTAAATTCTGTCTGTTGAATGGAGCAAACTTCACTTAGTTAGGACTGTGAGGAGGAAGAGTTGGACTTGCAGTAAGGAAGATTACTGGTAAGTAATCATAGCAGTGAATTGAACAAATATCAAAGAAACATTTTTGTATTACTTAAATATCGTGCAAAAAATATAGTCACAGAAAAAATATTCAGGAGCAGAATATTGTAGGTATGAGGAGGAAGAGTTGGACTTGCAGTAAGAAATATTACTGGTAAGTAATCATGGCGGTGAATGCAAAATTTCCTAGCTAACGTGCAGGAAAGTTTCAATTCTATTAAGGAGGCGGAGGCGAGGATTAGGCTATAACTTTCTCCATTTTATTACTCCAGCAGCTCATTTATAACAACATTATTCATTATCCGAACTACATTTCCCATGAACACAGGGGAAAGTAAAAAGTGAAAATGTCCAAATAACGTTATCCAATCCCGTATCAGATTGCCTCATACCCTCCCCCGCGGGCGCTCTATCCTCCTCTTTCTTCCTGCGACTCTTTCATAGTAGTCCTCCAATTACTCCTGTTTACCAGAATCAGAACCTACGGAAGAAGAGACTAATTAAGCGTATGGAAGTCATCCCTCAACACAACATTGCATAATAAACCATCAGGGTACAGCACTGAATCACTAACATTAACATTACCAAGGTCTGTAACAAGACATTGCCATAAAGGGTTTACTCACCATCGGAACGTAGAGTTCTGGGAGGGTTAGACTGAAGGTGTGGGTGGGCTAATCCACGCCTCCGCCTCCTTAATAGAATTGAAACTTTCCTGCACGTTAGCTAGGAAATTTTGCATTCTATGGCAGGAGCGGAGGCTTCTGATTCGGCTAGTTTAAAGCGTTTCCACTACTAAAGAACCCAGGGACACCACAGGTTTAAAGTAGAATCTTTTGAAAGTGGAATCCGAGGACCAGTCCGCAGCATTTAAGATATCCTCCAGTCGTGCTCCTAGGGTAAATGCCTTTGACGCCATTGCATCCCTGACAGAATGTGCTCCAAACCGGGATATATCGATACCAGCCTCCTGCATAACCCAGCGCACCCATCGTGCAATAGTAGGGGACGACACTGCCCCATGTGGTTTTGTAAGAGCAATAAACAGCTGTTGGACACCCTGAGGGCGTACATCTATCGTTGCCACCTCATAGGCTTTGAGAGCTTGAACCACACACAGTTTGGGCTCGTCGGGAAATGCAGGATAGGACACCGAGCGTGAATTGCACTTAGTACGTCTAGAAATGTAAAAGGTAACTCCCTCCGGAGTAAAAACCCGACCTGAGAGATCTACCCTTCGACAAGAAATCAAGCACAGCAACATGGCTAGCTTGGCTGACAACTGTTTACGTGACAGATATTTGTTAGAGGGCCACGAACGAAACAGGAGTAAAACCTTGTTCATATCCCATAACACTGAGTAACGAGGCTCTGGGAGAGTTGACAATCTAATACCTCTTATCAATTTGCAGACTAAAGGATGCTCCCCCACCGGGCGATTGTCCAATGGAACATGGCCCGCCAAGATCGCTGAGCGAAAGGTGTTAACTGACCGATAGGCCAACCCTTCACCAGCAAGGGAGGCTAGAAAATTAAGGATGTGGACAACATCCGCCCCCACCGGATCCACCTGTCGTTGCATACACCAACCACTCCATCGAGACCAGGCGGAACGGTATCTTTTATTGGTGCTGTCAGCCCAGGATTTTGCGAGCAACAGGGCAGCGTGCTGTGAAGGGCCTGGCACTTTCCAACGTTGCCTGTAACCCGCCAGGCCATCAGACGTAGACTGCCCGTGGTCAGAAGGTGGTGAGGATTCCCCTGAGGATCTCTGAGAAGATGTGGACTGAGGGGTAGAGGGATTGGAAAATCCCAGGAAAATTCCATCAGAACTGGAAACCAGGCTTGCGACCTCCATGTCGGGGAAATCAGTACTAGGTCCGCTTGTTGCTCCTCACCTGGGTGGACACTCTCACGATCATCGCAAAGGGGGGAAACGCATATCCCCTCTCCTTGCTCCAATCCTGAAGAAACGCATCCACCGCCAATGCATGCGGGTCCGGTCGCCAACTGTAATACCTCGGCAGTTGTGTGTCCAAGCGAGACGCAAAGAGGTCTACCGAGAACGGGCCCCATCTGGACTGGATTTCTCTGAAAACACTGGGATGAAGCTGCCAGAGGCTGGTGTCTTTCCAGTGGCGAGAGCACCAGTCCGCCACTTGGTTGGACGATCCCGGAAGATGTTCCGCCGACAGGGAGATCTGATTGGCCAGACAATACTCCCAGAGATCGCGGGTGAGGTTGGACAATGCAGTCGATCGAGTCCCCCCGAGATGGTTGATGTAGCGGACCGCTGCCACATTGTCCATCTTGAGAAGCACGCAAGTTTGGATCCTGTCTTTCGTCCAACACTTTACTGCAAACGAACCCGCCATCAACCCCAAACAGTTGATGTAGAGGGCTCTCTCTGACGAGGACCATTTTCCACCTGTAGACACTTCGCTGCAACGAGCGCCCCAACCCGAGCCACTGGCATCGGATTCGATAACCAGATCCGGTTTGGAACCGAAAATCGCTCTGCCGTTCCAAGCCTCCATATGCTCGACTCACCATTGCAATTCCGTCCGAGCCTCCTCCGTGAGAACAACCGTCTGTGAGTATGTGAGACCTTTGCGCAAGTGGAAGGCTTTGAGACGCTGAAGGGCCCTGTAATGCAAAGGGCCCAGAAATAATGCCTGAATTGACGATGAAAGAAGGCCCATCACTCTGGCCAGATGTCGGAGCAGAATCGTGGGCCTCGCCAGCGTGCGCCTCAGTTCGTGTCTGATCTTGGACAGCTTCCGGGAGGGCAGGGACAAGGTGGCCGCCACCGAGTCTATCGTGAAACCCAGAAATTGCATTCTCTGAGAGGGAAGAAGATCCGACTTGGCCTCGTTGATAACGAACTCCAGTGACTCAAAGAGGGATACTGCCTGGCTCCGGTGGGAAACCAGCCTTCGCGGACATTGACTCATAATGAGTATGTCGTCCAAATAAATTATCAGCCGTATGCCTTCAGAACGGAGACGCTCCACTACCGGCTTCATCACCTTGGTGAAGCACCACAGAGCGGAGGACAGTCCAAAAGGAAGGGAGGTGAATTCGAAGATCTGTTGCCCCCACTGGAACTGAAGAAACCGTCTGTGAGGCGCAAAAATTGGGATCGTAAGGTACGCATCCTTCAGATCCAGCCGGACCATCCAGTCCCCTTCCTGTAGCAAATCTCGTAGGAGGTGGATGCCCTCCATCTTGAAATGGCGGTAAGTGAGCCACCCGTTGAAGTCCTTGAGGTTTATCACCGGACGACAGCCCCCATCTCGTTTCTCCACTAAGAAAATGTTGCTGAGAAACCCCCGGGGGTGCAAAGAGGAGGTAATGATCGCACCTTTCCTTAGAAGGTCCGATATCTCGTTGTCTATCAACACTCTCTGATCCGGGAAAAAAACTATGGGATGGGGATGGAGAGACTGGACAGGGGTGTCGGAGTACTCGATTTGAAACCCTCTTACGGTCTGTAAGACCCAAGCGTCGGAGGTAAGTAAAGACCATGTGGGAAGAAAATATTGGAGTCTGCCCCCCAGCCGCACACTCTCTGCAGGTTGAACTCTCACCTTTTGGATAGCTGTGACCTCCGTCTCCTCTGCCTCTGCCACCCCGGCGACGGGGAAAACTTCTAGTCGGGTAGAAGTTCCCGAACTTGTCCGGATCCTGGTATTGCCCTCTGTGGGATTCGCCTTGTCTGAAGGAGGCTCTATTATGGGGTCGGCTGGCCGAGCGCCCCCTGCCACGACCGGCTGCGCCAAAAACACGAGGGGAAAAAATGCGTTTGATTGATGACTGGGCTTTGTCCAAGGAATTAAAAGTATTTACGAACTTGCCAAGTTCTTTGACGAAGGGGTCTCCAAAGAGATTACCCTCCGCGACCGGTCCTGCCTCAGAAGTGGCCAACTCCCCTAACTTGGGATCTATTTTAATGAGAATGGATCTGCGGCGTTCCGTAGAGATGGCCACGTTCGCATTCCCCAGGAATATTATTGCTCTCTGAGCCCATCCGGAGAGCGTGTCCGGGGAAATTAAGGTCCCGGAGGCTTTGGCGTCTTCAGCCATGTCAAAATTTTTTTCCAAAGGCCCAGTCGTATCCAAGAGTTTATCTTGGCACGCCCTCCATGAGCGATCGATTCCTTTCTTAGGATCCTTCTGAAATTATGACAAATAGGTGGTCATTTTAGCGTCTATTTCAGGGGTAACCGTGACCTTACCCTCCAGGGTAGGACGCGGGCACTCCGCACGCAGACAGCTCCACATTTCCTGATCCAGGGGTTTACGTAATCTGGCCGCCATGTAGGCCGCCACCTTGGGGGCCGGAACCCATTGCGGCAAACGAGGATGTAAAAGTTCGTCGGGGTTGAGCATGTCGGCACTGAGCTCCGACGGTGTGGACTGATCAGGATGCGAAGGTCGCCATGGGCGATCCGGTTCCCCCTCCCCATCCGAAGACTGAGGGGAGTCACCCGGATCTAGTGCAGACTCGTCCTCAGGGACCGTAGAGGGTCCAGCCGGACTTTCCGCCAGGGTACAGGGACTTTGGTTTCCAGAAAAGCCTTTTTCAGGCGCGAAAAAGCATCCAAATGTACTCCCGCAGCCCCAGAACGCTTCCGTTTGGGCAGAATGACATTAGCGGCCGGTTAGCTTGAAGGTAAGGGGGCTGAGGACCCCGCGAGACCTTCCCTCTGTGCGAGGGGTGGACATTGAGTCTGAAGTATGTCTATCCTCTTCTCCAAAGGCGCAACCACCTGCGTAACCGCTTTAAATATAGAGGAATCCATAACCTGGCAGAAATGATCATCTGCAGGTAAGTACATTACCTCCTCGTCCTCCTCATAATACTCATCATATTCCATTATGAAATGTATGAACCAATTTGAACACAGACAGGGGATAAAACAAGGGCAGTACCCTGAGAGATTCCGCCCCCCCACAGGATGGGATTACTGTAAAAGGCAGGACCAATCACCCTCTATATTCTGAGGGAAACAAAAACACCTCGTAGCCTGCCTGGGTCGGTCCTGATATCACTATATTCACTTACACGCAATGTGTGTGTTCAAATGCAGTGCAACACGCTTGGTTCTTACACGCAATGCGTGTGTTCAGGCACCAGGCAGGGGCTCTTAAATCAGAACTCAGCCCAAGCGCTCTGAAAAATCAATCGAGCATATTGTCCCCCGCGGCGCGCGAGTCCGTCTAAACCGCCGATGCCCTTAGAGCGGAACTAGACGACTCGCGGCCGCCTGGGGGGTAAGCCCGCAACGGAGCGAGAGCGCTCAGGCGCGCGGTTCCCTAGCGGCGGGAGGCCGCACCGCGCAAGAGCCTGACTGAAGGTCCGCGCCACGAAAGGAGCGATGGGGCGCTCCCGCGGTGCCTCACAGAAAAGCTGCCAAATAACAACGCAATTCTTAACGGATATCAAGAAAAGGCTACAAAGTCAAGGAAAAACAGCACAATCCCCATTAAAACAGTAAAACGTAAGGGAATAAGAGCACACTCATCTGAATGCTACTGGAGCAGCGAAGAAAGAGGAGGATAGAGCGCCCGCAGGGGAGGATATGAGGCAACCTGATACGGGATTGGATAACGTTATTTGGACATTTTCACTTTTTACTTTCCCCTGTGTTCATGGGAAATGTAGTTTGGATAATGAATAATGTTGTTATAATTGAGCTGCTGGAGTAATAAAATGGAGAAAGTTATAGCCTAATCAGAAGCCTCCGCTCCTGCCATAGAATTGAACAAATATCAAATTTTTGTGTTACTTAAATATCGTGGCAAAAACATAGTCACAGAAAAAATATTGAGGAACAGAATATAGTAGGTAAGAATATTGTTTTTCTATGGTTAAAAATCGTTTTAAAAAATATTGCCTATATAATATTGTTTCCTTTAATGTAGGTGTATTTAAAATAGTTTCTTAAATTAATGTAATATATATTAGCTGTATTCATTTTAGGTGTTATTATTAATATACGTGTTTAAATATATTTATTGTAGTTTGTAATTTTTAGTGTGTAAATATATTTTTTTTACATTTATTCAGTAATTTATAATTTAGGAACAGGCTGCTGGGTTTGTAGGAGAATAAGACTGGAAGTTATTTATATTATACATTTTTGCTTTCTTTTTTCATGTTTTACAAACATTATATATTCTTTGGGTGATTAATTATGTAAATTATTTAATTGATGATTTGTTATTTTAATTATGAAAGTGTATTTTGTGATTTTTTAATGTATATATATTTTTTTTGTAAGGCTTAATTACATATTTATCTTTTAGATGCTCGTTTTTAGGTTTGTAGGGGAATAGGATTGGAAAGCTATTTACATAATAGAGATATTTTAAATAAATTAGTTTGTATGTTAATTAAATATGTGATTAGTAATTGCTTATTTAAATTGTTAATTGATTATTTGTTATGTACATTATTTGTAATGTAATTAATTGGCGTATTTTTATTAACTGTTAATTTATTGATAAGTGTATTAACTAATAATGTTTGTAAAATGTATTCTATATTTATTTTTATGTAATTATTTAATTATATTATTGTCTTATTTATACAGTTTTGAGGGGTGTTATTGGATTATCTTGGGTAGTAGGAAAGGAAGTGTATTCATTTAAAATGTCTACATTTTGTTTTTTTAATTAATTTTGTGTTATTAAAATGTTTTTATTGACATTTAATTATAATTATTTATTGTGTTGATGTTTTGTTTTGAACACATTTGAATGATTTCATGTTGTTAGGTAGTTAAATGCTAGTTTAATAATGATAAGGAATTGGAGTGGCATGTGTAATCCTTCCTAAATCCAACACTTTCCCTGCATCTGCTTACATTGGTGTGAAAATAGTCAATGTAATCCCCTCAGAATTCAACACTTTTCCTGCTTTTGCTTATATTGGAGTGGGAATAGTAAATAAAACCCCTCCAAAGTAAAACTATTTCCATAAATGTTCTTATGTTGGAGTGGGCTTAGGAAATCTAAACTCTCCAAGGTTCAACACTTTCCTTACTGCTGCTTACATTGGAGTGAGAATAGTAAATCTAACACCTCCATTTCCAACATATTACCTGCTTATGTTGGAGTAGGAATAGTAAATCACTGGTATGCTTCCCCTTGTTGATACGAGAGAGGCATGACATGACACTATTGGACATGGGAATAACTATAAAGCATAAATGCTCTGTAAAATCTCCTTTAATATATCAACCTCCTTTGGCCAGTCAAGATTTGTATTGATTAATTTCAGGAAATTGTCTCCGCTACCTCTTAAGGAAACAGATTCTTTAGTGGTTTCGGGTTTTTTAAATGTGCATTTTGATAATGAAACGAATGCTAGCACCTCTCAGATTGTCAATTGCTGTTCTGCTTGGGAGATGACACAACTAGCTCACTTACCCACTAGAGCACACGAATAAGATGTGTCTCAAACGATATTTGTTTACTTAACCTCATTGAAGGTATGGTAGGAATATAGGGTGTCTTTCCCTGATTCCCACTCCTTTCTACTAGACTCACGGTCCTGATGAAGCGCATAGGGATCCATTAGGGGGACCCACTGACAGGGCGAAACATGTCGACCACTCTTCACTTTTAACACTTCAATAACACTGTTACATGGGTTGAGAACAGCGGGAATATATCTGTTTTTCTCCTCTCCTTCTGCATAAAGTGCATCTTCATCCCCGTCCGGATTTTAGCTTAACCCAGAGGACCCCCTAATAAACCTATCAGGGTACCAGTGGGTTATTTTATCTTCACTTACACCCACCACTTGGCCCACACACCCACATGCATAAATGTGGCAACTCCTAAAAGATCTCCCCCAGAGAGCCCTCCAGTAGGGCCCGTGAGGGACTGCAGATCCACCCCCACGAGAAGCAGTGCCCAATGATGATGCTTTACACTCACAAGGGTGTGTGAGGGCACAACCCACACAGGAGTACCACTCCCCATTCTTGCATACTCATTCCTACTCTTGGAGACACCTGTCCTGACTCGCAACCGACCTGGGCTGTTGAGCACTCTCTTTCCTCTAGGAACTGGTACCATTTATAGTGTTTTGCATTGCCTTTAGGAGCATTGGTACATGACCTATTTCTAACAGCTCCTTGTTGTCCCCTCTCTTGTGTTGTGGTTATAGAAGAGGTTCTATGGTCTGACCACAATCTTATTTCTTTCTGCCTACATAGGAAAAGCGTCTCTATCTTCCCAAGTCCACCTATTACCATGTATTACAGGGCCTGATCTAAATTTGATAAAACCGAGTTAAGAGACTGTTTAGAAAAATCTAAGCCTAATATTCAGCCAGAAGCTAGTATATATTTGTCTATGGAACATTTTCACTTTTGGATTGGTGGAGCTTTAGACACCTTTTAAAAGAAGAACCTCATTTTGTAAAACACTGTTGGCTCCCTGGTAAACTTTGGAATTAGAGCAGGCTAAAAGAAAGTGCAAAAGTGCAGAGAGGCTATGGAGACAAGATTACTCTGAAGCCGAAAGGGAGCCCTATAAGGCAGAACTTAAAATGTACAAAAACTTGCCGGGAGAATTATTATAATAGTGAAATTATATCTGAGAGCAATCCTGATAGAGCATTTTTCTCAGTTTTTACTGCTCTTACTAAAAATACACCTCACCACCCTAAAGTGTCTCCTACTCAAACATTCTAAACGGATTTGGTGAAATTTTTTCAGGCCAAGATTATCTCCATCTTGTCAACATTCATACCCACTGGGCTCAAATGAAAGGCCCAGAGCCAGCTGCCACTGGACAGAAGGGATTCTTAAAAATTCTATCCTGTCACTGAGGAGGAAGTTATACCTATAATTTCTTAGATCAAATCAGGTTCTCCTCTTGACCCATGCCCTATTAGGGTCATAAAAGAGATGGTGTCTTTTCTTTCTTCATGGATGACTAGGATGTGTAATAATTCTTTTAAAAAAGGAATTGTTCCTGCATGCTGAAAAACGGTCCTTATGCCTCTTATTAGATCCAGATGTTCTTTCAAACTATTGTCCTATTTGTCTTCCTCCGTTCTTTGCACAAATATTGGAAAGAAGTGTTAACAAGCAGTTAACCTCATATTGTTTAGTAAGCGGTGTATATAAGAAGTATCAATCCAGTTTCCAGGACAGTTTTAGCATTGAAAACTGTGTTAACGGCCACCACCAACGATATACAGATGATTCTGGATGTGGGTAACTCGGCTGCACTAATACTTCTTGTCCTATTGACTGCATTTGACATGGTCTTACATGCTATTTTAGTGAAAAGACTTAGGGCCTTATTATGACTTCAGCAGTGTGGCAGCGGGCTGCCACGCCAGCGCCCCACTGCCACACCATGAAAGACATATTGAGACCACCCCCCCTAATTCCGACTGGAATCCAGGTCGGGCGTCCTGCGGCAGCTGGCCCGTGGTGGTGCAGTGCTAAGGCTCATTCATGAGCCTTAGAAGGGTACCACGATGGGAACGCCATTGCACGTTCCTGCTGGGCATTGACTATCAAGTCCAAGCCCAGCAGGTATTGGGGGTGTATGCATACAGGCACACCAAGTGCACTCCTGCATGCATCCTCTGGCACATAGGCAACTGGGGGCCCTCTGGGCCCCCTTTGTTTCCTCACCGCCACACATTTCATTGCGGGCTCACCGCCATGAAAACTGTGGCAGTGAGGAAACTCCTAATAGGCTTGGCAGTGCTGCAGTGGCACCACCAGCATATTAGGGGCCTCAAACCGCTGCAAGACCGCCAGGGATCGTGGATCCCTGGCAGCGGTAGCGGTCCCATTGCGGCGTGACTGCCCTACTTATAATAGAGCGGTCGGACGATCACCGTGGGTTTGGCGGTCCATCGAACCACCAAACTCATAATAAGGCCCTTAGCTCTATTGGACTGGCTTGGTTTGAATCCTTTCGGAAGAATAGAAGGCAAGCTGTACACTTGGCTTCCTTCCATTCAGGTTTTAAGGATATTGTATGTGGTGTTCCGCAGGGGTGTGCCTTCAGTCCTACGCTTCTCAATATTTATGTGGCTGCACCTGCACATCTTATTACACCTTCTAGATTTCAATTGTATGGGTATGCTGATGGTCCCCAAATAATCTTCAGAATAGAGGGCGATTTGTCATTACTTCAGGAAAGATTCAGGGGCTGTATGATTAAGGTGGCTAACTGGATGAACTACAACTCACTTCACCTAAATTCAGCTAAAGTGGAAGTCCTGATTTTGGGACCTCTTCCATCTGGTCCCATATGTGGTGTAAAACTTCCTTGGGCAAATGCCCAGTACTCACCTCATCAACTTTCCTTTGAGTTGCACATCAATACATTGAGATGTCTACCTGTTTTTTTACTTCTGAGGCATCTTAAGAAGATTATTCAGTTTGTCCTTCATAAATCTAGGAAGTTGCGCGTGAAAACATTGGTTCTTAGCAGACTGGACTTCTGCAAAGCCCTGCATTCTGGGTTGCTTGAGTATTGAATGCGGAGACTGCAACTCATACAAAATGCAGCAGACAGGTTGATTTTTCTGGAAGATGAAATTTGATAGTGTCACTCCGCTTATTAGAAAGCTTCACTGGCTGCCCATTAGGATGAGATGTCAGTTTAAAGGCCTCTGCACGGCTCATAAACCTCTCTAACCAGTAATTAACGGTTCTTATATTTTGGACATGCTTCAGAGATATTGTCCCTCCAGGCTTCTTTGCTCTATATAGAGTGGAATGCTTACTATACCTAACGTTCGCAGAGCTCGCCTGGGGGTCAAGGCTTTTTTGGTGGTCACGGCTCTGAATTGCCTATTCATATTCGGCTCGAACCTGATCTGCTGGAATTTCATAAAGGTTTGAAATTGTTTCTTTTAACATCAACATATGTATCCTTAGTTGGTAAGCAGTACGCATGTTTGGCTTAGCACTAGGCCACCCGTTGGGTAATCACACACACAATAAACAGTAAACAAAATGAATAAATAAATCTAACTCCTCAAGTCCAACACTTTGCCTAGTATTGTATAGATTCAAATGGGAATAGTAAATGTAACCCCTTCAAAGTGCAACAGTTTCCCTGATTTTGCTTACATTGGAGTGGGAATAGTAAATCTAACCCCTTCAAAATCTAACACTTTGCCTGTGCTAGTTTAGGCAGGAGAGGGAATAGTAAAAGTCACCCCTCCGCAGTCCAACGCATTCCCTACTGTTACTTACATGGTAGTGGGAATAGTAAATCTAATCCTGCCAAAGTCCCACATTTTCCCTGCTTTTTCGTACGCTAGAGGAGAATTGTAAATCTAACCCGTCCAAAGCCTTTCCAACTTTTGCTAAAATTGGAGTTAGATTAGTTAATCTGACTCCTTTGAAGTCCAATATTTTTGCTAGTGTTGTTTATTTTTAATTGTTGCTATTTGTTTAATATTTTGTATTTTTTTAATTAAATGATTATATTGCTTGTTTTTAAATGTATTTAAGGGGTAACTTTTTATATATATATATATATATATATATTTTTTTTTTTTTTTTATTAATTGATATATGGTATTGTTAATATGTTTGTTAACCTAAAGTTTTAAGTTATTGTTAATATTAATGTCATTTTTAAAAATGCTCCAGTTATTATTTTAAAAAATTATATATATTATTTATATATTTAGTTCCCAGTATTAATTAAAACTATTTTTATAGGAATTGTAACATTTGAATTAGGTTAGATATAGGTTTTAGTTATGTATACGATTGATCATTTTTACTTGAAAGTTATTGTTTATTTTTTTTACTCAAAGTATTTTAAAATGTGTTTAATTGTTTTTTATATTTATTAAACAATATATATTATTTACACTGCTTATTAACACTTTGTTTTCAAGTATATTATTTTGTAATGTAATATTTGAAATAAATTACTTATAACGGTATATATGTTAAACTTCCCACATACTTACCTTATTTTTGATGATCTTCTGTTCCACCATATTTTTTACATGATATTTTTGTAGAAGATATCCTTGACAAGATATTCTTGTAAGTCGATATTGTTGTTGTCGATATTCTATCATAGAATCATCGTGGCATGTTTGTTACCACATACTCACTCACTCTTTCAGGAATGTTGCTGGTTGAGAATAGTATTTGTGGCTCAAAACCATGTCCTCTTGAAATACCGTCAAAGATACAAACACCTATACACAGTTTTGCTACACTCCTGCTGAATGTTATACCATTTGTATGAGTCGCTATCATTGTGCATAACATAATACCTTGTTAAACTACCAGCCATCTGAGTTACATCATGTTAAATTGTACCCCAGCTTTCTTAAAACACATGAACTCTGGTTCAGCATGCGCCACACATGACTCTTTACATCCCTATACGGAAGCGGTGCTGCTATTGTGCGGATGTTGTCAGGTAGCCGCATTTTCAAATGGGACATCTTTAGCAAATGATGGTATTTTAAGCAAATCTTGTTGCATTTGGTGGCTTGAATTTCAGCTTTCTCATAATTATGTCCTAAAAAACCACAGCATGGAAAGTGCTGTTGCCAAAGAAGCTTGGCTGATGGTGTTCCCTGACTGTGGCCCCTCTGCACCTATGGATATTAACACCCTATTTTTGTATGTGAAAAGCGTTGTCTCTCCAGGGTGTTCACTCTTCCACACACATCACACTTCCCACAAACTGTATCACTCCACTACATATGGAATGACGAAAACGTTAGACTTGTGGCATACGTAATGCTTGGGATACTGACTTGTGAGCTAGGTTTCGTGTGACTGAGCCATTTGTTCCATCAAATTATATAACACATAATAATAATTAGATCAACTGTGCAAACATGCTTGTAAACCCTGCCACTGCCACTCTCTGCCCCAACAAGGATACAAGAAGCATTCTTAGGCATCTAAGCAGTCTAGTCTTAGATGTTATCCTTGCTGCTGGCTTCTACAACAAAGCCACCTTGTTTTGAACCCTTCAATAATCACTTAATTTGCATTAGTTATATATTTTGATTTGTGTTAAATTTCTTAATGTCAGATTTCTCAATGTGACCCGGATCCATTGATTGCATTTACAACCAGGAGGCCGGAAGCCTTTTACTTTTTCTGGAGTGGGAAAAACACGGGTATCGGACCCAGCATTGCCCGGTCGTCTTGTTATTCCCCATTCTGGTTGAAATAGTTTCCACTCCCATGATTATTGCAGGGATACTGGTTGGAATTGGATATTGACACCCTTCTGTACCTGCACTTGAGGCCCTCTGTGTCTTTTAACCATTACTTCGATTTGAGTTTATTTTCACCCCATCTGTCAGCAGCTGTTTATCTCTTTGGTTTGCTCTTGTCCTGTGTTTCCTACATGGACATTGTCGTTTTCCCTACGTTTGCCTAACTATGCACCTAATGGGCCGCTTCTGCTTTGCACACGTTACCAAAGCACACACTTGTTTTTGTGCCACATTGTATTTTCACATATAGTTAGCACATGTTTTAGTATTTTGTTCTTTTCCTGGGATTTGTTCTGCACAGCCTAGGCAAGGTCAAGCAATATTGCTTTTTGTTATTCTCTGTAGTCAGTCACTAGCATCTAGACATAATAGAGACACCCAGCTGCTATTTCTGAAGACACGTTTTGTCACATGGCCCAGGACATGTTGTTCTAAAGACTTAGAGAGTGGAGACTGGCAGACAGTGCAAAGGTCCCAAGACAAGAGAGCGGCGCCAGCTGGGATGTAGAACTGCTATCTATGAATGCTAAGGTATTGGGTCTACTCATAAGTCCAGAGATCTATGATCATTTAGCTTATGCAGTGAGGGTGGGTTTAGGCAAATCTGTCAGATAATACAACAGGGCTTTTTTATTGTATATGGTCCAATAGCTATGCTAATTACATTATTGACCTGTATTTGTTTGCTAATTGTTGTGCAACTATTGCACATTAGAGCACAATAGTTTAAATACATATTATAAACTTTCCTTGTGTCTCTTTCCTCTTTTTGTGGACAAGTACGAGCAAGAGAACGAAAGGGGGTGACCTGCTACCATGATCCTGAGAGGGTCAGGAGTGTTGTGTTCTGGGGTACCAAATCACTCGTTTGTCTGGAAAAGTTAGGAGGGCAAGTGAGGCACTACGACCTAGTCGGATTTGGGCCTGTAGGTGCTGATGTGGTATGGTGACTCAGTCCCTACATGCTGATGTTATATGGTCCCAAGCATAGTTCTGTTCCTGAGCAGAATCCCTGCAACACTCTCTCTAGCTCTATTTCACACTGTCTCTGCCCTTTCCTTTCACCTTTCTTTTCTTCATTCATTTCTTTCCTTTCTTTGTAAATAGATTAAATAAATGCATATAAATATATACGTGTGTATTTATTCTCTCTTTGCTACTAAATCACCCTTTCACTCTCTTTTTCCCTCCAGGGCTTTTCTTTAGTCTTTCATGTGGCAGGTTTCTCTTTCCCTCATCTGTCTCCCGCTTTTCTTCCTCTTCCTCTCTCTCTCTCTCGCTCTCTCTTTATCTCATTCTCCCTTTCCCTATCTCACTCTCTATTTCCCACTGTATTTTTAGGGTGCAGTTTCTCCCACTCTCTCTGGGTCTCTGATTCACTATTTCTCCACGGGTATTTCTTTCATGCCCCTTCTCGACCTATGTCTTTCACTCTTTATGGATCGCTTCTTTAGTCTTTCCCCTATTTTGCTATACTTCTCTATCACCTAATTCTTCACTTCAGGTTGTACTATGAGCCCTCCTTCTTTGAGGGTCTCAAGCTTTCGCTCTCTAGTATTCTTCGTTGTCTCTCTTGTGCTTTCTCTTTTTTTTTAGTTCAATCCACCTATTCTTTCAGACTTTAATCATCTGTTCCTAAAATCTTTACCATTTCTCCATCTCTTTTTTCATGACCTTTTCCTCTTTCTATGCAAAACCGTTTCACTCTTTTCTTATGTTAAGAGTTGCTACTCATTGTCTCATTCCCTGAATTGGTCCTCGTCCTCCTCCTTTGTTTCATTCTGCACTTCTCCTACCTCGCTCTGTCTCTCCTACGTCAAACCCTCTCCATTTATTCCCTTCTCCCTCTAGATCTTTCTCCCTGACACACGCAGTCTTTGCTTATGTTTGCTTGTAGTGGCCCTTACTGTTTTTGTGTCGTTCCATGTCTCTCTTGGAATTCTCTTTCACCTTTTCCTGCTTGAAATCAATCTATCTATCTATCAACCCATCTATCTGTCTGTCCATCTATCTATCCTATTCTCGACCCCTCACCTGTTGTCCCATCCTTTTTCAGTTATTCTAGCTCCCGCTCTAACAAGAGGTCACTTTTTAACTGTTTTCTTCTCTTCCAAACTCTAGCCTTCCTTGTCTGTGTGTCCCCCTTAGCTTGAGGTTCTGAGCTTAGCAGCACAATCTTAAACCAGAGGTGGCCACTTAGGCTTGGGTTGCTCT
Organism: Triturus cristatus; assembly: GCF_964204655.1. Lineage (NCBI taxonomy): Eukaryota > Metazoa > Chordata > Amphibia > Caudata > Salamandridae > Triturus > Triturus cristatus. Next base: position 752,540,290 of record NC_140579.1, read on the forward strand.
TTTGTTGGCGTCTTGCAATTCTGAATGCTACAAAACTGAATGCTCTGCTCTGGATTGAATCCACACATTGAGATGAGTGCCAAGGAAGCATATATGGCCTTCCTGCATAGTGACTGCGTGCAAGGTATCGACATAGGCAGCTGCACTTGCATTTGGAGAGCTTTTAACATGAACATCACTTCTTGAGCTCTTGGCCAGGCACTACTCAAGAATTCATTTAGCTAAGTCATGACTGCTAATGAGGTTGCCTACTTTTCATGCATAAGATCATGTTTCCAGTTTAACTGTGTTTTGTAGAAAGAGGGATTGGATGTACCACTTAATCCAAGTTAGCAAAGATCAACAAATGATTATCGTGATGAGAATCATAGGTCCTGTGATGTGAAATGTAACACACAGATGTAGATTGACAGCATTGAAGGGCTATGCTAGACAATAATCACTGGCCTTCTAGTAAATGACCTTCTAGTCGATGGCTCTTTGGGGCTGTTTTATGCGTTAATATTTTTATTGGGCACAAACCAGTTTGGAGATACCCAACGGAGTACTGGACCAATGATGTCCATGATACTGGCAAGGACAGTGAAATAGTGTGATCAATGGACCAGTGATGTCCATGATACAGGCAAAGACAGTGAAGTAGTGTGAATAATGGAATCGAATGTGATGGATGAATCGAGGACCAAGAGAATTAAGCAGAGAGGGTGTGAGAAGATGTACCGATGATATTGGCAGTGTGGATAGCATGGAAGGCGGACTGGATGAGATTCATCTGTTTATGAGCAAGAGAGACAGCTCAGAATAAGACATTCCAGTATTTTCAAGGAGAAACTGGGGGAAAATGGGAAGTAAATCGATGGCAATGAAGGATTGCCTGTAACCAGTAGCAATCAATCAATCATAGTATTTGTAAAGCGCGCTACATACCCGTGAGGGTCTCAAGGCGCTAGGGGGGTGGAAATGCTGCTACTGTTCGAAGAGCCAGGTCTTGAGGAGTCTTCTGAAGGTCAGTAGGTCTTGGGTCTGCAGTAGGCGGATGGGGAGGGTGTTCCATGTCTTGGCGGCGAGGTGGGAGAATGATCTGCTGCCAGCGGTCACTCTTCGGATGCGGGGAACAGAGGCGAGGGCGCGGTCTGCAGAGCGGAGCTGGCGGGTGGGGGTGTAGAAGCAGAGTAGGCTGTTGAGGTACGCTGGTCCAGTGTTGGGGAGTGCCTTGTGTGCGTGGGTGGAGTTTGAAAGTTATCCTCTTGTTGACGGGGAGCCAGTGCAGGACTCTCAGGTGGGGTGAGATGTGGCTGCGGCGAGGGATGTCGAGGATCAGGCGTGCGGAGGCGTTCTTGATGCGTTGGAGCAGTTTCAGGAGTTTGGCCGAGGCTCCTGCGTAGAGGGCGTTTCCGTAGTCCAGTCTGCTGCTGACGAGGGCCTGGGTGACCGTCCTTCTTGTTTCGGTGGGGATCCACTTGTAGATCATGCAAGGGTGTTGAAGCACGAAGAGGAGACGGCGTTGACCTGCTTTGTCTTGGAGAGGGAGGAGTCGAGGATGACCCCTAGGTTGCGTGCGTGGTTGGTGGGTGTTGGGGGTGTTCCTAGTGCAGTCGGCCACCAGGAGTCGTCCCATGCCGAGGGGGTGGATCCGAGGATGAGGACCTCCGTCTTGTTCGAGTTCAGCTTCGGTCGGCTGTTCCTCATCCAGTCGGCGACGGCCTTCATTCCTTCTTGGAGGTTGGTTTTGGCAGTGTGGGGGTCCTTGGTGAGGGAGTGGATCAGCTAGGTGTCATCGGCATAGGAGATGATGTTGAGGTCGTGCAGTCTGGCGACGTGGGCGAGCGGTGCCATGTAGCTGTGGTGCAGATTGGGGTGTACAAATTCTCTCTACTTCCACAGATAGAGTAAATTCACCTATACACGCACATACACTCATCATACGCTTGGGCCCATTTCACTAACATATACTCAGATTACTCTATCAGCACTGAACCTGTGGAAAGAAAACCTTCTAAACACCCTGCATCTACACTACGGTCGATAAGACCTAATTGACACTGTCTTGAGTCATGATTTAACCAATAATAATCAACAATAATCAAATTAGAGTACTCAATAATTGACAAGAAATAACCACCAACACAGTATTTCAAATAATGGTAATTTATCTAAAATTAGTTCAAAGAAAATCAATTCAAAAGTAAAAACATTATTTTCATAATTACCTATTCTAGCTAAATGTCATAAACGAGTCAGGACAGGTCTCTCGATAGAAATCTCTCAAGTCGCCGTCCTCACAGCATCGATCCTCACCAACGCAAGTTCGGAAAGAAGTGGCCTCAGAATCCAAAATGCAATGACCACAGACCCTCTCTAGTCTAGTATATTTATAATAAATTTAACAAAAGAAGGCAACATAAAATATTTTAGATATCCGCTGAACCTCTGAGCAGAGCGAGCAGGAAAGGATGTAGCATCGCTACATTTGGAAAAATCTCCGCTCAGAAAAAACCACAAAAATAAAAAGACGGAAGACGGAACTAAAACTTGAAAATGTTTCTTTTTCATGTTCATATTTCCTCGGAACCAGCATGGTGATCACAAAGTTCATTGTGGCTCCTTTGTCTTCCAAGGACACTTGGATGTCCGCCCAAAGCTGCTGTCCTCACGGAAAACTTTTAACCAGGCGAAGACTGTGGTCAGATGACTCTCGACCATGTTCAGCAAGGCCTTCTCATCAAAATCTCAGCACTCGAATGTAGGCTTTAAACGGTAGCCATTTTTAAATAGGCCAAAACGTACCATCTTAATTAAAAGAGACAAAAACAACGTTACCACAGCATAGTGATTAAACAGTGTTAACCCCACTAATACCCTTATGTATATGTAATTATCTAGCCTTTGCAACACAAGAAAAGCATTAGTACATGACATTTAAAAAGCGTTTTTGTGCTTTAAAATAAACAGCACTCAGCAACATTTATTTAATTAAACATGCACATTATTAGTAAATAACATGAATGCATCCCCACGTGTAGTTTTCTCTTGTTAATTCGTATTGATTAATCAGAACATTTACACAAAACAAATAATTAGTAGTTATAAATTAATAATTTTAATTTTCGACATATAGACAAACCGGAGCTTAAAAACCCAATAGATTTTCAACAGAACCAAATAAACAACCCAAAAAAAAAAAAAAAATGTTGTCAAATTTAATCCCAATTTTTAGGAGAAACTGGAAATGTCTTTTTCTTTTTCACAACACTAGACACCAGACTCCCTTTCATCATCCCTCTTTGTCTCCAAATAAACACTCTCCCTCAATTCTTCTAATTCTATTTCTTGTGGATCTCTTTTTCTTTTATTTCTCCTTTCAATATTTCTTTTAATTAATTTATTTTTCCCTCCCCTGTTTTTACAACACAAACACACCAATCTTAGTATCAATAAAGCAACAATTATACAAGTCAAAGGAAACAATATCTTACCTATAATAGTACTACCTATTTTTGCAATAAAACTCTTATCAGCAACTATTTTATTAGCTATTTTAGTCCAAATACTCTCAGCTTCCAGTGGTACTAATTCTTCATGCAAATCAGTAATATTTTTGATATAGACCTTCAAGTCTTTGCTTTCGTCTGGAATGTAAGTGCAACAATGTTGAACTTTCAGCATTCCACAGACCCCACCCTCCTTGGCTAATAGAATATCAAGGGCAAGTCGATTTTGCATAGACATGGCACGTACGGCAATCAATTCCGTATTCACCAAAACAAACCCTCCAGCGGTATTTGTCGATAAGCGATCCACCACTGTTGGCAGTTTCCGAATTCCATATGCATTCAAAGAAATTCCCACTGCTGGAATTAAAGCTCCAAAAATGTCACCCACTATTTCTGACCAAGTTTCTCTCCTAAAACGTGTTAATAAATTAATATGTTCTACATCTTCTATTCTATCTATATGAAAAATCTTTGGAAAGACCAGGCCCACATAACACGTGCCATACCAATGGTCAGGCAACTTGTAATAAGCCTTGTTCCCACAAACATAATACACTCCTGGGAAAACTGGATCCTCTCCTCCTCTAAAACCCCATCCTGTTGCAATGAAGTATGTATCATGACACTCACTAGTCCCAACAAAGTATGTATCATATTGGGATTTCCTTCTTGTAATACACAGCTTACCCTTCTGTGGTGCATCTAAAGCTAAAGTTGGACTAGCTCCATTTCCCAATTCTTTTCCCATCTCAATGTCCCAAATTGTCTCACTCACTTTGTATTTCCCTGCCTTTTCATGCATGCTCAATCTCCTTTCCTCCACCATGTTTAGGAAAGCTTTCTCCTCTTCTTTCAAACTGCAAGTTAAATTATTCTTAAAAATGTAATCTAATGTTAATTCTTCTTTTTCAATGAAAATCTCACCAAAAATGTTAGCTTCTTTAGCTGGATTCAGCTTTTCATTCATAGGCAATTGCCCAAAAATACTATCTTTGTTAGACATCTCATAATCTATTTTCCCTAACAAATAAAAAACACTACTTAACACACTACAAGAAATTCCATACGTAGCTGGTAAATGGTGATAAGTAACACCCTCTGAAACGGATGCAGGTAATTGCATACAAACGTAGCAATCCCTAACTTCCATTGTCTTCACATATTCGTACAACAATTTCGAAAAAACATTGCTAGAAAAATCATTAATTGACCTATCTTTATGCATGTAAGTATTACTAATTCTAGTTGGAACTACTTTTTGTGAACTTTTCTCTACATTAGTCTCATTCTCAGTATGTATTTCAAATGTACCTATTGTAACTCTAAATGTAACTAATAAAGCTAAAACACCCCATAGTAGCATCAATATTCCAGTACAGCAACAGCACATTCTACACCATCTTTTCAAGAAGGCACATTTACTTTGATTATTCTCTATGTTAGCCATTTTACTACTTTGACCGTGTCTTTTGACTTAGCCTCTACTACTCCACTACTGCTATTCTTTATTTTTTTTTATCACTTCAGACAACTGAATTTCAGACTTTCTCCTTTTCACTTTTCACCCAGTGATTTCTTCAGTTCACTCAATTTGGATATTCATCACTTTTCACTTCTTCTTCTTTAGCAACATCAAATTGTATCAGATCATCAACAACATCCTGTGCATCCGACTCTTCTCCAATGTCAGTCAGGATAACTTTTAAGATTCCAACAGATTTTTCCTTTTCCTCAACCACTTTTCTCAAGATCCCCTCCGGATTGTCTCGATTCACTGTTTCTTCTTCTTCTCCTCCTTCAGACAGTGCCACATAAGACCATTCCGGTGATCTGTACTTTTGGTTGGGTCTTCTAATTCTCTTTATCTCCTCGGGTTCTCTTGACTCCTTTTGCTCCTTTCTTTTTACTTCATTTTGACTCGACACCTCATTCACTTGTTCAGCTTTCGATGTATTTGCTCTTATCAGTCTGTATCTCAGCCTCTTTACTCTGTTGTTAGGCCAAAAATCTCCTCTTACAACCTTTTTCGGTCTTGTTTCGGTATTATTTCTTTCTCCAATCCAAGTTCTCTTTCTCAGAACTCGACCTTCTGATTTTTCATTCTCACTTTCATCCGATTCTGTTTCAAATGCCTCTTGTTCTTCAGCAGTTTTCTTTCGCTCCACAGTCTTTTTCACCACTTTTTGAGACTTCCCTACTTCTTTCCCTCCTCGAGTCTCCGACACGCAATCTTCTTGCTGTCTACTTGTCCCTTCACCCAGCTTATCAGGAATGTTCCCTACACCTCCTCGGGGGTCTTCCGCAATCTGTCCCTCTCTATCTTCTTCTGACCCTACTTCTTCAGGTATAATCTCAAGTGGTTCTTCAATCTCCTCTTCTGATTCAGGAGTAGTCTCTGTGGAATTACTCTTTTCTCTTCTTTTTCCTCCACTGCTTTTTGGAACTTCAGGCTCTCTTACAGAATCTGATCTCCCTTCTGAGACTCTCAATGGTTCTCTTGAAGTCTTTTCTGCTTCTTTTTCTGAACTTTGATTTTTTTCTCACTGGTTCTGGGTCTTCATCATCACTGGAATCTGATTCTTCAAAATACTCCTTGCCAGTCCCATCCTTTGGGTTTGGAACTCTCAGAGTATGACTCGCATGTACCCAGTTTTTCACACCAGCACACTTCACTGCAGTTGTCGTAGTCAAAATAACTTGTCTTGGCCTTCCCCACCTTGGAACCAAGCAATTTCTTCTTCTGTGTACTTTAATCCTCACCCAGTCCCCTGGACTCAGATCATGAGCTTGCTTCTTCTCAAGTGTGGTAGCTTCTTCTCCAACCTGGTGAAACACAGAATGAACTGCGTCAGCCAGGCCTTTACAGTAATCCAAAATCATGTCATCAGTTATTGTCATCAACTTATTGACAGGTACAAATGCATGACGCATTGCACGTCCCATCAAAATCTTGTGTGGACTCAACCCAGTAGTTCTATCTGGAGTAGATCTAATAGTCATTAGCACTAGAGGCAAGACATCAGGCCATTTCATTCCAGTGGCTAAACACATCTTACCAATCCTGTTCTTGATTGTGCCATTTATCTGTTCAACCACGCCAGAAGCCTCTGGCCTGTATGCACAATGTAGCTTCTGCTGTATGCTCAATGCTTCACAAATCAAACTCATGAGCTCATTATAGAAGTGTCCACCTCTATCAGACTCAATCGTTACTGGAAACCCGTACCTAGGAATCAACTCTCTTAACAGTAACTTTGCCACTGTTATTCCATCATTTCTCCTAGTCGGATAGGCCTCCACCCATCTTGAGAACAAACAGACTACCACTAGAACATACCTCAGTCTGTTCACTTGGGGCATTTCAATGAAATCTACCTGCATTCTCGTGAAAGGACCACCTTCTCTGCCTATCGTTCCCAGACTCACCACTGTCTTTTTCCCAGTGTTAAATTGCTGGCAAATCAAACATCTTTGACAGATGCTCTCTGCAATTGTCCTGAACTTTGCATTGTACCAAGTCTGTTTAAAAGACCTGATCATCGCATCCCTTCCCAAATGTCCCTGGCCATGATACATCCTTGCCATTGTCGACAGCATAGAGTTAGGCATGACTGGTCTGCCATCTCTATAGACCCAAACATGGTCTGTTTCTCTTGGGGCACAACCTGCCTTGATCCAGTCTTTCTTTTCTTCCTTTCCTGCCTCATCCTGCAACTGTTTCACTTCATCCCACGTCTCTAGGACATTAGTAAACATCACAGAACAAAAAGACATTTCCCCTTCTCGTTCCCTATTAATCGAGTGATTGTTCTTAGCACAATATTGTGCAATGTCGTTGGCAAATCTGTTTCCAACTGTCACAAAATCATCTCCCTGTCCATGAGCAGCACATTTTACAACTGCTAATTCTTTAGGCAGCTGTATCGCCTCAAGCAATTTCCCAATCACTTCAGCATTCTTTATTGGAGTCCCACTCGACGTCAAGAAACCTCTCTGTAGCCAAAGTTGGCCAAAATCATGCACAACTCCAAATCCATACTGACTATCAGTCATCACAGTCACTCTCAGATCTTTCCCAATCTCACAAGCTTTCGTCAATGCCACCAATTCTGCAACTTGTGCAGATTTCACTCCTTTCAATGGTGATGCTTCCATCACTTCTGAAACCTTGCACACTGCATATGCTGCACTCAGCACACCCTCATCATTCCTCAGACATGATCCATCTACAAACAGCACATGATCACTCTCAAGTAAGGGAAGATCCCTTATGTCTGGTCTCGGTTTTGTACAGTAATCCAGCACATCCAAACAATTGTGATCATCTTCTGTCTTCACACCCACATTTTCAATATCCGGCAATAATGTCGCTGGATTCACATTCACACATCTCTCCAGAGTCACATTTGATGCTCCCAGAATGACTTTCTCAAATTTAGTCAGCCGACTATGTGACATATACTGAGTTCTGCTTCTTGTCAAAAGAATTGCCACATTATGAGGTACGAATACCCTTACAGGATATCCCATTATAATTCCCTCACTCTGTTCCAGACTTCTGCATGTTGCAGCCACAGATTTCAGACAACCTGGTAAACCCACAGCTACAGGGTCAAGTGTCGATGAGAAGTACGCAATTGGCCTTCTCAGTAATCCATGCTTCTGGATTAACACTGAAAGTGCACATCCATTTCTCTCACTACAGTACAATTCAAACTCTTTCTCATAGTCTGGCATACCCAAAGCAGGGGCTTCACACATTCTGCTCTTCAGCTCCTCAAATGCTGCCATTTGTTCTCCATCTAGTTCCAATGGATCTGTCATCTCACTTTTTGTCAGCTTAATCAGTGGCTTTGCTATCAGGGAGAAATTAATTATCCACAGACGACAATAACCCACCATTCCCAGGAACATTCTCACTTCCCTCTGGGTCTTTGGGGCTTTCATTTCTCTGATAATTCTGATCCTGTCATCAGTCACTTTTCTTAGACCTTTTTCAATATTGTGTCCAAGATAATGCACCTCTTTCTTGCAAAATTGCAATTTAGCTGGAGATACCTTTAACCCTCCATCTGCCAGATGATTCAGTAAAGCTATGGTATCTACTTCACAAGCTTCACGTGTCTTTGATGCCACAAGTAGGTCATCAATATACTGCACTAGTACTGAATTTTCAGGCATAATCAAGCTCTCCAATGATTTTTTCAATAACTGATTGAATATCGAAGGACTCTCTGTATACCCCTGTGGGATACGACACCATGCTAAAATACGCTGGCCAAACCTAAATGCAAAAATCGGCTGGCTGTCATGATGCAATGGAATTGAAAAGAAAGCATGACACAAATCAATCACTGTGTACCACTCAGCCTCATGTGGAATCTGATACAAAATCACTGACGGATTTGGCACAATAGGACAACATGCCACCACAATTTGATTAACTTTTCTCAAATCCTGTACAATCCTGAACTTCCCATTAGGTTTCTTTAGCCCCATTATCGGTGAGTTACACGGGCTACTCAGTAGTTCTCTTAAGACTCCTTGTTGAATCATTTTCTCAATAATAGGAGTTATTCCCTCAATTATTTCTGGTGTCATTTTGTACTGAGGAATGTTAGGATAAGTAATTCCTTCTTTCACTGCAATTTTCACAGGATCTACATTATTCATCAATCCCACATCCTCTCCAGTAAAATCCCAAACTGTCCTTTTCACTGTGTCTCTCAGCTCTTGAGGCAAATCCTCTGGATCAAACACAGCATATGCACCAATTAACTCACTCTCTCTATTTTCTAGAGTCATTCGATACAAAACATCCTCATCTGGTGTTTCAAAAGCTATTCCATCCGGTGTACAAAAAATTGTACAGTTCATTTTACAAAGCAGATCCCTGCCTAACAAGTTCACTGGACTAGTGTCACAGACAATAAATCTGTGCATGTCTGAAAATGTCCCTATTTGTACTCTTACTGGTTCAGTAAGACGTGTCTTGATTTGTGTATTGGCTACACCAACTACTTGGATTGCTTCATCCGAGAGAGGAAGATTTCTAATATCTGTTGACCTGACAGTTGATCTTGTCGCACCTGTGTCTACTAAAAAAGTAACACCTTCTTCATTTATTTTCCCATCCACAAATGGTCCTGCCTGGTCTATTTCTAGAGTTGCACCAAGTATGCACTCTTCCTCCTCTCTTCGGCACCGTCAATAATCACCTTCAGACTCACTCCCTTCATTCTTTAACAAGTACTGCTGTACCTGGTTAGAACGCCTTGGTTTGTTTACCTGCTCATCATTGTAGAATCCCGAATCCTGATTGTACTTTTGTGATCCTCTATTCTGCGGCAAGGGCGGTTTTGGCTCTTGACTCTGCTGTTTCACAACAGAAGGTTGTTGCTGCTGTCGATTAATCCCTTCGTTCTGCACCTGTTGATTTAAGGTTTTATCCTCATTATTCGCTAATGGTGGATTGGTACATTCAGATCTCCAATGTCCCAGTTGGCCACAGTTGTGACACGGGAACTTCTTTTTGGCTTCCTCAAGATTCCCCTTTCCTTTCCCTGCATATCTAGGCCTATTCCCTGGATTATTTCCTGCATTATTCGCCTGTTCCACCAACTGTGCTTCCTGTCTTTCCGCAACTTTCACTTGTGCCCACATTGCTTTCTCTTTCAGCTTTCTCTGTTTTGCTTCAATTTCATCACTGAAGTATTTTGCATGTCTCAAAATCTCATCTATTTTCTTACTCTGCCAGTCCACTGTATGCTCACGAATTCTCTCACTAATCTCAGGTCTCAGGCCATATACAAATCTGTATACAAAATGACTCAAATCCTTGTCACCCAGGTGTTCATCCCCACTGAATTGTTTAAAAGCCAGTATCAGCCTCTCATAAAAAGCATGAACCGATTCTTTTGCTTCCTGATGTGTTCGATCTATTTTAACCCAGTCTGTCTCTTTTGGAGGTACTTTATTTTTCAGATATACGATCACCTGCTCATACTTTCTCATTACCTCTGGATCTGGGGCTCCTGTTCTCTGATCTCTTGGATATTCCTCAGTAGGCCAACTTACAACTATTTTACACTCAGCCCACAAGTCTGCTGGAACAATTATATCAAACAGACTATTCAGGTCAATCCACAGCACTTTTGACAATTTCACAAACCTGTCTACCTGCCTATACCACTCGACGGGCTTTTCTCTCAGTCGAGGGAAATCATTTGTAAATGATAAAATATCCTGTCTGGTCCATGGAACATGTACATATCCTCCTCCAGGTATTTCTCTCATAGGATAAGCATCCACTGTGTTCTCTTTTTCTCTCACAGGAAATGCTGAATAAGTCCTTTCTCCTGATTCTTCTCTTTTCTTGTACCACCTATCCTTCCACTTCTCAACATCACCCCATTTTCGCAAAAAAGCGATCATCTCTTTAATCTGTCCTGTTCTACCAGCACCATTCAGATTTTCAATGTCTTTGTCTGTGAAATCCATCCTGTAAGACTTCTGCAAAGCTTTCACTTTATCAATGTCAACTCCGTGCTCATTCGCTATTGCTCTTAATCTGTCATGTGTATTTTTAGCTCTCCAGGTGATATTTTTACACATAAATAACAATTCACCATCATGATGATTTTTCAGAATTTCTGTAGGAACTGTCCCTGCAACAAGCTCTTCTAATTCTACACGTAACCTAGCCACATCAATTGCATGTGAATCTTTATCCCTCTTTTGAAGAACTTTCATCCATTCATTCAAATCTTCAGCTGTTATTTCAGTAGATTTTCTCACTGGAACCACTTTCTTCTGCGGTTCTAAAATCGGCATCCCTGAACAACTAGCTTCACTAGCATCCAATCTTGAATTAGACTGTATCTCTAATCCTTCACTACATGTCTCATGTCTGGATTGTCTCAAATCATCATTTTCTGTCCTTTTTCCTGAATCTCCTGAAGGACCAGCCAAACTTGTCAATCTATTCCCAACATATGGAATCACCAAACTATTTTCACCCGTCCTCTGCTTATCAAAAACAGGCATAACCGGACCTATGGTTACAGGCACCGTAACAGCTTCTAGATTCTTTGTCAGCTCTCTAATCTTTTCAGTCAACTCCGATGTAGTTCTGGCTAACTCTCTCGTATTCTCGCCACCGCTTCTATTCTCTCTTTCCCTGAAAGGATTACCACTTCTTAACTCAGGTGTCACATTTTCTGTCTCAATGATACGCAATGTATCTCTTATCGGAGAAACAACTGGTGTGCTCTCTTCTGGTTCTGGTCTATATGGAGGTGGTCTTTTGTAAATCATGTCATTCAAGACTTCATCCTCATACTCATTAACTCCATATCTTCTCACTTCTGCCTCAGGAACCCTTTCTGTACCCTTCTCTTCAACTGTTCTCATAGGGTATAATCCCTCTGACATACTAGCATCTCGCCATCTTTTCATTCGATCATGATGAGTTTCACGATCATGTCTCCTCCCAAACATGTATCTGTAATTTCCTCCAGACCTCTGCTTTTCTCGCTCATGTACTTCCTCTTCCCATTCCACTAAAGCCTCAAACTGTGTCGGCCTTGGTCTTGGGTCAAGACACAACATCTTCTCCCGCAAATTTTTCAACACGGCCAGAATAAATGAACCATGTTCTGGAAATGCTAGAACACCATCTTCTTTAGTATACCTAACCCATTTCTCCAACCATATACAGGTATGATACCCATATCTCGCAGCCATAAAGGATGCAGGTGTTTTCGATGGAGGTAACAATTCACCTTCTCTCGTTTTAACATCTTTATCCTTGTCGAACCAATTTTTAATCTTTCTGAACAAAGATTTTTTCTTTTTCTTTTCTTGGTAATACATTTTAGCTTTTACCAAACTTTCTAATCCCTTCCGAAATACAACTGAATAGTACGATGTTTTATCCAATAACAGCGCGACTCACACTAACGCACCAATCCTGGAGCGTCTACGTCACAAGAGTATAAGGTGACTCTTTCCAATCCTTGCGCGGCTCACACCAACGCACCAATCTCAGCGCGAGCACTGTTCTGATCCAATATCCAATCAGAGCGCGGTCTGTTTGACGTCAGCAGTCGCTGCAGTCTCTCCTGCTCCTGTCTTCTGTCAGTCGTCTACCCCTCCTTTACAAAACTTCTCAGTAGACTTCGTGTCAGATTCTACAAAATCTATTAGTTACAACATATAAACATCTCCATTGTCTGCTTCGCTAACCAAAGAATAGTAAAGAAAATCTATTTCACAAGAATCCCGTCTTTCACTCACTTCTGTTTCAGTACGGAATTAATACTCTCGTTGACACAGTAGCACATCCCTCTACTCTGCCCTTCTAACATGCATTCATTAACTGTTTCCTCTAGGACTGCTCCAAAGAGTCTTACAATCAACTAAATGTATGAGCATTCACGCACATTCATACAAGAAAATGTAGTACATACACACAGAATCCTGCTTTTCCCGAGAACAGCGAACAATCTGCCCCACTACAGAATTATAACATACGTTAACCAAGCAGTGTTTACCTCTGCCCAGTCCTTCAAACAAGCTCAGAGAATACCTATTACTTCTCCCGCGATAAGCTTTAACGGTGAACCTTACGGATCCCTGGGACTTAAGACCAGAGTTTCACAGATAACCTTCGCTACCATACACACTCCTTTTTATACCAGAAATATTTCTAATTGTAACACACAATGATGTCACTAATTCCGAACACAGACAATGTGACGCGCAACTTCAATTGTCACACGTTTTTTCTGCATACGTACAGGACCAACAATCCCGTCTTTCCCGAGAGCAGCATATACTTCCCTCTGCCCTACTACGGAACTGCTACCAGCTCCCAAATTCCAGAAGCACTACATATAACGCAACATGACGACTTCAACATATAGTATTAGTACATATACCATCATCAATCAATAATGTACAAATCAAAAGCCAATGTACAAGCAATCTAATCAGATCAAGACAATCATCAAAACCATCAAATTCTGCTACCAGGAAATTGGTGCAGATTGGGGTGTACAAATTCTCTCTACTTCCACAGATAGAGTAAATTCACAGATACACGCACATACACTCATCATACGCTTGGGCCCATTTCACTAACATATACTCAGATTACTCTATCAGCACTGAACCTGTGGAAAGAAAACCTTCTAAACACCCTGCATCTACACTACGGTCGATAAGACCTAATTGACACTGTCTTGAGTCATGATTTAACCAATAATAATCAACAATAATCAAATTAGAGTACTCAATAATTGACAAGAAATAACCACCAACACAGTATTTCAAATAATGGTAATTTATCTAAAATTAGTTCAAAGAAAATAAATTCAAAAGTAAAAACATTATTTTCATAATTACCTATTCTAGCTAAATGTCATAAACGAGTCAGGACAGGTCTCTCGATAGAAATCTCTCAAGTCGCCGTCCTCACAGCATCGATCCTCACCAACGCAAGTTCGGAAAGAAGTGGCCTCAGAATCCAAAATGCAATGACCACAGACCCTCTCTAGTCTAGTATATTTATAATAAATTTAACAAAAGAAGGCAACATAAAATATTTTAGATATCCGCTGAACCGCTGAGCAGAGCGAGCAGGAAAGGATGTAGCATCGCTACATTTGGAAAAATCTCCGCTCAGAAAAAACCACAAAAATAAAAAGACGGAAGACGGAACTAAAACTTGAAAATGTTTCTTTTTCATGTTCATATTTCCTCGGAACCAGCATGGTGATCACAAAGTTCATTGTGGCTTCTTTGTCTTCCAAGGACACTTGGATGTCCGCCCAAAGCTGCTGTCCTCACGGAAAACTTTTAACCAGGCGAAGACTGTGGTCAGATGACTCTCGACCATGTTCAGCAAGGCCTTCTCATCAAAATCTCAGCACTCGAATGTAGGCTTTAAACGGTAGCCATTTTTAAATAGGCCAAAACGTACCATCTTAATTAAAAGAGACAAAAACAACGTTACCACAGCATAGTGATTAAACAGTGTTAACCCCACTAATACCCTTATGTGTATGTAATTATCTAGCCTTTGCAACACAAGAAAAGCATTAGTACATGACATTTAAAAAGCGTTTTTGTGCTTTAAAATAAACAGCACTCAGCAACATTTATTTAATTAAACATGCACATTATTAGTAAATAACATGAATGCATCCCCACGTGTAGTTTTCTCTTGTTAATTCGTATTGATTAATCAGAACATTTACACAAAACAAATAATTAGTAGTTGTAAATTAATAATTTTAATTTACGACATATAGACAAACCGGAGCTTAAAAACCCAATAGATTTTCAACAGAAAACTCTGCTCCAGCAGATGTTGAACAGCGTCGGGCTGAGGGATGAGCCCTGGGGTATGCCGCAGATGATCTCGGTGGCTTTGGAGCGGAAGGGGGGGAGGCGGACGCTCTGTGTTCTGCCAGAGAGGAATGAGGTGGTCCAGTCCAGGGCCTTCTCTTGGATTCCGGCGTCATGGAGGCTTGTTCTTAGTGTGCGGTGGCAGACCGTGTCGAAGGCGGCAGACAGGTCCAGGAGGATGAGGGCCGCGGTTTCTCCGTTGTCTAGCAGGGTCCCGATGTCATCGGTGGTGGCGATGAGGGCAGTTTCGGTGCTGTGGTTGCTGTGGAACCCGGACTGTGAAGGGTCTAGGATGCTGTTCTCCGAGGAAGTTGGTCAGTTGTTTGTTGACGGCCTTCTCGAGGACCTTTGCCGGGAACTGGAGCAGAGAGATGGGTCGGAAGTTCTTGAGGTCCTTGCAGTCCGCCTTGGTTTTCTTGAGTAAGGCGTTGATCTCTGCATGCTTCCAGCTCTCCGGGAAGATCGCTGTCTCGGAGGAGATGTAGATGGCTTTCCGGAGATAGAGTGCGATGGTGGTGCTGGTTTTGTTGAAGATGCGATGTGGGCAAGGGTCTGACGGGGATCCGGAGTAGACGGTGTTCATGATCATGATGGTGTCGTCGTCATTGATGTTGGTCCAGGAGAGCAGGCGGTTGGTGCGGATGGTGGTAGTGGGGGCGGGGGTCTCAGTGGTTGCCAGAGCGGTCGCAGAAGCTGAAGTGGATGTCTGCAATCTTGCGATGGAAGAAGGTGGCCAGCGAGTCGCATAGGTCTTGCGAAGGTGGGATGTCGTTGGTGTTGGAGCTGGGGATGGAGAGTTCCTTCACGATGTTGAAGAGCTCTTTGCTGTGGTGTGCGTTGTTGTCTAGGCGGTCTTTGAAGGAGGCCCTTTTGGCGGATCTGATGAGGTGGTGGTGTCTGCGGGTGGCGTTCTTGTGGGTTGCTTAGCTTTCCGGTGTTCGTTCCCGGATCCAGTTCTTCTCCAGCTTTCGGCAGGTTTGCTTGGAGGCCTTCGGTGAACCAGCTGGCTTTCTTGCTGGTGTGGCTGTTGGAGGGTGTTGGACCCGGCCTCGTGGCGTGGTCCTTAACCCCCTGGATTGTGCCCGTTCCCCGCCCCGGCCGTCACGGGCCACCCGTCTGAACTGCACCAAGGCCCTTCACCCGGAGCTGCACGTGGACGCATACTCCTCGTGGCTCCGCCATCTTGTTGGCATCCACGTCGCACCGTGCACCAGCCGGCGCGACCCCGCTCAACCCGGCCTCGACCCCAGCGAAGCCCCGACGTCGAGGCACCACGAACTAGCCAGGGGGTGCCGCAGGAACCATTCATCGCCCCGGCGGAGGACAGTATCGATGGGACCCCCAACTGTCCTCCCCTCTCAAGGTGTGATCGCCCTGCAACTCCCATGGGCCTGGCGCCTCTCCTGCTGGGCGTCTGGCCACCTCCACCCGGCCACTCCGCCCCCTCGGGCGCATCGGTCCGGACATCAAAGGGCTCCAGACCTATATCTGGGGCGACCCCACCACAGCTCGGCAGTTGTATCCCGGAGTCGAGAGCCCTGCTGATTGAATCGCGGCTGACCCTACGGAGAAGAACTCTTGTCGGAACCATCACGAGCCCTGCTGACTGCGTCGCGGCTCCCTCCTGTGAACCCTGTTCTGAACCACCTGGAACATCGGAGCCCTGCAGACGCTGTCGCGGCCCAACCTCGCTGGAACCTTCCTCGGAGCCCTGCTGACGACGTCGCGGCTCGAGCTGAACAGAGACCATCTTGAGAGCCCTGCTGATTGAATCGCGGCTCTCCACGAACTGTACGCCAGAGCCCTGCTGACGCCGTCGCGGCTCGACCCCTCCGAGATCGGAGGTCCTCCAGCGTGAGGATAAGAACTGGGCCCCAGGTACCCTCGTACCACATTCCTGCCAAAGACTGTCCCGCTACCCCTACCCTTCCAAAGAGACATTGAGACTTTTGGTGGATCCCTCGATCCCTTCGTGTAAATATTGAGCTCGTAACCTTTTTATTGATGATAAAGAATTGCTTGTCTTGAGACAACCTCCTTGAGTCCGGTGTGGTGGTGTTACTGTGCTAGTACGGGATAGGAGAAGGATCTCTCAGGAGACTTCTCGGCAGCGCTCGGCTACTGCGTGCAGTGAGAGGGCCCCCCCCCCTTGGTGGTCTCACCGACTCCTCGGGGTCCGCCTTCCAACAGAGGGCTTCTTGAGCGGGGCGAGGGTGTTGGCGCAGTCATTGATCCACTATCTGAGGTTGCGAGCTGCGGTGGCGGGGTCAGTCGGGTCTGCAAGTGGGCTCCGGGCGAGGGTGGTGGATAGCTGGTCTTCGGTGACTTTGCTTCAGCAGCGCCGCGGCATCTGTTGGGTGCGGTGGTGTGTGGTGGGTTTCCGGAAGGAGAAGTGGATGCAACGGTGGTCGGTCCAGTGAAGCTCGGTGATGTGGTTGAAGGAGACGTGGGAGCTTGCGGAGAAGATGGGGTCAAGCGTGTGGCCGGCAGAGTTAGTGGGTGTTGTGATGAGTTGCCTGAGTCCGAGGTTGGCGAGGTTGTCGATCAGGGTGGTGGAGTTGGTGTTGTTGTTGTTCTCGAGGTGGAAGTTCAGGTCCCCGTGGAGGATGTAGTCCATAGAGGCGAGGGCGTGTGTGCTGACGAATTCGGCGATGGAGTCGCTGAACTGTGGTCGGGGACTGGGGGGTCTGTAGACGAGGGTACCTCTGAGGATGGTGTTGGGGTCGGTGTGGATCTGGAAGTGCAGGTGTTCGGCGGTGCTGAGGGTGTCATCAGTGTTTGTCGAGACTTTTAGAGTGTTCCTCTGGACGATGGCGATTTCTCTTCCTACTCCGTTGGTACGGTCCTTGCGGGTGATTTTATAGCCTTTCGGGATGGCTATGGTGATGTCGGGTGCCGAGGGGGGGTTTAGCCAGGTCTCCGTCAGGAAGGCAATGTCTGGGGAGGTTGAGTCGAGTAGGTCCCAGAGTTCAACGGTGTGCTTGCGGGCGGAGCGGGTGTTGAGAAGGATGCATCTGAGGTAGTTGGGTTCTTTGGGAGGTGGGTTGGCGGGCCGGATGCTGGTGAAGCTGCAGTTCTAGCAGAAGGGTCCTTGGGTGCGTTTCGGGGCGGCCAGGCAGCAGGTGCGTGATTGTCCGGCGTTGAGTGCATGGAGGGTGCTGGAGTCGTAGCGGAGACGGACGTCGTGGCGTTCACGGGGGCCAGAGGTTCTGTCGCTGGGTGCGGTCCAGGCACGTACAGGCGCAGACGGACTTGCCTTAAGCGCGCCCTTGGCGCGCCAGCAGCACGCCCGCTGCGCGCGGCTGCTGCGCGGCTGCTGCGCGGCCTTCATATAAGGGGAGGTGGGAGGGAGGAGCAGCTGGGAGGCAGGAGCGGGATGGGCGAGCAGGGGGGCGGGGCCACAGGGACACAGCGGTGGGAGGACGGCGGGGGAACAGAAGGCAAGCGGGACACAGAAAATGGCGGGAGGGAGGGAACAAAAGTAATCAGGGGTAAACGTAATCAGGAAAACAAAACAGGCAATTACAACCAGAGGAGCCAAGTGCCACCAGAGCAGTACAGCGGCGTGGGGAGAGAACAGAAGGCAACCAGGGCACAGAAAGTGGCGGGAGAGAGGGAAAAAGTAATTAGGGGAAACGCAATCAGGAAGAAACAAAACAGGCAATTACAATCGGAAGACAAGTACCACCAGGGCAGTACAGCAGCGTGGGGAGCGACCTGCCTGCGAGCATGGACGGCAGGTAGTAGTAATTTTTCAAATATATTGAATTAGTAAACAACTATTGTACTCAACCTAGGTCAGAAACCACCGGTATAGGTAGGGACACTGCAGATTTGAAGCATGCGAATTAGGTAACAGATCTGGAGGAGTGATCAAATTGAGAGATTAAACAGAGAAGAACTTTTGATGAGAACACAAGAGGTTTGTGGGCCCACTTGATCAGATGGAGTTCATAATAGGTTTGCAAATCGGATTACAGGGAAAAGCTCAGGGGATGTTGTGTGGTGAATTATGAGCACACTACAGAGCGGCGTTGGGGGTCAAGGGTACATACAGGGTGTGGTGCAGTGAGTAATAGGTCAAGTATTTCTCAAGAGGAGTGATTATGGAAGGGAGACTGGATGTAAGATCAGCAGCTGACAGGAATGTGTGATATGTGAGCATAGCGGAGAGAGTAGACTGTTGGTTAAGCATTCAAGCCACTGCAAAAGAGGTCAAAAGGAGATGATGAGGTTAAGGAGGTGGGCTGGTTTAGCATTAACTAAGGCAGAGGATGACACTTCAGGTGCTGTTTAAATGCCTGTTGATTCTCTGTGGTTTTAGTCTTTATCATTTGTGAAGGAGAGCTCCCAGTTTGGTTGTCTTAAATGGAATATTAGACAAAATTCTTGATGTTATTTATAAAGAAGGGAGAATATCTATAGATGATGATGATGTGAGCCATAAGCATTTCTCAGGGCATTGAACAATTGGTCAAATGGCATTTTTCTGATCACCAGATCATGATTGCATTGCAGCCTACAAAGCTCGGAATCACTACTACTGGAGCCATGCAGATTAAAAAGGAACAAGCATTGGCAATGTCAATAGGCCTCACCTATGTCAGAACCATTTGCTTTGGCAATGTGTTTAAGCTATGTTGTACACCCGTGTGGCTGCTGTTCAGTATGGCTAAAAGTAAGTGGCGTGGTGTGGGGTGGGAAAGATTGGAGTGGAGTAGAATGGGGTAGAAAGGAGTAGATTTGAGTAGATTGGAGTGGGGTATATTGAGGTAGAGTGAGGTAGACTGGAGTGGGGTAGATTGTAGTGAAGTAGAGTGGGGTACATTGGAATGGAGTTGAGTGGGATAGATTGTAGAGGAGTGGGGAAGATTGGAGTAGGGTAGATTGGAGTGGGGTAGATTGGAGCAGGATATTTTGGAGTTAAGTAGACTGGAGTGGAGTAGATTGGGGTAGATTGGAGTAGGGTAGATTGGGGTTCGGTAGGGTAGATTGGGGTGGGGTAGGGTAGGGTAGATTGGAGTGGGTTGAATGGGTGGATTGAAGTGGAGTGGTGTATATTTCATTGGAACGTGGTAGATTGGAGTGGGGTAGATTGAGGGACAGTAAAGTGTGGTAATTAGGGATATATTGGAGTGGGGTAGATTGAGATAGAGTGTAGTGGGGTAGATTGGGGTAGAGAGGAGTGGGGTCAATTGGAGTGTAGTGGTGTAGATTGGAGTGGCGTAGATTGTGCTAGATAGGAGTGAGGTACAGTGGAGTGGGTTAGATTGGAGTGAAGTGGGATTGGATGTGTCGGTGGCCTTTGACACCGTGCCCCATGACCGCCTCCTTCAAAGTCTAAAGGAGAGTGGCATAGGGGGCCCGGTGCTCAGATGGTTTACCTCCTTTCTGTACAATCGACAGCAAACAGTTTGGGCTCCCCCTTTTTCAAACCCCATTCAATCTTTGAATGTAGGGGTCCCTCAGGGTTCGGTTTTAAGTCCAACCCTGTTCAATATATATATGGCCCCTCTTGCTCTTTTAGCCGAACAATATGGGGCAAAAATTATATCATACGCAGATGATACTCAATTGCTATTCACCTGCGGGAAGGACGAGGTGTTTAATGGCAATGAAGTTAATGTCTACCTAACCAAGGTGTTTAACTGGTTCAGGCAAAACCAGTTGCTCTGCAATTCCGACAAATCGGAAATTATATTTTTTGGGCATACTCCGGACGACGAGTGGCGCCAATGGTGGCCTAAAAATCTTTCCCCTCCTGAGAAACCTGTTTCCACTATAAACAAGCATTTGCAATGCAATAGGTCTCGCATTTACGCAAGTTAAAGCTATTGGCATTGTAAATGACAATGCCTTTTTTATGTTTTAAAAATGAAAACAAAAATAGAAGGCATTGTCATTTACAATGTCAATAGCTCAAACTCGCATAAGTGCGAGACCTATTGCATTGCAAACGCTTGTCTGTTTGGGCAGGATCATCCTTGTCTTCAGCTCAGGTCAATCGGCCCCGAATCTGGAGAGATTGCAGTGGCAAGGTCAGGAGTCGTTGTGGGGGTCAGCCAGGTTTCGGTTAGGAAGAGTAAATCAGATTAGATATTGAGCAGGCGGTCCCAGACTTTGTTTGCATGTCTGACAAGTGAGCGGGATTGAGGAAGAGGTAGGTCTAGGTAGACAGAGAGTGGTTTGGAGGTTTGATGTGGGGTGGTTGGTCATGTGTGTCGAGAGTGAGGGCTGGTGGGAGATTAAAGGATGCACTGGAGAAGTGTCAGAACACACCTTCAGTGTTGGCTGGGAAGGCCCGGCTGCAGTACTGGAAGGAGCATCCCAGGTTCAGGGCGGAGTGCAGGGTGCAGTGGGTGGGTGAAAGTCCTGGCACTAAATATGAACAGTGCAGACGAGTTTGCCATTTGCACACCTTTGGTACGACCGTGGCTCCCCCGGGGTGTGCCATTAAGTAACAGCAGCAGGGTGGAGGAGTTACGGGGGTGGCTAGTGGAGTTGGTAGGAGTGGTGGGAAAGCAGTTTAAAACTTGGTACAGGGAAAAAGGTGGGGAAGCCACAAAGGGGTGAAAGGGGTCAAAAGCAGTTAAAAAGACTGAGAACGCAAGGCAAAATAGCAGCAATCGGCAAAAAACAGAGACAAAAGAAGCTGAACAGCTGGAAAAGCATGCGGAAGTGTGTGGAAAATAGGCAAAGCAGCAAAGATGAGCCAGAGGAAAAATGGGCAAAGACGCAAAAATGAGCCAGAGGAAAAATAGGCAAAGACGCAAGAAAGGAAACAGCTGAGCAAGAGTGAGAGTGGAAAAGTGACAGGAAAAGTAGACAAGAAGGCAGAAAGAGCTGAAAAGGAGGCAGACCATACAGAGGAGAGAAGCAAGGCGCGAGACTTGATGCCTCAGGGCAGCAGCAGAGTTGGGTCGGCAGAACAGGAAAGGGTAAGGAGGGTAGGCAGGACCATGCAGTATCTACCCATACTGTCCTTCCCCTCCCGCTTGTGCCCCATCACAACAGCTGCTGAATGTGCCAGGAGGTGACACAGATACAACAGGCACTGCACGGTGCCACACACATCGATTAGTCCAACCATCTTTCGTTGCAAAGCAGTGTTGTTAGTTTAAAATGGACTTTGTATGTATGTGTGTATATATCTTTATGTACATA
This sequence comes from Triturus cristatus, assembly GCF_964204655.1. Classification (NCBI taxonomy): domain Eukaryota; kingdom Metazoa; phylum Chordata; class Amphibia; order Caudata; family Salamandridae; genus Triturus; species Triturus cristatus. The sequence continues at coordinate 752,562,360 of NC_140579.1, forward strand.
CAGACATATATGGATATAGATACCCAACTATAATGTCACTTTAATGTTTGATTCTTTACACTGAGAATGTATTAATTTGTCCATGGTCCCACACCTATTAACTGTGTACCAATGTTGGCACCCCCTAAAATTCACATTCGCTTCTAGAGACGCCATTGAGCAGAGTGGACCATGATGAAGGAGAGCTTCAGTAATACAGTGTGAACATGAATAAAATACGAAAGTGTGTTTTAAATGGGAAACATGAAGAGAAAACATGTCTAGCTGACAATGGGTCGTTTGTTGGCTCGGCTCGTGCTTCGGCTCTTAGGTTCAAGCGAGGGCCACGGCTCGGCTCTCTTTGTAACTTTGGAGGCTTAGTTACCACTAAATCCTTTGTTCAAAGGCATGCTAGCTCACCACAGCAAGCGTTGACACAAGACCTAGTGCAAGGGTTTATGCAAACTTATACCAATGTACGGATTTACACACAGGCACAGGTGTGCAAGAATTCAATTAACAGTGTGCAAGTGATATGATTCACACTTGTGAATGGATTTATACAGCAGCAATGGAAGGCAATAATTCACAAAGCTGCAGTGAAGAACAGTGCAACAATTCACAAATGCACACAAGAATGCAAAGTTTCACATACATGGACGCCAGTTTACCGATTCACACCCATATTGCAGTGAAAGGATTCAGACAACAGCACACTAGCGCTCGATTTACGCACCTGCATAATAATGAGATACATAACTGCATCTTACAATGGCCGACTATTACCTCACTGTAACAGCGCTGACACTAAAACATAACACACTGATGTGTGAATCCTTGCACGAATGTACTGGTATTTATTTTGCATCCCTACACCAGCATGCTGGTGTGTGGTGGTGCCTTGGTTCAGAATGATGCTCTCTGAACCTTTTAATTAGTTTGTTAGTATGTGATTCCTTGTGCTAAAGTTGGGGTGTGAAGACTGTCATTAACGTGCTACTGTTTGAATAACTGCACCAATGTGTGAGCATAAGTTCATGCATTTGAAATGCTAGTGTGAACCTTCCAGTGGTAGACTGATGTGTAAATGTTCACATTAGTGGTAAGGAGAGGGAATCTTCCACAAGTTTGCTGGTGAATGAGACTTCTGGTTAATGGACCAGTCTTTGAACTAATGTACTAGTGTGTAAATCTGTGCCATAGCGGCCCTGCCTGTGAAAGTCTTGATTTGTAGGAGGGCTTGTCTGTCAGTGACTAGATCCCTTTACCAACGCATCCGTGGGTGAATATTTCCCCTTATGTGCAAGAGTTTGAATCCTTGTTCTAGTGCGTATGCGTCAACTGTATCCTTAGGTTGCTCAGTATTGACTCAGAGGTCGGTTGCAATGGCGATGAACTCCTCTCAGAATGTGATGCCCAAGATGTTGCCCGTCACCCAGAGACGGTCCAGTGTAAATCCACTCACCACGAGGACCAGAGCCAGCCAGGACAGAAATAGATTAGCGCTTTGAGAGAACGCGTGCGGACTAATCAAAACAACGCACTGCACACAGTGGAATTAAGCATTTCACAAAACGAATTCTTGCCCCGGTAATTCCGAGACCCTCATTGGCGGAACCAGGATCGACGAACGTCTCCAGACTCAGACTGCGGAAGATTTGTCAAACTAGAGGACTTTTCCAGTGTCTTAACAGATCATCAGAACAGGAGGAGAGGGGTGGGGGTGGGGGGGTTGGTTCGTGGGTGCCCTCGTCCAAGCAGGGGAAACTGAAAAGGCATCACCTTGTTGGAGTTTTCTAACATTTGCAATGATTTTTCGACCCTAGTATCACAAATAATTGTCAACTTTAAAGTGAAGCAAGTGCACGCTGGCATTTGTTTAGGGGTTCGAGGAAGTATTTCTTCGCAGAGAAATTTGCTTTCCATGTGAAAATTTAAACAAGCATTGGCCGCGCGGCAGTAAAAGTAACGCCGCGCAGCCATAAAAGCGAAAGTCATCGCGATCGCTCTGAAAGCGAAAGTGATCGTGATGACACTCTAAAGCACAGTTTTAAAAGTGCTGCTGGCGGCCGGCTGCGCGCGTGCACGATTGCGTGAACGCAAGCGCTAGGCCAGCCAGCAGCACTTTGAAAACTCACATAGAAAATGTCTCTCCGAGCCAGCGCATGCGCTGGGCTCAGCGAGACCTAAAAATGTAGGAGTAAAGATTGACTCTGACATGGCCGTGAAGTCCCAGGTACAATAAACTGCAGGTACTTGTTTTGGACTATTAAAAATAATGAGGAATTTCCTTCCGCTTCTTCCTATTTCACATAGGAAAACCGTGGTCCAGGCCTTGATTATATCCAGGCTGGACTACGTAAATGTGCTGTATCTGGGCCTTCTGAACTATCTATTACATCGTTTGCAGGTGGTGCAAAATGCAGCAGCAAGGGCTGTACTTTCTGTTCGACCCAGAGCTCACATGTCTTCTCATCTGAACACCCTGCATTGGCTACCAGTAAGATAAAGGATTAGTTTTAAATCCCTGGTCTTAACTTTTAAGACCCTGAACAATATTGGAGCCCCATATATTAGAAATAAAATCCAGCCCTATAAATCCTCTAGAACACTGCGTTCATCATCTCAACAACTGACAATTGTGCCTAAATTTCGCCGCTCTTATAAAGGTGGCCGCTCTTTTCAAGTGGTAGCTGCAAGATTATGGAACAGCATTCCTCTCTTTCTCCGACAAGAATGTGATCTCCTCAACTTTAGGCGAGGCCTAAAGACCTGGCTTTTCCAGCAATAGTGTGATTTTATTTTCTGTTAGCTTTTCTGTCCTGGGGTCAGGCTAGCGCCGGGACACTCTATGGAGCAGCCGTGCGCTTAACAAATACCCTATAACATAACATAGAGTGGAGTGGAGATTGGGGTAGAGTGGGGCAGATTGTTGTGGAGTGGATGGACTGGGGTATACAGGGGTGGAGTGGGGTGTATTAGAGTAGGGTAGACTGGAGTGGAGTGGGGTAGACTGGAGTGGGGTAGACTGGAGTGGGGTAGACTGGAGTGGAGTGGCGTAGATTGGAGCGGGGTGGGATAGATTGGTGTGGAGTGTGATAGATTGGAATGGGGTAGTTTGGAGTGGGGTAGTGTGGGTTAGATTGGGGAGAAGTAGGGTAGAGTGGGATGGTGCTGGGTAGAGTGGAGTTGCGTAGCCTGAAGTGGAGTGGGGTAGAGTGGCGTGGGTTAGATTGGAGTGGAATGGGGTAGATTGAGTGGAGTGGCATAGTGTGGAGTGGCGTAGAGTGGAGTAGAGTGGAGTGACGTAGAGTGGAGAGTGGCATAGCACGGAGTAGAGTAAAGTGTCATAGAGTGGAGTGGAATGCTGTAGAGTAACGTAGAGCGGAGTGGCTTAGCATAGAGTGCAGTAAATTGTCAGAGTGGAGGTGCATAGCATGCAGTGGCGTAGAGTGGAGTATAGTGGCATAGAGTGTCAGAGTGAAGTGGCATGGAGTGTCATAGATTGGAGAGTCATAGAGTCGAGTAGAGAGGCGTGTTGTAGAGTGAAGTGGAGGAGTGTCATAGATGGAGTGACGTGGAATGGAGTGGAATGGAATGGATTTGAGTGCAGTGGAGTATTGTGGAGTGGAGTCTCATAGAGCGGAGTCTCATAGAGTGGAGGGTGTTTGGACAAAATATCGGCAACACAAATATCGCGAGACAGAATATTGTGTCAAAAATATCCAGGACAAGAATATTGTGAAGACCATTTTCTATGGTTAAGTAAAGTATTACCATATCTGTTTGACACTTTATTCAGAAGGTTTTCCTCGCATAAAATGAACATGCATATAACAATCAACATTTCATCCAGTTAAAGGCTTAAGTGAATATTTCAAGAAAGAGAGTTATAGATAGCAGCAAATTATTAAAAAATAAAGTGCCATATGCTTTCCCAGAGTCTTAAGATTAACCTATTTAAAAACATGTTTCATTGTCAAACTTTTATATATTGGATAAAAGCACATCTATACACCACACTATATGTTAAAAAGATCGGTAAATAAAATTACAAGATAGCAGCAGATTGTTAAAGTAATAAAGTGCCACGTGCCCTCACAGCATGTCCTTAGAATGAGACTACGTATAAACATGTGTCACTGTCTGATAATTGGATAATAGATAGAAACTTAGCTCTGCACTGCCTAATATCACTGTATTTCCTTTTAAAAAGTGGAATCAAAAATAGCCCTGTGTACAATTCATAAAATTTACAAGGCAATAAAAAATGTCACAGTTTGGCCTGACTTGTTATTACAGGGGCAAGGAATAGCAGCAAGGTTTGGTTGGTGCCCAAGAGGAATGCACAGTAAGTATTTAACAGTGTCGGCTCGAAACCTAAATAACAGAGAGCGCTCCCATCTCCCACTAGGCTGCTCTAAATAGACAGGGGATGACTGCGAGGTACTCCAGGACAAATTGTGGTTATCATCGGTTTCCCTACTGCGCTTTGAATGCGACTTTCCTCCATTAGATCATAAAAATCTAAGGCTACTTCCTTTCTATTAAAAGTAGGACATAGTTCTTTCTCTGTAAAGACCCTCTCCATACCAATTTTTCCAAATTCAGATTTAATATATGCCATACACAGAATTTGGAGGCCATTATCACAGGAGAGGCAGTCATTTATAATATCTCTTGTAAGTACTGCCTGCTCGTTGCTCCAAATCTATAGCCAGCATAATAAAAGCCTCGCTCGGTTATATATAACAAACTTGGCTCTGTGTGACAGATAATATGGGGATTTTACCATATATAACTCCACATATATGTACCTTGACAATATATATCTATTCATATATATTCAAGGTACATAGATCTCGAGTTACGATTAGTAAATATATACTTACCAATTTGCACTTACCTTCTCGAAATTCTTGTCCTCGATATTTTTGACACAACATTCTGTCCACTCGATATTTGTGTTTCCGAAACTTTGTCACTGATCCAGAGTGGAGTGTCGTAGAGTGGATTGGCATAGAGTGGCTTAGAGTGTCAGAGTTGTGCAGAGTGGGGTGGCATAGAGTGGAGTTGAGTGTTGTAGAGTGTAGTGGAGTATCGTGGAGTGGCATAGAGTGGAGTTGAGTGGAGTGGAGTAAAGTGGTGTAGAGTGGAGTGGTATAGAGCAGAGTAGAGTAGAGTGGTGTGGAGTAGGGTATAGTATAGTGAAGTACAGTGTTGCAGAGTGGAGTGGTGTAGGTTAGAGAGGAGTAGAGTGGAGTTGTGTAGAGTGGAATTATGCATGGTGTGGTAGTGCAACACATTTTCAATTGAAATGACTATTACAATTGCCAAGACGTACAGTTTTACTGATCAAATTATACAGTGCATAGGGGCATAATGGAGGCCACCAAAGCCCCTGCGGAACGCCGGGGCCCTAAGGCTCCTTGTTTTGGAGAGGGCTCCCTCAGCCCTTAAGCCTTGCTATTGCATGCTGGCAGAACACATGCAATGGCATGGAATATGAAACAGTTAAGAGCTCAATAAAGCCACTCTGCATTCTCGAGCAGAAACAAACAGAATTACAAATCTGGTAAGTAAATATTGATGGCATACAGAAGCTAATTGAGAGTGTCAGCGGCGTAACACAGGTCCCAGCAGTTCCTGCGGCGCAGGGAGCCCTCCAACCCTTTAGAGGGTTCCTCAGCCATTCAGAGGCCCCCATTGAGCCAAAGACAAATGAATATCTGTCCATTTGCATTCTGCATGGGGGCCCGTCATTTTGCGTTACGCCACTGACTGCATACAAAGAATAATGTGTGGAAATAGCATCAATAATTCTATCGATTTGTTTTGATCATATTAGAATATTAGTTTCCACCACACTTCAAAATTACAAAAGAATGTGCTTAATTTGAGCTTTCCTAATTCTGAAATCTTCTGATGTATTTGCACAGTTCATTTACAGATACTGAAATTGTGTTGTGTGCTAGAAAAAATAACATCCTAAAGCCTTTTCTCTTACATGGGTACAACGTGGGATTGCCACATAAATACTCTCGCTTTGAAGTCAGAGAAAGTAAAGTAAGCACCAAGCTCTCTGGAAGACAGAACCTGACATTTGACCTCAGTCATTGAATGCACAGCAAATGGGGCATGATAAGAACAATATTTAAAGGCCTATTTACAGAAATAGAGCACTTGTGGAAGAAAACAAGGAGCGATGGTGAACAGGCTATACTCCATACTTCACGGAAGGGACAAAGACATCTGGACAGCCTAAAACGAATAAAGCCAGCAAATAGAAAGCAAGCAAATATGAGTTACAAACCACAAAGCCAATGGTAAGCAATGGGCGTAATGCATTCCTAGAGAAGCTTTCAGAATGTCCCCAAGATGGGTTTGCAAACCAGTTAGCTGTGCTGTCCGGTAGGCTTTGACCTAAAAGTTACTACTGCACCACCTTTCCAGCTGCATTATGGCAAATGGGAGAAGGTGGCATGTTTAATATACCGAGCTGCAGGAGTGGCAGAGTCTTTGGGATCTAGCCAGGCCTCACATGTAGCTATGATGTGCATTGAAGATGTGCGAGAGTCAGAGAGGTCGGTGAAGAAGAGTGAATTCTTGCAGACAAATGTGAACCTTCTATAAACTAAACCTTTAAACTTGCAAGGATTACCTTTTGTATACTTAAATATGTACTTGCCATTTAGTCTAGGAGGATAGATATGTGATTAGTGGGTGATTGAATGTGTTAGCAATAGACAATTGAGGTAAGGCAGATGTGATAATATGTTAGAAGTGAGGCCGTGCCATGATAGGTAGCAGCAGGCACAATGATTGTAAAGGCCTGCGGTTTTAGAACGCGCAAGATAGAGAACTAACTAGAAGGATAAGGTAAATGGCAGTAAAATGATGAATGGAATATGGTTGTCAGGATGGATATCATTTGCATGCATGAGCTGATTGGCAGTGATTTTTAGCAATGGTGGTGGTTATTTGTGATGTAGGCTATTGGTCACATAGAGAGATGAAAGTTGGAACTGTAGAGAGCATCGTGAATACTGATTATTGCAATACATGTGTATATAATGGAGCAGGCAGAACAACATTTTGGCAAACGCAAAATGTCCCTTGCTCACTGTGCCACTGGATTCAAGATCGCCTAACTGATGAAGGGTAACACCCAGAAACCGGTCCCAGGATGCTTGTTTCCGGTCCAGGGAGGACCTGGCTTGGCAGTTCGGTCTGGACTGTTCCCATGAGGCACAGGGTCAAGACTGCTTTGCATATGGCTGGGTCTAAACTGAGGAGGCATGGTAAGCCCAAGAACGATGGATTTAACCCAGATCTCTTGACTGGGGGTGAATGTAAGATTTATTCAGCATTCTGTCCATCATTTGTTTGCGTAGCGCTTTACAACCTAAGTGGCATGGGTATGCCCAGACGTGGGTCCCTTGCTCACTGTGCCACTGGATTCAAGCTAGCCTGGCAGATGAAGGGTAATACCCAGAAACCAGTCCCAGGATGCTTGCTTCCGGTCCAGGGAGGACCTGGCTTGGCAGTTCGGTCTGGACTGTTTCCATGAGGCACAGGGTCAAGACTGATTTGCATGTGGCTGGGTCTAAACCGGGGTGGCATGGTGAGAAAAAAAACAATGAATTTAACCCAGATCTCTTGACTGGGCGTGAATGTATGATTTATTCAGCATTCCGTCCATCATTTGTTTGCGTAGCAATACGCAAAACGATGGCCCAGTATAGAGTCCCCTCCTCAGAGGCCTGGCCAAACATGTGCTGTAGACGTATTACCAAATGTGCTTTAGAGGAACCAACTTAGAATGTGTAGGATAAACCTCACAGAAAATCATAGCAAATTATCCGTAGAAACCTTACCGCATTCATGAGCCACTTATATGTATGATGAGTCGGATTGTTGAAAGTCAGTATGTCACAAAGTAACCAGAGGGTGTGGGCAGAGGCCTATGATCTTTGGTCAAATGGCCCAACAGCTTTGCATTCACCGGCCTAGGAATCGGAGCTTTAGCAGTGAGGCTGGATTCCCTGTAATAGAGGCCAGCGGTGGGTCCTCTGCTGAGGCAGAGGAAAGTCGCCCAACAGGAAAATTAAAATGATAATAACACTATGTTATTATCATTTTATTTTTCAGCACTGGCTCTGTCGGTGCGGGTGGGGCTGCCCACAGAGCACTTTCTAAGTGCGCATAATGGTTTGGCCGGCTGTTTTGGGCCAGCCAAACAGACGTCCACACTTAGCATGTTCCCCATCTGCTTTATTGAACAGCTGGGTGGAGAACATGTACAAGCTCCCTCTACCTGTCTGAGTGCTGAACCAGGACTCTCAGACCAATCATCGTGATTGGTTTAGGAGAGTCTGGAAATCTGTGTGCTTCCTGCGTTGACCGAAGAGGATGAAGGAGAGGAGCTGGCCAACAGGTAAGTGAAATGTTCTTTTTTTTCTCCCTTTTTTTTAACCGCCCCCCTCTGCCACCACTACTGCCCCGTAGCAGCCGCTACTGATAGAGGCCAATCAGGCATGCACATGCCTAAATTCGATATGACAGCGTTCGGCTCAATAACGCTTGCGACGTGAAGAAGGGCTTCTAAGGGGAAGATGCAAGACATGCGCTGTACCCCCTGTGAAGATCCACAAAATTGTCCCTGAAACAGTCAGAAATGGACTAAGGGTCGCTTCACAATCCCTTTTGCATGTGCGCTGTAGCAGGAGCAGTGGGGTGGGACTTCCTCCAATCATTCCCAATGAGGCAGTGACTTACTTCACTTTGATACAGTGGTGCATAGCCCCAATACCACTGAATATTTTTATCATCAAGAACCTGCACAAAAGTGCTATCCCACTCAGTGTCAGTGAGGGGGGTTTGTAACTACATGTCCCAGGCTTGTCCGGCTTTCAGCAGCGCTCATTGTCTATCCTCTTTCAAGGTCCTGTAAAAAAGCAAGACCAGCATACGACCCAGCCCCATTTCCAGCGTCATTTCCAGCATCACGGATGTCGCTGCAGCAGTCAGGAATTCAGTCCAAATTTCCATGCCTAGATTAGCCAGTTTTGCAAACTGCATGAAGTGGCCCGGGGCCAAGCCAAACACATCTCTAGCATCCTGAAAAGTTATTTTTTTTTTCTGGGTCTAGGTCCCCTACATTCTTACACCTTCCCTCCATCCAGGTTATCAAAGACATCATTGATGTTATTTGCCTACATGGCTGTAGCCTTTAAGCCGGCAGTTATCTAGCCAAGGGAGGTCGCATAAGTAAATGTTGCATTGCTAGTTCACATGCTAATGCCACTTGCTGTACTATATATGGGGTTCTGTTTGGCTGTGATCTTCCCTGCATGAGACGTATGGTTACGGTTCCCTCCTTCACTGCACCCTCAAGCATTCTTTTCTTCCACTTTGATATCGCTGTACACCAGCGAGCCATATGCTGGAGTTGCGCCGCTATGTAATAAAGTTCCAGGTCAGGTACAGCCTGGTGCCTCTCTGTTTTATCCAGTTTCAGACTGTTCAAGCACACTCTACTTCACTTCCTTGCCCATATGAGGGAGGTCATCATACTGTGTCATTTTTAGGTCTCACCTGAGCCAGCGCATGCGCTGCTCTGGTGAGACATTTAGTGAGTGGGCTTTCAAAAGTCTGACCACAGCTTTTGGGGTGGGATAGAGCGTGCGGTTACGCGCACAATGATGAGCAGAGGCGCTATCTGGCTTTCCTCTCTCGTCATGGTGCGCTTACATCGCACACCACTCGCCAGCCTGCTTTCACTTTTGCCGTCGCGCGCGCCTGCTTTCACTTTTGCCAATGCTTGTTACTCCTACTCGTCTGTCTATACACTCCTACTCCTCATACACCTTATACTCTTGCATCTGATTACACTTCCTTACTCCTACTTTTTAATCCTACTTAAGCATACTCTATTATTTGATCACATTACACTCCATGTGTATCCATCTGATTGGTGCTGGAGTGATAATTTCTTATCTTAATGATCTCAATATTAATAAAATCAATTGAAAAAATTAAAACACCAATGGAAAATAGAACAGGACTATAAAATACTACTCCACGACAAAAATATATAATTTTAAAATATAAATTCTGCGGCGATACCAATAGCCAACACAATTAATATGCTTCGCTGTCCGGTAACTTAACATACACATGGAAATATGAAGTGTTGTAATTGATACACAGCACGGCCGAAAATAGTTCAACAGAAAGACGAAAGAGAAACACTTCATTTTAGTCATTAAAACCGACTAACAGTGGACGAGCTTAGCAAATGCGCACACGTACCAACAAAGAAATCCAGTATGCAGAGCCAAAATTAACATTTTGATGCATCGAGAACAAAATAACGAAAACACTTTGGAACAGTTGCGCCCCATACCTGCATTGATGTTCCTTTTTTCACACTCACTTAGATGCTCTATGAGAAAGCGTAAACTGCAAAGTTAAGTAGAATCAGAAAAACCCCTTTGTGAAAATTTTATCTGAGACGGAACGGGTTACAAATTGCCACGAGGGTTGATTCTTTTCTACTTGTCTCCTTTGAAATATACTCTCTTGCTTAAAAATAATCAGCACATAATCTTACAATGAGGGCTTTCTGTGGTTAAATCAGAAAACAAAAGTAAGTCTCTAATGAACCTCCAAAGTGTTTTTCTTTTGACCCTGCTATAGCCCTTGTTCTGTTCAATGACGTATTATTATTTTAATAGGGTTCTAACGTACTTAAACTCAGTTCTCGTACAGAGGACCAACTCCAGTCAACCTTTTGTAAGATGGCTGCAGAATTCACCCATCTGTTGCGCAGACTGCATGGGTGGCGCGAGCGTCTCAGTTTTATAAATCTTAATTAACGGACGTTAGTTAGGGCGGCGCTCTGGTAGGTGTTTATTTCTGCCAAAACTCAGCTTGCCACAGACAAAAGTTGTGGGGAAGGGGGTGACTGACGTTGGGAACAAAATTATACCCGGTTAGCTAGCTAAATGCTTTTCCATCTACACGCGTCAACAAAACAGTGCAATAAAACGTCGCTCTGTTCCCAAATACAACTGCTGTTGTCAAGGCTCACTTCTGCAGCTCGCTGCTTTATAAGCATTTCAAGGGCAAGTTGGTGTATTTTACGGAGATAACAAAACAATCTACATTTAGGCTGCGTTTTCAGTCATGGTATTTACAGTTTCATATGTTCTAACTTAAATACGTTAAAACAATTATGGGACTGTCGGGCAACGAGGTTAACTCTCCCGATAAACAGAATTACTTCCAGAAGGGAACATTCTGGAGACAACCTATATTTACACCCCGTACGTCTTCATTTTTTTAAAACAAACATAAGATTACCACTCTTCTCATTCTAGCGAAATATGGTATGTCGCAGTATGTAAAAGTGCAAGCGACGTATTTATACTCACCAGGTTTCACAGGCCAACTCCAAACCTCTGTCTGCACTTACGTTTATTCTTTACTGGAAGACAGCCGAGTGCTCCAAACCAGCAATATAATCAAAATCAGGATGCTGATGTATAATATTTCTTGTAGATCTGACGTGAGCACAACAGGAGAGCGATTGCATGGCTCGCAGTATGCACTGAACGTTTACAGTCAGAGTTGTTTTGTTGTGTTCGGAGGAGGTACTTAATTCTAGACGAAAGAGTCTGCTTAACCCCTTCGCTGCCAGGCCTTTTCCCCCTCCTGTGCCACGTCCTTTTTTGGCTATTTGGGGTAGTGCGCGCTGAGGCCCCTGTAAATTTTTGACCACATAAGGTATCCACGCCAAATTTGCGTCCTTTTCTTCCAACATCATGGGGATTCTGAAGGTACTCAGGGTTTGTGGATTCCCCAGGAGGGGTCACAGAAATGAGCCAAAATACAGCAAAATGTAGTTTTTGGGGGGGAAATTGGGAAAAACGGGCTGCAAATGAAAGCATCTGGGTTTTTCCCTGCAAATGTTATCATAAAAGGGTTTGTGGGGCTGAAATCACCATTTTCCCAGCTTATTGGGGATACCAGACTTTTGTCCGAAACCCAAAATTTTTTACACAGTTTTGACATTTTTCTGGGACATAGCCTATTTTTGCTATTTTTTGTGCTTTCAACCTCCTTCCAGTTAATGGTAGAAATGGGTACAAAAGCAATAATGGATCCTGGAACGCTATACATTTTAGAGAAGTAGACAAAATTCTGAATTCAGCAAGGGGTCATTTGTGTAGATCCATCAAGGTTTCTTTATAGAAACTAACAGTTAAATATAGGATAAATTGAAAATTTGTTGAAAAAAAGCGCCTTTTGTGTCAACGTTTTCACCTGTAACTTCTTCTAATTTTGACAGCTCTTTGAAAGCAATATACCGTTACATCCGCTGGACACTACTGGTTGTGGGGATATATAGGACTTGTAGGTTCACCAAGAACCCGACGAACCCAGAGCCAAAAACTGAGCAGCAACGTACAATGGTTTTTTATTATGTACCAGGTATATAGTAATTATTCTGTAAAAATGTGTACATAGAAAAATCGGTATGAAAGACACCTATGTATTTCTGAAATGGGAACAAAATATAGAGTTTAGAAACAGTAGATATTTGCACATTTCCGAAATTGGGATACTCATACTAGCATGAGAATTTTCAGTCATTTTTTAGAATGACTTCTTTTTTACACAATGTCTTTCATTTGGAAGGCAGAAATGCATCGAAAGTCAATAGGTAATAACAGTTCCTTTACAAAGCTGAATTACCCTAAGTCTCCCGATAAAAATGGTACCTCACTTGTAGGGGTAGGCATAGTGCCCACGACAGGAAATGGCTCAAAACCCAACGTGAACACACCACATTTTCACAATGCAAAATTACCCTTTTTTAGCAAAGTGCCTAGCTGTAGTTTTTTACCCTAGCTCTGCCGGCACCTAGGGAAACCTAGCAAACCTATACATTTTTGAAAACTAGACACCCAGGGGAATCCAGGATGGGGTGACTTGACTGCCTCCCACCAGGTTCTGTTACCCAGAATCCCTTGCAAACCTAAAAAACTTGCCAAAAAAACGCATTTTCCCCACATTTCTCTGGTGGAAAGTTCTGGAATCTGTGTGGATCCACAAATTTCCACCCACCCCGCATTCCCCAAAGTCTTCAGAGAAAAATGGTACCTAACTTGTGTGGGTCGTCCTAGTGCCCGCGACAGGAAACGGCGCAAAACGTAACGTGAACACACCTCAATTTTGTTGCAAAAAATGACCCTTTTTAGGCAAAGTGCCTAGCTGTAGTTTTTGAACCATAGCTCTGCCGTCACCTAGGGAAACCTAGCAAACCTATACATTTTTTAAAACTAGACACCCAGGGGAATCCAGGATGTGGTGACTTGACTGCCTCCCACCAGGTTCTGTTACCCAGAATCCCTTGTAAACCTAAAAAATTGCCAAAAAAAACACATCTTCTCCACATTTCTCTGGTGGAAAGTTCTGGAATCTGCGTGGATCCACAAATTTCCACGCACCCCGCGTTCCCCAAAGTCTTCCGAGAAAAATGGTACCTCACTTGTGTGGGTCGGCCTAGTGCCCGCGACAAGAAACGGCGCAAAACGCAACGTGGACACACCTCAATTTCGCTGTGAAAAATGACCCTTTTTTGGCAAAGTGCCTAGCTGTAGTTTTTGAACCATAGCTCTGCCGGCACCTAGGGAAACCTAGCAAACCTATACATTTTTAAAAACTAGACACCCAGGGGAATCCAGGATGGGGTGACTTGACTGCCTCCCACCAGGTTCTGTTACCCAGAATCCCTTGCAAACCTAATAAATTGCCCATAAAAACCACATTTTCCCCATATTTCTGTGGTGGAAAGTTCTGGAATCTACTTGGATCCACAAATTTCCACCCACCCAGTATTCCCCAAAGTCTTCCGAGAAAAATGGTACCTCACTTGTGTGGGTCGGCCTAGTGCCCGCGACAGGAAACGGCTCAAAACGCAATGTGGACACACCTCAATTTCGCTGTGAAAAATGACCCTTTTTTGGCAAAGTGCCTAGCTGTAGTTTTTGAACCATAGCTCTGCCGGCACCTAGGGAAACCTAGCAAACCTATACATTTTTTAAAACTAGACACCCAGGGGAATCCAGGATGGGGTGACTTGACTGCCTCCCACCAGGTTCTGTTACCCAGAATCCCTTGCAAACCTAAAAAATTGCCAAAAAAACGCATTTTCCCCACATTTCTCTGGTGGAAAGTTCTGGAATCTGCGTGGATCCACAAATTTCCACCCACCCCGCGTTCCCCAAAGTCTTCCGAGAAAAATGGTACCTCACTTGTGTGGGTTAGCCTAGTGCCCGCGGCAGGAAACAGCGCAAAACGTAACGTGAACACACCTCAATTTTGTTGCGAAAAATGACCCTTTTTAGGCAAAGTGCCTAGCTGTAGTTTTTGAACCATACCTCTGCCGGCACCTAGGGAAGCCTAGCAAACCTATACATTTTTGAAAACTAGACACCCAGGGGAATCCAGGATGGGGTGACTTGACTGCCTCCCACCAGGTTCTGTTACCCAGAATCCCTTGCAAACCTAAAAAATTGCCAAAAAAAACACATTTTCCCCACATTTCTCTGGTGGAAAATTCTGGAATCTGCGTGGATCCACAAATTTCGGCCACCTAGGGGAACCTACCAAACCCACACGAGTGAGGCACCGTTTTTATCGGGAGACCCGGGGGAACGCTGGGTGGTAGGAAATTTGTGTCAGCCCGGTGATGCCACAACTTTCCCACACAAAAATGTGTGAAAAAGGTGAATCTTTCAGCTACATTTGAGGTTTGCAGGGCATTCTGGGTAAGGAAACGTTGGGGATCCACACAAGCCATACCTCCCTGGAATCCCCCGGGTGTCTAGTTTTCAGAAATGTGTGGGTTTGGTAGGTTCCCCTAGGTGGCCGCCGAGCACCGGGCCAAAAACCCAAGTGATCCCCCTTGCAAAACCAGGTCGTTTTGAGATAGGCAAATTTCATGTTGACTCACTACGTTGTGAGCCCTTGCCTGTCACGGGTACTTGGGCCTCCCACACGAGTGAGGCACCATTTTTATCAGGAGACCCGGGGGAACGCTGGGTGGTAGGAAATTAGTGTCAACCCGGTGATGTCACAACTTTCCCCCACAAAAGTGTGTGAAAAAGGTGATTTTTTTCAGCTAAATTTGAGGTTTGCAGGGCATTCTGGGTAAGGAAACATTGGGGGATCCACGCAAGCCATACCTACCTGGAATCCCCTGGGTGTCTAGTTTTCAGAAATTGTGGGTTTGGTAGGTTTCCCTAGATGGCCGCCAAGCCCGGGGCCAAAAACTCATGGGACCCCCTTTGCAAAACCAGGTTGTTTTGTGATAGGTAATTTTGATGTCTCCTCAATAGGTTTTGGGCCCTTGCCTGACGCGGGCACTAGGCCTACCCACGCAAGTGAGGTACCATTTTTCTCTGAAGACTTTGGGGAACGCAGGGTGGGTGGAATTTTGTGGACCCACGCAGATGCCAGACCTTTCCACCACAGAAATGTGAGGAAAATGTGTTATTTTGGACACATTTTTAGGTTTGCAATGGATTCTGGGTAATAGAACCTGGTGAGAGCCAGGGAAGTCACCCCATCCAGGATTCCCCTCGGTGTCTAGTTTTAAAAAATGTACAGGTTTTGCTAGGTTTGCCTACGTGCCAACTGCGCTAGGGCCCAAAATCCACAGGTATGCACATTGCTAAAAAAAGTTCGGTGCTCAGTGGGCTTTCTGCCGCCCTGGGGGGGAATCGGGGAAGGGGGTTTCATCCTGATATGCCCCTAAAGGGGCAGAAAGACTGTGGCTATTTTTTGTGGGGGTGGGGGCATTGGTATGACCATTTTGGGCAGCCCCCGCCCCCCACGCATAAAAAAAGCCTGCGTACTCGCTGGCGCCTAGTGGGCTTTCAGCCCTCCCAGGGGGCAGATCAGGGGCCACTGCCACCATCTGCCCTCCCGGGGGGGGGCAGAAAGACTGGAATTTCTCTGGGGGTGGGGTGGGGTATTGTCATGCCCATTTTGGGGAGCCCCTACCCCTACACTAATAAAACAAAAAAATCCATGGTTTCTAGTGGCCATTCTGCGCCCCCAGGGGGGGCCAGATTGGGCGCTACAGCTCCCATCTGCCTCCGGGGGGGCAGAAAGACTGTCATAATTGGGGGGTGGGGTGGCGGCATGAGCCTGTCCGTTTTTGGCAGCCCCCACCCCTATTTTATTTTTTTTAATTCCCTGGTGTCTAGTGGTCGCGTCATGGGCACAGAAGGGGTTAAAGGGCCCATCCAGTGAAAGGTGTCATCCTGGCAGTAACAGGGACCTTTTTGTGGATGTTGGATCGGGGAATAAAAACAGCTTTCCATCCGCTGGTTGGCCCATGTGTGTTAAGTGACACTGAAGTGGAGTATACTATTGTTGTACAATAGGTCAGACCGGTAGAACCAATAATTAGGATTGTGATTTTTTTTTTTACCTTGTTAGCCATATGTTTTTTAAAAAAAAGTTTTATATAGCGTGAACTCGACCCGAAGGTATTGGAGAGCTTTACTTGAGCACCAATTAGATTATACATTTATTTTATTTGTAGGCACGGGTCAGATTAAGTGAATTGCCCAAAATCACAGGATTTTGAGCCAGCGGTGGGACTCAAACCTGGTTCCCCAGTACCAAAGTCAGCAGCTCTGCTTTACAGCGAGTAGCGCACAACCATGGAGCCCAAGATTAGAGGTTAATAGTACGTAGATCAGTGCATTTTTTCTTTCCTTTGTATATCAGTTGTGTTAGGTTTGTGCTCTTGTTTTTTGTGTGTTTAGTAGAGTTTAGAGTAGAGATAGAATGATGGGAATGAATTTAAAAGGGAAGTAGTACGTTCTTTTTGTAAATAGTGGTCATGTGCCTGCTAGTTGGGTGACAAGGCTAACAAGCATTTGCAATGCAATGGGTCTCGCATTTGCTAGAGTTTAAACTATTGGCATTGTAAATGACAATGCCTTTTATTTATCTATTTTGATAATTAACAGATAAATGTAATGACAATGCCTTTTATCTATTTTGATAATTTACACAAAAATAAAAGGCATTGTCATTTACAATGGCTGAAACTCTTGTAAATGCGAGACCTATTTCATTTCAAAGAAGCGGGTGCCATTGTCAGGGGCTCCTTGGAAAGTGAAAGCGCGCATGGCGCACTGAATGTTGCAAGAAAGCATGTCGTGCTTGCAGTAGGAGAAACTCATTAAAGAAACTAGTGCTTATAGGCTACATAAGATATACTGTGTAACAGCAGAGGTAAAAGGGCCAGTCCTCATGGGAGTATACAAATGAAGACAAGGCGGTACTAAGAAGGGACTAACAAGCCTATTAATGAATCAGAAGCCAGCATTTTCAAAGGACAATGACACAAACCAATAAAAACAAGCATTGGCATAGCCAATAGGTCTCGCCTTTGGGACCTTATAAGTATTTAGTTATGCAGCACAATATCATTGGTACAACAGCATCAACTGTTGCATGGCTAAACACTCATAAGGTCCCAAAGGCGAGACCTATTGGCTATGCCAATGCTTGTTTAAAGGTTGTTTTGGGTATCTGGCACTGTATAAGGACCGAGGGAGCAATATCATCTTTGCCAATGCAAACCTGCCCAGGACGGAGAGGGGCAGCATGTTCAAGAAGCGTATAGACACCCCCTGGCCCCTCAGAATCTTACCATATTATGAGCGTATTGATTCTCTGTTATGTATGCAACCCACATCCCTAAATACCAGAACTTATCTGGTTCACAACCCAGGCTCAACTGGTGAAGTTCAGCTTGAGAGTTTCCTGCTAGTCCTGCTAATAAGAATATGCCAGTTTTTTTGCTTTTTTTGTTAAAGATATGTTTATTGGGTTTTGTTTACAGCTTACAAACTGAGAGAACACCATCACATCGTCCCTCGCAGGGGAACAGAAAACACCTCGCAGGGGAACAGAAAACTTCAGCAGAACTATAACAGCAGCACATGGTGCCCTGCCCAGTATTAACCAGCTCCTTTCCTTATCAAATGGCCCAAATGATGGAAACAGTTTCTAGACATAATGGAGCTTGAAATGAGTCCTTACTGGAATAAGACACGGGCAGGCGGCACCACGGGCAGCTCCACTGCCTTCTGCAACGGTATTGTCCTTAAGCCGTCCACTTGGGATGCGGTGCATGAAACGAACATACCTCATGAACCAACTGGTCCCAAACGTGGGGTAACAGCAATAAAGAACAAAATAACCCCCACTAAAACCCTCCCCCCACCCTACCCGGGTGATGCGGCAACACACATACCATAGAGGAGTCATCAGACCCCGGGATTCTAATCAAAACTGAAAGAGATGAAGGGCTCTCACGGTGGAGGGACAGACAGCCGAAGGGAGGCCTCTTGAGAGGAAGGAGACTAGGGGCCCCCATTTATATTCAAAGTTCTTATAGTTGTCCCTGAAAATGTCGGCCAAGCGCTCTAGCTCAGCAGTTTCCATAGTCGGGAGTGCCAAAGGGAAATGGATGGAGCCTCCCTCCTCTTCCAAGCAGCTGCCAAAATGATCTTAGCCGCTCCAATGCATAGCCACATGATCATTTTATCGGCTCGAGTCTGGTGCTCTAAAGAGGAGTCGCGCAACCCCAAGAGGATACCCGCCATGGTAGTGGAGATGGGATAACCCAGCATGTCTTTGATGTGTGCCAGAATTTCTTCCCAGAAGGGGCGGATAGTCGGGCAATCCCACCATATGTGTTGGAAATCCCCAAGAAGTCCGCACCCTCTCCAACATCTGTCTGAGATGGGTTGTTTTGGGTATCTGGCACTCTATAAGGACCGAGGGAGCAATATCATCTTTGCCAATGCAAACCTGCCCAGGACGGAGAGGGGCAGCATGTTCAAGAAGCGTATAGACACCCCCTGGCCCCTCAGAATCTTACCATATTATGAGCGTATTGATTCTCTGTTATGTATGCAACCCACATCCCTAAATACCAGAACTTATCTGGTTCACAACCCAGGCTCAACTGGTGAAGTTCAGCTTGAGAGTTTCCTTCTAGTCCTGCTAATAAGAATATGCCAGTTTTTTTGCTTTTTTTGTCAAAGATATGTTTATTGGGTTTTGTTTACAGCTTACAAACTGAGAGAACACCATCACATCGTCCCTCGCAGGGGAACAGAAAACTCCTCGCAGGGGAACAGAAAACTTCAGCAGAACTATAACAGCAGCACATGGTGCCCTGCCCAGTATTAACCAGCTCCTTTCCTTATCAAATGGCCCAAATGATGGAAACAGTTTCTAGACATAATGGAGCTTGAAATGAGTCCTTACTGGAATAAGACACGGGCAGGCGGCACCACGGGCAGCTCCACTGCCTTCTGCAACGGTATTGTCCTTAAGCCGTCCACTTGGGATGCGGTGCATGAAACGAACATACCTCATGAACCAACTGGTCCCAAACGTGGGGTAACAGCAATAAAGAACAAAATAATAACTCCCCCTAAAACCCTCCCCCCACCCTACCCGGGTGATGCGGCAACACACATACCATAGAGGAGTCATCAGACCCCGGGATTCTAATCAAAACTGAAAGAGATGAAGGGCTCTCACGGTGGAGGGACAGACAGCCGAAGGGAGGCCTCTTGAGAGGAAGGAGACTAGGGGCCCCCATTTATATTCAAAGTTCTTATAGTTGTCCCTGAAAATGTCGGCCAAGCGCTCTAGCTCAGCAGTTTCCATAGTCGGGAGTGCCAAAGGGAAATGGATGGAGCCTCCCTCCTCTTCCAAGCAGCTGCCAAAATGATCTTAGCCGCTCCAATGCATAGCCACATGATCATTTTATCGGCTCGAGTCTGGTGCTCTAAAGAGGAGTCGCGCAACCCCAAGAGGATACCCGCCATAGTAGTGGAGATGGGATAACCCAGCATGTCTTTGATGTGTGCCAGAATTTCTTCCCAGAAGGGGCGGATAGTCGGGCAATCCCACCATATGTGTTGGAAATCCCCAAGAAGTCCGCACCCTCTCCAACATCTGTCTGAGGTGGCGGGGATGATCTGTCGAAGTTTGGAAGGATGCAGGTACCAGTCCATCATGGTCTTCAGGTGCGCTTCCCTGACTTCCATGGAGTGGTTGAATCGCGCAATATCAGACCATAAGTGCATCCATTCCTCATCAGAAATATGACGATGAATCAAATCTTCCCACATGGACATGTATCGGGGGCGTTGGGAGAGTGTGGTTTTAAGCAGGAAGCTATATACAAACGAAATCACCCCTTTCATGGAAGCAGTCTTGGTGAGGAAGGTCTCAAATTTTGTCAGAGGCCGGGTGGCTGCCTCTCTTACCTGGGGAGTAAGGGCCCAATGCATCAATTGAGTATAATGGTAGCGTTCTGTGTTCCCTAGTTCGTATTCCCGTTTACAGATATCAAAAGTGAGAGGATCGGCGTTATGGAACAAGTGTGTCAGAGCTAAACAACCTCCCTGTCTCCATGCATCAAAGGGTCCCTCATGCAGAGCCGGGTGGAAATGCTGGGTTGAAATGGATCGGATTAAACAGGGAGGGGAGCTAAGTCCACCTATCGTCTCCTGTGACTGAGTCCCATACTCTGAGGGTGGTGCGCGTGGGAGTACTAATATAGGGATTCTGCGGTCTGTCTTTGCGATGTCGCCAAGCCAAGTCCCAAACAGCCCTCCCCATCACATTACAATCCATATGTAGCCAATGTTTCTCGGATGCCTGTTGTGACCATTCCACCAAGACTCTCAACTGCGCCGCTTTGTAATATAAAAGAATGTTTGGGAATCCAACTCCCCCATCAGCGCAGGAGCGACGCAGAAGAGAGTGAGAAAAGCAAGCACGTCCCCCCTGCCAGATAAAGCGTAGGATCATGGTCTTCACTCGCCGAAAGAAGTCTCCCCCAATTCAATAGGCAAGGCCTGAAATAGATAGAGGAGCTTGGGTAAAAGAGTCATCTTCACGGCGTGGATGCGACCTAACCATGACAGGAAGAGGGGTTTCCATTTCATGAGGTCTGCTTGGATGCGTGCAAGAGCAGGTGGAAAATTGACAGAATATAGCCCCTCAATGCTCGACGTTAGTTGAACCCCCTAAATATTGAATGGAAGAGGTAGCCCATGGAAGTGGAGTATGAGACTGGAGCCTGAGGACCTCGGTAGGCGGGAGGGTAAGGTTGAGTATATAGGGGTTGCCTAAATTTATTTTAAACCCTGACACCAGTTCGAAGTGTTCCAGCTCCGATTGTAATTGCGGGAGGGATGTGGCAGGTTCAGACAGCGACAAAAGTACATCGTCCGCGAGCAAGGAGATCTTATGGGATTCCCCCGTGAATGGTATTCCCAGAATGTCAGGGTTAGTCCTGATCGCTAGGGCTAGCGGCTCTATGCTTAGATCAAAAAGTAAAGGTGAAAGGGGACACCCCAGACGAGTGCCTCTAGAATGGCGGAAGAAAGAAGATTGTATCCCGTTGATCACCACCCTGGAGCTAGGATGACAGTAGTTAGCTCTAATCATATTGAGGAATTTAGGTGAAAATCTGAATGCTGTAAGTGTGTGAAATAAGAATACCCAATCAACCCTATCAAAGGCCTTTTCGGCATCTAAACCTACTAAGACCGCTGGGATTCGGCGTGTGTTGGCCTTTTCTATTAAGTGTATGATTCTGCATGTATTGTCGTGCGTTTGACACCATTTGATAAATCCAGACTGGTCCGGGTGTATGAGGACTGGCATGAGATCATTTAGGCATCGGGCTATAATTGAGGAATACAATTTAGCATCCAGATTCAATAGGGCAATCGGCCTATAAGAGGCGCAGCACTGGGGATCTTTCCCCGGTTTGGGAATCACTGAGATCGCAGCTTCGGACATGGTGCCGGAGGTCGCGCCTTCCTCCGCCATTTTGTTAAAGAGACGTGTGAGGATGGGGACAATGTCGGTGGCGAATGCCTTTTAAAAAAGGGCTGTATAGCCATCCGGCCCGGGAGCTTTATGAGACTTCAGACCTTTAATGGCCATGGTAACGTCTTCCATTGTAATAGGAGCAGTAAGCAATTCATTCCATGCATCGGACACCTGGGGCAGGGACAGTGATTGGAGATATTCCTGCTGAGCGCTTGAATCTAAAGTGTCCGCAGTGTATAGGTTCCCATAAAAAGAGCCAAAGATCTCAGCTTTGTCCTCGTCTCTATGCGTAAGCTCCCCAGAGGGACCCCGAACACCGCCTATGTATTGTCTCTCTCTCTTATCTTTTAATTGCCTGGCAAGATGTTAACAATTTTATTGCCCTGAGTGTATGAGAGATTTCATAGTTTCAGGAGCGTGAACTCCGCCCTATTATTGTAAATGGCCCTGAGTTTACCTCGGAGCGCCGTAAGACTGCGTAACGTTTGCCTGGTGCGGTTCACTTTATGGCTGCGTTCAAGAGTAGTCAGTTCGGTTTCTAATAGCTCTCTATTCAATGCCGCATTGAGGGCGATACACTCTCCCCTGAGAATGGCCTTCAGCGTGTCCCAGGTGATAAATTCCGAGGTATCTTCTGGCTTATTAGTTGCGAGGAATTCATTAATAGTTTCCCTTAATTTGGTACAAGAGGTCTTGTCGCGAACGAGCGACGGAGGAAAGTACCACCTGGGGGTAGGCGAAGCGCTCTCAAACCCTTTAAGACAAACCGAGAGTAGGCTGTGATCGAATACCGAAAGGGGGAAGATCTTGGCGTCCTGCAGAGCTCCTTGTAGAGACTGACTAAGAAAGAGGTAATCTATCTGAGAGTATGTACGATGGACATGTGAATAAAAGGTGTAATCTCGGGTCTGCGGGAAAAGAGTGTGCCAGGCATCCAGAAGGCCCAAATCATGTATGCGCTGTTCTGTCTCATCCGAAAAAGAGACCATGCCCGAACGCTGTGTGTGTGTGCTATCTAACTCTCTCTGCCAAATCAGATTAAAATCGCCCATGAGGATCAGCGGACCTTCCGCAAAGTCTACGAACTTCCTTAAAAAAGCGTGTAGGAAAACCGACTGACCGGTGTTGGGGGCATATATTGCCACCAGAGTGCAGACCTTCCCTCTCAAGCGCCCCTTGACCATAACCCAGCGGCCATCATTGTCGCTCTGAACCCCCAGAGGTTGAAATTGTATGGAGGAGCGAAACAGAATAGCCACCCCCCCTATGTTTCGTATGGGCCGATGACCTATAAATTAGGAGAAAATGCTTATGGCGGAGACGAGAGTCTTCGGCCCTGGCTAAGTGCGTCTCTTGTAGAGCCACTATATCGAGGTGATGGTCAGTAATATATTTCCAGACTTTGTGGCGTTTTTGAGGGGATTTAAGACCTGTAACATTCCAAGTTCCGATAGTAAGCGGCATTATATCACAGGAAAAAAACTACATCTCTCCACCAGCTCTAAAGGCCCTAGCTTGTTACTGCTCCCACGCAGACCACTTGTGATAGCATAAGACCCAAGCAAGCTAGCTGTGCATCCCTAAGGGCATAGGACCCCCCCAAAGCAAATGTTAAAAAGCCGCCACCACAACCCTCCCAAACCCAACCTGAAACCCCCCATAAAAATGCAAACAAAGAGAAACAAATATATAAAACAAACAGTACTTGCAATCCCCCTGTGGGGCCGGAGAGACCCCCCCAGAGACCATGGGAGACAACAGGTCCGAGGACCCCGTCCACGCCTGTCCCAGCGGAAAGTTCAATCAGAAGCATATTTATGCGGCACATAGGAGATAAAACATATGTCTAGTGTAATGAATCTAGGAGCATCTACATTGGGAGAGAAATTAGTTAGCAATTATGTGAACCACAACCTATGTCGAAAAGCAGTAGAATCCACGACTGTTAAGCCCTCTGCGCTATAGAGAAAAGGAAACAACATCAGTCTTACTTATAAAGTCTGCCAAGATCGTGGTCAATCCTCCTCTATAGAAAGTGTTCAGCGCCACCAGAGCGTGGGTGGGTGCGGAGGCTCAGGAGCGGAGCACACCCAGCACTCCAGGAAGAGCCAGCCCCCACCGTGGGTCTTCGAAGGCTCCCAGAGGAGGCAACCAGTACGTCGTGTAAGCAGGATGCCGTGATGCGCGGCCCATAGTGCACCAAGACAGTGATCAACGATGACCCCTGCGCGAGCCCACCGACCACGCCGAAGTTAGCGAAGCTCTTGGGGTAGGTTCACCAGAGTTTCCTTGGGTGGGGACAACCTCCTCAGTGGGAAGGCCCAGGAGATCCAAGCCCTCCTGTAGGTTGGTGATCTGGCGTCGTTTATTCTGGTATTCAAAACTGAGCCCAAAGGGATATGTCCACCTGTACCTGATCTTGTCGTCTTGCAACTTGGTAGTTATGGATCGGAGCAATTGTTTCCGTGCCAGTGTAGACGGAGCGACATCTTGGTAGATGGTTCAGGAATGATCTTGAAAGGTGACAACATCTTTCGCCCTAGCTGCCTGAAGGCCCCGTCTCCTTGACTTTGTAGGAGTGGAATTTGGCCAAGATGTCGCATGGCTGTTTCTTCTTTCCATGTTGTAGGGCCCCCACACGATGAACTCGGTCCAATTTTATTTTAAGAGTCTGTGGAGCTAGAATTTCCGATAAAAGACCCACCACAAAGGCCTCCAGGTCAGGCCCCTCTGCGTCCTCCTCCAGGTCTCTAATTTGTATGTTCTCCCTCCGCGCTCTGTTCTCGAGGTCCTCCGCTTTGAGCTGCGATTGAAGGAGCTGATCTTTAAGAAGTCGCACATCACCCTGAAGCTCAGTAGAGAGTTGCTCCTGTGCCTGGTGATGAGCCTCGAGATCAAGAACTCTGGTACCTAAGTCCACATCGATTTGCAAGGAGGACAGACGCTCCTTCAAATCTGATCATAGTTGATCCATAGAGGATTTGATATCTTGGCTGATGTCGCTGCGTAGCTCAGCTTTGAAGTCCCGAAACATGGCCAAGAGGTCCGCCTTCGTAAGAGCCATCGCCGCGGAGCTCTCGCCTCCCCTCAGCGCAGATCGTTTTTCTGCAGTCGAGAAGAAATCTGAAACCTTATTTGGTGTCTTGCTCGCTGTCTTCTTAGGCGGCATATGGCTGAAACCTGCAGAGGCATGCAAGCGATTCCGGAATGTAATAGATAAGACTCCAGCCGTAAAGCGTCATGAGAGGGAGCTAGAAGCGTTGAAATCCGAGTTGGAAGGATCCGCACCTTGGCGCCCACCCAGGATGGCGCCCAGGGGCCCAGCTATTCAGTTGTCCGGAGCAAAGGTGAGCCCCCCGTGTCACATGAAGACATGGTACTTAGGTGAGTGGTAAAACCCCTGATGGGGAAAAGAGCCCCGAGACAATGCTCCCGCATCCAGAAGAAGCCAGAAATGAGGCACTGCAGCGTGGATAGCAAAATGCCTGCCTGCGGTGAGGAGGGTTGCCAGTGCGCGACTCGCAGGCAATGGTGTAGTAGCGCTGATGCATTCCACAATAAGGGAGAGATGTGCAGGCCTGACGATATCCAGCAATGGCAAGCAGCTGCCCCTCCAGTCCTCTGCGTGATCGCCCAGAGGCGCCAGCCCCGCGACAGCCCGTGAGGAGATGACTCTGTGTGCAGTGCTTAAGGAGCCCTCTGAAGTGTAGATACCAAGCAGCTCTGAGTAGGCAGCTGTGAGCGCGGAAAAGCCCCGCCATTTAACGGAGCGCTGCTGCCATTTTAAAGCCAGGTACACTCAGTAACGGAGTGTCAGCCGGGTCAGAGAGCTGATTCTGCCACCGCGGGTGTCCCCGGCCCTCCGCTCATAATTAGCAGCTCATAAGAGATGCCCAGCGACCTCACCTCCGGAGTAGAGACGGAAAGGAGTCCCGTCATCGCAGGAGTAGCGCCGCCATTTTGACCGGCAGTGCCTTCCCTCACCAAGGCGCCGAGCTCCACAGCGGCATTTCTCACGGCGATCAAAGCGTGTAAGTAGTCAGCGCCGATGCCGTACACCTTCACGCGCCCGCAGATGCCATTTGCGATATTCCTTTGCTGTCACAGCCGCATCTTTCCTTGCCGAGACAGCGCGCAGACCGGGAGCCGAGACAGGCTACGTCTGCTTGGCCATCTTGCCCGGCCACGCCCCTGCCAGTTTTGCTTTTGTTGACCCGTAGGCCAGAGGCCTTTGCAAGCCCAGCCAACTCATCAAGCAGGAGTGTAACTGATTCTCTGGGTTTGTGTAGCTACACCAAGGTCTTATCGGCATACATAGAGACTATATGGGTAACCTCTCCTGTTTATATGCCTGTCAGTCATATCACGATTCGAAACCAAATCGCCACAGATTCCATCGCCAAGAATAGTAGTAATGGCGACAAAGGGCAGTCCTACCTGGTGACATCCCAGTTTTGAGATACCACACGCCCCAGAGCTCACTCTTGCCATAGGTTGCTGATATAATAAATATATCAAGCCCAGTAATTGGTGCCGAAACCCCATCTTCTTCAGGACCTCCATCATATACCCTTAGTCTAGCGTATCGAATGGATTTTTGATATTGAGTACCACTAGGGACATCTCCTCGTGGGCTTTTTCTGTCATAAGCATCACATGGTTCAGGTATCTCACTTTCATTAGTGTGCTGCGACCAGGCAGGAACAAACAGTTATCATCATGTATGATGGTCCCTACAACCCGTCTGAGTCTGTTGGTTAATATTTTAGAGAGCATCTTTGTGTCCTCATTAAGCATCGAGATCGGACGATATGCACTCGCCTCAGAAGAGTCCTTCTGTAGTTTATTTATCATCACTATAATGGCTTCCCTCATACTTTGTGGCAAGGAACCCAATCGTTTAGCCTCTAAGCATACTTCCAGGAGCCTATCGGGTAGGGCATTGGCAAAGAGTTAGTAAAACTCTGAGGGGAATCCACTCAGTCACTGAGTTTTCTTCATGGATAACTCACATAGGGCAACAGAAATCTCTGCTCTGAATCTCTGCTTCCAAATCTGAAAATTGGTCCTCTGACACTGTCGGGTGCCTGACCTTATTTATCAAGTCTCTGTCATCATCACTGTACTCATTCTGTGGGTTCTGGTATAGATAAGTTAAGTAGACTGCTAGGGTTTCATTAATACTAGCTTGGGTCAAGACCCGAAAGCCATCTCACCTATTCAAGGCCGGTAAAAGCTTCTATTTTAACAGCCAGGCCAGTAATGTTCCTGATCGGTCTCCCTCCCTATGCAGTTTCTGCCTATAGTCTGTACCAGTGAACGTATATAAGGCCTGCCAGGTGAACTCACCTTTAGTGCCTCCCTTGCACACCTCTGATCTTGGACGTCTTTCACCTGTAGGCCTCTTCCTGATGTGTTAGTGTATGTTGTAACTGCCCCCTAATGCAATAGATTTTGCTGATGCATTCTCCCCTAATTACAGAACTCCCATTCTGGTGGCCTGGTATCGGTTGTCTGTTAATCAATTTCCAGATGAATGTCTAATGCCATTCGGTTATCAGCCACATCCCTGAAAGTGTCTAGATTCACCTTCCAATCTGGACTAGTCCTCTCTTCGACCTGTGTTGTAAGCGATCCTTAGGAGTGCGTGATCGGAGAGGAGGCTGGAGGGATATTGTGCCTTAAGTATGCAAGGTCTGCCTTGGGATGAAACTAATATCCTGTCCAATCTACTGTATGTGTTGAGTGACAAGAGTAGCTTTTTTGAGTTGGGGAAAGGGCTCTCCATAGGTCTATACACCCCAGTCTGTCCTTTACTTCCGTTAGTGCTGTTGTCATTACTGGCTTAGTATGGCATCTGGGGGAGTGTCTGTCCAATAATCCATCTAGTATACACTCAAAGTCACCTGCCCAAATGACAGGCATGTCGCTTTATTGGAGCAGCAAGTCCAGGAGTGCCCAGTGAAACACCTTGTTTGGCGCACAGGAATTCAAAAGGCATATTTCCACTCCATCTACCTCTCCATCTACCAACTTGTAAACTAGCAGAATTGAACAGCTACCGGAACGCTCTGAAGGAATACCACCAGCGCTTAAGAGACACCAAGCGGACTTTCATCAGTAACAAAATCCACACCAATGCAGCCAACGCTAAAGAACTCTTCAACTTCATACAGCAATTCACCAAACCTACAAGCGAAGCCACGGACATCACACCATTTCAGGAACTCTGCAACAAGCTCAGCTCCTACTTCCTCCCCACGCGCCACCACCTCCAACAAAGAGCCAATCATCACTAACTGGAATCCTGCCACCGTCAAACACACCACAGTGACCATGAAGAACACCCACTCGAGCCCCCACGGACCCATGCCCACCTCACATCTACCACAGGGCCGCCGCCGTCATCGCGCCCGAACTAGGACGCACCATCAACGCCTCTTTCGAATCCGGCATATTCCCCGACGACTAGTAGCGGGCAGAGGTCAAACCCCTCAGCAAGAAGCCCACGGATGACCCGACACACCTAAAACTACCGGCCCATCTCTCTCCTCCCCTTCGCTGCCAAAGTCACCAAGAGACTCGTAAACACCCAGCTGACCGCCTTCATCGAAGAAAACTCCATCCTAGATGCCTCCCAGTCTAGATTCCGCAGCAACCACTGCACTGAGACGGCCCTCTTCGCTACCACCGATGACATCCACATGCTACTAGACTAGGGGCACACGGCAGCCCTCATCCTACTAGACCTCTCCACGGCCTTCAACACCGTCTCACATCGCACTCTCGCAGCCAGACTCCACGACGATGGGATACGAGGAACCGCCCTCTTCTGGATCTGATCCCTTCTCTCCAGCAGAACCCAGAGAATCAGACTACTTCCTCTCCGAACCCACACAGATCAACTGTAGAGTCCCCCAAGGATCATCCCTCAGCCCCACGCTCTGCAGCATCTACATGGCCCCCCTCCCCGCCATCATCAGACAACACGGGCTCAGCATAGTATCATACGCCGACGACACCCAGCTCATCCTCTCCCTCACAAGAACCCCGAAGACACCAGACTGTTTCCAGGAAGGAATGAGAGATGTAGCTGCCTGGATGAAAAACAGCTGCCTGAAGCTCAACTCTGAGGAGACTGAGGTCTTCATCCTCGGACCCTCCACCTCCGCCTGGGACAACACCTGGTGGCCCTCCGCCCTTGGGAGTCTGCCCACCCTGACAGACCACGCACGGAACCTCGGCATCATCCTCAACTCCTCCCACACCATGACCCGCCAGATCAACTCAATCGCCTCCACCAGCTTCAACTGCCTTCGGATCCTCCGCAAGACCTTCAAATGGATACCCCCAGAATGCAGAAAAACCATCACCCACGCACTCATAACCAGCAGATTGGATTATGGCAACGCCCTCTATGCCGGAATCAACAGATCCCTCCTACACAGGCTACAGACTATCCAGAACGCCTCAGCCAGACTCGTCCTCGGAACTCCACAGCACAAACACATGGCCCAACACCTAAGTGACCTCCACTGGCCCCCCGTCGAGAAGAGTTACCTTCAAACTGCTCACCCACGCCTACAAATCCCTGCACAACATTAGACCCAAATACCTCAACGAGAGAGTCTCCTTCCACGTACCCAAGAGGAATCTTCGCTTCGCAGACCTCGCACTCACGGAGACCATCCGCAGACCCAGAGCAGGAGGAAGAGCTTTTTCCTACATCGCAGCCAAAGCCTGGAACGAGCTCCCTGTGAACATCAGACACTCCCACACCCTCCACACCTTCAGGAAGAACCTCAAGACCTGGCTCTTTGACTGAACCGGAGCTTCACCCCCCCCCCCCCCATCACCTTGAGACCCTCACAGGTGAGTAGCACGCTTTATAAACCCCTGATTGTTTGATTGAAGTATCGTCCCTCCACATTGGCGTGAGAGTGCCTATGAGTAAAGGGTATGCCAGGGCTACCCAAATTAATACATCCAATAAGAAAATGACAATGTAGAGGAGAACATCTGACCTCTCCACTTTTTTTGCCATTTTTGGCTGCTTCATTATCCATCCGGTGTGTTTCCTGGAGGATCACCCCATATCTGTGCAGATAAGGTGGTCCTATAATGTTTAATGAAACTATTCAGCCTACATATATTCCACATGGCTATTTTAAGTGGTTGTGTATGATCACCCACCATAGAAATATTGATGTGCTGTGGTCTGACCACAGGAAGCTTCCTGGGGATCTTAGGCGACATCCACTACTTAGGCTCAGTGTTTGTGTTCCTTTTGTGTCTCGTGTCATGGGCTACTTATCGTTTGGTTCTCGTGTTTGAATATAGTAAAACCTGAAAACAGTAAATTCTTACCCAACCCACTGCTCCTGGGTAAAAACCTAATTTGTAAACTAACTGGTGTCTCCCTATTCTGTCCTGCAACCGTGGAGCAATAGAACATTTAGCCCCTGTAGTGCTCTTATAAAACCTAAAATATAAACATAAATATGTGGAGGTCCCAGTCACCCTGGTGGTGCCCTAGTTGAACTTTGGGTTCATGACCTCTTGGGAAGGTGGGCCCTCAAGTTCCCTAACCAATAACTAAGCCATGGAAGAGTATCAGTCCACTTGTGTGGGTCGGCACCTCCACCCCTGAGAAGGGTGTGATTGAAATCTCAGGTCCCCCAAGCACTGGAAAAAAAAAATATATATGGCCATGTGTCTCCGGGTACAGCAACTTTAAAAGTAAATGTGGGGCTCTCCCCATTCGTCTGCCAAAGGCTTCAACGGCCCCTCCCAGCCCCCCATTTCCTCAACCACCCCCATAAATAATACCTCCAATCATAGAGAGTAGTTCAGAGTGTTGCACATAGGTGCAGTTCATCTGTAACTCTTGATAATCTTTCTATCAGCCTCTGGGCTGGTCCACAGGAAACCCCTCCTCGTTTTGATTGTTTATCTGATCTTCACTGTCTTGTTGTACCTCATCCTCCAGGATAACATAAGGCATTGAATCCATTGGCACATTGTCAACTCCTAGGGTGCTGTAGTGTCCCACTTTTATGGTTTCTGTGCTTGGTGATGCTGCTTGGGTCATTGCATGTTCAGCGGAGGAGTTCCTCTACTGTCGTCAATCTCTGCGAGCACTCCCTGATTGACTTGCTTTCTGCATCATTACTCCCTTTCTCGGGCACCAATTAAGTCATTTGCATTCCTTTTCTGTTCTTCTCTTGATGAACTACCTTCAACTTTGCGGGGAATAGCAACATGCACTGCAGATTCATGGCACAAAGCTTATGCTTTGCTTTTATGGTTTAAATCTTTTATTCACATGATTCAAAAGCATAATAATACTTTTTTTGTGCGGCTTACTCACTGTTGCCTATGTGCTGCTAATCTCAACAGTGAGCGTTTTGTCATTCATCATGTGGATTTTCCTATACAGAACAAAATAATAGAAAACACACCCAAACTCCGCTCCCTCCCTTCCCTCCCCTAGTACTCCTTCAACAGGCCTAGCGTATGTCAGCTGTGATGAGGTGGGTCTAATCTTTGTGACCTCTGCTTGCACTAAGGTCTATTTCATCTCTGATAATCGGAGGATTCGTAAATATTTAGGGCACGTGAGTTCTCTAAATTCAGTGGATAGGAGATCAAGAAAAGGACGCCAGACCTCGCTGAAAGTGGATTTAGTAGTCGCGAGGGTGGCAGACATCCGTTCCATCCCTAATATGAACCAAATTCTGTGAAGCCAACCTAGGTGCGTAGGCACAGTAGAGGTTCCACAACAGTTGAGCATGTTCTGGAGAGCAGCACCAAGCGCCAATCCCATCTGTCTCTTTGCAAGATTTAAGTGGATAGGTTAAGGGGTTATATAAACCCAGGACCGTGTATGCCGGGTACCGGGGTATCTGTGTGTCAAAGTGTACATCAACTTCATCTAAGAACCGAGTCCAATAAGATGTCAGCCTTAGACAGTCCCATAGCAAGTGTAGAAGTGTGCCTGCTGCTCTGCATTATGCTTTACTTTTCGAAAAAATATTCGGAGGCCCTAAACTTTGTGTGTAGTCGGGAAAGATTTGTATAGTGATGGCTTTGTATTGGCGATCATTTATACTTCTAATTGTTTAAGGATGATATTTCTGTCTCTATAGTTAATGATTTTGGCACTCACTGCCTGTGGCAGAGCACTGGGGGGGCTGTACATACACTACACAGCAAAAAGGCACGAAAGACCATCTGACTGCAGCCTGGATCGGATCAATTGTTCTAAGAAGTCCTCAGGAGTTGTCCCTTTGGCCCCTTCATGGATGCCCACAAATCTCAGATTATTTCTCCTTGACATGCCTTTGATGTCTTCCAGTCCGTCTTTGAGGAACTGAGCTTGGTTTGAGACTGTCAGAACATTCGTTTTCATGGTCACCATCTCCACAGTCTCTGTGAACCTTTCATTAACATTCCGGAGGTCAGCTTGCAGAAGATTGAGTTCAAACGCCATAGTGTTTATTTTGTTTTTAAGCACAAGTTGTGATTGTCTCAATTGTGGCCAGGATTTGTGCCCCAGTTAGGCCCATCAAGGGCAGTGGGTCCTAAATAGCCCCCTCCCAGCATCCCACAACTTGTCAGACAACTTGGGCTTGGCATACTGGTCCATTTGTGTTTGCTGGCTGGTGCGAGTGGGTCAGCCATGACCTATACTATAATTATAGGGTGTAAGAGTTAGCAGTCTGTGTGTTCTCCCTAGGCACTGCACTGTACTGCCCCTCGATGCCCAGCCAGTGGGGCATGAGAGTCACATCAACAGTCTCCTCATGTTCAATTCAGTGTCCAATGTCTTTGGGGTGGTGACGGTTCGCAGCAAGGTGGCAGGGCCTGCGCTACTGCCACTCTCCTGATTGCCAGATCCTGGGGGCCTGCCTGCCCTTTTTGATCCTGTTAATTGCCCAGAGGTGGGGGAGAGGGCGGCAGTGAGCCAGAAGCAGGAGCAATCCAGGTCCTCGCTTCACTCACTCAAGTCTTGCGCCACCTCCTGGGTCACGCTATGCCCAATGTTTGAGCAAGACTCAGGCTCCTTGGCCTACCAGTCACCTTTGATTCTTTGAGGGCTGGTCACAGAAGTGATGCCACACGTCCCCCTGGCTTCCTAACCTCCATTTGCTAAAAAGGCAAAGGACGTGCACCGGCTGTCTGTCAGCCTGCTAATCTCTGTCACAAAGGCTGTGCCAATAAAGAGGGCCTGGCATCCGCAGGTGCTCCGCAGATTAAGCTTTGTATAGGCCGGGCATCTCCTCTGCAAAGCTGCCCGTCAGGCCCAGTAAGCACCTCCATATGTGTGCGGGTTAGTTGTTTAAAGCAGCTGCAGGCTGCTGGCTCTGTCAATCCTTTCCTGAGGGACTGCTCCAATGAGGATCCAGCGACAATAGGTGCGGACACGATCCAGTTGTTGCTGATGTGAGGCTAGGTAGCGGACATCAGAAGGCCCCATCACAGAGCGCTGTTCCTGCTGCCTTGAGCTCTGGCGACTCCATGTTGAGTCAGCCATGGTTGGACCAGGAAGGCCGGGAAAAGGTATGATTCCTAGAGGGGCTTTAGTGGGCCCAACTGCATAAATGTAATTTTGGAAGTAAGTTCGAGCATGTTCAGCTCAGGATGATGGCGGATTCCTTTGGGGGACCTGGAAACTTGAGTTCAACACGTCTTGTCAAACATCTTGCGTGGCCACGGACCCCTCATCTTTTTTGCAACCTTAAATAGGCTTGTTAAATCCATTATTAGAGTTTATCTGCCCTCTGCCTTTTATCGTTCAGCTCTTGTGCAGGACCTAATCTGGTCTCTTGTGGAAGTTCAGTAGTTGCATGTTAGCTCCAACATTCGAGCTAGTATGCATTATGTCATGGGTGGCTTGAGTCCAATATTTAAGGGAAACTGCTCTTTGGTGTCGATACATAGTGGTTGGTTTAGCTTCCCATATAGCAGATGTCCTGCACACTTTTCTAACAAGGGATGGGTTAACGCCAGTGCTCATTTTATTTTGCTATGGAAGTTTGTAGAGCACTATGTATGTTCCGTGAACAGGATAGTGCATTATAAGCATGGTAAAGAAAATCTTATGGATATGCTGAGGGAATAATGTTTACCTTCTATGCAGTGAAGGAGGGTGTGGTCACATCTCCGCATGCCTCCGAGAGGGATGTTAATGCAGCATTGCAGCTGCTATAGATAGCTGAAAAAATGGCCATGGAATCAAAGGTAAGAGGTGATCCCCCATTGCACTAAGGATGCTAGGTAGGCCCAAGAGGACAGCGTTCGTAGTGGTCCCTGCTTTGGTAGTATTTTTGGCTGTCCCCTGACACAGGGGAGGAGTACTATGGAAGGAAAAAAGCAGGACATACGCTATGAGTGGGAGATCATGTGCCTCATTGGACTTTTCTGAACTTAGGCAGTTGTGGAAAAGCAAAAGAGGGCATGTTTCTGGTGCTGGCTTTAAGGGAATAGGCACAACATTGGTATTAGTGAATACAGTGGAGAGGTATTCCCCAGTGGATAATGCAACCCAGTAAGGTGGATAGAAGATTTGAACAAGGAAAACTGGGAAGCAGTGATTGCGATTGGTGTGAAGGGTCTAGGGGAAGGGGTTCAAACATTTACCTGTCTCCAGGCTGGTGTACAACAAGATACGAGCCGCAGTTCAGGCGCCTAAGTTCGAGAGTGCACCAGGTGCAAATTGAGGATTCCAGTTAGAAGTGAAATGTTGACCAAAGCTCTACCTACCTATGCTTTTTAGCAAGATGGGCACCAAGGTGCAGCTGCATGGTGTGTAAGAGAGTGGACAAAGGTGGATAGTTCATTTTCCTCCTCAGGAAGACTGGGCATGGATTTGAAAGACAATTTTAGAAGAGTCAATTGGATCTTGCAGAGAGGAGTAGAAAAAGAGCAGAGGGTCAGGCTGTACTTGAAGGAGGACCCTGGTGCAAGTAAATAGAATAGTTCCTGAACCAAGGCTAAGGGACCATTGAACTGGTGCAGTTAGGAGGACCGTGGATCAGCCACTGGGTTGGGATGTTGCTGGAGATGATAGATCTAAAAGTTAGAGAAGTCTCCTATGAGGGGCAATATCATGGGAAGAGTGGCGAGTTAGACCCTTATTGGTACAATGGCTTAGGTGAGAGACAAGAGGCAGTTGTCAGTGGGCCCGGCAACAGAAAGGCAAAATAAGAAGCCCATGTGGTTTGAGAGATTGAGTGTTCATCGATCCGGACCTGTACGTGAGGATACGAATGACTGGTAAAGAGACGAGGGGTACAAGGATCAAATTTACGATTGGGCTGTTAGTGAGTATAGAAGTAACTTTAATTTTGAGAATTTTCCGAGAGCGTGGTGTGATTCTTAGGAGAGGTTCTTCGAAAAGATGGTCAGAGGAAGATGGTGGTGGCTGGAACTGCGAGAGCCTAGGTTATGGGTTCAGCAGATGGGGCTACAGTGCAAGTATGGACACTGAAACAGTACAGGCCATAGCTGAGGATAACAGTGTGGGGGGGCTGAGGCAGCAAGAAGAGACAGGACAATACATCAAAAGAGAATAAGACAGGGTTGAGCAGAAACGCGGCTAAAGGTGCGAATGCAGTAGTCATTGTGTCAGAAACTATGTGACCTTGTATGGGTATTGGTGTGCCTTTGAATGGACATTTAGTATTGAGCATTAAGGTAATGATTTAGGTGAGTAAACGTGTTGACATTTTCAACCTCTTCAATAGAGAGATACGATGCAAGGAAGGTTAAAAAGATGAGAAGACAGAGCTAACGAAGAGTCCGAGTGCCCACTAGCTTAGACATTTGAATGGCAGGAATTTATTATATATGCCAGCATCTTCTGTGAAAATAGCACTACTTAACTGTCTTTGTGTCGTTATGAGAGCCTAGATCAGATCTGGGGGCTTAGCCTGGATACAATGTGATGTGAAATTCTGGGTCAGGAGAGGTCTGAACCTGAAGAAGTTGTGAAGGAGATAGTTGGTGAGCTTTGGATCACATTGATGATTTATGTCCACCAGATGTATGCCATGAGTACATGCAGCCAGCAGAGGACGGTTATCTTATGTGCCTTCTTTAGGCAAAGGAGAGAGTTTTAAGATCATGCAGGAAATTCAACAAGGGGGCATGTTATCGCTCATCACGTAAATTCAGACACAAGTGCAGGAAATTTGGTGGCAAACACCCCTTGGTCAAAAACTTTGGCAAATATCAAGGGCTGTGGAAATTGGCTATTCCAATTAGAATAACGACAATTGATCCATTGTTGGAAACAAAATACCCAGATAGGTGGGTGGCCCTATTATTGAGAGAGAGGTTTATGGAAAAATTTAGATTTCCTCATGAAAGCCCCAGCTAAATTGTTGGGCAGAAAATTTAGTGATTAGATGAAAATATCGAAATTATATGGAACACTGAAAGAAGCCCAGGGTGGATGAATAGCGCAACCTTTCTAGTCTCCTCTGTTCCCTGAACTCATCATTTCACTGTTGGCCATTATACTAAAGAAAGTAGTGGGTGAGTTCAGAATGATTCATAGCCAGAAGGAATTTTGGTTAACAATTATATCGATCAGAGTCAATGCTGATTGTCTTATTCCAATATTGATGTGGCCATTGACATTAACGCAAAAGCAGGGTGAAAACTGAAATGGGAAAGAGTAACATAAAGCCAGCTTTCCAAGCGCAACCTGTTTATCCAGATGTGTTTCCATTGCCATGGATTCAGTATCAGGTATCCATTTTTGTGGCCAAGCAATACCCATGGAATGTTGAATGGAAAGTGCCATACTGTGAGCAAATGGCGAGAGATCTTTCGGGGTCTAAGCAAGTGCTGCACCACCTCAATGATTTCTTCCTGGAGAGCAGCAGGACATGAAGGATACAGGTAGCGGATGCACACATTGCAAAGAGTGCCAGGTGATCCTTGACTGCCATCGGCCCCAGAGAAAACAGAAGGACCAGTAGTGTATATCTCGTTCCTGGGCATCAAGCTAGACTCGATTAGGTCTTTCACTTACTTGTGGACAAACTGAAGGATTAAAAACGTGTACAACAGGAAATAGTGGGCAAAACGGAAGTGTGGCATGGCACTCTGAAGATAGGCGACCTTTGCCATGAGAGGCATTACAGAGACACACCCCTGGATTAGAATTCCTAATAGGACCCAAATAGGTATGCTGTTATGGATTTATTTTTTAAAGAGATATAATGGAGTGTCGACGTTGTCTTCAAATTGATCCAGTCATCTGGGCAGTTCAGATTTTTTCGGATGTATTATCAGATGCAGAAATATTTGTGGTCACCATAATGTTTGCAATGATTAGTGGGTGTTAGGCCTGATGAGATAACGGGTACTGCACTATATACAATGCAACGTCCTGTTCTATGCTCGTCATATCCCAGGTCTGGATACTGAGGTGGCTAATGCACTATCATTTTCACTGTGGTCAAGAATCCATAGGTAGGTCCCAGAAGCAAAAGAGCAGGGAACGCCTGTACCAGAGGACATGTACCAACTGTGAGGCTCTTGAGACTAGAACTTTGAGGAACAGGACAAAGAAGAGGAACATCAGTAAGGCAGGATTGGAGGCCTGGGGCTGTATTATAATAAGTGTCCTAGGGGCGCAAAGGGAATTTGGGCCCGCTTTCCGCGCCCCCACTTTGCGCGCCCCCGCGGTACTTTGGTATTACAGAAGGGGGCGCAGACGCTTGTGCATCCCCTTCAGTAATACTGATAGCGCTGGCCTACTTAAAGCGCCAGCGCAACCTTCAAGGGGCGTTGCCTCATTTGCATAGGGGCGTTCAATATGCAAATGAGGGGATCCCTTTGCCTCTGCGTCTGCGCCATATAACAGACAAGGGGGCAGAGGCAAAAAAGCTCTCAGGGGGCGCACTCACAGTAAACTGTAAGTGCACCCCCTGAGATCAGTCCTCTGGAAGGGAGAAAGTGGGTCCTATGGACCCCCCAGACATCCCCTTGCAGGCAAGTGCAGTCACTGTCTGCACCCGCCTGGGTATCTTTAATACCCTTTAAAAGTGCAGGTGGGTTGCCGCCTGCACTATGAAAACACGGAGCGGCTGCCAGCAGCCGGTCTGTGTTTTTACATGAATGCGCTGCCCCCAGGGCAGCACAAATTCACGGCTGCCCTGGGGGCAACACATAAATCATAATAGGGTGCATTGTCATTGTTTGCGCCCAGCCCACCTTTTAAAAGGTGCTCCAATTGCTATTCCAGTGAAAACTGTGATGTTAGAAGTACTCCTGGGAATATGAAGCAACTAGGGGGAAAATTGTGAGACAAATCTTTTAACCCCTTCGGTGCTCATGACGGAACGGTTCCGTCATGAGCCACGGTTGAGCTGTGCTCATGACGGAACCGTTCCGTCATGACCACGCCCGCGCAAGATTCCGTCAGCACAGCGGCGGAATCTGCGCAGCATGGAAGGGGTTAAGGATGGGCTTGAGATAAAGATACAAGCCATAACAGGAGAGAGGCTATAATAGTTGAATTCGTAAGA
Source organism: Triturus cristatus (assembly GCF_964204655.1). Taxonomy (NCBI): domain Eukaryota; kingdom Metazoa; phylum Chordata; class Amphibia; order Caudata; family Salamandridae; genus Triturus; species Triturus cristatus. Next base: position 752,600,849 of record NC_140579.1, read on the forward strand.
GAGATTGTTGCTCTGGTGAGATATCCTTGCTTGTCTACCTGAGAGTTTAGATTCTACCGGGCCATAGTTACAACATTTGTTTGTGCTTTCAGGATTTCGAAAGTAGTATATTCATATATGAATGCAGAAGTAAAAAACTGAACAGAAGGATGACGTTGAGACGTGCAAGGGACTGGGCAATATGCCTACTTAGCTCTCATAAGATTATGTAAGGCTGAGGAGAGTGGTGACTGCATGAGTATGATGGAGCAGGTAAACACAAATTTGTATACCTCCTCTATTTTGCACGAAATTAATTACGTAATTATTCTAAAATCTAACTCGTATTAATTAGTTTGAAGTGAGACATTACTAACCAACCTTTACACCTTGATAAACACAAGATACACGTGGAACTAAAATGCAAATTGCATGGCAGAACACTAAAGTAATTAACTATGGTACGCAAACTAACTTTAGATTGTGGTGAAATAGAAAATTGCATGATTTATGTTGCTTTTGTGATGGTTTGTGCTTTCAGTACTGCAGAATGGTGAGTATTATTGCTTTAAATGTTGCTACAAGCCAGGAAAATACTAATATATATTGGGATTAGAGTGGGATTAAACATTGTAATCTTCATTTCTATATTTTAATTACTGTTATGTCTGTTTTTGCTTAAGTTGACATTCGGGCCTACTAGGCCGCAGTCCTTAAAACAGAGGTCCTATGAAGTCGCCGTCATGTGAGCGTGATGACTTCTGTGCAGAATCGGATGGCTCTGGAGATCTCCAAGTGACCCCAGCCTCTGCAACATCGTGTTCCTTGTCAAGGATTGGAGCATGGAGGCTTGCCAAGTGATGAACGGTGTGAACCACCAAGGGGACAATGGAGGACCTATATAAGGATGCTTATTATTCAAAAGTTACTTTCGGAACTTTCGCCTGTGAACCGAACGGATAATATACGTTTTGCGCTTTGCTATGTCAAGTCTCATGGAAAACCAGTTGGTCCTGGGAAACTTTGAGAAATTACAAGTTGACCCCGGATCATCCAATCAGAACATTTTCCCTACCCCTAAATTGTTGCATGTTAATCTGAAGTAAGAGGGAAAAGGGTATAAAATACCCTCATCTGCCGAAGGGTGGTGGTTCATCGGGCTGATCTTCCATGGCGTTGGGTCTACGTTGAGCTGATGAAGATTTCCATGGTTTACCTTGGGTTTCTTTGATTTTTCGGGAAGGTATTTAATCTGATGGTTTGATTATTGCTGTGGGTCGGACAGTTTGTCACCGGAGATTGTTGCAGAGAATTTGGATATTTGGTAACTATCAAATGCATTTTCTAAATCTATGCTTATTCTCCAAAGATTCGATTTCCCTTGAAAGAAACTGGATTTATGTTATGATCTGTAGTGCCTAAATGTTAATGCAGAGCAAATTATTATTAGATAAACAAATTTGGATTAATCAGAAATGAGTTTGTGATTAATCGAATGTTTCCTAGGCTTTAATTGCGTTTTAGCTGGTTCTAATTCACCAACAACCAGTCCAACTAATTGGTCCGTCGACCAAGTGGTGGAGTGCCTTGCTGTTAAGGTCAGGATTCTATAGGTACAAATGTATATAATGTAAGAAATATAATCCTGATAGGTAATAAGGTACCCACATGTCCAGGGTTTTTCTCCTGTGTCCTGGATTCAAATGAGACGAGTGCGTTTTGGTGTTATGGGCCCCACCAATGAATGAGTGTATGAATGAATTGGTGTGATGACGAGTCTGTGACATACGGAGAATATGTAAATTTTCCATTTCCGCTGGAGCAGTTTTCTTGGTAGTAGACTGATGGTTTTATTGCATTGGTTTGGTGATTATTGATTTATGTTTAACACTTTATGTTGAGTTTGTGTCGCGTTTTATGTTGTCAATTGGTTTAAAAACTTCCGGGAAGTAGGAAGTTGGTTGCCCTGTATGCAGGCAGGGGGAAATGTGTGACAAGTGAAGTCGCACAGCGCATTGTCTGATTTCAAAGTGGTAACATCGTTGTGTTTTATCTGAAGGGACATTTTTCGTATGAATGTGTGTCAGTGAAATAGTAATAGGTTTTCTTGTGAAACTCTGGCCTTAATTCTCAGGAGAATTATAGTCTTCACATGTGTTTTATCCCCAGAGAAACGGGTTAGCCTTTTGCTTGTAAGAAGGGTAAGGTAGAGGGAAGGGTCCATGTATCGGCGTAACGGAAAATTCTGTGGTAGGGTAGAGGTAAGCGCTGCCTACTGGAAATACAGAATTCTTGTGTAAATGAGCAAAACTATCTCTTTGGTTTAGCGAAACAGGCAATGGAGATGTTTTATGTTGTTACTAACAGATTTTAGTAAAGAAAACGTAAAAGGTTTTGCCAAGAATTATGTAAAGGAGGGGTCAGCAAGAGCAGGAGTAGCGAGAAAAGCTGACGTCAGAAATACCGCGCTGGGATTGGTCAGCTATAGAGAGACGAAGCTTCCACTGATTGGTGCATTATTGTGAGTTGATCTGGGAGTGGAGAATTACCGGTGTGACGTAGACGCCCAGGATTGGTGCGTTAATGGGAGTTGCGCTGGGAGTGGAAGGTTTCAGGAGTGACAGGTTTCAGGAGTGACGTAGACACCCAGGATTGGTGCGTTAGTGTGAGTCGTGCTGGGATTGACCAGAATACGGAGAAGCCGTGACGGAAGTGATTTGTAAAGCTTACTTGTGTAAGAACTTTGAAAAATAAAAATGATGTACTACAATCCACCTGAGAAAGAGAAAAAATCATGGTGTGGAAAAATAAAAGGCCTATTTAAGAAGGATAAGCCGATTGTGACTAGGGAAGGACAGATACTCCCTCCACCGAAATCGCCTGCATCCTTTATGGTAGCGAAAAATGGTTTTCATACATGTATCTGGTTGGAGAATTGGGCAAGGTATACCAAAGAGAATGGAGTACTAGCATTTCCAGAAAGTGATTCATTTAGTTTGGCTGTATAATGAAATTTAAGAGAAAAGATGATGAAGCTAGAACCGAAACCCAGACCTACCCAATTTGAGGCTTTGACTGAATGGGAAGAAGAGATGTATGAAAGGGAAAAGCATCGGAGTGGGAGAAGGTATAATTACATGTTTGGTAGACATTGTGGTCAAGAAAGTCATGATGACAGAATGAGAAGATGGCGGAATGCGAATATGACTGATAGTATGTTTCCTCTGAGAAATGCTGAAGAGACGAGTGGCAGGAAATGTACAGAAAAGAGAAATAACACAGGATCGGAAGGTTATAGATATGGAGCGAGTGAATCAGAAGATGAAGTGCTGGAGGACATGTTCTATAAAATTCCACCCCCATATCAACCGAATTCCACGTTAATGACGCTGAGTGCACCGTTTTAATAATTTTTATTCATTACAGGAGACTGTAATGAATAAAACTTTTGCGCAAACGCCACCTAATTTGGGGAAAATTAATCAATTTAAAGAATCTGAAATGTCACAACCCGTTAGAACTGGAAATGAAAATTCAGCCGAGTTAGCTAGAACTACATTGGAATTAACAGAGAAAATTAGAGAATTAACTAAAAATATGGAAGCAGTGACCGTACCTGTAACTATAGGGCCGGTGATGCCTGTCTTTGATAAACAGAAAGATAGTGAGCATTGTTTAACAGTTCCTTATAACTGTGGTAGGCAGAAGGAGACAGAAAGAAGTGGTTCCGGAGGAAATGAATGGAAAAATATGGCAGGAACATCAGGTTTAAGTACTCCTAAAAATGTTACTGTAAATCAAAGTCCAGCGAGTAAGACACTTATGACAACAGAATCAGCAACTGAAACCCCAGAGAGAATAACCAATAAAATAAGAACGAGACCACCGCTGTAGGACCCCCGTCTGAAGAATTAAGTGATTGGTTAAGAAGTTTGAAAGTAACATTAGAAGAATTAATCGTAGGAACCATTCCAACTGAAAAATTAAAAGCATATCAGGATGAGGAGCTAATGTTCCTCTGCAAAAGTATAACTTGGAGAGCGAGAAATTTGCATGAAAAATTGGAAGAGACAGCGAGTGAAATGGGAATTGATTTTGAGAAAATAAGGTCATTGCAAAAACCATATAGGGTAGATTTTTCCGAAAAAGATATTGAAAACTTGAATACTGCAGGAAGGTTGACCCAAATTAAAGAAGTGATTGCCTTGTTAAGGAAATGGGGTGATGTGGATCGGTGGAAAAGTAGATGGTTCCGGAAAAGAGAGAAAACTACAGATAAGGCTTTCTCAGCATTCCCGGTGAGAGAAAAAGAGCCGGTGGTAACAGAATGTCCCATGAGAGAAATCCCAGGAGGGGGATATGTGCATGTCCCTTGGACTAGACAGGATATGTTGTCATTTACCAATGATTTTCCAAGGTTAAGAGAAAAACCAGTTGAATGGTACCGACAGGTAGAAAGGTTTGTCAAACTTTCAAAGGTGTTGTGGATAGATCTGAATGGTCTTTTTGATATAATTGTACCTGCAGATTTATGGGCAGAATGTAAAATTACAATAGATCGGCCAACGCAAGAGTATCCTAGGGATCCTAAGATGGGAGCCCCTGATCCGGAAGTAATGAAAAAATATGATCAGGTAATTACCTTTTTGAAAAATAAAGTACCTCCGAAAGAAACTGACTGGGTAAAAATTGACAGAACTCAACAAGAGGCTAAAGAATCTGTACATGCATATTACGAGAGGTTATTGTTAGCCTTTAAGCAATATAGTGGAGATGAGAAATTAAGCGAAAAGGATTTGAGTCATTTTGTGTACAGATTTGTTTATGGTTTAAAGCCTGAGGTTAGTGAAATGATTAAACAACATACAGTAGATTGGCAGAATAAAAAGATAGATGAAGTGTTACGACATGCAAAATATTTTAGTGATGGAATTGAAGCCAAATAACGTAAACTGAAAGAAAAGGCAATGTGGGCACAGGTTAAGGTAGCTGAGCAACAAGAAGTCCAGTTGATCGAGCAAGCCTATGGTATGGGCCAAGCAAAACAGAAACCTAATATTGGAAAAGGAAAAGGACAGGTCAGCATAGAGGAAGCTAAGAAGAAGGGGTCATGTCATAATTGCGGAAAGTTAGGGCATTGGAAATCATAGTGTAAATTGCCACCGAGAGCTAATGGTGATAATTCATTGTTGAATCCACAGGTGCAGAATAAGGTGAGTTGCCAACCGCCGCGACAGCAGCACGTTGTTACCCAACAGTGTCAGGTGCAAAGCCACCTTTTCCACAGCACGTAAATCCTCAGAGATACAGTAATGAGACAGGATTCGACACCGAAGAACAGGTAACAAAGCTACCGCACGCCAGTGCTGTTTTGCAGTATTGGCTGCAACGCGATGAAAGTGAGGCAGAGGAGAGTTATTGACGGTGCCTAGGAGAGGAAGAGGAGTGCGTACTTGGCACAACTCTAGAGGTAGACCAGACAGGACCCTTTGTGGATGGAAAGGTGAATGAAGTGAACATTACTTTCCTAGTAGATACTGGTGCTACTCGTTCAACTGTTAGATCCGCTGACGTTAAAAATCTTCCTCTCTCAGGTGAAACAATCCAAGTAGTTGGGGTCTCAAACAAACAGATAAAAGCTTATCTTACTGATCCTGTAAAGGTTAAAATAGGAAAATTCACTGACACGCATCAATTTGTCGTGTGCGACACTAGCCCCGTAAATCTGTTGGGGAGAAATTTGTTGTGCAAAATGAATTGCATTATCTTCTTTGCCCCTGATGGTATAGCTTTTGAAACTCCTGATGAAGACGTACTGTATAGAATGACAATGGCAAACTCAGAACCTGAAATCACTGAAGCATTTGTTGTATTTGACCCGGAAGGATGGCCTCAAGAGTTGAAGAAAACGGTGAAACCCGAAGTATGGAATTTCACAGGAGAGGATATTGGATTGATGAAAAGAGTAGATCCTGTAAAAATAATTATAAAAGAAGGAGTAAATTACCCGAATATTCCTCAGTATAAACTGACACCAAAAATAATTGCAGGAGTAATGCCTGTAATTGATAGAATGATTGAACAAGGAATTCTGAGAGAGATAATGAGTAGTCCATGTAATTCTCCGATCATGGGTTTGAAAAAGCTGAATGGGACTTTTAGGATAGTGCAAGATTTGAGAAAAGTGAATAAAATTGTTGCTCCATGTTGTCCCATTGTACCGAACCCTTCGGTAATTCTATATTAGATTCCCCATGATGCAGAATGGTACACAGTCATTGACTTGTGTCATGCTTTCTTTTCTATCCCATTGCACCCTGATAGCCAACAATTTTTTGCGTTCCGGTTCGGTGAGCATATTTTGGCATGGTGCCGTATCCCTCAAGGGTATACAGAAAGTCCATCAATATTTAATCAGATTCTAAAGAAGTCATTGGAAGATTAAAAAAATGCCCGAAAGTTCAGTGCTTGTACAATACATCGATGTCCTATTGGTGGCATCGAAGATGCGAGAGGCATGTGTGGTGGACACAGTTGCACTGTTAAATCATTTGGCCGATGGAGGACTCAAAGTATCCCCATCAAAATTACAGTTTTGTCAGACAGAAGTACAATACTTAGGTCATAAGATTGAAAAGGGCCTGAGAAGGGTGACTGTGGACAGGATTAAAATAATAAAAGGAATGAGAGTACCAATGACACAAAGAGAAGTCAGAATGTTTCTTGGGATGGTAGGATATTGTCGCCAGTGGATCATCAACTTTTCGCTGATTGCAAAACCTCTGGTACGTCTAACAAAAAGTGATGTAAAGGATCCCCTTTAGCTGAATAAAGAAGAGATGAAAGCTTTTAGACAATTGAGAGACAGCTTGTGTGAAGCACCAGCTCTTGGAATTCCTGATTACGAAAAGGAATTCGAGCTCTATTGCAGTGAGAGAGATGGATGTGCACTTTCCGTGTTAGTACAAAGGCATGGAAGATTGAGACGACCAATTGCCTATATTTCAACTGTGTTAGATCCCATAGCTGTAGCTTTGCCAGGTTGTTTTTTTTAAATGTATTTTATTGATGTTAAAGAAAGGTGGACAAACAGAAATGAAAGCCATTGCATACAATCGGATCTTTTCTTCAAACCTGCAACTTCCCACCCCCCCTCCCACACCCACTCTCAGGCAGAACAATAGCAGAATAACAGTACATGTCGGACCACAAAACATCCATTTATGTAAAGTGATACCAAGAACAAATCCAAATAAAGCTTTTCCCCCCCAATCAACCCAGAGGCAAGTACGAAGACCAACTCCAGGCCCCACTGGAATCCATAGGCGGCCCTTGAGCAGGCTAACCCCTCCCTACATTCCATGTGCTATAGAAAACAGGAGCCTATAGTGGACACAGCTCATAACGCTCATAGCAGGTCTGGGTGGGACACCAGATACTCCGTCAGGGGGCCCAAAAATCTTTAGGGCGAGAGGATTCAGGCAGTTCCTCCTCATAGATCAGTAGCTGGTTCCTACAATACACCAAATCTCGGAGCCACTTTTTAAGTCTCGCCTAGCTATTGCGTAGCGAGACTCTAGTAAGGGGCTCCCAAAAGTGCCCCCAACAATGGATTGCATGGCGAGCACGCGCACAATCACGTGCATCGTGCCGCCATGCAATCCACCTTTGGGAAGCGCTTCAGCCCACTGGCACGTGCACCTACTTCAAAGGGTCCGCTCCCCCGCCTGGAATGCGCTCCCCCGCCCCTTGCCAGTTCAAAGCCCGCGTTCCCGCCCATGGGAAGACACACGCTACTTTTGTCTTCCTTGTCTACTAACAGGCCCTAGCCGAGAATAGTGGCTCCGATCGGTAAACATTCACCCTTTCCACTCGTGGGCCCAGTGCGCCACCTGGTGGTTATTAGCTTAACTGAGCGGTTCCCTTTCATTGCCTACGTATACTGCACCTCTCTTCGGTTGGCAAAATATTTCACACCAGAAATAAGGGAAACAAGCATGTGCAATTCTTCAATGAGGTGTTTCCATTTTTAAAAATGTTATTCCATGTAAACTCTCAGAATACGGTCATGATCTAATGGTAGTAGTGTTTTAATCATAGTTATGTGAGCTTTACAAAATGAACAGCAACCACAGACGATGTTTGTCCTCTTTGGAGTTGGTCCATGGGATGCAGTTGACATAATTTGAGGGATCTGTTCTCTCAAGTCCCCACCGTACAGCTCATCTCCACCTTCATTTTAAGGATTCCAAACTCAAGAAGTTGGAGTGTTTACAAAAAAATGGATCCTAAAAATGTGCGCGTGTCGAGGCTTGTGGTACTCTGCTACGTGTCCTCTGGTTACGTAAAGAGAGGGGCATTAAAGATAGACGTAATCCACAAGGCATATTCATACGGGAATATCATTCTATGTAATTCAATTTTGAACCGCCTTAATAAAGGACTGGTTGTTGCTTGTTACATTTTCGCGAACTATAGCAACAGTTTTACGTGCTTTGCGCACGTCTGCCACCCAGTGGCTAGTTGATCAAATGCTTTTCATTGAAAGTTATTTCAGTTCGAGTACCACCGCTCACCCACATTAAAGGCTTGTCCGACCATAAGACCGCATTTGAGCAACTGGTTCTTCACAAGGCCACACCTACCACCACAATGTTTGTCTCCATCGGGTCAGACACACGTGGCCAGTACAGGGGATAGTGAGTGTGAAATGGATCAATAGGAAAGACCAGGTTTCGACGTCATGTCTGCAAAACTTGCCATTTCCAGACCCCAACCTTCTCTTTATCCCGTTTCTCATTGCACAGACACACACACCTGCAGCTCAGGACCTTATGGTAAGAGAAGCCAAGTCAGGCTCAGATGTTGTCAGCACAACTCCATGCAAATCCTTTAACCCATGAGAGTGGCAGACCCTTCCTGTATGGATGGAAGGCGACTGCGACCTCATTCTATAACATGAGATTAGTGGTTACAGTAGGGTTTGTCCTGACAAGATACCTCAGACCACAGTGGATGCCCTTCAAGTACCTTACTCAAGAACGCTTCAGGATGGCAGAGGATATTGTTAGAGGAGAAAACATGATACCATCAATATTTCACTAGACCAGGGAGGGACCTAGTTAGAGTAGTTTCAGTATGGTTGGTACTTGGACACCAGCGTTGGCCAAGAATATTTAGACATGTGATACAACTACAAGTCTAAATATGAACCTTGCTGGATCACCCCCTACCTGGGAAACGATTTGACAACGCTCTTGAAAAACATAAGTTAAGCAGTACACAGGGCAGGGGTATGTTGCCAATGAGAAATCCAATTAGAAGGGAAACCATTTCTCTGCTCTGTCTAATGAACACAAATAGGCTTTCTATGGTCATGGTCAAAGCTACCAACCAAAAATTATGACTCGATGGCAAACACACCCCACACTCTATAGGAGAGAATGTACAATATATGTCGAAGCGGTACAGATGCACCAGAAGTGGTATTAATCTCCAGAAACAATAACTACTTTACCACCACCCCTCCATCCCCCAACGCCACAAACACATTACCCCATTCGGGGGAGACTTGGGTACTTTCCACACAGGCAGACAACAAATAAACTCAGTCTTGGGTACTGAATTTAGTTTGACAAAAGTTTAGGAAATATACCACTTAGATATAGGCAACTGCAAAATCAACCACTTACTGCAACTGATGGAAGAAGTGACGGTATTGCTAATAAAATGGGGCATGGAAGAATCACCACTACAGGTAACCAGAGGAGAGGTATTCTTTGTTTGCATTCTTCTATCCAAAAATAGTGAAAGTCTAGGTCTAATTTTTAGTTCTCACTTTCAGACAGCTTTAGTTGTCTGTTTTTGAAGGATATATTGTGTGCAATAAAAACACGTAGAATGGGCTTTTGGTAAACCCAGTGCTTGTTACTGGTTGGCTTTTCTGTCAGTCTCATTTGATTGGTTATTGGTTAATGGCTTTTCTTCCTCTTGTGTTTGTCCCTCCGCTGAAGCATATCCTTTTTTCCATCCATTTGATAAGATGACTTCTATCCTTCCACAGCTCACATTAGGGAACTCATTTTTTCTTTTTTTCCAGTACTCCATGGGATTGCATATGCTTTCTTGCTGTTTTCCCGCATGCTGCTTCCCCTGATATCCCTGCCACTCCTGCTCTCGGTGTTATTCCACCAAGCTCGTCCACGGCTTTCCCACTCCTAGCCTCCTATTTCTACCTCCCAACACCTCAGTTGCTTCCTCACCCCTCCCCGCTCACTGATACTCTCTGCTACACGGTGTAGAATCCCACCACGCTCCTCTGTTGCCTTTCCAACCCGCCCCATTTATTTATTACTATTATTATTATTATTATTTTCTTTTTTGGAGGCCCCAGCAGCTGCAATTTATTGCCCAGCCACTCTGTTTTATTTAATGCACTTTTGCACACTTTGTATATTTTTTCATTTACTGCTCCATGATGGATTTCTGCCAACTTGGGACAGTAAACTAAAAATAAACAAGCACTGGCAAAGCTAGTAGGTCTCACCAAACTTTTTACTTTGCCAATAGTTTTTAACCATGCTGCACAGCACAGCTAAATAATAATTAAAAATTCCTTTGATGGGGCCGCTCATGTCATTTTGTAAGCACACGCATCATGCACATGCATAACTACAAAATTACGAGGGTGCTTTTTTAGGTCTCGCCTGGCTATCGCGTAAGCGCTCGCTCAGCGAGACTTATGTAGGGGCTTCATAAAATGCTCCCAAAGGCTTTCCAGGCGGATCGGGTGGCGGTTATGCGCACAACCACACGCATTCCATTTGCCACCAGCTACTTCCTGCGCGAGCGCCACCTCACGCATTCAGAGAGATTTAGTAAGGGGCACAAGACCTTAGGAATGCGGTTTATGGCCAGTGCATGTGAGGCATTCAAGCGCGAAGCTGGCATCTGGCATCAGACTTGAAAGCAGCAGACTGCTTTTGCCAGCGTGCGCTCGGCCTCACTTCCTGCATCCCCTCTTACAACAATTAACTTTCGTTATAACTCACACCCCATATGCTCGTTCCCTCCCACCCTTCCTTTGATGTCCGCTTTTCTTGTTTACAATCCAAGCCACACACTGCTGCACGCCACACACTGCTGCATGCCACACACTGCTGCACGCCACACACTACCGCATGCCACACACTGCTGCGCACACTGCTACACGCCGCACACTGCTGCACGCCTCACACTGCTGCACGCCTCACACTGCTGCACGCCTCACACTGCTGCACGCCACACACTGCTGCACGCCTCACACTGCTGCATGCCTCACACTGCTGCACGCCTCACACTGCTGCACGCCTCACACTGCTGCACGCCGCACACTGCTACACGCCACAAACTGCTGCACGCCACACACTGCTGCACGCCACACACTGCTGCATGCCACTGCACGCCACACACTGCTGCACGCCACACACTGCTGCACGCCACACACTGCTGCACGCCGCACACTGCTACACGAAACACTGCTGCACGCCACACACTGCTGCACGCCACACACTGCTGCACGCCACACACTGCTGCACGCCGCACAATGCTACATGAAACACTGCTGCACGCCACACACTGCTGCACGGCACACACTGCTGCATGCCGCTGCACGCCGCACACTGCTGCACGCCGCACACTGCTGCATGCCGCTGCACGCCACACAGTGCTGCATGCCTCACACTGCTGCACGCCGTACACTGCTGCACGCCACACACTGCTGCATGCCGCACACTGCTGCATGCCGCACACTGCTGCACGCCGCACACTGCTGCACGCCACACACTGCTGCACGCCGCACACTGCTGCACGCCTCACACTGCTGCACGCCACACACTGCTGCACGCCACACACTGCTGCACGCCACACACTGCTGCACGCCACATACTGCTGCACGCCGCACACTGCTGCACGCCGCACACTGCTGCACTCCACACACTGCTTTTACGCGAGTTTATGCTACTGACATTGTAAATGACAATGCCTTTTATTTGTTTTAAAACCAAAATGTAAATAAAAGGCATTGTAATTTTACAATGCCAATAGCTCAAACTCTTATAAATGCGAGACCTATTGCATTGCAATTGCTTGTTTATAGTAGACGACGTTTTTGCCCCCCAGCACTGCGCCACCACCCTTTTTTCAAGAAGAGTGGAAACCGCAACAATACGCCTATTGCAGGGTTTAAGGCGCTTAACATAACCCAGCAAGTACACCTCAGGAGTGCAGCACACAGGTTCCAGCACCACATCCGAAAGAATAGCCACCACCGCAGTCCAAAAAGCATACACCCTCGCACATAGCCAGGCAACATGAAGAAAATCTGCATCCGCAGCTCCACATCGCACACAGTGAGCCGTATCTCGGAGACCATATCAATATAGCTGTAGGGGGGGTGGGGAGTAGTATACCTGATGCAGGAACTTAAAATGGATAATTCGAAGATTACAATTGGCTGTGAGGCGGCCTGTAAGTTGACAGCACACTTTCCAGACCTCTGGTGTAATAGGAGTGCCCAGCGCCAACCACCAACGCACACAAGAGGGATGTTCCTTCAAAACATTTTCCCGCAAGGAGGTATTATAGAGCCTTGTGATTAGCTTTTTTCGGCACTCCCCAGTCAGCAGCACCTGCAGTGCCGGTAGAACGGTGGGCTCAGCAGGATAAGCCGGATACGCCGCACGAACAGCTTGACGAACCCGGACGTATGTGAAGTTGAACATAAAACCGCGCTCTGTATCGTTCTGTAGCATTTTAAAGCGTCCCCCTGCATATAAGTCACCCAGACGAGAGACACCAGCTGCAGCCAATGCCCGTATAGCAGGCACCTCCCTTGCCGCAGAGATTTCAGGGTGTGATGCTAGAGGCAGTAATGGCGCATATAGATAGGGTAGCCGCGCCCTCATAGCAAGCATGCGCCAGGCCCACGCTGTGCACTGCGTGGGGTTGATCTCAGATCGTGGACCACCCGACCCCCCCCCGAGAGAGTCACCGCCTGCAGTGGAACAGGAAGCACTGCATCTGCCTCAATTGCCACATGGGGTTGATACTTCAGTGGGAAATACCAATAGTGCGCAAATTGCGCTTGGGCACATAAATAATATAGGCGAAGATCATGAGCCTTGAAACCTCCCCAATCAAAAGGCTGCACTAACATATCCAATCTACACCTGGGCTTCTTACCACCCCACACAATTCAAGTTTATAGGGATGTTGACGAACAAATACAACAACTTGGGCAAAAACACCATCTTGACAACCGCAATCCTATCCGCCAGGGAGAGGGGCAGATGCGCCCATCTCGTAGCTAATTCCGAAATACGGGTAGCCGTGCGGCCATAGTTCTCAGTAACAACTATATCCGGATCCCTGTGGACCCAGACCCCCAGGTATATCACAGGGTCAGATGCCCACAACAATGGGAAGTCCAGCTCCACTTCTTTAGTAAATGCAGTTAGCGGAAACACCACAGATTTGGACCAGTTTATCCCTAGACCAGAAAAGCGCTCAAACTGTACATACTCCCTGAGTAGTGCAGATAAATGGACCGCCGATTCACGATCATAAAGTAGCATGTCATCCGCATAAAGGGAGACTATCAATGGTCGTTGCCGGAACCGTAGGGCAGCTGCAGCGTGTTTTTGACGCAGCTTACAGGCGAGGGTTTCCAGTGCTAAGGCAAAAAGCATAGGCGACAACGGGCACCCCTGCCGTGTGCCTCTCCTGATGGGAAATAAGGATGACACCCACCCGTTAACCCGCAACCGGGTCACTATACAGTACTCTCATCCACTGCAAAAAAAAGGGGGGAAAGACCATTCTGCTCAATACTGTGAACATAAAAGGCCACTGCAGTGAGTCAAAGGCCTTAGCTGCATCCAGCAGCACAGCCACCGCTTGGAAGTCCGACTCAAAGTAATGTAGAGTAGAAAAAAGCGTGCGCAAATTATGCGTGGTGGAGCGCTCCATGACAATCCCAGACTGATCCGGCAATACCAATAGTGGAAGCAGAGGTTGGATTCTGAGAGCTATCATTTTCGCCAAAATCTTTGTGTCTATATTTATAATTGAAAGTGGTTGATACGATGCGCACTGATTTGACGGCTTATCCGGCTTCAGTAGTGTGACCAGCAGAGCCTCCCGGAGCGAAGCCGGCAGCGTCCCAGTCTCATAGGCCTCAGCATAAACCGCCAGGAGCCGAGGAGCGAGGTCTGCCGCATATGCCTTATAAAATTCGCTGGGGAGGCCGTCCGGATCCGCAGCTTTGCAGGTCAGCAGAGCCATAATGGCCTCCTTAACATCATCCTCGTCAAACGGCCGCACAAGGTACTCTCGATGTCGAACGGACAACCACACCAGCGCTACATCATCAAGGTATTCATGTATCTTCTCTACCGGTGGAGAATCTCCAGCAGCGTATAGGCGAGTATAGAATTGCAATACAATGTCACAGAGATCAGTGGTCGAGTGCCAGGCCTCCCCTGCCTCAGTCAGGAGCTCAGTTATGTTTTCCTGGCTGCGCGGTTCAGACAGCTTCTGTGCCAGTGACCGGCCAGGGCGGCCACCCTCACCATAGTAACTCGCTGTGCAGCGCCGGGAGCAATGTAATAGCTCTTGGTCAGCAGTCTCATTATGGTCCGTGACTAGTTCCCTTATGGCGGCCACTTTAGCAGAGGTTGGGTCAGAGTCATAATCCCGCTCCAACCTGGAGATGTCAGATTCTAATTTCTTTATACGACACCGGATATCCCGCAATACACCGGACTGGACACTTATGCAGGCCCCCCGTACAGTAACTTTAAATGCTTCCCAGAGCATTCCCGCGCTTTCTACTGTCCCCTCATTTTCAATAAAAAAATGTTTGATGGCGTCCGCGATAGTCTGCTTAAATACTGGATCCTTGAGCTCGGAAGGTGGTGTTTGATACCCAGGGAGCTGTAACGCGAGAAGTACCGGGGAGTGATCTGATAGAGTGCGAGCCTCCTGCGATACTGCTGCCGTCCAGGTACAAACCGTCTCTGAGACCAACCAAAAATCAATGCGGGACCACGACCCATGCACGGAGGAGGCGAACATGCTCTCCCGACCTGCTGGATGACGCCTACGCCAGACATCCTGTAAGTGACCAGTATCCAGAAGCCCCAGCAGCACATCTGCCGCTCCTTTTGGTCGGGCAACACTACTGCCAGATCTATCTATGGCAGCATCTAAACACAGATTAAAATCCACCACCCATATAACCGATGCCGGGGGGAATGACGATATTCGACGCCACACATCGGAATAAAACGCAGGGTCATCAACGTTCAGTCCGTAAACATTCACAATCAACACACTCTCTCCAGACAAGCGACCATGCACTATCGCAACTCGACCACTATCATCCGTTTCAGAACCAACCACAGTGAAGTGTACCCCTTTCTTAACCAGGGTCAGCACACCCCTAGAGTAGGTTAAGAAGGAAGAGGAGAGCCGCACACCCGCCCAACGAGCGCCCACCTTAATGGCCGATTCCCCAGACAGGTGAGTTTCTTGTAGAAGGGCAACCTGCACTCCCAAACGGTCTAAGTATGCAAACACTGCTCTGATTTTTTTAGGCGTATTTAGGCCACGAACATTCCAAGTAAGGAACTTGATCCCACTAGTCATCCTGGAGGACCTGACATAAATGGACACATGGGAATATATGCGACTGATGATATCCAGACTTCGCATGTACATAATCTTGGAATCGATCCGACAAAAAACAAACTACATTCTGCCTTTTCAAAAATTAACCCCCCCACCCACTTCAGCCGCCCCAACATGCCAATGCCATCCCAATATCCTACCCAAGCCTCCCCCCCAAAACCCAACAACTAAAGAGTCAGTTTGGGGTACACCCATTATCAGGGGGCACCGAGTGCTACTAGCCTCCCATGTGTGGGAGGTGGCCGAGCTTGTCCAATACATTAACCCCTTCAGCGCGGCGCGGATTTCCGCGCCACGCTGAAGATTCCGTGCGCGGGCGGGGCCATGACGGAACGGTTCCGTCATAAGCACAGCCCAACCGACGTGCATGACGGAACCGTTCCGTCAAGCGCGTCGAAGGGGTTAATCTGCATGCATAGATCAACTGTGACAAACAGTCTTAAGCTGAATTCCAAAACACCTGGATAGAAGGGATTATAAAGATGAGCGTGCCACCCCGCCAGTGACTAAATGCCGATGGCCATCAACCCATATAGGACTCACATTACAACCAGTGATAATGAGGCCACAGGACAAGAAGAGGGGCCTACAGGCAATGGGAACCTGTAAGCAGCAACGTGGAAGTAACAGAGGCGCAACAGCGCCTGCACCAAGCCATGTGTTACACAAAGGTGATCAACATTAGGAATTCGAGCAAAAGGAACGTCAAGGATAGTCTCAGATGGAAATTGTAGAGAACTAAGAAGCCCCAAGCCTGGTGATGCATCCCACCCCTACCCCTCTGCTGCAGGAACAGTAGTAGAGTCACGTCTCCTGCGCTTCAGCTGCTTGGCGTGGTCCATCGCGGCCCTTGGGTTCGAGAATATCTTGCTGTCACCATCCGACCTGACACGGAGTCGGGCCGGGTACAACATCGCGTAAGGGACCCCCTCAGCCTGTAGGAATTTTTTCACAGCGCCGAATTCGCGCTGGGCCGCCTGAACAGCCACAGTGAAATCATGGAAAATGGACAATGAGTTACCCTGATGGACAATAGTACCTTTCTCTCTTGCCATGCTGAGCATAGTATCCCGATCCCTGTAATTCAAAATTCTGGCAATAATGGGGCGAGGAGGCGCACCTGGGACCGGGCGAGCAGCTAAGGAACGATGGGTACGCTCCACTATAAACATGCTGGATAATTGATCCGTACCAAAGATATCTGCGATGAGGTGTTCAATATAAGTCTCCATTTTGCCCACATTTGTGGACTCCGGCAGCCCAGTAATGCGGATATTGTTGCGCCGGGATCGCGCTTCTAAATCCTCATTCTTTGCCTGAATAAGGGCGAGCACTTTCTCCACGTTGGAGGTTTTGTCTGCTACCGAACTGAGGCCGTCCTCCGTCGCCGAGACCCTCTGTTCCACCTCATCCACTCGGGCATTCTGCTTTTCTAGCTGGGAGGACATGTGATCAAGACAGGTATTCACTGCAGCCATCGTGCATTCTATAGATTGCAGGGAGCGCTGCATAGCCACTAACGTGGATTCCAGCGTGGGGGGGCCCACAGTTAAGGACTCAGCCTCAGAGTCCGATGCAGCCTTCTGCATGGTCTTGTTGGTCTTGCGCGATTCAAAACTCAGGCGCAGCTGCGACTTGTCAGTTCTCCCCATGGCCCCTGGCCTAGCACCTCCTGTAGCGTACACCTGAACCAAAGATAGAGGCACGGGGCACGAGGACTAAAAGGCGGTTGACTGGGGGGGGAATCGGCGTAACCTCCAACTCCTGCAGAGTCCACACCTGCCAGGGGCACTCCAAAACCCCTCCCCTCCCCCCCAAAACAGGTTCCCAATTGGTGACAACGAAGGACCCCACGGGCAGGTAAGTGCCAGATCCACACAAGCGAGAGAGAAGGCCAGATGCAGCACTCACAGTTTACATAGGGGCCCGACACTCAGCTGTAGGCAGAAGGCCTCTAATCCAGGCCACGGTGAACCCCCAACAGCTAGACTGGCAGCGTCTCGCTCCGCAACAGCCTCAGCCCGCCAGCCAAGGCCCCCAGAGTTCAGTAGCTATGACCCCCGTCTCCCCCTGCGAAATGGCGGCATCATAAAAGCTATCAGGGCCGGCGAGTTTCGGAGCATGGAGGGGGGGGAGGCAACGCAGGTGCAGCACCTCCCGCAGGTCCTGGGGCCGCTCAAGAGTCCATAGGAACCAGTGGGCACAGGGCCGAGGAGATCTTCAGTATGCCAGAGACGTCACATGGGACCCAGTTCGCAGCGCCGTGCCCCGCGTGAGCCGCTGCAAGCAGGCCAGGGTCCCAGAACGCGGCCCGATCCCACCTCTGCAGCCCGTGCCTCAACCGGTCCCCAGCCCCACTCACAGCAGCCGACGCCAACGGGTGTCCGGAATCGGGATCCACCTCGCACCAGCAGGATTCAAAGGAGGACGATGACCGCAGCTGCGGGGCCCGCACCTCACGGCACAAGCAGCCCCCGGCGTCCACACCAGCCGCCGGACAGCGGCAAGCTCCTCGCAGCACACGGCACCCGGGAGCACAGCAAGGCAGGCAATCAGTCGTACCGCCTCATCGGAGCACACATATCAGGGCCAGGCACCAGACTCCGCGGCACAGCACGGCCTACAGCACGGCCTACAGCATCATGGCGGCCGCCATCCGCAGCGGCGGGGTGGCGAAGCAGCGCGGGTTCGCTGAGCCACAGACAGGGGGCCAGCAGAGCCAAATTCACCACCGATGGATACCGCAGGACACCAGGAGTTCGCACAGGTAAGCGACAGTCATCAGGCATGTGAGATGTAGCAGATAATTGGCGGATTGTAGCTCGGCCGGGCAGAGCCTCACAGCAGTGCGGCCATTTTGCCAGACCCCCTCTAGCGCCCACTTGCCTGGTTGTTTGAAAGCTGTGGCAGCCATGTGTAAAAGTTTGGAACAAAGTGAAGGAATCGTGATGGGATATCCTGTGAGACAAGGAGCAAGACCCAGTTCTTGACGCATAGTCATCCAACAAAATATGAAAAGGTAATTTTGGGTGCTACAAATGTGAGTCTTGTAAGATGCACTTATGTGAACCCATCGACATTACTACCTGATGCTGTGAATGCGGAAGTGAAGGATGATGTTGATCATGATTGTTTGGAAGTGCTTGATTTTTGCACCAAACCACGTCCGGACATAAAAGATGTGCCTCTGAAAGAGAATGATTATGTGATGTTTGTGGATGGGTCATGCCTGCGAACTGGAGAAGGGATTTTGAGTGCTGCCTATGCTGTGTGTACGGTAACGACTGTTGGAAGCCTCTTGTTTGAGAGGAGTACGATCTGCTCAAGTAGCTGAGTTGTTTGCACTGGTCAGAGCATGCAAGTTGGGAAAGAATCTACAAGTCACTGTGGTTACTGACAGTCAGTATGGGTTTGGAGTGGTGCACGACTTTGGGCAGATCTGGTCCCAAAGAGGTTTCTTGACGTCGAGTGGAACTCCAATCAGAAATGCAGAAATGGTTGGAAAGATACTTGAGGCGATACAGCTGCCTAAACAGATTGCAGTTATAAAATGTGCAGCACGTACGAAGGGAACTGACTATGTGTCAGCCAGCAATGAGTTTCTCAATAACCTGGTGCAAAATTGTGCGCAAAACCAAACTTCCTTAAACCGTAATAGGGAGAAGGAAATGGAGTCATGTCCCTTGCTTTTTCCTAACACTGTGAATACATGGGATGAAGTGAGAAAGTTACAGGAAGAGGCAGGGGAAGAGGAAAAGAAACCGTGGATAAAGTCAGGATGTGCACCACGAGCGGCAGACAGAGTTTGGGTTTACCGTGATGGAAGACCAGTAATGCCTGATAGCATGATCTCTACAATGGCACGCATGTTCCATGGGCAGGCTCACATAGGTAGGGATGCCATGATTAGACTTTTTAAACAGACCTGGTATAATGCGAAGTTTCGGCTTATAGCTGAGAGCCTTTGTCAGAGATGCCTTATATGCCAGCAATATAATCCAGGAAGAAAAACTGTGGTGAGCTTGGGAACCATAGGACGGGAGGGAGGTCCTTTCACTCGAATGCAGCTTGATTTCATTGAAATGCCCTCATGTAACAGGCTAAGATATGTACTGGTGATTGTCTGTTATCATGTTGGGTGGAGGCTTACCCGACCAGAAGGAATGATGGAGTTACTGTAGCAAAACTCCTACTGAGAGAGTTCATTCCTAGGTTTGGTTTCCCAGTAACAATTGAATCAGATAGAGAAACACATTTCCAGAATGAAATTATAAAATTGATTTGTGAAGCATTGAATGTACAACAAAAACTGCATTGTGCCTACCGACCAGAGGCTTCTGGAGTGGTAGAGCAGATAAATGGAACCATAAAAAACAGATTAGGGAAAATGTGTTTGGCCACAGGTTTAAAATGGCCAGGTGTCTTGCCCTTGTACTCATGACAATAAGGTCAATTCCTGATAGGAACACTGGTCTGAGTCCCCATGAAATTATCATGGGCATGGCAATGAGACATGTTTTCATTCCTGTCAACAAACTACTGCCTATATCTGATGACCTTGTCGTGGATTATTGCCTGATATGGTACATTCTGGTGCCGATTCGGATCCTGGAAAAATTTCCCCCGTCCGAATTGAATCTGGACTTTTTTCCGTCCGAATCGTACAAGTAGCGTACAAACTGCCAAGTACGATTCGCATGGGAAAAACTCCATACGAATCACATCCGGAAAAGTTCCCCACACGTCCTCGGGTCGGAAATTGTGTCCGACACATCCCCGGACGATTTACCGTACGAATCGGAAAAATGAAGTCCGACCGCGCAAGAACGATCACTCCCGTCCTTTCGATTTCACAACTGTATGGAAAAAACACCGTACGGACCGAACTCCCATAGCAACCATGGAGACACGTGCCCGCATACGTGCCGAACACCCCACCACAGACCCCGCATGTACGCACAAAATGCCCCCCGGCTGCGGATGTACGCGCCGAACCCCCACCAGTGTATGCATGGAGCGTACCCCCACCCATCTATGCATGGAGCGTACCAACTGCCCACCCGTGTATGTACGGACCGTACCCACACCCCACCCGTGTATGTGCGGACCGTACCCCCACCCCACCAGTGTATGTACGGACCGTACCCCCACCCCAGCCGTGTATGTACGGACCGTACCCCCACCCCACCAGTGTATGTACGGACCGTACCCCCACCCCACCAGTGTATGTACGGACCGTACCCCCACCCGTGTATGCATGCAGCGTACCATATCCCCACCCGTGTATGTACGGACCGTACCCCCACCCCACCAGTGTATGTACGGACCGTACCCCCACCCCAGCCGTGTATGTACGGACCGTACCCCCACCCGTGTATGTACGGACCGTACCCCCACCCCACCAGTGTATGTACGGACCGTACCCCCACCCCAGCCGTGTATGTACGGACCGTACCCCCACCCCAGCCGTGTATGTACGGACCGTACCCCCACCCCAGCCGTGTATGTACGGACCGTACCCTCACCCCAGCCGTGTATGTACGGACCGTACCCCCACCCCACCAGTGTATGTACGGACCGTACCCCCACCCGTGTATGCATGCAGCGTACCAACTCCCCACCTGTGTATGTACGGACCGTACCCCCACCCCACCAGTGTATGTACGGACCGTACCCCCACCTCACCAGTGTATGTATGGACCGTACCCCCACCCGTGTATGCATGCAGCGTACCAACTCCCCACCCGTGTATGTATGGACCGTACCTCCACCCCACCAGTGTATGTACAGACCGTACCTCCACCCCACCAGTGTATGTACGGACCGTACCCCCACCCGTGTATGCATGCAGCGTACCAACTCCCCACCCGTGTATGTACGGACCGTACCCCCACCCCACCAGTGTATGTAAGGACCGTACCCCCACCCCACCAGTGTATGTACGGCACTGTACCCCCACCCGTGTATGCATGCAGCGTACCAACTCCCCACCCGTGTATGTACGGACCGTACCCCCACCCCACCAGTGTATGTACGGACCGTACCCCCACCCGTGTATGTACGGAC
Source organism: Triturus cristatus (assembly GCF_964204655.1). Lineage (NCBI taxonomy): Eukaryota > Metazoa > Chordata > Amphibia > Caudata > Salamandridae > Triturus > Triturus cristatus. The sequence goes on from NC_140579.1 coordinate 752,622,623, forward strand.
CGTACCCCCACCCCACCAGTGTATGTACGGACCGTACCCCCACCCGTGTATGTACGGACCGTACCCCTACCCCACCAGTGTATGTACGGACCGTACCTCCACCCCACCAGTGTATGTACGGACCGTACCCCCACCCCACCAGTGTATGTAAGGACCGTACCCCCACCCATGTATGCATGGAGCGTACCAACTCCCCACCAGTGTATGTACGGACCCTACACCCAGCCCCCCCCTGTATGTATGGTGCGAAACACCACCACCGATGGACGGTGCGGACCAACACCCTGACCGTGTTCGTACGCACCCTACCCCAGGCCCACACACCAGCACCCTCACCCAACATCGGGCATGTACGAGTCGTACTAAGCCATAGCAAAGGACAGCACTGTACAACAACATGGCCCATGTACGCACCGTACAGAGGCTAAAAACACTCCTACTGAACCAGGACTAACCAAAAAAACACAAGGACAGTCAATCCGAGGCACACAACACCACAAAACATATCCAACAAGGCCAAATACATCCCATACACTGACCTGCAACTGACAAACAGATAAACAGAGGCCCAAACCACTACCACTCCTTATAACACACCCACCCAAAGTTCAAACACAGCCACACCCACAAATGGACCAATAAAAAGGCCCAACACACACAAACCATGATCCTTTGCAACAGATCCACTGCTGCCAGACCCCAGGGACAAAGCACTGCACCATACTTCAACCATCAATACACCTTACACTTACACTCCTTCACACATCCACCATCACAAACACACCCTCATCACATTCACACACACACACCCACAACCATCCACAGCCACACCCCCACAACCATCCACACCCACACCCCACACCATGCCCACCAACAAGAATCCAAAGTTCACAAAGGTCGAGCTGGAGTCCCTTGTCGACGAAATCATCAGAGTCGAGCCACAGCTCTTTGGAACATTGGTCAGACGGACCAGCATATCAGAAAAAACTGCCATGTGGGAGAGGATAGTCAATTCCGTGAATGCTGTTGGGGCCACCAGAAGGACCAGGCATGAGTGCCAAGCCAGGTGGTACGATCTGCGGAGGACGGTCCGCCGCAAAATGACGGACGAGCACAACCAGGCCAACATCACTGGAGGAGGGCCGCCCCGCAGACCGGTACACTACCATCCCTGGGAGGAGAAGGTGATGGCCACGCTGCCGCCGTTGGTAGTAGACGGACTAGAAGGAGTCCGAGAGCCTGGTGAGTACACAAACAACTCACCTCACATGGGAGGAATGCCATATAGAACCCAAATACCAATCATGCACGCAACCCCCCCAAAGCCAGCACCGGACACAACCACACTCCAAAAACACACACATGCCACTAGCGCCTCCATGCCCCATGCCCCAAGCAAGGCCATGCCAAGTCACAGGCAACACAAAACACCAACACAAGACAGGATGTCCCCGATGCCGGGAGGGTGGGCCTCAAAACTAACATAGAGCAACTCTGAAGCACACAACAATGCCCTCAGCCCATATGGCTTAGGGCACAGCCATACCAACAGTGTGTCCCCACACAGTACTGTTTTGCCTGCTAATGGTGGCCGCGTTGCAGGACGACATGGGTATGAAGGCACAATTTGCACATAACAGCAGCCAATGAAGACGCAGCACACTGAAAGAGTGTCAGCACACACCGCCAAAGCAGCAGCGCAGACTCAGACACTCCGCCCAATGGGTGCCCGCAGAGAAGAAACAAACCCACATGAACAAGCCAATGGCCTTTGCAAGACCTGCAAACGGTGTGTGCCCAGGAAGCTGGGCTGAGGTGACAGAGGGTGACACACAGAGGGAGGGAGAGGGGCAGAGAGAGGGACACAGACAGAGGTGGACACAGGGAGACACAGAGGGAGGGAGGAGGCTGACAGAGGGAGGAGGCTGATAGAGGGAGGGAGAAAGGGAGACGGACAGAGGGAGGAGGCTGACAGAGGGAGGGAGAAAGGGAGACGGACAGAGGGAGGAGGCTGATAGAGGGAGGGAGAAAGGGAGACGGACAGAGGGAGGAGGCTGACAGAGGGAGGGAGACAGGGAGATAGAGGGAGACGGACAGAGGGAGGAGGCTGACAGAGGGAGGGAGAAAGGGAGACGGACAGAGGGAGGAGGCTGACAGAGGGAGGGAGAAAGGGAGATGGACAGAGGGAGGAGGCTGACAGAGGGAGGGAGAAAGGGAGACGGACAGAGGGAGGAGGCTGATAGAGGGAGGGAGAAAGGGAGACGGACAGAGGGAGGAGGCTGACAGAGGGAGGGAGAAAGGGAGATAGAGGGAGACGGACAGTGGGAGGAGGCTGACAGAGGGAGGGAGAAAGGGAGACGGACAGAGGGAGGAGGCTGATAGAGGGAGGGAGAAAGGGAGACGGAGAGAGGGAGGAGGCTGATAGAGGGAGGGAGAAAGGGAGACGGACAGAGGGAGGAGGCTGACAGAGGGAGGGAGAAAGGGAGACGGACAGAGGGAGGAGGCTGATAGAGGGAGGGAGAAAGGGAGACGGACAGAGGGAGGAGGCTGATAGAGGGAGGGAGAAAGGGAGATAGAGGGAGACGGACAGTGGGAGGAGGCTGACAGAGGGAGGGAGAAAGGGAGACAGAGGGAGACCAAATCACCCTTGGGTGGTGTGGCCATGTCCGCTCGTCAGCAGGTGGACTTTGTGCATGTAGACAAGGTTTGGCAGTGCCTTAACCCCCCTTCAACCTTTGATAAACACTAGGCCATGTGTCAATCTGTGCACGAGTACATCCGTGCTGCAGGCACAAACAGAACCTTACACCCAGTATACCTACCCACTTTGTTCGTCAGAACCCTGTCACAAATTGTTAAGTTACCTACCTGCATTCTCAAATAGCATGGAATAAACACCATTTGGCCACGTACAGTACAACACGTAAGGCGGCTCTGCATGGCTTGCTACGCCCGCTCACTACACTGCTGACTGCGTTCCCAAAATATGCATCAACTAAGATTGTGTCACACATAGGTAAAGTGTCGAAAGCTGTGGCCAAGGGACATACCCATGCACAAGTGCACTGTGTGAGGAATGCTAGCCAAATCCAACCACCCAGAGGAACTGTGCCAAATCAAAAAAAAAGAATGAAACATGGATGTCGCATGTAACACAATTAACACTGTCTCTCTCACACACAGGTCAACGTCATCGATCTCCCCCCAACACTGGGGGGGAAGACTCACAGGACCAGGCTCTGCGTGAAGAGGACACCACCGGCAGCAACGACTCTCACCACTCCGTGGATGACCCAGACCAACCTGGCCCCTCTGGTGTCCAACCACCTGCAGCACCTGCGTCAGGTACAACTGTGCCTACCACCACCCCCATTCCTGCCACATCCCAGGAGACACCCAGGAGCCCTGCCCGCACACAACAACACAGCCAGTCTGTCCACGAGGGACAAGGTTCTCCGGGCACCCAGGAGGAGGCAGGCGACACCGCAAATGCCATCCCTCAGGGGTCCCAGAGACCCGATGTGCCCACAACGGCAGGCCAGGCGCAAGTGGGCAGGGGTGGTGGGAGTGGAGGACGGCGGAGGCGCGAACCTGCCCAGTTTGCTCAGGACCCGGCTATGGCACACGTCAGAACCATCCTGGACGCATACCGGCGTGACTCCAGAGGCATCGCCCAGGTAGTGGGGACCCTCAATGAGATGAAGGCCCTGCAGGTTGAGCATCATGCCAGGATGGAGGCAAGACTTGCAGAGCTCTTGGCGGTGCACAGGGACGTGAGCCAATCCCTCCGTCAGATCGCCCAAAGCCTGGCAACCCCTCCCTGTGCCACCAGGCGTAGAGCAGCACCAGACACAGGGAGGGAGGAGGAGGAGGATTCATCTGACGGAGCGTCCCTTGCATCGTCAAGGCAGGCGTCTGAGGGTCCCCGCAGGAAGGTGGGTCGTCCACGAAAAAGACCGTGAGAGTCAGCGGAACATCACCATCTCCCAGGTCACCTGGCCTGGCACCTGGCCCTCTGGCCCAACAGTGCACAGCAGCAAAGGACATTCTCTGCCACATGGCCTTGCTGGTCACTGTCTGGCCAATGTTGACAAAGACTGTGGCATAGACTCTGATGACTCTCAATGGCAAGGACACCAACTCCCCCTGTGAACTTTGGATTCAACCCTCCCGCCAAGCACCTCTTGTCACCCCCCCCAAACACGTACCCCAGCACTAAAAAAATTCATCACAATCACAAGATGATGCCGTCATTTTGCATTATTCCACTACATGTGTGTGTTGTAAAGTCAAACCATGCCTGATTTCTGAATTAACTCCAAACCTCCATACCCTGGGGTCTGAGTCTGGCACAGGACACACATGGGTCACAACGTACCATCCAAGACAGACATGGAGCACCATACTCACCCGTGATGGGCCCAACCAGCTGAGGGGGTGCCCGCAAAACTGTGCCTACAGACCTATTTAGAAGAGCAACAGTCATGCGCAGAGGTCAGGGATCATGTGGAGTGTCCTGGGGTGGGAGTCCCAGGTATGTGTAGACACGTGGCAGAACCATGTCCTGCATGCTTGAGTCAGGTGGATGTGGAGAATGGTGGGCCAGCTAAGGTTGGATGCATGGAGATGGCACAATTGGGTGTTGGATCACAGTGCCACAAGGTTGTGTTGTGGTTGTGGGCTGCATCCTGAGTGTGTGTGTGGATTGAGAAGGTCATCCTGCAGCTGGCAGTGATCCACTCCCCCCATCTCTGTTGGACGTTGATGTGGCCTGGTCGCCGGATGTAGTAGCAGAGCTGTGCAGATGCACCCTGGATGCGGACAAGTATCATGGGATTTCTAACGCACATGTCCGTAGAGTGCAGGGTAGGATTAGACACGGATGTCGTAGTTGACCTGGGGGATGGTCTCCCTCTTGCCTTGAGGTGGATGGAACTGGGGATCTTGTGCATAATGCAGAGTGTGCTGCCGCATGAGGCACAGATGCTGCTGATCAGCATAGCACATGTCAGCAAGCAATCCATGATGAACACCATCTCGTTTGCGTGGACACTGGGTGCCCTTGCTGCAGGGTCTGCAGCATCATGCGCCATGTCAAGGAAACAATGCCACAAGTAGCACACAAAGACAAGGATCTCAGGAAGGAACTATGTAAAAGGTGTATGTCAAGGAAGGAATGTCTAGTTCAACATGACACACACACACAATGGATTCACATGCAGCACAGTGGCCGTCGTGGAGACTGACATGCCACAATACCTACACAGCCATGGACATCATGCACAATACAGAATCTAATCCCTGACAAACAGCTTGCATCTTGCTACTCTACACATAGACTAATATGCACCATCTCTGAGAACAATGCCAGACATGCCGCATGCACAGTGGCAACAGACCACCATTGACAGAGATGAGGCACCTTGGAGGCAGAGGGACACCTTTATTACTCGTGTGTCGGAATGCTAATGCAACTCTGTCAACACATACACAGGTCATGTGGATGAACATGTGGGACCAACACTGTCACCCCCCTTACCGCCACAGATGCTGGAAATCCATGGCACACAAGTGACGGGTTACAGCTAAACACCCCCTGCTGCTCACGGAGAGCCTGCTATACACCATTGAGCCCCTAATGGGGAATTCATACACCATGTCAACCCGGTGCAACCCGTATGTTTCCGAGGCCAGTGTTACACACATTGATGGCTCCATCACAATCCCATTACAGATGACTGTCACCAAGTCTGACCATCAATTCAGGTGAATTCTGCTCCAGGTCATGTGCCCCATGGTGATTCTACATGTATGCAAAGTAACCAAACATGAACAGGAGCAGTGCACACACATTCAAAACAAATACCACTCCCAAAAAGCTGTGCTGCATCCCTTACCCGAAGGAGATTTTCAAACTTGTCCGTGCATGTAACGCTGATTCAGCACATGTTGCTGTGTTCATGAGGAATAGCAGGAGCACAACAATGCCACTAGCAGACAGCATGCGCAAGTACCTGTGGATGGGAGACACACCAGAAGTCAGCCAAAAGAAGTACATCCGCATGCATGTGCATGTACTCGACACGTATTAGGTTGTCAACATGCTAGGTGACAATGATGACTCTGGAAAAACATTCTTCTATTGCACCATCACTCGAGTGACACATCCAAACACACCTCTGACTCACTTGGAAGACATGCAGATGGACACACACATTGCAACACATGCCACACACAGCCCAATGCGTACACACTCAGACACTGGAACTCACCACTAAGCAAAGAAGTCGCGTATGAGCCGACTCCGCATGTCCTCTACCACCTCCTCCTCCTCCACATCACTTGCCTCGTGCCCAAGCCCTTCATCCTCCACGGGTGGATGGTCCTGCTCATCTGGATCCAGGATGAGTGGCACAGCTTTCTCCACTGCCATGTTGTGCAGCATGCAGCATACGAGGAAGATCTTGCAGACCTTCACCGGTGCATATGGGAGTGCGCCACCGGTCTTGTGGAGGCAACGGAATCGGCTCTTCAGGAGGCCAAACGTCCTCTCTTATCACTCGCCTGGTCCGCCCATGGGCGTTGTTGTAGCGGTGATCGGCAGCCGTGCTGGGGTTGCGGAGAGGCGTGATCAGCCATGGCATGTTGGGATAGCCAGCGTCCCCTACATGGAAACATCATGGACAAGAGTGGGTCAGGAGGAGCAGTAAGACAGGAAGATGACGTTAAATACAGGACTGCCAGAGTATACCCACCAACAATACATGCTCGTTCGTTGCGCAGCTGCAGCATCATTTCAGGCACCCTGCTACGCCTCATGATGTACGCATCGTGTGCTGATCCTGGAAAACGAGCACAGACATGTGAAATCACCATGTTGGCAAGACACACCGCAAGGGCATTAATGGAGTGGTAATGCTTGCGGTTACGGAAGGCTACCTCCTGTGCCTGTGGTGATACCAAAGCCACATGTGTTCCATCTATGGACCCAATGACATGGGGCATCCCTCCCAGGGCATAGAACTCACGCTTGACAGCTGTCAACTGCTCAGGAGTTGGGAATTTAATGAACTCATCAAGGTGCTCTAAAAAATCACGCAGAACACGGCTGAACATGGTTTGGGACATCCCACCGACATGGGCAATGGTATGTTGAAAGGTACCCGTGGCCAAGAAATGTAGGGCTGCCATCACCTTCATCTTGGGTGTCAGTGCACCAGGATACCTGTGTAGCGGTTGGAGGTGTGCTGCCAGCCGTGTCGTCAAGTCCACAATCAAACGTTGGGGAAGCGGTAGCGGCGTATACAGTCATTTTCCCGCATGTCAGCCAAGTCCGGAATTGGTCGAAGGAGAGGCGGAGCCCTGCAGTGAATTAGAAGGGACAACGAAGAGTGAGTACAGTACACCACCAATGTCAATGTACAGAGCACACGCTCAACAGGCAATACACATATGCTACATACAGAGTCAGATCTGTGCAATGTGCCCTGGACACGTATGCCAGGCATGTGACACTCCTACCAAGAGCCAGCTCCAAACGTTGGTTCTCAACCTCATTATGCCATGCCATGAAACTAGCTGTGGGCCAGTGTAAGTGAGCAGGCAGACGCATTGCAGGAGTTACAGACAACCAAATATGTGAGAAGAAGGATGTTTATTGTACAGACAGGTTGCGGAACACTAGAGGCACAGGTGACATGTCATAGAAAAAGGACAGACCACACACCTTGCCATGAAGGATTGCATGTCAAGACTGATCACACATACATAGAGAGTATGCAGATATGTCCTTGTTTTGAAACTCCGTGTCGATGCATACATACACACCTTACGTCGGATTACACATGTGTGCTGGTGTGCGTAACAGTGTGCCATGCCCATCTACACACAGACACATGTTGGTTGCAGCAACAGCAGATGCATTTGACCAAACACCTACAGCAAACCTATGGGAAGACATGACACACACATGACATAGCTACTGCGTGCAACGCGGGCATTCACTTGTCAGGGGTAAAATTCCGTGTACCTGGCATCAGGGGACATTTGCGGGTGTCGGTGACTGTGCCATGCCGGTGACGCATGGCCCACCAAGTCAGTACTACATGCACACATGTCAAAGGAGTGAAGGGGATGTGTGGCACATAGGGCACCATCACACGTGACATGTGTACACAGCCCATCATACTGTAATTAGCTGCACACCTCAGGAGTATGGTGCCACATCACAGCCTGACCCACCTGTGCCCGACACATGTAGTACTGCACAGACGATGCCTTGATGTCCAGCCCTGGCCATGTATGACAGCTCAATTCATTCCTGTGTGCCGCCTGTCACCACTGTCAGGTGTGAATCCCACCGTACATACGCTCCGAGGGCGTGTGTGGAGTCCCTATCACTATGGTGGTGCTGGCGTATGCGTACGCCATAGTGATACGCACCGTACACACGTGTGTACGGTCCCTATCACTATGGTGGTGCTGGCGTACGTGTACGCCATAGTAGTCCGGACCGTACACACGCGTGTACGGTCCGTATCACTATGGCGTACGCATACGCCAGCACCCCCATAGTGATAGGGACCGTACACGCGTGTGTACGGTCCAGACTACTATGGCGTACACGTACGCTAGCACCCCCATAGTGATAGGGACCGTACACGCATGTGTACAGTCCGGACTACTATGGCGTACACGTACGCGAGCACCCCCATAGTGATAGGGACCGTACACGCGTGTGTACGGTCCGGACTACTATGGCGTACACGTACGCCAGCACCACCATAGTGATAGGGACCGTACACACGCGTGTACAGTCCATTGCAATGCATTTGGGGTGCCCTAGGGCTGTGGGACGCACCGTACCTGTGTTGTGACATAGGATTGCCATAGGGGACACATGAGGGACAAGTATAGGGGCCTAAATGCATGCTGGCTGTCATGGAGACCGAGTTTCAGGTTTGAATTTTGCATTATGTGGCCAGCAGAAGTCGGTTGGAGACAATTTACTTTGTTGCAATGTGGTTGTTGACATTACATCATGCTCAATTTTAAAACCATGCATTGCCTGTCACTGGGGTAGTTTTAAATTGATTGGAGGACACGTAGGATGCAAATGTGACTGAGCCAATCACTCTGTACTCCTGTAAATGAAACAGGCCAGCAAGGAAGATATAAGGCAGCCAGGTCCCTTGAGAGAGCACTTGCCTGCACATCCCTTCATTACACAACACTTCTGCTGCTTGTCATTCCTCTGGCACCATGTCCAGGTCTGTGGAGAGGGCCCAGCCATTCACCATGGAGGAGAATATGGCGTTGCTGGATGTGATCGGATCGTACTTCCTGGTTCGTGAACCGCAGCCTGCATGCATCCCGACGTCACGTCGGAGCATTCCTGGATCACATTGGTATGTATATTTTCGTCAGTCAGTGTTTTTTACGATTCGTACGGAAATGGTGTTTCCGTACGAATCGTACTTGCATGTTTGTAAGGTATTTTTACCGGGTACGAGTCGGACGGAGAAAACGCTCCGTCCGACGATTCGTACCCGGTTTTTCCAGGATCGGAATCGGCACCTCTGTGTTTCATCAGGTTGGACCAGATGCGACCAGTCTTGAAAAGAAGCCAGCTCATGACTTGAGTCCTGGAGATTGGGTACGCATCAAAGTACACAGAAGGAGAAATTGTCTGGTTCCACGCTGGGGGAAACCACGTCAAGTGATTCTGACAACAACGACTGCTGTGAAGAGTGCAAAGGTAAAAAACTGGATTCATGCCAGTCACACTCTTCGAGTCCCAAATCCTGGAGGTCGTTCTGAAGAAGAGCATCAGGAAGCGTCCGATACTAGCTCTGAATCAGAATCAGAAGATGATTCAGAAGAAACGAGAACAAGGAAAAAACCCAGGAGCAGACGAAGCGGGGTTAAGTCAAATTGTGGGGCAAGAGAATATACCACTAAGAAGACGACTTGAAATTTCTGATACCAGTTCTGAATCAGAGACCGAACCTGTGGGAATACAAGAAAGAATAAATGAGAATACTGGAGAAACTGAACAAGTAATCTTTGGTAAGGAAGTCCCGAATACAAGCACAAGAGAAATTCCGCCCGAAATCATAGAGATAGAAGGTGAGGAATTAGATACAGAAAGTGAGGCTACGGTAATTGCGGAAGACCCCCGAGGAGGTGTAGGGACACAGCACACCCAGGTAGAAAAAGGGCAGTTAGTCAGCAGGAAGATTGCGTGGAAGAAACACGAGGAGGGATAGATGCAGACTGTGAACCTGAGGTCCTGAGGATAAAATTCAAAGAAAGTAACAGCCAGACCGATACAGAATCTGAAGAAAGTGAAGAAGAAAGCAAAGGGGGAAGAACTTTAAGGAAAAGAGCTTGGAAAAAGAGCGAGAAGGGAAAGGAACAAAATTAAAAAGGCCGTTAAAAGAAGAGATTTGGCCCAACAGAATCAAAAGATTGAGATACCGAGTAACCAGAATAAGATCTTCTAATGCTGAACAAGTGAATGAAGTGTCTAGTCAAGAAAAACCAGAAGACACTGATCAGAAACACTTGCAAGGAGCAAAGAGGATAAAGAAACCGAACCAGAAGTACAAGTCACCGGAATGGACATATGTGGCACTTCCTGAGATGCAAGAGGAAGCAGATAGCCAAGAAAGTCTAGGAGTGACTGTGCAGGAAGTGGTTGAAGAAGAAGAAGAAGATTCGGAAATCCTGAGAGTTATCTTGTCTGACACCAGAGAAGAAACGGATGATCAGGAAGTTCTGAACAAAGATTGTGAATCTAAAGGCCAAGACGATTCATGCATGAATTGAAATGACAAAGGAAATCACAAGGAATTAAACTCCGGATGAGACACGTGACCAGAAAGGAACCGAGGTGCCGATCACGATCCGGTAAAAAAAATGCCCGTCCGACTCGTATCCGGTCTTTTTACCGTACGAATCGGACAAGTGCCGTACAAACTGGCAATTACGATTCGCATGGTAAAAAGTCCATACGAACCGCCTCGGGAATCATTCCCCACACGTCCTCGGGTCGGAAAATGTGTCCGACACGTCCTCGGACGATTTACCGTACAAATGTGAAAAGTCAAGTCCGACCGAGGAATCACGATCCTACCCGTGCGTCCCAACTCACAACCGTATGGTAAAAACACCGTCCGCACCGAACTCCCATTGCAACCATGGAGATATGTGCCCGCATACGTGCCAAACACTCCCCCCAGCACCCTTACGTTCGAGTCGTACACCCCGTTAATGTACACCCCCCGTATGTACACCCGTGTACGTGTCGAACCCCCACCCGTGTATGTACACCCCAGTACGTTCGAGTCGTACCCCCACCCTTGTACGTGTCACACCCCCGTGTACCCACACCCCAGTACGTTCCAGTCGTACCCCCACCCCTGTACGTGTCACACCCCCGTGTACCCACACCCCAGTACGTTCGAGTCGTACCCCCACCCCTGTACGTGTCACACCCCCGTGTACCCACACCCCAGTACGTTCCAGTCGTACCCCCACCCCTGTACGTGTCACACCCCCATGTACCCACACCCCAGTACGTTCCAGTCGTACCCCCACCCTTGTACGTGTCACACCCCCGTGTACCCACACCCCAGTACGTTCCAGTCGTACCCCCACCCCAGTACGTGTCATACCACCGTCTAAGTACACCCCAGTACGTTCGAGTCATACCCCCACCCTTGTACGTGTCGTACCACCGTCTAAGTACACCCCAGTACCTTCGAGTCAGACCCCCACCCTTGTACGTGTCACACCCCCGTGTACCCACACCCCAGTACGTTCCAGTCGTACCCCCACCCCAGTACGTGTCGTACCACCGTCTAAGTACACCCCAGTACGTTTGAGTCGTACCCCCACCCTTGTACGTGCCGTACCACCGTCTAAGTACACCCCAGTACGTTCCAGTCGTACCCCCACCCTTGTACGTGTCGTACCACCGTCTAAGTACACCCCAGTACGTTCGAGTCGTACCCCCACCCCTGTACGTGTCACACCCCCGTGTACCCACACCCCAGTACGTTCGAGTCGTACCCCCACCCTTGTACGTGTCGTACCACCGTCTAAGTACACCCCAGTACCTTCGAGTCGGACCCCCACCCCTGTACGTGTCACACCCCCGTGTACCCACACCCCAGTACGTTCGAGTCGTACCCCCACCCCTGTACGTGTCACACCCCCGTGTACCCACACCCCAGTACGTTCCAGTCGTACCCCCACCCCAGTACGTGTCGTACCACCATCTAAGTACACCCCAGTACGTTCGAGTCGTACCCCCACCCTTGTACGTGTCGTACCACCGTCTAAGTACACCCCAGTACGTTCGAGTCGTACCCCCACCCTTGTACGTGTCGTACCACCGTCTAAGTACACCCCAGTACGTTCGAGTCGTACCCCCACCCCTGTACGTGTCACACCCCCGTGTACCCACACCCCAGTACGTTCGAGTCATACCCCCACCCCTGTACGTGTCACACCCCTGTGTACCCACACCCCAGTACGTTCCAGTCGTACCCCCACCCCAGTACGTGTCGTACCACCGTCTAAGTACACCCCAGTACGTTCGAGTCGTACCCCCACCCTTGTACGTGTCGTACCACCGTCTAAGTACACCCCAGTACGTTCGAGTCGTACCCCCACCCTTGTACGTGTCGTACCACCGTCTAAGTACACCCCAGTACGTTCGAGTCGTACCCCCTCCCCTGTACGTGTCACACCCCCGTGTACCCACACCCCAGTACGTTCCAGTCGTACCCCCACCCCAGTACGTGTCGTACCACCGTCTAAGTACACCCCAGTACCTTCGAGTCGGACCCCCACCCCTGTACGTGTCACACCCCCGTGTACCCACACCCCAGTACGTTCCAGTCGTACCCCCACCCTTGTACGTGTCGTACCACCGTCTAAGTACACCCCAGTACGTTCCAGTCGCACCCCCACCACAACCTCCTAAGTACGAAGCGCACCCCATGCCCCAACATCACATCACAACCGCATGTACGAGTCGTGCCAAGCCACACACAAGGACAGCACCGTACAACCAAATGGACCATCTACACACCGTACACACGCTCAAAACGCACGTACACAACCAGGACAATACAATACAACACAAGAATACACTATTCGAATGGCACAAAGCCACTAAACATGGCCTAAAACACACATTCACTGACCTGCAACTGCCAAAAACAAACAGAGGCCCTAAACACCACCACTCCTTATAACACACCCACCCAAACTTCAAACACAGCCACACCCACCAATGGACCAATAAAAAGGGCCCACACACACAAACCATGAGCCTTTGCAACAGACTCACTGCTGCCAGACACCACAGACAACTTACAGCACCTTACTAAAAGCTTCACCACACCTTACACTTGCACACCTTCACACAACCACCTTCACAAACACCCCCTCATCACATTCACACACACACACACCTGCACAACCACACCCACACACCCACAACCATCCACACACACCCCCCACCATCCACACACACCCCCCCACCATCCACACCCACACCCCTCACCATGCCCACTACCAAGAATCCAAAGTTCAGTAACCGAGAGTTGGAGGTTCTTGTCGATGAAATCCTCAGAGTCGAGCCACAGCTCTTTGGAACATTGGTCAGAAACACCAGCATGGCAGCTGAAACAGCCATGTGGCAGACCATCGTCGATGCTGTGAATGCTGTTGCGGACACCAGAAGGACCAGGCAGGAATGCCAGAACAGGTGGTACGATCTGCGGAGGAGGGTCCGAGCCAAGAGGCAGGAGGAACACGACCAGGCCAACGCCACCGGAGGAGGGCCCTCCCGCAGACCCGTACACTACCAGCCCTGGGAGGAGAGGGTGATGGCCATACTGCCGGTGGAGGCAGTCGAAGGATTAGAAGGACTCAGAGACCCGGGTGAGTACACAAACAACGCACCTCACATGGGGGGAACGGCATCCACAACCAAAATCACTAACAGGCACGCAACCACCCCAAGCCATCGCATGACTCAACCACACTCCATGAGCACGCACATGCCACTGCTGCCACCATGCCCCATGCACCCAGCTGGACAATGTCAAGTCACAGGCCACAGAAGACACCAACACATGACACGGTAACCCGGATGGCGGGAGGCTGGGCCCCAAAAATCACATAGTGCAACTCCGAAGCAGACAACAATGCCCTCTGCCCATATGGCCTAGGTCACAGCCAGACAAACAGTGTGTCCCAATACAGGAATGACTTGCCAGCAAATGGCGGACGCCTTGCATCAACACATGGGGGTGAAGGCACTGTTTTGCACATGACAGCAGCTAATGAACAGCCAACATTGTGAAAGAGTGGCAGCACACACCACCACAGCAGCAGCGCACAGACACACATCACACCCAATGGGTGCCTGGAGATCAGAAACAAACTCACATCAACAAGCCAAGGGCCACTCAAAGATCTGCTAACAGTGTGTGCCCAGGAAGCTGGGCTGAGGTGACAGAGGGTGACACACAGAGGGAGGGAGAGGGGGACAAAGAGGGAGGGAGACGGACAGAGGGAGGAGGCTGACACACGGAGGGAGGGAGAGGGGGACAGAGAGGGAGGGAGAGGGGGACAGAGAGGGAGGGAGACACAGGGAGACGGACAGAGGGAGGAGGCTGACACATGGAGGGAGGGAAAGGGGGACAGAGAGGGAGGGAGACGGACAGAGGGAGGAGGCTGACACACGGAGGGAGGGAGAGGGGGACAGAGAGGGAGGGAGAGGGGGACAGAGAGGGAGGGAGAGGGGGACAGAGAGGGAGCGAGACGGACAGAGGGAGGAGGCTGACACACGGAGGGAGGGAGAGGGGGACAGAGAGGGAGGGAGAGGGGGACAGAGAGGGAGGGAGAGGGGGACAGAGAGGGAGCGAGACGGACAGAGGGAACGGCCCGTACCACTACGAGTACGCATACGCGAGGCCACCCATAGTGATAGGGAGCGTACAGGCGTGTGTACGGCCCGTACCACTACGAGTACGCATACGCAAGCACACCCATAGTGATAGTGAACGTAGGCACGCGTGTACGGGCCGTTGCAATGCATTTGGGGCAATGCATTTGGGGTGCCTTCGGGCCCCGGAACGCACCGTACCTGTGTGTGAAGCTCCAAATTACATAGGGGACACATGAGGGACAAGTATTAAGGCCTACATGCATGCTGGTTGTCATGGAGACCAAGTTCAAATTTTGAATTTGTTCTGGAAGGTGCACAGCAGAAGTCAGTTGGAATTAATCTACTTTGTTGCAATGTGTTTGGGGGGCTGACATCATGCAGGAGAATGAAACCGATAGAGTACACACAGACTGCTAGGTTTGAAGGGATTGGTGGAAACATAGGATGCAAATGTGAGTGACCAATCACTCTGTACTCCTGTGCATGAGACAGGGCAGAAAGGCAGATATAAGGCAGCAAGGTCCCATGAGGGAGCACTTGCCTGCACATCTTTGAATTCGTCGACCCAGCTGCTGCTACTGATTCCCTGGAGCCATGTCAAGGGCTGTGGAGAGGACACAGCCATTCACCCTGGAGGAGAACCTGGCATTGCTGGATGTGATCCTCCCACAGTACCCCCTTCTGTTTGGGCGACCAGGGTATCAGGTGAGTGCATAGGCCACTGGCCCAGACTGTCCCTTTGTTGTGACTGTGACTTCTGGCATTGTGTCCTGGTGTGACACACATGCTATGTACTGTAGGGGGGGTACCAGGGGGGGGATGCCTGATGTCTCCCAGCCAGAGCATGCTGTGGTGCATGTCTGCTCTCCTCACTTGCATTGTGTTTACTGTGACATTCACTGCATGTGGCATTACACATTGTGCCTGTCTAATCCTCCAGGGTATGGAGCTACTACAGTCCTCCTGTGATTCTGTGGTTACCCCAGTGTGACAGGTGACTGTACCTACAGATGTGTGTTTGTCCACTGTACCTCTGCTGAGAGTGTCCACATGATGTGTTCGTCCCCTGGACATCTGTGTGTGTAAGTCCAATGTCATTTGTGTGGGTGCATATGTGTAGTGGACCACCCCAGATGCGTGAGGCCTGGATATGCCCTGCACATCTCATGTGAGCAGGGGGCAGTGCTGTGTGTCTGACGTGCAGAGCCAGCCCCACACCTGTGAGCCCCCCCGATCTAGTGGCACATGTGCAGGGAGGTTTGTATCTGCATTTGGCAATGGCAGGTGAATGTCCTGTGTCTGTGTACTCTGCTGAGGTGGCGTCAGTGGCCTGTGGCATGTGACTGCTTTGAGGTGCTGGCCAGACACAGGAGGTGTGTGTGCAGAGTCCTCCCAGCAGTGCCCTGAGACAGGAGGGGTGGGTGCAGAGTCCTCCCAGCAGTGCCCTGAGACAGTAGGGGTGGGTGCAGAGTCCTCCCAGCAGTGCCCTGAGACAGGAGGGGTGGGTGCCTAACACTCCCAGCAGTGCCCTGAGACAGGAGGGGTGTGTGCCTAACACTCCCAGCACTGCCCTGAGACAGGAGGGGTGGGTGCCTAACACTCCCAGCAGTGCCCTGAGACAGGAGGGGTGGGTGCCTAACACTCCCAGCACTGCCCTGAGACAGGAGGGGTGGGTGCCTAACACTCCCAGCAGTGCCCTGAGACAGGAGGGGTGTGTGCCTAACACTCCCAGCACTGCCCTGAGACAGGAGGGGTGGGTGCCTATCACTCCCAGTAGTGCCCTGAGACAGGAGGGGTGGGTGCCTAACACTCCCAGCACTGCCCTGAGACAGGAGGGGTGGGTGCCTAACACTCCCAGCAGTGCCCTGAGACAGGAGGGGTGTGTGCCTAACACTCCCAGCACTGCCCTGAGACAGGAGGGGTGGGTGCCTAACACTCCCAGCAGTGCCCTGAGACAGGAGGGGTGGGTGCCTAACACTCCCAGCACTGCCCTGAGACAGGAGGGGTGGGTGCCTAACACTCCCAGCAGTGCCCTGAGACAGGAGGGGTGTGTGCCTAACACTCCCAGCACTGCCCTGAGACAGGAGGGGTGGGTGCCTAACACTCCCAGCAGTGACCTGAGACAGGAGGGGTGTGTGCCTAACACTCCCAGCACTGCCCTGAGACAGGAGGGGTGGGTGCCTAACACTCCCAGCAGTGCCCTGAGACAGGAGGGGTGGGTGCCTAACACTCCCAGCACTGCCCTGAGACAGGAGGGGTGGGTGTGATGCACAGTGTGAGCCTTGATCATTGATTGTGACATTGCCATCATTCCACCTGTGTACCTACAATGGCACGTACTGCTTCTTCCCTCCCCAGAGGATCATGTCCCTATGACAAAGGTGCAATGCGTTGGCTGCATGACATGCCTTGTTGTAACCAGCTAATTTTTTCTCATGTGTCTCTCTGTGACATGTGGCTGGTGTATTGATGTGGTGTCACTTGTTCTTCCTCACAGGTAGGCGCCACTGCCAAGGAGCAGATCTGGCTGACCGCCGTCAGTGCCGTGAGGAGTGTGGATGGTCGGAGGCGGAGCCTGTCCCAGGTGAGGAAACGCTGGCAGGATATCCGGTGCTGGAAACGCTGGCAGGATATCCGGTGCTGGACGCGGAGGATCGCACAGGTCCTGCTGGGGGACTCACCTGAGAGCCACAAGAACCGCGGGCGCCACCGTCTGAGCCACCTCCACAGGCGTGTGCTGCCGGTGGTCTTTCCAGACTTGGAGAGGCGCTTACAGGAGATGCAGCGGCCGGAAGGGGGTAGGTACATGTGTGTTTGTTGTGTGTCACCGGCATTTGTAAGGGCACAGTAGCATGAATTCACTGCCAGGGTTTAAAGGTGCTGTGCAGATCCAGTTTGCCCCAGTATAGCGCTGCGCTCCTGCCACCCTTCCCCTCCTTGCAATGTGTTCCCTGGTCTGTGTGTAGTCACTGCTTCACAAGGTAATGTAGGCTGGCGCTTTGTCCACGAGAACTATGCCTGTAGCATCATGTGTGGGGGTGGTGTGTAACTGGTTTTGGGACCTTGCCTGTGCCCTGTCCAGTTCAATGCATGTGGGTTCCATGTCAGTTGGCACTGATGCTGAGTCCAGACATGGGAGTTAGTCTCTCAAGTGTCATGCCTTACAGCGCGCATGTCCTATGTAGTGGCCTGTGATATGCGGTGCATGAGTGTGCGATACGCATAGTGCAGGGATGGTGGCGTGTGTTGCAGTCATTACCATTCAGGAGCATGGAGTTGTGTGGCCACTACTGTCCCCTGGGGCACCTTTTCCTCGGTGTTGTATGTGTCATCCCAAAACGTGGACACTCTCAGTGTCTACAGCTTAGGTTGTGCTCTGTGCCATTGTCCCCTGGCACCATGTATATAGACGTGAAATTTAGTACAGGTGTCCACTGTGCAGCCTGACCTGAATGTCCTTCTTCATACTCACAGTTGCCAGTGCCTGTGTGTCTTGTTATACTCATCTGAGGATGGGCACTGGTACCTCATTATTTGTACAGGCGCACCTTGGGTGTCTGGCGTCCAATCTTGCATTTTGCCTGCCCCTGTGTTTATCACCCAGACTATGAGATGTTGGTGCCACCTGTGTCTCAACTATTTGCCTCGTGTAGGGGGTGGTTGGGGCGGGCAAAGCCTATATGTCAAATCCTGATTTCTACTTGCTGGGTCTGGGCAGTGTGTGATGTTTGTCTGGACATACACTCAAGGTGCAGTGACCCAGTCATGTTGGGCATGTTTTCAGCATTACCTATGCAGCATGTGTCTCAAGTTCATGGATATGGTCCCAGGTCATCCCTATTTTCGCCAACGCTGTGTGGTGCAGATGCAGTGCTGGATTGTCCCCAGGGCCTGGGTGCTATGTCAGACTCTGTTTCCTGTAATTTGCTATTGTCTCATGCTCTCCATGGTATTTCAGTGGCATGGTGGCTCAACCAACTGTGTGTTTCATGCCCTACATCGGTACCTTGTTTAGTAGATGTTAGGGATCTTCCTTTTCAGGCTATGCAATGTAACCTATGTAGATTGGACTCATGTGACAGATGTGTACAGGTGTCTGATTACTTTCTGTCTCTCCACCCTGCCCACAGCATCGTCGGGGGACACAGAGGGAGACATGGACACAGACCAGGCGGAGGGACCGAGCACCAGTGCCAGCCGTGACATCGAGGCTGGCACATCGAGTGGGACAGAGGCGGAGGAGAGTGTGGCCGAGGACCTGTCGACTGGCACGTCAGAATATGAAGCTGACAGGTCCGAGGAGGATGTCTCCGAGTGGGCGGAGGCTGCACCAGCAGCTGACAGCGGAACAACACCTCGCACCGCCCCCTCCGTTCCCATCAGCCGCCTCCCACTTGCTCGTGTCCCTTCCCAGCGTGCCCGGTCACCGCATGTCTCCTTCATGCCAGGCACCGCACCCCCTGCCCCTGTCTCCACTGCTGCCGCCTATGCCGAGTCTGTGGACATCCAGCGGCAGCTGCAGGTTGGTCAGGCTGCGATCCGTAATGTCCTCCATGCCCACGGCCAGACCCTCAACAACATCGAGGCATACTTGGAGGGCATTCATTCATCGCAGGCTGACCAACGCAGCTTGCTTCGGTCGATAGACTCGACACTGACTGCAGCAGTGGGTCTCCTGCAGCGCGACCTCCCACCACCTACCCCTGCCCCATCCACACTTCCCACTCCCATGCCTGTCCCACGTACATCCAGACGTCGGCATGCACCCACATCAACAGACACAGGCACCACACCAGCAGGGAAGGTCCACCGCACTCCTCCTGACACGCACACACAGGGTGAGGTAGGCACACCCACTGGGTCGGGGGGCAAACGTGTGACACGCAGCCAGAGTGAGAGTCCGCATTCCACCCAGTCCACTCCCTCCAAATCCCCTCCCCTCAGCTCTCCTGGCCACCTCTCCCCCAAAGACTCCTTCATGGCCGCTCTGTCCCTGAGCCCCACAGTGACACCACCCCGCAAGCGGTCAAGGAGGTCCCCGGTCAGGGTGCTTGATTCCCCCCCCCTGTCTACACCCTCCCACAGTGGCGCTGCGACCCATCCCTCTGACCCCCCACCCTCCTTGGGGCCTGTGGATCCTTCGGGTGCAGGGGAATCCCTGGAGGACCTTGCAAAGGTGTGTAGTGCCATCCTGGCCTCCGCCTTTGGCCCTGCCCCACCCCCTGTGGTGGAGTCCTCCATCCCTGCACCCACAACGCCTACCCTTTGCCCTGATGTCCCTGCGGTGCCTGGTGCTTCCCCCCCCCCCTGATGCCCTCATCCCTGTGGAAGACGACGGCATGTAACTGTGCAGGCAAGCTAGGGGACACGCATCCCACTGTGTCCCCCATCCAGCTGAGACTTATTGACTGCCCTATAGGCTTTGTGAATATTTAACTGCCTGCAATCCACGGACACTGTGATCATGCTGAATAAAGCTTTATTTTTTTTTTCATTCTGACACTACTGCTATGCTGGTATTGGTGTTGGTGGGGCTGCTACATGGTTTTGGGTGGTGTTTATGTGTTGGGTGTGTGGGAAATGTAGTTGTGGGCTGCTCATTGGGGGGACCCTGGGATCTGTGTGCCATCACAAGGTGTTAGCTAACTTTCTTTGTTCATGTAAGCAGTTACTGCATGGTGCAATTGTCCCAGGGTGTATTCCTCCCTCTGTGTACCCTGATATCTTCCCTGCAGGGTGTTCCCAATCTTTAGCGCAGAGCTGTGTCTACATGAGCTGTGTGTGTGACGGAGCCCTTCTACTTTGGCCATGCATGCAGGGCCATGTCTCCACCTGCAACATTCGTGGCATCCTTGGTGATCACTGTACATGTGTATGGAGTCTGTTGACATGAGTTCATGGGGACATGTTCCCTGGTAGGCAGTATGCATGTGTGTACTTCCAGCCTCACACACATGTGTTACACCCCTCCTGTCTCAGGGCACTGCTGGGAGGACTCTGCACCCACCCCTCCTGTCTCTGGGCACTGCTGGGAGGACTCTGCACACACCCCTCCTGTCTCAGGGCACTGCTGGGAGGACTCTGCACCCACCCCTCCTGTCTCAGGGCTCTGCTGGGAGTACTCTGCACCCGCCCCTCCTGTGACTGGGCACTGCTGGGAGTGATAGGCACCCACCCCTCCTGTCTCTGGGCACTGCTGGGAGGACTCTGCACACACCACTCCTGTCTCAGGGCACTGCTGGGAGGGCTCTGCACACACCCCTCCTGTCTCAGGGCACTGCTGGGAGGACTCTGCACCCACCCCTCCTGTGACTGGGCACTGCTGGGAGTGATAGGCACCCACCCCTCCTGTCTCAGGGCACTGCTGGGAGGACTCTGCACACACCCCTCCTGTCTCTGGGCACTGCTGGGAGGACTCTGCACACACCCCTCCTGTCTCAGGGCACTGCTGGGAGTGATAGGCCCCCACCCCTCCTGTCTCAGGGCACTGCTGGGAGTGATAGGCCCCCACCCCTCCTGTCTCAGGGCACTGCTGGGAGTGTTAGGCACCCACCCCTCCTGTCTCAGGGCACTGCTGGGAGGACTCTGCACCCACCCCTCCTGTCTCAGGGCACTGCTGGGAGGACTCTGCACCCACCTCTCCAATTTCACAATATGTACGCTCATGACATGCACGGATGTGGGTACGCTCCATACGTACGCGGGTGGGGGTAGGGGTCGTACTTACACTGTTGGGGTGGGGGTACGCTCCATACGTACGCGGGTGGGGGTACGGGTCGTACTTACACTGTTGGGGTGGGGGTACGCTCCATACGTACGCGGCTGGGGGTACGGGTCGTACTTACACTGTTGGGGTGGGGGTACGCTCCATGCATTCGAGTTGAGGGTACGTGTCTTACTTACACTGTTGGGGTGGGGGTACGCTCCATACGTACGCGGGTGGGGGTAGGGGTCGTACTTACACTGTTGGGGTGGGGGTACGCTCCATACGTACGCGGGTGGGGGTAGGGGTCGTACTTACACTGTTGGGGTGGGGGTACGCTCCATACGTACGCGGGTGGGGGTACGTGTCGTACTTACACTGTTGGGGTGGGGGTACGCTCCATGCATTCGAGGTGGGGGTACGTGTCGTACTTACACTGTTGGGGTGGGGGTACGCTCCATGCATTCGAGGTGGGGGTACGTGTCGTACTTACACTGTTGGGGTGGGGGTACGCTCCATGCATTCGAGGTGGGGGTACGTGTCGTACTTACACTGTTGGGGTGGGGGTACGCTCCATACGTACGCGGCTGGGGGTACGTGTTATACTTACACTGTTGAGGTGGGGGTACGCTCCATGCATTCGAGGTGAGGGTACGTGTCTTACTTACACTGTTGGGGTGGGGGTACGCTCCATACGTACGCGGGTGGGGGTAGGGGTCGTACTTACACTGTTGGGGTGGGGGTACGCTCCATACGTACGCGGGTGGGGGTACGGGTCGTACTTACACTGTTGGGGTGGGGGTACGCTCCATACGTACGCAGCTGGGGGTACGGGTCGTACTTACACTGTTGGGGTGGGGGTACGCTCCATGCATTCGAGGTGAGGGTACGTGTCTTACTTACACTGTTGGGGTGGGGGTACGCTCCATACGTACGCGGGTGGGGGTAGGGGTTGTACTTACACTGTTGGGGTGGGGGTACGCTCCATACGTACGCGGGTGGGGGTACGTGTCGTACTTACACTGTTGGGGTGGGGGTACGCTCCATGCATACGGGGTGGGGGTAGGGTCCGTACATATCCGTCCCCACGCTATGTGATGCTTGTGCGGCCCGTACCCAGGCCTTTGCCACGTGGGTACGAGCCGTCCCGCCATTGTTGGGGTGACGTGGGTGTGGGCGTGGTACGACTCGTACCCACGCTCTTCAGGCGTGGGTACGGGACGTACCTGTCTGGTTGTGTTGCCGGTTCGCGTTGTGACGGACTTCCGTTGTGGCGGTCGCTGGCTTAGCTGGACATGCCCCCACCCCCTCGTAGTGACCAGGGCATGGGAGTCAGGTATGTCCTGGGCATGTGTGCTGTGTGACTTTGGTGGGGGTTTTGTGGCCTGCCCTGGTCCTGCCACCCCCACCCCACCCCACTTTCCCCCCTCCCTTAGTTATTCTGACCTTCTGCGGCGTCTGCGTCGGAACCTGTAGAGGAGGTCGACTGCTATGAGGGCCGGGATGACACGTAGGTTCGGGTCCATGTCTGTCTTTCGCGTACGGGTCCTCCTTGTTCGCGTCGTCCTGTCTGTCCGTCGCGTACTGGTCCTCCTTGATCGCGTCGTCCTGTCTGTCCGTCGCGTACTGGTACTCCTTGATCGCGTCGTCCAGTCGCGTACTGGTCCTCCTTGTTCGCGTCGTCCTGTCTGTCCGTCGCGTACTGGTGGTCCTTGTTCGCGTCGTCCTGATTTCCCGGCAGTTTTTGGCAGCCGGAAAATATTCACCGTGCGGGATGACGTCGGTGCGAATCGTAATTCCTGGTTTGTGAATGGCAGGCTGCGAGCGTCCCGACGTCAGGTCGGCGCTTTCCCGGATCGCATTTGTAGGTTTATTTTGTTCGGTCGGGGTTTTTTATGATTCGTACGGAAATGGTGTTCCCGTGCGAATCGTAATTCCATGTTTGTACATTTTGACGACTGGGTACGCGTCGGACGGAGAATATGCTCCGTCCGACGGTTCGTACCCGGTTTTTGCCGGATCGTGATCGGCACCCAAGTAGGCAATCAGAGCCTTAGGTTTAGACAAAGGTAAATAGTTGAATAAAGAGGCTAAGTCAAAAGACACTGATCATTACTGAAATGGCAAACAGAGAAAGTAGAAAACCTACATGTGGGTTTCTCCGAAGATGGTGTAAAATGCGTTTTTGCTGTACGGGATTACTAATGCTTGTCTGGATCATATTAGCAATAACAATTTCTTTTAGAGTAACATTTGAAGATATAGAAAAACACACCAAGAACACTGCTAATAAGGGAAAGATTGATGAAAGTCATGTTACAAAACTGGTAGATAGAACAGAACTTCCCAAAGATAAGTCCATAAATGATTTTTCAAATGTTTTTTCAAAGTTGTTGTACGAGTACGTAAAGACCATGGAGGTTAGGGACTGTTACGTCTGCATGCAACTACCTGCATCTGTGTCAGAATGTGTCACTTATCATCACCTTCCTTTGACATATGGGATAACTTGTAGTGTCTTAGCTAGTTTGTTTTATAAAACAGGAGAATTAGAATACTATTAAACTGACGTATATAATGTTTTCTCACAGATACCTGTAGTTCCTGAACTAAACAAGGTGATTCATGGTAGAACATTAGGTGAATTTTTCCTGCTAACAAGAGAGTTAACTTTAGAATAAGTGTTTAAGAATAATCTTACTTGTAGTTTGAGAAAAGAAGAGAAAGCTTTCCTGGACATGGTAGAAGAAAGGAGAGTTAAGATGCAAAGGAAGGTGTCTGGGGAAAAGATGGAAACAACATTTTGGGATGTTGGCAAGGAAAATCATTTAAAGGGAGAAACCAATCCAGCAATGGCCTTAGATTGGCCCCAGAAAGGGAAATGGTGCATCAGTAGAGATAATACTGTCCATGATAATTATTTTGTAGGTGCAAGTGAATGCCATGACTTATATAAAATCATGGGAGGATGGGGATTTAAAGGAGGAAATGATCCGGTATTTCCTGGAATACATTACATCTGTGGGAACCGAGCTTATTATAGATTACCGGACCACTGGTATGGGACATGTTACCTAGGCCTGGTCTTCCCAAAAATATTTCATGTGGGAAGGGGAGAGGACGGTTTGCACGAAATAGGTAGGCAACTAACACGTATAAGGAGGGAAAGTTGGCCAGAAATTATAGATGATATTTTTGGAGCACTGATACCAGCAGTTGGAATATCTCTGAATGCGCATAAAATTAGAAAATTGTCTACAGTTGTGGATCATTTATCATCCAGCAGGGAGGGTTCTTAATGGTAAATACCGAAATGGTTGCCATGAGAGCTATGATTATGCAAAATTGACTTGCCCTTGACATTATATTGGCCAAAGAGGGAGGAGTCTGTGGAATGCTGAAAGTGCAACATTGTTGTACTTACATTCCTGACAAAAGTGAAAACCTAAAGAAGTACATTAAGAATATAACTGATTTGCATGAGGAAATTGTTCCACTGGAGGTTGAAAGTGTTTGGGAGAAACTTAGTAAGAGTTTTTCTACTATTAAGAATCTATCAACAAGATTAGGTAGTTTCTTTGTGGCTAAAATACTGATACCTGTGACCTTTGTGATTATATTAGTGTTAATATTGAGATTAGGATGTGTGTGCATAAAAAGAAGAAAATTACAAAATAAGATAAAAAGAGAAATTAAGAAAAGAAAAGAGAAGGAAATAAGAGAGAGATAGAAGATATATAATTAGAAGAGTTACAAAAAAACATGTACAAGAAAACAAAAGAGAATGATATGGGAAACACTATGATGTAACCGAACAAATGCAAGGGAACTGACTAGCCATTTCCGTAGATTTTTTTGTTGTTGAAAATTTAGTGATTAGTGGTGATGTTAAAAATCACCAAAGGGGGGATTGATGGAGGTAAAACCGAATTTGTATACCTCCTCTATTTTGCATGAAATTAATTACGTAATCATACTAAAATCTAACTCGTACTAATTAGTTTGAAGTGAGACATTACTAACCAACCTTTACACCTTCATAAACACAAGATACACGTGGGACTAAAATGCAAATTGCATGGCAGAACACTAAAGTAATTAACTATGGTACGCAAACTAACTTTAGATTGTGGTGAAATAGAAAATTGCATGATTTATGTTGCTTTTGTGATGGTTTGTTCTTTCAGTACTGCATAATGGTGAGTATTATTGCTTTAAATGTTGCTACAAACCAGGAAAATACGAATATATATTGGGATTAGAGTGGGATTAAACTTTATAATCTTCATTTTAATTACTGTTATGTCTGTTTTTGCTTAAATTGGCATTCGGGCCTACTAGGCCGCAGTCCTTAAAACAGAGGTCCTATGAAGCCGCCGTCATGTGAGCGCGATGAATTCTGCGCAGAATCGGATGGCTCTGGAGATTTCCAAGTGATCCCAGCCTCTGCAACATCGTGTTCCTTGTCAAGGATAGAAGCATGGAGGTTTGCCAAGTGATGGACGGTGTGAACCACCAAGGGGACAATGGAGGACCTGTATAAGGATGCTTGCTTATTATTCAAAAGTTACTTTCGGAAATTTCTCCTGTGAACCGAACGGATAATATACGTTTTGTGCTTTGGTATGCCAAGTCTCATGGAAAACCAGTTGGTCCTGGGAAACTCTGAGAAACTTCAAATTGGCCCCGGATCATCCAATCAGAACATTTTTCCTACCCCTAAATTGTTGCATGTTGATCTGAAGTAAGAGGGAAAAGGGTATAAAATACCCTCATCTGCTGAAGGGGTGGTTCATCGGGCTGATCTTCCATGGCGTTGGGTCTACGTTGAGCTGATGAAGATTTCCATGGTTTACCTTGGGTTTCTTTGATTTTCGGGAATTTATTTCATCTGATGGTTTGATTATTGCTGTGGGTCGGACAGTTTGTCACCGGAGATTGTAGCAGAGAATTTGGATGGTTCAGTGACTTAATATCGAGAGACAAAATATCGACTACACAAAATATCGACGCCAAAATATAGAAGGACAGAATATCGACTCCCTATCTACAAACAGGTAAGTAGTAAAATATCGATTCCAAAATATAGAATGTAAAAATATAGTTAGCTAAAATATCGAATTTTTTAAATGTATTAAAAATATAAAAGTAATTAAATATTAAAAACAATTAAATAAAACATACATAATATAATATAAAAAAGCTTAAAAATAATAAAAAGTAATGTAAAAAAAGTAGAGATTTTGTTGGATAGTGAGAGCGTAAAAATTACTATTCCCACTCCAGTGAGTGCAACAGTAGGGAAAACGTTGTATAGCGTAGGGGTAAAAATTACTATTCCCACTCCAAAGAGTGCAACAGTAGGGAAAGCGTTGGATAGCGGGAGGATAAAATTTACTATTCCCACTCCAGAGAGTGCAACAGTAGGGAAAGCGTTGGATAGCAAGAAGAGAAAAATTACTATTCCCACTCCAGTGAGTGCAACAGTAGGGAAAGTGTTGGATAGCGTAGGGGTACAAATTACTATTCCCACTCCAGTGAATGCAACAGTAGGGAAAACGCTGGATAGTGTAGGGGTAAAAATTACTATTCCCACTCCAAAGAGTGTAACAGTAGGGAAAGCGTTGGATAGCAGGAGGGTAAAAATTACTATTCCCACTCCAGTGAGTGCAACAGTAGGGAAAGAGTTGGATAGCGGGAGGGTAAACAATACTATTCCCACTCCTGAGAGAGCAAAAGTAGGGAAAGTAATGATTTATTTTTAAAATAAGATTACATTAATTATCAATACCAATAAAAAGTTAATTAAAAATAATTACCAATTAATAACAATTAATTACCATTGAGAAAAATTAATTAACAATTAATAAAAATTAATAAAAATTAATTACCAATTAATACAAATTAATTACCAATTAATAATTATCAATTATCAATACACATAAATAAAAAAATTATTATTTACTTTATTACAATTAATTTACTTCCCACCCAATTCCCCTATGAACCCACAACCCACTCACAATAATAAAAAATACAATTAACATTATCAATTAATCAATTAATAAAAATAATTTTGCAATTAATAAAAATTAGCAATTCATACAAATTATTTACCCATTAATACAAAGTAATTACCAATTAATAATTAATTATCAATTATCAATACACATAAATAAAAAAATAATTATTTACTTTATTACAATTAAATTACTTCCCACCCAATTCCCCTACAAACCCACAACCCGCTCCTAATAATAAAAAATACAATTAACATAATTATCAATTAATCAATATAAATTAATTACCAATTAATAAAAATTAATTACCAATTAATAATTAGTTATCAAAGCATATAAATATAATTAATATTTAATTAACCATAATTAAATTACTTCCCACCCTATTCCCCTATAAACCAACAACCCGCTACGGAATTAAATTACGCAAAAATTAAATTACATAACATTCATTAGTTTAAATAAATTAAACATACATTACAAAAATAATACATAATTTTAACACATATACTACCATACATAACACAATTTTTTTTTCGATATTATAGATATCTATATTTTTAAATTCAATATTATGGTAATCTATATTTTAAAATTCGATATTATGGAAATCGATATTTCGTACCCCAATTTCGATATTCTGACCTATCTATATTTTGATAATTCGATATTCTGTCCACTCTATATTTTAACTTCGATTTTCTGGACAGTCGATATTTCGGAATCGATATTTAGGGTGTTCACCAATTTGGATATTTGGTAACTATCAAATGCATTTTCTAAATCTATGCTTATTCTCCAAAGATTCGATTTCCCTTGAAAGAAACTGGATTTGTGTTATGATCTGTAGTGCCTAAATGTTAATGCAGAGCAAATTATTATTAGATAAACACATTTGGATTCATCAGAAATGAGTTTGTGATTCTTTAATTGAGTACCGAAATTAATCAAATGTGTCCTAGGCTTTAATTGCGTTTTAGCTGGGTCTAATTCATCCCTGTACTTTTGATTAAGTAAGATTATTGGCTGCACGACTTACTTAATGATTGAAGAACCTGACTAGTAAGTGATCACAGGACAGTCCGCGCGTATTTTTGAAGTTGTTAACTAGCTTAGAACGGAAACGTTTGTCCTCTGTTAACATGTCTTACAGCACGCTTAACACCTATTACCGTCTTTAATACAGGCACCTACCATAGTGCTTTCTCGGGAGGACGCACGGCCACATGGTTCCCTTTACCATTGACTAAGTAAGAATATTGGCTTTATTTTCTTTTAGTTAACTGCAACTTTTGTCTACGTACCTTTTATCTCTTGGTATATATTTAGAGTGGCCCCAACCTTTATTTTTGGGTACGGCTTTTGTCAACAACTGTTCTCAGTTCGGAAGTGTGTTTCTATGTCATGCTCTCAGGACTCGGTGACAGTAGGGTCCTTTTGCCTTATAGATTGTTCCTACTTCCTGAAGGGGAATGTAGAAGTACCTTACCTCCGTATACCGCGCATTACCGATACCAGGACCTATGTTGTAAGAACGTGACATTTCCAGCTATCACACGAATTTGATTATATTCAGAACAGAACCTCTGTGGGGGTAAGAAGTGAATTTACTTAATACTTCCGTTCTAAAGGGTCCTGCCAAAGATTTGAGCACATTGAATCTTTATATAATACACCCTATATGATTGTGCACTTTGCTTTTTGTAATGCTGGTAAAATCTTCTCTATGAACCTTTAGCAATCCTTTTTTGTAGGCCCTGGCAAAATTTCTCGTTCTCATTGTTGGCACGCAGACTTCTGCGCGGGAGGGGCGCTGCATACTACTGCCGGCCTCACAACACTGTGATAATTGGTTAGTCCGTTTATAGACATTTAATTGTGCAGAATGGGTATGGATCAGCTGAAGACCGACACTGTGTCTTTATTATACTTTCCTCTCTACTAGGTACCAGCCTGGGCTGTCATAAAAACTTTGCTAGATACGTGAACCAGGGTTCGGATTCTCTGACCCTGGATTTCTGGATTACTTAACAATCCTCCACAGAGGATTACGGATTCAAGGTACAAGGATGCCAGGAATGAGTTGGTAATGGCATAAGTGCCAAGAAACGAGTTGATGTCTGGTGTGTAACCAATCCGTCATTCTTACTTGATTATCTCTTACACATCTATTCCAGAATACGGTTAGACTTTCACAACTCATCTTCATCGTTTCGAAATACATCTTGCCCTGAACTGACACGAGACTTAGGACGAATATGGCTTGATACCACCCTGTACTACCAGACATAACTCGACAGAAGGTAAAACTGTAAGAGCCTATGTTTCCTGTCTAAATGGGTTAAAAAACCTTGTTATTTCTTACTTTGGGTTCTAAAGGTTCTATCTACTCAATTCATTGACGATTGTACTTTTTGTTCTTCGTACACACTTTGATTGGTGACATGGTGCTTTGGACCTATTCCTCCTGCTCTTTGGCTAAGCCTGAGTACTGGGCTCTTTTGTGAATACTGCTGTACCAATGCATGCTTGGACATTTCACCACTCTTGGTGGAATGGGTTCTAACGATGGGACTAACGTTGTTTCTTGTAACTTGGAATTATACACATGAGCTCGAACAAAGGAGGGATCGTGTTTAAATGTTTTTCAATTTTACCCTAACAGCCTTGAAGAAGTTACATCGGTAACGAAACACGTGTCGGCTGTTCTGGAACTTTTACTTGGATATATTTTGAATACGTTTATATGTTTCTTTGCCACTTGAAGGATTATGGCACAATACTGAATTTATCCACATTTCTTTGTACTCTGATGTGTAATTGTTTTTGTACTATGTATGCTCACGAACTATGTTTGCATTAACATTTGGAATCTTCAATCACTTGTCAATTAAATCATATATGTGCTATGATTGAATTTCATTGGTACGGTATTGTTCTTTTCGGAACTACTGTGGGGGAAATCGCAACACTTGTTTAGGCTGCGTCAAATTGTTCACCTCTCACCTTACTGCGTGATATACTATTTTGTAACTTGGAGTGCCGGGATAGTACCCTGTTGATAAGTATGTTTTAGCCACCAGCACCCTATCTTGGGCCTGGTGTTCTTTCGCATCCTAGGTAGTGGGATGCTTTTCTATCCGGATGGGCACCTTTAAATTGTTCTAGCAACTAGGGAATAGATGTGCGACCTAATTCCATTACTACCTTGTCTAAAATTGTTCTAATTCACCATCAACCAGTCCAACTAATTGGTCCGTCGACCAAGTGGTGCAGTGCCTTGATGTTAAGGTCAGGATTCTATAGGTACAAATGTATATAATGTAAAGAAATATAATCTTGATAGGTAATAAGGTACCCACATGTCCAGCGTTTTTCTCCTGTGTCCAGGATTCGAATGAGACGAGTGCGTGTTGGTGTTATGGGCCCCACCAATGAATGAGTGTATGAATGAACTGGTGTGATGACGAGTCTGTGACATAGGAAGAATATGTAAATTTGCCCTTTACGTTGGAGTAAGTATTTGGGAATATCTTCTTATTACAAGTGCTATAGGATATAATGCACTTGTAAGAAGGTGGATGGGATAGCTATCACATTGTGACCGAGTAACCCGCCTGCCAAACTGTAAATGAAGCCCAAAGTACATTCTGTATGTTATATCATGTGTACGTATTTGATACAAAATTAAGTGAAAGGTATCCACTATTTCCTCCTCTTGGCCCTGCATTCTGTGTCAGTGTCTTGGTCTTACCCAAGGTCTGGTGCTACTTCATCGGATGAATTATCAGAATACACCTCCACTTGCAGTTGCAGGCACATGTCATATTGTGCAATATTAAACATAAGGATTTGGCAGCATTTCTAAGAAAGGTGCAGAAGTGTCCTATTAGACTAGGAGTCACATGTCATCCATACTGGTAGGCAATATAGTTTGAGTCCTTTTTCTGGAAAAGCACAAATTCTGAATTTAAAACGTAACACCATTGTTAGCGGTTCTCTTTAGAAGAATTGTTTTTTACCAAAATGAACCCTTTTAGCAAGATTGGGATATTAAAATACTGGGCAAAAAAACATATAGCTCTAACATATACGTTGCAGTTTGCATGCAGCTCTTTGATGACAGTTAATAGCTCAACGTTCTACATTAGGATTTTGACTTATAAACAACAAGTGACAGAATGATCTCTCTTACAGAAGCAGTAACCTACTGACCTATTTACATTATATGCACTTTGTGATCTGCATGGTACACGTTCTTAGCAGCAGGCATTTTAACACTCTGTGCTACCTTACCATGACTCAATCCTTCCACTATACAAACCTCCCCTCTTCCCAGAAAGATAATTAATCACCAGAGTTATATGCCTGAAAATTGCTGGAGGCCAGGAACACGGCAGCAGGTGCTTTTAAAATGATAATATACTTGCAAAAATAACGCCCCAACTCCAAGTCAGCCCCCGGTGTGGTGGCACCTATCGCACCGCCCTAGAGCTGGCCCTGGTCTTATTGTGCTTTATTTTGACTTGAGCTCTTGTGTGTGATGTTGGGGCCAAGCAATGACCTCTGTATCACTTTGATCAAACACAGCCCTTTCTCTAAAAATCTCCTTTATTCGCTTCCTCCTACTGCTTCCCATATTCCCTTGATCTTACCTTCACCATCTTGGAACTGGTTTGTTGTTAGCTAAAGTTATTTCGACATAGAGTCTAAACGTGCTACAGATGAGATTGCTTATAGAGGCAGTGATAGTTCAAATACCTTAAACTTGAAAATGTTTTGCACTTGGACATAGTAGGGACTTAAAATATTTTTTTTAAACTTTTTAGGTTGAGCCTATACTCAGCCTACCAAGAACTTACTTTGGGCTTAAAGCCAACCCATTGCTTACCATGGGTTGGCTTTATTGTGATGAGACATTATTGTCACTTTTATTTGCTTGCTCCTTGTTCAATGGCCTTGTCCATCTTGAGTTTGTCCCTCCCCTAGAGCATAGCCACTTTACTTATGTCATTCCACTGCTCACTTTTAGGAAACTTGGGGGCATATCAGCAACAACCGGCGATAATTATCGCTAAGCGCACTTAGCGCTAGGATAATTATCGCCGGCTAGCGTGGATTTTTATCGCTGAGATAGCGTGCTATTAGCAACGCTTATCTCAAAAGCGATAAAAATCCTAGCGCTAACTGCCTAACATGAGATTATCGCTGGAAACCCAGCGATAATCTCACGAAATGTGGCATTAGCTTGTTGATAGGGACTCACAAACTTAGCCATGATATCCACCTTCCATAGGATATCATGGGTAAATCAGTCCTGAAGCAGGCGTAAGGAAAGTAGCGATAACAGGGGTTATCGCTACTTTTCCTGCCGCTATGCTTCATAGCGTGGGGCTTGATAATAGGAGAAATGTCGCTTAAATGTCAGGTCAGGAACGCCCACTTTGCATCTCATTAGAGATGCAAAGCTGGGCGTTAAGAATAGGTGCGCTAATGCAAGGTTTCACGCGTTAGCGCGACCTTGCTAACTAGGCGATAAAATTATCGCCGCTTTTCGGCCGAAAACGGCCGCAAAAGCGGCGATAATTTCCTATCGCCGCCTTATAAATATGCCCCTTGGGTTTTTTACTTATGTACTCCATGAGAGTTCATGTGTTTTCCAGTTGTCACCCTCGTGTGCTACATTCTTCCCTGTACTCCATGTTGCTCTCTTGCCCATGTGCTTCTCTTTTCCCACCCTCCCTGTTGCTCTCACCTTTGCCCCGTGTTTTTCTCTCCCCCGTATATGTCTCCCAGTACCCTCCTTGTTGCTCCCTTCCTCAAGTGCTTCTTTTACCTTCCCCCCCACCCACTACCCCAATAAGTTCCTTTATTGCCCCTCTTCCCACTCCTATTTTGTTTAATTTTAAGCTTTAAATTTGAGAGTCAAACAGCAAATTGTTGTTTGCCCTTCCGCTTTATAAATGAAAGCTTTTTACACTACTTCATTTTCATATTTTTTTTATTAAAAAACAAAATAGTCCCAGCATCACGTTCATGCCTCACGGCACATATGCGCATGTCCAAAATGACATGGCTGTGCTTACAGAATGATGCAGTCACGTCATTGCACCTTTTTAGGTCTCACCTGGCCCAGCGCATGCGCTGGTCTGGCGAGACATTTTGTGAGGGCTACAAAAAGTGCTACCAGGCCAGCCTAGAGCTACAGTGCATGTGCGCAGGCGCACGCGTCGCGCTTGACCGCGATTACTTTCACTTTTGCGGCCGCTTTGATGTTCTCCGTGAGGCTTCAATAGATTGCAGCAGTTAAAACAAACATTGGCATAGCCAATAGGTCTCGCTTTTGGGACCTTATAAGTGTTTGGTTATGCAACTGTTGCATGGCTAAACACTTATAAGGTCCCAAAGGCGAGACCTATTGGCTATGCCAATGCTTGTTTCTTTTTGTCATGTAGTACAGCATCAACATTTTTACCGAAGTTGTACAGTATGAACAAAAGGCATTTTCAGAGCCCATCGGATTCAAAGGTGAGATCTATTTGCTTCGGAAATG
Source organism: Triturus cristatus (assembly GCF_964204655.1). NCBI lineage: Eukaryota > Metazoa > Chordata > Amphibia > Caudata > Salamandridae > Triturus > Triturus cristatus. The sequence goes on from NC_140579.1 coordinate 752,656,870, forward strand.
CTTGTTGCATATGACTACATACACGTTAAGTGCAATCCACTACAATTTGCAGAACAATTGTCTGTTTGTGTCCACTACTTAGTCAGTAATCGTTTTGCTGTGTCATTCCCCTTCTGTTTTGTAGAGCGCAGGGCATGCATACCTAAAATACACTTTTACTCCTCCTAGTTCCCTTAAACTGATGATTGCGGTTGCAAAAACACTTTTCAAATACATAATCCTTTCCATAGATCTGGTGGGGTGGCAGTACAATATTTCTCTCTCTCCACAGGCCCACAACTTTATCCAGCCTGACCACCGCCATTTTTGTTGTGTTGTCTGTGCAAAGATTTACTCACTTGTTGCTGCATTCAAAAGCTGAATATTGGCCATATGTCCACAGTGTGTGTTTGTCTTAAATATCTAGTGAGAATGTTTTCTTCAATAAAACTCAGAAACCCTATCAATTGGAGGAAGCTAGGATAGGTTCATATGTTGTACATAGTCAGGGGCGCAACTATACCCGAACTTCGGGGGGGCTAAGACTCCCAGCCAGGGCTGGCCCTAACACTGCTCGCGCACGGTGCAAGTCTTTTTTGGCACCCCTTCTCCCATTTCCACCTCCATGAATTCCATCACTACCACTCGCCAACAATGCACCTCATCTATCTACAGCCCCTTTCTGACCAACATTTGACTTTAGGTCTCGCCTGGCGTAGGCTGCGCGCATGCGCAGTCTCGCTGGCGAGATTTAATGAGATGTGGGTATTTTCTGTGAGGGGCATTAAGCCGCGCCCCTCTTTTCCATTGGCTGGTGTCACCGTTTATGCTAAACGGTGGCCAGCCATTGGAAAAGAGGTGTCCATGACGTATTTGCTTGGCTTTCTGAGCCGTCCCATTCGGACGGCCTCGCCTGCTTTGCGTTCGTCGCAAAACGTTTCTTATCTTTATGGGGCCAAACACATGGCCCCATAAAGACAAAAACCATTTGGCAGGCGAGGCCGGCAGAAGAAGCCGAGGAAATACGTCATGGCGTAATGGCGTCCGCTTGGCTTCTAGGCGTGGGGTTTACTGGGGGCTGGAGTCCCCTCTGGCAGCGGGAGGCAGCTGGCGGCAGAATGAAGCAAGTTGCAGGCTCCAATAAGTACATAAATCACATCAACAAAGAGCTGTTCCTTGTACTGGGGGCCATGGATACAATCCCTTTCATGGATTACTTAAGCAAGGCAGGTTTTGAGGGCTGGATTACTGGGGTACAATCTTTATCCTGAGTCTCGCAGAGCACAGCTACCCTGATCTCCTGACAGGTATCGTAAGAGCGACTAAACAATCAGATCGTGTCTTGTCTGAGTTCAGACTCCAATATCCATGGTCTCCACAGAATCACTCCCCGTGTAATCTCAACAATGGTGTCACTATTTAAAGCAAGCCCCAAGGCGATGTCACCGGTAGAGGTTTGCCCCCGTGATCTTTTTACTGCAGGAGTGTGTGAAACGGCCCCCTCTGCTGTTGTCAGGGAGTAGAGAAACAAAGTGTGCCCCCGTAATGTCACAGGTGCCCCGGCCGCCACCAATCTCGGACCAGGTGCGGTTACTAATAGAAAACCCCTTCCCGGTTACTACAAGACGGTAATAGGGCTTCGGGACGCATTGAAACTCTGCCACCGCCTCTGCTGTTTGTGTCTCTCTCGGGCCCCTCCACGCTCCGAGGCTCTCCCCCCCCCTTCCCCGCAGGAGCCAACACCACTCCCACCGTCGACGTGAAAAAGGAGGGCCGTTCTGCCCCCCAACCTCCGGCTTCTGCTTCGCAGCTACCAGGGCCTCGGACGCCTCCTTGGTAGTAATAGGACTCCCGGTCCAGGGGAAAACACCGCTTCGCAGTTCCCTCTGGCGGCACTGTGTGGGGGAAGGCGCAGTTCCTCAGGGAAGGGGAGAGCACTCCTCACTCTCCCGCTGCTGACGACCTGCTGTGCGAAATTTTAAAGTCGTTTACACCAAGCAGTAAATCGAAGCGGCAAGTCTCAGTGCCCCAGAGTACAGGGGGAGATTAATAGCTGAGATGCGGCGAAACGTCTTTTTAGCAGGAAATATTTTTCGCACTATATAAATCAGACTGACTTATGCATTTTTTTCTCACCTTCTTATGCGGGGCCCATGTGAATGTCGAGGTTGCCAACACAAAGCACAATACAAAAACGTTAGTTATTGCATTTACTAAATGTAGGTTTCTGAGCTAACATTGAAAAAAGGTTTAGAGGCAATAAGAGGACTAAAGTAGCATCCGCTCACACCAGGTACCATCCTGGGCTGGTTCTGGGAAAGGGGAAATTTGCTTTTCCTCTCCTAAAAATAAACAAGCATTTGCAATACAATATCTCGCATTTACGCAAGTTTGAGCTATTGACATTGCAAATGACAATGCCTTTAATTTATCTTTTAAAAACAAAAATAAAAGGCATTGCCATTTGCAATGTTAATAGCTCAAACTCTTTTAAATGCGAGACCTATTGCATTTTTAATGCTTGTTTATAGGGCTACCCGTAGTTTACTCACACTCAGTTCTGTGATCTGCATGGTATACGTTCTTTGTTGCAGGCTCGTTAGCCCTCTGCGCTGTGTGGGTGACAGAAGTGCCCATATGAGTGCACAGTGAGTGATGCGACAGAGTGAGAGTAGAGTGAGAGGAATGACTGCCGGGTGAGTGAGGTGACCATATGAATTTGGGTGCCGATGTAATTGCAGTGTAACGAATGAATGTATGGTTAGTGATGGGCTTGTTTGAGTGAGATTGCAGAGGGAGAATTGAGGGGGACAGGTGAGTGAAGTGTCACATGAGCAGGGTGAGTAGTGTGCTTGTGTGACTGCAGGGTGAAGTACAGGGTTAACAGCGCAAGAGCACTGTGAGTACAGAGCGATCACTGTGAGTGCAGCGTGAGCAGTGTGCTCATGTGACCGAACGGTAAGTGGAGGGAGAACGGTGTGAGTTTATGGCGAGTGGCATAAGTGCAGTGTGGTCACTGTGAGTGCAGGGTGAGCGGGTTGTGTGAGTGCATGGTGATCAGTGTGAGTACGTGGTGATCACTGTGAGTGCAGGGTGAGTGTGAAAGTGAAGGGCAAGAATGAGAAGTGAGTTGTCTGAATGCAGGGTGCATTCACAGACATTTGAAGTAACTCAGCATGTTATTGAGGGCTGGCGTAGGATTTCAGATATAAGATAAACTATTGCTATTATGGCATAATTCAGGGTCCAGGGATCGAGGGTGGAGGAAATAAATATTGTGCTCATCCTGCAACAAACTTCCAGTCTTGTGATTAGGGTTGCCAGCTCATTATATTGATGTCCCAGACGGTACAAAAATAAGCAGTCACCTAAAGCTTATTTTCAGCACTTATCTGTGCATACTTGGAACGGCAAATAGAATTGTGTTCTAGGGCTGCCTGAATGATCTCTGACTGTTAATTAAAGGGAACAAAGATTGAAAAGTCACATTACAAATGAATACAAACTATTTTATTTATAACCTTATTTAGTGTCAAGACAAGGCCTTTGCAGGCTCTTTAAACAACAAATGGCTGGAATTTTTCTTTTGGTAACCCTAATTTATATTTCGCTTTATGAAATGCATTCTCACAGTAAGGCAGTAAAAAGTAAAATTCAAATGTAAGGAATAGGCAGAGGGGAGACCTAGGGGGTACTGGAACCAGAACAAAAACAACCCCGGTAACAAGTTTGCAAAGGTATGTAAATATGTAAATGGCCTTTAAAGACCTGTGAAAAACTCGGGCGTGCCGGAGATAAGACTCAAGACAATGCCCAGCCGAGCCCACAGCAGCTAAACCTGCAGCAGCCTGGGCTGAGACACTCAACGGGAGGGGGGGGCTGAAGCCCTTTCAGCCCAATGGGCTTTGCGTGCCTGTACACAGTAATCACTGCTGGAATTATACTACAGTACAGATTCAATTTATGTGACAATATCAGCTTAATTCTCTGGACTAGAAAAGGCTAATTATGTGGCATATTCAAGTAAATTAAATACAGTTTATAAGATAATAGTGCCAGATTCACAAAGGTAAACTTATATTTTTGTGTAACTTTCTCTTTTTCAGTATTTACAAAACTGCAATTTAATAGTAAGTTTACGACTGCAGAGACTCTGCAGTCGGGTGGAAAACTCTGCATAGAAAGATAGATCTGTCCTATCTTTTTACGTGTGGAGCTACTATTATATTTTAATATGGTTTTATATTTATATGACAGATGCTTTAGAAACTAATTTTTAAGAAAGAAACAACAATAATTCAGCAAGGAATTCAAAAATATCAATTACAAATGTAAGTGGAGTTCCCAAAAACATTTTAATATTGAAGACACTAGATCTTAAAATTCAATTTAAAATGTTTGGTTAAGGAAAAGGCAAAAGTAAGGTCCATGTTTATTTTATACCCGGTATGTTTATCAACATTTCATAATTTGACATACAGTACCGTATCACACTGCAAGCAAATCTAGGAAACCAGAGAATAAGATAGTTCCCAGACATATTCAAGACAAAGCACAGACTTCACCAAAGCAAACAGCCTCAGTGAGGAAGGACTCCTAAAGAATTCAAGAGATTCACAATAAAATACCCAGATGACACCATTCGAAAAGTGCACTATGGGTAGGCCCGGTGTCATATTTACAGGCACTTACCACAGTTCTCAATCACGAAAAACACCTACATTATTCATGCTCTACAACTTGTTTGACAAAACAGATATATTAGGAGAGGATACACTACAGACTCAATAGCTACAAAAACAATATGAACATGATCCAGTGAAGCAAAAGAAACCTGAAAGAATTAAGAGTTTTACAAAAACCTTAAGCAGCGAAAAGGGGACAATCCGTGTTTCCACTAAATCAGGGAAGGGGAAAGGTGAGAGAAGAAGGTAGACCAGAGAATACCAAATCATTAGCTATGTAGACGTTTAGAAGAGTCGATAATCAGGCCAGCAAAACGTACCCTCATCTATAGACTACAAGACTGATGCCACATGGCAAAATGACAGATAGCAATCAATCAGAGCAGTTAGGAGAGTGCAAGTGAGCACTAAAAATCAGCTTTCAGTCTCATGAGAGACAGAAAATATGTATCCTTAAAGATAGTTTTGTAGCATTGACGTAGTGAGAAAGTGCTTTCTTTTTTTGGGTGGTCAGCCCTATTTTTGGCTGTCTGATTTTGCTGGTTTTTAAACTTTGTATATTGGGGCTAGTGTATGTTCTCAGACCCCTAATAACATAGTAAAATTGGCTAATCTCGAACTGATATTTTTAGCTTTACAGTAAACCCATAGTATATAGTGCAGGAAAATACACCTGTGCCATGGAAAGTTACATGGCACCTATGGACTGCAGCACATGTGGTCTTGAGGCTGCAATATGTTTGCCAAGCATATTACGAGTTCCTGCATCAGCCGTGCACGAACTGCCTTTGATGCTCTCATTGCAGTGTGAAGGATATCGACTTCCATTTCAAAGTCTAAGACAGAAAGTAAAATCGTTGGTGGGGAAGACCTCCTTGGTGTATCTGACCCGCACTACTGCGCAGAGGGCCTTAAATCGTGCGTTGATCCCGGTCAACCATAAGAAGTGACTACTACTTGGTGCTTTTTGCCGTACATTTTTTTACATTCATATCTCTGGTTTCCCTCATTCGATTTTTGCTGTTTTGTTGTAATTTTGCTCATCAAATTTTTCTCCATTTTTATAAATTGGTTTTTGGATTTTTATTGTGTTTTATGACTTTTTAAATTCTTTTTTTGCTGCTAAATACTTTTTGCATTTTCCTAGGTTACGCTTGGCTTCTCTGTGCCATACCTGCTAGGGCATTGAGTCCAGTTTTAAATTATTGAAACTGTGTTTTACAATGACAATGTGGTGGACTTTTCCTTGCGGTGGACTCACATTCAGCCCAATTAATAACCCACTTTCTTACATACATCTTATAGATTCAAATTCTATTTCAATATTACCCTCAGCAAGCTGGGAATTCTATTGTACAAATATGGAAAACACGAAAAGCCATCAATTCAGACCATCATTGGATCATCTGTCTTCCTATACTGGCTCAAACACCAGACACCTTCTATGCGCATAGTTTCAGGAGGCAGGATGGGTTGCTTGTGACTCTATAAAATATACTAGTGCTGGAGAACAATATGTACTTGTGAGTGATTTAGTTTTCTCTGGCATTTCATTTTTTATAGATTCTTGTGAGGTGGGTGATGCTTCTATAACACCATAAGAGGATTTCCATGAAGTTCCCTTGCCAATTTCCAACAAGGGTGTGTTAGTCATGAAGTTGGGATTCTGGCTTCCTTTGAATCTAGGGAGTTAAATAATTAATTCAACTTGTATTCATTTTAATTAAATGTAAAGTTATGTCCATTTGTGTGTACCTGCATCTTTCCTTTTTGATATGCAGTTGTACTGCATTTGGGTAAATAATGTCCATTTGGGTACCTACATCTTTGCCTTTTGGTATGCAGTTGTAATGCATTCTACCAGCCATTTGGTAATTTCACAATTTCATGTTCCGTCTATGCAGACGATAGGCAAAGAATGGCTAGATAATTGACTTAAGAGACCGGATCTTTTCACTGTAATAGCTAAGAGCCCTCTGAACTGTGAGCACGTGTAGTGCTCTCTGATTCACTTATTGGTTGTTTAAAGAAGACTCATAGGGTAACTGTTTAAAATGAAATCTGACACCACGTTATGTGTGAATCTCAGCTGAGTTTGTAAAGACACTTTATCCACATGAAACTGTATATTCTTCTGTTAATTAGGACTCTTGTCAAGGGAGTGGGCAACAGAAAATACATTTTCCAGGTGAGATATTTGAGATCCGCAGAATGCCTGGGTTAAAAGGGAAAAACACTGGCCTTATAAGAACCACACATCATTGTCTTATGGCAGCTATGGGCTTGATCAGCGGGAACATTGTTAACACTGCTTTCAGGAAATCCTTGACCTGCCGGTTTATTCTTGTGTAGTGATGAGTGCTAAATGAACTCTTGGTTGTCGATGTATGATGATACCCCAGTCCCCAACACCACATTTTTAAAATACCATGAACAATAAATATTTATGACACAGGACCTCTTTTGTAGAGACCCCTCTTGAGTGGTAAAGTACGCCTATGCAGTCTTACGATAGACTGAGATGTATGAAATAGAGGAACTCAGGAAATGCGTTGTCACTGAGTGATGGAAGACTGCGATGTAACACCTTCCCAAGCCCTAGCAGAGGACTTAGAGATGCATGCAGCAATGATAATAGTGCTTGAATGACAACTGTAACAGGACCTCAAATCAAGTTTTTCATATCACTTGCAGGCTGTCAGGATCATCTAACACAGGCACATCTGTAATTTTGAAACCTACTAGTCCAAGAGAAACAGAGCTGAAATTGCAAAAGGATCTACCAGCTCCAGTTGATGGAAAATCTCTTACCTAGGAATTCTGTCACTAGATACCTGCAGGTGAAGAAGCAACTGTTTTTTAGAATGCAAGCAAGGCTCTGTGTGGGTGCTCACAAGTTCAACAGATTATCTACAAACTCCTGATGTAGAACTCATTTGTATGACTATCCTCCTTGCTTGCTTACAGCATATGCTATCTCAGTCTGGGTTTTTTGGAGGTACTGACTTTCCGGGAGAGCTGATGTCTGGAACATCATGTCTAAAACTATTGATGTTACAAGACAACATGAAACCCAGGAAAGACATACATTTTTTTGCTGTGATTGTCTCCTGTCATTCGATGTCTCCTGAAAATTGATTTAGCTCAACTGTTATCCAGCAAGAAATTGAGTCTAGATAACTCGGACCTCGGAACAGCTGATCCAGCCTCTTTATAAGACAACCATCTTGATAGGAGTAAAAAAGGAATCCCTGCCTGTCACATATGCCTCCACCTGTGCAAGGCACTTCACAAAGGCGATCGGCACCAATAGTAAATCAGAAGGAAGGGCTTTCCATTTTCGATGGGAATGTTCCACCTTGAACCGTAGGAATTATAGATGATTGTTGTAAATAGGAATGTAAAAATATTTGCATTTAAACGGTTTGCAGGAAAGTTAATTACCGTGGAGACTGTTTTAGAAGTTTACACTTTCAGATCAGAGGAGCAGTTTACATTGCAGTTGCAAAGAACAGTATACAATAAAATCCTATGGAAAAAACGAGCTTCGGTAGTGAAAACTGTGATTAAACATTTTCCTAATTGTACTTCCATAGATAATTCTGAGTCAAGAATTGCATATTGCATAAAGCTGAGGAAAACATGCTTGGGGTATTTTGACTTCTTATTGCAGGTTAGGGTTGGCGGGCCAAGAATGTTTGAAACTTTTATATTCTTAGATATGTGATAACATCGATTCCTCCCTCCCCCTGCCATGAAGCTTTCCTCTGCAATGTGTGCCTAAATTAAATTATAATACACTTTAATTTATAAAGCTTTTATTGAATTTAATTAAATGTGAAGTATTGTGGCTAAGGCTAAATGTGCTTAAAGTAATGTATTTAGGGGGCGTGGCCAAGATGGCGGCGAGGTAGGACGCGGTGTCCTGAGCTCCTGCCCGTCGCCTGCCCATTACCGCGTCTTTACGGGTCTAACCCGAGCTTGGTGCCCGCCCGACTGGCGCATTTGAACCCGGTGTACAGGGGGCACCCGACCAACGCCATTGGGGACCTGCGAGATGCTGGATTGATCCGGTCCGGGGTTGGGCATCCGCCGAGGCCTGGCTGTGTTCCCCTCCAGGGCTGTGGACCGCGCGGAGCGGGAGACCCGCTTGAGCGGATTTTCTTGGACAAGCCTCCACACAACTCGTCCCGCGGCCCCTGACACCTTGGACGGAGCAGTGTGCAGTAGGTGTAGGTGAGTCTCTGCCAGCATGATCCATTCCGGTGGGGGTCTGGCGGACCCACCGGCCTAGAGTACCCGACGCTGCCATGCATGTACCCGAGCTAAAGTTGAGGAGTGCCCCGCCGCTCACCTATTTCAGGCGACAGTACTCCTGGCCCGATGGGGCACCAGGCCTCCCCTGTTGGAAGAAGGCTTTCTCCATCCGTCCGAGTCCGCTCGCACCCCCCTGGGGCATCTGTAGTGGGAGTAGACGACTTGGGTCCCTTGGGGTAGCTTGGAGCCGAGAAACTTCCCTGAGGAGCTGACACCTGGCAGGGCCGGCGTGCCCCATTGCTTCTCAATAACAAAGCGGGTGCCGAGTGGCCCAACGCCGCACACTAAGGTCGAGGTCCCCCTCCGCCATCCTGGCACTGCCGCGGGGCCTGTAGGCCGGAACTTCGGGCCAGCACCAGGGAACAAAACCTCCCCCGAATCGAGGATGCCCCGAAGGCCTGTGGGACCAGTGAAGCAGCCCTGGCCGCCTAACAGTTCTCCTGTGACGCAGCTGGGGGAGAGCGAGTATGGCCATCATAAGTGGGCGGTCGCTGAGAGAGGGCCGCGGCAGCCTGTGGAAGTGGCCCAGCTAGGTCTGGGTGTGTTTTGTGGGCTTGCTGCGTCCCCAGCTCGCTCTCTCCTGCATAGCAGGGCACTTCGGCCCGCTTTGTGGGTGACTGACACCAGGACGGCTATCGACCGGTACCCGGCTGGCCCTCAGCTGGGACACGCCACAGAGGCCAACTCAGACAGGTACGGAGGTGGGGGTGGTTCAGCGCGGGGGGAGGCAGCGCTCACCGGCTGCGGACCGCTACAGGCTTGGGTGGCGCCACCGGCCCCTGGCACGGCCCCCCCTTCTGGCCTCGGACTTTCTACGCCCCACTGTGGGGACAAGTTGGTCAACAGTGGCCCCTGGGCACTGAACTAAGTACTACACATCCTCATAGCACTTGGGCCTGCTCTACGGCCCTGCAACTGGGGGCAATCCATTCTTCCCATCTATCACGCGGGATTCAACCGCTCTACGTGTTGTTGGCGTCCCGCGACATAGTTACCATCCCGACTCACATCTAGAGGAGCACCACAGGAGGAGTGCGAGGCCTGCGTCATAGAAGGAGCTTGGCCCTTAGCACCCCGGGGTCACTGGTCGGATTTGTAGCCGCGCCCTTCTCCTGGCCGGTCCCCTGACCGCAGACTTCCCCACACCGTTTGTCACCAGTCCTGTCTGGTCGCTCCTGAGCTGCCATTCAACCAACCCCCACAGAGTGTGGAGGGGCGAAGGGGAGCGGGATTATGTCCCCCACAAGTGCGAAGAAAGAAAAATGCCTGAAAGACATATTCGCTCACCAGCAGAGCAGCTCCACAATGGCACAATCCGCTCTCAGTGCATCAATCCACGCGAAGACCGATGGCTCTGGTGAGAAACCTGTAACCCGGGCCTTCCTGGAGTCCCTCTTCTTGACACTGTGGGAGGACCTCCAAACGGTGAAAAAGGACCTTACTTCTGAACTTAAGGATGTTCGTAGGGACATGGATAGCATCGGCGAGAGGGTCGCGGCCCTGAAGGACAGAGTGGACAGCAGAGAAACCGAGATGTCCACCCTCCAGAAGGAGGTGATACGGCTCCAAGACCAACACCTTGACCTGAAAATCCACCTGGAGGATCTCGAGAACCGCTCCCGGAGGCATAACATCCAAATTTGGGGAGTGAAGGTCACGGCGGACACCGATGACCTCTTCACTTTTTCCAAAGAACTATTTAACCATATCCTTGGCAACCCCCCTGAAGTCGACATTAAGCTAGATCGTGCCCACAAAGTTGGTCCCCCTTGGAAGGGTAATGCCCCTCCATCAGACATCCTTGTCTGTGTACAAGACTTTAGGACCTAGGAAGTAATTCTCAACAAAGCAAGGTCCATGCACTCCATTACGTTTAAGGACCAGTCTCCGGTGCTCTTTCACGACCTAGCCCTTATCACCCTTCAGCCGCGGCAGTTTCAGCCTATCACTGATCACCTACGCCAAAGGGGCATCTCTTATTCATGGGGCCATCTGTTTTGGCTCATCTTCCGGCAGAATGGCAAACTGCTTCAACTACACTACCTTACGGAAGCGTGCCGATTGGTGGGGGTCGAGCTGCCACCAGCCAAAGAAGCGCGCCGAAGCCCGGCCTCCAGATCAGAGGTTTACCCGTCGGGCTGGTGGCAGCAGGGCCGCAGGCATAGAATCCAACGTCCAGACCAGACAGAGATTGTTAGCAAAGATGCATTCCTGAAAGCACTTGAAAGGGATTAGACATCCCACTCTCTTTTACTGCCTCTGGGGTGGGCGGCGGGCGGGGCAGAGGACCCAACACTTCGCCACTACATGAACCCCATAGTATCTGTTTCCTGGCCCCCCTTGGGTGAAGGACTACTTTCTCCAAGTTTGTTCTGCGCACGCAGCCATGTTTATGATAGTTTGTTTGGGGTAGTTCTTGTTCTGTTTTGGGGTCTCTCGTCCACTGTTTTACTTATCTCTATGCCCACCGATGCTCCATTCTCGCTTCTTGTACTTTGATGTCGCACCAACACCCACAGACCGGGTCCATACCCACTGCTATATCTAAGACCCTGTACTCTCTAGATGCCTCCAAAAACACTTAGGATTCTCACCCTGAACGTGCGGGGACTCAACAACTCTGTTAAGTGCCGGGCAGTTTTCTTGTATCTAGAAAACTCCAAAGCAGAAATATGCCTGTTGCAAGAGACACACCTGCTCTCAAGGGATTGCCACCGCTTAAAGTCCCGCCTGTTCCCAATCCAGTTGTTTTCATCCAGTCCCTCTAAATCTGCAGGTGTGGCCATTCTGGTGTCCCACACGTTTCAGGGTAGAGTACTTCAGAAAGAGACGGAAATCAAGGGGAGGCTACTTCCATATCAGTTCATTATCGGGGGTCAGACATTTGTTATCGGGGCGGTTTATGCACCGAATGAGAGCCAAGAGCAGTTATGTTATGTTATGTTATGTTAACGGGTCTTGTAAAGCGCCTGGTTACACTAGGAACAATGCTGTCCCAGAAGCCACAGCGACTGATGACCGTAGGTGTAGGAGAGTAGGATCTGCACTTATGTTGCCCCCACTTTTTTTTCTGATGTTAACACTGGTTTCTGGCTATAGTCTGGCTGGGTCCCTGCTAATCAGGGCCCCAGCCTCTCTGTTCTCTCTAAACAACTTGGAGTGCATATTAGATGCAGTAGTAATTGTATACTGTGGTATCTTATGAGCCCCTAGTATATGGTACCTTAGGTACCCAGGGCATAGGTACTTCACAGGCCTACCAGGGGCTGAAGCATGTATTATGCCACCCCTGGGAAGCAGACTACATCTGACACCACAGGCCTGCTACTGCAGCCTGGGTGAGGTAGAGTTAGCACTCTTCACTGAGGTATAGGTTCACTATATCTCTCCTTACACACACATATAAACATATCAGTCACCCCTAAGGCAGGCCCTATCAATCCTGAGGGCAGGGTGCTTGGTTTCCATGTGATGGGGTGCCTCTGCCTGAGCAGGGCCCCTCTGCAGCTCTCAGAGTCCATTCTCTGTAGCTGTTTGTGGATGCGGTTAAACCATATACTCTTAAGTGCATTATAACCTAGCGGTAAATGCTAACTTTGGGATGGCTGCATCAAAACATGTCGCGTTTGGTGTCAAACACTTTGGAATCATATCCCCACACCAGTAACTGGTGTGGGAGTATGATCCCACCCTTCTAGAGGGATAGCCATGTACCCACTGTGGAAACACAGTAGAATCCTGAAGAGCCCTGGCATCACAAAATGGATGCCACCAGCACAGACACTGGGCTGCCCTCCTGCTGCTGACCGAAACTCGCAGTGGAGGAGGCCCAACAATAGGCATCCTGTCACAGGGAGGTGTAACCACCTTCCAGACAGGATTTAGTGTATTGGGGCTGGGTGGGTGCACTCCTAGAGTGCTTTGAAGTCCTGCACTGGGGGAGCAGTAGGCTCCTCTGTGCATATGCCAGCTCAAACCGGTTCAGGGGCTACCTGGGAAATGGGTGTAGCCACCCACTCCCCTGACCCTCCAATAGGAGTGGTCATAGAGCTAGTCCCTCCCTTCCTTGTAGTATAAGTTAGGGAACCCTTGCCATTGCAAACTAGATATCCCTGGACGATGCTCTGAAGAAGAATCCTGGACCTTCGACGTTCCACTACCTTTGGAATACTTTAGAATCTGCCTTGGAGTCAAGGAGTGACTCCCCTGCTTGGCAGGCACCAAAACTTTGCATCAACGGTCGCAAACTTTCCCACTGCCACCGGAGTCCGAAGTCCCTGCAGCCCTGGAAGTGGATTTTCTGACTTCTCTAAGGCCATCATGAGTCCCCAGCGATGCTGAGGCAAGTGGACCCCACGAGTGACGAGGAACAGCAATACCCGGGTACCGTGCACTATTGTCAAATGCAACCCCTTCACAACATTCTACAAACTTGTGCATTGGACCACGTGTGGTCCAAGCATCCAGCAGGATTTCCTCCGAAAATTAGAGGCCTACCTTGTCCCAAGTGACCGTGGGATCCTGGTGAGGGAATCCTCCCGAGGCGTCTTCGCGATCCCTTGCCGATTGGCTTGTGGGTCCCCAGAAGACTTTTCTACAGAACCAAAGGGCTCCCCTGGTTGCTCCAGGCTTGCCCTGACTTACCCTCACTGGGTGAGTCCCTCAGCCCTTGCTGGTCTGCACCGCTGACTTTTTCCACTTTCCACAAGACTTGCTGTTGCCAAGGCTTGTTGGCTCCAATCCGGTTGCCAACACCTCAGTAAGCTGCAGACTTCGTGGGATACGCCGAATCCAGCACCTGGTTGTCGTTGACGCCTCCTGGACCTCGTGGCTGAAAAGTCACGACACCTGTGATCACCCGACGACTGTGGGCATCCAGCTTCCTTGCCCTGGGTCACTGCCAAGTGACTTTGAACACTGTCCCTACTGCTTTCAGGTCTGCTTTCTTCTGAATCTAGCCTTGGATTCCACCGGACCCTTCTCCTGTCTTCACAAGCAGCAAGTCTTCTTTGGCTCCCATTGAAAACGACGCCACGACCCGACACCAAAAGACACCTATGCACCCGGCTTCCCTGGGTGAGGTAATTCCAGCACTACAGTGCTCCGGTGGGTGTTGGCTCTAGACCTACTTACCCTGTAAGTGACTTGCTTGTAGACTCTCCCGAAGTATCCTAAAACTTTAAAATTCCAACTGCAACTTGCTCCATTGAAGTCTATTGGGATCCGCGGCTGTGTTCTCACACTGCATGCATCTTCCATGGGTCCTTTAGTTACCTGCCTAGGGTGGATTAGTGAGGCCCCAGCGCTTCTACAGGCCCTAGGCCTTATCCCCTCGCAAATCGATCTTCCTAAGTCTTTTTTAGTATATGGTCTGGTACGCCCCTAGGGCCCCAGCCATATTTGTGCTTAACTTATTGTGAACTGTTGATTTTTGCATATGTCCTTGACTTCTAATCTCATAAAGAGATTAGTAGTGTGTTAGAAATAAATACATATATATTTGATACATATACCTGTGTGGTGTCCTTTCATTTAGTAATTCAAGAGATTATAAGGTAAAACAGGCTGCTTTACATTTCTCTAAAGACTTAGCCTGAAGGCTGCTCTCCACAGCTACCACTAGGATAGCTTTCTTTAAAAGGTTGTCTTAAACCATACCATAAGAGTCGAATTGTACTGGTGCAAGGTGGCCACTTCAACTAGTGACCAGCATATACCAGGCCAACTTCTCACAGTAGGATTTTACAGGGAGGGGGGGGGGGACTTGAACCTGGTCCTCGACAGCGCCATAGATAGGTCGTGCCAACACATGGGCCAGATGGGCGCATTTTCCCCGAAAGTCCTTGAAAGTTTGAGGGATCTGGGGCTCGTGGATCTCTGACGCTGCTTCCATCCTCATAGCTGCGAGTACTCCTTCTCGAGCGCACACAAAACTTATGCACGGCTCGATAATCTATTGTGCTCCACACCTCTTTTCGCGCTTGCTTCTGAGGCTGAGATTCTAGTTGCTTCCCTGCCCGATCATGCCCCAGTGGTAGCTACATTTACTCTCCCCCTGCTACAGCGTCCCTCTCGCCAGTGGCGTCTCCGCGACACCCTTTTACACCATCCGGATGTCGTCAAGCAGATGCAGTGTGCCATAGAGGACTTCCTCTTACACAATGACACCCAAGACACTTTACTTTCGACACAGTGGGCGGTGCTTAGGGCGGTCATCCGGGGAGAGTTTCTGGCTCTCTCAACAGCAGACAAAACGGAGCACCGGCGTAAGAGGGAGGAACTCATAAAAGACAAGAGAGCTAGAGAAGATGCACCAGAGAATGGGGGCACCCATGGTATGGCGTCAACTGCAGGCCGTGCGGGCGCAGCTTGCTGCTCTAGACCTGGACAGAGCGGAGTTTGCAGCCCTCCACCTTCGCCAATCCTATTACACTGGGGGGACAGATGCAGGGGGTTCATGAAATCCGCAGCGCAGAGGGTTACCTGGTGACAGATGATGCCGGCATCGCTGAGACCTTCCGCAACTTTTATGCGGAACTATACGAGGTGCAACTGCTGGAGAATACCTTTGGCATGGCCTATCTCGCCGAGGCCCGACTCCTCACCTTGACGAAGGACCAGGCTGACCACTTAGAGAGAGCGATCCGGATCGAGGAAGTTATCGTGGCGATTTTGTCCCTTAAGCCTGCTAAGTCCCCTGGCCCCGACGGCTACTCGGCGGCTTTTTATACAACATTCTGCTTGCTGGTGGCTCCACTTTTAACCCGTCTCTTCAACTCCTTTGCTTCGGCAGGGGCGATTCCTGAGGATATGCTCGAGGCAGCAATTGTGGTCATCCCGAAACCCGGGAAAGACAAGACTGCCTGCGGAGCGTACCGCCCCATCTTTCCTCAACATAGACCTCAAGTTATACACAGGGACCCTTGCTTCTAGGTTAGCGGCCTATATGGCAGGTCTGATAGATCTCGACCAGACAGGTTTCATCCCTCAACGCCAAACGAGCGATAACACCAAACGGGTCCTCCATCTCATTGAGAAGGCCTCTTAGACGCAAGGGGAATACATCTTGCTCACTATCGATGCTGAGAAGGCCTTTGATAGGGTCCATTGGCCCTATCTGGAGCAAGCGACTACACGCGTAGGGGTGGGGGACAAACTTTGGACCCACATTTTAAATTGTTATCGCTTCCCCACGGCAATGGTTCGGGTTAACGGTCACACGTCTACCCGCTTTCCTATAGGCAGGGGCACCCGGCATGGGTGTCCGTTATCACCCCTGCTCTTCACGCTCTACATGTTGCCATTTTCCCAATGAGTCAGACAAAACCCTCTTATATCAGGGATTAAGTTTGGGAGCAACGTACACACTATCAGCCTTTACGCCGATGACATTTTGGTCTCGCTCTCGAACCCAGTCGCAGCAGTGCGGCGCTTCCTATCTGAACTGGACCGTAGCACTTAACCTCTCTCTGTCGCCCCAAACGTTGGAGTGTCTTCAAGCTCAGTACCCTATTCAGTGGTTGGAGGACACAGTCCCCTATCTGGGTATCCAATTGGCTCCCACAATAACAGCAATAGTCGCCACCAACCACAATCAATCAATCAAACATTTGTAGAGCGCACTACTCACCCGTGAGGGTCTCAAGGCACTATGGGGGGGGGTGGTTGCTGCTACTGCTTGAACAGCCAGGTCTTGAGAAGTCTCCTGAAGGTCAGCAGGTCCTGGGTCTGTTGCAAGTGGATGAGGAGGGTGTTCCATGTCTTGGCCGCGAGGTGGGAGAGTGATCTGCTGACGGTGGTCATTCGGTGGCTGCGTGGAACAGTGGCGAGGGCGAGGTCGGCGGAGCGAAGCTGGCGGTTCGAGGTGTAGAAGGTGAGTCGTTTGTTGAGGTATGTTGGTCCGGCGTTGTGGAGTGCTTTGTGAGCATGGGTAAGGAGCTTGAAGGTGATCCTCTTGTTGACGGGGAGCCAGTGTAGGTCTCTCAGGTGGGCAGTGATGTGGCTGTGGCGGGGGATGTCCAGGATGAGGCACGCGGTGGCGTTCTGTATGCGTTGGAGTCTTTTCTGGAGCTTGGTCGTGATTCCTGCGTAGAGGGCATTGCCATAGTCCAGCCTGCTGCTGACAAGGGCCTCGGTGACCGTCTTTCTGGTTCCGGTGGGGATTCATCTGTAGATCTTGCGAAGCATGTGGAGGGTGTTGAAGCAGGAGGAGGAGACGGTGTTGACTTGCTGGGTCATTGATAGCGATGAGTCCAGGACGAACCCCAGGTTGCGTGTGTGGTTGGTGGGAGTGGGTGCATCTCCCAGCGTGGCCGGCCGCCAGGAGTCGCCCCAGGCGGAGGGGGTGGAGCCAAGGATGAGGACCTCCGTCTTGTCGGAGTTCAGCTTCAGGCGACTGTTCATCCATTCGGCGACGGCCTTCATTCCTTCGTGAAGGTTGGTTTTGGCGGTGGCGGGGTTTTTGGTGAGGGAGAGGATCAGATGGGTGTCATCGGCGTAAGAGATGATGTTGAGGTCGTGTGATCGGACGATGTTGGTGAGCGGTGCCATAAAGACATTGAAAAGGATCGGGATGAGGGATGATCCTTGGGGGACGCCGCAGGTGATCTTGGTGGCTTCGGATCGGAATAGAGTGAGGGGGACTCTCTGGGTTCTGCCGGTGAGGAAGGATGTGATCCAGACCAGGGCTTTGTTGCGGATCCCTGCGTCGTGGAGGCGTGAGCGTAGGGTGTGGTGGCAGAGGGTGTCGAAAGCGGCCGAGAGGTCCAGGACGACGAGGGCTGCAGTTTTGCCGTTGTCCAGCAGGTTCCTAATGTCGTCGGTGGCGGCGTTGAGGGCGGTTTCGATGCTGCGGAATGCGGATTGAGACGAGTCCAGGGTGTTGTTCTCCTCGAAGAAATGGGTCAGTTGCCTGTTGACAATCTTCTCAATGACTTTTGTCAGGAACGGGAGCAGGGAGATGGGACCGACGTTCTTGAGGTCCTTTGGGTTCACCTTGGGTTTCTTGAGTAGGGCGTTGATCTAGGCGTGTTTCCAGCTCTCCGGGAAGGTGGCGGTTTCAAAGGAGGTGTTGACGATCTTCTGGAGTTGGGGTGCGATGATGGAGCTCGCTTTATTGAAGATGTGGTGAGGGCCGGGGTCGGATGGTGAGCCGGAGTGGATGGTTTTCATGATTTTTATGGGGTCGTCGTCGCTGACGTGGTTCCAGGAGAGTAGGAGGCCGGTGTGGCTGGGGGGCGGTGAGTGTGAGGTGACGCGGCTGTCAGGAGGATCTGGATGTTGAAGCTGTTGTGGATGTCTGCAATCATGCGGTGGAAGAAGGTGGCTAGGGAGTCGCAGAGGTCTTGCGACGGCGGGATGCCGTTGGAGCTGGAGCTGGGGTTGGCGAGTTCCTTCACGATGTTGAAGAGCTCTTTGCTGTTGTGCGCATTGTTGTCGATGCGTTCCTTGAATGAGGTCCTTTGGCCAAACTCCGGACACAGATCCACAAGGAGTTGAGGCAATGGAAACACTACCCGCTGTCCTGGCTAGGCAGGGTAGCTGCCACCAAAATGACCATATTACCCCAAGTACGTAATACCTATTTCAGACCCTCTCCCTGCGTCCCCCTTCAGGGTGGATCCAGCAGGTACAATCATAACTGGCACAATTCATTTGGAAAAGGCCCCAAACCCCAGTTGAAGAAGTCGATAGTGACATTGCCGCCTGAGGAGGGCGGGCTCGGGGTCCCTGATCTCCAAATCTACTTAAAGGCGGCACAACTGCGTCACTTGGTTGAATGGAGCCAGTCGGAGTCGGAAAAGCACTGGCTGTTCCAAGACAATGCAGTAGCAGCCACGCCTCTCCAAAAGGTCCCCTTCCTTCCAAAACCAAATAGACCACCTAACCTTTATGCATCTCATCTCACCAGGGTGTCCTTAGAGGCATGGGACCACACTAACATTAAGCATAAATTGACTACTTTCCCCTCTCCACTCACCCCACTTTTCGATAACCCTGACTTTCAGCCGGGAATGGGCGAGTCCGCCTTCAGGCGCTGGTGCCACATGGAATGCCGCTCCTTGGGCCATCTCTTCGATGTAGACGGGATCATACCATTCCCACAGATTAAGGTTGTTTATGGGATCCCCGAAGATGATCGACTACAGTGTATGCAGCTCCGCCATTGGGCACTACAACCACAGATTAGGCCAGATGCGTAGCGCCACCTTACCCCCTATGAAAAATGGCTCATTACACACACATCCGACAAGCAACTTGTTATAAAGTTGACCAGTAGGCAGGTAAGGAGGAACTCTTCTTTATTGGTCATACACCACCATAGGTTCCAGCATAACTCACGAAGGGTGCAGTGGAATGTTGGTGACAGGGAAAGGGTGGAACCAATAGGAGGAGAAGAGGAGGGGGGAAAAGGAACGTACCAAGTGGGAGGATTACAACACACCTCCCTGCATAGGGCGAAAGAGAGCAAGAGAGAGAGAGAGAGATATAGAGGGCAAAGGAGAACGGGGCGAAGGCAGAGGAAGGAAGAAAGGGAGGAGAAGGAGCCAAAAGGTGAAGGCAGTATCAAGCGGGCAGCGGCAAGGTCACTGCAATAACAATGTAAGCAGTTAAACAACAAGGCCTGCAAGGAGACAAAGAGGAAAAATTAACATTATCTCTCACTTAACTCAGTAGTCTCTGGTCCAGATAGGTGAGCTCCTTGTCCTCAGAGATCTTCTGGGACTGAGAGTTTGGGACTCTGTCTCTGGGTTACTACCGTTGTCGAAGACACCCCCTTGTCCATGAGGGATGATTCTGTCCATGCTCCATGTTTGGCCATTGTTGAGATGGACTACATTCTTTCCTACAGTAGATATTTTGCACGGATCCGAAAATCTTGACGCTTCTTTCCTGCGTGCTTTAGGTAAATCCACCCGGACCCAATCTCCCTCTTTGAACACTTGTTTTTTTTACATGTTTGGTCTGGTCGTATCTGACTTTGTTCTTCCACTTTTCTTGCGATTTCACCTCTGTTTACTACACAAGTGTCCCTTCTTGATCCTACAGGTGGAGTAAGTTTAGTCTTCGGGATTCTTCCTGTAAGACCTGGGGTCTTCAGGCCCTAAGGGGGTAACGTGACACGAGCGGCTGGGCACCCAAAGGCTTGTGTGTAAAGCGACCATACAACACACGCATCCTCTGAAGCAAGGAACGCACACAATAAGGGACGCCACACTGTAGAGATTTATGCAAATAACTCAAGTTTATCCAAGCAGTTCGAGATAAATGCAGTTCATGGGATAACAAGACAATTCATAAGATGTAAAGGTACTTCATGAGATATAAATGCAGTTAATGATATGATAATGGCAATTCACTTATGTCAGCGTTTGATCCGCCAGCACCACATTCACCAGTATGATATTCACCAGTAGGTTATTCACCAGTAGGTTATTCACCAGTAGGTTATTCACCAGTATGTTTTTCACCAGTATGTTTCCTGCAGGCTCTAGACCACCCTTGTATATCTTACTCCCCGTGGTAGGGTTTGGGGATTGTAGCGCCACTCCTGGGGGCGTGCAGGGACCCAGGGCAGACCTCGCGGGCCTGCCGCTACTTCGGTTACCTGTAGCGCATCAGTGGCGGTTACCGCGCTATACGCGCCAAGCGGGCCTGGTACACCTCGGGACCAATCTGACGAACACAGCACCACTCGTAAGAACTGAGCCTTGGACTTCTGAGGAGAGCCTACGATCATACGCTCCTCGTAACCTTTAATTAGGGAAACCTTCAGAGCAGAGCATTACAACATAGCGCCACTCGTAACCAGCATGCAGTGCATACTTCAGAGCAGAGCCTTAGAACATAGCGCCACTCGTAACCAGTAAGCAGTGAATACTTCAGCACTGAGCATTAGAACATAACGCTTCTCGTAATCAATAGCAAGGAATACTTCAGAACGGAGCATTTAGAACATAGCGCTACTCGTAATCAATAGCAATGAATACTTCAGAACGGAGCATTTAGAACATAGCGCTACTCGTAATCCATAGCAATGTATACTTCAGAACGGAGCAGTTCACGGAGCACAACGATTCGTAAGGAGCGAGCCTCTCGCACTCCGGTGCAGTTCGTGGGGCACAGCGCTCCTTGACAGTCTGCAGAAAAGGGGCAATCCCTCGGAGGGGTCACAGTTCTGGGTTAACGGGGGACTCCCACGGAGGGGGAACCAGGGTCGCAGGGTGCGGTGCGGATCCTGGTCGATAGGGGGCGCACCGGGGTCCTTCCCAAGCCTCCCGGCTTACCTTGATCACGACGTCTTGAGGCGTCTAACCCAGCTCCGGCCTCCTCAGTTGATCCTTCCACGACGGGGCAGGCCACGGCCTCACGCACCTCTCTCAGCAGCTGCGACGGCAGAGACGGGGCCCCGGGCTTCTCCGCGGGCCTCGCCTCGATGAGGGGGCACACTTCAGGCCTCCGGGCCGCGATGGTGAGCGCGCTCTAGCCCCCGTGACAGGGGGGGGAGGTCAAATTAAGCAGAGAGTTCCACGCTCAACGGGGCTTGCTGCAGGGGATCCCAGGCCAGGACATGGAGCGCAGGGGTCACAGCGCTAATACCTGGTCGATCCCCAGCAATTCCACAATCAGCTTAGCATCTGGTTTCAGGGTTCAGTCTTGACACGAAGTCACAGCATTCAGTTTCAGTATTCAGTTTTTCTATAAAGTCTTAATGGCGCAGATGTCTCTGGCGCCCTTGGGGGTTCTGTTCCTGGGGGGTAGGGAATGAGTTGGCGACTAGGTCCTTCCTAGTCAGGCTGGGCAGAGGTTCCCTGGGTCCTCCTACTGCTGGGCAAGATGAGTGGGTTTCACAGGATCCCTCACTCACTTAAGAGGCAGCATCTAAATCCTGTCACTCTCAGAGGCATAAGTCCCTGGCTAGGCCCTACCGCCTACACTCCTGCGTGGATTCTCCAGCTCTGCTTTACCCCACTGGCCAACTGACTAGAAAAAGTCCCCCCCCTCACTTAAGTAGCCCTAGGTCAGGTGACCTCTAGCCAAGGCGGCAAAAGTAAAACCACACCTCCCTTCTAGAAGGTTCCAGCACATTCCAGGAGCTTCCCCATTCTACCTATGGGACAAAAAAGGCGGGCTGGTGTCGCAACATTGTTGTGGGGTTCCAGCCAGCTCCTGGCAGCTAGGGTGCTACTAATAAAGACCACTCTGCAGTAGCAGGGGTCTGTGGCAGCCATCTTGGGAGAAGGGAGCACCTGCACCTTAACACTGATTGGCAATGAGAAGGCGCCCGGAGACCTAAGTCCAACATCAAAATGAGGGTGGAGAAAATGAGGCACGATCAAAAAATAGATGGGGAGACCACCCTAGGGCTGACAGGTCCAACACGCGTCCCCCCCCAGCCGAAAGAGGGGAGAGCTACCCAACCTCTAGGGAGTTCTCATCGCTAAGGCGGAAAAACCTGGAGAGACCGTCAGCATTGGCGTGGTCAACTCCGGGCCGATGTTCCACCCGAAAGTCCATCCCCTGTAGGGAAATGGACCACCTCAACAACTTGGGGTTTTCGCCTCTCATCTGCATGAGCCAGCGAAGGGGGCGGTGGTCGGTCTGAATGAGGAAGTGAGTTCCAAAGAGATATGGCCTCAACTTCTTCAGAGCCCAGACCACCGTGAAGGCTTCTCTCTCAATGGTGCTCCATCGCCGTTCCTGAGGGAGGAGTCTTATGGATATGAAGGCCACTGGTTGATCTTGGCCCTCGGTGTTGAGCTGCGAGAGCACCGCACCTATGCCGTGCTCTGAGGCGTCGGTCTGCACAATAAATTCCTTGCTGAAATCTGGTGTTGCTAGTACTGGAGCGGTACACATCGCATGTTTCAGCGTGTCAAAGGCTTCTTGGCATGCAGCTGTCCATATGACCTTGCGAGGTTGCTTCTTCGAGGTCAATTCCATCAAGGGGGTTATGATGGTACCATATCCCTTGACGAACCGGCGGTAATACCCAGTGAGGCCGAGGAAAGCTCGGACCTCTGTTTGGGTCTTGGGGGGCTCCCAAGCCAAGATGGTCTCTATTTTGGCCTGGAGGGGTTGCACCTTACCTCCGCCCACCAGGTGTCCCAGGTACACAACAGATCCCTGTCCAATCTGGCACTTGCTGGCTTTAATTGTTAGGCCAGCACGTTGCAGCGCCTGCAATACCTCCTGGAGGTGTTGCAGATGGTCCTCCCAGGTGCCACTGAAGACAGCTATGTCATCCAGGTAGGCCGCTGAGAAGGACTCCAGGCCAGATAGTACCTGATTCACTGACCGCTGGAATGTGGCCGGAGCATTTTTGAGCCCAAAGGGCATCACTCGGAACTGGTAGTGGCCCTCGGGGGTGGAGAACGCTGTCTTCTCCCTTGCTCCTTCGGCCATGGCAATCTGCCAATATCCGGATGTCAGATCAATGGTGCTGAGGTACCGGGCTGCTCCCAGCCGGTCCACCAGCACGTCTGCACGTGGGATGGGGTGAGCATCTGTCTTCGTGACAGAGTACAACCCCGGTAGTCCACACAGAACCGAAGCTTCGGCGTCGTACCCGGTGGGGCCGCTATCGGCACCAACACCACTGGACTAGCCCACGGGCTGCTGGAAGGTTCTATCACCCCCAGCTCCAACATTTTGGCTACCTCACGCTGGATGCTATCCCTCACTCGGTCAGAGAGCCGGTAAGACTTGTTCTTCACAGGGGGGCTGTCCCCTGTGTCCACATCATGGGTACACAGATGAGTGATTCCAGGCGTGAGGGAGAACAACGAGGCGAACCGTCCCAGGACATGGCGACAGTCCCTCTGTTGCTCTGGGGTCAAGGATGGGGAGAGGACTACACCTTCCACCGAACCATCCTTCTCTTGTACCGCTAGAAGGTCAGGAAGAGCTTCACTCTCCTCCTCTTCGCTCCCATCCGTCACCATAAGGAGAGCAAGCTCCGATCGCTCATGGTGCGGCTTCAGGCGGTTGACGTGGAACACCCTGAGGGGCTGACGGGAGGTCTTCAAATCCACAACGTACGTGGTCTGGCCTCGTCACTCCACAATGTCGTACGGGCCAGTCCACCGGTCCTGGAGGGCACAAAGCTCCCCAGGTTCCATGACCCACACCTTCTGTCCAACGTCCAACTCGACCATCCGAGCGTTGCGGTCATACCACTCCATCACGGTCTGGCTAGCCTCTAGGTTTTCTGAGGCCGCCTTCCACAGCTTGGCCATCTGGCTGCAGAACGCCAGCATGTAGCTGACAATGTCACGGGGAAGCTTCTGTGAAGTCTTCTCCCACCCCTCTTTCACTAAACTGAGGGGACCCCTAACGGGATGGCCATAGAGCAACTCAAACGGGCTGAACCCGACTCCCTTCTGCGGTACCTCCCGGTAGGAGAATAACAAGCAGGGGAGGAGGACGTCCCATTTACGTCTCAAGCCTTCTGGCAGGCTCCGGATCATACCCTTCAATGTCTTATTGAAGCGCTCTACAAGTCCGTTAGTCTGGGGGTGGTAAGGAGTGGAGAACCGGTAGGTCACCCCACACTCCTTCCACGTGGCCTGCATGTAGGCAGACATGAAATTCGTGCCCCTGTCCGACACCACGACCTTGGGGAATCCCACTCGGGTAAAAATCCCCAATAGTGCCCGCGCCACCACCGGTGCAGTGATGGTCCTCAGAGGGATAGCCTCTGGGTACCTTGTGGCGTGGTCCACCAAAACCAGAATGAACCGGTGTCCCGCTGCGGTCGGAGGGTCCAATGGCCCAACAATATCAATACCGACCCTCTCAAAAGGGGTCCCGACCACGGGGAGCGGTTCCAAAGGGACCTTCAATTTAGTCCCAGTCTTGCCACTTGCCTGACAAGACTTACAGGTCTTGCAAAAGGTGTCTGAGGCAATCCTCATCCTGGGCCAATAAAAATGAGGAACCAACCGTGCAAAGGTTTTGTCCTGGCCCAGGTGTCCGGCTAAGAGAATCTCGTGCGCTAACTCCAGCAGGAAGGCCCGGTAACATTGGGGGACTACTATGGCCCTCGAAGATCCATGTACCGGCACCCTGGGCTCACTGTATAGGAGACCATCCTCCCAATACACATGATATCCTCCCATCTCCTGACTGGCCACTTGGGCTTCGGCCTGTCGCCGCATGCCTTCAAGCGTGGGGCACGCCCTTTGTGCCTGACAAAATTCCTCCCGGGTAGGCCCTCCTCCCACATGCCAGTCAGCAAGGGTCGGCAAGTCCTCCACGGGAACGACATCCACCTCCACGGACTCCGGGGGCACCTCTGCGGCCTCCCCATCCATCTCACGAGGCGTGTCCTCTACCACCTTCTTCTTTCCTCTTCTGGTGTTGGGATGGGCCATGATTCCAGGCTCCAACCCAGGGTGAGTTCCATGCTGGGCAGCCATGGACCGCGTGACTACGCAAGTCCACCCTGGTAATCCCAGCATCTCGGTGTGAGCTCGAAACTCGACATCTTTCCACTTGGTGTGCTCCAGGTCGTTCCCTAGCAAGCACCCCACAGGCAAGGCAGGGCTCACCGCAACTCTTAGTAGGCCTTTGACTCCTCGAGCCACTGGATAGTGATTCACACTGCCGTCAGCCAATACGGCCGGATGGAACTCCTCGGGGACTACTTGGTCTGGGGACACCAGCCGCCTCACTACAGTGGTCATGCTGCCACCTGTGTCCCTCAGAGCCTCCACCTCCTCCCTGTTAATTCTCACCCTCTGCTGATATTTAGCAGTGTTCGGGGGCAGGGACACTATGGGGACCACCTCTCTATCCCCGAGTGAAACCAGGGTCAGGCCTGTCCACTCCCCTTCCCTATCTAAGGGCAGCTCCACCCCAAGCGCTATACTACTCACCCCGGGACTTTTCCCGCCCGTTGGGGCTGGGGGTCGCTTGCGACACTTGGGATCTCCCTTGTAGTGTCCAATCTCCCCACATTCGTAGCACCGCACAATCCTTGGCTGCTGACTCCTGTCAGGGTAAGTGGGTCTTGTGGAATTGGACGGGGGTGGGGTTCCTACTCCCTTTCCAAACTTATTTTGGGGGCCTTTAGAGAACTCCACCTTTTTATCTCCCCCCTCTTTCTTCTGGGGGAAACCCTGTCCGCCTTTCGAGCATCTCCCCCGGGGCCCTTCTGAGACACCCGGTGCTCACCCAAATATCTGCCTCCTCCGCAAGCTCACGGGGATCCATCAACTTGCGGTCCACCAGATGTTGGCGCAGCTCCGGAAAGCACTTATCCAAGAGGTGCTCCCGTAAAAAAAGATTGTACACCCCTTGGTAGTCCTGCACCTCGCTGCCACGCACCCAACCATCTAGTGCCTTTCTCGCATAATCAAAAAAATCCACCCATGTCTGTGTGGACAGCTTAGGGCTGCCACGGAACTTCTGCCTGTACCTCTCGGGGTTAAGACCAAATTTTTTTTCAGTAAGGCCTCTTTCATGGGGGCATACCTGACCTGATCCGCCTTGGCCAAATATAGCAGGGTGTCCCTGACATTGGGAGGTATATACCGATATAAACCACCTCCCCAATTACTCTCGGGTACCCCATGGGCAGTCAAGGCTACCTCGTATGCCTCTAACCATTTAGCAATGTCGTCCCCCACTGTGTAATTGGCAATGACTTCCTTAGGTAGGTAGAATTTTGACTCGTGAGACTCTTTAGGTATGCTGCCACCATTGTCCTTATTGGACGCATTCAATTGGAGGGCGCGCAGCTGCAGCTCCAGCTCTTTCAGCTGAAGCTCGTGCGCCAGCTTCTTTTCCTCCATTGCCCATCTCTTGTTTTCTCTTTCTCTCTCTCTTTCATGTTCCAATTTCGCTAGCTCCCACTTTAGTTGCCTCTCTTCCCTCCTGTCCTCGTACTCCTCTGGGGACGCGCTCCTCCCAGATCCTGTTCTACTACTGGCCCCAGAACGTCTCCCTGGGTGCGCATTTTCAGACATATCCACATTAAGTATGTCTAGTACTTCTTGGGCGCTCTCCTCCTGAGGTGCATCTGGCGCCTCCTGTCCCTCATCCTCTCTCCCTTCTGGGTGGGCCTCTTCCCATGCCCTAATGGCGGTACGGAGTTCCGGTCCTTTGGCCTTCCGCACCCCAGGCACCCCCATCCCCTGCCCGAACTCTCTCAGTTGCTTCACCGAGTACCCATCGAGGTCAGCTAACCGGAATTCCATCTTGACAGGTGGGGACCTAGATACTAAGGAAGAAATTCCTAGGATATGGGTGACAGTTACCAGCTAACCAGGATTCTTTTACACTCTCAGCCTGGACAATGGAATCAATAAATACAGCAAATAATAGTTGCAGAGCTTTGAAACAACAGGCGTTTAATTGTGGCGCCCTCCGCTTCACGGAAGAGTGCTGTATGGTCACAGGTCCTAATATCCCACCGCTCGCCAACAATGTAAGACCTGGGGTCTCCAGGCCCTAAGGGGGTAACGTGACACGAGCGGCTGGGCACCCAAAGGCTTGTGTGTAAAGCGACCATACAACACACGCATCCTCTGAAGCAAGGAACGCACACAATAAGGGACGCCACACTGTAGAGATTTATGCAAATAACTCAAGTTTATCCAAGCAGTTCGAGATAAATGCAGTTCATGGGATAACAAGACAATTCATAAGATGTAAAGGTACTTCATGAGATATAAATGCAGTTAATGATATGATAATGGCAATTCACTTATGTCAGCGTTTGATCCGCCAGCACCACATTCACCAGTATGATATTCACCAGTAGGTTATTCACCAGTATGTTTTTCACCAGTATGTTTTTCACCAGTATGTTTCCTGCAGGCTCTAGGCCACCCTTGTATATCTTACTCCCCGTGGTAGGGTTTGGGGATTGTAGCGCCACTCCTGGGGGCGTGCAGGGACCCAGGGCAGACCTCGCGGGCCTGCCGCTACTTCGGTTACCTGTAGCGCATCAGTGGCGGTTACCGCGCTATACGCGCCAAGCGGGCCTGGTACACCTCGGGACCAATCTGACGAACACAGCACCACTCGTAAGAACTGAGCCTTGGACTTCTGAGGAGAGCCTACGATCATACGCTCCTCATAACCTTTAATTAGGGAAACCTTCAGAGCAGAGCATTAGAACATAGCGCCACTCGTAACCAGCACGCAGTGCATACTTCAGAGCAGAGCCTTAGAACATAGCGCCACTCGTAACCAGTAAGCAGTGAATACTTCAGCACTGAGCATTAGAACATAACGCTACTCGTAATCAGTAAGCAGTGAATACTTCAGCGCAGAGCATTAGAACATAACGCTTCTCGTAATCAATAGCAAGGAATACTTCAGAACGGAGCATTTAGAACATAGCGCTACTCGTAATCAATAGCAATGAATACTTCAGAACGGAGCATTTAGAACATAGCGCTACTCGTAATCCATAGCAATGTATACTTCAGAACGGAGCAGTTCACGGAGCACAACGATTCTTACGGAGCGAGCCTCTCGCACTCCGGTGCAGTTCGTGGGGCACAGTGCTCCTTGACAGTCTGCAGAAAAGGGGCAATCCCTCGGAGGGGTCACAGTTCTGGGTTAACGGGGGACTCCCACGGAGGGGGAACCAGGGTCGCAGGGTGCGGTGCGACTCCCGGTCGATAGGGGGCGCACCGGGGTCCTTCCCAAGCCTCCCGGCTTACCTTGATCACGACGTCTTGAGGTGTCTAACCCAGCTCCGGCCTCTGCAGTTGATCCTTCCACGACGGGGCAGGCCACGGCCTCACGCACCTCTCTCAGCAGCTGCGACGGCAGCGGCGGGGCCCCGGGGTTCTCCGCGGGCCTCGCCTAGATGAGGGGGCACACTTCAGGCTTCCGGGCCGCGACGGTGAGCGCGCTCGAGCCCCTGCGACAGGGAGGGGGTCAAATTAAGCAGAGAGTTCCGCGCTCAACGGGGCTTGCTGCAGGGGATCCCAGGCCAGGACATGGAGCGCAGGGGTCACAGCGCTAATACCTGGTCGATCCCCAGCAATTCCACAATCAGCTTAGCATCTGGTTTCAGGGTTCAGTCTTGACACGAAGTCACAGCATTCAGTTTCAGTATTCAGTTTTTCTATAAAGTCTTAATGGCGCAGATGTCTCTGGCGCCCTTGGGGGTTCTGTTCCTGGGGGGTAGGGAATGAGTTGGCGACTAGGTCCTTCCTAGTCAGGCTGGGCAGAGGTTCCCTGGGTCCTCCTACTGCTGGGCAAGATGAGTGGGTTTCACAGGATCCCTCACTCACTTAAGAGGCAGCACCTAAATCCTGTCACTCTCAGAGGCATAAGTCCCTGGCTAAGCCCTACCGCCTACACTCCTGCGTGGATTCTCCAGCTCTGCTTTACCCCACTGGCCAACTGACTAGAAAAAGTCCCCCCCTCTCACTTAAGTAGCCCTAGGTCAGGTGACCTCTAGCCAAGGCGGCAAAAGTAAAACCACACCTCCCTTCTAGAAGATTCCAGCACATTCCAGGAGCTTCCCCATTCTACCTATGGGACAAAAAAGGCGGGTTGGTGTCGCAACATTGTTGTGGGGTTCCAGCCAGCTCCTGGCAGCTAGGGTGCTACTAATAAAGACCACTCTGCAGTAGCAGGGGTCTGTGGCAGCCATCTTGGGAGAAGGGAGCACCTGCACCTTAACACTGATTGGCAATGAGAAGGCGCCCGGAGACCTAAGCCCAACATCAAAATGAGGGTGGAGAAAATGAGGCACGATCAAAAAATAGATGGGGAGACCACCCTAGGGCTGACAGGTCCAACACTTCCTTTGAGAGAGGTGAACGGGGAAACCCCAGTAACACTATTTGGAGAAGTGCGATAAGCCCATACCGTTTCCACTAACGCTGAATTAGCTGGTGTCCCCATTACTTCTGCCCTCTGCAAACACTCTTTGAACAACTGGTTGATCCTTTCCACTAAACCATTTGCACGGGGACAATACAATGCAGATTTGTGGTGCGTGATGCCCCTGTGATACAGAAACTTTCATATTGTCCGAAGTGAACTGTACTCCGTTGTCTGTTATGAGGGTGTCAGGTAACCCCTCCTCAAAGAACACACTTTCTAAGAATTGTATGAGGACTCTTGTGTCGATTTGATGGACGCATTTGTAGACCACCCACCGTGAGTGATAGTCCACCAGCACCAAGATAAAGCGTTCCTTCAATGTTTTTAAGTTGAGGGGACCAATGATGTCCAAGGCTAACTTTGACCATGGTCGATCAGGCACTTCGACGGGAGAAAGGGGGTGTTTGCGGGTCTGGTGAGTTTTGTCACTACGGCTACAGTCTACACAACTCCTCACCACTTGTTCCGTCATGGCGTCCATACCTGGCCACCAATATTCCAGTCTGATTTTGTTCTTGGTTAGACTCCGCCCTAAGTGTCCCACGTGTGCTAGTCCCACAATCTTCTCTCTCAAATTCTCAGGAGGAATAACTTTCTCCCCTCTGCAAATCACATTTCCTTGTATATTAAGTTCTACTCTGACATCCCAGAATTTACCTAAATTGGTGGGAATGTCATTCTTGTTTTCAGGCCAACCATTTTTGTTGAACTCTTTGATCGAACACATTTCTGCATCAGCTTGCATACTGTCATTCCATTCTTCCTTTTTTAAGCAGGTAAGTTGCAGTATCACATCATCACATTCACAACTAACAGGAGCACTCTCTCCCTCTGATGGAGACCGTGACAAAAAGTCAGCAACAGTGTTTTGATAACCTGGCATGTACTTCACACAAAAATTGTAGCCTTCCAATCCCAAAATCCATCTAGCAATTCTGGGGGTGGTTTTGTTGGCTCCTTTGGTGGTGAAAGCAAACATCAGTGGTTTGTGGTCCGTCTTCACCGTAAAAGGAATGCCCCACAGAAAGAAGCGGAAGTGTTTGATCGTCCAGAAACAAGCTAATGCTTCTTTCTCCACCACCGATTTCAGCACCCTTAAGAGCACGAGATGCAAAAGCCACAATGTGTTCCTTACCCTCCCCCATTTGGGTGAGACTGGCCCCCAGCCCTTTATTGCTTGCATCTGTGTAAAGGACTGTGGTTTTGCTAGGGTCAAACCTACCCAGCGATGGGGCAGAAATTATGCTTTCTTTGACCAATTCAAAGGCCTTCTGACAGGCATCGGACCACACAAATGAAGTTCTGGATTTGAGTAAATTGCGCAAAGGTTCCACTATGGAGGAATAGTTCCGCACAAATTTGGAATAATATTCGGAAAGGCCCAAAAATGATTTGAGGTCTTGAACACCTTTAGGGGCCACAGTGTCCCGAATCGCCTTAACTAGGTCTACTTTAGGTTTGACACCATCTTGAGAGATGGTGTGCCCCAGGTACTCAACCGATCCCACTCCAATGTGACATTTCTCTTTTTTTAAAGTGAGGCCAGATTTTTCCAAGTTGGTCAAGACCATCCTGAGAGTGGCATTATGCTCGGCCAAGTCCTTCCCGTAGATTAGTATATCGTCTTGGAAACAGAGTGTTCTGGGAAGGTCTTTCAAGACGTGCTGCATGATCCTCTGGAAGGCAGCCGCAGCGGAAGCCAACCCGAAAGGCATGCGAAGGAATTGGAATGCTCCCAGGGGTGTCACAAAGGAGGTGAGATGCCGTGAGTTGGGATGAAGCTCCACCTGGTGATAGGCAGAGGATAGGTCGAGAACGCTGAAGCAACTCGCACCATTAATGAGGGTAAGCACCTCATGAATACGTGGAAGAGGGTGCCTGTCTACCTATATGTTCTGGTTAAGGTCCCTGAGGTATACACATAGCCTGATATCCTTACTGGTAGCCTTGGTGGTAAGAACAATGGGGGCCAACCATTGTGAACACTCTATGGGTTCAATCACCCCCAAAGACAGCAATCTGTCTAACTCATTACGAAGGGGAACGTGCATTAAATGTGGTATGGGTCTGGCTTTGTGTGCTACCCGCTTGGCATTGGATTTTAATTTGATGGAATGCTGATAATTCTTGAGTAAGCCTAGGTCATCAGAGAACACCTTGGGGAAGTCATTGCAAACATCCATCCCTCCCACCGAGGGATCCACTAAGAGGACTTGATCGGGACTGTTGGGATCTAACTTTATCCCGAGTTCCCTCTGGTGTTTCCATCCCAACAAGTTGGACCCCTTCTGGGTAATGTAAATCTTGCCCACCGTGTTCCTCCCTTTGAACCCTATTTCCTTAGTGGTCATGCCCAAAAGGGATATGGGGTCCCCATTGTAGCCTCCTGGTTGAATGTCAGGGGGCTGTACAGTTTCCTTCCATGAGGGAAACAGTTGTGAAAATACTTTAGCATCAACAAGGGTGTATGGGGAACATGAATCAGCAAAGACAGTTAGTGTTTTGTTATCAAGAGTGATGTCGCAAGAAGGAAATTTGTCCGAATTGTTGATGTCTTTTAATTGAAAGATCAATTTGGGATCAGGAAATGATTGAGACTCGATCTCCAATACCGATTTCGAGCGCTGATCGTGACAAACCCTGGACAAATGTCCTTTTTTCCCACATTTGTGGCAGACAGCAGAACGTGCTTGGCATATCGGGTTGTTGGCTAGGTGTGTTGGGCTACCACACCTATAACACTTGAGTTTATTTACCTGAGATGAGGTGTTGGCCAACTTATTTTTGAGATCTTTGCTTATGGCATTGACCTCCATGGTTTTGCTCCCTTCTCCTTTCATTTCAACCATACAATCAGCTGTGTGCTCAATCCCTACCGCTATATCAATGGCTTCCTTGAGGTCAGGGTTGGCCACCAGAAGCCTCTCCTGAATCTTATGACCAATTGGTCCCTAATTAGGGAATCCTGAAGGGACTCAAACTCACATGTGTTCGCTAAACCCTTTAACGCTGCAATAAATGGTTTAACTTTCTCACTTTTGCCCTGTGTTCTTGAAAAGAACTTATGTCTCTCTAATACTACATTTATTTTTTTACTAAAATGTTTTTGTAGATTGTTTACTGCCACCATATACACATTCTCATCATCATCACTGTCACTTCCACCCTCTGCATTAGTGGAGATGTCATCGTACACTTTACGTCCCTCAATGCCCAAATTGTGTAACAGGGTGTGTAATTGACGTAAATGGGAAAATTTCTCCCCCCTATAGCAATTAAATAGGACTCCAATAACCCAAACCATTGTTTCCAAGGCAGAACAGGCTCTCCTGCCTCGTTAAGGAATGGTGGGGGCTGCGACATATTAGCAGCTGCCATAATGAACAATAACTGGATGGAAGGAGGTAAAATACAGCACCCAGGACAATGCAAAACGTTGCTAAGTATGCAGAGAAGCAACCACAATATTAACTATTGCTCTACAACCCCCCCACATGCACAATCCCTGTACACTGCAATACAAAATGGAGCAGTACATAAAATTAGCCAAGGAATAAGCTTGTGCAGTCAACATGAAATATTAAGAAATCAGAATCACCAATGTGTAGTCAACAAGAAATATTAAGAAAGCAGGATTACCAAACTCTGCAGTACAGTGATGGAAATCACCACGCACTAGAATCCCTTAGAGCGTGCGTCAGATCAACATTTAGCAAGGAGCAGCTGAGCCTGTCAGTGTGAGCAGACAAGCACGACCTAGGAGGTAGTAACTGTGCCCATCAGTGACAACAACAACGTGCAGCTGTGCCCGTCAGCGTGAATTGACAGGCAGGAACCCCTTGACCTGTGCCCATCAGCGAACGGAAATGACAGCAGCTTGATGGAGAATCCCTCAGCCACTGCGTGGATTGGTATGGAGGCTAGCGCTGGGGACAATCTCCTCACAACAAATGACAGGCAGGAACCCCTTGAGCTGTGCCCAGCAGCGAAC
The DNA here is from genome assembly GCF_964204655.1 of Triturus cristatus. Classification (NCBI taxonomy): domain Eukaryota; kingdom Metazoa; phylum Chordata; class Amphibia; order Caudata; family Salamandridae; genus Triturus; species Triturus cristatus. The sequence goes on from NC_140579.1 coordinate 752,690,701, forward strand.
GGAAAAGGCAGAAACTTGATGGAAATCCCATAGCCACTGCGTGACTAATGCTGGAAACAATCTCCTCAAAACCGGACTAAAAATGGAACCACGCTGCCACCCAGAGGACAAAATCGGCAAAGCACCACTGTAAGCCTCAGCTGAGGAAAGTCAACATCGATGATCAGCTGAGGGAGCGCGAGATGGAATGCCCGGTTCCTGTCAGGATGTAGAAGAGCAGCGCCGACAGTGGAACAACGCAGGGGATGCCCCCCCCACAGCTGCCCCCCCCCCCAGCGGCAAAAACAGAATTCCAAAAGCTGACTGGAGACCACCGAAGAGAGCGACCTCACAGCGCCACAGATGGCAGCCCGCTACACTCTCACTTGTAGCGGACAGCGCTGAGGAGACGAAAGGAAGTCACCCGCCATATGGCTGACGCGGCGCTGGGAAGTCACAAGAGGGGACAGATGACCAATGAAGCCTCGTAATTGAGGCGAAGGCGGACCAGCGCTGGAAGCAAACACCTTCCCCCAGGACCACAGACGGAGCCGCGGCAGGAACGGGAGAGATAGCGCTAAGAGGCCCACACGCAGAGCAAGTGTCACAAGGTCACAGAGGCGAAACGAAAGTGGCGAAATCGCTCCTTCTCTCAGCCACATGCAGGCAGAGCACACTTGAGAAATAAACGAAGGAGGAAGAAGCGCCACTAATATCAGCACAGCCTCAGTCTTACTTGACAATTAGAAGCAGCAGAGCCTCCCAGGTTAAGGCAGCGAGGTACTCACAACCGCCGACACAGGAGAGCTGGATTTGAATAGCAATTGGGGGTGATGGTGAGCCGTCCCCACACAGCAAGACGTCGCCAGTGTTATAAAGTTGACCAGTAGGCAGGTAAGGAGGAACTCTTCTTTATTGGTCATACACCACCACAGGTTCCAGCATAACTCACGAAGGGTGCAGTGGAATGTTGGTGACAGGGAAAGGGTGGAACCAATAGGAGGAGAAGAGGAGGGGGGAAAAGGAACGTACCAAGTGGGAGGACTACAACACAACTCTTTTCCGACCTTTACAAAATGTTGCTCTTCAGGCACACACACACACGTATAACGCTTGTCTTGTGTGCTGGGAGCGAGAGTTAGGTCAGACAGTTAGCCACAAGGAGTGGGAGGGAGTGTCTCACAGGGCTCGCCACTCTGCATATCACATGGGGCTGACTGAAACATTGACGAAGGTAGCCACTTACTGGTACTACACTCCTGCTCACATCCACAAAACGGATCCGCGGCAGGGCGCTGACTGTTGGTGGGGATGTGGGAAGCTGGGCACCTTAGTTCATCTCCTCTGGGACTGTGAGCACCTCCAGTCCTACTGGTCTCAGATACTCGATGAAGTTGATAAACACCTAGACACCCAAATACCGAGACTACAGCCTATGTTTTGTTAGGCATCCCAAATCCCTTAACATACCCCCTTAAATCCAGAAGCGGCCGCCTGATAGCGATCGCCCTCGGCTCAGCGACCCAAAATATCTTAACCCACTGGCAAACCTCTTGGATCCCTACATTTACGGGCTGGCTACAGCGCCTGTGGCATGTTTTGGGGATGGAGAAAACGACTCTTATGTTAGCCGTGAAAGGCTCCGCTTTCGGAGAGCTTTGGCAACCATTCTTGTCCCTGCTTGCCGCTGAATTTCGAGAAGTTACCTGCCCACGGTACTTACGCCTCTCAAGTCTTTCAGAGCCACAGACATCAGCGAATCAGGACTCCCAGTCGCACAATGTAACCTAGTCAGCAGTCATGTTTTTTAATAGCTCCGGTGGACGGGGGAGGGGGAGGGAGGGATGCGTAGTATAAGTTTCATTTTCTTGTCTTTTCCCTCGTTTTATTGCTCAAGTCCAGTTACCCTACGTAATAGCCATCCAGGGCCTTCCTTGGCCACAAAATAATGTAAGTCTTGGATTGACAAGCATGTTGTTTGTTGATAAAACTCAATAAAAAGATTTAAACCATAAAGTAATGTATTTAAGTGTTGTGCCTAAGGCTTTTACTGCTGCAACATTTTGTAGAAAATCAATTTTGTTTCTTTCTCACATTATTTGATTATAGGCAGGTCCACTGGAATTATGTGGCAGAGGAGCACCAAATTATGCCGAAGAGTAGCACCAAATTATGCTGCATGATCTTTTTATAGTTTTGCTTCATTATTTTGAAATTTTTACACATGGTAGTACTGTGTGGGCTAAGATTACACCTCAATGGCACCACTGTAACAGCCAAATACAGAAAGAAGCAACTGAAAGATGACCAGTTAACTTTTCTGAAGGGCCTTCCATTGCGTGTGCACACGTCGCAAAGCTTTTGATCTGTTTGAGCTAGAAACAACAATTTCTTTGGTTAAAATCTGCATATTATTCAGCAGATGATGGATTATGTGGAAAATGCGGCAGATCCATAATTATGTGATAAAAGCCACGGAATCGCATACCTCCAGCCGCCCTGATGATAGGGAACCAATCTCATACAGTCTTTTGAACTGTCTCATTTTAAGAATAAAACACCACACTCTTACCTTTATTGGGCTTTTCACCACAGTCTGATCTCTATATATCATAATTTTTACAATTTTTTAGGAAACTAAAAAGAATATTCTACCTGTCCTAAAGGACTGCTTCCTTGCAAACCTGTTGCCGACCCTCAGGTCCATGACTTGCCTGCGCTCTTTTCTCTACTCCGGAGGTGCCTGGAGTATTTTCCTTGATTTCTTTTGATCAGCTGTCCTTCTTTGATGGGCCTCTGCACTGCGGTGTTCGAACCTCCTCTCTCAGAAGCCTGAGATGAGCATTTATGTTTTTCTGATGGGCTGATGATATTTGCGAAGGCAGATTATTCAGGCACTTGAGAGTATAGCCTGTAGACAGGGTATCCAGCAACCATTCTCTTTATAACATTTCTTCTCATTCTAAGGCATAATGGGAGATTACTTGCATTAGGCAAAGTGACAGCAACTAACTACTTGTGCTTTTTTCTACTGGTTTCCCCTTTGAATAGTGAGAAGAGCTAAAGCTAGGATATCTTTGCTGGGTATAATGCATTGTGCATGAGAGTACGAGCTGGAACAAAGCTCATGTGTGGGGCCTCGAATCCATATCCTCATTCAAATCTCACACCGGGGTTCTTGCAAACTTGCTGGCCTTCACGGTATCGGAGTTGGAGGACATTGCCTAGGTCCTTGTCAACGCCCTTGCAGTAAAAGAATACCACATTTAAAGGAATGTCAAGCACTCTGGCCTGGGCAGCTTGGCGAAACCCGCATACTTTAGCCATGCCTCCCTCCCCAGCATCTGCTTGCGTCTCATGTGTGAAAGCTTGTGCTGGCAAGTTCACCGATGTTGGAATTGGCCACTTGGCGGTCACGTACTGCCCTCCAACAACTACGCGTTTGGCTGAAATCGGAAGGAAATGATCATTGTGGCTACTGTCTCTCATTAGCCACAGAAAGGAGACACATAACAGTCAGAGTAGAGATTTGTACTTTTTGTCCTGGTGAAGGGGTGTGGCGTCACCGAATCTGGGGAATGAAGCAGAAACAGAACCTTCTTTCAAGCTTTTTGTAACAAGGTTGGTGCAAGTGATGTCTCATTCCTGCTCAATGGAGAACGCAAAACCTCCTTCATTTGTATTGTGCCTTCACCGACCAACCAAACTCTGAGGATATTCTTCTCATGGGGGCATGTTGATCACTGTATTTTCTCATGAAAATGAAATATGGAAAGTATGAATGGACATTTATTTGGGAGTCACCTATTGATTGCATGAATCCTGATTTCACTCGGGTATGGGTCCTATTCCAGGTCGTATTCGCCCTTAGGGAGTTGGTTCTTTTAAGATTTCTCACCTAGAGGTTCTAATGAAGGAGGATGGAATTTAGGACTACGCCCTGAAGTCACTTCCTGCCTCTCTTAATTTAGGCCCCTTTCACTGCCCTTTATTTCCCTCTGCCCGAGGCATGGTTGTTTGTTCTCCTTCTGCTTAGGGATTTCTCTTTACTGCTTGTCTGTCTGTCTCTCTTTCTCGGTCTCTCTTCTCTTGCTCCAGTCTATGCAGTGTCCCGTATTTAGTGAGTTTTGGTACTTTTTGGCTTCCTTGGTGTTGGGCTGAACAAAGAGTGGCTGACCTCAGTAGGCGTGAAGTCACAGAACTCTCACATTACTCTGGTGCTGGTATCCGAGTTGGAAGTTTCAGTCTCAAACCGCCTAATGTGAGATTATTCCTGTGCCCTTAGTGCCAAGGCTCATCATCACATCAGTGTTGATGGCCATGATGAAAGTGCTAACACTACTAACCATCACTAATACCACAAAGCTAGCATTGTATACCCACAACAACAATCCTATGATTCACCGTGTTTCAAAGGTGACATGGTAGCAAACTATAAAACACAAAAATATTTGAATAAAATTTGACTGCTCTTTGAAATAATCTATGGTTTGAGAACACTGTCATATAAACAGACATTTTCCTATAACAGTTATAACAAATGGAGAACATATTTACCAGCTAAAAATGTATTTATGTATAGTTGTCTCCTGGTTAGGAATTGCTTTATAAATTCAACGTTGTTTTTTCGCTGTTATTTCTTTGAATGTAAAATGTGACCTATGCTAAAATAATTGATTGCAGCTCTTTCACAAAATATGGATAGTTCCCTCTGGTCTCCTGAAATCAAGGCACATTGCACAGCTTAAAAGCCGTAAACACTTGCTGCAATCCATCAGGTGCTGTAATAAAGTTTTTAAACGGCATCTGGAGAGAGGCTGCCACCTCTTCAAAGCCTGGAAACAGTAATCAGCCGGTAAAAGATGGGCCAGGAAGCTCTGCAGACTGTGAAAATGTATTTCATCCTAAGAGCAGAATGTTTCATGTCATTTCATCCGTTTGTACCTTAAACAGATACATTTTTCTTAAATCAACAGGTAAAGCACTTGGAGCTAAACCTTAATTATATAATTTGTCATACCACAAACTTCCAGCGGTGTTACAGCAATTTTAATATCCCCTACACATTTTCCCCAGCGAAAAAAACTAAGCATTTGCAATGCAATTGGTCTCCCCTTTGGAACCTTATATGTATTTAGCTATGCAGCATATTAGCTTGGGTGCTAAAGCCTCTACTGTTCTTTAACATGGAGGGAAAACCAAACTTCAGTTTATCATTTTGATAAGACATACATTAAACCATCTGAGAAAGGGCATTGGAAGAGATGTTAACTACAAGTGAGTGGCAAAGTTACCTTGCTTTCAGTAACAATGAAAAGTTCAGTGATTCACATTATTAAAGCACAGGTTATAATTAACATAAACTGTTACTCAAACTAGTCTAGTTGGCTGTTTTAACCATACTGTCTGAAAAAAGGCACTGATGTAGAGAAGGGCATATGTGCCCAACTGCTATCATGGGTTTAAAAGGAGGTAAAGGTAGTAGGACCGATACATATCATTTACCTTAAGCAGCTTAAAAGCCTTGTGTTAGCTGTGGCTATTAAATTATAGGTATCACCATCAAACGACCTCACGCCCTTCCTGTGGAAGCTCAAGGCACGACTAACCAGATTGGTTACAAACCTCCCATTGAACAGGTGAAGACTTTAACAGATACGTGTTTCAGAGTGTGATAGAGTACACAATAAATCATCGCAAATTGACACTTGCTTTCTCACCTGATTCCTTCAGGGTTTGGGTCAAATCCAAATGCTTTGCCTCTTCTTCGTTTACAGTGTTGTTGTGCCTCAATTCTGTGAAACTCACCCTGGCCCCACCAGAAGCTCGTATACGCAGGGCCAAGAAAGAGTTCTGACCCCAGCTCTAGTATCACCTGCCCCCATACAGACTCGCCTTCTGCGTACCCTGACCTCCCCTCATCCTCCAGCAAAAGGACCATGAAGGTCTTCAAATGGCCTAAGGGCACCATGGATAGTGGATAAGGTGAATGAGAGAAAGGCTGGAGACAAGCAGCCAACAAATAAGTGAATTGCAACAGATTTAAAAGTGCAATGACGCTATAATAATCAGAAATCAAGATAAGAAAATTAGAACTCTATGAATAAAAATTAGGGAACTAGAAATGAGGCACGGAGTGATCATTACAACATAAAGTATGGGAAGCCATTCATGTCAAAATTACAGATCCCCATATAAGACATCTCCTGAAATGCATGGAGTGCTGCTAAATGAATCTGACACACACCAGAATTAATGTAACATGTGCCAAAACAAATATGAAACATGGCAGAATGAATATACTACCTAGTGGACAATTGGAATAACACACTCTGAATTGGATAAAAGATATACCGAGATGTATAGCAACTACGTTGAAAGGAATATGGCTGTCGCTGAAAAGAATACAACGAAAAAGCAAGTGAATAAAACCCTTATTGAAATTATATAGACTGGTGCTGAAATGAATATGACCCTCATTAGAAGAATATGGCACATATGAAATTGAATTTGACACTCTTTAAAATGACTGTGAAACACATGAAGTGAATGTCAGACATACATCAATGAATACAAGCCATGTTCAAATTAATATGACACATGTTTAAATGAATATAAGATATGTTTAAATAAATATGACTAGTGTCAAAATGAATATGACTAACACTGAACTGAATATGAAACATGTTCACATGAATATGATTGCAGTTAAATTAACTCGATGTGCATTATGATGAATATGTCCCACACTTAAACGAATATGAAAGGCTTTGAAATGAATACAACATCCATTGGAATCAATATGATACATATTAAATTTAGTGCAACACTTTTTCAAAGGACTATGGTCCACATGAAATGAATGCCAGACAATCAGCAATGACTACAAGCCATGTTCAAATGAATATGGCACATGTTCAAACACATGTAAGATAAGTTGAAATAAATATGACTAGTGTCAAAATGAACATGACCTAAACTGAACTAAATATGACATACTTTCATATGAAGATGATTACAGTTGAAATTAATTTGCCATGCCTTAAAATGAATATGGCTCACTCTTAAATTAATATAAGAAGCTTTGAATTAAATACAACATCCATTGAAGTGAATATTGCACATCTTGGAATAATTTTGACACATTCATGACGTGTTGACATAAGTAACATATTCATTGATTCAAAATTACACAATTTCAAAGGAATATGACAAGTGTTATATTAAGTCTTGATATGTTGAAATAAATATTACTCATGTCATAATGGATAAAACAGGCATAGCAACAAACATAAAAAGTGTTGAAATGAATATGCCGTATGTTAAATGAATGTGATACACAATTGAATAAGTATGGCATGCACTGAAATTAATCTAACTCGTGTTAAAATAATAATGGCCTATATTGAACTTAATCTAACATATGTTGATATGGATATGACCGCACTTGAAATTAATTTGTTATGCCTTAAAATGAATATGCAAAAGAAACAATTGATGGACGGAATGCTGGACTATGCAAACATTCACCCCCCAGTCACAAGGATCTGGGTTAAATACATGATTCTTTTGCTCACCACACCACCCCACCTTCGACCCACCCATATGCAAAACAGTCCCGACCCTGTTCCTTGTGGGAACAGTCCAGCCCGAACTGCCAAGCCAAGTCCTCCCTGGACCAGAAACAAGCATCCTGGGACACGTTTCAGGGTATGTCACCCTTCATCAGACAGGCTAGCTTGAATCCAGTGGTGCAGTGAGCACAGGACCCATGTCAGGGCGTACCCTTCCCACTTAGGGTGACATTTGATGGATGGAATGCTGGATTTAAGCCCAGATCTCTGTACTGCGGTGAATGTATGAATGTGAAACCCCAAAACCGGTCTTAGGATGCTTGTTTCCAGTCCAAGGAGGACCTGGCCTGACAGTTCGGGCTGGACTATTCCCACTGGGTACATGGTCAAGACTGATTTGCATATGGCTGGGATCAAACTGGAATGGCATTGTGAGGAAAAAAACGATGGATTTAGGCCCCGATCTCTGTACTGAGGTCAATGTATGACATTGTTCTGCATTTTGCCCATCAATTGTTGTTTTTGCATTTAAAATGAATATGGTCAACGTTTAAGTGAATATGAGACGCTTTGAGCTGAAGTGGTATCCATTGTAATGTGGCATGTTTTGAAATAAATCTGAAACATGATGAAATCCTCATTTTGCTGCAAGACAAACTCTTGTTTAAAATAATAAAGTAGGCATGAGGAACTGCTCCTTTTTACATGCTCAACCTCTTTTGTTTGCGGAATTTATTTCTGTTTTAGACTATGCACACTATGGTAATGTTGTCAGTGCCCAGTGTATGTGCACTGAACCCTAAAACCTTTAGACATTGACTAATCACTGATTGGCATGCTAAGTCCATAGTGTATGATGTAGAAACAACACCCAAGGCATGGTAATGGAAAAGTGACATGAGATCTACAGCACTTATTGTACACTCCACTCAGTACAACAAAGGCAACATGAAATCAGGGCTACCATTGAAGCCCGACTGCTGCAGTGTAAAGTTTGCCCAGTGAACTGTTAAAATAAAAAATTGTGTAATAGCTAAAAACCTCCCTTTTAAATATTAGTAATTCACCCCTATGTAAACGTTGTAGCCAACAAGCTTCGGTGGATGGTATTTAAAAATGTCATATGTTGAAAATTAATACAATAACGTCCCTAAAGCATTAAGTTTGGCAGGACTTGCTGTCCTATATATAAAACCAGAGTGTTTTTTTATTTTTATTAAATAGAAATAATAAATAGAAAGTTACCATTAATCTGCCTGAGCTGTCACAAGTCTAAATAGTATTAACTTTTGCCAACTCCCAGCCTGTACTCAAGTCTGGTAAAAGGTGTGCAAAATGTGTGAACTGCACCCTAGGAGCAAACAATAGGCTGACCTGAATGGGCAGAGATGGCCCCTCAGAATTCTACAGAAAATTTAGAGAGGTGGCTGTGGGCATCCTGTTGACACTGTAATGTCCAATCCCGCTTAACAGGTCTGCTGACCCACAACTAACAATTGACAGGGAGAGAACAGGATGCCAAGACAATTCTTGTGTATATAATGCCTTTTACTAAAAGACCGTGCTTGTGACCTAGCAGGCACCTGTCTCTGAGTTTGTTGTGGGTGCAGTGAGTGCTTCAAACTGCATTTTAGGTTTAGATGTGGGACGGCACTAGGATTACCATGTTACACTCCTCACTCACACCCCCAGAGTCCAAGTTAAGTGTTGCCAAAGACCTTTGCCATCGTGTATTTGCTATGACACATTGCATTTTGGCCTGTTAACAGTAAGGCAAATAGGAACTGCTGCAAAGGTAGGTCGGTTAAGGCCTGGGAGCCTTTACTCCATTGGTAATAGAGGAACTAGTAATGTCATAGGATCTCCCAAAGTCCCCCCCCCCCAAAAGGCTGGTGAAGCTTACAAGTCTGGACCCTCATCCAGCCTTTCTCAGAAAAATGCTGGACTTGTGACTAGCAAGAAGGACCCGAGGAGTATTGACCCCCTTCTTCTTGAAACTCAAGGACAGAAAGTTCTCCAAAAATCATGAGGCTGATCCCATGGGTGGCTCTAGGAACCTAAAAAAGCTGAAGAGGACATTCCTGTGAAAAATGCCAGTTGACCAGTGGCAACTGGACTTTGCTGTTTCCCTCTGCCAGTCACCCTGAGGGGCAGATTTATAATTATTTCTTACAGAGCTGTGCAGCAAGCTACCTTGCTGCGTGAAAAGGCAGGATTGCACCCTATTTAACACGATACGGCGCAACCTAAAAGAAAAACCCGCTGCTGGGTGCATATAATTAAAGGCGAGCGCTGCGGAAAATAGTGCACATTCATTCAGTGTCCTCCAGAGATATTTTCCTTCAGGAGCAACTTAGTGGAAACAATGGCCTTCACTTGCAAAGGCCTGTGACACTCCAGTGGTGCCAGGTAGCAGTCTGAGTGGTACTCATACATCCAGTGTGCCTCCTAAGGATAAACGCCTGATGCTCGGAGGCCATGAAATTATAGCAAGGTTAGAGAGGGCTAGTAAACAGCTTTGCAGGGAGAGTGTAGGTGGCAGATATGTGCCAACTCTCCGGTCAGCAGTGAAAAAGATTTAGCCCCTATCCAAAGACAGGAGTCATGGTGGCCACACTAGCATAATCCTGTGCTGAGAGAGTCCAGCGGATAAGGTGAACAAGCAACGAGGAGTGCATGCTATCAAAGCGCTCACATACATACCATTATTTTGGAATAGGAAAGTGGGAAGTTTTAAAAAAATAATCAGGAAAATATTTTGCTCCCATTGACTTCTTTGAGGCCTGAATTGGAATTGTATGTCAGAATTATGCATGCGTTTTGAACGCATGCCTTTATAACGCTCTCATTAGTATGAACGCGTTTACTGTTCACCACCTTTTAAAAATATTTTATGGTTGGAGTGGAACTATTTATTTTACTGCCCAGCACCTTCCCAGAATTCATTCATTCAGTGGAGATAGTAATTTTTTTTTTGTGTCCAGCATCTTCGCTGATTCAGGTTATATTGGAGTGAGAATAGTAAATTTCGTATTTAATGGGGCCGATTACGATGTAGCTCGTAAAGGCTCAGACCTACGATCGGAACCTTTACAGCCGCATCATAATCAGCCGCTCGGTTTCCTTTCTGACCGCCTCATTACAATGAAGGCAGTTGGAAAGGAAACTGACCACTCCTACCAGCTCGCTCTCCTGGCCGGCTGGCTTCCGACGGGCTCAGAGAGCCTGTCTGTCAGTCGGAAGTAGGGTTGTAATCTCAAGGGCGGCCTTTCCGCCCTTGAGAACACGATGACGGTTTTCAACATGGTTTCCATGCTGGCTTGTCCGACATGAAAACCATGTCTGGAAGCATCTTTGGGAGCCCTCAGCAGTGCCTCCTTGGGTGCATGGCCTCCGGTTGGAGGCAAAGGTGCCCCCTGTTGATCCCTGCACCTTGTGGAAGGCACCTTGAGGCTGTCACTGGGTGCAGGGATGAACGGATGAACTGCACCTCCCATTTTACTCAGTGCTTAATTTGTAAAATATTAAGTGCAGGTGCTCACATTGTTTAAGGAGGCCACACCCACACACCCTGGCTCCACCCACTCACCCCACTGACTCCACCCACTTCCCCTATTGGCTCCACCCACCCACATCCAGAACTAGTATTGCTGAACGTGCCAGAACAAGGGTTAGAATCAAAATCTCCAGGTTGAAAGGTCAGGAATTGAGCCATGTGCATGGCCATAAGGATGCACGATAGGACAGTCTATACCCAGTACTGTGCACCTGTGGCTGAGGGTCAGTCACTAGCCAAGTATCATCGAAGCACAGATGTTCCAAGCTGTGGCACAGCAAGATCCTAAGGAGGTGCCTGTCACCCACAGGGGTGTAAATCTGAAAACACCACACATCCACCCAGAGAGGTGGGAGACAGAGCACCACACACACATGACATCTCACCTCCACATCCCTGAGCCACAGGAAGCCCATCAAGGCCCCATTAGTTCCTGTATACACAGGCTGTCAGGATCTGACTTGCAGAACCCCTGCAGGTGCCCGGCAGTCGGTAGAGAGCCATGCGAAGGACAGAGCTCCTGCCTGGAGTCCAGTGTTGGCAGCGAGCGGTCCTGGGTAAACTCTGAAATTAAAGCCCTGCTGTTCCTTTCTGATGATGCTTAGTCTGGAATGTCACTTACTCACACCGGACTGCCCCACCCCTTCTCCCTAGCTGCAACCGGACCAGACCCTCCAAAAAAGAAGCATCAATCAATGCAATGCACTCGCAGGAACGCAGGCTGGCAGATGCAATATCCGATCATAACGTAATGTCTCGCAACCCCTGCTCCCTACATACAGCAGCAGCCTCGGCCCCACCACAGAGAACAAGACGTGATTCTTTGTGGTATTATATAATAATATTATACATTCTATGATTTTTAGGTGAGCTGCACCAATACTTCATAGAAAAAAGTTGTAGTTGAGCTCTTTTTGCAAATTGCAATTGCTGCTCATATTTAATTTCCTTCTTAATAAGGTCCTCTAAGTTGTTCATCACCACGCAATGTCCGGTTTTGTTTAGCATTACTCCATTTGGACATTAAAAAAACATTCCAGTCTCCTCTAACCATCCCAAGCTTTAAATCGGGTAAACTGTGAAAAAAAGTGGTGATGAATGTTCAAGGCAACAGCAAACCAACCTTCTCCATTCCAGCCTCCTGAGAAATTCCCAAGTTAAGCAGCTACAAATTACTTCAAACAGTAACAGTGCTAATTCATCCCTTTGCCCAACAAGGAAGTGGCCAGCCAGCCAGAAGATAGCTGTGGATACCCTAGTGTGAATTACGTGAAAAGCGCACAAGGTGCGCGCAAAAAATGTGCGTGCGAGAATGATAGTGGTATTTTTTTATTGGGCCAAAACACAAATAATATAGCGTGCATTGTTTACATACTGCTGTTTAAATTAGTTTCAAGCTCAAAACATTTTTTCAATGTGAAACTACCCCTTGTTTTTGGAAAAAGTAAATCTCATTTTAACTCCATCAGTCGCCATGAGCCCTGGAGCCTGGAGGTTCTCTAAGCAGCTTGCCTGAAGAGGGTAGTATTCATTTAATGTTGCCTTGTATTGGCGGGGAAGCAGTGCAGATGGAAACTGCCACGTGAAACGTGACACAGTCTGGGCCTTTGAGATGAATGCGCAAATTAAAAATATCTGTGAGTGTTCACGGACAAGGCCTGTCTGATAATCATTCAACTGTGTGAATTACATCTAAGCTTAGTACAAGAATGGAGATGCTAGAGCCAGGGGTCCTACAGTGGACCAATTTGCGTTAGAAACACGAACATAGATAAGGTGTAGTTTCTTTTCTGTAACTCCAGTTCTGCAGTAGGGGTATCTCTGTGATAGTCATAATCTAGTGAATAGTCCCGCCCATGTGCGGGGATCCCGGAGCAATAAAAAATAATCTCTTAAGGTGTCAAATCATGCAGACCTGTATCCACCTTTAAGAGAGAATTTAATTTAAAGACAGATAATGCAGCCTATACCCACAGGCTACACTGTCCAGTACTTCAACTAGAATTCCACCAACATCCACAAACAGCACTGCCTGTCCAGCTTTTCTCCACAAGGGAAAAAACACCCTGCCTCTCCCAGCAAAAGCCTCTGGAATGATAGAGAGGAAGGAATGGACAGACAAGCCCCATAGGCTGCCATTATGTGGCTCAAAACAGGATACTGTGCCTTTAAGAACACTTTCCAGAACTTTCCCAGTATCCCAGAATGCACAGCAGGTCCCTTTTACTTTCAGTTCTTTTTGAAGGCGTAGCACGCCAGACCTGTAGCATTCCTTACATGAATATTCATCTCTCCACCGGGGACGAGGGCGGGCGCTTATGACTATCACAGAGATACCCCTACTACAGAACTGGAGTTACAGAAAAGAAACTACTCCTTCTGTAGTAGGGGATCTCTGTGTATAGTCATAATCTATTGAATAGAATGGCAAGCCCATCCCCACACAACAACGGCGGTGGAGAACACACAAGACAATACCACTACTGTGCGAACAAATTTCGCAGCGAAGCCTGCCCAACCTGAGCATCTGCCCTGGCATCCGTGTCCAGACAGTAATGCGCAGCAAAGGTATGGACCGACTTCCAAGTGGCCGCCTTGCAGATTTCCGCAATCGGAACTTTACGCAGCAAAGCCGTCGTGGCAGCTTTGCCCCTGGTGGAATGAGCCTTAGGTTTACCCCCTAAAGTCTTATTAGCCTTTTGATAACACAATTGTATGCAGGACACAATCCACCGAGAAATGGACTGCTTAGAGGTCGCGAGACCGGTCCTGACTGATCCATAATTAACAAACAATTGGTCTGATCTACGAATATCCTTGGTCTTATCCAGATAAAATTTCAACACCCTCCAAACATCCAGGGAATGGAGAGACCTTTCCGCTGGCGAAGAGGGATTCTGAAAGAACGTAGGTAAAGTTATGGTCTGGTTGACATGAAAATCAAAGATAACCTTAGGAAGAAATTTAGGGTGAGTACGCATCACAACCTTAGCAGCATGAAATACAGTATAAGGTTCTTGACAACATAATGCCTGAAGTTCACTCACCCTGCGGGCCGATGTAATGGCCACTAGGAACGCCGCCTTCCAGGATAGGTTCTGCAATGAAGCCTTGTGAATGGGTTCAAAAGGCTCCATCAGTCTGGACAGCACCACATTCAAGTCCCAGGAAGGCGAGGGAAGTCTGACAGGAGGAAACACTTTCTTCAAGCCTTCCAAAAAATCCTTGACCACAGGGATCTGAAAGAAGGAAGTCTGTGAAGGGCATTTCCTGTAAGCAGTCAAAGCAGCCAGATGAACCTTAATGGAATGGAAATTAAGGCCAGACTGCGCCAAATGCAAAAGGTACGGAAGGATGACATCTTCCTTACATGTCGTAGGATCAAAGTTCTTGGACTTACACCAGATACAGAACCTCTTCCACTTATAGGCATAGGACGTCCTGTGGAAGGCCGTTTAGACTCCTTCAGTATGTCCATACAATCTTCTGGTAGATTCAGATGGCCATATTGCACTATTTCAGGAGCCATGCCGCCAAACTCAAAGACGAGAGGTTGGGGTGCACCATCCGCCCCCCGAACTTCGTGAGAAGGTCCGGCCTGCACGGCAACCGTATGTGAGGAAGGAGAGACCGGTGAAGTAGGTCCGTGAACCACCACTGTCTGGGCCATTCCGGAGCGATCAGGATCATCCGCGCCTGGACTGGGACAGCTTGATGAGCACTGCCGGAATCAGGGGAATGGGTGGAAAAGCGTACAGAAAGCTGTTCGACCAATCGATGCGAAGTCTCGGCATTTGCTGTTTTCGGCGGTGGCGAACAGATCTACGTCTGGAGTCCCCCACCTTGCGAAGACTTCTCCTAGTACTTCGTCGTTTATGACCCATTCGTGGTTTTCCTGAATCAGCCTGCTCAGTGCGTCCGCCTGAGCATTCTGTACCCCTGGCAGATGCGTGGCCGTAATCGTCAGTCCTCGGGCCAGAAGCCAGTGCCAGATCGCCTGCGCCTCCTGCGACAGAGTGCGCGATCTGGACCCCCCCTGCTTGTTGAGGTAATACATAGTGGTTGTATTGTCAGTCTGTATCAGCAGTGAGTTGGTCTGGAAGGACGGAAGGAAGACCTTCAGCGCCAGGAAGACAGCTCTTAGTTCCAGGAAAATTGATGTGGTACGTCGATTCCAACGGGGACCACTTTCCCTGAATCTGCAATTCCCCGGAATGCGCTCCCCAGCCTTGGAGAGACGCATCCGTCACGACACTGTACGTGGGAATGTCCTTGTGGAAGGGAACCCCCCTGAGGAGGTTCTCCGCCGAGCACCACCACTTCAGAGACTGAAGAGCATGTAGAGACAGCCGTATCTTGTCGCCCCAAGAACCTGTCCTCTGATCCCACTGATCCTCCAAGCACTCCTGCAGTGGTCTCATGTGCAGCCGTGCGTGAGGCGTGAGGAAGATACATGAGGCCATCGATCCCAGCAGAGAAGACACCTTCCTCACTGTCGTCGATGGTGCAATCCTGAGTTCCTGGGCCTTCCGAAGGAGTGATAACCGTCTCTCCTCCGAAGGAGACACGCTTGCTGACCGCGTATCGATGGAGGCTCCCAGGTACTGAATGCACTGGACCGGAGTCGGAACCGATTTGGACATGTTGACGTGTAGCCCCAATTTGCGCAAAAGAACGCACGTCCACCGGAAGTGTTCTTCTGCTTCCGAGAAGGATGAGGCCTTGATCAGCCAATCGTCCAGGTACGGGTAGACAAACACCTTGTTCCTCCGCAGGTGTGCCGCCACCACTGCCATGCACTTCGAGAAGGTCCTGGGCGCAGACTTCAGCCCAAACGGTAGTACTGTGTATTGATAGTGATTGGCGCCGACTTGGAATCGCAGGAACTTCCTGTGCTTCCGAGCAATGGGCACAAGGAAGTACGCATCCTGTAGATCTATGGCACAGAGCCAGTCTCCCCGGTGCAGCTGAGGGTAAATCTGATGCAACGATAGCATGCAAAACTTCTCTCTGCGAATCCATTTGTTTGCCTGTCGCAAATCCAGAATGGGCCTGAACTCGTTCTTGTCCTTCTTGCGAACGAGGAAGAACCGAGAGTACAGACCTCTTCCCCTTTGAGACAGAGGTACCTCTTCTACCGCCTTTTTTCTCAACAAGATGTCCGCCTCCGCCTGGAGCTCTCGCAGCTGAAATTTAGAGCTTACCGGCGGAATCGCTGGAGGCGGGCTGATATACCGAAGACTGTATCCATTGCAAACAATATTCAGCACCCACTTGTCCTGAGTAATTTTTCTCCACTCTGCCGGAAAAATTGAATGCTTCCCCCCACTGGAGTGGGTAACGGTTGCGGGGGAAGTAGTCGCTCAGGGCCGAGACCCAGCTGGGCCCTTGGCAGTGGTAGCAGCCTGCTGGCCTCCTCTACCCCTCTGGCGTTTCTGGAATGGCTTCCGGAACTGCTGCTGTTGGTGCTGCTGCTGTCCTGAACCCTGCCCACGCCCTCTGCCCGTAGACCCGAACCACCTCTGGAATGGGCGCTTCTTCTTCTCGGCCTTCTCCAACCCGACAGCCGTCAGGGTCTCCGCCTCCGCCTTCATGCGGGCCATCTCATCATCCGCATGTTTTCCAAACAGGGTTTCCCTCGAGAAGGGCAGATTGGCTACTCTGTGCTGAGCCTCTGTCCCGGGGCAGCAGGTCCGCATACTGTTGGAGGGACTCCCACAGAGCCCGGTCGTAACGTCCCAACAGCGCCCCCGCACTTGCCGCCTTCATGGTGGTAGACGCGGTCCCACACACCTTCCTGCCCGCCGAGTCCAGCCAGCGGCTTTCCTTGTCAGGCGGGACGTCGATGAAGGTGCAGTCGCATGCTGTTTCCTCGCTGCCGTCACGATGACAGAGTCCGGCTTCGGGTCCATCCGTAAAAGAGCAGGGTCCGAGTCCGGGGCCCGATACTTTTTCATGAGCCGTGAGGGAGCGGATTTAGTCACCGCGGGGGTGAGGAACAACTCCAACGCGGGTTCCACCAGTCCCGGCACTAGAGGTAGCAGGGGGCGAGACAGGTGTTTTTTGTGTAGAGTCTCGAATATCACAGACGTCGTGGGTGTCGGTACCGTCACCGTGATGCCCAACTTGGCTGCCCCCCGCAGCAGCACCTCCTGGAAGGAGACCAGATCATCCACCGGAGACACCCTAGTCCCCGGTGAGTCCAACAGCGTTGGTGAGAAATCCCTGGCCGAGGACCTTGTGCGCGACCTGGACCTGTGCCTCCTATGGCGTCGTCCCGATGTCGACGACCGTCCACGACTCCGCGACCTTCTCCTCCTGAAGGAGAGGGAGCGCGACCTCCTCGGCTTTGGCCTGTCCGCCGGTCTAGCCGGGCCAGGCGACCGGGGTGTCGCGGCCTTGGCGTCCCCTGTGGTGGAGTCAGATACCTGGGTAGGGAGACCGACCGTGGCGGAACCGCAGGTGGCCCCAACGGCGTGCGAGGTGGTATAGGCGGCGGTGGGGGCGGTGGAGGCGGTGACACCGGCGGCAGTGGTGGAGGCGGTGGTGGTGTTGGCGGTGGTGGTGGTGATGGAGGAGGAGGAGTCGGTGGCGGAGGCGGTGTTGGCAGAGGTGGAGGAGGTGTATACACCACGGAGTACACCGATCCCGGCGACTCCGTTCCTCTCTTACTCCTGGTGTCAGGGCTCCCCCTGCGCCGTCACGACGACCTCCTTGACGTCGACCTCCTCGACGTCGACCTCCTCGACGGCGATCTTCGCGACGTTGATCTCCTCGACGGTGATCTTCGCGACGTCGATCTCCTCGACGGCGATCTTCACGACGTCGATCTCCTCCGTGACGTCGATCTCCTCGTCGGCGACGGCGACCGCCGCCTCGACTCCGGGTGTCGGCTGGCTCGCGACGTCGAGGAGCCCCTCGACGGCGACCTTCTCTTCGCCGACGGCGATCGGCGACCTCCCCTCGACGGCGAGCGCCGACGCCGGGTCCAATCCTGACGCCGATGGCTTGATGGCGACGTCGTCGTCGCAGACGATGCCGATGTCGTCAACGGCGGTCTGTTCAGCTCCTTCGACGTCGATCGTCGACGCCGCTTCTCCCCCAGAGCCCTGGGGAGATGGCGAACAGACTGTAGTCATCCCCCTCGACGCCGCCGTCAACGCCCTCGACGGGGAGTGGGGACACTTGCTGGTCTTCCTGCCCCTGGGGAGCCTCCCAGAGACCTCAGCATGGGCAGAATCAGCCCCTCCAGACCCACCTCGTGCCTTCAGTCTTCTGTCCTCCAGGACCTGGAGCCTGATTTTCATCCTCTCTCTCAGGGTCCTGGCTGAAAAAGAGCGGCAAATCTCACACTCCTCCGGCACGTGGGACTGGGGAAGGCAGACGATGCACACCCTGTGTGGGTCTGACTTAGCCCTTTTCCTTTCACAATCAGGACACTTGTCAAACAAGCCAGGCATGCTGACAACACCAGAAGGAAAGGACTTTACTAACTACTATTACTTGAAAAGTAACCAATAAACCCTTGAAAAGGGAGAGCTCAATGCTCCAGGGTCCTGCTAGCAGGAGCCGGAAAAAAGAACTGAAAGTAAAAGGGACCTGCTGTGCATTCTGGGATACTGGGAAAGTTCTGGAAAGTTTTCTTAAAGGCACAGTATCCTGTTCTGAGCCACATAATGGCAGCCTATGGGGCTTGTCTGTCCATTCCTTCCTCTCTATCATTCCAGAGGCTTTTGCTGGGAGAGGCAGGGTGTTTTTTCCCTTGTGGAGAAAAGCTGGACAGGCAGTGCTGTTTGTGGATGTTGGTGGAATTGTAGTTGAAGTACTGGACAGTGTAGCCTGTGGGTATAGGCTGCATTATCTGTCTTTAAATTAAATTCTCTCTTAAAGGTGGATGCAGGTCTGCATGATTTGACACCTTAAGAGATTATTTTTTATTGCTCCGGGGTCCCCGCACATGGGCGGGACTATTCACTAGATTATGACTATACACAGAGATCCCCTACTACAGAACCTGCAGGAACTTCTGTCCATACGTGTGTCACTGGGTTCTGCCTAAAACTTGTACTGCAGCTGCAGACAGGTGCTGTAACCTGCCCTTTTTCATTTGCAGATTCTGCAAAAAGAAAAGCATGCTGGTTTACATATGTGGAAAAGCACTGGCAATTTACTCTGGGAACCCATAAATTGGGAGGTCAGATTTGGCAGCGAAAAGGGGCCGTGGAGTCACGAGGCGCTGAGCTTGAAAAAGCAGGGTTGACAATTAACTTAGATTTATTTGCTGCAAGGAAATTGTTAAAGAGGACACATGATAGTAAATCTGTTCCAGATGACTTAATAGCGACTTGTTGGAGTACTATCTACTACTCTCTTACCTGTGACCTGCAGTCTCCTTGGCACTGGCTCCACTGGATCGCTGGCAAATAATTTGTTTTGGTGGACCCCGGCCTAGGCCAAGAGCATCAGCATGCAATGCAAATGACAAGTCAGAAGAAATAATTTATGGCCTCCTTCTGCTGAGTTTTCATTTCAGTGCATGAGAGTTGTTAACAGAAAGCAGCTATGCACTTTTTAATTACTTCGACGATGTCACATTAAGCTTATTGCCGAGCCCGGATCTTTCCAGGACCCAGCATGCCTTGTCCGCAGCTCACCCATCAGCCCACTCTCAACGGTAATAATCAACCAATGCGAAAGAAAGAGCGCCTTGAAAGGCAGGCGTGCACTACTGACATCACGAACGTGATGCAGTCATCCTGCCTGGACCCGAGTGGGCCATCCTTTGAAGACATACCAGACAAGACATGAATCTGAATGGAAGGAGGACGACACAGGACCGGTAGGTACATTTATTGGGCTCCTCTCACTGGGGAGAAAAATTCAATAGCCTGTTAAAAAAGTGCCAGTGCTAAGCACCTGAAAGCTCCGGCACAAATTAAGCACTGATTTTACTATGGGAGCATGCATTACAGCCGGATTATGGCCAGAATGCATGCTCCCAGTAAAATGTAGGAATGCGACCTAACAGTGTTCTGTTGCATCCTAATGAGGCGGTTGGGATCGCCGAACGGGTGTCAGTCGGTCTCATGACAATGCGGTGTCAGGCTGAAGTGATTCCGCCCAACATCGTAATGACCCCCATAGGGTCCAGCACTTTCCTTAAATTAATTGGCGTGAGAATATATATTTTTTAAATCTTACTATGTAGCACCCTTCATGATTTTAGTTATATTGGAGTGGGAATAGTACATTATGTTTGTTTAATGTCCAGCACTTTCTCTGAATTAATTTATGTTTAGAGCGGAATCAATTCTTTTTTTGTTTTTGTTTACTGTACAGCACCTTCCTGGAATAAAGCTACATGGGGGTGGGAATAATAAATTTATTATGTTTAGTGTTAAAGACTTTCCCTGAATTCATTTATATTTGGAGTGGGAATAGTGCATTTTGTATGTTTAGTATTTAATGCAAGTTTTAGAAGTTGTACATTATTTTATTAATGACTAAACATTTATTTCACATTATTATCACATCGGGTATTTTGTCTAAGCAATGGGAAACCCTTTGGTGAGACGCTCCGAAAACTTACCGCAGCTTATCCCACAGGTAAATGACTTATAAGATCATGGTTCAATGCTATTCTACACCAGCTTACTTGTCCAGCATATATCCCTCCACATCTTCCCTCTGCCATCAGTGTGTACTAGTAGTGGGATATACTTATCACATATTGAAAAGCGATCCTGGAACAAGGTCATCATAGGGAAACCACTCACTGTATCTTAACTCACAGTTATACTAGGTGTGCAACTCCTTGCCTTGGAAGCAATCAGGGCCGTACTGGCAGTAGCGGGCACCCAGCGTTTTCCCAGTGGGCCGCCAGGGTGGGGGCCAGTTTTGGGCCCCTGGAGGGCCGTTTTTGTTACCGGCAATATCAGCCCCCTGTAACAAAATCGGCCAAAACCAACCCCTGGAAACAGCTCGGCCGCACCCCCTCTCCCTCCCCAAGGGGAGCAGGCCTAGCAGTTTGCCAGGGCCGGTTTCTGTTTCCAGTCCGGCCCTGGAAGAAATGACTCACGCTGACTGGAAGCTTATCAGCCACATACTGAATGCTGCACAGCTTATAATAATGTAGTGGAAAAAGACAACTGCCCCCCAATTGCTTTATGTTTCTCTCGCACGTGGGATGTGATGGTGATGCAACAACTTTCCCACAACTTACCTCGCACAGAAACTAAATTTCATTAGGTTTGGCACCGTTTGATCCGCTATCTTACCCACTTGGAGTTCACCTGCTTCAACCCAGCAAAGCTTGGAGCATTTCAGCTTTTTAATAACTTTTCTTCCATGCTTAGCTTCAATAGCAAGCAAATGTCCCCCATCCGCCGTAAGCGTCACCCCTACATGCACTATTGCACGACTTTGCTCATACTGTGGAACTGTAGGTTGACAACATTGACCTGCGAACCTAAGATGTTCCCCCCACTGAAAGGGAACCAGAGACACTGGTAGCTGGTTCTTACGGCTGCCGAAAATTAAGACTTGTTGGAATGGGTTTGTTAGAAACTGCTCTGCAGACAACAGCTGATACTTGTCAGTTTTCATGCTAGCTTCTGTGTCTCACAGAGCCTCCACCCATTGCCCATTAATGGTGGCCCACAGCCTATATCTGGAAGCACTGGAAGGGATGTGGGCTTTTGGAGCTACTTCTCTATCACCCAGGGAAACTTGGGTCACCTCTGCCTGTCCCCCAAAAGTAACTGGGACTACCTACTTCCAGAGCACTACATTCGATAACCCAGGTGTCTGCCGACAGGTAGCGGGGTGTGCCCTTAAGGGACATTTGCGTTTGCCCTTGTGCACACATTTGCAGCACTCTGTACATTAGGGTGCAACCATCCATGTCTTATGGTTAAGGAACCCATTTTTAGGCTCAGACTGGGAGTGGTTACCACTACTCCCACGGTAATTATTTTTAGGGCCTTTTAAAATCATAACATTTAGGTGTTTCTCCTACCTCTTTCTTTTGTTGGAAACCCTAGGCACCTATTTGGCTGTCACCCCCATATACTTTCTTGGACACTCTGGTAGTAGCTCAGAAGGCCCGCCTCCTCAGCAAGCTTTCTGAGGTCAGTCAACTTACTGTCAAATAGGCGCTGGCGCAACAATGGAAAACTGTTGGAAGGAATATGCTACTTACCAGTAGGCATCTGTTCTTGGCATGTAGAGCTGCAGAGCCACACACTTAGGATAAGATCGCCATCTGGTGTTGGGCTCGGATGATTACAGGTTGTTGTTGTCTTCGGAAGAAGCCTTTGGTCACGAGATAGGTCACTCCTCCTCTGTACAACAGTGTGCATGGGCATCCACTCCATCCTCAGATTGTTTTTCGCCATGATGGGGTATAAGAAAATAAAGAGAAAGGATGTCCATGTGTAGTGTCTAATTAAGACAATGCTGGAACAGATACAGGTCCCGGGGAGGCGGGTGGGCGTGTGTGGCTCTGCAGCTCTACATGCCAAGAACAGATGCATACTGGTAAATAGCATATTCCGTTCGAGGCATATGAGCTGCAGATCACACACTTAGGATAGACTATATAGCAGTGTCTCCCCTAGCGGTGGTCACCTGTATCCGTTGCAGCAGTTTGGAATAGAGTTTTTAGGACAGCTTGGCCTACTGAAGCTTGTTGTTTGGATTGCACATCAACACAGTAATGCTTAGTGAAGGTGTGTGTAGTAGACCATGTGGCTGCTTTGCAAATATCTTCTAAGGGGATGTTCCCTAAGAATGCCATAGAAGCCCCTATTTTACTCATGGAGTGCGCCCTAGGGGGAACTGAAAGAGTACATTTAGCTTTTTGGTAACATATTTGGATACATTTAACAATCCACCTGGCTATACCTGATTTGGAAATAGGGTTGCCTTCATGTGGTGGAGCGAAAGCAACAAACAGTTGCTTGGTTTTTCGAAAAGGTTTGGTTCTATCGATGTAATAAAGCAAGGCTCTTTTAACATCTAAGGTATGAAGTGCCCTCTTAGCTACTGAGTCTGGATTAGGGAAGAAGACTGGCAGTTCGACTGACTGGTTTAGATGGAAAGGGGAGATGACTTTAGGGAGGAATTTTGGGTTTGTCCTAAGAACCACTTTGTTACTATGTAGTTGTAGGAAGGGTTCTTCAAGAGTTAAGGCTTGTATTTCACTTACTCTTCGCAGGGATGTGATTGCGACAAGGAAAGCCACTTTCCATGTTAGGAACTGCAGTTCGCATTTGTGCATTGGTTCAAAAGGGGGACCCATGAGCCTTGTTAGAACAATATTAAGGTTCCACACTGGTGAAGGTGGTAATCTTGGAGGAATAATTCTTTTAAGACCTTCCATAAATGCTTTAATGGCTGGTACCTTAAAGAGGGACAGGTGTTGTCTATTTTGCAAGTAGGCTGCTAATGCCGCTAGGTGTAGACGTATAGAGGAATACGCTAAATTGCATCTTTGCAAGTGTAGTAAATAGCAAATGATGTTTTGGATGGAAGCATCCAGTGGACGTATGTCATTGTTAGTGCAGTAAATGGCAAATCTTTTCCATTTTGCCGCATAACACGCCCTAGTAGTAGGTCTTCTGGCTTCTTTTATGATATTCATACAGTCTGGAGGAAGGTTGAGGTACCCGAACTCTAAGACTTCAGGAACCAGATCGCCAAGTTCAGTGTCTGAGGATCTGGGTGTCTGATTTCTCCATGGTTCTGGGTTGATAGAGCCGGGGAGAGACACAATTTTTGATGTGGAACTAGAGATAGTTCCAGAAGTGTGGTGAACCAGGGTTGACGTACCCAAGTGGGAGCTACTAGGATGAGTGTTAGCGACTGTTTCAGTTTGCGTACCACAAATGGAATGAGTGGGAGAGGCGGAAAAGCGTACGCAAATCTGCCTGACCAGTTCATCCATATTGCATTGCCCTTTGACTGTGGGTGTGGAAACCTGGCGGCGAAGGTTGGGCATTTTGCGTTTTCTTGTGTGGCGAACTCGTCTATGTCTGGTTGTCCCCACTTTTGGAAGAATGGGAGTAGGACTTTGGGGTGTAAGTCCCATTCGTGTATTTGCTGTGTGTGGCGACTTAGGAGGTCGGCCACCTGGTTCTGAACCCCTGGGAGGTGTTCTGCTAGCAGGTAGATGTTTTGGGGAATTGCCCATCTCCAGATTTGCTGTGCAAGTTGGGACAGTTGGAGAGAATGTGTCCCCCCCTGCTTCTGTATGTAATACATTGTGGTCATATTGTCCGTGCGGATGAGGACAGTTCTGTATTTTAGATGCACCTGGAAGGATTTGAGTGCTAGGAACACCGCCAGAAGTTCTAGGTGATTGATGTGGAGCTGTTTTTGTTGAGTGGTCCACCTGCCCTGAGTGGTGTGTTGAAGGAGGTGGGCTCCCCACCCCGTGAGAGATGCGTCGGTGGTCAGCACAATTTGTGGAAGATGCTCTAAGAACGGCCGCCCTTTGGACAGGTTGATGGTGTTCCACCACTTCAGTGAACGAAGTGAGCGGCTGTCCACCAACACCAGATCGGTAAGTTGTCCGTGGGCCTGGTTCCACTGTTGTGCTAGACATTCCTGTAAGGGACGCATTTGAAGGCGTGCGTGGGGTACTATGGAGATGCATGACGCCATCATGCCTAAGAGTTGCATAAACACTCTTGCTGGAAGAGAGTGTTGGGTTTGGAATTTTTGGATGAGATTTTGAATGTTGGCTATCCTGGCTGTGTTGGGATAAGCTATGGCCTTGGATGTATCTATGGTGGCTCCCAGGTATTGATGTACGTGGGAGGGTTGCAGTTGAGATTTGGGATAGTTGATGGTAAACCCCAAGTCGTGTAGGGTTTGAATAGTGCGGTGAGTGTGGAGAACGCATTTGTCGAGAGTATTGGCTTTTATGAGCCAATCGTCCAGATAGGGGAAGACATGGATTTGTTGTCTCCTGAGATATGCTGCCACAACTGCCAAGCATTTGGTGAATACCCTGGGTGCGGTTGTTACTCCGAATGGGAGAACTGTAAACTGATAGTGCTGACCGTCTACCACAAATCGTAGATACTTCCTGTGCGCGGGATGCATAGGGATGTGAAAATATGCGTCCTTGAGGTCTAATGTGGCAAGGAAGTCGCCTTGTTGAAGTAATGGAAGGACTTGCTGGAGAGTGATCATGTGGAAGTGATCTGATTGTATATACTGGTTTAGTAGTCTGAGGTCTAGTATGGGTCTTAAGGTTTTGTCCTTTTTGGGAATGAGGAAGTATAGAGAATATACTCCTGCGCCCTGATGTTGGAGTGGAACTGGTTCTATTGCGTGTTTTTGAAGCAAAGACTGAATTTCCTGTTTGAGGAGCGTGAGGTGGTGAGACAACATGGGACGGTGTTTGGGTGGTATGTTTGGGGGGGGGTGTTTATGAGTTCGAGGCAGTAGCCAGACTGGATAATTTGTCTTACCCACCTGTCTGTTGTGATGGAATTCCAGACAGGTAGGAACTGTTGGAGTCTTCCCCCGACCGGAGTGGAATGGTCTGGGGGGGAGTGGGGGCAAGTCACTGTTTAGTGGCTGGAGAGGTGCGGGTGTTGGTGTTGCCCCGCCCTCGGCCCTTGGTATTGTTTCCCCTGTAACCTCCTCTAAAATATCCTCTGTTAGGGGATGTTTGTCCTGATGTTTTGAAGGTGGAAGAGGTGTCTCTTTCCACATTTTTGGAGGCTCCTCAATAAAAGGAGCGACGAAAGGAGCCTCTGGGTTGAGGAGACTGTAATGCTCCCATTGATTTGGCAGTCTCATTATCTTTCTTCATCTTTTCTAATGCAGTGTCTACTGCGGGTCCAAATAGTTGCTCCTGATTAAAGGGTTGAGCAAGAATGGTTGTTTGTACTTCCGGCTTAAAGCTGGAAATACGGAGCCATGCGTGGCGTCTAAGTAATACGCTTGTGTTGACTGCCCTAGAGGCGGTGTCCGCTGCGTCTAATGCACATTTGATTGAGGCATTTGATATTAGTTTGCCCTCTTGGATGAGGTCATTGGCCTGGGATTTGTATTGATCAGGCAGGTGTTGCAAAAGGTCCTCTAGCTGATCATAATGAGCCCTATCATATCGAGCCAATAGGGCTTGTGTATTGGCAATACGCCAGTGGTTAGCAGCTTGTGCGGCAACCCTTTTGCCGGAAGCCTCCAAGAGCTTAGACTCTTTGTCTGGGGGCGGTGTGTCTCCAGTTGTTTGGGAGTTCGCCCGCTTTCTGGCATTTGACACGACTAAAGAGTCTAAGGGGAGTTGCGCTTTGATGTACGCGGGATCCTGTGGGGCCGGTCTGTATTTTTATTCTATCCGGGGGTTAAGAACCCTGGCCCTAACAGGGTCTTTAAAAACCTCAGTGGCGTGCTTTATCACTCCTTTAATCATGGGCAGAATGTGAACTGTTTTTTGCGACTGCTCAAAGGTGTTGAGGAGAAAGTCTTCTTCAGGTGTGTCTGTGTGCATGGTGACGCCATGGAACAGTGCCGCCCTGTTTATGAGTTGACCAAACCCTAAATGGTCATCCGGAGGGGAGGGTATGGAGTGGGATCAGGCATGTCAGGCATAGGGTAAGCCCAGTCATCTATGGGTGCCGTATCCGGGAGTGTAAAGGGATCATTAGGATCAGTAGGATCATTAAGGAAATCCGGGTCTCCCCCTCCCCTTAAATCATCATCATCCTGTGGAGGTGGTGTGTGAGAAGGAGATGGTAGAGGAGAAGGAGGTGGGGGTGGGGGGGATGGGATGGGAGGTAATATAGGAGAGGAAGGACGTATGGGTGAAGTGGCAGTCCATCTTCTTTAGAGGAGCTGGAGGAGGTTTTGTGTCCAGCTTCCTTTTCTTGTATGGCACCGCTGTGACATGTCCGGTTTTAGGATTGATGTAAATTTGTTTTTGCGTAGGATCTGGGCGAAAAAGTTCCTCAGTGTCCGAAGGTGGCTTTGGCACCAACTTTTTGGGTTCCAATCTGGATTTTGGGAGATCGGCAGATTCTTTGTGGACTTTTCGGCACCGAGGATGTTTTTGGTGCCGAAGAACCTTTCGGTGCCGACGAACCTTTCGGTGCCGGTGGAGACTTCGCTGCCGAAGAACGTTTCAGTGCCGGTGGAGACGTCGGTGCCGAGTAACGTTTTGGTGCCGATGGAGATTTCGGCCTCGGTGCCTGCTTCGGTGCCGAAGGTATTGTAGGCACAGTAATATGAGGTTTGCTCGAGCCCGAGCCACCTGCAGGCTTATTTTTCTTCGGAGCCGGGCCCGGGGGCGGGGCTTCTGAAGATGATTTTGGGTCACGACTGGGCCCAGCTGGCAGTCTTGACCAATGTCTTTTTTGGTGGGGTTGGGGTAGGGGAGCTGGTACTCACACGCTGCCCGGATCAGAATCGTCGGCCTCAGACACGATCTGGAGGTCTTCGGAATCATCGTCAGGGACATCCTGGGCAAAGATGTCATCTGGTTCTGGAGCCGGTTTGGCCATGATATGGCGTCGAGCTCTTCGGTCCCGGATGGTTTTCTTCAAACGGAATGCGGCGCAAGCTGGACAGCTGGATTCGTTGTGGTCCGGCGAGAGGCACAGGTTACAGACCTCGTGGTGATCACTGTGGGGGAACTTTGCTCCACATTGGGGGCATTTTTTTTAAAGGGTGTCCTTTCCATCAGCCGCGTCCGGAGCCGGTCCAAAGGGATTTCGACGTCTAGTTGTAAATTTTGGAGAGTTGTTGTGATTGCTAGAAGTTTTCTGCTGGAGCGGAAAAAAGTTCATCCGAACCCAATGGCGGAAAAAAACAATCTGAGGATGGAGTGGATGCCCATGCGCACTGTTGTCCAGAGGAGGAGTCACCTATCTCGTGACCAAAGGCTTCTTCCGAAGACAACAACAACCTGCAATCATCCGAGCCCAACACCAGATGGCGATCTTATCCTAAGTGTGTGATCTGCAGCTCATATGCCTCGAACACTGCGTTTTTGATGCAGTAGTCGTCCCCCCACCCCCTTTGCCTGGTATTTGATGGAACTTTGACTGAAGTGTACAGGGTTCCTGCTAACCAGGTTCCTGGTATCAGTGTTCTTTCCCTAAAAATTTACAATTGTCTCCCCCAATTGGCAAAACCTTTAGCACCCTCTGTAAGTTCCTAGTAAGTGGTACCAGGGGTACCTAGGGCCTGAGGTACTAAAGAGGGTTCCTAAGGGCCTCAGCATGCATTGTGCCACCCTTAGAAACACTTCACCTAGCATATGCAAATCTGCCATTGCAGGCTGCGTGTCTTGGTGTAGACAAAAGTGAAAGTGGGGTTGTATATTAATACTCGGGTATTAGTTACTGGGCATTGAAAAATATTTAAATAGACTTCTATCATTACACTTAAATAACATTTTAAAAGTACTGTTACACCCACCTTTAGGGACAGGATGCAAGGGATATAGGTTAATGGGTGGGGTAATGTATTAATGCACAGGTATTAATTGTAATACCTGTGTATAAATTAACTGGCTTTAAAATTTATTTTAATATAAAATTATCATTAAACAAACATTTTTTAAAGTTCTGCTACACTCACCTCTAGGGCCGGATTACGATGTCGGTTGGATAGGCTCCGAATGGCATTCGGAAACTCAGTTGTAGAAGCCGAAACGTGCAGCTCTACAGACCGCGTTTCCGACCAACGTATTACGATATCGGATTCAGACAGCCTTTCCATCTTGGACCGTCCAACACAAAAAGGCTGTCGGAAACTTTGGGGGGCCCTTAGCAGGCCCCACTTCATCCTGAGGCCTCCGGTTGGGGGCCATGGTGGTACCCAAGGGACCCCTCTGTGGAATCATGCACAGTGTGACAGGCACCCTGGGGTGCCCGCCACAGGGTGCAAGGTTTTCCGCAACCACCCCTTTTTTCAGTGGGAGCCTGTGTTGTCGGTCAGAACACAGGCTCACATTGAAGTCACTCGGAGACTTTCCGAACGGCGTTCAGAAGCATCATAATCGGTCGGAACCTCCAACCGCGAGTCTGTTGGAACCGAATCCGACAAGGAGTCGGGAGGATTAGTTTCCAACCAACATCGTAATCAGGCCCTTAATTGTGATACCTGTGTATTAATTACTAAGTGTTTTTATATATTATTTAATTTTATAATTTAACTTGCATTTCTTTTTTAAAAGTACTGCAACAAATTTTTAGGGACGGATGCAAGGGAAATAGGGGTAATGGGTGGGGAAGTGAATCAATTGCCAGGTTTTAATTTAAATACCTGGGTAATAATTACTGGGGGTTAAATATATTATAATGTTATTTTATATATTTAAACGTATTGTTTTTACGTCTTGCAAAACTCACGCTTATGGAGGGGATTCAAGTGTACTAGGAAATATGAGTGGTGAACTGTATTAATACCAGGGTATTAATTTTACTCCCTGGGCATCAATAGGCTTTAAACTGTATTTTTAAATTTAAATATTTTGTTTTACACTCACCATTCGTGACGAAACCCAAGGAAAATATGTGGTAATGCTTGGAGGAGTGTATTAATACCAAGGTATTAATTTAAAAACCAGAGAATAAATATTAATATGGGGCTCATTACCATGTTGGGTGGAAAGCCTCTGCCCGACACAGACTTGGAATCGGGACCGACCGACTTGCGGTCGCTGGTTCCAACCGCCGGAGTCCCATTGTTCCCTATGGGAGCTTGTGTTCTGCCCGACAACCGGCCAGAAGATAGGCTCCAATGGGGAAAGGGGGTGTTTGAGGAAAACCTTGCACCCTGTTGCAGGCACCCCATGGTGCCTTCCACACAGTGCAGGGTTTTACAGGGGGGTCCCTTAGGTACACCCTCGGCCATCAACAGTAGGCCGCAGAGGCCTAGGGGGCCCTGCCACGGGCCCCCAAAGTCACATTCCAACAGCCTTTTCATGTCGGACAAGCCGATGCAGAAAGGCTGTTGGAAATCAACATCGCAATCCCTATTGCGGAAACACTGTCCATAGGGGTATACAATGTGGTTCCGACCAACAGGAATTCTCCGCGAGTCACTTGGTACCGACTCGGGATGACCGCATAACAGTTGGAACGTAAACTGGCCGAGTCAGTCAGAAGGGCTCTGACATGTTCAATGAGTTTCTGACTGTCAGGAGGAGGCTTTCCTCCAGGCATCGCAATAAGCCCCTAGGTGTTTAAGTGTATTTAATTAACTTTTATCATTAAAAAATAAATTTACAAAAGTACTAGTAAACTCACCTTTAGGTACCTGATGCAAGGGATACAGGGGTAATGGGTGGGGCAGTGTACTAATACACATGCATTCATTTTAATACTGGTGTATTAATTTCTGAAATATATCTAAATGAAATATTAAATATAAATATTGCTTGAAACTGCGCCAAAACTCACCTTTTGGGACGGGATGTAAGGCATATAGGGATAATGGATGGTAAAGTGTAATAATACCAAGGTATTAATTTTAATACCAGAGAACATATTAGTAAGAGTTAACATTTACTTAAATTTAATTTTATCACTAAACTTACATTTTTTTTAAACCAACTGTTGCACTCACATTTAGGCAGGGAATTCATCTCAATGCCTGTGCAATCATTATTGGAAATTAAAATATATTCAAATACAATCTATATATACATTTTTTTTTTAACCGGCTCGAACACTCACCATTAGGGATTTGATGCAAGGTATATATAGGTAATGGGCGGTGTGATGGATTAATACTCAGGTATTAATTGTAATACCAGCGAATTAATTACCAGCTGTTAACAAGGATTTAAATGTAATTTGAACCATAAAATTATTTTAAAATTACTACTACACTCACCATTAGGGACGGGATGCAAAGCCTATAGGGGTAATGGATGGGGAAGTGGACTAATAACCAGGTATTAATTTTAGTTCCAGTGCATCAATTTTTGGAAATAAAATATATTTAAATATAATGTTATATATTAATGTAGATATACTTGGAACCTATTCCAACACTCACTTGATGGGATGTAAGGTATATCTCGGTAATGGGCAGGACAGTGCATTGATACAAAGGTATTTATTTCAATACCCCAGTATTGATTACTAGCTGTTGAAATATATTTAAATATACTTTTATCATTGAACTTAAATAATTTTTAAAAGATCTGCTACACTCACCTTTACGACAGGCTGCAAGGGATATAGGGGCAATGGGTGGAGGAGTGTAAATACCCAGGTGTTACATTTTAATAACTGTTTATTTTTGGAAATTAAAATATATTTAATTGTATTATATATATTAATATTTTTTAACCTGTTCCAACACTCACCTTTAGGGACGGAATGTAAGACATATACAGTAATGGATGGGGAATTACTGTAATACCCAGGTATTAATTTTGATACTTGTGTATTCATTTTTGCAATTAAAATATATTTAAATGTAACCTTATATATAAATATGTTTGAACTTACGACAAACTTCTCCTTCAGAGATGTGATGTAAAGCATATAGAGGTGATGGGTGGGATAGCATAGTAATACCCAGGAATTAATCTTAACACCTGATTATTTTTTAGTAGGTGTTAAATATAAATGTCATCAGTAAACTTAAATAATTTTTAAAAGAACTGCTACACTCATCTTTAGTGACAGAATGTAAGGGATACATGGGTAATGGATCCTGGTGCATTAATACCGAAGCATTGTTTTTAATTGATTTTGGTGAAATTTATTTAAGTTTAATTTTATCTTTAAACATATATATTTGTGAACTAATGTAACACTCACCTTTAGGGACAGGAAACAAGGGAATAGGGGTATGGGGTGGGGAAGATTTTTATTAATACACAAGTATTTTTTTATCTGTGTACTAACAGGCTTTTAACTGTAGTTTTAAATTTTAAATAATTCTAAGTAATTTTTTTTAAACCCAACTGTAATACCTTAGGGACGGAGTCCAAGGAATATATGGGTAACATGAGGTGGAATTGTATTAATACCCAGGTGTTACTTTTAATACCAGTAATACTAATTACTAGGGGCTCAAGTACGAGGTCGGGTGGACTTGAGCCCGCTCGACACCGCTGAAGTCTTGGGACAGCTAATACGATGCGACCGCACCATGTGCTGTCGCATTCTCCCATTTCTACATGGGAGCATGTATTAAGGCCGTAAACAAGCTGCAAGACAAGCTCCCATAGAGAAATGGGAGATTGGGTTAATCCCTGAACCCCGTAGCAGGGACCTCAGGTGCAGGGATTAACAGGAAAGATTCACGCTGCAAAACTACTGCTACTCTCACCTTTAGTGACAGGATGTAAGAGATATAGGGGTAATGGGCGAAGTAGTGTATTAATACCCAGATAATACTTAGGGCCTGATTACGATGACTGGCGGTATCACCGCCATCTTAAACATGTTTACCACCCACCATATTACAATGGCGAGCGTATGGTTTGCAGTCGGAAAGCCCGACCGCCATGCATACGACGGGTTGAAGGCAGCCATAATACCTACAATGAGGATTATGATGTCCCTCCCCGCCAGCCGTTTCATGGCGGTTTACGTGCCATAAAAAGTCTGGCAGAAAGGGACATTAAGGCCATATCGGGCCCCCTTAGTTTTGGGTGTTTTACATATCCCTGCACCATATGGCATGCACCCCAAGGTGCCTACCACGTAGTGCAGGGATATGCATTCTATTTTTTGTACTGCGGCGTGTGCTGCAGCACGCAGCACCCGCCGCAATACAAAACAGACATTGCGACCGTCCTGGAGGCAGTCGCATTGTAATTTCATTGGCGGGACCTCCGACAGCAAGTTGAGCGGTCCCGTCTCCGATATGATGTCTGTCGGACGTACATCCATCCGCCATCATAATGAGGCCCCTATTTTTACAAACTAACTGAAATTTATTTTAAATAGAAAAATAAATACAATAGTTAGATATTAGTAGACATTTCAATTTTAAAACAACAATTATTATGAATAAATAATAGTTACAGTGATGCACTTTATTTTAGAGTAGGCTACAGGAAACAAACACCGTGTTTATTCATTTTAAAATGTATTTGCAAAAAGTTGAAAAATTGACAATTTGCAAAAACAGATATATATACTTATTTGTTTCGAAAAAACAAGACTATTGCGATAAATAACATTTTCTAAAAAAATAGTCGAAAGTACTTTCCCATGCTTTTTACATTAGTTTCAATGATAGAAACTGTCCTTTTTCAGCTGGTACGCAATGTCAGACTCTCTTTCTCAGTGATGACGAGGAAATTGACCTTGTCCTTGCATATACATTATGATACGCCCAAGACAGTATAAAGGAAAACCACAATAATTCACTTTACAAATGTTTACTGTAATTTTTTCACTTTTGTACAAAAAGGGTGCTACAATTGGAAGATAAATATGAAATAAAATGTTTACTAATGAAACCAGAACAATGAGCACCGCAAATATTTATATTATTGTAAACACATTAAGATTCTACCTCCTACATATCACGATATTCGTATTCGGTCCTCTGAGAGCATTATGGGGTTACACCTCTGCATTTAATACTCAAAAACTTATTATTAACTACATTGAAAGCCTTATTGCTCTAGTAAGGCTGCCTCTTCTATTTGAATGCATTGTAAATGTATCCATCTGAAGAATTCATGACATAGTACCAGTTGGAAAAGGGAACACATTAAAAACAATATGTTAATCAGTTTGCTTAATACGCAGAATAGGTTTAGCTTTGCTAACTTAGGGCCTGATTACGAGTCTGGCGGTCTTGCGGTGGCACAAGGGTGCGGTCGACAGTATTGCCGATTACAACTCAGTCATATCGGCAGTGGACCGCCTGCTGTGCCAGGGAACAGTCATTCCCTGGCGGTGGCACAAGAGTGCCACAATGCAATATGGTGAGCAGGGACTGGCACAGTCCCGCTCAGCATATTTTGAGTTCTTGCACCACCAGAAATTTCATGGCGAAGCCCCGCCATGAAAAAGCTGGTGGTGCAAGTACAAAGTGAGCCATATCATGGGGATATATTCAGTGGAGGCATAACATGTGCCCCCCCTGCCTGTCTGAATCCCCCCCAGTTCCAGCACGGCATGGATGTCACCGTCCATGACATGCTGGAACTTATTGGCCGTTCCCATTGCGGTGCCTGTTTTCAAGGCACTGCCAATTGACAACATAACCGGGACAACAAAGTGGCCCTTACATCCTTACCTGGCATTAAAGTCAGTGCCCACTCCGTAGTCTGCTGCCTTGCCAGTAGAAGCCTCCTGCCCGCCAACCTGGAGTCAGTGGATCTGGATGGTACTGTGTCTTAAGCCTGTAAAACACTATGTGGACACTGATTAACAAACCCAGCCCCCACCACCAACAGTCCTTCGTGCTCCTTGCTGTCACCACCTCTGCTATGCCTTATCAATCACATCAACGCACAAGACCTCACCCTCCTCCCGGCTATCCTCCTCATAGTCTAAGTCCATCGAACCAACCAATTCATCTGCCCCGCCCACTCAGTGCGTGTTGGTACTGCCACCATATATTGCACATTATACACCACCTCGGGTTAAATGTTTACCTTCTCCTGAAGGGGGCAGTCATCAGCCCTCCCAAGTCCTCTATAGTTTTGGGCCGTTTTGACCTGTATGTCCTTCCACCTGAAGATGCTCTGCGCATGTCCTCTGATGTACCTGACGAGAGTCCTTACTGGACCCTGTGTTAGAATACACCATGTCCCACAGCACCACCCGGCTGACCTCTCTGTGCCATACCTTCACTTCTCTGTGTTGTTGGGCTGCACTGTGACCTCCATAATCTGCTGCTCACGATGTCCCGAAAACTGTAAGAAAGAGGATAGGTCTGGTGTGTATACCCCTTGCTGCCCTACATTCCTCCCCATCTATTCTGACTTCCATCCTTCTGCTATCCCACCTCAGAGCCCTAGACGCCGCACCCAAGATGCCTACCAGCCCGTTGGAGGCAAAATGTGAAAGCGGAACCACTAAACTCCTATGCCCTTGCTACGCCCATGCGCTGTCCTCCCTGCGCCTGTGCCCCCCTTGACCACCGTGGGAATACACCCTTTTGGGTCCATTACTTTTCTCTTCCTGCTGCCCTCTATACTTGGTAGACATAGATTTAGCCTCTCCTGAGGAGTTTGGGGGAAAGGTTAAGCATTGGATCAAGAGTAGGGTGACCCAATTGTCTCAGGGTGGGGGTGCGCAAAAGAACGGGTTTGCTATTCTCCCCCACTGGAAAGATGTGGAAAAGTCTAAGGAAAAAAGGTAAAGAGTCTTCTAAAGTCCCACTGAAACCTGTTCAGGAGGTTGGGGCCAGAGTCACTTCACAATCCAAGGGTGGGTACCAGGGTAAGAACTTGAATTCCAGAAAGGCTTGATGTTTCAATTGTAAGGCCAATGGACACCTAACTGGGGGCTGTTCCTGTCCCAAAAAGGCTTCCACCAGTGCACCCCCAGTTACCACTGGGGTGGTGAGTTTCCCGATGGGACCCTTGGTGTGCACTGGCCAGGTCAGGGAGCACAGTGAAGCTATCTTCATTTCAGAGGGTGGAGTGGAGGCAACTGCCCTGGTTGTCTGGCGTGGTGGACCTGCGGCTGGCGCTCAATGTCACAGAGGCCCAGCCGCAGGTCCACCACTCTGGGGAGAGGATCTGGGCTTCTAAATCCATTACCTGTACCAGTTGGTGTGTCTCCTTTCCCCTTACATATCCCTTAATCAGACCCCTCAGGGTGGGTTTAATGTAGACAACAGCCACATATCAATGGGGCTAGAGTAGAAGCACTGAGGGATACAGGTGCAAGTGTCACCATGGCGACTAAAAAACATGGTATCCCCAGAGCAGTATTTGGCTGGACAAACATAACCAGTCACTAATGCTGTTACCCATACTAAAGTTCACCCATGGCTATGGCATCCTTAAAGTGGGGAGGGGTTACTGGCCAAAAGAAGGTGATTGTGTCCTCTGCCATCCCAGTACAGTGTCTGCTAGAGAGTGATTTGGAGTCCTCAGCATGGGCTCAGGTAGAGCTAAGATACCATGCAGCCATGCTAAGAATACCTGAATGGGTGTGTGCAAAAAAAGGAGCACAGATCAAAGCCCAGGGCGAAAAAAGAGGGGCTGGAGCCTGGAATAATGGCCCAACCCTTCAAGAGAAAAGGTAAGAAGGCTGGGAACCCAACTTTTAAGAAGCCACAAGTTCAGGTCTTCTCTCCTCAGGGAGAAGGCCTGTTGGTCCTATAGGGAACTGAGCCCCAGGAACTTGGGCCTTACACATCAGAGCTCCTAGGCCCAGCTGGACCCTCTAGCGAAGAGCTGTGCCAAGGACAAAAAACTTGTCCCACTCAAGAGCCTGAGACATCAAGCTGCCTCACAGGAAAAGGAAGAGGTCAGTGGATGACACAAAACCTATTGGGAGGAGGGGCGCCTGTATATTGAGGCCAGATATCCTAAACCTGGTGCCTCTAGGAATAGTGGAGCCCCAGCTATACAGAGAGTTCTTACTCTCATTGGCCCATGACATCACCCTTAACTGGGCATCTTGGCTAGGCAAAGACTTTGAGTAGGCTAGTTGCCCACTTCTACTGCCCAAGCAAGTCCCAGAAAGTGAAGGAGTTTGCAACTCCTCTGTTACCTGTCAAGTCAGTGGCAAAACAGCTAACCACCAAAGGCCCCCTTAATTCCACTTCCAGTGGTAGGGGTTCCCTATGAAAAGGTGAAACATCAGGAAACAAATGTACACTGTTGGTAGAGGATAATACCACTAGGTATCCTGAAGCAATTCCTCTTAGCGCTGTTACTCCTCCGGTTGGTGCCAGGGCCCCAATCATTATCTTTACTAGAGTGGGATTTCCTAAGGAGGTGGTGTCAGGCGGAAGTATAAACTTCATTATCCGGCTACCTAAAAGCCATGTGGGCTGAGTATGGGGTGATATACAAGTTTACCACCCCATATCACCCACAAAACAATGGTCTAGTTGAGCGATTCAACAAGACCATGAAAGGTATGATCATGAGACTCCCTGAAGAACTCAGAAGACGGGTTGTCCTTTTGCCATGCCTGATTTTCACCTACAGAGAAGTGCCACAGAAAGGAATGGGATTTAGTCCCTTTGAGCTTCTGTTTGGTCATCCTGTGAGGGGACCACTAGGTCTAGCGAAGGCTCGGAGAGACATCTCAAAGAGCCCAAGCTAGATATTGTGGACTATGGCCTACATCAGATGACTCCCACGTAACTCTTTTTGAAGCTATCTTGGTATAGCATTGCCTGTGACAGCTCCTTTGTTTTTACTTTGTCATGGGGACCACTTTAATCAAAAGCCTCCTTGGTACTACTTAGGCTATTTTCGATCACTTAGACACCACCCTACACTTAGCCCCCCTCACTTGCATTCATCAATATGGCTAAGATCAAAAGATCTCCGCTAAAGAGCCCTCCACTGAGGGGCCTGTTGGGCATTGCAGCATCGGCCCGATGAGGAGCAGCCCAATGATGAAGCATGACACCCTTCTGGGTGTGTGATGGCATTCAGATCTGATTACTTGGATCCCCCAAATCCCTCTGGTACACCCGCCAGTTCCTTTTGACAGCCTTATCAACCCTCACTGCCTATTAGGAACTGTACCCTTGTTTGGTGCTATATTGCCTGTAAATTACCTCAGCCTGCTTTCTTCTGCGGCCACACCACGCTGCCTGTCTCAGTCTTTGTTCACTACCCTGGGAAAGAAGCCTCAGCGCCTGGGCCTTCTCACCATGTATTTTGCCCCACACCCACGTGTCCTTCATTATGCTAGCTATCTCTGTTTCCCTGCAGGCCGCGAGTCCAAGTGGGGAAGCATTTTGCGCTACACATGCATTGACCGTTATGCCGCTTATCCTGCCTCATCTTGACCTCACACTGACATCTCCCTGATTTCAGGGGCCCTCGCTGAACCCACAAGTGGCCCCAGCCACCTACCAAGGGCTTCATGATGTTCACTGGCTCTGCCTTGGGGTGGGGAGCACGCTAATACTGCGGCGGCTACCTCACCTGACACGTGCCTTGCCGGAAGAAACCGGCACAGAGACCGCGCCCCTGTACAACAGTAAATCAAGGCACCCTGCTTCTCGCAAGAAGAGCAACTCCTGCACTTTTCTTCTGCCATGAAGTCGGAAGAGGTCATGTGACTGTGACTACAGTCAAACAAATGTGTATTAATAATCAACAATAAATAACACCAAGTTCAGTTGTCAACCAATAAATCTTCAAAAAACATAAATGTGGATTACATTTTTTCAAACTGGAAGGAAAAACACTGGGTGAACGGAGAGCAAGGGTTTGTCCTTCATTTCAAAAGGTAGCTCTTTCATTCGGAAGGAATCACTGGTCAAAGGAGGCTTGAGCACATCTGTTGAAGACTATGGGACTGATAAGACCAATGTCATGGGTAACCATTTAAACCACACATCACTGATGAGAACATCAAGGTGGCCTGTGTTGGGGGCTCTTAAATTTGGAGACTGTCCTTCAGTGATAGATTATTAACTCAGTAAGTGTCATAAGATGTGGGCATTTCCAAGTAGGCCCCCATTACACGAATCAAAAGCAGAGACACAAAATCCAACAGTTTGTTTGAAAACGTTTATGAAAGAGGAGGCTTGAGACTAAAACTTTGTCAAATGAAGCTGATCATCAGCATGTAAGAACTCAACAAGAGTTCAGCCTGTTGCAACCAGGATTGTGACCCAAATGGTTGCCCAGTCTCCCATGCTTGCTGAGGAAACATCACCCAAGAGGATCAAGAATTCTCACCTGGGACACAGCCTTCTACCTAACCCAAGACCAGTGAACTCTGTGATGTTCAGAAGACATCTAGGAGGTAGCAAGGTCTAGAAGTCCAGATGCAAGAGTCTGAGAGGCAGAGTGTAAGATTAGGGTGCATCGAGACCATTGCACCGATCGTACTACCTGTCCGCGTGAGAGATATGACCCCTGTATTAGAAAAGGGGGGCACTGAAATGTTATAACAAAGCTTCAGAGACTATAGGGCTGCCTTAAATGTGAGAGACAACAACTGCACAACCAGAGTGAGCAACAGAACTTAAGGACGGTCGTGCTGGTGCAACAATGTGGAAATAATAGGGCCGTAACTGTGACCCACAAGCGGGTTGTCTCCTTAGGTGAGTAACAACCCATGTATACCAGGAAAGGCCCATAGGGATTCAAGGGCCATCACCTTTGTACACTGTTGCTGGAGACGACAGGTTTGTCACCCGAGGCAGTAATGTGACCAGAATACGGCAGTAATATGACCAGAATTCAGACCTCATATCAAGTGTATGAAAGCGACCTCAGATTTGCAAGAGGAGGCCTTGAACACCAGCGTGGATACAGACTCACACGGTAAGTGCAACTGCTACATCAACTTTGTAAAAACTGACGCACCCAAAATCTGCATCAGAACCCAAAGGAACTTACCGTCAACTCTGAGGAGCAGCGTGAAGATCCAATTCCTGAGATGGTTGCAAATAGGCAGCTATTCCTTGCCACCATCAGTCGCTGCAGATTTGTAAGCCAATCTACCAAATGTTTCTGGGGCTGCCGCTAGGTCTCCCATGGTGTGGGTAAGATCAAACTTTGTGGTGCACAGCCCATGGGTGGCAGCTGCTTTAACTTAAGCGCTATGGGCACTAGGAAACATTTTCCTTATCCAGGTAAATGTGGGACTTTAAAGCATCAAATTCTTTTTAGATACCGAAGTTCTGAGATTTCGGCATTTCCCACAAACAATTCTACAAGACTCCATAAAAATGCATTGGAGATATAACCATAGTAAATACATCATCATCAATATCATTACACATTCAACCCATGATGCGTCCACCACCCCTTCCATATCTTATCATTCTTTCGGTGGCATGACTGGGCCTCGTAGATCAGATTCTCATAGCGGGCACACCAGTACACCCCCTCCTCCACCCCTCCAATGAGGGGCGATTCCAGCGACTTCCAGTTACGGACGATATCTTGTTTGGCCAACAATGTGGCCATGCGGATAAAGATTCTCTCCAGTCTCAGTCCCCCAACCTCCTCCAAGAGGTACAACAGGGCTGTCCTCCGGGGATTGAGTGATGGAAGTTTACAATAACATACAAGTGCAGGAGGCACATCATATTAATTAAGGCTACCCGCCCCATAGCGCTTAGGAGGCAGGAGGCCCCTTTTCCAGAGGTCCCTAGTCAAGGTGTTCATAATGGGCTTAAAATTAAGAGTTCAGGCCAGGTCTTGGAGGTAGAGAATATAGATATCCAAATATCTGAAATAAAGGCAGCATATCGGGATCTCAGGGCACCAAGAATGTCCGCCAGTATTTTCCTCAACTGGTACCAACAGCGACTTGTTTATCTGCAGACCAGAGGCTTCACCATACAGGTGTAGTATTTAGAGGCATCTGGGGCCGGAAGGCTGCGGGCCATCCAGAAATAATAGGATGTCATCCACATACAGTGCTATGCTCTCTTCAGGATCCTCCTCATAAAGCCATCCCCGATTGCTTCAGCACAGCTTCCAAGAAGGTCAATGCAACAGTGTCAAAGGCCTTTTCAAAGTCAATTAGGAGTAAGGTCAGGGAGCCGCTTAATTGGCACTGCTGGGACAGGGTGAATTGTACCCTCTGTATGCAACAGTGGGTGCTCCTGACAGGCATGAACCAACATTTGGTCTGGGTGGATTAGTTAACTCAGTGTGTGACTTAATGTATTCACTAGGACCTTCGCAAACACGTTTATGAGAGAGATAGGCATATAAGAGGAGCAATGTTCTGCGGGCTGGTTGGCCTTAGAAATCACGATAGTGGCAGTGTCCAAGCCTGGGGGGGGGGGTTGGCGGGGGGGGTAGGGGGGGGGTTGGGGGGACATGATGAGCCACGCTCTGTCACCTCAGTGTAGAGGGCCAGTAGGTGAGGGAGCAAATGGGTCAGGTAGCTTTTAAGGAATTCAATGGGGGAACCCATCTGTGCCAGAGGTCTTGCCCGAATTGAGATCTGAAATGGCCAAGTTTATCTCCTCAGTGGTGATCGGTTAGTCAAGTTCTCGGACCACAGAAGGCAGGGATCGAGTGCAGGGGAAATCTCCTTTAGCAGTGGGAATGCACGCTCCTGTGGGGGTACAAGGGGTTGCCACATAGAAGTCTTGATAATCCGCGAAGACCTGAGCAACATCGGGCATACTTTCACGAAGGGTTCCATGAGAATCGCGAATGGCCGGTACTGGCCTAGTCGCGGCGATATGAGCTGCCAAGCAATATAAGAGCTTGCAAGATTTGTCTCTATCTTCATAGACCAGCTGGGTCAATCCTCTCCAGCGCTGCCTAGCATCCTCTAGGGAGATCGGTTTCAGGGTGGGCCTCACTAGCCCCGGCAGTCCAGATCCTCTCCCTGGAGTGGTGGACCTGTGGCTGGCTCTCAATGTCGCAGAGGCCCAGCTGCACTTCTACCACTCCAGGGAAAGGATCTGGGCTTCTAAATCGATTCCCTCTACCAGTTGGCGTGTCTCCTTTCCCCTTACATATCCCTTGATCATACCCATCAGGGTGTGTTTACTGGACGCCCATAGGGGTTCCAGCAGAGGACACAGCATTACAGTTGAGCTTAAATAAGATCTGCGGCTCCTCCTCTATAACGTCAATGCAGTCTTGGTCTACTAGATGCCAGGCGTTGATGCAACACATAGGTCGTAATGTGCCTGAGAGTTTTCCATTTCGAAGAGGAGGGGTGTGTGATCTGAGATGCCTTAGGTCAGGATCGATATGCATTGTAATTCAATGGAGGTCACTGGCTGGGAACCAAATCTGACTTATTCAATCACTCAGGATTTGTAGAGCACCGCTGCTTTACCCGTGAGGATCTCGAGGTCTGGAACCCATTTTATTCACTGCTGACATGCAAGTGTAAAGTTGCTGTGAGAAGTTCCAAAATCTCCAAGCATCTCATAGGCTTATTGAGTCAGCCCGTAATGTAAGTTAGGATGAGCGCGCAATTCAGCCTGGCTGAAAGGCCTTGGAAATATCCAGACTGGGGTCTGGGACCGTGTTAAAATCACCCCCCATCAGGTAGTCCCTGGGGAGGGTGGGGGGTCACCACAAGGTCCTGGGGTGCCTGCAGTGTCCAGTGCAACATCTGTTGGGGAACATAGGCCGATATGAAGTTTTGGTGTCTAGTCTCTAGATGGCCCTCCATCCCTATGTACCTCTCCTGTGGGTCAATGTATGATGAGGACACCGACATTGGGAAGGCATTGAGCAGCAGCATAGCGACTCCTTGTGAACCTCTGAAGAAGCCAGCATAAAAAACTTGGTCATAGCCAAACCCAACGAGGAAGGGACAGTGGGAGCCTAAAAGATGCGTTTCTTGGAGCATGACCACATCCAGGCGAAACCGCTTTATATAGAGAAGTACCACCGATCTCTTATCGAATAAGGAGATAGTTTACAATCAAGGAAATTACCATAATCAGTTGGAGCGGGACTGGAAAATGGTGGGCTGGATCATCTCCCCACGAGGAGCCTCCTGGTCCACAGGGGGATAGACTCAGTGGAGCCGTAGAGCATGATGTGTGTGAGTGCACGCAGTGGATGAAGTTTGTTGTAGGTGCCTGCAAAAGAAAGTCAGAACAATAAAGTAACCCATACCATCCAACAGCCCCCACCCCATACTTCCAGCCCTGAAGAATCTCTCGCCCAACATTCAAACATAAAGAAACTAGAAGGTTGTCTCAGGATCCATCTGAGGCTCCCGGTTGCCTAATGGAAAGTTGACGCTAGCTGACAGCAATTTCTGATTATCACAATAAAACTAAAGAACGTAAGAACACCGGAAAACAATCCCTCCACCCCACTCCACAGCCAAAAAGATTATATGCTATACAGCAATAGAGTAGTTCACAGCGTCTGCAGCAATGGTTGGCTATCTATGAGCGAGTCATTCTGCACCTCACTGCCTGCCAGGGTCCAAGTGAGTGGCTCAGGATCACAGTCTTGAGTCTGAAAGAGAGTGGGGGTGCCAGAGAGCGACGCGTCTGGTTCCGGAGCTCCCAGTGCACTCCTAGCACGCGATAGGTTCAATAACCCTCATTTCCTGTGCTGGTTTGGTCAGCCCATCATTGAGGGGGGTTCTCTTTCTCCGGCGTACCTGAGAGGAGGGCTCACAGAGATCCAGTTTTCCTCATGTTTGCTGCCTCCCCAACTCTGGTGGGCCACAGTGCCTGTTGCGCCATTGCCCACTCCCAGGCTTGTTGTGGAGCGTCAAAGAAATAGGTGGAGGAGTTGAAAATTACTTTCAGACAGCCTGAGAAAAGGAGCATATATTGGATCGGAAGGGCCCGGATTCTCTGTTGAATATCCTCGAACAAGCGTCTGCGCTGTTGGATCGCCCGGTTGTAGTCTGGGAAGATCATGAGCTTGGTGTTGAAGTGCAGATATTGCTGATATGAGCCTCCTGGAAGATGACATCCCTATCCTGGTGGTTGAAGATGCAGCCTATCACGAGGCGAGAAAAACCCTGGGGTTGGCCGAATAGCCAGGGTCTGATGCACCCTCTCCTGCACGAAAACAAGATCAATCAAGGGTTTGTAAAGCGTAACTACAGAAAGGGTCCCAAGGCACTGGTGGGGGGGGGAAGGCGAAGAGATGGTCGGCTCCAGGATGTTACGCTGCTTCGTCGAAGAGCCAGGCCTTGAGTCCCATCATGAAGTTAGCGAGTGAAGGTGTCTGCCGGAGGTGGAGAGGGAGGGTGCTCCATGCCTTGGGCGCAAGAAAGGAGAAGGATCTTCTGGTCTTCTTGATGCGGGGTTCCTTTGCAAGAGAGAAAGCTGAGCGGAGGGATCTTTGGGTGTGTGGAATGATAGGCGCTAGTTCATGTAGGCTGGTCCGGTGATTGGGGGCTTTGTGGGCGTGGAGCTTGAAGGTGATTCTCTTCTCGCTAGGGAGCCAGTGTAGTGTCCGTAGGTGTTGGCTGATGTGGCAGTGGCACAGTAGGTTGAAGACTAGTCTGGCGGCTGCGTTCTGGAATTTGCAGGTGAGTTCTTTAGTAGGAGGCGGAGGGAGTGGTAGCAGGAAGAGGTGGCAGCGTTGATCTGGTGGTCCATTTTGAGTTTGGAGCCCAGGATGATTCCGTGGTTGCATGCGTGGTTCGTTGGTGGGTTCCTGAGGGCGGGGGGCCACCAGGTGTTGTTCCAGGGGTCAAGGTGCGCACCCACGATGAGTACTTCGGTTTTGTCCGTGTTTAGTTGTAGGCAGCTGTTCTTCATCCACTTGGCAACTGCTTCCATTCGTTCTTGAAAGTTGTGTTTGGAGATGTTGGGTTCGTTGGATAGGGAGAGGATGAGTTGGTTGTTATCGACGTACGATACGATGTTGAGTCCGTATGATCTGACGATTAATGCGAGCGGGACTATGGAGACGTTGAACAGGGTAGGGCAGATGGAGGATCCTTGCAGGACTCCGCAGGTGGTCGCTGTGGGTTCTAAGGGGAAAGGAGGGAGTCTGACCAACTGTGTTCTGCCAGATAAGAATGAGCGGATCCAGTCGAGGGCCTTGTTCCAGATACTTGCGTCGTGGAGTCT
Organism: Triturus cristatus; assembly: GCF_964204655.1. Classification (NCBI taxonomy): domain Eukaryota; kingdom Metazoa; phylum Chordata; class Amphibia; order Caudata; family Salamandridae; genus Triturus; species Triturus cristatus. The sequence goes on from NC_140579.1 coordinate 752,735,452, forward strand.
GCGGGCTAGGGTGTGGTTTTGAGACTGGCGAAAGCAGCGAAGAGGTCCATGAGAATGAGGGCCACAGTCTCTCTTCTGTCGAGGACAGAGCGGATGTAGTCTGTCGTGGCTATAAGGGGGGTTTCAGTGCTGTGATTCTTTCTGAAGCCTGATTGGGAGGAGTCGAGGATGCGGTTTTCTTCTATAAAGGAGGCATGTTGACTGTGGACGGCTTTATCCATGACTTTTGCCGGGTAAGGGAGTAAGGAGATAGTTCTATAGTTCATGAGGTCAGTGGTGTCCTTCAAGGGTTTTGTCAGGAGAGGGTTGATCTCGGCGTGTTTCCATTCGTTGGGGAAGGTGGTCTCGAGGAAGCGGTTGAGGATTCAAAGCTCGGGGCAATGATGTCTGCCGGGCCTGTGGTATATGTGGTGGGGGTCCGTGGCGGCCCCGGAGTGAGTTGACTTCATAGTCTTCAGGATGTCTTCAATGCTGCGGCCGGTCCAGCTGTCAAGTGTCAGCTGCGTGTTGTAGGGGACGGCGAGTGTGGGTTCCACATGGAGGTTGTTGTCCAAGTGGTCGTAGATGGCCTGATTTTGAGATGGAAGAAGGCGCAGTCTCTGTCACAGAGGTCCTGGGAGGTTGGGATGTCAGTAGTCTCACTGTTGGGTGAGGTGAACTCTTTGAAGATGCTGAATAGTTCCCTGCTGTTTTGTGCATGGGTGGTAATTCTGTCCTGGATTGCTTTCTTCCTTGAGTATCTGATGAGTTTGTGGTGGGCGGTGGTAGCTGCTTTGAAGCTGTCAAACTCTGCTGTAGTTTTGGAGTTCCTCCATAGATTTGAGGTGTCTGCAGGTTTGTCTAGATTCTCACAGTTCAGTGGAGTACAATCTGACCTTCTTGGCATGAGGGTTGGAAGTTATCTTGAGGGGGCGATGGTGTTGGCGCAGTCGGTGATCCATTTGTGTAGGGCACGAGCTGCAGTGGTAGGGTCGTCGTATGTAGCGGTGGGAGCAGAGCTGCTGAGGGAGGCGGTGAGCTGGTTGTTGGAGATCTTGTTCCAGTTCCTGCGCTGGAGAGGATGTTTGCGGGTGATGTTAGTCTTGATGGTGAACTGGACGCAGCAATGGCCTGTCCATGGAAGTTCTGAGGTGTGGCTGAAGGTGATGGAGTTTCCTGCTGTGAAGATGGGGTTGAGGGTGTGTCCTGCTGAATGTGTTGCTTCTGGTATGATCTGAGTCTGATGTTGTGGAAGTTGTCCAGGAGGGAGGCGGAGTTGGGGTCTTGAAGGTTGTTGAGGTGGAAGTTGAGGTCTCCCAGTAGGGTGTAGTCTGTGGAGGTGATGGCTTGCGGGGTGATGATGTTGGTGATTGAGTCAGAGAAAGGTGTGCGGGGACCGGGGGGTCTGTAGAGGAGGGTGTCTCGGAGAGTGGTGGACAGGTTGGGCTGTACCTTGAAATGGAGGTGTTCCATCAGGTCTGTGGGCCCGTCGGTGCAGGTGCTCAGACGAAGGTTGGACTTGTGGGTGATGGCGATGCCTCCACCGGGGCGGTCCTTCCGTGTGATCTTGTAGCCTTCGGGGATGGTGATCACGATGCCCAGTCCCAAGGCGGCGTTCGTCCAGGTTTTGGTGAGGAAGGTGACGTCAGTGGTGGTTCTGTCGAGGAGGTCCCAGATTTCTGTGGTGTGTCTGGAGGGAGCGGACGTTGAGCAGGATGCATTGCAGGGTTTGGGGTGCGATGGCGTTGTTGCTGGAGGGTGGAGGAGCGTCCAGGGTCCTGGGTCTCGGCGAAGGTGAAGCTGTGGCGGCAGGTGAAATGTCCGTGGGTGTCGAGAGGTGAATAGAGTTTGCAGTAGTTGTTTTTGCCGATGTTGAGTGCGTAGAGAGCCAAGGAGCTGTAGCACTGGCGAGTCGGAAGACTAGGGTTCCTGGCGCTGGTCGCGGTCAGGCTTGCCTTTGGCGTGCAAACGACGTGCCCGCAGCGGCCGCACAGGGGCCTCCATTAAGTAGGTGTCGGGGGAGGGCGGGTCAGCTGAGAGGCGGGAGCGGGAACACTCAGGATGGGGAGGGGCCGCAGCGGCGGGAAGGAGGCAAGGGATGGAAAAGGAAATAGAGGAGGTCAAAAATGAAGGAAGGAAAAAGGAAAAAGGGCAGGAACGGAGAGGGCAAAAAAGGCAGCAGAGAAGCCAGAAGAAGCAGGCTAGATACGAGGCAATGGCCTCAAACCAAGATCAGTGGAGGATGCAGTTGGCAGAGGTGGAGCTGCGCGCCGGGAGAGCAATAGCCTGACTAGAGGGTCGGGGGTCTTGCTCCCCTTGCTCCCTTAAGAGACAGCTTATCAGATGGGACACAAGAATGGGATAATTCCTCCAGAAAGCAGTCTGTCCCGGAGGCCTCAACCCCCTCTGGGAACCCTACGACGCACAGATTGTTTCTCAGGAAACTGTTTTCAGCACCCTCTGCTTGTTCTTTCAGGGTAGCCATTGTGGAGAGCAACTTGGAGACCTGGAGTTTAAGGGTTGTCACTTCATCTTCAACCGTGGAGACCCTGGCCTCAGCCTCAGTCTCCCTGTTCGGTAAATATCTTGGCGCAGGAGGGAGACATCCACCGGACCTCATCCACTTTTGTCTCTACTGCTCCCCTGGAGCTTTGAATTGCTTTGAGGATGATGGGCATGTCTGTTTATTCTGATCGATGGGGGAGCTGCTCTGCGGTCCACTGGATATCTACAGTTGGTTCGATGTACTAGTCCATTTTGGTTGGGGAAGCAAATCACAGGTGTCTGGTCAATTGGTGGAAGGGTATACTTTTGTTGATATATGCTGGTCCTTCGTTGTGCAGGGCTTTGTATGAGTGGGTCAGCATTTTGCCTGCCGGTGACGAGGGCCTGCATGACGATCCTTCTGGTGTTGACTGGGAGCCAAGTGAAGATCTTGCGGAGCATGTGTAGGTTATTGAAGCAAGCAAATGAGACTGTGTTTACCTGATTCTTTGTAGATGGTTTGCTGTTCAAGATGACAGAGGTTGCGAGAGTGGTCTGTCTGTCAGGGTGGGGGATGGGCCAAGTTAAGCTGGCCACCATGCATCGTTCCATGGTGAGGTGTTGTTTCCAAAGATGAGGACTTCTGTCCTGCCCATGCCGAGCTTGGGTCAGTTGTCCTTCATCCAGTTCATCATACATCTGTGGAAGTTGGCTCTGGTAATGGAGAGGTCTTCTAACAGCGAGTTGGTGATCTGGGTGTCGTTGGCATAGGAGATGATTTTGAGTCCATGCGATCAGACTGTGTTGGCCAGGGGGCCATGTGCATCTTGAAGAGGGTGGGGCTGAGGGACAATCCATGTGGAATGCTGCAGATGATCGTCTTGGATTCGGAGGTGAATGGTGGGAGAAGGAATCTGAGTTCTTCTGTGTGGGGTGATCCATTTGAGGGGGGTCTCAATACTGATGATTCACGGGAGAGCCTTCTTCCCTTCCCTGAGCTGACAGTGACAAATGTGTAGTGTCTGGGTTGGGGTTGGCCATCTGTGAGAGGTAGAGATCAGTGACCTCTAGGGGGAGTCCCAGCCCCACATCAACCTTCTGGAGCGGAGGGTCATCCGCTTGGCGGATGAACTCAGCAGTCAGCACCTAGCGGACCACCAGTGGCAATTATACTTGGAGACAGGGCAGGTTCTCTTACACGAATGGGGAGAACCGTGGCTCGATCTGTTTGCCACCACCAAGAAGGAGCAATGTTAGCACTTCTGCAGACTGGTGTTTCCAAGGCATCTCTCACTCAGGAACGCATTCCACCTTAAGTGGAATATGGGAATCCTCTAGGTCTTCCTGTCGATACCAATCCTGCCTCATGTTCTCAAGAATATTAGGATCAACTGGGTCCAAGTTATCCAAGAGGATCAAGATTGGGCACAGAGTATGGTATCCAGAATTCCTGGGCTTGAGTAGCTGCGCCCTCGTGAGGACATGCTATGACAGTAGAAGGGCTGGGCTCTCTGCCCAGGCATTTGCAAAATCCATGTCCATGCATGGAGATTAAGCGGTGACAGCTGAACAAGTTTGATCTTACTCTGAAGGTGGTTGATATCCTCTCACTGAATTCGGATGTGGTGGAGTCTGTTGATCAATATGCAATGGTAGACTGTGTTGAAGGCGGCTGATAGATCCATGAGGATGAGGGCTGCCGTTTTGCAGCGGTCTGGGAGGGTCCTGATGTCGTCGGCAGTTTTGATGAGGGCTGTGTCGGTGCTGTGGTTGATTCGGCAACTGGATTGATAGGAGTCCAGGAGATTATTGTGTCCTAGGTGTCTGGCGAGTTGCTGGCTGAATGCCTTCTCATGAATCTTTGCTGGAAAGGGGAGCAGGGAGATGGGGCGGTAGATCTTCAGTTCTGCTATGCTGGGTCAGCTGATGTTTTTTTCAGTAGGGGCCCCACTTCACCATGTTTCCAGTCTTCAGGGAAGGATCCCGAGATGAAGGTGTTCAGGACTTTCTCGAGCTTGTAGCCAATCGTCTTGCTCCCAAGGTTGAAGAAGGGGTGGGGACAGTGGTCTATGGGTGAACCAGAGTGCACAGAGTTCATAATAGAAATTGTGGATTGAATTGTGAGAGGCTCCCAATTGATGAGCAGGTGTTGGGGGTTTGCGTTTGTGGGTGTGAGCAGGCTGATGCTGTCAGTGGCAGGGGGTTAGAGTTTTGAAGTCTTCGTAGTTGACAGATTTTGTCGTAGAAAAAGATAGTCAAGGTGTGTCACCGTTCTATGGAAGGGGTGGTGTCGTTCTCGGTGGCTGCAGGGTTGGAGAACTCCACAATGGCGAAGAGCTACTTGCTGTGGTTTGTGCTGGCTTCTATGCGGTCTGCTAGAGCGTTCTTTCTTTCAGGAGGGAGTGGTACTGGTTTGTGCTGTCTTGAAGGTGGTATGGGTGCCTGTCTCTTTGCTGGTGCCCACTTCCTTTCTACTTGCCGTCAGTTGCATTTGGTGGATTTCAGCTCCGTGATGAACCAGCTGGCTCTTCTGGCAAGTCATCTGGATTTGGCCGGTTTGGCAGGGGCAACTGTGTCGACGCATTCTATGATCCACTTGGAGAAGTTCTTCATAGTCTGTTCTGTGTCTGGGAAGTGAGAGTTGAGAGCATTGTTTTACTGTTCTTCTGATATCTTTTACCAGTTTCTGCGCATGGCATTGGGGGCATGGTGCCAGTGTTGGTAAGTCTTGAGATGGTGAAGTGGATGCTGTAGTGGTTGGCCCAGGTGAGCTGTGAGACGTGGTTGTACTGGACTAGGTCTGTGGACGTGAAAATGGGGTAGAGCGCGTGTTCTGCGATGTGGGTAGGGTCGGTGACAAGTTGCTTGAGGCCGATGTTCAGCCTTGCGTTCGGTAGCTGGCCGCTCTGCAGCCTCCTTTAAGTAGGTCCTGACAAGGGAGCTGGACTGGAAGAGGAAAAAACAGGGGCATTGGTGGGAAGAAAATGAGAGGGCAAAACAGGAAAGAGGGAGCGAGAGAGAACAGGCAATAAAGAGGGAACACAATGTACCACATTTTTTACAATCACAGTCTAACAATCAGCAGTGGAGGGACCATGGTGCAATGAATGGGCCCTAGGAAGAACATGGCACACTAGGAGATCTAATAATCAGGCACGAAAGAATGCTGCACACTGATGATAGCAGTATGACAAACAGGCAGAGGGGAGAGCCAGACATAATGAGGTAATGCAGCAGGGAGCAGCAGGAGCACAAGCGAGGTAGAGGCAGCGGGGAGCTGACACGGGGACCTGCTCTTAAAGCCCAGAAAAACTCCAATAGGTGAGAAGTGGTCTGGAGAAGAACAACAGGTCTGGAGAAGAACAACAGGGCTAGACGCACCACAGACCCAGCAAGCTGGCAAGAAACGTGTCCCTAGTCTTACAGGGCCTCTGTGGACCAGAGGCAGAGGTCGCTCAACGTAGGCACTGTGGAGCATGAAATCGACAGCAACCACCTGCGTGCCCGCCCTAGGCTATGTCTCTGGGCTAAGGTGTGCAGATAGTGGAGGCCCGCAGGAGCCCACCAGGCATCAATTGCTGAATCTGAGAGCCGCACATAGCCAAGTTGTCCCTGGTCTAGACCTGTGACTGCTCAGCTGTCATCAGTAGCTATCCACCAGTCGGGCCACAATGCGAAGCTTGCCAAAGTGCAACACGCCGCTTGGAATCAATTTCTAGTGCTCATCTGCGAGGTTGCATAGTCCAGGTGACATCACTATGTCACAATGGCACTGCACCCACGTGTGCCCCGGTCCAGGCGGTGACCATCTCTGTAAGCGCTGACCCCAGCGGGGCAGGCCACCAGACGCTGTCATGTGGGGGCACCAAAACCATCCCCAAAGGAGAGTGCCATTGGTGATGGATGATTTGAGGCAGGATGCTAGGAGGTCTCCGGCCACCAGACAGCCTCCCTTCAATATGGGCATGAAGGGGAGGGGGGGGGGGGGGCGATCGCACCACGAGGCCTGTGCCGGCACCTGCAACTCACAAGACACCTGCTAACAGAGGCTTAACCAGGTGCCCCAATCAGTATATCACCTCAATCTCGGTCTCAATGTCACTCCCGGCATGGGTCTATCCTCACGCAGCGCCAGGGGAATCAAAGGGTGCAGTGGACATTATGCCGCTGCTTCGGTCACTGCTGTGAAGGCGGCAGCCATTTTGTATTCTTCCCTTCCCTGTCGATGCCAGGCTTAATAGGAAATTATATTGCTGTGTCAACAATAATTATGCTGCTTAAAAAAAAAATTGTAAATGCCCTGGTATATAGGGAAATCATATGTTTCCTGGCAGGACGCAAGTCTGGCAAAGAGTCAGTCACAGAATGTTGAACGGATAACAGCGCGATACCAAAGGGGATGATGGACGGAGCGTTTGAGCAAATCAAACACTCACCCCCAGTCAACTGATCTGGGTTTAATCTATCATCATTCTTTAGCTCACTCCACCACCCCAGTTCAGACATGGCCATATGCAAATCAGTCTGACCCTCTACCTCATGGGAACAGTCCAGCCCGAACTGCCAAGCCATGTCTTCCCTGGACCAGAAACAAGCATCCTGGGACCGGTTTCGGGTTCATAACCCTCATCAGCCAGGCTATCTTGAATCCAGTGGCAAAGTGAGCAAGGGACCCACGTCTGGGCATACCCTGCCAACTTAGGGCGAACAAAGCGATACCAAAGGGGATGATGGACGGGCTGGACTGTTCCCATGAGGCACAGGGTCAGACTGATTTGCATATGGCCATGTCTGTACTGGGGTGGTGGAGTGAGCTAAAGAAGGATGATGGATTAAACCCAGATCAGTTGACTGGGGGTGAGTGTTTGATTTGCTCATGCGCTCCGTCCATCATCCCCTTTGGAACAGATAACCGCACCAGACCCTTCTAGGCAAACCCATTTCACTGTGTGGTACCTGGCATTTAAAATATACTCTGAAATTCTGTTTTTGCACCTATATAAAGAAAACATCACCTGTGTCTCCCCCAACCGTCCTTGGATCCTAACACTAATAACCAAAGTTAAGCAGATTTGACACACAAGAGAAAACAAATGGTGAGAAGGACGACAATGTCTGGGATAGTGATTTAAGAATGGACATTATTTGGCATACATGGAATTCGGAGTCATATAAATCGCGGGTGGGTCATGGATGAAGCAATAACATAGGCCTTGAGGCAAGCAATAGAAATAGGTCACCATGCACTGGTTGGGTAGCAGAAGACTGTATTTGATACAATATTTCATAGACATATTACTCATGGTCCATGGTGCCACTCCACCAGCTGCTTCTGCTTGTCACGCTCAGATCTCACCCACTAAGAAATACAAAGCAGCAACACAATGTAAAACAGGCAAGACACAAATCATCAACTCAATGTATAATGGGCAAGAGAAAATCTAATGTACAAAGTTGAAAATACGCACGTTTAAACAAATGAAGTTGTGCAAAGAGATACTTCACCTGTTTCATGTGGATTCTGCCAGTCATGCTCAACCTTAAAAAAGGAGCAACCCTTAATGTATAATGGGTGGGGAAAATCATAAGTAATAAGGTGAAAATCTATCACAAGTTAAAGAAATGCAGAGAGAAATATAAAAAACACTAAATTATTTGCCAAACTCACCGTGGACACAAAGCAGCAACCTTTAAAATAAAATAGGCGAAGGAAAATCTGATGAACAAAATACAAAATAATACGCATGTTTAAGAAATGTGGTTGTTTGAATTTTTTTGTCACTTCAATCTGCTCCACGAGGCTTCTGTCAGACACACTCAAGCTTCACAAAGTAGAAACCCTCAATGTAAAACAGGCGACAGAAAATAAAATGTACTAAAATGACAACATTATGCATGTTAAAGAAATTCAGTTATGTGAATTTTGAAGAGACTTCACCGTCTTCACGTGGCTTCTGCCTGCCACACAAACCCACAAGGAGAGGAGGGAAAACCTGGGGTCATATGTACAAAGAAGTGGCGGAGTGAGGTGTTAGCCATCATGGCTTAACGCCTCACTCCACCTGTTAGAAATGGGATTTCTGGTTGGCTAGGGCTTGCGCCAAAGCCAGACAGAAACCACCACTCTAGTCAGGGCTGGGGAGTTACACGCCAAAGATAACCCCTGCTCACCCCCTTGGTAGCTTGGCACGAGCAGACAGGCTTATCCCTGAGGCGATGTGTAAAGCGTTTGCGCGCGCACCCAGCAACAACACCCAAGGCCCACCACAAAGGAAACTCCACACAAGGTATTCTATAAAAATAGCCTTTGTATTATACACAACACATTAGATAAAAACACACACTCTACAATGTGCCATCAGGCACGGGCAGAATTTACAAGGGATTATATATACAGGGGACAGGGCCACCTGGACCACTGTCAGGAATTAGCACTCTTTAGAACATAGGAATAATACTGTAGTACAAAATAACATATGTAGCACACAACCAGTAACTACTGGTATCAGGTAAGTACCACCTACGCAACCCTAACCACCTTAGGAAAATATTGCGCAGGGAATCAGGACCTCACTAGCACCACCTGTACTAGGGAGAAAACAACCACCTAAGTATCACAATACCAGTAGGGGTAAACGCACTTTACACATGATGCATCACATTCAGAGGTGTAGAACAAGGGAAACACATGATGCATAAACTACATTCAGCGGTGTAAAGCAAAGCACATGACGCATAAACACATTCAGAGGTGCAGGAAAGGAACAATAGCGCAAAACTCACATTCGCCACCACCTGTGGCAGTCCCTAGGCCAACTGGCCTTGTCGGGGCTAGGACGCCCTATGTCCCAGCAAAGTCAGGGCGCGACTGCGCAGGCTGCGCAGACCAGGGCGCACAAAGCACAACCTACACGTAGCAGTTGCCCACTAAGTGCTGGGCAACTGGTGAAATGCTGGGGCACCACTGTGCCCTTAAACCCAATCTGTCGCACTTGGAGCCCTCTAGGCTCGAGAAATAATGCCCCCGACGTTGGAGTCCCTCTGGACTCCAAGCAATGTGCCGTCGTTGGAGTCCCGCTCGGGGGACTCGAAATCGCCAAAAGAAATGCCCCCTGGGAGCCTTCTAGGCTCCTAAAGAATACTGTGCCACCGTCGTTGGAGTCCCTCTGGACTCTAAGCAAATGTGGGGGCCAACGTTGGAGCGGCCCGCTGCCTTCCGGGGCCGCTCGTATTACAAGGCAAATGCCCCTCTAAACAACGTGGGAGCCCTTGAGGCTCTGAGCTAATATTGGCCCCGTAGCGTTGGAGCCTCGCTCGGGCTCTAGGACAAATGTCTCTCCCCTCACACGCTGCCACTGTCCACTGTCAGGCGGGGCAGCGGGAAGGAGGACCGAGCACGGCGCCCGCAGTGCCCGGACGCTGCCCCGTCACACCCCCAGCCACCCAACAGCTGAGCCCAACTCACCGGGGTGAAGGCGCCGGTCCTGGGCACCGGCAGCGCTACGGTGGAGTCCCGCTCTGGGACTCAGGAATCCTCCGAACGCCAGCACCACTCCCTGGATCACGCTGGCTTCCTCTGGGCGACGCGGGGCTCTCCTCACTCAGGGGAGCTCCGCTGTACTTGGCTGGTTTCTCCCGCTTCCCGGCCGGAACTTCCTCGCGCTGGGCCAAGCCCTGCCCAGGTCTTAGCGTGGGCTGCCTGGCTTCCGGTTCTCCCTCGGCCGCAGCGGTGATTTTCTTCCAGGTAATACGTGGGGTGGGCACCCACGACAGCACCAGTATGCGGGGTGGGCTCCCGCTATAAAAATAATGAAATAAGCGGGGTAGGCACCCGCGAGGGTCGCACAAGAACAACGGCAAGGTCCCTGGCGGGGTGGGCACCCGCTAGGGATATTAATCCCCTAATAAAGCGGGGTAGGCTCCCGCGCCGTAAATGATTAGTGTTGCGAGGGAATCCTCATGCTGGGGATTCCCTTGTTGAAAGGATCGCAGCTCCGTGCTGCCACCGAAATCAGAAGCGCTCACCAGCAATTAAAGATACAGCGCTTCCCAGGCGATGAAGGCAAGTTTCAGGCGCAGTCCTTAGACGCAGGGGGGCACAAATAAAGCGCTCCTAGCGCTATAAGTGAAATAAAAGCGCTTCCAGGCGCTTAGAGCAAGTCCAGCAACCAAAGGTCCTGGCAAAGTTTTAGGAAGGTAGGCAGGGGGGCAAGGCTGGGCCAGGGGCCAGCTCACTGGGCCCTCCAGGCAGGAAGGCAGTCCTAAGTGGCGGTTCCACCTGGCCTCCAGCAGCAGCAGCCCCCCTCAGATAGGATCCTGGAAGAGAACAGATTCTGTGGGGACACAGCCCCATTTTTATACAGCAAAACCCCTTTGTTCTGGGTTCAGGGTGAGGGGGAAAACCAGTCGCAGCTGGTTGGGGAGCACCCTTGATGTGCTCAGCCCCTCACTCTATTCATTGGCAGGGCTAGGGTCGTCAGTCGCACCGCAGGGGGCGGGGCCAGCATTGTGTGTGGAAAACCCTGTCCTATTCAGGACCCAGGTGTACTCCTCCCACCCATCTAGCTGCTGATCTCCCCATTCACCACTGGGTGACTCATCCTGACTCTGGGGAATCCCTAGCCCGTCACATGACATGACCAGCCAATCACGCGACAGACACACTGCACACAGAAGTGCCCACTTCTAGAAGTGGCACTTCCACACTAGGTACATGCACGCCGCACACATCATCGCGCAGCATTCACTCCCACGAGTCCGCACATACCAAACTCGGGCCTGCACACCCCACGCATCAGGAACTACTAGGGACACATACATTCCCCATGCATTCCTATGGGAGGGCAGGCCTATCTCACCACATGCACTCAGAGCACGCACGCACTTTACCCTGGGACACAGGGAAAGTGCGCAGAGACCAAACAATTACCACACCAAGTCACCAATAAAAAGCAAAAAAAGTTCAGGGGTGAACCTGCCAGAAGGGCCAAGTCCAACACCACCACTTCAGAAACGCAAGGCTGCACCATATTTACAAGGATATGGTGCAGCCATGCATTTCTCCCAGAGCTGGCGCAACAATCAATCAATCAGGGATTCTTTAAGCGTGCTACTCACCCATGAGTAGCACAACTGTGCCAACACCCTCGCCCTTCGCCCCCCTCAAGAAGCCCTCCAACACCCACACTAGCAAGAAAGCCAGCTGGTTCACCGAAGACCTCCAGGCCTCCAAGCGAACCTGCCGAAAACTAAAAAAAACCTGGATCCGTGAACGAACACCGGAAAGCTACACCGCCCACAAGAACGCCACCCACAGACACCACCACCTTCAAAGACCGCCTAGACAACAACGCACACAACAGCAAAGAGCTCTTCAACATCGTGCAGGAACTCTCCAACCCCAGCTCCAACAAGAATGACATCCCACCTTCACAAGACCTGTGCGACTCGCTGGCCACCTTCTTCCATCGCAAGATTGCAGACATCCACGACAGCTTCAACACCGTCACCACCCCAGCAACCACTGAGACCCCCGCTCCCACGACCACCACCCACACCAACCGCCTGATCAACGACACCATCAAGATCATAAACACCGACCACTCCGGATCCCCGGAAGACCCCTGCCCACACCACATCTTCAACAAAGCCAGCAGCACCATCGCACCCCATCTCCAGAAAACCATCAACATCTCCTTCAAGACAGCGACCTTCCCGGAGAGCTGGAAGCACGCAGAGATCAATGCCTTTCTCAAGAAACCCGTGGCGGACCCCAAGGACCTCAAGAACTTCCGACCCATCTCCCTGCTCTCGTTCCCGGCGAAGATCATCGAAAAGGCAGTCAAACAACTGACCAGCTTCCTCGAGGAAAACAGCATCCTGGACCCGTCCCAGTCGGGGTTCCGCAGCAACCACAGCACCGAAACTGCCCTCATCGCCGCCACCGATGACATCAGGTCCCTGCTAGACAATGGAGAAACCGCGGCCCTCATCCTCCTGGACCTGTCAGCCGCCTTCGACACGGTCTGCCACCACACACTACGAGCACGCCTCTACGACGCCGGAATCCAAGAGAAAGCCCTGGACTAGACCTCCTCCTTCCTCTCCGGCAGAACACAGAGTGTCCGCCTTCCACCCTTCCACTCCGAAGCCACCAAGATCATCTGCGGTGTATCCCAAGGCTCATTCCTCAGCCCAACGTTGTTCAACGTCTACATGGCACCACTCGCCCACATCCCACGACGGCATGCCCTCAACATCCTCTCCTACGCCGACGACACCCAGCTGATCCTCTCCCTCACCAAGGACCCCCACACTGCCAAAACCAACCTCCACGAAGGAATGAAGGCCATCGCCGACTGGATGAGGAACAGCCGACTGAAGCTGAACCCGGACAAGACGGAGGTCCTCATCCTCGGATCCACCCCCTCGGCCTGGGACGACTCCTGGTGGCAGACTGCACTAGGAACACCCCCAACACCCACCGACCACGCATGCAAACTAGGTCATCCTCGACTCTACCCTCTCCATGACAAAGCAGGTCAACACCGTCTCCTCCTACTTCCAACACCCACCGCATGCTTCGCAAGATCTTCAAGTGGCTCACCACCGAAACAAGGACGGTCACCCAGGCCCTCGTCAACAGTAAACTGGACTACGGAAACGCACTCTACGCAGAAGCCCCGGCCAAACTCCTGAAACGGCTTCAACGCAACCAGAACGCCTCCGCACGCCTGATCCTCGACATCCTTTGCCGCAGCCACATCACACCCCACCTGAGAGACCTACAACGGCTCCCTGTCAACAAGAGGATAACCTTCAAACTCATCACCCACACACACAAGGCACTCCACAACGACCGGACCAACGTACCTCAACAGCCGACTCTGCCTCCAACACCCCCACCCGCCAGCTCAGCTCCGCAGACCGCGCCCTCGCCACTGTCCCCCGCATCCGAAGAGTGACCGCCAGCGGCAGATCATTCTCCCACCTCGCCGCCAAGACATGGAACACCCTCCCCATCCGCCTGCGGCAGACCGAAGACCTTCTGACCTTCAGAAGACTTCTCAAGACCTGGCTCTTCGAACAGTAGCAGCTCCCCCCCCAGCGCCTTGAGACCCTCGCAGGTATGTAGTGCGATTTACAAATGCCATGGTAGATTGATTGATTGATGAGGGTCACAAGGCGCTGGGGGGGGCAACTCCGGTCAGTCGAAGAGCTAGGTCTCGAGGGTCTTCCTGAAGATGTGCAGGGTGGGGGTGCGGCTGATGTCGATCGGGAGCTCGTTCCAGTTCTTGGCCGCAATGTAGAAGGTTCTGCTCCCGTTCTTGCTCTGCAGATGCGTGGGGGTTCGGCGACAGCAGCCGATCGGAGGTTCCTCTTGGGTACGTGGAAGGAGATTCTATTGTTGAGCTATTGGGGTCCGGTGTTGTGGAGGCATTTGTAGGCGTGGGTATCTTGAAAGTTACTCTCTTCTCAACGGGGAGATAGTGGAAGTTGCGCAGGTGTAGGGTGATGTGTTCGTGTTGAAGGATGCCAAGTACGAGTTTGGCTGCAGTGTTCTGTATGGTCTGGAGTATGCGGAGCAGAGACTTGTTGATCCGGGCGTAGATGGGGTTTCCGTAGTCCAGTCTGCTGGTTATGAGTGCGTGGGTGGCGGTCTTCCTTGATTCAGGGTGGGAGGATCCATTTGAAGGTCTTTCGGAGGATCTGGAGGGTGTTGAAGCAGGTGGAGGCAACAGCGTTGATCTGTCGGGTCATGTAGTGGGATGAGTCGAGTACGATTCCTGGTCCGTGGGGGTGGGAGGGCTGCTGACGGCGGTGAGCCACCAGGTGTTGTCCCATGCAGAGGACGAGGGTCCGAGGACAAGGACCTCGGTCTTCTCCGAGTTGAGCTTCAGGCAGCTGCTGCTCACCCAGGATGTGACGGCCTTCAATCCTTCCTGGAAGTGGAGTCTGGTGGTGATGGGGTCCTTGGTGAGGGAGAGGAGGACCTGGCTGTCGTCGGCATAGGATACTATGCTGAGTCCGTGCTGTCTGATAATGGTGGTGAGAGAGGCTATATAGATGTTGAAGAGTGCGGGGATGAGCGACGATCCTTGGGGTACTACGCAGTTGATTTCTGTGTGTTCGGAGAGGAAGGATGGCAGTCTGATTCTTTGGGTTCGGAGAGAAAGGATGGCAGTCTGATTCTTTGGGTTCGGTGAGGAAGGAGCGGAGACAGTCGAGGACGCCTCCCTGCATGTCGGCGTTGTGGACTCTGGCAGTGAGTGCGTGGTGGGAGACGGTGTCAAAAGCTGCAGAGAGGTCGAGTAGGATCAGGGCTGTGTTGTGTCCTTGGTTGAGGAGGGTGCATGCGGATGTCGTCTGTGGCAGCGAGTAGAGCGGTCTCGGTGCTGTGGTTGCTGCGGAATCCAGATTGGAAGGGTCGAGGATGGAGTTTTCTTCGATGAATTTTGTTAGTTGGACGTTGACGATCTTCTCGGTGACTTTGGACGTGAAGGCGTGGAGGGAGATGGGTTGGTAGTTCTTGAGGTCCGTGGGATCTGCTGAGGGCTTCTTTAGTAGTGGTCTAACTTCTGCGCGTTTCAAGTCATCGTGAAAGATGCCGGTTTTGAAGGTGGCGTTGATGGTGCGTGGTAGTTCCGGAGCGATGGCAGCTGCTCTGTGGAAGATGTGCAGGGGACAGGGGTCCGTGGGAGCTCCTGAGTAAATGCCTTTCATGGTCGATGTGGTGTCTTTGGTGGTGACTGGGGTCCAGGTGGAGATACTGGGCTGGCTTGCGTTGCTGGGTTTCGGAGTCAGGTGTCTAGTCGTTTAAGTTGTTGTAGAGGCCCTTGATTTTCAGATGGAAGTAGGAGCCGAGCTTGTTGCAGAGGTCCTGGGAAGGGGGTTTCACTGGGGGGTTTGGTGAATTCCTGGAGGACGCTGAAAAGTTCCTTGGAGTTGGCAAGGATCTTGTTCTGGATGAAGGTCCTTTTGGTGTATCTGATGTGTTGGTGGTATTCAATCATGGCGTTCCTGTAGGTTGTGCGGTCTTCTGAGGATTTGCTGTTTCTCCAGTTCTTCTCAAGACGTCTGCAGGTTCGTCTGGCTTCTTGGAGGTCGGTGGTGAACCAGGTGGCCTTTCTGGGGCGCTGTCTGTCGGGGTTAAGCAGGGGTGCAAACTTGTCTGCACAGTTGGTGAACCATCTGTGAAGTTCTTTGGCTGCGAGTTTGGCGTCAGTCGAGGTCGTGGGGGCATCACGGTAGAGGGTGGAGTTGAGCTGCTCCTCAGTGACCTTGCTCCAGTTTCTTCGTGGAGGGCGGAGTGCAGGTTTGGGCGGCGTGGGATTGTTGATGTGGAAGTGTATGCAGTGGTGGTCCGTCCATGGGAGTTGGGTGGTGTGGCTGAAGTGGATGTTGTTACTTCCTGCAAAGATGGGGGTCGAGGGTGTGTCCTGGCTTGTGGATGGTGGTGGTGACTAGTTATTTCAGTCCGAGGTTGACAAGGTTGTCCAGGAGGGTGGCAGAGTTGGGGTCGCTGAGGTTGTCGATATGGAAGTTGAGGTCTCCGATGAGCATGTAGTCCATGGAGGCTTTGGCGTGGGGCGCAATGAGGACGGCAAATGTAGTGGTGAACGCAGTTCGAGGTCCGGGAGATCTATAGGCAAAGGTGCCTTTTAGGGTCATTCTGGGGCTGGTCTGGATCTGGAAAATGGAGGTGTCCGGTGGAGGGCGGGCTGTCACTTGAGCTGGAGGTCGTGAGTCAGAGGGAGCTTTTGTGTGCGATGGCAAGCCCTCCCCCTGGGCAGTCCTTCCTGGGCAATGACGGCTGGAAAACTGTCCATGGGTGGTATTCGGCGTGGACAGTTGGCAGTTGTTCCTTTCGGGGTGGCGTGCGAGAAGGGCAGCTGAGTGGTAGCATTGGGTGGTCGGAGACCCACGGTCCCTGGCGCTGGTCACGGTCAGCTCGCAGATGGGCTTGCCTTTGGCGCACACGCTGTGCGCGGCCACCATTAACTAGGGAAGGGGGGTAGGAAAGCGCAGCTGGGAGGTGGGAGAGAGAACCAGCAGGGGGGAAGGGCCACTGGGGCAGCAGCGGCAGGAAGGGAAAAGGGCAGAAACAAACAAAACAGAGGACAAAACAACAAGTAACAGATCACAAGTAAAAATACAGAGGCACAATGACAGCAAAACAGAAAAACGGGCACAATAACAAAAGACAGGAAACAGGCACAAAACAATACAGACAGCAGCGGAACCAGCAGAGAAGCAAGGCTCTCCCACTGGACCACCAGGGATGAGGCGCAGGCAGGAGCCTGCGCATGGAGGAGGGCCTCGAACACCTACCAGCTCAGAAGTAAACGGGGTCAGCGGCAAAACAGCGGAGGTGCTGGGGTAGAGAGCAGGTCTCTGACAAGGAGGTCAGAGGTCTTGCACAGACACCCTCGCAGCGGCCGCCATTAAATAGGGAAGGGGGAGGGAAGCGCAGCTGGTAGGCAGGAGCGGGAACCGGCAGAAAATAACAAAACAAAGAATGACAAAACAACAAATAACCGATCACAAATAAAAATACAGATGCAAAATAACAGGAAGACAGAAAAACGGGCAGAATAACAAAAGACAGAAAAACTGGCACAACACAATACAGACCGCAGCGGAACCAGCAGAAGAGCAAGGCTCTCCCACTGGACCACCAGGGATGAGGCGCAGGCAGGAGGCTGCAGGTGGAGGAGGGCCTCGAACACCTACCAGCTCAGAGATGAACGGGGTCAGCGGTACAACAGTGGAGCTGCTGGGGGAGAGAGCAGGCCTCTGTTCAGGTGGTTGAATAATGCAGGCCTGTGGGGCTGGGACTGGGACTGATTGAGCAAGGAGTGGCAGCAGTTGCTGCAGCAAGGACTAAGTGCACTGTTGCAGAGGGAAATCGTGTTTATTGCAGTAGGTGGTGGAGGTGCTGGGTGAGTTGATGAGAACTATTGGGGCAGGCAGAGACTGCTTCCCCAGTCAACACTGGCGACTACTTTGTCAGCAGATGAGGATAGTGAACGTTCCAATAGTGTGTTGGCTGTGACTCTTAAAGCAGGGAACAAAAAGCGGTTACTACTGGGCACAGGATGTATGCAAAAATAAGGAGACCCCCACTCCCCCGCTACTTACACAGAGCATCTATAAATTCCACCTTATAGTTGCCTCCGTTGTTGATCTTTTAAAGGCATGTCATTTGTCCGTGATGTGGCCACTTCCAGGTCGCTCATAATTACACTGCAAATATCAAAAATGTCACACACAGCAATCTGAAACCTTGGCAGCTATGTGACTGCTAGTGAAGGCAGATAAAGGTTATCTTGCAAACTCATGCATGCAGGCGGTACCTGCACCAGCCTCACCCGTACTCTGGCTTCTAGTCCATGCAGCATGGCGCGTGTACACACTCATGCAGACAGTAGGTCTCGCCCTTGTGAGACCTACAGTGGCACACTCCTAGGACTCCATTGCCTAACTAACGCTCTCTCAGGACCCCAAGGAAAGGTTGAAAAAGTACTGCAAGTACTGTTGCCTCGGAGAGCAACAAAATTAATGAAAAATTGCATAGTACGATGTGTACAATAACACGCATGCGCACCAGCACGGCAGAACACAAGGGAGCTTAAAAATACCTATTCTATGACAAATTCCATAGTAGGCATGCGAGGGGGGAGCGCATACAGACGGGAATCGGAAAACGACGGAACACCGGAATCTTAGCCACGCCGCATCAGGCCTCAATATACTCTTATCGTCACTGTTCCGAAAGGAATTTTCTCCGCTGTTGTTCCAGCCCAGTCAGACGGCGCTGCAGGGATCAGGAGTCAGGCTGTGCCTCAGCTTGCTGACTGGAGTGGCTGTTGGGCACTGCTAGGCAGTCAATCCATGCCAAAGCCACTGTCCACCAGTGTTAGCGAATCATTATGGCTTGTAGCACTTCAGCAGGCAAGCACGTGATGCCCGTGACCGCGGGGGCTGGCCAAAATACAGGGCTGTCATTGGTAGACTTTTGCATACTACCAGATTGACGGCGCTGTAAACCAAACAGCACAGCAGAGAGGGGTGTGATCGAACTCTGTGCTGCCTGTTTCTGCACGTTTTACAAGTGCTCCTCTCCACAACCCCTCCTTTTCCTTAGCTGCCCTGTTCAGTGTCCAAAGTGAGCTCTGCAACTTGCATTTTACTCCACTGTGATTGGCTGTCAATGTCATGTGCTTTTCAGTATGTTATACACACAATTCACCATATCCAATTCATTCACATCGTTATACAGTTCATTCAGTATTCTTTGCAACGCAATGTGATTCATATCCAATTTCAGTGATGTCCATATTCATTTCAAGAACAGTGTTATTTGCCTCACTGTTATTTATAAAATTTCAAGGTTTCTCATATTTAAACGATTCTGTAATGCCATTATTTTAATTAATTTTTAAATGAACTTTTGTGGTATATTAACTCTATACAAAACAGTATAGTTACCTGCAGTAAATGACAGCACCTTAACACATGAGGCAGCATATTTTTTAATACATTAACAGTCCTGCAGTATCCCTCTTTTCTCAGACTTGTTTTTTCACAAATCAGTATGGAACCTCCAAAGCATAGTGGCATTCGTCAAAGCTGAAATGGGGCCAAGAGGGCTCTTTGGGTACTAATAAATTTGGACCGTTTGTCCAGGAATCAGTGTGTATACACATTCCTATCAAGCCTCCATCCTTCCCCCATTCTATTCTGTGGACTTGCACTACTGTTTGGGGCCGCCACGTCCCAGATGCCATCGGGCCAGGAGGCACGCACTTGCATCTACAGCCAGGGAGAGGAGCCTATTTAGCTCTTAAAGCGCTCCCGCAACTCCCGCAGCGCTGGTTGCTCTTTGAACTTATGTCATTTTTTGGGGACTCCACATCCCAGCTGGCATCTCGCCAGGAGATGCACACCTGCATCTACGACAGGGGAAGGAGCCTATCTAGTGCTTAAAGAATTCCTCCAACTCCCGCAAAGCGGGGCATGCGTGGGCCATGGCTGGGCATGTCCTGCACCGGTCAGAGCCCGGAGGAAACTCAACCTGGGCCCACCCTCTGACATCGTAATCCTGGGGTAATGGCTCTCTATTTTTGTGCTGGAGAGCTGAATAACATCATGGATGGGTTAACGTGTTTGGGTATAACTAACTTGGTTGCTATTCTGTGGATACTGACTCTTGTGATCTTAAGGTTTTGAATCCGCCAAATTACAATTGGTAAACACAAATCCCCAGGAAGTTCAGCAAGACCACCTTCTCCCCCTAAGACTACCAGCATCGACAAAATGTTGCAGAGGGCTATGGGAATGATTTCCACAGAAATAGCCCTGACTGAGATGAGATTATTTCCTGGAGTCCCAAATGATTCAGGCTTGGATGGCTCCTTATCATACAGCCCAACTGGTACAAATAGTGCAGTAGACCATTTGGGGCTGGCTAACAACCAAGCCAGTGATGAGAAGGCAAATTTGGCCCCTAATCTAATGGGGGCACACCTGAAAGTTACATCTTGACCGCTCTAGCCCCTGCTAGCTCATGTGCTGACTCAAACATTTCTTACCCTTACAATTCCAGCCTTGCGGGGACCATGCATACACCTCATTGGGCTGTGGACCTCATGGAGTCCTATTTTGGAAAAATTAAAGACTATCTGCATAAATAACTTTCCTCACTGACATTGGGGTTGGAGTCCATCCAAAGGGGGTCTCGATTGCGTTATATCCCCTTGCAAAAGCAAGTTGTATGTTCAATACTAGTAGCAGAGGATAGTGCCCAAGTTATGACCTCCAACTGCCAATACAAACTGGTTAAGGACTCTAGCACCCTGCAGCATGGGAGAACAACCACTCTACCTAGAGATGCTGTAATTAGCCATGGTGAGGGGACTGAGGTTGTGGGTATTTTGCACACATCAAAAGCATTAGGAGTTAACTGAAGTCGCCTGCTAATGTGTAATTGCTGTATGTCAGTTGAATTGGTTTTATAAAAAAGAATTTATAAAAAAAAAAAGCATTAAGAGTGGAGGCCTCATTGTCCTTTAACACTGGATCTGCGGGGACACCTCCACCTATGCTAAATAACCTGAGGCAACCAGTGATCGATCTCCCCCCAGCATCTTGCCCCTACGTACTTGTTTTGGTAAAAGTCCCTGAGTTGAATATGAATCAAAAGGAGGGCCAGGACGAGCTGACTAATAAATGTTTAAATTAGCTAGTCCAACAGAGGAAGTTCCCTAATTATATGACTAATGAGATTTTGTTCACACGGAGAGTGGGATGACTGGGGTCAGGCCCAAGGATCGTTGTGGTGATTCTATAATTATAAACTTCAGATTGCTTAGGTAGTGCAAAGGTTATTGGCCCACTTCCCCGACCAAGGAGAGAGTCTAAGATTTAGTTATTTCCACTCGACTGGGGTATTTATATAAACCGTCTTGTTTTAGGGAATGTGAGAATTAAAAACAAAAAAAACAAAAAAGCTCATGTCTTCGCATTGGCCCTGTAAGGACTCCCATTGAGCATTTGAGGAGGCCTGTTGGTTTTACAATTCCCACCTCGAAGCTTTTTGATGCCCTTAATGGGGTGGAGTAACTAGCCCCTGACAGGAAAGGTTCTCCCTGGTTGTGCTCTCCATTAGGGAAGGGCAGGGGAACGATCCAAGATGATAGGGCACACAACGATGACAAGGGCGAGTTACGGTTTGATGTCACCGTGTTGGCTCTCAACTACAGGTCAGTCAAGTTATGGACATTTTTTACAAAAATGCTCCAAATGCTCTCAAACTTCTGAATCTTCTTCGAGAAGGTCCTTTTGGGGCTCAAAGTGCCCATAACAACAATCCAAGGTTGCAAAAGCTCTGAAAGCTAATCCTTCTTCCCTCACGCTCCATTCATTCTTCTTCACCTTTTACTCCTAAACGCTTGTTCTGTTTCTCTTGGATTTCACCTTTTCTTTACGCTTTGCGTGATAAGTGAAATTAACAGACAATTATGTCCTAAAATATTCATCACCCTGTCTATTTTAGGGCAGTCTAATACCTCACGCCTCATGCCTCTTTTTATTCCTCATTCCTTATCACTCATCCCTATCTCCAATTTCCTTTGTCCTCGTGACTCAGTGATCACCCCTCACTCATCAAACCTCCTTCTTTAACCCTTATTCTCCACTTATCACTCTTCAATTCTTATTTATCAATTCTAATTCCTCACTCCGAATAATTTATCCCACGCTCTTCTACTTTCACACCTCACTCTTTATCTCTCATTCCTCATCTCACTCCACATTCTTTTCATTTTCACCTCTTTGTTTATCTCTTAGTTCAGATTTCTCATCACCTCAATCATCATTTCCCGTTCCTCATTTCTCATTCTGTCCTAATTGTTCTTCATTCCTTGCTTCCTGTCCCTAACCCCTCATTTCTCATTTTTCACTTCTCACTCTTCATCCTGCATCCTACAGCTTTCTTCTTTCCTTCCTCATACCTCATCGTTCAAGCCTCTCTGCTTACTACTCGAGCCAGATTCCTTGTCCCTCACTCATCACATTTTTCACTGCTCAGGCCTCAACCCTCGGTCATAATCCCTCACCTCTTAACCCTCCCACCTCATTCTTTACCTCTCTTCTCACTGCTTGTCCTAGTTCTCCTGTCTTACTCTTCATCCTTTACTCCTCACTCATTACCCCTTGTCCCTCAATAACCTTTCAAACCTGTCTTAATCTCTCACTCACCATTTGTTACTCTTTAACGCTCATCCCTTACTCCTCATTCCTCTTCCCTCACCCTTCTTCCTTGCTTTTGCATTTTTACTCCTCATTCTTCCTTTCTCAGCCTTCACTCTTATTCACTCATCCCTCACTTCCCATCTTTCACTACTAATCTCTTGCTCCTCATACCTCATGAAGCACTGCTCATCTCTAACTACTTGCTCTTCGTGCCTTATGTTCATGTCCTTATCCCCATCCTTCACCCCTTCATTTCTTATCTCTATCATCACTGATATATCTTTTACTACTCTTGCCTAACATTTCATCCCCATACTGCGCATATAGGTACCGTGATGAATTATTGAGTGTTGTATTCCTTTTAACATTTATTTGATGTTTTTTAGACATTACAATCAATGCAAATAGAACATATGCCTTTATCACAAATATAATACAACGTGCTGTTCTTTACAAGCAGGGCGTGGTATTACATAATGGACCTCAACCACACATTTTTGTTGCATATATATGTGTGTGTGTCTATGTATGTGTGTATATATATACACATAAAGATATATACATATGTGTGAACACACTCATATGTATATATTTATATATATTTGCATATATATGTGTGTGTGCGTTTGTGTGTGAGAGAGAGCGAGAGCGAGAGACCGACCTATACTGGGTGCTTCCTTGTGTCTGGACAGTTATGCCTCTCTGGAGAGCTCTAATAAGAGCTAAGCATGTGTCAAGGGTTGTTTTTATTCAATTCAAAGCTGCGATACAGTGCCTGGAGTGGTAAAACGCTTCTGTTATTTTTTAGCTCTGCATAAATGGCACTAGCTAATCCTATGTCTAAAGACTTTGCTGTAAAAATGGCAAAAGACTAAGGGCCTGATTATGAGTTTGGCCGGTGGATGGAGAACCAAACCTGCGGCGGCAGTGCAGCCACTGGCGGTCCGACTGCCGTATTACAATATTGGCGGTAGGATCACCATAGGACCGCTGCTACTGCCAGAGTCCGTGATCCCTGATGGTCTTGCAGCAGTCTGAGGCCTCACCGCTACAGTTTTGATGGCGGCGAGCCCACTGTGAAAAGTGTGGTGGTGAGAAAACTAAGGGGGCTCTACAGTGCCCCATGTTGCCTCTGGGCCAGGTGATGCACGCAGGGGGACACATAGTGTGCCTCCACTGACTGTATGCATCCCCAGTTCCAGCACGGCATGGACTTCACAGGACATGCCATGCTGGAACACGCTGTGGCGGTCCCACGGCGCTGGTTTTCTAAGAGCCTCTGAAAAGCACTGCTGTGTGCCAACCGCCGCAGGACCGCCCAACCTGTATTCCAATCGGGATACAGCAGGCGGCCAGACTATGGGTTTGGCAGTCTAAGAGGGGGGCACTTGCATGGCGGTCCACTACAAAATGCCAAATTCGTAACAGACCCTTAGTCACTTTCTAGCTTGGAGTGGATGGAACTGTACAAATTCTATGCTTATAAACTTTGCTAGAAAAATGGACATTTAAGGTGAGCAGATTTGGTGGTGTTGTAGAGTGCTCCATAGACGGGAGCTGCTCTCCACGTAAAGTTGGGAACTACCCAGAGTTCCTTGCTTTCTTCTTCGCATAATTTAGATGGCACTCTAATACTGAAACGATAAATATATATACATACGTGCACACACACAGACACACACATATATACATATGTCTGTGAGTTTTTATTTTGTAATTGAGAACCCTCTTTCTTTATTCCTTACCGCCCTTTACCTCTACCCACTTCCTAAACCCTGAAATCGCCCTTACCTCTCTTTACCTCTACCCACCTCTAAACCAAAAATGATTCTTACCTCAACCCACCTTTAAACCCTAAAATCATCCTTACCTCCCTTTATCTGTACGTGCACATAAAAAATTATCTTATTTACAAAAATACTTTCCTGTTTGATAAAGCACTGTGTGACAAATGTAGAAATTCTTTCCTGCATTGCAAATGGATGCATGGTAAAGCCTGGTTCCTTGTTTTATATTCTGTTAAGTGCGTGTTATATTATTTTAGTTAATTCATTTTAGTCCATATCATACCCATTTCAATATGTAATATTAATTTTAAAGCAAATCAACATAAGTTCGATGCAAGCCATATTTATTTAAACAGAGGTCATATTCATTTAAACATGGCTTGTGTTAATTTCGATATGTGGTTTATTCATTTCAAATAATACCACATTTTTCTCACATAGTTTCATATTCATTTCAAAAAGTGCCATATTCATTTTAATGAATATCATATTAATTTTGATGTGGCTATATTAATTTCAACAGGTGTCATTCATTTCCAAGTGGTTCATATTTATCTGAACATGCACCATATTCCTTTCAATGAATGTCATATTCATTTCAATAGATGTCATAATCACCTTAACATCTGTCATAATAATTTTAACGTGCGTCATATCTATTTCAGCATAGGTCATAATCATTTCAAAACATGCAGTTCTCATTTTGATGTATATTATATTGATTTCAAAGCATAACAAATTCATTTTGACAAGCTTCATTTTAATGTCAGTATTGGTCATATTCATTTTAAGGCATGTAGGATCAATTTCAATGGGGCTCATAGTCATTTCAATGCATGTCATATTCATCTTAGCATATGTCATATTCCTTTCAATGGATGTCTCATTCATATTAACACATCTTATATTAATTTTAACATGAATCATATCCATTTCAACACGTATCATAATCATGTCAATGTTTATCATATTACTTTCAAAGCATGTTGTATTCATTTTGATAAATGTCATGTTCATTTTAGCGTTACTTGTATTAATTTTAAAACATGTCAAATTCATTTCAATTAAGCTCATATTCATTTAAACTCTTTTCAATCAATGTTATATTTATTTCAATCGATGTCATATTCATATTAACACTGGCCATATTCATTTTAAGATGCAACTAATCCATTTTAACATACATCGTATTGATTTCAATGCATGCAATATTCATTTTGACAAATGTCATGAGAATTTCAGCTTTGTTCATACTCATTTTAAGGCATGTAAAATTAATTTCAGTGGAGCTTATATTCATTTCAACATAAGCCATATTCATTTAAAATCATCTCCTACTCATTTCTGTATATCTCAAATTTGTTGCAATCTAGGTAATATTACTTTTAACACAATTTATATTCATTGCACCATGTGTAAGCTTCATTTCATTGTATTATATATTATTTTCAATGTGCATTATATTCTTTTCAGAATATAATATATTTATTTCAGTAACTTATATTCATTTCAATCTGTCATATTAATTTCAATGTATGTCATATTCCTCTTGGCATATGTCAGTCATTTCAAGGAATTTCACATTCTTTTTGATGCATATTGTATTTGTTTCACTGATTGCTATGTTTGATATAGTGTGGGCCATATTCATTTCAGTATTTTTGATATATATTTCAGTATATCTCTTATTCAATTCGGAGTGTGTGTTATTCATATTAATCACTAAGTAGTATATTCACTCTGCCAGGTTTCATATTTGTTTTGGTTCAAGCCAGATTCACTCTGCCAGGTATCATATTTATCTTGACACACATTACATTCATTTTTGTATGTGTCAAATTTATTTAGCAGCACTCCATGCATTTCAAAAGGTGTCCTATATGGGGATCTGTAATTGACGTGAACGGCGTCCCATAATAAAGGACACAGTGGAAAGAAACATGAAAAGTAACAAAAAAGGAGCACCGAAAATATAAAAGGAAGATTAGGAAATGCAGAAAAATAACAGTGCAGGCAGGAAACTATACATGAGTTTAGAAAAAGTGACCATCTACAAACAAATATAAAGGCAGAAATGCATAAAGTACTGGAGTTACAAAAAGGAGCCTAGAAGTATTACAAGTGGAGAAGTGTGGCTCACTGGTTAGAGTAGGCAGACCTGGAAGCAGAGGTCAGCCTGGGACCAGGGTTCAATTCACGGCTCGGCTGGGTCTTGAGTCCATAAATTGTCCATGGACCCAATAATTCTCGCTCCAGTGCATACTCGATTCATGGGTTCACACTCTGCGACTCTGGGCAATAGCTTGCTTAATCTCCACAATGGCCCCTCGCGGCGGGATGCCTGGCTTTCACCTTGTGGATTCCCTGCTGGGTTATCTCACAGGGGAATACCAGGACGGGTTCCCTAAGCAAGCGCTTAGAGACCGGTTGGTGATTTGCGCTATATAAATATCTGTACATTTACATTTACATTTTATAAATAGAAAGGGGCAATGAATAGACGAAGGGCTCCAAACGGGTGACGAGCAATAATTTCAACCGCAGCAAAAGGTTCCGAATCATGAAGGAGCACAGGGACTCGAACATAAAAAGGACAAATAGGCTACACACAAGGAATAACTAAGCAATTTGAATCCGAAAATGTAACGGGAAATAGGCTGGGGCGATTAAAATACAAATATGAAGAAGTGGGCGAAAATAAAAAAGAACTAGAAAATGGATAGGTAGGCACATAGAAAGAAATGCGTTAGTCTAGAAATAGAAAAACTCGCTGAGGCCACAGAAAATAGGCAGGTGCTGTACGTTGGGAGCTGGCCCACTGTAAAGGTAGATCAGGGGGGCCTGCTGCGCCCCCAATCGAAGATCCCCTTATGACAGGAGCACAACCAATTTGAACGTCCTGGGCCAGTGGGAGTTCTGTGGCTGCTCCTCAGTCGGGTGTGTGACCCCTTGCAGCGCTGCTGACGGCTCGGTTTATCCTGCGGAGTTACGTGGGGGCTCATTTGTTTGGCTGGGGCACCAGCCTAAACAGAGGTCCACTGAGGCGCCGCCTGTTGGACCCTGGCGTAACCCCGAGAATGACGTCGCGGTATACACCAAAGTACACTCCCTACAAAACACACAGCCAATCAGATTCTTCGATAAACTATATGGCACAACAAATTTCCTTTAGAACCGCTTCATATAAAGGAAATGTTATGAAACCTTAATAAACGCTGTAAAGGAAACGTCATTTAATGATCATTGTTAGAAATGGGATTTTTGGTAGGCTAGGCCATGTGCCAAAGCCAGGCAGAAACCACCACTCTAGTCAGGATAAGGGAATTACACTCCTGAAATAAGCCCTGCTCACCCCCTTCGTAGCTTGGCACGAGCAGTCAGGCTTATCTTCGAGGCAGTGTGTAAAGCATTTGAAAGTAACCAACAGTAATACAGTGTAAGCACTACAAAAGGACACCACACCACTTTAGAAAAATATCCAATATTTTTATATATTTAAGACAAGACCAAAAACGATAAAAATGCACAATACATTACTTAAAAATCTTCAATTATCAAAATGTGCTTGAAAAATAGTTCCTTGATGTCGATAGCTCCATCCGGGGCTATATATTGGCGTCATGAGCAAACAAATTCAAACAGTTCTGGCAGACCGCGGCGTCGCGGGCCACCTACGGTGTCAGGAAGACCCGCAAACAGTACCTTTTAGAAATGCAGGACCTCTCGTTGAGCTTCCAAAAGCACGGCGTCTGCAGGCGTAGGTTCCGGAGGTCGGTGCAGGAGTCGTCAGGGCCCTCGAAGTCACACGCGTTACAGATCGATCTCCCCTCTGTTGGAGTCAGGAGCGCTGGCATTGGCAGGCGTCGGGTACTGCGATACGAAGTGCAGCGGTGCAGTGCCCTCAGGTCGCGGTGCGAGCAGCGGCTTGGTGGCGGCATCAGATGGCATCATCGGTGAGACCAGGGTCGCGGTGCGAAGTGAATGCGTTGCATGTCGCGGTGCTGGCAGCTCGCGGTGCAAGCAGCGGCGTCATCGTTGCTGAATTGCTGTCTGCTGACGAACTGGAGTCGATGGCGTCGGCAGGCCAAGGCTGCGTTGCGGGAAGAGGGCAGTGCGTCATGTAACTTTACGAGCGGTGCCCTCGAACCACAGTGCAAGCAGCAGCGTAGATTTCGGCATGGAGCATCGTCGTCAGGGATACCAAGGCATCGTCGTGAAGCGAGGCGGTGCGGAGTGCGGTGCCCAGAGGTCGCGGTGTGAGCAGCGCCTCGGTGGTGGCATCCGCAAGCGGCGTCGGTGAGACCAGGGTCTCGGAACAGCATTGCGGCGGTGCCCTCTGTGGTGCCCTCTGCGGTGCCTTCAGGACACTGAGTCGGCAGCAGCATCATAGACGTCGTCGGGTTGCTTTTCTTCTGTTGCAGCGCAAAACATACAGTCCCCAGTGCTGAGGGCAGAAGAGCTTGAAGTCTTTGCTGTTCCTGAGACTTCTTGAACAGGGGGGCAAGCTCTACCTCAAGCCCTTGGAGAAATTCACAAAGTAGATTGCAGAAAGTTCAGTCCAGTCCTTTCACTGCCCAATTGAGAAGCAGCCACTGAAGGACAACACAAAAAAGCACACAGCAAAGTGGTAGTTCCTCCTCACAGCTTCTCCGGGTCTTCTTCATGGCAGTCTTCTTGGTCCAAAAGAGTTCTAAAGTTCAGGGGTCTGGGCCCCAATATTTATATCCCATAATCCTTTGATCTCTTAGGCAGAGTGTGTCTGTGCCCAGCCAGAACCAGTTCTGCCTTCTCTGGTGTGACTTCCTGGCAGGAGGTGGAGACGGCATTGTCAGAGGCAGACCAGGCCCTTTGAGGTGCAAGGAAATCTCCTCCCTTCCCTAACTGCAGCCCAGGTCTATTCAGCCCTTTCCTGACCCACCTAGACTATCTGCAGCCACTCCTTCTTCCCAGCCTTCTGTCATCCAAAACCCAGACAGGCAATCCACATTCCAGCAGAAGCACACGGGATGACTGAGCAAGAAAATACCTACCTTCTAAAAGTGGTATTTTCAAACACAGAATGTAAAAATCACCTTCACTAAAAGATGCATCTTTAGATTCTGAGTTCAGGCATACTAAACTTTGTTTTCCTACCCAATTTCCCGGGCTAGTTATGTTTATAAGATGTTACAAACAAACTCCCCATTCTGTCCTATGGGGAACAGATAACCTTGCAAAAGTGAAAAACAAAATTGGCCATAATTCACTATCAGGACATGCCACAGACACCAGGGCATGTCCTACCTTTCACATACACTGCACCCTGCCAACAGGAGTACCTTGGGCCTACCTTAGGGGTTGCTGACATGTAAGAAAAGGGAAGGTTAGGGACAGGAAAGTGTGTGCACTGGCCAAGTCGGCATGGCAGTTACAAACTGTGCGCAGACTCTGCAATGGCAGGTCTGAGTTACCTTTTCAGGGCTACTCACGTGGGTGGCACAATCAGTGCTGCAGACCCACTAATAGCATTTGATATATAGGCCCTAGCACACTCAGTGCACTTTACTAGGGACTAACAAGTAAATCAAATTTCCAATCATGGAAACACCAATCCATAACACAATTTACAGAGAGCATATGCACTTCAGCGCTGATTAACAGTGGTAAAGTGCCCAGAGTCCTAAAACCAACACAAACAGGTCAAGAAAAAAATAGGAGGAAGAAGCAAAAAGTTTGGGGATAACCCTTCAAAAAGGGCCATTTCCAACAATCAGTCATCCTGAATGTCTATCCCTATAGCATAATACTGTTAGGTTTACACTTCAAATTCAGAGCACATTCACTTATTAACAAGCATTTGCAATGCAATAGGACTCGCATTTACGCGAGACCTATTGCATTGGAAATGGGACTACGGGCAGGTAAAAAGGCACGAATGGGAGTGGGGGCAGGGGGCGAGAAGTCACAGACTGCGGGATGGGTGGGGAGCACGGGAAGAAAACAGTGTTGAAAGTAAAGGGGCCAGTAGCCATGGAAGGATACAAATGACGATATGCTTGTCATAAGGAGGGACTAACAAGCCTAAAATCAATCGGAAGGCAGCATATAGGACAGAAGCCAATGACCAAATATGGGCGGAGAGTGGGTGGAGCTTCCACGCTATACTGAATACTGCATGCCTCGCAAAGAAGAGAGCAGCGCATGTGCTGCAACGCTAGGCTCGACCTAAAAAAAGCAATCTTAGTGCTTGCATTTTGCAGTGGGGTTCATACCATATTAAACAACACTACCGGGTATACTCTGAAAAGCATTTGTCTTATTTTGAGGCAGGTATTGCTGGTTTTGCTGTTGTCGCCGCCTATGGACTTTACCGACTGAAGGCCAGAGGGAGCATCAAGATGTCCGTTCATCTGATCCACACCCACGTCGCAGTACAGGCCTGTGTAGTGGGAGCCACAACTCTAGGTAAGAAAGCGCAATATCGAGGGGCGATGAAGCCATATTGTGAGATCCCTCTGCTATAAAGCCAATCCCCTCAATCACAAGTCCGGCAGATTAGAACAAGAGCCTTTTATTCCTGAAGTGTTTAATGTGGCAGAAGAAGTCAATGTAGTAGTCATTCAAATCATGTGAGGGATAGTGATAAAGAAAGTGGCACTGAGAAAGGCAGCAAGAGAGAAAGGTAAGATGAAACGAAAAGAGTAATGGGAAAAACAGAACTAAATCTAATCAGGAGAGAAAATCAGAAGAAAAACAGTAAAAGCAGAGGACAGCAAATGCCAGACGAACAGAAAAGGGGAGGAGAAAGTAGGTAAGAGAGTGGAAGAAAGTAAGAGATAAAGAGGTGGTGTAGCAAATAAGTGATAAAGAGCTGGTGTAACAAAAGATAAAGAGAAGTAGAAGGAGTGTAGGAAAGAAATAGTGAGAGTACCACAGTAAAAGGTATGAGAACTTTAGAGAAAACCAGGAGAGAGGTCAAGACAAAAAGCCATAGAAAATGTCAGAGGGGCAACAATAACAACATAACACGTGTATTTGTAAAGCACACTTATCACCCATGGGTCTCACGGCACTGATGTTTCATTGTTACCCAACTCAATGGTACTCATTTTATCGACCACAGATGGATGAAAGGCTGAGTGGACCCACCGGGATTTGACCCTGTGACCATGAGGTCAAACACAGGCCCCCTGTGGTGGATGCATTAGTCCACTAAGCCACCAGACCCGGCTGTAGAGTAAAATCAGTGTAAACATAATAAACACAGAAGGAGGGAAGAGAGCAACAGGAGGTGGGTAAAAGGAAACAAGAAAGTGAGAACAAGTGAGAATAAAAGAAAGTGTAACTGAAGTAGAGAAATAAAATAAAAAGCCTAGCTAGAAATAGACCAAGTAAAAAGACAAAGAGAGCAAAATAAATAAAATTAGATGAAAAGACTGCTACAAAATCAAAGAGCGTGTGTGTGTGTGTAGGGAGATGAGAGAGAGCGCCTAGGGTAAAATCAAAGCTCAGCAATGAGTCGGATGAGATAGTGGCATAATGGACTCTGAAGAAGATGTAGAATTAAATAAAGAATGGCTTGTTTATTTTATAGTGATTCATATCGTATTTCTGTTGTTTCTAAGTCCAGTTAACAACATATTATCTAAAGACGATTAATTGTCACTTAACAGGCTTTACTTTGTTACTGCATTACAAGCTGTGAGAAGTTGGCCTGGCATATGCTGGTCACTAGTTATAGTGGCCACCTTGCACCAGTCCAATTCGACTCTTGGTAGATAGGTTTAAAGACAACCTTTTAAAGAAAGCTATCCTAGTGGTAGCCATGGAGAGCAGCCTTCAGGCTAAGTCTCTATAAGGTAAAACAAGCTGCTTTACATTCCTCAATCTCTTGAATTACCAAATGAAAAGACACCACACAGGTATATATATCAAATATATATGTATTTATTTCTAAATATACTCTACTAATCTCTTTATGAGATTAGAGCCAGGTAAACATTCAAAATATCAACAGTTCTCAATAAATTAAGCACAAATATGGCTGTAGCCCTAGGGGCGTACCAGACCATATACTAAAATAATGGGTTAACAAACGCGACTTGCAAAATGAAGAGGCCTAGGGCCTTGGGAATCGCTGGGGCTTCACTTCTGCAGTGTTAGCAGGTAAGTAATCAGCCCACAGGAGACGCGTGCAGTGTCCAAACACACACGCGGGTTTTCAATGCGTTTCAATAGCAAATGTCGCGGTTTGTATTTTACAGTTCTAGGGCACTTCGCAAAAGTCAACAGGCAAGCAACTTACAGGGTAAGTATTTCGAGAGCCAACACACACTTGGGCACCGGAGTGCACGAGTTACCTCACCCAGGGAAGCCGGGTGCATAGGTGTCCTTTGGTGTCGGGTCGCGATGCTGTTTTCAATGGAGATCCTTGAAGACTTGCTGCTTGTGACAACTGGAGAGGTGTCCGTTCGAATCCAACGATGGATTGGGGTTGCAGAAGGCCTAGAAATTGAGGGGACAGAGTTCAGAGTCACTTGCCAGTGACCGGTGGCCAGCAAGATGGATGACCACAGCTGTCGCGTCTCTTCAGGTCGATGGTGTTTTGTCTCTTCGCTCACGAGGACCAGGAGGGATCGAAGATGACCAGCAGCTGGCTTCGGAGGTTCCCACGACGTCTGCAGCTGATGACGGTGTCGGCACCCGGATTGGAGACAACAAGCCTTGGCAACTGCAAGTCTTGTGTAGAGTGAAGATTGACAATGGTGCAGACCAGCAAGGTCTGATGAACTTACCCAGCGAGGGTAAGTGAGGGCAGGTCCAGAGCAACCAGGCGAGCCCTTGAAGTCAATGTGGAAGTCTTCAGGCGAGTTACTAGCCAACGGGCAAGCAACCGCGAAGACGCCTTTGCAGGAAAAGTTTAACAGCCCACGGTCACTCGGGACGGGGTAGGCCGCTGAATTTCGGTACTAGACCTGCTAGGGACTTGGACAACAAGTGGTCCAAAGCACAACTTCGTTGGACGTAGATTAGGGCTTGCACTCTAAATCAGTGCACGGTTCCCTGGTATTGCTGTTCCTCGTCACTCGTGGGGTCCAGATGCCACAGCTCCGCTGGGGACTCAAAATGGCCGTCGAGAGGTCAGGAAATCCGCTTCAGGGGACGCAGGTACTTCGGGCTCCGGCGGGAGCGGTAAAGTTTGCAACCGTTGTAGAAGAGTTTTGGTGCCTGCCAAGCAGGGGAGTCACTCCTTGACTCCAAGGGAGATTCTTCAGTCTTCCAGAGATAGTGGAACGTCGAAGGGCCAGGATTCTTCTTTGTAGAGCGTCGTCCAGGTGTAATCTAAGTTGCATTGGCAAGCTTTGGTATCTTATAGTAAAAAGATGGGAGGGACTAGCTCTATGACCACTCCTCTAGGAGGGTCAGGGTAGTGGGTGGTTACACCCACTTCCCTTTGTCCAGTTTCGCGCCAGAGCAGGGGCAGGTAGCCCCTGAACCGGTTTTAGCTGGCATATGCACAGAGGAGCCTACAACTCCCCCAGTGCAGGACTTCAAAGCACTCTAAGAGTGCACCCACCCAGCTCCAATACACTAAATCCTGTCTGGGAGGTGGTGATGCTGGAGCAGAGTTTTCTGTTGAAAATTCATCGGGTTTTGAAGCTTCAGTTGTCTAAACGTGGTAAAAATAAAATTACTAATTTTTAATCATTAATTATTTGTTTTGTGTAAATGTTTTTTATTAATCAATATGTATGTATTAACAAGAGAAAAACCGACACGAGGGAACGCTTACGTGTTGCTATTGACAATGTGCATGTTTTATTAAATAAACGTTGCTGAGTGCTGTTTATTTTTAAGCATGAAACGCTTTTGAATTAATGCTTTTTTGTGTTGCTAAAGCTAGATAATTGCATACACATAAGGGTATTAGTGGGGTTAACACTGTTTAATCATTATGCTGTGGTAATGTTGTTTTGTCTCTTTTAATTAAGATGGTCTATTGTGGCCTATTGTGGCCTACCAAAAGATGGCTGACTTTTGAAGCCTGGTTACGAGTGAGAATTTGTGATGGAAAAGGCCTTGCTGAATATGGATGCGAGTCATCTGTCCACAGTCCTTGCCTGGTTAAAACTTTCCGTGAGGACAGCAGCAGATCTGGGCATGTTTCCAGATGCATTGGGACAGCAGCCTTGGCAGCCTTGGAAAACAAAGGAGCTTTAAAGAAAGACTCTAAACTCTGAGCTCACCAGAGGAAATGTGTGGAAGTTGAGAAGAAACATTTTAAGATTTAGTTCCTGTTCTGTCTTTTTATTTTTGTGACTTTTTCTGAGCGGAGATTTTTCAAAATGTAGCGATGCTACATCCTTTCCTTCTCGCTCTGCTCAGCGGTTCGGCGGATGAAGAAATATTAAATGTTTCTTTCCTTTGTCTGAATTATTATAAATATACTAGACTAGAGAGGGTTTCATTCCATTGCGTTTTGCCACTTTGCCATTTTTCTTCCCAAACCTGCGTTGGTGAGGATCGATGCTGTGAGGACGGTGACTTGAGAGATTTCTACAGAGAGACTTGTCCTGATGACCCATTCTGACATTTAGATAGAATAGGTAATTATGAGAAAATGATTTATTCTGATTAATTTCTTTTGACTAATTTTAGATAAAGAATCATAATTTTAAATATGGTGTTGGTGATTATTTCTTGTCAATTATTGAGTACTCTATTTGATTATTGATGTATAGATTGTTTAGATTATGACAATTGCAATAGCTAGGTCTTATCGACCTCGGTGTAGATGTGGGGTTTAGGAGTTTAGGAGTTTTCTTTCCATAGGTTCAGTGCTGGTGGAGTATTTGAGTGTATGTTAGTGAAATGGGCCCTAGTGTATGGTGAGTGTATGTGCGTGTAACTGTGAAATTACTCTATTCGTGGAAGTAGGGAGATTTTGTACACTTGATGCAGATTGGGGTGTACAAAATCTCCCTACTTCCACGAATAGAGTAATTTCACAGTTACACGCACATACACTCACCATACACTAGGGCCCATTTCACTAACATACACTCAAATACTCCACCAGCACTGAACCTATGGAAAGAAAACTCCTAAACTCCTAAACCCCACATCTACACCGAGGTCGATAAGACCTAGCTATTGCAATTGTCATAATCTAAACAATCTATACATCAATAATCAAATAGAGTACTCAATAATTGACAAGAAATAATCACCAACACCATATTTAAAATTATGATTCTTTATCTAAAATTAGTCAAAAGAAATTAATCAGAATAAATCATTTTCTCATAATTACCTATTCTATCTAAATGCCAGAATGGGTCATCAGGACAAGTCTCTCTGTAGAAATCTCCCAAGTCACCGTCCTCACAGCATCGATCCTCACCAACGCAGGTTTGGGAAGAAAAATGGCAAAGTGGCAAAACGCAATGGAATGAAACCCTCTCTAGTCTAGTATATTTATAATAATTCAGACAAAGGAAAGAAACATTTAATATTTCTTCATCCGCCGAACCGCTGAGCAGAGCGAGAAGGAAAGGATGTAGCATCGCTACATTTTGAAAAATCTCCGCTCAGAAAAAGTCACAAAAATAAAAAGACAGAACAGGAACTAAATCTTAAAATGTTTCTTCTCAACTTCCACACATTTCCTCTGGTGAGCTCAGAGTTTAGAGTCTTTCTTTAAAGCTCCTTTGTTTTCCAAGGCTGCCAAGGCTGCTGTCCCAATGCATCTGGAAACATGCCCAGATCTGCTGCTGTCCTCACGGAAAGTTTTAACCAGGCAAGGACTGTGGACAGATGACTCGCGTCCATATTCAGCAAGGCCTTTTCCATCACAAATTCTCACTCGAAACCAGGCTTCAAAAGTCAGCCATCTTTTAGTAGGCCACAATAGGCCACAATAGACCATCTTAATTAAAAGAGACAAAACAACGTTACCACAGCATAGTGATTAAACAGTGTTAACCCCACTAATACCCTTATGTGTATGCAATTATCTAGCTTTAGCAACACAAAAAAGCATTAATTCAAAAGCGTTTCGTGCTTAAAAATAAACAGCACTCAGCAACGTTTATTTAATAAAACATGCACATTGTCAATAGCAACACGTAAGCGTTCCCTCGTGTCGGTTTTTCTCTTGTTAATACATACATATTGATTAATAAAAAACATTTACACAAAACAAATAATTAATGATTAAAAATTAGTAATTTTATTTTTACCACGTTTAGACAACTGAAGCTTCAAAACCCGATGAATTTTCAACAGAAAACTCTGCTCCAGCAATCCCCCCTTTGGTGATTTTTATCACCAAATAATCCACAAAAAAAATTTTGTGAAATTTAGTCCCATTTTAGGAGAAATTTGAAATGTCTTTTTCCTCCTTACACAACACTACACACCAGACACTCTTTCATCATCCCTCTTTGTTTCTAAGTAAACACTCTCCCTTAATTCTTCTAATTCAATTTCTTGTGGTTCTCTTTTCAACCTTTTATTTCTCTTTTCATTGTTTCTTTTAATTAACTTCTTTTTCCCTCCCCTGTTTTTACAACACAAACACACCAATCTCAATATCAATAAAGCAACCATTATACAAGTTAAAGGAAACAATATCTTACCTATAATAGTACTACCTATTTTTGCAATAAAACTCTTAACAGCTATCACCTTATTAGCTATTTTAGTCCAGATACTTTCAGCTTCAAGTGGTACTAATTCTTCATGCAAATCAGTAATATTTTTAATATAGACCTTCAGGTCTTTGCTTTCATCTGGAATGTAAGTGCAACAATGTTGAACTCTCAGCATTCCACAAACTCCACCCTCCTTAGCCAATAAAATATCAAGAGCAAGTCTATTTTGCATAGACATAGCACGCACGGCAATTAATTCCGTATTCACCAAAAGAAACCCTCCAGCGGTATTTGTCGATAAGCGATCCACCACTGTTGACAGTTTCCGAATCCCATTAGCATTTAAAGAAATTCCCACTGCTGGAATTAAAGCTCCAAAAATGTCACCCACAATTTCAAACCAAGTTTCCCTCTTGAAGCGCATTAGTAAATTAATATGTTCTACATCTTCTATTCTATCTATATGAAAAATCTTTGGAAAAACCAGGCCCACATAACACGTGCCATACCAATGGTCAGGCAACTTGTAATAAGCCTTGTTCCCACAAACATAATACACTCCTGGAAAAATTGTATCTTCTCCACCTCTGAAACCCCATCCTGTTGCAATGAAGTATGTATCATGACATTCACTAGTCCCAACAAAATATGTATCATATTGGGATTTCCCTCTTGCAATGCACAGCTTACCCTTCTGTGGTGCATCTAAAGCTAAAGTTGGACTAGCTCCATTTCTCAATTCTTTTCCCATCTCAATGTCCCAAATTGTCTCACTCACTTTATATTTCCCTGCCTTTTCATGCATACTCAATCTCCTCTCCTCCACCATGTTCAGGAAAGCTTTCTCCTCTTCTTCCAAACTACAAGTTAAATTATTCTTAAAAATGTAATCTAATGTTAATTCTTCTTTTTCAATAAAAATCTCACCAAAAATGTTAGCTTCTTTAGCTGGATTCAGCTCTTTATTCATTGGCAAGTGCCCAAAAATACTATCTTTATTAGACATCTTATAATCTATTTTTCCTAACAAATAAAAAACACTACTTACAAGAAATTCCATACGTAGCTGGTAAATGGTGATAAGTAACACCCTCTGAAACGGATGCAGGTAATTGCATACAAACGTAGCAATCCCTTACTTCCATTGTTTTCACATATTCGTATAACAACTTTGAAAAAACATTACTAGAAAAATCATTAATTGACCGATCTTTATGCATGTAAGTATTACTAATTCTAGTTGGAACTACTTTTTGCGAATTCTTCTCTACATTTGTCTCATTCTCAGTATGTATTTCAAATGTACCTATTGAAACTCTAAATGTAACTAATAAAGCTAAAATACCCCATAGTAGCATTAATAATCCAGTACAGCAGCAGCACATTCTACACCATCTTTTTAAGAAGGCACAACTTCTTTCATTATTCTCTATGTTAGCCATTTTACTACTTTGACCTTGTCTTTTGACTTAGCCTCTACTACTCCACTACTGTAATTTCTCAAACTTTGGATTACTTCAGACAGCTGAATTTCAGACTTTCTCCTTTTCAAGTGATTTCTTCAGTTCACTCAATTTGGATATTCATCACTTTTCACTCCTTCTTCAGCAACATCAAACTGTATCAGATCATCAACAACATCCTGTGCATCTGACTCTTCTCCAATGTCAGTCAGAATAACTTTTAAGATTCCAACAGATTCTTCCTTTTCCTCAACCACTTTTCTCAAGATCCCCTCCGGATTATCTCGAGTCACTGTTTCTTCTTCTCCTTCTTCAGACAGTGCCACATAAGACCATTCCGGTGATCTGTACTTTTGGTTGGGTCTTCTAATTCTCTTTATTTCCTCAGGTTCTCTTGACTCCTTTTGCTCCTTCCTTTTTACTTCGTTTTGACTCGATACTTCATTCACTTGTTCAGCTTTCGATGTATTTCCTCTTATCAGTCTGTATCTCAGCCTCTTTACTCTGTTATTAGGCCAAAAATCTCCTCTTATGACCTTTTTCGGTCTTATCTCTGTATTATTTCTTTCTCCAATCCAAGTTCTCTTTCTCAGAACTCGACCCTTTGATTTTTCACCTTCACTTTCATCCGATTCTGTTTCAAATGCCTCTTGTTCTTCAGCAGTTTTCTTTTGCTCTTGTTCTTCAGCAGTTTTTCTTTCGCTCCACAGTCTTTTTCACCACTATTTGAGACTTCCCTACTTCTTTCCCTCCTCGGGTCTCCGACACGCAATCTTCTTGCTGTCTACTTGTCCCTTCACCTAGCTTATTAGAAGTGTTCCCTACACCTCCTCGGGGGTCTTCCGCAATCTGTCCCTCTCTATCTTCTTCTGACCCTACTTCTTCAGAAATAATCTCAAGTGGTTCTTCAATCTCCTCCTCTTCTGATTCAGGAGTAATTTCTGTGGAACTGCTCTTTTCTTTTCTTTTTCCTCCACTGCTTTTTGGAACTTCCGGCTCTCTCTCAGAATCAGATCTCCTTTCTGAAATTCTCAATGGTTCTCTTGAACTTGTAGAAAAGGCTTCTTTCCCTGAACCTTGATTCTTTCTCACTGGTTCTGGGTCTTCATCATCACTGGAATCTGACTCTTCAAAATACTCTCTACCAGTCCCATCCTTTGGGTTTGGAACTCTCAGAGTATGACTTGCATGCACCCAGTTTTTCACACCAGCACACTTCACTGCAGTCGTCGTAGTTAGAATGACTTGTCTTGGTCTTCCCCACCTTGGAACCAAGCAATTTCTTCTTCTGTGCACTTTAATCCTCACCCAGTCCCCTGGAC
Organism: Triturus cristatus; assembly: GCF_964204655.1. Lineage (NCBI taxonomy): Eukaryota > Metazoa > Chordata > Amphibia > Caudata > Salamandridae > Triturus > Triturus cristatus. The sequence continues at coordinate 752,774,877 of NC_140579.1, forward strand.
TCAGATCATGAGCTTGCTTCTTCTCAAGTGTAGTAGCTTCTTCTCCAATCTGGTGAAACACAGAATGAACTGCATCAGCCAGGCCTTTACAGTAATCCAAAATCATGTCATCAGTTATTGTCATCAACTTATTGACAGGTACATATGCATGTCGCATTGCACGTCCCATGATTATCTCGTGCGGACTTAAACCAGTAGTTCTATCTGGAGTAGATCTAATAGTCATTAGCACTAGAGGCAAGACATCTGGCCATTTCATGCCAGTGGCTAAGCACATCTTACCAATCCTGTTCTTAATTGTGCCGTTTATCTGCTCAACAACACCAGAAGCCTCTGGTCTGTATGCACAATGTAGCTTCTGCTGTATGCTTAATGCTTCACAAATCAAACTCATGAGTTCATTATAGAAGTGTCCACCTCTATCAGACTCAATCGTTACTGGAAATCCGTACCTAGGAATCAACTCTCTTAACAATAACTTTGCCACTGTTACTCCATCATTTCTCGTAGTCGGATAGGCCTCAACCCATCTTGAAAACAAACAGACTACCACTAGTACATATCTCAGTCTGTTCACTTGGGGCATTTCAATGAAATCAATCTGCATTCTTGTAAAAGGACCTCCTTCTCTGCCTATTGTTCCCAGACTCACCACTGTCTTCTTCCCAGTGTTAAATTGCTGGCAAATCAAACATCTTTGACAGATACTCTCTGCAATTGTCCTGAACTTTGCATTGTACCAGGTTTGTTTGAAAGACCTAATCATCGCATCCCTCCCCAAATGTCCCTGGCCATGATACATCCTTGCCATTGCTGACAGCATGGAGTTCGGCATTACTGGTCTGCCATCTCTATAGACCCAAACATGGTCTGTCTCTCTCGGGGCACAACCTGCCTTAATCCAATCTTTCTTTTCTTCCTCCTCTGCCTCATCCTGCAACTGTTTCACTTCATCCCATGTCTCTAAGACATTAGTAAACATCACAGAACAAAAAGACATTTCACTCTCTCGTTCCCGATTAATAGATTGATTATTCTTTGCACAGTATTGTGCAATGTCGTTTGCGTATCTGTTGCCAACTGTCACAAAATCGTCTCCTTGTCCATGGGCAGCACATTTCACAACTGCTAACTCTTTAGGCAGCTGTATCGCCTCAAGCAATTTCCCAATCACTTCAGCATTCTTTATTGGAGTTCCACTCGACATCAAGAAACCTCTTTGTAGCCAAAGTTGGCCAAAGTCATGCACAACTCCAAATCCATACTGACTATCAGTCATCACAGTCGTTCTCAAATCTTTCCCAATTTCACAAGCTTTTGTCAATGCAATTAATTCAGCAACTTGCGCAGATTTCACTCCTTTCAATGATGATGTTTCCATTACTTCTGAAACCTTACACACTGCATATGCTGCACATAGCACACCCTCATCATTCCTCAGGCATGATCCATCCACAAACAACACATGATCACTCTCATGCAAGGGAAGATCCCTTATGTCTGGTCTCGGTTTTGTACAGTAATCAAGCACATCCAAACAATTGTGATCATCTTCTGTTTTCACACCCACATTTTCAATATCCGGCAACAATGTCGCTGGATTCACATTCACACATCTCTCAAGAGTCACATTTGATGCTCCCAGAATGACTTTTTCATATTTAGTCAACCGACTATGTGACATGTACTGAGTTCTGCTTCTTGTCAAAAGAATTGCCACATTATGAGGTACGAATACCCTTACAGGATATCCCATTATGATTCCCTCACTCTGTTCTAGGCTTCTGCATGTTGCAGCCACAGATTTCAGACAACCTGGTAAACCCACAGCTACAGGGTCAAGTGTCGATGAGAAGTACGCAATAGGCCTTCTCAGTAATCCATGCTTCTGAATTAACACTGAAAGTGCACATCCATTTCTCTCACTGCAGTACAATTCAAACTCCTTTTCATAATCAGGCATACCCAAAGCAGGGGCTTCACACATTCTGCTTTTCAGCTCTTCGAATGCTGCCATTTGTTCTCCATCTAGTTCCAATGGGTCTGTCATCTCACTTTTAGTCAGCTTAATCAGTGGCTTTGCTATCAGCGAAAAATTGATTATCCACTGACGACAATAACCCACCATTCCCAGGAACATTCTCACTTCCCTTTGGGGCTTTCATTTCCCTGATAATTTTGATCCTGACATCAGTTACTTTTCTCAGACCTTTCTCAATATTGTGTCCAAGATAATGCACCTCTTTCTTGCAGAACTGCAATTTAGCTGGAGATACTTTTAACCCTCCATCTGCCAGATGATTCAGTAAAGCTATAGTATCTACTTTACAAGCTTCACGTGTCTTTGATGCCACAAGTAGGTCATCGATATACTGCACTAATACTGAGTTTTCAGGCATGATCAAACTCTCCAATGACTTTTTCAATAACTGATTGAATATTGAAGGACTCTCTGTATACCCCTGTGGGATACGACACCATGCTAAAATACGCTGGCCAAATCTAAATGCAAAAATCGGCTGGCTGTCATGAAGCAATGGAATTGAAAAGAAAGCATGACACAAATCAATCACTGTATACCACTCAGCATCATGTGGAATCTGATACAAAATCACTGATGGATTTGGCACAATAGGACAACATGCCACCACAATTTGATTAACTTTTCTCAAATCCTGTACGATCCTGAATTTCCCATTAGGCTTCTTTAGCCCCATTATCGGTGAATTACACGGACTACTCAGTAGTTCTCTCAGAACTCCCTGCTGAATCATTTTCTCAATTATAGGAGTTATTCCCTCAATTATTTCTGGTGTCATTTTGTACTGAGGAATGTTAGGATAAGTAATTCCCTCTTTCACTGAAATTTTCACAGGATCTACATTATTCATCAATCCCACATCCTCTCCAGTAAAATCCCAAACTGTCCTTTGCACTGTGTCTCTCAGCTCTTGAGGCAAATCCTCTGGATCAAACACAGCATATGCACCAATTAACTCACTTTCTCTATTTTCTAGAGTCATTCGGTACAAAACATCCTCATCTGGTGTTTCAAAAGCTATTCCATCTGGTGTACAAAAAATTGTACAATTCATCTTACAGAGTAGATCCCTACCTAACAGGTTCACTGGACTTGTGTCACAGACGATAAATCTGTGCATGTCTGAAAATTTCCCTATTTGTACTCTTACTGGTTCAGTAAGACGTGTTCTGATTTGTGTATTGGCTACACCAACTACTTGGATTGCTTCATCCGAGAGAGGAAGATTTCTAATATCTGTTGACCTGACAGTTGATCTTGTCGCACCTGTGTCTACTAAAAAAGTAACACCTTCTTCATTTATTTTTCCATCCACAAATGGTCCTGCCTGGTCTATTTCTAGAGTTGCACCAAGTATGCACTCTTCCTCCTCTCTTCGGCACCGTCAATAATCACCCTCAGACTCACTCCCTTCATTCTTTAACAAGTACTGTTGTACCTGGTTAGAACGCCTTGGTTTGTTTACCTGCTCATCATTGTAGAATCCCGAATCCGGATTATACTTTTGTGCTCCTCTATTCTGCGGCAAGGGCGGTTTTGGCTCTTGACTCTGCTGTCTCACAACTTTCTGCTGTTGCTGCTGTTGATTTTTCCCCTCGTTCTGCACCTGTTGATTCAAGGAGTTTCCCTCATTATTCACTAATGGTGGATTGGTACATTCTGATCTCCAATGTCCCAGTTGGCCACAGTTGTGACATGGGAACTTCTTTTTTGCTTCCTCAAGATTCCCCTTTCCTTTCCCTGCATACCTAGGTCTATTCCCTGCATTATTTCCTGGATTATTCGCCTGTTCCACCAACTGTGCTTCCTGTCTTTCCGCAACTTTCACCTGTGCCCACATTGCTTTCTCTTTCAGCTTTCTTTGTTTTGCTTCAATCTCATCACTGAAGTATTTTGCATGTCTCAGAATCTCATCTATTTTCTTACTCTGCCAATCCACAGTATGCTCACGAATTCTTTCACTAATCTCAGGTCTCAGGCCATATACAAATCTGTATACAAAATGACTCAAATCCTTGTCACCCAGGTGTTCATCTCCACTGAATTGTTTAAATGCCAGTATCAGCCTCTCGTAAAAAGCATGAACTGATTCTTTTGCTTCCTGATGTGTTCGATCTATTTTAACCCAGTCTGTTTCTTTTGGAGGTACTTTATTTTTCAGATATACAATCACCTGCTCATACTTTCTCATTACTTCTGGATCTGGTGCTCCTGTTCTCTGATCTCTTGGATATTCCTCAGTAGGCCAACTCACAACTATTTTACACTCAGCCCACAAGTCTGCTGGAACAATTATATCAAACAGACTATTCAGGTCAATCCACAGCACTTTTGACAATTTCACAAACCTGTCTACCTGCCTGTACCACTCGACGGGCTTTTCTCTCAATCGAGGGAAATCATTCGTAAATGACAAAATATCCTGTCTGGTCCATGGAACATGTACATATCCTCCTCCAGGTATTTCTCTCATAGGATAAGTATCCACTGGTTTTTCCTTTTCTCTCACAGGAAATGCTGAATAAGTCCTATCCCCTAATTCTTCTCTCTTTTTGTACCATCTATCCTTCCACTTTTCAACATCACCCCATTTTCGCAATAAAGCGATCATCTCTTTAATCTGTCCTGTTCTACCAGTACCATTCAAATTTTCTATATCCTTGTCTGTGAAATCCATCCTGTAAGACTTCTGCAAAACTTTCACTTTATCAATGTCAACTCCATAGTCATTTGCTATTGCTCTTAATCTGTCATGTGTATTTCTCGCTCTCCAGGTAATATTCTTGCACATGAATAATAATTCACCATCATGATGATTTTTTAGAATTTCTGTTGGAACTGTCCCTGCAACAAGCTCTTCTAATTCTACACGTAACCTAGCAACATCAATTGCTTGTGAATCTTTATCCCTCTTTTGAAGAACTTTCATCCATTCATTCAAATCCTCAGCTGTTATTTCAGTAGATTTTCTCACTGGAACCACTTTCTTCTGCGGTTCTAAAATCGGCATCCCTGAACAACTAGCTTCACCAGCATCCAGTCCTGAATTAGACTCCTCTAATCCTTCATTACAGGTGTCATGTCTGAATTTTCCTGCCCTTTTTCCTGAATCTCCTGAAGGACCAGCCAAACTTGTCAATCTATTCCCAACATATGGAATAACCAAACCATTCTCACCCTTCCTCTGCTTATCAAAAACAGGCATAACCGGACCTATGGTTACGGGTACCGTAACAGCGTTTAGATTTTTTGTCAGTTCCTTGATCCTTTCAGTCAACTCCGATGTAGTTCTGGCTAATTCTCTCGTATTTTCGCCACTGCTTCTATTCTCCCTCTCCCTGAAAGGATTACCACTTCTTAACTCAGGTGTCACATTTTCTGTCTCAATGATACAATGCGTATCTCTTATCGGAGAAACAATTGGTGTACTCTCTTCTGGTTCCGGTCTATATGGAGGTGGTCTTTTGTAAATCATGTCATTTAAAACCTCATTCTCATATTCATTAACTCCATATCTTCTCACTTCTGCCTCAGGAACCCTTTCTGCTCCCTCTTCAACTGTTCTCACAGGATATAATCCCTCTGACATACTAGCATCTCGCCATCTTGTCATTCGATCATGATGAGTTTCACGACCATGTCTCCTCCCGAACATATACCTATAGTTGCCTCCAGACCTCTGTTTCTCTCGCTCATGTACTTCCTCTTCCCATTCCACTAAAGCCTCGAATTGTGTCGGCCTTGGTCTTGGGTCAAGACATAACATCTTTTCACGTAAATTTTTCAACACGGCCAGATTAAATGAACCATGTTCTGGAAATGCTAAGACTCCATCTTCTTTGGTATACCTAACCCAATTCTCCAACCATATACAGGTATGATACCCATATCTCGCAGCCATGAAGGATGCAGGCGTTTTCGATGGAGGTAACAATTCACCCTCTCTCGTTTTAACATCTTTATCCTTGTCGAACCAATTTTTAATCTTTCTGAACAAAGATTTTTTCTTTTTCTCCTCTTGGTAATACATTTTAACGCTAACAAAAACTTTCTAATCCCTTCCGTAATACAACTACACAATATTATTTTTCAACCAATAACAGCACGACTCACACTAACACACCAATCCTGGAACGTTACGTCACTAGAATAGCGACACCTCCCTGTGACAGGAAACCCTTTGTTGGGTTCCCTCCACTGCAAGTTTCGGTCAGCAGCAGGAGGGCAGCCCGGTGTCTGTGCTGGTGGCATCCATTTTTTTATGCCAGGGCTCTAGATGATTTCTACCGTGTAGTACAGTGGGTACATGTCGTCCCCTCTAGAAGGGTGGGATCCTACTCCCACACCAGTTACTGGTGTGGGGGTAGGATTCCAAGTTGTTTGACACCAAACACAACATGTTTTGATGCAGTCATTCCAAAGTTAGCATTTACCGTGAGGTTCTAATGCACTTAAGGGTATATGGTTTAACCGCATCCACAAACAGCAGCAGAGAATAGACTCTGCCAGCTGCAGAGGGGTCCTGCTCAGGCAGAAGCACCCCCTCACATAGTAAACCAAGCACCCTGCCCTTGGGATTGATAGGGCCTACCATAGGGGTGACTGATAGGTTTATATGTGTGTGTATGGTGAGATATAGGAACCTATACCTCAGTGAGGAGTGCTAACACTACCTCACACAGGCTGCAGTAGCAGGCCTGTGGTGTCAGATTGTGAATGCTTCCCAGGGGTGGCATAATACATGCTGCAGCCCCTGGTAGGCCTGTGAAGTACCAATGCCCTAGGTACCTAAGGTACCATATACTAGGGGCTCACAAGGCACCACAGTATCCAATCATTAGTGCATCTAATATGCACACCAATCATTTAAGGGAGTAAGCAGATAGGCTGGGGTCCTGGATAGCAGGATCCCAGCCAGACTAGTCAAAAACCATTCAAACACCAGGAAAAAAGTGGGGGCAACCATATAGTCAGATTCCACCTTCCTACACAAGCTAGGTCCAACTCCTTAGTTGTCAAGAGTTGCTTGAAATTCACACTCTCTGGGTTAGATTGAGACGGTACAGATCCTAGGGCCACACTCTCTGTGGAACACACAGATAATCTTTTTAGTAGGCCTGGGCGGTGAACTTCGCTCCGTTTGCGGAGTTTTCTGCACACCACGGAGCTCACGGAGTGCAGAAAACTCCGCTTCGCAATGTGCAGCAGTGTTTTTTCCCCGCTCACGATCGCGAATGGTAAGTTCGCGATTGCGAGCTGCCGCTCGGGTAGAATTTCTACCCGAGCAGCAGGGATACCAGCACAAACTGCAGTTCGCACTGCACTCTGCCACTTGCGGAACTTTGCTAAGTTTTTTTGTAACTTTGCGGAGTTCAGCATAGCAAAACTCAGCAAACTACGCCCAGGTCTGCTTTTTAGCACCTGAATGTTAATCATTTGAAAGGACAGCACTCTTTCCATGGGTTGAATCCCATATACTTTGTCAGACCTTCCTTCAAGCTTCATGGGTAGATAGGGAGCTCTGGGCAGGAACTGTATTTAGTACTGTTGTTTCTTCTCACTGTCACAGGGCCCTTCAACTGTGGCAAGCATAGGTTAACAAGACCCCTCTACTTTCGTTGACTCCAGTGGTACTTGTGGTCAAGAAGTCCTGGCTTACTCTAGTCGGTGGTTAGGAGTTTGGGATCAAATGTAAAATAACACAATGCTTCTCACAGTGAATACAGATCAATGGCCAGTGAAATTTATATCTTTGAAAAGGAAAATATTTTCATTTCACAGTAGAAACAAGCATTAGTAATGCATCGGTTTTGCCTATGTAATGAATAAAGAGCTGTTTTCATCAATCATCTTCCCGGAGAAGGAAAGAGCTCCCTGACAGATAACATAGTAGTGGAGAGGATGTGGTGCAGCGGCCAGAGCTGCTGACTCGAGAGCTGGGAAGCCTGGTTCGAGTCTTGGAGGCACCGCCAACATCCTGTGATTCTATGCAAATCACTTAATCTCTCCGGATGACAAATTGTTATAGAAATATGCTGCAAGAGTAAAAGGCAAAACTTTATGAAAATTTAGTTCCACCAAAGCGGATATTAACTGTATTTCTGTGGCGGGAAACTGATAAGAGAAGAAGACAAGGAACAAGCCTTGGTAAATGCAGGAAAATATGCTAAAGCCAATAGAAATGGAGGAAAGGTAAGTAGCACGAACACGAAGCAATGAGAAGCCAGGAAAGAGGAGGAGAATGTAAGTACCCTTTAAGTTTATATTAAATACAAGAATATATTGTCCAGTGCACCGGATGATTCCCCCTCATTTCCATCATTCAAATACCTCTCAACCACTATTTGTCCAAACTAAAACAAAACTGCTAACTTTCATGCTATTTAAAGCCCCCCCTGGTACAACACCATCTTCCACAAACACTTTAGTGATCTTCCTACCTCCATAATGGCACCATATTCCACCAATATCTTACTAGGTGACACCACCATCTTGTAGAATATCAACCTCTTGTCAAATGGCCAGTTAAAGAAATAAGAAATCTCAAGTCCAGCCAAAACTGCAAACAACATTTCTAACCTCTTTGCAATAAAAAGCCTATCTACAAATTCACAAAGAAATAAAAAACCTTCCCTGGCAATGGACACAAATGGATGAATTAACATGTAAATACTGCATTTCCATAAACCAAATAGGATAACATCACATCTCGAGTAACAACTTTTGCTGTTCCATAGGTGTAAATCTAAGACTCATTTTGAGACTTCGTAGGACTAAGTAGTACGAGGCCGAGAGTTTTCTAATCTGGTGTTGAAAAGAAAGCTGGTCATCAAAGTTAATTTTCAGATTATATACTTGATCAATCAGATTTAGAGGATGGCTAAATCAAACTGGCCACATAGCCTCTGACTAGAAAGCATAAGGCCCCCCTAAGAGAATGATCTCTGTTTTATCAGTTTCACATAAGATTATTTTCATGTGGAAACTTCTCAAAGGCAGTTGGTTCTGAAATGCCAGTTGAAGGTGGGTATTATCATCAGCAGGATCGAATCTGATCAGCAATTGAATGTGAGTTTCATTGGCATAATATAATATTCTGATGAACAGGACACAATAAGAAACCTTGCAGGACTCCAAAATTAACCGAGTGAAAGCTGGAGCAATAAGTGGGTAGAGATACTGCTTGTTCACTTTCTGCAAGAAAAGAATGGCCAGCACAGAGCACTGTCGCTCACCCCCACTATCTCCAATCCAGAGATGAGACAGTGTCAAATGCGGCAGACAGATCCTATTGTTCAACATTCTAGGTAGAATAATTCCAAAATGGTAAACATTTAATGTGAATAACACATTACAGAATCAACAAAACTCTACACTGACCATCCCAACCCAGTCATGCTCTTAAAACCTGCACCCAGGACATTGCTTTCCTTTTCCTCAATATTATCAGCTCCTCTCTATAGGAAGGCTTATTTCCCTCCTCTCTTAAATATAGAGAAATCACAACTCAACTGAAAAAAACAAGCAAGGACCCAATGACTTCCAAAACCTAGGAGCAGTTTCCCAATTATCTGTCAGTATTCTGCTGTTCTGCCTCCAGGTAGAATTCACGGAGACCCCATGGTGTTCTACCAGAAAACACTGCCTGAGACACCTCACAACAGTCCTGGTCTTCACACTGTCAGTGATGCATTCTGGTCCATGTAGTCCTTTTCTTGGCCAAACCGAACCTAAATATAATCCCGGAGGTGGTGCCCTCTTTGTAATAATGGTTCCTGGTCTGTACAGATTCACTGACCAACTCATGTAGGATTTCCAGAACTTCATGTGTCTCAGCTCTCAGCCACACTCCGGTCCTGCTTTCCCGGTTTTCTTTTTGTGCCTCCTGGCTCTCCAAGTTCTAGTGCTACTTGCAGTCTCCAGGTAGAGCCAGGTAGAGATTTGATTACCGCACCCGACTGGTTGCTTTCGCCTGGCATGATGCACCTGTGCTTCTTCTCCTAAGCTGGCATCTACATCTTCCCTCTGAGCTCAGTTCATGAGTGTGTATATTAGTTATTGATTATTTGGTTGAGTATTTGTATGAGACACTGAGTTTGTGTGTGTTTGGATGGGGTGTGTGTAACTCTGCATAGACGTGTGAATGGTTGATTGACTAGGTGTATAGGTTTAAGAGTGCATGTGGAAACAGTTGTTTGGGTGACTGAGTGTATTTATTTGTGTGTTGGTGAGCGAATATATGTTTTAGTTGTACATCTTCAACAAAGTAAAAAAATAAAAGGCATTGTATGTGAGAGTTGGTGTATATAAATAAGAATATGTAAGAGTCAGTGATTGTGAGAGTAGCTATATGAATGACTGTATAATTGTAATGGTGATTTTTAACATTAACTATGAGTTACTATGTGTTTGAATAAATGAGGTGTTGTTGGATAATTGTGTAAGTGAGTAAATGTAAGTGTAATTAATTTTTAGTGAGTACGATGACTGCATAACCGACTAAGATGACTGCTGATGTGTCAATGTCTATATATGTGTATAAGTGCAGATGATAGTGTTCTATTAATTAGTGACTGCATGTATAAATTATTCTGTTGTTGAATGGGTAGTTGTGTGTGTAGACTTGGGAATCAGCGAGTGGGTATGTAGTAACTGGTATTGGTGTGTCAATGGTTTCAAATATGGTACTCTGTATTGTACAGTGAGTGATGAAAGTTTATACTAGTGTATGATGAGGTGTATCAGATTATCACGTGGATGATGTCATCAGTGATGTCATTTGAGATGTCATCAGTGATGTCACTGACCATGTCATGAATGATGCAATATGTGACATCATCAGCAGTGCACTGAGGGCCCGCGAGTTATAGTTAGCAGAACTAACTATAACAGGAATTTCTATGGTTTTGTACGAGTGAAATGGCCAGCTAACTATAACACCCCTGAAACCTATGGTTTTTTCTGTGAATTTCTAAGGTTTTTTAAATGCTAATTTCTAACTATAATGTCTCTGAAACCTATGGTTTTTTCAGTGAATTTCAAAGCTTTTTTAAAAGCTAATTTCTAACTATAACGTCTCTGAAACCTATGTTTTTTTTCAGTAAATTTCAAAGGTTTTTTAAATGCTAATTTTTAAGTGTGATAGTACTCATACCTTTATTGTACTGATTTTGAACTGTTTATTTATAAATATTTTATTCATTAAATAATTTTTTTGGGAAAATTAAAAAAAAAAATGTAAAAAAATTCTAACTGAAATATTGATTAATTTTCTTGTTTTCATTTTTTATTTGAATATATTTATATTATTTCTTACATTTTTTTTTTTTCGGATTCGCGCACTCAGCGTACACATCACGGTGGGTGCGGCGCATTCTAGCCGCCATTTTAGAAAAGTCGAGAAGGATCCGCGTACGGTGTGCGACGGCTGCGTGTTTTTCAGTTACATCATCTACATTTAATATTACGTGATGTGCGCGATTGGTATGCGACCAGTCCGCGACTCCTGCTCCCGCGCATTCATGACACATGCGCATTACGGTACGAGATACTTGCGCGGTTGCGGGTCCTGCGTGACGTCATATACGTGCTGGGGCGCGATGGGTGAGCGACTCCCGCAAAAATGATATGTATGTGTCTTTAATATACATATTAGGGCAAGAGATTATCTAAGATATTCATAAAAATAATATATTTGTGCTTATAATAAACTTATATTATTTTTAAATATATTTTTGCGAAGTCGGGTGCGTGCATCGTGAGTGCAGGGAACCAGGTTAGCACAGCTGCTGTAGAGCCAGAGAAACCAGGTCAGCAGAGCCGTTGTAGAGTCAGAGAACCAGGTCAGCTGAGCTGCTCTATAGCCTAAGAAGCAGGTCAGCAGAGCTGCTCTAGAGCCAGAGACCCAGGTCAGCAGAGCTGCTCTAGAGGCAGAGAACCAGGTCAGCAGGGCTGCTGTAGAGCCAGAGAAACCATGTCAGCAGAGCTGCTTTAGAGCCATAGAACCAGGTCAGCAGAGCTGCTTTAGAGCCAGAGAACCAGATCAGCAGAGCTGCTCTAGAGCCAGAGAACCAGGTCAGCAGAGCTGCTTTAGAGCCATAGAACCAGGTCAGCAGAGCTGCTCTAGAGGCAGAGAACCAGGTCAGCAGAACTGCTTTAGAACCAGAGAACCAGGTCAGCAGAGCTCTTTAGAGGGAGAGAACCAGGTCAGCAGAGCTGCTCTAGTGCCAGAGAACCAGGTCAGTAGAGCTGCTTTACAGCCAGAGAACCAGGTCAGCAGAGCTGCTTTAGAGCCATAGAACCAGGTCAGCAGAGCTGCTTTAGAGCCATAGAACCAGGTCAGCAGAGCTGCTTTAGAGCCAGAGAAGGAGTAGTTTCTTACCTGTAACTCCAGTTCTGTAGTAGGGGTATCTCTGTTATAGTCATAATCTATGAATAGTCCCGCCCATGTGCGGGGACCCCGGAGCAATCAAAATATCTCTTAAGCTGTCCTGCATTTGCAAACCTACAAAGACACTTAAGAGACAGACAAAATAATACAGCCTAATAACAATATGGCTGCACTGGCCAGCACTTCATCTGAAGTGAACACAAAAGCCAAAATAAAGTTTAAATGTCATTTTTATTCACATCTGACCTGTTCCTTTAGTGTACCACACTCCCTTCACCAAAATCCCTTTAAACAATAGAGAGGAAGGGGTGGACAGACAAGCCCTATAGGCTGTCATTATGTGTCTGCTAAAAGGATACCGTGCCTTTAAGGAACTCTCCAGAGACCCCCGGTATCCCAGGATGCACAGCCAAAGCAAGTTACTTTCAGTTCTTTTTGAAGGTGTATAACAACAGGCCTGATACTGTCAGGTTACTCCACCGGGGAGGAGGGAGGGTCGCTTATGACTATAACAGAGATACCCCTACTACAGAACTGGAGTTACAGGTAAGAAACTACTCCTTCTGTAGTAGGGGGATCTCTGTGTATAGTCATAATTTATGAATAGAATGGCAAGCCCATCCCAACCAACAAACAGCGGTGGAGTAAAAACCGAACACCAACAAATCACTGTGCAAACAAATTCCTCAGCGAAGCCTGTCCAACCTGCGCATCTGCCCTAGCATCAGAGTCCAGGCAGTAATGCTTTGTAAACGTATGGACCGACTTCCAGGTGGCAGCCTTACAAATGTCAGCAATTGGAACATTCCTAAGCAAAGCTGTAGTCACTGCTTTGCCCCTAGTCGAATGCGCTGTAGGCTTACCCCCTAACGTCTTATTAGCTTTCTGATAGCAGAGCTGAATACAGGACACAATCCATCTGGAGATGGACTGTTTCGAGGTAGCTAGACCAGTTCTTACTGAACCATAATTTACAAACAGTTGATCCGACCTGCGGATGTCTTTTGTCTTATCTAGATAGAATTTCAACACTCTACGCACATCTAGCGAATGCAGAGACTTCTCCGCCGGAAAGGAAGGATGCTGAAAAAATGTAGGCAAATTTATCGTTTGATTCACATGGAAATCAGATACCACTTTAGGCAAAAACTTAGGATGAGTACGCATTACCACTTTAGAAGCATGGAATACAGTATACGGCTCTTGACAACACAGAGCCTGAATCTCACTTACTCTCCTGGCCGATGTAATGGCCACAAGGAAGGCAGCCTTCCAGGACAAATGCTGCAGAGAAGCCTTATGAATAGGCTCAAAAGGCTCCCTCATTAATCTGGACAACACCACGTTCAGTTCCCATGGTGGAGAAGGTCGTCTAACAGGGGGAAACACCTTACGCAAACCCTCCAAAAAATCTTTAATCACAGGGATTTGAAAAAATGAGGTTTGGGAAGGGCCCTTTCTACACGCAGTCAAAGCTGCGAGATGAACTTTAATAGACTGAAAATTAAGCCCAGATTGAGCTAACTGCAGCAGATAAGGCAAAATAACATCTTCTTTACAGGAAGTAGGGTCAATGTCCTTTGCCTTGCACCATAAGCAGAATCTCTTCCACTTAGGCGTAAGAAGTCCTCGTAGACGGTCTCTTCGCTTCTTTCAAGATCTCCATACAGTCCTGAGGTAGGTTCAAGTATCCATACTGTACTAGCTCAGGAGCCTTGCTGCCAAACTCAAGGACGAGAGATTGGGGTGAACCATTTGTCCTCCGAATTTCGTGAGAAGGTCCGGCCGACACGGCAGGCGCCGGTGAGGCAGAACAGACCGGTGAAGAAGGTCGGTGAACCACCATTGCCTCGGCCACTCCGGAGCAATCAGGATCATCCTGGTTCTGGATTGCGACAGCTTGATCAGCACCGCCGGAATCAGGGGAATGGGTGGAAAGGCGTGGAGAAAGCTGTTGGACCAGCTGATCCATAGGGATTTCCCCAGTGTCCCTGGCTGGTAGTACCTGGACGCGAAGTCGCGGCATTTGCTGTTTTCTGCCGTAGCGAACAGATCGATATCCGGAGTGCCCCACTCTGCGAAGACGTCTCTTAGCACGTCGTCGTTTAGCACCCACTCGTGATTTTCTTGAACGAGCCTGCTGAGCGCATCGGCTTGGGCATTCTGCACTCCCGGCAGATGGGTTGCCGTGATCGTTAGGTTCCTGGCCACCAGCCAATTCCAGATCGTCTGTGCCTCCCGAGACAGCGTGCGTGAACGGGAGCCCCCCTGCTTGTTGAGGTAATACATGGTAGTAGTATTGTCCGTCTGAACCAGCAGGGAGTTCGTCTTGAAGGAGGGATGGAACGCCTTCAGGGCCAAGTGTACTGCCCTGAGTTCTAAAAAGTTGATGTGGTAAGTCATCTCCGTCTGTGACCATATCCCCTGAATCTGAAGAGGGCCCAAATGCGCCCCCCAGCCCTGGAGAGACGCATCGGTCACTATGGTCTGGACCGGAATATCCTTGTGAAAGGGAGTCCCCTTGCAGACATTCTCTGAGGAGCACCACCATTTCAGAGACTGTAGAGCGTGTTGGGACAGATGAATCGTGTCCTCCCAACGCCCCCGCCTCTGGTCCCATTGATCCTCCAGACATTCCTGCAGAGGCCTCATATGCAGACGTGCATTGGGGGTGAGAAAGATGCAGGAAGCCATCGACCCCAGTAAAGAGGACACCGTCCTCACTGTAGGAGAGTGGGCTGAGAGGAGGCGCAGGGCCTTCCAACGGATAGATAAGCGTCTCTCCTCCGAAGGACACACGCTTGCGTTCAAAGTATTGACTGAGGCCCCCCAAGTACTGGAGACACTGCACAGGGATCGGCACTGACTTCGACATGTTGATGTGCAGTCCCAGGCGATGAAGCAAGGCAGCTGTCCTGTTGAAATGACACTGGGCTTCCCGGTACGTGGAAGCTTTGATCAGCCAATCGTCCAGGTATGGATACACAAACACTTTGTTCTGCCGCAAGTGTGCTGCCACCACTGCCATGCACTTGGAGAACGTCCTTGGTGCAGACTTCAGCCCAAACGGGAGTACCGTATACTGGTAATGGTTGTTGCCTACCAGAAACCTCAGGAACTTGCGATGCTTTTGTGCGATCGGCACATGAAAGTAAGCGTCCTGCAGATCTATGGCGCACAGCCAGTCTCCTTGATGCAACTGAGGATAAATCTGATGCAGGGACAACATACGGAACTTTTCTCTGCGGATCCACTTGTTTGCTTGACGCAGATCTAGAATAGGCCTGAACTCGTTCTTGTCCTTTTTTTCTGACGAGAAAGAACCTTGAGTAAAGACCTTTTCCTCTTTGCCTCAAAGGAACAGTTTCTATCGCCTTCTTCTTTAACAGAATGTCCGCCTCCCACATGAGCTCTCGCCCCATGAAGGGAGAGCGCACTGATGGAATCTGTGGAGGCGGGCTGGTGAAACGAAGACTGTACCCATTGCAAACAATATTCAGCACCCACTTGTCCTGAGTTATTGTTCTCCACTCTGCCAGGTAGTATTGAATACTTCCCCCCACCGGAGCGGGTAACGGATGAGGGGGAAGTGACCTTTCAGGGCTTCGACCCGGCCGGGCCTTTGTTCCCCGACGAGGATTGATGCTGGCCTCTGCCCCTCTGGCGCTTTTGAAAGGACTGCCTCGGGAACTGTTGTTGTTGCTGGTGTTGTTGTTGACCAGACTGACGCCCTTGGCTGCGTTGTTTAGAATAACGCCTGCCATAGGAACGGAATGATCTCTTCTGTTCCTTGGGTTTTTCCAACCCCACGGCCTTCAGGGTTTCTGCTTCGGCCTTCATGCGGGCCATTTCGTCATCCGCATGAGACCCGAACAACGTCGTGCCAGAGAAAGGCAAGTTAGCAATCTTTTGCTGCGCTTCAGGCTTTAGAGAGGTAAGTCTCAGCCAGGAATGTCTCCTCATGTGTACTCCATGACAGTACCCATGGGCCGCCAGCAATGACACATCTCCTGCTGCACTGATGATCTGGTTGGAGACCATCATGCCCTCATTCAACACCTCCTGGAAGTCTTCCCGTTTATCCCTAGGCAAGGAGTCAGCAAACTGTTGCAGGGAGTCCCATAACGATCGGTCATAGCGACCCAGCAGAGCGGAGGCGCTAGCAGCCTTCATAGTCGAGGCTGATGTAGAGCACATCCTCCTCCCCAAGGAGTCCATCTTGCGACTCTCCTTTTCCGGAGGAGCTGTGGAAGAGGGCGACGTGGCATGTTGCTTCCTAGCCGCAACCACAATGACAGAGTCCGGGGGAGGGTCCACCCTGAGGAACGCCGGGTCCGAATCAGGGGCCCTGTATTTCTTTTGCAACCTTGAGGGGGCAGACTTCACCACGGCCGGTGTCAAGAAGACCTCCATGGCTGGTTCCTCCAGACCTGGAACCAAAGGGAGGAGGGGGCGTGAGAGATGCGCCTTGGTAGGGGGAACTGGTACTGTCACTGAGATTCCCAATTTTGCCGCTCCTCTCATCAGAACATCTTGGAAAGTGGCAATATCATCCACTGGCGAGATTCTAGTAGGCGGCGTTTCCGATAACGTGGGGGAAAGCCGTCCAGTGCCAGAAGAGTCCGAATACCTCGTGCCTCTGGATCGAGATCTATACCTCCGTCGTCCATGCCTTGTGTGAGTGGACGATCTGTGTCTGCTCCGTGACCTCCGGCGCGATCTAGAGCGTGATGTCAGTCTCTTAGGAGCCACTGGTTGCCGAGGAGAAGGCGGGAGCTGTGGCACCGGAGGCGGTGGTGGCGGAGGTGGCGTAGGTCGCTTAGGAGGCGCCACTGGGAGCCGGGGGTCAGGTGGAGGAGGAGGAGGAGGAGGAGGAGGAGGAGGAGGCGTGGGAGGCTTAGGTTGCGGTCGCGGTAGAGGCAGCGGCAGGAGGTCCAGTGGAGACTCTCTCCCATCACTCCTTGCGGGAGAACCCGGACTAGCCCTGTCCGGACTTCCACCCACCCTTCTCTTCTTTGCGGGTCTACTCCGTGAAGAGGCCGAAGTGAACGAGGGGGAGCGTCCCGCTCTCCTAGATCCACGACTGGAGATCGTAATCACTGAAGAAGAGTCACCAGGTGATCTCGTCCTCGACGTCGAGCCGTGCGTGGACCTCGTACGGCTTCCTCTCGCCGTTGAACGCAAACGGCGTCCCCTCGACGTCAAACGGCGTCTTCTCGACGCCGAGTGCCTTCGTCTCGACGGCGAGCCTCTCGACGTCGACGGTGATCTCCTTCGCCTCGAAGGTGATCTCCGTCGCCTCGACGGCGATCTCCTTCGCCTCGACGGCGATCTCCCTCGACTCGACGTCCGTCGCCGGTGGCTTCACGTCGATGTCGTCGACGTCGATCCATGAGTCAACGGCGAAGGAGGCGAGCGGGCTCACCTCGACGGCGAGCGGCGCTGGCTGCGGGGCTCAGTACGACGTCGATGTTGTGTCGACATCGACTGTGAAGCCTTCGACGGCGACCTAGTCCGAGGTCTCGCCGGCCCCTCTTTCGACGGCGAACGGCGAGGACGCCGAGATCCAGAGCCCTGGATCGACGGCGAACACACTGGTGCTGTACCTTTCGCCGTCATAGTCCTCGACGTCGAGTGGGATCTTCCGGCCGGTAGGCGCCGTTTCTGCTCCTTTTTCTGCCCGGAGGTCCCTCCAGTGGCTGAAGCATGGGCAGAGGATGGGGAAGGAGATCCTCCATGCCCAGAGGTCCCACCTGTTCTCTGCTGCTCCTGTCCCTGAAGGCGAATCTTCTCTCTGTCCCTCAGGGTCCTCTTGGAGAAGGTCTTGCAGATGTCACATGTAGGAGGGACATGTGAAGATGATAAGCAGAGGATACAGACATCATGCGGGTCCGTCTTGGCCATTTTCCTCCCACACTCAGGGCATTTATCAAATAAAGCCATGCTGAGAGTGGGTCAAACTGCACCAAATTGCAGGATGCAGCAGAGAAAGGCTCTAGACGTCGAATGAACAAACTTTATCAAAAAAACCAATTTTTATCCAAAATATCCACCCAAAAGGGTAGAGCTCAAGCTCCAGGGTCCTGCTAGCAGGAGCCGGAAAAAAGAACTGGAAGTAACTTGCTTTGGCTGTGCATCCTGGGATACCGGGGGTCTCTGGAGAGTTCCTTAAAGGCACGGTATCCTTTTAGCAGACACATAATGACAGCCTATAGGGCTTGGCTGTCCACCCCTTCCTCTCTATTGTTTAAAGGGATTTTGGTGAAGGGAGTGTGGTACACTAAAGGAACAGGTCAGATGTGAATAAAAATGACATTTAAACTTTATTTTGGCTTTTGTGTTCACTTCAGATGAAGTGCTGGCCAGTGCAGCCATATTGTTATTAGGCTGTATTATTTTGTCTGTCTCTTAAGTGTCTTTGTAGGTTTGCAAATGCAGGACAGCTTAAGAGATATTTTGATTGCTCCGGGGTCCCCGCACATGGGCGGGACTATTCATAGATTATGACTATACACAGAGATCCCCTACTACAGAACCAGGTCAGCAGAGCTGCTTTAGAGCCAGAGAACCAGGTCAGTAGAGCTGCTTTTGAGCCAGAGAACCAGGTCAGCAGAGCTACTCTAGAGGCAGAGAACCAGGTCAGCAGAGCTGCTTTACTTTAGAGCCAGAGAACCAGGTCAGCAGAGCTGCTTTAGAGCCAGAGAAACCAGGTCAGCAAAGCTGCTTTAGAGGGAGAGAACCAGGTCAGCAGAGCTGCTTTACAGCCAGAGAACCAGGCCAGCAGAGCTGCTCAAGAGCCTGAGAACCGGGTCAGCAGAGCTGCTTTAGAGCCATAGAACCAGGTCAGCAGAGCTGCTCTAGAGGCAGAGAACCAGGTCAGTAGAGCCGATTTAGAGGGAGAGAACCAGGTCAGCAGAGCTGCTTTAGAGCCAGAGAACCAGGTTAGCAGAGCTGCTCTAGAGCCAGAGAACCAAGTCAGCAGAGCTGCTTTAGAGCTATAGAACCAGGTCAGCAGAGCTGCTTTAGAGCCAGAGAAACCAGGTCAGTAGAGCTGCTTTAGAGCGAGAGAACCAGGTCAGCAGAGCTGCTCTTGAGCCAGAGAACCGGGTCAGCAGAACTGCTTTAGAGCCATAGAACCAGGTTAGCAGAGCTGCTTTAGAACCAGAGAACCAGGACAGCAGAGCTGCTTTAGAGGGAGAGAACCAGGACAGCAGAGCTGCTTTAGAGGGAGAGAATAAGGTCAGCAGAGCTGCTGTAGAGCCAGAGAAACCAGGTCAGCAGAGCTGCTTTAGAGGGAGAGAACCAGGTCAGCAGAACTGCTCTAGAGCCAGAGAACCAGGCCAGCAGAGCTGCTTTAGAGCTGGAGAACCAGGTCAGCAGAGCTGCTTTAGAGCTGGAGAACCAGGTCAGCAGAGCTGCTTTAGAGCCGGAGAACCAGGTCAGCAGAGCTGCTCTAGGTAACACTGACTGACTGACACTGACTGACTGGCACTGACTGGCACTGACTGACTACTCTCTACTACTCACTACTAACTCTCTACTACTCTCTACTATTCACTCCCTACTACTCTCTACTACTCACTCCCTACTACTCTCTACTACTCATTCTCTACTACTCTCTACTACTCGCTCTCCACTACTCTCCCTCCACTACACTCCACTACTCACTCTCCACTACTCACTCTCAACTACTCACTCTCCACTACTCACTCTCCACTACTCACTCTCCACTACTCACTCTCCACTACTCACTCTCTACTACTTGCTCTCTACTACTCACTCTACTACTCTCTACTACTTGCTCTCTACTACTCGCTCTCTAGTAGTCTCTACTACTCACTCTCTACTACTTCACGACTCTCTACTACTCACTCTCTACTTCTCTACTACTCACTCTCTACTCACTCTCTACTGCTCACTCTCTACTGCTAACTCTCTACTGCTCTCCACTACTCACTCTCTACTACTCTCTACTACTTGCTCTCAACTACTCACTCTACTACTCACTCTACTACTCACTCTACTACTCACTCTACTACTCTCTAGTACTCACTCTCTACTACTCACTCTCTACTAGTCTCTACTACTCACTCTCTACTAGTCTCTACTGCTCACTCTACTGCTCACTCTCTACTGCTCACTCTCTACAACTCACTCTCTACAACTCACTCTCTACAACTCACTCTCTACAACTCACTCTACTGCTCACTCTACTGCTCACCCTCCACTACTCACTCCTGCTCACCCTCCACTACTCACTCTCCACTGCTCACTCTCTACTGCTCACTCTCTACTGCTCACTCTCTACTGCTCACTCTCCACTGCTCTACTGCTCACTCTCCACTGCTCTACTACTCACTCTCTACTACTCACTCTCTACTATTCACTCTCTACTACTCTCCACTACTCGCTCTCAACTAATCTCTACTACTCACTCTCTACTACTCACTCTCCACTACTCACTCTCCACTACTCACTCTCTACTACTCTCCACTACTCACTCTCCACTACTCACTCTCTACTACTCGCTCTCAACTAATCTCTACTACTCACTCTCTACTAATCACTCTCCACTACTCACTCTCCACTACTCACTCTCCACTACTCACTCTCCACTACTTGCTCTCAACTACTCTCTACTACTCACTCTCTACTACTCACTCTACTACTTGCTCTCAACTACTCTCTACTTGCTCTCTACTACTCACTCTACTACTCACTCTACTACTCACTCTACTACTTGCTCTCTACTACTCGCTCTACTACTCTCTAGTACTCACTCTCTACTAGTCTCTACTACTCACTCTCTTCTAGTCTCTACTACTCACTCTCTACTGCTCACTCTCTACTGCTCACTCTCTACTACTCTCCACTACTCACTCTTCTACTCACGCTCTACTACTTGCTCTCAACTACTCTCTACTACTTGCTCTCTACTACTCACTCTACTACTCACTCTACTACTCACGCTCTACTACTTGCTCTCAACTACTCTCTACTACTTGCTCTCTACTACTCACTCTACTTCTCACTCTACTACTCACTCTACTACTCACTCTACTACTCACTCTACTACTTGCTCTCTACTACTTGCTCTCTACTACTCTCTACTACTCAGTCTCTACTAGTCTCTACTACTCACTCTCTACTAGTCTCTACTACTCACTCTCTACTACTCACTCTCTACTACTCACTCTACTACTCACTCTACTACTCACTCTCTACTACTCTATACTGCTCACTCTCCACTACTCACTCTCCACTACTCGCTCTCAACTACTCTCTACTACTCACTCTCTACTACTCACTCTCTACTACTCACTCTCCACTACTCACTCTCAATTACTCTCTCTCAACTACTCTCTCTCTACTACTTGCTCTCAACTACTCTCTACTACTCGCTCTCTACTACTCACTCTCTACTAGTCGCTACTACTCACTCTCTACTACTTCACGACTCTGTACTTCTCACTCTCTACTACTCACTCTCTACTACTCTCTACTACTTACTCTCTACTACTCTCTTCTACTCACTCTACTACTCTCTACTACTCACTCACTACTCTACTAGTCTCTACTACTTTCTACTAGTCACTCTCTGCTACTCTCTCACTACTCTCTACTACTTTCTACTACTCACTCTCTACTCTCTACCTCTCTCTCTACCTCTACCTCTCTAACTCTCTCTACCTCTCTACACGCACACATATGCACATATATATATGCATATATATATGTATGTGCATATATATATATATACATATATAAACATATATATAATCTGCATATCTATATAAATACAAATATAAATATAAATACATGCATACATATGCATGTTATGTACATGAACGTTTGAAAAACACTAATACAAGCAAAGCCAAAAAGCCACCTAATTACAAACAGAATTGCTTTAACTTAAACGAGGGCACGACCTATTGCATTTTTAATGCTGGTTTACTTTGGTTCCATCAGGAAGGCATTCAGATGGGTCACACATTTGCCATAAATTCTGAATTGTAGCACTCTAGTTGCTCATTAGATCACTGTAGTAAAGCTACTGCTCACCAGGGAAGTCTGCTGCTGGTATTCAAAGTGCATGTTTCAGTCTGCATGTCAGAATTTTTTAATGAAATGGAAGAGGATTTGAGAAGTCAAAATTTGCCCTAATTTTTCTTTCTGCAGCACTAATCATAATTTCTATGGCAAAATGAACCCCCTCATTTTGTTCCTTTGCAAATTAAATGTTTTAAGTGTTACCACTTTATTCCAATCAAGATGGCTTCAGGTGTGCCATACTTTTGTCATAAGTAAGACTGTTAGCGCTCTAGTTGTTCTTTAGAGCACTCTGGGACATTATGTCCTTGGGCTATACTTGGGCTACATCTGGGTGATATTTGTGCTACATTTGAGCTCTTTTGTCTCTGGTGGCCATCTTGGGAGACTTATTTGTTATGAAGTTTCCTAATTTCCTCATTTACTACAGTCTCCTCAGTAGGAATACTTTCAGTTTTTTACTTTGATTCCATCAAGAAGGCATGCAGATGTGTCACTCATTTGCCATAAATTCGGAATGTTAGCACTCTAGTTGCTCATTAGATCACTGTAGTAAAGCTACTGCTCACCAGGGAAGTCTGCTGCTGGTATTGAAAGTGCATGTTTCAGTCTGCATGTCAAAATCTTCTAATGAAATAGAAGAGGATTTGAGATGTCACTCAAAATGTGCCCTAATTTTTCTTTCTGCAGCACTAATCATACTTTCTATGGCAAAATGAACCCCCTTATTTTGTTCCATTTTAAATTAAATGTTTTAAGAGTTACCACTTTATTCCAATCAAGATGGCTTCAGGTGTGCAATACGTTTGTCATAAGTAGGACTGTTAGCGCTCTAGTTGTTCTTTGGAACACTCTAGGAAGCTGCAGTAGAACACAAAGGAATCAACTGACAGTCTCTGCCCTTGTTGGATGTACATGTTTTACTGAGAATGTCAGACTTCATTCTCACATGACTGAGAAAGATAATGTGAATTTACAGAAAATATGCTCTCAGTTTAGCTTATAGATCACCTTCCAAACCTCTGTGGGAAAAGCATGAGAAAATAGTTCTCTCTCAAACATGATTCATAATATCCCAGCAGAAGGCTTTTTCACATGGTAAAATCACCTTAGAACATACCACAAATCCTAAAATGAGTATGGTACCATCAACAAATGATTTATAATGTAACTGAAGTCTTAAAACCTTCTATTAACTGCAATGCTTTTTAATGAGGTGCTATCATGTATATTGGTCCCAAGATGGCTGCCAACACTTCTTGGATGAAGTACTGACAGCCAATCAGATCTCATGATGAGATGTGTGGTTAGGCTCCGCCCAGATATATATGTGGTATTACTTTTGATTTGCTCAGGAAATACTAAACGGATTTACACCATTTAAGCAAAAGGCACGACTCTGAACCAAGGTTTATCTTTCTGACAAATTTGGTGCATTTCCGTTCAGCAGTTTGGGCTGTAGCTGCGACTAAAGGTCCCTATGGAAAATTGCATGGGGAAAACACGTTTTGGGACCCCCCTCTTTTCTCGGCCCCCGCTTGATGAATCACCTCGAGAATTTCAGGATAGGAGCGGACCGGAGCGGGCCACGAGTTTTGAAAACTTCGCAAAGATTCGTCAACCGGCGCCAAAGTTATTCTAAATAGAATGTTGCGGATTTCCTATGGATAATAGGTCCTAAATATAACTACCTACTGGTGACCGCCAGTAGGTAATATATATATATATATATATATATATATATATATACATATATATATATATATATATATCTTTTCAAACCTCACAGACCACATAACGTCAACCTGTGAACGCCATTCTGAGAAAGTGATCTTAAGTAAAGTGACCACGGGCACAAATATACTTCAAACTGCAGGTAAAACTCATAAGCTCTAGTGATCTTTGTATCTTATATCCATTACTGCCAAGGTTACCAACAGGTTCACGATACTGTTGTTTTATTGTCTTAAATTTGTGTTACGCAGTGCCATGTGCGTCCGATCGCCTCACAGAATTCACGAAAAATAAGTTTACCATCTTTTTGACCTATACACCAGATCTTTCAGATATATATTGATGTGTGTTTTGACACACACAGGAATAGGCTGTTTCTATGTATCTATGTGTAGCACTCGATATTGTCGGTGTCCCCTTAGAATATCGTGTTTTCTTTCAGCCCTTCAGCCTAGAAATATCTATTGTTATCACCTCCCTCCGTTATCTTACAACAAACAAGGATTGTTTGAAATAGTAGCAAGTCAAATTAAACTTCAGGTATCTATAACAAATAGGGATACATGCGATCTTTTGGGTTTTCCAAATATGTGACTTTGTTTGGGTCTTTCTCTCATTCTATAAATCCGGCATTACACCTTTATCACCTTAATTGATTTCTTCAAATTCCTTCGCTCCTAGGATAAGATTCAATTAACTGTTTTGCTTTCGTACATCTAACAAATGATACTACATGACCCCATTTTCCTTACCCAGTAGGAATCTTCTAGACATTATCCTGGCCAGTTACATACAGGTACGTAAGGTTACTGATGAAATCTATATGATCATACTTGATGAGCAAGAGGGCTCCACTGGGATACCTACAAGAATACATTTCTTGGTATCTATACTAAATTCTGCATGTTGGGCACCATACCTTAACCCCCCAATTCACATTTCCTGCATGTTTAATTTACACACATTTTCGGTTTAATGTTTATAAGTATGATATTGTAAGCGTTAACAGTGAAACACGGCGTATTTCATCTGGTACCCACATGGTTCATGTATTTTTTTTGCTTATTTTAATGTAAATAGCGGGCATTCAATTTCAATACTTATCATTTTGATTATGTGTTTCATTCAGTGAATTCTGAGACGGAACCCTGATGAAGGCAATGCCGAAACACGGGTAGAATAACAACACACCGCCAGTTTCTGTACACTGTGTTTATTTATTGCCATATTAGTGTATTGCGATCTAGGATTCGATCATTGAATTATCTGTTGTATCTAACTAGGTCTTTGGACCTCTATATATTAAATTGTGCAATATTAATTTGTGCAATTATAACACTGAATGATTGTCATATTGTTTTGAATACCAAATGATCAATGGTTTTGACTATCAATACATATATATATATATATATATATATATATAAAAATACACACAAAAATAATAGATATTTATTCAATAGAGTCATATATAAAAATATATTTTGAATTCATTTTTATTGTTATTGTCTTTGGATTATTTTGAACTTGTTTTGCCCGCATATGTTATAATCCACCTTGCCCAGGTGTTTTCCTACCCATTATTGAAAAATGTTTCCTGCCTTTTTTAAAATTTTTAAATAGGGAATGGTGACCCAAAGGGCCAAGCTGGATCTCAGAGGTCAGTCAATTGGTGTATATAAACTTTTTTCTTACAGGGTTTCTGTCCATTTTCTGCATTATACTGGCATGTGACACAGAGGGCATTTACTTCACCCATTGAAACTGTTGGCAACTAGTTAACTTATTTAGTTTATGTTAGGTCATGGAAACGTTTTCTATGGTTGTATGTGAAGAAAACATCTGTTTGCTTTGCACCCTCTGCTGGTGTTTGATGTATTATATATCAAGGCATAGGAAAGGTGATTTTGCATAAAGTCGACATAGTGCATGGATAGTATCATTTATGTTTTTGTGGATATGACAGGAATGAAAGCATGGGGTGTCCAGGAGAAAGAAGAATTATTTGACTATGTTATTAATGTGTGGTTCTAAACGTAGGTTGGAATGCATGATTGATTCAGGTTTCTGACTAGCTTGGTCCGTGAAAGGCATTCACTTACGCTAGGTCAGCGGGGAATAGTATGAGACCACACACATAGTAAGCCACATGTGAGCATTTCTGTTGACACATGGTGAGTTTGAGGTTAGTTCTATAACACCCTGATTGATCTCACGTTGATATGCAGGAACATTTGGGATGTATTTGGAAGGTGTTGTGTTTGAAGATGATTTGTGTATTGTCAGGATAGTTTTACCATCCAAATGAATAGATGAGCGTGTTTAGAGGATTCATGTAAACATTGAAGAAAGATGGTAGAAGATCAAGTCGCTGGGACACAAAATGTAGGCTTACAGGTACCCGAGCACTAGGATGTGACAAGAATAGTTTGTGACTTGTTTGTTAGGAAGGAGGTACTCTAGAGGAGAGTTGCACTCTGGATTCTACGGTCGTCTAGTCTGGATAGAAGGGTGTGGTGGATTATGGTTTCAAAGACTTAGAGAGATCAAGGATGGATGGGATCCATATGTTGTTGCCAGCGCTACTAGTTTCAATCTCGGTGTGTTGCTTCAGGCATCTGGGTGAGTTGTTTGACTATGTAGTGTTTAGGAATTTTACTGTGAACCATGTATTAGAGATGGGTCTCAATTACTAACTATATTCCATACTTACACAGTTGGAAGGGTTGTGCAGATCTTGTCCAGGGGATCTGAGCACATTTACATTCTTGAAGTGATATGAACAACATACTCTAAAGTAAAGAATTGAACAGAGTGCAGAATTGTATATGTAGAGAGGGTAAAGCAAGGAGATGCGTATACATTCACTAGGGGCATGGATCGTGGAGTGAACCAGTGGTTGTGATGATCTTTAAACCTCTCATCCAACTTAGAGACAGGAAAAAACAGCTTAGGTTTGGAGTTCTCTACATACATCAGATGTGTTCAAATTCCTGAAGTGTGTATAGATCGTGTCTGTGTTGGTGTCAGGCTCAGTAGATTTTAGTATTTCCAGCCATATTCCAATAAAAGTGAAACTAGCCTTCTGAGAAGTATTTATTTATTGATTAATTTTCTATAGAATTAACGTAGGCAAAGTTCGAAGGGGCGTCTGGCCTACGCCTTAACACGGCAAAATCCCTCATTGTTCCCCTGAGGGGCGATACAGCTTTGACTGCATAGAAAGCGTACACCCATATACGTCAGATTAGCTTTAAATACCTGGGAGTGCATGTGGCAACTATACCAGAACTCACTCGCGCCCTTAACTTGATACCCCTCTTGTGAGGTACTCAGGCTAGTCTGAATATGTGGTGAAACCTCCTGTTGAATCTCCTCGGCAGAATAGCACTGATAAAAATTTTGATATTACCCTACTTTCTCTATATATTGCAAAATTTCCCGCTTCATTGCCCGAATGCGTGGTTCATGGATGTGTCGTCGATGTTTCGTTCTTTCCTCTGGCGCAGGCGTCCCCGCCGTGCAGCCCAGGACACAGGCCGTCAATCGGTCTACGAGGGTGGGATTGGGCAGTAGACGTCCGTCTATATTATTGGGCCTCCCAGCTTCGGATCATAAACGACTGGCTATCGGTCAGTTGGAGCGACCCAGCCTGTCAGTTGGAACTTAGTTAAATGGGCCTAAGTGGCATAATGGACTATATGTACGGGTGCCCGCTTCCCCTTTCACTTCCAGCGGTCACAAGGGTGGTCTTCCTAGTGTGGAGAGTGGCCCTTCATTTTACGTGGTGGAGCAGGGGCCTGTGGCGGCTGCCTCCCATGTGCAGGGGCCACTGGTTAACACACCTAACAAGACTTGAGGGTTTTTCCTGTTCGGATCGGTATTACCACACTGGCCAATGTTTCGCACGGGTCACAAACGTATACTTTTCATGACCTCCAGACACAGTTCTCCCTTTCCACCACCCAATTCCACTCCTACCTCTAAATAAGGCATGCCCTCGCCCTTTACAGGGAGGATCTGAGAGTTCCCCCAGACTTTTATCCCCTCGAGGCAAGATTGCTCCTGGGGAGGTTGAGTAAGAGTGGGATTTCCCAATTGTATCGCAACCTTGTGGGTAATGCACCTGCGACATTGGACTGATTGCGTCGAAAGTGGGAAGGCTGGGTCGGAGAGTTAGATGAGGTCAAGTGGCTTGAAGCTTGTATGGCTCCCAGGAAGCTGGTGACATCCTCCCGACTCAGGTTAATCCTATTCCATTATTTCCACAATACCTATATGACCCCAGGGGTTGGGCCACGCACAAATCCTGACCGAAACCAGTTGCACTCGATGTCACTCCTAAGACGACAATATCTTAAACATGACAAGGCTATGCCCCACCCCCGTATGTCCCAATACTGGTCATGTGTGGGCTCCACCCTCTCAATGGCCTTGGGCCTTCCTATACAGCTATCACCTAAAGATGCATTGTTGGGCATACAGGACAGGTTGGAGGGATCCCACGGGGACTTAGCGCTGATTGGTTTAGCGATTCTGGTAGCAAAGAGGGACATCACCCACGCTTGGAAGCAACCGTCCCCAACGACTCTGAAACAATGGCGTACTGGCATGGACTGGTGTGCTAAACTAGAAGACCCTATTTACAATGCCAGAGTCTGCCCTGCTGAATTCTCCAAAATCTGGGGTAAATGGTGGGACCAATATGGTTTGTCTTCGATGCTAGAATCTCTGGCAAGTCCTGTCAGCTGATTTTCAGGGGGAGTGGTGGGGGGGGATAGGAAGAGTAGGCTCAAAGCATCTACTATTGTTTCTGTCCTCATTTGCTTTTTGTTAATGTTAGCTTTTGTCTGAAACTAAATAAAATCTGTTTATCAAAAAAAACTTAGACAAATTATATTAGACCCCTGTAAAAAAAAAAAAAAGCCCAACATCAACAATGTTAAAGTTGAACAAAGGCAATAAATGAGGCAAAGTATGAGTAAAAATACAGGAAACAATCAAGGTCAGAATAGAATAAGCAGTGACTAAAACCAGATCCCTCCCTAGCAGTCTCTCAGATGGTCTTATCCTTCCATTAAAGAAAAATAAAGCAGCTCTACTGACAAAGGCAGGTATGAATAGTGCCCATGCTGTCCCATTAAAAGAGTAGCAGGCCTGTTAGAAACTATTGTCCCTGTTCCCTTAAAAGTAGGAAAAATGCTACGAGTTTCCTGTTGAAAGTGTGGGGGGGGGGGGAGCATGCAGACATGAGGTGGCACAGCCCGGCTTACTGAGAAGTGCAAGTACTCACAGGGCAAGTAAAATAGGCTTGTATTTGACATCTGATATTACCTTCTGTGAGAAAGTGCCTCTTGACATGGTCAGACCCCACTTTTTGCCTGGAAAATGATGTGGTTTCGATCGTAGTGCACAGGGTCCCTGCCATCCAGGTCCCCTGTGGCAGTGCTTCTTCCCTAAAACTGTTACACAATTGGCCCTTTAGGCCCCCATAAGTTCCTAGTAAATGGTACCTTGATCTCTAGGGCATTGGGACAGAAGATGGTCTCCTAGGGACCTCTCACCTAAACCATGCAGACTGCCACTGCACCATGCATGCCCTGGTGCAGACAAAATGACAGTCGACATGGCACACTACCTGTGTGCCATGCCAACTAGCACTCCCTAAGGTACAGGTAAGTCACCCCTCTAGCAGGCCTTACAGGCCCTAAGGCAGAGTGCACTGTATCTCAGGTGTGGTCATATCTGCATAAGCAGATGTGCCCCTACAATATTTAAGTCTATTCCCTAATATTGTAAGTGCTAGAGAAGCCATAGAGAGTAAATGGGCTGGGAACTCGACAACTCGAATTACACAGCACCATAATTACGTCTCTGGACACAGGAGTGTTTGATACCAAACTACTCCTCTCAATAAACCCACACTGATACCAGTGTGGGATTTATTGAAACATCTTCTCAGAGGGCACCTCAGAGGTGCCTCCCGAAAACCTACCAACCCTGGTGTGGTCACAGACTGGCTTTAGGCAGCCTGCCACCACCAGACATGTTTCTGGACCCCTGGGTCGAGAGACCCCGCTCTCTGACCAGAAACAAAGCAAATCCTGGGCAGAGGTGACACACCTCTTTCCCCAGGATGAGCACAGTGCTTGAGAGGGAAGCTTCAAAGGCCTGCCGCCTGTGTAAAGCGACCCCCAGCCTCTGCTGCTAGAAGCAGATGGCAGCCCCCAGTTTAGATCCCCACTTTGGGTGGGGAAAACTAGGAAGAATAGGAGTTATGCCCATCTCTGCCAACTTCACCCCTAAGATGCAGGGGGCGAGGTAAAGCAAATCTTTCAGCCGCCACCATCTTGAAGATGGTGGGACTCTTCCAAGCAGAGCTAGGACTTTACCCCCCTCCTACAGGAAAGTGGCATAATTAAGGGTGAAAACACCCCAGGTAAAGTGCCCATTGGCCCTACCTGTCTTTCCCTTATAACGTCCCTAGATCTAGTATTTAGGTGGCTCCTCCAGAACCCTGAAACGAGTTCCTGCAGGCCTAAGAAGTAGAAGAACGAAGAAGACGCTGTGTATATAAGAGTGACGATGCCCACTGACTTGGCCCCACCCCTGCTGGCCTGCTTGCAGCTTCAAAGACAATGAGAAGAGAATGACGTATGTCCTGCAGCCAGCGACCTCCACAACCCCTGGGAGGGCTGCCTGCCTTTGTTCCAAGGAAACCAAAACAAAGGACACTTTTGCCCTCTGGATCCGCGATCCTTGACCACTCCGCACCAGACACCTCTGGCTTGCGTCCAGGTGGCCCTTCGATCCAGAAAAGGTTCCTCAGCAATCCTGAATCCAAGTCCAGCGTTAGCCGACCCCTCCTGGATTCCATGACGACACCTACAGTGTGAATCCAAAGGCTCCCCCTGACCGCGACCGGCTCTGGTAAGAGAAACCTAACGTCCAAGGGCACCCCTGCACCTGCAGCCACTGGGCCTTGAAGAGCTGAATTGACCCTGTGACTTACAGAATCCAAACTTACCTCTGCTGTTGCTGTGGTCTTCGTGAAGCCTCCGGGTCGACGCCTGCAGCCTGTTTTCAAATCCAAGGTTCTCCATTTACTTCCATTGGGCGCCCGACACCGTGTTTACACCCTGCACCCAGGCACCCCTGTGCAGCTGGTGGTGTATGTTTGGTGCTGCATTGAGGCCCCCCTGTGCTTGCCTAAACTTCCAAAGCTTAAGACCTACAGCCGCTTTACTTACCTGCAAGCAGTGTGTCTTCAAGCACCCCAGTCTCCATTGGGTAACATTTGGCCCGACCTCCAGATTTGACCTCTGCACCCAGCCGCCCCTATGCCGCTGGTGGTACAGTGTTTGTGTTTACCTGAACCTTGCCCTGTGCTGCAAAGTCTGGATTTGTAAGTTGCTTACTTACCTGTAAAACTGCAACATTGTTTTCCTCCATAGGTTAACATCGCAAAGACTGAAAATTGCAGTGTCCACTTCTGAAACTGAAAAGAATTTCTATTTAAAAACGTTCTTATCTTTTTGCGAAAATCTTGGTCTTAAAATAAAAATTGAGCAAAGCTTATTTTTTATAAAAATTGTTGGGGATTTCCTTTTTGAATCGTGTGTCATTTATTGGTCAATGTGTGCACAAGCAATGTCTTACAGTCCTCTGTGTTAGGCCTAAGGCTGCTCGTCCACACTACCACTAATAGAGCACTTTGAGTTTGTATTGAGCCCTGTACACTTCTGAGGGAATCTCTGGACTCTGTATACGGTATAACAACCTTGTGGTATACCATAAACTAGCTTCCTACACATCCCAGTGTAGAGCACTTACTACTTGATTGGGGTTTCAGTCAGTGGCATATACCAACAAATCTCTTATATAAACACTATATAAAAGATAATGGTCTCACTGAGAAGAAAACAACTTGACGTGTTAGACCCTTTAAAATGAGGACCATAGTGTTTCTGTCATGGTTTTGACCGTCAGGCCTGGACCTCTGGATGGGACTGTGGGAAAAACTGGAGCATACTTCCTGCTAGCCTCCCGCTGGGATTTCCGCTAATTATCGCACACAAACATACGGTGGTGGGAGCGGCCAAGGGAGAGTGGAAACTCGTGGCCCCAAAAAACAAATATTTAATAACAGCTGTGTATGATTGGGACAGATGTGGGCCTCTGACCCTAACCTACAACTGTCACCTGTCAGTGCATGATTGCTTTATCTGATCCTCTGCTGTAAGGCGTGGTCTTTTTCCACGGCTTTTCCTCCCACAGTATGTATAAAGAATACTTGCTGAAGCCATCCCAGAGCCTGACCCGGTACTAGAAGAAGACGGAACAGGAAAAAGGTGTCCATTGAGTGTGCCGGGTGCTCTCTCTCTCTTGAGTCTACATCTACCGGAAAGGCATCTACGGGCAAGGGGTTGTCCAGCCGCCCGCATTCCAGACCTCTGATCTTGGACCAATCCTCAAAGGGAGCTCCGTGAATCGGTCACTCAGTTCGAGCATCTATAGCCAAAGTAACAGGTTTCATGCCTGGCTGCTTCCTCTTAAGAGCTGGAGTGGCCGAGATAGTCGTACACCTGCTTTTTTTGTTTTTTTTAAGCATATCATCTAAACGCTGGTAATATATACAATCATACACTAACGTCCCATTCAAACTAGTGTTTGATTGTAATGGAAGAGTGCGTTGGTAATAGTAGATTTGTCAATTTCCCTTTCCCTCCCGAAAACCTTTTTGCAGGGCTTTTGAAATGCACAGTGGGGGTCTAGTATTGTATTATATAGGGCCTACCACCCCTGTGGGGGAGCTAAAGCCCTTGCCGCCATAGGTAGCATGCTACGCCGTCGAGGGTTGGCTGGTCCGATATAGCAGAATCCACTTACCATTAATAAGAAATCCTTTCCTATCATGTAAGCAAAAGTAATCAGTAACTTATAGTGTACCATTTTGAGTAATCAGTAAAGAATAATAGGTAATGTTTGCCCCAATGTAATCACTGACATTTTAAACGTTAACAAGGCAGCACTTAAGGTGCCAAAACTCAACCTACACACATAATTTCATGCCCTTACCCACAGCGGAACAACTGCTTCTAAGAGAAGTGTTGAACAAGGAGCAAAAAGAAATGGGACCGAGTGAGGTTAGCAAAGTCTAGCTCTTCAGTCAGAGATTTGAAAAACCTGTAGCCCAGTTACGTTGTCCTTTACAGAAGAGCTTACGCTAGTCCTCCAGTGTAGATACCTTCCATGCTTTGAATGTCCTCTAGTGTTGTTTTCTACCTTTGAAAAAGCCTATTAAGACCTTAAAGCGCAGCATTTCCTGAAACTGGTTTTGGGTAATAGTGGGACATCAGGTAGCTGAACAGCTGTCTTTGCTCACCCACCTCACTGGAAGTGACAGGCCCAGCAAGGTAGGGAGTGATAAGGAATATGCTACTTACCAGTATGCATCTGTTCTTGGCATATAGAGCTGCAGATCTACACACTTTTGCATAGATCGCCATCTGGTGTTGGGCCCGGATGTTTGCAGTTTGTTTTTCCTCTTGGAAAGTCTTTGGAAGTCACGAGGTCGGTGACTCCTCCTTTGGATCGTATTGCGCATGGGCTTCAGCTCCATCCTCAGATTGTTTTTCGCCAGCAGGGAAAGATGGAGCGTAGTAACAACAGTGAAGAAACCCATGTGTGTTGTATCTAAATAAGATAGACTGGAACAGATACAGGTAGACGGGAGGCGGGTGGGCGTGTGTAGATCTGCAGCTCTACATGCCAAGAACAGATGCATACTGGTAAGTAGCATATTTCGTTCGAGGCATATGAGCTGCAGATTACACACTTTTGCATAGACTATATAGCAGTTCCCAACCTTAGCGGCGACCACCGGTATCTGTTGCAGTAGTTTGAAATAGTGTTTTTAGTACAGCCTGGCCCACACTAGCTTGTTGCTTGGTTTACACATCTACACAATAGTGTTTAGTGAAAGTGTGCGGTGTTGACCATGTAGCTGCTTTGCAGATATCATCTAGTGGGATGTTCCCTAGAAAAGCCATGGCAGCCCCTATCTTCCGTGTAGAATGGGCTTTAGGGGGAACGGAAAGCGTTCGTTTTGCTTTGTGGTAGCAAATCTGGATGCATTTTACAATCCACCTAGCTATCCCTGATTTTGAGATGGGGTTGCCCTTGTGTGGGGGAGAGAAAGAGACAAACAGTTGTTTGGTCTTTCTGAAAGGTTGTGTTCTTTGGATATAGTAAAGTAAGGCTCGTTTGACATCTAGCGTGTGTAGAGCCCTTTCTGCAACCGTCTGAGGTTGCGAGAAAAATACTGGTAATTCTACAGATTGGTTTAGGTGAAAAGGGGAAATGACTTTAGGTAGGAATTTTGGGTTGGTACGGAGAACAACCTTGTTTTGGTGCATTTGAAGAAAAGGTTCTTGTATGGTAAGTGCTTGTATCTCACTGACCCTTCTAAGGGAAGTGATGGCTACAAGGAAAGCTGTTTTCCATGTGAGGAATTGCAGTTCGCATTTATGCAAAGGTTCGAAGGGAGGCCCCATTAGCCTTGTGAGCACGATATTTAAGTTCCACACAGGTGAGGGTGGTACTCTGGGGGGAATTATTCTTTTGAGGCCTTCCATGAAGGCTTTAATGGCAGGTACTCTGAAAAGTGATAGGTGCTGCCTGTTTTGTAAGTATGCTGCAATTGCTGCGAGGTGTAGCCGAATGGAGGTATAGGCTAGATTACACTTTTGTAGGTGGAGTAAGTAGCATATGATGTGTTGTATAGACATGTCTAGAGGATTGATTGTGTTGTTATGGCAATAAACAACAAATCTTTTCCACTTGGCAGCGTAGCAGGCTCTAGTGGTAGGGCGTCTAGCTTCTCTGATGACGTTCATACAGTCAGGGGAAAGGTTTAGGTACCCGAATTCTAGGATTTCAGGAGCCAGATCGCAAGGTTGAGCTGAGCTGGGTCCGGGTGCCTGATCTCTCCATGGTTCTGGGTTAGGAGGCATGGTGAGAGGTGTAGCTTTTGGTGTGGTACTACCGAGAGTTCCAGCAGCGTGGTGTACCACGGCTGTCTGGCCCACGTTGGAGCTACTAGGATCAGTGTGAGGGAGTGCTGTTGTAGCTTTCACACCACTAATGGAATGAGTGGGAGAGGTGGAAAAGTGTACGCAAATTTGCCTGACCAGTTCATCCATATCGCATTTCCTTTGGACAATGGGTGTGGGTATCTGGCGGCGAAGCTTGGGCATTTTGTGTTTTCGTGGGTGGCGAAGGTCTATCTGTGGTTGCCCCCATATTTGAAAGAACAGATGAAGAACCTGTGGGTGAAGTTCCCACTCGTGGATCTGTTGTGTCTGTCTGCTGAGCAGATCTGCCACGGTGTTTTGGACTCCTGGGACATGTTGAGCTAGGAGAAAGATTTTGTGGGGAATTGCTCATCTCCATATGCTCTGTGCTAATTGAGAGAGCTGTGGAGAGTGTGTGTCGCCTTGTTTTTGAATATAATACATGGCCGTCATGTTGTCTGTGCGAATGAGGACTGCCTTGCCTGAAATCCGTGGTTGAAAGGATTTGAGGGCTAGAAAGATTGCTAGTAACTCCAGATGGTTGATATGGAGTAACTTGTGTTGCGGCGTCCATGTGCCCTGCACTGTGAGGTGTAATAGATGAGCTCCCCAGCCGGAGAGCGATGCGTCCGTTGTTAGTATTATTTGGGGAACCGGGTCCAGGAACGGTCGACCTTTGGAAAGGTTTGTGGTGTTCCACCACTGCAGAGAGTGATGGGTGCGACCGTCTACCAACACCAGATCTGTCAGTTGCCCCTGGGCCTGGTTCCATTGGCGCGCTAAGCACTCTTGGAGTGGACGCATCTGGAGTCTTGCATGAGGCACTATGAAAATGCAAGAGGCCATCATCCCTATCAGTTGCATAAACACTCGTGCTGAAAGGGAGTGTTGAAGTACGAATTTTTGTCGCAAAGCCTGAATGCTTGAAATCCTGGCTGGATTGGGGTAGGCTATTGCTTTTGAGGTGTCTATGGTGGCACCGAGGTATTGTTTTATGTGGGATTGTGTTATCTGGGACTTTTGGTGGTTCACCGTGAAGCCTAGTAGTTGGATTGTGGTGGCGGTGTGGTGTACACATTGGTTGTATGAAGTGGCTTTTATCAGTCAATCGTTCAAGTATGGGAAGACGTAAATGTGCTGTCTTCTGAGGTGTGCCGCCACCACCGCTAGGCACTTGGTGAATACCCGTGGTGCTGTTGTGACTCCAATCGGGAGCACTTTGAATTGGTAGTGTTGTCCGTCCACTACAAATCTGAGGTACTGTCTGTGAGCATGATGTACTGGAATGTGGAAGTATGCGTCTTTCAAGTCCAGTGTGGTGAGAAAGTCGTTCTGGGAGAGGAGCTGAAGTACCTGCTGAAGCATTACCATGTGAAAATGGTCTGAGTGTATGTACGTGTTTAGGGGCCGGAGATCTAGAATAGGTCGTAGAGTCTCGTCCCTTTTTGGTATTAGAAAATATAGGGAGTAAACCCCCAAATTTTGTTGATTGACAGGAACGTGTTCTATTGCCTGTTTTTGTAGGAAGGAGATTACCTCCTGCTTTAGCAATGTGGAATGTTCTTGTGACATTGGGCGTTACCTGGGTGGAATGTTTGGGGGGGGTAGATGTCAATTCCAGGCAGTATCCTGACCGAATTATTTGGGTCACCCATTTGTCTGAGGTGATGGTCTCCCAGACATGAAGGAAATTTGTGAGTCTGCCCCCGACTGGAGTGGAATGGTCTGGGGGGAGCGGGGGGGGGGAGTCATTGGGTAGTAGGTGTGGCAGAACGGGCGTTGTTTGTTTTGCCTCTGCCCTTGTTGTTGTTACCCCTGTAGCAGCCTCTTTGGTAACCTTTTGTAAAGGTGGTCTGAGTAGGGGACTTGTACGATGTGGACGCTGTGTCTGAGGAGTAGCCTCTGGATGCACTCCGAAGGATGTATGACGTTACAACGC
The DNA here is from genome assembly GCF_964204655.1 of Triturus cristatus. Classification (NCBI taxonomy): domain Eukaryota; kingdom Metazoa; phylum Chordata; class Amphibia; order Caudata; family Salamandridae; genus Triturus; species Triturus cristatus. The sequence continues at coordinate 752,812,109 of NC_140579.1, forward strand.
ATACTATTACAACGCATACCTTTACAACGCATTTTTTACAACGCAAGTACTACTACAACGCATTACTTTACAACGAATACTCTTACAACGCAAAACCTATTAAAATACTGAAAAGTGCTGTTACAACGAAATCAATTACAACGCATACCATTACAACGCGATTTTTTTTTTTTTAAATTAAAAGTACAATAAAATCTGGCACGGGATGCAGGGAAATTAGGGGTTTTAGGGTGGGGAAGTGTATTAAAATGTGGAGAAAAACTGAACGTAAACCTACTAAACGCATTACCCAATTAATGCTCGAGTATTAAAATTAATACTCGAGTATTAAAATTAATACTCAAAATCCCCCATAAAATTCCGTTTTCACACATTTCAAAGTTTTACAAAAATAACGAAAATTAAAATAACAGTACAAACACATTTTTATCATGATTAGATCGGAAAATAAGTAAACAAAGTAAAACATAAGACACATACACATAGGTGCCATTTTAACCATCTCACTTGTAAAACTTGTCCTACCACTGTTTCTATGTAAACAATACCAAAAGACATGTTCCAAAATGGATGCCAAAACGGAGCAAATGAATGAAAACAATACTTTTGTAAAAGCATTTTTAAATTATCATTTTCCACAGTAAAACAAAGCATTTAAAAAAACACAACGAACGCAGTTTTTAAAAAAATTAATAGTGACACAGAGTAAAACTTATAAATACCAGGAAGACACCATTTTGCACTCAGTTGATTATCAACTACCAGAGAGACCAGACGTGAAAAGCTGACCCTCTGTCACCTCCACTGCGACCTCCTCAGAGAGAGCACGGAATTCATTCGTGAAAGCATTACAATAGAGCAACTACTAGTAAGTCATTACAATATTTTTAAACGTTGGTTTTGAGGAAAATATATTTTCTTAACCCAAAAAAAATTTAAATAAAATTCTTAAAAATAACTTTAAAAATGTACTGTTTCTAATTTATTATCACTAAAAATATACACCAACTTAAAACAAGTATTTTATTTTCCAAAAACAGAAACTCGGAATATATTGAGATTCAACAATTGGTGTACCTTATTTACCATCACCACCACGTTATCGACTGACATATACAATTGTGAAGGTAAATGTAATTTATTTGTAATTGTTTTACTTGTAAAATATATTTTAAAAAATTAGCTAAAGTGATGTATGGCAAAGGTGTTTTTTTTTTTACCTCAATCTCATTACATCATAAACGAAAATATACCATGATGCAGGAGTAACAATTACTAATAAGACTTCAGTTGGGTACTACATCTGAAAAAGAGATTCATGTTACTAGGGTAACTATTACTATTCAAAGTCCTAGAATGTACAGCATTACAGTAATTGAGTGATAGTATCGGAGTAACCATTTTATTTTTTTTGAAAAATGCATTAAATGTGTAATATGTTTACTTTCACCAATTGTTACTCATACTCATTTGTCATATATCATATTGTTTAAAAATTGTATTTTTTTTCCAACCAACGTTGGCTAAGGAACATTAATTTATTAAACATTTTTTTTTTCCAGAGGGCATCTGTAGCAAAAAAATAACTTTATCCTGCTGAAAGCATTACCTTAAAGGCACGAAAAGAAACAACAACTGAAAAAGGTATGTTACCTTTTCAGTATTATTTTTTCTAGACATTTTTAATCCTTCCTTTTGCAATTATTACTCCTCTAAAGTACCTAATTAGAAAAATGATGGATAGTTTAGAGTAACAATATACTATTCCTACTCCAGGAAGGTGCAACATTAGGGAGATTTTTTTATGGTGTAGGGGTACATATCTCTATTTCAACTACAGGAAGGTGCATAGGTTTGTACAGTGTCATGTAGTATTAGTTATATTGTATGTCATTATTAATTTAAAGTTACTCAGATTTTACATTTCAAACCAAAGTTAATTTTTTTATTATCCTCATTTTTTTCAAAAGACAACAATTTGATTCATTGCAGAAAGATTCTTTCCATCACATACGTTAAATCTTGAGCCAACAGACCAAATCATCTTCAGAAGCCTCACCCAGAAAAGCAATTTCTACAAAACAAGGTATTGATTTTCAGCATGGTTTCTTAACCTTCAATATATTAGACTAGCCATCTCATTGCTAATGTTGAAAAAATACCCAATTTAATTATGGTAACATTTGCAGATTTCAGAATTTTATTTCATGACTAAAGGTTGGTGTAGCATTAGGGAAAGTGTTATCTACTACAACTTATACCAAATATTCAATTTTTTAAAAATTACTGTAAATTCGCATTTCTCAACATCGTTCAGTTTTCTCATTCTTTTCTTTTTTCACTTTTCCAGACATTTATTTTCCCATTAGAAATCCAATCACCACATAAGTGTCTACTCCAGCCTACACGCCATTCCCACTTAAGAAGAGTCAGCAAGAAAAGCAAATTCGAAAGAAAAAGGTATTTTTATCCAACATTCTAAGGTGCAACAGTTGTAAAAATGCACCATGCTGTAGGGGTAACAATTACTATTCTAACTCCAGGAAGGTGCATCAGTAGGGAAAGTGTTGGATGATGTAGGGGTGCAATTTACTATTCTAACTCCAGGAAGGTGCAGCAGTAGGGAAAGTGTTGGATGGTGTAGGGGTGCAATTTACTATTCTAACTCCAGGAAGGTGCATCAGTAGGGAAAGTGTTGGATGGTGTAGGGGTGCAATTTACTATTCTAACTCCAGGAAGGTGCAGCAGTAGGGAAAGTGTTGGATGGTGTAGGGGTAACAATTACTATTCTAACTCCAGGAAGGTGCATCAGTAGGGAAAGTGTTGGATGATGTAGGGGTGCAATTTACTATTCTAACTCCAGGAAGGTGCAGCAGTAGGGAAAGTGTTGGATGGTGTAGGTGTGCAATTTACTATTCTAACTCCAGGAAGGTGCAGCAGTAGGGAAAGTGTTGGATTATGTAGGTGTGCAATTTACTATTCTAACTCCAGGAAGGTGCATCAGTAGGGAAAGTGTTGGATGGTGTAGGGGTGCAATTTACTATTCTAACTCCAGGAAGGTGCAGCAGTAGGGAAAGTGTTGGATGGTGTAGGGGTGCAATTTACTATTCTAACTCCAGGAAGGTGCATCAGTAGGGAAAGTGTTGGATGGTGTAGGGGTGCAATTTACTATTCTAACTCCAGAAAGGTGCAGCAGTAGGGAAAGTGTGGGATGGTGTAGGGGTAACAATTACTATTCTAACTCCAGGAAGGTGCAGCAGTAGGGAAAGTGTTGGATGGTGTAGGGGTGCAATTTACTATTCTAACTCCAGGAAGGTGCATCAGTAGGGAAAGTGTTGGATGGTGTAGGGGTGCAATTTACTATTCTAACTCCAGGAAGGTGCATCAGTAGGGAAAGTGTTGGATGGTGTAGGGGTGCAATTTACTATTCTAACTCCAGGAAGGTGCAGCAGTAGTGAAAGTGTTGGATGGTGTAGGGATAACAATTACTATTCTAACTCCAGGAAGGTGCATCAGTAGGTAAAGTGTTGGATGATGTAGGGGTGCAATTTACTATTCTAACTCCAGGAAGGTGCAGCAGTAGGGAAAGTGTTGGATGGTGTAGGGGTGCAATTTACTATTCTAACTCCAGGAAGGTGCAGCAGTAGGGAAAGTGTTGGATGGTGTAGGGGTGCAATTTACTATTCTAACTCCAGGAAGGTGCATCAGTAGGGAAAGTGTTGGATGGTGTAGGGGTGCAATTTACTATTCTAACTCCAGAAAGGTGCAGCAGTAGGGAAAGTGTGGGATGGTGTAGGGGTAACAATTACTATTCTAACTCCAGGAAGGTGCAGCAGTAGGGAAAGTGTTGGATGGTGTAGGGGTGCAATTTACTATTCTAACTCCAGGAAGGTGCATCAGTAGGGAAAGTGTTGGATGGTGTAGGGGTGCAATTTACTATTCTAACTCCAGGAAGGTGCATCAGTAGGGAAAGTGTTGGATGGTGTAGGGGTGCAATTTACTATTCTAACTCCAGGAAGGTGCAGCAGTAGTGAAAGTGTTGGATGGTGTAGGGATAACAATTACTATTCTAACTCCAGGAAGGTGCATCAGTAGGTAAAGTGTTGGATGATGTAGGGGTGCAATTTACTATTCTAACTCCAGGAAGGTGCAGCAGTAGGGAAAGTGTTGGATGGTGTAGGGGTGCAATTTACTATTCTAACTCCAGGAAGGTGCATCAGTAGGGAAAGTGTTGGATTGTGTAGGTGTGCAATTTACTATTCTTACTTCTTACTCCAGGAAGGTGCAGCAGTAGGGAAAGTGTTGGATGGTGTAGGGGTAACAATTACTATTCTAACTCCAGGAAGGTGCATCAGTAGGTAAAGTGTTGGATGATGTAGGGGTGCAATTTACTATTCTAACTCCAGGAAGGTGCAGCAGTAGGGAAAGTGTTGGATGGTGTAGGGGTGCAATTTACTATTCTAACTCCAGGAAGGTGCATCAGTAGGGAATGTGTTGGATGGTGTAGGGGTGCAATTTACTATTCTAACTCCAGGAAGGTGCATCAGTAGGGAAAGTGTTGGATGATGTAGGTGTGCAATTTACTATTCTAACTGCAGGAAGGTGCAGCAGTAGGGAAAGTGTTGGATGGTGTAGGGGTGCAATTTACTATTCTAACTCCTGGAAGGTGCAGCAGTAGGGAAAGTAATGGATGGTGTTAATGTTATGTTTTAGGTATTTCATAATTTTTTTCAGGCTAATTTTTTTTGTCTTCTCTCTTTTCAGATAATGTCTAGCCTGGGAGCTGCAAACTTTATTAAATCCAGGAAGGGCAAAAATTTATTAAACCATGGTGGATACATATATAGTAAGGAAAGAATAAGTTTAACTAGAAATCATTGGAGGTGTGTGCAATACTACACTACCCATTGCAGTGGCAGAGCGGTTACTGTTGATAATTTGGTTGTGAAAACCACAGAACATAACCACTCTGCCTCTGCAATGGATGTAGAAATTAGAGAAACAATAAATGAGATGAAAGCTATTGCAAGCACCTCCAATGATTCTACAGGATCAATTTTAAGAGAGGTTGCACAGCATGTCCCCAGTCATGTTGCTAGTAACATGCCTATAATACCTAATTTGAGAAGAATTATTCAGAGACAAAAGCAGGCAAGTAACATCCAATTATCTACACCACATTCTTTCTCTGACATTAGAATTCCTCATGATCTTTCTATTTCTTTTTCTGATGAACCTTTCCTTCTGCATGACAACGAAAACCCTCAGAAACGTATTTTAATTTTTAGTACCCCACGTAACCTTGCTAAGTTAGAAAGTAGTGAAATTTGGATGATGGATGGGACGTTTAAAAGTACACCCCATCCTTTCACTCAAATTTACACTATACATGCTAAAATTAACAATAGTGTAATTCCCTTAGTTTATAGTTTGCTACCTGATAAGACTTCTGCAACATACACTGAACTTTTATCAGTGATTAAAAGTAAAACATCTTCAAGTCCTCGAAAAATAATTATTGATTTTGAATTGAGCATGATCAATGTGATCACTAAAACGTACACGGATACCCAAATTCAGGGATGTTTTTTCCATTTTTCGCAGGCATTTTGGCGTAAATTACAGAAAACATCCCTAGTTGCAGATTATTCTCGGGATAGCAAACTACAATTTGAACTAAAAAAATTAACTGCACTTTGTTTTGTTCCTCCCGATAGTGTGGACGAGTACTACACTGCAATTATAGAATCTGTTTATTATACGAGTAACGAAGAAAAATTGGCACCCATTCTAAATTATTTTGAGGACACATGGATTGGACACCTAAGCAGATCGGGTCGCAGGAGGAAGCCACGATTCCATGTGGAGTGGTGGAACTGCTACACGAGTTGTTTAGAGGGAGAAGCAAAAACAAACAATGCCATTGAGGGATGGCATAACTCCTTCAACCATACAATTGGCAAACCACATCCTAACTTCTACTCATTTTTGGAAACTTTGAAGAAGGAGCAAAGTTTCCAAGAAATGAGAATAGCACAAACACTCGCAGGTAGTCTAAACCCACGAGTAACAGTCAAAACAAGGGAAATGTCTGAGAGACTATTGGCAATTCTACAACAATTTTCGTTGAGTGTGGCTATAGACTACCTGGAAAATCTTTCTAACATTCTTTCTTTTTAAAATAATGTAATAACTTACTTTCCTGCTTTGCTTCAAAATTTAATAATTTTCAAATTACAATTGGCATACAATGTTTTTTTCTTAAATATTTTTCAATCAAACAAGTCGGGTCCTTTTTTTTAAAACAAATCTTCATTTCAAGCAAAAACTACCACTGTCTACAAATTTACTGTCCCATAGTATTTGATCAATTGTTCTACATCGGAACTCCATTAATATAATTTCCGAAAATTTCCAATTTAATTACCGTCATATCAAATCACCAAAACTCAAACATATGTAAATTCTACAATTCAAACCATATTCCAAAATGCACTTTGCAGCTTAATCATCATTTTTTTAACAATCGTTAATTTCCAAAATTTGAAAGTACGCAACTTTTTTGCACTTAGAAATGAAGATCGACATTACTTTTGTTACTTCCTAAATAAACAAATCAACTTTCTGAACAGTAACTTTTAATTTTTTAACAGTTACATACTTTTTTAAACTAAATAAATAACTGTTAGCGACCCGACATAGGCATACATTAATGACATTAATGTGGACATGTTTAAAAACATTTAAGTAATCAATTAGTTTTCCCGCAACCTCCCCTTATTCTTTCCTCACTATATATGTATCCCTTTTAAAGGTTTATTCTACAATTACAAATGAAAATATTTCCTACCTGGCCGCAGATCAGCTTCCTGCTGCTTCCTCCTCCGATGCTCTGCAAAATGGCGCATTACGTCGACGCTCACGTCATTACGTCATCGCGTGCATCTAAATTTATAACGGACTACTTTATTTAACTAATCTGTAAATATATGTTTATAAATGTTAATAAAATATTTATATTTTGTTTTAAAAATGTTACTTAAATTGCAAAATTCATTAAAAATATGGTTTATTTTTTCATGATTTTTCTATCAATAAAAAATTTGAAAACAATAATTGTTTCCTGTTATTATTTTTTTAATAGTTATTTAAACTTCAAAATTGTAACTAATTAAATGTAAATTTACTAAATATATACCTTACCTCGACTCTATTGTCTTTTCCCTTCAAATCTTTCTCTTTCTTCACTATCTAAGCCTTCTTTTCTTGTTCCGCGGGTTGTATAATCTGAAGCTGCCAAAATAAATGAAGGACAAAGACGCTCATAGACTTCAATGGAAAAGCGTGGGAATTTTTTTTAAAAAGTAAGTAATTGTTGTTTTTTTTTTTTTATTTAACTATTATTGTTTTTAAAATGCATTCCTTATTACTCTTTTAATATTTAAATTATTATTATATTTTTAAATTAATCTAAGAAATACACTTTAATATTTAAAAAATACTCAAGTATTAAAAATTAGTTACTCACTCTTATTTATTTTAAATAAAATATTAAATACTCTTTCTATTTAGTATAATTCTCAATTATTAATTAAACTTTAAAAATACTCACTATTCACTGTAATATGTATAAAATTAAATATAAAAAAACTCATTGTATTTTGAGAAATACTCAAGTATTAATTTAACTATCCAACAAAAAAATTCTACTAGACAAAATACTCAAGTATTAAGTATCAAGCATTAATATTAAAATACTCAAGTATTAATTTAACTATCCAACAAAACTCACTATTCACTGTAATATGTATAAAATTAAATATAAAAAAACTCATTATATTTTGAGAAATACTCAAGTATTAATTTAACTATCCAACAAAACATTTCTACTAGACAAAATACTCAAGTATTAAGTATCAAGTATTAATATTAAAATACTCAAGTATTAATTTACCTATCCAACTAAACTAGACAAAATACTCAAGTATTAAGTATCAAGTATTAATATTAAAATACTCAAGTATTAATTTACCTATCCAACTAAACATTTCTACTAGACCAAATACTCAAGTATTAATATTTTGATAAACTACTCACTTTTTATCAATTACAATTTGTTTTTCAAAAAAATAATTATACGATATATATTTATTTAATTTAAAATTCCAACATTAAAAAATGCGTTGTAATAGTATATGCGTTGTAAAAGTACTTACCATATAACATCTTGCGTTGTAAATGCATGCGTTGTAAATGCATGCGTTGTAAAGGCATTTTCAAATAATGCGTTGTAAAGGTATATGCGTTGTAAAAGTACTTACCATATAATAGCATGCGTTGTAAAAGCATGCGTTGTAAAAGTTTTTGCGTTGTAAAAAATGCGTTGTAATAGCATAGCGTTGTAAAAGTTGCGTTGTAAAGGTGGTTCCCCCACTCCGAAAGGAGCGTCTGGGCGGCTGAGACTGTAAGGCCCCCATGGATTTTGCTGTATCCGTGTCCTTTTTCATCTTTTCTAAGGCCTCATCCACCTTTGGCCCGAATAGATGTTCCTGGTCAAAGGGATGGTTAAGGATAGAGGCTTGTACTTCTGGTTTAAACCCAGATACCCTTAACCAAGCATGACGACGGAGAAGGACGCTGGTGTTAATGGCCCTGGAGGCTGTGTCTGCTGCGTCTAGGGCACAACGTATAGAGGTGTTTGTGATTGTTTTACCCTCTTGAATCAACTCGTTGGCTTTACTTTTATTATTTCAGGGAGATGTTGCATTATGCTCTCTAAATCGTCATAATGAGCCCTGTCATATCTGGCCAGCAGTGCCTGAGTGTTTGCTATACGCCATATGTTGGCGGCCTGGGATGCTGTGCGTTTTCCTGAAGCATCTAGCAGTTTTGATTCCTTGTCAGGTGGTGGTGCATCGCCTGACGCTTGTGAGTTTGCCATTTTACGTGCCGTAGAGACCACTAAGGAATCTAGTGGCGCTGGTCCTCTAATGTAAGAGGGATCTGAGGGAGCAGATTTGTACTTCTTTTCGATACCTGGGTTAAGGACCATGGCTCTAACTGGGTCTTTAAAAACTTCTGCCGCATGCTTTACCACCCCTTTGAGCATGGGCAGTATGGAGGTGGACCTCTGTGTAGTATCGATTGTGTCTAGGAGGAAATCTTCCTCCACAGGGTCATTATGCATGTCCACCCCATGATAATGTGCTGCTCTTTGCAGAAGATGGTTAAACCATAGTGAATCTTCAGGTGGAGATGGTCTAGAAGGGTAAATGTCGTCTTGTGGGACGTTGGGGATATCTGGTAATCGTCCCATGGATCTGGAGATCCTGTAGGGGTGGGGTCTTGTGGCACATCCCCTGTTTCATAATATGGGTCCCCATGATCATCATCGTCTGGAGACGGAGTAGGAGAACGATGAGGTGGGGTTGGAGGGGGTGGAGGTGGGGAGGGAGGAGGAGGTGGAGGAGAAGGGGAAGGTTTTCTGAATGGAGAGGTAGCAGAGTCCTTCCTCTTTGGCGGTGGAGGCGGAGCAGGCTTCTCTAAATGTCTCTTCTTAGTAGAGAGTGTCAAATGTCCAGTTTTTGGATCCTTGGTAAGAGTTTTTTGCAAGGGATCCGGTGTAAAGAACTCTGGTGAGGTAATTTGGTCCGTCGGCGCCGAAGGTGTCGAGGCTGATGACTTTTTAGGTTTTTCCGTGCCGGTTTGAACCCGGCTTGGGACCCTCCGCTCTCTTGGTCCGCGCCGAGATGTGCTTCGGCTTGGAAGTGTCGGTGGCCTTGTGTGGTTTGGTCGGCACCGAAGATGGCGTCTGTGCCGAAGAGCTGGGTTTCGACTCCGAGGGTTTCGGTGCGGAGCTCGGTGTCGAGGCGGCGGCCGTCTTCTTTTTCGGTGCCGAAGTGTGTTTCTCGGCACCGCTGGCAGGCTGGCTCGAGTCCGAGCCGCCAGAAGGCTTACTTGGCTTCTTCACCGGGCCCGAAGGTGGGGTGTGTGAAGCAGCGTCTCTGGTCTTGCCTAGGCCCGGAGGCGAAGGCGTGACCGAAGCCTTTTTGGGTGTCGGCGCGGGTGTGGGAGGGGGTAGATTGGTACTCACGACCCTCTGCGCCGGGGTAATGTCCTCCACATCTGACTCGTCGGCCTCGGAAGCGCTGACGAGGTCCTCTTCAATGCGATGATGTTCCGGATCGTCGATGTCGTCTGCGAAGATGTCGACTGGAATGGACGTCGAGGAGTGTGCCATGTTCCTTCTGGCTCTTCGGTCCCGAATAGTCTTTTTGGATCGGAAAGACTTGCAGGCCGGACAGTCTCGAGCCTCGTGTTCCGGGAAGAGGCAAAGGTTGCATACCTCATGCAGATCGGTGTGGGGAAATTTGGACCCACATTGAGGGCACTTTTTAAATGGAGTTCTTTCCATGAGCCGGGACCGGAGCCTGGGTAGGCCCGAAGGCCGCCGTCGACGACTGGAACCGAAGGTTTGTGTCGATGAGAAGGCGCGTTGATTGAAGAGATCGTGATCGAAACAATACAGCGATTGGGGTGAGGATTGCGCGTCGATCGTCAAACTGGAAGCTGTTCGGAACCGGAGCGCGAAGATCACATCCGAGCCCGATGGCGGAAAAAAAAAAATCTGAGGATGGAGCCGAAGCCCATGCGCAATACGATCCAAAGGAGGAGTCACCGACCTTGTGACTGCCAAAGACTTTCCAAGAGGAAAAACAAACTGCAAACATCCGGGCCCAACACCAGATGGCGATCTATGCAAAAGTGTGTAATCTGCAGCTCATATGCCTCGAACATGCATTTAGGTGCGTTAGTACAGAGTTACCCAATCCGTTGCTGGATGTAAGTGGGGTGAAGGTTACTTTCCTAGGGAAAGAAGACCATCTGTGGGGAAATAAGGTGGAATATGGGCCAGAGTTGGCTACTGCAGGAGAGAGGTTAAAACAACACTGGCACAACACCTTAAACAATATTCTTATGGTTGGCTGATATTTCCCCCTCCCCCAAGTGGTACATGAACAGAGGGAGAATATAGCTAGTGGGCATTTTGAGAAGTTAGCCTATCAGAGGTAGTATTCCTTGAGGAGGAGAATGTATCAGTTTCTTCCTAAAGTGTAGAAGGGTTGCTGCATTGCTGATGTAAGAGAGTATGTTGTTTCAGATCCTGGTGCCCTACACTGAGAAGGCTTGTTTTCTTGCTTTTTTCCCCTGCAGTATTTAGTCTCTAATCTGGCAATGTCAGAGCTCCAGGTTGGGCGTTGAACTTCAGATATTGTTAGCTTGCTGGCTAGGTTTTTTAGGGACTTGCTGTAGAGGGCCTGCTAAGTTATGGAACTGATCATAAACAGGATATGGCCTTGAATGTGTGGCCAGTGTAGAGCCTTTAGCTCAAGGATGATGTGGTTGGATTATTTTACCCCCTTGATGACCTCTACAGCTGCGTGAAGGATGTTTTTCAATGGAGCGAGGGTGGTCTCTGGGATACAGTTGAACAGGGCGATGCCTCCATCTATGTGGAAGAGGACTAGGCCTTAAAGTGTCATTCTGAGGTTTTCTCCTGCGAGTAAAGGTTTAATTTTTTTCAAGAGAGAGTTGGAACCAAGCCGTTGTGGTCTTCTTGGCAATGTATTTGAGTGAGCGGTTTGAGTTGATTTGTCAGTTGGCTGTGAAGTCAGTTTAGTTTAAGTTGGAGAAACATGACTGTGTTGAAGAATATTTAGCGTTGTTGGTAAACAGGAGTTCAGTCTTTCTAGGTTTAGCATCAGGTAGTTTGATGATATCCAGGTTTGGACGTACTTGAGGCAGGCTTCGAATCTCTGTATGTTGTTGGTTGTGGAGATCGTAAGCTAGATTTGGGTGTCGTCAGCATACTCACTTTTCAAATACCCCATACTCAAAGTGCCAAACTCATCATATTTTTTATTTAAGGTACATTTTCATATTCTACGTCGTCTTTAAGTCTCCTACGTACTGAAATATAATCATCGATTGGTTCTGATTTATATAGCTAAATTCATAGACTTTAAAATCACATTGTTACATTCAATAAAAACTTTTAAAAAACGCATAAAATGAGTGGAATAACTATTTTACTACCAATTCATAGTCTGAATATAAGCAAAAGACGGCGAAGGAATGTACCCTGCAGCACAAATAATAAAAATATTTTCAAACCAATCTTTCTAAAATAAAGAACAATTTGTGATTGCAATATTAATAATACTTGTATATTTAAATAAAGAATTAATTATATTGTGGCATTTGCTCATCAGAAGTATAGTGTAACGATGGGGTGAGGCTGTACGAAAATAAATATTACATTTGTGATGATTTCATTTTTTGGTTACAAAAATGTTTTATTAGTGCGTTCATTAGAATAAATATTGCTTTTGTTTTAGTGAGAACTTTTACTCTGTTTTACCTCTATCTTACGTGCATGTGAAGATTTCTTTAAGTTACATTATTTGTTCAAGAAAACTAAACATATTCCTTTTATCCATCTAATCAAATAATTGAGAGCATAAATGTTCATTTTCTTTAAGTAATGTAGAAGCACTCGATGAAATTGGTGAGAACTTCAACATTCAATAGATTGTGGAAAGCATGAAACCACTGTAGACTTGCTAGTAGCAATATTACAGATATTAGAGTGACCATTGGAAAACTTACTAATACTACAAGTAGTTGATCTAGAACTGGTTTCGTATTTATTTTTGGGCATTTAACATGTACATGCATCGTCTGTTTCAAAACATATTTCCAATTTTATATTCTTGAACAATTGGCTAAACAAACATTACCTTATTTTTCTTAAGTTATTGCCAAAAGCATCACACCTCAGATTAATTTCAAACAGATGTTATGTCCATAGCAAGTAATATCAAGAAGGGTTTTCATGGGATAAAACACGGTGAAGGAAAGGGACTTCAGAGGGAGAGGAAAAGGAAAGTGAGAAGGAAATAATAGTTCTGCTAGCTGTACAAACAATGCAGTACCCCTGTCATTTACTACCTTTTCTTGATCTAATGAATGAATTCTCATATCTTATCCTGAAATCTTCTAACGCCACCATTGTACTATTGTAGACATGCTAGTAGAACTACTGTAGATATTAGTCACTTTAAGTAGCAGTAACTATTAACACTATCAGTAGTTGATCTAGAAGTGGAAGTAGCATTAGTAATGGGCAGTGTCGTACATGTAGCAGTAGTACTGAAGTACCTTCAGCATTACCTGTAGCAGTACTGTATTAGTAGCCATAGTAGTCTACTACTCAGCCTGGAACTACCCTGCATGCTGATTGGTTGCAATCCTTTGTGTGTGGCCCACAGAGCAATACCAAAGCAATGGCTGTCCTTATCCGATCTGTGGGCGGAACCCTGTGATCTTCCTGGCCTTTCATGCACCATGGAGAGGTGGAAGTCTGGTGAGGAGCATTATCTCTGGACCTGCTCAGGGCAAGGGAGCTGCAGGATAGGACTCGCCTAGTGAATGGTAAAGTACAATGCTCCCTGGGTCCAGGAGCCAACCAAAGGTACAGGAGGATGGAGATGGCTGGCAGGCACAAAGGCTCCCCCTTAGAAAGGTGAGTGCACTCATACTCCTGCGCCACATGAACAAAGAGTAAATCACTTGTAAATAACATTTGGACTTCAGGGAAAAATCGTTAAAAAACAAATAACCAGCTACCACAGAGGTAAGTATTAGTGAGAAATTAGACTAAAAAGACTATTTTAAGCAAACAAGAAAAAGGTTAAAATAGTGACAGGGTAACAAAAAAGTCAGTCTACCGCAACCAGGAAAGTCATTCATATAAAATCAGCAAAGAGATGGAAAAAAAAGGCAACTGAGAGGGGATAATTCAGATTTCTGTCTGAATGTTGTTCCAAACTTGGGGGAAGCAGCAGGAAAAAACCTTGGAGTGATGTTTGACATCTGTAAATAACTAATCTCAAAACCTCCTTGCTATAAGTGTTTTTGGACCTACGAAGGATGTAGAGCTTTTGGCCATTAAGCAGGTTTTCCCCAGGACGAGAGCCTTATTAAAACATAACCCGAAAGCTCAGGTGGATACAGTGGGAGTTAAATCTAGTGGTTATGTGGAGCGTCAATTTAAAGTATCGGGCTTGGAACCAGAAGACTTGGGCTCCAATTCTAGTTTCCCCACCTGAGGGCATGCAGTCAACTCTAAACTCAAATACAGCCATTTAACCATATCACACTTCACACACAAGATCTTAGCTCAGTCAAAACTTTCCATTGGCCGTGCATAACACTGCCCTTGCAAGATTCAAGCCTTCTGAACATGAGTGGAAGAACCTTAGACCAGCAGGAGAGGTCTTCACCTCCCTCGCTCTCTACCACCAGCCACATTGTCAATAGAAGAAGTCTTGTTCCAGGTACTGCACACTCTAGGAATCACAGGTCCCTTGATATGATCCTCATGAGTACAAGTTCTCAGAAAGCGTTTCTGCAATAATAGTGTCCAGTTCTCCCCACATTAGTGGAAACATTTTTGCAACTCTAGGCAAAATATAAGTTTGCCAATTGTGCCACATTTACTTCATTTGAGGTCAATTCAGGGAATTTGTTTGTGACACCATAGACAGCCGCTCTTCTTATTGCATTCTATGGCAATGGTCGTCACTGGCTATGAACATTCAAGCTCTTCAAGAATGATCAACTCCTAGCCCCAATGTGCGGATTAGGAGGGAAATGACAATAGGGGTGTCGCCCTGGGCTCTTCAGGCGAGCGGTGCAGGCCAGGTGGCATAGCTGCGGAACGGTCAAGGGTTCTGGGAGGTGGGGTTAGGCTTGGTTTATTGGCAGAATTCAAGAGTAAGAAACACTCTTGGTTGGTAGGTACTGGCCTTGTACTACCTGCAGCAGTGGGTTAGTGCTCATTGTGTGTGGTTAGACATTTCTGGGTAGTTAGTGTGCAAGAGTTATCACAGCGAGTAAGGAGCATCAGACGGTAATTGATGTCTTGTTGCTGTGGATGCAGAGAGGAAGGCCTTTTAAGACCTGTGTTTTAGAGCAGGCATGGGGATCAGAAGAAAGGGAAAAGTAAAATATTAAGGAGGCAATGAGCTTGTAAATTATGCCTTGATAGGAGAGTTTACATGCTCAGGGCGGTATTAAATCAGTGAGGCGCCTGATACCATATAAGCCAAAAAAGTTTTTCAGGTGGAGCATAGCCTATCATAGTTCAGCTGCCAAACTGGGCAGGTGAGTGTGGGTAAATGAGGAATTGGTAACGAGTGAGATGACTGAGCCGGCAGCAGAGAGCACATCTACAGAATAGGTGTTCGGTGTATGAGAGGAGGCGGTGAACAGCAGGTGAACCAGGAAACCGGGAGAGTCTTGTGTCTCTCGTCAACCCTCGTCCGAAGGAAGGGCGTGACCTGGTCTTTTCGACCAGGGTCAAGTGTTTGAAGTTGCTGGTAAAGGTGAAGGTGGGTCTAGGGCATAGGTCTTCAAACTGTGGGGTGCCTCCCCCTGGGGGGCCCGTGACTTCATTCCCAGGGGGCGCAAATGCCTCAGCAAAGAAGTGTAAATGAAGATTGCCTGGAAGTGTGGCCTTCTTTATTTGGCGCATTTCCAGGCCATTTTCATTTACAAACAGACTTGAAGTGTAAAGTATAGAAACCCTGCTATGGGGGCTGGGGTCTTTGAGTGTGGCGGAAGGGTTAAAGAGGTGGCTTGGAAGAGCAAACTATTCTGTAAGGATTTTGTTATTTTATATGCAGTTATGGGGGCAAAAAAGTAACCCACACACAATGAAATGAAAAATAAATGCAAGTTAAACATCCTGTTATTCTGGCTAAATCACTTAGGGGCACATGCATCAAGCTATTTTGTGTTTGCAAATGGGCCAATTTTGCAGAATTGGCCCGTTTGCGAATGCAAAAAATGCTTTTCTGATGCAGAAAATCCTATTTTGAGATTAGGTAACCCCGCAAAATGGGTTTGAGATTCGCTATTAGGAAAGGGTGTTGTAGTAGGGATATTCAGCATCGTGCACCATGTTTGGAATTGTTTGGTGCGTGATTCCTTTCTTATGTGATGTTATGTATTCATATGGTATCTGTATTCGTTTGAAATGTGGCTGGGGGCATGGCGTTCTCTTGGAGGGACGTTCGTGTGGCAGTTCTTTAGTTGCCGTTCGGATGTCTGTCTGAGAGGACGCTCTTGCCACTGGTGGAGTTTGACTTGTCTTGAATAAATCAATTTACAACTCACCAGGGATA
The DNA here is from genome assembly GCF_964204655.1 of Triturus cristatus. Lineage (NCBI taxonomy): Eukaryota > Metazoa > Chordata > Amphibia > Caudata > Salamandridae > Triturus > Triturus cristatus. The sequence goes on from NC_140579.1 coordinate 752,828,359, forward strand.
CTTCAACTTATTTCATCTGGTGACGATCGGGAACTTCTCCACCCGTCGAACCACGCAGATTAAGGCAAATTCCAGGATTGCTGCTCGTCATGCTGAGATTCCTTCATCCAACAGATTTAACAATCATCGCCTTCAATGGTCATTCGATGATAGTGCCTTGAGTGAGAATCGAAATCCGACATACAAAACATCCTGAGGTAAAAAAAAGATTATACTAAGCGTTCCTCGCGCGACTGCTGCTCGAGACCTCTCTCGGGTCGGGATACTTCAACTTATTTCAGGTGTGTTTAAGGCGTCCCTTCCTAATACCGAGTCGCATCGGTAGGCAGGAATGTTTTGTGACCAAAATGCGGTCGCAAAACTTTCGAATTTTACCACCTACTTCAAGTAGGTGGTAACCCATTCTCAAATGGGAATAGGTCCCCAAGGGACCCCTTTCCCTTTGGGAATGTTTGTAAACGCATTTTTAAAGAGCAGGCAGTGGTCCCATGGACTACTGCCTGCTCTTAAAAACAAAAAAAGAAAGGAAAACTTTAAATTTTTCTTTTTGTAAGGCACCCCGTTTTCCATTATAGAAAACGGGTTGCTTCACAAAATAAATATTGCTTTATTAATAAGCAATCACAGACATGGTGGTCTGCTGACCTCAACAGGCCACCATACCTGTGATGGCTGCGATTCCTAATGGCTCGCAAATTGCGACCTACCTCATTAATATGCATGAGGTAGGTCTATTTGCGACCCATTAAGAATCGCTAATGAAACTGAAAACAGTTTCATACATTAGGATTAGCGCTTACCTAATTGCAATTAGGTAATCGCTACTTGTAATAATGATGCATGTGGCCTAAAATCTCCGGTGTCCACAAATTAATGTGACCTTGTGTAATGTAATTGGTGCTCATGTAAAGCGCTGTAATGTCCGATGTAGTTATTGTTTTTTAAGTCTCACATTGACACACTATGAGCTACAGAAATAGTACCACTGAAAATATCTCATAAGTCTTGCTCTATGTGCTGAGCCCCGTCTCTATCGCTCCCCCAATCCTTCTGATAAAGTTTTGGAGGGGGGCCCGATTTCAAAACATCTTGCTTAGGGGGGCTTAAAGCAAAAAAGTTTGAAGACTTCTGGTCTAGAGCGACCTTCTTGGCACATACTATGAAGGAAGAGGAGATGCACGCAAATTACTGAGATGGCACGTTTGGTGAATGGAAGTGCCTTGTATGACTGGGTTGGGGATTGATGCAGGAATGTGGTTGGATGAAGGGGAGGTGGAGTTGGACTACAAAGAGGAGGATATGAAAACTGCAGAAGTAAACATTGCGTAAACAGCTTTGGCAAAGAAACAGCTGAATGGCAGTAGTGGTCCCAGGCTTGTCAAGTCGTCATCAACTTAAGGTGACTAACATGGAAGAAGCAGCCAGTATTTTGCAGGTATCTGCTAACAGTTAAAATTAAGAATTGGACGGCCACAAACCTAATTTATGCAAGAGTACACTCTGAAAAGTGCCTGGAATGCAGTGTCCCATTGTTTTAACATCATTAGGAAGGTCCAGATAACATTTGGTGGGCTAGCATGGGTACGGTATGATGAGGAGTTCTGTGCTCATTTGACAGAGAATGCGTATGATAACTGGGGCGAATTAGATACAGATCTTTGGCTGCAGTAAAATGCATCAACGAGAGCTATGACTAACACAGCAAATGCGTTACCTTTAGTTTGATTCTTGCAAGGACGACCAACCCAGTGAGTGGTGGGCAATGTCAGAAGAGGACAGAGCTTATCTGGGGTGCCTATTGGGCTTTCAACAAAGGTTATTCCAACAAGGGATGTCGCAAGTTTTGGCACAAGTGTTCCAAGTATGGAGGTAAACACCCAGTCATTCAGTGTTATGGACATCGGAAAAGCAAACATTGATTGAAGAGACTGCAGGGGCTGCAAGGGCGAATGGAACACAAGGTCATTTGGGAGAAGGCATGTATGGAGCAATAACCTGATCAGGAGCTGGCCTTTGAGTTGCCCCTGGTTTTTGTAGAAGGATTTTCACTTGGGTTATCAGGGTCTCTGACCCACAAGATAGGCTGAAATCATAAACGCATCAGAGGAGCATTTTGGGGTGATGCTGACAAAGCTACTCAAGAAAGTGGCTGCGTGCAGAATGGAAGACCCCTTTGATGATTGGGCAATGGATGATTTGTTAATTCCCCCGTAAGCATGGTTTCAAAGAAGGGTCAATTGCAGTTGATTCAGCACTTGTCATGGCCAGAATGGCAATGAGTCAATGACCGCATTGCGGAGGAGGTTATATCTGTACATTATGCTTCAGTAGATGATGTGATTGATTTGGTGAGGGAGGCAGAAAGGTGGGCCCTTATTTTAAAGTGCGACATAAAATCCTAAAATTTAGTTTTTGCCTTCTGCCAGTGCATTCTGTTGATTTTGAGTTGTTGGGCATTCAATTTCAATGTCCGTTTTACATACATAAGGCGCTGTCAATGAAGTGTTCAATTTCTTGTTCACTCTGAAAAATTCTGTTCTTTTCTGCAGTGGTCAAGTTTGACCCCAAATTTAGATGACTTTTTTTTGTGGGAGTGGAGAGGGAGAAATCTTGTAAGCAGGAGTTTGAAAGTCTCAAAGGTTTGAAAGAGGGAGTGGGAATGCCTCTGAAACCTGACAAAAATGGCAGCCCGGGCAACAAAATTGCAGATTTTGGCACTGAGATTGATTCAAATGCTATGGAGACGCCTATAAGCCACAGGAAAAATGACTGCTTGTGAGTGCATTGTTGAAAGACATGCTGGAAGAAAAGAAAGCAAGGTTCGAGCAATTTGAGTTAGGTTACCTACATTTTGCCTGTAGAGCAGTGTGAGGAGGGAGAACTTTTTGCAGAAAGTTGGGTTTAGCATTGCTGAGAAAAGATTTGCTTTACCAGAGACTGCTTTTATTGGCAGGAGTTAAATCTGGAACAGTTCAATGGGGTACATTTGGAGAATTTTGGTGATGAAGCAGAGTGGAGTGTGCAATTGTTTTTAGATGTGGTGGGTGACTCAGGTTTTGGCGTATTTGGGGAGGGGGATATTGTGTGCAGAACAGAGGCCAGAAGTTTGGAAGGCTGGGAGCAGAAGCATTGCATTTTGGAGTTCTTCCCAGTGGTGGTGGCGCTGGTGTTGTGGTGGAGTGTTCAGTAACAAAAAACTGGCTTTCTATGTTGACGTTTTGTTTGTAGTGCACATATTAAATAGACAATAAACCATATATGTGAAAATCCTGAACCTGGTATATTTTTTTGTAAGAAGTGTTTGAACTCAATATTGTTTCTAGAGTGTGCCGTGAGTGGACAATGTTACATGTGTGAGTGGTCAATGTCTAATAAATTAGTCTGATCTTATGCGCCCCTGGGTCTCCCATTAATAGTCAGCCTTCTAGGGGGTGGAGCTAAGGCAGTTCCTCTAGTTGGCTTATTTGGGGGTTTAGGGCGAGTCTCAGTTGTAAATATCCGTAGAACTGTGATTTATGTAGTTGAAACTCCGTTTGTAACTGCTGAAAGGATTTAAGGGTACAGCCTTGCATGATGTCACCTAATGTAGATATTCCAAGGAGGTCCCATTTGTGAAAGCACGCCAATGCGGAGACAGAGCGTATATATGTCCCCTGCACAAAGGGGTAGTTTGTGTCAACCATCCCATCCAGCTCATGGTTTTTACTGTGCGGCACCATAATTGTATAACTGTTTTGCTGGCTGGGCGAAGGGTGTCTAGACTAATCTGACTATATAGGCACTTTTGCAAGGGGGTGCCTTCTATCGCCAGTCGTTCCACAACATAAGCTGGGTCTGATAGTGAGCTATACCACCACTCATTAATGACTAAGAGATGAGGTGTAATATGCATAGATATCCGCTGCAGCAATACCTCTGCAGTAGGTCGACTGTGCACCTGAATCGCTCCTCCCTGCCATAGGAATTTGTTAAGGAGTGCATTCAATTGGGTGAACCATGAACGTGGAATGTGATACGGGAAGTTTTGTAGTCAGCATAATAAGCGGGGCAGAGTAACCATTCTAACAAGCATTGGCATAGCCAATAGGTCTCGCCTTTGGGACCTTATAAGTGTTTAGCCATGCAACAGTTGCATAACTAAACACTTATAAGGTCCCAAAAGCGAGACCTATTGGCTATGCCAATGCTTGTTTTAACTGCTGCAATCTATTGAAGCCTCACGGAGAAAGTGATCGCGATCAAACATCAAAGCGGCCGCTAAAGTGAAAGTAATCACGGTAAATCGCGCCGCACGTGCCGCGCACATGTACTGTAGCTTTAGGCTGGCCTGGTAGCACTTTTTGGAGCCCTCACAAAATGTCTTGCCAGACCAGCGCATGCGCTGGGTCTGGCGAGACCTAAAAATGGCAGATCGAACATATAATGATAGGGGTCATTGTGACCAGATTGCGGTTTCTTGAACCGCAGGAAGCAGTGGGATGATATTGCGCATCCATGAAAGAAACGCGTTACTTACCTGTAACAGCAGTTATCCAGTATTGGTGTCTTTCATAGATTCACATGCCTGAATCATTCCCCGTCGTCGAGACGGGAGCCTCCGGTACATAAAAAAGTAATGTCCTATAGACATACTTAGAGAAAAATAGGCCTAAGGGCCTCCCCTTAGTAGCCTATCCTAGTCCTTATGTAAAAAGGACCAAACTCTTAGAGCCAGCCAATCCGCTGTCGCCTCCCTCTAGAACCTTCCTGACAGGAGCCTCAGTCCCTCAGATTTTCGTACGCACCAAGCTAGGTAGGCGTAATATAGTTAGAGAGAGACGTGAGTCCTTCCAGGGGAGGCGGGAGGGTTGCATGTGAATCTATGAAAGACACCAATACTGGATAACTGCTGTTACAGGTAAGTAACGCGTTTCTTATCCAGTATTATGGGTGTCTTTCATAGATTCACATGCCTGAATCAGAGTAGTCAGCAATACATTATGCACATTTCTGATGTAACATGCCATATAGTCATTTTAGATAATACACATATTACCATATCAGTTTGAAACATTGGCATACGTCAAAACAGTATATCAGCAAAAGATGTGCATACCAGGATGGCGGGATGTTGGAAGGCTCACCTTACTGGAATAGATGGAGAAGCACCGCCTGGCCCACTGCCGCATCCTTCATAAGTTCGGCATCCAGGCAGTAGTGTCTGGAGAAGGTGTGCGGTGACTTCCACGTCGCCGCTCTACAGATGTCCAAAATCGGCACTCCAGCGAACAGCGCTGCTGATGTGGACATCGCTCTGGTGGAGTGCGCTTCCACCCTGTCTCTTAAAGGCCGTCCGGCCCCGTCATGGCAGAATGCTATCGCTGAGGAGATCCACCGTGAGATGCTCTGTTTTGTTAGAGGCATACTGTGAGAAGTTGGCCTGGTATATGATGTTCACTAGTTAAAGTGACCACCTTGTACCATGCCAAGCAACCCTTATGGTGTGGTTGTAAGTCAACCTTTTCGGACTAGCTGCCCTAGTGGTAGCGTAGGCTAAGCAGTCTTTGAGGCTAAACTCGTGAAACGTGTTAAGCAGGCTGTTTTACCAAATGTAACCCCCCTTTATACCAATGAAAGGACACCACACAGATATATATTGAAAATATATATGTATTTATTTCTCAAAGTATCCCCTAGACTCTTTATGAGCACAGGAGCACAGATCGTTAAACAAGAATACGTTAGAATACACAGAAGTTGCACTTTATATGGATAGGCCCTGGTGGCCACTCCAGGGGCGGCCTTAGGCATGTGCAAGCTGTGCACCTGCACAGGGCCACCAAACCCCAGGGGCCACCACGAGGAATCGGATACAATACATATTCGTGACGGCCCCTGGCAGGGATTTGGCGCATGAACGACTGAGGCGTGCTAAATCCAATGTGATGCACGCTGAATAGTTGTTCTTATACTCTTTTCCTTTCTAACCAAGTCTCGTTTTTGTGTGGGGTCGGCCTTGTTTCGGGCTCTTCTGGTAGGTCTTGTGCTTCTTTAGAACTTTTTTTCCAGGAGAATCAAGCTTGTTTTAATAGTCCAGATCTGGCACCTCCGGAGGTTCGCATGCGCGCGCATGCGCAGTGCCCGCGAGTCCTGCAGCGAAGGGGTTACAGAAGCACCACGCATCACTGGCGGCAGGAGGGGTGGCAGCACCCGTGCCCGGCGTGCAGCGAGCAGCACCGAGACCGGCCGAGGCCATGCACCGGCGCGCCTAGAGACCCTGGGCAAGAAAGGCCGCCTTGCAGAGGCTAGCATGCCAGTGTGCAACCTTTGGTGCCAGCTGCGAGGTGAGCAGCCCGAGGGTCAGGGCATGAGGAGGGGGAGTGAGGAGGTCAGCGTGTGCCACTGCAGAGTGAACCCGAGGGAAGGTGAGCCATTGGACGAGGGTGTGGGGAGCCCTGGGGAGGAGGGCAGATCAGGCGTAGGAATGTATCCCAGCCCATGGGGGTGAGGAGCCGGGGGCGTGGGGAAGGTTGGGTGAGGATGTTATTGTAGATGGTGTATGCTTTGGGTCTGGGTGGAGGTAAGCCATGTGAGGTGGCGAGCTGGAGGTATTCTGGTGGTCATGGGAAGGGAGGGCATGATGAATCGTGAGAGAGAGCCTCTCCCTCACGATTCATCTCTGAGAGGGCGCGGGTCGGAGAGGTGGTCACCGTGCGCCAGGGGTAGGGAGTGGTACAGATCGGCGCTGTATGTTGAGGGAAGAGTGAGTCAGGAGTGCAGGGGCGGTGTTTACTTGTGGCTGAGGGGAGGCATGGTGATTTTTGGAGGTGTAACTTGGGAGGCACGGTCGTATTGGGGGGAAGAGGAGAGCAGGGTACGAGGTGTTAGACGTAATGTTAAGGATTCATTAAAATGATTACAATTACTTATCAACAATCATGAAAACAGAGTATGAAGCTGATACTTGTGATCTAATGAGCGGATCTGCCTGCACAAATCCTTTAAAACATCGAGTGTTCGAATGTACTTGCCATTTGGTTGTGTCTGTTTATATGGTGTTGAGGCAGACATGAAATGCAAGCACCTATGGATGGACGCCTGGAATAGAATGGCAGTGCCTACCCATGTTAACTCAATCTAATGACCTTTTGCAGAGACCTTGGTAGGAGACTGGCTTCTTGATCATTTCTTTAATTACATTCCAGTGCTTGTCATGTGACTAGCAGAGAAAACTAGTTTAACTAGTCCTCAGTTTGCAATTGGTGAAGCAGACTTCTCTGTCCATACTAGGGGCATAGTTACCATTGGTTCAGCAAGTACAGTGGTACTGAGACCCAAAACCCTCAGGGGCCCATTGAACCCTGATAATTTCTATATTTTACTTCCTGAGCAGCAGCCAAAGATGCCATTTTACTTGCTTATGCCACGGCCCATGGGGTCGTTGGTACGCTGTGCTAGTGATTCGTACGTCTGCTTGAAAGTTGTCTCCTGACTGGATGTTCCTTGCACAATAATTTTGCTTCAGTGAACCTCTAGTGCCTTTTCATAGCCTTAGGACTCACTGTAATTAATCCTTGTTTAATAGGTGCTCTGAAAGCGAGCAGAACTGGTTGCTGGAATATGGCACTATACAAGAAACCTTAATTAAATATATTGTATTTTGTCTTTTGACAATGTGGTAAAGTGGACGAGTCTTTGGTTACCTGTAGGCTGTCTTCAGGATCAGTTAGTGACATACTGAGACAGGTCTCTGTGTGCCATGATTTCAAGGTAGCTTACTCCCTTCCTACTAAGGTCACTTCCCAAATAGATCATGAACTATTCTCCAGGCTCTACTGCTCTCAGTGGACTGAGAAAACAGACCTTGTATGCCAAGTCACATGATCTACCCTATAGTTTTATAACACTCTTCAAATAAACCTTCCATATGTGGCTAGTCCTCATAATGTGTCATACATGTAGTGGGAAGGGTAATTACTATCAATCAGTCAGGGTTTGTAAAGCTCAGCTGCTTCACACATAAGGGTCTCGAGGCGGTGTGGGATTCATGCTGCTGGATCATGCTGCTTGTTGGTTGAACAGCGAGGTCTTGTGGTCTTTCCTGAACTGCTGGAGCGATGGTGAGGCTCTGAGGTGCAGGGGGAGGGTTTTTAGGTCTTCACTGCCAGGTGGGAGAAGTAGCGGCCTCCACTGTTTTATCAGCGGCTGCATTGGGGGGCTGCTAGGGAGATGGTTCTGGAACATATTTTCCTGGTAGGTTGGTGGAAATTCACTTGTTCATTAAGGTATGCTGGTCCTTCATTGTGTAGTCCAGGGAAGACATGGCTTGGCAGTTCGGGCTGGACGGTTCCCATGAGGCACAGGGTCAAGGCTGATTTGCATATGGCCATGTCTGAACTGGGGTGGTGTGGTGAGCAAAAACGATGGATTTAGGCCCAGATCTCTGTACTGGGGTGAATGTATGACATTGTTCTGCATTCTGTCCATCAACTGTTGTTTTTGCAAGAAAATAAAAATCTTTCAGCAGCCGCCACTGCTGATTGTCTTCTTTTTTTCCCTACCCACTGCTAGCCTCGCCCACTGCATTGCAAGCAAAATGAAGAGAATTTGAGTACACAAATCAGAACGCTTTTGCTGTGAGGATAAACCTGCTGTGCTTACCTGACGTCCTCTTTGGCCTCCTGGGGTTGCCACATCCCTTTTGCCGCAGATTGCTTCTCCCTCCCGCCGTCGCATCGGCGAAATTGGCGACCGCTGTGTGGAGGGAGCAGTAAACCACACTTCCCAGGCTCCCCCGCTGCAGCCCACCGGAAGCAGACACGCTGCATTTCGCGGCCGGAGGCGCTTTAAAAATAACTCCACCCCCCGCGTCGCGGGACCGCGCGCGGGCAGCGCCGGGCTAAGCCCGGGCAAAGGGCGGGCCGTCTGTGGCCATCCGAGGCCACAGGAGGCTGGGCCGGGCCCTGTCCCTTGCTTCTGCGCTGGGAGCCGTTTGCGTGGAAGTGCCCCTGGCCTCATATATTGGACTCCGAGACTCTTGTAACCTGCCCTGCTATCCAGGTCTATTATTTTATTTTTTCTTTATTTTTTTCTTTCATAGTGATATGCATGTTATTCGTTGTTTTAAAATTGTCTCCACCAACAGTCGTCAATTGTGGGTCTGAGGTGTCCATAAAGTGGTATTAGTGTGAATATTGTTCTCACTAGGCATATTACCCCCTAATCCCGCTGCATTATAAAAAAAAAGTGGGGTAGTGTTAAAAAATAGAAAATAAATAAATAAATAAATAAATAAATAAATTTCCGATCATGGTCAAGTCAAAGAACCATCAATCCAGGGTGGAGGGAGGGGTAAAGGGTACCCTTGACGCCTTTATCATACGAGCTGAGTCACTGCTAGCCCATGAGATCCAGTTGACTGAGCAGCGGCTCTCACTGGATTCTCTAATAGCTAAGAAACGGTCCTCCTTGGGCAATATAGCTTTTTGCCCTACGCCTGGTGGTAGAGCCCCTCTAACTCAAGCTAAACAAGTCCATTCAACTCAGCCTGATTCTACCGACATATTAACAGTGGCAGAGTGTAGTTCACAGGGGGACCCAGACACACTAGGCCCAATTGTAACAGACCTCACCACTAAAGACATTTCGAAGCAAATGTCCGGCACTAGTGACACTCAGCTGGTTACTGTAAATAACACACTGGGAGGAGAAGACTTAAGGGGGGCGCTCAACGATCAGCGCCTAATATAGACCTCACTCAGACCCCCATCAGTGAAGTTGTTACACGCTCCAAAAGATCCCAATTATTGACAGGGCCCCTGGATAGAGGGGGGACGCTTTTAGTAACTCGTCCCAGTAAGCCCAGCCGTAGAGGGCCATCAAAGCCTAGTAAAGGAGTAAATACGAACCCTGAGAGCAGAGTATGCCCATCCTGTCAAATTACAAATGGGGCGGTAGGGCTGCACGAAATTACTACAGCATTTGGGGGAAAAATGGAACAGCTTTTACTCCAACATTTAGGCCCAGTAATGACAGCAATTTCTAATTTGGTTGGGAAATTAAGTAGGCTGGTAGACCCGGTTAGGGGACAGCCATCCGGGACTAATTCACAGAGGAGGGAGGAGGAGCCAGTAGTGGCTGATCGTGGGAATAAGGCCGCCACTAATACTGACCCCGGGCACAGAGACCACAGGGAAATACACGGGGACCAAGCAAATACAAGTAATGGGATCCTGTGCTGTAAGGCCCAGGGCAACACGCGGATTCTTCCTGACCCTAAGGACGTTTGTCGGGGAAAAAAACGGCCCGACAATGCTCACAAGAATAATAGTAATGTCTGTGCCCAGAGTACTCCAGGTCTTCAGACATTGGATTTACCCCCGCATCTAGCCCCTATTCGATTGTGCTAGTAGGCGTGCCTGGTTTCAATAAAGATAGTGAAGAAATGACCAGCACACTGATCAATAAAGCCTCGCACTGGCTACATAATAACACATCTGTCAGGAGATTGCAGCATAGGCATATTCTTATGGCCAGGAGGGTGGCTTGGATTGGAAACAGTGAGAAAAAATTTGCAGGCGACTGTGTCATTGTTAACTTCAGGCACCCCGAGTTAGTAAGAGATCTGCTTGATAATCGCCATGAGGAGGGAGGAAATGGGTCCTGTATCAGGATGCTACCCCTGCATTTCTTTTACAGGAATAGTGCCCCAGAATTTGGGCAGAGATGGCAGGGGCCTGGGGTCGTCAAGAAAAGGAGGGAGGATGTCCTCAGCAATGAAACAAACAGATTTGCCCCTCTCTATAGTACCTCTGCCCTGGACGAACAAGACTGACTGATGAAAACAGGGAGTGGGGAGACTGAGACAGAACGAGACACCCACCGCATTATTGGAGATATTCACCCACAAGGCGTACATGATCTGGAACTAGGGGCACTTGACCTGGATTTAGCGGCCGGTATCATATCAGGGCCGGAGAGGGAAGTAGAAATCATGCCACCACTAGTAAATTGCCCAAATACGTGCCCTCCCCCCAAAAAGCTGCCAGGAGCGATTAGGGGCCTAGACTCAAACTATAAAGAACTGAGGCTGATTTCCTGGAACATTGCAGGGCTTGTAGCCAAGATTCAAAATTTAGACTGGCTAGATTTCATCAAAAAACACCATGTCATTTGTCTCCAGGAAACATGGGAAACAAGCAGTGACGCGTTATTTCTCGAAGGATACAAATTGTTCTTTGTCCCGGCCCGGAAATCACCTATGGGCCGCTCCAAGGGCGGACTAATTATGTATGTGGCACTGGCATTGCAAGGAAGGTGGGTAGACCTGGGGTGGGATTCATGCTGTCTCCAGGGCGTAAGATACATAACAAAGGGCTTAAAGCTCATTTTTATAAATTTTTATAATGCGGGACAATCTCTGTCGAATTTGGCTGAGCTGGAGGAGAGGCTGGTCAGCCTACAAGACACAAGGGATGCAGGCACCCAGTTAATCCTTATGGGGGACTTTAATTGTCATCAGTGCCCCTACCTGAAATGGGAAGGTGGTCCGGAGCATTCTAGAGAGGGTCTGGCGCTGAGTACAATTCTGAGCAAGTTTGCTTTAACCCACACGATGGATAGGATTGGGTGTGGGATGCCTAACACTATAACTCCTTCCTTCAAGGGAAGAGGCAACAACTCAATTATTGATTACATCTTCATATACAATGTCTTAGAAAGTAGGGTAGGCGACTTTAAGATAGTGCCCAGTGTGTTCAGTGACCACAACCCCCTGGCACTGTCACTGGTGGACACGATCTGTACCAAAGTGGTCAAAAAGACCACTGTGGGCGAATATAAGGCAAAGGATCAGGGGAGGAGATTTAAATGGAGCAGCATTGATGGAGAGGAACTCCATAGAGTTCTCCTCGCCAACGCTGATAACCACACTTGGAGGTGTTTAGATCTAAATGTAGAGGGGACGGATTTGATTGCAGCATTCGAGGGCACTGCTCAGCACATAGATAGCCTTTTAAGGAGTAAACCAAAGACTCAGGCAGATTTCTGCCCCAGATGGTTCGACAAGAACTGTTCAAGGGCTCATAGGGACCTGAAGACGGCACTAACAACAGTCCCAAAGGACAGTGGAAAGATTGCTGCCTGTAGGATTCGCTACAAAAAAGCGACCAAGTTGCGGAAAACCTCCTTACAACTCGAGGCTTGGGACTCTCTAAGAGAGGCTGCAGAGCTTAGAGACATGAGCAGTTTCTGGAGGGTAATAAATGCCCCGTGTTTCCAACCCCCAAATAAACCCCAAGTGGCGTCTCACATTCTGCCAGAGGCGTGGGTGGCGCACTTCACCAGTCTGTACAATCGTGGGAAATTTGAGGAGCAGTCAACCCCAATTTTAGGACTCTCTATCAGCGATTGGACACCCATCATGGTAGCTGAGGTCAAATTGGGTATCGATGGTCTGGTAATGAGAAAGGCACCAGGGCCCGACGGGATACCTCCCGATTTATTTAAAAGCCAGGCAGACCTCTGGGCCCCTATACTAACTAGGGTGTTCAACACAGCCTTCGAAGTAGGTATGCCCAGATCCTGGTCCACGGCCGTCATTGTGCCTATATTTAAGAAGGGCAACAGAAATTAACCACAATGTTATCGCCCAATATCCCTTATAGATGTTACGGCGAAAGTCTTGGGGAGAGTCATTTTAAATCGCTTAATGGTCTGGGCCGATGAAAACAACATCTTCACGGATGTTCAGTATGGTTTCCGAAATGGGCGTTCCGCAATTGACCAATGCCTTAACCTTTATCACCTGGTGGCAAAGTATACTATGGCCAGGGAAGGCACAGTCTATTTGGCATTTATGGACCTCTCAGCAGCATTTGACTGTGTGAACAGAAGAAAGCTGTGGGAAATTTTGGGAACCATGGGCGTGGACACAGGACTGATCCACGTTTTACGAATGCTTCATCAAAACACCACGGCATGGGTTAGATTTACTGACGAGGGAGACGTCACAGAGGACTTCCAGTGTCGTGGTGGGGTAAGCCAAGGATGCATCCTTGCGCCCTTCCTGTTCTCGCTTTATATCAATGCGCTCGACAAGGCGCTTGGAGCCTTGGAGGCAGACTGTCCCTGCATTGGGAGGAGAAGTATACCTGTCCTCCTATATGCAGACGACGCGGTCCTCTTGGCGCGTACGGGAAGGAGTTTGCAGGCCCTCATTAGCGGATTTGTCAGTTTCATGGCAGATCTTGATCTAGTACCTAACCTCTCAAAGTCGTACATCATGGAAGCGGGTAAAACCCCATCCAAGAATTGTGTCTTTACTATAGGAACACATAAACTTGAGAAGGTTAAATTCTTTAACTACCTGGGGATCCTATTTGATAAAGACCTCAATTTTAAATCCCTCATAAGACATAAATGTAGCCAACACCCTAGTGCGGTGGGGTCAATTATGAATTATGCACGCAGACTTGGCCGCTGGTCACCTAATGAAATAGTGCATCTATATGGCTCTGTCTGTTGCGCCAAAACCCTGTATGGAAGTGAGGTGTGGGGCTTCACAGACGGGGAAAAAATTCAATTGGAGGAAAACAAGTTATTAAGGAGACTCCTGCAAGTGCCTCAAAGTACACCTTTTTTTATAGTCCATGAGGAGCTGGGTATCTCCTACCTTAGCGAGAGGGCTTGCCTCAAACCGATTATTTGTTGGGTTAAAATATGGACAAATCCAGAGGCAAGTCTAAGTAGACAAATCTTGGAGGACTGTATGAGGGGGGACAAGGGGCTGCAAATACCCTGGCTCAAATTTGTAAGGGACACACTAAATAGATTGGGTCATGCCAAATTTTTCAATGATCCCTCTACATTAGCCCAGAGAGACAAGGGCGTCATAAAGGCAGACTTCCTACGGTATTCAGCCGGGGTTAGAGAGGAAAGGGAAGGGCAGAAAAGCACTGTAAGACAATACCAGCTCACAAAATCTTGTCTGGGCATGGAATTTTACCTGTCCAATATACACAATGGACAGGATAGATTCCTGATGACTAGATTCAGGCTAAATCTTTTGCACCACATTCTGTCAGTCCTAGCTGGTTTTGCAAGCGATGCAAGCACAAAAGGGTGTTGCGGCTGCGATCTAAGATCTCCGCAAGATACCCTTCATTTCGTCCTAATCTGCCCCTTTTCTGCATACCCAAGGTCCCGGTTCCTAAAAACTATTTTAAGACGCTCCAAAATCAGACAGGCTAAAGTGGCTCTTTTATTTCTTAAACTCTCCGCCGACCCCTTTGTTTTATTTAGCACTGTACACTTCCTGCGATTGGCTGTTAAACTAAGAAACACTAGAGGAGAGGACTAACTATGAGGGTCGCTCCCAAGTTTATAGGATTAAAAAGTTTGTACCCAGATTCAGTCTATACTAATTACTGTGAGAAAGTTGTACATAATGGATTATAGTATTTGATTGTCCCGTTTTTAATTACTATGTATATCGGGGTTTTATCATTACTGATTTTACGTGTATTGTGTATAATGATTTAAGTTTTTAACAAAAATAAGACTGTTTTATGATGTGTATCTTTTATGGATATTTTTTTAATACCCGAATAAAGACTATTTGATTGAGTACACAAATCTGGTTATTTGAAACGAAAGAGAAAGGTGGCGCAGCAGGCTTTCGTAGTGTCACAGGAAGGAGCAATCCTGAACTTTATCACCCAAGGGAAACCTAAAGATGGAGAATCCTCTGGCCAGAGTACTGCTGATGCACTAGGTAAAACAGGCGCTGACGACCATAAAGAAGAACAAAAAAATGATGATATCCATGAGCAGAATGATACTCATGAGCAGACCAATGAAAATGAACAAGGTGACTCTGAAATTGATACAAACATGCAGCAATTACCAACTCAGGATGAAGATTATTACAAAAGACCCTCAGACAGAGAAACTGAAACATCATTCATCGGTCCATCAACATCTGGCATTCTGAAGGAGGTTCAGAGTTTACAGACGGATGATGCTGGTATTGAAAAGGAAGCCAAAGAGCAAGACCATGTTACAGACCCGTGTTCTGAATATGATTTATGTGATTGGAGGGATCCTACTTTGTGGCCGAACTCTCTTACGGACGCGCAACGTGTTTTTCTTGTTGAAAGGGGTCCCTCCAGAGACCCAGATTCTAAAATAAAGTATCCAAGTGATGAGCACTCAAAAAGTAAACGTTGTTTTTCTGTTGCCATGTTACTGGTCATCTAACGCCTTTTCTGGACGTTTTATTAAAACACCTTCCTGAGCTCCGCCCCGCCCGGACCCCCTCTTCCGGGGCCCCCTACCTGCGCTCCCTGCACAGGGCCACCATGAGCCTAGAGCCGCCCCTGGCCACTCGAACCATATACTAAAATAGTGGTATAAGTACCACGAACAGAAAAGGGAAAAGGCCTAGGGCCTCTAGAATCGCTGGGCCTACAAGGAGCTAACTTTAGTTAGTGACCAGGGGGTCCACGGGTTGCGTGTGCAGAGCAAATAGTCACACGCGGGCTCCCATAGGTTTTCAATGGGTGCGTAAAAGTTACAAAGTTACTGCAAAAAGGATCTTCCGGATGGACTATGAACTCAAGATTGGAAACACAGACACTAGAGATGATACTCTACACTTGGGCACCGGAGTGCCAGTTTTACCTCACCCACAGGAAGCGGGTGCATAGGTCTCGAAGTGCGTCGGGTTTCTTCTATATGTTCAATGGAGCCTGAAGACAAAGATGCTGCAGGCGGTCGGTCCGGAAGGGATGCAGTGGATCCAAGGGTGGATTGGAGTTGTAGAAGACCTGTAAGCAGAGGGGACAGTGTTCACAGTCACTAGCCAGTGACCAGCGTGGCACCAGGTGGGTACCAGGCGATGTCGGGTGCAAACAGGAGAAAAGGTGCAGATTGTCTCTGCAGCCACGTGGTCCCTGAAGGTCGACGACGTCCAGGAGTCGGTTCACGAGTTGTCCCACGCACGCTCTCGCTGTCGGCGGTGTCGGCGACTTGATCGTAGCAAACAAGCCTTGGCAAAAGCAATTGTTGTGGAGAACGAAATAAGCTGATGGTTCTGACCAGCAAGGTCAGAGGGACTGCTCCTTTGGAGGGGAGCAAGGGCCAGTCTGGAGCAACCAGACCAGTGGTGTAGTTCTTGAAGTTCGTCGCCAAGATGGCCACTAGCCAACGGGCCAGCAACCGGTTAGGCGCGTCGAGTGGCATAATGCAGAGAGGCCCCACACAGATCGTGGAGATGCTGGAGGGCTCACCTTTGGTGCAGATGCTGCTCGGGTGTTGGGCTTCTCAGGACCCAAAGCACAACTTGGAGGGAGCCTCGGTTGTCGCGCTTGTAGCTTGTCGTGGTCTTTTCAAGATGGCTGGCTCCACGTGTCTCGGTGCCTCCACGAGTTCCTTCTTTTCAGGGACTGTGGATCGGGCGGTGAGAGGTCTGGAGGTCCAGGTCTTGTCAGTCTCTGGGCTCGGGCTCCGGCGGGAGGCGGCGGCAAAGCAGACGTTGATTCGCTGGATGGTGCTTGCGTTAGCAAGGTGGTCACTCCCTGACCACAGGGGAGATTGGCTTCAGTCTTCTGTGCGGCAGAGCGTCAAAGTTCCCGTCTTCTTCTTGTAGTTAAGTTGATTCCAGGATGTCTAAAGTCTTAGGACACAGCTCCTACCTTTATTCGGATTCTAGGGGCCGGACTACCTGCTAGGTCCCTCCCTAAGGGTGGGACCAGGAAGGGGGGTGGTTACACCCCCAATCCTTTGTCCAGCTCGCCCCAGGTCCAGGGCTGGTGTGCCCCAGGACCGGTTTGAACTGGCATATGCACTGAGGCTCCTTGTGAGCCTCAGGCATGTCTGGTTTCTTTCAAGCCCTACCTGACCAATACACAAAATCCTGTCTGGGTTGGTGCATGCACCTCCCCTGGCAGGAAACCCTTTGTCCATGTCTCCCAAGCTGGAAGGACTCCCAGCAGCAGGAGGGCAGACTTGTGTCTGTGGTGGCAGCATCCATTTTGTGGAGCTGAGGCTATGTCTGATTTTACCCGGGTTTCAGGTACTGTACATGTCGTGTCCCTCTAGAAGGGTGGAATGCTAACCCCGTCGCCAGAATTGGCGAGGGGTTAGTATTCCAATTCGTATGACACCTTACTCGACATGTTTTGATAAAGCCAAACCAAAGATAGCATTTAACCGCGAGGTTCATAATGCACTTAAGAGTATATGGTATGACGATATCTGGAAACAGTAGAAGGAAGTGGTTCCGACCACTGCAGACAGGCTCAGCTCATGCCAGAGCACCATCTCACATGGAACCAAGCACTCTGCCTTCAGGATTGTTAAGGCCTGCCATAGGAGTGACTTATGGGTTAACATGTGTCCCATTTAAGGTTAGGTATAGGTATACTACACCTAAGTAAGAGGTGGTTACACCAACTTACCCCAGCTGAGTGATCAGCCAGTTGTGTCAAATTTGTTAGGCCAGGCCAGGGGTGGCACAATACATGCTTCAGCCCCTGGTAGGCCTTAGATACACCAATGCCCTGGGTACCTAGTGTACACTGGTACAGGGGCTCACAGGGTGATCCACTTCCAATTGGTTGTGCACCTAGGGTGCATAGTGTAAATTTAGTAGAGAGAACAGCAGGCTGGGGGTCTGATTGGCAGGCCCACAGCCTCAATATTTCAAAAACCAGTGAAGCAAAAAGCAAAAATTTGGGGTGACCATAGGATAGCAGACCCTACTCTCCTACACATACCCAACCTTGGTCTACTGTAGGCCACAAATAGCTGTGATGACTTCCTGAAGCTCTTTGTTTTGTCTATGTAAAACTTAAGACACCTTTTGAGGTCCAGAGAGTGGAGCGTCCTTTCTGCTGCCGTGGTAGGGTTTGCAAAGAAGGAACGTAGAACCACCGGCTCGTTGAGGTGAAAGTCTGAAGGCACTTTCGGTATGAACTTGGGATTTGTCCTCAGCACCACCCTGTCCTGTTTGAACTGCATGAAGGGTTCCTGAATGGATAGAGCTTGTAGCTCGCTGACTCTCCTGGCAGATGTTAGAGCGAGCAGCAGAGCCGTTTTCCATGAGATGTACTTGATGGAAGCTCGATAAATGGGCTCAAAAGGGTGCTTCATGAGTTGGTTAAGGACCAAGTTGAGGTGCCACGTCGGTGGGACCCGTCTAGGTCTTGGGAAGGACCTATATAGTCCCTTGAGGAACTGTTTGATAAGCCTACTGGACCAGAGTGACGGGCCTTTGTAAGTCCTGGTGAAACGTGAAATGGCCGCCAGATGCACCTTTATGGATGCATGCGCCAATCCAGACTGTGCCAAGTGTAGTAGATCTGGCAATATCTGTTCAGGTGTGATATGGAGTGGTCTCAGGCCTTTCTCTAAACACCATACGCAGAAGCGTTTCCATTTGAGAGAGTAGGTTTTGTTGGTACTGTCCGCCCTTGCTTTTGCCAGCACGTCCCTGCAGTCCTGCGGGATGTTTAAATGACAGAACTCTCTGTGCTCAGGAGCCAGGCCGATAACCTGAGCGATTGCAGGTTCGGGAATTGCACCTGCCCGTTGGACATTGTCAGCAGGTTCGGGTGCTGTTTCAGACGAATCGGTGTCCTGATGGAGAGGCGATGAAGGTCCGAGAACCAGTGCTGCCTCGGCCAGAACGGGGCAATTAGGATCAGGGTACAAGGCTCCGCCTTCATCTTCCTGAGGACCCTGGAAATCATCGGGAACGGCGGAAAAGCGTACGCAAATACGCTGAACCAGCCTATGGAAAAGGCATTGGTTGGGGATGCCAGCTTGCGTAGTTTGGGCATTTGGCGTTCTCCTTGGTGGCAAACAGGTCGATTCCTGGGACTCCCCATTCTGAGAATATGTGCGTTAGCGTATTCTCGTCGAGCTCTCATTCGTGGGAGAGGGATTTCTGTCTGCTTAGGGCGTCTGCAATGGTGTTGTCCTTGCCCGGGACATAGTCCGCTCGGAGAGTGATCCCATGGAGAACAAGCCAGTTCCAGATCTTTTGCGATTCGCAAGAAAGAGTGAGCGAACGCGTTCCTCCCTGTTTGTTGAGATAGTGCATCGTCGTGGTGTTGTCCGTTCTGACGAGCACCTGGGAGTTCTGGATGCGTGGTAAAAAGGCTTGTAGCGCTAGATACACAGCCCTCAACTCCAGAAGATTGATATGGAGATGCTGCTCCTGATCTGACCATTTGCCGTTTACTCGGAGGTCCTGAGGGACAGCTCCCCAGCCCGCCAGAGATGCATCGGTGGTGATCACCAGCGGCGCTGCTGGAAGCAGGAATGGCAGTCCCATAGACAGATTCCTGTAATCCTTCCACCATTCGAGGCTCTTGGATATTCGCGGTGTTATCCTCACAATGTCTTCGAACGAACCCGTACTCTGAGTCCATTGGTTCGTGAGGGCTTCTTGCAATGGACGCATCCGAAGTCTGCAGTGAGGGATGAGGAGTATACAAGAAGACATCATTCCTAGGAGTGATTTGAAGGTGCGAACTCTTAGGGACTTCCTTGATGCCACCGCCGTGGCCAGAGATATTATCTTGTTTTTCCTTTCTTCTGAAGGAAATGCCCTCGTGCATTCCGTATTCAAGGTCGCCCCGAGGAAGGTGATGCTTCTTGTTGGGGACATATAGGATTTCTGAAGATTGAGAGTCAATCCTAGATGTTGGAAAAGATTGGTACAGGCGTTGGAGGATTTGGTTGCGCCTGCAGCTGTCGGTGCCTTTACCAGCCAGTCGTCGAGGTAGGGGAAGACTTGGTGACCCATTTGACGCAGGAAAGCTGCCACAGGTGAAAGGCACTTGGTGAAAATCCGCGGAGCGGATTTGAGGCCAAACGGCAGGACCTTGAATTGGTAGTGCTGTCCTGCCACCTCGAAACGTAGAAACTTTCTGTGCCCGCTGAGTATCGGGATGTGATAGTAGGCATCCTGAAGATCCAAAGATGTCATGAAATCTCCTTTTTCTAGAATGCCCAGTATCTTCTCCTTCTTGCGTATAAGAAAGAAGCGGGAATAGAATCCTTTCTCCCTCTGAGCCGATGGAACCCGCTCGATCGCTCCTTTCTTCAACATCTCCGATATTTCTCGGAGTAGCAGTCGCAGATGTTTGTGTGGGAACCTGCGGGGAGGGGTTGCAGGTGGGATGGTGGTAAATTCTAGGGAATGGCCGAATCTTAGTAGTTGGAGTACCCATCGATCCGTGGTGATGAGGCGCCAATTTTCAAGGAAATGGGTCAATTTTCCTCCAAGCTTTGATGAGGGAGATAGTCGCTGGACTGGCTGGAGTAACTGGTCACTGGCGTCCGCCGGTGCCCCTCTTCTGGTTTTTACCCCTGAAGTTAGATCTTCCATAAGAAGACTGTCGACCTTGTTGCTGCTTCTGCTGGTACTGGGTTTTATTCTAGAAGGAATACGAGGACCTATTCTGGTAGGATCCTCTGTAGGAGGACTGGCGTCTAGATTTGTTGCCCCGAAAGGACTGATTCCTTGCCTGCAAGGTTCCAAGCGCTCTAGCCGTATCGGTGTCCTTCTTGATAGCTTGGAGCGCCTCGTCAATTTTATCTCCGAAAAGATGTTGTCCGTCGAAGGGCATGTCCAGCACCTTCGTCTGCACTTCCTGCCTGAACGATGTTGCCTTCAGCCATCCCTGACGGCGCAGGACTGCAGCCCCAGCCAGTTGACGAAAGCCTGTCATGGCCACATCTATGGTACAATCAATGATCTCGGCCGCCGAGGTTTGGCCCTCAGAAAGTAGTGCCTTGACCTCCTCCTGAACTGCGCTTGGCAGCTCCGCTATATATGGGGCTATATCCTCCCAAAGTTGGCGGTTATAACGCCCTAACAGGGCTATGGAGTTGGCCACATTGATGGTCATTGCCGAAGTGGTCGAAAACCTTTTGCCAATTGTGTCCAACTTTCTGCCCTCCTTGTCTGGTGGGGCTGACAGAGGAGAGGAAGGGTTACGAGAATTCTTCTGGGCCGCCTGGGTCACGACCGAATCCGGTTTCGGGTGTCCATTAAGGCAAGCTGGCGCCGTGGATGGGGCCTTGTACTTTTTATCCAGGCGTGGAACAACCGCAGGTACAGAGGCCGGCGTCAGCATTAGTTTCTTTCCCTGGTCCCAGAGAAAGTCAATAATTGGGATTGACTTCGTCGTCTTCTTCGTCTGCTCCTTGAAGTCATGCAAGAAGTACTCAGTCTCCGTCGATTCCATGACCATATGAAACCGCGTCGCTGCTCGTTCAACTATCTTATGAAAACCGCCAATATCCACTGGCGGTGAATCAGCTTGGCGCGGTTGTGGGGAAGCTGGGGAGGATGCCACATACTCCTCCTCCTCATCCTGGTCCGTCTGGTCTTCCTGGACCTCCCCCTCTTCCATCTCCTCAGCCTCCTCATCCGATGACTCTATCACCTGAGGTGGCAGTTTCTCGTGGCAGACCTGAGTAGCTGGTCGTGTTTGCTTTGGGGCTGTCGTTGGTGGATTTGTAGTAGGCACCGGGCCTCCTGTGTCCAGTGCTGGCGATTCCGGGAAACGCTGCTTGTCGTCCCGGATAAGGTACTTGAGGTCATTAACAATCGACAGGGGAAGGCATACCATCGGGGTGACCTCCGTGCGAACCTGTTCCCGGACGGGGCGTTCCTGGCCGCTCATCTCCTCCTGTTCTTCGCCCGTGCTCTGACATTTGACGTGCAGCTCAGAAGGGGAAGTAGCCTGATCAAAGAGTTCTTCTTCCGACTCCTCACTCTGAAGAATCTCCATAGGCAAATTGGTTTGCACCTTACTTGGAGACGTTGTTTCCGGTGTAATCTGTGTTCTGGTCAGTTTGCCAGATCCAGAACCCTGTACAGGATCCCCTGCAGTCTTCCGTGCTGTTGTTAACGGTGGTAGGGCCATAGACGACATTCCTACTAGTTCGGATTGCTTCCATGGCTCAGAAATACCCATGGACGACGACGACGACGTTCCCGTCGACGATACCGTCGTCGACGCCTTCGTCGTCGACGTCTTCGTCGTCGACTCTTCCGTCGACGGGGGGCTCCTCATCGACGATGTCGTCGTCGACGGGACAATCTTCGTCGTCGACGAGGTCTTAGACGTCGACGACGGTTTTAGCAGTATAACAGACGAAATAGGTGTACCTGCTGAAGACGATGAAGGGGTGGTCGTCGTCGACGAGAAGACTGACGACGCTGTCGTTGTTGACACAGTTGTCGTCACCGTGGAGACATGACCTGGTGCCCCAACCCTTTTTTGCGCTGAGGAGGGTGTCGCAATTTTTCTGGCCGACAGGGTAGGCTTCTTAAAAGTCAGAGAGTCCTTGTCAGACACTGAAGATTTTGAAGATCTTGCCTCTGAAGACTTCTTGTGTGTCTTCATAGGAGGAGCGTCTGAGGGGCCAGGAGACGTCACTCTCGGCCTCTTCAGGGAGACTTCAGAGGTTCTGGAAAAGCTTCCCTCTGAGGATACCACACTCTCCCTGTCCTTAAGCCTGTCCAGCCAGATAAGCAGACGACCCTCTCTGTCTCTCAAGGTCTTGTGAGGGAAAGACCTACATATTTTACAGTCCTTAGGCACGTGGTCAGGATAAAGGCAATATAGGCAGAGATCATGCTTGTCGTCCACATGTAGCCTCTTCTTCCCACATGAAGAGCAGGCCCTGAAAAGGGCTTTCTTCTGGGATTCAGACATGCCAGGAGTTTTAGAAGAAATAAACACTCACTGCAGAGTAAGTGGCCTGAAATGATCTGCGTTCAAGTCCTTGAAGAAGTAAGTCACTAAAAAAGTGAACAATCTGGTTTGAAAGAAATCCTGAGGAGAACTCAGGCTGGAGACTCCCTAGCACAACGTGCGGTAGAAAATCTGAGGGACTGAGGCTCCTGTCAGGAAGGTTCTAGAGGGAGGCGACAGCGGATTGGCTGGCTCTAAGAGTTTGGTCCTTTTTACATAAGGACTAGGATAGGCTACTAAGGGGAGGCCCTTAGGCCTACTTTTCTCTATGTATGTCTATAGGACATTACTTTTTTATGTACCGGAGGCTCCCGTCTCGACGACGGGGAATGATTCAGGCATGTGATTCTATGAAAGACACCCCTAATACTGGATAATCGTAGGGCATGGTGATAGGAGTACCCCCAAGTACTTAAACCCGTCAATGGCGTGGGATAACTGTGCTGCCCAGGTCTGACGTCTCTGGTCACCGCACACTGGGTAAAGGACCGATTTGGAGGCGTTGGCGCCTAATCCAGAGGTCTTTCTAAACACCTGTAAGATCTGACTACGAATACGTCATGAAAAAAAGGCATTGGCAGCGTATAATGCTATTTTATCTGAACGTTCGCGCGTCCATTCAAATCCACTAATCAATTGGTCTTGGCACACCCAAATGGCTAGAGGCTCTATGGCCTGAGCAAATAAAAGTGGGGAGAGGGGGCAGCCTAGTCGTGTGCCCCGATGGATGGGAAAGGGAGGGGGACCGGTGTCCTGCCACTCGCACCGAGGCTGAAAGATCTGTATATAGCAGTTGAATTTACGGCAGAAAACGGGGTCCGAAGTTGATGACGTGGAGGAGTATAAAAAGGTACGTCCAACTTAAGGAATAAAGGCCTTGTCAATATCCGTCAGTAGGACGGCTGCAGGCCGACCTAGGTCTCAAGGCTTGGCGAGAGCATTATGGACCTGTCTGATGTTGTGTCTAGTGGATCGCTGTGGCATAAAGCCCGACTGATCCGGATGGAGGGGGTCATGAATACACGACTGAAGGCGATCGGCTAGGACATTGCTGAGTAACTTAGGGTCAAAATTGAGCACAGAGATAGGACGATATGAAGCGGGATCCTCGGGGGGGGGGGGGGGGGAGAGTTTCTAATATGTATTCCTGGCCCTGCCACCTCAGTTATATTGGTTTGGATATGCAGACATTCGGTTGATAAATGGGCTGAGAAACAAATGGAGCAATGGCCTTTTAGACACCAGCTGGGATTTGACAATGCCAGAGAACAGAATGAGTGGTGGGTAAGAGGGGATATGTGGTGGGGTCATATGGTATCTTTGCTGGCAAATTTGTTTAAAGGTAGGGTTTGCCCAGACATGCTGGTTTTGCATTTGTGGGAAAACGACATGGTGCAACTGAAAGGGCTCCTATTTTTGCAGTATATGGAAACAACATTAGGGAAATAAAAAGCTTATGGTCAGGGACTAATATCGTACGGACTGACTGAGCCGATACTGAGGTGCCGTCTTTGGCGAGGGGCTTCTAAACAGGCAGCAATTGAATTTGTGAGAAGGAAAATCATTAGGGAGAAGCAGGAGTTTTGCATAGAGGAGAACAAGAGTAGGATATCAAATCCAAAGATTAAATTTGTGAAACAGCAGTATATTAAGGATCGTGGAGTGCACCTTTCTTTGACAGGAATGGAAGGAAAATGCTACTTACCAGTATGCATCTGTTCTTGGCATGTAGAGCTGCAGATCTATACACTTTTGCATAGATCGCCATCTGGTGTTGGGCCCGGATGTTTGCAGTTTGTTTTTCTTCTTGGACAGTCTTTGGAAGTCACGAGTTCGGTGACTCCTCCTTCGGTCCGTACTGCGCATGGGCTTCGGCTCCTTCCTCAGATTGTTTTTCGCCAGCAGGGAAAAGATGGAGCGTAGTGATAATAGTAAGAAACCCATGTGTGTTGTATCTAAATAAGATAGACTGGAACGGATACAGGTAGCCGGGGAGGCGGGTGGGCGTGTATAGAGCTGCAGCTCTACATGCCAAGAACAGATGCATAATGGTAAATAGCATATTCCGTTCGAGGCATATGAGCTGCAGATTATACACTTTTGCATAGATTATATAGCAGTACCCAACCTTAGCGGCGACCACCGGTATCCGTTGCAGTGGTTTGAAATAGTGTCTTTAGTACAGCCTGGCCCACACTAGCTTGTTGTTTAGAGTGCACGTCTACACAGTAATGTTTTGTGAAGGTGTGCGGTGTTGACCATGTGGCTGCTTTGCAGATGTCATCTAAGGGTATGTTCCCTAGAAACGCCATAGAAGCCCTATCTTTCTTGTAGAGTGGGCTTTAGGTGGAACAGATAATGTTCTTTTTGCTTTTTGATAGCAAATTTGTATGCACTTTACAATCCACCTAGCTATCCCTGATTTTGAGATGGGGTTGCCCTTATGCGGTGGAGAGAAGGAGACAAACAACTGTTTAGTCATTCTGAAAGGTTGCGTTCTTTGTATGTAGTACAGTAAAGCCCTTTTAACATCAAGTGTATGTAGAGCCCTTTCCGCAACAGATTGAGGTTGCGAGAAAAAAAACGGTAATTCCACCGATTGATTAAGATGGAAGGGGGAAATGACCTTGGGCAAAAATTTGGGATTTGTGCGAAGTATCACCTTGCTGTGATGTATTTGTAAAAAGGGTTCTTGTATAGTGAACGCTTGTATCTCACTAACCCTTCTAAGGGAAGTGATAGCTACGAGGAAGGCTGTTTTACAAGTGAGGAACTGTAGCTCACATTTATGCATTGGTTCGAAAGGCGGGCCCATTAGCCTTGTAAGAACTACGTTTAGATTCCATACAGGGGAAGGTGGTGCCCTGGGTGGAATTACTCTTTTAAGGCCTTCCATAAAGGCTTTAATAGCAGGCACTCTGAACAGTGATAAATGCTGTCTGTTTTGCAGGTAAGCAGCAATTGCTGCTAGGTGTAGGCGTATGGATGAATATGCCAGGTTACACCTGTGAAGATGGAGCAGATAGCATATGATGTGCTGTATGGATGCATCTAAGGGGTCGATTGTATTGTTACGGCAGTAAACAACAAATCTTTTCCACTTTGCGGCATAGCATGCTCGAGTGGTAGGGCGTCTGGCTTCCCTGATAATGTTTATGCAATCAGGGGGAAGGTTAAGGTATCCAAATTCTAAGATTTCAGGAGCCAGATCGCAAGGTTGAGCTGAGCTGGGTCCGGGTGCCTGATTTCTCCATGGTTCTGGGTTAGGAGGCATGGGGACAGGCGCAGCTTTTGGTGTGGTACCACTGAGAGCTGTAGTAGTGTGGTGTACCACGGCTGCCTGGCCCATGTTGGAGCTACCAGAATGAGTCTGAGGGAGTGCTGTTATAGCTTCTTTACCACTAATGGAATTAGTGGGAGAGGTGGAAAGGCGTATGCAAATTTGCCTGACCAGTTCATCCATATCGCATTGCCTTTGGACAATGGGTGTGGGTATCTGGCGGCGAAGCTTGGGCATTTTTTGTTTTCGTGGGTGGCGAAGAGGTCTATCTGAGGATGCCCCCACTTGTGGAAGAATGGGTGAAGAACTTGTGGATGCAGTTCCCATTCGTGCATTTGCTGCGTTTGTCTGCTGAGCAGATCTGCCATGGTGTTTTGTATGCCTGGGACATGTTGTGCCAGGAGAAAGATTTTTTGTGGAATCGCCCATCTCCATATGCTCTGTGCTAAGCGGGAGAGCTGGGGAGAGTGTGTCCCCCCCTGTTTTTGAATATAATACATTGCAGTCATATTGTCTGTGCGAATTAGGACTGCCTTGGCTGAAATTTGTTTCTGAAACGATTTCAGGGCTAGAAAGATCGCCAACAACTCCAGATGATTGATGTGGAATAACCTCTGTTGTGGCGTCCATACACCTTGCACTGTGAGGTGTAATAGGTGCGCTCCCCAGCCGGAGAGCGGTGCGTCCGTTGTTAGAATCACCTGAGGAACCGGGTCCAGGAACGGTCGCCCTTTGGAAAGGTTTGTGGTGTTCCACCACTGCAGGGAGCGATGGGTGCGACCGTCCACCAACACCAGATCCGTCAGCTGTCCCTGGGCCTGGTTCCACTGGCGTGCTAGGCACTCTTGGAGTGGACGCATGTGAAGTCTTGCATGAGGCACTATGAAAATGCAAGACGCCATCATCCCTATTAGTTTCCTGAACACTCTTGCTGGGAGAGAGTGCTGAAGAAGGAACTTTTGGCGCAGGGCTTGCATGCTTGCGATGCTGGCTGAGTTGGGATAGGCTATAGCTTTTGAGGTGTCTATAGTGGCACCGAGGTATTGCTTTGTGTGAGAGGGTATTAAGTGGGACTTTTGGTGATTCACCGTAAAGCCTAGCTGGTGGAGTAGTTGTATGGTAGTGTTTGTATTTTGTACACACTGGTGGTAGGACGCGGCTTTTATGAGCCAGTCGTCCAGGTAGGGGAAGACGTGAATGTTTTGTCTTCGGAGGTGTGCTGCCACTACTGCTAGGCATTTGGTAAACACCCGTGGTGCGGTTGTGACCCCGAAGGGGAGAACCTTGAACTGATAATGTTGGTTGTCCACCACAAATCGGAGGTACTTCCTGTGAGCCGGGTGTATTGGGATATGAAAGTATGCGTCTTTCAGATCCAGTGTAGTGAGAAAGTCGCCCTGACGGAGGAGTGGGAGAGCTTGCTGAAGAGTTACCATATGAAAATGGTCTGAATGGATGTATGCATTTAGAGGTCGGAGGTCTAGAATGGGCCGTAGGGTCTCGTCTTTCTTCGGTATGAGAAAGTACAGAGAGTAGACCCCTAGATTTTGCTGATCGACGGGTACCTGCTCTATCGCGTGTTTTTGCAGGAGGGAGAGTACCTCTTGTTTCAGAAGTGTGGTATGTTCTTGTGACATCGCACGGTGTCTGGGTGGAATATTTGGGGGGGTAGAAGTTAGTTCGAGACAGTACCCTGACCGAATAATTTGGGTTACCCATTTGTCCGATGTTATGGCTTCCCAGGTGTGAAGGAAGTCCTGTAGTCTGCCCCCGACCGGAGTGTAATGGTCTGGGGGGAGCGGGGGAAAGTCATTGTGTGGGCGGTGTGGCAGAATGGGCGGTGTTGGTTTTGCCCCTGCCTTTATTATTGTTTTCTCGATATCCACCTCTTTGGTAGCCCTTTGAGAAGGTATTTTGAGGAGGGGACTTGTAGGAAGTGGAGGCGTTATCGGAAGAGTAACCTCTGCCAGAGCCTCGAAAGGAGGAACGGCGAAAGGAGTGTCTAGGGGTTTGTGATTGCAGGGCTCCCATAGACTTCGCCGTATCCGTATCCTTCTTCATTTTTTCCAGGGCTTCGTCTACTTTTGGGCCAAATAAGTGGTGTTGGTCAAAAGGGTGGTTTAAAATAGATGCTTGGACCTCTGGTTTAAAGCCTGAAATTCTGAGCCAGGCGTGACGGCGAAGCAGGACACTGGTGTTTATAGCCCTGGACGCCGTGTCTGCTGCGTCAAGTGCACATTTGATAGAGGTGTTGGTAATAATCTTCCCCTCTTGTATTAGCTCATGAGCCTTATTCTTATATTTATCTGGGAGGTGCTGCATGAGAACCTCCAGCTCATCATAGTGCGCTCTATCGTACCTTGCCAGCAGCGCCTGTGTGTTGGCGATGCGCCATATATTGGCAGCTTGGGAGGCAGTGCGTTTGCCGGACGCATCTAAAAGCTTGGATTCCTTATCAGGTGGTGGGGCCTCACCAGATGACTGAGAGTTGGAGCGCTTCCTAGCTGTGGAGACCACTAGTGAGTCTAGGGGCGCAGGTCCTTTCATATAGACAGGATCCGTGGGGGCTGCCTTGTACTTCTTTTCTATTCTGGGGTTTAAGACCCTAGCTCTAACGGGGTCTTTGAAAACCTCAGTGGCATGCTTGGTCACCCCTTTAAGCATGGGTAATATAGCGGTGGATTTATCTGCTATGTCAAAAGTGTCAAGTAGGAAGTCTTCCTCAACTGGATCACTGTGTAATTCCACCCCATGGTAATGTGCCGCCCGTTGTAAGAGGTGGTGGAACCCCAGGGAGTCCTCTGGTGGAGACGGCCTGGATGGATAGAGATCATCCTGAGGCACATCTGGGACATCAGGATTGTGATAATCCTCCCATGGGTCAGGCGTTCCCGGAGGAGTGGGGTCCTGCGGGGCATCTGTGGGATCATAGAATGGATCTCCGTGGTCATCAGGGTCTGGAGACGGGGTTGGAGACCGGTGAGGCAAGGGTGGAGAAGGTGGGGGAGGAGGAGGTGGAGGTGGTGGGGAGGGTACTCTGAATGGGGATGTGGCAGAGTCCTTCCGTTTTGGTGGTGGAGGAGGAGTTGGTTTGTCCAAAAGTCTTTTCTTGACAGACAAAATTAAATGTCCAGTCCTTGGATCCTTTGTTAAAGTCTTTTGAAGAGGATCCGGTGCAAAAAGCTCCTCCGGCACCGATTCGTCCATCGGTGCCGACGTTTTTGGAACCGAAGGCTTCGTCGGTTTATCCGCGCCATGCTTTCTCTGGATGTCCGATTTTTTGGTCGGCGCCGAGGCATGCTTCGGCACGGAAGCGTCGGTGCCGAGGGATTTGTGTTCGGTCGGCACCGAGAGGCCAGGTTTCGACACCGATGGCTTCGGAACGGAACTTGTTTTCTTCGGCGCCGAAGAATGTTTGTCGGCGCCGCTAGGAGGCTGGCTCGAGCCCGAGCCACCAGGAGACTTGTGATGCTTTTTCACCGGGCCCGAAGGTGGGGTGATGGAAGCAGTATGCTTGGCTTTCCCTAGGCCCGGAGGCGAAGGGGTAACCGGAGTCTCTTTCGGTATGGGCGCGGGAGGGGGTAGAGTACTCACGACCCTCTGCGCCGGTGTGATCTCCTCCACGTCGGAGTCGTCGGCCTCGGAAGCGCTGACGATATCTTCCTCCTGCTCGGTGTGCTGCTGTCCCGAAGCTCCGGTGTCTTCTCCGAAGATGTCAGGTGGAGCCGAGGTCGATGAGTGCGCCATGGTGCGTCGAGCTCGTCGATCCCGAATAGTCTTTTTCGATCGAAAAGACTTGCAGGCGGGGCAGTCTCGGGCCTCATGTTCGGGAGAGAGGCAGAGGTTGCACACCTGATGGAGGTCGGTGTGGGGAAATTTAGACCCACATTTCGGGCACTTCTTGAAAGGAGTCCTTTCCATCGGCCGAGACCGGAGTCGAGATAGTCCCGAAGGCCGCCGCCGATGTCTGGAATCGAGGAAGTGCCGAAGAGAGAGATGAAGAAGTCGATTCCGTCTAAAGAATCTCGATGGACGAGGATTTTTCGTTCAAGGTCGAACTGGAAAGGTTTGAAGCCGGAGCACAAAGTATTACATCCGAGCCCGATGGCGGAAAAAAACAATCTGAGGATGGAGCCGAAGCCCATGCGCAGTACGGACCGAAGGAGGAGTCACCGAACTCGTGACTTCCAAAGACTGTCCAAGAAGAAAAACAAACTGCAAACATCCGGGCCCAACACCAGATGGCGATCTATGCAAAAGTGTATAATCTGCAGCTCATATGCCTCGAACCTGTATTTAACTGAACTGTGGGATGTAGTGGCAGTTTTGTTGCGGGAGAATGTGTGACAGAAAAACACCTCTAGTGAGAGTTTCTGTGGGTGGTTTTCGGTAGGTTTAGGTAAATTGAGGTCAAGATTGGTCTTGCTACATGTTGGGCAGGTCAGCTCGAGGGAGGAAAGGGGTGTGGGTTGGGGGGGGGGGGGATACGAGGTCATCACAGAGAGTTAACAGAATTCATGGTTAGAAGAGTGTTGCCCCCAGCGAGGCGCAAGTTATTAAATGATGATGCTCTTTAAGGGAGATGTTGGGAATTTGGACACAGAAGAGCATATGGGGTGGATTAGTGGTGGGACTGTCAATTTTAGGGTATGTCAATTTATAGTGAGGTTTCAGGTAGATTGTGAGGCGGTAGCCAGGACTGACATTTTCTGATACACATCTGTCTCAATAAAGCAGCCTTTTTCACAGTCAAGAAGGTGAGGTTCGTGCTTCAGCACCGTCTTGCCCAAAAGAGTGGTCTAGAGTCCCTCACGCCAGGCAGCGCAAGGACTTCTATTTCCTGCCAGTGTGCGGGGTCATTACATCTTGTTACCCCTGATGTCTGTCTGCCTGACATTGCTTGCCTCCTGCTCCTGTTGGCCTGCCTCTTTCCATATGTTTTGTGATGTTCATTCTTTGTATAGCGCTTTATGCCACTGCAATGGCACCTCTGAGCACTAAAGTGTGCCACGAAAGACGGGAAAAAAACTACAAGACCAATCAATCAATCAATCAATCAATCAATCAGTGACATTTATAGAGCGCACTACATACCCGTAGGGTCTCAAGGCGCTGGGGGTGGGGGGGTGCCGCTACTGCTCGAACAGCCATGTCTTCAGCTTCTTCCTGAAGGAGAGGTGGTCTTGGGTCAGGCGCAGGTCGGTCGGGAGGGAGTTCCAGGTCTTGGCGGCCAGGTAGGAGAAGGACCTTCCTCCTGTAGTCGCTCTTTGGATGCGGGGGACGGCGGCGAGGGCGAGGTTGGCTGATCGGAGGTGGCGTTTGGGAGCGTAGAAGTTGACTCGGCTGTTGAGGTAGCTCGGGCCTTGGTCGTGTAGGGCTTTGTGTGCGTGGGTGAGGAGGCGGAAGGTGATTCTTTTGTTGACGGGGAGCCAGTGAAGGTCTCTCAGATGTCCGGAGATGTGGCTGGTTCGTGGGATGTCGAGGATGAGTCTGGCTGAGGCGTTCTGGATCCGCTGGAGTCTCTTCTGGAGCTTGGCGGTGGTACCGGCGTAGAGGGCGTTGCCGTAGTCCAGTCGGCTGGTGACAAGGGCCTGGGTGACGGTCCTCCTGGTCTTCCGTAGCATGCGTAGGATGTTGAAGCACGCCGAGGAGACGGCGTTGACTTGCCTGGTCATGGAGAGGGAGGAGTCCAGGATGAAGCCCAGGTTGCGTGCATGGTCTGTCGGTTTGAGTGCGGTGCCCAGGGCGGGAGGCCACCAGGAGCCGTCCCAGGCGGAGGGTGAGGAGCCCAGGATGAGGACCTCCGTCTTGTCCGAGTTCAGCTTCAGGCGGCTGGTCGTCATCCACTCGGCTACGTCCTTCATCCCTTCGTGTAGGTTGGCTCTGGCGGCGGCGGGGTCGTTGGTCAGGGAGAGGATCAGCTGGGTGTCGTCGGCGTAGGAGATTATGTTGAGGTTGTGTTGCTGTGCGATGGCCGCGAGGGGGCTCATGTAGACGTTGAAGAGGGTGGGGCTCAGCGAGGATCCTTGAGGGACGCCGCAGATGACATCGGTGGCCTCTGACTTGTACGGTGGTAGACGGACTCTCTGTGTTCTTCCGTCGAGGAAGGAGATGATCCATTCCAGCGCCTTGTCCTGGATTCCGACGTTGCTGAGGCGCTGTACTAGGGTGCGGTGGCAGACAGTGTTGAATGCTGCGGAGAGGTCTAGGAGGATGAGGGCCGCTGTTTCTCCGTTGTCCATCAGGGCTCGAATGTCATCGGTGGCGGCGATGAGGGCGGTCTCGGTGCTGTGATTGGCTCGGAAGCCGGACTGTGAGGGGTCGAGGGATCCATTCGTTTCGAGGAAGGCGGCCATCTGCTTGTTGACGGTCTTCTCGATGACTTTGGCTGGAAACGGGAGGAGCGAGATGGGGCGGTAGTTCTTGAACCCTTGTGGATGGAGGCGTTTCATCCACAATGCTATTTCTTCATCAGATTGAGTGGTGGCATGTGTAACTGCTAGACAGAGTCAGGGAATTTATCGGGAGTTTCGAGCCAAGGTCTAAGAGCCAAAGTACAAATCGAGCCAGCAGAAAAAGGTAAATCCTGACAATATTTTGTAAATCACAAAAATCGCATAAACTGTGCTAAAAGGATGCACAAATATGTTCAAACTCCCTATAAAAAGAAACAAATGATAACAACTGCGAAATATATTGCAGTGTTGTGTGTGTGTTTTTTGTCAGATTGTACACGTCCCAGAATTAAAAGTCCAGTTGAGTAAAAGCCAGCCTGGCTCAAGTTGTGACGCACTATAGGGGTCTACTTGGCCGCTAGGCCGCATTAAGTACTATCCTTTCATTTCAAGCTTAAGTTTTCCGTTTTAGCAGGTGACAGTTTCCGGATGTGCTTAGCTGGTTATACCTTCTCAGCTCAGTGAGGCTTGAGCACAGCAAACGAAAGGTTAAGGGATTTCACATTTATTTATTTCTTTATTTATGCAAATTTATATAGGGCAGACACTACCCAAAGGTGCGGAAGCGCTTTACAGGGGAAATATTTTATTACCTGGAAGTTACAAATGATTTTAAATAGACAGTACAGCTATCAATAATTACTAAGGATTGAAAATATAACATGGTAAATCATTACGTAAAACAGAATGGACAAAAGCCGTAAATAGGTTGAGGTAGTGTACAGCCATAAAAAGGTTGAGGTAGTATAGGCGTCTGTGCCATGAGCTGATTATAGTCTTTTAGCTAAAGTACAGTTGGAAGAGAAGAGCTTTCAGGTCTGTTTTGAAAGTCACCAGTGAGGTAGTAGTGTGCAGATTTGGAGGTAGTGAGTTCAACATTCTGGTTGCGCTTCCCCATGAGGATTGTGCCATTAGTCATTACCTTTTAAAGGATTGGGGTTAATAAGTATTGCTTCGGCATTCAGCCATGGTCTGGAGCAGCCTGATAGATTGAGTTTGTCCACCAGGAAATGGGGAGTGGATATGTGAAGGGCCTTATGGGTCATGCAAGAAGCCTTGTAGATAACCGTTGCTTCAATTGCCAATCATTGGAGTGTGATCAGCATGGGGTAATGTGGTCATTTCCTTTAGCCTCGTAGACGAACCATGCAGCAGTGTAAAATCATTTTCAGGGGGTGAGATGGGTTTTGGGGAGATCGGTCAGAAGAGTTTTACAATTGTCTATTCTGGAGAGCACCAGTGTATGAGCAAGAAATTTAAGAGCTTGTTCTGGGATGTAAAGGCAGATTCTCCACAGAAAACATAATTGATAGCAAGCGTGTTTTGGCCATGGTGCTGATTTGAGAATGTAGGTTGAGTCTTTTGTCTAGGATGACTCTTAGAGACTTGGCACTGGCAACAATGGCGGTTTTGCTGTTGAGCGTGTTATGAGCGTCCTTCCTGGATGTCAGCGGAGGTGTTGATTTTGAAGAGGAGATGAGGAGAAATTCAGTTTTTGGAATGTTTTAGCAATAAGTTATGAGAGGTCATCCAGTCATGAACAGAGATGAGGGTGGTGGCGAGCAGCAAGATAGTTTTGTTAGGAGATCTTTAAATACAGTTGTGCGTTGTCTGTGTATAGGTGATAGAAGATACCTGACTTCTTACGAAGCACTCCAAGTGGCTTGATGTATAAGTTGAATAGGGTTATTGCAAGGATGGACTCCTGGGAGACCCCTTGACCCACAGCAATCAGTGAGGAGAGTTGGTCATCAATTTGTACTCGCTGTGACCTACCCATGAGGAATGAAGTGACCCATTTTAGGACCATACTATTAATGCTCATTCAATTTGAGTGTGTCTAAAAGTGTGTGGTGGTTGACTGCATCGAAGGCTGATTATAGGTTGAGAAGGATCAGGTGGCCAGGGTTGTCTGTGTATAGAATTCAAAGAACATCGTCGACCACATGTAATAGAGTGGTTTCTGTGCTGAAGCTCTAATTGAAACGAGATTGGAATTCATCTAGGAGATCGTTGTTTTTGATGTGTGTGAGACCGGCCTCACGGCGTTGCCCTCCCAATCATCCAGCCAACCTGCAACCACCCTCAAGACACGACATCTCCGACTCCGGCCGCCCCAGCCACCCAGATCCGAGGGCCGGCCCGAGCCCTGACAGACTCGACACCCTACCACGCATGTCCGACCGAGGGAGTGGGAACCCTCGAGCCAGACCCAAAGGCGCCAGCCCAGTCACACCTCGGGTCGCCTTCACCGGGAAGACTCGATCGGCCACCAGGCCCCTGGGGAGCAGGCGCCTCCCCTGCCGAGTGTCTGGGGTCCCTCCCAGACCCACCTGAAAAGACCAAAGAAGTGAGCGGCAGGAAATCCCGCCGAACCCCCTCCGTCACCCCAGTCCTCCCTCTGCGAGGACCCCGGACTTCAAAGAGCAAGCGGAGTATAACAAGGGGTGCCGGAGAAACGAAGGCAGAGAAGACCTGGAACCATCCGAGCCTGCTGACGCTGTCGCGGCTCCTGAACGCTGAAGTCACCTGGGCCTGCTGAGTGACTCGCGGCCTCTTGCTATTGAACCATCTGAGCCCTGCAGACGAGGTCGCGGCTCCCGAGCACTGAACCACCTGGGCCTGCTGAGTGACTCGCGGCCCCCAGCTATTGAACCATCTGAGCCCTGCTGACGAGGTCGCGGCTCCCGAGCACTGAACCACCTGGGCCTGCTGAGTGACTCTCGGCCCCCAGCTATTGAACCATCTGAGCCTTGCTGACGGAATCGCGGCTCCCGAACTCCGACCACCTGTGCCTGCTGAGAGACTCGCGGCGCTCCCCTTGAGGACGACTCGGTAAGAGATCGCCCAGAGAATCGACACTCTCCAGCTCGAGGATTGTGAGCTATCCGCAGGGTATTTCGCAGAGACACTATCTTGAAAGACTGTCCCGCTACCCCCATTCCCCACGACCGATTTGTGGTACTTCGTGCCACTGCTGTACTACTTGCATCTTGGATCATAAAGATCCCTTGAAAATCATCGATAAAAAAGACCTATCGTCCTACAAAGAATACGTGTGGTGTCACTCTGTTCGTAGTGTATATCAGGGTGTGCGCGCCTAGCTCGGCCTACGTGGGAGAGGTGGGTCAAAGGGGTGGGCAAGACGGGCATCGAACCCCCCTCCGGCGAACGCCTTTCCAACAATGTGTGAGGTGAGTTGCTCCTCTACACATCTTTCAATGATTTTTAGGAGGAAAGGCAGGCTGGAGATTAGGTAGTAGTTATTGAGGTCATTGGGGTCTGCAGAGACTTTTTTTAAAGGAGGTGTGACGTGTCCAGTTTTGAGGCAGTCAGGCAATATTTCTTGGCAGAGAGAGAGATTCACCAGTTTTGTCCAGTGGGGAAGCATGCGAGTATAATGGTCTTTTGCAGTGTCACCAATTGGGTCTAAAAAGTGGTTTGAGGGTTTTGTTTTTATGATAATCTTGAGTAAGCCTTCCACTGTAACGGAATTAAAAAGTTGCCAAGTCTCTTTGGATATGCATGCTGGCAGAGAGATAGGGTGGACATCATAATGTAGTAGCCGTTGAACTTTTGAGTCAAAGAACAGTAGAAACAACTCTGTTTTTGATTGTGGGTCTTCAAATTTGCTTGTGGGCATGGAAGGGTTGTTGGCGGTTTTGATCAGATCAAAGAGTTACTGCGATCGGTTCTTGGCTGAGTCCAGCAGGGACCTAAAATGGTTGGATTTTTCCCAGAAGATGTGTTTTTTTGATTGAGACCTAGCAATTCTGAGACAAGTGAGGTTGATGGTGGAGGGCAGCCATTTCCATTTCTTTTCTAAGATTCTTAAGTCTTTCCTTTTCTCATAAAGGGCCTTGTTGAACCATGGCGGAGATGGTTTAAGATGATTTTCTTTTTGCTTTGGAGTGGAGCTGCAACGTAAAGCACACAACTTGCTACCAAATGTTTCAAACCCCAAATCTTTGCTGGATTATGCCTTTTCTACCACCACATCCAATAACCTACAGTCAGAGGGACCAACGGCCGGGTTTCACAGATCTTAAAGTAATGTTTAGGACAAAAACTTAAAGGTCTTTTTAGATTCTTGTTCTGATTTTGCAAGGTGGTAAAAGTACCAGTTTATTCACATTAAAAACAAGTTTTGGTAAAGCCAATAGGACCAACTTTTCATAACTATTGGCATTGTCAATGGTTTTTAGTCATGCTGTACAGCATCTACGATGAATGAAGTAATTTTATTTGTAAAGAGCGCTATTACCACAAGTAAGGGGTGTCCTGGCCCTGTGCTATTTATCAGAATATCAGAAGCCCCTCTACAGCTGTTGAAACAACCAGGTTTTTTTATGGACTTTCTAAAATAGAAATAATCAGACAACAGCCTCAGCGATGCTGGTGGTGAGTTCCATATCTTCGAAGTTTGTTTAAAGAGAATCGCCCCCCCCTTGTGGCAGCATCTGAATTTACGAACCTGCAAAAGTCCAGTTCCAGAGGAACGTAGGGTAAGAGTAGGACAGTAAAGGTAGTTATGGCCCTTAAAGGTGATAGCTAGGGTTAACTTCTGGGGGGATGACAACCCTCGTTCTTGACTTTGTAGCTGGGTCTAGGGACCCAGAGTCGGGTCTGCTATGTCTGTGTCTATTTTTCTGTCAAGAATAAAAGACAATACAGTGAGTGACCTTAGATTGAGAGAGACAGAGATATACCAAGTCATTTTAAAATGTGAAAGCAAATAACCTGGAATCAATACAGCGTTTTCTGCTTGTCCAAATTGTGTCTTCCAAGGCAAACATTTTAATACACAGAGCCTCCTTTTTCTTTATCATCACTTTTAAATATTTGAGTTCAGGATGTGTACTGTGCAAGCACCGGTTAGGTTTCATTTAATAGTCTATAATGTTGCTCCATCTACAATACGAATCTAGGCCACGTTTAGGGCTTACATGACTATTGACTTACCTCAGTTTGCTAAAGGCATTGTCTTTGGGGGGGGGGGGGGGGAGTGATAAATAGAAGGGGCAGAAATGTTCCTAAGTTCATGTTAAAAAAAATCACTTTTAATAAAAGTCTATGCAGTGATATTATCTGATGCACTAAGGTAAAACTCGTTTTCATATGAAAGAAATACACTTTTTTGAATTTTTTCGATTCTACCATATTTTTCTATTATTTTATGATATATATAGAAGCCAAATGTTTTCATGGCTTGACTTGTGCATGGTGTCCTAGAGCCAAGGGACACCCTTGGCTCAGCTCCGGCTTGGATCACCCTTCTTAATTTGTTGGCATGCCCACCTCTATTTGCATCTAATGCTCAATACATGGAGATGTCTGTCACTTGATAAAATGATCAAAAATCAGAGTGCTTATTATGACCTTTATTTTCTGGGGGGTTGGGAGTCCTGAGGGAGCCCTACACCTACATATATATTGCTATTTTCAATTAATTTCTCTAAAAACAGCTGAACAGATTCACACCAAATCACAAACGCATACTTTCTGGATAAATATCTAGCTTTCTGACTAATTGGGTGCAATTCTTTTCAGTCATTTTTAGGTCTCGCCTGAGGCATTTAGTATGGGCTTTAGAACTCTGAACACGCTCGTGCGCGTCCTTTTTTTTTTTTAATTAACTCGCAATTGGCCTGTGCATGAGTCTCTCAAAGAAAGACAGCACACAATTGGTCCAAGGCGGGTGCATGTCCCGCCTTCTGTCCCCTGGCCTAGGGTGCTCGGGAGCGAGCAGCAGCGCCATCTGTTTCCAAGTATCGCGCCCGCGTCTCGCGGTTGCGTTAATTGGAAACAGATGGGGTCCCGCTGGACCTGGTACACTTTTGATACAAATGCGGTGCTTTCACTTTCGCCGCTGACCTGGCATGCGCAGCCGCTCTTGTTTCCAGTGTCGTCAAGGGTGCATGGGAATTGTATTTATATACCGCTTACTACGATGACGTATTCCAAAGATCTAAATGAGCAAAGATCATTCCTTACTAAAAAGAAGACAATTGGGTTACATCCCAAAACCTTCCAAGTCCTACGTTCAAAACGGGGTGCGTGCTTGGCGGGCGCCTAGATTTAATTGAAACAGCTGAGTGAGGGGCAGGCTGAGGGAGGTTCGGCCGCACAGTATGGGGGCAGGAGTAAATTCACTTCCCGACAGAAGGAGCGCTCCAATCAGCATAACCCCTGCAACGGCATCCAGTCCGACTCAGAGAATGACTCCCTCCCCCGATCTCTGACTGGCCGCAGCAAATCCTGTTGTCGCGCCTTACACTGCTTGGAAGTCAGACTACATCGCGTCTTTCGACCAATTGTCCCCATGCAGTATTGGCTCATGGTGATTTCTTTCTTGTGGTAGAATGAGCACCCTGGACTCTGCAGGCGAGAGTTTATGATTTAGAGTCTCTGTGGCATACCCTAGAGCCCTCCCAACTCGTGGGTATATTTTGGATAGTTGCAGAGAGACAAAAAGCCATCGTCGTTTTTGCTTCCGGTGCCACCAAGTTTCGGACTGAACACACAGTGTGTTGAGTTTTCATGTCACCGAGGCACCACTAATTAACTTTTGCTTTTACATACCATTTGTGTCCTATTAAAATGAACAAAGATTACAACTATCAGAATGCATTGAAATGTTAAACTAAGATCAGGAATGGAAAAGTAGTGTCCCACATATAACTGCTCTGTTCCTGCTTTTGGACTGATAAAACCATAGAATCATCCAATGTTCTCTATTGTATGTGTTAGATTTCACTTCTGATCATTCAGCGCCCAGTTATACATAGTGTAAGAAGTACTCGGTATCTTTGTATTTCATTCAAAAGCACTTGATATTTACACAAATATACGTACAGCGTTATGTTATTCACACTGAAAAGAAAGTGGCTTACCGGTGTGTGGTCTGGGCACGACGAATGTGTTTTGTCTTTTTTA
The DNA here is from genome assembly GCF_964204655.1 of Triturus cristatus. NCBI lineage: Eukaryota > Metazoa > Chordata > Amphibia > Caudata > Salamandridae > Triturus > Triturus cristatus. The sequence continues at coordinate 752,867,787 of NC_140579.1, forward strand.
GGTATGTACAGAGTTGGTTACAGAGTGCCCCAACGTTAGTGCATCACCGTGGAGGGGGTGGGGCTTTTGTTACTGAACTTTAGCTCTATTTCTTAGTTATAGAATGGCGTTTGCTTGATCAAGACTTTATAGTACTCTGAATGATCTTATGGGGAACCATCACCAGAGTCGTCTCACCTGCCGTGGGGTCCTGCTGCTGCCTCACCTGCCACACCGCGCTGCTGGGTCCCTAACGCTGCGTGCCTCCCCTGCCGCCGCCTTCCACCACGCGGCCGTGAGCAGGGGGAGACTACAGCTCCTAGCTCGCCTAGCGCCCGCTGACGCCTACCACGCGCCCGGAGGCGCAGAAAAGACCGAGGCTCTCTCCGCGTCGCGGGACGCGCACGGGCGGCGCCGGACGAAGCCCGGACAAAGGGCAGGCCGTCTGTGGCCATCCGGGGCTGGTAGAGGCTGGGCTGGGCCTATTCTCTTTCATCCTGCTCGTCCTACGAAGGTACTGTGATTTTAGCTTTTCTCCACTAGAAGTGTTGCTGTGGCTTCTGCCTCGACTAACCAGGGCTCCCTCTACAGTCTGACAGGTCAATAACCTGTCAACAAAGCGCCGAAAGTACTGTTAGTATTGGCTTATTTTTGTTATTAGCCTCTGCATCATATACGCATGGCTAAAAGAAAGACTATGGAGGGAGGTCGGAGTAGTATGAATAAAAAGGGGAAAAAGGCTAAGAAAGTTAATCATGCTGCTGGCAATTTTGTATTGGAGAGGATTGAAACAATAGTTAATGATTGCCGAGTGATATTGGAGGAAACCAGGGCAACCACAAATGCAGTAGTGGCACCAGCGGGAGAACCTCTAGCTAGCAACCAAAATTGCAAGATCCCAAACATGTTTAAAAATACTAGACAAGTACCCTCCAAAGCCCTCCCCTGCATCACACCCAATGGGCAATCTGAGACCTGTCAGGGAGAAATTCTGGACTCCTCGAAGTCATTATCTGCTATTGAAATACACTCACCCATTGCTACTCTTGAACTTTCATGCTCAAATAGGTTTGCAATCTTAGAGGGTTTAGACGAGGAGGCTCCTGCTCCCCTAGAATGCCAGGAAAATGGCCTAGTTGACCATAAAGCAGTACAGACACACAACACGCAGTGAGAGACTCTTGAGCGAAAAATTGACCAGTTTTTGGAAGAGGTAGAATCTTTGAAAAAAATAGTGATGGAATTAAATAGGAGGGTCCCATTAACATCTATGCCTATTGACCCTCTATGTCACTCTGCAAACCCGACACCACTAGCTCCCCCGACACCAGCCCATAATAATTTACCGCCAACATTACATGGGGGAGCACATTTAGTTTGCAATAGGAATGAGCCAACACAAAATTTGTTGGCTTCTGACAGTGGCAAAAATCGTTCATATACGGACATTGTGAAATGCTCAAAAACCCACAATGATTGTCCTAATATTTTAAACACTTTAAAATCTGTAGGCCCCTCGAGATTTAGTCACCAGGAGGCCCAGGCTTTTCCCAAAGATAATAACGCATCCAATCTAACCCCTGGCCACCCATTGGACAATGCGAAAATAGCTTATATGGTTAAAGTACCCAGACTTGCTGGTACTCAAGCCTATGAAAACGAGGATTCTGTTAAAAACAAAGCTATACATTGGCTTAGGCACGTCAGAGGATGCAGGTCAATAATCCGAGAAGATATTGTTAGAGCAAGAAGAATTTCTCTCCACACCAGCCAATTTGACTGTATTGAGCTTCTATTCACTAACTCCACATTAGCTGAGAATTTGTTGCTTTTGGAATTCCACACATCTTCACCAGATTATTCTTCTATACAGATCAGGCGCTCTCCGCTCTGGGTTTCTCCAGAGCGGGAGACACAGGGTAAAGCAGGGACCCAGAGAGAAGACTCAAACTTGAATAGGGTGGACTGACTGGATCAAGAACTGTTACAGGGACGTATTAGAGATACAGGCCCAATCCATTCTGACCCTATTAGAGTGTCTATATTAACTCCTCCTGAGTCCTTATCCCCTCTAGAGTCCTTATCTCCTCGTGAGATGTCTCTAACTAATCAGGCAACTACAAATTCCCACCTTTCCATGGCATCTCTAAGTTTTGTTTCTTGGAACATCGCAGGGCTCCCAAAAAAACTTTTAATTCCGGAATGGCAGGAATTCATTGGAACTTTTGATGTCTGCCTATTCCAGGAAACATGGAGCGTTACCCCCCTCTATAAAACTGGATACACCACCTACTATAAACCAGCTATAAGTCAAGGGAAAGGTCGACCATCGGGGGGACTACTAGTGTGGGTCAACATAACGCACAACTGGATAGTGGAGGCACACAATAGTGGCTCCCCCGATCTTTTACATCTGACTATAAAAAGCCCACAAGGGGGACCAATTTTAGAGCTATTCAACATCTATGCCAGAGGGACTGTGGGTGGACAGGCTTCCCAGACAGTATCTGACCTGGAACACGAAATGACTCTTATTGACCCCCATTCTAACATCATTGTATGTGGGGACTTCAACTGCACATTTGAACCCCTTTGTTCCGAAGATCTAATGGGGACCAGTGAGGATGATCTCAGATGGGGCATTCCGCCTCTCGAGCTGCCTCCTATTAAGAAATGGTCCCAAAGGGCAATACAAATGAATGTTATTACTCAGGAGTTCAATTTGAGAGCAGTGAATGGCAGGTCCAAATCAGACACGGGTGGAGCATATACATATAACAGGCTAACTACCCCGTCCCGCATCGATTACATTCTCATTGATATTCACTTCTGGGGGAATGTTGTGGATATGGTCGTAAAAAACACTATAGACAGCGACCATAATCCACTGTGCCTACAAATTAATGATGTTTGGTTGTCCCCGGAGTATGAGATCAATAAACCACCCTTGATGTCAACTAAACAAGTGTTGTTGGCAGGTTGTAACAGAAGCCTTAAATGGCATGGGGTTTCACAACATGAGGGTAAGATGGAAAGCATTAAGGAAATACTGGCCGGGAAAAATGTGGAGCTTGTTGAGGTCCAAAACAAAGTGGGAGACTCCCAATTTGTACCCTCTCTTTACCGAGACACTATAAGCGAGATAGGGAAATTCTTTATTCTAGAGGGGAACCCACCCTGCAAAGGGGCACCACTGAAAGGATCGAACCCATGGTACTCCAAAACCTGCAGAGAAAAAAGAATGACTTTATCAAAAGCCCTAAAGAAGCGAGACAGTAATATGATTAGAAGAGCAAGACAGGAATATTCTAGATCCCTGGTAGTCGCAAAACGGGAATGGGAGGAAACTTATTGGCAGGAGCTTAAAGAGGCATCATTGAATAGGAATTCCACTGTATTTTGGGACCTCGTAAATAGAGGGAAGAGGGCCAAACCGACAAGTATACCGAACCACATAACAGAGCTGCAATGGTATAACCATTTCTCTGTTATATATGCGGGAGAGGCAGCCCCTCCAGACTATGAGGAAGAGCACAGTTTGACCCCTGCCGCAATCTTTCCACCTGACGTTACTTTTGAGATCCAGGAAGTCACTCTGGCAATAAAAAGTATTGCACCTGGCAAAGCGGCAGGTCCAGACAGTCTTCCAGGAGATTTGCTTCTGCATGATCCAGCACCCTGAGCATTGTTTATTTCTGCTATAATGAATGCCATAGCCAGGGGCTCCATAGTACCAGAGTCCTGGAAAGCCGCAGTAGTGATCCCTATATATAAAAAGGGTAATAAGGAGGACCCTGCCAACTATAGGCCTATCAGTTTAATCGAAGTGATCCAGAAGGTGGTTGGCAGGGTTCTTCTTCTTATGAGACTGAAGCTGTGGATTGAGAACATGAATATGTTATCCCACCTTCAAGCAGGTTTTAGGCAAAAGGTAGGCACAATGGATCAAGTTTTTAGATTTTTTATGATTTATTGGAAAGTGGTAGTTTTAGGGAAAGGTACTTTATATTTAGCTTTTATAGACCTTAAGTCTGCATTTGACTTAATCCCTCGCCAAAGATTATGGCAGGTTTTATCAGAATTAGGTGTCCCTCCAGAGATTCTCGCTTTTTTAATACATTTACATGAGGATAATCACGCCAAGATTTGATGGGGCGCTCAGGGACAGCTCACAGAGAGTGTCACTGTGAACAGGGGGGTTCGCCAGGGCTGTTTATTAGCCCCCACCCTGTTTTCCTTATACATTAACGGGGTGGTGGATCTTCTTAGAGAGGACCCAGCCGCTGCTCCAGCCCTGGCTGGTGAAAAAATTCCTACCCTCCTGTTCGCCGATGACACTCTCTTGATCTCAAAATCACCAGGTGGCCTACAAAAGATTTTAAATAGGTTTGGTACCTTTTTAAATCCTATGGCCTGACTATAAACACTGAGAAAACCAAATTAATGGTAATTAATCCTCCAAGACGTTTTAGAAATGTTTTACTTTGGATGGTAACCCGTTAGATATTGTGGACTCCTTCGATTATTTGGGTATCCGGATCGTGAAAGGGATGAAGTGGAGTCCTCACTTAACTAAAATGCTCCTATGCCACAAGAGGGCTTCTGGTGCCATTATTAGAGAACAACATCTCTCTACGAGCAGACCAGTGGCCCCGGCACTTGTGGTATATGAGGCCAAAGCATTATCTTGCACAATGTATGGAGCTGAAATTTGGGGTCACGAAAGTATCCATGATCTAGTTAAGTCCGAGAATAAATTCATGAGGGCTCTTATTTCTCTTCCAACATCAACTCCATTAAAACCACTGTTTTATGATCTAGGCAGACATTCTATTCAGGACATTGCAAGACTTCGACCTTTATTATTTTGGGCAAGACTACGAAGGACACCGGAGCTTGCTAAGTATGCTGCAGCCCTAAGCAAACTCACACTAGCTGACACTGGGAAGAGGATAAAATGGATCTCCTATGTAAGACAATTGCTGAGAGAAATTGGATACGAAGACTGTTGGGAATCTCAGATACCCCCTTCAAAATTGGATCTCAAGAAGGCATATTGGAGATGGGTTAATGATAGAGAGCTAAATAATGCTAATATGGGGAAGCTGACTGAGGCTTATTTTGAGCACAAGACACTTTGCAAATTGGAACCTTATCTTGATTTTATTCAAATCCCACTGGATAGATCATTGTATGTGAGATTCAAATTAGGAACCTTACCTCTCAAATCCGTCACGGCTAGCTGGAATGGTCAGACAAGCATACCATCTGGTTGCCCAAGCTGTGCATCTCCGAAGGAGACTATTCCCCATTTCCTTTTTGCCTGCTACACTTACAGAAGAGCGAGATCCAAGTGGCTGAGACCAATTTGCAGAATTCTGGGCTCCAGAGACTATGTAACTGTGTTGCGTATCTTAAAAACCGATACCTCGTCTCTTATCGTAGTATGTGGATTGGCCAAGTATCTGGGTTGTGCTTGGCTATTGAGGAAAAAAAAAACTTGCCACTTTTGCACATTGAAATGTTGTTGAGGTCCGGTTTTTATCCTTTCTACCAATCCTTTTACAATGAAATGTGTGCTCTGTGTATATAGTGTCTTATTCTGAAACATAGTCCATTTTTAGATACATTTATGATCAATTCTTTTTATTCGCCATGTTTTACTTGATCCTTTTTATCTTGTATTGTATGTTGTGCTTTTATGATATTTTTTATCGAATAAAGCTTTACCTACCTACCTGATCTTATTTCGCTGACCACGATAGAGTAGCTCTTTTGGGTTAATTGAATATTTTGTTTATGCAGCGCTTACTTGTTCTGACTTGCACTTCCCTCTGTTTGGTGGCATGCTTCATCACTAGCAGCAACACACACGCCAGTCAGCTGAAAAAAAATATAATGATGAATTTCTTCTTACATAAGAGAATCTCAAAGAACTGAAAAGGAAATGGTTGTTACAGTCACCCTAATAGTCGAAACTACAACGTGTATTCAATGAAACAGAATTCAACCTTATCAAAGTGGTTACATGATTCTGTTCTGCAATGCAAACGAAAGAGTAAGTAGAAACACATGCTACTCCAATCTGTAAAAAGTTTAAATACTTATCAATTTTTTTGATTTGTAATATTATACGTAATTTCAGATAACTTGATATTGGAAAATATGTAAGCTTTCATGCACCATCCAGGCTGTATATGCGAGGATGAAAGTTAATAGTACAGGCTAGGCCCACAGCACATTAAAGTTATGCTAACTAATTTTGTGAAATTAACAAAATTTACCTTTGCACTATATAATACCATTTTGTACTCACGGGAGACTGCTTCAAGAAGAAAACGTTCTGCAGAGAGACATTTTCTGCTCCAACCAGAGTCCAACAGGTATGACACATGACATTTTTGTTCAAGTTATGTCCTTAGATGATAATGTCACTTGATATTACGCCAAAATACATTTGTGTAATTTCACAAATTTTCACACAAAGTAAATTACAAGATTTCTCACACTGCTACAACAGATTTCTTTATTCACTCTAGTTTTAAGAGAGTAAGAATACAGGAACCTCTGGCAATGAACATTGAATTGTGCCAGTAACCCAGAGATTATACCCAACAACATTCTTAGGAAATCAGGCTACAGTCAATGCTAGACAAAAATACTACATTTCTATATGCAACAAACCAAAGCACTACTCAAACATTCAGTCCGTCACGCAATACTGGTGAAAACTGCTAGCGTACTGGAGCCCGATCTGACTTGGAATTTGTCTCGCCATCAGCAACGTATACTGACATGCTTTAGGCTTAATTTATTCCCCCAACTATTGCCTTGTAATCATGGCTGTTTCAAGGATTCGATGATGCCCTTGTGTGATAGTGATAATGTTTCAGCTAATGATACCTTACACATTGTCATGATTTGTCTGAAATATAATCACTTGCGATTTAAACTCCTACCCCACTTTTTAAGCTTATGAATTTCACTCAAGTTAGACCTGCATTATTGTATCTACAGTTTTTAAATACACACGTTTTGTTTTTTTCTTTTACATTACTTCTCTGGGGTTTTAAAGCAAGCGCAATTTTAACTTTATGCTGGTGCTGATCTTTGTTCTCTGTTTTTTACTGTGTTAGTCTTATGATTTTATTCTTGAAATCGAATAAATAACACATATATATATATATATATATATATATATATATATATAAAATAATCCATCAGCATTTTCTCTATATTGTTGCATGTATATATATATATATATATATATATATATATATATATATATTCACAGAAAAAACCATAGGTTTCAGGCACGTTATAGTTAGGAATTAGCATTTAAAAAACCTCAGAAATTCACTGAAAAAAACATAGGTTTCAGGGGTGTTATAGTTAGCTGGACTTTTCACTTGTACAAAACCATTGAAATTCCCCCGTTATAGTTAGTTCAGCTAACTATAACTCGCGCGCCCGCAATGCACTGCTGATGACGTCACATATTACATCACTCATGACATGGTCAGTGACATCACTCATGACATCACTGATGACATCTCAAATGACATCACTGATGACATCACTGATGACATCATCCAGTGAATGTGTGTGTTTCTGAAAATTAAATATGTTTTATATATGTATATCTCAAGGTCGATGGAAGAATAAATGGGTATATAAGTGTCTAAATGGATGATTTGTTTTTGAAAAATTGATTGTGTAACTGACTGATTAAGTGTTTCATAGTGAATACATGGCTTAGTGAGTAATGTTTAAATATGTAAATATCTGTATCAGTCTCTCACTTTGTGTATAAGTGGCTGCATGGGTTGGTGAGTAGCTACATGGGTGTTTATATAGGTTATTAGTTGGTTTTATGAGTATCAGTCTGAGTGTCTGCATGGTTCGGTGGGGGTATTACGTAGTGCATAGGTGCATGAATGAATGACTCACTCTTTGTATGTGTTGAAGACAGCATGTGTGCAGGACTCTATGGGTGGATGAGTGAGTGCATGGGTGTGTTAGTGAGTGAATGACTGTCTCAATAGTGTCTTTATGAGTAACTACATATGTTTTAAACTAGTATATGTGACTATTGGTGTATATAAGCGAGTATATGTGACAGTGAGAGATTGAAAGAGTTCCTATATGAATAAGTATGTGTTTCTATAAGTGATTGTTTAAAAGACTAAGTATGTGTAAGTTTCCGTAGAAGTAAGTGTGGTGGTGTGTGTATAACTGTATATGCAAGTAAATGTATGTTTGATTCTTTATTAGCATGAGTGACTATGTGTGTGAGTACCTCTATGGATGAGTGGCATTGTGTAACAGGATGTATAGGTGTATGAGTACATATGATGAGTGAGTACATGTATGAGTGACTGTATAGGACTGTTGGTGAATGAGTGGATGTGTATGTGGATCTTAGAATTACTGTATAGGTTGTTGTAACTGGTATTGGTATGTCCATTGTTTTTAAAATTTTAATTTCTATTTTTGAATGTGTGTATCAAAGGTTATATTAGGGGAAGAGGAGGTCTGCCACTCTATCACAAGGATGATGTCATCAGTGATGTCATCAGTGATGTCATTTGAGATGTCATCAGTGATGTCATGAGTGATGTCACTGACCATGTCATGAGTGATGTAATATGTGACGTCATCAGCAGTGCATTGCGGGCGCGCGAGTTATAGTTAGCTGAACTAACTATAACGGGGGAATTTCAATGTTTTTGTACAAGTGAAAAGTCCAGCTAACTATAACACCCCTGAAACCTATGTTTTTTTCAGTGAATTTCTGAGGTTTTTTAAATGCTAATTCCTAACTATAACGTGCCTGAAACCTATGGTTTTTTCTGTGAATTTCAAAGGTTTTTTAAATGCTAATTTCTAACTATGCCTACAGAGATAGGACATGTGAAGAAAGAAGAAAAAATGCACAGAAAGAAACAAAAGAAGTGCAGAAAGAAGCAACAGAAGTCCTCAAATACGAAGATAAGTGCAGGAAGAAGGATAACGTGCAGAAAGAACAAAAAGAAGAGCAGAAAGAAGCCTTGTTGCAAAATCATCCTGTACCCTCAACTTTTTCAGACAGATACTGGTGGTAACTGAGTCTGACTAACCAGTCCTAGAGCCAGTGCTATGTTAAAAGACACTTAGAATACAGTGAAAACACCTACATACACTAGGGAACATTATGCGTTGGGGTCCCCCTGTGATTAGCATGACCTCCTCTGTAAGCCCCTAGTGTATAATAGGGCATGGGGATTAAAACTACCTCTTAAAACAGGCCACAGGGCGTTTTTGCACACGTTAACTCAGGCCTCGTCCCCTCCCTTCACCACTGTGTAAACACGCCCTGTGTCCATTTTTAGTTGGGAGATTAAGTTCATTTGAATCCTGAGGGTCCCTAGGGTCCAACTAGCCCACTAGGTACCTCCAGTAAGTGCCACAGAGCTGCGTTGCAGAGAGGTGTAAAAAGTGGCACGGCCTGGACCACCTCTCTGCAATGCAGCTCAGTGGCGCTTACTGGAAGCACTTGGTGGGCTAGTTAGCCCCCAGGGGCCCTCAGTATTGAAGGGAAATTATATCCCCAATTTAAAACGTGCCATAGTGCGTGTTTGCACACGTCACCTCAGGCCCCGTCCCCTCCCTTCACCACTGTGTAAACGCGCCCTGTGGCTGTTCTAAGTTGAGAGATTAAGTCCCCCTGAATCCTAAGGGTCCCTAGGGTCAAACTAGACCACTAGGTACCTCCAGTAAGCGCCACAGAGCTGCGTTGCAGAGAGGTGTAAAAAGGGGCTTGGCCTCAGAACACCTGGCTGCAGCGCAGCTCCCTGGCGCATACTGGAGATGCCTGTTGGGGGCGCGTTTGCAGAGTGCTGCACGGAGGGGGCATGGCCTCCGGCACGATGCCAGTCTTTTATTTATTTTAGTTTTTTAAGAAGGGGGGCTGTTTGGTTCCCCTTCTTATTCTAATTTATTGGCCCTGATGACCCCATCCCCCAGGGCCAGTCTCCTAATTATATTTTTTTGACCCCAATCCCCAGGGCCGGCCACTGTTTTTTATTATTTTTAAAAAATATATATTTATAGACACACCTAGGACATGCTGGACAAACCGTACGTACCTATCACCATGACGATTTGCGTGATATTCATTAAAAGGCGACTATGCATGCAATGAATCCACGTGGAATGTATTTACACCACTAGTGAAGCTCTGACATGTCTGATGCCCTACCGTGCCTAATCCTGGTAGACACCCTTGTCGTTTATTTATACAAACATGGGTAGCTATTGACGGGCACATTTAATACACATGCACACCAAGCCATTCAAAGGGGATTCGACAAAAATTCGACCAAAACTATGCAAGAAACCCCCCTCACGGTTAATAAAACACACATCCACTGCCGGATGTGTAATACTTTTTATTTTACTCTCTGGAAAGGGGACGAACATCACTTGAGAGTCACAGCGTGCTCCTGACAGAGCCCAATGCTGTGTTACACCCACCATTGCCTGCCGAGTGCCACACACCTCTGTGTTGTATTCCACTAGCTAGTGCATATGCTATGACACTCTCTAGCCCATGTGCACTGTAACACCACCCCGTGAATATGTCATGCCACACTTGTCTTTGCACGGGTTATATTGCCCCATCTAACGTGCCTTTCTCGATGCCTATGTTATAACGCACAGTGCTATGCCATACATATTACAATCTGGGATCCATATCTTTGTCACAGTGCATATGCAACGTTACACTCCCCAGCACATATTTTATATTACAACTTTAGAGACTAGTTAGGTTACACAACACTGCCCTGTGCATATTACACTCCAAGGCGCATATCGCATAGCACGCGCTAGTGCCTGTGCTATCTCGCGCTCTCCCATGAATCTGTCATTGCGCACAATGTATTGCATATTATATTTCACGCCCGGTTCATCTTATATCACACTTTTTGGTGCATAGTTTATACCATACACTATATCTAGTTTTCATTTTCAATCGTGCTCTCAGGACTATGTTCTATATAACACTGTGTTCACCTACCCTTTTCACGCGCATTACATTTTGCGATAGGGGGTGGAGGGTCAGGGGGTGTTTCTGCCAAGTGAGCCCGGAGTCACAGTCACAAACGTCCTCTTCTTCCTGAATAAAAGTGAGATTATGCTGCATACTTGTTCATATTTTAAGTAGTTCGCACAGACACAATGTTTTAAAAACAATAAAGTTCCTAATACCCGCCTTCTCTGAACAGTTAGCTTGCTGCCCCATCCCCTTCCTCCCTATCCTCTGTTGTGTGAATCCATGGACTAGCCTCCTCCCTCCTGCCATGCATGGTCTGATGTGCTGCCACTGCCCTCAATTTAGTATGATGTACCAGTCCACTCCTCCTGCCCTCCATTGCCCAATTCTATGCCCCATCATTGACCTCCTGCTTAAACTCTGTGCTTAGCTTGCTGCCCCTATTCTCCTTCCCCCTGCCCTCCGATGTCTTTGTGCATGCCCCTGCTCCATCCTTTTTGCCCACCATGTCCCATGGACCTGCCACTCCTATCTACTCTGAGTGTTCTGTTGAGCTGCCACTCCCCTCCCACCTGCCTAGCATTGTCAGATGACTGTAACCTGTCCCTGCCACCTCCACCCTGCCTGTCCACATGCCATGCCCCTATCCTCTTCCTCCTGTCCTACATGGTCCATTGTACTGCCACACCCTTCTGCCCTCCCTGGTCTGTTGTGCTGCAACTGCTCCTCCTGCCTGCCCCGTGTGGTCTGTTGTGAGGTCCCTTCCCCTGAACTTTCTTGTCTGTGCACAGGTCCTGACCCTTCCTTCTATCCTCCATCGTCCTTTGTGCATGCCCCTCCACCCTCCTTCTTGCCCATCATAGCCATTGTGCTGCCACTAACCCTCCCACTTGCCATGCATGGTCTTCTGTGCTGCCATGGCCCCTCCCACCTTCCCTGTGTGGTCAGTTAGCTGCCCCTGACCCCCTCCCACCTTCCCTCCATGGTCTGTGTGTATGCCATCACAGTCTCACTGTTGCTCTTCATGGTGTGTCTTGCTTCTAGTGCCCATCCTGCCTGACCTCCATGGCTATCTTGCTGCTCCTGCCCTGCCCCCTTGCCCCCAGCCCTACTCCCTCCCTCCTGGCTTGTCTGTTCCATTGTAATGCCCCTGATCCGTCCCTCCTGCCCTTTATGGTCTGTTATACTGCAGCTTTCTCTCCTGTCTGTCCATTATGGTCAGCTAGCTACCATTGCCTCTTGCCCCTCTGTTCTCTGTTGTCCATGTGCATGGTCCTGTCCCCTCCCTCTTGCTTTCTATGGATTGTTGTGCTGCACTCCCGTCCTGCATGCCCTGTGTGGTGTATTGTGCTGCTGCAAACCCTGATGCCTGTCCTGCAGGGTCAGTTTGGTGCACCTCTCCATGTCCCACCTGTCCTCTGTTATCCAAGTCCATGTCCCTATCCCATTTCCTTCCATGATCCAATGTACCATACTTGCGAACATTTTGAACTTGGTAAGAGGGAGATTTTGAAAAAAAACTGGGGTATTGATTTTCCCCTTTGAGTTACATTGAAAAAGAGGATATTGTAGACAGGAGACAGATCAAATAAAGCCCATTTGAGCTTAAAAACATTGGACGTTTCCTGGCTGAATCGGGTCTGTTGGCATGTATGGTTGTACTACCATTGCCTCTTCCTTCTGCCCACAATGGTCTATTACATTGCCACAGCCTTGAAGGAGGGTAGATTTTGTATCACAGGGGGCCCCTGGCCCGTTCTGTCCACACCTGAAGTATGAGACCCTTGTCCTTGCCCTGCCAGCTGCATTTGTAGGCCGTATTAAATTGACCAGCGGGTCCTGTGTTGCTATATAATTATCCTGAGACATCCTTACCACTCAGCCAGCATAAAACCCCTGTGTAGGCCCTTCTGTTCAATATGTAGGCCTCTTTGTTAAATTGACCATAGCTCTGCAATTTTAGTGTATAGCAGTCTGAAGGCAGGTCTGCGAGGCCTTCTGATCCAAACTAGTAGCCTCCACCCTACCCGAGTGCTCCGTGCTCGGTATCAAAGTTCAACATCCCCCTGAAGCTGTCGACATACAGTAGGCTGCATCCTGGACTGGTACTTGCTTCCTGGGCAGGTTTCCCACTTTTAAGGAAGTGGCAACCGCAGAGCGTCAAGTTAGGAGAACTGAGGAGATTTTATACATGAATATATTGAATTCCCGTACAATACCCATTATTTTCTGCTTGCTCTATGGAACTTACGATAAGCGATTGGCCTGAGAGACTGACCTTTTCACCCAGTCCATTGTCAGCATTAAGTGGGTAAATGACGAAATGTCTGGTAAAATCTGCAGACGAAGCTTTTGGGTAGCATACGTAGGTAGATGTAGCGTGCAAAGGAGCCCACAAAATGATATAAAAAGGGAGCACCCACAGATATCGACGGACTACCTCGCCGTCTGTATGTAGGTTAACAGGCAGTGCAGGTTTTCCCCAAGAGCTGGGAGCTCTTGTCTTCCTTTGCTTAAAATGTCTTGCTCTGCTTTGCTTGAAGTATCTTATTCTATTTTACCTATATGAAATGTCATGTTATGTTTAACCATTGTTCTCTTTACTTTTGCATTTAAAAGATTTTGTATTGTAATTGCAGGAATGCTTGCTCTAAGAGTAAACGTGAGTGTTCCTAGGTAACATTTTCCTTGGTGTAACTTGTTTCTCATGATGCATTTATAGATGTGTTTTCTCTCTCTCTCTGTCAGTACATTAATTGAGATACAGAGAATATTATGACAGCTGTATGATTATCTGGATTCTGTATTTTGTACTTTATGTCTCTATTCTGCGGTTTCTTTGAAGTTGCATCTTCTCATTAAACTGCCATTGTATTCTGCCTCCAATTCCATGTCTCATATGTCTGTTTTCTTCATTTTTGGAGCAAGCGTTCCTAGGCACCCCGGCTCAAATTAAGGTGCCCCTTTTGTCCCTGACTCACTCTCCTGCTCAGTTCTGTGGTGGCTCCCGGGGATCTGGGGACCGCCCCTAGCTTCCTTGACCCGTAATAGATCTTCCCTCCAACAGCCTCTCTTGCAAGTCCTGTATTGTTGGTTTGTTGCCCCTGCCCCCCTTTCCACTGCCCTCCATAGTCTGTTGTGCTTCCACGGCCCTTCCTGCCTGCTCAGTGTGGTTAAATTGTTGCCTTTGCACCCTCCTACCTGCCTTCAATTTTCAGAGTCCGTGCCCCTGGCCTCTGCCTCTCAACAGTATCCTAATGAACAACTAGATTGCTAACATTCTATATTTATTACAAAAGTGTGGAACGCCTGACATCATCTTGATGTAATCAAAACTGTAATACCTAGAGCATTTCCTTTAGAAATTACATATATGAGAGGGTCTTATTGGCATCAAAATTATGGTTAGTGCTCTAAAAGACTAAAATAAGGACATATTTTCTGAGTTTTCAAATAGCGACAAAGCACTTTTAAATTATTTGTTATCTTTATGTTTTTTTATCCAGTTGACCACTTGATTAAATGTTGCACTTAGGGGAGAGGATGTGGTGTTACTTCCAGAACTGCAGACTTTGCAACTGGGGAACCAGGTTGAAGTTTCTGCTTCAGCTCGACATTCTGTGATTCTGGTCAAATCACTTAGTCTCCCCATGTCTACAACCAAAATGAATTTGTTCTTGTGTGATGTAACCAATGCTCATGTAAAGCACTCCAATACCTGACAAGTCTGCACTATATAACACTGCAAAAACACAAAATAATAAGTGTTTTGCACACTTCTGTCATTGGGCTATATTTGGGCTACATCTGGGTGATTTTGGGCTACATTTGGGCTCTTTTGTCTCCGGTGGCCATCTTGGGAGATTTATTTGTTATGAAGTTTCCTAATTTCCTCATGTACTGCAGTCTCCTCAGTAGGAAATGCTTTCAGTTTTTTACTTTGATTCCATCATGAAGGTATTCAGATATGTCACACATTTGCCATAAATTCTGAATGTTAGCACTCTAGTTGCTCATTAGATCACTGTAGTAAAACTACTGCACCATGGAAGTCTGCTCCTGGTATTAAAAGTGCATGTTTCAGTCTGCATGTCAGAATTTTTTAATGAAATAGAAGAGGATTTGAGAAGTCACTCAAAATGTGCCCTCATTTTCTTTCTTCAGCATTAATCATAATTTCTATGGCAAAATGAACCTCCTCATTGTGTTCCTTTTTAAATTAAATGTTTTAAGTGTTACCAGTTTATTCCAATCAAGATGGCTTCAGGTGTGCCTTACTTTTGTCATAATGAAGACAGTAAGCGCTCTAGTTGTTTTTAAGAACATTCTGGGACATTCTGTCATTGGGCTATACTTGGGCTACATCTGGGTGATATTTGGGCTACATTTGGGCTCTTTTGTCTCTGGTGGCCATCTTGGGAGATTTATTTGTTATGAAGTTTCCTAATTTCCTCATTTACTGCAGTCTCCTCAGTAGGAAATACTTTCAGTTTTTTACTTTGATTCCATCAAGAAGGCATTCAGATGTGTCACACATTTGCCATAAATTCAGAATGTTAGCACTCTTTTTGCTCATTAGATCACTGTAGTAAAGCTACTGCTCACCAGGGAAAACTGCTGCTGGTATTGAAAGTGCATGTTTCGGTCTGCATGTCAGAATTTTTTAATGAAATAGAAGAGGATTTGAGAAGTCACTCAAAATGTGCCCTAATTTTTCTTTCTGCAGCACTAATCATACTTTTTATGGAAAAATGAACCCCCTCATTTTGTTCCTTTTTAAATTAAATGTTTTAAGAGTTACCACTTTAATCCAAGCAAGATGGCTTCAGGTGTGCCATACGTTTATCATAAGTAGGACTGTTAGCGCTCTAGTAGTTCTTTGGAACACTCTGGGAAGCTGCAGTAGAACACAAAGGAATCAACTGACAGTCTCTGCCCTTGTTGGATGTACATGTTTTACTGAGAATGTCAGACTTCATTCTCACATGACTGAGAAAGATAATGTGAATTTACAGAAAATAAGCTCTCAGTTTAGCCTATAGATCACCTTCCAAACCTCTGTGGTAAAAGCATGAGAAAATATTTTTCTCTCAATCATGATATCCCAGCAGAAGGCTTTTTCACATGGTGAAATCACCTTAGAACATACCACAATTCCTAAAATGAGTATGGTACCATCAACAAATGATTTATAATGTAACTAAAGTCTTAAAACCTTCTATTAACTGCAATGCTTTTTAATGAGGTGCTATCATGTATATTGGTCCCAAGATGGCTGCCAACACTTCTTGGATGAAGTGCTGACAGCCAATCAGATCTCAGGATGAGATGTGTGGTTAGGCTCCGCCCACATATATATATGCTTTTAAATGCTATTTTCTCAGGAAATACTGAACAGATTTACACCAGACCTGCAAAAGGCACTTCCTTGACCTTATGGCTACCTCTCTGCCAAATTTCAAGTAATTCTGTTCAGCTGTTCGGGCTATAGCTGTGTCTAAAGGTCCTATGGAAAAATGCATGGGGAAAACGCGTTTTGGGACCCCCCTTTTTTCTCGGCCCCTGCTTGACGAATCCCCCCGAGACTTTCAGGGTAGGAGCGGAGCGTAGCGCCCCACCTATTTTGAAAATTTCGCGAGGATTCGTCGACCGGCGCCAAAGTTATTCCAAATAGAATGTTGCGGATTTCCTATGGAAACAGGGTCCTAACTATATCTACCTACTGGCGACCGCCAGTAGGTAATATATATATATATATATATATATATATATATATATATATATATATATATATACCTATATTACGTACTGGTAGATATAGTTAGGACCTAATTTCCATAGGAAATCCGCAACACTCTATTTGGTATAACGTTGGCGCCGATCGACGAATCTTCACGAAATTTTCCAAACTTTTGGCCAGCTTCGGTCCGCTCCTATCCTGAAAATTTCGCGGTGATTCGTCGTCAAGCGGAGGCCGAGAAAAAAGAGGTAGTCCTCAGTTCAGACTCGTGCCTTTTGCTTAATGGTGGAAATCCGTTCAGTAGTTCCTGAGAAAATTACAGGTAAAAGTACATATATCTCTATGGCCTCGGCACAAGAAACTTAAAAATCAAATGCGAAAAACACAAAAAGGGGGCAGGGTAGAAACACCCTGACCCTCTACGCCTGCTCAGGGGGTCCCACAAGGACCCCCAGGGCCCAAATAGGCATTTAAATTTTTTTATTTTTTTTTTAAATTAAATAAATAAATAAATAGGCGAGATTGGCGTACCCAGCGCGAATTTCGGCCGAAAAAACAAACAAAAAAAACAGCGCACGCTCCCGCACTTCTTTGGTAATTGGCCCCCGGGGGGGCAAATCCTGGGGGCAATAGTTATGTAATGGGGGGCCCAGACGGTCCCCCAGCCCCGGGGACCGCCACCCCCGGGGTTTATTTCAATTGTGTGGGGCGGCTCTCAGGCCCCCACAGCCCCGGGGACCGCCACCCCCGGGGCTTCTTAACATTCATTGGGGGGGGGCTCTCAGGACCCCCAGCCCCGGGGACCGCCACCCCCGGGGCTTTATTTTAAAAAAATATACCCTGTGTGGGGGGGCTGAAGCCCCCCACACGCCCCGGGGACCGCCACCTCCCTGGGGCTCTAAACATGTAAATTGGGGGGTCCGTAACGGACTCCCCAGCCCCGGGGACCACCCCCCGGGGCTTTGAAACGGATGGGAGGGGGGCCGCGCGGCCCCCCTCCTGGAGCCCTTGATGGCCCTGGGGACCGCCACCCCCCAGGGCCGTCTCCTGCAGTGACCCAGGGTGCCCAGTCCCGGAACACTGCCGTTTGCAATGACAGGGCGGGAGCCTCGTGGCTCCCACCCTGTCATTGCAAACTGCTTTGCTATTTGGAAAAGAGAGCAGGAAACCTGCTCTCTCTTCCAAATAGAAAAGCAGATCGCTTTTCCACATGGGGAGCAGCATGTTAGCTGGTTTAAGGCCTGATATAGTTGGGAATTAGCATTTAAAAAACCTTTGAAATTCACTGAAAAAACAATAGGTTTTAGGGATGTTATAGTCAGCTGGACATTTCACTCTAACAAAACCATTGAAATTCCTCCAATACAGTTAGTTGTACTAACTACATCTCGCGCGCCCGCAACCCACTGCTGATGATGTCACATATTACATCATTCATGACATGGTCAGTGACATCACTGATGACATCTCAAATGACATCACTGATGACATCATCCACGTGACAATCAGATACACCTCATCATACACTAGTATAACCTTTCATCACTCACTGTAAAATACAGTGCCATATTTAAAACCATTGACACACCAATGTAAGTTTTTAAACACCCACTCAGTGATTCCTAGATCTATACACACATCTAATCACTTACCTATAGATTTACTCATACATGCTGACAATGATCAATAGAACACTATCAAATATACTTATACACCTATATCGACATTACACACCAGCACACATCCTAATCGTTTATGAAGTCATCCTCCTCACTTATGCAAACAATGGATCGATCATACTTTTACATAGCTATACACTTATAAAAACACCACTTCATCTATTCATATAGATAATAACTCATACTTAGTGTGTTATAAAAACATTATTACAATTATACAGTTATCCATACAGTCACTCATACAATCACTGAGTCTTATGTATACTTATTTATATACAACTGACACATACACTGGCTTTTATTTTTCTAGTTTGTTGGACATGTACCATTGAGACATATATTGGCTTATCCCCACACCCATAAAGATATTGACTCACCCAAACAACTGTTATAACATGTAGTTTTAACTTCATATACCTACTCAATCAACTATTCACACATCTTTGGGCTGTCACACACATCATATGCACCATAAAAGCAGAACAAGAAAAACACACCAAAAACAAAATAAACAGCATAGCAACATGGATGCACCCGGAACAAGTGCCCAGGCCAACGCGAGCTCCACAAGCCCCACAGCAGACCACCAGCTAGGCACCTCGGGGTCGGGGAAGGCCAAGGAGAAGAGGAAGAGGAAGACGGGGTACAGTCCGCATGACAACCGGATCGTCGTCACGGAGGTGACAGACCACTAACAACAACTGTCCATCACCTCCACCGTGTCATTGGCAACACTGACGTAAAAATAGCATTCCATCGTGAATGTCGTCGGAGTGTCGAGGAGGCCAAGATGCGCTGGCATGATGTGGAAAGTCAAACCAATCAGAAACCCGCTGCCAACAGGAAGGCAGCAACGGCGAATGGAGGTGGGAGTCCTGCGCCACAGGAGGAGCTGGAGGAAATGGTGGCCACAGTCATCACTGTGGAGACGGTGCAAGAGTCGGGAGTCCGGACAGTGCTCGACCTGACCTCACACAACATCAACAGGGTGAGTAACGAACAGGGACTGGGGGGACGGGGGGACGGGCACAATGAAACACTTGCACACCAACGTGTAGCACACCGCACACCCACAATGACCCTGGGCCATGTCCCTGATCCCCATGGCACACTGCAGCACACATACAAACATCAAGTATGCCCCCGCTCACCATGTGCCCAAAGGGGTCCCACCCCACACATCACCAATTCCACAACACACACATGCACCCGTGCGAAACACAGCAAAGATGCGTATTTGTGAGCCACACTGACAATGCAAGTGACACCACATGACGAGCAGCATGGCTGGAATACAATCACCATGAAATTGTGCATGCCACAAGACTGAGCTGGCTGAGTGTGGACCACATCCGGAAAGGAGCAGGTCACACTCTGACACATCCACGTGCACAAACAACCACTAACGTCAACAATACAGCTGCTGACAAACAATGCACAAGAGTACAAAAACCGTCCAAGAGCACAAATGACCCAAGTCGCCAACATCACAGCACCTTAAAAACACAAAAGTCAAAGGCACACTGCCTCCAAGGGATAAGGGGCAGCAAAGTCACAGCTGCAGGTGCGACTCTCCCACAATGCAGCACACACACATAGCAATGACAGCACATCCACATGGATGACAATGTGGCACACAGTGCAACACTTACACTGCAGAACAGAGGACACAACAGGGTCCGCTTGTGTGTAGAAAATGGCAAATCACATCTGACGTAGCAGGAAACTGTGAGATGAAAATGTACGTGTCCAACCTCACCTACGTCATGTAGTCCAAATGTCCACTGTCCTGCATCAAATAGTCCGCTCCTCCCAAACAGTCACAATGTACATTGTCATGCCGTCTGTATGTAGACTTGAACAATGCGTCAACATACATGCCAACACAATGTCAACAAGCATCTCCCCTTCACATTGCAGAGGGACAAAGAACACCTCCAGCAGAGCAGACCAGACAACTCTACAGTGATGCTGAAGAGGACCTCCACACTTCTGACACCGACGCTCCACAAAAGTTAATGGACATCTTAAGCAATCAACCTCCAGGAGCAGGGCAGCCCAGCTGCATCGAGGATACCCCACTCCCTGCACAGACAACACAGCTGGACGCACCCACCACCATGGCTGGCTCCCAGCAGCCCACCGAAGCACACATCGCATTCCAAGGCCAGGTGTTAGACTGCCAGAAGGGGGTGCCCGAACAGGTGCGGGTGGGGTTCTACCTCATGGAAGCCGAACTAGATCACATACGTGGTGTCTAAGTCCCATCAGGGACCACCTACACGTGTGCTGGACACCTTTATTGCCAGGGTCACATGTACAGTGACGCATGTGCTGGATGTGTGTGGGGTGAGTGTAAGCAAGCCCTCATGGAGTCGTTGGTGCTGGCAACAACTTGAACAGTGATCACAATCAAAGCGGAAATAGAAAACACCAGCATAACAGAAACAACTGTGAAGCATCATGGTGGTAGCCGGAGAAAGTACAGTGTTCACCAAATATGCAACCAGAATGGTCCATGAGTTGTGGTGCACTGAGTTAGTGGCACCTGAAGAGCTGAGGAGGGTATCAAGCTGAGGATGTCACCCACGACAGATGTGAGCAACTCTGATAGTCTGGCAGTAAGACCCTTCCGACTCTGGCCCCTGTTGTCTGGAGCTGGTCCTGGCGGTGGTGGTGTGTGCATCATGCAGTGATGCGACGTCCAGGCAGGTCAGGACTCGATTTGATGTGTAAGCCCAGGTAGACCGCAGTTGAGGCCGGAGGCAGCGGACTGCACCGGACCACAGACACATGGCCTTAATGACCCCCAGTCCATCGACCCAGAGGCCATCCAATATGCTATCAAACAGGGTCCATGACTTGAGCTGCACAGAGTTAGTGGCCCCGGATGCACTGTGGCCGGCACAGGCACATCGCCATGGGACGATGACTTGCGGTGCTGTGAGATAGGGCCACGCGAGCTGAGAGGGTCCTCGTCGGTGTCGAAGGTGAATGTAGCGGAGGTTTGCGAGGGACAGTGGAAGGTGTGCTCCAGGGCTTGATGCAGAGGGCAGAAGCCGGCCGGAAGTGGCGAATGGAGGAGTGGAATGCTACAGCCTCGATTTTGCCACAAAGTCAGTATCACCGACATGATGATGAAGACAAAACCCAGTACATAGACTCAGTCGCCACCAAAGTTCAACCAGAAAGTGTCCATGGATGTCGGGGAACAGACTTAGTGGCACAGGAACTGAAAGGGGATGCAGTCTGGTTTGAGGCCAGTACAATGAGATAAAATCTGCCATAAATAAATCATGAGTGGGTTCCCAATGTGTGACCTACTCGACCTCAGTGTAGGCCTGAGGCAGCGGTCAGCAGGGGCCCACAGCCACGTGTCATTGGCTCACGATGCACAGAGTTAGTGACACCAGAGCAGTTGTTGGCAGTGCTCTGGCACCTGTTGTCTGGAGTTGGTCCTGGTGGTGGTGGCATGTGCATCATGCCGTTATGCGACGTCCGCGCAGGTCAAGACTCGATTTGATGTGCGAGCCCAGGTGGACCGCAGTAGAGGCCGGAGGCAGCGGACAGCGTAGGGCCACAGACACATGGCCTTGATGACCCCCAGTCCATCGACCCAGAGGCCATCCAATATGCTATTGAAGAGGGTCCATGACTTGAGCTGCACAGAGTTACTGGTCCCAGATGCACTGTGGCCGGCACAGGCACACCGCCACGGGACGATGACTTGCGGTGCAGTGAGATAGGGCCACGCGAGCTGAACGGGTCCTCGTCGATGTCGAAGGTGAATGTAGCGGAAGTTTGCGGGGGACAGTGGAAGGTGTCCTTCAGGGCATGATGCAGAGGGCAGAAGCCGTCCGGAAGCGGCAAATGGAGGAGTGGAATGTTACAGCCTCGTTTTTACCCCAAAGTCAGTATCACCGACATGATGATGAAGCCAACCCCCAGTCCATAGACTCAGTCGCCACCAAAGTTCAACCATAAAGTGTCATTGGATGTCGGGGTACAGACTTAGTGGCACAGGAACTGAAAGGGGATGCAGTCTGCGATGAGGCCAGTACAATGAGATAAAATCTGGCATAAATAAATCATGACTGAGTTCCCAATGTGTGACCTACTCGACCGCAGTGTAGGCCCGAGGCAGCAGTCAGCAGGGGCCCACAGCCACGTGTCGTTGGCTCGTGATGCACAGAGTTAATGACACCAGAGCAGTTGTTGGCAGTGTTCTATCACCCCCGTAACGATGATCCTTTTTTCCTCCGGACTGAACCGCGTCTTCCTCTTACTCGTCTCCTTGCATACAATAATATGAACTCCGCCATGCAGAAATCAAGACTCAGTTCCAAATGTGTGGCCTACTCGACCGCAGTGTAGGCCGAAGGCAGTAGTCAGCAAGAGACCGCAGACAGGTGTCGTTCGAATGCTATGCACAGAGTTGGTGGCACCACATTGAAGGGATTAGAGTGGATAGGAATTAGCGTCAACAGACCAGGAGGACGGGGAGGGGACATAGTTTAGGATTGTTAGTTAATTTAAAACATATATATGCTTTATGTTATTGATACCTATGTAACACTTATTCATGATTTTCTGAAATCATAGATATTATCCGGAAGTACTTGTAGTTTATTTTCTGTTGTGATACTCGGCCACTGTATAGTAGATTCGCGCAATGTTCCTGTAGAGACTGTAACAAACACAAAAGACCGTATGAATCAATATTTGCATTTGATGTGATGTCAAGGTCCTCAATAACGTATGTTAAAAAAAAAAAAATCTAGAACAGCGATAACATTATCGCCGGTTTAGCAGCAGGAAACTGCAGCTAAAGCGGTGATAAGGGGCTTGATAATATGCCCTTGTGAATTCCAATAGAAGCCCAGGTTCTGGTGTCAAGGACATCAAACCTGGGCTTCTATTGGAATTCACAAGGGCATATTATCAAGCCCCTTATCGCCGCTTTAGCGGCAGTTTCCTGCCGCTAAACCGGCGATAATGTTATCGCCGTTCTTGATAATATGGCCCTCAGTTCCTAATATGTGACCTACTTGACCGTAGTGTAGGACAGAGGCAGTGGTAGAGTACATCAACGAGAAACGAGTACAGCGCGCCTGTGTCGCGGAGGCCGTGATGGTCTCAGGAGGCTGCCAGGGTTACGGGCCTCGGGCTTGGAGCTTGTGCCGGCATGTGGTGGGCCCTCTTTGACATACGCCCACGTGAGCAGTGAGGCCCTGCTGCGCAGGGGCGATCATAAGGGTTCGGGGACCAGCGGCCTGGGGTGCAGCAGGGGCACAGAATTACAGGCAACACCGCTCACGGCAACGGCGTCAGCCTCATGGCAGGGTGGGAGGCGCCGCCCTTTCAGACACGTTGGGCATTCCGGAAGAGAACCACGCCCAGAGCTACGTGGTTTTTATTCACACCCCTACGCTGGCCTGGCATACGCCGGGCCAGCCCACTCCGCACACGCTTACAGGGGGGGACATCACAAGCTACATTTCTGAGATCTTCCTCACTGTCTGGGGTGACATGGTTGCGTCCACTGTCCACTACACTCCAAACACCAGCAGTGCATGTATGTGTCTGTGGTCTGCATACTGCAGTCTATCCAGCACATCTTCGCCACGCTTGGCATTGTGTACATTCTCATTCATGGGTCACTTGCCTCCTTTGCACATGGCTGGTTCCCACCTCTCCCCACATTCCGCTATTGTGTGGCTGAGGTGCCATGCCATTGATGGTTCATGTACATAGCTAGGCCAGGTTGCCGCAGTAAGTTGTGTTGTCATGTCTGGTGGGCGGGCATGTTGTTGGGCATGTTGTATGTGATTTTGTAATGTGTGCATTGCCAGAGTTGTGATTGTATGATTGTGTATTTGAGGTGTGTGGTGTGTTCATTTGGTACTTACCAACGAGCAGTGCATTCCCATAGGTGCCATCCCGGAAGCGCTGGATGATAATGGACTGTCGGAAGATGAAGGAATCATGCACACTGCCTGGGTAGTTGGCGGCGACATTGGTGAAGAGTCCCCGGTGGTCCACTATTGCCTGCACATTGATGAAATGCGTGTGCTTTCTGTTGCGGTAATTGTGTGCAGTGTCGGCAGGGGGCACAAGTTGGACATGTGTGCAGTCGATTTCCCCCAACACGTGCGGGTATCCAGCTATGGCGTATAGTCCTTGCTTGGTCTCCAGCTGTTTCTGCGCATTGTGGGGGACGTATAGGTACTGGGATACCAAGCTGATGATGGCATCCAGGATAGGTGTGAGGAACTTGGATGGGGCTGGCTGTGAGACTCCTCCGACTCTGGCGGTTGTTGGTTGGGAGGTACCGGAGGCCAACAGGTGCAGCACAGCCAGCAGCTTTGTCTGAGGTGAGATGTTGGTTGTCCGCTGTGTTGGTACCGTCATCCTGTGGGCAATGATGGTCAGGATGCGGAGGATGGATGTCCTTTTGAGCCTGTAGTGGGCATTGACCTTTTCTGGTGTTAGATCTGTGATGCTGGTGCGTTTCCTGAAGGTCTGCTGTCTTTGTCTGCGCTGCCTCTGGGGTGGTCCAGGGGGTCCGGGTGGGGGGTGGCGGCCCTGGGGTTGGTGGCGGTGGGTGTTGTTGCCCTCTCAGGGCTCCGGGATGTATGATCGGTGGCTCCATGGCATCTGTTGTTCGTCATGTGTGGCTCTGGGCTGGGCTCCCTTTGATGTTGCAGGTTGTCGTCTGACTTTACACTAGGTCAGAGCAGGTGTTAATTTTCTGCTGCTAACGCGCCTTATCACCTGTTTTTTGGTCTTATCGCGGATCTGGCTGGTCGTTGATAATGTTGAGGTGTGGTTTTGTCGAGGCTTTTTGCTCGGGAACGCCTACTCTGTATCTCATTAGCGATGGCTGCCGGGGTCATCTGTGGCGATGTTTTATGCGGATGCTATCGCAGGTAAACTGGTGGTATCGGCTGTTAGCACCAGCTTGTGAATGGGACGATAAATTTATCGCGACTTTGGCTGTGATAAAGTGCCGTTGGACCCTTGAGAATATGCCCCATAATATCTACACTAAGGGAAGGAAGCAGTGAAGTTGGACACTTTAACAGACAAGACCTACGGATGCACTTGAACATAAATAGCAACCCTAGTACCACAGAATTTAAAGTTAAAACAGAGAAGTGTCCGTTAGCGTCTCCTCCCTGGCTGGAAAGGTGATAACTGCATCCCCAGATACAGCTGCGATGTGAGAGGCGAGTACCAGTGGAAGGTGTTGTTTAGCCGAGAGGGTACAGTCTCCCAGAGGGCAGAGGGAGCCCGAGTGGTGGCAAAACAGTGCTCTGACCGACCTCTCCTGGGTGGAGAAGTGATGGGCCTTACTTCGCCAACTTCAGTGGATATTGTGAGAAATAGTCCGCAGGGTTCTGTTCTTTTGCTGGTTTGTGGATGATTCAATAGTGATAATCTTGCAGCATTATAACCCATATTTGAATTCTAGGAGCCATTTTTGCTTTCAAGTTTTCAAAGATTGTTAGTAGGGCTTGATGATCCATTATGATGGAAAATCTTTTCTCATATACAAATATGCAGAAGTGTCTGCACGCCCACACTACTGCTAGGCTTTCTTTCTCTGGTTCTGAGTATGCACTCTCCATTTTTGATAGGCTCTGGCTGGTTAATGCTACTAATTGAAAAGGAGACTCTGGGTCTTCCACGTGTTGTACTAGTATCACCCTCCCAACCTGACTAGGATGATATCCACAGTGACTTGGGTGTGATGTTTTGGGTCAAAGAATACACAAGGAGATGATGGATAGAGTGCTGAAACTTTTCAGACACTCACCCCCAGTCACAGATCTGGGTTGAATCCATCATCATTCTTTAGCACACTTCACCATCTCAGTTCAGACCCAGCTATATGCAAATCAGTCTTGACCCTGTGCCTCATGGGAGCAGTCCAGCCCGAACTAGCAAGCCATGTCTTCCCTGAACCGGAAACAAGCATCCTGGGACCGGTTTCTGGATAACGCCCTTCTTCAGCCAGGCTAGCTTGAATCCAGTGGCAAAGTGAGCAAGGGACCCACGCCTGGGCATACCCTGCCAACCTAGGGTGCACAAAGCAAACACAAGGAGATGATGGATAGAGTGCTGAAACTTTTCAGACACTCACCCCCAGTCACAGATCGGGGTTGAACCCATCATCATTCTTTAGCTCACTTCACCCCCTCAGTTCAGACCCAGCTATATACAAATCAGTCTTGACCCTGTGTCTCATAGGAACAGTCCAGCCCGAACTGCCAAGCCAGGTCTTCCCTGAACCGGAAACAAGCATCCTGGGACAGGTTTCTGGGTAAAACCCTTCTTCAGCCAGGCTAGCTTGAATCCAGTGGTAAAGTGAGCAAAGGACCCATGTCAACTGACGAAGTGATACAGATATTCACACAGTTTAGTCACTATCCAATATATTTAGTGAGACACTATAAATTAGTCAAGTAAACAGTCAATCACACTGCTACTAAATCCTCCATCCAGATATTTATATTTATATATCCACTCATTCTTCAATGCAAATTGCTATATGTATATAGAATACATATTTAAATAACGAACCAAACCAAATTCACTGGATGATGTCATCAGTGATGTCATTTGAGATATCAGTGATGTCACTGACCATGTCATGAATGATGTAATATGTGACATCATCAGCAGTAGATTGCGGGCGCGCGAGATGTAGTTAGTACAACTAACTATATTGGAAGAATTTCAATGGTTTTGTTCGAGTGAAATGTCCAGCCAACTATAACACCCCTAAAACCTATTGTTTTTTCATTGAATTTCTAAGGTTTTTTTTAAATGCTAATTACTAACTATATCAGGCCTGAAACCTATATATATAGGGTATCAAGCTGAGGATGTCACCCACGACAGATGTGAGCAACTCTGATAGTCTGGCAGTAAGACCCTTCCGACTCTGGCCCCTGTTGTCTGGAGCTGGTCCTGGCGGTGGTGGCGTGTGCATCATGCAGTGATGCGACGTCCAGGCAGGTCAGGACTCGATTTGATGTGTAAGCCCAGGTAGACCGCAGTTGAGGCCGGAGGCAGCGGACTGCACCGGACCACAGACACATGGCCTTAATGACCCCCAGTCCATCGACCCAGAGGCCATCCAATATGCTATCAAACAGGGTCCATGACTTGAGCTGCACAGAGTTAGTGGCCCCGGATGCACTGTGGCCGGCACAGGCACATCGCCATGGGACGATGACTTGCGGTGCTGTGAGATAGGGCCACGCGAGCTGAGCGGGTCCTCGTCGGTGTCGAAGGTGAATGTAGCGGAGATTTGCGAGGGACAGTGGATGTATTGTTGACGTCAGTGGTTGTTTGTGCACGTGGATGTGTCAGAGTGTGACCTGCTCCTTTCCGGATGTGGTCCACACTCAGCCAGCTCAGTCTTGTGGCATGCACAATTTCATGGTGATTGTATTCCAGCCATGCTGCTCGTCATGTGGTGTCACTTGCATTGTCAGTGTGGCTCACAAATACGCATCTTTGCTGTGTTTCGCACGGGTGCATGTGTGTGTTGTGGAATTGGTGATGTGTGGGGTGGGACCCCTTTGGGCACATGGTGAGCGGGGGCATACTTGATGTTTGTGTGTGCTGCAGTGTGCCATGGGGATCAGGGACATGGCCCAGGGTCATTGTGGGTGTGCGGTGTGCTACACGTTGGTGTGCATGTGTTTCATTGTGCCCGTCCCCCCGTCCCCCCAGTCCCTGTTCGTTACTCACCCTGTTGATGTTGTGTGAGGTCAGGTAGAGCACTGTCCGGACTCCAGACTCTTGCACCGTCTCCACAGTGATGACTGTGGCCACCATTTCCTCCAGCTCCTCCTGTGGCGCAGGACTCCCACCTCCATTCGCCGTTGCTGCCTTCCTGTTGGCATCGGGTTTCTGATTGGTTTGGCTTTCCACATCATGCCAGCGCATCTTGGCCTCCTCGACACTCCGACGACATTCACGATGGAATGCTATTTTTACGTCAGTGTTGCAAATGACACGGTGGAGGTGATGGACAGTTGTTGTTAGTGGTCTGTCACCTCCGTGACGATGATCCGGTTGTCATGCGGACTGTACCCCGTCTTCCTCTTCCTCTTCTCCTTGGCCTTCCCCGACCCCGAGGTGCCTAGCTGGTGGTCTGCTGTGGGGCTTGTGGAGCTCGCGTTGGCCTGGGCACTTGTTCCGGGTGCATCCATGTTGCTATGCTGTTTATTTTGTTTTTGGTGTGTTTTTCTTGTTCTGCTTTTATGGTGCATTTTCACTGATTTTTGTATCGCGGTTGGGCTCATCGCAACTTTATTCGCGTTTCACATTTTTGGGGTGTTGCATTAAATTTGATGCGTTATCGTGGGACTATCGCATGGTGCCACCAGGTTGAGAATACTTTGTTAACACGGCGTTGTTTTCCTGCGATAGACTGCGATATGCAAAGTTGCGTTATGCTAAATTTGCGATGGTTATCGCACGTTCTTGAGAATATGCCCCTATATGTTTAATGCCAATGGGGTGATACTTTTGTAAACTATATTTACTATATTTTAGCAAACAAGATTAAGTTCATGATATTCTGGTACCGTACCCACAACTATGTGGTAGATTTAGTTCTTGCATCTTTCATTCCCCTTTTGATTTCCATTTTGCGTTAAACAAAATTCACTGACTGCTCAAAGTTCTCACCCTTCGGCTTCACCATGACATAGTATATCTCCAGCTCAGCTCTGCATTTTCTTTTTGGTACCAGCTTTAAAATGTCATGTTGAGTAAGGTTTATTGTCAAAATGGGAAATGACAACCTCCATCATAAATAATATATAAAATAATACAGATATTAAAACCTATAAGAGAAAGGGCTGCTAAATGCATAGTCTAAAAAGTCCATACACAACCATGGCATGCCTAACAATTAGCAGTTGTATTGACGATTCACCTATTGTGCTTTTTTTGGTGGGGCCTTCCATTTACAGAAACAAGCTTTGGCAATTCCAAAAGGTCTGACTTTAAAGGAATGTTGTATGGTAATGTGAAACCGTGAAGCATTACAAGAAAATAGCATGGGAATGGATATGTATTTGTGTGGAAGCAAAGAAACGTAGAATAATATTGGTGTAGGATAAAAGGTCAGGTGACAGTTGCATTGTAAAGCCAGACCTGAACTTTCATGTACATTAATGCCTGCCCTCCTCCCATCTGTGCTGCTGCCAGAGAAAGACAACATATATACAATGTCATGTGTGTACCCCTGAAAGGTCACACTCAGGGAGCTGGATAAATAAACAAAATGATCATAGCTGTGTCAAATGGAAGCCCGTCTTTTTGTGGAAGCACACAACACCTGCCCAATCAAAATATGTACTCCTGGCACCCAACATGTGAAGCAGAGGTAAAGCCCTTGTCTAGTGATGCACACATAATTGTCTGGCGACAGCTGTGCTGTCAAGCCAGACCATAAAATGGTGTTTTCGCCTAACTCAACCAAATTCCTGTCAGCTCCTTACACAAGCAATATACAAATTAGGAACTTGTTCCACCTGCTTAGGCTCAGACGTTACTCATCCATCTAGACATTTAAATGTTAAAATGAAAATCGAATAATTCATAAACGAAAATGAAATATCGTCCTTATTAACAGAATCGCCTGTTGTGGACTTCATATCAACCTCGACTCGCAAATATGTAGTCAAGCAGGCCTTGAGACCAAGGCCTGGGATTGGTGATTAAAAGGTCACAGGTGAGAGGATGTGTAGCTGGTAGGCAAATGCTCAGGCAGGAAACTCTTGAACAATCCCACAGATAGGCGCAGCGACATTAAAGGGTTAAGGGAGATTGCCTCAATAAAGCACACATGGCAGGAGGGGGTACACGTGCTCCTAAAACACCATAAAAGTCAGATGCCACTTGAGGTAGGAATAGAAATCTAATCAGGACCTAGAACACTTAGGGGCATATTATCACGTTCAACATCGCTGCTTTAGCTGCCGTTTTTGGCCGAAAAGGGGCGATATATTTATCTAACGCCTCGCCTCACATCGCTAATTGGATGCAGAGTAGGCGTTCCTTCACAAAACAAGAGCAAAATAGTAGCAAAGACAACATCGCGCTATTAACAAGCCGGACCTGGACACACGATGCGATAAAAATAGCCGCGCTAACCGCGGTTATCGCAGGAATCTAACGTCAGGTAAAATCCTGACTTAGCTATCTTTTAAATGGGAGGTGGATTGACAGATTAAGTCCACACTCCCATATTTACAAGCTTTTCATTAGCGCTGTGAAATCATAGCTTGATTACACACGCTAATGATCATTATCGCCGTCTATCGCTGGTTTGAACATCGCCTGTTAGCAAAGCGTTGATAATACGCCGCTAACACGGCGATGTAATTCAGCGATAGACGGCGATAGACAAAGATGCGCTAAGCGCGCTTTGCGATCATTATCGCAATTACTTGATAATATGGTCCCAAGTGATCACGTGCTCCCCATGCCGGACCCTGGTCATGTTATCCACAGGGCACATGGTGTCCATGCGAGGTCGAGACCCACCTGTGTTAAGCATTAGACAATTCATTTATGACTCCAAAAGCAGCAACCAACATTCCCCACCATATATGGTATGCCGGAAACTTTTATACCCATCATGTTTTGTGTAAAAGAAAGACACATACTGATTATAAATTATGACAGTCCTCAGACTTTGTGCCTGTAACTCTTCTCTCAGCCATACTGTTTAATTATCCAACTGTTCCTGGTTTGCCAAACGCCTCTTGTCTTCTGTTATGTAAGGGATATCAAACTCAAGCAACATTTTGGCAAGCTAGATAGGAGCTGATTGGGACCTTGAACCCAACTGCAGCTGAAGGAAGGAGACCCCAATTGCGCAACAAGAAAGGTGGGCAGACACCGCAATTGACTGAAAGCTCTGCTGAATCCCCGGTGCAGAGGTCCGTCCTGAAGCAGCCGTCGCAAAGGGTAAGAGACTACATCAGAACATCAAACATAGTCTGAAGCATCTGGTGTATGGTAAAGTAGGGAGAAGCGATAAAATAAATCTCTACGACTTTGTGCCACCGACAGGGCCTAGCATATTACCTATTTTATATGTCCTAACCGAATCAGTCGTAAAGCAGCCTTGGAGGCATTCCTGTGGAAATCACTTTTTTTCGATAGCTGAGTATGCTAGTTAAGGTGAAGATAGCCCTTGATAACTTCCAAACGTACATTTTTGGGATACAGCTTTCTTGATTGGGTTTTCAAAGTTTTTTAGTTTGTTTTCTCAGTGCCAAGAAGCTTCTTAAAACCCTAAGTATCTGTAAGGAGTGTGGGAGGTATATCTGACTTGTACTAGGGGCGTTTAACAGGGTGGAATTCGGACATAGGGAAAAATGTGGATCCATGAAACTAGGCATAGCTTGTGTGTGGCCAAGAGGGGCCAGTGATTCCTGAGTTATTACGATTTGGTGTCTATGATTACCACCTTTGTTTAGTAGCTGATACTGGCAGACTATCCAGCTCACTTAGGAACGTGTTCCACACAAGTCTTCTCTTTTTAGAGGATAACATATGCTGAGAGCATACTCATTTTTTGACAAAGAAATTCTTTCTGTGAACCATTATTGAATTGTATTATGTATGTGATGATGTTGTATTGTTTGCTAATTGAAAACTGTATAATACGATAAAAAATCTAAGATCGTGCAGATGTTAGTCTAAGATATTGTATATTCGCCCTATGTTGTAATACTACATATGCATTTTTATCTAGTTTTTATTGAAAATGTTCAATTGAACTGTTTGATGCAAATATTGTGAGAGCACTGAGCTCCTAGTACATAATTTGTAAAAGTGCACCACGTGCAATTGCCCCTACGATTAGACAAACAAAACTACAAAACCCTAATTTGAGTTGTATTTATCCAAATTACTAAAATGCCCATTGATTCCCTAATGAAGCATATGGAAATAAGTTCCCCAAACAGGTAAAGAGAATGAATATGTTTTGCCAAGTGTGGCATTTACATACAAAGACACACACATTTCCTTGTCCTAAGGAGGGAGCATTTGACACCAATATAATTGAACATACTGAAACACATATAAAGCCTAAGGGGTATATTCACAAGAACGTGTGATTACTACCGCAAGAGTAGCTTAACGCAACTCTCAACATCGCAGCCCATCGCGGGAAAATAACCCTGTCTCAACGTGAAATTCACAACAAAGCGGCCCCATGCGATAGTTTGCCTAAACCTAAGACAATGTCCGCGATACAACCACCTCGATGGAGATAAAAACACAAACCAAAACACAAAAAAACTTGCGATGGGCCAAAGCGCGATGAGGAACTCAGCGATAAGCAGCGCCAGACCTGCAACACACACCTGGCAGGCAGGAAAAATCACCATAAAAGTAGAAAAAACACCCAAACACAAACTGACCAACACCCAAGCACCATGGAGGCAGCCGGAGCAGACGCAGAGGATGAGCGCAACCCCACAAGCAACCTGGACGACCAGCCCGGGACCTCGGGGCCCTGGAAGGGCAAGGACAATAAGAAGAGGAAGACGAAGTTCAGTCCGCAGGCGAAAAGGATCATAGTCACGGAGGTGATGGAACACCATCAACAACTGTTCGTCACCTCCAACGTGTCATTGGGCACCAAAACTGGAATATGGTGGGACATTGTGGACAAGGTGAATGCCATCGGAGAGCTCAAGAGGACAATGGACGAGGTCAAGAGGCGATGGAATGACATCAAGCGGAAGACCAAGGAGAAACTCACAGCCAACCAGAAGGCAGCAATGCAGACTGGAGGTGGGAGCCCAGCACCACATCTCGTGCTGGATGACATGGAGGAACTGGTGTCGACAGTCATCATTGTGGATACTGTGGCCGGAGTCGAGGGAAAGGACACTGCTCGACAGGACACAACACAACCACAACAGGGTGAGTGGCCACCAGGTACTGGGGGGACGGGTGGAGATGGCCACGATGGCACACATGCACAATCAAGCAGAGCGCAGTGCACACCCTCAATGACTCTGGGTCATCGCCCAGATCTATAGACTGTCACAATGTACAATGCCATGCTGTCTGAATGTCAACATGTACCATGCGGCTACATACATGTGGACATATTGCAATACACCATCTCCCCTTCACATTGCAGGGACACCATCAACACCCCCTACAGAGCAGTCCCAGCCACTCTTCACCGATGACGAGGAGGACAACACCAGCATCGACGCACAAGCCCTCCTAGACATCATTGACATCATCCACAACTGACATTGCTGGAGTCCTGACGTGGAGAGAAGAACACCTGTCCACTCAGAGGGGCACCAGCGATACCAGCCGTGAGCTTGCACACATGCAGAGGCTAATGGAGGACATGGTGCGGATGGAGGCGGAAAGGATGGCAGCCACCGCTGCACATCAACGAAATGTAGCTGGGATCTTCCATTCCCTGCAGATCATCATCATGGCATTGCTGCCACAAGGTGTGGCGCAGATGAATGCTGCTGCCCCCACACCATCCACATCTCCACTCCCTGGTGTGCCATTGCCTCACAGTGCGGCAGACGTATCCACTCCGGTACCCGATGTGTCAATGGCACACAGTGCTTCAGCCGGTACTGCAACACCCACAGGTGGGGCAGAGCACATATCTGGGGATGAGGACGTGAATGGGTTTGTGATCAGGAGGCGATAGCATTAATTTCCACCACCTGGCCTGTTTCTGCTTGGTGCTGCACACGGCCTCATGACCTTCCACTGACCCCCGATACACTCAGATGCACTCACATTGGACAGCGACATGGACTACCATATCCTGTTTGATGACCAATGACACAGCGACCAGACTGCGGACTGTACCCTTCCTCTTCCGCAGTACCTGTCATCCCCGGATGGACTCTGGCTGCCCCTCCACGGGCCCATTTTGTGTAGTGTGCTCGGCATTGCCCTGTACCGCTCCAGCTGCAGAACTGCACTGGATGTGCAATAAACATCCAGTGACGCACTGCTGTGTCATGTCTTTTATCATTCATGTATGAATGTGTGGATGAATGTAGGGACAGTGATTTCCCTTGCATCAATGATGACCATCCTGTGGGATGCCTGTCAGAGGGTGCTACATTGCATATTGTGTACCGGGTCCCATGAACACTACAACAGGGACACACGCATCATTCACTTACCTGTCCGGACATGGACTGAACCACGCCCAGAGCCCACGAGTCAATGTTGCAAGCCCTGCACTGGTCCTGCGTACAGCAGGCCAGACCACTCCGCCTACACACCGAGGGGGGTCCCTCATTGCTATCCATCGCAGGCATACTCGCTGGTGGTGTGCAGGTTACTGGTCTAGTTGTCAGCATGTCACAGCCACTACCTGAGGGCAGGTTTGCACGCACACCACACCCATCTGGCACAGGCGTCACAGGCCATGTGACTCCACCAACATAAGGGGCCAACAACGTCACATTCTCCTCTGCCGGTGGTGACTGGATGACGGACGCTCCACGGTTCTCAATCATAAAGCGCCCATGAGTTGTTGCGCACAGGGTTAGTGGCACCCGAGGCCTTGCGGCTGTCACGGGCCTACCATCACGTGGCACTTACTGGGGTTGCACAGGGTTACTGGCACCCAGAGCATTGCAGCCGGCACAGGCACCCCGCCACGGGACGGTGACTTTGGGTGCACTGAGTTAGTGGCACCTTAAGCTGCTGAGCGGGTGTGCAGCCTGCGATGATGCCCAGTCCCGGCGGTCCAGACAGCTCAGGTTTTGTGTGCCCTGCTGGACCGCAGTGTAGGCCAGAGCCAGCGGGCAGCCTGCGATGAGGCCGGGTGCACTGGTATGTCCAATGCCATGGAGTAATCAAGACCCAGCACCAAACGTGAGACCTGGTGGCCTGCGGAGCGGGGCTGCATGGTGTGGAGGGTGCCATGGTCGCGGGCCCCGGGCTTGTGACTTGCAGTGGTACGTGGTGGGACCTCCTGTCTACACACCGGTGGCGGAAGTTGAGCAGTGAGGCCTGGGTGTGCATGGGCGGGCATGCTCCGATGGGCGGCGGGAGGGGGTGGGGTGCCTCTGCCGGGGGTGCATGGGCGGACAGGCGATGTGTACTGTGCCAATCATGTATCTGGACTCTGTTTCAAAATGACGGCTCTGTCTCAGATGTGTGACCTGGTGTACTTCTATACATACCGGCAAGTGGTTGGAGACACACCGGTGGCAGCAGGTGAGCAGTGTGGCCTGGGTGCGCAGGGGCGGCACTCTCTCTCTCTCCCCCTCTCTTCTTCTCTCTCTCTCTCCCCCTCTCTTCTTCTCACTCTCTCCCCCTCCCTTCTTCTCTTTCTCTCTCTCCCCCTCTCTTCTCTCTCTCTCTCTCTCTCTCTCCCCCTATCTTCTTCTCTCTCTCTCTCTCCCCCTCTTCTTCTCTCTCTCTCTCTCTCCCCCTCTCTTCTTCTCTCTCTCTCTCTCCCCCTCTCTTCTTCTCCCTCTCTCTCTCCCCCTCTCTTCTTCTCCCTCTCTCCCCCTCTCTTCTTCTCTCTCTCTCTCCCCCTCCCTTCTTCTCTTTCTCTCTGTCCCCCTCTCTTCTCTCTCTCTCCCCCCTCTCTTCTTCTCTCTCTCTCCCCCTCTCTTCTTCTCTCTCTCTCTCTCCCGCTCTCTTCTTCTTCTCTCTCTCTCTCTCTCTCTCTCTCTCTCTCCCCCTCTCTTCTTCTCACTCTCTCTCCCCCTCTCTTCTTCTCTCTCTCTCCCCCTAACTTCCTCTCTCTCTCTGTCTCTCTCTCCCCCTCTCTTCTTCTCTCTCTCTCTCTCTCTCCCCCTCTCTTCTTCTCTCTCTCTCCCCCTATCCCCTTCTCTCTCTCCCCCTCTCTTCTTCTCTCTCTCCCCCTCTCTTCTTATCTCTGTCTCCCTCTCTTCCTCTCTCTCTCCTTCGCTCTCTCTCTGTCCTTTGATGTGCGCAGGACACACCTTCTCATCATGTTTTTTGTATTGCAGGCTATGACCTACGGATTGTCCAGAGGGGAGCTGCAATGTGTCTTCATTTCATTTCAGTGTTCATGTTAATAAAGTTTCATTTGTTGCTTCGAAAGTGAATATGTGATGCTCATTTTTGTGACGACACATGCATGTCACCAGTTGTGATTATGCGACATCAAGCGGAATATTTTGTACATGTTTAAATGTAGCTGATGTGGCATGTCTTTGGTCGGGTGGTGCTGGGGAGGGGGGACCTGGGGGTGGTGGCGGCGGGTGTTGTTGCCCTTTCGGCCCTCCGGGCTGCATGTTCAGTTGCCCGGGTGCACCTGTTGTTCTTCAGGTGTGGGTCTGGGCTGGTCTCCCTTTTGTGGTGCAGGCTGTTGTCCGACTATGCACCAGCTCAGAGCAGGTGTTATTTTCCTGCTGCTAACGTGCCTGTTTTGTGTTCTTATTGCAGTTCTGGCTGGTTGTTGTGAATGTTGTGGAGTGGTGTTGTTGCTGCGTTTGGCACGGGAACGCCTACTCTACATCTCATTAGCGATAGTTGAGGGGGTCATCTGTGGCGATGTTTTTTACGACTGTTATCACGGGTAAACTGGTGCTGTGGACTGTTAACACCAGCTTGTGATTGGGGCGATAAGTTTATCGCAACTTTGGCTGCGATAAAGTGCCGTTAATTCGGCGATAGATCCTTGTGAATATCCCCCTAAATATGCTATACAAAAGAAAGACAAAAGAGAGTTAATGTTAGACTTATGGGCCATCTTTGACGAAGCTAAAACCGGTAGCCCCACAATGCTGATAGCAATCAAGGTGTCAGCACCTCCCTCACCATATGCAGGGATGGATGTACTCACACCAGCTTCCCCTGCATTAAGATCTTCAAATCCAACAATAGTAGAAGATGATGAGCCCCCCACTGGAAAAAGGACAATTAGGTCTAAGCACAGTGTGAGAAGTTGGCCTGATATGTAGTGCTCACTATTCTAGTGATCACTGTGTATCATTCCAAACGACCCTTATTGATGATTGGTTGTAAGTCAACCTTATAGACCATCTATCCTAGTAGCGTGGACAAGAGCAGTCTTCAGGCTAAACTCTAGAGGGCGTGTTAAGCCAGCTGTTTACCATCACATATACCCCTTGAACGCCAAGTGAAAGGACACCACACAAGTTGTTATGAAAATAAAGGATATTTATTTATAACAAGACTACCCTGGCTCTTTATGCGTCAGGGAGCTAAGCACAATACAAAACTCTTAGGAAAATACTTCTGGTTGCACAATTTACACAAATGCCCGAAGGGCACGAAACCATTTACACTGCCAGTGGAATGGGAGAGGTTAGAAAGTTTAAAGTTACTGATTCCGGAGGAATCCGATCAGTGGGACTAAACGAAAAAGGAACTGGACACTTGTAGAGTGAACCTACGATGGAGCACCGAGATGCTCGAGTTACCTAGCCCAGAGGCTGCGGCTGCGTGGGGTTCAGCAAGATGTCGGGAGTCCTCGTTGTAGTCTCAGGAGCCTGAAAGAAGAAGTTGCTGGCAGGCGACCAGTGTCGATGTTCAGCGAGATCCAAGCCTGGCTCGGTGATGAAGGGAACCTGAAAGCAGAGGGGACTCAGTTCTCAACTGCTAGCCAGCGATCGTGTGGGTACCAGGAAGGCACCGGATGAAGTCACCTCGACCAGGTGAGTGGATGACGTCGGACTCGGCTGTTCCTCGGACCAGGAGGCGCGGCGGCGACCAGGATGGAGGGCGAGCTGTCCCACGAAGGTGTCTGCTGTCGATGATGCTGGGCCCAGGAGTGGGGCAGCAGGTCTTGGCAGTGGCAAACCCACGCGGTGGAGTCAAGATGGCGTCTGGAGTGGACCAGGAGGGTCCGAGGTACTCCTCTGTTGAAGGGGAGCAAGAGCCAGTCTGGAGCAACCAGACCAGTGATGAAAGACTGTCGTGGTGCGTCGTGAAGAGGGCCACAAGCCGGTCGGCGAGTGGTCAGACAACACGGTGAGCAGCAAGGAGCAGAAGGGCCCCCACGCAGATCTCGTGGATGCTGGGGAGGCAGACTTCGGTGCTGGAGCCGCTCAGGGTTAGGGCTTCTCAAACCCTAGGTGCACTCACTCGAGGGTCCCTCGGTGGGCGTGCTAGATAAGCGTCGTGCAGGTTCTGAAGATGGCCGGTCCCGCAGGTCTCGTCACACCTACGAATCTCAGCTGGGCTGACGATGTAGGTAGAGGTCAGAGATGGCAGGGAACCCGGGTCTCGTCGAGCTGGGCAGTCTTGATCCGTGGGAGAGACGTACAGCAAACCGCAAGCGCTTAGGTGGTGCCTGCTGGTGCAGGGTGGCTACTCCTTAGCCACAAGGGAGAGTCTTCAGAAATAGTCAAGAGTTCCTTTCGTGGAAAGTAGTTCAAGATTCAGAATTATCCAATTTGGGAAGGGGACTCGCTCCTACCTTTATTCTAGGAAAAGGGGCTGGCCCGTGACTAGGTCCTACCTATGGGTGGGGCCAGGAGGGGGGTGGTTACACCCCTATCCTTTGTCCGGCTTCGCCCCAGCTCAGGGGCAGGGTTGCCCCCGAAACTGGTTTGAGCCGGGCTATGCACAGTGAGCACCGGGGTGCCACTTGCAATCACCTTCCTTTCAGCCCTGCCTACCTGGGATACACAAACCCTGTCTGGGATGGTGCTAACACCGCCCTCGACAGGAAACCCTTTGTCCAAGCTCCCCTCGCTGGAAGGTCTCCCAGCAGCAGGAGGTCAGACTTGTGTCTGGTGGCAGCATCCATTTTGTGATGCTGAGGCTTGAGTCAACTTTAACCTGGGTTCAAGGTTACTTCCATGTCGTGCCCCTCTAAAAGGGGGGAATGCTAACCCCGTCGCCAGAATTGGCGAGGGGTTCGTATTCCAATTCGTATGACACCTTACTCGACATGTGTGGGTGATGCGATGCCAGAGTTAGCAAGTAACCGCGAGGATTATAATGCATTTTAAGGTAGTTGGCACGCGTCACCATGGAACGGCTATTAGGACTTGGTTCCGCAAGCCGTCGACGGGCTCAGCTCGCGCCAGAGCACCATCCCACATGATTCCCCGCACTCTGCCTTCAGGATTGATAAGGCCTGCCATAGGAGTGACTGATAGGAATCCATGTGTCCATTTTAGGGTTAGGTATAGGAATACTACACCTACAGCAACGGGTGATTACACCACCTTGCCCCAGCTGTCGTGCAGCCAGTTGTGTCAGATTTGGGCGGCCATCCAGGGGTGGCATAATACATGCTGCAGCCCCTGGTAGGCCCTGGGTACACCGATGCCCTGGATACCTGTGGTATGCTGATACAGGGACTGAAAAGGCGGCCCCGTTCCAATTAGTGGATGCACCTAATGTACATGTGTGTTAATTTCGAGAGAGAACAGCTAGGCTGTGGATCATAGGATTGCAGACCCTACTCTCCTACATGACCCCCCCCAAAACTTTGGGACAATAAGCTAACCTTGACCAGGTGAGTCTTCTTGCTCTAAGTGGAAATGCCTGGAGAGCCCATCTGCATTGCCATGATCAGTGCCAGGTCTATGCTCCACTGTGAAGTCCATCCCCTGTAGGGAAATGGACCACCTAAGTAGTTTGGGGTTTTCACCCTTCATTTGATTTAGCCACAAGAGGGGCTTATGGTCGGTCTGAATCTTGAAGTGAGTGCCAAACAAGTATGGCCTCAACTTCTTCAGGGCCCAAACCACAGCAAAGGCCTCCCTCTCAATAGCTGACCAATTCTTCTCTCTGGGGGTCAGCCTCCTGCTAATAAAAGCTATGGGCTGGTCATGACCATCAAAATTCAGCTGAGATAGAACAGCTCCCACACCCAACTCCGAAGCGTCTGTTTGGACAATGAATGTTTTGGAGTAGTTTGGACTCTTTAGGATAGGCGCTGTGCACATGGCCTGCTTTAGGTCATCGAATGCCTTTTGACAGCTTGCTGTCCACTGAACTTTTTTTGGCATCTTTTTACTTGTCAGATCGTTTAGCGGGGTCACAATGGATCCATAATTTCTGACAAATTTCCGGTAATAACCAGTCAGGCCCAAGAAAGCTCGAACCTGAGTCTGGGTGGTTGGAGGAGCCCAGTCCTGGATGGCCTGTATTTTGCTCTCCAATGGCTGAACCTGGCCTCCACCTACAAGGTGGCCCAGGTATACAACCTGTGTCTGCCCTATATGGCACTTAGTGGCCTTGATAGTGAGGCCTGCCTTTTGCAGGGCCTCTAACACTTTCCTCAGGTGGACCAGGTGATCCTCCCAGGTGGAGCTAAAGACAGCGATATCGTCCAGATACGCCGCACAGAAGTCGTCCAACCCAGTGAGAACTCGATTCACCAGCCTTTGGAAGGTGGCAGGTGCATTTTTCAAACCAAAGGGCATTACCACGAACTGATAATGCCCACCCGGGGTAGAAAATGCTGTTTTGGGCTTGGCCTCCTCAGCTAACCTGATTTGCCAATACCCAGCTGTCAGGTCAAATGTACTTAAGTAGTTGGCCGAAGCCAACCGGTCTATAAGTTCATCTGCTCTTGGTATCGGGTGGGCGTCAGTCTTAGTGACTGCATTGAGGCCTCTGTAGTCCACGCAAAACCTCATCTCTTTCTTACCGCCCTGGGTGTGAGGTTTTGGCACGAGAACTACTGGACTAGCCCAGGGGCTGTCCGAGGGCTCAATGACTCCCAGCTCCAACATTTTCTGCACCTCTGTCTTGATGCAGTCTCTGACATGATCAGGCTGTCGATAGATTTTACTCTTTACGGGCAGACTGTCCCCAGTGTCGACCTCATGGGTACACCAATTGGTCTGACTGGGTGTCAGAGAGAACATATGTCGAAAGGATTGAAGAACCTGTTTACAATCCTGTTGTTGATGTCCAGAGAGGCTGCCACAAAAGACAACACCATCTACTGACCCATCGTCAGGGTTCTGAGAGAGCAGGTCCGGGAGAGGGTCACTCTCCTCCTCCTGTCCCTCATCTGTGGCCATGAGCAAGCCCATGCCCTCCCTGTCGACATATGCCTTGAGCCTGTTTACATGGAGCACCCGGTGGGGGCTCCGGGGAGTTCCCAGGTCTACCAAGTAGGTGACCTCTCCCTTTTGCTCAATGATTGTGTGGGGCCCAGACCATTTGTCTTTGAGTGCTGCTGGGGCCACTGGCTCCAGCACCCACACCTTCTGTCCAGGCTGATACATAGTCAGGACAGCCTTTTGGTCGTGCCAAGCTTTTTGTAATTCTTGGCTCGCCTCAAGGTTTTTAGATGCCTTTTCCATGTACTCAGCCATCCGCGAGCGGAGACCGAGCACATAGTCCACAATGTTTGATGCCGGCTTTTTGAGAGGTCTCTCCCATCCTTCCTTTACCAAACAAAGGGGTCCCCTTACAGGATGCCCAAACAGAAGTTCAAAAGGGCTGTAGCCAACCCCCTTTTGCGGGACCTCTCTGTAGGCGAACAAGAGGCAGGGTATCAGGACATCCCATCTCCGCCGAAGCTTTTCAGGTAGTCCATGAATCATCCCTTTTGGGGTCCTGTTGAATCTCTCAACAAGCCCATTGCATTGTGGGTGATAGGGTGTGGTGAATTTGTAGTTGACACCACACTCCTTCCACATAGCAGTCAGATATCCCGACATGAAGTTTGCACCTCTGTCAGAGACAACCTCCTTAGGGAAGCCCACTCTGGAGAACACGCCAACTAGGGCTCGTGCCACAACAGGTGCTGTAGTGGTCCTAAGGGGAATAGCTTCAGGATACCTGGTGGCGTGGTCCACCACCACCAGTATAAACTTGTGCCCTGATGCTGTCTGGGGTTCCATTGGTCCGACAATGTCGATCCCCACCCGTTCAAAGGGTAACCCCACCACCGGCAGTGGTATGAGGGGGGCCTTTGTCGTGCCACCTGACTTACCACTGGCTTGGCAAGTGACACAGGAGCGACAAAACTCCTTCGTATCTTCGGACATGTGGGGCCAGTGAAAGTGTGGAACAATTCTGTCCCAAGTCTTATTCTGGCCTAAATGACCTGCAAGGGGAATCTCGTGGGCCAAGGTAAGAAGGAAACCTCTCAGAGACAAGGGGAC
Source organism: Triturus cristatus (assembly GCF_964204655.1). NCBI lineage: Eukaryota > Metazoa > Chordata > Amphibia > Caudata > Salamandridae > Triturus > Triturus cristatus. The sequence continues at coordinate 752,910,357 of NC_140579.1, forward strand.
GACCAGCCTCCTGGTCGCGCCAGGCTTGGGGTCTCTTGCCTCGGAGTACAGGAGTCCATCGTCCCAGTACACTTTGTGGGTACCTGTGGCGTTCCCTGCAGCCTCAGCAGCAGCCTGCTGTCTGAGGGGTTCAAGTGAGGGGCAGTCTAACTGTGCCTTTCCCAGGTCTTCCCTAGAGGGTCCCCCTGAGCCCAGAAACTCAACCTGACCAGGTTCAAGCTCTTTTGGCTCAGTTTCCCTTAGTTCTTTAAGGTCAGCCTCCTCAGAGACTTGATCCACGACCTGGGGCAAGGGGGAAGGCGAGGCCTTACCCTTACTGCTCCTTTTCTTGGATGGTGTCTGGTCCGTTCTTCCAGGATCCAGCACCTGTTCAGTGGGGCATCTTTTGGCCTGTGACCTGGTCACAGCAAGGACATGTGCTGGCAAGCCTAACATTTCCATGTAAGTCCTCTGCTCCACTTCTGACCATTGTGACGTTTCCAAATCATTGCCCAACAGACATTCTACGGGGAGGTCTGAACTAACCACAACTTTCTTCGGGCCACTTACCCCTCCCCAGGAGAAATCAACAACTGCCATACTGTGATTGGTAGTGACATTGCTGGCATTGGTCACTAGGTAATCGGTACCTAGCATGATCTGTCCAGGGTCCACAAAGTTAGGCGTCACCATGGTGACACTGGCACAAGTGTCCCTGTAGGCCTGAGCCACTTTTCCATTGATCAAAGGCGTCTGCCTGTATTTGCCCAAAGTATTGGGACTGGCATCAGGGGACATATCCATATCCCCTGTACAGACAAGGACGGCCTGAGTGAGCGTGCCAACTAAATCGTCACTCCCCTCAGTTCCCAAGGTTAACCCAACTAATGCCTTGGGAGGCGCACTACCACTGCTGACTGTACTAGGGGGTACAGGTGCCTTAGGGGCTGCAGTGGCAGGAGTTTGCCCTCCTTTCTTGGTGCACTCACTAAACCAGTGAGTCTTACTTTTACAGTATTGGCACCACCTTTTTGACTGGCCTTCTGGAGTCTTCTTTTTCTGCTGTGAAGCCTGACCCCCACCCTCTTTGGTTTGTTGGGGGCCTGTCGAAGACTTCTGGTCATTTGGTTCGTTCTTGTTACTACCCTTTTGGTCTGCTTTCTTCTGACCACCCTGGTTCTGAGTCTGGTTCTGCTTGACCCTTGTTCTGACCCATCTGTCTGCCTTCTTTCGCAATTCTTGGGGAGAGGTCAGCTCCGAGTCGACAAGGTGCTGATGCAACAATTGGTTCTGACAGTTGTTTAAAATCTGCTCTCTCATGATAAGATTGTACAATCCTGTGTAATCAGTAACCTTGCTACCCAGCAACCAACCTTCTAAAGCCTTAGTGGCACAATCGACAAAGTCAGTCCAATCCTGAGACTGAATTTTCTGGGTGTCCCTGAACAGCACCCGGTACTGCTCGGTGGTTAAGCCGAACCCATCAATCAGTGTATTCTTCAGGACTTGGTAGTTGTTAGTATCCTCAGCTCTCGTAGTGAGGAGCTTGTCTCGTCCTTTACCTTCAAAGGAGAGCCACAGTATAGCTGCCCACTGACTTGGGGGGACGCACTGGACAGTGCAAGCCCTCTCCAAAGCAGTTATCCACTTGTGGATGTCGTCCCCTTGTTTAAAGGGGGGCACTATTTTACTCAGGTGTCTAGTATCTATACCCCTGTCTTTCTCTCTAATGAGAATGCTGCCACCAGTGGGATCTAACCCACTCAATTTCTGCTCTCGGGCCAAGGCAAGTCTTTCTTTGGCGAGGGCAAGTTCTTCCCGCTCGATCCTCAGATTGACTTCCCTCATCTTCGCTTCGTGCTCCCTTCTCTGAGGGGACGTCATTCCTCTCTGAGAAGATGCCTGAGAAACATGTGTTCGAACAGATCTGTTAGAGCCTCTCGAGAGAGAGACCTAGCTCGTCCGTTCCCAAGGTTACGCCTGCTTGAGCGTGGGCCCGGGGCTCCCCCAGTTCCATTCTCATGCCTGCTTAAGTTGGTCCTTGTGAGCCTACTGACTACTACGGGACCTCCGTCTGCCTCGTCTCCTGCTAACTCTTCTTCCTCTTCCTCCTCACCATGGAGGTCGAGGTCAGGGTCACCAAGGGTTCCCTCTAAGGGAGGCATGTTCCCATCAGCATTAGGGGGGCCTGTGTTAGAGGACCTCCTAGCATCGTAAGTCTCTAAGAGACCTATCAGAAATGTGATGGTAGGGTTAGAACCCTGGTTTAGCTTCCTGGAGGCACACAGCTGTCTCATCTCCGTGAAGCTAAGAGCTGCATATCGTGACATGACCTGTGGAGGGTCAATGACCACTAAGGGAGTCTCTGCAGACTCTCCGTGGACCGACATGCTTTCTAGTGAGGTGTAAGTGATGCACCTACCTACACTATGTGTTTACCTACTGATCCCTTGCTAAGAGTTGTAGTCAGGGTGTGCTAAGCCCTGTTACACTACAACAGCTGGTTCAGTAGAACTCAGAGTATTCTAAGTTAAGTTATATGTACCTGGGTACTTATGTGATCTTTCAACTTGATGTTCTTAGGATACGTGTGTGGTAAAACAACAGCAAGCTCAAATCCCAACCGCTGCTCACCAATGTAAGAAGTTGGCCTGATATGTAGTGCTCACTATTCTAGTGATCACTGTGTATCATTCCAAACGACCCTTATTGATGATTGGTTGTAAGTCAACCTTATAGACCAGCTATCCTAGTAGCGTGGACAAGAGCAGTCTTCAGGCTAAACTCTAGAGGGCGTGTTAAGCCAGCTGTTTACCATCACATATACCCCTTGAACGCCAAGTGAAAGGACACCACACAAGTTGTTATGAAAATAAAGGATATTTATTTATAACAAGACTACCCTGGCTCTTTATGCGTCAGGGAGCTAAGCACAATACAAAACTCTTAGGAAAATACTTCTGGTTGCACAATTTACACAAATGCCCGAAGGGCACGAAACCATTTACACTGCAAGTGGAATGGGAGAGGTTAGAAAGTTTAAAGTTACTGATTCCGGAGGAATCCGATCAGTGGGACTAAACGAAAAAGGAACTGGACACTTGTAGAGTGAACCTACGATGGAGCACCGAGATGCTCGAGTTACCTAGCCCAGAGGCTGCGGCTGCGTGGGGTTCAGCAAGATGTCGGGAGTCCTCGTTGTAGTCTCAGGAGCCTGAAAGAAGAAGTTGCTGGCAGGCGACCAGTGTCGATGTTCAGCGAGATCCAAGCCTGGATCGGTGATGAAGGGAACCTGAAAGCAGAGGGGACTCAGTTCTCAACCGCTAGCCAGCGATCGTGTGGGTACCAGGAAGGTACCGGATGAAGTCACCTCGACCAGGTGAGTGGATGACGTCGGACTCGGCTGTTCCTCGGACCAGGAGGCGCGGCGGCGACCAGGATGGAGGGCGAGCTGTCCCACGAAGGTGTCTGCTGTCGATGATGCTGGGCCCAGGAGTGGGGCAGCAGGTCTTGGCAGTGGCAAACCCACGCGGTGGAGTCAAGATGGCGTCTGGAGTGGACCAGGAGGGTCCGAGGTACTCCTCTGTTGAAGGGGAGCAAGAGCCAGTCTGGAGCAACCAGACCAGTGATGAAAGACTGTCGTGGTGCGTTGTGAAGAGGGCCACAAGCCGGTCGGCGAGTGGTCAGACAACGCGGTGAGCAGCAAGGAGCAGAAGGGCCCCCACACAGATCTCGTGGATGCTGGGGAGGCAGACTTCGGTGCTGGAGCCGCTCAGGGTTAGGGCTTCTCAAACCCTAGGTGCACTCACTCGAGGGTCCCTCGGTGGGCGTGCTAGATAAGCGTCGTGCAGGTTCTGAAGATGGCCGGTCCCGCAGGTCTCGTCACACCTACGAATCTCAGCTGGGCTGGCGATATAGGTAGAGGTCAGAGATGGCAGGGAACCCGGGTCTCGTCGAGCTGGGCAGTCTTGATCCGTGGGAGAGACGTACAGCAAACCGCAAGCGCTTAGGTGGTGCCTGCTGGTGCAGGGTGGCTACTCCTTAGCCACAAGGGAGAGTCTTCAGAAATAGTCAAGAGTTCCTTTCGTGGAAAGTAGTTCAAGATTCAGAATTATCCAATTTGGGAAGGGGACTCGCTCCTACCTTTATTCTAGGAAAAGGGGCTGGCCCGTGACTAGGTCCTACCTATGGGTGGGGCCAGGAGGGGGGTGGTTACACCCCTATCCTTTGTCCGGCTTCGCCCCAGCTCAGGGGCAGGGTTGCCCCCGAAACTGGTTTGAGCCGGGCTATGCACAGTGAGCACCGGGGTGCCACTTGCAATCACCTTCCTTTCAGCCCTGCCTACCTGGGATACACAAACCCTGTCTGGGATGGTGCTAACACCGCCCTCGACAGGAAACCCTTTGTCCAAGCTCCCCTCGCTGGAAGGTCTCCCAGCAGCAGGAGGTCAGACTTGTGTCTGGTGGCAGCATCCATTTTGTGATGCTGAGGCTTGAGTCAACTTTAACCGGGGTTCAAGGTTACTTCCATGTCGTGCCCCTCTAAAAGGGGGGAATGCTAACCCCGTCGCCAGAATTGGCGAGGGGTTCGTATTCCAATTCGTATGACACCTTACTCGACATGTGTGGGTGATGCGATGCCAGAGTTAGCAAGTAACCGCGAGGATTATAATGCATTTTAAGGTAGTTGGCACGCGTCACTATGGAACGGCTATTAGGACTTGGTTCCGCAAGCCGTCGACGGGCTCAGCTCGCGCCAGAGCACCATCCCACATGATTCCCCGCACTCTGCCTTCAGGATTGATAAGGCCTGCCATAGGAGGGACTGATAGGAATCCATGTGTCCATTTTAGGGTTAGGTATAGGAATACTACACCTACAGCAACGGGTGATTACACCACCTTGCCCCAGCTGTCGTGCAGCCAGTTGTGTCAGATTTGGGCGGCCATCCAGGGGTGGCATAATACATGCTGCAGCCCCTGGTAGGCCCTGGGTACACCGATGCCCTGGATACCTGTGGTATGCTGATACAGGGACTGATAAGGCGGCCCCGTTCCAATTAGTGGATGCACCTAATGTACATGTGTGTTAATTTCGAGAGAGAACAGCTAGGCTGTGGGTCTGATTGGCAGGCCCACAGCCAGGGAAAGTCGTAAACCAATGAAGCAAAAAGCAAAAAATCTGGGTGATCATAGGATTGCAGACCCTACTCTCCTACACACAGGAACACCAAAAGCAAGCATGCCCAGATGCCTCCAGCGCCACCCAATAACCTAGTAAGGTTCCCAAAAGCTCGACTCCCCGTCCACAATGCTCAACACATGACACCTCAAAGGCAAGTACACCGACTCCTCAACTCTCAACATCTGACGTGGGACAGCTTGTGAACAGCTCGTGGTCTTCCACAGCATTGCCTGGTCCTCACAACTGCAGCTCCGAGGTCACTGTCACCTCTCCTGCAGCACCCGACATTGGTGGGCATTCGTCTTCCGTGCCTCCTGGTCACTTCCAAGTGGCGTAGACTCTGTCCCCTCTGCTTTCATGTACTCCTCGACTTGAATCCACCTTTGGGTTCCACCAGACAATTTCTCCTTCTCCAGTAGCGGCATCTTCCGAATTGATTTCGACTGCGGTTTCCGACGCCACTTCACACCTATGCACCCAGCTCCCCTGGGTCGGGTATCTACGGGTGGGGTGGCTTTCCAACCTTCTGTCTTCCACTGGGCTTCTTCAGGGTCCACTGGGAAGGGTCCTTCTTCTTTAAAATTGCAACAGTGACTTACCCATTGACTTACATTGATCCAGCGGTCGTGTTCCCACTCTGCTCACGGCCTCCGTGGGGCACCTGGTTACTTACCTTGGGTGGTTCCTCAGGTCCCCGACACTTCTATGTCTTCTAGGTAAAGTCTTGACTCGAATCGTGGTTCGCATTCCACTAATTTAGTATATGGTTTGGTCCCCCCCGGTGACCACTGTGTATTACGTGCTACTTACCTGTTTCTATTGAAAAGTATAGTGTGCATTGTGTGTATCTCCGACTGGGAGATACCTGTATGTGTTAGTGAGTGTTATATCATAAATACATATTTGTATACAGGCACTGTGTGGTTCTTTTTCACTTAATTTATATAAATAAGATTATGTTCTGGTAAAACAAACTGCTTTACACTCCTTCTGCACTAAGCCTGAAGGCGGCTCTCCAGCAGCTACCACTTAGAGAGCTTTATAAGGTTGTCTAAGACCACTAAAATCACCATAAGGGTTGCCTGGATTGGTGCAGGATGCCCACTTACATAAGTGTACATCATATACCAAGCCAGCTTCTCACAGCAAACTAGAATGTGAACATGCCTATTACTGCAGAAGGGTGCAGTAGGGATTACATACCTGCCATGGGCCCAGATGGACAAAGAGGGGTTGAGAACAAAGTTACCGTTATTGCTGGATGGAGCAGGTAAATGACTTACATGCTTCAAGAAAAACACTACAGGTATCACACTGGCGATTGGCGACATTAAGAGCCTGCTAAGCAGCCTAACTGAAGTGCACACAAACATGGTACTCACCGAAACTCGCGTTCCAGCAATCACGCAAATACCCAGTATGACTGGGCCACATTTAATATGCACAGGCACCGGATATACTCTGCCCTGAGAGAACTATTCCCTTACTGTCCAGATGTAGGAGGGTTAATAGCAAAGATCATGAAGCCAGAGGAAAGCATAAACTATTTCCTAAATAGAATGAGGGAAGGATGGGGACCGGAAACTGGACAGCCGTGGGCCAACACTGGCACACAAGTCACATTTTTAGGCTGAACCTGGGCACCGCATGCGCTGCTCTGTGAGACATGCTCCGCCCACTTTCCGCACATATTTGTCATTGGCTTGTGTCATTGTCCACTGTAAACTGTGGCTGTTCATTGGTCAATAGGCTTAGTATTCCCTCCTTAGTACCGCCTTGTCTCATTTTGTAATCTCCCATGGCAACATCCCCTGTTACGAGTATTGTTACTCGGTAGGCTTTAATTACAGCCTCCGAGCACTATTTTCTCAAATCGCAATAGGTCTCGCATGTGCGAAAATTTAAGCTATTGGCATTGTAAAAGACAATGCCTTTTATTTCACTGTTTTAAAAACAATACATAAATAAAAGGCATTGTCATTTACAATGCTAATAGCTCAAACTCTCGTAAATACGAGACCTATTGCATTGCAAATGCTTGTTCTATAATATTTTGAAAAAAGGGTTACCCACCAAGATGCAGAGCAGGCTGGACAGCATAGTTGGTCTGCATACAAAACCCTGGCAGGAAATACAAGCTAATATACTCCACTACCATAGGAAAAAGCAAGAAAAGGATAGAGAGAAGCACCAGTAGACCCAAAGAGACACAGCAAAATTAGTGCAGCATAGGTTGAAAAAGACTGGTCTCGAGGGAGCAGCGTTGGCCGCAGCCATAAAGATGGCACCAGTCACAATGAGGGCTCCACCGCAGAACTTTAGAGGGTTCCAAACAGGTATTCCAGGAACACAAATAGGTTATGGTAATAGAGGCCAGGGATGATGGCCATGCCCAGACATTAGAGTGCTTCTATTGCCATAGGTGGGGTCACCTGGGAGAGGCATGCTGGATAAAGGCATACCCTGAGCAGCAAAAGCAGCGGAGGTTGGAGAATAAGGGCCAGCAGCCACAAAACTCCAAGTGTCAGGATATGTATAACGTCCCTCCTCAGTACCAAGCACAGGGTAATCAGAACATATCAACCACTCAGTCGCAGTTAGATCTGCCGTTCGCCATAAAACCACAGCAGAGATCAAGTATTTGGATGAGCACATGGCAGCAGCAACCAGGGACAGGGAACCCAGCACAACAGGGGCCTCAACCTCAGCAAGGAAGAGTGACAGTGTGGGGAGGTAGCACCTTCATGCAACCACAGAGCCAAAATTCAAAGTAAAATTGACCTTCCAGTAAATGAACATGGGTAAAAATAATCCCAGCAACTTAACCCCCAGTAGTTCATGATGATAAAGACAACCAGTATCACCTTACCCACTCTCCCTAATAATGGTATCTGATCAGAAAGGCCTAACAGACAGCAGTGGGGATTCAAGTTTTTTTCACTTATGTCTAGGAATTCAGGGATGTTGGGGGCTGTGTCGATCGGGCGTCCACACTAATGGCATAGTCATCCTACAGGAGCGCAGAATAATTATGTTGCCTAAGGCGCCTACAGAAACAGGCCCCACTCTCTTGCGGATCTCCCAGGGTGGGGTATACTGGCCACACCCTAGGGACAGGGCAGTCTGACGAGGGTGCAGGACAGAAAACTGTTTAAAAAGCAGACACTCAGGTTCCGCAGCCAAAGTTTAATGGGAATTATTCCACTCACCAAGCCCGAGGTACCCTATTTTCAGGCATAATTGTCCACGCTTGGAGTTTCCTTCAAGGCTTGTTGTCATGATAGTGCCCCCAAATGCTCGAGAAGCCTCCGAATCAATCGACGCCTCTCTTTTGGTTATAAACAAAGCCATCCTCGGTGATGTGAACAATATTCTTCTTGCACCTGGGCAGCGGCGGCTCCTCCGCTATGGCGGAGGAGCATCGCCCCCTAAAAAACATCAGGAAAGGAAAAATAAAACGAAATTAAACACTTGTTTTATTTTTCCTTTTTCCTGCCGAGTTTTGGGGGCGGGTCCTGGGAGTGACAGGCACTGAGGGGAGTGGTATGCGCACTCCATTCACTGCACATGATGGTTTGGCCAGCCGTTTCAGTCCGGCCAAACCATCATGGGCAGTGAAAAGTCTTTCCAACGCAGCTATGCAGCTGGGTTGGAATAGAGCAGGCACAGACTCACAGCCTGTCCTGGAGCGAAAATCGAGGGTGCTCAGGCCAATCCTGAAGCTGCTCTTTATCATGAGAGCACCTTCAGGATTGGCCGCAGGGCATTCTGGGAGCCTGTGCCGCCTGGAGAAGAGGAGCAGACGAGCACGACGCGGCAGACTGCAGATAAATTCCATTTTTTATTATTATTATTATTATGTTTTGCCCCTCTCCAACCGCGACCCCTATGCCCCCACCCCGCCGCCCTGCCACTCGTCCCCAACACCGGCCGCTACTGCACCTGGGATGATAAGGCCCTAAAACTCCACAGCCTCCACACATGAGAGTCAATACGCTAAGAGGCCTCAGCTTGATGACGGGTTTGAGACTCCCGTTGGGGTTCACTCAACCTTTCCCACTTCCGGAGATCAACAAGATGAGTACAAATTGTGTTAGGCAATCAACAACTGTATCTAGTCTGAGGAGCTCAATAGACCCCAGCCAAAATCCAGGGACAGCGACCCAACCAGAAATGATGATAGAAAGAAGGGTGTGGTCCGAGGGAAAGAAAGGTGCCAGGGATGGAGGCTTCCAAACCTTTACCCCTGCTCCACATGGAATGTAGGGCACTGGGTGCATCTCTTCCAGGCTCCTCCATTCCAAGCATAGTTCACTTTCGTTGCTCCATCCTTGCAAGCACAATCCAGGTAAACAGTTGGCCCTGACTTGTGACCCCACGGGGTGGTATATGTGACGGAAGGAGGCCACAAAGCAGCCTCTGACCCACCCCCCACCCCCACGGGGCAAAGGAAACAATGAATTATGCAACTCAAGTAAACACCCAAAATATAAGAAAATCGCCCAAAAAGAAGATTCCAGATAAAGAAGGCAGGGACGAGATCAGCCAAAGTTGGGTATCTAATGCCACAAGGGAGGGCCACGTAGAACACCATGTGCCGCGAACAAAAAGCTGCACAAACATAAAAACGGGTTCCAGGGCAGGTTGCAAGCACCAGCAATATCAAATAGCTACACGCCCCCTCTTCCCACATTTCCACGCAAATGTAGCAAACATACAAGGACTGAAAAACACAACTCACAGCAAATGCAACTGGGAATAATATCAAAGCAGGTAGCCCCATGCAGGAAAATTGCCTTGCGAAGGGGCAGCACTGGAACTGTGCTCTTATGCACTCACCAGGTGAGGCATTTTGGGGAAAACTAGTGACGCCCATAGAACCCCTGCTAAAACCTCGATCCTATCCCTCCCTGAACTAATGGGACCACTCCACAACATACCTAACACTGATTGGACCACCCAGAGCCAAAATGTTGGAAGAAGCCTGAAAACACCATAGTAGAATACAGGGGGGAGCGGGGGCTCAAAAGCTTATAAAAATAAGATGTCTCGTAAATAAAGTTTATTGTAATCACCCTTACTCCCCAAATCACTGAAAGACATATCCAACAAGGGTCACCTTCCGATACCTCACCAGAACGCAACTAGTAGGTTGATGGGGGTTACACCCCTGTGATAAAATATAGGTTCTCAAAAACCATTGAGAAACGACCGTATGTAACCAAGCTAAATTAACAGTCATCAAAGTTCTTATTCAAAAATAGGTAGCCGCAAGGACAATGAAGTGCACCAATGCCACCATGTCATGAACCCCCACGACCCAAGGAAAAAAGAACATTACTCAACTAGCACAAATGAAAGGAGGAAAAACCATGGGCCCTCAGCAAGTGGCCTGCTTAACACCCACGGCCCTCAAAGAGGAGGAGAAAGAGTGTGGGTGTGCTGTTCCAATGTGCGGGCGAGCCCTTCCATGGCGAAGTCACCCTAGAACTAAAAACTGAGAACTTTCATGAAGTGATCAGAAGGAACACAACCACCAGAGGAGTGCAGACGACTCACAGAGGACCCATTACTAGAACTGCAGTGTCGCAACAAAAGTTGTGTATATTTATATGGTTATGTATAATCTTCCTACTATAGATAGTCCCACACTTGAGTACTACAGAGCAACTGCCTAGTAAAAAACAAATCGCTAAAATGGAACTACAATGCCTGGGTAGGAATCTCTCATATGTTACCTACAATTACACCAAACAGAATATCAGCAACCCACACGCACTGCACTGCGTCCTTTTGCATAACACATGGCACCAGCACATGAGCACAGTCTGCTCCTAAGCATCAGCCAGGTCATGTTATGTCTGTTCATTAATCCCACATGTGGTAGGTACAGACAGGCATTACTTGTCCCAAGAAGGAGCCCCCGAGAAAGCAAAATGCCTTATGCACCTCTACCTATGTAGAATAAGAGCCAAGATCCAACCCAACAAGATAGAACTACACAGGGTAGTTGTAAACATAATCCGATACCACACCAACCCAACAGCTCTATAGATCCTAACTGAACCCATTGATATCCAACCGAGCTGGACAGGATGCGTAGAATGGTCACCGATGGGATGATATCACATGACCACGAGATTTCCCAGATAAAAGATTTTTGGAGGTGGTAAAACCCCCAACTCATTGCACAAACATGTCTGCTCAATCATCCATCTGTGGACCGAGAGTGGCACTGAGTAAACCCGAGGCGGTCTTCTTAAACAACAAATGGTCTCCCGACATGGAATTCCTAAGTAGTTCCATGCAGCTCGTAGGTAAAAAGGGCAATGGGTTGCATGGTGGAGGGTTGAATAAAAGTATAACCACCCCAAGTCAGGAAATATGGGACACCGAGGTGGGTGGATACACTTGGTTAGAAGGGAAAGGACAGCCCCTGATTGTACCGAAACTAACACTGTATTCCTTCTGTTTCAGAGGACAAAGAACGCTTCCATTGGGCACGAATGCTACCTGCAGAGTGATATTATATATTCCGGATATGCAATCGGACACCTCCATGCTGATAGACTACTACTGGCACTGTGGCGAGTGCACCTACACTCGAATTGTTCCGGAATGAGGGGGCTGTGTACCCTGGTTACCATGCACACCACGACTCTGGTCATTCCTGGAGCAGAGCTATCAGACTTCTACAAGCGCCTGTTGAGGAAAAAGACAATCTTGCTGCACCAACCTTGTGAAAGGAGAGCTGCGGACTATTGTGGCTGTGCACAATTCGAAGACATTTCAGAAGAATTTAGACTGTTCACGGAGGCACAGCTGGGGGCAGAGGGGGGTCAATACCATTATTCACCCTGCACAAAAAAGCTAAAGCCCCTGCAAATAACCCGGTGGGAGATGCTCAAAATGATGAGCAGCACTGAGCTGTTCCTCAATTCTATCAAAGAAGAAATTAGAGCAATCCGCCTCATAGTAATGGACCACCAATATGTACTGGACTTGATAACCGCTTTGGAGGGAAGGGTCTGTGGAAAGATCGGAGCAGCTTGCTCTACGTTCATCCCAGGGAATGACATGGACAATGGGACACTGACACTTGCTATTTAAGCACTGCACAATCTACAAAGAAACATGTGTGAAGAGGGGGTGCCCCTGAGCAGAAGTGGTTTTCGAATGGGTTCTCCTGGCTCCCACAATGGATATCTGGTTTATGCAAATTACTGTTGATACTTATCATTATTTTGCTATTGGTATGTGGAATCATACAATTCGGGATCTCCTGCTGTAAAAATGCAGTCCTCAAACTGGGAAGAATGCAGGGAAATAGGAATGTAGTTGTTGTCAAAAGTAAGCATAAGAAACAACAGGCACCAAATAAAGTAACTGTCAAAATGCATGAGTTATGTAGGGTAGTTGTAGAGTCAACTAGAGGGGGCAATGTTAATATGGAAATTGATGCATTCATCGATGAAAATGAAATCTGGTCGTTATTAACAGAATCGCCCATTGTGAACCCCACATCAACCTCGACTCAGGAATATGTAGTCAAGCAGGCCCTTAGACCAAGGCCCGGGATTGCAGATTGATAGGTCATAGGTGGTAGGATGTGTAGCTGGCAGGCAAATGCTCGGGCAGGAAACTCATGATCAATCCACCAGATAGGCACAGCGACATTACAAGGGTTACGGGAAATTGCCTCAATAAAGCACAGATGGCCGGAGGGGGTACACTCGCTCCTAAAACAGCATTAAAATTCTGATGCCACATGAGTTAGCACGCTCCTCATGCTGGACATCTGGACACGTTATCCACTGGCCACATTTGGCCCACGCAAGGTCGAGATCAACCTGTGGTAACCATTAGACAAAATACATTTACAACTTCAAATGCAGCAACCAATATTGCTCACCATGTATGGTATGCTAGAAACTTTTATAACCCTTCACATTTTGTATAAAAGAAGGACACATACTGATTGTAAATTGAGACAGTCCTCAGCCGTTGTGACTGTAACTGTTCTCCCGGCAGTAATGTTTAATAAAACAAACTGTTCTTGTTTGTTATTCAAGGGAATTTGAACTCAAGCATCCCTAAATTTGACAAGTCTGGCGACCATCTGTGGATGTTGCGCGCTGCAGACGAAAACCTTGGGGCTTGTGTTAAATTCAAGAAATAAAGGTTTTGAGAGCCTGCTATGTCAAGAGGACAACGGCCAGACAGAGACAAACAATATGTATTGCATAATCGACTCAGTCAATCCTTTGTGTAAAAAGAAGCCCAGGCAGACTTCCTTTCGGCTATTAGAAGCCAAGGATAACGTAGATGTATGGTGACTAGATGCAGATTGTAATTTAGATGAGGGTCTAAGCTTGCAGTCAGCACAGCTGTCCTGTGTACACCTGGAGAGTTTCATTTCCCGAAATAATTCCATGCTCCCACTGCTTAATAAAGTATTTTTATGTGACTTGGCTACAGATTAACAGATTGACAATTTGGCCAATTATTCCCACAGTGTTTACTGGAACAATGACTGTAGGAGGCTGGTTTAGTATATGCTGCAAACATATTTAAGTGAAGCACCTTGCACTAATCCAGGCAAGCCTTATGGTGAGTTTAGAGGTCTTAGACAACCTTAGACAGCCCTCTAAGTGGTAGCTGTGGAGAACATCCTTCAGGCTTAGTCCAGAAGGAGTGTTAAGCAGCTTGTTTTACCTGACCCAATCATATAGTGTAGGTTAAACAAAAAAGAACCACACATTGTAGTATAAAAATAGGTATACTTATTAAACACACTCACTAACACATTGGTATATCAACTCATTGGAGATATCAACACAATACACACAATACCTCAATTGTAAGCAAGTAAGTAGGCACAAATACACAGTGGTCTCCAGGGGGATACCAAATCATATACTAAAGAAGTGGAATGCGAACTGCGACCGAAGTTGGGACTTAAATCAAAAGGTTCAGAAGAGCTGGGAAACAAGGAACCACCCGAGGTAAGTACCCAAGAATCCCACGGAGGCTATGTGCAAAGTGGAAACACAGCTGCATGCACAATGCAAGTCGATGGGAAAGTCGCGGTTGCAGTTTTCAAGAAGAAGGACCCTTCCCAGTGCACCCAGAAAAAAACCCATGGAAGACAGAAGGTTGGAGAGTCACCTCACCCGTGGATACCCCATGAAGCAGGATACCTACACCAGGGAAGCCAAGTGCATAGGTGCGAATTGACGTCGGAAACCGCCATAGACCACAATCGAGGACTTCAGGAATGATGCTGCTGGTGAAGAAGATGAATGAGTCCGGTGGAATCCAAGAGTGGATTCTTGAAGAGAAGAACCTGCAAGCAGAGGAGACAGAGTCTATGCCACTCGGAGGTGATCAGGAGGCACGGAAGAGCAATGAACGCAGATGACAGAAGATGCAGGAGCTGTCTACAAGCTGTCTCACATTAGAAGTTGAGAACCAGGGGGTCGGTGTACAGCAGGGAGCACCAACAAGCCTTGGCAGCAGCAACAGATGTGGAAAATGAAAAAGGAACAACGCTGGTACCAGCAAAGTCCAAGGCACTCGACAATTGCAGCAGAGTCGGAGCAGACCCTGAGCAAGCAGGGGAGCCCACTGAAAACAAAGAAGACCCTTAAGAGGACCCAGAGGCCAAAGGCATATGAGTCGCAAGAGGACCTCATGCAGCTCACCAAAGATGCAGGCCCACGGTGCAGAGGATGCGGTGAGGGCGAAGATCTTGGAAGGAAAAGATGCTGGAGGGTGGAGCTTCTTGTAGCCTGAAGATCTCTGGAGTACAGAGCCAACAAGCCTTGGCTAGGGCAAGTCGACTGTGCACAAAGGGGTTCTGTTCCAGTGGTTCCGATGAGGGTTGCTGGCCTCAAATTTGCTGAGAGGACAGGTCAGGCCTCAACCTGTGTTGCTGAGCCTTTCGAGGTCTGTGTGACGTCAGGAGCAGCAGACCGGTCAGCTTCGTTGGGGTGCCTGCAGATGCAGGGGAGTGACTCCTTCACTCCAAGGGAGATTACTTTGAGTGTCCTTGATGCCCACAGGCCTGGAGAGGAACCTGGAAGAAGCACAGACACAGACAATGAAGAGGAGTTGCAGAACAGCGAGACCAGGACCAGCAGGAGTCTTTCTTGGTGCAGTCTCGGTTCCAGGCAAAGTCCAAGTGCTCAGACGGCTGAAGTTGAAGTGGTTTCGGGTTAAATTCATGCCCCACGATGAATCTGAATAGCCACCTACAAGTAAGCCCTTAAGTACTCTAGAGAAAGGGTTGGAACGATTCAAGGGTTCCTCCCAGAGGAGGGGCTGGACAGAGAGGAGCATACTCTGATGTCCTTTGACAAGTTTTATGCCAGAGCGGGAGTCAAGGGCTCCCTCGACTGGCTTCAATTGGAGTATGCAAGGAGGGCATCAAATGTGCCCTTCAAAGCAGTCTTGTGGTGCTGACAAGAGCCCCCGCCCCTGCCATACACTAAGTCCTGTCTGGGAGGTGGTCACACCGCCCTGCGACAGGAAACATATTGTTCTACCTTCCTCTGCTCGAGCTCAGTTCAACAGCATGAGGGCAGAATCGTGTCTGTGGTCGGCAGCAGAACTAGCTTCCTAGCAGACCCTAGAAGGCTGATTCCGGGAGTATTTGGGGCTTCCCGGAGGAGCCCACCAGTGCATGAAATCATATCTCCAACACCGGTACCAGTGTTGGGGTATGATTCCAACATGTTTGATACCAAACATGCCCAGGTTCGGCACAGCCAATATATAGTTATCCATCGCGTCATGACGCATGGCCAGTATATGTATTAAAATGACTCACTGCATTTGCAAAGCCTAAACAATCAACTCTGTGGTTTTTAGGGGGTGTCCTGCTCATGGAGGGCACTCTCACACTTATAACCCAGCACCCTGCCTTCGGGATTGAAAGGCCTGCCTTAGGGATGACTTATAGGTTCTAAGAGTAGTGACCTCAGATATAAGGAAACGTATATCTGTCATAAGTGGTGCTAGCACCAACTCACACAGGCTGCAATGGCAGGCCTGTAGTCAGTCTGAGTTGTCTCTCATGGGTGGCACAATACATGCTGCAGCCCATGGGACACCCCTGGTTCACCTTTGCCCTCGGTAGCTGAGTACCATATACTAGGGACTTACATGGGTACACCATTAGCCAGTTGGGAAGGTACCAAAGTACTTACCACTGTCAAATTTAGGGAGAAAGCACAGTGACTGGGGTCCTGATTAGCAGGATTCCAGTCAGACTAGTCATAAAACAGAATAACACCGGCAAAAAGTGGGGGTAACCATGAAAGCAGATCCTACTTTCCTACAATGACTAATCCAACTGTGATCCCTTTCTCTGTCTCTAGCAAGAGTGAAAGATTGTATCACAGAAATGTAAGAACGTTGAGAAATGAAAGAGTTTAGTTTGGACAGTGTTATCCTATGAAGCTTGATTTAGGTCTATTCCCGAGGCACACAGGAATCAGATTCTTAGCTGTCTAAACTCCTGCTAATGGTTTGAAACAGTTATCAATGGATATAGATATGTGGATTCTGGGCCCAGGTATGTTACCTGGGTACCAATCTGTTACCAAAAGAAGTCAAATAGAAGGTGTCACTCCCAAAATAGTCTGATTTGACAATAAAAGGGGACATTCCAAAAATACGTATTCTACAAATCCATCGCCAAAGCAAATAGTATCACGGCCAACAAACAGCCTTTAGATGATTGGGAGATCCCAGTGCTCCTGGGGTGACTAAATCTTGCGTCTGCTCCCTTTGCCTTGGGAGATGCCGCAGCACAGAAAATGGAGCATGGGTGAATTTCATCAAGACAGGTGAAAATTACACGGAAAAAGAGAATGACTAGATACCTCCCACATCTGCCAGGTAAACAGCATTTGAGGAGCAGGAAGAGCACTCAGACAGACTGGGGTATTTGAGATAGATGCCTCAACAGACAAGAATCTACTATTTTGTACATGTGGAGTCCACACAGACTACATCATTCAAGAGTCAATGTCCCAGACAAGATGAAATCAAAAGAGCCACAATATGTGGAGCGAACAGACATTTACTGGGAAGCGCCGGTAAGCAATCTGCCTACAGGGCTACAGGTAAAATGGACTGTTCCCTTGAACCTTTCTAAAGCTGTGAGCACCGCCAATTCACTGCATAACGAAGGTGGAGGTTGTGTTAGACACTCTCGCTTAGAATGGGGTACAATTTGGGTGTCCCCCGATACACAGTTGTGATGTCATGGAACAGGGCCACTGGACTCCCACGATTGTCAGGGCCAAAGGGGGAAAACATTGAGCAGTCCAGACCATGGCGCACCAACATAGTGTTGTAACATCTCAAAAGCATGCAGGAGATGTTGGTGCTAACAGCTAGCGGTGGGCGTAACTCGCCTACTTTCATGAAGCGTAATCACGAGGAATTGCCTAAACATTCCAGGAGATTACGCTTGAATTACGTGAGATGAGTAATTTTGCATTTACCACTATTTCTTAATGCAAAAATGTCCGAGGATGCATTTTGCCCTAAGGAATGGTGCTAAATGCAACAGAACATGAATAGGGAGCATTTGCTTGCTAAATGTGCAGTTTGGGATAGAATATTCCCTCATATTACTAGAGGTATTTAGCACTATTTTCTTACTGCAAAATGCATCCTTGCACCCAAAATAGACGCACGGTTGCATTTTGCACCAAGAAACAGCACTGAATGCAGCTGAACATGAATAGCTCTGGCGGTAGAATCTTTCCCCTCAAATTATTACTAATTATGCGAGTAGGGGTAGTTGCGTAATTATCAGTAATTCTACCTCAAACAGTAATGCAGAATTACCAAAATTACTCTGATTTCTCCAGCGTAATCAAAATTCAGCCAGGCCCACTCACAGCCTGCCTGACCTTAAACTTCACGTCTGCTCAGCGCCAATATAGAGTGAAGCTCAATGCAACCTTTTCCTCCCACTCTTTCTTACCACAGCCATTTCCAGGGCTGTTCTTACCTCAGCATGATTCTCATTCCTTCTTTTATGCACCTCACTAATTGCTTAACAAGATATTTGGCTATTTCTGTATAAGCGGATGGCCAGTCCCATGCTCCTTTTAGCTGCCCTTCGATGTTAATAGTGGCCAGCACACTTTCAGCTACTTCTCCCGGCCGGCGAGTCCAATGGGGGATCTCTCTGCTGGCTGGAAAGCTTTTCGCAGGCTCTAGCCGTCTCCTGTTACCATCAATTAAAGCAGCCACTCGCCTTTATTATCCCCGTTAAAATTGATTTACTTTTTGTTCGAAATGAAACATTACTTTCTATTTCGTGACAAATAAAAGTATTTTGTAAATGCTGTGCTGGGTTGCAGTGCCAATTTGGTCTCACCCACACTGTGCTTGTTGGCATGACATAAATCCAATAGGTCAATGCTGGAAAAATAAACAAAGAGGTAGAAAGATACTCAAAACGTTTCTCATGTTGGCACAAACATAGTAGTACATGTTCAGTACTGCACTTATATAGTATACATGCCGATGTGCCAAGTGTAATATGCTATTTATTATCATTGTTCAGTGTGGGGAGGGGCAAGGATTCAGGAGTGGTGAAGCCTTGTCATGCTGCCTGTAAGCCCACCAATAAACAGTACCTTAGTCTCTGCAGATCTAAATGTGTGTATTATACCATTCTGTCTTTGTATGTGGAGATGTTTACAACACATGTGTTTAACCAGGACCACAGTCTAAGGTGCAGTGAGGCGCAGTCTTATTAACCAGGTCAATGTAGCTTCTGCTGTGGAAATAAGACTCCGTTTTGCCTTGGCACTGCAGCAGAGAATGTGTCTACGTTTTGTGTGGCAGACACTGTGTCATGCCAGCTGCATTCTATGCCCGTGCTCCCCACAATCTTAACCGAGCCTTTACTGCTGTTTTTCCCAGTAAATTTCAAGGGTTTTGTGATGATATGCCAACTCCCTCCAACCAGTGTCACCATTTTCCTCATATCTATACTCCTGATTATTATTAGAAAATTGTGGCAATGCAGTGATCACATCCAATGATGTTAGCCTCATTCTCGATCATTGTGACGAGATGGTGGGAATTGCGGTTACTTCAATACATGGGTGCTTATTTACAGGTCACTTGAGCCGTCGGTGCGTCACTTTTCCCATTTTAAAAGTGACGCACCGGCGGCGCAAGGGGCTTGTAAGTAAGCCCCTTAGTCCATTCTACGTACTACATTAAAGAGGTGTCAGAAAGGATCATTGCCAGATTTCACTGTTCAGGATAAATTCCCATACGTGTGTGACTGCTGATTTCATATGGCTGCCACATTGCTGTTATGAGTATTTATTTACAGCGAACATGTAAGGTACTAGTTGGGTCTATCAGTAAATCCCCATTAAGGTTTATGATCGTGAACATATGCGTGCACTAATGAGATTGCAGTATTTGGAAAGATTTACGACCTACATTAGTCAGAAATATGCATTCATGTTCTTATTTAACAACACAAAAGAGACACACAAAAATAACATAAACGTCTTTACGATTTTAAAATCCTAGGTGCACAGCACTAATTTGCTTTGAGTGCGCGATCGTCCAGATTTTAGTAAGGTGAGATCTGAGACCGGATTATCTAAGAGTGCCCTCTCCTCATTTGCACTGCAGCGCTCCTTTAAGTAGGAGTGTCAGGCTCCAAATGAGACAGAGCCCCCTGTGATAGAAATAGCATTGCCCCAAGGCAGCTGCACACTTGTGGCTGTCCTAGAGGCAGGTGCATAGCTAGGGAGGACATGGGGGGGGGGGGGGGTGACCTACCCCCACCCACGCTCATCCCTGCAGCCGTAGTGGAGTGGCAAACGTGCAGGAATCGCCAGCTCCCTCCATCTTTTACCTGCAGCGGTCGCGGAAATCACCCAACACCACACCCTCCCCCGGTCTTAAATGTTGGCCGCTGTGGGGTGGCAAACGCAGGGGCCACCACGGGCGGCCAAAGGTCTAGCTACGCCACTGCCTAGGGGCAGCACAGTTTGAAGCAGCCACTCCATCTTTCGCAGGTGACATTCGGCCTGCATAGCAAAATGGGACAGAGACCCCTCAGTAAGCGGGTGCAGTGAGTGAATGCACCCACCTGCAGAGGAATGCTTGGAGGGTTTATGGAAACTCCTTCCCCTTTTCAGAGGGCGCCCTTGGAGGGTTCACTGACTGTGCCCCACCTATCTGTTGTACACAGAGACAAAGTGCTATAGCTCTTTTGCACAGAGCCACGCCCACATTAAAATGAGGGAACGCGCCTTTAGGATCGTGCTGGCACTGTCCGTAGTCCAGAAGGGTTGTGCTGGCGCTAACCATACTACTGAAGGATTGAACACGCGTCTGCCACCCCTTCTGTAATCGCAAAGTGCCCGGGCATTGGAGGCAGAAAGAAGTAACAGACACCTGTTGTGCCCAGGACATTTTAGATAATACAGCTGTCAGAACCCCGTTCAAAGGACCATAGAGTAAGTAGAAGCTACTGGGTCCAACCATAGGAGCCATGGCCTTTTACTTCTGATGTCCCAGGGCCTGACCTACTATTGGTCCTGAGCAACTGGGCCAGGTACCCCTTCAGCACTTGACTCTCAGTGCTCGTGTGGATCGAGCAGTCCAAGGCTTCTTGGGGGGGGGGGGGGTGGGGGGGTAGACACAGGGGGGTGAACATAGACTCACAACTCAAAATACTTTCAGCAGCAACAATATATGATTGTACACTCAAAAAGTTGCTTTTATTAAAAAAAGGAGTATTTATATACGAACATAAAGTAAAATACAGCTTTTACAAACAATACACACAGTCCCCTTAGGTCAGGGTTCTAATGTTTTATAGGCAGGTTCCTAAGTCCCATTCCCCTCTCTCTTGCGGTAGTGGTTAGTTCCCATTCGCTATAGGCAACATTCCGGTTAAGCTCCACTAGCAGTAGGAGTCTCAAGATTCCCACTCCGACTCTTTATTAAAAGTCAAAAAGTGTTCTAGCGCCAAAGCTCTAGAAGGCAGGCAATTTACCCTGGGACTGTCTGGTCTGTAAATAAGCCTTACACGCACCAGTATGTTATGACCATTTGTTAAGCCCACATATCACCCCAAGGGGTCTCATGGCGCTGTAGCGGGGCCATCTAATGAATGGGTCCTGTTAGAACCGGGGTCTGCAGTTGGCCGGGGTATGCACCCTAGTCCAAGTAGGGAACACCACTTCCGACATGGTAGCTTGGCGCAGAGCAGGTAAGCAAGACACAGGAGGCAGTGTATAAAGGCATTGGGCAACCACACCAACAGTAACACAGTGAAGCACACATAAAAGAGACACCACTCCGGTTGTATGCAAACATTTAGATATCTTTATCTTATTTCTATCAACCGAGGAACAGCAAAAACCCACTTCCACAACAGAAAGTCCCCAGAGGTAGTACTTTCAAAAGGGGCTTCCTCTGAGAAGGTTCCGGTTACATCCATTCATGTAGGCACGTTAATTCCCTTGGGCAAATACCAGTCAGGCTCTGAGGGGATTATGGTTAATGAAGTGCACCAAAACTCAAGCCTCTCATTGGGCGATATAACCATAAACGTACAAAGCAGGTGGGTCTTTAATAAAGGCCACAGTTTACAACAATCACCAGTTCAATCTCAATTTAAGGCTATGAAAGAAAAGTGAGCACAGGGCCAGTCAGTACTAGTGCTCCCTGAAATGAGTTCCAGCCACCGATTCCAGCAAAATGGTCCTGGTGCCACAGGGGTAAACTTCCGCATTAATGATCCCCTGCCATGCTCACAGTCAGGTTACGGCAGCCAAGGGAGTCAAACCGGCAGCAAAATTAGTCCCGCTGTGTTTTAAGGAGGCCCCCGGGGGAAGTAAGACCAGCGGTCTAGTCTTCCCCCGGGGAGTTCGCGCAAATAGAAGGACAGGGGAGGAAGGGGTGGGATAAGGGGTGGGGTCGCAGGTAGGGTTAAAAGGGGCAGGAAGAGGAAGTCCTTCCTCTTCCATTCCCCAGCGCCTCAGGGAGGGTAGTTAGTGGACCGTTGGCGTTGGTGCGCGGTGCGGGGCCTGCGGAGCGTCGGTGGATCGGCGGGGGCGTGTTTTGCTGGTGAGCGTTGTGTGTCTGTGGGGGTAGCGAGCGTTATCAGGGCTGCCTCGTTTGGCAACGTGTGGCGGCCTGCGGGTGTCGGGTGGAGTCAGCGGGGGCGGAGCGGTGGTCGGCGCGGAGCGCGTTTGGCATGGAGTCGGGAGGGAGCCAGGCGCCGGATGAGGCGGCGGTGCGGGCGGCGCTACAGCTGTTGGGGCGTGCGGGGAGGGCGGACCTTCTGCGGCCGGGCGTTTTAGAGCAGGCGTGGGTGGGGATGTCTAGGACTCCGCGTTCGGCGTCCGCGGGGGTTGCGGCGGCCGTTGTTGCCTGTATGGAGGAACCGCCTCCCAAGAGACACGCGGTGGGCGCGCGTGGGGGGGGTAGGAAGGCAGGGCCTGGGGGGAAGCCAGGGGATAGGCGGCTGAGCCTCCCGGCGATGGGTTCGTCCGCTGAGGTGCCTGTGGGGGGGGGCGGGGGGGCTGTTGAGGGCGAGGGTGGGGCTGAGGAGGCGCGGTTGGCCAGGGTGGGGGAGGGGGCCGGGGGCAGTGGGGGGGCCTCGTCCCTGGTTGATTACAGTGAGGACAGCGACTTGGCGGAGGACGCGGAGGAGCGGGTTGGGGATGATTTCACCCTGTATCTTTCGGGGAGTGAGTCCGCGGGTGGCGAGGGCGGGGGGTGGGGGGACCGGGGGCCGGTCGTGGGGGGGGGGGGCAAGGGGAAGGGTGGGGGGCGGGGAGGCAAAGGCAAGGGCCCGGCGAAGGCTGTGGGGGGCCGGGGGTCGGGGCTGGTGACGCCTGGCCCCTCTGGGGGCGCAGGCCGTGGGCGTGGGGCGCGGGCCGTGGGGGAGGGCCGGTGGGATGACTGTTGGGCCGAGATGTCTTTAGAGGAACGTATCCGGGAGCAGCGGCGGCTGATTGAAGATACGGAGCGGCGCTGGGAGGAGATGTGCGCGGCCAGGGAGCGGGAGGGGGAGAGCGCGGCGGAGCGGGTGGTGGCGCGCGGGGGAGGGGTGGTCGCGCGCGGGGGAGGGGCAGGGCCGGCTCAGGGGCGCGGGCGTTGGGTGTGGCTGGATGAGGCAGGGACGGACTTGACGTCTCAGAGACCTGGTGGCGCTGGGGCCCCCTCGGACTATGCCGGTCACGAGGGGGGGGTGGGATCCACGCCAGCGCTGATTGCTGGTAGAGGCCGGGGTGGGCCGGCGGGGCGCACTACGGCCTCCAGACGCCGGGACGAAGCAGTAGGGGGGTCCGCGGCGGCCTGCCCTCCATCGAGGGAGCGCGCATCATCGGCGCCGGAGTATGAGTTTGTCCTTGGGGAGAAAGGAAAAGGAATGAAGCGTGTAGTGCGTGAGGTGCGCCTGGAGCCTAGTGAGCCTGTGGTGGTCGACGAGCTGGATTATGAGTCAGAAAGTGAAGAGTTGGAAGAAGGCGAGGTGCGTGAGGTGACGGGGCCGGTGGCAACGAAAAAGTTTGGTGTTTTCCAGGCCAGCAAAGCCAGCTGCAGCAAGGCGCCAGCGGTGAGGGTGTCGGCCCCGGGTCCAGGCGGACGGGCGCAGGAGGTGCCACGCACTTTGACAGGTGAGAGCACATGGTGGGGGGCGTGGGATGAGGGGCTTGGGCGGGGGCGTAAGAAGTCTTGTAGGTCTGTGGGGGTGGGGGATGGGTCGGTGAGGGAGGTGGGAGAGGCGGCGCAGCCGCAGGTGCCGGCTAAGGCGGCGGCCCCAGAGGGGGATGTGAAGCGGATGGTGGGAGCTGGTGTTCAGACGGAGAAGGTGACTGATGAGAAGGAGGACGGGGGTGAAAAACATAAGAAGAAGCTGCCTTATATGGGGTTGGCGATGCCCCTGGGGTCCCATCTGTCTGAAAAGACAAGGGGCAGGATTTGGAAACACGAATACGTGGATGTCTTTAAATTGTTGCATCGGGAGATTCAGGCGAAAGAGGGGTCGAAAGAGGAGGAGTGGGAGTTGACTCGGCGGCCACGGGTGCCGATAACTATGGAGAATTGGACGTCGGCCTTCCTGATTTATGCCAGTATTTATTGCGAGAAGCATCCGGATAGGGCGATTGCGTTGTTCAAATACATGGATATCATCAGAAAAGCGCAGATGCACTTTGGGGGTTTTGCCTGGCTAAGTTATGATGAGGAATTTCGGGCGAGGGTCAGTGTCAACCCGGACAAGCCCTGGGGAGAGGTAGATCAGGAGCTGTGGGTGCAGTGGATGGCCTCCACTCAGTCCTCGGCGGCTACACACACTGCGAGTGGCCTTCCGGTGGCTTATCGGTCTTTTCAGTCCCGTCCCGCCTTGGGGGGGGCGGGAGGGGGCGCAAGTGGAACTGGGGGTGCGGGAGGGCAGGCTGCCGCTGCCGGCGCAACCGGGCAGCCTGCGAAGAGTGGGGGAGCCACCACTGGGGCGTGTTGGAATTTCAACAAGGGATTCTGCACCCGCCACCCCTGCAAATTTAAACACGAGTGTTCTAAGTGTGGTGGCAAGCACCCGGTCACGCAGTGTTTCACCTTGGCCACCCCGTCCGAGCAATGGCGGGTCACGAAAGGAAGGGGGCAGGCTGGGCCAAAGGGCTCCTACACCGGTTAGTGTGGAGGCCATGGGTCCGTGGCTCTCCCGCTACCCTGATCAGGTGGCGGCGCTGCGGCTGTTTTGGGGGTTCACGGAAGGTTTTCGAGTGGGGTACCAGGGGCCACGGGAGTGCAGGTGGGCGGAGAATTTGCGGTCAGCAAAGGAGTTGCCGAACGTCGTGGAGGCTAAATTGCGCAAAGAGGTGTCGGAGGGTCGCGTGGCCGGCCCGTTTGACACGTGGCCGCTGCCCGAGCTCATCATATCCCCGTTGGGGGTGGTTCCAAAAAAGGAACCTGGCGAGTTTCGCTTGATCCACCATTTGTCTTGGCCTGAGGGGCGGTCAGTGAATGATTTCATCGCGGAGGAGGATTCCCGGGTGTTGTATGCGTCGGTGGATGATGCGATTGGATTGGTGCGGCTGTGTGGGCGGGGGGCGGAATTGGCCAAGTGTGACATCAAGTCGGCGTTTCGCCTTCTGCCGATTCACCCGGAGGATTTCTCGTTGCTGGGCATGCAGTTCGGTGGGGCCATTTTTGTGGACAAGGTGTTGCCTATGGGGTGCGCGGTATCCTGTGCGCTGTTCGAGACTTTCAGTTCCTTTTTGCAATGGGCTTTCACTGACAGGGCGGGGCACCGGTTGGTGTCCCACTATTTGGATGATTTCTTGTTTGTGGGCCGTGGTCAGACGGGGGAATGTGGGGCGGCTTTGGGCCAGTTTCAGAGGATGGCGGGGGAGTTTGGTGTGCCGTTGGCGCCGGAAAAAACGGCCGGGCCCAGTTGTTGTCTGGCGTTTTTGGGGATTGAATTGGATTCTGTGGAGTGGATGGCGCGCCTCCCCCAGCAGAAGGTTTTGGAGATACAGGAGTGTCTGAGCCAAGTGATGGTGCAACGGAAGATTGATCTGAGGTCCGTCCAGCGTTTACTGGGCTTGCTGAACTTTGCGTGCCGAGTGGTGCGGGCGGGTAGGACGTTTTGCAGGCGGCTCGGTTTGGCCATGTCAGGGGCTGTGTTGCCCCATCACCGGGTGCGGATTTCGGTGGGTGTCCGGGCGGATCTGCGAGTGTGGCAGGGGTTCCTGAGTGACTTCAATGGGGTCTCCTTGGACTTTGCAGATGACAACATGGTGTGGCAAGTGCAGATTTTCTCGGACGCGGCTGGGGCGCGCGGCTTTGGTGTGTTCTGGGATGGTCGGTGGTGTGCGGAGCAGTGGCCGGCGCACTGGCTGGCACAGGGCAGGAGCATTGCGTTTCTGGAGTTCTTCCCGCTGTTGGTGGCGCTGCAGGTGTGGGGGCAGGAATTCCGGAACCGATCGGTGCTTTTTCATGTGGACAACATGACGGTGGTGGAACTGGTGAACCATCAGAGGGCGAGGGACCTGCGGGTGCTGCGCTTGCTGCGAAGTTTTATGCTGCTGTGCTTGCGCTTGAATGTGCTGTTTCGCGCGAAACATGTGCCGGGCGCTAGCAATGACATCGCGGATGCATTGTCTCGTTCGCAGTGGCAGCGTTTCCGAAGGTTGGCGCCCGGAGCGGACTTTGCCAAGACCAAGGTGCCGGAGGGTATCTGGAGCTGGGGGGAGTGAGAGTGGTGAATCTGGTGGAGCAGTCTGTTGCCGAGTCCACGCGGCGGACTTATCGTATGGCATGGGTGGAGTTGGGGGCGTTCTTGGGTTGGTCGCGGGAGGACTGGCGGATGTCTCAGGGTGAGTGTGAAGCGGGTGTCGTGCGCTATGTTTTGCACTGCATGGACAGGGGTTTGTCGTCAGTGACAATTGCAGGGAAATTGGCAGGGATTTCTTTCTATGGGAAGATCTATCTGGGTTTTGATCCGGCCAAGGGTGAGTTGTTGAGCAGGATGCTGAAGGGCTGGACGAGGGAGCGGGGGGGGCGGGAGGGAGCGCCGTTGCGCCAGGCGATCACTTTTGGCCTGTTGGTGGATGTTTTGGGAGAGTTGGGGGTTTTGTGTTACGATCGGTATGAGTTGGCGTTGTTCCGCCTGTGTATGACGTGGATGTTCTTCGGGGCCTTTCGGGTTTCAGAGTTGCTGGGGGGTAGGGGGGGAATGGGGTTGAGGTTTGAGGATGTACGTGTGGACGGGGGACGCCTGGGGATATGGCTGGGGCGTTCCAAGACGGATCAGGTTGGCAGAGGCACGTGGGTGTGGCTGAATGCGTCGGGGGAGTTGGCAGCGTGCCCGGTGCGGGAGTGGAGCAGTTTTTGCGGGCAGTGTGGCCGTTTGGCGGGGGAAATTTTCTGTCATGCCTCTGGGAAACGGGTCACGGCTTACCAGCTCTTGGCGGTACTGCGCATGGCGTTGCGGCGCTTAGGGAGAGACCCGGCGGGGTTTGGGACTCACTCCTTCCGGATCGGCGCGGCGACGGCGGCGGCACGGCTGGGCTGGTCCTGGGATAAGATCAGGAAGATTGGTAGATGGCGTTCGCGCTGCTGCGAGCGGTACGTGAGGAAGTAGGACGGAAGGGTGCGCGGCGGCTGTGTGAGCGTTTTGTGTGCCCCTTTCTTGTTTCTAATGCTCCTTTTTTCTTCGTAGGTTGTGTTGGGGGTCCTGGAGCCAAGACGGTTACCTGGATAGTGGGACATTCATTTGTGCATTGGGCTGCCAAGTTTGCTGACAGGCAGGTGTACGGGCGTAGCCTGGGCCTGAGAAGCTGCAGTCATGAGGTTTTCTGGTGGGGTAGGAGTGGGATGCGATGGGGAGAACTTTTGCCTTGGCTCACGAAGAAGGTCTCGCAGCAGGGCTGTCCGGATCTGCTTGTCATTCACCTGGGAGAGAACGATCTGGTGCGACAGTCGGCGGTGTCCTTGATCTACTTAATGCAGCGGGACTTGGCAGCGATCAAACGCAATCTGGCTGGCGCTTGTATTGTGTGGACAGAGTTCATTCCCAGAAAGTTTTGGAGGGGGGCGCTGAAGCCCGCGGCGGTGGAACGCGCCCGCAGAAAATTAAATAGGGCAATGAGAGTTTTTTGTGAGGACTGTGGGATCAAGGTGCTGGCGCATCCTGGTCTGCGGCTTGAAGAGCCCTTGCTTTTTAGGGCTGATGGCGTGCACCTTTCGCACATGGGAAACGCCTACTATATGATGGAGATGAGGGATTTTATCAGTGGGCTGTGGAATGAGTCGATCTGGTGTAGGAGGCGGTGAGGGCGAAAGGTGCACTTGTGTGGGGTGGGGCAGGTAACCGCCCTCCGGGGGTTCCCTGGTTGGCAGATTGGGGAGGGGGGAGGAGTCCATGACGGGCATACTCACCCTCCCGGGGAGGGGGATACTGGGGAGAACGTGGGGGTGCGTCAGAGCAGTGGACGACGAATGGAGATGGTGGTGGAGTTTTGGAAGAGAAGTGAGGAAGCGAAAGGAAGTGAGAAGGTTGCGGTGTGAAGTGGGTATGGAGTAGTTGGAGGCTTGGAGAGTATGGGTAGTGAGGAATGTTGTTGTTGGGGATTGTTGGGGATTTGTGTTATGTTTCTGGTTATGGTTGTCCAACCCTGTCCTAATAAAATGGCCTTTTACGCAAAGTACCTTGCGTGGACTGATTATTGCGCGAGGAGGCCCCCGGGGGAAGTAAGACCAGCGGTCTAGTCTTCCCCCGGGGAGTTCGCGCAAATAGAAGGACAGGGGAGGAAGGGGTGGGATAAGGGGTGGGGTCGCAGGTAGGGTTAAAAGGGGCAGGAAGAGGAAGTCCTTCCTCTTCCATTCCCCAGCGCCTCAGGGAGGGTAGTTAGTGGACCGTTGGCCACCCACCCACCCGGCAATTGCATGACTAGTTGAGGAGGTCATGTTTTTTCAGCGTGCCAGTTTAGGACGGGTTGTGTGTGTGCGTGTTGGGCAGATTGGGGAGGGGGGAGGAGTCCATGACGGGCATACTCACCCTCCCGGGGAGGGGGATACTGGGGAGAACGTGGGGGTGCGTCAGAGCAGTGGACGACGAATGGAGATGGTGGTGGAGTTTTGGAAGAGAAGTGAGGAAGCGAAAGGAAGTGAGAAGGTTGCGGTGTGAAGTGGGTATGGAGTAGTTGGAGGCTTGGAGAGTATGGGTAGTGAGGAATGTTGTTGTTGGGGATTGTTGGGGATTTGTGTTATGTTTCTGGTTATGGTTGTCCAACCCTGTCCTAATAAAATGGCCTTTTACGCAAAGTACCTTGCGTGGACTGATTATTGCGCGATTGAGAATGCGGCCGGGAAGGAAAGTCGGGCTCTCCTGGGAACAGCCCCACTCCCAGGATTTCGCCCTATACAGCCTCCGGCAGTCCCACCAAGGGTAGGCGGCCCCACAGCCCGCCCCAGGCAACCCCCAGCCAGCCAACTCAACAAACTTTTACATGGGGAGGAGGGCGATGCTGGTATCGGCCGAGAATGCTTCCGTACTTGGTGCTTCCCGCTACGGGACGAGCCCCCTGGGTGCTAGGCAACACCCGGAATGGGAGCCAATCCCAGCACGGCTTCCCCGGCTTGCCTGCAATGACGCACCCAGGGCTTCCAAGGCACCCGGGCCGTAGCGGCGATGTTGGGCAGGCAGAACTCCACTTTACCATGCGGTTGGAGGGCCCGGCCTGCGGCGGTGATCACTGGGGGCACCAGCATGTCCCAACCACAGCACTCCCGCAGCCCAGCGCACTCCGGCCAGGGATGGCGGCGATGACGTCACGGCCTCCAGTACTTCAGATACTTGCCAGCGCTACACCGCACTATGGGCCGCTTTCAGAGGCGCTCTCTGCCCAGGCCGGCAGCGGTGAATCCAGACTCTCAGTGCTTCCAGTCCATAGCACCACACGCAGCATTTGGGATCCCGGGCAGCGGCGGTGATGTCTGGCTCACAGCGCAATCCAGATCAGTTACAGTCCCCAGGCAGCAGCGGTGAGTTCTTCCCACAGCGCTTTTAGAGCACAGCGCAGTTGGGGGCCCAGGCTGGCAGCGGTGATGCGGACAACAGTTTGCGCTGCAGAGGCAGTCTACAGTTATGATCACACGTTGCTGCCCTAGGAACCTAGGAAGTCCCCACTAGGCAGGGGGGAACAGTTCACAGCAGGTTATGGAGACACTCTGGAGATGTTACCTCAGTCTCCCTGGCAGGGCAAGATCAGCAGTCAGTAGGGCAGCTCAGCACGTTGGGGCAGCAGATCCTAAGAGCAGTCAGCCTCAACAGTGTGGCAATCCTCCTTGCACCGCAGTCACCACTCCTGCAGAGAGTTATGCTGGTCCAGCAGTGTAACAGAGATGTGTGGCCAGAACCCTCCCTATTATACCCTAAGGTCAGGTGACCGGGAGGGGCAGCACTTTCTGGAATAATCTAGGGGGTTGGAAATCTCTGGAAAAATCTAGGAGGCTCTGGGGTGTTCCCTTTCTTTTCTACCTGTCTGTCAACCGGTACAAAAGGCGGGCCCGTGAAGGCTACAGTTGCAAAAAGTCCCAGTCCGTGCAGACTATCAGCATGCAGATGGAGGGTGGGCCTCACTGCATTAGCAGGGCCTATGGCTAATACACTAGTGTCACCATGCTTTTAAGGGAGAGCACCTGCACCTCAGCACTGTTTAGCAGTGGTAAGGGGCCCAGAGTCCTAAGTCCAACAAAAATGTGTGGACCAGTGGGAGGCAAAGAGGGCAAAAAAAATGTAGGGGAAGACCACGCTAGGGCTGACAGGTATAACAGGTCCCATAACATAGGAAGATGAATTTAGAATAACCAGGTTTTCCAGTTGTTTTTTAAACAGTTTACGATCTGTGATAGTGCGAATATGTGTTGGAAGCTTGTTCCATTCTTGAGGGGCCAGGTGGGAGAAATATATACCACAATTTCTGGGTTTTTGAGTTCTCAGAGGGGTCAGAAGGTCATTAGAATCTGCTTGACCAGAGTCTCTGAGTGTGCCCTCTTTGTGGGCGCTGAAGCTGCATTGACTGTCTCTAGTGAGTTCTTCACATGCAGCCCTGTAGAGAAGCGTTGGGTGTCCTTGAGTTCCTCACTTGTGGTCCTGCAGAGGCAGCGACTGGGAGGCCCTCCATGTTCCTCCGAAGCTGGTAAATTTCCTGTAATCCCCCCACAGGCGGGGGGAGGGAGTACAAGGTTCTTGGTGCTGGTCCTCAGTCATGGCTTAACCCCTTCAGTGCCCGCCCCTTTCCCCGCCCTGTGCCGGCCGTTGCATTAGCGGGCGGGGTTTATGACGAGCTGGTCTCGTCATGGGCACAGCGCAACCGCGGCCCATGACGAGACCAGCTCGTCATAGGCATTGAAGAGGTTAAAGTTGAGCCTGCTTGAGTCACTTCTGTGGCCTTCTCACAATCATAATGGTCTTAACCAGACCACGCTCCTTGCCTTACCCCAGTGGCCTCCCCCCGGCATTTTGGGTCGCCGTCCTCACTCTGTACATGGGTGATGGCCTGATGGGTACAGCAGCTATCTTCATGGCGGCCCCACCTGGCATATGGGGTCGCCAACTTCAGGTCACATACAGGCTATGCCCCGATCAGCATGATAGTAATCTTCACGGCAGCCCCACCTAGCATACGGAGGCGCTGACTTCACTATGTACATGGGGTACAGCCTGATCGTCACTGCAGTAAGCTTCACGGCGACCCCACCTGACATGCTGGGTAGCCGCCTTCGCTCCTGCACACAAGCAATGACCTGATCAGTGCAACAAAGTCCAGGGCAGCCTTCCTCTGGCATATCCCTACCCATGGGCAATGACCCGATTAGTGTAGCAGCTGTCTTCTCACACCTTGCTACAGGGAGTCAGTCGTTAGGATCTCCCACGCTTTCCCTTCAACACTTTCCTCACAGGGTACACTGGTCTTGCCAAGCAGGCAGGCACTGATGTGCAAGGCTCCAGGGGCAGGTAGTTTGGATTCTCTGGCTGATATTCCCTCACTCAGCTGGGAGACTGGCAGGCCTTGGCCCCCAGTCCCCATCACTGCAGAAGTCTTGCAGAGCTTCCCCTTTTTGTTAAGGTCAACCTGCTGTTTGACAGTTGACAATTTTAAGGGTCTCAAGCTCCCCTTTTATAGTCCATTTCCAGGCACCAAATGTAATTTAGATGCAGAGTCTTTGAAGTTTATGTTGGGGGTCTGTTTCTTATTGAAGAGCCCTCTCCTTTTCCCTGCTCTTCATCCAAAAAGCGGTCTGTCACAGCAGGAGAGACTTTAAATCCGATTGCCCCAAAACACATGCCATGGGAGTGACCAGAGGTTCACACCTGGATGTCAGCCACAGTGACATGTGTATCAATAGGTTATATCAGGACCTCACCCCTACTCTATATTATTATATTATCAGCCCCATCTCCTTCCTCATATGTGACCAGGCTCCTTCTTAGTTTCCTTCTCTCTGAATCAAAGAGCATCCTGTGAAGTAATTGAAGAGCCTGGGTCTCCCTTCCTCTAATGAGGTCCACCCAGCTCACAGGAATGCAGCAATGTCCAAATCTGTCTGGGGGGATTCCTCTAACTCTTCATGCTCCTCCAGTTAGCCCTGGTTCTCCCAACATAGAACCCAGATTCTTCCATGTATTGTACCATTCACGGGCAAACATACAACCTGCACATGCATGTAAAACACAAGCACTGCACAGCACTACATCTCCCATGTATGTACTATTCACAACCACACATACACCCAGTACATGTGTATAACCAACACACACTGCACAGCACTGCATCATCCCTGAATTGTACCATTCACAGGCATATTTACAACCAGTACATGTATAACACACACTGCACAGCACTACACAACACACTGATGTAGGCCAAGGGTTAGTCAAGCACACAGCAGTAGAACTTAAAATATGTGAGTCGGTAGCCCTCACTCCAGTGACATGGGTAAAAAGGCATATTGACTCCTAGTGATCACTACACGGTATGCTAGCACTACTGCCCTTGTGCTGCTTCACCCGTGGCAACGGTAGTAGGTTTTCACCACTGTGAAAATAGCACTATGAGTGCCCCTCACAGTCCACAAAGACTGCAATCTGTGAGACTGGCCTGTGTCATGGTGCACACGCATGATCAATGTTCACCCATGACAATAAAAATCAGCATCGGGGATCCAGACATCATTACATTTGGGGTGAACAAAGTAAACACAAGGAGATGATGGACAGAGCACTGAAACTTTTCAGGCACTCACCCCCAGTCACAGATCTGGGTGGAATCCATCATCGTTCTTTAGCTCACTTTGCCACCCCAGTTCAGACACAGCTATATGCAAATCAGTCTTGATCCTGTGCCTCATGGGAACAGTCCAGCCCGAACTGCCAAGCCATGTCTTCCCTGGACTGGAAACAAGCATCCTGGGACCGATTTCGGGCTAATAGCCCTCATCAGCCAAGCTAGCTTGAATCCAGTGGCAAAGTGAGCAAGGGACTCACGTCTGGGAATACCCTGCCAACTTAGGGTGAACAAAGCAAACACAAGGAGATGATGGACGGAGCACTGAAACTTTTCAGACGCTCACCCCCAGTCACAGATCTGGGTTGAATCCATCATCGTTCTTTAGCTCACTTTGCCACCCCAGTTCAGACACAGATATATGCAAATCAGTCTTGAGCCTGTGCCTCATGGGAACAGTCCAGCCCAAACTGCCAAGCCATGTCTTCCCTGGACCGGAAACAAGCATCCTGGGACCGGTTTTGGGCTAACAGCCCTCATCAGCCAGGCTAGCTTGAATCCAGTGGCAAAGTGAGCAAGGGGCCTACGTCTGGGCATACCCTGCCAACTTAGGGTGAATAAAGCAAACACAAGGAGATTATGGATGGAGCACTGAAACTGGAATGGCATGGTGAGCAAAAAAACAATGGATTTAGGCCCAGATCTCTGTACTGGGGTGAATGTATGACATTGTTCTGCATTCTGTCCATCAGCTGTTGGTTTTACATTTGTCACCCCGAGTGAGACGGGTATGCCCAGACGTGGGTCCCGTGCTCTCCATGCCACTGGAATGAAGCTATCCTGGCTGAAGAGGGGTGAAATCCCGAAACCGGTCCTAGGATGCTTATTTCCAGTCCAGGGAGGACCTGGCTTGGCTGTTCGGGCTGGACTGTTCCCATGAGGCACAAAGACAAGACTGATTTGCATTTGGCTGGGTCCAAACTGGAATGGCATGGTGAGAAAAAAAACAAGGGATTTAGGCCCAGATCTCTGTACTGGGGTGAATGTATGACATTGTTCTGCATTCTGTCCGTCAACTGTTGTTTTTGCATCATTACATTTGGTACACTTAGGAAACAGGTGCAATTCCACCACCATGCAAGCGACTTTTCTATCCCAACAATGGCCCAGGCATTTTTTGTTGTTGAGGTATTTGCAGTTTTTTGCTGACAAAATTTCACTTGGGGATTTATCATGAAAAATTGTACTTAGAACGCACTACTTGCCCCAGACCCAAAAACTTTATCCCCTAACCATTCTGCATTAGACTTGACAAGGGGCGCTTTAGTGTGCCTAAAATATTAATGTTTAGATACCTACAGCAAAGAAAACAACCTTATAGTAAACCTTGAGAAAACCAAGATACGACATGGAAAACAAAATCCATGTGCACTTAGTTGCTGGCCTTCGGGAACATTGAGAGGGTTACCAATTATGAATACTTAAAAATGTGGCTGTCAGCTTCTCCTTATATTTTTCCCATTCGAATATTTTTTTCTATTCGAACACTCGTGCATTGCATCGCGTTTTCTGTTTATTAGGAGACATTCGTTGTTTATGGTCGGTTGGTTGCCTACATTTTCATAAGAGGAGGGATTCTAGACCCATCCGTTGTGAGTCTTTCTTCTATTTTTTCTATTCGGGGTGTGTATAAACCGTGACCTGTCACACGACGTGACGGACGTACTTCACGTACGATACCGACGCGTGGTGTAACACGGAAGTCTTTGGAGTTCTTCGACATAGGTGAGTCTCGGAGGTGTAGCTCAATACACGTGATTCTGCACTTTTGTTATTTGGTTTGTAACCGTATCTCACGGATGGTTCTCTTGTATGTTTTAGAGCCAAAATGGACCTTTTCTTTTAAAATACTGATGGGGCTTATTTGGAACTATTGGTTGACTGTGACGGGTAAGCGTTGTTATAATTATTGGTCCTTTTTGCATTCATGATGTCATGGGTCGCAACGACTGGTGACCGTCTTGATTATTTTCAGAGTGACGATCTTTTGCAGATCACAGCAAGATTGCGCTTGGGTAAGCCATTAATACAATTGTACATGGGCACTTTTTGTTTTTAGGACTAGTAACACAGTGGTACGTGGCAATTCTCAAGTAGCGCACAGCATTTGGTTTCATAAAGGTTGATGCGCACGTTGTCGTTTTGGAGATGGGCTTTCTGTTCACTTCTTTTCCTTTTTGAGTCTTTACACCGAGTGCAAATCCTATCAGTAATTTTGTACTTTGTCCTAATAATTCCTCAATTTACATTTGTGTGGTTTTTTGTTGTAGCTCTGGAAGGAGGACCTCAAGACACTACCACAGAATATTACTGATTATTGTGTTTAACATATCCCCTGATGAAGGGGTCTGTATTAACCCGAAATGCTTTGGGACTGTCTTTTTAAATTTTGACTTCTGTCTATTGCATATTTGTCAACTTGCCAAATAACTTTTGTTGGACAACATTACACTAACGTACAATGCTTCTTGTTTAACAAGCACTGTTTATGTTTAAGAGTTTTATACTGAATTCAAGTACAGGTGTACAATTATTTTTGTCTTTATTGAAATCATTAATATATAAAAAAATTCTGATTTACAACGTTCACTTGTGTTTATATTTGTAGAGACCTTTGTGTCCCAGCTGTGCTTCACGTAGGTTATGGTTTTCCACAACCTCCTTTTCACATGATCATATCCATTAGGGACGTAGGGCCACATCCCGAACGTGAATGCACGCAATAAAGAACTTTTAAATCTAGCTTTATCATCTTCACATTTTGACTCACTTGTATATACTAGGTGTGCAGGCCCACTCTCTTTTTTTGCAATTTACTTTATTGAGCCCACTTGTGGACCAGCATCCGCATAAACATGTCCTGGAAAGACATAGCAGATCTCACCACTAATCAAGCAGAAACTAAAGCTTACTCAGCAGATGAGGCCACATCGATTTACTCTTTGGTTAAAGAGGCACAGACTTTTAGTTCCTCCTCTGGAACTTCAACGCAACAATGACAACAACTCGAATACATAATGAGGAAGGAAATCAACCAACGTCTCCATGCTACCACGCTCATTGAGTATCACAAAGTTAAAAGGATTCGTAGAGGATTGAGGATTGCCCTAAGACCCATGCTTTTTAAATACAACAAATCATTTATGTCCCGTTGGTATGCGATTTTGAACAAGTGCTCCTTGGATTTAATTCTATTAATTGTTGAAGAAATTTAATCAATATTGAATGAACTCGCGCATGATATCAGTATACTTAAGGATGAGATTTCACAAAGAATGGAGCAGGATTATTGGGACCAGATTTTGGAGGACATCAATAATAGATTGGATGTACATGCTAGAGAAGTGCACAAACGTAAGATTAGGAAATTTAAAAGAGATACCATCGATTATAAACTGGACGAGGTGTATTCATGGGCTGAAGCCTATGCTCAGAAAAGCTCTTTTAAAAAATCTGGAACCACCTCATCTGAGGAAAGTATAGCTAACAAACAAGATTTGTCTCTTCAACGACCTGCAGTGGGGTTATTTACCCAAACTAGTGGACAAACAGGAGAATCCGCAACAACATCCACCACAAAACCATCTTTTTTAGCCGAAGGCCAATCGTCAAAGTCACCACCGGACAAAACCAACACATCTGTAAACAACATACCCGCAGGGGAAAAATCAAAAAAGCCAACAGAAACGGGCAGACCACAGAGGATTCTCAAAAAACCAGTTTGCTAGTCATGAATATTTCGCATAGAAAATTAAGCACAGAAGAGTTAAATGTATTGAACAGAGGTATATCCTTTGTTCCGACTTACACATCTAGCAGTTTGGAAACGGAAATATCACTCTTTAAGTTCATGCGAAAATTAAGACTTAGATGGTTCTTTTCAACTAATACAACTACTGAAGAGGGGGCTTTAATCTCACCGCCCTTCCGTCCAAAGAGCAAATTCATGTCTCCACTTTCTCAAAAATCTCTGGAAACTTTTGAGATTCTGGTAAAGAACGATTTGGAAAACATTCAATACAAAAAAAAAAAAACGTTCTAATCTATCTCATAAAGAATCACGTACTTTGAATGCACTACGACAGGAGAAAACACTTACATTCCAACCGGCTGACAAAGGGGGAGCCCTGGTGGT
This sequence comes from Triturus cristatus, assembly GCF_964204655.1. Lineage (NCBI taxonomy): Eukaryota > Metazoa > Chordata > Amphibia > Caudata > Salamandridae > Triturus > Triturus cristatus. The sequence goes on from NC_140579.1 coordinate 752,947,523, forward strand.
TCTCGACACAGACTATTACACACGCAGTGTTAATGAACATGTAAAGAATACAGATACCTATATTGAAATGGATCAGGATCCCACTAAAGAATTTTTTAAAGTATTAAGCTGCATCTTACAAAAAGGAGTGGATGATGGTAACATTGATGAGAACACAAAAAAATTCTTATTCAAGCCGACACCAAGGATTCCTCACATATATATGCTTCCGAAGATGCATAAGGACAAGTTATTCCCACCTTTTAGGCCCATAGTAGCAGGTTGTGGGTCTATCCATGAAGCTGTAGGACACTATCTGGATTATTATCTACAACCTCTAGTACAGTCTTGGGAGACGTACATTAAGGACACTACAGACTGTCTGTTGAAATTGGAAGCGGCCAGACATTATTTTGAGGAAGACATTTTGTTATGTACTATTGACGTGGTTGCTCTCTACACATCTATAGCTCATGATGAGGGACTGGAGGCGGTAGAATGGAGACTATTGCAATCATCTATGACAAAGGACAAAAGCATTTTTCTTTTGGAACTGTTACATTTTTCACTATATCACAGTTATTTTTCGTGGGAGGATAAATATTATTTACAGATCACAGGCACTTCAATGGGCTTTCCTGGAGCCCCAGCATACGCAAATACTTTTATGGCTTACTTTGAACACCAACACATTTTGCAAAATCATACATGGCGCAAGAATGCGGCTATTTTCTTACGGTATATTGATGATATACTGGTTATATGGAAAGGTTCTAAAAATCTCCTGGAGCAATGCATTATAGAATTGAATCTCTGCAATCCAAGAATACAATTTACACATGATATTCAATCAGAGAAGATTCACTTATTGAATATTGAGATTCATAAATCCATCACAGGTTTAACAACAACAGTTTACAGAAAGACCACAGATGTCAACAATGCTCTACATTATACGAGCGCACACCCACATTCTTTGAAGAAACATTTGCCGGTTTCTCAATTGACAAGAATTAAGAGAATAACCTCAGACACTCACAGATGCCACATTTCCATAAAGGATCAATTGGATAAATATAGAGATAGAGGTTATCCTGAAGACATGCTCTTGGAAGCAGAGCAGAAAGTTGCCCTAAAAAAACGTGAGGATCTGTTATTGCCAACTCGCAAAAATCCCAATAAACGAGAAGTCTTCGTGTTAAAATATTCTGCTCAAGCATCACAAATAAAAACTATTATCAGAAAACGGTGGGATATCATTGAGCAGGAGGCTGACTTCATGGGATTATTCCAGGATCCACCACTATTTGCACATACGAGACCGAAAAATCTGAGGGAACTTTTAAAAAAACATAATAGCACCAGAAGTTTGAATCATACAGGCATGAAGAAATGCTATAATTGTGGGCAATGTGGTAACGTAATTCCGGGAAAAATTTTCACGCACCCCCGAACTGGTCAAAAGATAACACTTCACCACACATCCGATTGCAACACCGAGGGGGTGATCTATGCCATTAAATGCCCCTGCGGGTTAGTGTACGTAGGGAGAACAAGTCGTATAATCAAAACTAGGGTAATAGAACACAAAAGTAGGATTCACAACAAAAATATGAATTCTTCCCTAGTAGCCCATTGGGTAAATGCAGCACACACAATCCCTCAGCTAAGATTTACAATTCTAGAACGCATTCATATGACGCCAGGAACTGATATGAACACTGTCTTAGCATGTAGGGAGACACACTGGATTACGTTTTTGGGTATAGTGATTCCTGGAGGACTCAATGATCATTATGAATTATTATGTTTTGTTTAAACCTTACACTTGTGTTATAGCATATAATTCACTATCAGTTATTTTCATTGTACAGGATTTGCACTCGCAGCTTCTCTCACTCCTTTTCACGTTCATTGGACCTATCACGTGGTTACATCCCAATATCAGACCTGTTACTCTCTTATCAAGAAGAATATACCCTCTTTAGATCACGTCTTATTTATCAGACGATTGATTTACATTTGTTTCCAATCTATTTCAACACAAATTCAAAAAATATTTTTTCCATTCGAATATTTTTTTCTATTCGAACACTTGTGCATTGCATCGCGTTTTCTGTTTATTAGGAGACATTCGTTGTTTATGATCGGTTGGTTGCCTACATTTTCATAAGAGGAGGGATTCTAGACTCATCCGTTGTGAGTCTGTCTTCTATTTTTTCTATTCGGGGTGTGTATAAACCGTGACCCGTCACACGACGTGACGGACGCACTTCACTTATGATACCGACGCGTGGTGTAACACGGAAGTCTTTGGAGTTCTTCGACATACGTGAGTCTCGGAGGTGTAGCTCAATACACGTGATTCTGCACTTTTGTTATTTGGTTTGTAACCGTAGCTCACGGATGGTTCTCTTGTATGTTTTAGAGCCAAAATGGACCTTTTCTTTTAAAATACTGATGGGGCTTATTTGGAACTATTGGTTGACTGTGACGGGTAAGCGTTGTTATAATTATTGGTCCTTTTTGCATTCATGATGTCATGGGTCACAACGACTGGTGACCGTCTTGATTATTTTCAGAGTGACGATCTTTTGCAGATCACAGCAAGATTGCGCTTGGGTAAGCCATTAATACAATTGTACATGGGCACTTTTTGTTTTTAGGACTAGTAACACAGTGGTACGTGGCAATTCTCAAGTAGCGCACAGCATTTGGTTTCATAAAGGTTGACGCGCACGTTGTCGTTTTGGAGATGGGCTTTCTGTTCACTCCTTTTCCTTTTTGAGTCTTTACACCGAGTGCAAATCCTATCAGTAATTTTGTACTTTGTCCTATTAATTCCTCAATTTACATTTGTGTGGTTTTTTGTTGTAGCTCTGGAAGGAGGACCTCAAGACACTACCACATAATATTACTGATTATTGTGTTTAACATATCCCCTGAGGAAGGGTTCTGTATTAACCCGAAATGCATTGGGACTGTCTTTTTAAATTTTGACTTCTGACTATTGCATATTTGTCAACTTGCCAAATTAACTTTTGTTGGACAACATTACACTAACGTACAATGCTTCTTGTTTAACCCCTTCGCTGCTAGGCCTTTTCCCCTCCTGTGCTAAGCCCTTTTTGGGCTATTTGAGGTAGTGCGCGCTTAGGCCCCTGTAACTTTTTGACCACATTAGGTATCCACGCCAAATTTGCGTCCTTTTCTTCCAACATCTTGGGGATTCTAAAGGTACCCAGGGTTTGTGGATTCTCCTAGAGGGGTCACAGAAATTAGTCAAAATACAGCAATTTTTTTTTTTTTGTGTGAAAAATGTGAAAAACGGGCTGCAAATGAAAGCTTCTGGGTTTTTCTCTGCAAATGGTATCAAAAAAGGGTTTGTGGGGCTGAAATCACAATTTCTCCAGCTTTTAGGGAATGACAGACTTTTGTTAGAAAACCAACATTTTTTACACAGTTTTGGCATTTTTCTGGGACATACCCTATTTTTGCTATTTTTTGTGCTTTCAACCTCCTTCCAGTTAACGGTAGAAAAGGGTAACAAAACAATAATGGATCCTGGAAAGCTATACATTTTTGAAAAGTAGACAAAATTCTGAATTCAGCAAGGGGTCATTTGCGTAGATCCATCAAGGTTTCTTTATAGAAATTTACAGGCAAATATAGGAGAAATTAAAAATTTGTTGAAAAAAGCAGCCTCTTGAGTCAACGTTTTTACCTGTAACTTCTTCGAATTATGACATCTCTTTGAAAGCAATGTACCGTTACATCCGGTAGACCTTCCTGGTTGTGTGGACATATAGGACTTGTAGGTTCATCAAGAGCCCAACGAACCCAGAGTAGAAAAATGAGCAGCATTTTGTAATGTTTTTTTTTTTGGTCCGGGTATATAGCAATTATTGTGGGAAAATGTATACTTGGAAAAATCGGTATGAAAGTCACCTATGTATTTCTGAAATGGGAACAAATTACAGAGTTCAGAAACAGTGCATATTTGCACATTTTCGAAATTGGGAATACTCATATTTGCATGACAATTATTGGTCATTTTTCAAAATGACTTTTTTTTTACACAATGTCTTTCATTTGGAAGGGAGAAATGCATCAAAAATCAACAGGTAATAACAGTTGCTTTACAAATTTGAACTACCCTAAGTCTCCCGAGAAAAATGGTACCTCACTTGTGTGGGTAGGCATAGTGCCCACGACAGGAAGTGGCTCAAAACCTAAGGTGAACACACCACATTTTCACACTGAAAATTTACACTTTTTTTGCAAAGAGTCTAGCTGTAGTTTTTGAACCCTAGCCCTGCCGGCACCTAGGGAAACCTAGCAAACCTATACATTTTTGAAAACTAGACACCCAGGGGAATCCAGGATGGGGTGACTTGACTGCCTCCCACCATGGTCTGTTACCCAGAATCCCTTGCAAACGTAAAAAATTGAAAAAAAAACCACATTTTCCCCACATTTCTGTGATGCAAAGTTCTGGAATCTGCGTGGATCCACAAATTTCCACCCACCCCGCGTTCCCCAAAGTCCTACGAGAAAAATGGTACCTCACTTGTGCGGGTCGGCCTAGTGCCCGCGACAGGAAACGGCGCAAAACGCAACGTGGTTTTGGAGTGAAAAATGACCCTTTTTTTGGCAAAGTGACTAGCTGTAGATTTTGTACCCTAGCCCTGCCGGCACCTAGGGAAACCTAGCAAACCTATACATTTCTGAAAACTAGACACCCAGGGGAATCCAGGATGGGGTGACTTGACTGCCTCCCACCATGGTCTGTTACCCAGAATCCCTTGCAAACGTAAAAAATTGAAAAAAAAACCACATTTTCCCCACATTTCTGTCATGCAAAGTTCTGGAATCTGCGTGGATCCACAAATTTCCACCCACCCCGCGTTCCCCAAAGTCCTACGAGAAAAATGGTACCTCACTTGTGCGGGTCGGCCTAGTGCCCGCGACAGGAAACGGCGCAAAACGCAACGTGGTTTTGGAGTGAAAAATGACCCTTTTTTTGGCAAAGTGACTAGCTGTAGATTTTGTACCCTAGCCCTGCCGGCACCTAGGGAAACCTAGCAAACCTATACATTTCTGAAAACTAGACACCCAGGGGAATCCAGGATGGGGTGACTTGACTGCCTCCCACCATGGTCTGTTACCCAGAATCCCTTGCAAACGTAAAAAATTGACAAAAAAAACACATTTTCCCCACATTTCTGTGATGGAAAGTTCTGGAATCTGCGTGGATCCACAAATTTCCACCCACCCCGCGTTCCCCAAAGTCCTACGAGAAAAATGGTACCTCACTTGTGCGGGTCGGCCTAGTGCCCGCGACAGGAAACGGCGCAAAACGCAACGTGGTTTTGGAGTGAAAAATGACCCTTTTTTTGGCAAAGTGACTAGCTGTAGATTTTGTACCCTAGCCCTGCCGGCACCTAGGGAAACCTAGCAAACCTATACATTTCTGAAAACTAGACACCCAGGGGAATCCAGGATGGGGTGACTTGACTGCCTCCCACCATGGTCTGTTACCCAGAATCCCTTGCAAACGTAAAAAATTGACAAAAAAAACACATTTTCCCCACATTTCTGTGATGGAAAGTTCTGGAATCTGCGTGGATCCACAAATTTCCACCCACCCCGCGTTCCCCAAAGTCCTACGAGAAAAATGGTACCTCACTTGTGCGGGTCGGCCTAGTGCCCGCGACAGGAAACGGCGCAAAACGCAACATGGTTTTGGAGTGAAAAATGACCCTTTTTTTGGCAAAGTGACTAGCTGTAGATTTTGTACCCTAGCCCTGCCGGCACCTAGGGAAACCTAGCAAACCTATACATTTCTGAAAACTAGACACCCAGGGGAATCCAGGATGGGGTGACTTGACTGCCTCCCACCATGGTCTGTTACCCAGAATCCCTTGCAAACGTAAAAAATTGACAAAAAAAACACATTTTCCCCACATTTCTGTGATGGAAAGTTCTGGAATCTGCGTGGATCCACAAATTTCCACCCACCCCGCGTTCCCCAAAGTCCTACGAGAAAAATGGTACCTCACTTGTGCGGGTCGGCCTAGTGCCCGCGACAGGAAACGGCGCAAAACGCAACGTGGTTTTGGAGTGAAAAATGACCCTTTTTTTGGCAAAGTGACTAGCTGTAGATTTTGTACCCTAGCCCTGCCGGCACCTAGGGAAACCTAGCAAACCTATACATTTCTGAAAACTAGACACCCAGGGGAATCCAGGATGGGGTGACATGACTGCCTCCCACCATGGTCTGTTACCCAGAATCCCTTGCAAACGTAAAAAATTGACAAAAAAACACATTTTCCCCACATTTCTGTGATGGAAAGTTCTGGAATCTGCGTGGATCCACAAATTTCCACCCACCCCGCGTTCCCCAAAGTCCTACGAGAAAAATGGTACCTCACTTGTGCGGGTCGGCCTAGTGCCCGCGACAGGAAACGGCGCAAAACGCAACGTGGTTTTGGAGTGAAAAATGACCCTTTTTTTGGCAAAGTGACTAGCTGTAGATTTTGTACCCTAGCCCTGCCGGCACCTAGGGAAACCTAGCAAACCTATACATTTCTGAAAACTAGACACCCAGGGGAATCCAGGATGGGGTGACTTGACTGCCTCCCACCATGGTCTGTTACCCAGAATCCCTTGCAAACGTAAAAAATTGACAAAAAAAACACATTTTCCCCACATTTCTGTGATGGAAAGTTCTGGAATCTGCGTGGATCCACAAATTTCCACCCACCCCGCGTTCCCCAAAGTCCTACGAGAAAAATGGTACCTCACTTGTGCGGGTCGGCCTAGTGCCCGCGACAGGAAACGGCGCAAAACGCAACGTGGTTTTGGAGTGAAAAATGACCCTTTTTTTGGCAAAGTGACTAGCTGTAGATTTTGTACCCTAGCCCTGCCGGCACCTAGGGAAACCTAGCAAACCTATACATTTCTGAAAACTAGACACCCAGGGGAATCCAGGATGGGGTGACTTGACTGCCTCCCACCATGGTCTGTTACCCAGAATCCCTTGCAAACGTAAAAAATTGACAAAAAAAACACATTTTCCCCACATTTCTGTGATGGAAAGTTCTGGAATCTGCGTGGATCCACAAATTTCCACCCACCCCGCGTTCCCCAAAGTCCTACGAGAAAAATGGTACCTCACTTGTGCGGGTCGGCCTAGTGCCCGCGACAGGAAACGGCGCAAAACGCAACGTGGTTTTGGAGTGAAAAATGACCCTTTTTTTGGCAAAGTGACTAGCTGTAGATTTTGTACCCTAGCCCTGCCGGCACCTAGGGAAACCTAGCAAACCTATACATTTCTGAAAACTAGACACCCAGGGGAATCCAGGATGGGGTGACTTGACTGCCTCCCACCATGGTCTGTTACCCAGAATCCCTAGCAAACGTAAAAAATTGACAAAAAAAACACATTTTCCCCACATTTCTGTGATGGAAAGTTCTGGAATCTGCGTGGATCCACAAATTTCCACCCACCCCGCGTTCCCCAAAGTCCTACGAGAAAAATGGTACCTCACTTGTGCGGGTCGGCCTAGTGCCCGCGACAGGAAACGGCGCAAAACGCAACGTGGTTTTGGAGTGAAAAATGACCCTTTTTTTGGCAAAGTGACTAGCTGTAGATTTTGTACCCTAGCCCTGCCGGCACCTAGGGAAACCTAGCAAACCTATACATTTTTGAAAACTAGACACCCAGGGGAATCCAGGATGGGGTGACTTGACTGCCTCCCACCATGGTCTGTTACCCAGAATCCCTTGCAAACGTAAAAAATTGACAAAAAAAACACATTTTCCCCACATTTCTGTGATGGGAAGTTCTGGAATCTGCGTGGATCCACAAATTTCCACCCACCCCGCGTTCCCCAAAGTCCTACGAGAAAAATGGTACCTCACTTGTGCGGGTCGGCCTAGTGCCCGCGACAGGAAACGGCGCAAAACGCAACGTGGTTTTGGAGTGAAAAATGACCCTTTTTTTGGCAAAGTGACTAGCTGTAGATTTTGTACCCTAGCCCTGCCGGCACCTAGGGAAACCTAGCAAACCTATACATTTCTGAAAACTAGACACCCAGGGGAATCCAGGATGGGGTGACTTGACTGCCTCCCACCATGGTCTGTTACCCAGAATCCCTTGCAAACGTAAAAAATTGACAAAAAAAACACATTTTCCCCACATTTCTGTGATGGAAAGTTCTGGAATCTGCGTGGATCCACAAATTTCCACCCACCCCGCGTTCCCCAAAGTCCTACGAGAAAAATGGTACCTCACTTGTGCGGGTCGGCCTAGTGCCCGCGACAGGAAACGGCGCAAAACGCAACGTGGTTTTGGAGTGAAAAATGACCCTTTTTTTGGCAAAGTGACTAGCTGTAGATTTTGTACCCTAGCCCTGCCGGCACCTAGGGAAACCTAGCAAACCTATACATTTCTGAAAACTAGACACCCAGGGGAATCCAGGATGGGGTGACTTGACTGCCTCCCACCATGGTCTGTTACCCAGAATCCCTTGCAAACGTAAAAAATTGACAAATAAAACACATTTTCCCCACATTTCTGTGATGGAAAGTTCTGGAATCTGCGTGGATCCACAAATTTCCACCCACCCCGCGTTCCCCAAAGTCCTACGAGAAAAATGGTACCTCACTTGTGCGGGTCGGCCTAGTGCCCGCGACAGGAAACGGCGCAAAACGCAACGTGGTTTTGGAGTGAAAAATGACCCTTTTTTTGGCAAAGTGACTAGCTGTAGATTTTGTACCCTAGCCCTGCCGGCACCTAGGGAAACCTAGCAAACCTATACATTTCTGAAAACTAGACACCCAGGGGAATCCAGGATGGGGTGACTTGACTGCCTCCCACCATGGTCTGTTACCCAGAATCCCTTGCAAACGTAAAAAATTGACAAAAAAAACACATTTTCCCCACATTTCTGTGATGGAAAGTTCTGGAATCTGCGTGGATCCACAAATTTCCACCCACCCCGCGTTCCCCAAAGTCCTACGAGAAAAATGGTACCTCACTTGTGCGGGTCGGCCTAGTGCCCGCGACAGGAAACGGCGCAAAACGCAACATGGTTTTGGAGTGAAAAATGACCCTTTTTTTGGCAAAGTGACTAGCTGTAGATTTTGTACCCTAGCCCTGCCGGCACCTAGGGAAACCTAGCAAACCTATACATTTCTGAAAACTAGACACCCAGGGGAATCCAGGATGGGGTGACTTGACTGCCTCCCACCATGGTCTGTTACCCAGAATCCCTTGCAAACGTAAAAAATTGACAAAAAAAACACATTTTCCCCACATTTCTGTGATGGAAAGTTCTGGAATCTGCGTGGATCCACAAATTTCCACCCACCCCGCGTTCCCCAAAGTCCTACGAGAAAAATGGTACCTCACTTGTGCGGGTCAGCCTAGTGCCCGCGACAGGAAACGGCGCAAAACGCAACGTGGTTTTGGAGTGAAAAATGACCCTTTTTTTGGCAAAGTGACTAGCTGTAGATTTTGTACCCTAGCCCTGCCGGCACCTAGGGAAACCTAGCAAACCTATACATTTCTGAAAACTAGACACCCGGCGGTTTCCAGGGAGGTATGGCTTGCGTGGATCCCCCAACGTTTCCTTACCCAGAATCCCCTGCAAACCTCAATTTTTGCTCAAAAAATCACTTTTTTCACACATTTTGGGGTGGGAAAGTAGTGGCATCACCGGGCTCACACAAATTTACCACCACCCAGCGTTCCCCCAGGTCTCCCGGTAAAAATGGTGCCTCACTTGTGTGGGAGGCCCAAGTACCCGCGGCAGGCAAGGGCCCCAAACGTAGTGAGGCGACCTCAAGATGGCCTATCGCCAAATCACCTGGTTTTGCAAGGGGGGTCACTTTGGTTTTTGGCCCGGTGCGCGGCGGCCATCTAGGGAAACCTACCAAACCCAGGCATTTTTGAAAACTAGACACCCGGCGGCTTCCAGGGAGGTATGGCTTGCGTGGATCCCCCAACGTTTCCTTACCCAGAATCCCCTGCAAACCTCAATTTTTGCTCAAAAAATCACTTTTTTCACACATTTTGGGGTGGGAAAGTAGTGGCATCACCGGGCTCACACAAATTTACCACCACCCAGCGTTCCCCCAGGTCTCCCGGTAAAAATGGTGCCTCACTTGTGTGGGAGGCCCAAGTACCCGCGGCAGGCAAGGGCCCCAAAGGTAGTAAGGCCACCTCAAGATGGCCTATCGCCAAACCACCTGGTTTTGCAAGGGGGGGTCACTTTGGTTTTTGGCCCGGTGCGCGGCGGCCATCTAGGGAAACCTACCAAACCCAGGCATTTTTGAAAACTAGACACCCGGCGGCTTCCAGGGAGGTATGGCTTGCGTGGATCCCCCAACGTTTCCTTACCCAGAATCCCCTGCAAACCTCAATTTTTGCTCAAAAAATCACTTTTTTCACACATTTTGGGGTGGGAAAGTAGTGGCATCACCGGGCTCACACAAATTTACCACCACCCAGCGTTCCCCCAGGTCTCCCGGTAAAAATGGTGCCTCACTTGTGTGGGAGGCCCAAGTACCCGCGGCAGGCAAGGGCCCCAAAGGTAGTGAGGCCACCTCAAGATGGCCTATCGCCAAACCACCTGGTTTTGCAAGGGGGGTCACTTTGGTTTTTGGCCCGGTGCGCGGCGGCCATCTAGGGAAACCTACCAAACCCAGGCATTTTTGAAAACTAGACACCCGGCGGCTTCCAGGGAGGTATGGCTTGCGTGGATCCCCCAACGTTTCCTTACCCAGAATCCCCTGCAAACCTCAATTTTTGCTCAAAAAATCACTTTTTTCACACATTTTGGGGTGGGAAAGTAGTGGCATCACCGGGCTCACACAAATTTACCACCACCCAGCGTTCCCCCAGGTCTCCCGGTAAAAATGGTGCCTCACTTGTGTGGGAGGCCCAAGTACCCGCGGCAGGCAAGGGCCCCAAAGGTAGTGAGGCCACCTCAAGATGGCCTATCGCCAAACCACCTGGTTTTGCAAGGGGGGTCACTTTGGTTTTTGGCCCGGTGCGCGGCGGCCATCTAGGGAAACCTACAAAACCCAGGCATTTTTGAAAACTAGACACCCGGCGGCTTCCAGGGAGGTATGGCTTGCGTGGATCCCCCAACGTTTCCTTACCCAGAATCCCCTGCAAACCTCAATTTTTGCTCAAAAAATCACTTTTTTCACACATTTTGGGGTGGGAAAGTAGTGGCATCACCGGGCTCACACAAATTTACCACCACCCAGCGTTCCCCCAGGTCTCCCGGTAAAAATGGTGCCTCACTTGTGTGGGAGGCCCAAGTACCCGCGGCAGGCAAGGGCCCCAAAGGTAGTGAGGCCACCTCAAGATGGCCTATCGCCAAACCACCTGGTTTTGCAAGGGGGGTCACTTTGGTTTTTGGCCCGGTGCGCGGCGGCCATCTAGGGAAACCTACCAAACCCAGGCATTTTTGAAAACTAGACACCCGGCGGCTTCCAGGGAGGTATGGCTTGCGTGGATCCCCCAACGTTTCCTTACCCAGAATCCCCTGCAAACCTCAATTTTTGCTCAAAAAATCACTTTTTTCACACATTTTGGGGTGGGAAAGTAGTGGCATCACCGGGCTCACACAAATTTACCACCACCCAGCGTTCCCCCAGGTCTCCCGGTAAAAATGGTGCCTCACTTGTGTGGGAGGCCCAAGTACCCGCGGCAGGCAAGGGCCCCAAAGGTAGTGAGGCCACCTCAAGATGGCCTATCGCCAAACCACCTGGTTTTGCAAGGGGGGTCACTTTGGTTTTTGGCCCGGTGCGCGGCGGCCATCTAGGGAAACCTACCAAACCCAGGCATTTTTGAAAACTAGACACCCGGCGGCTTCCAGGGAGGTATGGCTTGCGTGGATCCCCCAACGTTTCCTTACCCAGAATCCCCTGCAAACCTCAATTTTTGCTCAAAAAATCACTTTTTTCACACATTTTGGGGTGGGAAAGTAGTGGCATCACCGGGCTCACACAAATTTACCACCACCCAGCGTTCCCCCAGGTCTCCCGGTAAAAATGGTGCCTCACTTGTGTGGGAGGCCCAAGTACCCGCGGCAGGCAAGGGCCCCAAAGGTAGTGAGGCCACCTCAAGATGGCCTATCGCCAAACCACCTGGTTTTGCAAGGGGGGTCACTTTGGTTTTTGGCCCGGTGCGCGGCGGCCATCTAGGGAAACCTACCAAACCCAGGCATTTTTGAAAACTAGACACCCGGCGGCTTCCAGGGAGGTATGGCTTGCGTGGATCCCCCAACGTTTCCTTACCCAGAATCCCCTGCAAACCTCAATTTTTGCTCAAAAAATCACTTTTTTCACACATTTTGGGGTGGGAAAGTAGTGGCATCACCGGGCTCACACAAATTTACCACCACCCAGCGTTCCCCCAGGTCTCCCGGTAAAAATGGTGCCTCACTTGTGTGGGAGGCCCAAGTACCCGCGGCAGGCAAGGGCCCCAAAGGTAGTGAGGCCACCTCAAGATGGCCTATCGCCAAACCACCTGGTTTTGCAAGGGGGGTCACTTTGGTTTTTGGCCCGGTGCGCGGCGGCCATCTAGGGAAACCTACCAAACCCAGGCATTTTTGAAAACTAGACACCCGGCGGCTTCCAGGGAGGTATGGCTTGCGTGGATCCCCCAACGTTTCCTTACCCAGAATCCCCTGCAAACCTCAATTTTTGCTCAAAAAATCACTTTTTTCACACATTTTGGGGTGGGAAAGTAGTGGCATCACCGGGCTCACACAAATTTACCACCACCCAGCGTTCCCCCAGGTCTCCCGGTAAAAATGGTGCCTCACTTGTGTGGGAGGCCCAAGTACCCGCGGCAGGCAAGGGCCCCAAAGGTAGTGAGGCCACCTCAAGATGGCCTATCGCCAAACCACCTGGTTTTGCAAGGGGGGTCACTTTGGTTTTTGGCCCGGTGCGCGGCGGCCATCTAGGGAAACCTACCAAACCCAGGCATTTTTGAAAACTAGACACCCGGCGGCTTCCAGGGAGGTATGGCTTGCGTGGATCCCCCAACGTTTCCTTACCCAGAATCCCCTGCAAACCTCAATTTTTGCTCAAAAAATCACTTTTTTCACACATTTTGGGGTGGGAAAGTAGTGGCATCACCGGGCTCACACAAATTTACCACCACCCAGCGTTCCCCCAGGTCTCCCGGTAAAAATGGTGCCTCACTTGTGTGGGAGGCCCAAGTACCCGCGGCAGGAAAGGGCCCCAAAGGTAGTGAGGCCACCTCAAGATGGCCTATCGCCAAACCACCTGGTTTTGCAAGGGGGGTCACTTTGGTTTTTGGCCCGGTGCGCGGCGGCCATCTAGGTAAACCTACCAAACCCAGGCATTTTTGAAAACTAGACACCCGGCGGCTTCCAGGGAGGTATGGCTTGCGTGGATCCCCCAACGTTTCCTTACCCAGAATCCCCTGCAAACCTCAATTTTTGCTCAAAAAATCACTTTTTTCACACATTTTGGGGTGGGAAAGTAGTGGCATCACCGGGCTCACACAAATTTACCACCACCCAGCGTTCCCCCAGGTCTCCCGGTAAAAATGGTGCCTCACTTGTGTGGGAGGCCCAAGTACCCGCGGCAGGCAAGGGCCCCAAAGGTAGTGAGGCCACCTCAAGATGGCCTATCGCCAAACCACCTGGTTTTGCAAGGGGGGTCACTTTGGTTTTTGGCCCGGTGCGCGGCGGCCATCTAGGGAAACCTACCAAACCCAGGCATTTTTGAAAACTAGACACCCGGCGGCTTCCAGGGAGGTATGGCTTGCGTGGATCCCCCAACGTTTCCTTACCCAGAATCCCCTGCAAACCTCAATTTTTGCTCAAAAAATCACTTTTTTCACACATTTTGGGGTGGGAAAGTAGTGGCATCACCGGGCTCACACAAATTTACCACCACCCAGCGTTCCCCCAGGTCTCCCGGTAAAAATGGTGCCTCACTTGTGTGGGAGGCCCAAGTACCCGCGGCAGGCCAGGACAACAAACGTAGTGAGGCGACCTTTGGGATAGGCAATGTTGATGTTGCCTCACTACGTTTGGGGCCCTTGCCTGCCGCGGGTACTTGGGCCTCCCACACAAGTGAGGCACCATTTTTACCGGGAGACCTGGGGGAACGCTGGGTGGTGGTAAATTTGTGTGAGCCCAGTGATGCCACTACTTTCCCACCCCAAAATGTGTGAAAAAAGTGATTTTTTGAGCAAAAATTGAGGTTTGCAGGGGATTCTGGGTAAGGAAACGTTGGGGGATCCACGCAAGCCATACCTCCCTGGAAGCCGCCGGGTGTCTAGTTTTCAAAAATGCCTGGGTTTGGTAGGTTTCCCTAGATGGCCGCCGCGCACCGGGCCAAAAACCAAAGTGACCCCCCTTGCAAAACCAGGTGGTTTGGCGATAGGCCATCTTGAGGTGGCCTCACTACCTTTGGGGCCCTTGCCTGCCGCGGGTACTTGGGCCTCCCACACAAGTGAGGCACCATTTTTACCGGGAGACCTGGGGGAACGCTGGGTGGTGGTAAATTTGTGTGAGCCCGGTGATGCCACTACTTTCCCACCCCAAAATGTGTGAAAAAAGTGATTTTTTGAGCAAAAATTGAGGTTTGCAGGGGATTCTGGGTAAGGAAACGTTGGGGGATCCACGCAAGCCATACCTCCCTGGAAGCCGCCGGGTGTCTAGTTTTCAAAAATGCCTGGGTTTGGTAGGTTTCCCTAGATGGCCGCCGCGCACCGGGCCAAAAACCAAAGTGACCCCCCTTGCAAAACCAGGTGGTTTGGCGATAGGCCATCTTGAGGTGGCCTCACTACCTTTGGGGCCCTTGCCTGCCGCGGGTACTTGGGCCTCCCACACAAGTGAGGCACCATTTTTACTGGGAGACCTGGGGGAACGCTGGGTGGTGGTAAATTTGTGTGAGCCCGGTGATGCCACTACTTTCCCACCCCAAAATGTGTGAAAAAAGTGATTTTTTGAGCAAAAATTGAGGTTTGCAGGGGATTCTGGGTAAGGAAACGTTGGGGGATCCATGCAAGCCATACCTCCCTGGAAGCCGCCGGGTGTCTAGTTTTCAAAAATGCCTGGGTTTGGTAGGTTTCCCTAGATGGCCGCCGCGCACCGGGCCAAAAACCAAAGTGACCCCCCTTGCAAAACCAGGTGGTTTGGCGATAGGCCATCTTGAGGTGGCCTCACTACCTTTGGGGCCCTTGCCTGCCGCGGGTACTTGGGCCTCCCACACAAGTGAGGCACCATTTTTACCGGGAGACCTGGGGGAACGCTGGGTGGTGGTAAATTTGTGTGAGCCCGGTGATGCCACTACTTTCCCACCCCAAAATGTGTGAAAAAAGTGATTTTTTGAGCAAAAATTGAGGTTTGCAGGGGATTCTGGGTAAGGAAACGTTGGGGGATCCACGCAAGCCATACCTCCCTGGAAGCCGCCGGGTGTCTAGTTTTCAAAAATGCCTGGGTTTGGTAGGTTTCCCTAGATGGCCGCCGCGCACCGGGCCAAAAACCAAAGTGACCCCCCTTGCAAAACCAGGTGGTTTGGCGATAGGCCATCTTGAGGTGGCCTCACTACCTTTGGGGCCCTTGCCTGCCGCGGGTACTTGGGCCTCCCACACAAGTGAGGCACCATTTTTACCGGGAGACCTGGGGGAACGCTGGGTGGTGGTAAATTTGTGTGAGCCCGGTGATGCCACTACTTTCCCACCCCAAAATGTGTGAAAAAAGTGATTTTTTGAGCAAAAATTGAGGTTTGCAGGGGATTCTGGGTAAGGAAACGTTGGGGGATCCACGCAAGCCATACCTCCCTGGAAGCCGCCGGGTGTCTAGTTTTCAAAAATGCCTGGGTTTGGTAGGTTTCCCTAGATGGCCGCCGCGCACCGGGCCAAAAACCAAAGTGACCCCCCTTGCAAAACCAGGTGGTTTGGCGATAGGCCATCTTGAGGTGGCCTCACTACCTTTGGGGCCCTTGCCTGCCGCGGGTACTTGGGCCTCCCACACAAGTGAGGCACCATTTTTACCGGGAGACCTGGGGGAACGCTGGGTGGTGGTAAATTTGTGTGAGCCCGGTGATGCCACTACTTTCCCACCCCAAAATGTGTGAAAAAAGTGATTTTTTGAGCAAAAATTGAGGTTTGCAGGGGATTCTGGGTAAGGAAACGTTGGGGGATCCACGCAAGCCATACCTCCCTGGAAGCCGCCGGGTGTCTAGTTTTCAAAAATGCCTGGGTTTGGTAGGTTTCCCTAGATGGCCGCCGCGCACCGGGCCAAAAACCAAAGTGACCCCCCTTGCAAAACCAGGTGGTTTGGCGATAGGCCATCTTGAGGTGGCCTCACTACCTTTGGGGCCCTTGCCTGCCGCGGGTACTTGGGCCTCCCACACAAGTGAGGCACCATTTTTACCGGGAGACCTGGGGGAACGCTGGGTGGTGGTAAATTTGTGTGAGCCCGGTGATGCCACTACTTTCCCACCCCAAAATGTGTGAAAAAAGTGATTTTTTGAGCAAAAATTGAGGTTTGCAGGGGATTCTGGGTAAGGAAACGTTGGGGGATCCACGCAAGCCATACCTCCCTGGAAGCCGCCGGGTGTCTAGTTTTCAAAAATGCCTGGGTTTGGTAGGTTTCCCTAGATGGCCGCCGCGCACCGGGCCAAAAACCAAAGTGACCCCCCTTGCAAAACCAGGTGGTTTGGCGATAGGCCATCTTGAGGTGGCCTCACTACCTTTGGGGCCCTTGCCTGCCGCGGGTACTTGGGCCTCCCACACAAGTGAGGCACCATTTTTACCGGGAGACCTGGGGGAACGCTGGGTGGTGGTAAATTTGTGTGAGCCCGGTGATGCCACTACTTTCCCACCCCAAAATGTGTGAAAAAAGTGATTTTTTGAGCAAAAATTGAGGTTTGCAGGGGATTCTGGGTAAGGAAACGTTGGGGGATCCACGCAAGCCATACCTCCCTGGAAGCCGCCGGGTGTCTAGTTTTCAAAAATGCCTGGGTTTGGTAGGTTTCCCTAGATGGCCGCCGCGCACCGGGCCAAAAACCAAAGTGACCCCCCTTGCAAAACCAGGTGGTTTGGCGATAGGCCATCTTGAGGTGGCCTCACTACCTTTGGGGCCCTTGCCTGCCGCGGGTACTTGGGCCTCCCACACAAGTGAGGCACCATTTTTACTGGGAGACCTGGGGGAACGCTGGGTGGTGGTAAATTTGTGTGAGCCCGGTGATGCCACTACTTTCCCACCCCAAAATGTGTGAAAAAAGTGATTTTTTGAGCAAAAATTGAGGTTTGCAGGGGATTCTGGGTAAGGAAACGTTGGGGGATCCACGCAAGCCATACCTCCCTGGAAGCCGCCGGGTGTCTAGTTTTCAAAAATGCCTGGGTTTGGTAGGTTTCCCTAGATGGCCGCCGCGCACCGGGCCAAAAACCAAAGTGACCCCCCTTGCAAAACCAGGTGGTTTGGCGATAGGCCATCTAGAGGTGTCCTCACTACCTTTGGGGCCCTTGCCTGCCGCGGGTACTTGGGCCTCCCACACAAGTGAGGCACCATTTTTACCGGGAGACCTGGGGGAACGCTGGGTGGTGGTAAATTTGTGTGAGCCCGGTGATGCCACTACTTTCCCACCCCAAAATGTGTGAAAAAAGTGATTATTTGGGCAAAAATTGAGGTTTGCAGGGGATTCTAGGTAAGGAAACGTTGGGGGATCCACGCAAGCCATACCTCCCTGGAAGCCGCCGAGTGTCTACTTTTCAGAAATGCGTGGGTTGGAAAGGTTTCCCTAGATGCCCGCCGATCCCTGGGCAAAAAACAAAAGTAACCCCCCTTGCATAACCAGATTACCTATTGTTACTACAGCGTGAGAATTTAGGAATAATACTGCAAAGAAAATGTGGCAGACAATTTGAGGTTTACAGGACAATGGGGATAAAAAATATTTTTCAAATCACTAGAGAGACATCACCATAAACTCCCAAAGGTTTTCGACAATATCTACAGTTGGTGGGTTATTCTTACATGGAAAGTGTACCTTGGCAGAGAAACAAAAAAAAAAGATTCCTGCACAACCATCTATTCCTCAAACACACACACATACTGGTTGGATTTGGCACGAGGGCAAGTCATGGTTCAGTGTATTAAATTTTATTAACAAGAGATTTCACAAATATGAAATGCACTGTCAATAATTAAATTCACAAAAAACCAAACCAATGACTTGCAGCTCGTGAGCTGTAAAGCCACGTCAAGGCACCAACCGCTTTACAGGCCATTCACACACCTTTCATACGTGATACAAACAAGACCATTCGCACCACCAGGTACAAAAGCAACACAGTACAAAAATCACCAAAAAGGGACAAGGTACACCCTGCTTCAAAAAAACAAATATTACTGCACAGTCATCTAACCCGCAAGCACACGCACATACTGGTTGGATTTGGCACGAGGGTGAGTGATGGTTCAGTAGATAAAATTGTATTACCAAGTGATTTCACAAAAAATGAAATGCACTGGTAATAATTGAAAGGGCAAGAAACTGAACCATTGACTCACAGCTCGTGAGCTGTAAAGCCACGACAAGGCACCAACCTCTTTACAGGCCATTCATACACCTTTCATACGTGTGAGACATACAAAACCATTCACACCGCCAGCCGCGGGCCCATCACATAACAAAACTCACACCGGCACACAGCGCCATTCAAGGGCCCATCACTTTCACACGCCCACAATCCAGACACAGCAACTACACAGGCAGAAGGATTGCGTGGAGTGGCACTCAGCTAGCAGTGTGTGTAGTGACCAGCAGAAAGTCACTACTCGCACACAGCCAGCCAAGCACCGGTCGACACACACCGCTAGCCAAACGCCAGTCCACGCACACCGCTAGCCAAGCGCCAGTCCAGGCACACCGCCATCCAATCGCCAGTCCAGGCACACCGGCAGCCAATCGCCAATCCACCTACACCGCCAGCCAAGCTCCAGTCCACGGACACCACCAGACAAGCACCATTCCACGCACACCGCCAGCCAAGCTCCAGTCCACACACACCACCAGACAAGCTCCAGTCCACGGACACCACCAGCCAAGCTCCAGTCCACGGACACCACCAGCCAAACACCAGTCCGCACACACCACCAGTCCACACACACTGCCAGCCAAGTACCAGTCCACGCACAGCGCCAGCCAAGCACCATTCCACGCACACCACCAGCCAAGCACCATTCCACGCACACCGCCAGCCAAGCACCATTCCACGCACACCACCAGCCACGCACACCGCCAGCCAAGCACCATTCCACGCACACCACCAGCCACGCACCAGTCCACGCACACCGCCAGTCCATGCACACCGCCAGTCCACGCACACCGTCAGCCAAGCACCATTCCACGCACACCACCAACCAAGTGCCAGTCCACACACACCAACAGCCAAGCGCAAGCCTACACACACCGCCATCACATTTTGGATTTTTTTAGAAAAAAATAAAAACACAAACAAATTGCAAATAGATACAAATCTTCTAACAGAAAATCAGCAACTAAATACATTGCACTAACACCAACATTGAAAAAGAATCAAATTATCCAAAGAATACAGACCAGCCAGTTCACTTTACCACTCAAGAATCCTCCCAAAAAAATGTTCGCGTGTGGTACGCTCTAAAACAAGCAGAGAGACACAGTGCAGGATGAGAGGGACAATCGGGGCAGTACATACGACACTCCTTCCGCAAACCTCTTCGCCAACAGACTCTACATCTCCTACTGGGAAAATCTTTTGCGGGTGTGGGAGGAATGTGTTCTGGAAAGTGGCGTTCTTTCAATCTAGCAACATCCTCCACCAGTCCAACTCTAGGAACACTTGCCTGTTCCACTACAACAAGGCTGCCTATTACAGACTCCTGAAACTTAACAAAAGTCATCTTTGACTCAGGGCAAGAATCCTGGAACACAACAAAAGCATTAAACATTGCCAAGTGGAAAAGATGGATAGCCAACTTCTTGTACCAAATGTAAGCCTTACGAAGAGCAGTGTAAGGTTCCAACCTCTGATCTACTCTGTCAACACCACCCATGTACCTATTATAGTCTAAAACACATACAGGTTTGCGCGCTTCAGCGACCTGACCCCAAACAGTCACAGGTGCAGTGCTTTCATCATGGATGGAAGTCAGCATGTAGACATCTCTCCTGTCTGTAAACTTCACAGCAAGAAGCTCCTGGCAACGCAACGCACTGCACTGTCCCCGCACAAGCTTTTGACAAACAAGTTCTTTCGGAAAACCTTTACGGTTACAGCGAACTGTGCCACAAGCAAAAGTGTCCACTTTGGCCAATTCCCTGAACAACCGTACACCAGTGTAGAAGTTATCTACATATAAATGGTGGCCTTTGTTAAAAAATCCTCTTCCAAGTTCCCAAACAATTTTCTCAGTCACTCCAAAAGTGGACGGACAACCAGGGAGGTTAAACCTAGATTCCTTACCGGTGTACACCCTGAAATTAGAGACATATCCAGTCCTACTGTCACACAGCATATACAGCTTTATTCCATAGCGTGCCCTCTTACTAGGAATGTATTGCCTAAAAACCAAGCGGCCCTTGAACAACACCAAAGACTCATCCACTGCAATTTCTCTACCAGGGGCATAAATCTCAGAAAATCGATCAACAAAGTGATCAAGGACAGGCCTAATCTTAAAAAGACGGTCACAATCAGGGTGATCTCGTGGCAACGCTAAACCATTATCTACAAAGTGCATCATCCGAAGCAGAAGCAAATACCTGTCACGACTCATGACTGCCGGAAAAATAGACGTTGCCATCAAGGGACTGCTAGACCAATATGAAGCCAATGATGGCTTCCTTAGCAAGCCCATCAAAAAAGTTAAACCCAAGAACTTCTTCATCTCTTCAACATTTGTGGGAGTCCACCGGGTAGCTCTAGAGTGTGGCTTAAGACTGGCACTGTTGTCCCTCAAAAACTGTTCGGCATACAAATTAGTCTGCTCAACAATCTCTGCCAAAAACACATCGTCCATAAACAACTGAAAAAAATTTACAGGCAAAAAGTTCTCGGTATTCACTCTAGACCCTGGAACACCAGTAAACTCAGGAAATTCCGGCTGCACCATGCCAGGGGCAACCCAGAGGTCATCACTTTCAACGGGAAGACTTGCAGCCCCAGCCTGCAGCCCAGATGTCTCTTGCCGCACTACACCAACGGAAAGGCTTGCAGCCCCAGCCTGCAGCCCAGATGCCTCTTGCCGCACTACACCAACGGGAAGCCTTGCAGTCCCAGCCTGCAGCCCAGATGTCTCTTGCCGCACTACACCAACGGGAAGCCTTGCAGTCCCAGCCTGCAGCCCAGATGCCTCTTGCCGCACTATCGGCACATCAGTCTCCTCCTCTAACACAGGCACTTCATCCGCGCTAAGAGTATCTTCATCATCCGATGACCCCATACGGAGAGAAAACTCACTGCCAGAATCGTCCCCTGCCCCCTCTCCCTCAGAAGCAGAGTCAGTCTCTGACCCAATATCAGAGGAAGACTCAAACAGCAAACCAACAACCTGCTGAGCAGTCATCCTGCGGCTAGCCATTATACCTACTAAGATGGAAGACTGCACAAACAAGTCAACAACAACCAACAATGTGCAAACCAAGTAAGTAAAGAAATGTGTACCTTATATCAATAAGATCAATGTACTCAAAAACTATACAATCCAAAATCAAAAGAGACAGCTACACTCACCAGAAACAAACTCTGCAGTGACACAGCAAAGACCAACGATATCAAACTAGAAAGAAGAAAAAAAAACAAATTACTCACAAGACAACAAAATACACATCATGCACCAATGCAAAAAGTTTTTGAAACTCAAAAACCAAACATACTGCTATTATTACACCATTTGCAAAAAAAAACAGGCAGAGAAATCAAACACATTTGCATTGTACAAAAAAACAGTCTCTTACCAAACTACACAAACAGCAAAACCACCAGAACCAAAATGTCACCGTGAACAGAAGAAAAGCCTTCACCTAGAACAAAAAAGTAAACAAAAAAAACATTACAATTGGAAATCACAAAACATATAACAATAAACATTATAACATGCCATGTCACTACCCAAATGGTCAATCGGTTTGTGTGCCAGGTCAGGCAGAAAACAGCAGGAAAAAAAAGGCTATTCAGTCCCGGGGCAGGTGACCCAAATACATATAACAAATTGCACCCTGGAAGCGAGGGGTCACTTCTATTTCTAATTGAACTAATTCCCTGGTGTCTAGTGGGCTTTTCTGCCTCCAATGGGAGCAGAAACGGCAAAAAAATAAAACCGATCTGCCCACAGAGGGGGCAGAAAAGTCTTCAAAACATTTAGGGGCCCAAGGAAGCGACCCTTGCCCAAGGGGTCGCTTCCTACAATAATATTTATATCCCTGGTGTCTAGTGGGCTTTTCTGCCCCCCCCCAAAGAGCAGAAACGGACAGAAAGACGACCAATCTGCCCCCAGGGGGGGGCAGAAAAGTATTCTAAAAAATTAGGCCGCAAAGGAAGCGACCCTTGCCCAAGGGGTCGCTTCCTACATAAAGAAAAAGACATCCCTGGTGTCTAGTGGGCTTTTCTGCCCCCCCTGGGGGCAGAAACGGGCAGAAAGACGACCGATCTGCCCCCAGGGGGGGCAGAAAAGTCTCCTAATCACTTTACCACCCTAGGAAGCGACCCTTGCCCAAGGGGTCGCTTCCTACATAACGAAATAGACATCCCTGGTGTCTAGTGGGCTTTTCTGCCCCCCCTAGGGGGAGAAACGGACAGAAAGAAGACCGATCTGCCCCCAGGGGGGGCAGAAAAGTCTTCAAATTATTTGGCCCCCAAAGGAAGCGACCCTTGCCTAAGGGGTCGCTTCCTACATAGCATAACCAATATCCCTGGTGTCTAGTGGGCTTTTCTGCCCCCCCCGGGGGCAGAAACGCGCAGAAAGCGGACCGATCTGCCCCCAGGGGGGGCAGAAAAGACTTCAACAAAATTTGCCCCCAAGGAAGCGACCCTTGCCCAAGGGGTCGCTTCCTACATAGTAGGAACAGCATCCCTGGTGACTAGTGGGCTTTTCTGCCCCCCCCGGGGGCAGAAACGCGCAGAAAGCGGGCCGATCTGCCCCCAGGGGGGGCAGAAAAGACTTTGCCAAATTTTCGTCCCCAAGGAAGCGACCCTTGCCTAAGGGGTCGCTTCCCAAACTCCAAATCCAAAATCCCTGGTGTCTAGTGGGGCATCCCTACTCCACGATCGCGACGCTGTGCGCGATCGTGGAGCAGGAATGCCCTGTATTGAGAGATCGGGGGAGAGGAAATACTCTTTCCTCTCCCCCGATGCCTCAATACTAGAGATTTCACCGCCGCGGCCCCCACCAGACGCCAAACACCTACCTCTGCTCCCCTCGGACGCGCTGGAAGAAATGGATTCCAGCGCGTCCAACGCTTCCTGATGACGCCGGCGCGCGCTGTGCGCGCTGACGTCATCAGAAAGCGTGGGGGGGCTCGGGGGGGGTCGGGGGTGGCAGCGGAAGCTCTTCCGCTGCCACCCCCGTAAAGGGGGCCAAGATCGAGGGACAAGGGGGGGAGCGCCAGCGCTTCCCCCGGGGGCTGTCCTCATGACGGAACGGTTCCGTCATGAGCACAGCCCAACCGATGCTCATGACGGAACCGTTCCGTCATGAGCATCGAAGGGGTTAACAAGCACTGTTTATGTTTAAGAGTTTTATACTGAATTCAAGTACAGGTGTACAATTATTTTTGTCTTTATTGAAATCATTAATATATAAAAAAATTCTGATTTACAACGTTCACTTGTGTTTATATTTGTAGAGACCTTTGTGTCCCAGCTGTGCTTCACGTAGGTTATGGTTTTCCACAACCTCCTTTTCACATGATCATATCCATTAGGGACGTAGGGCCACATCCCGAACGTGAATGCAAGCAATAAAGAACTTTTAAATCTAGCTTTATCATCTTCACATTTTGACTAACTTGTATATACTAGGTGTGCAGGCCCACTCTCTTCTTTTGTAGCTTCTCCTTAGTGGCATAAACAACACAACGTCTTGAATGCTAAAGTAAAGTCAACCACATTTGGAATAGCAAAATTTAAGGACACCCTTCCCTCGCTGACACCAGTGCTGAAGGTGAGAGCAGCTAAATGGGCTTATATATAGTTTGGGGACTGGGGACTGCCACAAATGTGGCACAGTAATATATGTCTGTCAAACGTGTGGTTGCCGCTGTATTTCGAGTTGGTGGAACTGCCATGTTTCTGCCAGTGGAAACAATTGACCGACTGCATGTCTGACATTTGGTGAACGATCAAAGTACCTGAGACAGTCTGCTGCACTAAGAGCAGACATTCTGATGTATATTTTAGCCTTTTCGTGACTGCCATGGGTATCCAGGCGGTACTGGACAAGACCACCAATAAATTACCCCTACACAAAAGGAAGTACCTTCCAAAGTGCCAGAGACATTTCTTTGGTGTTCTTCAAAAACAAACTCCAATTTTAGGAGTTTGTTTTTGAAGAACAAAATAGTTTTGCTAGGTGGGTGCATTGAACATGGCCCACACAACAAAGCCTCAGTGTCTTCAGTGGATATACTGTGGCAGCTGCGCCTGTGAAGACACAGAGAACTCTAAATATGGCGGGCTGTAGTCTGCCAGGGATGTGGTATGTATCCCTCCGCTGCCCATGCGGGATGTACATCCCACCAATCTGTAAATGATGGCCACAATTCCTTCTAGCTGCGTTCCAATATCTGCAGGAGGTTAGACAGTTTTTAATGTTTCCTTCACCTAGGGGCGGGAAGGCCTTCTTGTAAAGTATTTGACTTGTACAGTTCATTCTCTCAGGCCTACACAAGGCAACAATTTTGTGTCAGGTAACACTTCCTTATGGTTGATTGGGACCAGTGAGATATGTTATCATGATTTGGAGCTCTAGCTCTTACACCTTGAGTAGTCTAATTGGGAAAGGGGTTGTGAGCACTCAATACATTGGATCCAAATTTTTAGAATTTATTTTACAAGATATTGGTCTAACCACAATTGGACAACGTACATTTGAGCTGTTTTGTGTTCAACCAAGTAGTTGAAAATGCGCATTTATTGTACACACTCAGGCAAGAGATGAAGTCACACACTCAAAAACTAAACTCTGACCAATTTGTTTGTATAAAACTATTATTTAGTTATTTTATTTCTAGAACCAAGATTTATGCAGTGAATTACAGTTGAATGCAGGTTCAAATGCAGTTGATTGATTTACAGGTAAGTCAATATTCAAAATTACTTTTCAGTTACTTTGTAGATTACTGTACATGTTACTTCTGTAAGTTACTTTTCCTATTCAGTGTGATATGTCTAGACATCACACTGGGACATTTTCCAGACAAAATGTAAGTAATTAAGTTTTGGTACATTTGCAGTTTTTCAAGGTTTCATACAAACCAACTCCACGCAAGAATTTTCAAAGAAAAGTAGTCAATGCAATCCTATGGGAGGAAATTAGGTTATTGGTTTACAGGGAAGTATTTGGTTGTGGGAGTTGAGTTTCTGAGGTTAGACCCAGGGTTCCCCAGGATCGAGGATACACTCTCAGGACACCCTCAGTGGCACTAGGGCGGCCGGGTGCTGAGTGCTGAGGCCCTATGTTATTTAATAGGGGATAGGGGGCCTCTGGTTGGTGGCTGCTCAAGAGCAGGCCACAAGGTCGTAGGAGCAAAGCTCCTTGTGTTGGGCTCAGGGCAAAGGGGGTCCAAGTTAGCACAAAAGGTGCACCCGCAGCGGCACGGGGGCGGCTGGGTGCAGGGCGCTGTTTTGGCGTCGAGTGCTCTGTTGATTACAATGGGGATTGTCTGGTTGCAACAAACAATGAAGGCTCAGGGACGAAGATCTTCTGAAGGCAACCACCAGTTGGAGAGGTAAGTTGGGATGCCTGGGGATGCTGGGACACCGTTGGTTGG
Organism: Triturus cristatus; assembly: GCF_964204655.1. NCBI lineage: Eukaryota > Metazoa > Chordata > Amphibia > Caudata > Salamandridae > Triturus > Triturus cristatus. Next base: position 752,973,548 of record NC_140579.1, read on the forward strand.
GCCACCCAAGGCCGTGGAACGTCGGGTGCAGGGATGTCTTTAGGCGTCTGGTTTTTCTTACCGGTTCCAGTCGCGGTCGGGGGATCCTCCAGAAAGGGGCTGCAGGCATTGATAGGAGACATAAGGCACATCAGGGATCACCAGATCCCAGGTCAAGATTGCTGGAGAGACCTCCACAGCAATGTTGGGCCACTCAAACTTGGGCCGTGGGCGTCGGGTGCAGATTTACCAATTTGGCCGGAGCCAAAGTCTGTGGGTGAGCAAATCTGGTGCTCATGGGAGACAAAGTCTTGGTTTGGGAAGGCAGGGCAGGTCCTCCGGATTCTTGGGGGCTGCTGGCTGCAGGACATACCAGGATTTCACTGGAGCAGGTCGAGGTCGGGACAGGCAGGTAGGGCTGGGGCCAAGGCAGTTGGTGTTGTACTCTTCTTTTTCAGCACAGCTATTTGGTCCTTCTTCTTCTTGTCTGAGGAGGCAAGGTTCGGGGTTGCCCCTAAATACTAGATTTAGGGGTATTACAGGTAGGTACAGGTCTGGACCAATGGGTCCCTTCCTTGAGGTGGATATACCCCCTATTATACCCTCCAGTGGACCATACCAACCAACTTCATACATACATACCAACTTCTGCTCCCGTCCTTTAAGTAAAGTTTCGGACCTGACCAATTCCTTATTTTACCCTTAGGTGCCCCTCTGCCCTCACCTTCACCTTTGTCCTGAGGAAGACCCCGTCAGTAAGGACTAAAACCGGCCTACATGGTTTCAGGGGTCGAAACGTCGACACATCATTGATGCCAGTACCATCAACAGTGCACTGTGCACTTGGATAATCTATTGTACATGGCTCTGTAAATAAATGTCAACTATCTGCTAAGAACTTTACTATGAATGTGCGGCATTGAGTAATATGCCCAACAATTTGATTGTGATGCTTTTGAGTATTGTCTGTCACTCGCCTCACTACCTCACTCAAGTCACCCTCCTCCCTCCCCCCCCCAGTTGGGCACACCAACGTTTTGTATTCTAATGTTGTTTGTAAATTGTTTGCTTAAACTAATATCTATCAGGTGCTTAGTGTGATTAAACAACACTTTAGCACTAATCAATTTCTCTGTGTTATTGACTTTTGATACCGTTTTTTCACTATTTTGAATATAATTGTACAGGGACCACCACTTTCTATACTGCTCTGCACCCAGGTCCCAGTGATTTTGGGTAAACCCTTGTTTATAATGACTGGATACCTGGTTGGCAGGAACCCAGGAGGGCACACTCAGTCAAAGTACATCACCAGTTTGGCAAAAATGGAGGCGTGCAAGATGGCTGCTGCCTAATTTGCCGCAACAGCTGCTTCCCTCCCCCCCGCTCTGGACCGCCAGCGCCGATGCTGATACTAACCACATACCTTGAACGCGCCGGTGTGCAGCTTCAATGACATCTCGACCACACCTTTAGGCTGCTGGCTTCAGGCAGGACCACCTAGACAGCAGTGTTTCACTCCACAAACGACAGTGCAGGCTTCTCTCAGCCTCGACCCTCTAGACCGCCGTGGAGTCCTGTGATGCCGTCAAAGACTGCCAAACCTCTGAAGGAGCAGGCGGAGCTTCTGGGGGCCCCGCCTGCCCTACCTGTACGCGCGGCTCCACACAACAAGAGGCTGACAGCTTGGGAGACGGCGGAAGCAGCAGGAGCTGCTTTCACATCTGGGAAGCCCCTCAGTGGCAAAGAGGGGCTGAAAGAAGATGCAATGTGAACCCAAGCAACCTTGGCTGCCCCGGAGAGAGCAAGACAACCCTCAATTCCAGAAATCTTTTCAGGTAAATGTGCAGGGCTGCAACTGAAGGAGCAAGGTAAGTCCTCTCCCCCTGTACTCCCCGCTGCACCCCAACATTTTGGCAAAGACTGTGGGAACTTATTTGTTGTGCCAAAGGGAAATTGAATAGGGAAAGCTTTTGGATATGGAAGAAAAGCTGGGAGAAAGGAGAGAGGTCTCTATTGAGACGGCGAATGCTGGGGCTCAGGGACTAGTACCCAGTACTGGTGCATCATCTGTTGATGGGTTGAATAGGGGTGACAAGAGCTGTCCCCCGGGAATGCATCAGGGTATGGGGCAGTGGGAGGATCCCCCAAAGCAGCTGAAAAATTATATTCCTTAACCGATCATTCAGACCTCCCAGGCCTCAGTGAGGAAATGACTGATGATAGCTCAGCTTCATATACATCGGGGATAGCCAGAGTGGGGGAAAGGCGAAACCCTCAATGCAAAAGCATCTCTCCCTATCAAAACAACGTAGTGAGAGAGCAAGAAGGAGTGAGAAGGATTCAGGTGAGTTAAGCACCTCCAGGCAACTGAAGTGGGATTATTCTGCAACTCGCCAGATCAATCAATCAATCAATCAGGACATTTGTAAAGCGCGCTACTCACCCGCGAGGGTCTCAAGGTTTATAGCGATGTGGAGGGAGAGAGGTCTGGCACACCACGGGGGCTCCCACTACCAGATACAAATTCTGCACCCCCAATAGACACAATCATCTCTTTGCTGAAACAGCTGCAGTCCGAGGCAAGTGTTGAACACAAGAGAGCACATTTAGCCACAAACAAAATACAAGGCGCAGTGCGGAAAGTCACCAAAATGTGTTCTGAGATGGCAGAGCGGGTCACCTTAGTGGAGGAGCGGACGGCGGCAGCAGAAGCGGTGGTGGCAACAGTCGAGAAAAAACAAAATCTACAAGAGACACAGCTTGTTGATGTGATGTGGAAGATGGAGAACTTCGAGAACCGGCTGCATAGAAACAACTTACGGTTTCTTGGCCTCGCAGAAAATGTGAAGGGAAGCGACATCAGACACTTCATGCTCGAGCTTCTTAAAGGTGCCTTCCCCGAACTTGTCCGATGGGACTGGGAGTCTGAAGTTTAAATTGTCCACCGATTCCCCCTGACGCCAAGAAAAACTCTGCTCTCCAGCCAAAACATCCAAGAGCCATCCTGGTTTACTTCGGTAATTTCCTTCTACGCCAGACGATCTTTGACAAGGCAAGAACGGAAGCGAAGAGATCATACAATGGGCATACCTTTTTTGTCTGCCCAGACTTTTGCCATGTGGCAGTTGAGAGGAGATGGAGACTCCGGCAGTTATTTTCTCCCTTCCAACAGATTGGATGGCAAGTATTTCTGCTAAACCCGTCTCGTCTCAAGGTGATCTTAAAAGGAAATACCCAGACTTTTCTCTCGGAGGTCAAGGCACAAGAATATTTGAAAGAAATCTCTAAAGAGACTGGACTGGGCTGATGAAAGATCCTTTGCTGTATTTCTTCACCTCTGGCACAAAAAAATGAGTATTTTGTTAGGTCATCGTGTATTCTTCCTTTTAGGTGATTTTCTTTCCCCTGAAAATATATCTTGAGGATTCTTTGAAGGTCTATCTAGGCTCTCTGTATCACGGGCCTTTCCCTCTTTGTTGTTCTTTTATTTTTTATTTTCTCTTTTCCTCTTCACTCCCTTTTTTTCAGGCTTGACAAGGGGCTGAGTGGCTCGGGGTGGGGGTGTGGTGGAAGCAGGAGCGTCATGTGGGTTAGCGCCATCATCAGGGTCAGGAGTGACCCTTTTGCTCATGGTTTTGTCATGGTCATGGGCTGCGGCTCTAGGGGCACCACCAGCACTCGCCACGTTAGCCACACTAACACTCGCCACATCGCACATGGGTGTATGCATAGACTCTGTGGCAGGATTCATTATCCCTTGACCTGTTATTGGTGACCTCCAGATACTTTACCACGTTTTATGTGCATCTTGGTATTGACTCCGCAACAAGACTGGTGTCACAACTACGATTGTGGCAGGCTGCGGTATGTCTACTTTATATTCACCTGGGATATTGACATTAATGCATCCATCCGATTTGCTTCATGATTGTTTGTTGTGCTTTTCATGTAAAAACTGTTTATTTTCTTTTATTGTGTGTAAAAGGCTGGTTCTGAACATTACCTATTCCGTTGTGACCACGCCCCCGTGCTACGTCCCTATCAGCATAACATCCATCTTGGGCGGGTCTCTCCTATAAAAGGAGATCACGCCCGATGTCACGTGTTCGTTATTCTAAAACCTTACCGGAGCTAGGTTTTTTCCGACGCAAGGAGTTTTCTTTCGACCTGTTCCTGGATTGGGGCAGAGACTTCCTGGAAAGCAGACGGAGCAGAGAGCGAGCGCAACAGAACAGCAGGAGGAGCAGGCTCTTCAGAATTTGGGTAAGAGCATGCTCTGCTATACAAGATGTCTGATGTCTATTGATGACTATTTAACTCCAGTCTGGGCCTGCATCACAGTGTCAAGATCATTGAAGATACTTTGAAATATTACAGTTTTTCACTAGAGACACAAAGTAAATTCTCAAGCTCTACAAAGAACATTTTGTACAAAGTTGCGTGGCAGGTCCCGCATGTTATCTTCAGTATTCAAAAGGTTTATGGAGAAAGACCATAAAAAAGACTTACAAGAAGGAACTTGGTGGGTATAATTCACAGTTCTGTTTAATAAAAGCTGTAAATCAAAACTGTTACTTAAAAGTGCAGAATATACTGAATGTTCTTTTATGTTCTTTTTATAGCTTATTTTAAACTCAATTCCTGGCAGAACAATAGGGAAGGAACAGGCAATTATAACTATATATCATAATTAAGGGAAAACAGAAAAGTAATAGATGTTATCTTAAATTAGTCTAAAGTATTTATATTGTTCTTACAGGTCTCATTCCCAGAAGTTCCCTTCCCAACACCCTTTCCCCCGCCTGGCCACTCTAAAGCTCTGTGTGATAATCACAAGCAGAGATTGGAGGTGCCTGGAGGTGGACCCTTCTAGCACCGTGCAAGTCCTGAGGAGCATCGACCTGACACAATAACGAGCCCACAGACTATTCCTCCTCCTGGCTTGCTAGATTCTAGAATGGCTACACTAGATGTTATCCTTAAGGCATTAGGCCAAGTTCAGCAAGAGTTGATTGAATCTAAGGTGCGAGCTACAGCTTTGACAAATAATATTGCACACCTACAACAAAGAATCGAAAGTAGGGAAAAAGCCGAACGTAATCCCTTTGATGTTCCCCCGGGAAAGTTTCCCAGTATGGTTCAATCAGTGGGTCATGGAGCTGTGAGTGGAAGTGTAAATCCTACCTCTATTTCTGTAACTTAGATACCTTTGGCAGTTCCCGAATGTTTATCTGGAGACCCTAGTAAAATTCAAATCTTTCTTACGCAAATTGAGTTACATTTTACTTGCAAACCCGCATCATTTCCTGATGGTCAATCAAAGGTGGCATTCCTTATCTCCTACCTGATTGGTGATGAAGCTTCATGGGCGGTCCCATTAGTTCGTGAGGATGATGCCATTTTGCATAATTGGAAAGCCTTTGTTAAAAAATTTGAAAAAGTATTTGATCGCAGAGCAGCCACCCTGTCCTCAGATAAGGAGTTATTAGAACTACACCAAGGCAATCGAGATCTGGTCACCTATCTAACTCATTTCAATCGTCTGGTGTCTGAAACCAGATGGCCTGAAGAAAAAACAGCTGCAATTTATTATCATGGGTTACATGATGACTTAAAAGACGTTTTGGCACAAATTGATCCTCAGCCTAAAGGATGTACAGAGCTCATCAATTTAACCCTGCGTTTAGACCATAGACTAGCCGAACGAAAAGGTCGGCGACTAGAGAGAAGCGTGTTTCGTTTTGAACGAAGTAAACTAGTTCTTAGTATACCACCTCAAGACAGCCAAGGATAACCTATGGAAATAGGATCAGTTCGTCCAGCTCTTACCAAAGAGGAAAAAGAGTCACATAGAAAGAATGGTTTGTGTCTGTATTGTGGCAAGAAATGCCACTTTGTAAAAGAGTGCCCTACTGAACCAAAAAATAAAACCTTTCAGCCAGCCATCAAAACAATAGATACAACTCCAACCCTAATGGGAAACTAACTGGCTCAAAATATATAAAGGGGGATCTTTTGAGTACTGGGCAAATACCCTCTGTTCATTCTTCAGATAATGATCGTGTTACTCATTTGACTTTAGACATGATTTTAGAAATCACTCCCAAACTCAGACATTAAATTACTGTACTTCTTGACTCTGAAGCCACAGGTAACTTCGTAGACACAACCCTGGCCCGTCACTTATCCTTACCTTGTGAGACAAAGATTAAAAAATAAATTGTTCAAACTGTGTAGTGTAGTTCTTATTTCCTTTATAGGCTCTGTGCATTGGAATAATATACACTATAGTTTTTTCATAGGACTAAGGTCAGTATGCCTCTATCGAGTACATTAAACTTAATTACTTTATGTGCCAGCTAACTCAGAGGTCACTAGAAACTTCTCGAATAAACAAGAAGGGAGTAGTTTCTGACAACCGCATAAACATGACAACTTTGTTTCCCTTAGAATCGGAACGTGTCTCAGAATCGTGGAAACAACAGAGAACAGTTTCACTCAGTCAATCGTGCAGGCTTAGTTTCTTCAGAGTTACACAGAAATAGATAGACGGGTGTTTCAATAAAAGGATTTATTGAACAGTCTTGTTTCTCGTGTAAGAAATATGAGCTGTTACAATCATTAGACAGTAAGCAAGATATAATACGCACAGCGTAAGCAGTAAGAAGAAATAATACTGCAATAGCATTGTCTTTTAGCTATAACATATATTCATATATACATACATAAATAACACAGGCTAAAAAGTGAATACTCGTCTGATGCTTCTAAATAGTTCTACCCCAGTGTACCTAACCTGAGTGTAGTACAAGGAAAAAGTAGGTGCTGTTTTCTATAGTATAGTATAGTATATACTAGGTTTTATATGCCAAGAGTCCCTCTAGGTTCTAGTCAGCTCCATACCTTAGAATGAGAGAGGTGGGAATCTCTTTCCGAATCTCAAACTCCAACACTCCGCGAAGGGAGTCAGAACACTGGAAGATGGATTCTCTGCGAGCAGGGATGACAGCGTCTGGTCAGTGCGTCAGGCGGGAACTCCAATTCTTCCAAACTTGCCATGGCGGGCCGTATCGAGCTGATCCGTGCAGTGCTTTGCCATGGTAAGGGAAGGAATATTTATACCTGGAAGGTGCTTAGGAATGTTAGCATTGACGTAAAGTCGGGCAGAGGAAGACGTCATAAATGAACCCCTAAGGAATAGTAGTTCATGCATAATAGATGAGTTCTTGGGGAAATCAATAATCCTAGCTAGGGAAAGTCCAGATGGCTTAAGGGTCTGGTTTCTAAGAACTCGTTGTGACGTGGGATGGACGGATATAGGTGACCATGCCTGTATTTGGATAGCATGGCTAATGCCTAAATAAGGACTGGGATTCTATGCCTAAATAAGGGCAATGCGAATTGTGCCTATATCAGGACATGATTCAGGGAAGCCTATGTACGGGCATATAAATCGAAACACAACACCCACTCCATTGATGAATGATCGATATTACTAAATGCTAAACATGCTAAACACATCAAATTGAGTATCACATGTTCACTAAAAACTTTTCTAAAAGCAAACTTAAAAATAAGTTCATGATAAAATCTCAGCTAAACATGGAATGCAAAGGTGCTGTACATATTTAGAGTAATGTTTCGTCCGAAACATATGTTTACAATGGATGCTAAATGCTAAATGAATGCACAGAAATATACACATAAATATTGAAATGGTCCATTTTTACAGAAAGGAAACAAATAGTTCAGGGCCATTTCATGTCATGATTACATAAATGCGAAAAAAAGGTGACAATGTGTCCCTGGAAGTGTTCCAAAGAAGTCTGTTCTCTATGAATAGTTCTACTGTAAGCAGATTACTTTGCCATAAAAAGAAAAATTCAAATTTAGAAAAAAAAATTAATCATAGGAAAAAGTTCCAAGGTTTGGCCTTTGTTTTGAAAAATGAAGGCCAAATTCATAGCTTTCCCGGTACACTGTGAGCCGAATCAAAAGCCAGTGTAAGGAGCTGGTGAAAACATGAAATCCTCTATCCGTGTAGACAAAAGATTGTCTACCGTAGTCGGTGATAGGTCGATTACCTTGTTTAGAACACTAACTGCACATAGATGTGACGCATCGTCAGTAGCAGTGTTCGTTACCGATGTTACCTATGTGCCTGTTGATCCATCTCGTACCTCAGAGCATGTTGCGTCTGTGAGATCTCAATGAATGCCGTCATCAGGATTGGTAGCCTCTGGGGACAACACAGAGCATGGGCCGTTATCGGGTCCAGCAGAGTATCGATTTCCGTTGGCATGACTGATGGGAGTGTTAGACAGATGTCTAGCACGCATTCTTCACCGCAAAGCAGGCAGTGTAGAACCGGTAAGATGCAATCTTGCCAGATTGGTCTGAACGACAGAAACCATGTGGTATTTAGTTCTCGTAGATGAGGTAAGCCCAAAAGTTGTTCTATGCGCTCACGACACTTCCTTTCCAGGAGAGCTTTCTCCAAGGTGCTGGGAGTGACGCTGGTGGATTGGCTTGCCATAACGTAGTAGTAGGAATTAAAATAGGATTCCTGCAACGAGTGCTAGAATTATCGGCAGACCACCAAACACTGAGTGCATGAAGGTTGGAATGATTCCGAGGACTGCTTGAAAAGGTGTTAACAGTCCTGAACATATGGTCTTAAATACATGCACAATACCGCTCATATCAAACATGTTTAAGATACGTTCCAACATTTCTGTGAAATGTGTAGGGCAGTTTGTACTTAACAGAGCCTGTATCTCAGCCGAAGTCCTTGCAATTTGTAGATCATAGGTTTCTTTGGCCGAGGTCAAACGCACGGTTTGTTGTAAAAGAATGGCTTTTATTCTGCTTAAAGTATTAATTCGTATAGAAGAGATGTTAAGTGAAGGCCATAAAGGCGACTCCCTGACTGTGTCTATTTGGGGGAACAAGACTTGCATACAGCCAGTGACCTTGGAACTAACTGTTACTAGATATGGGATACCTGGCAACATGCCACAACAGCTCTGATCATTCAACATGAGGTAACTCCCATTTGAAAGTTGTCCAAATGTTGGATTAATCACAGCGGCTGGTGAACCTTGCAGGTGGCAGGATAAATTTGCAGTGGAACCGCTACAGGCCCCGTGTAAACTAATATCCCGATTTTCACAGTGTGTACTGCAAAGAAACACTTCACGCCCCCCACTCCAACATCTGTGTGTGTAAGGTAAATCCCAGGATGTCCTGATGTATTCTTTACCCAACGTTTCATATTTGCCTGCTTGCATTTGTTTGAGGCAATACTGAAAATGGAAAGTTGTAACAGGCAGAGTTATTTTGCCATGAATGATCCATTCTGTAGCTGGTTTTTCTGCTACTGTAAATGGAAATTTTTCCAGTTTTTCAATGCTCAGCACTGTATACTTTGTTCCCCTTTGTGACAGTTCGATCTGTTTATCAGTGAGATTGTATTCTGAAAACAGAGACGACGTGTTGATGAAACGCCAAGGCACATAGCCTGCACGCAAGTTTTGTAGCGTCCAGCCTAATAACAGAATAGAACGTAATTGAGACTGACCAAATCTTGTTCTACAATGTGTATAGCAGAGGATACAATGTTGCCCAGTGAATATATCCTGGATGACAGAGTCGTTAACCCATTGTCGACCACAGCGAGAGATTTCTCTAAATGAATACGATCAATTTGCTTGGGTAACCTTCCATATTTCATTATAAGCAGCATAGATGCTGGTATATATGAAACGTTTTTGACGTGGTTTTCCTGGACCTAGCAAGAAATCCCTAAGGTCTGCGCCTTCTTTAAGTAAAGATAAGTGTTGTTTCACATCCTCTAGTGTAGATGTCTGTAGCCAATCAAGGTATAATTTTCCTACACTGTATGTTTTTACTACCCCTGGATGCTGTCTTTGAACATAACGTGGGTCTGGCCTGTTGATAGTAAAACCCTGTATTCTGTTCAGGAATCGTTCTTGACAGATGTTTGTGTCTGTGGGCCAGAGCAACCATTTTTCCCATTCAGGATCTGATCTGTTGTTTTGTAAAATAGTATGTACGTCGACCTCCTCCTGTGTAGTTCTATTACTTGCAGTTGTAGGTATGGACGGTGTGTTCATGTCTTTGATCTTGGCTAACCCAAGGCAAGACGTTTGTTGGACAGTGTCGTTCAAAAACATTATTTGTTGTGGGATGATGCAGGCTATAAACAAAGCTTCTATCCCCTGCACTTGCCGATCTTTTGTACTTTAGACAGATTTTGTGTTAATTGTGTCTTTCCAAAAGTCGAAACCCTGTCTAGACAGTTAGGCAATAAAGGCTGCAGAATAAATCTGTTTTGTATTAGTTAACATATTTCTCGTTCCTGTTTTGTTCACATTTTTAAAGTAAAACGTTTCTGGATTGGATGTATTGTACCCTGAAAAGTATGGAAACTTCATTGCAAACGTTTTTGAGTTACCCCTTGGTGGTGTAGGACAATGTTCTCATTGGTTATACATAAATACATTTCTATTTGTTGCAGATTTATGCAAGAAATTATGACCCTAGTGGTTGTAACAAAAAAGCTGTTCATAGTCTGTTGAACCCTCTAAGTATTCGTGGTTAGAGAATGCAGCAGACCTTTCTAGATCAGACATCATGTTATTAACTGTCTCAAAGTCCCAATCATCAGAATAGGTACTGGAGGTAATAAAGTCACTTAGTGAAATTTTAAATAAGTGTGGAATCTTTAAGAGTTCCGACAGGCCGAATATATCATAATCCGTTTTGTCCCAAACTATACCATCTTGTATAGGAATGGCTGTGATGTTCACTGCTGACAAGTCTCTTGCTTCACGATGGGATGATTTGTGTGGTTTCAAAAGTAAGTTAACATTTTTACTTCCTGTGTCCAAGTGAATAAATCTTCCATTTATCAGCATGCTCTGAGTCATTACTAAAGCTAGTCAAAGCAGAAAGAAAAATATTCCAGATATAATCCATAGTTCAATCCATGGTGAAATCAGATTAGTCTTTTTCAGGAGATGAAAAAAGTCTTGTGCTCGTTCTTTGAAAGTTCTTTTGGCTGGCGTCGTTTGTAGTTCAATTGGATCCTCAGAAAACGTATCAAAGTTAATGAAATAGCCAGAGGCAGTTCTGTCAATGGTTGAAATTGCATCAGGATTCGTTTAAATCGCTGGCACCAGTTGATCACGTGTTATGTTGGTGCAGACAGGTGTATCAGGATGAACTATTATTTGGGTTACAAGAGGAATGAGCTCCATAGCATTGTTGCTTAGTCCTTCATTTTTTATTCCTGAATTCTCGATGGTGATGAGTCTTTCAGTTTGAACCTCTTGGATAGTAGCTAGAGGAGTGTGTCTGCTACTTGGTCGGAGTCCACAAGGCCTGCTTCTTAGTATTGGCCACATAGTGTGGTTTGATGAGGTCGATGGACACAAATCTTTTCTCCTTTTTACCAGCAAGGGGCGGCAGAAGTACTGTTCTTGTTCCGTGAATGGCTAGGACAGGCACTGGTTGTCTGTAAGAAGGCCCAAATTCCTTCTTGTCCGCGATCTTCTCTCTGACTAGATCCCCAAACTTTGGGATCCAGCCAGGCCTTGCTGGGACGGTTGGATTGTCCCCAGTGGTGGTTGGCTTCAGGAACATGTTGCTTTGTTTCGATCTTAGTTAATTTAAATCCTGTAAAACAGCCAAACGATCTTTGATATCAAATGGTTTATTTTCCACCACTGTGCCTTTACATTCGAGATCTGGAACCCACATTCTTGTCCCAAATAGGACCTAATATGGAGTGACCCCCCTAGAGAACTTCTTGGCAAATTGTTTAATGAGCGTTGGACCCCATAAAGATGTCTGACCCACCCATCACCCAAACCTAATACCCTAGCTGTTATAGACCGCTTTATGTCCCGGTTTTTCCTTTCCAGAACAGAATTTCCCTCAGGATGGAATGGAGAGGAGTACCGCAATGCAACGCCCAAACTGGCCATGGCTTCTTTGTAAGCCCGAGAGCTAAACGCAGGGCCCTGGAGTGTAGTGTGCCAATTGTGTATGTGCCGATAAAGACATGCAAATCTTTTAAACAGTTCGAGCGTCAGCCGAGCGCTGAGGCCACATCCATAGGAACCTTGACTTAGTGTTTGTGGGGTTGCTTTTGTCCAAAAGGACGCCTGCACGTAGATAATCTAATGCTGTCTAACAATGGTGTCTGTACTGGGCAGGCTACTTCGTAGTCTGGTGTCTGGTGGCGTTCTGCACTGCGATCTCTTATGCACTCTGTGCAGTTATTGATGAAGATGTGAATCAGTGTATTCATTCCAGGTCACCAGTACATCTCTTTTAATGTTAATATTGTTTTAGAGATCCCCTGATGTGACAGACCCTCTCCCAGATGTGCTTCATAAATCAAAGCTGCTTTATGTTCCATGTTTGGAATTACCCTATCCCCCACTCCAGGGATTCGAGCAAACGGAACGTTATTCGCATCAATTTTATATACGAGTATACGCTGCACCACTGCCTTTGCTTGAAGCATTGACAGCCAATAACATCTCACTGTCTATTCTCGTTTTTGAACGAGTGATGGCAGGTACCGAAGCCGTTTGCACAGCCCCCTTCGCGGCTTCGTCAGCCAATGAATTCCCTACAACGTGAACGCCATCACGTTGATGACTCAACGTGTGTATCACGTGAGTGTTTTGTAGACCATTTCGCAACTGAACTACTTGTTCCCAAAGCGTTTTATGCTTGATTGTGCCGCCTTTTACATCTTTGAAACCAATTTGAAGCCAATTCTGTAAATATTCATTGTAGGGTTGAACACAGTAAAAATCCGTATTTTCAAGTGCCAATTTGAATGCTTGTAGTTCAGCTCGCTGAGCTGTACAATCTCCTAGAAATTGTGTTTTAGTGACCATCGGTCTGAATTTACCATCGCGCATACGACCTTTAACAATCGTGCACGCAGCACTGTTAGCTTGTTTACTCTCCGTAGAGGGTTGTGCTGATCCATCAGTATAAATTATAAATTCTTACTGGTCAAGAGGGAGAATCTCAATAGGCCGAGGACATTCGTGTTCGTATTGCAGGAATGCTTGTGTTTTTAAATAAGGATCAAAAACATATCCAACATCTGTTGCAGCAAGAGAATTAACCCATTGTATCCATCTTGGATGTAAAGCTTTTGCATTTGGAATGCTCGCTTTTGTAACTGCCTCTAAGGCTGGTACCGGAGTCACGACAATAATGCGTTTCCCCTGAGCTAGAGCTCTTTCTGTTGCTACAGCGGTTTGACTGCTGTCAGACTTTTTTCTGTTGAAGTGAAGCGCATTTCTGCTTGTGTATACAAATGTGATTTGTATGCAATTGGTACTTTTACACCTTCATTAAAGGTTAAGTATGTGAATCAGCATTGACCCAAAATAATTCAGATCACATACTGGCCCATGCATCAAGCAAAATTCCCCTTGCTAAATTACCAAATCTGTTACCGAGCGTCAAACAACAGATCCCAATGCATCAACCCCAATAGCGAAAAAACTAAAGAATCGCTAAAACAAACCCCGGTAAATTACCGAATCGCAATATAAATAATCTGAAATAGCGAAAACAACAATTGCGCTTGCCAATGGCGATTAGCAAACAAAGAATCGCAAATGAATGCATCAAAACTCGCTAATACCGAAAATCATCCAAATCGCTATTTAGCATGAGCAGAGAATAAGGGGAATCTCAACCAGGAGGTAAAGTTGCTGAAACACACAAAAAGAAAATACAAAAAAAATTCTAAAGTGCATCACAGGTGTAATGAATCAGAAACCCTTCAAAAAGGGCACTGGAGACCCCGTATTTTTTTCCAAAATGGCAGCCCTCTACGTGCCTGCAAGGAGTATGAGAATAAATGCAGCAGCACAGCACAGGAGGAGGATCCAGGAGAGGGTATTCAGAGTGCGCATTACATCTGGGCCAAAATGAGGATGAAGTATATGACAAGTACCGTCTGAATCGTGCCATGATAATGCGCCTGATTGCTGACCTGGAACCACAACTGCAGCACCAGACCCGTAGGACCAATGCCATTCCTGCACACGTCCAGGTCCTATGCAGCCTGCACCTACTGGCATCTGGAAGTTTCCAGGTGGTTGTAGCGGTAGTGGGAGGCGTCTCACAAAGCGCTCTTTCACACTTCTTCCGTAAATTCATTGATGCCATGCTGACAATGATACATACCCACATCACCTTCCCCACAACCCCACAGCAGTTGAACCAGACCAAACAGGACTTCTACCAGGTGGCCCAATTCCCCCATGTCATAGGATGCACTGACTGCACGCATGTCCCCATATGTCCCCCCTCAGCCAACGAGTACATCTTCCGTAACAGGAAGTCCTACCACTCAATCAACGTGCAGGTCGTGTGCAATGCCAAGCACATAATTACGGACATAGTGGCACAATTTCCAGGGAGCACACACGACTCATATATATTCAGACACAGTGGCATCCACAGGCGTCTGCTCAATGGGGAATTCGGAGAGGGACACCTACTTGGTACATGCGCATACCTATTCATTATATCAGTTACACATATGTATTTGCATTACTGCCACTAAGCCTTTGCTTCCCCCCCGTAGGTGACAGCGCATACGCCTTTGGGGAGTATATCCTCACCCCCTACCTCAACCCAGCAACACCACGGGAGCAATGCTACAACGCGGCACATATTAGCACCAGAAATGTGGTTGAGAGAACATTTGGGATCCTGAAAAATCACTTCAGGATCTTACATAAGACTGGTGGTGCTTTGCAATATAACTCCGAGACCTGCTGCAGGATGGTAGCAGTATGTGCCATGCTGCACAACATTGCAACCAGAAGGGGGATACCCATTGAGATGGACGCAATGACAATGATCGGGATGACCAACCACCCGCACAACACCGACAGTCACACGTGCCAAACACAGCTGAAGGTGAAAGGAGGCGGACATACATCACACAACATCAGTTCAGAGCCAGGTAATAATGAGCCATCACAATGTACTGTGGAGTGCAAATGTTTAATTCACATGAGTACTTGTCAATGTCAATAATCATATATAGTAAACATTACAATAATTCAACACATTGTGAAAAGAAACATATCCGTAGACAGCACGGGAATGCAATAACAATAGATAAGTGGTCCATGGTTACACCACCATGAACAAATAGGCGGGACTGCATGTCTAGCGCCTCTTTTCACGTACCCCCAGCCTCCTGTCGCATGGCTCCTCTACATCACCACGATGTGTGTCTGTGGCTGTAGAGCTGCGCGAACTGCGCCTCCTGCAACTGGTCTCCGGCACGGACACACTACTCACGCTCGATGCCGCCTCACTGCCCTCCTCCCCTCCCAAGTTGCTAGCACTAAATGTGCCAGACTGTAAATGTTCCACTGCAGTGGTCACCTGGCCTAAGGCCTTCGCTACATCCCCGCAGTAATGTCCAAGGTCTATCTGCAGTGACACTGAGTGGCGTGACAATACAGCAGTGCTGTTGCAGAGCTTGGTGATGGCCCTGGTAGATGTAGAAGAACGAAGCAAGCTCTGCCGATGCCTCCTGCGCTCGCTGTGTTGTCCTGCTAGGACGGCACGGGTGAGCTCCTGTAGGGTCTTGTTGATTGCATGATTCCCCTCTGCTACAACTGAGGTCAGGTGACGCACAGTGTCTGTCATCGTGCACATGTGTTTTGCAAGTCTTGAGATGTTGAGGTTCATTGTGCCCATATGTCTCCCCTGCAGGCGCTGAACACGCAGCATCTGGGACTCCACCCCACCATAGGCATTTGGAGCCTGTTCGGATCCGGAAGCAATACTGCCCATGGACCTGCACCGCTGTCTAATTCGGCCACGTGCTGGTGTTGGAGCGGGCGGAGTGACACGTGTCTGGCTGGGATCACTTGTGGGGGCTGGGATCGGCTCGGTTTTCATAACCTGCAGGGCGGGGACATGTGCCCTGCATCTTGGTGGTGTTTTCGATGGTGGTGGTGTCAGTGGTGGTGGTGTCAGTGGTGGTGGTGGTGTTGATTGATGGTCCTGCGGAGTCTTCCCATCTGTCTCTGCCGGTGTCTCTGAAATGATGAGGCGCTCGCTGTCATCTGACTCCACCAGAGATGCATCTGTGTGTGAAACAGTGCATTGTTATATTATTTTGTTACTTTCTCTGTTTATCATCTTGCCTACTTTTAACATAATAAATGTTGGACTTGGCCCTTCTGGCAGGTTCACCCCTGAACTTTTTTTGCTTTTTTTATTGGTGACTTGGTGTGGTAATTTTTTTGGTTTCAGCGCACTTTCCCTGTGTCCCAGGGTAAAGTGCGTGCGTGCTCTGAGTGCATGTGGTGAGATAGGCCTGCCCTCCCATAGGAATGCATGGGTAGTGTATGTGTCCCTAGTAGTTCCGGATGCGTGGGGTGTGCAGGCCCGAGTTTGGTATGTGCGGACTCGTGGGAGTGAATGCTGCGCGATGATGTGTGCGGCGTGCATGTACCTAGTGTGGAAGTGCCACTTCTAGAAGTGGGCACTTCTGTGTGCAGTGTGTCTGTCGCGTGATTGGCTGGTCGTGTCATGTGACGGGCTAGGGATTCCCCAGAGTCAGGATGAGCCACCCAGTGGTGAATGGGGAGATCAGCAGCTAGATGGGTGGGAGGAGTACACCTGGGTCCTGAATAGGACAGGGTTTTCCACACACAATGCTGGCCCCGCCCCCTGTGGTGCGACTGACGACCCTAGCCCTGCCAGTGAATAGAGTGAGGGGCTGAGCACATCAAGGGTGCTCCCCAACCAGCTGCGACTGGTTTTCCCCCTCACCCTGAACCCAGAACAAAGGGTTTGCCTGTATAAAAATGGGGCTGTGTCCCCACAGAAACTGTTCTCTGCCAGGATCTTACCTGAGGGGGTCTGCTGCTGCTGGACCAGAGGACCGCCACTTGGACTACCTCCCTGCCTGGAGGCCCAGTGAGCTGGCTCTGGGCCTAGCCTTGCCCCCACCCCTGCCCTGCTGCATGCAGGGAAGGACTTTGCTGGACTTTTGTGGCTACTGGCACCCCTAAGCGCCTGGGAGCGCTTTTATCTTGCAAATAGCGCTAGGAGCGCTTTTTATGGTACCCCCAGCGCTTCCAGAGCGCTTTTCCTTTGGCCGTAGCGCTAGGAGCACTTTATTTGGGGAAGCCGGTGCCCACCCGGCGTTTGACCCGTCTTTGCGGATTTTAAAGCCTCCTGGCAGGTGCCCACCCTGCCAGGGACATTGCCACTCGTTGGCGGGTGCCCACCCCGCTTATTTGATCATTTACGTTGCGGGAGCCCACCCCGTTTATTTCCCCTACGTCGCGGGTGCCCACCCCGCGACGTGAAACTGTTGCCGCGATCTAAAACTCACCGCTGCAGCCTGGTCCGGGCGATCCCGAGAGTCAGGCAGGCCGGGGGCGGGACTCCGGGACAACCGGAACTGGGAGTAGGAGGGCGGGAGCCTACCCCGCCTCCTACCGAAGCATCGCGGCTGGTTTTGGGGGCCCCGGAGCAGGCAGGAGCCTACCCTGCGCCCGGTGCCCTTGCCCGGAGGAGAAGCGTCCTACCCAGGCGGGAGCCCACCCCGCACTGGGACGAGCTGCCGTCGTGTTGCTGAAGATCTCCGGCCCCGGGAAGAGAAGGGACGACGCCGCGGAGAGCCGGTGAGTGGGGGCGTTCCCGCCGGTCTCTCCTCGGTCCCCCATGGGCAGTGATTGAGCCAGAGCCCGGTTGAGGCTCTGACATCGGGGGCAGTGTCCGTGAGCTCCCGAGAGGCTCCAACACGGGCAGAGCGTTGTTGGGAGCGCGAGGTCGCTCCAAAGCGGGGCCCATTGTTGTTTAGAGCCTGCGAGGCTCAAGGGGCATTTCTCCAACGACGGGGGGTGATTTGAGTTACGAGGGCCCCAGAGAGGGGGCCCCTGCCTACCCCTGCCAGTGCTTGAGCGGCCCCGCCTGCCAGAGGGCCGCTCCATCGTTGGGGGCAGATTTGTTTTAGAGCGCTCGTGCGCTCCAACGAGGGCATAATTTGTCTAGAGTCCAGAGGGACTCCCACGGGGCCATATTTGTTCTAGAGCCTAGAAGGCTCCCACGAAAGGCACATTATTCATTGTAGAGCCCAGGAGAGGCTCCACGTAAGTGCTGCAGATTTATGTTTAACAAGGCACAGTGGTGCCACAGCATCTCTCCAGTTGCCCAGCACTTAGTGGGCAACTGCAACGTTTAGGTTGTGGCCTCGGTGTTCTGGCTTGCGCAGCCTGCGCCGGCGCGCCCTGACTTTTCTGGACGCAGGGCGTCCTTGCCCCTACTAGGCCAGTTGGCCTAGGGACTGCCACAGGTAGTGGCTTATGTGAGTTCTTGCGCAATTGTGTTTCCCTGCACCGCTGAATGTATGTTTATGCGTCATGTGCTTTGCTTTACACCTCTGAATGTTATGCATCATGTGTTTATGTGCTTAGACCCCTACAGGTATTGTGATACTTAGGTGGTTGTTTTCTCCTAGTACAGGTGGTGCTAGTGAGGTCCTGATTCCCTGCGCAATATTTTCCTAAGGTGGTTACGGTTGCGTAGGTGGTACTTACCTGATACCAGTAGTTACTGGTTGTGTGCTACATATGTTATTTTGTACTACAGTATTATTCCTATGTTCTAAGAGTGCTAATTCCGGACAGCGGTCCACGTGGCCCTGTCCCCTGTACATATAATCCCTTGTAAATTCTGCCCGTGCCTGTTGGCACATTGTAGAGTGTGTGTTTTTGTCTAATGTGTTGTGTATAATACAAAGGCTATTTTTATAGAATACCTTGTGTGGAGTTTCCTTTGTGGTGGGCCTTGGGTGTTGTTGCTGGGTGCGCGCGCAAACGCTTTACACATCGCCTCAGGGATAAGCCTGACTGCTCGTGCCAAGCTACCAAGGGGGTGAGCAGGGGTTATCTTTGGCGTGTAACTCCCCAGCCCTGACTAGAGTGGTGGTTTCTGTCTGGCTTTGGCGCAAGCCCTAGCCAACCAGAAATCCCATTTCTAACATTGGTGATCAGCGGTGGGATTTGGACTTGCGTTTGCGCTGTACCGCAGCGGCAACTGGCCGCACTACAAAACTCTGCATTTAGATAAATCACATGGTATAGGGATTATTGTTCTAAGTTTGTTTTTAATTGTCATTTCTTTGGAAATGTGGTTTTGTGCACTGTGAGTTAGGTGTCCCTAGCTCGGGAGGGTAGATCATCCCCCTTAGTGCATTGTGTTTCTGGATTCACCAGAGGGTGGGATCCAGTGGTGGCAGCGTAATAGTGTCCAGTACATTTGTCCCCCGCCCTGCGCCCAGAGTTGGTACCTGTGTCACGTGGTGGTCAGGTTGAGGAATCAGGGGTGGTAGAAACTGCCTTACCAGTCCGAGGGGAGGATTGGGTGTGGATGAGTGGTGTGTGGCACTAGGCAAGTGAGTGTGAGTTCTCTGGGATAGAGAGCTTGCTGAATCTTTTTGTGAATTGTGTGCTCCTGTTAAACGCAGACCCCTAGGTTCCCTGTGTGATCTTTTCTCAAGAACGTCCGCCAAAATGGAGCCAGCTTTTGATTTCTGTGATCTTTTTGGGTACAGTATGTTGGAGTTGGTAAGGTTCTGTGAAGAGAGAGACATAGGGGTGGATGAGTCAGACTCTCAGTCCGAACTTAGAAGCAGCCTGATCCTATGGCAAAAGGGTCAATGGGGTCTTGAGCGCAGTAGGATAAGGGCCCGGGCCTCACACCAGGAGGGTGGTGGGTCTGTAGGGAGCCCTGAAGATTTAGAAGAGGAGGAAGAAAGTAACCTGACAGGGACGCCAGTAGATAGTGGAGACCCCACAGATAGGGAGTCCCTTGCTGGGTCCAGTGTCAGGAGCAGCACCCCATCCCTTTCCCTGTCCCCAGAGGAGTGGGTAGATAGGAGGGAAGAAAGGGAGCATCAGCTGGCCATGGAGAAGCTCAGGATAGAGCATGCCAAGCTGGAGACCGAGAGGGTCTTAGCTCAGAAACAGATGGCAGAGGCTGAGCGGGCCTTTGCCACAGAGAAATTAGCTCTGGAGGGTAAGTTGTCCCCTGAGCGCAGTTGTAACTACCCAGGGAGGGTTGAGTCCAGTGGTGACAGCGAGATAAAGTCCAGTGCAGGAAGTCCCATTCCCAGTTTACCCAGTCTGGTACCTGTTTCCCAAGAAGAGGAGTATAGGTTGAAATTCAGGGGCAGTAGGAAGCTGTCTCACCAGTCTTGGGACACGTTTGTGGGTGAATGCGAGGATGCACTGGATGATTGGGTAAGAGTAAACACGAAACGGGATTTTGAAGGACTGTATGCTCTGGTTATCAAAGAGCAGCTACTCAGTAGTTTTTACCCCGGGTTGCGCCAACACCTGTTGGGATATTACGATTTGGATGCTTGGGACCTTGCAAAAAGAGCAGACCGATGGGAAGGGGTCCCAAGTTCTGATGAGGAATGGGAGAGTGATTCCAACAGTAGTGGTTCAGAGATCCTCCAGCCCAGCCTGGTGGAGGAGGCTCAGTGTAGCCCAGCTAGGTCCCCGGATAGCGAGGAGGGTGTAGGGGCTTACGGCCTGGCTCAGTGGAGCGGGAGTAAGTGGGTGACCGAGGGTCCCCAGACGCACGAAACCCTGCCTCCTGACTTGGATGGTTTCATGAGGGAACACCAAGTCTGGGACCTAGGCTGTCCTGTTAGTCCATTTGAGGAGGATCACCTAGTGTATGGAGGACCTGGAGCGTCTGTAAATAAAGCTCCAGTGGTTCTGATGTCTGGCAGTACCGCTCCAGTAGGGAGGGTACAGAAGTCCAGCGAGAGGAGTGGCATGGGGCGGTGTTCCCCGGTGGAGGAGCCAGTGGGTCAGGGACCAGCCGGGAGGGCTGAGTCTCCTCGAGGTGACCATGGTGACCACCCGTCTGTCCTGGGGGATCTTCGCGCACTGTCAGGTGGACAGGGGACGGGAGATCTGCGCCAGGCAGACTGTCATGCAACATATGAGGCATATGTTCCTCTTGGGGGGATGGTGTGTAAGTCCCCCGAAGTCCTGGAGTGCCAGGCAAGTATTCCACCAAAGGTTCTAGACCCGAGGTTGGGAGGCCAGGTTCAGGATCAGCCTGACCTGAAAGGTAGGACGACTGTAACCAGTGTCCTGACCGGTTCTTCTTCCAGAGGTACCGCCCCAGTTGGTAGGGAGCAGGACTCTGGAAGGGGGTGCAGAGGGTGGGAGAGCCCACCTCTGACCCCAGTGCAACCTGAGGGGTTAAACCCTAGGTTGGGAGACCAGTTCTCAGGGAGGGGTCCTGAGCTGGTAGGTGAATTGCGTTACGGGGTCGCCTCTCAGAGGAAGAGAGGGCGGAACCCCAGAAGAAGAGGTAGGGGGAGGAGAGCCTCACCCGTGACTTTTGGTCAGCTTGAGGGTACAGACCCTAGGCTGGAGGATCAGTGGCAGTTTAGAACTGCCCTGATGAGGGGTAGAGTGGAGAATGGCCGCTATGTGCCAGGGGTTACTACCCCCCACTCTATGGTTAGGCAAAGACCGGTGGCACCTGGGTGGCCTAGGGCCTGGTCTTGGCCGCGGACAGCTTGGGAGTACCAGTGGGGTAGCCCAGTTGGTCCAGACAGTGGTGTTAGAAAGAATTCCATGGGTTCACCGTGGCGTAGAACCGGAGGGTGTCCCTGCAGTTGCGGGCCCGCGTCCGTGTTCTATCGCCCCAAGCAGGGAAGTCCATCACGGTGGTGATTGGTCGGCCCTGCGTTTTGGCTGGAAGGGGGTTGTGTTGGACTTGGCCCTTCTGGCAGGTTCACCCCTGAACTTTTTTTGCTTTTTTTATTGGTGACTTGGTGTGGTAATTTTTTTGGTTTCAGCGCACTTTCCCTGTGTCCCAGGGTAAAGTGCGTGCGTGCTCTGAGTGCATGTGGTGAGATAGGCCTGCCCTCCCATAGGAATGCATGGGTAGTGTATGTGTCCCTAGTAGTTCCGGATGCGTGGGGTGTGCAGGCCCGAGTTTGGTATGTGCGGACTCGTGGGAGTGAATGCTGCGCGATGTGTGCGGCGTGCATGTACCTAGTGTGGAAGTGCCACTTCTAGAAGTGGGCACTTCTGTGTGCAGTGTGTCTGTCGCGTGATTGGCTGGTCGTGTCATGTGACGGGCTAGGGATTCCCCAGAGTCAGGATGAGCCACCCAGTGGTGAATGGGGAGATCAGCAGCTAGATGGGTGGGAGGAGTACACCTGGGTCCTGAATAGGACAGGGTTTTCCACACACAATGCTGGCCCCGCCCCCTGTGGTGCGACTGACGACCCTAGCCCTGCCAGTGAATAGAGTGAGGGGCTGAGCACATCAAGGGTGCTCCCCAACCAGCTGCGACTGGTTTTCCCCCTCACCCTGAACCCAGAACAAAGGGTTTGCCTGTATAAAAATGGGGCTGTGTGCCCACAGAAACTGTTCTCTGCCAGGATCTTACCTGAGGGGGGCTGCTGCTGCTGGACCAGAGGACCGCCACTTGGACTACCTCCCTGCCTGGAGGCCCAGTGAGCTGGCTCTGGGCCTAGCCTTGCCCCCACCCCTGCCCTGCTGCATGCAGGGAAGGACTTTGCTGGACTTTTGTGGCTACTGGCACCCCTAAGCGCCTGGGAGCGCTTTTATCTTGCAAATAGCGCTAGGAGCGCTTTTTATGGTACCCCCAGCGCTTCCAGAGCGCTTTTCCTTTGGCCGTAGCGCTAGGAGCACTTTATTTGGGGAAGCCGGTGCCCACCCGGCGTTTGACCCGTCTTTGCGGATTTTAAAGCCTCCTGGCAGGTGCCCACCCTGCCAGGGACATTGCCACTCGTTGGCGGGTGCCCACCCCGCTTATTTGATCATTTACGTTGCGGGTGCCCACCCCGTTTATTTCCCCTACGTCGCGGGTGCCCACCCCGCGACGTGAAACTGTTGCCGCGATCTAAAACTCACCGCTGCAGCCTGGTCCGGGCGATCCCGAGAGTCAGGCAGGCCGGGGGCGGGACTCCGGGACAACCGGAACTGGAAGTAGGAGGGCGGGAGCCTACCCCGCCTCCTACCGAAGCATCGCGGCTGGTTTTGGGGGCCCCGGAGCAGGCAGGAGCCTACCCTGCGCCCGGTGCCCTTGCCCGGAGGAGAAGCGTCCTACCCAGGCGGGAGCCCACCCCGCACTGGGACGAGCTGCCGTCGTGTTGCTGAAGATCTCCGGCCCCGGGAAGAGAAGGGACGACGCCGCGGAGAGCCGGTGAGTGGGGGCGTTCCCGCCGGTCTCTCCTCGGTCCCCCATGGGCAGTGATTGAGCCAGAGCCCGGTTGAGGCTCTGACATCGGGGGCAGTGTCCGTGAGCTCCCGAGAGGCTCCAACACGGGCAGAGCGTTGTTGGGAGCGCGAGGTCGCTCCAAAGCGGGGCCCATTGTTGTTTAGAGCCTGCGAGGCTCAAGGGGCATTTCTCCAACGACGGGGGTGATTTGAGTTACGAGGGCCCCAGAGAGGGGGGCCCCTGCCTACCCCTGCCAGTGCTTGAGCGGCCCCGCCTGCCAGAGGGCCGCTCCATCGTTGGGGGCAGATTTGTTTTAGAGCGCTCGTGCGCTCCAACGAGGGCATAATTTGTCTAGAGTCCAGAGGGACTCCCACGGGCCATATTTGTTCTAGAGCCTAGAAGGCTCCCACGAAAGGCACATTATTCATTGTAGAGCCCAGGAGAGGCTCCACGTAAGTGCTGCAGATTTATGTTTAACAAGGCACAGTGGTGCCATAGCATCTCTCCAGTTGCCCAGCACTTAGTGGGCAACTGCAACGTTTAGGTTGTGGCCTCGGTGTTCTGGCTTGCGCAGCCTGCGCCGGCGCGCCCTGACTTTTCTGGACGCAGGGCGTCCTTGCCCCTACTAGGCCAGTTGGCCTAGGGACTGCCACAGGTAGTGGCTTATGTGAGTTCTTGCGCAATTGTGTTTCCCTGCACCGCTGAATGTATGTTTATGCGTCATGTGCTTTGCTTTACACCTCTGAATGTTATGCATCATGTGTTTATGTGCTTAGACCCCTACAGGTATTGTGATACTTAGGTGGTTGTTTTCTCCTAGTACAGGTGGTGCTAGTGAGGTCCTGATTCCCTGCGCAATATTTTCCTAAGGTGGTTAGGGTTGCGTAGGTGGTACTTACCTGATACCAGTAGTTACTGGTTGTGTGCTACATATGTTATTTTGTACTACAGTATTATTCCTATGTTCTAAGAGTGCTAATTCCGGACAGCGGTCCACGTGGCCCTGTCCCCTGTACATATAATCCCTTGTAAATTCTGCCCGTGCCTGTTGGCACATTGTAGAGTGTGTGTTTTTGTCTAATGTGTTGTGTATAATACAAAGGCTATTTTTATAGAATACCTTGTGTGGAGTTTCCTTTGTGGTGGGCCTTGGGTGTTGTTGCTGGGTGCGCGCGCAAACGCTTTACACATCGCCTCAGGGATAAGCCTGACTGCTCGTGCCAAGCTACCAAGGGGGTGAGCAGGGGTTATCTTTGGCGTGTAACTCCCCAGCCCTGACTAGAGTGGTGGTTTCTGTCTGGCTTTGGCGCAAGCCCTAGCCAACCAGAAATCCCATTTCTAACAATAAATGACATATTTAGACACACTGTTGGACCTGTGCTGCTGGTCTCATTTATTGCGCATTGGTGATGATACATGCACACTTGGCTAACATGACTACAACTCCCATGATGCAATTTGTATGTGAGGGTATATGTGTAATGCACTTCTTCCTGTACACTATGATTAGCCTGGGGGGATGTGCATGGGTATACAATACGCAGTGTATCAGCGCAGGCATGCATCTTACCTTGTTCTGTGGTTGCTGTGCCGGAAGTGTCCATTTGGGTGACTCCCACGACTGCCTCTGGCTCAATGGTCCCCTCAACAAGGTCCTCCAGGGCTGTGTTGGCAGGTTCTCTGGATGGCCCCCTGCTTCCTTCACCCTTTCTGCAATGCGCTCCTTCGCCCTTTTCCTGCGGTCATACCACTTCTTCTTCAGGTCGTCAATGCTGCGGTGCATGACCCCCACAGCATTTACCCTCTCCTTTATGCGCAGCCATATCTTGCGCTTCTCGGCTTCTGGCACCTTGAGGGACAACTTCCCAAACAGTTTATCATGCTTGCTGTTCACCCCCTCTATCAAGTGTTCCAGTTCCGTATCAGAGAACTTTCTCTTTCTCTTCCTGGGCGTGGTAGATGAACATGACGCATTGTTGTCCATCCTGGATAGCTGTAGTGTGGCTGGGTTGTGAGGGTGAAATCTCTCAGCTCAGCTTCTGTGCACTGCCTCCTCCTCTGAGCTCCTCAGGGCACTGAATGAAGCATGGGCTGGATGACTTCCTGGTTGTGATGTCATCAGCCTGCTTCAAGAGCGACCCATTTTTTGCGAAATCGCTATTAGCGATTTCGCTATTTC
Source organism: Triturus cristatus (assembly GCF_964204655.1). Lineage (NCBI taxonomy): Eukaryota > Metazoa > Chordata > Amphibia > Caudata > Salamandridae > Triturus > Triturus cristatus. The sequence continues at coordinate 752,999,037 of NC_140579.1, forward strand.
CGAAATCGCTAATTCTGATTTCGGTAATACCTAATATTCATTTTAAGGAATCGCTATCGTGTATTCGGAATGTTTTTGCGATTTTTACCGAATAGCTGAAATTTACCGAATATGTACATGCATCCCGTATAACGAATCCTTAATTGCGATTCCTTATTTATCGCTATTAAGGACTCGCTTTTCCGAATTTTGATGCATGTGCACCTAAATTGCGTGTATTTAAGTGTGTTTGTAAGTGATTTGTTGCTAACATGTCAGCTTGTAGTGAACACAGGATATCTGTGTGTTCCTGTGTCCAATTTTTGTTTTTGAAATCAGGTTTGATTAATTCGTAGAGAGGTTTAACCCTTTGTGCGTAATTTACAATGTAAGATCTTCCAAAATTTAGGAAACCTAGAATCGACTGTAAATGTTTCAGCGTTTTTGGGGGTTGGAGCAGCGCACACTTTTCTAAAAAGTTAGCTGCCAGGCTTTTGCCTTCACTTGAAAGTTCATATCCTAGGAAAAGGACATTGAGATGGACAATTCTGGATTTTTTAAAGTTGAATTTATAGCCCTCAGAGGCGAAGCCCAGTATAATGGTGTTCACCCTGTTCAAGTGCCTATCTAGGTCATCGTCTGTCAGATAGATATCATCGACATATGACAATGCCTCGTCATCGTAAATTTGTAGTAACTCTGTTTCTCTTGCTGAGAATTACCCCGGGCTGTTCTTGAACCCTTGTGGGAGTCGACAAAAGTGATGCTGTGTCCCCATTATTGAGAAAGATGTCAAGTACCTACTTTCAGGTGCTATGTTTTGACAAAAGAAACCATTTGAAATATCTAATGTGGTTTTATATTTTTCACGCACAATGTTATTCATTAATGCTGTACTGTGTGCATTTTGCACAGCAAATGTCTTAGAACAAGTGTTCAGGTGTCTGTAATCCAAAACTAGATGATATGTGTTGCCTGGTTTGGAAACAGGAAACAAAGGATTGTTCATTGATGAGGTGCATGTTTCAATCACCCCTTGGTATTCAAGTTGATCTAAGATCTCCCTCACCTGTTTTTTAGCTTCTTGCTTAATTGGGTACTGTCTTTGTGTAGTAGGTTGACATTTTAATTGGATTGTATGGTGAGGTGAGTCCTCATCCCATCCTACATGATTTTTGTATAATGCTGGGGCCTGGGCTACTGCCCATTTCCTGGCATATATATGTTTTAAATGTATTGGAACATGGTTGGAGAAGGCTGGCATAACAATGTATTCGCCATGTGGGCACTCTCTGACAAATTTTGGTGACCTGTCCCGTTCTGCTAGAAGTATGTCATAACCCCTTGAAATTTTTTCCAAAAGAGTGCTTTCACTTTTCTTGGTATGTCTCCCTCCATCCGGAGTGTTATTTCATATAACTTTTGTGGAAAACTAACCCTTGTGTCTACAGTCTCAACTGTGATGTACTCATTCAAGTTCACTATCTCCAGAAGTTTCTTCAGGTTCTGGCGAGCTATTGTTACTTCTGCTGCACTGTCCAGCATTGTCTAAGCCCATTCTCCATTCTTGAGTTGTGTTCTCAGAATTTTCGGCATGTCTGATCTTCAGACCTGCTACCTTTTTCTTACTGAATTGAGGTTTTGGTTTGTTTTCTGAACTTGTTGATCGTCTTTGGACTTCACGCGTTCTTCTTTGTGATCTGACCGTCCTCTTCTTTCGGATGTCTGTGAAGATGGCTGAAAGGTACGAGAGGAACATGTATCAGTATCTTGATACCTGTCAGGTTTTTTCAAATTATCCCTATTCCTGAGGTTATACCTCCTTTCAGAGGGCTCCTTTTGAGGAGACCTACCTCGGGATTGAGAACGTTTCTCTTTTGAATGTTGTTTGTTATTTTCCCACTTCTTTTTAGAAGATGTAGGATTGTGTTTAATTGAGTCCTTCTCAGGACCTCCAGACAGTTGTGGTTTAACTGGTTTTCCACCCAAACTGTCTCTGCCTCATTCTTCATAGGATTTTTCTGTTATTCTGGGTAGTTCTTGTTGATGTTCTGTTACATCAAATTCCCTTAAACGTTGGCAGATCGCCACTAATGCTGCCTCCCCTTTAATATTAGATAATATTATTGTTGAGACCTGGTCGAAGTTTTTTAGTAATTTCATACCTAAATTCAGAGCAGGCTCTTCCCCGTATTCATTTTGAATTTGTTTCAGGACCTCAGGTGTTACCGCGATAGACGGAACACCATGTGTTTTAGCATAGATGGCAGCAAAGACTGTGCCCAAGTAGTGCAGTCTTCCAGGTGTGGTGTGATCCCCATTGGTAGACAGATTGTTAGGATTCTGTGTTTCGCATAAGGGCTAGTATTAGGAAATACTGCTTCGATTTGAGTAATTTTTTGAGCTATCCAGAATGGAATTTGTTCATGTTTTGTGGGCATTTTACCCATGACTGCGTGTAAAGTCTGTGGAGTAATTTTTATTGTATTCCCCTCATGAGGGGTTTGATTTGGAATGATTAATGGTGGCTGGACTGTGAAAGTCCACATGACATATTGGACTAACTGTCTGTAAATTTTTATTAACTCTTTGAGTTGAGTGAGTAATTCATCGTCTGACATCTCTTCGATGTCAGGATGAGGTGTGTAGGTGGCTAAAATCGTCCATGTTGCTCCTGGTCTACCTAGTGGACCGAGCCTGGTAATGTGATTGTAATGTTTTAGGGCGCCTTTAAGCCAGAGCTGATGCTCCTGGTATGTGAGTGGAATTTCAACATCCTCGAAGGGAATGTATTCCTCAGGTGCTTCATCTTCTTTATAGAAGTGAAACACTTTTATTACTGGATTTGATTCTGGGAATACTATCCATGAATAGAAAACCTCTATCTGAAAAGATTCATGTGCTCGCCTTAAATTTGGATGGATGTTTAGAACACCCTCATCGGTTTCATTTAAACCTCTAAGATTAAAAGCTGTTACGACTTGGTTAGTCACAGCCTCACCGGTCACGGCATTATTATCCCCGTTTTTGGGACATTTGTTTTTGAAAAATGGAGAACAAGTTTCAAGGAAACAAAGATAAGGTGCACAATATTTTGGAACACTGTATCCTTCAACGTTGGACAAACCAAACAGCTAATACATAGGATTTTTCATCCTATTCAGCTATGGCGGATATTAACCCTACCAACTCCAGACGTCTTATGGAGAATTATGAGTAGCGGTCTCTGAGAAAAGCACGACTGAGTTACTTCAGTATCTAGCGTTAAATTAGTGCCTTACCAAACGTTGGGCGCCTTGTAGTATAGTTCCTATTTCCCTTACAGGCTCTGCACAGTGGAATAATATACATTATAGTTTTTGCATACGACTAAGGTCAGTATGCCTCTATCGAGTACATTAAACTTAATTACTTTATGTGCCAGCTAACTCAGAGGTCACTAGAAACTTCTCGAATAAACAAGAAGGGAGTAGTTTCTGACAACCGCATAAACATGACAACTTTGTTTCCCTTAGAATCGGAACGTGTCTCAGAATAGTGGAAACAATAGATAACAGTTTCACTCAGTCAATCGTCCATGCTTAGTTACTTCAGAGTTACACAGAAATAGATAGATGGGCGTTTCAATAAAATGATTTATTGAACAGTCTTGTTTCTCATGTAAGAGATATGAGCTGTTACAATCATTAGACAGTAAGCAAGATACAATATGCACAGCTTAAGCAGTAAGAAGAAATAATACTGCAATAGCATTGTCTTTTAGCTATGACATATATTCATATATACATACATAAATAACACAGGCTAAAAAGTGAATACTCGTCTGATGCGTCTAAATAGTTCTACCCCAGTGTACCTAACCTAAGTGTATTACAAGAAAAGAAGTAGGTGCTGTTTTCTATAGTATACTATATACTAAGTTTTGTATGCCAAGAGTCCCTCTAGGTTCTAGTCAGCTCCATACCTTAGAATGAGAGAGGTGGGAATCTCTTTCTGAATCTCAAACTCCAACATCCCGCGAAGGGAGTCATAACACTGGAAGCTGGATTCTCTGCAAGCAGGGATGACAGCGTCTGGTCAGTGCGTCAGGTGGGAACTCTAATTCTTCCGAACTTGCCGTGGCGAGCCATATCGAGCTGAGCCATGCCGGGCTTTGCCATGGTAAGGGAAGGAATATTTATACCTGGAAGGTGCTTAGGAATGTTAGCACTGACGTAAAGTCGGGCAGAGGAAGATGTCATGAATGAATCCCTAAGGAATAGTAGTTCATGCATAATAGATGAGTTCTTGGAGAAATCAATAATCCTAGCTAGGGAAAGTCCCGATGGCTTAAGGGTCTGGTTGCTAAGAACTCGTTGTGACGTGGGATGAACGGATGTAGGTGACCATGCCTGTATTTGGATAGCATGGCTAATGCCTAAATAAGGACTGGGATTCTATGCCTAAATAAGGGCAATGCAAATTGTGCCTATATAAGGAGATGATTCAGGGAAACCTATGTACGGGCATCTAAATCGAAACACAACAACTGTTGATGGAAGAGCTTTAACCTCAGGACCAATTACTGAACAAACCAAAACCATGCAATTGGAATTTACTGTAGCCTCCTTAAAACATGTTGAAACCATCTCTTTCAATCTCATCTTTGCCCCTAAATATGGGTTCAATCTAGGAATGCCTTGGCTACAAGCACATAATCCACAAATTGACTGGGTTCAAAAGAAAATGGTTGGACTTTCTGATTTTTGCAAACATCATTGTATTTCAAGTAATTCTGAACAAAAGAAACAAGTTCAAAATCTGGATTATGCTCTTGCTACCGCAGAAGAGAAGGAAACCACATTGGCCCACATGCATCAAAGCAAAAACCGGTCGCAAACGGGCAGTTTCTCAGAACCTGCCCCTTTGCGACCGGTATCTTTGCATTTGGGATGCATCATCCCAAATGCAAAAATCGCAATTTAAGTAATCTCTAAATTGCGATTACTTGAATTGCGATTGCATTTAAGGAATCTCAAATTGAGATTCCTTAAATGCAATGCATGAAAGTAAAAATATTAGCGATTTCGCTAGGGGGAGCAAATTACCATGAAGTTGAACTTCATGGTAATTTGCAAAAACTTTGAAAAATGCACTAAAGTGCATTTTTCAAAGTTCCATTTTACACACACACATGCCCTTGGGGCATGTGTGTGTGCAAGATGTACTCATATGCAGATTTCAGGGGTGCAACAGGGTGTCCTTTTGACACCCTGGCACCCTTGAAATTGCATGAGCAATTTGCGATTCTCGAATTGAGAATCGCAAATTGAGAATGAGTTCCCATTCATTCCTATGGGCCTCTAGGCCCATAGGAATGAATGGGGAGGTATTCCTTAATTTCGACTCGCAATTTGCGAGTCGCAATTAAGGAATGTTTAGAAATCGCTTACAAAATAGCGATTTCTACATGCATAGTCTTTTGCTATTCCTTATTAGCGAATCCTTATTTTTCACTAATAAGGAATCGCAAATGGCATTGTTGATGCATGTGCCAGATTGCCCCAACAGTATGAGAAATATCATGATCTCTTTAATGACAAAGAAGCACACATCTTACCTCCTCATTGGGCATACGATTGCCAAATTGACTTAATACTTGGGGCCGTGGTTTCTAATTGCCGTATATATGCCCTGTCCGAAAAAGAGAATGAACACCTGAGACAATATTTGGATAAATATCTGGCCAACGGTTTAATTCGACCTTCAAAATCCCCAGCAGCCTCTCCACTTTTTTTGGGGCCAAGCTTCGCCCTTGTATAGGCTACAGAGCATTGAACAAAATCACAATTAAGAACAAGTACCCACTCCCGCTCATCCCTGTTCTGCTAGACCAAGTAAAATCAGTGGTAGTTTACACAAAATTAGATTTAAAGGAAGTGTACCACCTGGTACGCATGAGAGCGGATATAAATGGAATTTGATTATACCGTGATACCGTTTGGGCTCTGTAACGCCCCAGCAGCGTTCCAGTTTTTCCTTAATGACATTTTGCGAGAGTTTCTTGACAAATTCGTCATAGTTTGCATTGATGACATTTTTATTCATTCTACTTCTCACCAGTAACATGAACAACACGTTTCTACAATTTTAGACCAATTGCAAAAACACGGTCTCTACTGCAAACTGACAAAATGTGACTTCCATGTCACCGAAGTAGAATTCTTGGGAGTTATTTTAACTCCTGGAGGGTTCCAGATGGCACAAAGAAAAATCCAAGCAGTGCTGAATTGGCCTAGTCTGAAAACCATCCAAGATCTCCAGTGTTTTCTGGGCTTTGCAAATTTTTATCAACGGTTTATTGATAATTTTTCCCAAACTATAGCTCCAATTACTCAATATTTTTGCGAAAAAACGTTCTCTTTCAATGGAATTCAGAAGCTCAGAAGGCTTTTGAACAACTTAAAAGAGCTTTTACTTCTGCTCCTATTTTGGTCCATGCTAACCCAGAACAACCATATATCGTAGAAGCTGACGCTTCAGACATTGCAATCGAGCAATCTTATCCCAACGAAGTGTAGCGACAGGCCAACTGCATCCAGTTTTATGTCCAAAAAGCTATCTTTGGCTGAAACAAATTACATAATCGCTGAAAAAGAACTGTTGGCGATAAAAGAAGCGTTTAAAGAATGGAGACATCACTTACTTGGTGCACGACATACCATCACACTGTTCACTGATCGCCGCAACTTACAATTCATGAAAACAGCTCGAGTACTAACACCTCGGCAATTGCGGTGGATGCTTTTCATCTCTGAATATGATTTTGTAGTCACATTTCGTCCAGGCGTGGACAATAAAAAAGCTGACACTCTAACCCGTCAAGATTCAACACAACTCCCTTTGACCGAGAGACCACAAGCCATTATTGACCCAGATAAAGTTATTTGTATTGTGACTTCAGAGAACATTTTAGATGAAGTACGAGAAAGCTTCCCAATACTCACCTGGAAAACCTGGTTAACCCAGGAAGCCAATAGACATATTATCCAGGACTTACCCTTTCACGAAAATGCCTTATTTCTGCTTACAGAACAGTTACGTAAAACAGTATTTGGTTGGCATCACAATCATCCTTGTTCAGGACATCCTGGTAGATTAAAAACTATAACTGCAATAAAACGGAATTTTTGGTGGCCAAAATTAACTCAAGATGTTTCACAATGGGTTGCTGATTGCGAAGTATGTGCTCGCAATAAAAGTGAACATGGAAAAGCCAGAGGATTGTTACTCCCCCTGCAAACTCCACAAAGACCATGAGAACACTGTTCAGTTCATTTTATTACTGATTTATCAGCAGATCAGGGTCACACATGTATCCTTGTAATTGTGGATAGTTTCACTAAATTAGGACACTTTGTGGCATGCAAAAATATACCTACCTCAAGTGAGTTGGCTAACCTACATCTTTTTCATATTGTTTGTCTACATGGCATACCAAAGAAGATTGTTTCTGACTGAGAAGCTCAGTCAACTGCTACATTTTGGTCTCAATGGTGTAGAGCTCTGCAGATTTCTCCGGCCGTATCTACAAGTTACTATCCACAGACTGATGGTCAAACTGAGAGCCTTAATCAAACTTTAAAACAATACCTCAATTGTTATACTTCATTAACAAAAGGTTCTTGGGTAAATTTACTCTGGTTAGCTGAAATTGCATACAATTCAGCTCATCATTCATCTTAACAAGCCTCTCCCTTCTATTCTATGTACGGTTTTCATCCTACCTATTTGCCAGTGGTTCTCCCTGACAACCAAAGCCTGGTTCCATCAATAACATCAGGAGTTAAGCAAATACAGAAAGTACATTCCTCCATTATGCAGCAGTTGGAAAAAGCAAAACTAGCATACAAATCCTCTGCAGATAAACACCGCATTCCAAGTCCTCGTTATACAATAGGTGATAAAGTGTGGCTTTCCACCGCAAACATCACTTTCAAGAATAAGAAGGCTTTTCACCCTAAATTCATTGGTCCGTATACAATCCTTAGACAGATCACCCGTCACTTACAGACTGCAATTACCTCCTCACCTAAAGTTTCACCCTGTTTTTCACAACTCGTTATTGAAACCCGCAACTCAAACTTGCTCTTCTCCCCCAGGTCCTTTATCCATCAAGGGACATAAGGAGTTCGAGGTCTGTCATATTTTGGATTCCCGGCGACGGGGCTCTCAGTTGTGGTATCTGATCTCCTGGAAGGGCTACGGTCCCGAACATGACTCTTGTGAACCTGCTGCACATGTGCACGCACCTCGCTTGACAGTTTCTCGTTCTTGATGTCTATTGATGACTATTTAACTACAGTCTGGGCCTGAATCACAGTGTCAAGATCATTGAATATACTTTGGAATATTACAGTTTTGAACTAGAGACACAAAGTAAATTCCCAAGCTCTACAAAGAACATTTTGTACAAAGATGCGTGGCAGGTCCTGCATGTTATCTTCAGTATTCAAAAGGTTTACGGAGAAAGACCATAAGACTTACAAGAAGGAACTTGGTGGGTATAATTCACAGCTCTGTTTAGTAAAAGCTGTAAATCAAAACTGTTACTTAAAAGTGAAGAATATACTGAAGGTTCTTTTATGTTCTTTTTATATCTTATTTTAAACTCAATTCCTGGCAGAACAATAGGGAAGGAACAGGTGATTATAACTATATATCATAGTTAAGGGAAAACTGAAAAGCAATAGATTTTATCTCAAATCAGTCTAAAGTATACATATAGTTCTTACAGGCCTCCTTCCCAGCAGTTCCCTTCTCCTTCTCAACACCCTTTCCCCCACCTGGCCACTCTAAAGCTCTGTGTGATAATCACAAGCAGAGATTGGTGGTGCCTGGAGGTGGACACTTTTAGCATCATGCAAGTCCTGAGGAGCATCGGCCTGAAAGGTTTGGGGTGGGGGCGGAAAGGGGACGGGATTGGGGAGGTGGGGCGAGGGTGTTCGGGTGGGGGGATCCAAGCATGGTTATGGGTTGAGTTTGAGGTCGGTAACCTTCAGGTAACTTTATTTGTTACTAAAAAATTACTAGTTTAAGAATAGCTTCAATTAATATCTGTAGCCTAAATAATTTACAGAAGAGACAAAGGGTTAATATTGATGTGCAGTATTTAAAAGCTGATATACCCACGTTGAGGGGTCCCAGAAACATTTATTGGAATTCACAGGGTATCAAGGTTTCTCTAGGACGCTGCAAGGTACTCGCACCGGTGGGGTGGCGATACTTGCCCGTAAAGGCAAGATCCGATTAACTAGGGCTATGGCGGATAAAAACGGAAAATGTAGAATGCACTCATGATGGAGGGCTGTTTTGTCACTGTAGACTCAGCACTATTGGACTGGTTTAGTGTTGAATTGGTTGGGTGGCCTATGCCTTTAGTCGTGTGTGGGGATTTTAATATCTAAAAAGGGATGCCTTGCTGTCAAGCGTTGCTATGTATCAAGGGCATACGCCCAAAGTCTTCCGGGCACTGGTTCAGTTGGTTAATTTACATGGGCTTCTTGACGTGTGGGCTGATAAAGAACCACTGGACCCAGGCTATACCTATTATTCCACCCCTCATAAGGTCCATGCGGGCCTAGACTACTTTTTTATAACCAGTAGGTTGATTTCCACCTCTTGCATATTTAAATACCCCCAGGTGATATCCGACCACAATCCCCAAGACACTTGAAGTAACTTAGCATGTTATTGACAGCGGCGTAGGGTTTCAGAAATAAGTTAAAATATTGCTATTATGGCTTTAATCTGAGATCGAGGGTTGAGGAAATAAATAATGTGCTGATCCTGAATATTACAAATCGGTCCGGGTAATGAGTAGGTGGGCCACTATTGGCCTTTGAACGGTTGGAGAGCTGGTGGAAGGCCGTACACTGAAACCTGGTGCACTCATTGCAATTGTAGAATTACTATAGTCCAAGAAGTGCCACATCTGTCTTCAACCATTGTTCTAGAGAAACAACCACGACTTTGCCCTCTATCCCTTCCTAGAGGCCCACTACACTATTGTTGTTGTTGTATCACGATCCCCCTTCAGAATATTCTACCCTGTATTACAATTATCTTCCTGTTTCTGGAGTTTCCAGGACATGCTTTTGCAAGGTTCGACTGTGTGATTTCAGCTCCGGTATGGTTTATTCTGTCTGTGTGATGCAATTAGAGAATATTCTTTGATTCTCTCCTTGGAGCCCCGTGTATACTGTTACCATGTCTACAAACACTTCAAGTGCTTCTGTTGTGGTGGTGATTACCACATAGTAACTTAAGCTCATAAACACCAAAGCACACCAAAGAAAAGTAATTATAGTGTTCCTTGATCAATTCAACATTGTCTGCAAAACGTCCAAGTTATTTAGACCAATCTTATATGAGCTATCTGAACACACAGTCCCCAAACAATTATCCGCACCCCAAGAAAGTGTTCCGTTATCACTTTTTTATTCCATACATAAACGGCAGCCGACCGTTTCGCTCTTCCGGGCTTCCTTAAGGCTGCAAAATCACATTAAAAAAAACACAATGCGGGGGAGGAGCCAAGATGGCGACCGGGACGGCAGCGTAGACCCCCGGCTCCGTGAGCCTCCGCATCCCGCACGGATATCCTGCCTGAGATCCTCAACTTGTGCTACGTGGTCGTGTTTCTGAAGGAGAGGGGCTCCCGACTGTGTGACTCCGAGGTTTCTAGCCGTGCTATCGCCGGAGAAAACTGCATCTGAACTTTGCGGCCTGTGCGGCCCTGGAGCCGGGACATCGAGTGGACGCCGTGGCCGGGTGGCAGTGCGACAACAGCGGCCGGTGGTGACTGGGTGGAGTCGGTCCACCGGAGCGGTGCCAAACTCGGCCTACATTTCGGCGTGGTCACTTCTACTGCCCAGTGTAGCTGACCGAGTGCATGACCGGGGGTGCAAATCTTAGATCCTCCGGTGGCTGCCCCTGCCTTGCTGGTGAGCTGCCCGGCCGCCGTCCGTATCCTGCCCCGATCATTGCGGGCCGCCCCCGGATTTCTACGGGAGCTGGTCCGTGGTGGGGACGACTGTTGCCCGTGACCACGGATAGTTTTTTGCCTGCCCCCGGAACCCGGTCACCCGCGACGTGGACATCGCGGCGCCTGTCCTGGGGTCCCGGCCCCGGTGAGGGTCGGGCATACTTGGCGGCCATCTTGGGTCGATGAAGCCTACCATCCTGTCCGCTGGGCCGCAGCGGGCCTGTGAGCGTACGATTTTTGGGAGTGTGGCGGCGAGATCACAGAGAGCTGAGCTGGGGTACGGCGACCTCCTCGAGGCTCTTGGTACTCTTCACTCCTCCTTGGTTCATGGTTTCGTGATCTTGGGGAGTAAGCTCGATGGTGTGGCGTCGGAGTTGGGGCAGTGGCGGCCCGCCTGTCCGCACGAACACAGAGTCTACCCACACTGCGCGCAGGAGGACGCTGTGGCGGCCCCCCCTGAGGTTAGTACACGACTGGACGCCCCGGCCAGTATGCTACAGTGTGTTCGACCTTCTGAGGGCCTGATCTGTCCCGGAGGCGTTGGACCTGAGTGGGATGTGGTGGCCCCATCCCGTGCATGCCCTCCTGCGACCCAGAGACAACTCCAGCAACTAATGTCTCTTTTGGCTGCTTCTGCCTTCCTGAACCTTGCGTGCAGTACAGATCCTAGGGCAGCACTTGGAAGCCTGTTTCCTCACGCGGCGGACTGTGTTGATGCTCAGATACTTCCACCCCACCTGTGTGCGTCGCTTCTCTGTCGTTGTTGGACATTCCTCTGCCTAGGAACATTGGGTATGGTGCTGGGTCGAGGGGTTGGCATGGGCAGAATTCCACTGAGTGGTCAGGGATGAGGCTGGCCCCTCGGGGGTGGTCGCCTAGTGGACGGGCGGGCTTGGGGTGGTGTGCTCTCCTGACATGGCTACTGGCACAATAGACGCATAATGCTCCCCATCGTGGTTTGAGAAGATTGTTTCTGTGCTGTTCCTTGTTCACTTTAGGGGAACCTTACCGTGCGGGAGGGAGAAGCCGGGGGTCTGTTATGAAGGCCCTCCTCCAGTTTATAAATACTTTCTCTACCCCCCCGTCAGGTGGGGGTTCTTTCCTACTTCTTTTTCCCTATTCTCCTACATTTCGGGTCTGGTTCCAGGGCGACAGGCACACTGCTGGGGGGGGGGGGGCCGTACTCATCTGCAGAGGTGCAGGGTGGGGGGTTGGGGGAGGGGACTCTGTATTCCTTCATCTTTTTTCCATGGCCTCCTTTTTCTTCTCTGATTCTTTTTGTCTTTCTTTTTCTGGGATCAGCGTGATACACCTCCTTTTGCTATGCCTCGTTGCCGTTCCATGTGTTCACAACTTCCGGGGTGTTCTTGGGGAGTTCTGGCGGGGGACTGCGGGCGCAGCTGTAGACTATGTTTTTCTCCATCCTGATGTTCTTGTGTTTGCGCCATTGACCGAATAGATTGCTGTAAATCGCTAACGTTCATTACTCTGCATATCCGTGATCGTTGTTTTAAAATTGCTTGTCACCTGATCCTTCTGCCTTGTTTCATCATAAAATGAAAACCTTTTCCTCCTGGTGTCCTACTTACGCTGTTCACAGTATTAGCAGTACGATTTTGCTCCCTGAAGTGCTGCCTGTGTTTATACTTGTCGTTATTGCTCTGATTGCTTAGCGGCCGGCCCCGGGGGGTTGTAGGCCCATACTTGTTCTTATTGAACTGTCAATAAAGGTTTTCAAAAAAAAAAAACAAAAAAAAAAAAAAAAAAAAAACAATGCAACAAACATCCACTCTTATGATTAGTGATTAGGGTTGCCAGCTCATTATTTTGATGTCCCAGACGGTACAAAAATAAGCAGTCACCTAAAGCCGTATTTTAAGCACTTATCTGTGCAAACTTCGAACAGCAAATATAAATAGAAAACACTTTTAATTGTGTTCTAGGGCTGCCTGAATGATTCACGAATGATAAATAATGGGAACAAAGACAGAAAAGTCACATTACAAATGAATACATACTCTTTTATTTATAACTCTATTTAGTGTCAAGACGAGGTCTTTGCTAGCTCTTTAAACAACACACGGCGGGCATTTCTTTTTTGACTACCCTACTTTATATTCCTTTTCATGAAATGTATTCTCAAACTAAGGCAGTAAATGTAAAATACAAATGTAAGGAATAGGCAGAGTGGGGGCCCAGGCGGTACTGGAACCAGAAAAGAATACTAACCCTCGGTAGCCAGTTTACAAATGCATGTAAATATGCAAATGGTCTTTAAAGACCTGTGAAAACCTCGGGCATGCTGGAAATATGATTCCAGACACTGCCCAGTTAAGCACACAGCAGCTCGAGCGGCAGCAGCCCGGGCTGAGACACACGATGGGGGGGCTGAAGCCCGTTTAGCCCTATGGGTGTTGCGTGTCTGATGGGAACTGTGATGTTGTGCACAATGAGAGCGGGGCAAGATCAAAGGCATGGCTAAAAAAAAAAAAGATTCTGTAACTTTTTTCAGCCTTTCACCTCAGGTATGTGTATATAACATAACACACAGCTTACAAGTAAAATAAATGCACTGTGTAGGAGAGTAGGATCTGCACTTATGTTGCCCCCACTTTTTTTCTGATGTTAACACTGGTTTCTGGCTATAGTCTGGCTGGGTCCCTGCTCATCAGGGCCCTAGTCTCTCTGTTCTCTCTAAACGACTTGGAGTGCATATTAGATGCACTAGTGATTGGTTACAGTGGTGTCTTATGAGCCCCTAGTATATGGTACCTTAGGTACCAAGGGCATAGGTACTTTACAGGCCTACCAGGGGCTGAAGCATGTATTATGCCACCCCTGGGAAGCAGACTAAATCTGACACCTCAGGCCTGCTACTGCAGCCTGGGTGAGGTAGTGTTAGCACTCCTCACAGAGGTATAGGTTCCTATATCTCACCATACACACACATATAAACCTATCAGTCACCCCTACAGCAGGCCCTATCAATCCTGAGGGCAGGGTGCTTGGTTTACAATGTGAGGGGGTGCCTCTGCCTGAGCAGGGCCCCTCTGCAGCTGGCAGGGTCTATTCCCTGTGGCTGTTTGTGGATGCGGTTAAACCATATACTCTTAAGTGCATTATAACCTCCCAGTAAATAATAACTTTGGAATGACTGCATCAAAACATGTTGTGTTTGGTGTCAAACAACTTGGAATCATACCCCCACACCAGTAACTGGTGTGCACCCTTCTAGAGGGGACGACATGTACCACTGTGGAAAACTGGACAAAGGGAAGTGGGTGTAACCACCCACCCCCCTGACCCTCCTAGAGGAGTGGTCATAGAGCTAGTCCCTCCCTTTCTTTTACTATAAGATAAGTACACCTTTCCATTTCAAGTTAGACAACCCTGGACAACGCTTTATAAGAAGATTCCTGGTCCTTCGACGTTCCACTACCTTTGGAAGACGGAAGAATCTCCTTTGGAGTCAAGGAGTGACTCCCTTGCTTGACAGGCACCAAAAACTTGAATCATTGGTCGCAAACTTTCCCGCTCCCGCTGGAGTCCGAAGTCCCTGCAGTCCCAGAAGTAGATTTCCTGACTTCTCGACGACCATTGTGAGTCCTCAGCAGAGCGACGAGGAACTACAATACCCGGGTACCGTGCACTATTGTCAAGTGCAACCCCTTCATGACGTTCTACAAACTTGTGCTTTGGACCATTTGCGGCCCAAGCCTCCAGGAGGTTGTGCACCGAAAATCAGGAGCCTACCCCGTCCCGAGTGACCGTGGGCTCCTGTAAAGCATTTCCTCATGAGGCGTCTTCGCGATCCCTTTCCCGTTGGCTTGTGGGTCCCCTGAAGACTTTCTTATCAAACCAAAGGGCTCCCCTGGTTGCTCCAGGCCTGCCCTCACTCACCCTTGCTGGGTGAGTCCCTCAGACCTTGCTGGTCTGCACCATTGAGTTTATTCACTTTTCATGAAACTTGCTGTTGTCAAGGCTCGTTGGCTCCAATCCGGTTGCCGACACCTCAGTCAGCTGCAGACCTTGTGGGACACTCTGAATCCAGCTGCTGGTCACCGTCTTTCTCTCCTGGACCTCGTGAGTGAAGAGTCAAAACACCCTCAAGCACCTGAAATCACCCGACATCCGTGGGCATCCATCTTCCTGGCCCCGGGTCACTGGCAAGTGACTGTGAACACTGTCCCTTCTGCTTTCAGGTCTTCTTCATCTTGAATCCAGCCTTGGATTCCACCGGACACTTCTTCAGTCTTCGCAAGCAGCAAATCTTCTTTGGCTTCCTTAGAAAACAGCAACGCGACCCGACACCAAAAGACACCTATGCACCCGGCTTCCCTGGGTGAGGTAACTTGTGCACTCCGGGGCCCTAGTGTGTGTAGGCCCTCGAATTACTTACCTTGTAAGTGGCTTGCTTGTAGACTTCCTCGAAGTACCCTAAAACTTTAAAAATCCAACCGCGACTTGCCCAATCTTAATCAATAGGGAACCCGCGTTTGTGTTCTCACACTGCACGCGTCTCCCATGGGTCTTTTACTTACCTGCCTTGGGTGGATTAGTGAAGCCCCAGCAATTCTACAGGCCCTAGGCCTTGTCCCCTTGCAAGTCGGGTTTCCGAAACCTCTTTTTTAGTATATGGTCTGGTACGCCCCTAGAGCCCCAGCCATATTTGTGCTTAACTTATTGTGAAACGTTGATATTTGAATGTGTTCCTGGCTTCTAATCTCATAAAGAGATTAGTAGAGTGTGTCTAGTAATAAATACATATATATTTGATATATATACCTGTGTGGTGTCCTTTCATTTAGTAATTCAAGAGATTATAAGGTAAAACAAGCTGCTTTACATTCCTCTGAGACTTAGCCTGAAGGCTGCTCTCCACAGCTACCACTAGGATAGCTTTCTTTAAAAGGTTGTCTTAAACCTATCTACCATAAGAGGCGAATTGGACTGGTGCAAGGTGGCCACTATAACTAGTGACCAGCACATGCCAGGCCAACTTCTCACACACGTTAAATTAATCTGTGGGAAGTTCACTTTCCTTTATGATGCCTCTATTAGTTAATGCACTGCAGAGGTCTGTGTCTGTAACCAAACAGCCACGCGTTTGAATACTGGTTGAAGCAGTGGAGAATAGTTAGGGGCTAACACAGGCCCCTGTAGCGACCCTTTATAAAGCACACACTTCGCAGCCCAGTTGGTAGCTCCTTTCCAGTACCACTAATAAACAATAAATCTGTGTCGTCCTGAAGTGTCAAGTGATTCCATCATTCAGACGCCCATGCCGGCTTCGAGCTCCCTTTACATTTGCTAATTAACTCGTTGTGCACCTTTACATTTCTTTCAGGCAAGCAGGCACCATGGCAAGAAGGCTTATTTAGGTTTGTGCCCTCCCTTGGGAACGCAGCATAGGAGACAGTTCCTACCTTACTCTGTAGCTGATATGGTTATCTTTTCACAGAAAGTAGAGGAAACTTTTTCTTAAATTAAAAAAAACTTTGGGCACTCGGTGCCCCTCCGATCCCTCCCACTTCAACCACTGGTCAGTTTCATCACATTTCAGCTGCATTTGGCATTTTGACAACTGTACTTGAGTTGCCTGCCTTCTTTCTGTTCCCTTTCCTGTTTATGCATCTCCAGCCAATCCCCACCCCATGTGGCTCATTGAAAAGCAGTGTCTGCTCGCCAACCATGAATTTCTGTTTATACGAGATCAGCAGCATGTTCCAAGTTCCGAGTGGAGTTTTTTAACTCCCAAGGACAGTGATCAATTGATTTGCACTGCTTCTGTGAAGTCTGGAACAATGGGGATATTGTTGATTCTGCTCTTATTGGCCCTTTTTCCCCAGAAAACTTGAAGTAATACAAATCGGTCCGGATAATGAGTAGGTGGGCCACTGTTGGCCTTTGAACGGTTGGTGAGCTGGTGGAAGGCCGTACACCGAAACCTGGTGCACTCGTTGCAATTTGTCTAACTGCGATAGTCCAAGAAGTGCCACATCTGTCTTCAACCATTGTTCTAGAGAAACAAACATGGCTTTGCCCTCTATCCCTTCCTAGAGGCCCACTACACTATTGTTGTTGTTGTATCACGATCCCCCTTCAGAATATTCTACCCTGTATTACAATTATCTTCCTGTTTCTGGAGTTTCCAGGACATGCTTTTGCAAGGTTCGACTGTGTGATTTCAGCTCCGGTATGGTTTATTCTGTCTGTGTGATGCAATTAGAGAATATTCTTTGATTCTCTCCTTGGAGCCCCGTGTATACTGTTACCATGTCTACAAACACTTCAAGTGCTTCTCTTGTGGTGGTGATTACCACATAGAAACTTAAGCTCATAAACACCAAAGCACACCAAAGAAAAGTAATTATAGTGTTCCTTGATCAATTCAACATTGTCTGCAAAAGGTCCAAGTTATTTAGTCCAATCTTATATGTGCTATCTGAACACACAGTCCACAAAAAATAAACCGCATCCGATGAAAGTGTTCTGTTATCACATCAGCTGCCGTTTCTGTATGGAATAAAAAAGTGATAACGGAACACTTTCTTCGGATGCGGATTATTTTTTGTGGACTGTGTGTTCAGATAGCACATATAAGATTGGACTAAACAACTTGGACTTTTTGCAGACAATGTTGAATTGATCAAGGAACACTATAATTACTTTTCTTTGGTGTGCTTTGGTGTTGATGAGATTAAGTTTCTATGTTGTGGATGAGATTAAATTGTATTTAGACTACATTTGTAGATCAAGGTGGGTGAGTATTTCGCACCATGTGAGCACCCAATACAAAATGGAATGAAATTGATTTGATGTGATATTTACTACTTATGAACTTATGTTGATGTGCAGGTCAAAGTAGCATATCCACCAATTATTTCTGATATATGTTTAGTTTTGCTGATCTAGCACTCATTTGACAGAAACTTGTGTTGACCCTCTAACAGATTCCTTGTATTTTGCATATATGTGTCTATCTTTATGGTAAATAGTATATTAGACATGGGATTTGAATTTGATTGTGAATATGGCCACCTTCGATGACAATAGGGATGCCCTAATAGAGGATTTATTTAACTTGGATCCCACACGAGTTGTAACTAGTATCAGACCACCGAGTAAGGAGGGGTTAAGACAAAGATTTGTGAGATTGGAGAGAATTAAAAAACAGGAACTCTCACAATGGTGGGTCGCAACAGTCCTGCGCAAGTACATAGAGAAAGAACAAGTCCCAAGGGGGCTACGCATTCTAATTTTCCCGTCTTTTGAGAACTTGGATAAGGGTCATCTGAAGGAGTGGGAAAAGTTACTATTTAACTCATCAATAGGCATAATGGACATTCTAATCAGAGATGCAGAACTAAAACGTAACAAACTATTATTGGAAATTGCTAGTCTAGAAAAAGAAACTCAAGATCTAAACTTACCAGAGGTGACTGAACGAAATTTAGTGATCCTAAAGGAAGAGTTATATAAACACCAATTGTATCTGAAGGAGAAAAAGTCCCAGAAGATTAGACGTGATGAAAGAGATTATCAGAACGGGAGAGTATATACTTTTGCCAAGAAGTTTGACAACATTAAAACTGGCATTAACTCAGAAATATTGGAACGTACCTCACAGGCAACTGAGGTAACCAGCATGTCTGATACTTCCAGCATTAGCAGCATAACCAGTGGTGAATCATCTAACGCACAGGGACGAGCAACTGGTACGGTTTCTGATCCATTTTTTTTTAGAGCTGCAAAGGTTCAGAAAGGGAAACAAACAAGCATACAAAAAAGATATGGGGCAAACAATACACAGAGGGGCAAATAAAGATCTAGAATCAAGCGAAAAGGAAAAAGTGGGTTTTTACCACCAGATCGGGGACACACAACCAGAGAATGTAAACCATTTGAATATTACTGATTTGTCAGATGATATAAACATTGTCAATTTGTCCAGTCATGTTCTAACTGATTCAGATATAAACTTGTTAAGCAAGGTACTGGGTTTTTGTCCAAGTTCAATGCCTAACTTCACATCGTTACATATAAGCTGTTTTAAGTTTGTAAGAAAAATAAAGCTTCACAAATTTTTTCAAGACAGTCAAAACACAAACACCACAACTACGATTATAGATAACACTGATTCCATTCCACCGATTAGAGACATCAAAGATGTGCATCTATTATTATCCTTAGACGATCAGGAGGAAAGCCCTTCTTTGCAAACTGTGGCAGCAGATTGAGATTTGGATACATTTTCCAGAGTGGAGAGTGGATAGAGGCAGATATCTAGATACACTCCCCAGTTATCAGGAGCTAACTCGATTGATAAGTTTCAGCAGAATGTCTTCCTTATTCTATACAAATTGGAAGATAGATTCTGTTAAAAGAAATTCATAAACAGAACATCACTATACACGGGCTACTGTAATTCATAACTGAAGGGTATATCAGTAGGCGATCTCTGGTAGTGAATGCGCAACACACAACTCTCGACAGGATGTCAAAGGCTGAATAACAGTTACTAGGGTTTTAATATGTCCCTTTGTTTTGTAAGTTACTGCAATCTGTGCTTGTGATACTACTTAACACAGTGCAATGAATGCTGTTATTATTCATGTAGTGTGCTACCCTATGTGAAAGCCCACACCAGCAGACAGTGCACAGTATGCATATTTTTTGTATAGCTACGGCCAGAAGTCCATGATTGTTATCCTGAACTGATTACTAGACACGAAACATGACTATGCTTCTTGAATTGGGACTACTGTTACCTCCCGCTCTAGACGAACACTAAGCCTCTGATCATCATACCATGATCATGTCATATTACCATATATGTACCATACCCATGTTGCATGCTCTAATGTTTACCGCTGCTTGCACGCAGGTGTTATTGATACTGTAATTTCTTAACACTAAAGAAAAACAATAAAAACAGATTTGCAAAACAAATAAACAGAACATCACTATAGATGAAAGAAAGACACTGGAAAATCTTAAGAACGATGACTCCCTTGTCATCCGAGAGGCGGACATGGGAGGCAACGTAGTGCTAATGAACAAATCTGATTATGTGGCTGAAATAGACAGACAGTTAGCGGATACAATCACTTACATGAAAATACATGGCAACCCATTACCATCTACAATTGAAACTATATCTAAAAAGTTGAAATACTGGAGAGACAGGTGCCTCATCTCAGATGTTGAATTCAAATATCTTTTCAATGAAACTCCAACGAATCCTTGTATTTATTGTTCTCCAAAAAAACACAAAAGGGTTCAGTTTTTCTCCGGGGAGACCCATTATTTCAGGTATTGGGTCTCCCACTGAGAAAATATCTGAATATATTGACATTTGTTTGCAACCTTTGGTTGTGAATCTGTCATCCTACATAAAGGATACATGTGATGTCGTGAGCAAAATTGTGGATGCGGAGTGGGTCAAGGGACACTATCTAGTCACTCTGGATGTATGCTCCTTATATACGAGCATACCAGGGGAACTTGGACTCAGTGCAGTGCAGCATTTTTTAGATACGAGACCAGTACATATGTATGAACACACAATCATGTTGTTAGATTTAATTGAACCAGTTCTAAACAACACTATATTTGTACACAATGGTAATTGGTATCGCCAGTTCAGAGGGGTGGTAATGCGGGCTAAATTTTCGTCTTCGTTTGCCAACCTCTACATGGGACAATTCAAACAGATTCACCTCTGGAGAAAAGGTCCGACTGCCCTAATGGAAAATAATCTATATCTAGGACGGTACATTGATGATATTCTGATGTTTTGGACAGGGACAAGTGATGCCCTGGAGGAATTCTTCATATACATCAATGACAATCCCTTCAATTTGGCCTTTACGAAGGAACAGAGCACCACCCAGATTAATTTTTGGGATATCACCATTGTGGTAGACAATGATAAACTAAAGACAGTACCCTACAGAAAACCTACGGCATGTAATGCTACACTACATGCCAGTAGTGCTCATCCTCCCTCACAAATAAGATCTATTCCATTTGGAGAAATGGTAAGAACGAAAAGGAACTTTAGTGATGTAATTAGACTAGATGAAGAACTAAATATGGTGGAAAAAAGATTCAGTGCCAGGGGATATAATCAAGACAATATCAAAAAAGCTTGCCATAAGATCAGCAAGATAAATAGAGAGAATCTGCTAACAGGGCGATCCAAGAAAAAAACACAGACAACCAGAAAAGTCAGATTCATCGCACCATATTCCTCTGTGAGTTCTGAAGTGTTTAAAATCTTAGACAAACATTGGCATCTACTAACGGATGATACTAGCCTACAGGGAGCGGTGGGCCTAAAACCAACAATCACACACGAAAGGGGCAGAACACTGAGGCAATCACTCTGTCCGAGTTTCATACCAGCTGTAACAAATAGAACATGGTTACCATCTGCTCCAAACGGCTTTTATAAATGTGGTACATGCAGTGTGTGTTGCTTCGCTATGAACAGAACAGTGACTTTCAAATACAATACAGAGAGGATGTACACAGTAAATAAGTTCATCAACTGTAATACCAAATTTGTAATATATTGCATAAAATGTATTTGTGGGAAAATATTTATTTGAAGGAGGATACAAGAACATATAAGAGCTACACGCAACAACAACGTTCAGTATCCCTTGGCTTTCCACTTCAACACAGTACATGAGATGACAGAAATTCTAAACATAGGCTTCCATGGTATTGATGTGGTATGCCCAGGTATGAGAGGTGGCAATAGAACAACAAGATTGTGTCAGACAGAAAGTAAATGGATTATTAACCTTAGGGCGGTAGAACAGGGCATCAACGTTGATAAAGAGATGTTTGAATTTCTGTGATCCAATGTAACCACATAGGCAATGCAAATTCTCTATCGCCGAATGACTGGTGGTGGGGTTTGTCTATATCTACATTCTTTTCTGTATGTAACAACTTAACACATCTATCGTTTCTGACCTGATTGACGTCTACTGGTTAGAGTTGCTATGGAGCGGGTGGTGCTAATCATTGCCATAGGATACTTAGCATCCTTCCCACTGGATGAATATGACACCATATAGGACAATCACTGTATGAGATATTCTGACCATATGCCTTTAATTACGGGGGATGAGCTATACGAGCGTGTGTCTCCACATCCTGCTGACCAACGTTGCTGTGTTTTAATATGGGGACACTCTTTTTTCTTCATAATTTCTATTAAACATGGGACATGAGGAATGAATGATCTATCCCTAATACATATTATGTCTGTATGGACACTTTCCATCTTTCTTCTAATATCTATTAATATGGGACTTGATTAATGAATGATCTCTTCCATTACATAGTATGTCTGTCAAATGCAATGTAATGAGCATGAGACAAATGACAGTCCAAATAACACAAATGTTGTTGCAGATTTTTCCAACAACATATGCATTGTGTCATGCATGTAGATTTTTTATTTTAGGTCTTTTACTTTAGATCTTAATACTGTGCGTAGATCTGCAAACTCGTTTAATATTAAATACATGAAATAAACAACATTTTGGGTATGGCAAATGTGGCCGCCACGGTTAAACACAAACAGGACTGTCTTCAATATTGGTCCTTTCTTGGTGTATACAATATAATGAGAGGTTCACAGACGTGGACGGGGGCGCAGAACAGAAAGACGCTTTCGGGACCGCAGAAACCATTCGGTAAACTCGAAGGGGCAGATTTACAAGCCCCTTGCGACACATTTACGCCGCCGTTGTGTCACTTCTGTGACGCAGCGGCGGCGTAAACCATGCGCCATGTTGCGCCTTATTTACAACGTGACGCATCTAGGGAGATGCGTCACGTTGTAAAGCCCTGCGCTACATTAAACCTGCGTCAGGTTTAATGTATGCAGGGTCGGCGTTCCGTTGGAAAAAGCCTCGGAAAAGTGACGCAGTGAAATCTACAAGATTTCACTGAGTTACTTTTCCAACGCTGCTGCATCAAAACCCTGCGCCTGCCTGAAGCAGGCGTAAGGCATGACGCAGCATGTTAGGTATGGGCAGCCCCTGAGTATTGCTAGAGTTGTGTCGCGCTTGGGACACGACTCCAGCAATGCGCCGCCCTTATGCCATCAGATGCGTCACACATCTGTTTATCCTTGCGCCACGATGCGCCGCATTGTAAATGCGGCGCATCTGTGGTGGCGCAAGGGTAAACTTGCGTGACGCATCTTACCTGGCGCATCCCTGCTGATATGCAGGGATGCGCCAGTCCTTGTAAATCGACCCGAAGTATGTAACTGGCAGATCTCCTTACGAGCGGATGATTTTCTTTAATTTCTGCATCCCAGCGGGACGACATAATGAGATTGCGAATGCTTTAAAAGTACATTGCCTGCTCCTAGTTACCTGCTAAGAGTTGGCCCTGTCTCTTGTGTCTTTTTTGATATAGAGTGGACTTAATATTGTCCATTTTCCTATGGACTGACTTCGTGTTACAATACTTGAACAAATGAGCCTGATTTTTTGGCCTTAATAGACTTCGCTAAGATCGCGATCTATTAGGTAAGATGCAAATGCTTATGCATCTCTGGATTTTTCCTACTTAGACTAGCAGTATACTGGATGGCTAATCTTCACGTTTCTATTAAGCAAACTTTTCTTTTCCTTTCATGCTCATATATTGCAGACAAAAAGAGAAGATTTCAGAGGCAAATTAGATTTTTATGAAAACTACTGGCTTTGAACATTTAATACATATATAAAGTTGAAATGAGGTGAGAACCTTTTTTTTTTATTGTCCTTCACGATATAAATTGGGACATCTATTATATGTCACAGAACTACACACTGTCTAAATCGGATCATCAATGAGTGATAGAAATACACTCATTCATTTGTATTGGCTGTCACTTAAACAAAAAGTGATAGCAGGATATAATATTATTAGGAACATAGAATCCCTAACAGGGCACGTGGTGACTTGGAATCGGTTTCTCTCTTTCTTCGGTGCACGGGTGATAACATTACTAGGGTGTACCTTAGATTCTTACAGTGTTTTGCGCTTGGAACTGGCTTGTATATTTATGGTTACAATGTCTAGCAGGATAATGGTTTTAAAGTTTTGTATTGTATTTTAATCGTATTAAAATGGAATGTTACAATTATGTTTTTTATATGTGATTTTGCAGCCTTGAGGAGCCCGGAAGGGAGAAACGCACGTCGGCTGCCGTTTGTGTATGGAATAAAAAAAGTGACAACAGAACACTTTCTTTGGATGCGGATTATTTTTGTGGACTGTGTGTTCAGATAGCACATATAAGATTGGATTAAATAACTTGGACTTTTTGCAGACAATGTTGAATTGATCAAGGAACACTATAATTACTTTTCTTTGGTGTGCTTTGGTGTTTATAAGATTAAATTGTATTTAGACTACATTTGTAGATCTAATAGCGCAATACTCAAGGTGGGTGAGTATTTGGCACCATGTGAGCACCCAATACAAAATGGAATGAAATTGATTTGATGTGATATTTACTACTTATGAACTTATGTTGATGTGCAGGTCAAAGTAGCATATCCACCAATTATTTCTGCTATAAACCACATTGTAACTTATTGACCATTGCCTGTTTTGGGAGTTGTTTCACTTCGTCATGTAAAGTGTTCGGTGTCAGGGCCAATGTCTAACGGTTCATGGCCAGAGGATATGGATCTGTTGTGTGAGTAGAGTCCTTGATGCTTTTTGGTTTGCCTATGTCTATGGCAGGTCAACAGGTGTTGCCCATATAAAGTTTACCACTCACGCTAGCCAGGGAATTCTTTCAGTCCCATCTCAGCACTGGGCTTCACCTTTTCAAACGCTTCTATGAGGTTGTTTGGGAGACTTCCAGGGCACCAGTCGAGGGTACAAGTGGGTAGACGGCGTCTACCCACTCTTTTGACAGGGTGGACGCCGTATACCCTGCCAAGAGGTTGGGCCCCACAGACATATGCAGATCTTGTCCCAGTATAATTTTCAGACACCGGGACACATTCAGCCTGCACGTTGTCTGTTTTTGTTTAGAACAGCAAATGTGCAGGCGGGGAAGGGGCTTATCAAATTCCAGCTGGGCCTATAACAAAGACTGATGTTAAGGGCCATCAGGCCTCCTTTTGTAGGAGTATCCAGGCTGGGAGTTATCGGGAGCCTCACACCTAAATGCAAAAACAATGGATGGGAAACAAAGGCACCCAGCTTATCATTTTTGCAGGTACTTAAGAGGGGCATGCTTTTGACTTTGTTCAGTCCCTGTATATAAGAGCGATGCATGTACTGTAAGAATGTCAGATGTGTTGGTTTGTGTCAGTATTTACACAAATAACAATTTAAATGCCACTTTGTAATAAAAATTATTTAATAGGGCTACTCATCCGAATGCAGAGTGTCAGAGCGCTTTACATCACACTTACACATTATACACTGACAATAAAACATATGTGTGCACATCAATATAAAGTATGTGTTACAAAAGACAGCGGGAGTTACAAGGAATGGAGCCACATGACCTTCATAGCTCACTGTGATATATTAGAAGAATTACAATGTATGAGCTGCAAGTAACAAAAGGATCACTGTGTTAAAAGCAGTAACCCATGTACTTAAAATAAAAATCTGTTGTCTATGTGTTGCATAATGTGCTTTGCAGTAGACATACAAACCCTCTTGGCGACTTTGATGCAAAACTGGGACTAGACAAAACACAGTTCTCTCCAGCAAATACGTTATCCTCCAGAGTTATCTTATCATTATTATTATTCCCTGATATTTAGTGGGCACACAAAGATCTCTGCAGCAGGTGCCCTAATCACATAACCAGGCTTTGCAATCAATTAGGCAGAACAGATTAACTGCCACATTTCTCCTTCTATCCAATTTCTTTGAGGCAAGGTTTTAAAAAAATAGACGTATAAGTTGAGGCCCAGATTTTGCATCGGGATAGTGTTTCTTTTTTGGCACAACCGTGATGCAAAATCTCATCGGTTTAAATATTATAGTGCGCTCAAATATGCTCATGAAAGACCTGCAAAACATATTTGTGAGGTCTTAAGATCTGAAGTCGCTTTTTGGGATGTCACTTTCTGGGAGGCCATGGGTTGTGATGCCACCTGGTTTGGCAGTTCGGGCTGGACTGTTCCCATTGGGCACAGGGTCAAGACTGATTTGTATATGGCTGGGTCTAAAGTGGAATGCATGGTGACCAAAAAAACGATGGATTTAAGCCCAGAGCTCTGTACTGGGGTAAACATACGATATTGTTTACGCTAGGAGTCTCAAGAGCAGTGCCAGGGATCACAAGGGGCATGCTAGGGGTCGCAGCAGCGCCCCTGGCAACCTCTAAATGACGTCCATGTGGGCAGCTGTATTTTTCCTGAGCCATCTGTGGAGCTGCTCTCACTAACCTGCACCGTGCCTGCACCTAGCATTGGAAAATTATAGCTACACCGAGGCCTAGCACCATGTCCCCCAGAAAAGCCCCAGCGCTAAGGCCGGCCCACTGTGGCCCTCTTCCGCAAGAAGCTGAATCACCACCAGTAGTAGTAGGGCTGGGGAATGAAGGGGGCGAATGAATGTCAGTGTGAAAGAAATAATACCGGAACCTTGGAGCTCTGGTTGCCCCCGCCTGTGCAGTGCAGAGGTGCCATGTTCGCAACCCCCTCCTGAGACAACCACTGGATGGGACACTTGGAATAGACCTCAGAGTGAATCCGCCATTGAATGCCTCTCTTTCTAGCTCCCTCCTAGACGGTCTTGTTCAATAGGCTGGCTATGCACAGAGAGAGAAGCCCTGACAGGATGGAATGCTCTGATGCAGCTGTACCCCCACAGGCAGAGAAGAAAAACACGCAGCGTTGTGCGCTCCCTTATTGTGCATTCGATAAGTGCGACATAACTGACGTGATTGCAGATGCTGAATTGGGGGTGTTATCTAAGCTCTGCAGGGCTGAGGGCTGCGGCCTACAACATCATTCAGCAGTAAAAACACCCAAAAAGGCACTGTGTTATCGAACAAGTTCTGTACCCTAATTCGCTGTCTACAAATTCTTGCAGCACTTCTTTAGCTCCTGATCCTCCAACTCCCTCTCTCCAGACTTCAGCAACAGGACGTACAGGGGCATATTTCCAAGCCCCTATCGCCACAGGAACGGCACTTATAAAGATGTTGTGGTGGTGATACAGGCTTTGCCTTATTTACAAGGCAGCAT
Source organism: Triturus cristatus (assembly GCF_964204655.1). Classification (NCBI taxonomy): domain Eukaryota; kingdom Metazoa; phylum Chordata; class Amphibia; order Caudata; family Salamandridae; genus Triturus; species Triturus cristatus. The sequence continues at coordinate 753,026,289 of NC_140579.1, forward strand.
TAAACCACTTAACGTGGCTTAATGCTGCCTTATAAATAAGGCCCCTTTCACGCTATACTTACACCCATTGATATTGACGCTGCCCCATATTTACAAGGGTGGCGTAAATATGGGGCAGCGCCAAAATCAAGACCAGGGAAAACCTGGTCTCACCCTGGCAAAACGAGGAGAAATATTGTATTTCTCCTTGTTTTTGCTGTTTCCATGTGTGGAAACAGCAAAACACCTTAGGTTGTTTATGTGCAGGAAGGTGTCCCTTCCTGCACACAAAAATAATTTAAAAAATTACATTTTGCAACTTCTATGTGCGCTGCTTGTTTCAAATCGTCATTTCAGATTGTTTATGTGCAGGGACACCTTCCCGCCCATAAACAATTACTCCCCTCAATACAGGCACCATTGCACTATGGTGCTAGGGTGCCTGCGTTGGCGTAGGCATCTAAATTTAGCACCAGCACAGGGGGAAACGCGGGGCTGCACCATATTCTTGTAAATATGGTGCAGCCCTGCATTTCTTAAAGTGACGGAGTGTGTCGTTAGCCTTATTGGCTTAACGACATGCTTTACCACTTCCCTTGTGCATATGCCCCACAGTTCCTAAAGGCTCATGCAGCTGTACAACCGTCTAATACACACTTGGTAAGCGCCTTCCTCTCCCTAGGGTCCTGGGTAGGATGACCCAATGGCTCCATGTGACCAGAACACCACCTTTCTGTTCCTGGACTATGCTTTTTACATGTCATTGTTATCAGGTGTGTTTGTCAAATTGGCGCAATTAAATTCAACAAAGACTACGTCTCCCAAAATGCACTATGTCAAAGCAAAGTCCATGAAAGGAAAAGTAGGGTCTCAGTGACAATGAAACATCTGGGCACCCTAATCCTGTAACGTTCTCAAGCTCATGTAACACTGCTGCCTTCCTTAAGGATCTTGAAATGCTTTGCCCATTCCCTTGAGCCCTTATAGCTCTCCCTCCTTACAGGCCTTTGCAGTTCTCCGTGGGTCTGTGATCTTGCTGTGCTCTACGGGTTCCTACAAAGTACACCCCCAACTCCTGCACAACCCCCTTTCTTCTGAGGCCCGAACCTTGGTTTACAGCACCAAAGTCGGCAACTCTAGCCGTCGGACCACATCCTCTCCCTTGGCTTGGTTCCTTTCTTCCATTCTTGCTCCTTATAGTTACCATACTTCCTGCCGTTACCTCTTTTCACCTAGAGGTACCACTATAAAGTTTACGCCTGTCCTTTGGTTATAGAGACTACGGCTTGGTTTTGCCATTGAAAGTCTTGATGTGATGTGGTCAACATTGAAAAACAGCCAGATTCTACAACACTGGCACTAACAGCCATAAGCAAACACATCACCCAGCCATGACGAGAACAGCACTGTCTGTCTAGAACAAAGTAATGTCAGCTTAGCTCTGGCAATGTGTGTGTATTTTCATTTCCTAATTGCTGACTGTATCGAGGGCGGCTTACTTTAAAAAATGTTGGCTGTCCGTGGTCCACGAAGGGGACCCTCCTAAGAGGGCGGCAGCCTTTGTGCCACATGTGGGCACACAAGTCAGTCCATTTGTCATGGAGAGAGAGAAGTTCAACATACAAATTTTTCTGTCTAACTTGTATATAGATAACACTGGTGGGAAGATGGATCCAATAGTTGAAGAAACGTGGATGCTGTGAGAAGTTGGTCTGGTATATGCTGCTCACTAATTCTAGTGATCACCTTGTACCATGCCAAACAACCCTTATGGTGGTGGTTGAAGTCAACCTTGATAGACCAGCTATCCTAGTGGTAGCGTGGACAGTGCAGTCTGCAGGCTAAACTCTTGAGGGCATGTAAAGCCAGCTGTTTTACCATATGTAACCTCCTTGAATACCAAATGAAAGGACACCACACAGATATATATTAAAAATATATATGTATTTATTTACTTAAAAGTATCCCCTATACTCTTTATGGGCACAGAAGCACATTTGTTAAAACAAGGCAGTGTTTAAATATACAAAAGTTGCACAATTATGGATGGGCCAGGTGGCCAGCTAAACCATATACTAAAATAGTGGTATAAGAACCACGAATAGAAAGGAAGGAAGGCCTAGGGCCTTGGGAATCGCTGGGACGACAAGGAGCTAACTGTAGTTAGTGACCAGGAGGCCCACAGGATGCGTGTGCAGTGTGAAAAGTTACACGCGTGCACCTATTGATTTCAATGGGTGCGTAAAAGTCACACAGTTAAAGAAAAAGGAGTCTTCCGGATGGACCAGAACTTAACAACTTGAAACCTAGACACTAGAGATGTTTCTCTACCCAGGAGCACCGGAGTGCCAGCGTTACCTCACCCACAGGAAGTGGGTGCATAGTGGTCAAAGTGCGTCGGGTTTCGTCGTGCAGGTCTATGGAGCCTGAGGATGAAGATGCTGCAGGCGGCAAGGCAGGAAGAGTTCGGGTGGATCCAAGGGTGGATCTGAAGAGTAGACGACCTGTAAGCAGAGGGGACAATGTTCAAAGTCACTAGCCAGTGACCGGCGTGGAACCAGGAAGGAACCAGGCGATGTTGGGTGCCAACAGGTGAAGAAGGGAAGCTTGTCTCCGCAGCCACGTGGAAGTGAAGGGATCGATGACAACCAGGAGTCACTCACGAGCTGTCCCACGAAGGCTCTAGCTGATGGCAGTGTCGGCTTCTTGATCGGAGCAAACAGGTCTTGGCTAATGCAAGCCACGCAGGAATCGATGAAAGCTTGGTGCTCTAACCAGCAAGGTCAGAGGGGCTGCTCCTTTTCACAGGAGCAAGGGACAGTCTGGAGCAACCAGACCAGTGGTGATGTTTGTAGATTTCGTCGCCAAGATGGCCACTAGCCAACGGACCACTAACCGGGATGACGCGTCGAGTGGCAAAAAGCAAAAGGACCCCACGCAGATCTCGTGGATGCTGGAAGGCTGGTCTTTGGTGCAAATGCTGCTTGGTGTTGGGGCTTCTCAGGGCCCAAAGCACAGCGTTGAGGATGCCTCAGGTGCTGCGCAGTCAGCTTGTCATGGACGTTTCAAGATGGCCGGTCCCACGTCTCTCGGTGCCTCCACGGGTCTCTTCTTTGCAGGGACTGTGGATCTGGCTCAGGGATGTCTGGGAGTCTAGGTCTTGTCGGGCTCTGGGCTCGGTCTCCAGCAGGAGGCGGCGGCAAAGCAGTCATCGAGTTGCTGGATGGTGCCTGTATTCACAGGGTGGTCACTCCTTGGCCACAAGGGAGATTCTCTTCAGTCTTCTGTGCAGCAGAACGTCGAAGTCCAGTAGTTCTTCTTCTTAAAGTCGAGTTTCAGGATGATCTGAAGTCTTGGGACACAGCTCCTACTCTTATTCCAAATCTAGGGGCCGGATTACCTGCTAGGTCCCTCCTCTGGGTGGGACCAGGAAGGGGGGTGGTTACACCCCCTTTCCTTTGTCCAGTTTCGCGCCAGGACTGGTGCTGGAGAGCCCCAGCTCCGGTTTGAACTGGCATATGCACAGGGACACCTTGTGTGCCCCAGGCATGTCTCAATCTATTCAGCCCTCCCTAACCCACTACACAAAATCCTGTCTGGGGTGGTGCAAGCACCTCCCCTGACAGGAAACCCTTTGTCCACACCTCCCAAGCTGGAAGGACTCCCAGCAGCAGGAGGGCAGACTTGTGTCTGTGGTGGCAGCATCCATTTTGTGGAGCTGAGGCTATGTCTGATTTTACCCGGGTTTCAGGTACTGTACATGTCGTGTCCCTCTAGAAGGGTGGAATGCTAACCCCGTCGCCAGAATTGGCGAGGGGTTAGTATTCCAAATCGTATGACACCTTACTCGACATGTTTTGATAAAGCCAAACCAAAGTTAGCATTTGACCGCGAGGTACATAATGCACTTAAGAGTATATGGTATGGCAATACCATGAAACAGCTCAAGGACGTTGTTCCGAAAGCTGCAGACAGGCTCAGCTCATGCCAGAGCACCATCTCACATGAAACCAAGCACTTTGCCTTCAGGATTGTTAAGGCCTGCCATAGGAGTGACTGATAGGCTACCCTGTGTCCATATATGTTAGATATAGATATACTACACCTAAGTAAGAGGTGATTACACCAACTTACCCCAGCTGAGTGATCAGCCAGTTGTGTCAAATAGTGAGGCCAGGCCAGGCGTGGCATAATACATGCTGCAGCCCCTGGTAGGCCTTGGATACACCTATGCCCTGGGTACCTGGGGTACACTGTTACAGGGTCCAATAAGGTGAACCAGTTCCAACTGGTAATGCACCTAGTGTGCATTGGCATCAATTTAGAGAGAGAACAGCAGGGCTGTGGGTCTGATTAGCAGGCCCACAGCCACACTAAGTCATAAAACCAGTGAAGCAAAAGCAAAAATTTGGGGTGACCATAGGATAGCAGACCCTACTCTCCTACACAACCCCCCCCCCAAACGCAGGGACATTAGACTAACCTTGACCAGTTGTGTCTTCATGTTCTAAGTGGAAGTACCGGGAGAGACCATCTGCATTACCATGGTCAGTCCCTGGGCGGTGCTCCACTGTAAAGTCCATCCCCTGTAGGGAAATGGACCACCTGAGTAGTTTGGGGTTTTCACCCTTCATCTGATTTAGCCATAAGAGGGGCTTATGGTCGGTCTGAATCTTGAAGTGAGTTCCAAACAAGTATGGTCTCAACTTCTTCAGGGCCCACACCACAGCAAAGGCCTCCCTCTCAATAGCTGACCAACGTTTCTCTCTAGGGGTCAGCCTTCTGCTAATAAAAGCAATGGGCTGGTCTTGACCATCTACATTAAGTTGTGAAAGCACAGCTCCCACCCCCAACTCAGAAGCATCTGTTTGGACAATACACTCTTTGGAGTAGTGGACTCGTCAGGATAGGTGCAGAGCACATGGCCTTCTTCAGGTCTCAAATGCCTTTTGACAGTTTACTGTCCACTGAACCTTTTTGGGCATCTTCTTCGATGTCAGATCATTAAGAGGAGTCACTATGGACCCATAGTTCTTAACAAACTTCCTGTAGTACCCAGTCAGGCCCAAGAAAGCTCTGACCTGAGTCTGGGTAGTTGGAGGGGACCAGTCCTTGATGGTCTGGATCTTACTCTCCAGTGGTTGAACCTGGCCTCCACCTACAAGGTGGCCCAAGTATACAACTTTACTCTGCCCTATCTGGCACTTGGTAGCCTTGATAGTGAGGCCTGCCTTTTGCAGCGCCTCTAGTACTTTTGTCAGGTGGATCAAGTGATCCTCCCAGGTGGAGCTAAAGACAGCAATATCATCTAGATATGCTGCACAGAAGTCATCCAACCCAGTAAGGACTTGGTTCACCAACCTTTGAAAAGTGGCAGGTGCATTCTTCAGACCAAAGGGCATCACCACAAATTGGTAATGACCTCTTGGGGTTGAGAATGCTGTTTTGGCCTTAGACTCCTCAGCTAACCTGATTTGCCAATAGCCAGCTGTCAAATCAAATGTGCTCAAAAACTTGGCAGAAGCCAGTCTATCTATGAGCTCATCTGCCCTTGGAATTGGGTGTGCATCTGTCCTGGTGACAGCATTGAGTCCTCTGTAATCCACACAGAACCTCATCTCTCTCTTTCCATCTTGTGTGTGAGGTTTGGGGACCAGAACCACTGGGCTAGCCCAGGGCCTCTCTGAAGGCTCAATGACACCTAACTCCAGCATTTTCTGCACCTCAATCTTTATACAGTCCCTGACATGGTCAGGTTGCCTGTAAATCTTGCTTTTCACAGGAAGACTGTCACCAGTGTCCACCACATGGGTACACCAGTTAGTCTGACTGGGTGTCAAGGAGAACATATGTCTATATGACTGTAAAACTTGTCTGCAGTCAGTTTGCTGATGTTCAGTGAGGCTGCCACCTAAGGCCACACCATCAACTGAGCCATCTTCAGGGTTCTGAGACAACATGTCTGGGAGAGGGTCACTCTCTTCCTCCTGTCCCTCATCTGTAGCCATGAGCAAGCCCATGTCTGCCCTGTCAACATATGCCTTGAGTCTGTTGACATGGAGCACCCTGTGGGGGCTCCTGGGAGTTCCTAGGTCTACCAAGTAGGTAACCTCTCCCTTCTTTTCAATAATTGTATGGGGTCCAGACCATTTGTCTTGGAGTGCTGCTGGGGCCACTGGCTCCAACACCCATACCTTCTGTCCTGGCTGGTACTCAGTCAAAACAGCCTTTTGGTCATGCCAAGCTTTCTGTAATTCTTGGCTTGCCTCCAGGTTTTTGGATGCCTTCTCCATGTACTCAGCCATCCGGGAGCGGAGACCAAGTACATAGTCCACTATGTCTTGCTTAGGCTTTTTGAGAGGTAACTCCCATCCTTCCCTCACCAAACATAGGGGTCCTCTTACAGGGTGCCCAAATAACAATTCAAAGGGGCTGTAGCCAACTCCTTTGTGTGGGACCTCTCTGTAAGCAAACAGAAGGCAGGGTAGAAGGATGTCCCATCTTCGCCTGAGCTTTTCAGGTAATCCTTTGATCATACCCTTTAGGGTCTTGTTGAATCTCTCAACAAGCCCATTGCATTGTGGATGATAAGGAGTGGTGAATTTGTAGTTGACACCACATTCCTTCCACATAGCTGTCAAGTATCCTGACATGAAGTTGGCACCCCTGTCAGATACTACCTCCTTAGGAAACCCCACTCTAGAGAAAACTCCCAGTAAGGCCCTTGCCACAACAGGAGCTGTTGTGGTCCTAAGGGGAATTGCCTCTGGATACCTGGTGGCATGATCCACTACCACCAGTATAAATATGTGCCCAGATGCAGTGGGGGGATCCATGGGACCCACAATATCAATCCCCACTCTTTCGAAGGGGACCCCCACCACATGTAGTGGTATAAGGGGGGCCTTTGTTGTGCAACCTGATTTGCCACTGGCTTGGCAGGTTACACAGGAGCGACAAAACTCCTTGGTATCTTCATTCATGTGAGGCCAGTGAAAGTGAGGGACAAGCCTGTCCCAAGTCTTGTTCTGGCCTAAGTGTCCTGCTAGAGGAATATCATGGGCCAAGGTAAGAAGGAAGCCCCTAAATTGCAGAGGTATAACCAACCTCCTGGTTGCACCAGGTTTTGGGTCTCTAGCCTCTGAATAAAGGAGCCCATCATCCCAATATACTTTATGGGTACCTTGAGCATTCCCAGCAGCCTCAGCAGCAGCCTGCTGTCTGAGGGGTTCAAGGGAAGGACAGTCTAGCTGAGCCTGCCTTAAGTCAGCCCTAGAAGGTCCCCTGCCCCCAGAAACTCAACCTGGTCAGGTTCAAGCTCTTCAGGGACAGTTCCTTCAGGGGTCTCAAAATCAGTTTCCTGAGAAGACTGATCTTCACTTTCAGGCAGGAGGGAAGGCACAGCCTTTACCCTTCTGTTCTTCCTCTTGGTAGGTGCTTGGTCCATTGTTCCAGGCTCCAAGACCTGAGGTTCATTGAGGCACCTTTTGGCCTGTGACCTGGTCACAGCAAGGACATGTGATGAAATCCCTAACATCTCTGCATGAGTCCTGTACTCCACTTCTGACCATAGAGAGGATTCTAGGTCATTGCCTAACGGACATTCAACTGGGAGGTCTGCACTTACCACAACCTTTTTGAGGCCAGTTACCCCTCCCCAGGAGAAATTAACAATTGCCACACTATGTGAAGTAGAGACATTGCTGGCGTTGGTCACTAGGTAATTATCACCTAGTATTATCTGTCCAGGGTCCACAAAGCCAGGTGTCACCATGGTGACACTGGCACAAGTGTCCCTGTATGCTTGAGCCACTTTATTGTTTATTAGAGGTGTCTGTCTGTACTTGCCTAGATTACTAGGACTCATAGTAGTGGACAAATCCATGTCTACTTCACAAATCAGAACAGCCTGTGTAGGAGTTCTGACTAGGCCAGAATCTCCTTCAGTACCCAAGGTTAACCCCACTACTCCCTTAGCCTGAGGACCAACACTGCTAACTGTACTAGGGGGTGCAGGTGCCTTAGGGGCTGCAGTGTTTGGAGCTCCAGTTTTCTTACAATCACTGGTCCAGTGAGAGGTGTTTTTACAGACATTACACCATGGCTTTTTCTGACCTTCTTTCTTCTTCTTCTTGGAAGTTTGGGACCCACCCTCATTATTCTATTGGGGGCCTGGTGAAGACTTCTGGTCTTTGGGCTTCTGTTCCCCACCCTTTTGGTCTGCCTTCTTCTGGTCACCACCCTGGTTCTGGTTCTGGTTCTTTGCTTAACCCTGGTTCTAACCCATTTGTCTGCCATCTTTCCCAATTCTTGGGGAGAGGTCAGATCTGAGTCAATCAGGTGTTGATGCAACTGCTGGTTCTGACAATGATTTAAGATTTGCTCTCTCATAATTAGATTATACAATCCTGTGTAATCTGCAACCTTACTTCCCAGCAACCAGCCCTCCAGAGCCTTAGTGGCACACTCAACAAATCAAATTCAGACCAGTCCTGAGTCTGTGTCTTCTGGGTGTCTGTGAACATTAACCTGTACTGTTCAGTGGTTAAGCCTAACCCATCAATCAGAACACTCTTCAGGACCAGGTAGTTTCTAGCATCCTCATCACTAACTGTGAGGAGCTTGTCTCTGCCTCTACCTTCAAAGGAGAGCTACAAGATTGCTGCCCACTGCTCCTGAGGGACCTGCTGTACTCTGCAGGCCCTCTCAAGGGCAGTTATCCATTTGTGGATGTCATCCCCAGTTTTTTAGGGGGGCACAATCTTACTCAGGTTTCTATGATCATAGGACCTGTCTTTATCCTTAGGGATATTGCTGCCACCAGTGGAATATAATCCACTCTCTCTAGACTGTCTTGCTCTAGCAAGTTTCTCCTTAGCTAAGGCAACTTCTAGTTCTTGCCTTTGAATCCTAAGTGCAGCCTCTCTCATCTTGGCATCATGCTCTCTTCTCTGAGGGGAAGTAATTCTCCTCTGAGCAGGGGCATTGGGGCCTTTAGAGCCAGTGGAATGGTCAGACCCACTTGAACTGGATCTTCTATCCCTCTGTCTCTGATTAAGCCTTCTTGGGGGTCTGTAGGGTGGTATCCCATTTCCAGTCCCATGTAAGCTTAAGTTAGCCTGACTAAGTCTCCTGACTGGCACCTGGCTATTTCTATCATCTGAATCTGCCTCCTCCTCATCTGCATCATCTCCCTCTGGAGTGATAGGGGCATTAGTGTTATCATCATCAGATGGGTGACCTCCATCTCCAGACCCTGTAGGGACTGAGTCAGGGGGACTTAGAGTATCAGAGTGATATAATAGCTCTAGGAGTTGGGCTATAGTAGGGTTTTGACCCTGCTTAAGACCTCTGGTGTTACACAGCTGTCTTAACTCCTGATAGTTTAACATAGAATATTTGGATGGTGCCTTTTGAGGGTCACTCTCAACAACTGGGAGCCCAGTGGCTCCTGCTGCTCCAGCCATTCTCTTAGTGAGGTGGATGTGTTGCAATCTACCTACACTGGTGTTTTCCTACTGTACCTTTTCTAGTTAGTTGTAGTCAGGGTGTGCTACTCCCTTTGCTCTACAACAACTAAGTTCAGTAGAACTTATGTATACTAGTCTTGTTTTTTATATGTACCTAAAGGTACCTGTATGATCTTTCAAATGATATTTCCAAAGATTACAATTGGGAAAACACAGCAAGCTCAAATCCCAACCGCTGCTCACCAATGTGAGAAGTTGGCCTGGTATATGCTGCTCACTAATTCTAGTGATCACCTTGTACCATGCCAAACAACCCTTATGGTGGTTGTTGAAGTCAACCTTGATAGACCAGCTATCCTAGTGGTAGCGTGGACAGTGCAGTCTGCAGGCTAAACTCTTGAGGGCACGTGAAGCCAGCTGTTTTACCATATGTAACCTCCTTGAATACCAAATGAAAGGACACCACACAGATATATATTCAAAATATATATGTATTTATTTACTTAAAAGTACCCCTATACTCTTTATGAGCACAGAAGCACATTTGTTAAAACAAGGCAGTGTTTAAATATACAAAAGTTGCACAATTATGGATGGGCCAGGTGGCCAGCTAAACCATATACTAAAATAGTGGTATAAGAACCACGAATAGAAAGGAAGGAAGGCCTAGGGCCTTGGGAATCGCTGGGACGACAAGGAGCTAACTGTAGTTAGTGACCAGGAGGCCCACAGGATGCGTGTGCAGTGTGAAAAGTTACACGCGTGCACCTATTGATTTCAATGGGTGCGTAAAAGTCACAAAGTTAAAGGAAAAGGAGTCTTCCGGATGGACCAGAACCTAACAACTGGAAACCTAGACACTAGAGATGTTTCTCTACCCAGGAGCACCGGAGTGCCAGCGTTACCTCACCCACAGGAAGCGGGTGCATAGGGGTCAAAGTGCGTCGGGTTTCGTCATGCAGGTCTATGGAGCCTGAGGATGAAGATGCTGCAGGCGGCCAGGCAGGAAGAGTTCGGGTGGATCCAAGGGTGGATCTGAAGAGTAGACGACCTGTAAGCAGAGGGTACAATGTTCAAAGTCACTAGCCAGTGACCGGCGTGGAACCAGGAAGGAATCAGGCGATGTCGGGTGCCAACAGGTGAAGAAGGGAAGCTTGTCTCCGCAGCCACGTGGAAGTGAAGGGATCGACGACAACCAGGAGTCACTCACGAGCTGTCCCACAAAGGATCTAGCTGATGGTGGTGTCTGATTCTTGATCGGAGCAAACGGGCCTTGGCTAATGCAAGCCACGCAGGAGTCGATGAAAGCTTGGTGCTCTAACCAGCAAGGTCAGAGGGGCTGCTCCTTTTCACAGGAGCAAGGGCCTGTCTGGAGCAACCAGACCAGTGCTGTTGTTTGTAGATTTCGTCGCCAAGATGGCCACTAGCCAACGGGCCTGTAACCAGGATGATGCGTTGAGTGGCAAAAAGCAAAAGGGCCCCACGCAGATCTCGTGGATGCTGGAGGGCTGGTCTTTGGTGCAAATACTGCTCAGTGTTGGGGCTTCTCAGTGCCCAAAGCACAGCATTGAGGATGCCTCAGGTGCTGCGCAGTCAGCTTGTCGTGGACATTTCAAGATGGCCGGTCCCACGTCTCTCGGTGCCTCCACGGGTTTCTTCTTTGCAGGGACTGTGGATCTGGCTCAGAGATGTCTGGGAGTCTGGGTCTTGTCAGGCTCTGGGCTCGGTCTCCAGCGGGAGGCGGCGGCAAAGCAGTTGTCGAGTTGCTGGATGGTGCCTGTATTCACAGGGTGGTCACTCCTTGGCCACAAGGGAGATTCTCTTCAGTCTTCTGTGCAGCAGAACGTCGAAGTCCAGTAGTTCTTCTTCTTAAAGTCGAGTTTCAGGATGATCTGAAGTCTTGGGACACAGCTCCTACTCTTATTCCAAATCTAGGGGCCGGATTACCTGCTAGGTCCCTCCTCTGGGTGGGACCAGGAAGGGGGGTGGTTACACCCCCTTTCCTTTGTCCAGTTTCGCGCCAGGACTGGGGCTGGAGAGCCCCAGCTCCGGTTTGAACTGGCATATGCACAGGGACACCTTGTGTGCCCCAGGCATGTCTCAATCTATTCAGCCCCCTAACCCACTACACAAAATCCTGTCTGGGGTGGTGCACGCACCTCCCCTGGCAGGAAACCCTTTGTCCACACCTCCCAAGCTGGAAGGACTCCCAGCAGCAGGAGGGCAGACTTGTGTCTGTGGTGGCAGCATCCATTTTGTGGAGCTGAGGCTATGTCTGATTTTACCCGGGTTTCAGGTACTGTACATGTCGTGTCCCTCTAGAAGGGTGGAATGCTAACCCCGTCGCCAGAATTGGCGAGGGGTTAGTATTCCAAATCATATGACACCTTACTCGACATGTTTTGATAAAGCCAAACCAAAGTTAGCATTTGACCGCGGGGTACATAATGCACTTAAGAGTATATGGTATGGCAATATCATGAAACAGCTAAAGGACGTTGTTCCGAAAGCTGCAGACAGGCTCAGCTCATGCCAGAGCACCATCTCACATGAAACCTAGCACTCTGCCTCCAGGATTGTTAAGGCCTGCCATAGGAGTGGCTGATAGGTTACCGTGTGTCCATATATGTTAGATATAGATATACTATATCTAAGTAAGAGGTGATTACACCAACTTACCCCAGCTGAGTGATCAGCCAGTTGTGTCAAATAGTGAGGCCAGGCCAGGGGTGGCATAATACATGCTGCAGCCCCTGGTAGGCCTTGGATACACTTATGCCCTGGGTACCTGGGGTACACTGTTACAGGATCCAATAAGGTGAACCAGTTCCAATTGGTAATGCACCTAGTGTGCATTGGCATTAATTTAGGGAGAGAGCAGCAGGGCTGTGGGTCTGATTAGCAGGCCCACAGCCACACTAAGTCATAAAACCAGTGAAGCAAAAGCAAAAATTTGGGGTGACCATAGAATAGCAGACCCTTCTCTCCTACAGATGCAACAAGAAAAAGCTGGGGGTAATAATATGAGGACTCATATGGACCAAGAATTGTCTGTAAAATTGGCAAAGGTGCGTCCTCTTGAACTCTGAATCAGTAAATCTGAGGTTTGATATTAAAAATTGTTTGAGGTTGAAAAGCTTCAAGTGAATTAGGAAGTAGAAGATGTATAGTCGATAGGTGTTGCCTAGTGCAATATAAATTATGGGTTCAACAAACGTTGTGATTTAGTAAAATCAAGTGAGAATAGAGTGAATTCATGTATTTGAAAAAGAAAAATCGTTTTTGTATTGTTCATAATATTTTGTAAAAACTTGTTTTTCTGTTTCTTTTGTACTCTTTACAGCCCTGAGGAAGTCCTAAGGGTAGGACGAAACGCGTTGGCTTAACAAGGGCTAAGAGGTTGATAAAGCTTTGTGAAATGTATTTGGATTACCAATATTTTGTGAATTATTGAAACATCATCAATTGAAGACATGACAGTGAACCATTGGAAGTCGAGCACCTAAGAAATTTTTTTGGGGGGGGGAATTCACGACTTAGTGCGCACTGTAGAAACCCTTCACTGTGATTGGTTATAGATTCCATTTGTTAGGGATCCACTCAGGGTCCGCATGCCTCGTCACTTTCGGTAAGGGTTGGGTGGGGGATGCAGTGTAAGTGCTTCTCCCCGCCCATCTGGCGGCCTCTTTGTGGCTGCCCGTTACGCTATTTAGACGTGACCCCCTGGGACCTGCACTGCTAGGGTGACCAACTGGCATTGGTGCAAATTCAGGACCGTGAGTGTAAAAATTCAGGACAAAGGGTCAAAATTCAGGACACAAATTCGGGACAGGCGGTCAAAATTCAGGACAAAACTTCAGGACAATAGGTAAGTTTTACAGACACATGAGGTCGCGCAATAGTATATAAGTAAGCCCAGCCATATCCAAACATATTCAACCATTTGCAAACCTATCCATCATTTATCCTTCCATCTATCATTTCACTCATCCATCCCTACACTCATCTATCCATTATCCTTCCACCCTACCCATCTGTACACTCATTTATCCACTCTTCTACCCATCCATCCATTCACTCATAAATCCAGCCATTTACCCTTTCACCTATCCAGCCATCCTTTCACTTACTCATCCATCCATCCACCCAGTCACTCATCCTTCCACCCATCCACCCTTTCAGTCATCCATCCATCCTCCCTTTCTCTCTCCATCGACCCTTTCACTTAGCCATTCTTCCTTCCATCCACCCACCCATCCATCTACTCATCCACTCATGAATCCATCCATTGACCCTATCACTCATCCATCCTTTCTCTCATCCATTTATCCTTTCACTCCTTCACTCATCTATTCATCCTTTTGTCCATCTACCCTCCCTTTCACTCACTCATCCATCCTTACATCCACCATTTCACTCATCTGTCCATCCATTCACCCTTGCACTCATCAATTCATCAATCCATCCATCATTTCACTGATCCATCCACCCACTCACTCACTCATAATCCACCTTTTCACTCATCCATCCTTTCACTCATCCATCCACCCTTTTATCCATCCAGCTACCCTTCCACCCATACATCCAGCTATTTACCTTTTCTCTCATCCATCCTTCCACTCACTCATCAATCCATCCATCCTCTCTCATTATCCATCTATTCAATCTTTCCTTCATCCATTCACCCTTTCACTAATCCATCCAGCCATCCACCCATCCCTTCATTTACTCACTCGCCAACCTTTTCATATTACTTTTGAGCTGAGCCTTTTTGAGAAGAGGCCCATCAAGAACTTCAACCTCGCTGCAGGAGCCATTCCAGGACTGGGACAGAAGCTAGCCAGGGCGGAGACAGGATCCACCACAGGGGGGACAGGAGCCATCACAGGCGGGGGGGACAGGAGCCACCACATGGGGGGACAGGAGCCATCACTGGGGGGGGGGTAGGAGCCATCACAGGAGGGGGAACAGGATCCACCAGGGTGGGTACAGGGGTGGGCATGCAGTATTCTAGTATCATCTTGGTCTCTTCCAGGGTGGGGTAGGGCTCCTCACCCCCTCCTGGACAAGACAACGAGGAGACAGGCTCTCTTTCCAAAATGTTAGTTTTGCCATCCCCCACTGTGATGTACTGTACTTAAAGGAGATACTCCAAGAGAACTGATTTAACTGATTGTCCTCCATATTTTGTTAATCAGTGTGGGTGCGATTGTGCCATTTCTTTATTTTATTACATTATAGACTGCATGTTTGAAGAATCCAGGTTTGCTTACAATTTAGTGACAGTAATTAAGCTCTGTGAAACCACGTACTGCCTGGTGTAATCAGGGCCGGTTCTAGGGTGTTTGGGGCCCTGGGCAGAAAGGGAATGTGTGAGACCCCTCTAAATTGCAGAAACATGACGCCTTCAGGGCTGTTTGCATCTGAATAGATGCCCCTGCTCCTGAAGCTGCAGCCCCTCCCTCTCAATCACCTTCAAGCACCTCTTAACAGCTCATCAAGGGCTGAAGGTGTGAGGGTTGCCATCCCACTGTGCCTCTCCAATGCTGCTGGGTTTCTGAGCTTCCGTACTGCATCGGAGTCTGTTACACCCGACCTCAACAGCATCGGAGTCAAGCAGGGAGGTGGGTGGAAGCTGTGCCAGCTTTAGGGTGGTGCGACCGGTTAAAATTACGGACAAATGGCGTCCGTTAAAGAATCCTTCACGGACAACGGACAGACGGCCGAAATTATGGACTGTCCGTGAAATTTACGGATGGTTGGTCACCCTATGCACTGCGGTGAGTGCCTTTTAACCCTTCCCCTTTCCCTTAGGCAAGGTTGCAAAGCTCAGCCATTGCCGTATCTGTGGTCTGCCTTTTGGGGTGGCTCCCGGGGTGCGTGGGGCAGTTCCCCCTCCACTAGTCGTGGTCAGCTTACTGCAGACTGGGGAGAGAGCTCGGGGGGCACTGATGCTCCTTACTTCACTTCAGCGCGGGCCACCTTAGGCAAGGTTGCAAAGCTCAGCCATTGCCGTATCTGTGGTCTGGCTTTTGGGGTGGCTCCCGGGTGTAGTGTCCATGCATGGACACGTTCTAGTGTTCTAACCTGCTGTACTACACTGTACACCCACCCACCACAGACGTCACTGTGTCAGGTGACGCTGGCAATAAAAGGGGCCGAGCGCACGTGCTCGTGGCCATTCCCACTATCCCCAACTATGTGTCCTGTGTCCTTCTTCACCTAGCATGTGGGCCTAGGGCCCATCATTACACTGGCGACGAGGCGGGTAATCTACCCCGCGTGTGCAGCCCCGATCTGCGCACCGACCATCCCTGAGGGGGAGAGGACTACCCCGGTGAGGACCCCCCCCCTCTGCAGTAAGGCGCAACGCGCCGAGAAGCCTCCAGGGCTAGGCGAGGCCCGCAGCGTGCCCCAGGGCGACCGGGAGTCCACCCCGCACCTCAGGCGCCTGCCGCTGTGACCCTGGTGGAGGAGAAGCACCCCGACGACAAGCGGACCGATCGGAGCCCACCCGCATCGGCCGCGACCCGGCAAGTGGCGAGGAACACGCGGTGCCCACCCGCGGAAAGAAGGAGGCCCGCCAACTGCAAGTAAAAGCGGAGCCCACCCGCGTGAAAAGCCCTGCCGGGCATAAGGTGAGCCCTGGAGCGCCGGACCAATTGAAGCGGACGGGAGCCTACCCCGCCGCGATAGCAAAGCGCCACCAGCGGCCCCCCCCCGCGCGGTCCGTGACGACAGGAGACCTGCTGCGGGGGCGGGACGACCAGAAGTGTCAAGCGGAGCCCACCCGCGACGAAAAGCAGAAGCGGCACCAGCGGCCCCCCCCGCGCGGTCGGTGAAGCGACGAGACCTGCTGCGGGGGCGGGACGAAGTGAAGGTAAAAGCGGAGCCCACCCGCGAAGGAGCAGCGAGACAAATGGAGCCCGCGGGTGCCTACCCCGCATAGGGACAAGCATGTCGACACCCCCCCCCCCCCCCCCCTGCCGCGCGAGGACTGCAGGAAGCTGCCGCGGGCAGGGAGGGCGACTCGAGAATAAGGGACGGCCGCTGCCGGCCACGAAGACATGCCCCCACACCTCACAGGACCCCAAGCGGCATCCAAGAATGGAGGGACGCGGCCAGCGCCGCAGAAATAAACTTACACGGCGTGCGCGATGCCACCATGCCCCACAATAGTCCCGAAGGTGCCGGGAAAACCCAGCGTGACCTCAGAGCAGCTTTTCCCCAATCCGCACACCAGAGGGATGCCTGACGTTCAGGGCAGCTCCCTGTCAATGACTGTGCCCTCCTGCCTCCAAAAGAATAAATACAAAAAAGAGAAGACTTACCTGCTGCCACGGGTCCTGGACTCCACTGCTCTGCTGCAGCTCCAGCCCCATCTGGACTCCACTGGTCTGCCTGGCTCCAGCTCCCCTCCAGCTCTCCTAAGCACGAGTGAAACCGGGAGCAGTGGAAAGGAAAACAAGGGATAGAGTTCTGGCAGTACAGAAGGTTGCTGCTGAAGCCAAAGAAAAGCAACACTGCCACCCAGTGGCCACTGGTGGTACTGCAGCACTAAGAAACCAACAAGCCTACAGCAAGCCAAGGAAGTCCAGCAGCTACAGGAGACCGACGGCAAGGCAGAAGAGGCAGCAAGGCAAGTACCGCAAGGTCTGACGGAGGCGCGATGGTGAGCGCACGGGAATGTGCCAGAAGCGCAGGACCGCGACAGAAGCACCGGAAGAAGAGACGGTGTGCCACAGGGATGCAGCGCCATCCCGCAGCAACAAGGAGGTAGAAAGAAGAACGGTGTCGAGCCACATCCACCCCAGCGAGGACTGCGCTGTCGCCGCATCAAGTGGAGCGAACCCTCAAGAGGACAAACGGACTCAGCGCAGTTGTACCCCGGACGCGGACAGTACACTGCAGCGCCTACACAGGAGAGGAACCCACTGAAGAGGATGGGCGCAGCAAGTATCCGACACTGGCGGCCAAGGATGCCGAGCCCCACCCAGTGGCGCCAAGAAGCCACCACATCAAGTGATCATGATACTAGGAGCAACGCTACACTGGAGATGTACCACGACGGTACGAAGAGTAGCACGCACCAGCGCCTGACAAGGCAGCGGACAAAGGTAGTCGCACGCCGCGACACACCTCGTGAAGCCGACCAGCCAAAAATGGTCGCACCACAAAGGCCCAGCCGACCTGCCAAACGGTCGCACCACAAAGGTCAAGCCGACCAGCAGAAAATGGTCGCACCACAAAGGCCCAGCCGACCTGCCAAACGGTCGCACCACAAAGGTCAAGTCGACCAGCCAAAATGGTCGCACCACAAAGGTCAAGCCGACCAGCCAGATGGTCGCACCACAGAAGCCGACTCGTCAGGAGTTGCACACGGAGGTGACCGACGCACGGGTCAAGGAAGCTACAAAGCAAGAGGTCTGACGACAAGACCGAAGATTTCCTGCCAGTGATCGGCAGCGCGGACCGTCAAGTGGTCCAAGAAGCTCAAGAAGAACCAAAGCGACTGGTGAAAGGGAGAAGACCGAAGCGGACCATGAGCATGGCCCCACGAACTTCAACCGAAGTAACTGGTGACAAGGTGAAGATGAAGAGAAGGTCACGACCCTAACTCGGAATGCTGAGGAAGATGAAGAGAGTGTTCTCGACGAGGACAAGACCAGGGGGAACACGTGCAGAGTGCGCGCGCTGCATGGAGAAGCCTGGCCAGATAAGAGGAGAACAGAAACGGTCCAGAGTAGGTCGTGAAGCGAAGAGATGAAGAGACCAGAGTGGCACGTCCGCCACTAAGAAGAAAGAAGACATCGCAGTGGCACGTTTGCCACTACAAGAAAAGAAGATGTCTGAGTGGCACGTTTGCCACTACAAGAAAGAAAGATCTGAGTGGCACGGTTGCCACTGTAAGAAGGAGAAGAAGTCAGAGTGACATGACATCCTCACGGAGAAAGAAATAGAGGACAAGGAGAAGAGTGTGGCAAGACTACTCACACCTCAAAGACAAGGACAGAGAGAAGAGTGTGGCAAGACTACTCACACCTCAAAGACAAGGAAGGTGACAAGCGTCAGAACACAGTGCGCAAGTCCTGAAGAACACCCGTGGCACGGAGAAAAGACCATCTGTTTGATGATGCTTTCAGCGCACCTGGGATCTGCAGAGGTGAGCAGGCCGGACTATTCGAAACACCCACCTTTGGGGTCACACGGACACTGGACAACGCCAGCCGTGGTGACCCAGGGGCAGAGGCCTCAGGGATGCCAGTGAGAGAGCGTCCCCGCGACGAGAGATGGTCATCAGCCGACCTCCAGCAAAGGTCCCAGGAGGATGAAGACATTGTGTGCGAAGACAGGAGCCAACAGCTACCCTCCAGGCACGACTGCAGAACCCGAGGTGAGACTTGTCGTCTCCTCTGCACCCACACGGATCGGCGTGCGAGTAACACGGCACAGTACACCCAGCTCAGGACAAGTCAGAGGGCCTCAGGGATATCCCGTGGCAGGGGAACACCTGCGAGAGAGGCATCATGGTGAGAGGGGTGTCTTGCAACCAATCCGTCTTTTGCAAAACAGAACACACGCCACAGATAAAGGAAAGGACTGGACGAAAGATGAACGGCAACATCCAGCGGTGAACCACAAGAACTCGACTGCGTTTGTCGCCAAGAAAGTAAAGCTAAGGAAAGACTGTGAGAACAACTTCAAGGCAGAGCCGTCAAACAGACTAGATCCATCGAGCACCCATGACTGGTGCCACAGTGAACTGGTGATCGTCTGCGACAGGAAGAGCATCGTCCGCGACAGGAAGAACATCCTCTGCGACTCCAAGCAGCTGAAGCGTGAGCGATTCTGCAGAAGTTTGGTCACTGTATTACAACTGTGTATATCTTTCTTTCTCCCCCAGGTTGAACGTTGACGTTGGGTTTTGTTATTAAAAATTGGGAGGGATGTAGTGTCCATGCATGGACACGTTCTAGTGTTCTAACCTGCTGTACTACACTGTACACCCACCCACCACAGACGTCACTGTGTCAGGTGACGCTGGCAATAAAAGGGGCCGAGCGCACGTGCTCGTGGCCATTCCCACTATCCCCAACTATGTGTCCTGTGTCCTTCTTCACCTAGCATGTGGGCCTAGGGCCCATCATTACACCGGGGTGCGTGGGGCAGTTCCCCCTCCACTAGTCGTGGTCAGCTTACTGCAGACTGGGGAGAGAGCTCGGGGGGCACTGATGCTCCTTACTTCACTTCAGCGCGGGCCAGGCCTCGGCTGGGGTAGGCACAGTGTGTGGGGGCTGCTGCTGACCGGCGGAGCCGGGTCGAGAGCTTCAGCCCGCTTGCGGGTTGCGAGTCTCACTTGCTCCCCCTCTCCCGGAGTTAGTACTAGTCGGCATAGCCAGCACCGGGGCTTCGGCCGGCATGGGCCTTATGTTAGGCAGGGGGGACAGCGAGCACAGGATGCACCCCCCCCCCCCCCCCCTGCTGCTTTATATCCGGCAGTGCCGTTCCGCCGGCCCGCTTGGGCCTGAGGTGGGGGGCAGCGAGTGTCACGTAAGCCCCCCTCCCCTACTTCCTGTCGATGGAGTCAGGTCCAGGGGACCGCTTGAGCCTGATGCTGCGTGGGGGGAGGGTGCAGCGAAGTTCTGCTGAGTTGCGGTTTCGATCTGTCCATCAAAGTTTAAAATGCGGAACGGCATACAGGGTTGAAGGGGGGAGGTGCATGGTTGTAGCGAGGGGACCCAGGGAACTCTTGGGCCCTCCCGTTGGGAGACAGTTCTCTGCAGCCCCCCCCCCCCCAGCAATCAGCAATGCTGGGGCGGCAGACTAGGTCGACCGGGTGCTCGTGCAGGCGCTCGCGGACACGAGATGGCCAGAAGAATGCTCGGGTGAGTGTCGGATAAGATCAGCGCACGTCCGTTATTTTACAGGGTTAACATCACATCACATAATTGAGTTTTTGCCGTGACGCCGTCCTTGCGGTAATATTGACATGAGGCCTTCAATTTATGTCATATTGCAAGTAGGGAGCTGATGACTTGGAGCTGGGACTCCAGGTTCGAGTTCGGCGTCCGACCAACATCCTTTGATTCTGGCCTTTTCAAGTGGTCGCACTCTCACTTGGGGCTAAGGAGGGGGACAGGGTTCAGGGCGGGTGGGGTGTGTGTGTGTGTGTCCCAGGGCAGCTGCCTCGCGGCCTAGCCGTCGCAGAGGTCGCGGCCTTCTATGCGGGGAAAGTTTACTTCCTCAACACGCCACCCGAGTGGTTGTTCATGTGGGGGGCAGCAAGCGAGTGGGTCTGTTCTATTGGGCCCCCACGTGTAGGGTGACCAGACGTCCCGGTTTTGCCCGGACGGTCCCCGTTTTTTGTGAAATGTCCCCGTGTCCCGACACTGTACTCCAATGGAGTCAAATGTCCCCGTTTTAGAACAGTGTCCGGGTTGAACATAGAAATGTCCCGGTTTTTAACTGTTCCGGTTGCGCGCATGCTCTGTTTGCACAGCTTGGTGACGTCACTGAGGTGAGCGCTGTAGCAGGAAGGGAAATCCTTTGAAGAGAGACATGTTCTCTCGGGATTTCCCTTCTCTTTGTCTACACAGCGCCACCTACGTCATCATGCAGCTGGTTAGAACCACCTGTGACCGGCATGACCCTGATTTTACAGCCTGCAGCAATCCACCGTGACCCTGCTCTGCCTTAAAGCGAGCGAGGGTCGGACAGTCTCAAACTACAGCAGAATCCAGCAGCAGCTTCGTGACGCCTCCCCAGCCCTACCAGCACCGTCGGGACACTGCCTTGCATCAGAGCTGCATCATCCAGGAATCCTTGCCCTCCCAGCCTGCAAGCCCGCAACGTGTCATTTTAACCCTGAGAGTTTTATCCGCACCAGTGCTGGCTTCCTGGGGGCGCCGTGTAGCGTTTCTTTCCCCCAGCAATTACCAGGCCTCACATAAATGTCAAGAGTGTGATTAATTATCTTCCTGGAGAGAGATCAGCATTTTGTATAGTTGAGGTTTTGACTTGGCTGAAGTTAGTGCAGAGGGTTAATATGCCTGCTGCAAAGAACGTGTACCAAGTAGATTACAGAGTGCGTATGATGTAAACAGATCAGGAGGTTACTGCTTTCAAAAGAGACATTTTTTTGCTACTTGCAATTTATAACTTAAAGTCCTAATATAGAATAGTGAGCTATTAACTTTCATCCTGGAACTGCATACACACTGCAAAGTATACATTATTAGAACATTGATTAATGTTTCAAAAAGGGTTAATCTGGCTAGAAATCGATTCTTAATATTAAAGAAAACTCCCAACTATGCTGTTTCTTTTTTGACTCTGTGTTTGTGCTTCTCCACACCAAGCACTCTTAAACTATACTGCCTACCAGTATGGATGACATGTGACTCCTACACTTTCAGTCCTTTGGCTTATGTAACATTTCCTATACACTGATTTACACACGTATGATTGATTGTCTCTGTGTAATGTGTGTGTGATGCAAAGTGCTTGGACACCCTACACTGGTATGAGTGGCGCTATATATAATGCATCTGATAGAGTGTGGTTATGGTGACTTGGTCACTGTTAAAGGGTGCTAGTGAGAGAATCCGTGGTGGAGGTGGTCATTGGGGGGGGCGCCAACAAACATTGTCGCACAGGGCGCCACCAGCACTAAAGCCAGCCCTGTCTTATATGTTCTAAACTATTTACTATGCTAATGTGCGTAAATGTTTCCACGTAAATAAAGCAAACATTATTTATATTTCAGTCAACTGCGCTGAACGTAGGGGGAGTGCTTTATGGGAAGGAGTATTCTACAAACAGCAGTATCTGATTTTGACGATGACAGAATGTGTGTGTGTGTATATGTGTGTGTATATATATATCTATCAAACTCGCTAGCGATGCACTCGTTCACTTCCTCGTGGCAAAAACAAGAGCACAAACTCCTCTTCGATTGTGCAATTTTCTTTATTGTTCAGTTAACAATCCCAATATATATACTTATCTAATAAGAAAACAAACTTGGACTAAAGCAAATGTTGAGGCAAAGTCTGTTTAAATGGAATTAATGCTTACTGCCGATAAAAGACCTCTGATTTGTCATCTGTAATGCTTCATCTCCGTCTTGGAGGGAGCTGTCGTAGTCCTTTTTCTATGTTTATCACAGCTGTCAAATAGTCCTACTTTTATGTCGGTGGTTACTGCAAATCGTAGTCCTACTTCTATGTCTATGACCTGTCCCCGTTTTTTGTTTTGAGAATCTGGTCACCCTACCCACGTGGCATTCGTTGGACTGGCCTGGCCAGCTGGCGAGGGGGATCCCCCGGTGGGCTTGGCCAACGGGGGAGAGAGTATCCAACCCTCGGCATCTAAGTCGATGGGTCCCCTGTGGGTGTAGCTGGGAGCCTGGCCCGGGTTGGGATTATTAGGGCCTGGGACTCCCGATGAGTTGGGGGAGGGGGGAGAACAGGGAGCAACGTTGCGCCCCTCTCTCTCTTTCTAGGGTTTCAATGGAGATCGTGGGTGCCGAGGCAGACCCGCAAACCTCCACTGTTGGGGCGCATGCTTCGGGAGCATGATCCCTTCCCTGTTAGTGCGGGGGGCAGATAGCTTTGGCGGAGCAGAGGGAGAAGGCCTTGGGGGCTTCGCACGCGGCGCCTTCGGTGGCTGGGCTATGGTCCGTTTGGTGAGGGCATCAGCCTCAGGCACTAGAAACGCATGGGCTTAGGTCTTTCCGGTGCTGCCCACGACAGGGACACGGCCGGTTGGGGTCGCGGGTGCGCTTGCTGTCCTGATCCCCGCTTTCCCTGCGGACGACTGGGTTCGCATGCCCGCATTATGCATGCGCTTCTTTGCAAACAACAGTCCGACGTGCAGCATTTCGGCCGGGCCTCTTTCAACAAATGCCTAGCACCATAAGGCACAGTTTAGAGCATTGCAAATGAATCCGTCCTGCAGCAATAATGTTTACGCCGTCATACCCATATCTTATCTGCAAGTTGTGAGCTGCCGACTGGGAGCGGGAATGCCAGGTCAGGACGCGGCGGCCGTTTTCACCCTGTGAGTCTGGACTAATCACTCATCGCCCCGTGCGGCTCTGGGTTTTGAACCACGGAGGGCACTTCGCGGCGAGCCTGTTCATTGATGAGGGTGGTGCGGTGAGGGGCAAAGATTTGAGCCCTGTGTATTTTGAGGCCTGAGTTCGGCTGCTTGGCGGTGAATGCAGAGGCATGGCTTGTCCCCCCGCCCCCACGCGTCCTTACCAAAAGCATTTCTGCCTTATCAACTGGCGGTTGGGCTTCACGCAGCTCTCCTGCGCTGCTAGCCGGTCATGGGGGTACGTGGCGACATGGATTTGGACAACCACGATTTGTCGTGACCATAGGGAACAGCTGTAAACGTATATAGACAAGGCAAGTGGATAAGCCTTACGGTTAAAGCGGTAGACCTCAAAGCGCGTGAACCGGGTTAGTCTCGGCTCGACGCTCAGAATCCTGCGATTCTGGGCAAAACAATTAATCTCCCAGTGCCTTACAAAATGAATGTGTTCTCATGTAACGGAACTGGCGCTCATGTAAAGCGCTCTGATAACCGACGTCAATGTTTCTGTTGCTAAAATTTCTGGGGTATTCAATGGTAATTTGTTTGACTGGGGTTGGTAAGGTTTTCTGATCCGCAATGTTTCCTTGCCCGCAATGTTTCATGCTTTCTCCTGCTATGGGGCCAATTATTGCTCTATGGCGGCATTCATGCCTATTGTCGTTTTGGGGGCTCTCCCTGTCCCAAGGGCTCTACTAGGGAGTCGGGAGTGGATAAGGCATGTTTTCTATCAGGGGCATTGGGTTACCAGCAGCATTTAGGGGTTACTGGACCCATGTGCAGGTCTCATTTATATTTTGTGTTCCCAGTGATCGCTAAGGAGTGGGAACGCCCGCTGACAGGTCCACAGGCCGACACGCAGTCCGCAATCATGGCAGAGGTCAGATCTGGTTTCGCTGGGGCTACTGCTATCGTTATATTTTCATGGTCCCCATGTTGTCGCGGGGTGCCTACGCTGATTCAGGAAGGATTAGGTGCCGCTTCGGCGGAAATATGCGGGAAGGTCCTTCTGGCACTACTTGAACCCCCCCTTCCTCTTGCAAGAATTTTAAATTTACAAGTTAATAGGTTTCCTCCCACTAATACGTGAAGCATCCTGGGGTTCGCTGCTCTGGGTAGAAGAACATGCGATTAAATGCTTTGGGACACAGCTCGAATGTAGGTGGTTATCACTAGTAAAGATGAGTTCATGAGCAGGGTGACAGGTAAGGGGTGTGTCCCTTAGGTTCACAGCAGCCGCAGCATCGTATGGTTAGCGGCCTGCTTGTTGAGGGGATGTCCCGTGAGTAGAGTTTGTTTTGAAAAGTTGATTACAAGTGTGAATAACTTTATTAAGTGCCCATGTGTTAGCAATGGTCTCCGTGCCAATATTATTCTAATTTTAGAAGAGTTCATGGGACCTCTGAGGCCCAATGGTTAGACACTGGACTCCCGTGACAAGGGGTTTGAATTGATACACGGAAAACCTGCATCGCAGGGTGTCCGCACAGCCTTGCTTGACAAGTGCAATTTACATAGTTTCTGACTTGACTGGTCAGTCGTGCTGTTGGGCTATTGTTGCTGCTGCAATTGTCGCGGGTTCGCACGTGGGCACTCCTCTCGCAGCGACGCATTGATTTAGCCACAAAGGTTTGAATTTAGTTCACTGTGTATAGAGGCAAGCATCTGCCGCGTTTATAGAATGAAGATTTGGGATGTTTTATGTTTATGCCTAGGAAATCAAAATTTGCCCTAAATACTTAGCTTTGCATAAGAGGAGAATTTTCTCATGTGACGGCACTATTGTTAAAATTAGGAACCTTGTAGAGCAAGCTACAGCTAAACCTATCAATAGACTCCTCCCCAGCACAAAGGGTTAGAGCTGCACACAGCAGTCACAATGTGAGCTGCTGGGTGGGGATGCTCTACAAACTCATATTCCGCTCTATAGTAGCTGGCAACGTGCAACTGGTGTCCCCGTGTATGGTTTGCGAGCGTTGCACTTTCCGGGAACTATCAGGGATCATCACCACCAGTCATACTTTACGGTGAATTGAACGTTCTGCCGTCTATTGGCACAATTATGTTTATTTATTCACCTAAGAGTTCTTTAGTAACGGTTAGGACAGTCAATTGTGGACCTGAAATGACATTAATTGAATGTTGGCATTTTGCCCACAGCCAACCTAGAAACTTTGCACATGCACACATGAGGGTCTTTACTTTGTGTCAGTTAATTTTAATGGGTGAGGCGGCAGAATCCCGCACTACATGTGCCAACAACAGTGGTAAGCAAAACACACAAGATGATGGACGGAATGTTGCACATTGGCAAAACATTCACCCCCAGTCACAGATCTGGGTTTAATCCATCGTTATTTTGCTCACCACGCCACCCCAGTTCAGACATAGCCATATGCAAATCAGTCTTGACCCTGTGCCTCATGGGAACAGTCCAGCCCGAACTGCCAAGCCATGTCTTCCCTGGACCGGAATCAAGCATCCTAGGACCGGTTTCGGAGTTTCACCCCTCTTCAGCCAGGATAGCTTGACTCCAGTGGCGTAGTGAGCACGGGACCCACGTCTGGGCAGACCCTTCCCACATAGGGAGAACAGCAGAACACACAAGGTGATGGACGGAATGTTGCACATTGGCAAAACATTCACCCCCAGTCACAGATCTGGGTTTAATCCATCGTTATTTTGCTCACCACGCCACCCCAGTTCAGACATGGCCATATGCAAATCAGTCTTGACCCTGTGCTTCATGGGAACAGTCCAGCCCGAACTGCCAAGCCAGTGGTAAGGCAGCTCCTCACAGCCAGGTCACTGGAACTATGCAATGCCTCGCCTTATGGCCTATATCCATGGACCTGCTGCAAAATCCGTCATCTGCAACACAAGTTGCAGTAAATGAAATAAAGTCATAGATGTTACAGCTCAAGCAGATCAACAGTCTAAAACGCAATGACAGGGTTTCACACGCAGTGGAAGGCCCATGGCTAGGTGCACTGGTTATCTTTTGATCCCTTACACAGTATTTATTTAGTGGTTAAACAGGTAGTAAGGTGGGGATACATTTGGCAGTATTTTCATGCCTAAATGCACATAGTGATGAAGTAATAGTGTCCCAAGTTGCGCAACATGATATACTTTTGCATAGGAAGCTTGCTAAAAGCTTCATTTGGTCTAACAGTGCCAGGCTAACGGGGACGACTTGTACAAGTAACAAACATGAGTGGTTGCTCAATACTGTTGGTTAGAAGGGATGTTGCCAAGAGCAGAACTCAAACTAATTAGCCTTAAACACATGATGGAGACGATTTATGTGACATGCCCAAAAGCTGTAAATGCTGTGATAAAGGGGCCGCCAAGGGAGATATCTTCCATATTTCACTGGATCCCCTCAATCCAACAAGCCTAAAGTAAGCGGAGGATGCCTGATGATTTGTTAAACCGGTTATTAGTTTTATTAAACACTATGAAGTAGTGACATTTGTACTCAAATCATAGGTACTTCCAGGACACATGTCGTTCAAAACACACACCTCCAGACAGGACTGCGCCCCCCTCCCTCAGCAAAGGGAAGTAAAACACTATATGGGTTGGCATGCTTTTACAGATGTTTGTGGCAAGCTCGCACATGTGGGTGTTCTGCGGAGTTTGGGGGCAGGTTAACATGCTTCATCTTGTCACTTCTCTCTCAGAGCCAGCAGACCCCTAGGGTGACAGTGCGCTCAAATACAGGTCTGGTTGGAGGTAGGTCCAGGATAAAAGGTTGTGCTTGGTGAGGCTCAAATCCAAAGCGGTAGTGGTATTTTTCCAAGGGGCACATCGGGTTGGGCAGTACAAAAATGTTCAAGTACAACTGGGAATCCCCTCATTTATGTCAGATCGTGCTCATTTGTTGTTTCTGCAGAGTTTGGGCAGGTTAACGGGCAGCATCTTGTCTCTGTGGGTTGGATGTGTGGTCGGGTCATTTGACCGAGTAGAGCCATTATCACTTGGTTATCTGGACATGAAGGAATCCCAGTCAATATTCTAGCAAAGGCAGGTAGCAGCACGTATGGGGTATGTGATGTATTGTCTTATTGGCAGGCCGCCATGCAAGGTAACTATGTACCTAGGTCACGCACATCAGGCAGAGGTGCCCAGTGGAAGCACATGAGGTGGACTGCACAGAACAGGACACAGCACAGGTTAGATGCCGGCGAATTGTGGCTGCACTACTGCACATGGCAAAGTGAACCTGGACTGATTCACATGCGGGGTGGGGTGGTGGGGGTCCCTACCTCATTTCACAGGATCACTCCCTGTTGGGTCTATCTAACGATCATCTCAATGGGCTTTAAATATGCAGCCTTGTCTCTACCATGGACTTTAATAAAGTGCTGGAATGGCCCTTGTGAGAAGTTGGCCTGGTATATGCTGTTCACTAGTTCTAGTGACCACCTTGTACCATGCCAAGCAACCCTTATGGTGTGGTTGTAAGTCAACCTTTTTGGACTAGCTGCCCTAGTGGTAGCGTAGGCTAAGCAGTCTTTGAGGCTAAACTCGTGATGCGTGTTAAGCAAGCTGTTTTACCAATAGTAACCCCCTTTTATACCAATGAAAGGACACCACACAGATATATATTCAAAATATACATGTATTTATTTCTCAAAGTAACCCCTAGTCTCTTTATGAGCACAGGAGCACAAATCGTCAAACAAGATTATCACAGAATACACAGAAGTTGCACTTTATATGGATAGGCCCTGGTGGCCACTCGAACCATATACTAAAATAGTGGTATAAGTACCGGGAAAAGGCCTAGGGCCTCTAGAATCGCTGGGCCTACAAGGAGCTAACGTCAGTTAGTGACCAGGAGGTCCACGGGCGGCGTGTGCAGAGCAAATAGTCACACGCGGGCTCCCATAGGTTTCAATGGGTGCGTAAAAAGTACAAAGTTACTGCAAAAGGAATCTTCCGGATGACCTAGGAACTTAAGATTTGGAACACAGGCACTAGAGATGTATTACTACACATGGGCACCGGAGTGCCAGCTTTACCTCACCCACAGGAAGCGGGTGCATAGGCCTCAAAGTGCGTCGGGTTTCTTCTATCTGTTCCGTTGAGCCTGGGACAAAGATGCTGCAGGCGGTCGGTCGGGAAGAGATGCAGTGGATCCAAGAGTGGATCGGAGATGTTGAAGACCTGTAAGCAGAGGGGACAGTGTTCACAGTCACTAGCCAGTGACCAGCGTGGCACCAGGTGGGTACCAGGCGATGTCGGGTGCAAACAGGTGATGAGGGGTAGCTTGTCTCCGCAGCCACGTGGTCCCTGAAGGTCGACGACGTCCAGGAGTCGGCTCACGAGCTGTCCCACGCAGGCTCTCGCTGTCGGCGGTGTCGGCGACTTGATCGAAGCAAACAAGCCTTGGCAAAAGCAATTGCAGGAGGATTCGGAAATCAGCTGTTGGTTCTGACCAGCAAGGTCAGAGGGATTGCTCCTTTGGAGGGGAGCAAGGGCCAGTCTGGAGCAACCAGACCAGCGGTGTTTGTCGTAGATTTCGTCGCCAAGATGGCCACTAGCCAGCGGCCCAGCAACCGGTTAGGCGCGTCGAGTGGCAAAATGCAGAAGGGCCCCACGCAGATCGTGGAGATGCTGGAGGGCTCACCTTTGGTGCAGATGCTGCTCGAGGGTTGGGCTTCTCAGGACCCAAAGCACAACTTGGAGGGAGCCTCGGTTGTTGCACTGGTCAGCTTGTCGTGGTCGTTTCAAGATGGCTGGCTCCACGTGTCTCGGTGCCTCCACGGGTCTCTTCTTTGCAGGGACTGTGGATCGGGCGGTGAGAGGTCTGGAGGTCCAGGTCTTGTCAGTCTCTGGGCTCGGGCTCCGGCGGGAGGCGGCGGCAAAGCAGACGTTGATTCGCTGGATGGTGCTTGCGTTAGCAAGGTGGTCACTCCCTGACCACAGGGGAGATTTTCTTCAGTCTTCTGTGCAGCAGAATGTCGAAGTTCCCGTCTTCTTCTTAGTTTCAAGTTGATTCCAGGATGTCTGAAGTCTTAGGACACAGCTCCTACCTTTATTCGGATTCTAGGGGCCGGACTACCTGCTAGGTCCCTCCCTATGGGTGGGACCAGGAAGGGGGGTGGTTACACCCCCAATCCTTTGTCCAGCTCGCCCCAGGCCCGGGACTGGTGTGCCCCAGGACCGGTTTGAACTGGCATATGCCCCGAGGCTCCTTGTGAGCCACAGGCATGTCTGGTTTCTTTCAAGCCCTACCTGACCAATACACAAAATCCTGTCTGGGGTGGTGCACGCACCTCCCCTGGCAGGAAACCCTTTGTCCACACCTCCCAAGCTGGAAGGACTCCCAGCAGCAGGAGGGCAGACTTGTGTCTGTGGTGGCAGCATCCATTTTGTGGAGCTGAGGCTATGTCTGATTTTACCCGGGTTTCAGGTACTGTACATGTCGTGTCCCTCTAGAAGGGTGGAATGCTAACCCCGTCGCCAGAATTGGCGAGGGGTTAGTATTCCAATTCGTATGACACCTTACTCGACATGTTTTGATAAAGCCAAACCAAAGATAGCATTTAACCGCGAGGTTCATAATGCACTTAAGAGTATATGGTATGACGATATCTGGAAACAGTAGAAGGAAGTTGTTCCGACCACTGCAGACAGGCTCAGCTCATGCCAGAGCACCATCTCACATGGAACCAAGCACTCTGCCTTCAGGATTGTTAAGGCCTGCCATAGGAGTGACTTATAGGTTACCAGGTGTCCCATTTAAGGTTAGGTATAGGTATACTACACCTAAGTAAGAGGTGATTACACCAACTTACCCCAGCTGAGTGATCAGCCAGTTGTGTCAGGTTGTTAGGCCAAGCCTGGGGTGGCATAATACATGCTGCAGCCCCTGGCGGGCCTTGGGTACACCAATGCCCTGGGTACCTAGTGTACACTGGTACAGGGGCTGACAGGGTGATCCAACCAATTGGGTATGTACCTAGGGTACATGGAGTCCATTTTACAGAGAGAGCAGATAGCCTGAGAGCCTGAATGGCAGGATCTCAGGCCAACTAAGTCGAAAAACCAGCTAGACACTAGGCAAAAATTTGGGGGTAACCATAGTCAGATATCCACCTTCCTACACAACCCCCCCCCAAACGAAGGGAGATAAGGCTGACCTTGACCAGGTAAGCCTATATTGCCCAAGTGGCCATATAAGGAGGAACCAGCACTGGCATGGTTACCCCCTGTCTCATGGTCCACTAAGCAATCCCTCACCCTAAGGGTATCAGAGGGTCTCCACCATAGGGAATCTCTACCTGTGGTGTGTCTTGGCAAAGTAAAAGGCTGGTGTTGAGATGGAGTACTGAAGTGAGTGTCCTCAAAGTGAGGCCTCAGCTTCCTCCAATCATCCTCCACCATGGATGCCTTTCTTTCTTTAACTGAGTTGCACTGTGCTCTCAGGGTCAGCCTCTGGCTACCTAAAGCTGGAGGCTGGGTCCCTTTTGTGGGCTTACTGGAGGGACAGGTCAGGTTTGGGGCCCTAAGGTCCCATGTTTGCCTGTGCCCAACAGAATCCCCCTGGGGGAGGTCCCTAACTACCTGTAAAGGAGATCCCTCAGGAATGTTTTTACCCATCACCTGACTAGGGCTACTAGCCAGGCAATCCTCATTCTTTTGATGGGGGGGTTCTTGTGGACAGGGGCCCTCTGGGGGTCCACTGGCCTCCCTGACCTCTGCAGCCCTGGGCTGACTGAGGCAGGGTAGAGAGAGGCAGGCTACCTGCACCAGACTGGATCCCACCTTGGAAGGGGCCACTGACATCAGAGGCTCTGCCAGGCCAGGCCTGGCTACCTCTGGGGCAGTTCCTTCACAAGGGGTGAGGTCAGATCCCTGAGGAGGCTGACCTTTTCCTAATGTCTGGGGAGAGGGAGACTTTTCTTCCTCCCCACTACTCTCAGTTTGTGTGGAGTGATCCATTGTTTCAGGCTTCACTACACCTATGTCAGTCTGAGTATAGGCTGAGACCATTACAGCCTTGCCAACCTTTTCAGGGGGGCACTCAGTTTGTGTTTGAGCTGTGACTGTCACAGCTCTGCCAGTCCCTACAGGGAAGTCTGTCTGTGCCTGGGCTGTGGCTACCACTGCCCTTCCAACCTTTTCAGGGAGGAAATCTATTTGGACAGGGGTTGTGAATGGCACAACCCCCCTACCCTTTTGTGAAAGGCCTACCATTTTAGAATGGGTGTCTTGTTCAACTCCAGCCCAAGCTGAGAGTTCTAAGTCATTCCCCAGTAAGCAGTCTACAGGCAAGGTTGGGGACACTGCTACCCTTTTAGGGCCAGTGACCCCTCCCCAGCTGAGACATACCTCTGCCATGGGATGACTGTTCTGTTTGCCATCAATGTTAGTCACCTGGTAGGAGAAACCGGGCAAAAGCTGCTCAGAGGGAACTAGCCAATGGGCCACCATTGTGATGCTAGCCCCAGTGTCTCTGTAGGCCTCAGCTTTTGTACCATTGATGTAGGGCTCCTGTCTGTACCTACCCAAAGTGTTGGGACAGGCAGTGAAGTTGGCAAACCCCATGCCACCATCACAGACAAGAGTGGTTGCTGTAGGGGAATTGGCTAAGCCAGGGTCCCCCTGTGTTCCCCAAGTAAACCCACCCAGATTTCTGGGGGCACTCCCACCACCTGGGGGATTACTGCTGACAGTAATAGGTGGTGTGACAGGAGTAATTGGAGGAACAGTTTTGTTTTTAGCCCTTGGGCAACCGCTGTCAGTTTTCCAATGCCCAGGAGTTTTACACTCATGGCAGTAGGGCTTTTTAGCTGTGGTAGAGGAGGGAGCTTGGGACCCACCACCCTGTGTGGAGTTTTGGGGCCCTGAGGAAGGTTTCTCTTTTTCTTTATCCCCACCCTTCTCTTGAGGCTTGGTGGTATCTTTCTTTTGGTCACCACCCTGGTTTTTAGGCCTGATCCTGGTCCTGACCCATTTATCTGCCCTCTTTCCCAATTCTTGGGGAGAGGTCAAATCTGAGTCTACCAGGTGTTGATGGAGAAGCTGGTTTTGACAATTACTTAAAATCTGCTCTCTCATCATCAAATTGTACAATCCTGTATAATCAGACACCTTACTTCCCAGCAACCAACCCTCCAAAGCCTTAGTGGCACATTCCACATATTCAGACCAGTCCTGAGTCTGTGTCTTCTGGGTGTCTCTGAACATTAACCTGTACTGTTCAGTGGTTAAGCCTAACCCATCAACTAGGACACTCTTCAGGACTCTGTAATTTCTGACATCCTCTTCTCTAACAGTGAGGAGTCTATCTCTGCCTCTCCCCTCAAAGGAGAGCCATAAGATTGCTGCCCACTGGTCTTCAGGAACCTGCTGCACTTTGCAGGCTCTCTCAAGAGCAGTCATCCATTTGTGGATGTCATCCCCACTTTTGTAGGGGGGCACAATCTTGGACAGGTTCCTATTGTCAAAGACCCTATCTTTGTCCCTAGGGACATTGCTGCCACCAGTGGGTATAGACCCACTCTCTCTATGCTGCCTAGCCTTGCTCAGTTTTTCTTCCATCAGGGCTACTTCTAGCTCCTGCTTCCTGATCCTCAGCTGAGCCTCTTGCATCTTGGCCTCATGTTCCCTCCTCTGAGGGGTGGTCATCCTTCTCCTGGAGTGACCTTGAGAGCCTCTAGAGCCATGGGAAGCATTGGAGTCACCTGAGCGATTCCTTTGCCTTCCAAGCCCTGGGTTAAGTCCACTGGGGAGATCCAGTGGGTTGACCCCACTGTCAGTCCCCAATAGCCTTGGTTTAGCTGGGCCAAGTATAACACTTGGCACTGGGCTAGTTCTCCCTTCATCCTCACTACTGTCAGTATCCTTTTCACTCTCATCCTCTGTGGTAGGCATCCCATCTAAGGGGTGACTATTGGGAAGGGGTACTTCAGTGGCATCTTCAGAAGGGGGGCCTCCTGTTCCTGACCCTAAGGGGGCTAACTGGGAAGCTTTCTTGAGTGCTCTCTGATTCTCATCATTCTGTAAGAGCTCTCTGAGCTCAGCAGAGTTTGGGTTCTTGGGCTGTTTAAGGCCTCTAAGAGTTGCCAAATGCCTGAGCTCATTCTGATTAAGGGTAGCAAAGCTGGATGGTGCCCTCTGGGGGTCACTCTCAACAGAGATGGGTACAGTGGACCCCTCTGCCCCGGCCATTGCTCTTAAGTGTGGGTGGATGTGTTGCAATCTACCTACACTTGGGTTTACCTACTAAACCTATCTAGTAGTTGTAGTCAGGGTGTGCTACTCCCTTTGCTCTACAACAACTAAGTTCAGTAGAACTTAAGTATATCTAATCTTGTTTTATATGTACCTACAGGTACCTATGTGATCTTTCAATTGGTAACCAAGAGATTACAATGGTAAAACACAGCAAGCTCAAATCCCACCGCTGCCACCAATGTGAGAAGTTGGCCTGGTATATGCTGTTCACTAGTTCTAGTGACCACCTTGTACCATGCCAAGCAACCCTTATGGTGTGGTTGTAAGTCAACCTTTTTGGACTAGCTGCCCTAGTGGTAGCGTAGGCTAAGCAGTCTTTGAGGCTAAACTCGTGATGCGTGTTAAGCAAGCTGTTTTACCAATAGTAACCCCCTTTTATACCAATGAAAGGACACCACACAGATATATATTCAAAATATACATGTATTTATTTCTCAAAGTAACCCCTAGTCTCTTTATGAGCACAGGAGCACAAATCGTCAAACAAGATTATCACAGAATACACAGAAGTTGCACTTTATATGGATAGGCCCTGGTGGCCACTCGAACCATATACTAAAATAGTGGTATAAGTACCACGAACAGAAAAGGGAAAAGGCCTAGGGCCTCTAGAATCGCTGGGCCTACAAGGAGCTAACGTCAGTTAGTGACCAGGAGGTCCACGGGCGGCGTGTGCAGAGCAAATAGTCACACGCGGGCTCCCATAGGTTTCAATGGGTGCGTAAAAAGTACAAAGTTACTGCAAAAGGAATCTTCCGGATGACCTAGGAACTTAAGATTTGGAACACAGGCACTAGAGATGTATTACTACACATGGGCACCGGAGTGCCAGCTTTACCTCACCCACAGGAAGCGGGTGCATAGGCCTCAAAGTGCGTCGGGTTTCTTCTATCTGTTCCGTTGAGCCTGGGACAAAGATGCTGCAGGCGGTCGGTCGGGAAGAGATGCAGTGGATCCAAGAGTGGATCGGAGATGTTGAAGACCTGTAAGCAGAGGGGACAGTGTTCACAGTCACTAGCCAGTGACCAGCGTGGCACCAGGTGGGTACCAGGCGATGTCGGGTGCAAACAGGTGATGAGGGGTAGCTTGTCTCCGCAGCCACGTGGTCCCTGAAGGTCGACGACGTCCAGGAGTCGGCTCACGAGCTGTCCCACGCAGGCTCTCGCTGTCGGCGGTGTCGGCGACTTGATCGAAGCAAACAAGCCTTGGCAAAAGCAATTGCAGGAGGATTCGGAAATCAGCTGTTGGTTCTGACCAGCAAGGTCAGAGGGATTGCTCCTTTGGAGGGGAGCAAGGGCCAGTCTGGAGCAACCAGACCAGCGGTGTTTGTCGTAGATTTCGTCGCCAAGATGGCCACTAGCCAGCGGCCCAGCAACCGGTTAGGCGCGTCGAGTGGCAAAATGCAGAAGGGCCCCACGCAGATCGTGGAGATGCTGGAGGGCTCACCTTTGGTGCAGATGCTGCTCGAGGGTTGGGCTTCTCAGGACCCAAAGCACAACTTGGAGGGAGCCTCGGTTGTTGCACTGGTCAGGTTGTCGTGGTCGTTTCAAGATGGCTGGCTCCACGTGTCTCGGTGCCTCCACGGGTCTCTTCTTTGCAGGGACTGTGGATCGGGCGGTGAGAGGTCTGGAGGTCCAGGTCTTGTCAGTCTCTGGGCTCGGGCTCCGGCGGGAGGCGGCGGCAAAGCAGACGTTGATTCGCTGGATGGTGCTTGCGTTAGCAAGGTGGTCACTCCCTGACCACAGGGGAGATTTTCTTCAGTCTTCTGTGCAGCAGAATGTCGAAGTTCCCGTCTTCTTCTTAGTTTCAAGTTGATTCCAGGATGTCTGAAGTCTTAGGACACAGCTCCTACCTTTATTCGGATTCTAGGGGCCGGACTACCTGCTAGGTCCCTCCCTATGGGTGGGACCAGGAAGGGGGGTGGTTACACCCCCAATCCTTTGTCCAGCTCGGCCCGGGACTGGTGTGCCCCAGGACCGGTTTGAACTGGCATATGCCCCGAGGCTCCTTGTGAGCCACAGGCATGTCTGGTTTCTTTCAAGCCCTACCTGACCAATACACAAAATCCTGTCTGGGGTGGTGCACGCACCTCCCCTGGCAGGAAACCCTTTGTCCACACCTCCCAAGCTGGAAGGACTCCCAGCAGCAGGAGGGCAGACTTGTGTCTGTGGTGGCAGCATCCATTTTGTGGAGCTGAGGCTATGTCTGATTTTACCCGGGTTTCAGGTACTGTACATGTCGTGTCCCTCTAGAAGGGTGGAATGCTAACCCCGTCGCCAGAATTGGCGAGGGGTTAGTATTCCAATTCGTATGACACCTTACTCGACATGTTTTGATAAAGCCAAACCAAAGATAGCATTTAACCGCGAGGTTCATAATGCACTTAAGAGTATATGGTATGACGATATCTGGAAACAGTAGAAGGAAGTTGTTCCGACCACTGCAGACAGGCTCAGCTCATGCCAGAGCACCATCTCACATGGAACCAAGCACTCTGCCTTCAGGATTGTTAAGGCCTGCCATAGGAGTGACTTATAGGTTACCAGGTGTCCCATTTAAGGTTAGGTATAGGTATACTACACCTAAGTAAGAGGTGATTACACCAACTTACCCCAGCTGAGTGATCAGCCAGTTGTGTCAGGTTGTTAGGCCAAGCCTGGGGTGGCATAATACATGCTGCAGCCCCTGGCGGGCCTTGGGTACACCAATGCCCTGGGTACCTAGTGTACACTGGTACAGGGGCTGACAGGGTGATCCAACCAATTGGGTATGTACCTAGGGTACATGGAGTCCATTTTACAGAGAGAGCAGATAGCCTGAGAGCCTGAATGGCAGGATCTCAGGCCAACTAAGTCGAAAAACCAGCTAGACACTAGGCAAAAATTTGGGGGTAACCATAGTCAGATATCCACCTTCCTACAGCCCTCTAATGCTATAGTACGGCATCTAGTCTACCTGTGCTATATTAGACCATCATTAGCACCAGCAGCGGCTCACATGGGTAGCAGTAAAGCTTCCTTTTATTTCGCCCGGGATAGGGGCTGGCAATGTCATCTAACTTTGCAGCCAGAAACAGAATAGGCAAAGACATACCTGTGATTGTGCAACGGACACTCAGCGTAAAGCTAGCTAAGTTTCAGCATAATCCTGGTATATCGTCAGTGAAAAACAGGAGGTTATGGGCTACACACGAATAGGCACTCTGTCAGCTGGGGCGTGCGTGGGCCATTCCCAAGTGGGTGCGATTTGCCTTGATAGTGCTGATATGGAAGGGATGGAGCACATATACGGACAACTACCAGAGCACATTTTGCAGTCATAGTTAAGAGGGTTCAGGTACATTACTCATTCGATTACTCCATGTCCCCTTATCTAAATGGATTGCATGTGACCAGTTGCGTCAGTTAAGAGAATTTTCCTTGGGAGCATGAGCTAACATTGGGACTGCAATTTTGGTGGTCAGCCGGTTGGCAGGCCGTTTAGTTGTGGGTTGTTAGCTCAGCCATGTCCAAGTAAGGGTTAAGGTGCCAGAAGTCGGCCCTGGGATTCAAGTTCACAGGCATGTGGAGCGGCAGTACTGAAAGGGGCTTTGTCCGACCTCTTTGTCACAGGTTCAGATCCTGGTAGGTCCACTGGTTGAGAGGAAGTAAGGCGGGCTTGATAACTCTTACTTCTACCCACATTGGCACATCTTGTCAGGAGTGGCTTGTCAAAGGTATTGTGCATCAGGCAGGCAATGTTAACATCTAACCAACACCCAACTAATTGTTTTAGGTCATCCTGGGCGCATATACACTCGCTAGGGTAGGGACACCAGGGTGGCAACACAGCACCGGTTGGCAGTTGCCATTATACTAAATGGGGAGGGCCGGGTCGATCCTACTATGTCTCGCCTTTTCAGGGCAGCACTGAAGGGCTGGGCGAGGTGAGTGCCCCGGATACTTGGTCCCCCTTTGAGTTTCAGACTAGGCAGGACATGCTTGCAGGTTGGGCGATGGGAACCTCAAGGCGTCAAAGGGTACAGCCGGCCGTAAGCCACCCTGGGGAGGGGTAGTGTTATTGAGCAGGCACTGGAACAGCTTCTGTAGAAGCGGCGGCACGGGCGGGTGGGGAGGTGTCTCCCCTCCCATCGCTGTGGTCTAACATCTGGGAGACAATTATTTGACTTTCCAGGGTAGGAGGGTCTTGCTGCCAGAATAGAATTCCTCCTGGTGTAAGTTATGCAACCATTGGTGGGCATGTGAATTTGATGGTCAGAGATACCCAATGTAGTAGGGGAGGGGCCCGGCAAGGGGTTGCTGTGGAAAACTCACACAGGAAAGTTAAGAGTGCCAGGAGTAGAGACCATGAAAAGAAGGGTTTGGTTTTAACAGGCATGGCCGACCGCATGCCAAAGTCCACAGGGAGTTTTAAAAGGATGGGGGCACCTGTCCAAAGGGGCATGCTGGCCTCCGGTCCAGTATGGGCTTGGACTTGTTTTGGGGATCCTGGGACAGGCCCTCGAATCATCTGGATGTAGGTAAGAATGCCTACCTTGGTGGGGGGCCTGGTTGTAACGGTGGCCACACCCAGAGCTGTGGCAGAGTTACAGGGGGATCCAGAGGCTGTAACTACAGACGGGTACCCTCTGCAGGAGCACAACAAGTGTGCAAAAGCCAAGTGTACCCAGGGATGTCCTAGCGTTGTCCCCTGAAAGAGCGACGGCACCCCGTCAGTCCTACGGGCAGTTGTGGGCCTGAGCAACCGGGGGCTGCCTGGAATGCTCCGCACCCCCTTTGGGGGAGTGAGTAAGGGCGTGGACTGGCGGTCCACCGCTGGGAGTGGTGGCCCCTCCCAAAATTGGTAAGCACCGATTGGCGACGGAGTAACTTGGCTCATCAGGCGGGCAGGCGGCGTAGGGGGGCTTGCCTGCCCTTGGATCACCCGTTAGATAACCCACCATGTTGGCATATTTGGTATGCAAATAAACCTGCAGCAATTTTCTCCACAATGTGTTGTGTGGTTTATTTACTGATGAAATTGCTGTATGTGGTATGGGGAGTGTTGCCGATATTGGCACTATGTTGGCTGCCCGTGGTCCACGAAGGGGACCCTCCTAAGAGAGCGGCCGCCTTAGTGCCACATGTGGGCACATGAGTCAGTCCAGTTGTTTGGGACCCACTGCCTCGTCACTTCCAGTAAGGGGTGGGCAGGGGATGCAGTATAAGTGCTTCTCCCCACCCATCTGGCCGCCTGTGAGAAAGTGGCTCTGTATATACTGTTCCCATATAGGTACAGTGTGTACAGAGTCCACAGTCCCCAGAGGTTTGGCAGAGGCTAAAGTTAGATATAACCTTACTCTCTAAAGTGGTAGCTTGGTCGATCAGTAAGGCAGTATCAGAGGACAGTGTAAAGCATTTGTTGTACACACTCAGTCAGCAAATGGTCTCACACACTCAATAACTGAACTCTAGGCCAATGGTTTATATAAAAAATATAGGCTTGTTTTATTTTAGAACCAACAATAGGTATTAAAATATACTTTCTCAGAATGAGATGCTTTAGGTAAATACTTTTGCAATATGCAATCGACTTGTATAAATACTGATTACAGGTTGTTGCTATAGGCAACACAATTTCAAACACAATAATGCATTGAGCTCAATGGAAGTTTTAAGTTATTTGCAATAGATTACTTTCAGGATTACTTTTGTAACTCCAGGACTGGATCCTAGATTCAGTCCTGGGACAGTTCATAGAAACAAGTGATAAAAATCGACTTAGTTACTGTTGTGATTTTTAGGCAATATTCAGCTATTTTAAAAGTTGACACTTAGAAGAAATTTCATAGAAAAACGGTCAATGATTTCCTATGGGAGAAAATTCAAGGTGCAGGTAAAGTAGGTTCTCTTTACTTTTGTAATCCAGTACTGGGCTCCTAGACTCAGTACTGGGACCTCTATCTAAAACAGGTAAGTAATTCCGTTTTCACAGTTGGTACGATTTTTAAAGAATATTTGAAGTTTGCAAAAATCGACAGAAGAAATTTCACAGAAAAACAGTCAATGATTCCCTAAGGAAGACAATTGGGTTACTGGTAAGTACGGTTGTGAATATTTTTCAGGGTCAGTGCTGGGCACCAAGATCCAGCACTGGGATCTCTCCTAATAGCAGGTGAGTATTTTCGTTTTCGTTGCTCGGTTGATTTTTGGTGATTATTTTAAGTTTTAGAAACTCCACACTTTGAAAAAATTTCAGAAGAAATCAGTCAATGTTACCCTATGGAGGAAAATTGGGTTATCGGCTTTTGGGTAAGTACTCGACTGGCAGAGTTAAGGATCTGGGCACAGACTCAGGGGTCTCCCAGGGTCAGGTAGGTATAGTTGTTACACCCTCAGCGGCATAGGGGCAGCCGGGTGCAGAGAGAGTTAGGCCCAATGTTATCCTATGGGAGGCAGGGGGGCCTTGGTTGGTGGCTGCTGACTAGCAGGCCACGCGGCTGTGGGAGCTGGGCTCCTGGTCACTTGCTCAGGGCAATTGGGGAAGTAGATAGGTGTAGAGGTTACACTGCCAGGGCCACTCGGGCGGCTGGGTGCAGGGTGCTTTTGAGCCTTCGGGCGCTCAATAGGTTTCAATGGGAAAGCTCCTGGTTGAACAAAGGCTGCAAGCTCGGGGACAAAGATTATTCAGGTGCCACCACCACTTTGAGAGGTAAGTTGGGAAGTTGGAGGATAGGTAGGTACCCAGGAGTTGGGCACAGGGGGCCGCAGGGCGCCAGGTGCAGGGGTGCCTTTTGGTGTCGGGAAATCTTACCTTCTGTTGATCGCGGTTGGAGGGTACCTGGTTCTGAGGCTGCAGGCGTCGTCAGGAGTGTCGAGGTGAGTCCTTGGGTGCCGGATTCGGGGTCACAGTCACCGGGGGGACGTCCTCGGGGTCTTTGTTCACTCCGGCACAGGCCAGGCTTGGCGGGTGCAGAGTGTGCAGGGTTCGCGGTTCCGGGCTGATGCCAGGGGTTAGAAGCTGGTTTTGAGCAGAGCCTCTGCTCATGGGATTCCCAGGTGCTTAGAGCCAAAAGGTAGCCAGGTCCTCCGGGGTTTGTGAGGTTGCTGGCCACAAGAGGTGCCGGGCTGCAGCAGGAGCAGGTTCGAGGGTCGACAGGCCGGTAGGGCTGGGGCCAAAGCAGTTGGTGTCTTCCTCTTCTTAGCAGCTGCACGGCAGGTCTTCTTTCTTCTTGCTCTTCTTTGTTTTTCGGAATCTGGAATATGAGGAAGGAAGGTTCAGGGTGCCCCTAAATACTAGATTTAGGGGCGTTACAGGTAGGTAAAGGGCAGGGACCAATGGGTCCCTGCCCTGGGGTGGGTACCCCCCCTATCCTGCCACTCTCCTGTGGGAGGGGGGCAGTAGCCTATTCCTGATTGGGCAGGGCCGCCCATCTTCAAGATGGCGAGCGCCCGGAGATGTGCTTCACCTCGCCTCCCCCACCTGAGGGGTGGGGTTGGCAGGCTGGCACATCCCCTGTCCTTATTTGGGGTTTCCGGCCAGGCTTCCCACCAGAGTGGAGGCAGCAAGTGGCCTGGGGAAGCTCACAGAGGCGGCATGTCTTTGAAGCTTCCCCCTGTCCATCCTGGGGGAGGAGACCTAGCACCTTACCCAGGATGTGCATTGTAGAAGGCCCAGGAGATCAGGGGCTCTCCTACCCAGGGGTCCAGCAACATGTCTGCTGTGTGGCAGCCTAGGCAGCCTCCCAGACCAGACTTGGATTGTAGGTTAGGTTTCAGGGGGCATCTCTAAGATGCCTTCTGGGGTGCTTGGTACATTAAATCCCACACTGGCATCAGTGCGGGTTTAATGTGCTGAGAAGTTTGATACCAAACTTCTCAGTCTTCAGTGTTGCCATTATGGTGCTGTGGAGTTCGTGTTTGACGAGCTCTCAGCATTATGTACTCTTAAATGGCAGCACTGCACTTACAGTGCCCAGGAATGGACCTGGGTACTGCAGGGGCACAGGGCTCATGTTCCTGAGCCCACACCACTGGCATAGGGCACCCAGCTAGAGGGGTGGCTGATGTATGCCAGGGCAGTGTAGGTGGTGGGCATGGCACACAGGGATGTGTGCCATGTCGACTCTTTGTTTTGTCTTGTACCCAGACACTCAGCCTGCAAGGGCAGTGTGTGTGTGTTAGGGTACAGGGCCTCTAAGGGTGGCACAATGAGTGCTGCAGCCCTTAGAGGCCTTCCCTGGTCACAAGGCCCTGGGTACCTAGGGTACCATTTACTAGGGGCTGACATGTGACCAGGGTTTGCCAATTTGGGTTTGAGGTTTTTTAAGGGAAGGAACATAGGCCCTGGGCACCTGATTGGCAGGAGTCCAGGACACACTCAGTCACAGTACATTCAGCAATTCAGCAAAAAGTGGGGGCATCATGTCACTATCGGAGATGTCCGTGGAAGAGGCGCTGACCTATATAAAAGATATGGCAATGCCCAAACTTACACCGGAGGTGGCCCTTACACTGGAAGCGGACCTTACAACCGACGAGCTACAGGTGGCAATTGGCTCCTTGAAATCTGGGAAAGCGATAGGACCTAATGATATACCCATAGAACTTTATAAAAGGTTGGCAGGGACAGTGGCCCCGCACCTGCTTAATATGTACTGTGACAGTTTGCAAATAGGTGAGCTCCCGCCGGATCAGCGCCTAGCCACTGTGGTGACGATCCCAAAGCCGGGGAAGCCCCCGGAGGACTATACCTCCTATCGCCCCATTTCCTTAATCAATGCTGAGGCCAAAAGTCTAGCAAAACTTCTTGCGATCAGGCTGACCCCTCAACTGACAACCCTGATTCACCCGGACCAGTCCGGGTTCATGCCCAATAGAAACACAGCATTGAACTTGAGGCGTCTGCATGGAGTGATGGCCCGCATACCT
Source organism: Triturus cristatus (assembly GCF_964204655.1). Classification (NCBI taxonomy): domain Eukaryota; kingdom Metazoa; phylum Chordata; class Amphibia; order Caudata; family Salamandridae; genus Triturus; species Triturus cristatus. The sequence continues at coordinate 753,069,001 of NC_140579.1, forward strand.
TATCTTCAAGCGCCAGCTGTTCTTCTGTCGCTGGACACCCGTATGGCGTTTGATATGGTGGAGTGGCTCTTCTTGTTCGCTGTGCTGACATACTTGGGCTTTGGCCCAAAGTTCTGCGCATTGGTGCGTCTCTTGTATGCAAAACCGCTGGCGCAAGTGATGGCTAATGGTCACATATCCCATGACATTTCACTGTCCCAGGGCACGCGTCAGGGCTGCCCGCTGTCGCCGCTGTTATTTGCCCTAGTCTTGGAACCATTAGCTGCATGGATCATGTGCGAACCAATGATCCGGGGCCTTAGGTGGACGGAAGGTTGGGAAGACCGCATCTCGTTATATGAGGACGATGTTTTACTATACCTGACCTCCCCTAGACGATCCATTTTGGTGCTCCTGAATATATGTGACCAGTTTGGTTGGGCGTCTGGGTACACTATAAACTGGTCCAAGTCGATACTCTTTGTACTCCAGGGCCCGCCACCGTAACTCCCAAAGGACTGCCCTCTACAGATCTCTGGGGACGCCTTAAGTATCTAGGTATCTATATCAAGGCGAACTCGGGCGAATTTATTAAAAGATATCTTGCGCCTCCCCTAGAGCGTTTAAAAAGGGCTGCAACTCATTGGGGGACACTGCCTTTGACGCTGCTGGGAAAGGCGGCGCTTTTTAAAATGATGGCGCTGCCTCGATTCCTATACGCGTTGGAAAATACACCGTACCCAGTGCTACCTGACGACTTTAAAAAGATAGCGTCTCAGGTTTCCAGGCAGTTGTGGGGGAACAAACCTGCACGCATAGCGCAGCACAAATTGACTATGGACCCATATCCCTTCACAAACCTCCTGTAGTACCCAGTCAAGTCAAGGAATGCCCTGACTTGGGTCTGGGTAGTTGGATTTACCCAGTCCAGGATGGCCTGGATCTTGGGTTGTAAGGGTTGTACCTGGCCTCCACCTACAAGGTGGCCCAAGTACACCACAGTGCCCTGCCCTATCTGGTTATTTGAATGCCTTGATAGTGAGACCTGCATTTTGCAGAGCCTCTAAAGCCTTCCCAAGGTGGATCAGGTGATCCTGCCAGGTGGAGCTAAAGACAGCAATATCATCAAGATAAGCTGCACTAAAGGATTCCAGCCCAGCCAGGACATGGTTCACCAACCTCTGGAAGTTGGCAGGGGCATTCTTTAACCCAAAAGGCATCACAGTAAACTGATAATGCCCATCAGGTGTGGAGAATGCTGTCTTTTCTTTTGCTCCTGGGGCGATGCCAATCTGCCAGTACCCTGCAGTTAAGTCAAAGGTACTGAGGAATTGGGCTGCCCCTAAGTTATCTATGAGCTCATCTGCTCTTGGAATAGGGTGAACATTTGTCTTGGTGACAGAGTTGAGCCCTCTATAGTCCACACAGAACCTCATCTCTCTATTTTCACCTTGTTGATGAGGTTTGGGGACCAGAACCACTGGGCTAGCCCAGGGGATCTCAGAGGGTTCAATGACCCCTAACTCCAGCATCTTGCTGACCTCAGCGTTGATGCTTTCCTTGACTTGGTCTGACTGGCGATAGATTTTGTTCTTGGCAGGTGCACTGTCACCAGTGTCCACATCATGGGTACACCAGCTTGTCAGACCAGGGGTCAGGGAAAAGAGGCTAGCATACTATTGCAAGACTTGCTTGCAGTCAGTCTGCTGTTAGGCAGAGAGGGTGTCTGAAAAGACCACACCATCTGCTGACCCATCTTGTGGGCTGTGGGAGAGGAGGTCAGGGAGAGGTTCACTCTCTGCTTCCTGTTCCTCATCAGTAACCATCAGCATGGTGAGGTCAGCCCTGTCATTGTAGAGCTTAAGGCGGTTCACATGGATAACCCTTTTGGGTGTCCTGCTAGTGCCCAGGTCAACTAAATAGGTGACCTCACTCTTTCTCTCTAGGATAGGGTAAGGGCCACTCCATCTATCTTGGGGGGCCCTTGGTGCCACTGGCTCCAAAACCCACACCTGTTGCCCAGGATGAAATTCAACCACTGCAGCTTTTTGGTCATACCAGTGCTTCTGAAGCTCCTGGCGGCTGGCCTCAAGGTTCTTGGATGCTTTCTCCATGTACTCAGCCATTCTGGACCTTAGGCCAAGCACATAGTCCACTATGTCTTGTTTGGGCTCTTGAAGAGGTCTCTCCCAGCCCTCTTTTACCAGACAAAGTGGTCCCCTCACAGAATGACCAAAGAGAAGTTCAAAGGGTGAGAAACCTTCTGTGGTACTTCTCTGTAAGGGAAAAGCAGGCATGGAAACAGGACATCCCATCTCCTTTTGAGTTTCTCAGGGAGACCCATGATCATGCCTTTCAATGTCTTGTTGAATCTCTCAACAAGGCCATTGGTTTGTGGATGGTAGGGTGTAGTAAACTTGTACTGCACTCCACACTCCTTCTACATGTGTGTCAGGTAAGCAGACATGAAGTTGGAACCTCTGTCTGAAACCACCTCCTTAGGAAATCCTACCCTCGTGAAGACACCTAGGAGGGCCTTGGCTACTGCAGGGGCTGTAGTAGTCCTAAGTGGAATTGCTTCAGGGTACCTAGTAGCATGATCCATTACTACTAGTATACATTTGTTCCCAGAGGCTGTGGGAGGTTCAAGTGGACCCACAATGTCCACTCCTACCCTTTCAAAGGGCACCCCCACCACTGGTAGTGGGATGAGGGGGGCCTCTGGGTGGCCACCTGTCTTGCCACTGGCTTGACAGGTGACACAGGAACTAACAAACTCCTCCACCTTTTGGTGCATCTGGGGCCAGTAAAAGTGACTAACTAGCCTTTCCCACGTTTTGGATTGCCCCAGATGTCCAGCTAGGGGGATGTCATGAGCCAAAGTTAGGAGGAACTCCCTGTACTTCTGTGGCACTACCACCCTCCTGGTGGTTCCAGGAGTGGGGTTTCTTGCCTCAGCATACACTAAACCCTCTTCCCAATAAGCTCTGTGGGTACCACTGAGATCTCCCTTTGCTTCTGAAACAGCTTGCTGCCTCAGGCTTTCAAGAGTGGGACAGTCTCTCTGACCTAGAGGGTCCCCCTGGGCCCAAGAGTTCAACCTGGTAAGGGTCAAGTTCCATGGGCTCAGTTCCCTCAGGGGTATCCAAATCCTCTCCCTGTGGAGAGGGATCCTGAATGTTTTGCTGTACAGAAGCTGGTTCCCCTGTCTTCTTACCTTTTCTCTTGGTTGGTTGGGCCATTATTTCAGGCTCCAGACCTACGTTTTCACTCTTCCTCTTGCTCTGTGCTCTGGTTTGCACACAAACCAATTCAGGGATGCGCAGCATGGCTGCATGGGCCTTTAGCTCAACCTCAGCCCAGGCTGAGGTTTCCAGATCATTTCCTAGCAGACATGCAGCTGGCACATTGGAGAGACCACTACCTGTTTCAGGCCTGTAAACCCCCCCCCCCCCCCAGCCTAATGTCACCAGGGCCATGGGATGACTAGTGGTGACACTGTCAGCATTGGTGACTGGGTTAGACTTCCCAATCAAATATTGCTCAGGGGAACCAGTGTGTCTTTCACCATAGTGACACTGGCACCCTCAGAGCTTCTACCCTAGTTCCATTCACCCAGGGGTACTGCAAATATTTCTTTAAGTTGGGTGGCCACACAGCTACAGTGGCAAACTCCACTTCCCCCAGTGAGACTAGACTTGCCTCAGTGTGTTCCCAGATTTTCTCAGGGTACACTTCTGATCGCATCTGTATACTTGCTGCCCCAGGAGTAGCCGTACTGGGTGCCTTAGGGGCTTTGTTGTGGGGGCAAGATTCATCTACAGTTAGGTGTCCTGACCTCTTACAGTTATTACACCAGGCCTTTAAGGGACCAAAATTCGTCCCCCTATTGGGTTGAGGCACATAGGGAGTAGTTTGGGTCCCACCCCCCTGAACAGGTTTTTGGAGCCCTTTGGAAGACTCAGACTTTTTATCTCGGGGATCTCACCACCTTTCCCCTGGGAGGTTTTGTGACCACCTCCTTCTGGTCACCCCCAGTGGCTGTCCTTGTCACCCTAGTCTTGACCCAGTGGTCTGCCTTCTTTCCCAATTCTTGGGGAGAAATTAGACCTAGGTCTACCAAATGCTGATGCAACTTTTCATTTGTACAATTACTTAAGATATGTTCCTTCATGAACAAATTGTACAATTTAGTAAAATCCTGCACACCAAGTCCAGCTAACCAACCGTCCAGTGTATTTACTGAGAAGTCTATAAAGTCAATAGAGGACTGGGTCTGGGTTTTGTGAGCCCCTCTGAATCTAATTCTATACTCCTCAGTAGTGAATCCAAATCCCTCAATCAGAGACTTCCTCATGAGGTCATAGGATCCTGCCTCTGGCCCAGAGAGGGTCAGAAGCCTGTCTCTGCAGTTACCAGAGAACAGTTCACACAGGAGTGCCCCCCAGAGAGGCTTCTTTACCCTTCATATCTCACAAGACCTCTCAAAGGTTGTGAACCATTTGGTGATGTCATCAACTTCCTCAAATTTAGGGACAATCCCTTTGGGGATTTTAGGATCAGAAGTTTCCTCCCTATCCTTGTTTTTATTATTGCTGCCACCATTGATGGGTGCTTAGCCCATCTCTCTCCTTTCTTTTTCTAGAGCCAGGAGCCTGGACTCTAGCTCCAATCTTTTGGCCAGCCTTATTAAAAGGCTATCCTCTTCACTGGTGGGCCCCCTAGTGATTTCTCTGGTACCAGGGTCACCTGTGTGACCTCTAGGTTCCCAAATGCTAATTCTTGGATTGAAGGGTATGGGGGCCCTCTCCTCCCTAGGGAATAGTGTGAGTGTGGGGGGGGGGTCATTATCCATCTCTTCTTCTTCCCTTTCCTCATCTGACTTTCCATCACCATGTTCAGCTGGGTGGTCCTTAGATTACTCAGCCAAGAGCTCCTGGAGCCTTAGTTTGGTTGGATGCAGGCCCATTGGTATATTTTTAAGTTTGCCTAGGGACCTCAATTCCTTGAAAGACAAGTGTAAGTAACGTGTGAGGTTGAGCTCTTCCACCAGGTCCATATTATTATTTTCACTAATAGCTGGGTTTGTTTGAGTCATTCTAACCTGACAGTTCTAATCCTCTATGCCGACTATAGTGACTTTTATTTTTCTAAAATTCTCATGGGACTTAAGCAAGGCCCCAACAAAACTTTTAGTATTTTGGAAAAGACCAATCAGAATTCTAAAGGCAATTTTAAGAGTTCTGTTGTGTGATCAGATGGTAACTAAGTAGTCCAACAAATGCAAGTTTGTATCCCACCGCTGATCCAACAATGTGAGAAAGTGGCTCTGTATATACTGGTCCCAAATAGGTACAGTGTGTACAGAGTCCACAGTCCCCAGAGGTTTGGCAGAGGCTAAAGTTCGATATAACCTTACTCTCTAAAGTAGTAGCTTGGTCGAGCAGTAAGGCAGTATCAGAGAACAGTGTAAAGCATTTGTTGTACACACTCAGTCAGCAAATGGTCTCACACACTCAATAACTGAACTCTAGGCCAATGGTTTATATAAAAAATATAGGCTTGTTTTATTTTATAACCAACAATAGGTATTAAAATATACTTTCTCAGAATGAGATGCTTTAGGAAAATACTTTTGCAATATGCAATTAACTTGTATAAATACTGATTATAGTTTGTTGCTATAGGCAACACAATTTCAAACACAATAATGCATTGAGCTCAATTGAAGTTTTAAGTTATTTGCAATAGATTACTTTCAGGATTACTTTTGTAACTCCAGGACTGGATCCTAGATTCAGTCCTGGGACAGTTCTTAGAAACAAGTGATAAAAGTCGACTTAGTTACTGTTGTGATTTTTAGACAATATTTTGCTATTTTAAAAGTTGACACTTAGAAGAAATTTCATAGAAAAACAGTCAATGATTTCCTAAGGGAGAAAATTCAAGAGGCAGGTAAAGTAGGTTCTCTTTACTTTTGTAATCCAGTACTGGGCTCCTAGACTCAGTATTGGGACCTCTATCTAAAACAGGTAAGTAATTACGTTTTCACAGTTGGTACGATTTTTAAAGAATATTTGAAGTTTGCAAAAATCGACAGAAGAAATTTCACAGAAAAACAGTCAATGATTCCCTATGGAAGAAAATTGGGCTACTGGGACAGTTTTTTTTTTCTAAAATATTTTGAGAGGAACCCAAAACATAATTTTTATTTCATGGAGCAACACGACCCAGATTCCACACTCTGTGATTAGAGAATCTTATGGCGTTATCAAAAACTTTTATAACTCTTATAGGTTTTGAAAATTTGGAACCAGAGACACAAAACCCAGGTCTTTTGATCCTAACAAGATCACCAACCTTAACTTTGGTCGATTTAACGGCGTGTCACACATCATAGTTTTCTTTACTCTTTAGACATCTCAAGTCTTCTTTCTCTTGCCATGAGGTAGTATCTAAAATTTCACATTTGCCTGAAAGAAACTTGTTCACCTACGGTGGTTCCAAAAAAGTATCAGGATGTCTCCCCCGAAACAAGAGAAAATGAGATTTCCCCGTGGTGGTATGGGGAACAAAACGATACACACAAACTATTTTTGAAACTTCATCTTTCAAATTAAGACCATTTAGCTTTGCTAGAGACACAGTCTCTTTAAGAACTCTATTGAATCTTTTGACAGTACCATTGGACTCAGTGTGATACAAAGCACACTTTTTATGAGTAATGCCACAATTATTACGAAAACATTCCATATCTCCTGAGACAAGTTGTACGCCATTATCTGTGAGTATAGTTTCAGGAATCCCTTCCCTAGCAATGAGATCTTTTAAGCAATTTATAACAGTACTGGTGTTCACATTCTTTACAAAAAATATCTCTGGCCACCTTGAAAACAAATCCATGACAATAACAATAAAGGTGTCAGAACCATCCCCATGAATAAGTCCTAAGATATCAAGGGCTATATCCTTCCAGGGACCACTGGGACGAAATCTCTTCTCCATGGGTTGAGTCCTAGTCTTTAAGCTCTTTTCGCTAAGAGAACACTGCACACATTCCCGAACTAAGTGCTCTATCTGAGTGTCCAGTCCTGTCCATCAATAACTGGAGCGTACTCTTTCTTTGGTTTTGGAGATACCCAAATGTGCTTCACTGGCTAGATCTAGTATGTCTTTCCTTAAGGATACGGGAGGAACTAGTCTGTGACCCCTCAACAATAAGCCTTCAAAACAGAAGAGCTGATCCCTCACTGACCAAAAATCTTTCACAGATGCACCACCCTGTTCTTTACGATGCCAACCATCACAAATAAGTTTTAAGACATCTTGAAGGATTGCATCATCCTTGCAAGCATTAAACCAACGCTCATGAAAAATCACTTTGTAATCTACCTCACAAACAAAGTCATGAGGATGACCAAAAGATGGATCAATCTTGGTGTCAGGTAAATCCGATTGATCAGTAGGAACTAGCGTTGAAAGGGTATCAGCCACAAAATTGTCAGAACCAGGAACATGCTTGACAATTAAGTCGAACCCTTGTAAACCAACAATCCACTTGGAGATTCTTGGAGAAATGGAGTCAATGCCTTTGCTAGTCAACACCTCACATAGAGGCTTGTGATCAGTTCTCACAACAAAAGAAGTCTCCCATAAAAAATGTTTACATTTTTTGATGGCCCAGTATACCGCACGAGCCTCTCGCTCTATCACCGAATATCTGGATTCAGCCCCTTTCAAGCTCCTTGAAATAAACATGATGGTGTTATCAGGTGATGTACCCCCTTGATATAGGACTGCACCAAGCCCTTTTAACCTTGAATCAGTGGAAATAATGGAACATTTAGAGGGATCAAAATTCCAGAGATTCGGTGCACATTGTAATTTAAGTTTTATTTCACCGAATTCTTTATCACATAGTTCATCCCACACAAACTTCTCCCCATTTTTTAACAGGTTTCTCATGTTAAAGGTGACTTCTGCAAAATTCTTAATAAATTTGTTATAGTATTCAGCCATCCCAAGAAAACGCATGAGTTCCTCTTTAGAAGTGGGAGGAGTTAGATCTTTGATTGTGTTCACAAGGTCAGCTTTTGGAACCACACCATCAGCACCTATAGTATGTCCTAAATAATCAATTTTGTCAAGGCCAAATTTGCATTTTTCTCGTTTAATATTTAGATTGTGAGCAGTAAGCCTGTCTAGCACCTGTCTAACTCTATTACCATGTTCTGACACGTCCGACCCATACACCAAAATGTCATCCTGGTATACACAGACACCAGGTATATCAACCAATACCTTTTCCATAACTCGTTGGAAAACGGAAGCGGCAGAAACCAACCCGAACAGAAGTCTTATGAATCTAAATGTCCCAAAAGGTGTAACAAAGGCAGTCAAATCCCTGGAAGACTCATCGAGCAAAATCTGGTGGTACGCTGACGTCAGATCGATAGTACTAAATATCTTGGCGCCACCTACCATGCTCCACAGCTCTGATATGTTTGGAAGAGGATACTTATCTACAAGTATACACTTATTGAGTTGTCTGAGATCAACACATAATCTCAGGGACCCATCAGCCTTCCTAGGGGCCACTACCGGAGCCAGCCATGAAGTTCCTTCTACTTCCAATGATGCCCTGGGATTTGAGTTTATTCAACTCTTTAAACATATCTTCTTTAACAGTGAAAGGGACATTACGCACCTTGCTGGAAACTGGAACAGAACCTGGAGATAACTTTATTTTGTGACTTATCTCCAAATACTTGTGGATATTTTCCTATAAGTTGAGATTGTAAAGAACAGTTATCAACAAACTCGATTGTTTTCCTCTCTTTGACAATGATCGGAGGAGTATTATTGGGATCTAACATGACACCTAGATCTTTTTGATGCCACCTGCTGATGATACTATCCCCCTTTCTTGATACATTAACTTTCCCAGTAGTGAAATGACCCTCATACTCTATCAGGCCCACAAAATAAACTCTCAGTTCAATGGGGTCACCTCCATAGGCAGTGGGACGAATGTCAGGTTTTAGTAATTTAACTATCGTTCTCAAATTGTCATTAAAGAATTTACTTGAGACAATGGTAATCTTTGCACCAGAATCGAATAACACTTTAGTTTTATGGCCTTGAACTGATATAAAATCAAGCGCCCATCACCACCAACCTGGACTACAATTTGCCCACATTCGAAGTCATGTTGGTCGAGTGTATTTTCATGGGAAATTTCATTTACAATCTTTTTAGAAGCTTTGATTCTGCAAGCACTAACAAAGTGACCCTTCTTTTTGCAATAAGAGCATACAGCATTCAGAGCAGGACAAGATTTATCATTTGCCCAGTGAGCAGTGCTGTTGCATTTATAACATTTGATTTCCTTATTGAGATTGGCTCGAGACTTATTAATAGATTTGTCTTTGGTTTGGGATTTTGTTTGAGAGTCTTTTGGCTTTGAGCTTATGTGAGAAGTTGGCCTGGTATATGCTGCTCACTAATTCTAGTGATCACCTTGTACCATGCCAAACAACCCTTTTGGTGGTGGTTGAAATCAACCTTGATAGACCAGCTATCCTAAACTCTTGAGGGCATGTGAAGCCAGCTGTTTTACCATATGTAACCTCCTTGAATACCAAATGAAAGGACACCACACAGATATATATTCAAAATATATATGTATTTATTTTCTTAAAAGTATCCCCTATACTCTTTATGAGCACAGAAGCACATTCGTTTAAAACAAGGCAGTGTTTAAATATACAAAAGTTGCACAATTATGGATGGGCCAGGTGGCCAGCTAAACCATATACTAAAATAGTGGTATAAGAACCACGAATAGAAAGGAAGGAAGGCCTAGGGCCTTGGGAATCGCTGGGACGGCAAGGAGCTAACTGTAGTTAGTGACCAGGAGGCCCACAGGATGCGTGTGCAGTGTGAAAAGTTACACGCGTGCACCTATTGATTTCAATGGGTGCGTAAAAGTCACAATGTTAAAGAAAAAGGAGTCTTCCGGATGGACCAGAACCTAACAACTTGAAACCTAGACACTAGAGATGTTTCTCTACCCAGGAGCCCCGGAGTGCCAGCGTTACCTCACCCACAGGAAGCGGGTGCATAGGAGTCAAAGTGCGTCGGGTTTCGTCGTGCAGGTCTATGGAGCCTGAGGATGAAGATGCTGCAGGCGGCCAGGCAGGAAGAGTTCAGGTGGATCCAAGGGTGGATCTGAAGAGTAGACGACCTGTAAGCAGAGGGGACAATGTTCAAAGTCACTAGCCAGTGACCGGCGTGGAACCAGGAAGGAACCAGGCGATGTCGGGTGCCAACAGGTGAAGAAAGGAAGCTTGTCTCCGCAGCCACGTGGAAGTGAAGGGATCGACGATGTCCAGGAATCACTCACGAGCTGTCCCACGAAGGCTCTAGCTGATGGCGGTGTCGGCTTCTTGATCGGAGCAAACAGGCCTTGGCTAATGCAAGCCACGCAGGAATCGATGAAAGCTTGGTGATCTAACCAGCAAGGTCAGAGGGGCTGCTCCTTTTCACAGGAGCAAGGGCCAGTCTGGAGCAACCAGACCAGCAGTGTTGTTCGTAGATTTCGTCGCCAAGCTGGCCACTAGCCGACGGGCCAGTAACCGGGATGAGTGGCAAAAAGAAAAACGGGCCCCACGCAGATCTCGTGGATGCTGGAGGGCTGGTCTTTGGTGCAAATGCTGCTCGGTGTTGGGGCTTCTCAGGGCCCAAAGCACAGCATTGAGGATGCCTCAGGTGCTGCGCAGTCAGCTTGTCGTGGACGTTTCAAGATGGCGGGTCCCACGTCTCTCGGTGCCTCTACGGGTCTCTTCTTTGCAGGGACTGTGGATCTGGCTCAGAGATGTCTGGGAGTCTGGGTCTTGTCAGGCTCTGTGCTCGGTCTCCGGCGGGAGGCGGCGGCAAAGCAGTCGTTGAGTTGCTGGATGGTGCCTGTATTCACAGAGTGGTCACTCCTTGGCCACAAGGGAGATTCTCTTCAGTCTTCTGTGCAGCAGAACGTCGAAGTCCAGTAGTTCTTCTTGTTAAAGTCGAGTTTCAGGATGATCTGAAGTCTTGGGATACAGCTCCTACTCTTATTCCAAATCTAGGGGCCGGATTACCTGCTAGGTCCCTCCTCTGGGTTGGACCAGGAAGGGGGGTGGTTACACCCCCTTTCCTTTGTCCAGTTTTGCGCCAGGACTGGGGCTGGAGAGCCCCAGCTCCGGTTTGAACTGGCATATGCACAGGGACACCTTGTGTGCCCCAGGCATGTCTCAATCTATTCAGCCCTCCCTAACCCACTACACAAAATCCTGTCTGGGGTGGTGCAAGCACCTCCCCTGACAGGAAACCCTTTGTCCACACCTCCCAAGCTGGAAGGACTCCAAGCAGCAGGAGGGCAGACTTGTGTCTGTGGTGGCAGCATCCATTTTGTGACGCTGAGGCTCTGTCTAACTTTACCCGGGTTTCAGGTTAGGTACATGTCGTGTCCCTCTAGAAGGGTGGAATGCTACCCCCGTCGCCAGAACTGGCGATGGGGTAGTATTCCAAATCGTATGACACCTTACTCGACATGTTTTGATAAAGCCAAACCAAAGTTAGCATTTGACCGCGAGGTACATAATGCACTTAAGAGTATATGGTATGGCAATACCATGAAACAGCTCAAGGACGTTGTTCCGAAAGCTGCAGACAGGCTCAGCTCATGCCAGAGCACCATCTCACATGAAACCAAGCACTTTGCCTTCAGGATTGTTAAGGCCTGCCATAGGAGTGACTGATAGGCTACCATGTGTCCATATATGTTAGATATAGATATACTATATCTAAGTAAGAGGTGATTACACCAACTTACCCCAGCTGAGTGATCAGCCAGTTGTGTCAAATAGTGAGGCCAGGCCAGGGGTGGCATAATACATGCTGCAGCCCCTGGTAGGCCTTGGATACACCTATGCCCTGGGTACCTGGGGTACACTGTTGCAGGGTCCAATAAGGTGAACCAGTTCCAATTGGTAATGCACCTAGTGTGCATTGGCATTAATTTAGGGAGAGAGCAGCAGGGCTGTGGGTCTGATTAGCAGGCCCACAGCCACACTAAGTCATAAAACCAGTGAAGCAAAAGCAATAATTTGGGGTGACCATAGCATAGCAGACCCTACTCTCCTACACAACCCCCCCCAAACGCAGGGACATTAGACTAACCTTGACCAGTTGTGTCTTCATGTTCTAAGTGGAAGTACCGGGAGAGACCATCTGCATTACCATGGTCAGTCCCTGGGCGGTGCTCCGCTGTAAAGTCCATCCCCTGTAGGGAAATGGACCACCTGAGTAGTTTGGGGTTTTCATCCTTCATCTGATTTAGCCATAAGAAGGGCTTATGGTCGGTCTGAATCTTGAAGTGAGTTCCAAACAAGTATGGTCTCAACTTCTTCAGGGCCCACACCACAGCAAAGGCCTCCCTCCCAATAGCTGACCAACGTTTCTCTCTAGGGGTCAGCCTTCTGCTAATAAAAGCAATGGGCTGGTCTTGACCATCTACATTAAGTTGTGAAAGCACAGCTCCCACCCCAACTCAGAAGCATCTGTTTGGACAATAAACTCTTTGGAGTAGTCAGGACTCTTCAGGATAGGTGCGGAGCACATGGCCTTCTTCAGGTCATCAAATGCCTTTTGACAGTTTACTGTCCACTGAACCTTTTTGGGCATCTTCTTGGATGTCAGATCATTAAGGGGAGTCACTATGGACCCATAGTTCTTAACAAACTTCCTGTAGTACCCAGTCAGGCCCAAGAAAGCTCTGACCTGAGTCTAGGTAGTTGGAGGGGACCAGTCCTTGATGGTCTGGATCTTACTCTCCAGTGGTTGAACCTGGCCTCCACCTACAAGGTGGCCCAAGTATACAACTTTACTCTGCCCTATCTGGCACTTGGTAGCCTTGATAGTGAGGCCTGCCTTTTGCAGGGCCTCTAGTACTTTTGTCAGGTGGATCAGGTGATCCTCCCAGGTGGAGCTAAAGACAGCAATATCATCTAGATATGCTGCACAGAAGTCATCCAACCCAGTAAGGACTTGGTTCACCAACCTTTGAAAAGTGGCAGGTGCATTCTTCAGACCAAAGGGCATCACCACAAATTGGTAATGACCTCCTGGGGTTGAGAATGCTGTTTTGGCCTTAGACTCCTCAGCTAACCTGATTTGCCAATAGCCAGCTGTCAAATCAAATGTGCTCAAAAACTTGGCAGAAGCCAGTCTATCTATGAGCTCATCTGCCCTTGGAATTGGGTGTGCATCTGTCCTGGTGATAGCATTGAGTCCTCTGTAATCCACACATAACCTCATCTCTCTCTTTCCATCTTGTGTGTGAGGTTTGGGGACCAGAACCACTGGGCTAGCCCAGGGGCTCTCTGAAGGCTCAATGACACCTAACTCCAGCATTTTCTGCACCTCAGTCTTTATACAGTCCCTGACTGCAAATCTTGCTTTTCACAGGAAGACTGTCACCAGTGTCCACCACATGTGTACACCAGTTAGTCTGACTGGGTGTCAAGGAGAACATATGTCTATATGACTGTAAAACTTGTCTGCAGTCATTTTGCTGATGTTCAGTGAGGCTGCCACCTAAGGCCACACCATCAACTGAGCCATCTTCAGGGTTCTGAGACAACAGGTCTGGGAGAGGGTCACTCTCTTCCTCCTGTCCCTCATCTATAGCCATGAGCAAGCCCATGTCTGCCCTGTCAACATATGCCTTGAGTCTGTTGACATGGAGCACCCTGTGGGGGCTCCTGGGAGTTCCTAGGTCTACCAAGTAGGTAACCTCTCCCTTCTTTTCAATAATTGTACGGGGTCCAGACCATTTGTCTTGGAGTGCTGCTGGGGCCACTGGCTCCAACACCCATACCTTCTGTCCTGGCTGGTACTCAGTCAAAACAGCCTTTTGGTCATGCCAAGCTTTCTGTAATTCTTGGCTTGCCTCCAGGTTTTTGGATGCCTTCTCCATGTACTCAGCCATCCGGGAGCGGAGACCAAGTACATAGTCCACCATGTCTTGCTTAGGCTTTTTGAGAGGTAACTCCCGTCCTTCCCTCACCAGACATAGGGGTCCTCTTACAGGGTGCCCAAATAACAATTCAAAGGGGCTGTAGCCAACTCCTTTTTGTGGGACCTCTCTGTAAGCAAACAGAAGGCAGGGTAGAAGGATGTCCCATCTTCGCCTAAGCTTTTCAGGTAATCCTTTGATCATACCCTTTAGGGTCTTGTTGAATATCTCAACAAGCCCATTGCATTGTAGATGATAAGGAGTGGTGAACTTGGAGTTGACACCACATTCCTTCCACATAGCTGTCAATTATCCTGACATGAAGTTGGCCCCCCTGTCAGATACTACCTCCTTAGGAAACCCCACTCTGAAGAAAACTCCCAGTAAGGCCCTGGCCACAACAGGAGCTGTTGTGGTCCTAAGGGGAATTGCCTCTGGATACCTGGTGGCATGATCCACTACCACCAGTATAAATATGTGCCCAGATGCAGTGGGGGGATCCATGGGACCCACAATATCAATCCCCACTCTTTCAAAGGGGACCCCCACCACAGGTAGTGGTATAAGGGGGGCCTTTGTTGTGCCACCTGATTTGCCACTGGCTTGGCAGGTTACACAGGAGCGACAAAACTCCTTGGTATCTTCATTCATGTGAGGCCAGTGAAAGTGAGGGACAAGCCTGTCCCAAGTCTTGTTCTGGCCTAAGTGTCCTGCTAGAGGAAAATCATGGGCCAAGGTAAGAAGGAAGCCCCTAAATTGCAGAGGTATAACCAACCTCCTGGTTGCACCAGGTTTTGGGTCTCTAGCCTCTGAATAAAGGAGCTTATCATCCCAATATACTTTATGGGTACCTTGAGCAATCCCAGCAGCCTCAGCAGCAGCCTGCTGCCTGAGGGGTTCAAGGGAAGGACAGTCTAACTGAGCCTGCCTTAAGTCAGCCCTAGAAGGTCCCCCTGCCCCCAGAAACTCAACCTGGTCAGGTTCAAGCTCTTCAGGGACAGTTCCTTCAGGGGTCTCAAAATCAGTTTCCTGAGAAGACTGATCTTCACTTTCAGGCAGGAGGGAAGGCACAGCCTTTACCCTTCTGTTCTTTTTCTTGGTAGGTGCTTGGTCCATTGTTCCAGGCTCCAAGACCTGAGGTTCAGTGAGGTACTTTTTGGCCTGTTACCTGGTCACAGCAAGGACATGTGATGAAATCCCTAACTTCTCTGCATGAGTCCTGTACTCCACTTCTGACCATAGAGAGGATTCTAGGTCATTGCCCAACAGACATTCAACTGGGAGGTCTGCGCTTACCACAACCTTTTTGAGGCCAGTTACCCCTCCCCAGGAGAAATTAACAATTTCCACACTATGTGTAGTAGAGACATTGCTGGCGTTGGTCACTAGGTAATTATCACCTAGTATTATCTGTCCAGGGTCCACAAAGCCAGGTGTCACCATGGTGACACTGGCACAAGTGTCCCTGTATGCTTGAGCCGCTTTATTGTTTATTAGAGGTGTCTGTCTGTACTTACCTAGATTACTAGGACTCATAGTAGTGGACAAATCTATGTCCACCTCACAAATCAGAACAGCCTGTGTAGGAGTTCTGACTAGGCCAGAATCTCCTTCAGTACCCAAGGTTAACCCCACTACTCCCTTAGCCTGAAGACCAACACTGCCAACTGTACTAGGGGGTACAGGTGCCTTAGGGGCTGCAGTGATGGGGGCTCCAGTTTTCTTACAATCACTGGTCCAGTGAGAGGTGTTTTTACAGACATTGCACCATGGCTTTTTCTGACCTTCTTTCTTCTTCTTCTTGGAAGTTTGGGACCCACCCTCATTATTCTGTTGGGGGCCTGGTGAAGACTTCTGGTCTTTGGGTTTCTGTTCCCCACCCTTTTGGTCTGCCTTCTTCTGGTCACCACCCTGGTTCTGGTTCTTTTGCTTAACCCTGGTTCTAACCCATTTGTCTGCCTTCTTTCCCATTTCTTGGGGAGAGGTCAGATCTGAGTCAATCAGGTGTTGATGCAACTGCTGGTTCTGACAATTATTTAAGATTTGCTCTCTCATAATTAGATTATACAATCCTGTGTAATCTGCAACCTTACTTCCCAGCAACCAGCCCTCCAGAGCCTTAGTGGCACACTCAACAAATTGAGACCAGTCCTGAGTCTGGTTCTTCTGGGTGTCTCTGAACATTAACCTGTACTGTTCAGTGGTTAAGCCTAACCCATCAATCAGAACACTCTTCAGGACCAGGTAGTTTCTAGCATCCTCATCACTAACTGTGAGGAGCTTGTCTCTGCCTCTACCTTCAAAGGAGAGCTACAAGATTGCTGCCCACTGCTCCTGAGGGACCTGCTGTACTCTGCAGGCCC
Source organism: Triturus cristatus (assembly GCF_964204655.1). NCBI lineage: Eukaryota > Metazoa > Chordata > Amphibia > Caudata > Salamandridae > Triturus > Triturus cristatus. The sequence continues at coordinate 753,085,396 of NC_140579.1, forward strand.
TCTCAAGGGCAGTTATCCATTTGTGGATGTCATCCCCAGTTTTGTAGGGGGGCACAATCTTACTCAGGTTTCTATGATCATAGGACCTGTCTTTATCCTTAGGGATATTGCTGCCACCAGTGGAATCTAATCCACTCTCTCTAGACTGTCTTGCTCTAGCAAGTTTCTCCTTAGCAAAGGCAACTTCTAGTTATTGCCTTTGAATCCTAAGTTCAGCCTCTCTCATCTTGGCTTCATGCTCTCTTCTCTGAGGGGAAGTCATCCTCCTCTGAGCAGGGGCATTGGGGCCTTTAGAGCCAGTGGAATGGTCAGACCCACTTTAACTGGATCTTCTATCCCTCTGTCTCTGATTAAGCCTGCTTGGGGGTCTGTAGGGTGGTATCCCATTTCCAGTCCCATGTAAGCTTAAGTTAGCCTGACTAAGTCTCCTGACTGGCACCTGGCTATTTCTATCATCTGAATCTGCCTCCTCCTCATCTGCATCATCTCCCTCTGGAGTGACAGGGGCATTAGTATTATCATCTTCAGATGGGTGACCTCCATCTCCAGACCCTGTAGGGACTGAGTCAGGGGGACTTAGAGTATCAGAGTAATCTAATAGCTCTAGGAGTTGGGCTATAGTAGGGTTTTGACCCTGCTTAAGACCTCTGGTGTTACACAGCTGTCTTAACTCCTGATAGTTTAACATAGAATATTTGGATGGTGCCTTTTGAGGGTCACTCTCAACAACTGGGAGCCCAGTGGCTCCTGCTGCTCCAGCCATTCTCTTAGTGAGGTGGATGTGTTGCAATCTACCTACACTGGTGTTTTCCTACTGTACCTTTTCTAGTTAGGTGTAGTCAGGGTGTGCTACTCCCTTTGCTCTACAACAACTAAGTTCAGTAGAACTTATGTATACTAGTCTTGTTTTTATATGTACCTAAAGGTACCTGTATGATCTTTCAAATGATATTTTCAAAGATTACAATTGGTAAAACACAGCAAGCTCAAATCCCAACCGCTGCTCACCACATTTGTTTAAAACAAGGCAGTGTTTAAATATACAAAAGTTGCACAATTATGGATGGGCCAGGTGGCCAGCTAAACCATATACTAAAATAGTGGTATAAGAACCACGAATAGAAAGGAAGGAAGGCCTATGGCCTTGGGAATCGCTGGGACGAAAAGGAGCTAACTGTAGTTAGTGACCAGGCGGCCCACAGGATGCGTGTGCAGTGTGAAAAGTTACACGCGTGCACCTATTGATTTCAATGGGTGCGTAAAAGTCACAAAGTTAAAGAAAAAGGAGTCTTCCGGATGGACCAGAACCTAACAACTTGAAACCTAGACACTAGAGATGTTTCTCTACCCAGGAGCACCAGAGTGCCAGCGTTACCTCACCCACAGGAAGCGGGTGCATAGGGGTCAAAGTGCGTCGGGTTTCGTCATGCAGGTCTATGGAGCCTGAGGATGAAGATGCTTCAGGCGGCCAGGCAGGAAGAGTTCGGGTGGATCCAAGGGTGGATCTGAAGAGTAGACGACCTGAAAGCAGAGGGGACAATGTTCAAAGTCACTAGCCAGTGACCGGCGTGGAACCAGGAAGGAACCAGGCGATGTCGGGTGCCAACAGGTAAAGAAAGGAAGCTTGTCTCCGCAGCCACGTGGTAGTGAAGGGATCGACGATGTCCAGGAGTCACTCACGAGCTCTCCCACGAAGGCTCTAGCTGATGGCGGTGTCGGCTTCTTGATCGGAGCAAACAGGCCTTGGCTAATGCAAGCCACGCAGGAATCGATGAAAGCTTGGTGCTCTAACCAACAAGGTCAGAGGGGTTGCTCCTTTTCACAGGAGCAAGGGCCAGTCTGGAGCAACCAGACCAGTGGTGTTGTTTGTAGATTTCGTTGCCAAGATGGCCACTAGCCAACGGGCCAGTAACCGGGATGATGTGTCAAGTGGCAAAAAGCAAAAGGGCCCCACGCAGATCTCGTGGATGCTGGAGGGCTGGTCTTTGGTGCAAATGCTGCTCGGTGTTGGGGCTTCTAAGGGCCCAAAGCACAGCATTGAGAATGCCTCAGGTGCTGCGCAGTCAGCTTGTCGTGGACGTTTCAAGATGGCCAGTTCCACGTCTCTCGGTGCCTCCACGGGTCTCTTCTTTGCAGGGACTGTGGATCTGGCTCAGAGATGTCTGGGAGTCTGGGTTTTGTTGGGCTCTGGGCTCGGTCTCTGGCGGGAGGCGGCGGCAAAGCAGTCGTTGAGTTGCTGGATGGTGCCTGTATTCACAGGGTGGTCACTCCTTGGCCACAAGGGAGATTCTCTTCAGTCTTCTGTGCAGCAGAACGTCGAAGTCCAGTAGTTCTTCTTGTTAAAGTCGAGTTTCAGGATGATCTGAAGTCTTGGGACACAGCTTCTACTCTTATTCCAAATCTAGGGGCCGGATTACCTGCTAGGTCCCTCCTCTGGGTGGGACCAGGAAGGGGGGTGGTTACACCCCCTTTCCATTGTCCAGTTTTGCGCCAGGGCTGGGGCTGGAGAGCCCCAGCTCCGGTTTGAACTGGCATATGCACAGGGACACCTTGTGTGCCCCAGGCATGTCTCAATCTATTCAGCCCTCCCTAACCCACTACACAAAATCCTGTCTGGGGTGGTGCAAGCACCTCCCCTGACAGGAAACCCTTTGTCCACACCTCCCAAGCTGGAAGGACTCCCAGCAGCAGGAGGGCAGACTTGTGTCTGTGGTGGCAGCATCCATTTTGTGACGCTGAGGCTCTGTCTAACTTTACCCGGGTTTCAGGTTAGGTACATGTCGTGTCCCTCTAGAAGGGTGGAATGCTACCCCCGTCGCCAGAACTGGCGAGGGGGTAGTATTCCAAATCGTATGACACCTTACTCGACATGTTTTGATAAAGCCAAACCAAAGTTAGCATTTGACCGTGAGGTACATAATGCACATAAGAGTATATGGTATGGCAATACCATGAAACAGCTAAAGGACGTTGTTCCGAAAGCTGCAGACAGGCTCAGCTCATGCCAGAGCACCATCTCACATGAAACCAAGCACTCTGCCTTCAGGATTGTTAAGGCCTGCCTTAGGAGTGACTGATAGGCTACCATGTGTCCATATATGTTAGATATAGATTTACTATATCTAAGTAAGAGGTGATTACACCAACTTACCCCAGCTGAGTGATCAGCCAGTTGTGTCAAATAGTGAGGCCAGGCCAGGGGTGGCATAATACATGCTGCAGCCCCTGGTAGGCCTTGGATACACCTATGCCCTGGGTACCTGGGGTACACTGTTACAGGGTCCAATCAGGTGAACCAGTTCCAATTGGTAATGCACCTAGTGTGCATTGGCATTAATTTAGGGAGAGAGCAGCAGAGTTGTGGGTCTGATTAGCAGGCCCACAGCCACACTAAGTCATAAAACCAGTGAAGCAAAAGCAAACATTTGGGGTGACCATAGGATAGCAGACCATACTCTCCTACAGCTTACATTAGTGTTGACCCCTGAAACATCCTTATTGAAATCCTTTTTGATCTCTTTCACGCACTGCAGTGAATGTTCTATTCTTTTGGCTACTACTAAAACTTCATCAAGAGATGGTTCATCTTTGAGCCAAAGTTCATCCCGCACCTTCTCAGACACACAACCGAGCATGAATTGGTCTCATATTCTCTCTTCAATAAGAACATCAAATGTGCATGTGGAGGCTAAACATCTAAGGTCAGTTACATCATTTTCTATGCTTTCACCCTCTTTTTGCATACGTCTACCGAAGATAGTACTGACCTTTGGTAGATAATGTGCATCAAGTTTATAAATACACTGTACAAATTCATTCAAACTTGCTGCAGCATTGTCAGGAACATCCGGGAGGTGATCTAAGACATCTTGTCCCTCAGATCCAAGACAGTGCATGAGTAAAGCAGTTTTTCTCTCAACACTGAGAGAGGTGCCGCATACACGAGCATAGCGCTCAAAAACTTTCTTCCATTTAGACCATTTGGATCACCTGGAGATTGTAGGAAGAATGGAGCTGCGGTAACATTCTGCATGATTCTCTGAGTATTTGTATAGTAAGGAAAAAAAATGAAGTTTCAAGTGCCCAAACTGAAAATGTGATGTGTCAAGACTGTAATGCGTAGATGTATGGGACACAGAACTAAACACAGTGTATGAAAAAAAAATTCTGAACCATAAAGATGTACAACGGATGAATAGGGCATGCGTAACTGCATAGCACCGCAGTAATAAGACACATTAAGTAAGTAATAAGTACATGTCAGCCCCGTACTAGCACCTACTGAAAAAGAGACACACATCAAACTGAACATTAAATAAGTAAGCTATGTGTGTCAGCGCTGTATGAGTAATGAAAGACACACTTTAAATATGTAGACTGTACACTAAATGAGTATGCTGTGCGTGTCAGCGCTGCAGGAGCAATGGTCAGAAGGAGTCACGCTATTAGTGTTGTCACACACCAGATAAATGAGCTGTGCATGTCAGCGCTGTCTGAGTAATGGAAGGTACGCTGAAAATGTATAAACTGTACATTAAATTAGTATGCCGTGCGTGTCAGTGCTGTAGAAGCAATAGTTAGTTGACACGCTATACGAGCAATGAAAGCTGTATTTATAAACTGTGCGTGTCAGTAGCGATACTAGAAAGGAGACACGGACTTAATGATTCAGCTGTGCGTGTCAGTGTTGACCTGATGAATTCAGAGCATTGAAGTCAGAAAATAAGGTATGAAGGACACGCAGTAATTGGAAGCGCTGTGCGTGTCAGCGTCGATTCCGAGTGAAACACCATGGTTGCTAGGAGATGAAAATTGTTAAGAAGGAGGTAACAACGTTGCGTTGCCTTCCACGTTGAACAGGGAGTGCCGCGAGTGTCAGCGTCGATCCTGAGTGAGGCACAATTTTGCTATGAGACGAAAATAATCAAAATGGAGGAAGGGACGTTGCGTTCCATATTGCGTTCCACGTATTTTGCGTGTGACAGAAAGAGACAATTTGAGAGACCCTACGTCACTGTCTCAAGAAAACGAAGATGGAGAACAGAATCTTCTTTGCTGAGATCACAAGCAACAAGAGGAAAAGATGTAGCGCGTGGCAGCGCGAGTGTCAGGGTGAGTCTGCTTTAAATAGAAACAGCGTAACTGGCAAACGTATAAAATATTAGGCACAATGAGGTATGTGGCACTGGATTTTACGCGTATTATCCGTGTTATGTAAAAAAAACTTAAATTACAAAGGCACATCCGCTCAGCACAAACCGTCCATGTGATCCTCAAAACGGCACTTCAAAGTTAAATCTGAACCATGTAGCCAAGGGCCTCACGTAGAGAAGTTTGAGATCTTGGTATTTGGATCACGCCGAGGTTGGAGATTATAATAAAAGATATAACGTTTTGAAGAGGTAAAACAACACGGTGAAAACGCGGTCAAAACACGATGCCAGTTCAAAATTAGACAGTCAATAAGTTTTATCAAGCGCTGTGGTAGACAAGGAAAGATCTTACTTGAGAGTTTTGTCCTCTTGATCAAAGTAATGACGTAGAGGGACCTTCCTGAATTATGAAAACGCCGCTGAGACTTGGAGTTGAGCTGTTGTTAGACCCAGTCGTCGCCAGTGTTAAAAGGTAACTTCTTATGATGAAAGAAGATGCAGATTCATGAAGTGTAGATCCAATCAGATTTATTCTAAGTCGTAGGTAAAAACAGCTCAGCCACCCAACCGTCAGCATGCTCATCTCCAGACTGACTTCTACATTCTTACAACCAGCTCATGGTGGCTTGACATTCTAGAACACCAACATCCCACAGTGAGAAGTCAAAGATGGCATATCTCAAACTAACATGTGAAAGCCATTACAACACAGGGTCACTCGGGTGGCTGGGTGCAGGGTGCTTTTGAGTCTTCGGGCGCTCAATGGGTTTCAATGGGAAAGCTCCTGGTTGAACAAAGGCTGCAAGCTCGGGGACGAAGATTCTTCAGGTGCCACCACCACTTCGAGAGGTAAGTTGGGTAGTTGGAGGATAGGTAGGTACCCAGGAGTTGGGCACAGGGGGCCGCAGGCCGCCGGGTGCAGGGGTGCCTTTTGGTGTCGGGAAATCTTACCCTCTGTTGATCGCAGTTAGGGGGTACCTGGTTCTGAGGCTGCAGGCGTCGTCAGGAGCGTCGAGGTGAGTCCTTGGGTGCCAGATTCGGGGTCACAGTCGCCGGGGGGACGTCCTAGGGGGTCTTTGTTTACTCCGGCACAGGCCAGGCTTGGCGGGTGCAGAGTGTGCAGGATTCGCGGTTCCGGGCTGATGCCAGTGGTTAGAAGCTGGTTTTGAGCAGAGCCTCTGCTCATGGGAGTCCCAGGTGCTTAGAGCCAAATGTAGCCAGGTCCTCCGGGGTTTGTGAGGTTGTTGGCCACAAGAGGTGCCGGGTTGTAGCAGGAGCAGATTCGAGGGTCGACAGGCCAGTAGGGCTGGGGCCAAAGCAGTTGGTGTCTTCCTCTTCTTAGCAGCTGCACGGAAGGTCTACTTTCTTCTTGCTCTTCTTTTTTTTTCGGACTCTGGAATCTGAGGAAGGAAGGTTCAGGGTGCCCATAAATACTAGATTTAGGGGTGTTACAGGTAGGTAAAGGGCAGGGTCCAGCACCATGCACTCTTAAATGGCAGCACTGCACTTACAGTGCCCTCTGGGGTGCTTGGTACATTAAATCCCACACTGGCATCAGTGCGGGTTTAATGTGCTGAGAAGTTTGGTACCAAACTTCTCAGTCTTCAGTGTTGCCATTATGGTGCTGTGGAGTTTGTTTTTGACGAGCTCTCAGCACCATGTACTCTTAAATGGCAGCACTGCACTTACAGTGCCCAGGAATTGACCTGGGTACTTTAGGGGCACAGGGCTCATGCTCCTGTGCCCACACCACTGGCATAGGGCACCCTGCTAGAGGGGTGGCTGATGTATGCCAGGGCAGTGTAGGTGGGCATGGCACACAGGGATGTGTGCCATGTCGACTCTTTGTTTTGTCTTGTACCCAGACACTCAGCCTGCAAGGGCAGTGTGTGTGTGTTAGGGTAGAGGGCCTCTAAGGGTGGCACAATGAGTGCTGCAGCCCTTAGAGGCCTTCCCTGGTCACAAGGCCCTGGGTACCTAGGGTACCATTTACTAGGGGCTGACATGTGGCCAGGGTTTGCCAATTTGGGTTTGAGGTTTTTTTAGGGAAGGAACATAGGCCCTGGGCACCTGTTTGGCAGGAGTCCAGGACACACTCAGTCAAAGTACATTCAGCAATTCAGCAAAAAGTGGGGGCACCATGTCACTATCGGAGATGTCCGTGGAAGAGGCGCTGACCTATATAAAAGATATAGCAATGCCCAAACTTACACCGGAGGTGGCCCTTACACTGGAAGCGGACCTTACAACCGACGAGCTACAGGTGGCAATTGGCTCCTTGCAATCTGGGAAAGTGAGAGGACCTAATGGTATACCCGTAGAACTTTATAAAAGGTTGGCGGGGACAGTGGCCCCGCACCTGCTCAATATGTACTGTGACAGTTTGCAAATAGGTGAGCTCCCGCCCGATCAGCGCCTAGCCACTGAGGTGACGATCCCAAAGCCGGGGAAGTCCCCGGACGACTGTACCTCCTATCGCCCCTTTTCCTTAATCAATGCTGAGGCCAAAATTCTAGCAAAACTTCTCGCGATCAGGCTGACCTCTCACCTCACAACCCTGATTCACTCGGACCAGTCCGGGTTCATGCCCAATAGAAACACAGCATTGAACTTGAGGCGTCTGCATGGAGTGATGGCCCGCATACCTTATCTTCAAGAGCCAGCCGTTCTTCTGTCGCTGGACGCCCGTATGGTGTTTGATATGGTAGAGTGGCCCTTCTTGTTCGCTGTGCTGACACACTTGGGCTTTGGCCCAAAGTTCTGCGCATGGGTGCATATCTTGTATGCAAAACCGCTGGCGCACGTGACGGCTAATGGTCACATATCCCATGACATTCCATTTTCCCGGGGCACGCGTCAGGGCTGCCCGGTGTCGCCGCTGTTATTTGCCCTTGTCTTGGAACCATTAGCGGCATGGATCAGGTGGGAACCAATGATCCGGGGCCTTAGGTGGATGGAAGGTTGGGAAGACCGCATCTCGTTATATGCGGACGATGTTTTACTATACCTGACCTCCCCTAGACGATCCATTTTGGTTCGCCTGAATATATGTGACCAGTTTGGCCGGGCGTCTGGGTACACTATAAACTGGTCCAAGTCGATACTCTTTGTACTCCAGGACCCGCCACCGCAACTCCCAAAGGACTGCCCTCTACAGCTCTCTGGGGACGCCTTTAAGTATTTAGGTATCTATATCACGGCGAACCCGGGCAAATTTATTAAAAGAAATCTTGCACCTCCACTAGAGCATTTAAAAAGGGATGCAACTCATTGGGGGACACTGCCTTTGACGCTGCTGGGAAAGGCGGCGCTTTTTAAAATGATGGCACTGCCTCGATTCCTGTACGCGTTGGAAAATACACCGTACCCAGTGCCACCTGACGACTTTAAAAAGATAGCGGCTCAGGTTTCCGGGCTGTTGTGGGGGAACAAACCTGCACGCATAGCACAGCGCAAATTGACTAGAGGGTGGTACGACGGCGGCATTGCACTCCCCGACATACAACTATATGACTGGGCGGCCCAACTGAAAGTAATCAATCAGTGGATACACGCCCCGCAGACAGATCCCGCTTTCAAGGCAGATAGGCATGGAGTAGGGATTGAGGGCATGATGTTTGCACTTTATAAGAGGAAGCGTACACCAGCGGTATCGGACCCACCAGGCAGTCGGTCAACCTATGGCATGAAGCGCACGCTAAATTAGGCTGGAGGGGAACAATAACCCAACTTACCCCTCTGTGGGATACACAACGTTTGGGCGGCCTGAGACATTACAAAGGCTTTGATAAATGGGACGCAATTGGTATATCCATGGTGGGTGACATGTGACACAAGAGGGAGGTGATTACATTTGAGCGTCTTCAAACGAAGTTTGAATTAGCGCCCTCTGAAATCTTTAGATATCTGCAAATAAAACATGCGTTACAGGCGGTCTTGCCATCCGGCACTGAGGTTCCTAAGGCCATCCCCCTAGAGGATAGGCTGCTGACAGACAACATGCATAAGCGGGCGACTTCCTTTACCTACCGAAAATTAGTAAACAATTTACCTGACCCACACGTGGCACTCAGGGAAAAGTGGTCCCGGGACATGGGCGACTTCGAGGATTCTGAATGGCGGGAGGCGCTGGCCTCCCTGCTGGAGGTGGGAATACCCTCAAGTTTTAAATTAGTACAGCTCAACATTCTACATAGAACCTATTATACGAGACACACTCTTCACAAAATAGGGTCAGCATCGCACCCGTACTGCCTGAGACGATGTGGGGAGGAGGGTACATTCTTTCATACTGTGTGGGAGTGTCCAAAGATCAGGGAGTATTGGGTAAAAGTAATGAGGACCATATCGCAGACGGCAGAGGTGTCGTTAACTCCGGAACCCAGGAGATGCTTGCTAAAGGTATGGGAGCCGAACGATCTTACACGCCCGGCACAGGAGTGGGCCACACTGGGGATAATGATAGCGTCGCGCAACATTGCAAAAATGGGGTGCAGCAGAGTCACCAACACTCACTGCATGGTGTGGGAATCTGGATAAAGCAATGGTGGCCGAAAAAGCAGTATTTATCAATCGAGGATGTCCTAAAAAGTGGAGTAGGGTCTGGGGGGCCTGGAATACATTCAGGGGATACATCTGTGAACCACCTGAGGTGCAGGCAGAGGGGGAGTCTGAAGATGAAAATGATGGGGAGATGGAAATTTAATGGATGGAAGGTTGTCCACTGTTACGATAAATGGAATATCAATATGCCAATTGCTGAAAAACCACAGATGTCTGGATACATCCAGGCGGACGCGGTAAGAGCGCTGCTAGCTACGCTGCTTGCACCTTTTAAAAATTGCACATTTACTTATTTTAAACCTGAACTGAATATTGCTTTGATACACTACGAAGGGGGTGTTGGGGGAAAAAAGGCGGACTCACCTGTAACGTTGTAACGCTGCCCTGCACCCTGGTCTGTCGCGGCAAGTGCCGATTGAACGGAGGGTGGACCTTTGGGCTGTTACACCTTCTCCTCACTTCCGGTCCCCGTGGCTTCCGGCGAGCTGAGCGCTCTAATCCACAAAGCCACGGGATAGTTAAATTCACATGCCAGAACGATCACGCAGCGGACGCGGTAAGAGCACTGCTAGCTACGTTGCTTGCACCTTTTAAAAATTGCACATTTACTTATTTTAAACCGGCACTGAATATTGCTTTGATACACTACGAAGGGGGTGTTGGGGGAAAAAAGGCGGACTCACCTGTAACGTTGTAACGCTGCCCTGCACCCTGGTCCGTCGCGGCAAGTGCCGATTGAACGGAGGGTGGACCTTTGGGCTGTTACACCTCCTCCTCACTTCCGGTCCCCGTGGCTTCCGGCGAGTTGAGCACTCTAGTCCTCAAAGCCACGGGATAGTTAAATTCACATGCCAGAACGAGCGCGCAGCGGACGCGCGAAGCGGGCGCGCCGAAGGTGTGCCAAAGGCAAGCCTGTCTGCGCTCGTCCACGCTTCGGAAGCGCTCAGCGCCAGGAATGCTGCTAACTGGGATAACAAGGTGAACAGACCGACAAAATATAGATACTCAGGAGACCAATTGAGAGAGATAGGGCGCACGGGAAATGGGAAAGGGGAACTCAAGTGGGAAAAGAATGCTGGCCCAGAATCAGACTACGTTAGTATGGACTGCCTGAGATGCGGGCTGCTCAATGTGAGGTCACTATCAAAGCACCACGTAGAAGCCCAACTACTAATAGAAAGTAATCACTTAGATATCCTGTTCATGACAGAGACATGGATGCAACCTGGGTCTCACCTGGAGCTGGGCCTGACATGCCCACCTGGCTATAAGGCACTACACAAACCTAGAACAAATGGCAGAGGAGGGGGGGTTGGGATGATATTCAAGGAGACATGGGATATCTCGTCAATGGATATCGATGAGGCTCCAGGTATTGAATGGATGGGTTTCCGCCTTAAAGGCCGCAATGGGCTTGTCTGGATGGTCATACACTGTTATAGACCACCAGGGCCATTCTGCATTCAACTGCAACAGGATCTGATCGATGTACTCAGTGAATTGGCACTTACCCATGCCAGAGTAATGGCCCTGGGCGACTTTAACCTATGGGCTAATGGGAGTCTGGACTCTGGGTATAATAATTTGCTACAGTCATGTGAAAACCTAAATTTAACATAGTTGGTCTTGGAACCTACTCACCGGGGGGGGGGGGACATGTTTTGGACCTGATTTTTGCAGAGAAAAAAGCTGTCAAGGTGGAAAGCATTGTACCGGTGGGCTGGTCTGATCACAATCTGATACTATTCCAGGTAACGATCCCTAAATCAAAACGAGCGGAGATCACATTGCCCCGATTAAAAAAATTAGAAAGATGGGGAGACCTTCCGCCCCATGGTACAATGAAACACTGAGGTCTAAAAAAAGGGGTTGTAAACTGGAGGAGCGACAGTGGAGAAAGGCATATACAGAGATAGACAAAGCCCTCTGGAAGGAGAAACTAGCCAACTACAAAAAAGAAATTGTAAATGCCAAGGCAGATTACTATGCCAAAACCATCCTGAAGGCGCCCAATAGTACCAGGGGTATTTTTAAGATCATGAAGGACATCACTAGCCCCGAGTGCACTAATAATAGCACCCCACCCAGTCAAGAACTATGTAACGAACTAGCTACCTTTTTCGATGAAAAAATACGGAAAATCATAGAGGGGCTGGATACTGACGATACGGTCGTATCTGCAGAGACAGATGGGCAACCATGGACAAGTAAGCAAAAGAGTAGGAAAGGGGGGACAGAGTCGGAAGATCATGGGGCTCATTTGAACCATTTTGAGCCCCCCTCTGAGGAGGAGTTTAATAAGTTAGCTCTAGGAATCTCTTCAGGATCTCCTCTGGACCCCTTCCCTCCCAAAACCTGGAAGGCACTGGGAGGTGAACTATTTCCAATACTCCGACAGCCTTGCAACCAATCACTGAGCAGTGGACAGGTTCCGGCGAGCTGGAAACAAGCAGTGATTACACCACTGCTGAAAAAACCCACACTTGATCCAGCATGCCCTAAAATCTACCGACCTATATCCCTTCTCCCATACCCAGTAAAGATCTTAGAACGGGTAGTGAGTAGAGCTCTCTCATAGTATTTGGAGGATAACAACAAGCTGGAAGATGTGCAGTTTGGGTTTCGCCCTGGTCATGGGACAGAGACGGCGTTGGTGACTGTTCTGGAGGAACTTCGAATGCGGGCAGACAGGGGACAATCGGCCATACGGATCTTACTGGACCTGTCTGCCGCATTCGATACAGTCAACCACGCAGTCCTCCTGAACAGGCTGGAAACAGTTGGGGTGGGAGGGGTAGCACAGGAGTGGTTTCGATCTTATCTGACATCTAGACGTCAGGCAGTGGCCCTCCACCCTTTTCGGTCGGAATTTACGGAGATTAGGCACGGGGTTCCCCAGGGCTCAGCAATTAGCAATTAGGGCTCAGATATTATTTAATACCTACATGAGCACCCTGATCGCAATTATTAAATCACATGGGGTCAGCTTGGTAAACTACGCTGACGATACTCAGCTCATTGTATCACTGGAGGGAGACCAAGCGGGCTCTCTGGAAAAATGTCAGGCCTGTATGATAGAAACAGTACGCTGGCTGAAAAACAACTCTCTGCAGTTTAACTGTGAAAAAAACGAGATTCTTTGCTGTGCGGCAGGCAAAGTTCCCTGCTCTCTCCCCCCAGGATTCTGGCCCATGCCCACAGAGACACCTCTGTTACCGGTCTCGACAGTACGCAATGTCGGGGTCATGTTTAATAATAAACTTAACCTTGAAAGCCAAGTCAATAGAATTGTGGGAAGGAGCTTTTCGCTTATTAGGGTCCTTCGGGAGATCCTACCACTACTCCCATATCAGGCACGAGCACTGGTAATAAGGAGTGTCATTCTGAGTCGCCTGGACTATGGTAATGCGCTACTGCTGGAGTCCCCTAGGTACCTGATTGGGAGACTCCAGAGAGTCCAAACGGTAGCAGCTAAACTGGCCTTAGCCAGACGAAGACAGTCATCCACATCCCTGGCATTGACGGAGCTTCATTGGCTTCCGGTATTCCAGAGGATACAGTTCAAATCACTGTGCATCGTCCTCAAGGCCCTGCATGGGATGGGACCGATACCAATGCAATCTAATTTCAACTGGTATAACCCTACCCGCAGCCTTCGGTCCTCCTCGACCAGGCTGATTAATATACCCCGGATTAAGAAAGCCAAATCTGGAGGAAGAGCCTTCAGCTATGCTGCAGCACGTCTTTGGAATAGCCTGCCAATTGAGCTAAGACAGATACAAGATCTGATGAAGTTCAGAGGAAAAATAAAAACTTGGCTTTTTCCTAGAGTGCAGACTTAGTTTATTAACTAGCTAGCTAGGAAGCAGGGTGGTAGAAGTATCTTACTGCAGCGCCAGGATGCCCTTTGGGTTACAGTGCGCTCTACAAATATAAATACAATACAATACAATGCGTATATGTACTGTCTGATTCACTTGTGCCTTAATTATAATTACAATAAAAAGGTTTTTTTTTTTAAACAAAAAAGGGGGGCATACCATGCAAGAAAGATGGCACTTTCTCACACAACCCCCCTCCCCCCCCCCAAACGAAAGGTGATAAGACTAACCTTGCCCTATGGAGTCTTCATTGTCTAAGTGGAAGAACCTGGAAAGTCCATCTGCATTGGCATGGGCAGTCCCTGGTCTGTGTTCCACTTCAAAGTCCTTTCCCTGTAGGGAGATGGACCACCTTAGTAGTTTTGGATTTTCCCCTTTCATCTGCATTAGCCATCTGAGAGGTCTGTGGTCAGTTTGAACCAGGAAGTGAGTACCAAACAAGTATGGCCTCAACTTCTTCAGGGACCAAACCACAGCAAAGGCCTCCCTCTCAATGGCACTCCAACGCTGCTCTCTGGGGAGTAGCCTCCTGCTTATAAAAGCAACAGGTTGGCCTTGGCCTTCATCATTGGTCTGGGATAGGACCGCTCCTATCCCTAGCTCAGAGGCATCAGTCTGCACTATGAACTGCTTGGCATAATCTGGAGCTTTTAGAATTGGTGCTGAGCGCACTGCTTCTTTCAGGGTGTCAAAAGCCTTTTGGCAACTAACTGTCCAGTTAACCTTCTTGGGCATCTTCTAGGAGGTGGGTTCTGTGAGGGGGGTCACAATGCACCCATATCCCTTCACAAACCTCCTGTAGTACCCAGTCAAGCCAAGGAATGCCCTGAATTGGTTGTTGGAGCTACCCAGTCCAGGATGGCCTGGATCTTGGGTTGTAAGGGTTGTACCTGGCCTCCACCTACAAGGTGGCCCAAGTACACCACAGTGCCCTGCCCTGTCTGGCATTTGAATGCCTTGATAGTAAGACCTGCATTTTGCAGAGCCTCTAAAGCCTTCCCAAGGTGGATCAGGTGATCCTGCCAGGTGGAGCTAAATACAGCAATATCATCAAGATAAACTGCACTAAAGGACTCCAGCCCAGTCAGGACATGGTTCACCAACCTCTGGAAGGTGGCAGGGGCATTCTTTAACCCAAAAGGCATCACAGTAAACTGATAATGCCCATCAGGTGTGGAGAATGCTGTCTTTTCTTTTGCTCCTGGGGCTATGCCAATCTGCCAGTACCCTGCAGTTAAGTCAAAGGTACTGAGGAATTGGGCTGCCCCTAATTTATCTATCAGCTCATCTGCTCTTGGAATAGGGTGAGCATCTGTCTTGGTGACAGAGTTGAGCCCTCTATAGTCCACATAGAACCTCGTCTCTCTTTTTCCACCCTGTTGATGAGGTTTGGGGACCAGAACCACTGGGCTAGCCCAGGGGCTCTCAGAGGGTTCAATGACCCCTAACTCCAGCATCTTGCTGACCTCAGCTTTGATGCTTTCCTTGACTTGGTCTGACTGGTGATAGATTTTGTTCTTGACAGGTGCACTTTCACCAGTGTCCACATCATGGGTACACCAGTTTGTCAGACAAGGGGTCAGGGAAAAGAGGCTAGCATACTGTTGCAAGACTTGCTTGCAGTCAGTCTGCTGTTGGGCAGAGAGGGTGTCTGAAAAGACCACACCATCTACTGACCCATCTTGTGGGCTGTAGGAGAGGAGGTCAGGGAGAGGTTCACTCTCTGCTTCCTGTTCCTCTTCAGTCACCATCAGCATGGTGATGTCAGCCCTGTCATTGTAGAGCTTAAGGTGGTTCACATGGATAACCCTTTTGGGTGTCCTGCTAGTGCCCAGGTCAACTAAATAGGTGACCTTCCTCTTTCTCTCTAGGATAGAGTAAGGGACACTCCATCTATCTTGGAGGGCCCATGGTGCCACTGGCTCCAAAACCCACACCTGTTGCCCAGGTTGAAATTCAACCAGTGCAGCTTTTTGGTCATACCAGTGCTTCTGAAGCTCCTGGCTGGCCTCAAGATTCTTGGATGCTTTCTCCATGTACTCAGCCATTCTGGACCTTAGGCTCACAGGATGACCAAACAGAAGTTCAAAGGGTGAGAAACCTTCTGTGGTACTTCTCTGTAAGCGAAAAGCAGGCATGGTAATAGGACATCCCATCTCCTTTTGAGTTTCTCAGGGAGACCCATGATCATGCCTTTCAATGTCTTGTTGAATCTCTCAACAAGGCCATTGGTTTGTGGACGGTAGGGTGTGGTAAACTTGTACTGCACTCCACACTCCTTCCACATGTGTGTCAGGTAAGCAGACATGAAGTTGGAACCTCTGTCTGAAACCACCTCCTTAGAAAATCCTACCCTGGTGAAGACACCCAGGAGGGCCTTGGCTACTGCAGGGGCTGTAGTAGTCCTAAGTGGAATTGCTTCAGGGTACCTAGTTGCATGATCCACTACTACTAGTATACATTTGCTCCCTGCGGCTGTGGGAGGTTCAAGTGGACCCACAATGTCCACTCCTACCCTTTCAAAGGGCACCCCCACCACTGGTAGTGGGATGAGGGGGGCCTTTGGGTGGCTACCTGTCTTGCCACTGGCTTGACAGGTAACACAGGAACTGACAAACTCTTTCACCTTTTGGTGCATCTGGGGCCAGTAAAAGTGACTAACTAGCCTTTCCCAAGTTTTGGATTGCCCTAGATGTCCAGCTAGGGGGATGTCATGAGCCAAAGTTAGGAGGAACTCCCTGTACTTCTATGGCACTACCACCCTCCTGGTGGTTCCAGGAGTGGGGTTTCTTGCCTCAGCATACACTAATCCCTCTTCCCAATAAACTCTGTAGGTACCATTGACATCTCCCTTTGCTTCTGAAACAGCTTGCTGCCTCAGGCTTTCAAGAGTGGGACAGTCTCGCTGACCCTGGCACAGCTCTTCCCTAGAGGTTCCCCCTGGGCACAAGAGTTCAACCTGGTAAGAGTCAAGTTCCATGGGCTGAGTTCCCTCAGGGGTATCCAAATCCTCTCTCTGTGCAGAGGGATCCTGAATGTTTTGCTGTACAGAAGCTGGTTCCCCTGTCTTCTTACCTTTTCTCTTAGTTGGTTGGGCCATTATTTCAGGCTCCAGACCTACTTTTTCACCCTTCCTCTTGCTCTGTGCTCTGGTTTGCACACACACCAATTCAGGGATGCCCAGCATGGCTGCATGGGCCTTTAGCTCAACCTCAGCCCAGGCTGAGGTTTCCAGATCATTTCCTAGCAGACATGCAGCTGGCACATTGGAGAGACCACTACCTGTTTCAGGCCTGTAAACCCCCCCCCCCCCCAGCCTAATGTCACCAGGGCCATGGGATGACTAGTGGTGACACTGTCAGCATTGGTGACTGGGTTAGACTTCCCAATCAAAAATTGCTCAGGGGAACCAGTGTGTCTTTCACCATAGTGACACTGGCACCTGTATCCCTCAGAGCTTCTACCCTAGTTCCATTCACCCAGGGATAATGCAAATATTTCTTTAAGTTGGGTGGCCACACAGCTACAGTGGCAAACTCCACTTCCCCCAGTGAGACTAGACTTGCCTCAGTGTGTTCCCAGATTTGCTCAGGGTACACTTCTGATCCCATCTGTATACTTGCTGCCCCAGGAGTAGCTGTACTGGGTGCCTTGGGGGCTTTGTGGTGGGGGTAAGACTTATCTACAGTTAGGTGTCCTGACCTCTTACAGTTATTACACCAGGCCTTTAAGGGATCAAAATTCTTCCCCCTATTGGGTTGAGGCACATAGGGAGTAGTTTGGGTCCCACCCCCTGAACAGGTTTTTTGGGCCCTTTGGAAGACTCAGACTTGGGGATTCTTACCACCTTTCCCCTGGGTAGGTTTTGTGACCACCTTCTTCTGGTCACCCCCAGTGGCTGTCCTTATCACCCTAGTCTTGACCCAGTGGTCTGCCTCCTTTCCCAATTCTTGGGGAGAAATTAGACCTAGGTCTACCAAATGCTGATGCAACTTTTCATTTGTGCAATTACTTAATATATGTTCCTTCATGAACAAATTGTACAATCCAGTAAAATCCTGCACACCATGTCCAGCTAACCAACCATCCAGTGTCTTTACTGAGAAGTCTACAAAGTCAATCGAGGACTGGGTCTGGGTTTTGTGAGCCCCCCTGAATCTAATTCTATACTCCTCAGTAGTGAATCCAAATTCCTCAATCAGAGTCTTCCTCATGAGGTCATAGGACCCTGCCTCTGGCCCAGAGAGGGTCAGAAGCCTGTCTCTTCAGTTACCAGAGAACAGTTCCCACAGGAGTGCCCCCCAAAGAGGTTTCTTTACTCTTCTTATCTCACAAGACCTTTCAAAGGCTGTGAACCATTTGGTGATATCATCACCTTCCTCAAATTTAGGGACAATCCCTTTGGGGATTTTAGGATCAAAAGATTCCTCCCTATCCTTGTTTTTATTATTGCTGCCACTACTGAGGGGTGCTAAACCCATCTCTCTCCTTTCTTTTTCTAGAGCTAGGAGCCTGGACTCTAGCTCCAATCTTTTGGCCAGCCTTATTAAAAGGCTGTCCTCTTCACTGGCGGGTCCCCCAGTGATCTCTCTGGTACCAGGGTGACCTGTTTGACCTCTAGGTTCCCAGATGCTAATTCTTGGATTGAAGGGTGTGAGGGTCCTCTCCTCACTAGGGAATAGTGTGTGTGGGGGGGGGGTCAATATCCACCTCCTCTTCTTCCCTTTCCTCATCTGACTGGCCATCAACATGTTCAGATGGGTGGTCCTTTGCATACTCAGCCAAGTGCTCCTGGAGCCCTAGTTTGATTGGATGCAGGTCCATTGGTATATTTTTAAGTTTGCCTAGGGACCTCAATTCCTTGAAAGACAAGTGTAAGTAAGGTGTGAGGTCTAGCTCCTCCACCAGGTCCATATTATTATTTTCACTAATAGCTGGGTTTGTTTGAGTCATTCTAACCTGACAGTTCTAACCCTCTACCCTGACTATAGTGACTTTTATTGTTTTTAAATTCTAATGGGACATAAGCAAGGCCCTGACAAAACTTTTAGTATCTTGGAAAAGACCAATCAGAATTCTAAAGGCAATTTTAAGAGTTCTGTCGTGTGATCAGATGGTAACTAAGTAGTCCAACAAATGCAAGTTTGTATCCCACCGCTGATCCACCAATGTGAGAAAGTGGCTCTGTATATACTGTTCCCAAATAGGTACAGTGTGTACAGAGTCCACAGTCCCCAGAGGTTTGGCAGAGGCTAAAGTTAGATATAACCTTACTCTCTAAAAGTGGTAGCTTGGTCGAGCAGTAAGGCAGTATCAGAGGACAGTGTAAAGCATTTGTTGTACACACTCAGTCAGCAAATGGTCTCACACACTCAATAACTGAACTCTAGGCCAATGGTTTATATAAAAAATATAGGCTTGTTTTATTTTGAAACCAACAATAGGTATTAAAATATACTTTCTCAGAATGAGATGCTTTAGGTAAATACTTTTGCAATATGCAATTGACTTGTATAAATTGTGATTACAGGTTGTTGCTATAGGCAACACAATTTCAAACTCAATAATGCATTGAGCTCAATGGAATTTTTAAGTTATTTGCAATAGATTACTTTCATGATTACTTTTGTAAATCCAGGACTGGATCCTAGATTCAGTCCTGGGACAGTTCTTAGAAACAAGTGATAAAAGTCGACTTAGTTACTGTTGTGATTTTTAGGCAATATTTTGCTACTTTAAAAGTTGACACTTTGAAGAAATTTCATAGAAAAACAGTCAATGATTTCCTATGGGAGAAAATTCAAGGTGTAGGTAAAGTAGGTTCTCTTTACTTCTGTAATCCAGTACTGGGCTCCTAGACTCAGTACTGGGACCTCTATCTAAAACAGGTAAGTAATTACGTTTTCACAGTTGGTACGATTTTTAAAGAATATTTGAAGTTTGCAAAAATCGACAGAAGAAATTTCACAGAAAAACAGTCAATGATTCCCTAAGGAAGAAAATTGGGTTACTGGTAAGTACGGTTGTGAACATTTTTCAGGGTCAGTGCTGGGCACCAAGATCCAGCACTGGGATCCCTCCTAATAGCAGGTGAGTATTATTCGTTTTCGTTGCTCGGTTGATTTTTGGTGATTATTTTAAGTTTTAGAAACTCCACACTTTGAAAAAATTTCAGAAGAAACCAGTCAATGTTACCCTATGGAGGAAAATTAGGATATCGGCTTTTGGGTAAGTACTCGACTGGCAGAGTTAAGGTTCTGGGCACAGACTCAGGAGTCTCCCAGGGTCAGGTAGGTATAGTTGTTACACCCTCAGCGGCACAGAGGCAGCCGGGTGCAGAGTCAGTTAGGCCCAATGTTATCTTATGGGAGGCAGGGGGCCGTGGTTGGTGGCTGCTGACTAGCAGGCCACGCGGCTGTGGGAGCTGGGCTCCTGGTCACTTGCTCAGGGCAATTGGGGAAGTAGATAGGTGTAGAGGTTACACTGCCAGGGTGTTAAAAGGTAACTTCTTATGATGAAAGAAGATGCAGATTCATGGAGTGTAGATCCAATCAGATTTATTCTAAGTCGTAGGTAAAAACAGCTCAGCCACCCAACCATCAGCAGGCTCTTCTCCAGAAGAACTTCTACATTCTTACAACCAGCTCATGGTGGCTTGACATTCTAGAACACCAAGATCCCACAGTGAGAAGTCAAAGATGGCATACCTCAAAGTAATATGTGAAAGCCATTACAACATATCTCCCTCCTTTACATACTACAGAAGGGAATAAAAAAAAAAAAAACAAAGAAAGAAAAGAAAAAAACCATCATACAACATGGTCATTCAAATAAGAGGGAATGCGTGAAACTCTGTTGGACCTTTTAATAGCTTCAGGGACAGGTTTTTTTTCTAAAATACTTTGGGAGGAACCCAAAACATCATTTTTATTGCATGGAGCAACACGACCCAGATTCCACACTCTGTGATCAGAGGTTCTTATGGCGTTATCAAAAACTTTTATAACTCTTATGGATTTTGAAAATTTGGAACCAGAGACACAAAACCCAGGTCTTTTGATCCTAACAAGATCACCAACCTTAACTTTGGACGATTTAACGGCGTGTCGCACATCATAGTTTTCTTTACTCTTTAGACATCTCAAGTCTTCTTTCTCTTGCCATGAGGTAGTATCTAAAATTTCACATTTGCCTGAAAGAAACTTGTTCACCCACGGTGGTTCCAAAAAAGTGTCAGGATGTCTCCCCCAAAACAAGAGAAAAGGAGATTTCCCCGTGGTGGTATGGGGAGCAAAACAATACACACAGACTCTTTTTGAAATTTCATCTTTCCAATTTAGACCATTTAGCTTTGCTAGAGACACAGTCTCTTTAAGAACTCTATTGAATTTTTCGACAGTACCATTGGACTCAGGTTGATACAAAGCACACTTTGTATGAGTAATGCCACAATTATTAAGAAAACATTCCGTATCTACTGAGACAAGTTGTACACCATTATCCGTGAGTATAGTTTCAGGAATCCCTACCCTAGCAATGAGATCTTTTAAGCAATTTATAACAGTACTGGTGTTCACATTCTTTACAAAAAATATCTCTGGCCACCTTGAAAACAAATCCATGACAACAACAATAAAGGTGTCATAAGCATCCCCATGAATAGGTCCTAAGATATCAAGGGCTATATCCTTCCAGGGACCACTGGGATGAGATCTCTTCTCCATGGGTTGAGTCCTAGTCTTTAAGCTCTTTTCGCTAAGAGAACACTGGACACATTCCCGAACTAAGTGCTCTATCTGAGTGTCCAGTCCTGGCCACCAATAACTTGAGTTTACTCTTTCTTTGGTTTTGGAGATACCCAAATGTGCTTCATGGGCTAGATCTAGTATGTCTTTCCTTAAGGATACGGGAGGAACTAGACTGTGACCCCTCAACAATAAGCCTTCACAACAGGAGAGCTGATCCCTCACTGACCAAAAATCTTTCACAGATGCACCACCCTGTTCTTTACGATGCCAACCATCACAAATAAGTTTTAAGACATCTTGAATGATTGCATCATCCTTGCAAGCATTAAACCAATGCTCATGAGAAATCACTTTGTAATCTACCTCACAAACAAAGTCATGAGGATGACCAAAAGATGGATCAATCTTGGTGTCAGGTAAATCCGATTGATCAGTAGGAACTAGCCTTGAAAGGGTATCAGCCACAAAATTGTCAGAACCAGGAACATGTTTGACAATGAAGTCGAACCCTTGTAAACCAACAATCCACTTGGAGATTCTTGGAGATATGGAGTCAATGCCTTTGCTAGTCAACACCTCATATAGAGGCTTGTGATCAGTTCTCACAACAAAAGAAGTCCCCCATAAATTTTTTTTACATTTTTTGATGGCCCAGTATACCGCAATTGCCTCTCGCTCAATCACCGAATATCTGGATTCAGCCCCTTTCAAGCTCCTTGAAATAAACATGATGGTGTTATCAGGTGATGTACCCCCTTGATATAGGACTGCACCAAGCCCTTTTAAACTTGCATCAGATGGAAATAATGGAACATTTAGTGGGATCAAAATTCCAGAGAATCGGTGCATTCTGTAATTTAAGTTTTATTTCACTGAATTCTTTATCACATAGTTCATCCCACACAAACTTCTCCCCATTTTTGAGCAGGTTTCTCATGTTAAAGGTGACTTCTGCAAAATTCTTAATAAATTTGTTATAGTATTCAGCCATCCCAAGAAAACGCATGAGTTTCTCTTTTGAAGTGGGAGGAGTTAGATCTTTGATTGTGTTCACAAGGTCAGCTTTTGGAACCACACCATCAGCACTTATAGTATGTCCTAAATAATCAATTTTGTCAAGGCCAAATTTGCATTTTTCTCGTTTAATAGTTAGATTGTGAGCAGTAAGCCTGTCTAGCACCTGTCTAACTCTATTACCATGTTCTGACACGTCCGACCCATACACCAAAATGTCTTCCTGGTATACACAGACACCAGGTATATCAACTAATACCTTTTCCATAACTCGTTGGAAAACGGAAGCGGCAGAAACCAACTCGAACGGAAGTCTTATGAATCTAAATGTCCCAAAAGGTGTAACAAAGGCAGTCAAATCCCTGGAAGACTCATCGAGCAAAATCTGGTGGTACGCTGACGCCAGATCAATAGTACTAAATATCTTTGCGCCACCTACCATGCTCAACAGCTCTTGACATGTTTGGAAGTGGATACTTATCTACAAGTATATACTTATTGAGTTGTCTGAGATCAACACATAATCTCATGGACCCATCAGCCTTCCTAGCGGCCACTACCGGAGCCAGCCATGAAGTTCCTTCTACTTCCAATGATGCCCTGGGATTTGAGTTTATTCAACTCTTTAAACATGTCTTCTTTAACAGTGAAAGGGACATTACGCACCTTGCTGGAAACTGGAACAGAACCTGGAGATAACTTTATTTTGTGACAGTAACCCTTCAGGCAACCCAACTTATCTCCAAATACTTGTGGATATTCTCCTATAAGTTGGGATTGTAAAGAACAGTTATCAACAAACTCGATAGTTTTCCTCTCTTTGACAATGATCGGAGGAGTATTATTGGGATCTAACATGACATCTAGATCTTTATGATGCCACCAGCTGATGATACTATCACCCTTTCTTGAGACATAAACTTTCCCAGTAGTGAAATGACCCTCATACGCTATCAGACCCACAAAATAACACCTCAGTTCAATGGGGTCACCTCCATAGGCAGTGGGACGAATGTCAGGTTTTAGTAATTTAACTTTCGTACTCAAATTGTCATTAAAGAATTTACTTGAGACAATGGTAATCTTTGCACCAGAATCGAATACCACTTTCGTTTTATGGCCTTGAACTGATATAAAATCCAGCGGCCCATCACCACCAACCTGGACTACAATTTGTCCACATTCGAAGTCATGTTGATCGAGTGTATTTTCATGGGAAATTTCATTTACAATCTTTTTAGAAGCTTTGATTCTGCAAGCACCAACAAAGTGACCCTTCTTTTTGCAATAAGAGCATACGGCATTCAGAGCAGGACAAGATTTATCATTTGCCCAGTGAGCAGTGCTGTTGCATCTATAACTTTGTTTTCCTTATTGAGATTGGCTCGAGACTTATTAACAGATTTGTCTTTGGTTTGGAATTTTGTTTGAGAGTCTTTTGGCTTTGAGCTTACATTAGTGTTGACCCCTAAAACATCCTTATTGAGATCCTTTTTGATCTCGTTCACGCACTGCAGTGAATGTTCTATTCTTTTGGCTACTACTAAAACTTCATCAAGAGATGGTTCATCTTTGAGCCAAAGTTCAACCCGCACCTTCTCAGACACACAACTGAGCATGAATTGGTCTTGTATTCTCTCTTCAATGAGAACATCAAATTTGCATGTGGAGGCTAAACGTCTAAGGTCAGTTACATCATTTTCGAAGCTTTCACCCTCTTTTTGCATACGTCTACTGAAGTGGTAACGTTCTAAGATAGTACTGACCTTTGGTAGATAATGTTCATCAAGTTTATAAATACAATGTACACATTCATTCAAACTTGCTGCAGCATTGTCAGGAACATCTGGGAGGTGATCAAAGACATCTTGTCCCTCAGATCCAAGACAGTGCATGAGTAAAGCAGTTTTTCTCTCAACACTGAGAGAGGTGCCGCATACACGAGCATAGCGCTCAAAAACTTTCTTCCATTTAGACCATTTGGATCACCTGGAGATTGTAGGAAGAATGGAGCTGCGGTAACATTCTGCATGATTCTCTGAGTATTTGTATAGTAAGGAAAAATAAATGAAGTTAAAGTGCCCAAACTGAAAATGTGATGTGTCAAGACTGTAATGCGTAGATGTATGGGACACAGAACTAAACACAGTGTATGAAAAAAAAATTCTGAATCATAAAGATGTCCAACGGATGAATAGGGCATGCGTAACTGTGTAGCACCGCAGTAATAAGACACATTAAGTAGGTAATAAGTAATAAGTATATGTCAGCGCCGTACTAGCACCTACTGAAAAAGAGACACACATCAAACTGAACATTAAATAAGTAAGCTGTGTGTGTCAGCGCTGTACGAGTAATGAAAGACACACTTTAAATATGTAGACTGTACACTAAATGAGTATGCTGTGCGTGTCAGCGCTGCAGGAGCAATGGTCAGAAGGAGTCACGCTATTAGTGTTGTCACACACTAGATAAATGAGCTGTGCATGTCAGCGCTGTCTGAGTAATGGAAGGCACGCTGAGAATGTATAAACTGTACATTAAATGAGTATGCCGTGCGTGTCAGTGCTGTAGAAGCAATAGTTAGCTGACACGCTATACGAGCAATAAAAGCTCTATTTATAAACTGCGTGTCAGTGTTGTAGAAGCGATACTAGAAAGGAGACACGGAGTTAATGATTCAGCTGTGCGTGTCAGCGTTGACCTGATGAATTCAGAGCATTGAAGTCAGAAAATAAGGTATGAAGGACACGCAGTAATTGGAAGCGCTGTGCGTGTCAGCGTTGATTCCGAGTGAAACACCATGGTTGCTAGGAGATGAAAATTGTTAAGAAGGAGGTAACAACGTTGCATTGCCTTCCACGTTGAACAGGGAGTGCCGTGCGTGTCAGCGTCGATCCTGAGTGAGACACAATTGTTGCTATGAGACGAAAATAATCAAAATGGAGGAAGTGACATTGCGTTGCGTTCCATATTGCATTCCATGTATTTTGCGTGTGACAGAAAGAGACGATTTGAGAAACCTACGTCACTGTCTCAAGAAAACGAAGATGGAGAACAGAATCTTTTTTGCTGAGATCACAAGCAACACGAGGAAAAGATGTAGCGCGTGGCAGCGCGAGTGTCAGGGTGAGTCTGTTTTAAATAGAAACAGCCTAACTGGCAAACGTATAAATATTAGGCACAATGAGGTATGTGTCACTGGATTTTACGCATATTATCCGTGTTATGTCAAAAAAACTTAAATTACAAAGGCACATCCGC
The DNA here is from genome assembly GCF_964204655.1 of Triturus cristatus. Classification (NCBI taxonomy): domain Eukaryota; kingdom Metazoa; phylum Chordata; class Amphibia; order Caudata; family Salamandridae; genus Triturus; species Triturus cristatus. The sequence continues at coordinate 753,111,019 of NC_140579.1, forward strand.
TCAGCGCAAACCGTCCATGTGATCCTCAAAACGGCACTTCAAAGTTAAACCTGAACCATGTAGCCAAGGGCCTCATGGAGAGAAACGTAGAGAAGTTTGAGATCTTGGTATTTGGATCACGCCGAGGTTGGAGATTATAATTAAAGATATAACGTTTTGAAGAGGTAAAACAACACGGTCAAAACGTGGTCAAAACACGATGCCAGTTCAAAATTAGACAGTCAATAAGTTTTATCAAGCGCTGTGGTAGACAAGGAAAGATCTTACTTGAGAGTTTTGTCCTCTTGAGCAAAGTAATGACGTAGATGCACCTTCCTGAATTATGAAAACGCCGCTGAGACTTGGAGTTGAGCTGTTGGTAGACCCAGTCGTCGCCAGTGTTAAAAGGTAACTTCTTATGATGAAAGAAGATGCAGATTCATGAAGTGTAGATCCAATCAGATTTATTCTAAGTCGTAGGTAAAAACAGCTCAGCCACCCAACCGTCAGCAGGCTCATCTCCAGACTGACTTCTACATTCTTACAACCAGCTCATGGTGGCTTGACATTCTAGAACACCAACATCCCACAGTGAGAAGTCAAAGATGGCATATCTCAAACTAATATGTGAAAGCCATTACAACACAGGTCCACTCGGGCGGCTGGGTGCAGGGTGCTTTTGAGCCTTCGGGCTCTCAATGGGTTTCAATGGGAAAGCTCCTGGTTGAACAAAGGCTGCAAGCTCGGGGACGAAGATTCTTCAGGTGTCACCACCACTTCGAGAGGTAAGTTGGGTAGTTGGAGGATAGGTAGGTACCCAGGAGTTGGGCACAGAGGGCCGCAGGGCGCCGGGTGCAGGGGTGCCTTTTGGTGTCGGGAAATCTTACCCTCTGTTGATCGCAGTTGGGGGATACCTGGTTCTGAGGCTGCAGGCGCCGTCAGGAGCGTCGAGGCGAGTCCTTGGGTGCCGGATTCGGGGTCACAGTCGCCGGGGGGATGTCCTCGGCGTCTTTGTTCACTCCGGCACAGGCCAGGCTTGGTGGGTGCAGAGTGTGCATGGTTCGCGGTTCCGGGCTGATGCCAGGGGTTAGAAGCTGGTTTTGAGCAGAGCCTCTGCTCATGGGAGTCCCAGGTGCTTAGAGCCAAAAGGTAGCCAGGTCCTCCGGGGTTTGTGAGGTTTCTGGCCACAAGAGGTGCCGGGTTGTAGCAGGAGCAGTTTCGAGGGTCGACAGGCCAGTAGGGCTGGGGCCAAAGCAGTTGGTGTCTTCCTTTTCTTAGCAGCTGTACGGCAGGTCTTCTTTCTTCTTGCTCTTCTTTGTTTTTCAGAATCTGGAATCTGAGGAAGGAAGGTTCAGGGTGTCCCTAAATACAAGATTTAGGAGCGTTACAGGTAGGTAAAGGGCAGGGTCCAATGGGTCCTTGCCCTGGGGTGGGTACAACCCCTATCCTGCCAGTCTCCTGTGGGAGGGGGGCAGTAGCCTAGTCCTGATTGGACAAGGCCTCCCATCTTCAAGATGGCGAGCGCCTGGAGATGGGCTTCACCTCGCCTCCCCCACCTGAGGGGTGGGGTTGGCAGGCTGGCACATCCCTTGTCCTTATTTGGGGTTTCCGGCCAGGCTTCCCTCCAGAGTGGGGGCAGCAAGGGGCCTGGGGAAGCTCACAGAGGCAGCATGCCTTTGAAGCTTCCCCCTGTCCATCCTGGGGGAGGAGACCTAGCACCTCGCCCAGGATGTGCATTGTTGCAGTTCCAGGAGAGCAGGGGCTCTCCTACCCAGGGGTCCAGCAACATGTCTGCTCTGTGGCAGCCTAGGCAGCCTCCCAGACCAGACGTGGATTATAGGTTAGGTTTCAGGGGGCATCCCTAAGATGCCCTCTGGGGTGCTTGGTACATTAAATCCCACACTGGCATCAGTGCGGGTTTAATGTGCTGAGAAGTTTGGTACCAAACTTCTCAGTCTTCAGTGTTGCCATTATGGTGCTGTGGAGTTTGTTTTTGACGAGCTCTCAGCACCATGTACTCTTAAATGGCAGCACTGCACTTACAGTGCCCAGGAATTGACCTGGGTACTTTAGGGGCACAGGGCTCATGCTCCTGTGCCCACACCACTGGCATAGGGCACCCAGCTAGAGGGGTGGCTGATGTATGCCAGGGCAGTGTAGGTGGGCATGGCACACAGGGATGTGTGCCATGTCGACTCTTTGTTTTGTCTTGTACCCAGACACTCAGCCTGCAAGGGCAGTGTGTGTGTATTAGGGTACAGGGCCTCTAAGGGTGGCACAATGAGTGCTGCAGCCCTTAGAGGCCTTCCCTGGTCACAAGGCCCTGGGTACCTAGGGTACCATTTACTAGGGGCTGACATGTGTCCAGGGTTTGCCAATTTGGGTTTGAGTTTTTTTTAGGGAAGGAACATAGGCCCTGGCTACCTGATTGGTAGGAGTCCAGGACACACTCAGTCAAAGTACATTCAGCAATTCAGCAAAAAGTGGGGGCATCATGTCACTATCGGAGATGTCCGTGGAAGAGACGCTGACCAATATAAAAGATATAGTAGTGCCCAAACTTACACCGGAGGTGGCCCTTACACTGGAAGCGGACCTTACAACCGACGAGCTACAGGTGGCAATTGGCTCCTTGCAATCTGGGAAAGCGATAGGACCTAATGGTATACCCGTAGAACTGTATAAAAGGTTGGCGGAGACAGTGGCCCCGCACCTGCTCAATATGTACTGTGACAGTTTGCAGATAGGTGAGCTCCCGCCGGATCAGCGCCTAGCCACTGTGGTGACGATCCCAAAGCCGGGGAAGCACCCGGAGGACTGTACCTCCTATCGCCCCATTTCCTTAATCAATTCTGAGGCCAAAATTCTAGCAAAACTTCTCGCGATCAGGCTGACCCCTCACCTCACAACCCTGATTCACCGGGACCAGTCCGGGTTCATGCCCAATAGAAACACGGCATTGAACTTGAGGCGTCTGTATGGAGTGATGGCCCGCATTCCTTATCTTCAAAAGCCAGCTGTTCTTCTGTCGCTGGACGCCCCTATGGCGTTTGATATGGTGGAGTGGCCCTTCTTGTTCGCTGTGCTGACACACTTGGGCTTTGGCCCAAAGTTCTGCGAATGGGTGCGTCTCTGGTATGCAAACCCGCTGGCGCACGTGACGGCTAATGGTCACATATCCCATGACATTCCATTTTCTTGGGGCACACGTCAGGGCTGCCTGCTGTCGCCGCTGTTATTTGCCCTAGTCTTGAAACCATTAGCGGCATGGATCAGGTGGGAACCAATGATCCGGGGCCTTAGGTGGACGGAAGGTTGGGAAGACCACATCTCGTTATATGCAGACGATGTTTTACTATACCTGACCTCCCCTAGATGATCCATTTTGGTGCTCCTGAATATATGTGACCAGTTTGGCTGGGCGTCTGGGTACAGTATAAACTGGTCCAAGTCCATACTCTTTGTACTCCAGGGCCCACCACCCCAACTCCCAAAGGACTGCCCTGTAAAGATCTCTGGGGACGCCTTTAAGTATCTAGGTATCTATATCACGGCGACCCCGGGGGAATTTACTAAAAGAAATCTTGCGCCTCCCCGAGAGCGTTTAAAAAGGGATGCCACTCATTGGGGGACACTGCCTTTGATGCTGCTGGGAAAGGCGGCGCTTTTTAAAATGATGGCGCTTCCTCGATTCCTATACGCGTCGGAAAATACACCGTACCCAGTGCCACCTGACGACTTTAAAAGATAGCGGCTCAGGTTTCCGGGCTGTTGTGGGGGAACAAACCTGCACGCATAGCACAGTGCAAATTGACTAGAGGGTGGTACGACGGCGGCATTGCACTCCCCGACATACAACTATATTACTGGGCGGCCCAACTGAAAGTAATCAATCAGTGGATACACGCCCCGCAGACAGATCCCGCTTTCAAGGCAGATAGGCATGGAGTAGGGATTGAGGGCATGATGTCCGCACTTTATAACAGGAAGCGTACACCAGCGGTTATCGGACCCACCAGGCAGTCGGTCAACCTATGGCATGAAGCGTACGCTAAATTAGGCTGGAGGGGAACAATAACCCAACTTACCCCTCTGTGGGAAACACAACGTTTGGGCGGCCTGAGACATTACAAAGGCTTTGATAAATGGGACGCAATTGGTATATCCATGGTGGGTGACATGTGGCACAAGGGGGAGGTGATTACATTTGAGCATCTTCAAACGCAGTATGAATTAGCGCCCTCTGAAATCTTTAGATATCTGCAAATAAAACATGCGTTACAGGCGGTCTTTCCATCCGGCACTGAGGTTGCTAAGGCCACCCCCGTAGAGTATAGGCTGCTGACAGACAACATGCATAAGCGGGCGACTTCCTTTACCTACCGAAAATTAGTAAACAATTTACCTGACCCACACGTGGCACTCAGGGAAAAGTGGTCCCGGGACATGGGCGACTTCGAGGATTCTGAATGGCGGGAGGCGCTGGCCTCCCCGCTGGAGGTGGGAATACCCTCAAGTTTTAAATTAGTACAGCTCAACATTCTACATAGAACCTATTATACGAGACACACTCTTCACAAAATAGGGTCAGCATCGCACCCGTACTGCCTGAGACGATGTGGGGAGGAGGGTACATTCTTTCATACTGTGTGGGAGTGTCCAAAGATCAGGGAATATTGGGTAAAAGTAATGAGGACCATATCGTAGACGGCGGAGGTGTCGTTAACGCCGGAACCCAGGAGATGCTTGTTAAAAGTATGGGAGCCGAACAATCTTACACGCCCGGCACAGGAGTGGGCCACACTGGGGATAATGATAGCGAAGTGCAACATTGCACAAAAATGGGGTGCGGGAGAGTCACCAACACTCACTGCATGGTGTGGGGATCTGGATACTGCCATGGTGGCCGAAAAAGCAGTTTTTATCAATCGAGGATGTCCTAAGAAGTGGAGTAGGGTCTGGGGGGCCTGGAATAAATTCAGGGGATACATCTGTGAACCACCTGAGGTGCAGGTGGAGGGGGAGTCTGAAGATGAAAATGATGGGGAGATGGAAATTTGATGGATGGAAGGTTGTCCACTGTTACGATAAATGCAATGTCAATATCAATCAATATCAATATAAAAGCAAATACAAAAAGCTTGAACGCCGTTGGCATCGAACCTATGACCCCTCTGCCAAGGTTATCTATAGAGCGGCGGTGAAAAAATTCCACTCGCTAAAAAAGTCCACTATGAAAGATTATTTTGCTGATAAAATTACTACTGCAAAAAACTCGACCAAGACATTATATCAAATTGTAAAAAGCTTTACTAAACCTTCTGCCCTGACATACCCTACAAAACCCAGCCAAGATCTCTGCGATGGTCTCTCCGACTTCTTTCATAATAAAATCATTGATATATTCTCCGCCTTCACTCTTTCGGATAGGGAAGCTGAGGGTACTTACCATCATGATCCTATACCTTCTAATGTTATATTCTTTCATGCCTTCAAAGAAATCACACTTGACACTGCCTTAGGAAAAATACAACAGTGCAAATCAGGCTCACCTCTCGACCCGGTCCCGGCCCAAGTGTTCACGACCCTTGCCCCTGTCATTGCTCAACCTCTTATCTCTATCTGGAATTCCTCTCTCTCCACCGGCCAATTCCCCATAACTTGGAAACAGGCCATGCTGATCCCTATTTTAAAAAAGGCAGAAGCTGATCCAGCAGTCTACTCTAACTATCGTCCGATATCACTTCTCCCCAAACCAGCCAAAATACTAGAAAAAATCGTACAGGAGCAACTGGCCGACTATTTAGAGACCCAAAATCTCCTCCATGACTCACAATCCGGTTTTAGATCCGGCTACAGCATGGAGACAGCACTTTTGGAGGTCTCTGAAACTATTAGGGAAAGCGTGGACAGAGGCGAGGTTGCCATTTTGGTACCCCTCGATCTGTCCGCTGCTTTCGACACCATGTCTCACTCCATACTGTTAGACAGACTCTACAAAATAGGGATTCGTGACACGCCTCTGGCCTGGATCAAATCCTTTCTTACGGACAGAACGCAACAGGTGTAGTGTCACCCCTTTATGTCCAAAGACAAAAAAAGTCTCAGTTGCGGAGTCCCTCAGGGATCAGCGCTCAGCCCCCTCTTTTTTAACGTCTATCTGTCACCATTGGCTAGGGTGGTGGAGGCTTCTGGTGTCAGAGTGGTCTCGTATGCTGATGATACTCAGCTTATCTTCTCCTTTAAAGACCACTCTGACAGAGGACTCTCAAACTTTAAAACCTGCCTCTCCAACATCGTATCCTGGATGACCTCCAACACCCTGAAGCTAAACACTGACAAAACCGAGGTGCTTTTTTTTTAACCAAAAAACTCCTTTACCTCCATCATCTTGGTGGCCGTCGGAACTCAATCCCCCCCCCGTACCGGTCAAGACGGCCCGTAATCTGGGCATCCAAATTGACAATGAACTGCTCGGTAAAACCCAAATTCTTAAAGTCACTTCTGCCTGTTTTGGCAAACTGCGCATGATAAAAAAGATCTCCCCGTATCTGCTCACCGATTCCTTGAAAACTATTGTACATGCTCTCATCACGTCCCACCTGGACTATTGTAATAGCCTCTACGTGGGAACACCTGCATATCTCCTTCATCGACTTCAAATGGTACAAAACGCAGCGGCCAGGCTGATCTGTAATATCCCCTACCGCCATTCGATCTCCCCCCATTTGAAAAACCTTCACTGGCTTCCTATTTCTTCCTGCATTCAGTTTAAAGCTCTGGTCCTGACATTCAGGGCCTTGAATGGCAAGGGGCCAGGCTATCTCAGACAAAGGCTGAAGCAAGTCCATTCCTGCCGCACGCTCAGATCTAATCACCTCCGCCTTCTGCGCCCTCCCAGGTACTACAGATCTAGAAAAGGTGGCAGAGCATTTGCAGTGATCAATGCAAAGATATGGAGTGCTCTCCCACTCAACATCCGTATGATCGACTCTGAGTCTCAGTTCAGACGTAAACTGAAGACCTGGTTATTTGCAAGCTGCTAGTCTTCTCTGTCCTCTACTGTCGCTGTCCACAGCGCCGGGACACCCCCGTTGGGGGTAGCTGTGCGCTTAATAAATTTAATAATATTAATAATATAATAATAATAATAATAATAATAATATAATAACAATAATATGTCAATTACTGAAAAAACACAGATGTCTGGATACAATGCGTATATGTACTGTCTGATTCACTTGTGCCTTGATTATAATTACAATAAAAAGTTTTTTTTTAAATAAATAAATAAAAAGGGGGCATACCATGCAAGAAAGATGGCACTTTCTTACACAACCCCCCCCCCCCCCCCCAAACGAAAGGTGATGAGACTAACCTTGCACTATGGAGTCTTCATTGTCTAAGTGGAAGAACCTGGAAAGTCCATCTGCATTGGCATGGGCAGTCCCTGATCTGTGTTCCACTTCAAAGTCCTTTCCCTGTAGGGAGATGGACCACCTTAGTAGTTTTGGATTTTCCCCTTTCATCTGCATTAGCCATCTGAGAGGTCTGTGGTCAGTTTGAACCAGGAAGTGAGTACCAAACAAGTATGCCCTCAACTTCTTCAGGGACCAAACCACAGCAAAGGCCTCCCTCTCAATGGCACTCCAACGCTGCTCTCTGGGGGGTAGCCTCCTGCTTATAAAAGCAACAGGTTGGTCTTGGCCTTCATCATTGGTCTGGGATAGGACCGCTCCTATCCCTAGCTCAGAGGCATCAGTCTGCACTATGTACTGCTTGGCATAATCTGGAGCTTTTAGAATTGGTGCTGAGCGCATTGCTTCTTTCAGGGTGTCAAAAGCCTTTTGGCAACTATCTGTCCAGTTAACCTTCTTGGGCATCTTCTTGGAGGTGAGTTCTGTGAGGGGGGGGGGTCACAATGTACCCATATCCCTTCACAAACCTCCTGTAGTACCCAGTCATGCCAAAGAATGCCCTGACTTGGGTCTGGGTTGTTGGAGCTACCCAGTGCAGGATGGCCTGGATCTTGGGTTGTAAGGGTTGTACCTGGCCTCCAACTATAAGGTGGCCCAAGTACACCACAGTGCCCTGCCCTATCTGGCATTTGAATGCCTTGATAGTAAGACCTGCATTTTGCAGAGCCTCTAAAGCCTTCCCAAGGTGGATCAGGTGATCCTGCCAGGTGAAGCTAAAGACAGAAATATCATCAAGATAAGCTGCACTAAAGGACTCCAGCCCAGCCAGGACATGGTTTACCAACCTCTGAAAGGTGGCAGGGGCATTCTTTAACCCAAAAGGCATCACAGTAAACTGATAATGCCCATCGGGTGTGGAGATTGCTGTCTTTTCTTTATCTCCTGGGTGCATGCAATTCTGTGAGTACCCGGCAGTTAAGTCAAAGGTACTGAGGAATTGGGTTGCCCCTAATTTATCTATCAGCTCATCTGCTCTTGGAATAGGGTGCGCATCTGTCTTGGTGACCGAGTTGAGCCCTCTATAGTCCACACAAAACCTAATCTCTCTCTTTCCACCCTGTTGATAAGGTTGGGGGACCAGAACCACTGGGCTAGAACAGAGGCTCTCAGAGGGTTCAATGACCCCTAACTCCAGCATCCTGCTGACCTCAGCTTTGATGCTTTCCTTGACTTGGTCTGACTGGCGATAGATTTTGTTCTTGACAGGTGCACTTTCACCAGTGTCCACATCATGGGTACACCAGTTTGTTAGACCAGGGGTCAGGGAAAAGAGGCTAGCATACTGTTGCAAGACTTGCTTGCAGTCAGTCTGCTGTTGGGCAGAGAGGGTGTCTGAAAAGACCACACCATCTACTGACCCATCTTGTGGGCTGTAGGAGAGGAGGTCAGGGAGAGGTTCACTCTCTGCTTCCTGTTCCTCTTCAGTCACCATCAGCATGGTGATGTCAGCCCTGTCATTGTAGAGCTTAAGGCGGTTCACATGGATAACCCTTTTGGGTGTCCTGCTAGTGCCCAGGTCAACTAAATAGGTGACCTCACTCTTTCTCTCTAGGATAGGGTAAGGGCCACTCCATCTATCTTGGAGGGCCCTTGGTGCCACTTGTTCCAAAACCCACACCTGTTGCCCAGGTTGAAATTCAACCAGTGCAGCTTTTTGGTCATACCAGTGCTTCTGAAGCTCCTGGCTGGCCTCAAGGTTCATGGATGCTTTCTCCATGTACTCAGCCATTCTGGACCTTAGGCCAAGCACATAGTCCACTATGTCTTGTTTGGGCTCTTGAAGAGGCCTCTCCCAGCCCTCTTTTACCAGACAAAATGGTCCCCTCACAGGATGACCAAACAGATTTCAAAGGGTGAGAAACCTTCTGTGGTACTTCTCTGTAAGCGAAAAGCAGGCATGGTAACAGGACATCCCATCTCCTTTTGAGTTTCTCAGGGAGACCCATGATCATGCCTTTCAATGTCTTGTTGAATCTATCAACAAGGTCATTGGTTTGTGGATGGGAGGGTGTAGTAAACTTGTACTGCACTCCACACTCCTTCCACATGTGTGTCAGATAAGCAGACATGAAGTTGGAACCTCTGTCTGAAACCACCTCCTTAGGAAATCCTACCCTGGTGAAGACACCCAGGAAGGCCTTGGCTACTGCAGGGGCTGTAGTAGCCCTAAGTGGAATTGCTTCAGGGTACCTAGTAGCATGATCCACTACTACTAGTATACATTTGTTCCCTGAGGCTGTGGGAGGTTCAAGTGGACCCACAATGTCCACTCCTACCCTTTCAAAGGGCCCCCCCACAACTGGTAGTGGGATGAGGGGGGCCTTTGGGTGGCCACATGTCTTGTCACTGGCTTGACAGGTAACACCGGAGCTGACAAACTCCTTCACCTTTTGGTGCATCTGGGGCCAGTAAAAGTGACTAACTAGCCTTTCCCAAGTTTTGGATTGCCCCAGATGTCCAGCTAGGGGGATGTCATGAGCCAGAGTTAGGAGAAACTCCCTGTACTTCTGTGGTACTACCACCCTCCTGGTGGTTCCAGGAGTGGGGTTTCTTGCCTCAGCATACACTAATCCCTCTTCTCAATAAGCTCTGTGGGTACCACTGACATCTCCCTTTGCTTCTAAAACAGCTTGCTGCCTCAGGCTTTCAAGAGTGGGACAGTCTCTCTGACCCTGGCACAGCTCTTCCCTAGAGGGTCCCCCTGGGCCCAAGAGTTCAACCTGGTAAGGGTCAAGTTCCACGGACTCAGTTCCCTCAGGGGTATCCAAATCCTCTCTCTGTGGAGAGGGATCCTGAATGTTTTGCGGTACAGAAGCTGGTTCCCCAGTCTTCTTACCTTTTCTCTTGGTTGGTTGGACCATTATTTCAGGCTCCAGACCTACTTTTTCACCCTTCCTCTTTCTCTGTGCTCCGGTTTGCACACACACCAATTCAGGGATGCCCAGCATGGCTGCATGGGCCTTTAGCTCAACCTCAGTCCAGGCTGAGGTTTCCAGATCATTTCCTAGCAGACATGCGTCTGGAAACTTTGGAGAGACCACTACCTGTTTCAGGCCAGTAAACCCCCCCCCCCTAGCCTAATGTCACCATGGCCATGGGATGACTAGTGGAAACACTGTCAGCATTGGTGACTGGGTTAGACTTCCCAATCAAATATTGCTCAGGGGAAACCAGTGTGTCTTTCACCATAGTGACACTGGCACCTGTATCCCTCAGAGCTTCTACCCTAGTTCCATTCTCCCAGGGGTACTGCAAATATTTCTTTAAGTTGGGTGGCCACACAACTACAGTGGCAAACTCCACTTCCCCCAGTGAGACCAGACTTGCCTCAGTGTATTCCCAGATTTGCTCAGGGTACACTTCTGATCCCATCTGTATACTTGCTGCCCCAGGAGCAGCTGTACTGGGTGCCTTAGGGGCTTTGTTGTGGGGCAAGATTTATCTACAGTTAGGTGTCCTGATCTCTTACAGTTATTACACCAGGCCTTTAAGGGATCAAAATTCTTCCCCCTATTGGGTTGAGGCACATAGGGAGTAGTTTGGGTCCCACCCCCCATAACAGGTTTTTGGGGTCCTTTGGAAGACTCAGACTTTTTATCTTGGGGATCTCACCACCTTTCCCCTGGGGAGGTTTTGTGACCACCTTCTTCTGGTCACCCTCAGTGGCTGTCCTTGTCACCCTAGTCTTGACCCAGTGGTCTGCCTCCTTTCCCAATTCTTGGGTAGAAATTAGACCTAGGTCTACCAAATGCTGATGCAACTTTTCATTTGTGCAATTACTTAATATATGTTCCTTCATGAACAAATTGTACAATCCAGTAAAATCCTGCACACCATGTCCAGCTAACCAACCATCCAGTGTCTTTGCTGAGAAGTCTACAAAGTCAATCAATGACTGGGTCTGGGTTTTGTGAGCCCCCTTGAATCTAATTCTATACTCCTCAGTAGTGAATCCTAATCCCTCGATCAGAGTCTTCCTCATGATGTCACAGGATCCTGCCTCTGGCCCAGAGAGGGTCAGAAGCCTGTCTCTGCAGTTACCAGAGAACAGTTCCCACAGGAGTGCCCCCCAGAGAGGTTTCTTTACTCTTCTTAACTCACAAGGCCTCTCAAAGGCTGTGAACCATTTGGTGATGTCATCAACTTCCTCAAATTTAGGGACAATCCCTTTGGGGATTTTAGGATCAGAAGTTTCCTCCCTATCCTTGTTTTTATTATTGCTGCCACCATTGATGGGTGCTAAACCCATCTCTCTCCTTTCTTTTTCTAGAGCCAGGAGCCTGGACTCTAGCTCCAATCATTTGGCCAGCCTTATTAAAAGGCTGTCCTCTTCACTGGTGGGTCCCCCAGTGATCTCTCTGGTACCAGGGTCACCTGTGTGACCTCTAGGTTCCCAGATGCTAATTCTTGGATTGAAGGGTATGGGGGCCCTCTCCTCCCTAGGGAATAGTGTGGGGGAGGGGAGTCATTATCCACCTCCTCTTCTTCCCTTTCCTCATCTGACTGGCCATCACCATGTTCAGATGGGTGGTCCTTAGCATACTCAGCCAAGAGCCCCTGGAGCCCTAGTTTGGTTGGATGCAGGCCCATTGGTATATTTTTAAGTTTGCCTAGGGACCTCAATTCCTTGAAAGACAAGTGTAAGTAAGGTGTGAGGTCGAGCTCCTCCACCAGGTCCATGTTATTATTTTCACTAAAAGCTGGGTTTGTTTGAGTCATTCTAACCTGACAGTTCTAATCCTCTACCCTGACTATAGTGACTTTTATTTTTCTAAAATTCTAATGTGACTTAAGCAAGGCCCTGACTAAACTTTTAGTATTTTGGAAAAGACCAATCAGAATTCTAAAGGCAATTTTAAGAGTTATGTTGTGTGATTAGATGGTAAGTAAGTAGTCCAACAAATGCAAGTTTGTATTCCACCGCTGATCCACCAATGTGCGAAAGTGGCTCTGTATGTACTGTTCCCAAATAGGTACAGTGTGTACAGAGTCCACAGTCCCCAGAGGTTTGGCAGAGGCTAAAGTTAGATATAACCTTACTCTCTAAAGTGGTAGCTTGGTCGAGCAGTAAGGCAGTATCAGAGGACAGTGTAGAGCATTTGTTGTACACACTCAGTCAGCAAATGATCTCACACACTCAATAACTGAACTCTAGGCCAGAGGTTTATATAAAAAAATATAGGCTTGTTTTATTTTAGAACCAACAATAGGTATTAAAATATACTTTCTCAGAATGAGATGCTTTAGGTAAATACTTTTGCAATATGCAATTGACTTGTATAAATACTGATTACAGGTTGTTGCTATAGGCAACACAATTTCAAACACAATAATGCATTGAGCTCAATGGAAGTTTTAAGTTATTTGCAATAGATTACTTTCAGGATTACTTTTGTAACTCCAGGACTGGATCCTAGATTCAGTCCTGGGACAGTTCTTTGAAACAAGTGATAAAAGTCGACTTAGTTACAGTTGTGATTTTTAGGCAATATTTTGCTATTTTAAAAGTTGACAGAAGAAATTTCATAGAAAAACAGTCAATGATTTCCTATGGGAGAAAATTCAAGTTGCAGGTAAAGTAGGTTCTCGTTACTTTTTTAATCCAGTACTGGGATCCTAGACTCAGTACTGGGGCCTCTATCTAAAACAGGTAAGTAATTACGTTTTCACAGTTGGTACGATTTTTAAAGAATATTTGAAGTTTGCAAAAATTGACAGAAGAAATTTCACAAAAAAACAGTCAATGATTCCCTATGGAAGAAAATTGGGTTACTGGTAAGTATGAATATTTTTCAGGGTCAGTTCTGGGCACCAAGATCCAGCACTGGGATCTCTCCTAATAGCAGGTGAGTATTTTCGTTTTCGTTACTCGGTTGATTTTTGGTGATTAATTTAATTTTAGAAACTCCACACTTTGAAAAAATTTAAGAAGAAACCAGTCAATGTTACCCTATGGAGGAAAATTGGGTTATCGGCTTTTGGGTAAGTACTCGACTGGCAGAGTTAAGGTTCTGGGCACAGAGTCAGAGGTCTCACGGGGTCAGGTAGGTATAGTTGTTACACCCTCAGCGGCACAGGGACAGCCGGGTGCAGAGTCAGTTAGGCCCAATGTTATCCTATGGTAGGCAGGGGGGCCTTGGTTGGTGGCTGCTGACTAGCAGGCCACGCGGCTGTGGGAGCTGGGCTCCTGGTCATTTGCTCAGGGCAATTGGGGAAGTAGATACGTGTAGAGGTTACACTGCCAGGGTGTTAAAAGGTAACTTCTTATGATGAAAGAAGATGCAGATTCATGAAGTGCAGATCCAATCAGATTTATTCTAAGTCGTAGGTAAAAACAGCTCAGCCACCCAACCGTCAGCAGGCTCTTCTCCAGACTGACTTCTACATTCCTACAACCAGCTCATGGTGGCTTGACATTCTAGAACACCAACATCCCACAGTGAGAAGTCAACGATGGCATATCTCAAAGTAATATGTGAAAGCTGTTACAACATATCTCCCTCCTTTACATACTGCAGAAGGGAATCAAAAAAACCAAATAAACGAAGAAAGAAAAGAAAAAACCCATCATACAACATAGTCATTCAAATAAGAGGGAATGCGTGAAACTCTGTTAGGCCTTTTAATAGCTTCAGGGACAGTTTTTTTTTCTAAAATATTTTGAGAGGAACCCAAAACATCATTTTTATTGCATGGAGCAACACGACCCAGATTCCACACTCTGTGATCAGAGGTTCTTATAGCGTTATCAAAAACTTTCATAACTCTTATGGGTTTTGAAAATTTGGAACCAGAGACACAAAACCCAGGTCTTTTGATCCTAACAAGATCACCAACCTTAACTTTGGACGATTTAACGGCGTGTCACACATCATAGTTTTCTTTACTCTTTAGACATCTCAAGTCTTCTTTCTCTTGCCATGAGGTAGTATCTAAAATTTCACATTTGCCTGAAAGAAACTTGTTCACCCACGGTGGTTCCAAAAAAGTGTCAGGATGTCTCCCCCGAAACAAGAGAAAAGGAGATTTCCCCGTGGCGATATGGGGAGCAAAACAATACACACAGACTCTTTTTGAAATTTCATCTTTCCAATTTAGACCATTTAGCTTTGCTAGAGACACAGGTGCCGATCACGATCCTGTAAAAACCGGGTACGAGCCGTCGGACGGAGCATATTCTCCGTCCAACACGTACCCGGTCGTAACAATATACAAACATGTAGGTACGATTCGCACGGAAATACTATTTCCGTACGAATTGTACAAAACCCCGACCGACGAAAATAAACATACAAATGTGATCCGGGAAAGCGCCGACGTGACGTCGGGACGCACGCAGCCTGCCATTCACGAACCAGGAAGTACGATTCGCACCGACGTCATCCCGCACGGACAATATTTTCCGGCAGCCAAAAACTGCCGGGAAATCAGGACGACGCGAACAAGGAGTACCTGCACGCGACGGACAGACATGGACCCGAACCTACGTGTCATCCCGGCCCTCATAGCAGTCGACCTCCTCTACAGGTTACGACGCAGACGCCGCAGAAGGTCAGAACAACAAAGGGAGGGGGGAAAGGGGGGGGGGCAGGAGCAGGGGCAGGCCACAAAACCCCCACCAAATTCACACAGCACACATGCCCTGGACATACCTGACCCCCAGGCCCTGGTCACTATGAGGGGGTGGGGGCGTGTCCAGCAAAGCCAGCGTCCGCCACAACGGAAGTGGTTGACGACGCGAACCGGCAACACAACAATACAGGTACGTCCTGTACCCACGCCTTAAGAGCGTGGGTACGAGTTGTACCACGCCCACACCTACGTCACCCCAACAATGGCGGGACGGCTGTACCCATGTGGCAAAGGCCTGGGTACGGCCTGCACAAGCATTCCATAGCGTGGGTACGGATATGTACGGACCGTACCCCCACCCCCGTATGCATGGAGCGTACCCCCCACCCCAACAGTGTAAGTACGACCCGTACCCTCACCCGCGTATGCATTGAGCGTACCTCCACCCCAACCGTGTATGTACGACCCGTACCCTCACCCGCGTATGTATGGAGCGTACCCCCCACCCCAACAGTGTAAGTGCGACCCGTACTCTCACCCGCATACGTATGGAGCGTACCCCCCACCCCAACAGTGTAAGTACGACCCGTACCCTCACCCGCGTACGTATGGAGCGTACCCCCCACCCCAACAGTGTAAGTATGACCCGTACCCTCACCCGCATACGTATGGAGCGTACCCCCCACCCCAACAGTGTAAGTACGACCTGTACCCTCACCCGCGTACATATGGAGCGTACCCCCCACCTCAACAGTGTAAGTATGACCCGTACCCTCACCCGCGTACGTATGGAG
Source organism: Triturus cristatus (assembly GCF_964204655.1). Lineage (NCBI taxonomy): Eukaryota > Metazoa > Chordata > Amphibia > Caudata > Salamandridae > Triturus > Triturus cristatus. The sequence goes on from NC_140579.1 coordinate 753,126,842, forward strand.
CGTACCCCCCACCCCAACAGTGTAAGTACGACACGTACCCTCACCCGCGTATGTATGGAGCGTACCCCCCACCCCAACAGTGTAAGTACGACCCGTACCCTCACCCGCGTATGCATGGAGCGTACCTCCACACCAACCGTGTATGTACGACCCGTACCCTCACCCGCGTATGTATGGAGCGTACCCCCCACCCCAACAGTGTAAGTACGACCCGTACCCTCACCCGCGTACGTATGGAGCGTACCCCCAATGCCAACAGTGTACGTACGGACCATACCCCCACCCCGTATGCATGGAGCGTACCCCCACCCCAACCATGTATGTACGACCCATACCCTCACCCGCGTATGCATGGAGCGTACCCCCCATGCCAACAGTGTACGTACGGACCGTACCCCCACCTCGTATGCATGGAGCGAACCCACACCCGTGTATGTTCTAAGCGTACATATCCTAAAATAGGAGGGTTGGGTGCAGAGTCCTCCCAGCAGTGCCCAGTCACAGGAGGGGTGTGTGCAGAGGCCTCCCAGCAGTGCCCAGTCACAAGAGGGGTGTGTGCAGAGTCCTCCCAGCAGTGCCCAGACACAGGAGGGGTGTGTGCAGAGTCCTCCCAGCAGTGCCCAGACACAGGAGGGGTGTGTGCAGAGTCCTCCCAGCAGTGCCCAGACACAGGAGGGGTGTGTGCAGAGTCCTCGCAGCAGTGCCCAGACACAGGAGGGGTGTGTGCAGAGTCCTCCCAGCAGTGCCCAGACACAGGAGGGGTGGGTGCAGAGTCCTCCCATCAGTGCCCAGACACAGGAGGGGTGGGTGCCTAACACTCCCAGCAGTGCCCAATCACAGGAGGGGTGTGTGCAGAGGCCTCCCAGCAGTGCCCAGTCACAAGAGGGGTGTGTGCATAGTCCTCCCAGCAGTGCCCAGACACAGGAGGGGTGTGTGCAGAGTCCTCCCAGCAGTGCCCAGACACAGGAGGGGTGTGTGCAGAGTCCTCCCAGCAGTGCCCAGACACAGGAGGGGTGTGTGCAGAGTCCTCCCAGCAGTGCCCAGACACAGGAGGGGTGGGTGCAGAGTCCTCCCAGCAGTGCCCAGACACTGGAGGAGTGGGTGCCTAACACTCCCAGCAGTGCCCAGTCACAGGAGGGGTGTGTGCAGAGGCCTCCCAGCAGTGCCCAGTCACAAGAGGGGTGTGTGCAGAGTCCTCCCAGCAGTGCCCAGACACAGGAGGGGTGTGTGCAGAGTCCTCCCAGCAGTGCCCAGACACAGGAGGGGTGTGTGCAGAGTCCTCCCAGCAGTGCCCAGACACAGAAGGGGTGGGTGCAGAGTCCTCCCAGCAGTGCCCAGACACCGGAGGGGTGGGTGCCTAACACTCCCAGCAGTGCCCAGTCACAGGAGGGGTGTGTGTAGAGGCCTCCCAGCAGTGCCCAGACACAGGAGGGGTGTGTGCAGAGTTCTCAAAGCAGTGCCCAGACACAGGAGGGGTGGGTGCAGAGTCCTCCCAGCAGTGCCCAGACACAGGAGGGGTGGGTGCCTAACACTCACAGCAGTGCCCCTGCAAAGAAAAGGGCGGAGTACCCACAGATCCAATGCCCACAAATGTCAGTCAGGTGCACAAAGATCCTGCAGTACATGTACCACATGTGTGCGAGGCTGGGAGTATACACATGCATAGCGCCAAAAAGAAAACATGTCCACATGAAGTCATGACAACAGTCTACATACACAAGTACAGTGACCACCAAGGATGCCACGAATGATGCAGGTGGAGACATCGCTGAGCATGCATGGCCCAAGTCTAACGAGTCCGTCACACACCCAGCCAATGTAGACACAGCTCAGCACCACATATTGGAAAGACCCTGCAGGGAAGATGTCAGGTTACACAGAGGAAGGAACACACCTTGGGACGATGTCACCATGCAGTAACTGCTTACATGAACAAAGGTATGTAGCCAACGCTTGTGATGGCACACAGATACCAGGATCCACCCTATGACCAGCACAAGACTACAATTCCCACACACCCAACACATAATCACCACCCAAAATAATGGTGCAGGTCCACCAACAGCAATACCAGACAGACAGTAGTGTACTAAGGAAAAAGAAATTGCTTTATTCAGCATCCAAAAATCTGTTTGTCCCTTGAAAGTTCAAAATGTACAATGCCCATAGAGCAATCCAAAGTTCATATCCAGGTGGGGGACACAGTGGGACACGTGTCCCCTAGCTTGCCTGCACAGTCAGACTCCTTCGTCTTCCAGAGGGGGGAGGGCATCATGTGGGAGGGAAGGACCAGGCACCGCAGGGACATGAGGGCAAAGGGTAGGCGTCGTGGGTGCAGGGATGGAGGACTCCACCACAGGGGGTGGGGTAGGGCCAAAGGCGGAGGCCAGGATGGCGCTGCACACCTTAGCAAGGTCCTCCAGCAACTCCCCTGTACCCGAAGGAACCACAGGCCCCAAGGAGGGGGGGGGGGCGGAGGGATGGGTCGCAGCGCCACTGGGGGAGGGTGTGGACAGGGGGGGGGACTCAACCACCCTGACCGGGGACTCCCTTGACCGCTTGTGGGGTGGTGTCACTGTGGGGCTCAGGGACAGAGCGGCCATGAAGGAGTCTTTGCCGGATATGTGGCCAGGAGAGCTAAGGGGAGGGGATTTGGAGGGAGTGGATTTGGTGGAATGCGAACTCCCACTCTGGCTGCGTGTCTTACGTTTGCCCCCCGACCCAGTGGGTGTGCCTACTTCACCCTGTGTGTGCGTGCCAGGAGGTGTGCGTTTGACCTTCCCTGCTGGTGTGGTGCCTGTGTCTGTTGTGGTGGGTGCATGCTGACGTCTGGGTGTACGTGGGACAGGCATGGGAGTGGGAAGTGTGGATGGGTCAGGGGTAGGGGGTTGGACGTAGCGCTGCAGGAGACCCACTGCTGCAGTCAGTGTCGAATCAATGGACCTCAGCAAGTTGCGTTGGTCAGCCTGTGATGAGAAAATGCCCTCCAAGTATGCCTCCATGTTGTTCAGCACTTGGCTGTGGCCATGGAGGACATTAAGCATCGCAGCCTGACCAACCTGCAACTGCCGCTGGATGTCCACAGACTCGGCATTGGCGGCAGCAGTGGAGACAGGGGCAAGGGGTGCGGTGCCTGGCAGGAAGGAGACATGTGGTGACTGGGCACGCTGGGAAGGGACACGAGCAAGTGGGAGGCGGCTGATGGCAATGGAGGGGGCGGGGAGAGATGTTGTGCCTCTGACAGCTGCTGGTGCAGCCTCCGCCCACTCGGAGAGATCATCCTCGGACCCGTCAGCTTCATATTCTGTCGTGCCAGTGGACAGGTCCTCGGCCTCACTCTCCTCCTCCTCAGTTCCACTCGATGTGCCAGCCACGATGTCACCGCTGGCACTGGTGCTCGGTCCCTCCGCTCCGTCTGTGCTGATGTCTCCCTCCGTGTCCCCGACGATGCTGTGGGCAAGGTGAAGAGACAGCAATTAATCATACACCTGTATACATATGTCACATGAGTCCAATCTACATAGGTTACAGTGCATAGCCTGAAAAGAAAGATGAGTAACATCTACAAAACAAGGTACAGGTGTAGGGCATGCAACACACAGTTGGTTGACCCACCATGCCACTGAAAAACTATGGAGAGCATGACACAATAGCAAATGACATGAAATGGATTTTGACAGAGGAGCCAGGCCCTGGGGACAATCCAGCACTGCATCTGCACCACACAGCCTTGCCGAAAATAGGGATGAGCAGGGACCATATCCATGAACTTGAGGCACATGCTGCATAGGTAATACTGAAAACATGCACACCATGACTGGCTCACTGCACCTTGAGTGTATGTGCAGACAAACATCACACACTGGCCAGACCTAGCAAGGAGATATCAGGTTTTGACATGTAGGCTTTGCCTGCACCAACCACCCCCTTCATGAGACAATTTGTTGAGACACAGGAAGCACTTACATCTCTTAGTCTGGGTGAAATACACATGGGCTGGATAAATGCAAGATTGGACACAAAATACCCAAGGTGCGCCTGTCCAAATAATCATGTACAAATGGTCATCATCAGATAATTGTAACAAGACACACAGGCACTGGCCACCGTGAGTATGAACAAGGAAAATCAGGTCAGGCTGTACAGTGGACACTTGTACTACATTTTACGTCAATATACATGGTGCCAGGGGACAATGGCACAGAGCACAACCTATGCTGTAGACACTGAGAGTGTCCACATTTTGTGATGACACACATGACACCTAGGAAAATATGCCCCAGGGGACAGTAGTGGCCACACAACTCCATGGTCCTGAATGGGAATGACTGCAACACACGCCACCATCCCTGCACTATGCGTATCGCACACTCATGCACATCATATCACAGGCCACAACATAGGACATGCGTGCTGTAAGGAATGACACTTGAGAGACTAACTCCCATGTCTGGACTCAGCATCAGTGCCAACTGACATGGAACCCACAAGTACTGAACTGGACAGGGCACAGGCAAGGTCCCAAAACCTGTTACACACCACCCCCACACATGATGCTACAGGCATAGTTCACGTGGATAAAGTGCCAGCCTACATAACCTTGTGAAGGAGTGACTACACACAGACCAGGGAACACATTGCAAGGAGGGGAAGGAAGGCATGAGAGCACCGCTATACTGTGGGTAACAGGATCTGCACAGCACCTTTAAACCCTGGCAGTGTATCCATGCAACTGTGCACTTACAAATGCTGGTGACACACAACAAACACACATGTACCTACCCCCTTCCTGCTGCTGCTTCTCCTGTAAGCGCCTGTCCAAGACTGGAAATACCACCGCCAGCACACGCTTGTGGATGTGGGTCAGACGGCGGTGCCCGCGGTTCTTATGGGTCTCAGGTGAGTCCCCCAGCAGGACCCGTGCGATCCTCCGCGTCCAGCACCGGATATCCTGCCAGCGTTTCCTCACCTGGGCTAGGCGCCGCTTGCGACCGTCCGTCCTCCTCACGCCACTGACGGCGTTCATCCAGATCTGCTTCTTGGCAGAGGCGCCTACCTGTGAGGATGAACAAGTGACACTACATCAATACACCTGGCACATGTCACAGAGACACATATTAGAACAAATTTGCTGTTTACAACAAGGCATAGTATGCATCCAACGCATTGCACCTTTGTCATAGGGACATGATTCTCTGGGGAAGGGCAAAAGCAGTACGTGCCATTGAAAGTACACAGGTGGAATGAGGGCAACAACACAATCAATTATCCAGGCTCACACTGTGCATCACAAGCTACACCAGGATTATGTGCAGCACCTCTAAGCAGTCACATGCCACAGGCCACTGACGCTACCTCAGCAGAGTACACAGACACACACAGGCACAGGACATTCACCTGCCATTGCCAAATGCAGTGACAAACCTCACTCTGCACATGTGCCACTAGACTGGGGGGGCTCACAGGTGTGGGGCTGGCTCTGCACGTCAGACACACAGCACTGCTCCCTGCTCACATCACATGGGCAGGGTATATCCATCCCTCATGCAGCCCGGGTGCCACACTCCACATATGCACCCACCCACATGACAGGGGACTTACACACCCACCGATGTCCAGGGTACGAACACATCATGTGGACACTCTCAGCACAGGTACACAGAACTAAAACACATCTGTGGGTACAGTCACCTGTCACACTGGGCTGACCACATAATCAAATGAGGACTGTAGAGGCTACATTCCCAGGAGGACAAGACAGGCAGAATGTGGCATGCACCATGCAGTGATTGTCACAGTAAACACAATGCAAGTGAGGATGGCAGACATGCACCACAGCATGCTCTGGCTGGGAGACATCAGGCATTCCCCCCCCTGGGACCCCGCCTACAGTACATAGCATGTGTGTCACACCTGGACACAATGCCAGAAGTCACAGTCACAAAAAAGGGACACAGTCTGTGCTAGTAGACTCTGCACTCACCTGATACCCTGGTCGCCCATACAGCAGGGGGTACTGTGGGAGGATCACATCCAGCAATGCCAGGTTCTCCTCCAGGGTGAAAGGCTGTGCCCTCTCCACAGACCTTGACATGGTTCCAGGGAATCAGTAGCAGCAGCTGGGTCGTAGAATCCAAAGATGTGCAGGCAAGTGCTCCCTCATGGGACCTGGCTGCCTTATATCTGCCTTGCTGGCCTGTTTCATGCACAGGAGTACAGAGTGATTGGTCACTCACATTTGCATCCTATGTTTCCTCCAATCCCTTCAAACCTAGCACAGTCAGTGGGTTCTTATTGTGTTTTTTCTTGAGCATGATGTCAACTCCAGAACCACATTGCAACAAAGTAGATTCATTCAAACTGACTTCTGCTGTGCACCTGCTGAAAAAAATTCAAACTTTAAACTTGGTCTCCATGACAACCAGCATGCATGTAGGCCTTTATACTTGTCCCTCATGTGTCCCCTATGTAATTTGGAGTTTCACACACAGGTACGGTGCGTACCGGGGCCCTAGGGCACCCCAAATGCATAGCAACGGCCCGTACACGCGTGTGTACGGTCCGTATCACTATGGGTGTGCTCGCGTATGCGTACCCATAGTGATAGTGAGCGTACAGGCGTGTGTACGGTCTGTATCACTATGGGTACGCATACGCGAGCACACCCATAGTGATACGGACCGTACACACGCCTGTACGCTCACTATCACTATGGGTGTGCTCGCGTATGCGTACCCATAGTGATACGGACCGTACACATGCCTGTACGCTCACTATCACTATGGGTACGCATACGCGAGCACACCCATAGTGATAGTGAGTGTACAGGCGTGTGTACGGTCCGTATCACTATGGGTGTGCTCGCGTATGCGTACCCATAGTGATAGTGAGCGTACAGGCGTGTGTACGGTCCGTAACACTATGGGTGTGCTCGCGTATGCGTACCCATAGTGATACGGACCGTACACACGCCTGTACGCTCTCTATCACTATGGGTACGCATACGCAAGCACACCCATAGTGATACGGACCGTACACACGCCTGTACGCTCACTATCACTATGGGTACGCATACGCGAGCACACCCATAGTGATACAGACCGTACACACGCCTGTACGCTCACTATCACTATGGGTGTGCTCGCGTATGCGTACCCATAGTGATACAGACCGTACACGCGTGCGTACGCTCACTATCACTATGGGTACGCATACGGCAGCACTCCCATAGTGATAGGGAACGTACACAGGCCCTCTGAGCGAATGTACGGTGCCTTTCACACATCACCGTGGTGACAGGCAGCACACAGGAAGGAATAGAGCTGACATACTTGTCCATGGATGGACATCAAGGCATTGTCTGGGCAGTACTACATGTGTGGGGCACAGGTGTGAAAGGCTGTGATGTGGCACATTACTCCTGAGTCGAGAAGGCAACAGATGTATGATGAGATGTGTACAGATGTTATGTGTGACGGTGCAATGTGTGCCAGGCATGCCCTTAACTCCTTTGACATGTGTGCATGTCGTACTGCACACTTGGGATGAGCGTCACTGGCATGGCACAGTCAACAACACATGCAAGTGTCCCCTGATGCCCGCTACAGGGGTTACCACACCAGACATGTGACTACCCACGGTGCACAATGTGTCTATGTCATGTATGTGTGGTGTGTTCCCATTAGCTTGATGTTGGTGCTCCCTCAAAAGCATCAGCTGTTGCAGCAACCAACATGTGTCTGTGTGTAGATGGACACGGCACACTGTTACGCAAACCAGGCCACATGTGGTATCGGATGTGAGGTGCGTATGTATGCATGGGACACGGAGTAGCGTAACAAGGACATGTCTGCATCCCCTCAATGTTTGTGTGGTGAGTCATTACATGTACACCTTATTGGCAAGGTGTGTGGGCTGTCTTAGTGTAATGTCATGTGACCTGTGGCTCTAGTGTTCCGCTACCTGTCTCTGAAATCGACATCCTACTTCTGCTGATGTGTTGATGTATTTCACTCCTGTGTTGCGTCTGGCTGTTCACTTACACTGGGACACAGCTAATCCCATGCCATGGCATGTGGAGGTTCACAATCTCCGTGTGCAGCTGGGTCTTGGTAGGAGTGTCACCTGGCAGCCATACGTGTCCAGGGCATGTGGCACATACCTGACTCCGTATGTAGCATATGTGTATTGACAGATTAACATGTGCTCAGTACAAATCAATTGTTGTTGTAGGGCACTCACTCTTCCTTGTCACTTCCAAATTACTGCAGAGCGCCGCCTCTTCCCCGACCAATTCTGGACTTGGCTGACATGCGGGAGAATGACTTTATACGGTGCTACCGCTTCCCCCAACCGTTGATTGAGGAGTTGACGGCAAGGCTGGCACCACACCTGCAACCGCTGCACAGGTATCCTACGGCACTGACACCCAAGCTGAAGGTAATGGCAGCCCTACATTTTCTTGCCACGGGTACCTTTCAATATACCATAGCTCATGTTGGTGGCATGTCCCAGAGCATGTTCAGCCGTGTGCTGCATGATTTCTTAGAGGCCATGTTGCTTCACCTGGATGAGTTCATCCATTTCCCAACTCCTGAACTGTTGACTGGGGTCAAGCGTGGATTCTATGCCCTGGGAGGGATGCCCCATGTCATTGGGTCCACAGATGGGACACATGTGGCTTTGGTACCACCACAGGCACAGGAGGTAGCGTACAGGAATCGCAAACACTACCACTCCATCAATGCCCTTGTGGTGTGTCTGTCCAACATGGTGATTTCACATGTCTGTGCTCGTTTTCCAGGATCAGCACACGATGCCTACATCATGAGGCGTAGCAGGGTGCCTGAAATGATGACTCAGCTGCGCAACGAACGAGCATGTGTTGTTGGTGGGTACACTCTGTATGTCCTGTATTTTGCGTAGACTTCCAGCACGACCGCTTCTCCTGTCCTACTTATGTCCATGTGGTTTCCATGTAGGGGACGCTGGCTATCCCAACATGCCATGGCTGATCACACCTCTCCGCAACCCCATCACGCCGGCCCAGCTCCGCTACAACACCGCCCATGGCCGGACAAGGCGAGTGATAGAGAGGACATTTGGCCTCCTGAAGAGCCGATTCAGATGCCTCCACAAGACCGGCGGCGCCCTCCCATATGCCCCGGCGAAGGTCTGCAAAATCTTCATGGTCTGCTGCATGCTGCACAACATGGCAGTTGAGAAAGCTGTGCCACTCATCCTGGATCAAGATGATCAGGACCATCCACCAGTGGAGGACGAAGGGCTTGGCAATGGGGCTAGTGATGTGGAGGATGTGGTTCCGCAAGAGGACATCCGGAGTCGGCTCATACGCGACTTCTTTGCTTAGTGGTGAGTACCAGTGTCTGTGTGTGCACGCATTGGTCCCCGTGTGTCAGAATCACAAGATCGTTTATCTGAAGTGCTTGCACAGGAACAGAGATGCTAATTCCCAACTCCCTCTACAAGGCAACCGGAGTTCCAGTAATATTCACCTGGACTCCGAAACCACCCTGCAGGGGGAAGGGGGGAGTGGATAAAATAATAAACAAAGAAGAGACTGGTCCTGAAACTCCGGTTCTCCGCTATCCTTCTCAGCTTCTTCCTAATGCTGTTGTCAGCTATTGTAAATGAGAACCTTAAACAAGAAGACAACACAATAACTTTCTTGTTCCCTTCTGCTTCTAACACTCTCTCCCTCTCTTCGTACTTTCACCTACCCTGGGTTTCAAGCTCTGTGCCCCTCTTCTGTATGTCTGTCTTGTTGTGTGGTGATTTTTCTTTCCATTCTTTTCTGTGATTCTGGTTCTTCCTTCCAACTCTTTTCTCATCCTTCTGTTAATTCTATCTCATAACCCTTTTCCCTTTTTCAAATTAATATTTAAAACTAGAAATGTATATTTCTTTGGCTTACTTCAGGAGTGGATATTTCTAGCTGTCCTCTTCTTCCGTGTATTCTTCTTGAAGTGATTTTTACTCTATACTATTCTTGCGCTAAGCTAGTGTGTTCCTTGCTTTTCCTTATTTCCAGCTACACGGTTCTAGAGAACTATCGTGAGTATATTTATTATATTGTTTATTTCTTGTCTCTATATTAACATATCTGTTTATTCCTCGGGGCGTATTACAGAAGACTAGGACTATCAGGTACGTCTTCTAAGAATTCTCTTCTGTCATATACTTTTACATTTGATTTTCCCAAGCCCCTCAAAAGTACTTAGCTTCGGTCTTCTTTTTTCTGTCACCGGATGGCGCCAACGACCTCCGAATATCTGCTCGAGATCAACGGAGATGATTAGAAGTCTTCACGAAGGTTGAAGTGAATTCTTCGTCTTTTGTCTCAGTAATTCTTCGGAATCTCCTCTGTGCTTCTCTCGGAATTGTGAAAGAATTCTGATGTGGAAACTATTCAGTTACTCTGATGTTATCAACTAACTCTACAGCTGCTCTCTCTAATCTACTCAGGAACTCTAATCTCTAACTGCTCTCTCTCTGAATTACCTCAGTGAAGTGCGTCGTCCTCTAGGAGCGCGCGCCTCTCCTAACCTCAGAACACCTGTGGGGAGAAAGACTAGACTGCCGCTATGCTTCCAGCGCGGCCGCCATCTTGGAGTTCCTCTTTCTATTTAATTCTGTCCATGAATTTTCCTTTGCCCATCTGTTCAGTCTTGGGCGGCCGAAAGACCCCAACATTGCTCCCATTGTCGCCTCTTCGTTCTCTGGAGGCCTGACACCGTGTGGCATGTGTTGCGATGTGTGTGTCCATCTGCATGTATGCCACGTGAGCCAGAGGTGTGTGTGGATGTGTCACTGGAGTGATGGTGCCAGTGATGAGTGTATTTCCACAGTCATAATTGTGACCTAGCATGTTGTCATCCTTACATGTGTCGAGTACATGCACATGCAAGTGGCTGTGCTTTTTGTGGCTGACTTCTTGTGTGTCTCTCATCCCCAGGTACTTGCGCATGCCGTCTGCTGGTTGCATTGTTGTGGCACTGCTATTCCTCATGGACACGTCATCGTGTGCTGACTCAGCGTTACACGCACGGACAAGTTTGGAAGTCTCCTTAGGGTAAGGGATGCATCAGGGGTGTATTGGGTGTGGCTGTTGTTTCCGATGTGTGCACACTGCCCCTGTCGATGTTTGGTTCCTCTGCAGACATGTCGCATCACCATGGGACACATGACATGTAGCTGGGTACACCTGAATAGTTGGTCAGACTTGTTGACAGTCATCTGTGATGAGATAGTGGATTGTGATGATGGCATCAATGTGTGTAACACTGCCCTCGGACACATACAGTTTGCATTGGCTTGACATGGTGTGGGACTTCCACATCAGAGGATCAATGGTGTATGGCAGCCTCTCCGTGAGCAGCAGGGGGTGTTTAGCTGTTAGCCGACACTTGTGTGCCAGTTCCATGGCTATCACGCATTTGTGCTGCAGAAGGGGGGTTCCAGTGTTGGACCCACATGTTACTCCACATGTCCTGTTTATGTGTACTCCGAGTTGCCTCTGCATTCCGGAATACATGAAGAATAAAGGTGTCCCTATGCCTCCAAGGTGCCTATTCTCAGTCAATGCTGGTGTGTTGCCACGGTGCATACGGCATGTCTGGCATGGTTTTCCGTGACAGGCAACTATGTGTCTATGTGTCGAGTAGCAAGATGCAAGCTGTGTGGGATTAGACTGTGTATTGTGCATGATGTCCATGACTGTGTGGGTATTGTGACATGTGCCATCCCCATGCATCCAACGTTGGCCAGGCCACCATTCTCTGCATCCACCTGACTCAAGCTTGCAGGACATGGTTCTGCCACCTGTCCACACATACTTGGGTGCCCCCCAGGACACTCCACATGATCCCTGACCTCTGCGCATGGCTGTCGCTGTACTCAATATGTCTGTCGGCACGGTTGTGCGGCCACCCCCTCAGCTGGTTGGGCCCATCACGGGTGTGTATGGTGCTCCATGTCTGTCTTGCCTAATACATTGTGACCCATGTGTGTCCTGTGCCAGACTCAGGCCCCAGTGTGTGGATGGATGAAGTCATATGAGAACTCAGGCATGGTTAGACTTAACAAGACACATGTAAGGTAATAATTGCAAAATGTAGGCATCATCTCTTCATCGTGTAACTTTTTATTTTTGTTGGGGTACGTGGGGGGGGTATGACATGAGGGGCTTTCCAGGTGTGTGGAATCCAAAGTTCACTAGGGGAGTTGGTGTCCTTGCCATTGGAAATCCTCAGAGTCCATGCCACAGTCTTTGTCAACATTGGTCAGACAGTGACCAGCAAGTCCATGTGGCAGAGAATGTCTTTTGCTGATGTGCTGCTGTTGGTCCAGTGGGCCAGGTGCCAGGCCAGGTGTCCTGGGAGATGGTGCTGTTGCGCCGACCCTCACGGTCTTTTCCGTGGACGACCCGCCCTCCTGCGGGAACCCTCAGAAGCAGGCCGTGACGATGTTTGGGATGCTCCGTCGGATGTCTCCTCCTCCTCCTGGTCCCTCCCTGTGGGTGGTGATGTTCTACGCCTGGCGGCACAGGGAGGGTTGCCCATGTTGTCGGCTATCCGACGGAGTGTACTGTGAATTCCCGTGAACACCGTCACGAGCTCAGCCTGTCTGTCCTCCCTCCGCCCTTGGTGACGCAGTAGACAGGCATGTTGCTCCGCATGTTGCTGGGCCTGCTGGGTCTTGATCTCCTCGAGGATGGACACAACCTGGGCCATGCCCGTGGTGTCCTGCCGGTATGTGTCCAGGATGTTTCTGACATGGGAATATACCGGTTCCGCAGCCAACTGGTCAGGCTCGCGCCTCCGCCGTCCTCCACTCCCACCACCCCTGCCCACTTGCACCTGGCCTGCCCTTGTGGGCACATCGGGTCTCCGGGATCCCTGAGGGGTGGCATTAGCGTTGTCGCCTGCCTCCTCCTGGGTGCCCGGTACACCGTGTCCCTCCTGGTGAGCCTGGCTGCATTGTGGTGGTGGGGCAGGGATCCTGGGTGTCTCCTGGGATGTGGCAGGAGTGGGGGTGGTGGTTGGCCCAGTTGTACCTGACGCAGGTGCTGCAGGTGGTTGGACACCAGAGGGGCCAGGCTGGTCGGGGTCGTCCACAGAGTGGTGAGAGTCGTCGCTGCCGGTGGGATCGGCATCCCGCAGAGCCGGGTCCTGTGAGTCTTCCCCCCCAGTGTTGGGGGGTGATCCACGACGTTGACCTGTGTGTGAGAGAGACAATGTTATTTATGTTCCATGCAACATCCATGTTTCATTCGTTTCAAAGTTGGCACATTTCCTCTGGGAATTTGGATATGTCTTGCATTCCACTCACAGTGCACTTGTGCATGGGTATGTCCCTTGGCCACAGCTTTTGAGACTTTACCTATGTGTGGCACAATCTTACTTGCTGCGTCAATTGTGACTGCAGTCAGCAGTGGAGTGAGCAGGTGTGGCGAGCCATGCATTGGCGCCTTCCGTGTTGCACTGTACGTGGGCACATGGAGTTGTTCCACACACTTATATAATGCAGGTAGCTGTCGTTGTGCTCGTGCACAGGTTGAGACATGGCCCTGTGTTTTGCCATGGAGAAGAGAGGGGGATTGAGGCACTGGCCACCCTTGTCTACATGCACGCAGTCCACCTGCTGACGAGCAGACATTCCCACACCCCACAAGGCTGAATTGGTCTCCCTGTGTGTCCCTTTCTCACTCCCTCTCTGTCCCCCTCTCCCTCCCTCCCTGTGTCAGCCTCCTCCCTCTGTCCGTCTCCCTGTGTCTCCCTCCTTCTCTCTCCCCCTCTCCCTCCCTCTGTGTGTCACCCTCTGTCACCTCAGCCCAGCCCACTAGGCACACACTTTTAGCAGATCTTTGAATGGCCCTTGGCTTGTTGATGTGAGTTTGTTTCTGATCTCCAGGCACCCATTGGGTGTAGTGTCTGTGTCTGCGCTGCTGCTGTGGTGGTGTGTGCTGCCACTCTTTCACAGTGTTGGCTGTTCATTAGCTGCTGTCATGTGCCAAAACGTGCCTTCAACCCCATGTCTTAATGCAAGGCGTCCGCCATTTGCTGGCAAGTCTTTCCTGTGTGGGGACACACTGTTTGTCTGGCTGTGACCTAGGCCATATGGGCAGAGGGCATTGTTGTCTGCTTCTGAGTTGTACTATGTGATTTTTGGGGCCCACACTTCCGCCATCCGGCTTACCGTGTCTTGTGTTGGTGTTTTCTGTGGCCTGTGACTTGGCATTGTCCAGCTGGGTGCATGGGGCATGGTGGCGCTAGCGGCATGTGCGTGTTCATGGAGTGTGGTTGAGTCATGCGATAGCTTGGGGTGGTTGCGTGACTGATTGTGAGTTTGGTTGTGGATGACGTTCCCTCCATGTGAGGTGAGTTGTTTGTGTACTCACCCGGGTCTCGGAGTCCTTCTAATCCGTCCACTGCCACCACCGGCAGTATGGCCATCACCCTCTCCTCCCAGGGATGGTATTGTACGGGTCTGCGGGGCGGCCCTCCTCCAGTGATGTTGGCCTGGTTGTGGTCGTCGGTCATTTTGGCTCGGACCCTCCTCCGCAGATCGTACCACCTGGCTTGGCATTCATGCCTGGTCCTTCTGGTGGACGCAACAGCATTCACAGCATCGACAATCCTCTGCCACATGGCTGTTTTTTCGGAAATGCTGGTCTGTCTGACCAATGTTCCAAAGAGGTGTGGCTCGACTCTGAGGATTTCGTCGACAAGGACCTCCAACTCTTGGCTAGTGAACTTTGGATTCTTGTTAGTGGGCATGGTGAGGGGTGTGGGTGTGGATGGTTGTGGGGGGTGTGGGTGTGGATGGTTGTGGGTGTGTGGGTGTGGTTGTGCAGGTGTATGTGTGAATGTGATGAGGGGGTGTTTGTGAAGGTGTGTGTGTGAAGGTGTGCAAGTGTAAGGTGTAGGAAAGGTTCAAGTATGGTGCTGTAGGTTGTCTGTGGGGTCTGGCAGCAGTGAGTCTGTTGCAAAGGCTCATGGTTTGTGTCTGTGGGCCCTTTGTATTGGTCCATTGGTGGGTGTGGCTGTGTTTGAACTTTGGGTGGGTGTAATATAAGGAGTGGTTGTGTTTTGGGCCTCTGTTTGGGATTTTGGCAGTTGCAGGTCAGTGAATGTGTTGTATTTGTGCTTGTTGGACATGTTTTGTGGCTTTGTGCCATTCGAATAGTGTATTCTTGTGTTGTTGTGCTTTGTCCTGGTTGTGTACGTGCATTTTTAGCGTGTGTACGGTGTGTACTTCTGCAATTTTGTTGTACAATGCTGTCCTTGTGTCTGGCTTGGTACGACTCGTTCATGAGCGATGTTGTGTGAAGGTGCTGGTGTTGGGGCCTGGGGTGCGCTCCGTACTTAGAATGTTGGGGTGGTGGTACGCTCCATACATATGCGGGTGAGGGTACGGGTCGTACATACACGGTTGGGGTGGGGGTACGCTCCATACATACGCGGGTGAGGGTACGGGTCGTACATACACGGTTGGGGTGGGGGTACGGGTCGTACATACACGGTTGGGGTGGGGGTACGCTCCATGCATACGTGGGTGAGGGTACGGGTCCTACATACACGGTTGGGGTGGGGGTACGGTCCGTACATACATGCTTGGGGTGGGGGTACGCTCCATACGTACGTGGGTGAGGGTACGGGTCGTACATACACGGTTGGGGTGGGGGTACGGTCCGTACATCCACAGTTGGGGTGGGGGTACGCTCCATACGTTCGCGGGTGAGGGTACGGGTCGTACATACACGGTTGGGGTGGGGGTACGCTCCATGAATATGCGGGTGAGGGTACGGGTCGTACATACACGGTTGGGGTGGGGGTACGCTCCATACGTACGCGGGTGAGGGTACGGGTCCTACATACACGGTTGGGGTGGGGGTACGGTCCGTACATACACGCTTGGGGTGGGGGTACGCTCCCTACGTACGCGGGTGAGGGTACGGGTCGTACATACATAGTTGGGGTGGGGGTACGGTCCGTACATCCACGGTTGGGGTGGGGGTACGCTCCATACGTACGCGGGTGAGGGTACGGGTCGTACATACACGGTTGGGGTGGGGGTACGCTCCATACATATGCGGGTGAGGGTACGGGTCGTACATACACGGTTGGGGTGAGGGTACGGGTCGTACATACACGGTTGGGGTGGGGGTACGCTCCATACGTACGCGGGTGAGGGTACGGGTCCTACATACATGGTTGGGGTGGGGGTACGGTCCGTACATACACGCTTGGGGTGGGGGTACGCTCCATACGTACGTGGGTGAGGGTACGGGTCGTACATACGCGGTTGGGGTGGGGGTACGGTCCGTACATCCACAGTTGGGGTGGGGGTACGCTCCATACGTTCGCGGGTGAGGGTACGGGTCGTACATACACGGTTGGGGTGGGGGTACGCTCCATGAATATGCGGGTGAGGGTACGGGTCGTACATACATGGTTGGGGTGGGGGTACGCTCCATACGTACGCGGGTGAGGGTACGGGTCCTACATACACGGTTGGGGTGGGGGTACGGTCCATACATACACGCTTGGGGTGGGGGTACGCTCCCTATTACGCGGGTGAGGGTACGGGTCGTACATACACGGTTGGGGTGGGGGTACGGTCTGTACATCCACGGTTGGGGTGGGGGTACGCTCGATACGTACGCGGGTGAGGGTACGGGTCGTACATACACGGTTGGGGTGGGGGTACGCTCCATACATACGCGGGTGAGGGTACGGGTCGTACATACACGGTTGGGGTGGGGGTACGGGTCGTACATACACGGTTGGGGTGGGGGTACGCTCCATGCATACGCGGGTGAGGGTACGGGCCGTACATACACGGTTGGGGTGGGGGTACGCTCCATACATACGCGGGTGAGGGTACGGGTCCTAAATACACGGTTGGGGTGGGGGTACGGTCTGTACATACACGCTTGGGGTGGGGGTACGCTCCATACGTACGCGGGTGAGGGTACGGGTCGTACATACACGGTTGGGGTGGGGGTACGCTCCATACATACGCAGGTGGGGGTACGGGCCGTACGTACGGGGGTGTACATACATGGGTGGGGGTACGTCTCGTACATACACGGGTGTACATACACGGATGTACATACACGGGTGTACATTCACGGGTGGGGGTACGTCTCGTACATACACGGGTGTACATACACGGGTGGGGATTCGACTCGTACATAGGAGGGCTGGGGGGGGTGTTGGGCGAGTATGCGGGCACATGTCTCCATGGTTGCTATGGGAGTTCGGTGCAGACGGTGTTTTTTCCATCCGGTTGTAACATCGGACGCACAGGATGGATCGTACTAGCGCGGTCGGACTTCACTTTTCACATTTGTACGGTAAATCGTCCGAGGATGTGTCGGACACATTTTCCGACCCGAGGACGTGTGGGGAATTATTCCTAATGCGATTCGTATGGACTTTTTCCCATGCGAATCGTACTTGCCAGTTTGTACGGCACTTGTACGATTCGTACGTTAAAAAGACCGGATACGAGTTGTACGGGGTATTTTTTTACAGGATCGTACTCGGCACCATAGTCTCTTTAAGAACTCTATTGAATCTTTCGACAGTACCATTGGACTCAGGGTGATACAAAGCACACTTTTTATGAGTAATGCCACAATTATTAAGAAAACATTCCATACCTCCTGAGACAAGTTGTACACCATTATCCGTGAGTATAGTTTCAGGAATCCCTTCCCTAGCAATGAGATCTTTTAAGCAATTTATAACAGTACTGGTGTTCACATTCTTTACAAAAAATATCTCTGGCCACCTTGGAAACAAATCCATGAGAACAACAATAAAGGTGTCAGAACCATCCCCATGAATAGGTCCTAAGATATCAAGGGCTATATCCTTCCAGGGACCACTGGGACGAGATCTCTTCTCCATGGGTTGAGTCCTAGTCTTTAAGCTCTTTTTGCTAAGAGAACACTGGACACATTCCCGAACTAAGTGCTCTATCTGAGTGTCCAGTCCTGGCCACCAATAACTTGAGTGTACTCTTTCTTTGGTTTTGGAGATACCCAAATGTGCTTCATGGGCTAGATCTAGTATGTCTTTCCTTAAGGCTACGGGAGGAGCTAGTCTGTGACCCCTCAACAATAAGCCTTCACAACAGGAGAGCTGATCCCTCACTGACCAAAAATCTTTCACAGATGCACCGCCCTGTTCTTTACGATGCCAACCATCACAAATAAGTTTTAAGACATCTTGAATGATTGCATCATCATTGCAAGCATTAAACCAACGCTCACGAGAAATCACTTTGTAATCTACCTCACAAACAAAGTCATGAGGATGACCAAAAGAAGGATCAATCTTGGTGTCAGGTAAATCCGATTGATCAGTAGGAACTAGCCTTGAAAGGGTATCAGCCACAAATTTGTCAGAACCAGGAACATGCTTGACAATGAAGTCGAACCCTTGTAAACCAACAATCCACTTGGAGATTCTTGGAGATATGGAGTCAATGCCTTTGCTACTCAACACCTCACATAGAGGCTTGTGATCAGTTCTCACAACAAAAGAAGTCCCCCATAAATGTTTTTTAAATTTTTTGATGGCCCAGTATACCGCAAGAGCCTCTCGCTCTATCACCGAATATTTGGATTCAGCCCCTTTCAAGCTCCTTGAAATAAACATGATGGTGTTATCAGGTGATATACCCCCTTGATATAGGACTTCACAAAGCCCTTTTAAATTTGCATTAGTGGAAATGATGGAACATTTAGTGGAATCAAAATTCCCGAGATTCAGTGCATTCTGTAATTTAAGTTTTATTTTACCGAATTCTTTATCACATAGTTCATCCCACACAAAC
Organism: Triturus cristatus; assembly: GCF_964204655.1. Classification (NCBI taxonomy): domain Eukaryota; kingdom Metazoa; phylum Chordata; class Amphibia; order Caudata; family Salamandridae; genus Triturus; species Triturus cristatus. The sequence goes on from NC_140579.1 coordinate 753,145,712, forward strand.
TTCTCCCCATTTTTTAGCAGTTTTCTCATGTTAAAGGTGACTTCTGCAAAATTATTCATACATTTGTTATAGTATTCAGCCATCCCAATAAAACGCATGAGTTCCTCTTTAGAAGTGGGAGGAGTTAGATCTTTGATTGTGTTCACAAGGTCAGCTTTTGGAACCACACCATCAGCAGTTATAGTATGTCCTAAATAATCAATTTTGTCAAGGCCAAATTTGCATTTTTCTCGTTTACTAGTTAGATTGTGAGCAGTAAGCCTGTCTAGCACCTGTCTAACTCTATTACCATGTTCTGACACGTCCGACCCATACACCAAAATGTCATCCTGGTATACACAGACACCAGGTATATCAACTAATACCTTTTCCATAACTCGTTGGAAAACAGAAGCGGCAGAAACCAACCCGAACTGAAGTCTTATGAATCTAAATGTCCCACAAAGGCAGTCAAATCCCCGGAAGACTCATCGAGCAAAGTCTGGTGGTACGCTGACATCAGATCGATAGAACTAAATATCTTTGCGCCACCTACCATGCTCAACAGCTCTGATATGTTTGGAAGAGGATACTTATCTACAAGTACACACTTATTGAGTTGCCTGAGATCAACACATAATCTCAGGGACCTATCAGCCTTCCTAGCGACCACTACAGGAGCCACCCATGAAGTTCCTTCTACTTCCAATGATGCCCTGGGATTTGAGTTTATTCAACTCTTTAAACATGTCTTCTTTAACAGTGAAAGGGACATTACGCACCTTGCTGGAAACTGGAACAGAACCAGGAGATAACTTTATTTTGTGACAGTAACCCTTCAGGCAACCCAACTTATCTCCAAATACTTGTGGATATTCTCCTATAAGTTGAGATTGTAAAGAACAGTTATCAACAAACTCGATAGTTTTCCTCTCTTTGACAATGATCGGAGGAGTATTATTGGGATCTAACATGACACCTAGATCTTTTTGATGCCACCAGCTGATGATACTATCACCCTTTCTTGAGACATAAACTTTCCCAGTAGTGAAATGACCCTCATACTCTATCAGGTCCACAAAATAACCTCTCAGTTCAATGGGGTCACCTCCATAGGCAGTGGGACGAATGTCAGGTTTTAGTAATTTAACTTTCGTACTCAAATTGTCATTAAAGAATTTACCTGAGACAATGGTAATCTTTGCTCCAGAATCGAATAACACTTTAGTTTTATGGCCTTGAACTGATATACAATCCAGCGGCCCATCACCACCAACCTGGACTACAATTTGCCCACAATCGAAGTCATGTTGGTCGAGTGTATTTTCATGGGAAATTTCATTTACAATATTTTTAGAAGCTTTGATTCTGCAAGCACTAACAAAGTGACCCTTCTTTTTGCAATAAGAGCACACGGCATTCAGAGCAGGACAAGATTTATCATTTTCCCAGTGAGCAGTGCTGTTGCATCTATAACATTTGTTTTCCTTATTGAGATTGGCTCAAGACTTATTAATAGATTTGTCTTTGGTTTGGGATTTTGTTTGAGAGTCTTTTGGCTTTGAGCTTACATTAGTGTTGACCCCTGAAACATCCTTATTGAGATCCTTTTTGATCTCTTTCACGCACTGTAGTGAATGTTCTATTCTTTTGGCTACTACTAAAACTTCATCAAGAGATGGTTCATCTTTGAGCCAAAGTTCATCCCGCACCTTTTCAGACACACAACCGAGCATGAATTGGTCTTGTATTCTCTCTTCAATGAGAACATCAAATTTGCATGTGGAGGCTAAACGTCTAAGGTCAGTTACATCATTTTCGAAGCTTTCACCCTCTTTTTGCATACGTCTACTGAAGTGGTAACGTTCTAAGATAGTACTGACCTTTGGTAGATAATATGCATCAAGTTTATAAATACGCTGTACAAATTCATTCAAACTTGCTGCAGCATTGTCGGGAACATCTGGGAGGTGATCAAATACATCTTGTCCCTCAGATCCAAGACAGTGCATGAGTAAAGCAGTTTTTCTCTCAACACTGAGAGAGGTGCCGCATACACGAGCATAGCGCTCAGAAACTTTCTTCCATTTAGACCATTTGGATCACCTGGAGATTGTAGGAAGAATGGAGCTGCTGTAACATTCTGCATGATTCTCTGAGTATTTGTATAGTAAGGAAAAAAAATGAAGTTTAACGTGCCCAAACTGAAAATGTGATGTGTCAAGACTGTAATGCGTAGATGTATGGGACACAGAACTAAACACAGTGTATGAAAAAAAAAATTCTGAACCATAAAGATGTACAACGGATAAATAGGGCATGCGTAGCTGTGTAGCACCGCAGTAATAAGACACATTAAGTAAGTAATAAGTAATAAGTACATGTCAGCGCCGTACTAGCACCTACTGAAAAAGAGACACACATCAAACTGAACATTAAATAAGTAAGCTGTGTGTGTCAGCACTGTACGAGTAATGAAAGACACACTTTAAATATGTAGACTGTACACTAAATGAGTATGCTGTGCGTGTCAGCGCTGCAGGAGCAATGGTCAGAAGGAGATACGCTATTAGTGCTGTCACACAGATCAGATAAATGAGCTGTGCATGTCAGCGCTGTCTGAGTAATGGAAGGCAAGCTGAAAATGGATAAACTGTACATTAAATGAGTATGCCGTGCGTGTCAGCGCTGTAGAACCAATAGTTAGCTGACACGCTATACGAGCAATGAAAGCTGTATTTATAAATTGTGCGTGTCAGTGTGGTAGAAGCGATACTAGAAAGGAGACACGCAGTTAATGATTCAGCTGCGCGTGTCAGCGTTGACCTGATGAATTCAGAGCATTGAAGTCAGAAAATAAGGCATGAAGGACACGCAGTAATTGGAAGCGCTGTGCGTGTCAGCGTCGATTCCGAGTGAAACACCATGGTTGCTAGGAGATGAAAATTATTAAGAAGGAGGTAACAATGTTGCGTTGCCTTCCACTTTGAACAGGGTGTGCCGTGCGTGTCAGCGTCGATCCTGAGTGAGGCACAATTGTTGCTATGAGACGAAAATAATCAAAATGGAGGAAGGGACGTTGCGTTGCGTTCCATATTGCGTTCCACGTATTTTGCGTGTGACAGAACGAGACGATTTGAGAAACCCTACGTCACTTTCTCAAGAAAACGAAGATGGAGAACAGAATCTTCTTTGCTGAGATCACAAGCAACATGAGGAAAAGATGTAGCACGTGGCAGCGTGAGTGTCAGGGTAAGTCTGTTTTAAATAGAAACAGCCTAACTGGCAAACGTATACAATATTAGGCACAATGAGGTATGTGTCACTGGATTTTACGTGTATTATCCGTGTTATGTCAAAAAAACGTAAATTACAAAGGCACATCCGCTCAGCGCAAACCGTCCATGTGATCCTCAAAACGGCACTTCAAAGTTAAACCTGAACCATGTACCCAAGGGCCTCACCGAGAGAAACGTAGAGAAGTTTGAGATGTTGGTATCTGGATCACCCCGAGGTTGGAGATTATAATTAAAGATATAATGCTTTGAAGAGGTAAAACAACACGGTCAAAACGCGGTCAAAACACAATGCCAGTTCAAAATTAGACAGTCAATAAGTTTTATCAAGTGCTGTGGTAGACAAGGAAAGATCTTACTTGAGAGTTTTGTCCTCTTGAGTAAAAGTATTGACGTGGAGGGACCTTCCTGAATTATGAAAATGCCGCTGAGACTTGGAGTTGAGCTGTTGGTAGAACCAGTCGTCGCCAGTGTTAAAAGGTAACTTCTTATGATAAAAGAAGATGCAGATTCATGAAGTGTAGATCCAATCAGATTTATTCTAAGTCGTAGGTAAAAACAGCTCAGCCACCCAACCGTCAGCAGGCTCATCTCCAGACTGACTTCTACATTCTTACAACCAGCTCATGGTGGCTTGACATTCTAGAACACCAACATCCCACATGGGGAAGTCAAAGATGGCATATCTCAAACTAATATGTGAAAGCCATTACAACACAGGGCCACTCGGGCGGCTGGGTGCAGGGTGCTTTTGAGTCTTCGGGCGTTCAATGGGTTTCAATGGGAAAGCTCCTGATTGAACAAACGCTACAAGGTCGGGACGCAGATTCTTCAGGTGCCACGACCACTTTGAGAGATAAGTTGGGTAGTTGGAGAATAGGTAGGTACCCAGGAGATGGGCACAGGGGGCCGCAGGGCGCCGGGTGCAGGGGTGCCTTTTGGTGTTGGGAAATCTTACCCTTTGTTGATCGCAGTTGGGGGGTACGTGGTTCTGAGGCTGCAGGCGTCATCAGGAGCATTGAGGTGAGTCCTTGGGTGCCGGATTCGGGGTCACAGTCGCCGGGGTCTTTGTTCACTCCGGCACAGGCCAGGCTTGGCGGGTGCAGATTGTGCATGGTTCGCGGTTCTGGGCTGATGCCAGGGGTTAGAAGCTGGTTTTGAGCAGAGCCTCTGCTCATGGGAGTCCCAGGTGCTTAGAGCCAAAAGGTAGCCAGGTCCTCCGGGGTTTGTGAGTTTGCTGGCCACAAGAGGTGCCGGGTTGTAGCAGGAGCAGGTTCGAGGGTCAACAGGCCAGTAGGGCTGGGGTAAAGCAGTTGGTGTCTTCCTCTTCTTAGCAGCTGCACGGCAGGTCTTCTTTCTTCTTGCTCTTCTTTGTTTTTCAGAATCTGGAATCTGAGGAAGGAAGGTTCAGGGTGTCCCTAAATACTAGATTTAGGGGCGTTACAGGTAGGTAAAGGGCAGGGTCCAATGGGTCCGTGCCCTGGGGTGGCGACACCCCCTATCCTGCCGCTCTCTTGTGGGAGGGGGGCAGTAGCCTAGTCCTGATTGGGCAGGACCTCCCATCTTCAAGATGGCGAGTGCCCGGAGATGTGCTTCACCTCGCCTCCCCCACCTGAGGGGTGGGGTTGGCAGGCTGGCACATCCCTTGTCCTTATTTGGGGTTTCCGGCCAGGCTTCCCACCAGAGTGGGGGCAGCAAGTGGCCTGGGGAAGCTCACAGAGGTGGCATGCTTTTGAAGCTTTCCCCTGTCCATCCTTGGGGAGGAGACCTAGCACCTTGCCCAGGATGTGCATTGTTGCAGGCCCAGGAGAGCAGAGGCTCTCCTACCCAGGGGTCCAGCAACATGTCTGCAGTGTGGCAGCCTAGGCAGCCTCCCAGACCAGACGTGGATTGTAGGTTAGGTTTCAGGGGTCATCTCTAAGATGCCCTCTGGGGTGCTTGGTACATTAAATCCCACACTGGCATCAGTGCGGATTTAATGTGCTGAGAAGTTTGATACCAAACTTCTCAGTCTTCAGTGTTGCCATTATGGTGCTGTGGAGTTTGTGTTTGACGAGCTCTCAGCACCATGTACTCTTAAATGGCTGCACTGCACTTACAGTGCCCAGGAATGGACCTGGGTACTGTAGGGGCACAGGGCTCATGGTCCTGTGCCCACACCACTGGCATAGGGCACCCAGCTAGAGGGGTGGCTGCTGTATGCCAGGGCAGTGTAGGTGGGCATAGCACACAGGGATGTGTGCCATGTCGACTCTTTGTTTTGTCTTGTACCAAGACACTCAGCCTGCAAGGGCAGTGTGTGTGTGTATTAGGGTACAGGGCCTCTAAGGGTGGCACCATGAGTGCTGCAGCCCTTAGAGGTCTTCCCTGGTCACAAGGCCCTGGGTACCTAGGGTACCATTTATTAGGGGCTGACATGTGGCCAGGGTTTGCCAATTTGGGTTTGAGGTTTTTTTAGGGAAGGAACATAGGCCCTGGGCACCTGATTGGCAGGAGTCCAGGACACACTCAGTCAAAGTACATTCAGCAATTCAGCAAAAAGTGGGGGCATCATGTCACTATCGGAGATGTCCGTGGAAGAGGCGCTGACCTATATAAAAGATATAGCAATGCCCAAACTTACACCGGAGGTGGTCCTTACACTGGAAGCGGACCTTACAACCGACGTGCTACAGGTGGCAATTGGCTCTGTGCAATCTGGGAAAGTGATAGGACCTAATGGCATACCCGTAGAACTTTATAAAAGGTTGGAGGGGACAGTGGCCCCGCGCCTGCTCAATATGTACTGTGACTCTTTGCAAATAGGTGTGATCCCGCCGGATCAGCGCCTAGCCACTGTGGTGACGATCCCAAAGCCGGGGAAGCCCCCGGAGGACTGTACCTCCTATCGCCCCATTTCCTTAATCAATGCTGAGGCCAAAATTCTAGCAAAACTTCTCGCGATCAGGCTGACCCCTCCCCTCACAACCCTGATTCACCCGGACCTGTCCGGGTTCATGCCCAATAGAAACACGGCATTGAACTTGAGGTGTCTGCATGAAGTGATGGCCCGCATACCTTATCTTCAAGAGCCAGCCGTTCTTCTGTCGCTGGACGCCCGTATGGCGTTTGATATGGTGGAGTGGCCCTTCTTGTTCGCTGTGCTGACACACTTTGGCTTTGGCCCAAAGTTCTGTGCATGGGTGCGTCTCTTGTATGCAAAACCGCTGGGGCACGTGACGGCTAATGGTCACATATCCCATGACATTCCATTTTCTCGGGGCATGCGTCAGGGCTGCCTGCTGTCGCCGCTGTTATTTGCCCTAGTCTTGGAACCATTAGCGACATGGATCAAGTGGGAACCAATGATCCGGGGCCTTAGGTGGACGGAAGGTTGGGAAGACTGCATCTCGTTATATGCGGACGATGTTTTACTATACCTGACCTCCCCTAGACGATCCATTTTGGTGCTCCTGACTATATGTGAACAGTTTGGCCGGGTGTCTGGGTACACTATAAACTGGTCCAAGTCGATACTCTTTGTACTCCAGGGCCCGCCACCGCAACTCCCAAAGGACTGCCCTCTACAGATCTCTGGGGACGCCTTTAAGTATCTAGGTATCTATATCACGGCGAACCCGGGCGAATTTATTAAAAGAAATCTTGCGCCTCCCCTAGAGCGTTTTTAAGATAGGGATGCAACTCATTGGGGGACACAGCCTTTGACGCTGCTGGGAAAGGTGTCGCTTTTTAAAATGATGGCGCTGCCTCGATTCCTGTACGCGTTGGAAAATACACCGTACCCAGTGCCACCTGACGACTTTAAAAAGATAGCGGCTCAGGTTTCCGGGCTGTTGTGGCGGAGCAAACCTGCACGCATAACACAGTGCAAATTGACTAGAGGGTGGTACGACGGCGGCATTGCACTCCCCGACATACAACTATATTACTGGGTGGCCCAACTGAAAGTAATCAATCAGTGGATACACGCCCCGCAGACAGATCCCGCTTTCAAGGCAGATAGGCATGGAGTAGGGATTGAGGGCATGATGTCCGCACTTTATAACAGGAAGCGTACACCAGCGGTTATCGGACCCACCAGGCAGTCGGTCAACCTATGGCATGAAGCTCACGCTAAATTAGGCTGGAGGGGAACAATAACCCAACTTACCCCTCTGTGGGATACACAACGTTTGGGCGGCCTGAGACATTACAAAGGCTTTGATAAATGGGACGCAATTGGTATATCCATGGTGGGTGACATGTGGCACAAGGGGGAGGTGATTACATTTGAGCGTCTTCAAACGCACTATGAATTAGCGCCCTCTGAAATCTTTAGATATCTGCTAATAAAGCATGCGTTACAGGCGGTCTTGCCATCCGGCACTGAGGTTCCTAAGGCCATCCCCCTAGAGGATAGGTTGCTGACAGACAACATGCATAAGCGGGCGACTTCCTTTACCTACCGAAAATTAGTAAACAATTTACCTGACCCACACGTGGCACTCAGGGAAAAGTGGTCCCGGGACATTGGCGAATTCGAGGATTCCGAATAGCGGGAGGCGCTGGCCTCCCGGCGGGAGGTGGGAATACCCTCAAGCCTTAAATTAGTACAGCTCAACATTCTACATAGAACCTATTATACGAGACACACTCCTCACAAAATAGGGTCAGCATCGCACCCGTACTGCCTGAGACGATGTGGGGAGGATGGTACATTCTTTCATACTGTGTGGGAGTGTCCAAAGATCAGGGAATATTGGGTAAAAGTAATGAGGACCATATCGCAGACGGCGGAGGTGTCGTTAACGCCGGAACCCAGGAGATGCTTGCTAAAAGTATGGGAGCCGAATGATCTTACGCGCCCGGCACAGGAGTGGGCCACTCTGGGGATAATGATAGCGAAGCACAACATTGCACAAAAATGGGGTGCGGGAGAGTCACCAACACTCGCTGCATGGTGTGGGGATCTGGATACTGTCATGGTGGCCGAAAAAGCAGTTTTTATCAATCGAGGATGTCCTAAGATGTGGAGTAGGGTCTGGGGGGCCTGGAATAAATTCAGGGGATACATCTGTGAACCACCTGAGGTGCAGGCGGAGGGGGAGTCTGAAGATGAAAATGATGGGGAGATGGAAATTGAATCGATGGAATGTTGTCCACTGTTACGATAAATGCATTATCAATATGCCAATTGCTGAAAAACCACAGATGTCTGGATACAATGCGTATATGTACTGTCTGATTCACTTGTGCCTTGATTATAATTACAATAAAAAGTTTTTGAAAAAAAAAAAAGGGGGCATACCATGCAAGAAAGATGGCACTTTCTCACACAACCGCCCCCCCCCCCCAGCGAAAGGTGATGAGACTAACCCTGCCCTATGGAGTCTTCATTGTCTAAGTGGAAGAACCTGGAAAGTCCATCTGCATTGGCATGGGCAGTCCCTGGTCTGTGCTCCACTTCAAAGTCCTTTTCCTGTAGGGAGATGGACCACCTTAGTAGTTTTGGATTTTCCCCTTTCATCTGCATTAGCCATCTGAGAGGTTTGTGGTCAGTTTGAACCAGGAAGTGAGTACCAAACAAGTATGGCCTCAACTTCTTCAGGGACCAAACCACAGCAAAGGCCTTCCTCTCAATGGCACTCCAACACTGCTCTCTGGGGAGTAGCCTCCTGCTTTTAAAAGCAACAGGTTGGTCTTGGCCTTCATCATTGGTCTGGGATAGGACCGCTCCTATCCCTAGCTCAGAGGCATCAGTCTGCACTATGAACTGCTTGGCATAATCTGGAGCTTTTAGAATTGGTGCTGAGCGCATTGCTTCTTTCAGGGTGTCAAAAGCCTTTTGGCAACTAACTGTCCAGTTAACCTTCTTGGGCATCTTCTTGGAGGTGAGTTCTGTGAGGCTGGTCACAATTGACCCATATCCCTTCACAAACCTCCTGTAGTACCCAGTCAAGCCAAGGAATGCCCTGACTTGTGTCTGGGTTGTTGGAGCTACCCAGTCCAGGATGGCCTGGATCTTGGGTTGTAAGGGTTGTACCTGGCCTCCACCTACAAGGTGGCCCAAGTACACCACAGTGCCCTGCCCTATCTGGCATTTGAATGCCTTGATAGTAAGACCTGCATTTTGCAGAGCCTCTAAAGCCTTCCCAAGGTGGATCAGGTGATCCTGCCAGGTGGAGCTAAAGACAGCAATATCATCAAGATAAGCTGCACTAAAGGACTCCAGCCCAGCCAGGACATGGTTCACCAACCTCTGGAAGGTGGCAGGGGCATTCTTTAACCCAAAAGGCATCACAGTAAACTGATAATGCCCATCAGGTGTGGAGAATGCTGTCTTTTCTTTTGCTCCTGGGGCCATGCCAATCTGCCAGTACCCTGCAGTTAAGTCAAAGGTACTGAGGAATTGGGCTGCCCCTAATTTATCTATCAGCTCATCTGCTCTTGGAATAGGGTGAGCATCTCTCTTGGTGACAGAGTGGAGCCCTCTATAGTCAACACAGAACCTCATCTCTCTCTTTCCACCCTGTTGATGAGGTTTGGGGACCAGAACCACTGGGCTAGCCCAGGGGCTCTCAGAGGGTTCAATGACCCCTAACTCCAGGATCTTGCTGACCTCAGCTTTGATGCTTTCCTTGACTTGGTCTGACTGGCGATAGATTTTGTTCTTGACAGGTGCACTGTCACCAGTGTCCACATCATGGGTACACCAGTTTGTCAGACCAGGGGTCAGGGAAAAGAGGCTAGCATACTGTTGCAAGACTTGCTTGCAGTCAGTCTGCTGTTGGGCAGAGAGGGTGTCTGAAAAGACCACACCATCTACTGACCCATCTTGTGGGCTGTAGAAGAGGAGGTCAGGGAGAGGTTCACTCTCTGCTTCCTGTTCCTCATCAGTCACCATCAGCATGGTAATGTCAGCCCTGTCATTGTAGAGCTTAAGGCGGTTCACATGGATAACCCTGTTGGCTGTCCTGCTAGTGCCCAGGTCAACTAAATAGGTGACCTCACTATGTCTCTCTAGGATAGGGTAAGGGCCACTTCATCTATCTTGGAGGGCCCTTGGTGCCACTGGCTCCATAACCCACACCTGTTGCCCCGGTTGAAATTCAACCAGTGCAGCTTTTTGGTCATACCAGTGCTTCTGAAGCTCCTGGCTGGCCTCAAGGTTCTTGGATGCTTTCTCCATGTACTCAGCCATTCTGGACCTTAGGCCAAGCACATAGTCCAATATGTCTTGTTTGGGCTCTTTTAGAGGCTTCTCCCAGCCCTGCTTTTACCAGACAAAGTGGTCCCCTCACAGGATGACCAAACAGAAATTCAAAGGGTGAGAAACCTTCTGTGGTACTTCTCTGTAAGCAAAAAGAAGGCATGGTACCAGGGCATCCCCTCTCCTTTTGAGTTTCTCAATGAGACCCATGATCATGCCTTTCAATGTCTTGTTGAATCTCTCAACAATGCCATTGGTTTGTGGATGGTAGGGTGTAGTAAACTTGTACTGCACTCCACACTCCTTCCACATGTGTGTCAGGTAAGCAGACATGAGGTTGGAACCTCTGTCTGAAACCACCTCCTTAGTAAATCCTACCCTGGTGAAGACACCCAGGAGGGCCTTGGCTACTGCATGGGCTGTAGTAGTCCTAAGTGGAATTGCTTGAGGGTACCTAGTAGCATGATCCACTACTACTAGTATACATTTGTTCCCTGAGGCTGTGGGAGGTTCAAGTGGACCCACAATGTCCACTCCTACCCTTTCAAAGGGCACCCCCACCACTGGTAGTGGGATGAGGGGGACCTTTGGGTGGCCACCTGTCTTGCCACTGGCTTGACAGGTAACACCGGAGCTGACAAACTCCTTCACCTTTTGGTGCATCTGGGGCCAGTAAAAGTGACTAACTAGCCTTTCTCAAGTTTTGGATTGCCCCAGATGTCCAGCTAGGGGGATATCATGAGCCAGAGTTAGGAGGAACTCCCTGTACGTCTGTGGCACTACCACCCTCCTGGTGGTTCCAGGAGTGGGGTTGCTTGCCTCAGCATACACTAATCCCTCTTCTCAATGAGCTCTGTGGGTACCACAGACATCTCCCTTTGCTTCTGAAACAGCTTGCTGCTTCAGGCTTTCAAGAGTGGGACAGTCTCTCTGACCCTGGCACAGCTCTTCCCTAGAGGGTCCCTCTGGGCCCAAGAGTTCAACCTGGTAAGGGTCAAGTTCCATGGGTTCAGTTCCCTCAGGGGTATCCAAATCCTCTCTCTGTGGAGAGGGATCCTGAATGTTTTGCTGTACAGAAGCTGGTTCCCCAGTCTTCTTACCTTTTCTCTTGGTTGGTTGGACCATTATTTCAGGCTCCAGACCTACTTTTTCACCCTTCCTCTTGCTCTGTGCTCCGGTTTGCACACACACCAATTCAGAGATGGCCAGCATGGCTGCATGGGCCTTTAGCTCAACCTCAGCCCAGGCTGAGGTTTCCAGATCATTTCCTAGCAGACATGCAGCTGGCAACTTTGGAGAGACCACTACCTGTTTCAGGCCAGTAACCCCCCCCCCCCCCTAGCCTAATGTCACCATGGCCATGGGATGACTAGTGGTGACACTGTCAGCATTGGTGACTGGGTTAGACTTCCCAATCAAATATTGCTCAGGGGAAACCAGTGTGTCTTTCACCATAGTGACACTGGCACCTGTATCCGGATCACTGACAAAATATCGAGAAGGAGAATATCGACCTACCAAAATATAGAGGAAAAAATATAGAATGCCAAAATATTGAATGCCTATCTCCAAACAGGTAAGTACAAAAATATAGAATCCAAAATATCGTTGTAAAAAATATAGTTAGTCAAAATATCGAATTTTTTAAATGTCTTAAAAGTAATGTAAAATTAATGAAATAATACATATAATTAACTGAAACATACTTAAAAATACTTAAATAACTTTAACATTAATAAATAATTAGGTGCCGATTCCGATCCGTTAAAAATAATTTGCGTACGACCCGTATCCGTATTTTTTTACGTACGAGTCGTACAAGTACCGTACAAACGGCCAAGTATGATTCGTACGTGAAAAATAACTATGAATAGCGTCGGGAAAAGTCTACGAGAGTGCGTCGGAAAGTTTTTACGTCCGAATATCGTCGGGAAAAGTGTACGAGAGTGAGCCGGACATTTTTACGTGCAAATCGTAAAACACAAGTCCGAGCGCGCAAGTACGATCCCGACCGTCTGTCCGAATACACAATCGCACGTAAAATGGCCCGTACGGAGCCAACGCAGTAGCACACATGTACACGGGTAAACTTATGCTCGTGTACGAGCCGTACAGCCCCCCCACCCCCAAATATGTCAGCACCGTACACCACCCTGTCCGCACTGTACCCCAGCCCCGCAACTTACGCGCCGTACCCCATGTATGTGCCATACCCCCCATGTATGTGCCTTACCCCCTGTCCGCACTGTACCCCAGCCCCGCACCTGTACGCGCCGTGCCCCCCCATGTACGCGCCTTCCCCCCATGTACGCACCTTACCCCCGCATGTACGTGCCGTACCTCCGCATGTACGCGCCGTACCCCAGGGCCGCACGTGTACGCACCGTACCCCCACCGCATGTACGCGCCGTACTCCAACACCGTACCCCAGCACCCTCACCCAGCATCGCATATGTACGGATCGTACCTACGCGAAAAAGACTCTTACAGAACCAGGACACTGTAAAAGCCCACAAGGAGGGTCAATTCGACTCGCACAACACCACAAAACACGTCTACATGACAAAATACATCTCAATGACTGACCTGGCACATCCAAACAGGCAAACAGAGGCCCCAAATCACAACCACCTCTTATAACACACCCACCAAAATTCAAACTCAGCCACACCCAAAAATGGACCAATAAAAAGGGCCCACACACACAACCCATGAGCCTTTGCAACAGACCCACTGCTGCCAGACCCCACAGAGAAACAACTCCACATTACTCATACCTTCACTACACCTTCACTCACACACCTTCACACAACCTCCTCCACAAACATCCCCCTCTTCACATTCACACACACACCGTCACATTCACACCCACACACCCAAAACCATTCACACCCACACCCACACCCCACACCATGCCCACAGACAAGAATCCAAAGTTCACAACGGCGGAGCTGGACCTCCTTGTCAACTAAGTCATCAGAGTTGAGCCACAGCTGTTTGGAACATTGGTCAGACAGACCAGCATAGCTGAAAAATCTGCCATGTGGCAGAGGATTGACGATAAGGTGAATGCTGTTGCGCCCATCCGAAGGACCAGGCATGAATACCAAGCTAGGTGGTACGATCTGCGCAGGGCGGTCAAGAGGAAAATTAACAAAGAATATGCCCAGAGTAACATCACTGGAGGTGGGCTGCCCCGCAGACCCGTACACTACCATCCCTGGGAGGAGAAGGTGATGGCCCTGCTACCGCCGGTGGGAGTACACGGAGTCGAAGAAGTCGCAGAGCCTGGTGAGTACACAAACAACTTACGTAACATGGGGCACTGGGGTCCACACCACATATACACCAAATGCACTCAACTTCCCCCAAGCACTCACCGCACACAACCACACTCAAAAACCACGCTCATGCCACTAACGTCTCCATGCACCCTTCACAAATCAAGGCAAGGCCATGTCCAAGGCTACAACAACCACAAACGCAATACTGGATGTCCGGGAGGCTGGGAAGGTGGGCCCCACACAACACATTGTGAAAATGAGACGCAGGCACCAATGCCCTCAGCCCATATGGCATAGGCACATACCCATGCACAATGCACAGGGACTGGCAAAGTACTGACAAGGTAGTTGACACTTGGCCCTGCTGTATGCAGCACAAGGCCCTCCTGGGACCACTGTACACTCAAACACCAACTCCACAAGCACAGGTATCTAGCACAGGAACTCACACTCACTGTCATGCCAGCATGCACCATGAGGGGACAGACACATCACCTGGGAGACCCAATGACAACTCATACTACACACAACAGCAAGCCAGGTCACAACCCCCCCCCTAACACAAGCACACACCCCCGGGGCAGGCAACGGATTTACACACTTCCACAATGGACATGTGACACAACAAGACCAATCCATAGCCAAATAAGCATCAGAGCCAACAATCTACAGGTCAAACACTCAGGAGAACATCCCAATCTGTCCCCCGCAACATACCCATCCCCAAGTGGACATTGAGAGGAATGCTAGGCACATCCAACTACCTGGAGAAACTGTGTCAACTTGAATATGTATGAAACATAGATGTCGCATGAAACACCATTAACATTGTCTCTCTCTCACACACAGGGCAACGTCGACGATCTCCCCCCAACACTGGGGGGGGAAGAATCACAGTCCCAGGCACCGCGTGAAGATGATCCCAACCGGCAGCGACAACTCTCACCACTCCGTGGATGACCCTGACCAACCTGGACCCTCTGGTGCCCAAGCCCCTGCAGCACCTGCGTCAGGTACATCTGTGCCAACCACCCCCCCATTCCTGCCACATCCAAGGACACACCCAGGAGCCCTGCTTGCACTGAACAACAGAGCTAGTCTGACCAGGAGGGACAAGGTTCTCCGGGCACCCAGGAGGAGGCAGGCAACCCTGCAAATGCCATCCCTCAGGGGTCCCGTAGACCCGATGTGCCCACAAGGGCAGGCCAGGCTCAAGTGGGCAGGGGTGGTGGGAGTGGAGGCAGGCAGAGGCGCAAACCTGACCAGCCAGCTCAGGACACCGGTATGTCACACATACGCAACAACCTGGACTCATACCGGCGTGACACCAGAGGCATCAACCAGGTCGTGTCGAGACTCTCAGAGATGCAGGGGACCCTCGATGAGATAAAGAACCTGCAGGTCGAGCATCATGCCAATCATCAACAACACCAAGGACGGATGAAGGCAAGACTGGCTGAGCTCCTGGCGGTGCACAGGGACATGAGCCAATCACTCCGTCAGATCGCCCAAAGCATGGGCAACCCTCCCTGTGCCACCAGGCGTAGACCAGCACCAGACACAGGGAGGGAGGAGGAGGATTCGTCTGACGGAGCGTCCCAAGCATCGTCAAGGCCTGCATCTGAGGGTCCCCGGAGGAAGGTGGGTCATCCACGGAAAAGACTGTGAGAGTCAGCGGACCATCCACATCTCCCAGGTCACCTGGCCTGGCCCTCTGGCGCAACAGCAGCACCTCATCCAATGACATTCTCTTCCACATGGACTTGCTGGTCACAGTCTGACCAATGATGACCAACACTGTGCCCTGGACTCTGATGACTTCCAATGCCAAGGATACCATCTCCCCCTGTGAACTTTGGATTCTATTCCCCCGGTAGAGCACCTAATTTCATCTACCAATACACGTACTCCACCGCAAATAAATATATTACTTTGGTCATGAGACGTTCCTGTCATTTTGCATTATTCAACAACATATGTGTGTGGAAATGTCAAACTATGCCTGAGTGTTGAACTAACTCCAGCCATCCATACCCTGGGATCAGAGTCTGGTACAGGACACACATGGGTCACAAGGTATCGTTCAATGTAGGCATGGAGCACAACACTCACCTGTGATGGCCTCCGGCTGCTGAGGGAGGGCTTGCTAAACTGTGCTGACAGACCTATTTGGGAGATTATCATCAAGTCGTAGAGGACATGGCTCATGTGGAGGTTCCCGGGGAGGGAGTCCCAGGTATGTGTGGCCAGGTGGGAGAACAATGTCCTGTATGCTGGAGTACGGTGGCTGTGAAGAACGGTGGCCAGGGCAAGGTTGGATACACGGAGATGGCCCAATGGGATCTAGGATGACAGACGTACAAGGTTGGTTTGGGATCGGGGTTGTGGACTGTCTCCTGAGTGTGGGTGGGGAGTGTGGAGGTCATCCTGCAGCAGACAGTGATCCATTGCAGCTATCTATGGTGGACGGTGAGGTGGCTGGGGCGCAGGGTGTTGAAGCTGAGGTGTGCAGATGCACCCTGGATGTGGACAAGTTTCCTGGGAGTTTGGATGTACTTGCTCCGTAGAGGGCAGGGCAGTATTTGACACGGATGTTTTCATGGACCTGGGGGATGGTCTGTCTTTTCTTGGAGTGGATCTATCTGTGGATCATGTGCATAATGCAGAGGGTGTTACAGCATGAGGTACAGATGCTGTGGACTAGCATGGCAAATGTGAGCGAGCCAAACATGATGCACACCATCTTGTGTGTGTGGCCACTGGGTGCTTGTGCAGGGCTCTTGTGGGTGGGACACAAGCACTTGAACTTTATGAATCAAGTTTATCACCTTGACCTTTGCGCACTGTTGCCTAAAGCTGTTTGCTTAATGAGCGTTTGTATTCCTTTCAAAACGCACCTTAAATAACAATCACATGTCTTTCGTGGTTATTATTTCTTCATATATTTATTTGTTTCATATATTTGATAAATCATATGTAGAACTCAAAAATTCCTTTTTTTTGATAGCTTCTCTTTTAAACCAACAATACTGCATATCCATCACATCTGTATTTTAATCAACCAAATTATTTTCTTCATTTATTATTTGCCCAATGCATTTCGGGCCCCTTTGGCCCTTCCTCAGGGGTGAGAATCTGTAAATTATACAAACAATGCATTATTGAAACATAAATTAGATGATGTGCACAGGGAGACACTGTAATCTACTACACATTTTGAATGGGCTCTATAACCCATCATTGATTTAATCCCAAAAAATCCTTCGTTAATAACAACATGATTATTGAAGAAAACTATTATCCGTAATTCACACAGGAACACACTTTCTCACTACTCGACTCTATGCCTACCCCTTTATTGAAATCACTAACCTCTGAATAAAAAAATTATACTGTGTTTCATAAATAAATACTCAAAAACACACCTCTGTGAATGTCTCTGAATTGCTCACGCAGTATTATCAGTGGCCATGGACAAACTGAAACAGTCGCTGACGTTTCTAAAAAAGCAACCAAAGAGCCAACAATGTAAACCCTGTCTACAAACAAAAACTCTGCTCCTATGTAACTGCGTTGCTTAGTTACCAGCGTTGTAATCACCTTCCCATTCTTTCATATATACCGCGATCCGTCTCCCTCTTCTCAAAACCGACTAACTGCTGCCAGACGCGGCGGGAACCCGTTCAATTTCACCTGATTCTAACTCGTTCAATTTCACTTCCGCTGCAAATGCACTTCCCGACATGTCTAAACAACAATGACGGACTACTCAATATGAACTCCAGCGCTCCACTGCTTATATTGCCCCAATCCATCATGGAGTGTCTTAACGTATTTAGCAGATCACTTCAAATAGACACGGACAACTCCCCACTTTCATTCTCTCATTGTTACACAAAGTATTAATCAGAGTGTTTGACATTTCTTACCTAACGTATCTCAATAAAAAATAACTGAAGGAGTGTTTTTTTTTAAAAAGTGCTAAACATCCTATGTTACCCAATCATAACACTGTTTTTGAACACAAATGTAATCAAATGGTAAAAAATGGAAAAATGGAAAAAACAGAAGTTAGTGACTTTCAATGTTCATTAAAAATCACAACGGTGTAAGTCTTTATACCAAAAAACATGTGTCTATGAAAGTTCTTCAACTTCATGTTGTTCGAGCTGTGCCTCTTGACCTAAACTTTAGGTGCAATTACAAAAAACAACTCAAGTCTACTTTATCGTTAATTCCTTTCGGATCCTGAGTCTCCAATCTCTTCATCCAGAAGATCTCTCTCTGAAGTAGAGTTTTACCCAGATCTTTACCTGGTGTGTGTTCGACCTTCTCAATTATCTGAAATCTCAACTGAGAAATATTATGACTAAATTTCATCCAGTGAACTGATAAGCTGCTTTTCATATTCTTATTTCGAATGGTGCTCTTATGTTCTGATATTCTGGTCTTGATTTTCCGTTCTGTCTTTCCTATATACAAAGAACAACATGGACACTTAATTCCTTAAATCACGTTGCTTGTATTGCAGTCTGAATTATGTCTGACTTTGATCATTTCCCCAGTGTGGGGGTGTTGTATTATATTTCCACAGATTACATTGTTGCAATGCACACAGTTTTGGCATTTACGCATTCCTTTATATTCTTGTTCAAATTTGGTATCTTGAAACTTAAGGTATTCTTTCAGATTCCTTGACCTTTTGTAGGCAAAAACAGGTTTGTTCTCAAATAATTCTTTGAAATCACTCTCATTTTCTATAATTTGCCATCGTTTGTCGATTATTCTTTTCAGCTGACTGGAACTTGTGGAAAATGTAGAAACAAAGACTTGTCTTTTGAGTGTTTTTTTTGGTTGAACTGTAAGTAATTCCTCTCGGGATATTGTGGTCATTTTAGAAATGGCTCCATCTAAAACATCTTCAGGATAACCTTTAGACTCATATCTTTTTCTGATGATTTCCACATTTTTTTGGGAACAAATTCTCATTTGAACAAATTCTTTTTGCCCTAAGGAGTTGAGAAAATGGAAGATTATTAATCAGATTTTGAGAATAAAAACTGTTGAACGCCAATGTGTTATTTTTGTCAGTTGGTTTATGAAATACTTCAGTTTGTATGGTATTTTCCGTTATGGTGACCAAGACATCCAGGAATGATATTGATTTCCTATCAATGGTATATGTAAGCTCTATATACTCATCCATCAGATTCAATTGTGTTATTTTTGTGTCCAACAAATTCTTACTGTTCCCCTAAATGAGAAAGATATCATCTATAAATCAGCAATACATCAACATATTGTCTGTCCATTCTTTGTCTGATTTGATGAATTTTTCTTCAAACATAGCCAAATAGGTATTCGCATACGCTGGAGCCCCAGCAAAGCCCATTGATGTACATTTGAGCTGTAAAAAGAATTGGTTCTCCCATTCGAAATAACTATGAAGGAGGCAGAAATGTAACATTTCTAATAGAAATACTTTGTCAGCTCCTATGGTGGACTGTTTTAATAAGGCCCATTCTACAGCCTCCAAACCTCCCTCATGTGGAATGGAGGTATATAAGGCTTTTACATCCAAAGTACACAAACAGATCTCTCCATTGTTTTTTACTGAAACTGTACGTAATTTTTGAAGAAAGTGTGTCGTGTCTTTTACGTAGGAAAACCAATTTTGGACGAAAGGCTGTAAAAAATGATCTATGTATTGACCTACTGGTTCGAAGATCGTGCCACACCCTGTAACGATCGGTCTGAATAGTGGATTGTCTAAACTTTTATGAATCTTCGGTAACATATATAATCCAGGTTTCTTGGGGTTTGCGACCGTCAAATATTGCTTTGTGTTTTGTGTAATCCATTGCATGTCTAATGCCTTGTTCAAAATACTCTCCTAGTTGTTCTAATTTCTTGAGTTGGATCTTGATCTAAAAGAAGATACGTGCTGGAATTAGTTACATGTTCTTTAACTTTGGACACGTAAAATGTGATTGTTATTTAAGGTGTGTTTTGAAAGGAATACAAACGCTCATTAAGCAAACAGCTTTAGGCAACAGTGCGCAAAGGTCAAGGTGATAAACTTGATTCATAAAGTTCTTTTCTGGACCTGTGCAGACAGCAAGTTAACCATTGCAGCACGCTGATTTTCAGGATGTTTAAAAAAGCATAAATAAAAGAATAAACAGGAGTGCTCCCCTTTAAAATAATAAAGTTTACACAAGCACTTGACCCAGCTGGAAGGGGACAATCCTCAGATGATCACCTCAGTCCTGTACAAGTCCAGCCTCAGGTGGCTCGGGTTCAGCAATTCATCAATGGATCTCATGCATAATTGAATGATGGAACTGCCAATATCTGTGTCTTTGTTGAGGGTGAGGAGCACCTGGCTGTCCATGGCATACGAGCTGATGATGAGGTGCTGTGCGCATGTGATGGTGGAGAGGTGGGTCCTGGACACTCTGTAGATTGACATGCTGAGAGATGATACCTGTGCCATGTCCCAGATGATGACACCATACTACATGCTGAAGCCTTGAGTCCCACTCCCATGCCCTTGCTGGGCTACAGAGCTGGTGGGGAGTATTAGGGACGTGACCTGGTTGGTGTGACAGTGCCTGGAAGGCGGGGCAGCGCAGTGTGGGCAGTTGGAGTTGCACACTCAGCATGCAAAGGTGTCGTGTGTGTGCCCAGGGTATGTCTGACAGCAGGCGTTAGATGTGCGGATGGACATAGCTCGGAGTGTGGCTGCTACATCAGACTGTAGTGTGATGTGGGTTATGCAAGGACAGGATGGTGGTGCAATGTGCACCTTGCATGTGCTGATGGTCCAGCCTTTGGCACCGCGTGGCGGCAACAGTGGCATAGACAAGGTGAGGACAGCCAAATGAATGGGTGGAGGGAGGAAGCGAGGAGCATCTTGGAGGTGTGTGTGTAGCCAAATCTGGATACTCTGTGGGCCCTTGCTGCAGGGGTCGCAGCAGCAGGCGGCATCTCCTTGCAAAATGCCAGAATTGGCACACAAAGACTAGGATGTCAGAAGGACAACTGCAACAGGCGCGTGTGTAAAGTAAGGAGTGTCCAGTATCACATGGCACACCCAGAGACAATGCATGCACAATCACCAAAGAAGCATGACACCGGATCAGGAATCTGAAGGCCGACCTGCGCACAGGAGACACACCCTCAGCAGCTGTTGATGGCCCATTGTGTGGACCAACATGCCCAAAAATATACATGACCATGTACTTCATGCCCAATAGGGAGCCTAATCCATGAGCAACTGCATGCATGTTGCTAAACAACACATGGACTCCTATGCATAATCTTCCACAACTATGCCAGATATGCCGCATGCAAAGTGGCAAGAGACCTGCATTGACAGAGATGAGGCACCTTGGAGTGTGACGAACACCTTTATTACTCAGCCTCACACTAAGGGAAATGCATCAATTGGAACAGACTCACAGGTCATTTGGCTGACCATGTGTGACCTACACTGGATACCCCCTTCAACACACAGATGTGGTAAATCCTACTGAGCTGGCACACAAGTGAAGGGGTTGAGCCTAACACCCCTTGCTGCACACGGATAGTCTACAATTCCCCATTGAGCCTCATATGGGGATGTCCCACACTATGTCCACCATTAGCATCCCGTATGTTCCTGAGGGACGTTATACACACATTGATGCCTTCATCAGAATCCACAAACCATTACAGATGACTGTCAGGAAGGGTGACTATCAATTCATGGGAGCCATGCAACACGTCATGTGGCCCATGGTGAGTCGACATGTATGCATGGTAACACAACCTGCACAGGAGCAGTCCCCACATATCACAAACACGTACCACCCACAAAATGCCTTGCTGCACTCCTTACCCCAAATGACTTTTCACCATGCCTGTGCATGTAACTCTGATCCAGCACACGTTGCAATACTCATGAGGAATAGCAGGAGGGCAATGATGACATGAGCAGACGACAGCCGCAAGAACCTGGGGAGGACAGACACACAACAAGTCAGCGAAGAGCTAGTAATCAGCAGACATGTACATGTACTCTACAGGAATGATGTTGTCACCATGCACTTAATACATTTTGTGTCCCAGCTAAAATGTGTGGAATGACATCATCACTTGAATGACACATCAGAACACACATCCAAGTCACTTAGCACACAGTCAGCTCGACACACACATTGCAACACATGCCACACAAGGCTCAAAGCGTGCACACTCAGACACAGGGACTCACCATCATGAGAAGAAGTTACGGATAAGCTAACTCCAAATGTCCTCATCCTCATCCTCACTTGCCCCATGCCCGAGCCCTTCATCCTCCACGGGTGGATGATCCTGCTCATCCGGATCAAGGATGAGTGGCACAGCCTTCTCCACTGCCATGTTGTGCAGCATGCAGCACACAATGAAGATTTTGCAGATCTTCACCGGGGCATATGGGAGGGCGCCGCTGGTCTTGTGGAGGCACCGGAATCTGCTCTTCAGGAGTCCAAACGTCCTCTCAATCACGCGCCTCGTCTGCCCATGGGTGTCATTGTACCGGTGTTCTGCGGCTGTTCTGGGGTTGCGGAGAGGCGTCATCAGCCATTGCATGTTGGGATAGCCAGAGTCCCCTACATGGAAACATCATGTGAAGAAGGAGGTCAGGAGATGCCGTAAGATACAAAGATAGCGCGAAACACAGGACTGACAGAGTATACCCACCAACAAGACATGCTCGTTCCGCGTGCAGCTGCAGCATCATTTCTGGCACCCTGCTACGCCTCATGATGTATGCATCGTGTGCGGACCCTGGAAAACGGGAACAGACATGGGAAATAAGCATGTTAGCAAGACACACCACAAGGGCATTATTGGAGTGGTAATGTTTTCTGTTTCTATAGGCTACCTCCTGTGCCTGTGGTGGTACCAAAGCCACATGTGTCCCATCAATGGCCCCAATTACATGAGGCATCCCTCCCAGGGCATAGAACTCACCCTTGACACCTGTCAACTGCTCACGAGTGGGAAAATGGATGAATTCATCCAGGTGCACCAACATGGCTTCTAAAACATCATACAGGACACGGCTGAACATTGTCTGGGACATGCCACCGACATCAGCTATGGTCAATTGAAACGTGCCGGTGGCAAAAAAATGTAGGGCTGCCATCACCTTCATCTTGGGGGTCAGAGCTGTAGGATACCTGTGTTGTGGTTGGAGGTGTGGTGCAAGCCGGCGGGTCAAGTCCTCTATCAACTCTTGCGAGAAGCGGTATCTGCGTATGCAGTCATGTTCGCGCATGGCATCCAGGTCTGGCATTCGTCTGGGGAGAGGCGGTCCCCTGCAGAGATTTGGAAGGAATAACGAAGAGTGAGTACATTACCACACCAATGTCACTGAGGTGAGCACATGTTCAACAGCTAATACACATCTGCTTAATACAGAGTCTGTGCTGTGCAATACATCCAGGACACGTAGGCCAGCCAGGTGATACTCCTACGAAGAGCCAGCCACAATAGTTGCATGGCAATGTTGACGTGACATGCCATTAAAATAGCTGTGGGCCAGTGTAAGTGACAAGCCAGACACATTACATGAGTGACAGACATCCACATATCAGCATTTGAAGGATGTCATCTCATACAGACAGCTGGCAGGAGTCTAGACGCACAGGTCACATGTCATCTGAAAAAGGACAGATAACACACATTTCCATGAAGGGGTACATGTCAAAAACTGATGACACAGACATTGAGAGAACGCAGATATTGCCTCATGTCAGGAAGTCATCTTTGAACCATCATGACACATGTAACGTGTGAGTCCACATGTGGCATGGTGTGCGTATATGTGTGTCATGCACATATGCACACAGACACATGTTGGATGCTGCAACAGCAGATGGAGTTGACGGAACACCAACGGAAAGCTCATGGGAACACATGACACACACATGACATAGTCACATCGTGGCACAAAGGGAGTCACATGTCAGGTGTAATTATCCGTGTACCTGGCATCAGGGGACAGTTGCGGGTGTTGCTGACTGTGCCATACCAGTGATGCAGTGCTTGACACGTGTGTCCTACATGCACACATGTGCAAAGTGTGAAGGGGAAGTGTGCCACATAGTGCCCCATCACACATGACATGTGTAAACAGCTCATCACACATCTATTGTGCCACAACATGAGGAGACATGTGCCACATCACTGCCTGACACACCTAGGCCCTGCACATGAAGGACTGCACTGCCAATGACTTGATGTCCAGCCTTGTGCGAGTCTGACACCTCCATTCCTATCGTGTGCGCGTCCTATCACCAGTGTAAGCTGTGAAACGCAGTACACACGCTCTGAGGGCGTGTGTATGGCCCGTACTCACGCGTGAGTAACTGCCATACACGCGTGAGTACGTGCCTATCACTATAGTTCTGTTACTGTAGGTCCGAGTGATACGGCACGTACTCACGCGTGTACGGCACGTACTCACGCATGAGTATGGGCCGTACACGCATGAGTACGTGCTGTATCACTAGGCCCTACGGTACCCCCAACTATAGTGATAGGCACGTACTCACGCGTGTACGGGCCGTACACGCGTGCGTACGTGCCATATCACTAGGCCCTACGGTACTCCCAACTATAGTGATCGCCACGTACTCACGCGTGTATGGCCCGTACACGCGTGAGTACGTGCCGTATCACTAGACCCTACGGTACCCCCAACTATAGTGATCGACACGTACTCACGCGTGTATGGCCCGTACACGCGTGAGTACGTGCCGTATCACTAGGCCCTACGGTACTCCCAACTATAGTGATCGGCAAGTACTCACACGTGTACGGCCCGTACACGTGTGAGTACGTGCCGTATCACTAGGCCCTACGGTACCCCCAACTATTGTGATCGGAACGTACTCACGCGTGTACGCCCCGTACACGCGTGAGTACGTGCCATATCACTAGGCCCTACGGTACCCCCAACTATAGTGATCGGCATGTACTCACGTGTGTACGGCCCGTACACGCGTGAGTACGTGCCGTATCACTAGGCCCTACGGTACCCCCAACTATAGTGATCGACACGTACTCACGTGTGTACGGGCCGTGCACGCGTGAGTATGTGCCGTATCACTAGGGCCTACGGTACCCCCAACTATAGTGATAGGCACGTACTCACGCATGTACGGGCCGTACACGCGTGAGTACGTGCTGTATCACTAGGCCCTACGGTACCCCCAACTATAGTGATCGGCACGTACTCACGCGTGTACGGGCCGTACACGCGTGAGTACCGCCCGTATCACTGTAGTGATGGTGCCCTAGGGGTACGTGTGAAATGCGCCGTACCTGTGTGGGGATTCAAGAATTACAATGGGGACACATGAGGGACAAGTATTAGGGCCTAAATGCATGCTGGTTGTCATGGATACCGAGTTTCAAGTTCAAAATTTAACATCATGTGGTCTGGAAAAAGCAGTTGGCCACAATATACATTGTTGCAAAGTGTTTGTTGACTTGACATGATGCTGCAAAATCGAAAGATGCGAAGGATGTCACTGGTGTATGTTTAAAGGGATTGGAGGAAACGTAGGATGCACATGAGTCTGACCAATCACTCTGTACTCCTGTAAATGAAATAGGCCAGCAAGGCAGATATAAGGCAGGCAGAACCCATGAGAGGGCACTTGCCTGCACAACATGTCAGTCAATACCACTGCTGCTGTATTGTCTTCCTCTGGCACCATGTCAAGGAGTGTGGAGAGGGCCCAGCCTTTCACCCAGGAGGAGAACGAGGCCCTGCTGGATGTGATCCTCCCATGGTACCCCATGCTGTATGGTCGACCAGGGGAGCAGGTGAGTGCTGACTCCACTACCTTTGCCGGTGCACCTTTATTATGTCTGTCACTTCTGGCAATGTGTCCAGGTGTGACAGACATGCAATGTTGGTTGGAGTGGGTCCCGGGGGGGTGGATGGCTTATGTCTCTCATGCAGGGCTTGATGTAGTTCATGTGTGCCCTCCTCACTTGCATTGTGCTTACTGTGACATTCACTGCATAGTGCATGGCACATTCAGCCAGCCTAATCCTCTTGGGCATTCTTGTTCTATTGTCCTGCGGTGATTCAGTGGTCACCCCGGTGTGACAGGTGACTGCACCCACAGATGTGTGTGAGAGTTGAGTGGAGCTGTGGTGAGAGTGGTGAGAGTGTCCAAATGATGTGTACGCCCCCTGGACATTGATGTGTGTGAATGTTTCTTGTCATGTGGGTGAGTGTCTATGTGGAGTGTTGCACCACAGCTGCATGGAGGAGGCAACTGCTCAATCCATCTGATGTGTGAAGTAAGCCGTGCTGTGTGTCTGACTTGCTGAGCTAGCCCCACACCTGTGACCCCCCCGGCACGTGGCACATGTGATGAGTGAGGTTTGCATCCACTGTTGCCAATGGCAGGTGATTGATGTGTGCCTGTGTGTGTCTGTGTACTCTGCTGAGGTTTCGTCAGTGGCCTGGGGCATGTGACTGCTTTGCGGTGCTGTCCATCAGCCTTGTGTTGCTTGGGATGCACAGTGTGTGCCATGATCAGGGATTGTTTCGCACCCCTCATGCCACCTGTGTACTTACTATGCCATGTAGTGCATTGTTGCGTCCCCAGTGGAAAAAGTCCCTATGACTAAGGTGCTATTACTTGCCAGCATACTATGCCCTGTTCAACAGAGCAAAGATGTTCAAATGTGTGTCTCTGTGACATGGTGCAGGTGTAGTGATGTTGTCCCACTTTGTCATCCACACAGGTAACCGCCTACCAGAAGGGGAAGATCTGGAAGGAGGCCGTCAAGGCCGTGCAATCGGTGGAGGGTCGCATTTGGCGCCTGCCACAAGTAAGGAAGAGATAGCAGGACATCCGGTGCTGGACCCGGAGGATCGCCCGGGTCATGCTGAAGGAGGAGGCTCCTCGCAAGTATGGCGGGCGCCGGCGCCTGACCCCCCAGATGAAGCGTGTCCTGGCGGTGGTCTTCCCTGACCTGGATAGGCGGATACAGGAGTTACAGCAGCAGGAAGGGGGTAGGTACATGTGTGTTTGTTGTGTGTCGCCAGCTTTTGTAGCTGCTCAGTCGCCTGGATACACTGCCAGGCTATATATGTGCATTGCATATCCTGTTCCCCCAGATCAACCTGTGCTGTTCTTCATCCCTTCCCCTCCTTGACATGTGTTACCTGGTCTGTGTGTTATCACTATTGCACATGGTCATCTAGGCTGCCAGTTTTTCAAGGTGCACACTGCTTTCAGCATCATGTGTGGGGGTGGTCTGCCTGAGCCATGTCCTGTTCAGTCATTTGGGGGTTCATAATTGTTGGCACTGATGCTGAGTCTCAACATAGGAGTGTGAGGGTTCAAATGAACAGACTTGCAGCATGCATTACCAATGTTGTGGCCTCAGACATGATGTGCATGAGTGGGATATATGCATAGTGCCGGGACGGTTGCTCCTGTAACAGTCAGCTCATTCCAGGACCATGGAGCAGTGTGCCCACTACAGTCCCCTGACACAGCCTGCCCTCCTACTCATGTGTGTCATCCAACACTGTGCACATTCACTGTGGGTTTAGCATGGCTCTGCCTCTGTGGCATTGTTCCTGGCCTAGGTAGTATTTTTCACATGTGTGATACATTTGCCCACTGGACAGCGATACACCAGTTTGCTTGTGCATACTCACACTGGGCAGTGCCTGTGTGGCTATTCACAACAATCTGTTGATGTTTGTTTGTGACCAATATGTTTTGGCAGCCCTACAAGGTGATGTCGTGTTAATGAAGCTAGTTTTCAAGCACAGTTATTGTAACCCTGAATAAGAGGTGTCACTTCTTGATCGGTATCAGTCACATTGACTCAGGTATGGGTGGGTGTGTGCGGGAGGGGCGTACATGTTCAACCCTGATGTTTCATTGCCAGTTCTGACTTGTGTGTGATGATTCGCAGTACAGAAAGTCATCGTGCAGTGCCCCCGTGATGTTGGCCAGTGCTTAATGTTCGTGCTTCATTGCCTGTGTCAGTTTTTGACAATCATGTATCCTGTACATTTTTGGCACCTGTGTGTGGTTCAGATGCTACACAGTTGTGACTTTGTGTGCGGACATCTGTGGGTACATTCTGGCTTGCCATGAGGGGGAACCCACAGTACAGCTAGGCTTTTTTGCTAAACAATTGCAGGCCCATTAGCGTATGCATTGTCCTGGGTGTGGACATGTGTGCCATTCCAGATGACAGTCAGTAGGTCATATGTGTAGCCAACTGTGTGATGAGGTGACGGATAGCCATGTGACAAATGACATTATTCAAGTTGTTACTCAGAGAAAATGTCCATTGGCACTCACTACACCTGTCAACATGTCTCAATGTTTCATATGCTTGACCTTGTTGTTTTGTTGTGAAGGACAATGATGTGCCTGCATGACAGATGTCTCCCAAGGAAGTGCACAAGACACCACCTTTACACTTTCCAGGGACACGCTGGCACATTTTAAAGTAAGGCACAGTTTGAAGAAAACTTGTTTGGAGTTCATACATATAAATGTTCCCACAGTGTGGTAGCATTTGGGTTAGTCCTTGGTTGTTGCTGATACCAACTTACGAGTGTCAAGTCATCCAGACCACCGTGGTGCCATGTATATGTACTTACTGATACGCCATTTCTACCTAACAGTGGCTGATTTGAATGAGTCTGGCAGCTCAGACAATGACTGTGTACATGTAGTTTGGTGTGCACCTCCTTGTGTGACTTCTGCTATACAGACACATGTGTGTTGTGTTCACAGAGTGCCACATTCACACATGCTAGACATGTCCATTGTGTAAAGGGTTGTGATTCTCCAGGAGTCACAATGTATTTCTTTGGGGTGTCAAAAGTACTCACAGGTCTCTGAGTGTGGGGACACCTTCTGCATTGGCATGTGGTATTTGGCCTTGGGTGCGACAATACTCTTTGGTTCACAGTGAACAAGAGGTGGCATGCCTTCATAGTCTTGCTGTGCTCAACTGATCCCAGACACTAGCTTCTCATGATCTTGTGATTTCAAGTTATTTGCTGTTGTGTCCTAAATTTCATTGTTTCCAAGTGACATGGTGGGTCAACCAACTGGGGAGTGCAGGGCTTACATATGTGGGGAGTATCCTAGATGTTACTCATGATGCCTTTCCTGATATGCACTGCTGTGGAGTCGGTGGAATCTAGTGGCACGGAGGGCGAGGGGAGTGAGGCGGAGGACCTGCCCAGTACCAACACAGACTACGAGGCAGACGGGTCCAAGGCTGAGCTCCCAAAGGGGGCGGAGGCTGCTCCCACAGCTGAAAGCAGCAGTACATCTCTTGCCGCCCCCTCCATTCCCATCACCGCCCTCCCACTTGCTCGGGTCCCTTCTGTCCGTGCTAGGCCACACCGTGCCTCCTTCGTGCCAGGCACCGCACCCCCTGCCCCTGTCCCCCCTGCTGCCCTCACTGCCGAGTCTGTGGACATTCAGCGGCAGTTGCAAGTTGGGCAGACATTGATCCTGACTGTCCTCCATGGCCACACCAGACTGCTGACCCAGATGGTGTTGTACATGGAGGGCATGTCATCAGCGATGTCTGACCAACGGATGTTGCTGAGGTCCCTGGACTCGTCACTGACGGCAGTAGTGAGTCACCTGCAGCGCTGCCTCCCCCCCTACCCCTGCCCCATCCACAAGTCCCACACCCATGCCTGTCCCAAGCACACCAAGACATCCACACACACGCACCCCACCAGACACAAGCAGCACACCACCACGTAAGGGCAAGCGCACACCTCCTGACACGCACACTCAGGGGGAAGCAGGCACACCCACTGGGTCTGGGGCACACAGGCAGGCACGCAGCCACAGTCCTCGTCCACATGACTCACTCCCCAGTCCCTCCGATGTCACTCCCCTTGGCTCCCCTGCCCCAGATTCGGAGAAGGAGGCCTACTTTGCTGGGCTGGGCCTCAGCCCCACTAGTTCACCTGGCCGGAAACGGTCAAGGCACTCCACGGGTAGGGGAGTTAAGTCCCCCAGCCTGTCCACCACCTACCCCAGTAGCGCTGCAACCCATCCCTCCGACCCCCCCCCCCCTCCTTGGGGCATGTTGTTTCTCCGGGTGCAGGGGAGACGCTTGAAGAACTGGCAGAAGTGTGCAGCGCCGAGCTCACCTCCACCTTTGGCGCTGCCCCTCCCCCTGTGGTGGAGTCGTCCGTCCCTGCACCCACCACACCTACCCTTTCCCCTCCTGTCCCTGCGGTGCCTGGTCCTTCCCCACATGATGCCCCCCCCCAGTCGCTGAACCTGAGGTTTAGTATGTGCAGGCAAGCTAGGGGAGACGCGTGGCCATGTGTCCCCCCCCAAGGACTTCATATCTGGACTGGCCATTGGCCTTTGTACATAGTGTTCTTTACTACATCTTATTTTTTCATGCTGAATAAAGCATTTTGTTTTCCGTTTTGAAAGTCTTGCATTTCATGTATTGATGTTGATGCTGAGGCTCCAGGAGTTGGGGTTGTGGGAATGTGTTATGTTTCATGGACATGTTGTAGTCTGCATCTCATGGGGTGGAACCTGGTATCTGCGTGCCCTCACAAGGTCTCTGCAAAGAATCTTTGGTCGTGTCTGCTCTTTGTATTTGGAGACATTGTCCCTAGGAGTGTTCCTTCCTCTGTGGCACCTGACATCTCCCCTGCAGAGGGTTGCACAATTGTTGTGTTGCCCTGTGTCTACATTTCCTTTGTTGGTGATGGATCCCTTCAACTCTGGCCATGCCTGCTCAGCAATGTCTCTGGCTGCATTGTCTGTGCCATCCTTGGTACTCACTGTACTTGTGTATAGAGTATTTTGCCATGCCTTCATGGATAAATTGTCCCTTTTCCGCATAATGCATGTGTGTAATCCCAGCCTAGTACACATATGGTACTTGTTCTGCTGGGTATTTGAACACCTGACTCACAATTGTGGGCATTGTATCTGTGGGAACTCCACCCTATTCCTTCCATGACAGACAACATCTTGGTGGCTGGCCCAGCACCTGAGAACATTCCTATCAGTCCTGGGATGTGCGTGGCAGTGTGTGTTCTCTTTGACTCTCTTAGTTTAGTAGGCAGTGACATGACTATTCAGTCTTGTGGCATGATCTCAGTGTGTGTATTGTGCTGCATCTGCCAGGGGTGGGCATGCATGTGTTACTTGTCCTCACACCCACATGTGGTGTGTCATGCAGTGGGGGAAAGACATCCATCCTCCTGGGAGTGGGACACTGCTGTCAGTGATGTGTTGTTATGACACTATCATGATTGTCCAAAGTTAGGGATACGTACATACACCCATGGAGTTGTGGTCATCTGAAAATGATGTACACCCCCCCATGTCTCTGTCCACTGCTGGGAGTCCTCTGCACCCACTCATATATGCCTGTCCACAGCTGGGAGTCCTCTGCACCCACCCCCATGTCTCTGTCCACTGCTGGGAGTCCTCTGCACCCACCCCCATGTCTCTGTCCACTGCTGGGAGTGATGGGCACCCACCCCTCACATGTCCCTGTCCACTGCTGGTATTCCTCTGCACCCACCCCCATGTCTCTGTCCACTGCTGGGAGTCCTCTGCACCCACCCCCATGTCTCTGTCCACTGCTGGGAGTCCTCTGCACCCACCCCCATGTCTCTGTCCACTGCTGGGAGTGATGGGCACCCACCCCTCACATGTCCCTGTCCACTGCTGGTATTCCTCTGCACCCACCCACCCACCCACGTTCGCCCTTGCTGTGGTACACTGCTGTCCTGGGCATACACCACCCCCAATTTACAGCTGATGTGCTGCACCAAGCCGTACACCTACATCCGTGGCGTGTGTATGCCTTGTATCCATCATGTAATGGGGCTGTAGGGGTACGTGTGGTATGGCCCGTACCCACCATAGTGGCGGTGACATAGGGGTACGCGTGGTACGGTCCGTACCCACGCCCCCCAGAGCGTGGGTAAGGACCGTACCACTGCTGTACCACCATTGTGGCGGTGACGTAGGGGTACGCGTGGTCCGGCCCGTACCCACGCTCTGGGGGGCGTGGGTGTGGGCCGTACCACCATTGTGGTGGTGACGTAGGGGTACGCGTGGTACGGCCCATACCCACGCCCCCCAGAGCGTGGGTACGGGCCGTACCACCATTGTGGCGGTGACATAGGGGTACGCATGGTACGGCCCGTACCCACGTTCTGGGGAGCGTGGGTACGGGCCGTACCACCATTGTGGCAGTGACGTAGGGGTACGCGTGGTACGGCCCGTACCCACGCTCTGGGGGGCGTGGGTATGGTCCGTACCACCATTGTAGTGGTGATGTAGGGGTACGCGTGTACGGACCGTACCCACGCTCTGGGGGCGTGGGTACGGTCCGTACACGCGTACCCCTACTTCACCACTGCAATGGTGGTACGGACCGTACCCACGCTCTGAGGGGCGTGGGTATGTCCCGCACCACCATTGTGGTGGTGACGGGTACGCGTCCACGTCCACTTCCGTTGTGGCGGGACGTGGGATTGGTGGACACGCCCCCCGAAGTGACCAGACCATGGAGGTAATTAATGTGCAGGATATATTTGTTTTTTGTGGGGTGTGGGTTAAGTTTCATGCCCCTCGCACCCCCCCCTTTGCCCCTGGGGGTTGTTCTGAGCTTCTGCGGCGTCTGCGTCGGTTTCTGAACACGAGGTCGTAGGCTATGAAGGCCGGGATGACGCGTAGGTTGGGGTCCATTGCTGTCCGTCGCGTACCGGTGCTCCTTGTTCACGTCATCCTCAATTTCACGGCAGTTTTTGGCTCCCGCAAAAAATGCTACTTGCGGAGTGACATAGGCACGAATCGTACTTGCTGGTCCGTAACAGTAGGGAAAGCGTTGGATAGCGTAGGGGGTAAAAATTATTATTCCCACTCCAGTGAGTGCAATAGTAGGGAAAGTGTTGGATAGCGTAGGGGTAAAAATTACTATTCCCACTCCAGTCAGTGCAATAGTAGAGAAAATAATAATTTAATATTTTATTAAATTTAAATTAATTATTAATACAAAAAAAGTATTGGAATTAATTACCAATTACACAATATTTAATAATTAATTAATTATAAATACCAAAATATTTTTTACATTAATTACCTATTAATAATTAATTAACAACCAATTAATTTTCAATACCAAAAATTTATAAATACAATTAATACCAATTAATAATTAATTAATTGATAATAAATTAATTATCAATATACAACAATTAATTATTTACAATTAAATTACTTCCCACCATATTCCCCTATAAACCCACAACCCGCTACAAATAATAAATTAATACAATTAACATAATTATCAATTAAACAATTAATACAAATTAATTACCAATTAATACAAATTATTTACCAATTAATAATTAATCAACAACCAATTAATTTTCAATACCAATTAATAATTACCTAATAACAATTACGTTACTTCCCACCCTATTGCCCTATAAACCCACAACCGGCTACATAAGTAAAACGCAAAATGAAATTAAAAATAATTAATAATTCCTAAAAATTATTATTTAATGTACTATAATTAAATTACTTCCCACCCTAATCCCCTATAAACCCACAACCCGCTACGGAATTAAATTACACAAAAATTAAATAACATAAAATTCATTACTTTAAACATATTCAAACATACATTCCAAAATTAATACATACTTTTAACACATATACTAACACTTAAAACACTATAAAAAAATTTGATATTTTTAACAACTATATTATGACTGTCGATATTACTTACTTCTATATTATTTAAATCAATATTTCTTACCTGAATTTCGATATTCTTCACCACTATATTTTGGCAATTCGATATTCTGTCCATTCTATATTAAAAACTCGATATTCTGTCCTGTCGATATTTTTAATTCGATATTATGTCTGTTTACCCTGTATCCCTCAGAGCTTCTACCCTAGTTCCATTCACCCAGGGGTACTGCAAATATTTCTTTAAGTTGGGTGGCCACACAGCTACAGTGGCAAACTCCACTTCCCCCAGTGAGACCAGACTTGCCTCAGTGTGTTCCCAGATTTTCTCAGGGTACACTTCTGATCCCATCTGTATACTTGCTGCCCCAGGAGCAGCTGTACCGGGTGCCTTAGGGGCTTTGTTGTGGGGGCAAGATTTATCTACAGTTAGGTGTCCTGACCTCTTACAGTTATTACACCAGGCCTTTAAGGGATCAAAATTCTTCCCCCTATTGGGTTGAGGCACATAGGGAGTAGTTTGGGTCCCACCCCCTGAACAGGTTTTTTGGGCCCTTTGGAAGACTCAGACTTGGGGATTCTCACCACCTTTCCCCTGGGGAGGTTTTGTGACCACCTTCTTCTGGTCACCCCCTGTGGCTGTCCTTATCACCCTAGTCTTGACCCAGTGGTCTGCCTCCTTTCCCAATTCTTGGGGAGAAATTAGACCTAGGTCTACCAAATGCTGATGCAACTTTTCATTTGTGCAATTACTTAATATATGTTCCTTCATGAACAAATTGTACAATCCAGTAAAATCCTGCACACCATGTCCAGCTAACCAACCATCCAGTGTCTTTACTGAGAAGTCTACAAAGTCAATCAGGAACTGGGTCTGGGTTTTGTGAGCCCCCCTGAATCTAATTCTATACTCCTAAGTAGTGAATCCTAATCCCTCAATCAGAGTCTTCCTCGTGAGGTCATAGGATCCTGCCTCTGGCCCAGAGAGGGTCAGAAGCCTGTCTCTGCAGTTACCAGAGAACAGTTCCCACAGGAGTGCCCCCCAGAGAGGTTTCTTTACTCTTCTTAACTCACAAGACCTCTCAAAGGCTGTGAACCATTTGGTGATGTCATCACCTTCCTCAAATCTAGGGACAATCCCTTTGGGGATTTTAGGATCAGAAGTTTCCTCCCTATCCTTGTTTTTATTATTGCTGCCACCATTGATGGGTGCTAAACCCATTTCTCTCCTTTCTTTTTCTAGAGCCAGGAGCCTGAACTCCAGCTCCAATCTTTTGGCCAGCCTTATTAAAAGGCTGTCCTCTTCACTGGTGGGTCCCCCAGTTATCTCTCTGGTACCAGGGTCACCTGTGTGACCTCTAGGTTCTCAGATGCTAATTCTTGGATTGAAGGGTATGGGGGCCCTCTCCTCCCTAGGGAATAGTGTGGTGGGGGGGTCATTATCCACCTCCTCTTCTTCCCTTTCCTCATCAGACTGGCCATCACCAGGTTCAGATGGGTGGTCCTTAGCATACTCAGCCAAGAGCTCCTGGAGCCCTAGTTTGGTTGGATGCAGGCCCATTGGTATATTTTTAAGTTTGCCTAGGGACCTCAATTCCTTGAAAGACAAGTGTAAGTAAGGTGTGAGGTCGAGCTCCTCCACCAAGTCCATGTTATTATTTTCACTAAAAGCTGGGTTTGTTTGAGTCATTCTAACCTGACAGTTCTAATCCTCTACCCTGACTATAGTGACTTCTATTTTTCTAAAATTCTAATGGGACTTAAGCAAGGCCCTGACAAAACTTTTAGTATTTTGGAAAAGACCAATCAGAATTCTAAAGGCAATTTTAAGAGTTCTGTCGTGTGATCAGATGGTAACTAAGTAGTCCAATAAATGCAAGTTTGTATCACACCGCTGATCCACCAATGTGAAAAAGTAGCTCTGTATATACTGTTCCCAAATAGGTACAGTGTGTACAGAGTCCACAGTCCCCAGAGGTTTGGCAGAGGCTAAAGTTAGATATAACCTTACTCTCTAAAGTGGTAGCTTGGTCGAGCAGTAAGGCAGTATCAGAGGACAGTGCAAAGCATTTGTTGTACAAACTCAGTCATCAAATGATCTCACACACTGAATAACTGAACTCTAGGCCAGTGGTTTATATGAAAAAATATAGGCTTGTTTTATTTTAGAACCAACAATAGGTATTAAAATATACTTTCTCAGAATGAGATGCTTTAGGTAAATACTTTTGCAATATGCAATTAACTTGTATAAATACTGATCACAGGTTGTTGCTATAGGCAACACAATTTCAAACACAATAATGCATTGAGCTCAATGGAAGTTTTAAGTTATTTGCAATAGATTACTTTCAGGATTACTTTTGTAACTCCAGGACTGGATCCTAGATTCTGTCCTGGGACAGTTCTTAGAAACAAGTGATAAAAGTCGACTTAGTTACTGTTGTGATTTTTAGGCAATATTTTGCTATTTTAAAAGTTGACAGAAGAAATTTCATAGAAAAACAGTCAATGATTTCCTATGGGAGAAAATTCAATTGCAGGTAAAGTAGGTTCTCGTTACTTTTGTAATCCAGTACTGGGCTCCTAGACTCAGTATTGGGGCCTCTATCTAAAACAGGTAAGTAGTTACGTTTTCACAGTTGGTAGGATTTTTAAAGAATATTTGAAGTTTTCAAAAATCGACACTTAGAAGAAATTTCACAGAAAAACAGTCAATGATTCCCTATGGAAGAAAATTGGGTTACTGGTAAGTACGGTTGTGAATACGTTTCGGGGTCAGTGCTGGGCACCAAGATCCAGCACTGGGATCTCTCCTAATAGCAGGTGAGTATTTTCGTTTTCGTTACTCGGTTGATTTTTGGTGATTATTTTAAGTTTTAGAAACTCCACACTTAGAAGAAATTTCAGAAGAAACCAGTCAATGTTACCCTATGGAGGAAAATTGGGTTATCGGCTTTTGGGTAAGTACTCGACTGGCAGAGTTAAGGATCTGGGCACAGACTCAGGGGTCTCCCAGGGTCAGGTAGGTATAGTTGTTACACCCTCAGCGGCACAGGGGCAGCCGGGTGCAGAGTGAGTTAGGCCCAATGTTATCCTATGGGAGGCAGGGGGGGCCTTGGTTGGTGGCTCCTGACTAGCAGACCACGCGGCTGTGGGAGCTGGGCATCTGGTAACTTGCTCAGGGCAATTGGGGAAGTAGATAGGTGTAGAGGTTACACTGCCAGGGCCATTCGGGCGGCTGGGTGCAGGGTGCTTTTTAGCCTTCGGGCGCTCAATGGGTTTCAATGGGAAAGCTCCTGGTTGAACAAAGGCTGCAAGCTCGGCGACGAAGATTCTTCAG
Source organism: Triturus cristatus (assembly GCF_964204655.1). Classification (NCBI taxonomy): domain Eukaryota; kingdom Metazoa; phylum Chordata; class Amphibia; order Caudata; family Salamandridae; genus Triturus; species Triturus cristatus. Next base: position 753,182,611 of record NC_140579.1, read on the forward strand.
GTGCCACCACCACTTCGAGAAGTAAGTTGGGTAGTTGGAGGATAGGTAGGTACCCAGGAGTTGGGCACAGGGGGCCGCAGGGCGCCGGGTCCAGGGATGCCTTTTGGTGTCGGGAAATCTTACCGTCTGTTGATCGCGGTTGGGGGGTACCTGGTTCTGAGGCTGCAGGCGTCGTCAGGAGCGTCGAGGTGAGTTCTTGGGTGCCAGATTCGGGGTCATAGTCACCGGGGGGCGTCCTCGGGGTCTTTGTTCACTCCGGCACAGGCCAGGCTTGGCGGGTGCAGAGTGTGCAGGGTTCGCGGTTCCGGGCTGATGCCAGGGGTTAGAAGCTGGTTTTGAGCAGAGCCTCTGCTCATGGGAGTCCCAGGTGCTTAGAGCCAAAAGGTAGCCAGGTCCTCCGGGGTTTGTGAGGTTGCTGGCCACAAGAGGTGCCGGGTTGTAGCAGGAGCAGGTTCGAGGGCCGACAGGCCGGTAGGGCTGGGGCCAAAGCAGTTGGTGTCTTCCTCTTCTTAGCAGCTGCACGGCAGGTCTTCTTTCTTCTTGCTCTTCTTTGTTTTTCGGAATCTGGAATCTGAGGAAGGAAGGTTCAGGGTGCCCCTAAATACTAGATTTAGGGGTGTTACAGATAGGTAAAGGGCAGGGACCAATGGGTCCCTGCCCTGGGGTGGGTACACCCCCTATCCTGCCACTCTCCTGTGGGAGGGGGGCAGTAGCCTAGTCCTGATTGGGCAGGGCCGCCCATCTTCAAGATGGCGAGCGCCCGGAGATGTGCTTCACCTCGCCTCCCCCACCTGAGGGGTGTGGTTGGCAGGCTGGCACATCCCCTGTCCTTATTTGGGGTTTCCGGCCAGGCTTCCCACCAGAGGGGTGGCAGCAAGTGTCCTGGGGAAGCTCACAGAGGCGGCATGCCTTTGAAGCTTCCCCCTGTCCATCCTGGGGGAGGAGACCTAGCACCTCGCCCAGGATGTGCATTGTTGCAGGCCCAGGAGAGATGGGGCTCTCCTACCCAGGGGTCCAGCAACAAGTCTGCTGTGTGGCACCCTAGGCAGCCTCCCAGACCAGACGTGGATTGTAGGTTAGGTTTCAGGGGGCATCTCTAAGATGCCCTCTGGGGTGCTTGGTACATTAAATCCCACACTGACATCAGTGCGGGTTTAATGTGCTGAGAAGTTTGATACCAAACTTCTCAGTCTTCAGTGTTGCCATTATGGTGCTGTGCAGTTCGTGTTTGACGAGCTCTCAGCACCATGTTCTCTTAAATAGCAGCACTGCACTTACAGGGCCCAGGAATGGACCTGGGTACTGTAGGGGCACAGGGCTCATGCTCCTGTGCCCACACCACTGGCATAGGGCACCTAGCTAGAGGGGTGGCTGATGTATGCCAGGGCTGTGTAGGTGGTGGGCATGGCACACAGGGATATGTGCCATGTCGACTCTTTGTTTTGTCTTGTACCCAGACACTCAGCTTGCAAGGGCAGTGTGTGTGTGTGTTAGGGTACTGGGCCTCTAAGTGTGGCACAATGAGTGCTGCAGCCCTTAGAGGCCTTCCTTGGTCACAAGGCCCTGGGTACCTAGGGTACCATTTACTAGTGGCTGACATGTGGCCAGGGTTTGCCAATTTGGGTTTGAGGTTTTTTTAGGGAAGGAACATATGCCCTGGGCACCTGATTGGCAGGAGTCCAGGGCACACTCGGTCAAAGTACATTCAGCAATTCAGCAAAAAGTGGGAGCATACCATGCAAAAAATATAACACTTTCTCACACAACCCCCCTTCCCCCCCAAATAAAAGGTGATAAGACTAACCTTGCCCCATGGAGTTTTCATTGTCTAAGTGGAAGAACCTGGAAAGTCCATCTGCATTGGCATGGGCAGTCCCTGGTCTGTGTTCCACTTCAAAGTCCATTCCCTGTAGGGAGATGGACCACCTTAGTAGTTTTGGATTTTCCCCTTTCATCTGCATTAGCCATCTGAGAGGTCTGTGGTCAGTTTGAACCAGGAAGTGAGTACCAAACAAGTATGCCCTCAACTTCTTCAGGGACCAAACCATAGCAAAGGCCTCCCTCTCAATGGCACTCCAACGCTGCTCTCTGGGGAGTAGCCTCCTGCTTATAAAAGCAACAGGTTGGTCTTGGCCTTCATCATTGGTCTGGGATAGGACCACTCCTATCCCTAGCTCAGAGGCATCAGTCTGCACTATGAACTGCTTGGCATAATCTGGAGCTTTTAGAATTGGTGCTGAGCACATTGCTTCTTTCAGGGTGTCAAAAGCCTTTTGGCAACTAACTGTCCAGTTAACCTTCTTGGGCATCTTCTTGGAGGTGCGTTCTGTGAGGGGGGTCACAATGGACCCATATGCCTTCACAAACCTCCTGTAGTACCCAGTCAAGCCAAGGAATGCCCTGACTTGGGTCTGGGTTGTTGGAGCTACCCAGTCCAGGATGGCCTGGATCTTGGGTTGTAAGGGTTGTACCTGGCCTCCACCTACAAGGTGGCCCAAGTACACCACAGTGCCCTGCCCTACCTGGCATTTGGATGCCTTGATAGTGAGACCTGCACTTTGCAGAACCTCTAAAGCCTTCCCAAGGTGGATCAGGTGATCCTGCCAGGTGGAGATAAAGACACCAATATCATCAAGATAAGGTGCACTAAAGGACTCCAGCCCAGCCAGGACATGGTTCACCAACCTCTGGTAGGTGACAGGGGCATTCTTTAACCCAAACAGCATCACTGTAAACTGATAATGCCCATCGGCTGTGGAGAATGCTGTCTTTCTTTTGCTCCTGGGGCTATGCCAATCTGCCAGTACCCTGCAGTTAAGTCAAAGGTACTGAGGAATTGGGCTGCCCCTAATTTATATATCAGCTCATCTGCTCTTGGAAAAGGGTGAGCATCTGTCTTGGTGTCAGAGTTGAGCCCTCTATAGTCCACACAGAACGTCATCTCTCTCTTTCCACCCTGTTGATGAGGTTTGGGGACCAGAACCACTGGGCTAGCCCAGGGGCTCTCAGATGGTTCAATGGCCCCTAACTCCAGCATCATGCTGACCTAAGCTTTGATGCTTTCCTTGACTTGGTCTGACTGGCTTTTGTTCTTGACAGGTGCACTGTCACCAGTGTCCACATCAGGGGTACACCAGTTTGTCAGACCAGGGGTCAGGGAAAAGAGGCTAGCATACTGTTGCAAGACTTGCTTGCAGTCAGTCTGCTGTTGGGCAGAGAGGGTGTCTGAAAAGACCACACCATCTACTGACCCATCTTGCGGGCTGTAGGAGAGGAGGTCAGGGAGAGGTTCACGCTCTGCTTCCTGTTCCTCATCAGTCACCATCAGCATGGTGATGTCAGCCCTGTCATTGTAGAGCTTAAGGCGGTTCACATGGATAACTCTTTTGGGTGGCTTGCTAATGCCCAGGTCAACTAAATAGGTGACCTCACTCTTTCTCTCTAGGATAGGGTAAGGGCCACTCCATCTACTCTGGAGGGCCCTTGGTGTCACTTGCTCCAAAACCCACACCTGTTGCCCAGGTTGAAATTCAAGCAGTGCAGCTTTTTGGTCATACCACTGCTTCTGAAGCTCCTGGCTGGCCTCAAGGTTCTTGGATGCTTTCTCCATGTACTCAGCCATTCTGGACCTTAGGCCAAGCACATAGTCAAATATGTCTTGTTTGGGCTCTTGAAGAGGCCTCTCCCAGCCCTGTTTTACAAGACAAAGTGGTCCCCTCACAGGATGATCAAACAGAAGTTCAAAGGGTGACAAACCTACTCTCTTCTGTGGTACGTCTCTGTAAGCGAAAAACAGGCATGGTAACAGGACATCCCATCTCCTTTTGAGTTTTTCAGGGAGACCCATGATCATGCCTTTCAATTCCTTGTTGAATCTCTCAACAAGGCCATTGGTTTGTGGATGGTAGGGTGTAGTAAACTTGTACTGCACTCCACACTCCTTCCACATGTGTGTCAGGTAAGCAGACATGAAGGTGGAACCTCTGTCTGAAACCACCTCCTTAGGAAACCCTACCCTGGTGATGACACCCAGGAGGGCCTTGGCTACTGCAGGGGCTGTAGTAGTCCTAAGTGGAATTGCTTCATGGTACCTAGTTGCATGATCCACTACTACTATTATACATTTGTTCCCTGAGGCTGTGGGAGGTTCAAGTGGACCCACAATGTCCACTCCTACCCTTTCAAAGGGCACCCCCACCACTGGTAGTGGGATGAGGGGGGCCTTTGGGTGGCCACCTGTCTTGCTACTGGCTTGATAGGTAACACAGGAGCTGACAAACTCCTTCACCTTTTGGTGCATCTGGGGCCAGTAAAAGTGACTAACTAGCCTTTCCCAAGTTTTGGATTGCCCCAGATGTCTAGCTAGGGGGATGTCATGAGCCAAGGTTAGGAGGAAATCCCTGTACTTCTGTGGTACTACCACCCTCCTGGTGGTTCCAGGAGGTGGGTTTCTTGCCTCAGCATACAGTAATCCCTCTTCCCAATAAGCTCTGTGGGTACCACTGACATCTCCCTTTGCTTCTGAAACAGCTTGCAGCCTCAGGCTTTCAAGAGTGGGACAGTCTCTCTGACCCTGGCACAGCTCTTCCCTAGAGTGTCTCCCTGGGCCCAAGAGTTCAACCTGGTCAGGGTCAAGTTCCATGGGCTCAGTTCCCTCAGGGGTATCCAAATCCTCTCCCTGTGGAGAGGGGTCCTGAATGTTTTGCTGTACAGAAGCTGGTTCCCCAGTCTTCTTACCTTTTCTCTTGGTTGGTTGGGCCATTATTTCAGGCTCCAGACCTACTTTTTCACCCTTCCTCTTGCTCTGTGCTCTGGTTTGCACACACACCAATTCAGGGATTCCCAGCATGCCTGCATGGGCCTTTAGCTCAACCTCAGCCCAGGCTGAGGTTTCCAGATCATTTCCTAGCAGACATGCAGCTGGCAACTTTGGAGAGACCACTACCTGTGTCAGGCCAGTAACCCCCCCCCAGCCTAATGTCATCATGGCCACGGATGACTAGTGGTGACACTGTCAGCATTGGTGACTGGGTTAGACTTCCCAATCAAATATTGCTCAGGGGAAACCAGTGTGTCTTTCACTATAGTGACACTGGCACCTGTATCCCTCAGAGCTTCTACCCTAGTTCCATTCACCCAGGGGTACTGCAGATCTTTCTTTAAGTTGGGTGGCCACACAGCTACAGTGGAAAACTCCACTTCCCCCAGTGAGACTAGACTTGCCTCAGTGTGTTGCCAGATTTGCTCAGGGTACACTTCTGATCCCATCTGTATACTTGCTGCCCCAGGAGTAGCTGTACTGGGTGCCTTAGGGGCTTTGTTGTGGGGGCAAGATTTATCTACAGTTAGGTGTCCTGACCTCTTACAGTTATTACACCAGGCCTTTAAGGGATCAAAATTCTTCCCCCTATTGGGTTGAGGCACATAGGGAGTAGTTTGGGTCCCACTCCCCTGAACAGGTTTTTGGGGCCCTTTGGAAGACTCAGGCTTTGTATCTTGTGGATTCTCACCACCTTTCCCCTGGGGAGGTTTTGTGACCACCTTCTTCTGGTTACCCCCAGTGGCTGTCCTTGTCACCCTAGTCTTGACCCAGTGGTCTGCCTTCTTTCCCAATTCTTGGGGAGAAATTAGACCTAGGTCTACCAAATGCTGATGCAACTTTTCATTTGTGCAATTACTTAATATATGTTCCTTCATGAACAAATTGTACAATCCAGTTAAGTCCTGCACACCATGTCCAGCTAACCAACCATCCAGTGTCTTTACTGAGAAGTCTACAAAGTCAATCCAGGACTGGGTCTGGGTTTTGTGAGCCCCCCTGAATCTAAGTCTATACTCCTCAGTAGTGAATCCAAATCCCTCAATCAGAGTCTTCCTCATGAGAGTATAGGATCCTGCCTCTGGCCCAGAGAGGGTCAGAAGCCTGTCTCTGCAGTTACCAGAGAACAGTTCCCACAGGAGTGCCCCCCAGAGAAGTTTCTTTACTCTTCTTATCTAACAAGCCCTGTCAAAGGCTGTGAACCATTTGGTGATGTCATCACCTTCCTCAAATTTAGGGACAATCTCTTTGGGGATTTTAGGATCAGAAGTTTCCTCCCTATCCTTGTTTTTATTATTGCTGCCACCATTGATGGGTGCTAAACCCATCTCTCTCCTTTCTTTTTCTAGAGCCAGGAGCTTGGACTCTAGCTCCAATCGTTTGGCCAGCCTTATTAAAAGGCTATCCTCTTCACTGGTGGGTCCCCCAGTGATCTCTCTGGTACCAGGGTTTTGTGAGTATGCTTTCCCATGCCCGCCTTACGTAGCATTCCCCATGTTAAACAAACAGCATTTACTGTACTTTGAAATCATGTGTTATTGTATCATTTAATGATTATACAACCAGAAAACTCATTGTGATGCACAAGCAAATGGCATATGTAGAAAGCAATTGTACAAGTATTAAGAACTTTGTATTAGACAGCAAACTGCCAAACATGCACAGTAACGTGTATTCAAATATTACAGAAGGCAAGGACTCGTGAAAAGACATGTGCCCCATACATATGCAAAAGAAGGCTTCGCACGTAGCTAAAGACTCTAGACACGTTCCTTAATCATGCATATGCATGAATGCCTCACACTCATCAACCGCCAAGCTGAAGACACGTGTATGCTAATTATTGCTCACACGTGAATGAAAGGGTATTTAAACGGCTTTCATTCACGCTCATTGCTTGGCCTCGTCAATCCTCGTGCTCTTACCTGGCTCCAGTTTTTGTTCCCGCTCCGCCGGTCCTGTTACCTTCTTCTCCAGGCTTCACCTCGCTGTTCCTGAACTCCGGCTGGGGTCATCACTCGAAGGCCTTCCACTTCAGCTTCCAGATATCGCGCTTCATGCTCCAGTAATTCCTGAAAGAGGAAAGCAGAGACAAAAGTTATTTCAGGCATTTCTCATCGTAAAAGCTTTGGTGAGTTCTTTCTTTTGACATTTGTTAATTAAACGTGCATTTTTCATGGATAAAAGATATTGCTAGGACTTGGCATTTCAACTTGAGAAGGAATCAAGTTGTAAAGCATAACTTTAAGTCATTACCGTATTTCCTGGAATAAATGGTATCAAGAAACATAGACTTGAATTTACTTCACAGTGACTTCTATACTCAATCGTGAAAACAGTGCAGTTTCAAGGACAATTGCGTTTCAAAGACAATTGCGTTTTATAACTGCTATATTTAAGTGTTTGTTAATTTTTTCTTTATTATTTAACCCTCATTTTGTTGAGCTGAATTAATGCTGAACACAGAATTCATGAAGAGAGCTTACATCTGATCCAGGTTATTCAAATGAAGGCATCAGGTATTATTGAAGCAGTACCTTATAAGTGATGCATATTATTTGATGTTTGACGTTTGAATATTAAGCAAAACATTAATGCCATGTTTATTCTAGATTGCACAATAAATAACTAGATTGTAGAACAGATCTGTAAACCTGTGCCCAATCTACACAATTAGAAGGTAAGATTTAAAGGTTAATCACATTGTAGACTGTAATACTTAAAGAAACCAGTAGCGAATTTACATATTGTTATTTCTCTGTAATTGTTAGCACTCAAAAGGTCTAGTAGGAGATTCAAGACTTTTCTCAGCATCTGGTCGCATTCCTGTTTCCTAATATCCTGTGCACAACCCAGTCCAGTTGAGTTCCAGCCCACTAGTGAAGACGTCTGGAGTCTTCATTTCTTTTTCTTGTTCTTTTTGTCCCAACCCCTTTCTCCCTGGGAACTTCAGAGTGACACAAGTAATCAATCTTGTAGTCACACTGGTAGTTGCTGGAGGGGCTGGGGAATTGACTTCATCCAGACACCTTCGGCGTCATCAAGGGGAAACAACCTGGAGTCCAGGTGAGTGCCTCATAACACAGGGTCACCTGTGTGACCTCTATGTTCCCAGATGCTAATTCTTGGATTGAAGGGTATGGGTGCCCTCTCCTCCCTAGGGAATAGTGTGTGGGGGAGGGGAGTCATTATCCACCTCCTCTTCTTCCCTTTCCTCATCTGACTGGCCCTCACCATGTTCAGATGGGTGGTCCTTAGCATACTCAGCCAAGAGCTCCTGGAGCCCTAGTTTGGTTGGATGCAGGCCCATTGGTATATTTTTAAGTTTGCCTAGGGACCTCAATTCCTTGAAAGACAAGTGTAAGTAAGGTGTGAGGTCGAGCTCCTCCACCAGGTCCATGTTATTATTTTCACTAATAGCTGGGTTTGTTTGAGTCATTCTAACCTGACAGTTCTAATCCTCTACCCTGACTATAGTGACTTCTATTTCTCTAAAATTCTAATGGGACTTAAGCAAGGCCCTGAAAAGACTTTTAGTATTTTGGAAAAGACCAATCAGAATTCTAAAGGCAATTTTAAGAGTTCTGTCGTGGGATCAGATGGTAAGTAAGTAGTCCAACAAATGCAAGTTTGTATCCCACCGCTGATCCACCAATGTGAGAAAGTGGATCTGTATATACTGTTCCTTAATTGGTACAGGGTGTACAGAGTCCACAGTCCCCAAGGGTTTGACAGAGACTAAAGTTAGATATAACCTTACTCTCTAAAGTGGTAGCTTGGTCGAGCAGTAAGGCAATATCAGAGGACAGTGTAAAGCATTTGTTGTACACACTCAGTCAGCAAATGGTCTCACACACTCAATAACTGAACTCTAGGCCAATGGTTTATATAAAAAATATAGGCTTATTTTATTTTAGAACCAACAATAGGTATTAAAATATACTTTCTCAGAATGAGATGCTTTAGGTAAATACTTTTGCAATATGCAATTGACTTGTATAAATACTGATTACAGGTTGTTGCTAAAGGCAACACAATTTCAAACACAATAATGCATTGAGCTCAATGGAAGTTTTAAGTTATTTGCAATAGATTACTTTCAGGATTACTTTTGTAACTCCAGGACTGGATCCTAGATTCAGTCCTGGGACAGTTCTTAGAAGCAAGTGATAAAAGTCGACTTAGTTACTGTTGTGATTTTTAGGCAATATTTTGCTATTTTAAAAGTTGACAGAAGAAATTTCATAGAAAAACAGTCAATGATTTCCTATGGGAAAAAATTCAAGTTGCAGGTTCTCGTTATTTTTGTAATCCAGTACTGGGCTCCTAGACTCAGTACTGGGACCTCTATCTAAAACAGATAAGTAATTACATTTTCACAGTTGGTACGATTTTTAAAGAATATTTGAAGTTTGCAAAAATCGACACTTAGAAGAAATTTCACAGAAAAACAGTCAATGATTCCCTATGGAAGAAAATTTGGTTACTGGTAAGTACGGTTGTGAATATTTTTCAGGGTCAGTGCTGGGCACCAAGATCCAGCACTGGGATCTCTCCTAATAGCAGGTGAGTATTTTCGTTTTCGTTACTCGGTTAAGTTTTAGTAAATCCACACTTAGAAGAAATTTCAGAAGAAACCAGTCAATATTACCCTATCGAGGAAAATTGGGTTATCGGCTTTTGAGTAAGTACTCGGCTGGCAGAGTTAAGGTTCTGGGCACAGAATCAGGGGTCTCCCAGGGTCAGGTAGGTATAGTTGTTACACCCTCAGCGGCACAGGGGCAGCCGGGTGCAGAGTGAATTAGGCCCAATGTTATCCTAAGGGAGGCAGGGGGGCCTTGGTTGGTGGCTGATGACTAGCAGGCCACGCGGCTGTGGTAGCTGGGCTCCTGGTCACTTGCTCAGGGCAATTGGGGAAGTAGATAGGTGTAGAGGTTACACTGCCAGGGCCACTCGGGCAGCTGGGTGCAGGGTGCTTTTGAGCCTTCGGGCGCTCAATGGGTTTCAATTGGAAAGCTCCTGGTTGAACAAATGCTGCAAGCTCGGGAACGAAGATTCTTCAAGTGCCACCACCACTTTGAGAGGTAAGTTGGGTAGTTGGAGGATAGGTAGGTACCCAGGAGTTGGGCACAGGGGGCCGCAGGGCGCCGGGTGCAGGGGTGCCTTTTGGTGTCAGAAATCTTACCCTCTGTTGATCGCGGTTGGGGGGGTACCTGGTTCTGAGGCTGCAGGCATCGTCAGGAGCGTCAAGGTGAGTGCTTGGGTGCCGGATTCGGGGTCACAGTCGCCGGGGGGACGTCCTTGGGGTCTTTGTTCACTCCGGCACAGGCGAGGCTTGGCGGGTGCAGAGTGTGCAGGGTTCGCGGTTCCGACCTGATGCCAGGGGTTAGAAGCTGGTTTTGAGCAGAGCCTCTGCTCATGGGAGTCCCAGGTGCTTAGAGCCAAAAGGTACAACAATTAACTTTCGTTATAACTCACACCCCATATGCTTGTTCCCTCCCACCCTTCCTTTGATGTCCCTTTTCTTGTTGTTTACAAACCACACCACACACTGCTGCACGCCACACACTGCTGCATGCCACACACTGCTGCACGCCGCACACTACCGCACGCCACACACTGCTGCGCACACTGTTGCATTACACACTGCTGCATTACACACTGCTGCATGGCGCACACTGCTGCACGGCGCACACTGCTGCACGCCTCACACTGCTACACGAAACACTGCTGCACGCCTCACACTGCTGCACGCCTCACACTGCTGCATGCCACACACTGCTGCACGCCACACACTGCTGCACGCCTCACACTGCTGCACGCCTCACACTGCTGCACGCCTCACACTGCTGCAGGCCGCACACTGCTGCACGCCTCACACTGCTGCATGCCTCACACTGCTGCACGCCGCACACTGCTGCACACCGCACACTGCTACACGCCACACACTGCTGCGTGCCACACACTGCTGCACGCCACACACTGCTGCACGCCACACACTGCTGCACGCTGCACACTGCTGCACGCCGCACACTGCTGCACACAGCCCACTGCTGCATGCCGCACACTGCTGCAAGCCGCACACTGCTGCACACCGCACACTGCTACACGAAACACTGCTGCACGCCACACACTGCTGCACGCCACACACTGCTGCATGCCACACACTGCTGCACGACACACACTGCTGCACGCCGCACACTGCTGCATGCCACACACTGCTGCATTACTCACTGCTGCATGCTGCACGACACTGCTGCACGCAGCACACTGCTGCATGCTGCACACTGCTGCATGCCGCACACTGCTGCATGCCGCACACTGCTGCACGCCGCTGCATGCCTCACACTGCTACACGAAACACTGCTGCATGCCACACACTGCTGCACGCCGCACACTGCTGCACGCCGCACCCTACCGCATGCCACACACTGCTGCACGCCTCACACTGCTACACGAAACACTGCTGCACGCCTCACACTGCTGCACGCCTCACACTGCTGCACGCCGCACACTGCTGCATGCCACACACTGCTGCACGCCACACACTGATGCATGCCGCTGCACGCCACACACTGCTGCACGCCACACACTGCTGCACGCATCACACTGCTGCATGCCGCACACTGCTGCACGCCACACACTGCTGCACGCCACACACTGCTGCACACCACACATTGCTGCACGCCGCACAATGCTACACGAAACACTGCTGCACGCCACACACTGCTGCACGGCACACACTGCTGCACGCCGCACACTGCTGCACGCCACACACTGCTGCACACTGCTGCATTACTCACTGCTGCATGCTGCACGACAATGCTGCATGCAGCACACTGCTGCACACCACACACTGCTGCACGCCGCACACTGCTGCATGCCACACACTGCTGCACGCCTCACACTGCTGCACGCCTCACACTGCTGCACGCCTCACACTGCTGCACGCCACACACTGCTGCACGCCGCACACTGCTGCACGCCACACACTGCTGCACGCCGCACACTGCTGCACTCCACACACTGCTTTTATGCAAGTTTATGCTACTGACATTGTAAATGACAATGCCTTTTATTTGTTTTAAAACCAAAGCATAAATAAAAGGCATTTTAATTTTACAATGCCAATAGCTCAAACTCTTATAAATGCGAGACCTATTGCATTGCTAATGCTTCTTGTTTCAAGTCTTCATATCATTGCCTTGTTTATTTTTTAGCTGGTTTTTCTCTCTCTCCATTCTCCTTTCATCTCTCATTTTATGCTCTACTTATCTAACTCTCTCTCCTGTGTTTTGAACTATCTCCCTTCACGCGTCTGCCACATCCTTTGCAACACTAATGATTTTGCAAAACACTATAATTCCTTCCTCGGGATTTCGTCTCCCCTTCCCCCTTTTCTATGCCTCATTTCAACACCAGTTATTTTTTACCAGTTTGTTTTAAATCCCCTTTTCTACTTTGCGGCCTTGCTTGTTCTGCCTTTTTTCTCCTTTGTCCCTTTCTTGTTTTGCTGCGTTGAAAAACGGTTTTACTACACTTCTTGACGCAGGACTTGGCTCTTTTTCAAAACCTTGTCTAATGGTAAACCCAGCTGTGAACGGAACACAGGACGCAAACGAGCAGCTGGTGCCCCGCTTAATTTGTGCAAGTGGTTGAGTGTGGGGAGGGAGGGCGCCCTGGCACTCATTTTGGGGCATCTGGACTTGCTTAGCCTCCTCAGACCTTCACCCAGAGCACGAGAGAGATGCAGAAGAGGAAGAAAGATAGGAAGACATTGATAAATGGAGAGAGGAGAGATGAAAAGGAATCCACAAGGTGAGATAAAGAGACAAGTGTGTGGAGACAGAAGAAAGAGGCATGTGGGGTAATCAAGACCGTGCAGCCTGGGGATTCGGCTACAAGGCCAGTGGGCTCCCAAGAAAAATCTTGGGCCCTGTACTTATGTTTATGATTGTTATTAATATTATTTTATTTTTAGAAGCTAACCACTGTTGGGTACACGCCAGACTTTCTCCGGTGCTTGTTTTTTATGTCTCGCCTAGCGTCGCAGTGCATGCGTTGCGCGCCCTGCGGGATCTATTGTCGTAGGGTTTCCGTTGGGTTTCTTTGGAAGTAGGTCGGAAGCTCCACCCATGCCTTTGATTGGCATGCATCATAAACGCTCACTTTTCATTGCAAGAAGTGAGGCATGTTTGTTCCCTCCCTGTCTCCCTTTTGCCTCGCCCACCTGGACTGGATGTTGGCCGCGCTTGTTTTTTTACTTATTTATTTTTCCACGCGACCGAGCTTGGTTATTTATTTAATTAGACCGGCTCGGCCGCGCATGTTTACTTTTTGGACTGTATATCGGCCGCGCTTGTTTATTTATTTTTTTATTTCACCGCGCGGCCGCGCTTAATTATTTATTTAATTAGACCGGCTCGGCCGCACATGTTTACTTACTTATTTATTTTTATTTCTATCTGGGCGCTTGATGAGTTTGAGCCACGTTCAGAGCGGCGGAAACTGCTGACACATCCGAGGAGACAATGGGGTGGCGTGTTTAGTATTTGGGGAGGGGAGGGAGCGCCCGTGGTGCTGGGCTGGAGGGGAAGCAGTGAGAAGGGCGAGCGGTGACAGCGCTGCTGAAGCGGGGCACGGGCTAACCGCTTTCTGCAGATTGCTGGCCCGGTGCCATCCTCCCCCTGCTGGGGGAACAGCTGTGCCTAGCACGGTGCAGGGGCGGCCCCTCCGACCCTCCAGCACACCCGGGCTCTTCTTCATCGCTCTCCACGGTGCCGTGTGGGATGTTCTGCCTGAGAGGTGTAAGTGCCTCTAACACTCTCTGTGAAGTGCGCCGAGAGGTGCCCTCTCCATGCAGGGCCAGCAGTGCCAGGGGGCGGCGGTGCCCGCCTTGCAGAATAGGGTAACCTCGGTGTAATTTTGGTGGGACTTGGCGCCTTGGGCTTTTTGGGAGACTTTGGCCCCGTTTGCATAGAGCCGTTCCACGGGCTGAATGGTCACAAGGCGCTTTGTGGCTTCAGTTAGCTTTTCCAATAAGGATTCTGAAAAAGCGGTTTTGTATTTTTCTGACTTGACATGGGTACTCTGTGTGCCAATGCCCAGGGTTTGTTTCAGCTTTTATGTTTGTTACTTGTTTTGTGTTGTTAAGGTGCTGACTAGCAACCGCCCTCTTCCACTACGGCGCTGCCCCCTGCACACCTGACATGGCGTTCCCAGGGCAAGGGACTTTGGGGGGCGGAGGGAGGGCATTCTCCCCAAGAAAGAGAACCGCTTTAAGCGTGTAGATGCTGCCAGGGGTAGAGGAGCAGAGCAGACTGAAGTAACCGAGAGCAGGCAAGGTTGAGGTGCAGTTCAGTGAAGAGGTTTATTGAGATATACAGAGAGCCGTCCCTAGTACCACCAAGGCACAGATGGCAACTGTCACTCTGCACATTCAAAGAATGGTAAACATAATTTCCGAATGACATCATAGAATGTTACCAGTCCACTGACCAGAACACATCACCACACACACCCCGTCCGGAGCTTCTCTGATTTGTTTTAAGTCACAACACAGAAGCAGCTGTACCTGCTCGTGATACACACCCAGTGCAGTGCTAGGGGGAAAAATGGCAGATTTCACCCGGTTAATAACAAGTATGGGAACCTGTATTTGCTCCGCACAATTCACCGGGTGTTTAAACACCACTATGTAAACATACAATTCACAAATTCTTGATTTATTTGCAGTTTGCAATGCAATATCAATTCAAAGATGCATTTACTTTTATGCATTTATGCATGACAATATTCAGACAAAATCTTTTCAATATACATTTTTCTCATATACTTGAGGTTCAACAATACATGTACATATACAAAATTATAAATTGATGGATGCTCATGCCCAATGCATTTCGGAACATAAACAGTTCCTTCCTCAGGGGCAATTCTGGAATGAAAACATAAAGTAATTTACTTTTGATGTCTGTCCATGTGATGGCTCGACAATCACTGTTTTTAATAACTTTAATGTGTTGAATCTACGTGAATAGTGTTGCATTGCACTTATGTTAGTGCTAAAAAGGGTGAAATAATGTCTCCCAATGTAATGAAATTAAATAACTGTATGTGGTAAGAATTCCTACCTTCTGCTGACAGTCCTAAGATTCATAGACCAGCATTCCTAATTAAATGAACTGAAAAGACCATTTATCACTACTAGTATGACACTAAACTGTCCTTAGGCATAGATTTACAAACCACTGATGTTTGAAACACGCTTAGATTACTAGCTCTTACCGCTCAAGGATTTATCATGATAAGAATCTGAAACGCAAACCACCCAAAAAAATAACGTGAGGATCTACCATGTATGCATGTGGACAATCCACCCAAGCACCCACAGTAAAGTATTTCTACACAAAAAGGAAAATAGCCAGTTAGATTACCCCTCTAGTGCTGTGGGCTGCATGAAGAAAGCTCGTCTCATATAATAGAATTATACGGTCGTTGCCGATAGTGTTCCGTACCTGAAGACGTGATGATATCATTCCAGACTCAACTTCTGCAATGCTCGTAACTGTTCCCACCGAGGTCTCGCGATTTCAACCACCCAACGCAACTATAGTCAATAACAACAACGATGGACTGACACTGAGCGTTCGCTACTAAAACACTAACCCTTGGGCGCCATCATGGAAAGTGCCTTGTAATGCAGTTTCCATTCAGATATAACGGGAGAAAAAACAAAAGAAAAAAATGAAAGTCTGCTTTAATTTTGAATATTCACTCAAAAACAATGTAGATATGACATGTATAGTCTTGTGATAACTAAACGCGAATGTGATGTTTAATGCACTGTAAAATGGAAAGATGACCGCGCTTCGTGTTGCTGCCATTTAGCTCTATTGTACTATGACAAAAATCGCGTCTCGAGTTGTCAAATAATACACTAAAAGAAACGGAGACAATGAACTCCCGTGAATGGTAAAATATTCTATAGAGTGTTGCACTATTACCATGAAGACAACGATCCACAGTTCTTTCTCTGTACTAATTTACTTCAACAAATATTAATACTCCTCAAAGTGAAGGGTTAGACTTTTATCTCTTTATATCCCCCAATCACTTGGATGCTATTTTTGTGAATAGTATAAACACTGCCAAAGTCAAGACGATAAACCCAATGTTTTTTATCAGTAGAAGCTAAAACTGAAACTAGAAACCATAACCAATATTATCAGTAGATGGTGACCAAAATTCAATTATATGGTGGTTCAGTGTTGTGTGGCTAATCCTAGCGGGACACAACTATGTCCTTTTGACTGTGTATATAAATTCCCATGTTGTTAGTGTTTGTGTAAATATATGTTTGCTAAGTAGGTTGATTGTGTGTAGACCTTCCTAAACCTGGGATTATATAAAACATGACATATCTAATCTTCATTCATCCCTTTGGGGATCATGGTATCCAGTGTCTTGATCCAATACACCTCTCGTTGAAGCAGCTTGGTGTTATTGTCTACTCCCGGTTGTATTTTAACTCTCTCTGTGATTTGAAATCTAAGTTGAGAGATAGAGTGGTTTGCTTCTATCCAATGGGGCACCAGTGCTGAGTTTAGATTTTTGGATCTTATGCGAATTTTGTGCTCTGTGAGTCTGGTTTTGATTTTGCTTTCTGTTTTGCCGATATAAGCCTTGCCGCACAGACATTTTATGCAGTATATTATGTTGCTGGTGTTACAATCGCTTGTATGTCTCATTGGTATTGCTTTTCCTGTGCTGGGATGTGTTAGGATGTTGCCTGTAATCACGTTGTTGCAGTGCGTGCAATTAAAACATTTTAGGGTGCTCTTGGGTGATGTAGGGATGTCGTTTGCATTGGTTTTAGATAGTAATTCTCTCAGGTTTCTCCCTCTGGTATAAGCATGTAGTGGAGGATCTTGAAATATTTTATTGAAATCTGGCTCATTAGCCAAAAGCTCCCATCTCCTGTTGATCATTTTTTAATTGCTGAGGACCTTGTTGTGTATTTGGATACAAATACTATGTTGTTAGTTTTTTTGGTCATATTTGGGATGAATAAATCTTTGCGTTCTTTATTGGCAGCTCTATGTATGCAATCTTGTACAGTCCTTTCAAGATATCCTCTTTGTTGATACCTTTGTTTGTATTTGTCTGTCTTGTCTGAACAAACTTGAGGGTCAGAGCATATTTGCTTAATCCTGATGAATTGGGAGTAAGGTACATTTGTAATAAGACTTCTTGGGTGGAAACTTGAGTGTTCTAAAGCATTGATCCGTGGGTTTAGTGTAGATTTGAGTGTCCAAACCCATTCCATCGTGTTTTTTGGTAATTGTCCCATCAAGATATTCAATCGTTTTATCTTTGATTTTGTGGGTAAACTGAATCCTGGGATTAAATGAATTGATTGTCAGTACCATGTCTTCTAGTGTTTCACGCGAATCCATCCAAATGAGAAAGATATCATCTATGTCATCATCATCAAAAATCTTTATTCGAATATTACATCATAAAAGATATACTACAGCAAAATGAAAATACAAGATAAAAAATACAATTAATAATAAAGAAGGATACAAAGTCTAAAATCCTTAAAAATGATAAATAGCTCTAACTGGGTCCAGCCCAACTAAAACAAAATTAACCAGCATGACCACTTTTCCATTTTTCCATAGTATAATTGAGATAAAGAGAAAAAAAAACCCACAAAAACAGGGCCAATTAACAATTAAGTATCAGAGGTAGAAAGTTCTTAAGGAATATTCCTCTTCTCGATAGACCTACGTATGGCCCATGACCAACTAAGAAATTTGGCCATTGCGGCGATGACTATGTCCTCTCGGGTATTAGTTCTCAAGATATGCAAAGCTGTTACATGCGATCTAGTACCTAGGTTAGAACATATCGGCTTGAGCCATGTGTGTCTAGGATAAGCAAAGGCAGGGCACACAAACAGAACATGGGTGCTGGACTCTTCCTGTGTTGTGCAAATGGAACAAAACCTGTCATGATCACCCTTCCATTTGTGCCTATAAGAATTGAGAGGAAGGGACCCCACTCTAAATTGATGGTATAATTTACGGTCCTCTGGTTTGGAAATAAAATTCCAATAGGGTTCAAAGTTACTTAAATACTTATGCTCCAAAAAAAGGCCAGAGAGTGAACTACTGTTTGTCACCGACCAAGATTTCCTAAACCTAGATTCCCAATATAGTTGGGAAATTGATTACCCCTGGGATCTATCCACAACTGGCCCAGCCCCATGCCACACAGACCATTTTTAAGGCCATGTGGGGGTACCTTATTACCTATAGGAAAGAAAATTCATTACAGTATATACATATTTACATCAGTAGCTATAGAATCCTAACCTTAACATCAAGGTACTCCACCACTTGGTCGACGGACCAATTAGTTGGACTGGTTGATGGTGATTTAGAACCAGCTAAAACACATTTAAAGCTTCAGAACTTTTAATCTATTCCTTATTTAAAAAATCACAAACTCATTTTCTGTTAATCAATGTTTAGTTTATCTAATTAATTCACTTTCATTTGCATAATCAGCATTTTGGTCCACACAGAGTTCAAATTTGATTATTCAGCACAAATTAGCATGACAATTATATTGACCTAAATCTTGATATCGGTGACCATTTCTCAAACTCAGTTAGCTCTGCATTAATCAATAATCCCTTCGGGTGAAATCGTTAAAATCGAATGCAGGCTAATACCCCAATAAATCCGGAAAAGTTATTTCGCTCGGCACAACACAGTCCCAAAGATATCCAAAGGACTAGGCAATCGTGCAAGCAAATCTATCAACAGCCACCAACGCAAGTTCGGGACGCCCTTCTGGAACGCACACAACCGGCTCTAAGGTTCCCTTTTTTATAGTAAATTCTAGGATAACCTGCAACATTTTCTAAAATCTAAACACTCTGACTGGCTAAGCCGCTCAAATTTGTAATATGGGACGTTGTTCCCAGGTTTCTTAGTTCTCAGGGAATCAAATATGTCATCCTTTGGCTTGTACAGTACTCATGCGAAAAGTTCAGAAGTATCAACATGTTGACCTCTGAGTATAGGTTGTCATTGTCTTTTCTGTCATTCACACTGGCTGAATTCTGGCAATCCTCCACGTTCCTATCCTTGACGAGGAACACAGTGCCCAAATGGAAGGACGCCTGGAGATCTTCAGAGCCATCCGAGTCTGCGCAGTAGACATTGCGCTCACACAACGGTGGCCACTTCCGAACTCCATTTTGAATATCGCGGCCTAGTAGGCCCGAATGCCAACTTAAGCAAAACAAACATAAAAAATAATTAATATACGGAAATAAAGATTCTAATGTTTAAACCCACACTAATCCCAATAAGTATTAGTAGTTTCCTAGCTTATAGCAACATTTAAAGCAAAATACTCTCCATTCCGCCATACCGGGAACGCAAATCAGTACCAAAGCAACATAAATCATGCAATTTCTATCAAAGCACGTCCTACAGTTAATATGCGTACCACAGTTTATTCATTAGAATTATTAGCCATGCAATTAGCATTTTAGTCCCAAGTGTAATTCGTGTTTATCAAGGTGTAAAAGGTTGGTTAATATTAATACTCCAAACAGTTAATAAAGGGTAATATTTTGAATAGTTACGTCATTAGTATTTTATCATGCAAATAGAGAAGGTATAGAACATTTTTGCTTTACCTGCTCCATCAATCCCCCCTTTGGTGATTTTTTTAATATCACCACAATTCCCACTAAATTTCATAAATTTTGTTTTATGGAAATGATTTCTCAGTTCTCTTACTTTGGTTACGTCACATCATAGTTTACCCTGTCTCATCCTCTCTTGTTTTCTTATACATATTTTCTTTCCATTCTTCCAATTCTATATCTCCCATTTCTCTTTCCCTTGTTTCTTTCTCTCTTTTCTTTGCAACTTCTCTTTTTATTTTGTGTCGCAACTTTCTTCGTTTTACACACACAATCAATCAATCAGAGTACTTGTAAAGCGTGCTTCTTACCCGTGAGGGTCTCAAGGCGCTGAGGGGAGGGAGGGTGCCGCTACTGCTCGAAGAGCCAGGTCTTGAGGAGTCTTCTGAAGGTGAGTAGGTCTTGGGTCTGCCGTAGGTGGGTAGGGAGGGTGTTCCAGGTCTTGGTGGTGAGGTAGGAGAAGTATCTGCCACCGGAGGTCGTTCGTTGGATGCGGGGGACAGCGGCGAGGGCGAGGCTGGCAGAGCGGAGCTGGCGGGTGCGGGTGTAGAAGTTGAGTCTGCTGTTCAGGTAGGCTGGTCCGGCATTGTGGATTGCTTTGTGTGCATGGGTGAGAAGCTTGAAGGTGATCCTCTTGTCGACAGGGAGCCAGTGTAGGTCTCTCAGGTGGGGGTGATGCGGCTGCGGCGGGGGACGTTGACAATCAGTCGGGCGGAGGCGTTTTCAATCAATCAATCAATCACTGCATTTGTAAAGTGCGCTACATACCCGTGAGGGTCCCAAGGTGCGGGGGGGGCTGCTACTGATCGAAGAGCCAGGTCTTGAGAAGTCTTCTGAAGGCCAGCAGGTCCTCGGTCTGTCGTAGGCTGGTAGGGAGAGCGTTCCAGGTCTTGGCGGCGAGGTAGGAGAAGGATCTGCTGCCGGCGGTGGTTTTCCGGATGCGAGGGACTGTGGCGAGGGCGAGGGTGGCAGAGTGAAGGTTGCAGGAAGGGGTGTGGAAGCTGAGCCGGTTGTTGAGGTATGTTGGTCCGGTGTTGTGTAGTGCTTTGTGTGCGCGGGTGAGGAGTTTGAAGGTGATTCTCTTGTTGACGGGGAGCCAGTGTAGTCTTCTCAGGTGGGGTGTAATGTGGCTGCGTTGGGGGATGCCGAGGATCAGTCGTGCCGAGGCGTTCTGGATTCGTTGTAGTCATCTCAGGAGCTTGGTTGTTGTTCCTGAGTAGAGGGCGTTCCCGTAGTCAAGTCTGCCGGTGATGAGGGCCTGGGTGACGGTTTTTCTCGTGTTGGGAGGGATCCATTTGAAGATCCTGCGGAGCATCCAGAGGGTGTTGAAACAGGACGCAGAGACGGCGTTGACTTGCTTGGTCATGGGGAGGGTGGAGTCGAGGATGACGCCCAGGTGGCGTGCGTGGGTGTGTTCCGGGGCTGTGCCTAGCGATGTGGGCCACCAGGAGTCGTCCCAGGCTGATGGGGTGGGTCCGAGGATGAGGACCTCCGTCTTGTCTGAGTTCAGCTTTAGTCTGCTGTCCTTCATCCAGTCGGCGACGGCCTTCATTCCTCTGTGAAGGTTGGCTTTGGCGGTGTGGGGGTCTTCGGTGAGGGATATGATCAGCTGGGTGTCGTCGGCGTTGGAGATGATGTTGAGGTTGTGCTGTTGTGCGACGTGGGCGAGAGGTGCCATGTAGATGTTGAACAGTGTCGGGCTAAGGGAGGATCCTTGTGGGACTCCGCAGATGATCTTGGTGGTTTTGGAGCGGAAGGGTGGGAGGCGGACGCTCTGGGTTCTGCCGGAGAGGAAGGATGTGGTCCAGGCCAGGGCCTTCTCTTGGATTCTGGCGTCATGGAGGCGTGCTCATAGGGTGCGGTGACAATCTTCATCGTTGTAGTCATCGCAGGTGTTTGGCTGGGATTCCTGTGTAGAGTGCATTGCCGTTGTCCAGTCTGCTGCTGACAAGGGCCTGTGTCACCGTTCTTCTTGTTTCGGTCAGGATCCACTTGTAGATCCTGCGGAGCATGCGGAGGGTGTTGTAGCAGGAGGAGGAGACGGTGTTGACCTGCTTAGACATGGAGAGGGAGGAGTCGAGGATGAATCCTAGGTTGTGTGCATGGTCGGTGGGTGTTGGTGCTGTTCCCAGTGTGGTCGGCCACCAGGAGTCGTCCCAGGCTGAGGGGGTGGGTCCGAGGATGAGGACCTCCGTCTTGTCTGAGTTCAGCTTCAGACGGCTGCTCCTCATCCAGTCGGCGACGGCCTTCATTCCCTCATGAAGGTTGGTTTTGGTGGTGTGTGGGTCCTTGGTGAGGGAGAGGATGAGCTGGGTGTCGTCGGCGTAGGAGATGATGTTGAGGTCGTGATGGTGGGCCACTTGTGCAAGGGGGGCCATGTAGACGTTGAACAGCGTCGGGCTGAAGGATGAGCCCTGTGGGACGCCGCAGATGATGTCAGTGGCTTCCCATCGGAAGGGTGGGAGGCGGACGATTTGGGTTCTGCCGGAGAGGAAGGACGTGGTCCAGTCAAGGGCTTTCTCTTGGATTCCGGCTTCTAGGAGGTGTGTCTTTATAGTCCGATGGCAGACCATGTCGAAGGTGGCTGACAGGTCCAGGAGGATTAGGGCTGATGTTTCGCCGTTGTCTAGTTGGTGCCTGATGTCATCTGTGGCGATGATGAGGGCTGTCTCAGTGCTGTGGTTTCATCTCAATCCGGACTGGGACGGGTCCAAGATGTTGTTGTCTTCCAGGTGGCGGGCCAATTGCATGTTGACGATTTTCTCGATGACCTTCACCGGGAACGGGAGCAGGGAGATGGGCCGGACGTTCTTGAGGTCCTTGGGGTCCGCCTTGGGCTTCTTGAGGAGGGCATTGATTTCGGCGTGCTTCCAGCTTTCCGGGAATGTCGCTGTTTCGAAGGAGATGTTGATGACCTTCCGTAGTTGGGGTGCGATGGCTGCGTCTGCTTTGTTGAAGACGTGATGTGGGCACGGGTCTGACGGAGATCCTGAGTGGATGGAGTTCATGACCTTGCGTGTCTCGTCGTCGTTGACGTTGGACCAGGAGGTCAGGCAGTTGGCGCTGGTGGTGTTCACAGGGGAGGTGGAGTCTGGCGTAGTCGGGGCGGTCGTGGTGTTGAAGCTGTCGTGGATGTCAGCGATCTTGCGGTGGAAGAAGATGGCTAGTGAGTCGCACAGTTCTTGTGAGAGCGGGATGTCGTTGGCGTTTGTGCTGGGGTTGGAGAGTTCCTTAACAATGCTGAAGAGCTCTTTGCTGTCGTGTGCGTTGTTATCCAGGCGGTCTTTGAAGGAGGATCTCTTGGCTAATCTGATGAGGTGGTGATGTCTGCGGGTGGCGTCCTTGTGGGCTGTGTGGTTGTCCGGTGTGCATTCGTGGAGCCATATCTTCTCCAGTTCACGGCATGTGCGTTTGGAGGTCTGGAGCTCATCGGTGAACCAGGTGGCTCTCTTGCTGGCGTGGCTGTTGGAGGGTTTCTTGAACGGGGCGAGGGTGTTGGCGCAGTCGTCGATCCACTGTCTGAGGTTGCGGGCTTCGGCTTCTGGGTTGGTGGGGTCGGTGGGTGGGTTCTGGGCGAGGGTGGTGATCAGCTGGTCTTCGGTGACTTTGCTCCAGCAACGGTGAGGCAGCTGTTGGGTGCGGTGGTGCATGGTTGGTTTCTTGAAGGTGAAATGGATGCAGCGGTGGTTGGTCCAGTGGAGTTCGGTGGTGTGGTCGAAGGCGACGTGGGTTCCTGTGGAGAAGACGGGGTCCAGCGTGTGGCCGGCGGTGTGGGTGGGTGCAGTGACGAGTTGTCTGAGGCCGAGGTTGGCGAGGTTGTCGATCAAGGTGGCGGAGTTGGTGTCGTTGTTGTTCTCGAGGTGGAAGTTCAGGTCCCCGAGGAGGATGTAGTCCGTGGAGGCGAGTGCGTGGGTGCTGGCGAGGTTGGTTATGGAGTCGCTGAACTGAGCCCAGGGTCCGGGGGGTCTGTAGATGAGTGTTCCTCTGAGGGTGGTGTTGGGGTCGGTGTGGATCTGGAAGTGCAGGTGTTCGGCGGTGGTGAGGGTGTCGCCTGCGTGGGTGGCGACCTTGAGGGTGGACTTGTGGACGATGGCTATTCCTCCTCCGATTCCGTTGGCGCGATCCCTGTGGGTGATCTTGTAGCCGTCCGGGATGGCTATGGCGATGTCGGGCACCGAGGAGTCCTTCCACCAGGTCTCGGTCAGGAAGTCCCCGTCTGTGGCGGAGGTGTCGAGCAGATCCCAGAGCTCAACGGCGTGTTTGCGTGCAGAGCGGGTGTTGAGGAGTATGCAGCGGAGGTGGTTGGGTCCAGTCCTTGGAGGTTTGGTGGCTCTGTCACAGGTGAAGCTGCAGGTGCGGCAGGAGAAGGGTCCGTGGGTCTGTTTTGGGGTGGCCTGGAAGCAGGTGTGGTTTCGCCCAGCGTTGAGTGCGTGGAGGGTGCTGGCGTCGTAGCTGAGTCTGGTGTCGTGGCATTCGCGGGGTTCTGGTGCTAGGCGCGGTCCAGGCACGGACAGGCGCAGACGGGCTTGCCTTAGGCGCGCCTTTGGCACGCCAGCGATGTGACCGCGCAGCAGCCTCCATATAAGGTGGGTAGGGAGGGGCAAGCAGCTGGGAGGCGGGAGCGGGGTGGCAAGGGGGCGGGGCAGCAGGGGGCAGCGGCGGGAAAAAGGCGGCAGGATACAGAAGAGAAAAAGGGGGGAGGGGGGAGCGAGCTGGACAGAAAAACGAGGGCAGAAATGAAACTATAGTACAATTTTACAAAACCAGGAGAATTAAGCGGAAAAGAGCACAACAGTATAAAGCACAGCTACTGTACAAACCAAGGGTGTAGCGGCAGAATGGGCGAACCGGGTCACAGCAGGAGCGAACTCGCGCTTGGGGGGCAGCGGGGCTGACACACAGGTGGAGCTGTCCGGCAGTAGGGGAGCGACCTGGCCTGCAAGCAGGGTCAGGGGTCACTCCCAATGTCTTGCAGCGGCCTCCATATAAGGCGGGTAGGGAGGGAGGAGCAGCTGGGAGGCAGGAGCGGGGCGGCGAGGGGGCGGGCCACAGGGCAGCGGCGGGATAAAGGTGGCGGGATACAGAAGAGAAAGGGGGGAGGGGGAAGCGAGCTGGACATAAAAACTAGGACGGAAATGAAACTAAAGTACAATTTACACAAAACCAGGAGAATTAAGCAGAAAAGAGCACAACAGTATAAAGCATAGCTACTGTACAAACCAAGGGTGTAGCGGCAGAATGGCCGAACCGGGTCACAGCAGGAGCGAACTCGCGCTCGGGGGGCAGCGGCAGCGGGGCTGACACACAGGTGGAGCTGTGCGGCAGTAGGGGAGCGACCTGGCCAGCAAGCAGGGTCAGGGGTCACACACACACACACACACACACTAATCTCACAATCAAGATTAGTATTACCACACAAGTCACTGGTATTAGAATCTTACCTACAAATGAACTACCTATTTTTATTAAGAATCTTTTTATAGCAGAAAACCCTTTACCAATCCTTTCCCAAACACTTTCATTCTCCAATGGACTATTGAATCTCTCTTATCCTCAGGTACCTTTCTTTGCATCTTAATTCTCCTCTCTTCCACCATGTCCAGAAAGGTCTTCTCTTCCTTTCTCAGACTACAAGTAAGATTATTCCTAAACACTTCTTCTAAAGTTAATTCTCTCGTCTCTAGCTAATATTCACCTAACGTCTTACCAGGTTTGATCTTATTCAGTTCAGGAACTACGGGTACTTGTGAGAAAACATTATCTACATCAGAATAATGGTATGCTAATTTCCCTGTTTTATAAAACAAGCTTGCTAGTACACTACATGTTATCCCGTATGTCACAGGAATGTGATGGTAGGTAATACCCTCTGACACCGATGCAGGTAACTGAATGCAAACATAACAATCTCTTACATCCATAGTTTTTACATATTCATACAGTAACTTTGAAAAAACGTTATTAGAAAAATCAGTTATAGACCTATCCATATGTAAATCAGTCCTATCTACCAATCCAGTTGCCTGAGTACCGTAAACCCTTTCTATATTAGTCTTATTCTCTGTGTGATCTTCTAGTTTCTTAAATGTTACTTTAAACGAAATTATCATAGCTAATATACTCCACAGAAGCATTAGTAATCCTGTACAACAACAACACACCTTCGAAGGAACCCACATGTAGGTTTTCTACCTTCTGTGTTTGCCATTGCGGAAATGATCAGTGTCTTTTGACTTAGCATCTTTTATTTACAACTAACTTTTGTCTAAACCCAAGGCTCTAAGCGCCTACTTGGTTCCTTTTCGGTTATATGTCTTATCCGGTAATTCAATCTCTCTGCATCTTCTTTTGCCACTTCACTCTGGCATTTGATCGTTTTTGTTCTTGTTTTCACAATCTTGATTCAGAATTTCCTGAACATCCGTTTCTTCTCCGATATCAGACAAGATAACTCTCAGGATTTCTGAATCTTCTTCCTCTTCAACCACTTCCGGTACAGTCACACCTAGGCTTTCTTGGGTATCTGCTTCCTCTTGTGCTTCAGGAAGTGCCACATATGTCCATTCCGGTGACTTATACTTCTGGTTGGGTTTCTTAGTTCGCTTCTCTGTCTTCAAGTGTGTCAGGTCAGTGTCTCCCGATTTCTCTTGGCTAGGCACTTCATTTACTTGTTCTGCTTTTGGTGTTTTCACTCTAGTCAATCGATATCTCAGTCTTTTTATTTTGTTTGGCCAAATTTCCTCCTTTGCTAGCCTTTTCAACCTAGTTGCCTTCTCACCTTGCTCGGTTTTCCAAGCTCTCTTCCTCAAGACTGACCCTTCTTGTGCTTCTCCATCACTTTCTTAAGATTCGGTCTCTGTTTGACCTTTACCTCCTTTGAGTTTTTCTTTCACGATCTCCTGTTCCTTATCTACAATTGTCCCTCCTCGTGTTTCTTCCACGCAATCTTCCTGCTGACTTACTGTCCCTCTGTCTACCTGGATGTGTGTAGTCCCTACACCTCCTCGGGGGTCTTCCGCAACAATCTTACCCTCACTCTCTGTATCTAATTCTTCACCTTCTACTTCTATGACCTCAGGTGGAATCTCTCTTGTACTTGCATGTGGGGCCTCTTTATCAAGGATCTCTTTGCCAGTTTCCTCAATATGTTCTTTTACCTTCTCCTGTATTCTCACCTGTTCAGTATCTGATACAGAGCTAGTATCAGAAATTTCCAGTCGTCTCCTTAATGGCAAATTCTCTGGTTCCGCAACTGGGCTTGGTTCCAACTCTCCCCCTCTTGAAGTTGGTCTGGTTCTGGTTTCTTCAGATTCTGACTCAGAACTGGTATCCGACTCTCCCAGATATTCTTCTTCAGGTCTACCCGCAGGACTCGGGATTCGGAGAGTATGACTTGCGCGAATCCAATTCTTTACTCTGGCACATTTCACAGGCATCGTCGTGGTCAAAATCACTTGACGTGGTTTTCCCCAACGTGGTACCAGACAATTTCTCCTTCTATGCACTTTGATCCTCACCCAGTCTCCTGGACTCAAATCATGAGCTGGCTTCTTTTCAAGGGTGGTCGCATCCGATCCAACCTGATGAAACACAGAATGAATGGAATCAGCCAACCCCTTGCAATAATCCAACACGAAGTCATCAGATATAGGCAGTAGTTTGTTGACAGGAATGAAAACATGTCTCATCGCTATACCCATAAGAATTTCATGGGCACTCAATCCAGTATTCCTATCCGGAATCGATCTAATAGTCATGAGCACTAGAGGCAAGACATCAGGCCATTTTAAACCTGTGGCCAAACACATTTTTCCCAATCTGTTCTTAATGGTACCATTCATCTGTTCCACTACCCCAGAAGCCTCTGGACGGTAGGCACAGTGTAGTTTCTGTTGTACATTTAATGCTTCACAAATCAATTTTATAATTTCATTATCAAAGTGCTTTCCTCTATCTGATTCAATCGTTACTGGGAAACCAAACCTAGGAATGAACTCTCTCAATAGGAGTTTCGCTACTGTAACCCCATCACTCCTAGTTGGGTGCGCTTCCACCCAGCGTGAAAACAGACAACCAACCACTAGAACATACCTTAGCCGATTACATGGGGGCATTTCAATGAAATCAATCTGCATTCTGGTGAAAGGACCTCCCTCTCGTCCTATTGTTCCCAAGCTCACCACTGTTTTTCTTCCTGGATTGTATTGCTAACAAATGAGACATGTTTGACAAAGGCTCTCCACTACAAGCCGGAACTTGGCATTATATCACGTTTGTTTGAAAAGTCTGATAATGGCATCTCTGCCCACATGTGCCTGTCCATGGTACATCCATGCCATGGTAGAGATCATGCTATCAGGCATAACTGGTCTTCCATCCCGATAAACTCAAACTCTGTCTGCCTCTCGTGGTGCACATCCTGATTTTATCCACTGTTTCTTTTCTTCTTCTCCTGCCTCTTCCTGTAACTGCCTCATCTCCTCCCAAGTATTCACAGCGTTAGTAAAAAGTAAGGGACATGAGTTCATTTCCTTTTCCCTGTTTCGATTGACTGAATTTTGGTTACGCGCACAATATTGCGCTAGGTCATTTGCGAATTTGTTTCCAGCCGACACGTAGTCAGCACCCTTCGAATGGGCTGCGCATTTGACTACCGCCAATTGCTTAAGCAGCTGTACTGCCTCAAGCAACTTCCCAACCACTTCAGCATTTCTTATAGGAGTTCCACTCGATGTCAGGAAACCCTCTTTGGGACCAAATCTGCCCAAAGTCATGCACAACTCCAAATCCATACTGACTATCAGTAATCACAGTGACTCTCAGATTCTTTCCTATTTTACATGCTCTTGTCAATGCAAACAATTCAGCAACCTGAGCGGATCTCACTCCTTTCAGACAAGACGCTTCTAATACAGCTGCTACAGTACATACTGCGTACGCTGCACTCAATATTCCTTCTTCCGTTCTCAGGCATGACCCATCCATAAACATCACATAGTCACTTTCTTTCGGAGGCACATCTTTTATGTCTGGACGCAGTTTGGTGCAGAAGTCAAGCACTTCCAGACAATCATGATCCACGTAATCTTTCACTTCCACATTTGCAGCATCAGGCAGCAATGTTGAGGGGTTCACATTGAGACATCTCACAAGACTCACATTCGTAGCACCCAAAATGACTTTCTCTTACTTAGTCAGACGACTAATACGACTATGCGTCATAAATTGTGTGCGGCTCCTTGTTAAAAGGATCGCAACATCATGGGGTACAAACACTCTCACAGGATACCCCATCACAATTCCTTCACTCTGTTCCAAACTCTTACAGGTAGCAGCCACTGCTTTCAGACAACCAGGCAATGCTACAGCTGTGGGATCTAATACAGCTGAAAAATATGCAATTGGTCGTCTCAGTTTTCCATGCTTCTGTACCAACACAGAAAGTGCACACCCATCTCTCTCACTGCAGTAGAGCTCAAACTCTTTCTCATAGTCAGGCATTCCAAGAGCCGGTGCTTCACACAAGCTGTCTCTCAATTGTTTAAAAGCTTTCAATTCCTCTTTGTTTCATTCAAGGGGGTCTTTCACATCACTCTTTGTCAAGCGTACCAAAGGTTTAGCAATCAATGAAAAGTTGCTGATCCACAGACGACAGTATCCAACCATTCCAATAAACATTCACACTTCTCTTTGAGTCATTGGTGATCTCATTCCTTTTATTATTCTAATCCTGTCTGCAGTTACTTTTCTTAGACCTTTCTCAATTTTATGACCTAAATATTGCACTTCTTTCTTGCAAAATTGTAATTTCGATGGGGATACTTTAAGTCCTCCATCCGCCAAATGATTCAGTAATGCAACTGTATCTACTACACAAGCTTCTCGTGTTCTCGATGCCACCAGTAGGTCATCGATGTATTGCACTAATACTGAGCTTTCGGGCATTTTTAAGTCTTCCAGGGATTTCTTCAGGATCTGATTAAATATCGATGGACTTACTTTATACCCCTGTGGGATTCGGCACCATGCCATGGTACGTTCGCCGAACCGGAACACAAACATTTGTTGGCTGTCAGGGTGTAATGGGATTGAAAAGAAAGCGTGACGCAGGTCAATGACCGTGTACCATTCTGCATCATGGGGAATCTGATATAGAATCACTGAAGGGTTTGGCACAATGGGACAACAAGGTACAACAATTTTATTCACTTTTCTCTAGTCTTGCACTATCCTGAAAGTTCCGTTAGGCTTTTTCAAACCCATGATTGGTGAATTACATGGACTGCTCATTATCTCTCTCAAGATTCCCTGTTCAATCATTTTGTCTATTACAGGAGTTACTCCTGCAATTATTTCTGGTGTCAATTTATATTGGGGAATATTTGGGTAACATTCCTTCTTTTACAGTTATCTTTACAGGGTCTACTCTTTTCATCAATCCCATGTCTTCTCCCGTGAAATCCCATACCTCGGGTTTCACTGTTTTCTTCAATTCCTGAGGCAATTCCTCTGGTTCAAATACAACAAATGCCTCAGTAACCTCGGGTTCCATATTGGCCCTGGTCATTCTATACAGTACATCCTCATCAGGAGTTTCAAAAGCTATGCCATCAGGAGTACAGAAAATCGTGCAGTTCATCTTACACAACAAATCCCTCCCTAACAAATTTACAGGGCTGGTGTCACAAACAACAAAGCGATGCATATCGGTAAATTTCCCTATTTTAACTTTAACAGGCTCAGTAAGATACGTTTTTATCTGTCGATTTGAGACTCCAACTACTTGGATTGTGTCATCTGAGAGAGGAAGATTTTTTATGTCAGCTGATCTAACAGTTGAACAAGTAGCACCAGTATCTACAAGGAAAGTAATATTTTCATCATTTACCTTTCCATCCACAAAAGGGCCTGTCTGGTCTACCTCTAGTGTTGTGCCAAGCATGCACTCTTTTTCCTCTCCTCGGCACCGTCAATAATTCTCTTCTGACTCACTCTCATCACGCTGCAGCCAATACTGCGGAACAGCACTAGCGCGCGGTAGCTTTGTTACCTGTTCCTCGGTGTAGAATCCTGTCTCATTACTGTATCTCTGAGAGTTTACGCTCTGTGGAAAAGGTGGCTTTGGCACCTGTCACTGTCGCGGCGGTTGACAACTCACTTCATTCTGCACCTGTGGATTCAATTATGCATTATCGCCATTAGCATTCGGGGGCAATTTACACTCGGATTTCCAATGCCCTAATTTTCCGCAATTATGACATGGCCACTTCTTTTTGGCTTCATCTATACTAATCTTTCCTTTTCCAATATTAGGTTTTTGTCTATCAGGTCCCATGCCATTTGCTTGTTCAATCAGCTGAGCTTCTTGCCTTTCTGCTACCTTAACCTGTGCCCACATGGCCTTCTCTTTCAGCTTGCGTTGTTTTGCCTCAATTTCGTCACTAAAATATTTTGCATGTCTCAGTACTTCATCTATCTTTTTATTTTGCCAATCTACCGTATGCTGTTTAATCATTTCGCTCACTTAAGGTCTCAACCCATATACAAATCGATATACAAAATGACTTAAATCCTTTTCACTCAATTTTTCATCACCACTGTATTGCTTAAAGGCTAACAACAATCTTTCATAATAGGCATGGACAGATTCTTTAACTTCCTGGTGAGTTCTATCAATCTTTACCCAATCAGTTTCTTTTGGAGGCACTTTATTTTTCAATAAGGTGATTACCTGTTCATATTTTCTCATTACTTCTGGATCGGGCCACCTGTTTTAGGATCCCTAGGATACTCTTGAGTGGGCCAACCTACCGTGATTTTACATTCTGCCCATAGATCTGCCGGCACAATTATTTCGAACAGACCATTCAAGTCTATCCACAGCACTTTTGATAATTTAACAAACCTTTCTACCTGTCGGTACCACTCCACAGGCTTCTCCCGGAGCCTGGGAAAGGCATTTGTAAATGACAAAATATCCTGTCTAGTCCAGGGAACAGGCACATAACCTCCTCCTGGAATCTCCCTCATAGGGCATTCCGTGACTACAACCTCCTTTTCTCTTACTGGAAATGCCGAAAAAGTCTTATCTGTTGCATCGTCTCTTTTCCGAAACCACCTACTTTTCTATCTATCTACATCACCCCATTTCCTTAGCAATGCAATCAGTTCTTTAATTTGAGTTAATCTTCCTGCAGTATTCAAGTTCTCAATATCTTTTTCAGAGAAATCTACTCTATATGGTTTCTGCAATGATTTTATTTTCTCAAAATCAATGCCCATTTCACTTGCCACTTCTTCCAATTTTTCATGCAAACTTCTCGCTCTCCAAGTTATACTTTTACAAAGAAGCATTAGCTCTTCACCTGATATGCTTTTAATTTTTCAGTTGGAATAGTCCCTGCTTTTAATTCTTCTAAAGTTATTTTTAATTTTGCCACATCTAAAGGTTGAGGTTCTGTATCTTTTCGCTGTAAACTCCTTAACCAATCGCTTAATTCATCAGAAGTGGGACCTACAGGAATTGTTACATTTCCTACTCGCTCTACACTTCTTTCTGGGGTCTCGGGTGCCGATTCTGTTGTCATTAGCATCTTACTTGCCGGACTTTGATTCATTGTCAGATTCTTAGGAGTACTTAACCCTGAGGTTCCTACCAATTTTCCCCATGGATTCTCTCCTGAGTCTCTTTTTCCCATCTCAATCTGTTTATTACTATTGTAAGGAATCGTTAAACAATGCTCACTATCCTTCTGTTTATCAAAGACAGGCATCACTGGTCATATAGTTACAGGTACCGTTACGGCTTGCATATTTTTGGTTAATTCCCTAATTTTCTCAGTTAATTCTAGGGTAGTTCTAGCCAATTCAGCTGAATTTTAATTTACCATCCTAACAGGTTGCGCTGTTTCAGTCTCTAAATGGATTATTCTTCCCTAAATCAGGTGGCGTTTGCTCAAAGGTTTTATTTCTCGGTGTGTCTTTTACTGGCGCACTTGGCGTCAGCAACGTGGAGTTTGGTTGATACGGGGGAGGAATTTTATAAAACATGTCCTCTAGCACATCATCCTCTGACACCATACTTATATCCTTCTGACCCTGTATTGTTTCTTTTCTCTGTACACTTTCTACCGCTAGTTTCTTCGGCGTTTCTTGAGGGAAACATCCCATCAGTCATGTTCGCACTCCGCCATCTCCTTATTCTGTCATCATGACTTTCCTGTCCACATGGTCTACCAAACATATAATTATACCTTCTGCCACTCCGCTGTCTTTCTCTTTCATACATTTCGTCTTCCCATTCCGTTAAAGCTTCAAACTGAGTAGGTCTAGGTCTTGGTTCTAACCTCATCATTCTTTCTCTTAAATTCCGTAATACAGCTAAACTGAATGAACCACTTTCTGGAAATGCTGGGACTCCATCTTCTTTGGTATACTTTGCCCAATTATCTAGCCAAATACATATATGGTACCCATATTTTGCTACCATAAAAGATGCGGGCGATTTCGGTGGGGGAAGTAGCTGTCCTTCCCTAGTCACAATTGGCTTATCCTTTTTAAATAGACTTTTAATCTTCCCAAACCATGACTTTTTCTCCTTCTCTGGTAGATCGTAATACATCATTTTCTTTCATTCTTTAATCCCAAATCGCTAGATTTCCTGAATCGCTTCTCTACAACTATTCTGTTTGCTGTCCAATCCCAGCGCAACTCACACTCACGCACCAATCCTGAGTGTTTACGTTTCACTGGTAATTCTCCAATCCTAGCGCGGCGTGTACCAGCGCACCAATCCATGACAACCTCGTCTCTCTATGGCTGGCCAATCCCAGCGTGGTCTTTCTGACGTCAGCTTGTCCCGCTACTCCTGCTTCTGCTGACCCCTCCTTTACAAAATTTATTGGCAAAATTTCTCTTACGTTCTCTTCAATCAGACATCTGTTAATAACGACATAAAAACACCACCATTGCCTGTTTCGTTAAACCAAAGAGATAGTTTTGTCCAGTTACACAAGTATTCTGTATTTCCCGAAGGCAGCGCTTACCTCTACCACAGAATTATTCAGATTCACCGATAAAGTAGCACTTCCCTCTACCTTACCCTTCTATCAAGCAAAAAGGCTAACCGTTTCTCTGGGGATAAAACACATGTGGAGACTACACTGCTCCTGAGAATTAAGGCCAGAGTTTCACGACAGAACCTGTTGCTATTTCACTCACGCACAATTACACAGAAAATGTCCCTAACGATGTTACCAAATCGAACCCAGACAATGAGTCATGCGACTTCACTTGCCACACGTTTTCCCTGTGTACCTACAGGGCATCCAGACAATACACCGTGCAACTTCACTTGCCACACGTTTTCCCCGTGTACCTACAGGGCATCCAACTTCCTACATCCCGGAAGTCTTCAAAAACAACATAAAACGTGACGCGACTCAACATAGAATGTTAGTACATAAATCAATAATCAAAAAATCAATAATCAATAAATCAATAATCACCAAACCAATGCAATAAAACCATCAATCTGCTACCAGAATACTGCTCCAGCAGAAAGGGCATGTGGAGACTACACTGCTCCTGAGAATTAAGGCCAGAGTTTCACGAGAGAACCTGTTGCTATTTCACTCACGCACAATCACACAGAAAATGTCCCTAACGATAACACACGACGATGTTACCAAATCTCACCCAGACAATGCGTCATGCGACTTCACTTGCCACACGTTTTCCCCGTGTACCTACAGGGCATCCAGACAATACACCGTGCAACTTCACTTGCCACGCGTTTTCCCCGTGTACCTACAGGGCATCCAACTTCCTACATCCCGGAAGTCTTCAAAAACAACATAAAACGCGACGCGACTCAACATAGACTGTTAGTACATAAATCAATAATCAAAAAATCAATAATCAAAAAATCAATAATCACCAAACCAATGCAATAAAACCATCAATCTGCTACCAAAAAACTGCTCCAGCAGAAAGGGCAAATTTGCATATCCTCCCTGCGTCACAGACCCGTCATCACGCTCATTCATTCATACACTCATTCATTGGTGGGGCCCATAACACCAACACTCATTCGTCATACTGGAAATCTGCACACAGGAGGATAGAAGCGCAGGACATGTGGGGGTACCTTATTACCTATAGGAAAGAAAATTCATTACAGTATATACATATTTACATCAGTACCTATAGAATCCTAACCTTAACATCAAGGCACTCCACCATTTGGTCGACGGACCAATTAGTTGGGCTGGTTGATGGTGATTTAGAACCAGCTAAAACACATTTATAGCTTCGGAACTTTTAATCTATACCTTATTTAAAAAGTCACAAACTCATTTTCTGTTAATCAATGTTTAGTTTGTCTAATTAATTTGCTTTCATTTGCATAATCAGCATTTTGGTCCACACAGAGTTCAAATTTGATTATTCAGCACAAATTAGCATGACAATTATATTTACCTAAATCTTGATATCGGTGACCATTTCTCAAACTCAGTTAGCTCTGCATTAATCAATAATCCCTTCGGGTGAAATCGTTAAAATCGAATGCAGGCTAATACCCCAATAAATCCGGAAAAGTTATTTCGCTCGGCACAACACAGTCCCAAAGATATCCAAAGGACTAGGCAATCGTGCAAGCAAATCGATCAACAGCCACCAACGCAAGTTCGGGACACCCTTCTGGAACGCACACACCCTCCTCTAAGGTTCCCCTTTTTATAGTAAATTCTAGGATAACCTGCAACATTTTCTAAAATCTAAACACTCTGACTGGCTAAGCCCCTCAAATTTGTAATATGGGACGTTGTTCCCAGGTTTCTTAGTTCTCAGGGAATCAAATATGTCATCCTTTGGCTTGTACAGTTCACATGCAAAAAGTTCAGAAGTATCAACATGTTGAACTCTGAGTATAGGTTGTCATTGTCTTTTCTGTCATTCACACTGGCTGAATTCTGGCAATCCTCCACCTTCCTATCCTTGACGTGGAACACAGTGCCCAAATGGAAGGACGACCTGGAGATCTTCAGAGCCATTCGAGTCTGCGCAGTAGACATCGCGCTCACACAACAGTGGCCACTTCCGAACTCCATTTTGAATATCGCGGCCTAGTAGGCCTGAATGCCAACTTAAGCAAAACAAACATAAAAAGTCATTAATGTATGGAAATTAAGATTCTAATGTTTAAACCCACACTAATCCCAATAAGTATTAGTAGTTTCCTAGCTTATAGTAACATTTAAAGCAAAATACTCACCATTCCGCCATACCGGGAATGCAAACCGGTACCAAAGCAACATAAATCATGCAATTTCTATCAAAGCACATCCTACAGTTAATATGCGTACCACAGTTAATTCATTAGAATTATTAGCCATGCAATTAGCATTTTAGTCCCACGTGTAATTCGTGTTTATCAAGGTGTAAAAGGTTGGTTAATATTAATACTCCAAACAGTTAATAAAGGTTAATATTTTGAATAGTTACGTCATTAGTATTTTATCATGCAAATAGAGAAGGTATACAACATTTTTGCTGTACCTGCTCCATCATCGCAATATCAATTCCCCTAACATTATCTATATCTAAAACAAATTATAATTCACCACAATTTCCAGTATCACAGTACAGCTAACAGTTTCTCAAAAAAACTCTTCTAACAGGTTGCCGGTGTATGAGAAAAGATTAATTTTTTTAAAAAAATTCATTACGTATTGTGCATGTGTCATTACTCACATTCCTCCCTTTCTGGGTTACAATCTAATTGTATGTATATAAAAACTTTTAAAAACAATTTCAAAAAACGGTCGACGCAGCGTTTCGGTGTTTAATTCTATATTTTCACCTTCATCAGGACCGAAACTTTTCATAAAATCTAAACATAAAAAACATAAGTTAAGCAACCAAGCATGTACTGTGTAACTCAGCAGTCATTAAATACTGGAACATCGATTTTGCGCCTCTATTTCTTAATTTATGGCGTTCTTTTATACATAAAGCAACTTAATACACAAGTCTATTAGCATACATCATAATTAATCACAGGAAGGGAACTAAATCCCTAAAACACATTTCTAACAGGCTATATATACTCTACTCTTTGCTTTTGAGGCAATGATTTACTAATTCCTTATACTAGGGATAATACCTTATCTACCTAAAAAGAACAGTGTGAGAATGCCTACAGATGATCATATCACTTTTCCTTTTACCTTCTACACTCGACACCTACACGTCTTTCGTAGTCCGTTGTTTACCTCTTGTTTACACATTAAGAGTCGTTCCTTTATGTTTACCACCCTCATTTTAGTACACAATAAATCCACCCAAGTATGTTCGTTACGTCATCTACAGCATCGCGAGAACAAGCTCAATCAACGGAACACACTTCGCGTCTCTCTAACTGCTAACAATCGGTAAGCGTAATCTGATTAGAACAACCCCGCACTTTAGATTTTTTCTCGTTTAGCACCATATAGCGTTAAACGAGTACAACCAATGAGCCTTATGCCTTACTTTTATTTAGCTCGCGATAGCATTAATAAACACAGTCACACCGGGATAGTGCACTTTCACCGCTCAATAGCGATTAACGTTTCATTTGACTAACATCACCATGGCGTTCTAGCATTATATAATATTTACCTAACATCACGATTGAGCCACACTTTATGTTTCCTTTATATGTCCGCTAAACTCGAAACCACGATTAACAGGATCACGCCGGAAAATAGCTCGTTAGTTCACATTTAATGTCAATTCCTTTAGTTTTTCGACCACGGACAGGTATCCGCTTCACTCACAGTAAGTTTTTTTCACCTTAGCATAACGTCAAAACACCTCATCACGTACCGACCGCATTGGCATGATTCACAATATTCAGGCCAGATGATTTCCCCGTGTATTAATACATTACATTCACTGCAAGCTTTATCGTTTTCAGAATATCCCCTGATGAAGGCAACACAGCCGAAATGCATTGGGATCGTATAACTTCATGATAATTCAGGATTGTTTATTAACCACAATGAATTCTGGGAAATTAAGTTTACAACTATTGTGAAGCAACAAGATTTATTAAAGTTTTCATTGAAACAAATCAATCAGCCTTTTTTTCACAACGTTGGAATATACCAGTGAAACCTCTCAACGAGGACTTATTATCTGTGCCCGGGGGACATTCCCCACGTGCATGGGGATGCATCAGTATCATATTTTTCACACTCTCGTTCGGTGAGTGATACCCTGGAGCACGAAACAACCAAAAAACAGGTTCAACTTAAGCAGTACGCGCACCACACCCTCCTTCTCACAATCTTTTGCGCATTACCACACGGTCCGAATTGAGTCACGCATTTATGGGGAGTTCAGCTGACAGCAGGAAAGCGTGTTGGTGATGTTAGCCTCTCCATGACCCCTGCACAGTGCATTGTCCGTCTCCTCATTACAGCGCTGGTTTGTAAGACCATGTCTCCTTAGCGGGCCTCGTGCGCTGCTGCTCGCGCTGATTTGTGAGTTGTTAGTGTTACTGTGCGTGTGAGTGTGACCTTGCCTCAGAGCCCGCACAGCACCACACACTGCAGCAGCAGCGGCCAGGGGCGCAATACAGGCCCCGCATCCCCTGCCTGGGGGTGGGGGGGCCTGCAGGGGCGCCCTCAGCACAGTACTCAGGCCTGAGCACTCCGGATTAAATCCGAAGCGGGCCCCTCCGTGTACATTGCAGGAGGGCCCTTAAACTTTCGTTAGCCACTGGCTGTAGCGAGCCTTCTCCGATGTCTCCGAGGAACATTCTAGACAGCTTAGCAAAGATGTCACAGGCTGGCCCCAGACAGTAGGATTCTGAGTCAGACTGAGATACACCCTGCTTCACACTTGGGAGTTTGACCCTCTGGACAGATCTACCCTCTGCTGGACAGAACTACAGAAGGCTTCTTCTGGCTCAGCGTGCCAACCACACACACCTGCCCCTCTCCCCTGTCAGCTTGTGGAGACAGACATGAGCGCTTTGAAAAGGGTAGTAAATAAGCAGAGATCTCACCTGGCACATTCAACTTATCTGAGGAGGAGGGCTGGGCTGTTCGGTGCTAAAAAAAAACCTAATGTAGGAGGATAGACTGAGATGACATCACTGGAGTTACTCAGTGCTTTAAATGTAAATACAGAAGTGCAGGTACTCCCTCTTTAGAGTACCTGTCTGCTCCTGAGAAGTGCTAGTACTCTCCCATTCAATGTATTGCAGCAGTGGTGAGAAGTGCCGGTACTCTTCTATTCAATGTATTGCAGCAGTGGTGAAAAGTGGAGGTACTCCCTCTTTAGAATACCTGTCTTCTCCTGAGAAGTGCCAGTACGCTCCCATTGCAGCAGTGGTGAGAAGTGCCGGTACTCTCCCCTTCAATGTATTGCAGCAGTGGTGAGAAGTGCAGGTACTCCCTCTTTAGAGTACCTGTCTGCTCCTGAGAAGTGCTGGTACTCTCCCATTCAATGTATTGCAGCAGTGGTGAGAAGTGCCAGTACTCTTCCATTCAATGTATTGCAGCAGCGCTGAGAAAGGCAGCTACTCTCCCTTTCAAATTAAAGAAGCGCAAGTACTCCGTACCGGACAGTACCTGCCCATTTAAAGCACCAGAATCACTTCAGTTATAATAGCTGCCAAGTGACTGTGTTATATTAGACAAACTTCACCCAGACCAGCACAGGTTTGTAAGCAAGCATCTCTTTGTGCTTTAGATTCTTAAACTCAGATTCCATATTTAAAAAACCAAACTACAAGTCCCAGAATGCAGTAACTGTGGAGTGAAAAGTTAGAAGTGGCAAGATGTGCTACACATAACAAATGACACTGAGATGGATTGGCACCGCTGCAGGACTTATTAACACTTCGTGACAGAACACTAGTGAATCATTGACTGATCAACGCTCTCCTACGGAAATCCAGGAGGCACTGTAAGGAAAAAGATACTTCCCTCAACTTAGCATCATAGGAATCAGTATTTACTGATACACTCGTTTTTGAATCCTGGTACTACCTGAGAACTCCCGCAATTAACTCTGAAGATACCCAGACACACCCAGTGTTATCAATGTCCCCAGAATTCCTGTCCTGAAGAGACCCCGTATTTAGAGAGGGTTGAAATGTCGTTGACTGTTACAAAGAGAGAGCTTAACGAAAATCAACACACAAATCATACTTACTTGTGAAAAGCTCCGCTTTATTACCAATAACCTCGCCCTTTTTTCACTTCAATTTACACCACGTTAGGTTATGGTCACTCACTGGAACACCTATAGAATGTTTGTAATGTAAATATCTTATACTTTAGGAAATACTGATGGTGGTAATTATTGTGATTATAAAATAAATTATACTCACTTCGGCTGAAGTGAGTATATAACCTCTCTGATTAGACTGATGTGTGGGCTTTTTAGACGTAAGATTTGTTGTTTTTGACTGAACTCAACTAAGGTCTTATCTGCATAAATGTGTTTCTGTTCTTGATTAATTCAAGCAAACTAAATTTATCTTGCAGAATTGTATTACCTCTGACAAGTGAGTTCCTTGTGAACATTTTTTTTTTTGGATTAACTGCAACACCCAGTTCGCAAGGATATATGGGTCGATCTTGTTTTTCTCAATACACATAACAAATGGTCATTGTTAATTCAAAATACATTCCGATGTATTCACCACATAAAAAGATGCAACAGGAAATGCATTTGTTACTGCTGAATGGTATGGATTTCACATTTATTTATGCATTTTTATAAAGCGCCGACTTTACCCGAAGGTGTCAGAGCACTGTACAAAAGAGCCAGTTACGTTACATGAGAGAAATGTTACAAAATAGAATGTACAAAAATAGCAGGACACAGAATCAAACACAGCAGGCAAGAGGAACACAATATCAAACACAGCAAGCAAGGAATGTACAAAAAATAAATAAATATAACAAATTTACAATGATTAACGAACTTCTTGGCGGGGTCTGAGAATGAAGGAATTAGTTCTGAAAGTGTCTTTGGAATAGAAGAGATTTGAGGTCCGCTTTGAAGATCTGGATGGAGGTGGTGGCATGGAGCAAAGGAGGAAGTGAGTTCCAGATTCTCACCGCATTACCTGAGAACGATTGAGCCATCAATTTTTCCCTTTTGAAGGAGGGGGGCTCAAGCAGGAACTTTTCCGCATTCCGAGAAGGTCTCAAGCCTCCGGACAATTTAAGTTTATTCGCCAGATAGCGAGGGGAGGAAGAGTGCAAGGCTTTGTGGGTGATGCAAATCGTTTTGTAAATAGTTCTAGCCTCGATGGGAAGCCATCGGAGAGAAGACAGGATAGGAGTGATGTGGACACTTCGTTTGGACCCTGAAATGAAGCGAGCTGCTGAATGGAGGACGGATTTAAGGGGGGAGAGGTGAGATTTGGGAAGGCCAGTCAGAAGAGAATTACAATAATCCAGTCTAGCGAGAACTAGCGATTGGACCAAGATTTTTAGGTCTTTCTCCGGGAAGAACCAACGAATCTCCCACAGAAGGCGCAGCTGATTACGTGCGTTCTTGGCAATGGAGTTGATGTGTGAGCTTAGGTTGAGTCTTTTGTCAAGTATGACACCTAGGGATTTAGCGCAGTCGACAATGATGGGTTTACTGTTGAGTAAATTCAGCTGATCCATCCAGGATTGAACAGGAGGCGGGGAGAGAGAGGTAGAAAGGAGGAGGAATTCAGTTTTGGAGGGATTGAGAATGAGTTGGTGAACTAACATCCAGTTGTGATAGAGTTGAGAGTAGAGTTGAATAGTGAGAGATCTTGAGAGGAAGACACCTTGAGGTAGATTTGGGTGTCATCTGCATAGAGATGGTAGAGGATTCCAGATTTGCTTAGGAGGTTCCCTAAAGGTTCCAGATAGAGATTAAACAGAGTGGGTGCAAGGATGGAACCTTGAGGGACGCCTTGACCAATCACCAGTGGAGACGAGAGACTGTTCGCAATCTTGATCATTTGGGATGTGTCCGAGAGGAATGAGGCAAACCATTTAAGCACTGTGCCTTCCACGCCCATTCTCTGTTGAAGAGTGTTAAGGAGGGTGTTGTGATTAACAGTGTCAAAGGCTGCAGATGGGTCAAGAAGAATCAGAAGGCACGATTCCCCCGAATCGAGTATATGCAGCGCATCATCGATCACTCGCAGCAGGGCTGTTTCAGTGCTGCAATTTTGAATAAAGCCAGACTGGAACACGTCAAGTAGATTATTGTCCATAATGTGTTGGGAAAGTTGTTTTGCAACACATTTCTCTGTGATCTTTGAAAGAAAAGGGAGATTGCTGATGGGGCGGAAGTTATTGAGGTTGTTCGTATCTGCGGAGGTTTTTTTTAGAAGAGGGATAACCTGTCCTATTTTGAGCACAGCTGGGAGGGATCCTTGACTGAGGAAGAGATTAACTAGCCTGGTCCAATAAGAGAGAGTATTGGTATAGAAATCAATGGCGATGACACTAGGTATGGGGTCAGAAGAATGGTTGGAGGGTTTGGTTTCGAGGATGCATTTGAGGAGGTCATCTTCCGAGATGGCGGCAAAGTTCTGCCAAGTGACTAAGGATTTTCGCTCCTCAATGGGGGTGGGGTGGGTGACGTGATCCACCAGTGATTTGACCTTTTCATCAAAGAAAATAGCGAATTCAGTTGCTTTCTTTGAAGCATCCTCAGGTTTGATGGTTTGGGGAGAACAGTTTGGGTTTTTGATGAGGTCGAAAAGTTTTTTGGGTCTGTTTTAGCTGAGTCGAGGAGGGATCTGAAATGTGATGCTTTTTCATGGAAGATGTGCTTGTGGTATTTGGATCTTGCTGAACGTAAAAGAAAGAGATTGGAGGTGGATGGAGATTGTCTCCAATGTTTCTCCAAGATTCTAAGGTTTTTCCTTTCGTCATAGAGAGCTTTATTGAACCAAGGTGCTGAGGGGGTGGGTCTTTTCCTTTTGCTTTGGAGTGGAGCGACATTGTCGATTTCGACTGCAAGGATTGAGATGCAATGGGGAGTGAGATCGTTGACATCGGCGTTAGGGTCTAGACTAGGAAGTGAACGCATAGCAGAAGCACACAGAGTCTCAAGATCAATGTTTTTAGTGTTGTGGAAGCAGTTACCGGGCGGGTGGTAGATGGCATGGAGCCTGAAGGGTGAGCCATGATGAACTTGAAGTTCTAGGGATAGGCATTCGAATGTGCGGAAGAAGATGGTGGGAAAGGCTTTAATTTGAAGGGAGTTTCTGAAGATAATCGCAACACCTCCCCCGATCGTGTCTGTTCCGTCGTTTCTGAGGATAGAGTAGTCGGTAGGTATCAGAAGATCAAACAAGGTGTGAGAGGAGTCATTAAACCAGGTCTCAGTGAAAAAGAGCATGTCGAGATTGTGGTGGGTGATAGTGTCAGAGATTTCCAGTTTGTGTTTGGTTGCAGATCTGCAGTTGTGGAGCATACAATGTAGCTCTGACGCAACTGTTTAGGTGATGGGAGTGTTTGGGCTGATAAGGGGGATAGGGATTAGATTCTTGAATGAGGGTGCCCCTT
This sequence comes from Triturus cristatus, assembly GCF_964204655.1. Classification (NCBI taxonomy): domain Eukaryota; kingdom Metazoa; phylum Chordata; class Amphibia; order Caudata; family Salamandridae; genus Triturus; species Triturus cristatus. The sequence continues at coordinate 753,225,731 of NC_140579.1, forward strand.
GGGAGGGAGGCTGGTAAATTCTGACGGAAGAGATGGTCTGAATGAATGAATGAATGAAGGAAGATTTATATAGCGCAACTAAGCCCAAAGGCATCAAGGCGCCTAACAAAAAGATCAAACAGACCAGAGCTACTCCTACGGATAGGCCTTCGCAAAGAGCCATGTCTTTAATGCCTTTCGAAACATAGAGAGATTAGGCAGGAATTTAATTTCAGTAGGGCAGGAATTCCACAATTTTGGAGCTAGTAACGAGAAGGCTCTCCCTCCCCATTTAGCTCTTTGAAAGCGGGGAACTGAGAGCAGATTCATTCCCTGGGAACGCAGGTTTCTGCTCGGGACATAGGGAGCCAGCAAGTCCTTCACTCCTTCTGCCCCACTGCCAGCCAGGGCCCCAAAGGTCATACAGAGGATCTTAAAAGCAATCCTATCTTGGATAGGTAGCCAATGCAGACTCTTTCTTGCAGCGGTGGCTGACGAAATCCTAGGAGCGTCCAACACAAATTTGGCTGCCGCATTTTGGGCTATTTGTAGACGCTGCACAAGGCTCTTATTAATGCCAAAATAAAGGGTGTTGGAGTAGTCCAACCGTGAGGCGACCAATGCAACCACAATCTGCTTGCGAGCATGCGGCGCCAAATAGTGTCTGATCTTCTTAAGAGTTCTAATAATACCCCAGCAGGTGGAAACAGTCCTGTTAACCTGTTGAGACATGGAGAGCGCAGGATCAATCATCACCCCTAGATTACGGGTCAGGACCGTAGGTGTAGGACACACTCCCAAGGAGGGGGGCCACCACTCCGAAGACCAGATGTCCCTATTTCCGCCAAAGATAAGAACCTCGTTTTTTCCCCCGTTAAGTTTTAGTGAATTATGAATCATCCACTGAGAAACTGCCTCCATGCAGTTCCTAAACCTAAGGACAGGGGAGCTGACCGAGTGGGAGAGGGACACCATGATCTGGGTGTCATCTGCATATGACACCACTTCCAACCCAAATGATCTTATTAACCTGGCAACGTGGTCACATAGATGTTAAAAAGGGTGGGACTTAAAGCCGACCCCTGTGGGACCCCACATTGCACAGGTAGGGGTGTAGATAGAAATTCACCCAATTTGACCCTCTGTTCCCTCTGATTTAAGAAGGAAGCCAAGAGGTTCAGAGCCAGACCTTCCACCCCAATCTCCCTAAGACGAAATATCAAAACCGAGGGAGATAGGGTATCGAAGGCGGCTGTCAAATCCAACAGGATCAGAAGGGTGGTGTGGCCTGAATCAACCTCCGTGCGGATGTTGTTAAGCACTACCGTAAGGGCAGATTCTTTTCTATGGTGTCTCCGGAAGCCATGTTGGGACTGATCAAGACAGGCCGAACTGTCTAAAAAAGCCGCGAGGTGTTCATTGAGATGCGTTTCCAGCATCTTCACCGGGGCGGGAAGCAAGGAAATAGGGCGAACATTTTTGAGAATTTCCGGATCTAAGGTTGGCTTTTTAAGAAGGGGCTTCACAACAGCACTTTTCCACAGAGCAGGGAAAATACCCTCCTGTATTGCCTGGTTCATAATGGTCAGAAACGGGGGCAGGAGAGTTTGCCGACATTCCTTAAAAATTTTAAGGGGGCAGGGATCCAAAGGGGATCCTGACCTGGTCTTACTCAACAGCACATCAAGCTGTTGCAGAGAGAGCAGAGGGAAATGGGACAGGTGCGAAGACAAAGCTCTGCTACCATCTCCCCTGGCAGAAATAGCCGACGGGGGAGGGCTCAACACTGCTCTCTGCAAGGCAAGGGCCGAGTAGATATCGGCTATTTTGGAGTGAACGAATTGTGCTATCTTATCGCAGAGAGCCTGGGAGCTAGAAATGGGATCGGGCATTTGCAAGGTGCAAAGAGAGTCTGCAATTTTAAAAAGATCTTGGGGGGGGAGGTGAGAGCAGAGGTCAGCTTGGAAAAATACTCCTGTTTTTCTTTGATCACCTCAGCCTTGTATCCCTTAAGGAGGAGTTTGTGTTTTTCCCTCTCTTGGTAGCTTCCACTTGCCCTCCACAATCTTTCCTGCCTCCTACAGCCCTGCCTTAGCACTCTCAAAGACTCTGAGAACCACGGGGCTGAGGGTGTCTTTCTAGCAGAGTAGCGGAGAGAAACAGGAGCCAACCGGTCCACCGCCAGAGCAATCGAATCAGTAAGCTCATACGCCGCCAAGCTAACATCCTTTACTGTGGCAGCGGATACATTAGAAATTAAAGGAGCAAGCGTATCATTCGAAATATTCCTATAGTTACGCTTCGGTTCCCTCCTACCCGGACCACTCAGTTTAGTATATGCGGGAGAGGTCTGAAGCTTCAGGGGGACCGCTAGATGATCAGACCAGACCAACGGTATAGGAATCTCTGTCTTCAGCCTCCCATCGTTGGAGAACACCCCATCAAGAATGTGACCTGCCCGGTGGGTAGGGTTGGTAACCAATTGCTGAAGACCAAATGCGGACAGGGATTCCACAAGGGAGGACGTCTCTCTGGAATCCCTATTATCGAGATGGAAATGTATGTCTCCCAGAACCGTAAGCTGGGCACAGCCAAAATAGGGTTCTAGGAGATTAAGCAGGATATTCCCAAAGTCAGCTCTCGAGCCTGGTGGTCTGTAAATCAGTATACCAGAAAAAGGAGCAGCGGAGGGAGAGGTTATCATGAAGTGTAAAGCCTGAAAGGGATCTACGGGTGTGGATAAAGTGGAGATCCGGCAGGTGTGGGAACTCTTGTATAGAATCCCCAGCCCTCCTCCCCTACGACCCACCTGGTCCAGCCTGACTAGCGCATAGCCCTCAGGGATAGCATCCACCAGGTCGGGCCCAGAGGAGTCAGTAGCCCAAGTTTCCGTAATAAAAACCCACGACGGCTTTCTCACAGCCACAAATTCACTAAAGGCTATGTTATTCTTTACCAGTGATCTGGCATTAATAAGTAAGCCAGTCAGTCCAGAATGGTGAATTGAGTAGTCAATCAGTGACACCAAAGCAGTGTGGTATCTATAGGCCTCTGGGGAAAGATACAGCACGTGTTGTTTAACAGGTGGGCAATGGTGCAGGTGTCCTTCTGGAAAATGGCACCCATTAGGCAATTCCAGCAGAGTCTGCAGTAGATTAATTCTTGCTGCTGTTAAGGCACCTCCTCTGCCGTGGGGAAAATACTGGCCCTGGCAGATGAGATTGCACTTGTTGAGTCAGGACAACATTTACAATACAATGTCACTCAAAGTGTCACACCTGAGTCTAGGAAATGTCACACATTAGTACACTGCAAATATAGAGGTGTCACTAATAAGCCGACTGGAAATTTGGCAGCCATGTATTGTTACGTGTTAATGTTCGGATAGTGTTGCTCCAAGTATGACATGAATACCTTCCCATCTCACAATACAGTGCCCCACATTAGGGCCAGGACATGCACACGTACGTGCGGTAGCTGGATGGCAAACGTGCCAATCTGCTTAAGAGCTATTTATGTGCAGAAAACACGCATTATTTATTTACTGTTTATATTGGGAGGGCACTACAAAATAAGCCGAGCTAGGAAGGGGCTGCTACTCTAGGACGAGAAGGGCCCACAAACTTTCAAATGCAGCCAAACTTCTGGCTGTCTCTAGTGTCCCACTTTGACCACTAGTGCACCCTGCAGTCTGTACTCGCTTGTCATCATCTGTAAACCTATGAAGAATAGAGAAGACACTGCATCAGGAATGGACCCTGCCTTTCTAATGCACACTATTGCGTCTTGGTTAGAGGAGGTGGACTGCAGCTGTCAGGGGCAGTTACAGGACGACCTGAAAAGGCGTCCACAAAACAGAGAGAGAAAATGTATATATATGCGTGTGTATTCACAAATAATTCTTTGATTTTTCGTTTTCTTAAGATCCAATTCTTTTATTCTTAGCCACAGAGCCACACCTGTTTCATCGCTGTTTGGGATACACCTGTGACTTTGTCAGGCTAGAAACTCCAGATAAAATCCCACATTGTAAATACCACATCTCATAATACAGCTGGTAACCACTTAATCGAGCCACATTCGTGAAAGTTTACTAAAAGTTTTGATTGTTACACAATCCATGACTGCTCAGTGAAGACTCATGCACAGTCATCATTTCTTATAGTTCTAAGTACATTTTCATTGGTTATTTCAGACTTCATTGGCACTTATTTTTATAAAGCATTGCAATAACAGATATTTCTAAGTTTTAGCTACACCTCGATGATCGTGTCCTGCCATCCGACATATAATCTTTTCCCAACCAAAGAAATAAGGTTTGCAGTCAAAATCAGTAATACTTGAAAATACCCCTAATTGCAAAAACTGTGGGCACTGTTATGGATAGATGCTGGAACGAGATAAGAAATAACGTAAAAAACCACTGAAATACACCAATTATAGTTCACTCAATTTCTTGCACCCCGATCATGCGCTGCTTATGACCTCATTTTACCACTAACCACAAATTTCTAAGACAAAAAGAAACCCCTCACTTTTTTATTTTCTGCAGTATACTCTGTAGGAAATGCTTTCAGTTTTACAGCTTTGATTCTATCAAGATGGCGTTCAGGTGTGCCACAATTTTGTCATAAAGACAGAATATTAGTGTTCTAGTTGTTCATTAGAACAGTATGGTTGGGGGTGTTACTTCATTAATAATGTTGGGGGGTGAGTCTGAAACTTCCCAACAAGCAGCATGGTGACCCCAACTAAAAAGGACAGTGAGCAGTGTGGTATAAAGAGAGGTGAGGGTGGGGGGGCATATGATGAGCGGTGTAGAGAGTTTCGTTTCTAGTTAATTGGAAACGAAACAACATTCTTGGTAGCAATAATATACATATACAAATATAACCCACATCACTAGATGCCACACAACTCAGATTATCTATTATTTATTTGCAAATTGCAAAATGTTTAGCCACACATGACAGCGCACTTCTAAACAGATTCCCACAGTTTCTGTTTAACAACTTAAGTCCACTAAATTGATTAATTTGCGTTGGTCTAGTGCTATCAAATTTTTACTGTATAGTATGCATATGCCTAGCCTGTTCTCATTCAGCACTCATTTATGTATGTATTGGTAGCATAGGAGAAGCAGTCTCTTTTTGCACTGATAAACTTAGGCTAAACGTAAATAAACTTCCAAGCCATTCAAGTCAGCTTTGCAAAAAGTTTGAGGACTGGTTGCAACAGCAACCATTCAAAGCAGCACAGAAACCTTCACAGATGTGTTGCCTATAGCCCCACGGTAGATACAGTTCCTGCAGCTTTCATTTTCATATCTTTATTCACAAATGAAATGCTGATTGATTCATCTCTATTCATTTAAACTGCTAGCACAGTTCAGGTGCTACCCTGACATTATGATATTCCTCTTTCATTTAAGATGTTCAGATGCACTTAACCTTACTGCATAGTGCACGATAATCCACATGGTAATTTCCCCAGCTACCGTTTTCAGCGAGGATGTAACCCTGATGCAGACCACTGTCCATGGGAGATGCAAACATCAGGATGTCAAGAGGCTTCTATGGTGAACGCTGAAATGTGGGAACTGTTTGAATATGAACTTTTCACCACAGATGTGCACAGTGCCACAACTGAAATGGCAGTATAGGATGCCCACGGAATGTGAGGAGAAGCACAGCTGGGCCTCATGTCACTGTCAGACCTCTTAGTAACCTGGGTGTCAAACCACCAGTACTTTGTGTTCCAGGACTGGAAGTTCAGGATTTCTCACCATATTTAGAGACAATAGGAAAATAATCTGTATACGGTAAAACAAAATGATGGCCTGCAGCGTTGTCAACACAATAATAAACCTTGAGGATTTATTTGTCTTATATTAATCAATTAAATAGTCACCGTAGTGAACATCATTTCAAAAGAACTCAGAAAAAAGCCACAATTCATTCTTTTGTATTCTTTTTATATCTAAAATAATTCTTTTTAGAATGTTTCAACACATTTCATTGATTTGGTAAAGAAACGTAATTCAATTTGAACACTGGCAACCAAAACTACTGTCTTATTTCACAACTTAAGCAGTAGTTACTGACACTTTTTCATAAATATGTACCATCCACAGTCGGTCATATAACACAAGATAAATTTACACATTTGTAATATATGCAAAACATCAAATGGAAATTATTTGCATTGAAGAAGAGTCACAGCGTCGACGTTTCGGTCTCCTAAAGTTTAATCCCCGAGACCATCATCAGGACCAAAGTTGCACCACGTATCTATCATAAAAACACATGCATCAATTAACAACATATCCTAACATCTGAGTTCATCTATTAGTATTTGACAAAGAGTGGACGGGACAACTTATGGTTGAGTCCAAAAGAGTTTGACTACCTGAATAAAAATGATTTTTCTATACCAGCGTTTTATATGCTGCCAAAAATACATAAAAATGACAAAAAAAACCCGGGAAGACCTATTGTAGCGGGCTGTCAATCCATTCTATAACCTTTGGCTGAATATGCAGACTTTTTCATTAAACCATTTGTAGTGTTGACAAAATCTTACACCAGAGACAGCACACATGTGATTGTGGCGGTAGAGGGACAAGCTTTTGATAAACAGCAAAATATCCTTGTCACAATGGATATAGAAAGCTTGTATACAAGCATACCCCAAGAAGAGGCCCTAGAGGTGATCAACACTACATTAGAACAGAGAGTCCGCCCACATCAGGTACCATCAGATTTTATCATCAAATGTGCAAGAATCGCACTTGAACAAAATTACTTCCTTTTCAATGGCGATTTCTATGGCCAAGTTAAGGGAGTCGCCATGGGCGCAATTTTTGCTCCTGATATAGCGAACCTATATGTAGCCGCCTTTGAGGAAAAGGTGATTTACAACAACAACCCTTTTGAGAATGAGATAAAAAAGTATCTCCGATATTATTGTGTTGACATATGATACCCAATCCCTTGGGGTTTTTTGTGGGTTGCCCTATTGTTGTGTATATCTGCAGCGTTGTCTGCACACATTCAATGTGTGTGTCAACCGCACTACATTTATGTATAGCCATGATTGGTTATATTGGAGAGATCCCAGCAAGATAAGGTTATAGACATGGTGCTGATGCAGTTGTAACTGCATCTGGGTTTGGCAGGTTTAAGATAACTCCCCTAGCATGACTGATATGTGGATTTGTGTTGGGCTATAGATGTGTCAATTTAACCTGAATGTATGCAGCGGTGCAGTGGCAAATGCTTAGCCAACTATATGTCTTGCAAAGTGTTATGCACATGATGGTGTCAGGAGTTGTCTATCGTGTGTTGTATGCAACGGGCAAGTATGGCTTGAAGTGGATGTGCCTTTGAGGTGGCAAACACTTAGCTAAGGGTGTCTTGGAGCCTCTTTTGTGTAGGATGATGCCAGGAATTGTGTCCTCAGTGTGCTGTTTCTGTCAGGGACGGCTCCTCCGCCAAGACAGAGGTGCGTCGCCCCCACTGCTCTATGAGCAGGAAAAATAAAATGATAATACCGTAGTAATTATAATTTTATTTTTCGCAGGTTCGCGACTGGGTTAGAGCGGTGCGGGGTTAGAGGCACAGGTGGAGGATTGGTTTGCACATCCCAAGTGGGCATGACTGCTTGTCCGGCCGTCTTGGCCTGGCCAAACAATCATGCACACTTTGAATGTTCCCCACCAGGCCGCATTACACAGCCTCAATACCAAGTGCACCAGGAGAGGAGACCCGAAATGGGCATCAAGCAATGCAGCTAGTTTCTCAAAGGCCAGCAGCCAATCGGTATGTACCTGCTCATACAGTCTTACCCTCCTTGTCTTCGGAGATTGTTACACTCCTCATATATACTTGAAAAACCCACTGACATAGCATGTTGGCTACAGCTGCTTTTCCAGAAACTGCATTTTTGGGAGGCATCCTAATGTTTTGAGGAAGCTGTGAAGGATGCAGCCACCTGCCAGAGAAGAAAGTCAAGTTGCAAAGACCGTTTAGAAGAGTTTCTAATATCTTTAAAACATTTTAAGGGACAAAACTCCATGCACCAGCAAGTAACACACAACGTGGTAAATTTGGCATAACCCCTGCATAGGGTGGAATAACCTTTGCAAAGGTCACCCAACGCAACAGCAATCCGTGTACCCCCTGAATTCAAAGCAAAGTGCACCCGCCAAAAATAGCGAAAAGGACTGCAATAAAATGAAGGATCGTTAAAACAAGACAGTCCTAGTGGAAATCGTGGGCAAATCAGACCCAAAAATTGCACTGAACTGGTAACTCAGAGTAGGTGTTCAGAATAAGCAAACCCTCTGTATAAAAAGTCTGCTATAGGCATAATCAAGATGTGCCTATAAGAGATACAGAAAATCAAAGGTAATGCATACCAGCATAACGAACAGCTTCCAAAGAAGCATGAGGCATAGGTAAACTTTATAACCAGAAGAAACATCACAAGTAAATGACCTCTTGAGCATGAAGCTCATCAAAAGAGGAAAAAGGGAAGGGAAAAACCTCTGCTTTAAGTATCCTTGTACAACATGACCTTTAAAAGACAGTATTGAAACAATATCTGATAACCGCCAGAACACCACATCTGGCGTTATAAACAGGCGGAACTTATACCACCATGGTACTGCTCTGCTTAGCCGCCTGTTGGCCACCCCAAATCAACTGTTCTATATCAGAACGGAGACCATGTGGAAGCGTTGGCAACACAGTCTGTAAGGAATCCCACAAAGCGTGAGAAAAACGCCCAAGAACACAATACGTGTTAGGGGACCTTAAAGCAGATCTAGTTGAGGAAACAATATGCCTGCCACACAAATCTTGCCTCCTACAGTCTCTATTCGATGAAACATTAGGTAGAGAATCCATATCTTGTGAGGATGAAGCCACCTGAACTACCAAACTACGAGAGGTAGGTTACTTGAGGAGACAAGCTAGAACTCCAGGAGCAGGTAAGTGCCTGTAAGATATAGCCAGATCCTCCGAGACCCCCGTATCAGTCTTAGCCCAAGTACCCAACAATATGTCGTACAGGGTCTCACTATATGGGAGAACAGGCTCCACCCCTGTCTGACCTTGATAAAGGACATCAATCAGGGGATCAGTGGACTTCTCCACAATAGGAAGAGATCATTACAAAATCACAGCCACACTCCTTAACATATCTGCAAAAGAGGAACTCGTCTCAGTAGCACAACTAGGAGGTTACAGTAGTCCTGAGGCCTGGGAAGACTCTAGCCCACTAGCTTCACCAACTGCAGAAAGCCAACTCTCCTCTACAAAAGGCGGAATAGTGTCAGCAATAGTCTGCAATAGCCCAGACTTCTCCATATTACCTCTTTCAGAAGCCCCACCATGAGAGGAAAGTGGAAAATCAACATTCCCTCCAGTTAGCTACATTGACTTCACACCAGACGTCGATTGAGGCTGAGAAGGAGACGCTTCAGCGCCGAGAGAAGGAAGAGAAATGACTTTGATCTGCGCCACCGGGTCGATTGATCAAGAATAGACTCCGAAGGCACCACAGTGGAGTCGGCTGATGACTCAGACGGCCCAACCGACACAGAGGGTGGCCCTGGTTCCTCTCTCCTCCATGAGGCCTGACAGCACTCCAGGGGAAGGAGGAGGAGGCCCAAAGATGAGATGCAGAGAATTATAGTATTTTCTCATTTGGGCCATCGATGACCCAGCTCCCGGAAAGACGGGAAGGAGCGGCAGGAGCCAAGAGGAATGGAGTCCCAACGCAGTAATGTCAAAAGGTGCCACAACTTTACCCGCCTACTCTTACCTTTAGAGGTCAATGGAGAATGACGTCCCATTGAACGGCTCTGGCTCCTAGAACAGCCCGTGCCTCCGAATGAGAGGCAGAGGACTGAGGCTGACATGAAAAATGCGAAGACCGCGTCAGCCGCGCTGTCAAGAGTTTCATTCGGCGTTAGCTTCTGGCAGGAGCTGCAATCTTTGGAGTTGTGGTGTTCTCACAAACGCCACATACAAATGGAGTGGGGGTCTGTAGCCAACATCTATTGTGCACAAGAGCCACAAGCCTTAAAGCCTGAAGACATGAGAAAAGGCACACTGTTTCAACTGATAAAAACTGTTGAAAATGGCCTGAGGAACTGCTTCTCTGGATCGGCGTTGCAGCACAGAAAAGAAGACACTGATGCCCACGAGCCAGAGGGGACTTATATGACTCCACTGACGTCACAACCAGAGTCAATGTCATCACAGAGTCGTACAACATTGTTCCCCCAGTGTGCAGAGGTCTGCTGAGAATTCAAAAGTTAAGGAATCTGCAGCTAGATATTTCTATCAGATACAGCAGGTACAATTCCTCTTCTTAGCTACCCACCAGGAGAAGTCCTCCACAGGCAGCTTCTCATTGGTGATTCCACGGTGCAGCAGGGCAGTCCTTTCTCGGTCCTCCGTCCAGTCCAGTCAAGATCGAATTTCCGGGTGCCAAGCGTACCCTACTTATGCTCAGAAAACGCCCTCAGGGCAGGATGCTGTTGGTGTCCAATAAGCAGCTAGATTCCCTCCCACCTGACGACTTCCTGCGAAGTGTGACTTTTGGGTATCCAGGATGCACCATTCTGCCCACATCCAATATGGCAGGAGCCCTCTCCCGGCATGTGGCGCTCCCTAGCCTAACCCAGAGGCATGGCTAACAAGGAGGCACTGGAAACCCGGTTTGGCAACTGGTTTCTGCCCTCCTGTCCCTAGTGCCAGCCTGTCTGCCTGAACAATGGAGGAGCCCCTCTCCCACATGTTATCAGTTTGCCCTTCATAGTCAGCCTTTCCTTTGAAGCTCACCTCTTGGGCCAACTCCCTTGTGGCTTCCTGCAGGAGGGAGGTGACACCTTCTTCCAGAGTAGGGCTCCCCTTGTATCTGCTCCTGTGACTTGTTAGCAGTCTCCTAAGGGCGGAAAGCTGTCTTGATGACAGGACCCCATGTGCACTCAGTATGGACACAGGGGACTAAAGTCAACAAAGTAGCAACTTTCCTAAGGATGCACACTGCAACTTGTTACATTAATTTTGACCTGAGAATCAAGTTGGGTTTAATATAATGAGTTTGATACGTTGGATAATGCACTTTGGTCACTATGTGCCAGAGTTAGCACAGCTGAGGGGGTCGGTGTGTAACTCCGTACTCGCCAATGGGGCACCAAGCTTTTCCACAGTAAAAACAACAGTTTTTTGTTTTTACTATCTGTAGGAGAGTAGGGTCTGCTATCCTATGGTCACCCCAAATTTTTGCTTTTTGCTTCACTGGTTTTTGACATATTGAGGCTGTGGGCCTGCCAATCAGACCCCCAGCCTGCTGTTCTCTCTACTAAATTAAAACTATGCACCCTAGGTGCATAACCAATTGGAAGTGGATCACCCTGTCAGCCCCTGTACCAGTGTACACTAGGTACCCAGGGCATTGGTGTACCCAAGGCCTGCCAGGGGCTGCAGCATGTATTATGCCACCCCAGGCTTGGCCTAACAATCTGACACAACTGGCTGATCACTCAGCTGGGGTAAGTTGGTGTAATCACCTCTTACTTAGGTGTAGTATACCTATACCTAACCTTAAATGGGACACCTGGTAACCTCTAAGTCACTCCTATGGCAGGCCTTAACAATCCTGAAGGCAGAGTGCTTGGTTCCATGTGAGATGGTGCTCTGGCATGAGCTGAGCCTGTCTGCAGTGGTCGGAACAACTTCCTTCTACTGTTTCCAGATATCGTCATACCATATACTCTTAAGTGCATTATGAACCTCGCGGTTAAATGCTATCTTTGGTTTGGCTTTATCAAAACATGTCGAGTAAGGTGTCATACGAATTGGAATACTAACCCCTCGCCAATTCTGGCGACGGGGTTAGCATTCCACCCTTCTAGAGGGACACGACATGTACAGTACCTGAAACCCGGGTAAAATCAGACATAGCCTCAGCTCCACAAAATGGATGCTGCCACCACAGACACAAGTCTGCCCTCCTGCTGCTGGGAGTCCTTCCAGCTTGGGAGGTGTGGACAAAGGGTTTCCTGCCAGGGGAGGTGCGTGCACCACCCCAGACAGGATTTTGTGTATTGGTCAGGTAGGGCTTGAAAGAAACCAGACATGCCTGTGGCTCACAAGGAGCCTCGGTGCATATGCCAGTTCAAACCGGTCCTGGGGCACACCAGTCCCGGGCCTGGGGCGAGCTGGACAAAGGATTGGGGGTGTAACCACCCCCCTTCCTGGTCCCACCCATAGGGAGGGACCTAGCAGGTAGTCCGGCCCCTAGAATCCGCTTAAAGGTAGGAGCTGTGTCCTAAGACTTCAGACATCCTGGAATCAACTTGAAACTAAGAAGAAGACGGGAACTTCGACATTCTGCTGCACAGAAGACTGAAGAAAATCTCCCCTGTGGTCAGGGAGTGACCACCTTGCTAACGCAAGCACCATCCAGCGAATCACCGTCTGCTTTGCCGCCGCCTCCCGCCGGAGCCCGAGCCCAGAGACTGACAAGACCTGGACCTCCAGACCTCTCACCGCCCGATCCACAGTCCCTGAAAAGAGGAGACCCGTGGAGGCACCGAGACACGTGGAGCCAGCCATCTTGGAACGACTACGACAAGCTGACCAGTGCAACAACCGAGGCTCCCTCCAAGTTGTGCTTTGGGTCCTGAGAAGCCCAACCCTCGAGCAGCATCTGCACCAAAGGTGAGCCCTCCAGCATCTCCACGATCTGCGTGGGGCCCTTCTGCATTTTGCCACTCGACGCGCCTAACCGGTTGCTGGCCCGCTGGCTAGTGGCCATCTTGGCGACGAAATCTACGACAAACACCGCTGGTCTGGTTGCTCCAGACTGGCCCTTGCTCCCCTCCAAAGGAGCAATCCCTCTGACCTTGCTGGTCAGAACCAACAGCTGATTTCCGAATCCTCCTGCAATTGCTTTTGCCAAGGCTTGTTTGCTTCGATCAAGTCGCCGACACCGCCGACAGCGAGAGCCTGCGTGGGACAGCTCGTGAGCCGACTCCTGGACGTCGTCGACCTTCAGGGACCACGTGGCTGCGGAGACAAGCTACCCCTCATCACCTGTTTGCACCCGACATCGCCTGGTACCCACCTGGTGCCACGCTGGTCACTGGCTAGTGACTGTGAACACTGTCCCCTCTGCTTACAGGTCTTCAACATCTCCGATCCACTCTTGGACCCACTGCATCTCTTCCCGACCGACCGCCTGCAGCATCTTTGTCCCAGGCTCAACGGAACAGATAGAAGAAACCCGACGCACTTTGAGGCCTATGCACCCGCTTCCTGTGGGTGAGGTAAAGCTGGCACTCCGGTGCCCATGTGTAGTAATACATCTCTAGTGCCTGTGTTCCAAATCTTAAGTTCCTAGGTCATCCGGAAGATTCCTTTTGCAGTAACTTTGTACTTTTTACGCACCCATTGAAACCTATGGGAGCCCGCGTGTGACTATTTGCTCTGCACACGCCACCCGTGGACCTCCTGGTCACTAACTGACGTTAGCTCCTTGTAGGCCCAGCGATTCTAGAGGCCCTAGGCCTTTTCCCTTTTCTGTTCGTGGTACTTATACCACTATTTTAGTATATGGTTCGAGTGGCCACCAGGGCCTATCCATATAAAGTGCAACTTCTGTGTATTCTGTGATAATCTTGTTTGACGATTTGTGCTCCTGTGCTCATAAAGAGACTAGGGGTTACTTTGAGAAATAAATACATATATATTTTGAATATATATCTGTGTGGTGTCCTTTCATTGGTATAAAAGGGGGTTACTATTGGTAAAACAGCTTGCTTAACACGCATCACGAGTTTAGCCTCAAAGACTGCTTAGCCTACGCTACCACTAGGGCAGCTAGTCCAAAAAGGTTGACTTACAACCACACCATAAGGGTTGCTTGGCATGGTACAAGGTGGTCACTAGAACTAGTGAACAGCATATACCAGGCCAACTTCTCACATTGGTGAGCAGCGGTTGGATTTGAGCTTGCTGTGTTTTACCATTGTAATCTCTTGGTTACCAATTGAAAGATCACATAGGTACCTGTAGGTACATATAAAACAAGATTAGATATACTTAAGTTCTACTGAACTTAGTTGTTGTAGAGCAAAGGGAGTAGCACACCCTGACTACAACTACTAGATAGGTTTAGTAGGTAAACCCAAGTGTAGGTAGATTGCAACACATCCACCCACACTTAAGAGCAATGGCCGGGGCAGAGGGGTCCACTGTACCCATCTCTGTTGAGAGTGACCCCCAGAGGGCACCATCCAGCTTTGCTACCCTTAATCAGAATGAGCTCAGGCATTTGGCAACTCTTAGAGGCCTTAAACAGCCCAAGAACCCAAACTCTGCTGAGCTCAGAGAGCTCTTACAGAATGATGAGAATCAGAGAGCACTCAAGAAAGCTTCCCAGTTAGCCCCCTTAGGGACAGGAACAGGAGGCCCCCCTTCTAAAGATGCCACTGAAGTACCCCTTCCCAATAGTCACCCCTTAGATGGGATGCCTACCACAGAGGATGAGAGTGAAAAGGATACTGACAGTAGTGAGGATGAAGGGAGAACTAGCCCAGTGCCAAGTATTATACTTGGCCCAGCTAAACCAAGGCTATTGGGGACTGACAGTGGGTTCAACCCACTGGATCTCCCCAGTGGACTTAACACAGGGCTTGGAAGGCAAAGGAATCGCTCAGGTGACTCCAATGCTTCCCATGGCTCTAGAGGCTCTCAAGGTCACTCCAGGAGAAGGATGACCACCCCTCAGAGGAGGGAACATGAGGCCAAGATGCAAGAGGCTCAGCTGAGGATCAGGAAGCAGGAGCTAGAAGTAGCCCTGATGGAAGAGAAACTTAGCAAGGCTAGACAGCATAAAGAGAGTGGGTCTATACCCACTGGTGGCAGCATTGTCCCTAAGGACAAAGATAGGGTCTTTGACAATAGGAACCTGTCTAAGGTTGTGCCCCCCTACAAAAGTGGGGATGACATCCACAAATGGATAACTGCTCTTGAGAGAGCCTGCAAAGTACAGCAGGTTCCTGAAGACCAGTGGGCAGCAATCCTCTGGCTCTCCTTTGAAGGAAGAGGCAGAGACAGACTCCTCACTGTTAGAGAAGAGGATGTCAGAAACTACAGAGTCCTGAAGAGTGTTCTGGTAGATGGGTTAGGCTTAACCACTGAACAGTACAGGTTAATGTTCAGAGACACCCAAAAGACACAGACTCAGGACTGGTCTGAATACATTGAATGTGCCACTAAGGCTTTGGAGGGTTGGTTGCTGGGAAGTAAGGTATCTGATTTTACAGGATTGTATAATTTGATGATGAGAGAGCAGATTTTAAATAACTGTCAAAACCAGCAACTGCATCAACACTTGGTTGACTCTGATCTGACCTCTCCCCAAGAATTGGGAAAGAAGGCAGACAAATGGGTCAGAACCAGGGTTAAGCAAAAGAACCAGAACCAGGGCCAAGGGGGTGATCAGAAGAAAACAGACCAAAAGGGTGGAGATCAGAAACCTAAAGACCAGAAGTCTTCAACAGGGCCCCAAACTACTACTAAGGAGGGTGGGTCCCAACAGTCCAAAAAGAAGAAAGAAGGTCAGAAGAAACCCTGGTGCAATCATTGTAAAAATACAACTCACTGGACTAGTGATTGCAAAAAGGGTGGAGCCCCCAACACTGTTGCCCCTAAGGCACCTGCTCCCAGTACTACTGTTAGCAGTGTTGGTCCCCAGACAAAGGGTGTAGTGGGAATCACTATGGGAACTGAAGGAGATTCTGACTTAGACAGAACCCTTACACAGGCAGTCTTGATCTGTGATGGGGACATTGATTTGTCCCTGACTGTGAGCCCCAGTAACCTGGGCAAGTACAGACAGACTCCTTTAATTAATGACAAAGTGGCTCAAGCCTACAGGGACACATGTGCCAGTGTCACTATGGTGACACCAGGCTTTGTGGATCCTGGACAGTACATACCAGGTGAGAACTACCTGGTGACCAATGCCAGCAATGCCACTACTTCACATAGTGTGGCAGTTGTTAACTTCTCATGGGGAGGGGTAACTGGCCTCAAAAGGGTTGTGGTTAGTGCAGACCTCCCAGTAGAATGTTTGTTGGGCAATGACCTAGAGAGTTCTCTATGGTCAGAAGTGGAGTACAGGACTCATGCAGAGATGTTAGGTATATCATCACATGTCCTTGCTGTGACCAGGTCACAGGCCAAAAAGTGCCTCACTGAACCACAGGTCTTGGATCCTGGAACAATGGACCAAGCACCTACCAAGAAGAAGAACAGGAGGGTCAAGGCTGTGCCTTCCCCCCTGCCTCAGAGTGATGATCAGCCTTCCCAGGAAGCTGATCTAGAGGACCCTGAAGGAACTGTCCCTGAAGAGCTTGAACCTGATCAGGTTGAGTTTCTGGGGACAGGGGGACCTTCAAGGGCTGACTTGAGGCAGGCTCAGTTATCCTGTCCCTCTCTTGAACCCCTCAGACAGCTGGCTGCTGCTGAGGCTGCTGGGAATGCTCAAGGTACCCATAAAGTGTATTGGGATGAAGGGCTCCTTTATTCAGAGGCTAGAGACCCCAAGCCTGGTGCAACCAGGAGGTTGGTCATACCTCTGCAATTTAGGGGCTTCCTTCTTACCTTGGCCCATGACATTCCTTTAGCAGGACACTTAGGCCAGAACAAGACTTGGGACAGGCTTGTCCCTCACTTTCACTGGCCTCATATGAATGAAGATACAAAGGAGTTTTGTCGCTCCTGTGTTACCTGCCAAGCCAGTGGCAAATCAGGTGGCACAACAAAGGCCCCCCTAATACCACTACCTGTGGTGGGGGTCCCCTTTGAAAGAGTGGGAATAGACATAGTGGGTCCCATGGATCCTCCCACTGCATCTGGACACAGATTTATACTGGTGGTAGTGGATCATGCCACCAGGTATCCAGAGGCAATTCCCCTTAGGACCACTACAGCTCCTGTTGTGGCCAGGGCCCTGCTGGGAGTATTCTCCAGAGTGGGGTTTCCTAAGGAGGTAGTATCTGACAGAGGTACCAACTTTATGTCAGGATACTTGACAGCTATGTGGAAGGAATGTGGTGTCAACTACAAGTTCACCATCCCTTATCACCCACAATGCAATGGGCTTGTTGAGAGATTCAACAAGACCCTAAAGGGTATGATCAAAGGATTACCTGAAAAGCTCAGGCGAAGATGGGATATCCTTCTACCCTGCCTTCTGTTTGCTTACAGAGAGGTCCCACAAAAAGGAGTTGGCTACAGCCCCTTTGAATTGTTGTTTGGGCACCCTGTGAGAGGCCCACTGTGTTTGGTGAAGGAAGGATGGGAGTTACCTCTCAAAAAGCCTAAGCTAGACATAGTGGACTATGTACTTGGTCTCCGCTCCAGGATGGCTGAGTATATGGAGAAGGCATCTAAAAACCTTGAGGCAAGCCAGGCCTTACAGAAAGCTTGGCATGACCAAAAGGCTGTCTTGGTTGAGTATCAGCCAGGACAGAAGGTATGGGTGTTGGAGCCGGTGGCCCCAGCAGCACTCCAAGACAAATGGTCTGGACCCCATACAATCCTGGAAAAGAAGGGAGAGGTCACCTACTTGGTCGACCTAGGAACTCCCAGGAGTCCCCACAGGGTACTCCATGTTAACAGGCTTAAAGCATATGTTGACAGGGCAGACATGGGCTTGCTCATGGCTACAGATGAGGGACAGGAGGAAGAGAGTGACCCTCTCCCAGACCTGTTGTCTCAGAACCCTGAAGATGGCTCAGTTGAAGGAGTGACCCTTGGAGGCAACCTCACTGCCCATCAGCAGACTGAATGTAGACAGGTTCTACAATCATTTTCACATATGTTTTCCTTGATACCTAGTCAAACTGACTGGTGTACCCATGTTGTGGACACTGGTGACAGTCTGCCTGTAAAGAACAAACTTTACAGACAACCTGACCACGTCAGGGACTGTATAAAGGCTGAGGTACATAAAATGCTGGAATTAGGTGTCATTGAACCCTCAGAGAGCCCCTGGGCTAGCCCAGTGGTTCTGGTCCCCAAACCTCACACCAAAGATGGCAAGAGAGAGATGAGGTTCTGTGTGGATTACAGAGGACTCAATGCTGTCACCAGGACAGATGCACACCCTATTCCAAGGGCAGATGAGCTCATAGACAAACTAGCTTCTGCAAAGTTTTTGAGCACATTTGACTTGACAGCTGGCTATTGGCAAATCAGGTTAGCTGAGGAGTCTAAGGCCAAAACAGCATTCTCAACCCCAGGTGGGCATTATCAGTTTGTGGTGATGCCCTTTGGTCTGAAGAATGCACCTGCCACCTTCCAAAGGCTGGTGAACCAAGTCCTTACTGGGTTGGATGACTTTTGCGCAGCATATCTTGATGACATTGCTGTCTTTAGTTCCACCTGGGAGGATCACCTGATCCACCTGAAGAAGGCTCTTGAGGCTCTGCAAAGGGCAGGCCTCACTATCAAGGCTACTAAGTGCCAGATAGGGCAGAGTAAGGTTGTGTATTTGGGCCACCTTGTAGGTGGGGGCCAAGTTCAACCACTGGAGAGTAAGATACAGTCCATCAAGGATTGGTCCCCTCCAACCACCCAGACTCAAGTTCGAGCTTTCTTGGGCTTGACTGGGTATTACAGGAAGTTTGTTAAGAACTATGGGTCCATTGTGACTCCTCTTAATGATCTGACATCCAAGAAGATGCCCAAAAAGGTTCAGTGGACAGTAAGCTGTCAAAAGGCATTTGATGACCTGAAGGAGGCCATGTGCTCTGCACCTATCCTGAAAAGTCCTGACTACTCCAAAGAGTTTATTGTCCAAACAGATGCTTCTGAGTTGGGTGTGGGAGCTGTGCTGTCACAACTTAATGTAGATGGTCAAGACCAACCCATTGCTTTTATTAGCAGAAGGTTGACCCCCAGAGAGAAGAATTGGTCAGCTATTGAGAGGGAGGCCTTTGCTGTGGTGTGGGCCCTGAAGAAGCTGAGGCCATACTTGTTTGGCACTCACTTCAAGATTCAGACCGACCATAAGCCCCTCTTGTGGCTAAATCAGATGAAGGGTGAAAACCCCAAACTGCTTAGGTGGTCCATTTCCCTACAGGGGATGGACTTTACAGTGGAGCACCGGCCAGGTACTGACCATGGGAATGCAGATGGTCTCTCCAGGTACTTCCACTTAGGACATGAAGACGAGACTGGTCAAGGCTAGTTTAATGTCCCAGCGTTTGGGGGGGGGTTGTGTAGGAGAGTAGGGTCTGCTATCCTAAGGTCACCCCAAATTTTTGCTTTTTGCTTCACTGGTTTTTGACATATTGAGGCTGTGGGCCTGCCAATCAGACCCCCAGCCTGCTGTTCTCTCTACTAAATTAAAACTATGCACCCTAGGTGCATAACCAATTGGAAGTGGATCACCCTGTCAGCCCCTGTACCAGTGTACACTAGGTACCCAGGGCATTGGTGTACCCAAGGCCTGCCAGGGGCTGCAGCATGTATTATGCCACCCCAGGCTTGGCCTAACAATCTGACACAACTGGCTGATCACTCAGCTGGGGTAAGTTGGTGTAATCACCTCTTACTTAGGTGTAGTATACCTATACCTAACCTTAAATGGGACACCTGGTAACCTCTAAGTCACTCCTATGGCAGGCCTTAACAATCCTGAAGGCAGAGTGCTTGGTTCCATGTGAGATGGTGCTCTGGCATGAGCTGAGCCTGTCTGCAGTGGTCGGAACAACTTCCTTCTACTGTTTCCAGATATCGTCATACCATATACTCTTAAGTGCATTATGAACCTCGCGGTTAAATGCTATCTTTGGTTTGGCTTTATCAAAACATGTCGAGTAAGGTGTCATACGAATTGGAATACTAACCCCTCGCCAATTCTGGCGACGGGGTTAGCATTCCACCCTTCTAGAGGGACACGACATGTACAGTACCTGAAACCCGGGTAAAATCAGACATAGCCTCAGCTCCACAAAATGGATGCTGCCACCACAGACACAAGTCTGCCCTCCTGCTGCTGGGAGTCCTTCCAGCTTGGGAGGTGTGGACAAAGGGTTTCCTGCCAGGGGAGGTGCGTGCACCACCCCAGACAGGATTTTGTGTATTGGTCAGGTAGGGCTTGAAAGAAACCAGACATGCCTGTGGCTCACAAGGAGCCTCGGTGCATATGCCAGTTCAAACCGGTCCTGGGGCACACCAGTCCCGGGCCTGGGGCGAGCTGGACAAAGGATTGGGGGTGTAACCACCCCCCTTCCTGGTCCCACCCATAGGGAGGGACCTAGCAGGTAGTCCGGCCCCTAGAATCCGCTTAAAGGTAGGAGCTGTGTCCTAAGACTTCAGACATCCTGGAATCAACTTGAAACTAAGAAGAAGACGGGAACTTCGACATTCTGCTGCACAGAAGACTGAAGAAAATCTCCCCTGTGGTCAGGGAGTGACCACCTTGCTAACGCAAGCACCATCCAGCGAATCACCGTCTGCTTTGCCGCCGCCTCCCGCCGGAGCCCGAGCCCAGAGACTGACAAGACCTGGACCTCCAGACCTCTCACCGCCCGATCCACAGTCCCTGAAAAGAGGAGACCCGTGGAGGCACCGAGACACGTGGAGCCAGCCATCTTGGAACGACTACGACAAGCTGACCAGTGCAACAACCGAGGCTCCCTCCAAGTTGTGCTTTGGGTCCTGAGAAGCCCAACCCTCGAGCAGCATCTGCACCAAAGGTGAGCCCTCCAGCATCTCCACGATCTGCGTGGGGCCCTTCTGCATTTTGCCACTCGACGCGCCTAACCGGTTGCTGGCCCGCTGGCTAGTGGCCATCTTGGCGACGAAATCTACGACAAACACCGCTGGTCTGGTTGCTCCAGACTGGCCCTTGCTCCCCTCCAAAGGAGCAATCCCTCTTACCTTGCTGGTCAGAACCAACAGCTGATTTCCGAATCCTCCTGCAATTGCTTTTGCCAAGGCTTGTTTGCTTCGATCAAGTCGCCGACACCGCCGACAGCGAGAGCCTGCGTGGGACAGCTCGTGAGCCGACTCCTGGACGTCTTCGACCTTCAGGGACCACGTGGCTGCGGAGACAAGCTACCCCTCATCACCTGTTTGCACCCGACATCGCCTGGTACCCACCTGGTGCCACGCTGGTCACTGGCTAGTGACTGTGAACACTGTCCCCTCTGCTTACAGGTCTTCAACATCTCCGATCCACTCTTGGACCCACTGCATCTCTTCCCGACCGACCGCCTGCAGCATCTTTGTCCCAGGCTCAACGGAACAGATAGAAGAAACCCGACGCACTTTGAGGCCTATGCACCCGCTTCCTGTGGGTGAGGTAAAGCTGGCACTCCGGTGCCCATGTGTAGTAATACATCTCTAGTGCCTGTGTTCCAAATCTTAAGTTCCTAGGTCATCCGGAAGATTCCTTTTGCAGTAACTTTGTACTTTTTACGCACCCATTGAAACCTATGGGAGCCCGCGTGTGACTATTTGCTCTGCACACGCCACCCGTGGACCTCCTGGTCACTAACTGACGTTAGCTCCTTGTAGGCCCAGCGATTCTAGAGGCCCTAGGCCTTTTCCCTTTTCTGTTCGTGGTACTTATACCACTATTTTAGTATATGGTTCGAGTGGCCACCAGGGCCTATCCATATAAAGTGCAACTTCTGTGTATTCTGTGATAATCTTGTTTGACGATTTGTGCTCCTGTGCTCATAAAGAGACTAGGGGTTACTTTGAGAAATAAATACATATATATTTTGAATATATATCTGTGTGGTGTCCTTTCATTGGTATAAAAGGGGGTTACTATTGGTAAAACAGCTTGCTTAACACGCATCACGAGTTTAGCCTCAAAGACTGCTTAGCCTACGCTACCACTAGGGCAGCTAGTCCAAAAAGGTTGACTTACAACCACACCATAAGGGTTGCTTGGCATGGTACAAGGTGGTCACTAGAACTAGTGAACAGCATATACCAGGCCAACTTCTCACACTATCAAAAAATAAAACTGCAGGTTCTGTCCGTGGGATATGTTGCACCCTGCCTTAGGACTCGATAAGACTGCCATAGGGGTCACTTACATATATACCAGTGGAAAGTCTGGCTTTGCCATTACTTTAAGTGGCAAATTCGGGCTAGCAGTTTAACCTGCTCTACCAGCATGCAAATGGCAGGTTGGGAGTCTCACTTTACTCGTGTCACACAAAGGGCGGCACAACCAGTGCTAGGTTCCGGGGGAGGGGGTGGGGGAAGCTCTAACTTACATGCTGTGGGTATCCTTGGTACCATTTGCTGGGGACTTGCAGGTAGGGTAAGAGCCAATTTGACATATCAGTTTAAGGACAAGGGCATAGGCATTGGGGTCTGTTAGCAGGCCGCAGTGCACACAGTCACAAAACCAGCAACATCAGTCCAAAAACATGGAGTGACCATATAAAAAGAGGCATTTCCTTACACAAACTAAAACTCCTTGCCTAACCCTTTCATCTTGGGATTAATAAGTACTTGCAAAGCCAATAGGTCTTGCCTTGGCAAGAGCTATTGGCTTTGACAGTCTTTTAGCCATTTTGTGTACAGTATTGCTAAAATTCAGAAAAAAGAGCTATTTGTAACCATGTGACACACAACATGGCGAAAAGACATCAACGCCATTAGCTCTCAAACAAGCAAGATCTATTGGCTTTGCCAATGCCTGTTATAATAGCTGTCTTTTAGCTTTGCTTTTTTTGCATCTGCCCGCTCTGAAAATACTTGGCTTCAATTATTATATTTTCCATTTTGTTATTTTAGTCATTTTATTCTTTTGCCCACTTTTCCTCCCATTGCTGGACTCACACCTAGTCCCACCCCAAGCTCATCTACCTGCATTGCACCTTCTTCAAAATAGTAAGTGTAGCACAGGAGTGCTGTTGGTGCATCAAAGGCAAATCCATCTGCATCTAGTACTACAACCCTGGGTTCTTTTCAACCGAAACTAGGGCACCTTCTCTCCTACTCAGCAGAAACAAATCCTCGGGTAACTTCTCTTTCATGGATACTTTGCCTCCTTTATAGGCCCCCTTACATGCAACTGCTACTACAAATAGCTAACTTTACTAACCTTTGCTTCAAGGGCCTCACCCCCTAATCCTTTTACATCCCATATTATCAATTAATAATACTGCTTAGCCTTTACGTATGGGATTTCCTACACTCACAAAAACCTGCAGTCTTGTTCCTAACAGAAATGAAATGGTTACTTATCAGTAGGAGTAGTTTGTGCATTATTCCACCTTCTAGATGATGGGTCCGGAATACAGTATTTTTTAAATCTGACTAAAACCAAATGTGGGCTTTGTTAGACAAGAAAAAAATTATTGTCTTTCTGACAGAATTTAATGCACACAAAATTTAAGGTGTTTTTTTCATTGTTTATGTGTCATTTTCAGAGTGTGACTACAAGACCACGGTCCCACAAAGGTCCTGGATTTAGAGAAATACTAGTAAACTCTTGTAAGTTCCAGATCAGTAGCTTTCAGGATGTGAGGTGTTATCATTATTAGGCTTGGAGGAATGGAAGCACGGATATAACTATGTTTTGTTTGTCGGCACAAATTCCATTTGGAAATAATTGTCCTAGGAGAATCTGAATCCTTCTTTCCACTAAGGTGTGGTGCTTTTTGTGGGCTTTTTTGTGATGTAAAGAACACCATGATAAATTATACTTCTGGCCACTTATTTCTTTCCTTTAAAATAGAACATGTCTATGGGCAGAGTGAATTAGAGGTGGTACGAACAAGAAACTACAAAGAGATATTGGGAACTAATCCATAGAACAATGATTGAATGTTCTATTTTTATTTTCAGATAACTGTTCCCACTCGGAAATTAATCCAGAGTAGGTGAAGTCCAGGTACTGTTTGGCCTGATGAAATAAGGTAACATGCTCTAAATAGGGGTGGAAGACCAGAGAACGAGGGACCAACACCCTGACGGAAGCCAGAACGACCTTTCTGGGCGTGAATGATTGGCAGAAACATGTTGGTTTTTGCAGCAGGGAGATAGGGGTTCTTTACCTCCCCTAAATATCCCGACCTTTTGAGTTTTTAATCCTACCAAGGGGCCTCAAGAATAAAAGAGTATGATGGTATTCCCCTTAGGTAGTTTTAACTGTATATGTCTGCACTTTTTTGGTCCCGTTTGAGGAGAATACTCTTCTCTCTTTCTAGTTATACTTTTTCTATATGTTTTGTGAATGTCTGCTTAAATCTTTCACATTCTCTGTATCCTCATCACTAATCTTATATACAAAAAGTTGCGCTCCGTCTAGTGTGTTGGTCTGCACCTGGACGTCAGATGCGGCCATATGATGAAGCATGACACTGCAAAGTGTGTGAGGGCAGTATTAAGACATCTGTTGTTTTTCTTGTTGTATATCACTCTCTTTCAATTGCCATAGAGTGTTGAGGGTAGTTGCCCCACACCTTTAAGTCTTTATCTTTAGAATTAGTATTTCCGTTGATTTTAGTACTTATCTGTTTAGTGAGTTTGCATTCTTAGACAATCACAAAAAAAGCACATAATTCTCTCTAACGTTACCACACACCAGATGTGATTAAACATCCTCTACAGTTTAATTTAATGTAACATTTAAGGAATCTGCATGATGTTTATCTGTAATGTTGCAAATTTCACTTATTCCAATTGACGCATATTTCTTTTATGTTTACTTTCACGTGGTATGTTTGACCACGAGTAAAACTTTTAAAAGGTGTACGACCTGGGATGGGGTCAGGTGATGAAGACCGCCGACGTGGTCCAAACGCGTTCTTTAATCACGAGAAAATAAACTTCTGCATACCTGATTGAGTGGGCTCGTGGCTTTGCTTCTTCGATTTCCTGTTTCGTGTGGAATATATATATATATATTATCTACTGGCGGTCGCCAGTAGATAGTTATAGTTAGGACCGAGTTCCCATAGGAAATCTGAATATTCTATTTTGGATAACTTTGGCGCCGGTTGACTTATCTTCGTGAAATTTTCAATACTAATGGGGCACTCCGCTCAGCTCCTACCCTGAAAGTCTCGGGGTGATTCGTCAAGCGGGGCTGAGAAAAAAGGGGGGTCCCAAAACACGTTTTCCCCATGCATTTTCCCATAGGACCTTTAGTCGAAGGTACAGCCCGAACGGCTGAACAGAATTACTTGAAATTTGGCAAAGAGGTAGTCCTCAGGTCAGGCATGTGCCTTTTGCTTAAATGGTGTATTTCCTGAGAAAATCAAAAGTAAAATCACATATATATCTGGGCGGAGCCTAACCACACATCTCATCGGGAGATCTGATTGGCTGTCAGCACTTCATCCAAGACGTGTTGGCAGCCATCTTGGGACCAATATACATGATAGCACCTCATTAAAAAGCATTGCAGTTAATAGAAGGTTTTAAGACTTTAGTTACATTATAAATCATTTGTTGATGGTACCATACTCATTTTAGGAATTGTGGTGTGTTCCAAGGTGATTTTGCCATGTGAAAAAGCCTTCTGCTGTGATATCATGAATCATGTTTGAGAGAAAACTATTTTCTCATGCTTTTCCCACAGAGGTTTGGAAGGTGATCTATAAACTAACTGATAGCATATTTTCTGTCAATTCACATTAT
Source organism: Triturus cristatus (assembly GCF_964204655.1). NCBI lineage: Eukaryota > Metazoa > Chordata > Amphibia > Caudata > Salamandridae > Triturus > Triturus cristatus. Next base: position 753,251,422 of record NC_140579.1, read on the forward strand.
CTTTCTCAGTCATGTGAGAATGATGTCTGACATTCTCAGTAAAACATGTACATCCAACAAGGGCAGAGACTGTCAGTTGATTCCTTTGTGTTCTACTGCAGCTTCCCAGAGAGTTCTAAAGAACAACTAGAGCGCTAACAGTCCTACTTATGACAAACGTATGGCACACCTGAAGCCATCTTGGTTGGAATAAAGTGGTAATTCTTAAAACATTTAATTTAAAAAGGAACAAAATGAGGGGGTTCATTTTGCCATAGAAAGTATGATTAGTGCTGCAGAAAGAAGAATTAGGGCACATTTTGAGTGACTTCTCAAATCCTCTTCTATTTCATTAAAAAATTCTGACATGCAGAATGAAACATGCACTTTCAATACCAGCAGCAGACTTCACTGGTGAGCAGTAGCTTTACTACAGTGATCTAATAAGCAACTAGAGTGCTAACATTCTGAATTTATGGCAAATTTGTGACACATCTGAATGCCTTCTTGATGGAATCAAAGTAAAAAACTGAAAGTATTTCCTACTGAGGAGACTGTAGTAAATGAGAAAATTAGGAAACATCATAACAAATAAGTCTCCCAAAATGGCCACCATAGACAAAAGAGCCCAAATGTAGCCCAAATATCACCCAGATGTAGCCCAAGTATAGCCCAATGACAGAATTTCCCAGAGTGTTCCAACGAACAACTAGAGCGCTAACAGTCTTACTTATGACAAAAGTATGGCACACCTGAAGCCATCTTGATTGGAATAAAGTGGTAACACTTAAAACATTTAATTTACAAAGGAACAAAATGAGGGGGTTCATTTTGCCATAGAAATTATGATTAGTTCTGCAGAAAGAAAAATGAGGGCACATTTTGACTTCTCAAATCCTCTTCTATTTCATAAACAAATTCTGATATGCAGACTGAACCATGCACTTTGAATACCAGCAGCAGACTTCCCTGGTGAGCAGTAGTTTTACTACAGTGATCTAATGAGCAACTAGAGTGCTAACATTCAGAATTTATGGCAAATGTGTGACATATCTGAATGCCTTCTTGATGGAACCAAAATAAAAAACTGAAAGTATTCCCACTGAGGAGACTGCAGTAAATGAGGAAATTAGGAAACTTCATAACAAATAAATCTCCTAAGATGGCCATCAGATACAAAAGAGCCCAAATGTAGCCCAAATATCACCCAGATGTAGCCCAAGTATAGCCTAATGACAGAATGTCCCAGAGTGTTCTTAAGAACAACTAGAGCGTTTACTGTCTTACTTATGACAAAAGTATGGCACACCTGAAGCCATCTTGATTGGAATAAACTGGTAACACTTAAAACATTTAATTTAAAAAGGAACACAATGAGGGTGTTCATTTTGCCATAGAAATTATGATTAGTGCTGAAGAAAGAAAAATTAGGGCACATTTTGAGTGACTTCTCAAATCCTCTTCTATTTCATTAAAAAATTCTGATATGCAGATTGAAACATGCACTTTTAATACCAGCAGCAGACGTCTGTGGTGAGCAGTAGCTTTACTACAGTGATCTAATGAGCAACTAGAGTGCTAACATTCAGAATTTATGGCAAATGTGTGACATATCTGAATACCTTCTTCATGGAATCAAAGTAAAAAACTGAAAGCATTTCCTACTGAGGAGACTGCAGTAAATGAGGAAATTAGGAAACTTCATAACAAATAAATCCCCCAAGATGGCCACCAGACACAAAAGAGCCTAAATGCAGCACAAATATCACCCAGATGTAGCCCACATGTAGCCCAATGACAGAAGTGTGCAAAACACTTATTTTTTGTGTATTTGCAGTTTTATATAGTGCAGACTTGTCAGGTATTGGAATGCTTTACATAAGCATTGGTTACATCACACAAGATCAAATTCATTTTGGTTGTAGACATGGGGAGATTAAGTGATTTGACCACAATCACAGAATGTAGAGCTGAAACAGAAACTCCAACTTGGTTCCCCAGTTGCAAAGTCTGCAGCTCTGGAAGTAACACCACATCCTCTCGCCAAGGTGCAACATTTAATCAAGTAGTCAACTGGATAAAAAAACATATAGATTACAAATAATTTAAAAGTTATTTGTTGCTATTTGAAATCTCAGAAAATATGTCCTCATTTTAGTTTTTTAGAGCACTAACCATCATTTTGATGCAAATAAGACCCTCTCATATATGTAATTTCTAAAGGAAATACTCTAGGTATTACAGTTTTGATTACATCAAGATGACGTCAGGCGTTCCACACGTTTGTAATAAATATAGAATGTTAGCAATCTAGTTGTTCATTGGGATACTGTTGAGAGTCAGAGGCCAGGGGCACGGACTCTGAAAATTGAAGGCAGGTAGAAGAGTGCAGAGGCAACAATTTGACCACACTGGGCAGGCAGGAAGGGCAGTGGCAGCACAACAGACTATGGAGGGCAGTGGAAAGGGGGGCAGGGGCAACAAACCAACAATACAGGACTGGCAAGAGAGGCTGTGGCAATATAATAGACCATTGTGGGCAGAAGGAAGAGGCAGTGGTAGTACAACCATACATGCCAACAGACCCGTTTCAGCCAGGAAACGTCCAATGTTTTTAAGCTCAAATGGGCTTTATTTGATCTGTCTCCTGTCTACAATCTCCTCTTTTTCAATGTAACTCAAAGGGGAAAATCAATACCCCAGTTTTTTTTCAAAATCTCCCTCTTACCAAGTTCAAAATGTTTGCAAGTATGGTACATTGAATCATGGTAGGCAGGATGAATTGGAGTAGGGACATGGACTCGAATAACAGAGGACAGGAGGGACATGGAGAGGTGCACCAAACTGACCCTACAGGGCAGGCATCAGGGTTTGCAGCAGCACAATACACCACACAGCGCATGCGGGACGGGAGTGCAGCACAACAATCCATAGAAAGCAATAGGGAGGGGACAGGACCATGCACATGGACAACAGAGAACAGATGGGAAAGAGGCAATGGTAGCTAGCTGACCATAATGGACAGACAGGAGAGAAAGCTGCAGCATAACAGACCATAAAGGGCAGGAGGGATGGATCAGGGGCATTACAATGGAACAGACAAGCCAGGAGGGAGGGAATAGGGGGTCTGCACATGGAAACAGAGGGCTGGGGGCAAGGTGGCAGGGCAGGAGCAGCAAGATGACCATGGAGGTCAGGCAGGATGGGCACTAGAAACAAGACACACCATGGAGAGCAACAATGAGACTATGGTGGCATACACTCAGACCATGGAGGGAAGGTGGGAGGGGGTCAGGGGCAGCTAGCTGACCACACAGGGAAGGTGGGAGGGGCCATGGCAGCACAGAAGACCATGCATGGCAAGCGGGAGGGTTAGTGGCAGCACAATGGCTATGATGGGCAAGAAGGAGGGTTCAGGGGCATGCACAAAGGACCATGGAGGATAGAAGGGAGGGTCAGGACCTGGGCACAGACAAGAGAGTTCAGGGGAAGGGGCCTCACAACAGACCACGCGGGGCAGGCAGGAGGAGCAGTTGCAGCACAACAGATCAGGGAGGGCAGAAGGGTGTGGCAGTAAAATGGACCATGGAGGACAGGAGGAAGGGGATAGGGGCATTGCATGTGGACAGGCAGGGTGGAGGTGGCAGGGACAGGTTACAGTCATCTGACAATGCTAGGCAGGTGGGAGGGGAGTGGCAGCTCAACAGAACACTCAGAGTAGATAGGAGTGGCAGGTCCATGGAACATAGTGGGCAAAAAGGATGGAGCAGGGGCATGCACAAAGACATCGGAGGGCAGGGGGAAGGAGAATAGGGGCAGCAAGCTAAGCACAGAGGCTAAGCAGGAGGTCAATGATGGGCCATAGAATTGGGCAATGGAGGGCAGGAGGAGTGGACTGGTACATCATGCTAAATGGAGGGCAGTGGCAGCACATGAGACCATGCATGGCAGGAGGGAGGAGGCTAGTCCATAGATTCAGACAACAGAGGATAGGGAGGAGGTGGATGGGGCAGCAAGCTAACTGTTCAAAGAAGGTGGGTATTAGGAACTTTATTGTTTTTAAAATGTGTGTCTGTGCGAACTACTTAAAATATGAACAAGTATGCAGCATAATCTCACTTTTATTCAGGAAGAAGAGGACGTTTGTGACTGTGACTCCGGGCTCACTTGGCAGAAACACCCCCTGACCCTCCACCCCCATCGAAAAATGTAATACCCGTGAAAAGGGTAGTCGGACGCAGTGTTATATAGAACATAGTCCTGAGAGCACGATTGAAAATGAAAACTAGATGTAGTATATGGCATAAACTATGCACCAAAAAGTGTGATATAACATGAACCGGGGCGTGAAATATAATATGCAATACATTGTGCGCAATGACAGATTCATTGGAGAGCGCGAGATAGCACAGGCACTAGCGCGTGCTATGTGATATGCGCCTTGGAGTGTAATATGCACAGGGCAGTGTTGTGTAACATAACTAGTCTCTAAAGTTGTAATATAAAATATGTGCTGGGGAGTGTAATGTTGCATATGCACTGTGACAAAGATATGGATCCCAGATTGTAATATGTATGGCATAGCGCTGTGCGTTATAACATACACATCGAGGAAGGCACGTTAGATGGGGCAATATAACACGTGCGAAGGCAAGTGTGGCATGACATATTCACGGGGTGGTGTTACAGTGCACATGGGCTAGAGAGTGTCATAGCATACGTACTAGCTGGTGGAATACAACACAGAGGTGTGAGGCAATCGGCGGGCACTGGTGGGTGTAACACAGCATTGGGCTCAGCCAGGAGCACGCTGTGACTCTCAAGTGAGGTTCGTCTCCTTTCCAGAGAGTAAAATAAAAAGTATTACACATCCGGCGGTGGATGTGTTTTTTATTAACCGTGAGGGGGGTTTCTTGCATAGTTGGGTCAAATTTTTGTCGAATCCCCTTTGAATGGCTTGGTGTGCGTGTATATTAAATGTGCCCGTCAATAGCTACCCATGTTTGTATAAATAAACGACAAGGGTGTCTACTTGGAGAGTACCCACCGGCGGGGGCGCCGGGATTGGGCACGGTAGGGCGTCAGACACATCAGAGCTTCACTAGCGGTGTAAATACTTTCCATGTGGATTCATTCTATGCATAGTCGCCTTTTAATGAATATCACGCAAATCGTCATGGTGATAGGTACATACGGTTTGTCCAGCATGTCCTAGGTGTTTCTATAAATATATATATTTTTAAAATAATAAAAAACAAAGGCCGGCCCCGGGGGATGGGGTCCCCGGAGCCATAAGTGGCCTGAGGAGGGGGGCAACGCAGCCCCCTCCTAAAGAATTTAAATTAAAAAAAGGCCCCGGGGCCGATTAAGGCCTTGGGAGGGCCACATTTATTTTTTTCAACAAAAAAATTTAGGGTGCAGGCCCTGGGGGATGGGGTCTCCAGGGCCAGTAAATTAGAAAAAGAAGGGGGGCCACACAGCCCTCCTTTTAAAAAAAATAAAATAAATAAAAGACCGGCATCGTGCTGGAGGCCACGCCCCCTCCTTGCAGCACTCTGCAAACACGCCCCCTGGCCAGTTGTAAGTTGGGGAATTAATTCCCCTTCAATACTGAGGGTCCATGAGGGCCAACTAGCCCAACAGGTATCTCCAGTGTGCGCCAGGGAGCTGCATTGCAGACAGGTGTTCTGAGGCCACGCCCCTTTTTACACCTCTATGCAACGCAGCTCTGTGGCGCTTACTGGAGGTACCTAGTGCGCTAGTTTGACCCTAGGGACCCTTAGGATTCAAGGGGACTTAATCTCTCAACTTAGAACGGCCACAGGGTGCGTTTACACAGTGGTGAAGGGAGGGGACGGGGCCTGAGGTGAAGTGTGCAAACACGCCCTGTGGCACGTTTTTTAAGTTGGGTAAATAATTCCCTTTCATTCCTGAGGGACCCTGGGGGCCAACTAGCCCACCAGGTGCTTCCAGTAAGTGCCAGTGCTCTGCTTTGCAGAGAGGTGGTGCAGGCCATGCCCCTTTTTACACCAATGGCGCTTACTGGACGTACCTAGTGGGCTATTTTGCCCCTAGGGATCCTCAGGATTCAAGGGGACTTAATCTCCCAACTTAAAAAACGGCCACAGGGCATGTTTACACAGTGGGGAAGGAAGGGGACGGGGCCTGAGGTGACGTGTGCAAACACGCGCTATGGCGCGTTTTAAGTTGGGGAAATAATTCCCCTTCAATCCTGAGGGCCCCTGGGGGCTAACTAACCCACCAGGTGCTTCCAGTAAGCACCACTGAGCTGCGTTGAAGAGAGGTGGTCCAGGCCGTGCCTATTTTTACAACTCTCTGCAACGCAGCTCTCTTGCGCATACTGGAGGTACCTAGTGGGCTAGTTGGACCCTAGGGGCCCTCAGGATTCAAATTAACTTAATCTCCCAACTAAAAACGGCCACAGGGCTTGTTTACACAGTGGTGAAGGGAGGGGACGGGGCCTGAGTTAACGTGTGCAAACAAGCCCTGTGGTGCGTTTTAAGTTGGGGAAATAATTCCCCTTCAATCCTGAGGGCCACTGGGGGCTAACTAGCCCACCAGGTGCTTCCAGTAAGCACCACTCCGCTGCGTTGCAGAGAGGTGGTCTAGGCCGTGCCCCATTTTACATCTCTCTGCAAAGCAGCTCTGTGGCGCTTACTGGAGGTACCTAGTGGTCTAGTTGGACCCTAGGGACCCTCAGGATTCAAGGGGACTTAATCTCGAAACTTAAAACGGCCACAGGGCGTGTTTACACAGTGGGGAAGTGAGGGGACGGGGCCTGAGGTGACGTGTGCAAACACGCCCTGTGGCGCGTTTTAAGAGGTAGTTTTATTCCCCTGCCCTATTATATACTAGGGGCTTACAGAGGAGGTCATGCTGATCACAGGGGGACCCCAACGCATAGTGTTCCCTAGTGTATGTAGGTGTTTTCACTGTATTCTGAGTGTCTTTTAACATAGCACTGGCTCTAGGACTGGTTAGTCAGACTCAGTTACCACCAGTATCCGTCTGAAAAAGTTGAGGGTACAGGATGATTTTGCAACAAGGCTTCTTTCTGCTCTTCTGTTTGTTCTTTCTGCACGTTATCCTTCTTCCTGCACTTTTCTTCGTCTTTGAGGACTTCTGTTGCTTCTTTCTGCATTTCTTTTTTTTCTTTCTGTGCATTTTTTCTTCTTTCTTCACATGTCCTATCTCTGTAGGCATAGTTAGAAATTAGCATTTAAAAAACCTTTGAAATGTACTGAAAAAACCATAGGTTTCAGGCACGTTATAGTTAGGAATTAGCATTTAAAAAACCTTAGAAATTCACTGAAAAAACCATAGGTTTCAGGGGCGTTATAGTTAGCTGGACTTTTCACTCGTAGAAAACCATTGAAATTCCCCCGTTATAGTTAGTTCAGCTAACCATAACTCGCGCGCCCGCAATGCACTGCTGATGACGTCACATATTACATCACTCATGACATGGTCAGTGACATCACTCATGACATCACTGATGACATCTCAAATGACATCACTAATGACATCACTGATGACATCATCCTTGTGATAGAGTGGCAGACCTCCTCTTCCCCTAATATAACCTTTGATACACACATTCAAAAATAGAAACTACAATGTTCAAAACAATGGACATACCAATACCAGTTACAACAACCTATTCAGTAATTCTAAGATTCACATACACATGCACTCATTCACCAACAGTCCTATACAGTCACTCATACATGTACTCACTCATCATATGTACTCACACACCTATACATCCTGTTACACAACGCCACTCATCCATAGAGTTACTCACACACATAGTCACTCATGCTAATAAAGAATCAAACATCCATTTACTTGCATATACAGTTATACACACACCACCACACTTACTTCTACAGAAACTTACACATACTTAGTCTTTTAAACAATCACTTATAGAAACACATACTTATTCATACAGGAACTCTTTCAATCTCTCACTCTCACATATACTCACTTATATACACCAATAGTCACATATACTATTTTAAAACATATGTAGTTACTCATAAAGACACTATTGAGACAGTCTATCACTCACTAACACACCCATGCACACACTCATCCACCCATACAGTCCTGCACACATGCTGTCTTCAACACATACAAACAGTGAGTCACTCATTCATGCACCTATACACTACGTAATACCCCCCACCGAACCATACAGACACTCAGACACTCATACTGATACTCAAAAAACCAACTAATAACCTATATAGACACTCATGTAGCTACTCACCAACCCATGCAGCCACTTATACACTCAGTGAGAGACTGATACAGATATTTACACATTTAAACATTACTCACTAAGCCATGTATTCACTAAGATACACTTAATCAGTCAGTTATACAATCAATTTTTCAAAAACAAATCATCCATTTAGACACTTATATACCCATTTATTCTTCCATCGACCTTGAGATATACATATATAAAACATATGTAATTTTCAAAAAAACACACATTCACTGGATGATGTCATCAGTGATGTCATTTGAGATGTCATCAGTGATGTCATGAGTGATGTCACTGACCATGTCATGAGTGATGTAACATGTGACGTCATCAGCAGTGCATTGCGGGCGCGCGAGTTATAGTTAGCAGTACTAACTATAACGGGGGAATTTCAATGGTTTAGTACGAGTGAAAAGTCCAGCTAACTATAACGCCCCTGAAACCTATGGTTTTTTCAGTGAATATATATATATACATAAAGATACTTGTTATTTTTTATAAATTTGTGTGGATCTCCTTATTGAGTCATGTGCATCATTTATTGACAGTGAATTTTGCACAGTATACCTCTTTTAGGTATACCATATAACAGTGGCTGTGCCTCCCTTAGGGCATTACCCCACTCATATTTTGGCCTCTCGGACCCCCCCACTTATATGCAAGTATTTAGTTAAATAAAAACCCAGAAAAAAACAATTAAATTCTGTAAACTTTTTCAACTGCACCAGCATGAATAACCAGTCCGAGAGGATGGTGCTTATATTGACAGACAGACATGACCCCCGTAGTATGTGTATTGGTGAATTTAGTCAGCTCGCACCGGGGCCCAAGTGTGCATGTCGGGTTGGACGGCTGCCTTTCTCCGACCAACCCAACATGCGCACTAAAGGCACCTCTATTTACGCATTAATGAGCCGGGGATGACTCAAAGCCACATCCTCCAGGCTCAGTAACGAGCAGTGAAGACATCTGCCTGAACCCAACCTGGTGCTTCTGTAACAGCAGGAGCATGGCCAGGATTGGCTTAGAGAGTGAGATGCAGTGGTTAGGGGCCTCCTTGCAGTGTTTGCAAGTGAGGCTGAGGCAGCGCGGGGGTGGGAGGAAGAGGCTGTCCCTCTAGTCTCTCCCCCATTTTCACGTGATTCAAGACTTAGAGACCGTTGTCAGTTGTGATGGGTGATTCGCACCCTTCTGTTTCAGTTGCAACCAACTCCCCACTCCCAATCTTTGAGGACGACCTGAGTGGGCCCACACAGCCCACCTAAACCTGAGTGGACCGTAAGACACTGAGGCCATGCTGCAAGGTAAGGACCGTCCTGGCGGTGATTGGGAAGTAATGGAAAGTTTACGTTGTGAGAGGTTCAAAGGTATTCTTGCTCATTGTAACCGACTCTGCTGCACACTCCATAAAACACTACTGCATCTCGCTTCTCACAGTTCCACTTCACGCTGCTGCGCTGTACACTTCTCCAAAGCACACTACTCCCCCAACACTTACCGAGGCAACCCATTTAGACTGAAACTTCCATAGATTGCTTCACTGTTCACAGCTCGACTGCACACTCCGTTGCACTGCATTGCGCACTGTTCACAGCACAGTGACTCCTGGCACACTACTCTAATGTAAAGTGGACCATTTTATTAAGTGGACAGAGGGACACAGGGGTACCATTTGCACACTGCCCCACTACCCACCGCTGCATTTGGACGATGGAGCACTGCACCCTACATCCACAGCAGCAGACGGTCCAGGGCAGGGAGGGTGGTTGGAGGGGTGTGGGGTCAGTTGGGGAGAGTCATCACCAGTGTTCTTGGGTCTAGTGATATCACAATAGTGGTGTTGAGAGCAGAGCACAGCAATGCCAGTGCTATCCACAGTGGTGATTTTGGGTTGTCAGTGCTGGTGTTTGTGGGTGTCAGTGATCTCTGCACCCATGGTGTTGACAGTGGTACTGGAGCTGGTGGTATCTGTGGGTGGCTGTCCCTGGTGACCAGAGTGCTGCTTGTGTCCTGTAGGGCTTTGGGGAATTTGCAGGTAATGTCGGGCTGGTGCTCTCCACAGTCGCTCTATAGGTGGGTGTCTCTGGTGGTCTCTGCACTGATGATTAGCACGGTGGTACAAGGGCTGGTGTTAGCAGGCAGCGGCTGGTTGTTCCTGGTGATCTGAGTGCTGCTTGTGCTCATTGGGGCCTTGAGAGGTGGGGGATTCCAAGGTAATGTCGAGCATGGTGGTGTCTACAGCAGTTCTAGTGGAGGTAGTTCCCAATGGTCTGTGTATTGATGGTGTTTGAAGTGGTGCCTTTGCATGACATCCCCTGTGATCCTAATTCCAGTGATACCATACCCCACAGTGATGCAATGTGTCTGTGCCCATGATGACAATGACTTGTGTGGGATGTGGCACTTTAGTATATGAAAGCAATGACTAGCATTGACACAGGATGTTACTTATTAAAAACAAAGTATGATATGCCAAAATAAATTGAGTGTACATCCTAGAAAATAGTGAGATAATTCTCATCATTATCATATGAACTCTCTTAATTAATTTCTCAAATTTGCTTGAAAATGAACAATTTGCCCACTGTTTTTTTCAAATTAACTTGGGGGGGGCAGAGAACTCCACCCAACCACCCTTGTGACGGTCGTTCTCGCTCACTACGCTCGCTGGCCACACGTCACTCATCATAAACTTTTACTCTCCACCAGCCGCCACTGCTATATGAAGAGCCAGCTTCCTACAGGTAGTTTTCTGCCATGATTTACATCTTAAAGGCCTTTAAAGCCAGAAAAACTGACATCAAGCATGTTTATGTGCTTCACCATCTGCATGTTTCAGCTCCATACACCCATGATCATTAACCCGTTATGTGAGCTCCCCAGCCTAAGTGTGAACATCCGTTGTGATCATGGCTGAGGGAGTTGGGTTTTGAAAGGGTCTGCCTAACATGAATATATATATATATATATACTCCACCACTGTAGTTCAACCACTAGATTGCCCCAACTTCCCATCACCTGTGACCATTCCCTCTGTAATGGTCTTGTGTAGTCTTGCGTTGGTGGTGAGAGAAGAGCAGGAGGCCATTGTGCCCAACAGTTTCCCCACTATCACAGCTTGCCCCTTCTGGTAAAGGCAAATCTGGTCTGTCAGTGCATCGATTCTCTTCTGAACAGTGAATGCTTTTGTTTCGCTGGAGTTTACTTGTTCTCAATAAAATGATTTTCCTTTTGTGGCGTTGACTTTGCTTGGTTTATGGAGAACCCTAGGTTGGGTAAGTTTTGAATTGTGATTCTGATGGTCGCCTGGCAGGTCTCAAATGATCCTGCTTTTACTAACCAGTCATCCAGATAAGGGTACACATGTATTCCCCCTTTCCCTCAAATGTGCCGCCACTGTGGCTAGGCATTTGTGAATACATTTGGTGCAGATTTTATGCTAAAGAGTAGAACCTTGAAGTGGTAGTGTGCGTTGGTCTTCTAGGAATCTCAGACATCTCTTGTATTTGCCATCCAAGGTAATGTAAAGGTATGCGTCCTTGAGATCTATGGTTGCCATTTAGCTCCTAAATCCATCGTTTTTTTGCTCACCATGCCATTCCAGTTTGTACCCAGCCATCTGCAAATCAGTCTTGACCCTGTGCCCAATGGGAACAGTCCAGCCCAAACTGCCAGGCCAGGTCCTCCCTGGACTGGAAACAAGCATCCTAGGACCGGTTTCGGGGTTTCACCCCTCTTCAGCCAGAATAAATTGATGCCAGTGGCATGGAGAGCACGGGACTCACGTCTGAGCATACCCGTCCCACTCAGGGTGTCTTTAACCCAGCAACATATCTGGGTTGGAGAGCGCTTCAGTGCTCAGGACGGTTTGGCCGGCCTTAGATGGCTGGCCAAACCATCATGTGCACTGATAACTGTATATACCACTTCCTGTGGTGCCTGTTATCCCCCTGACCTCACCCCCCAAGACTTCGGGAAACAAAATAAAATGATAACCCTGGGTTTATTATCGTTTTCTTTTTTATGCTCCTGGGAGGAGGGAGCCGCCGCTGGATCGGTACCCCAGCCGGTGTTAGATGTGGGAGATAATTAGTGCAGAGTCACTTGTTGGAGGGATCTAACCCTCTTGGGACTGGTCCTCTGCTTCTTCCTCTCGCTTGAAATGGCTGCCTTTGTCTGCTGTTGTGAGGTGAGATCCCTTGTGGTGTGAACTGGGAGGAGGAAGAAGGGTGTCGGTTTGTTGTGTGGGTTCCCCCTATGCTTGTTGGTTTTCTCCTTGATGTAGAGGTGCCTCTGAAAGTTCTTCTGAACTGCGGTGCTCCCATCACTTTTGTCGTCTCATTGTCTTTTTTCATGCCCTGCGGGGCCTCATCTACTGAGTTTCCAAAAAGTGTGTTCCCAGTCAATGGCATATTGATGATGCCCAGCTGCACCGCAGGTTTAAACTCAGACACCCTCAACCATGCTTGCCTTCTCAGGGTGATACCCGTTCTTAACTGTCTGCTAGCAGTGTCCGCTGCATCCACGGCTGATTTAAAGTGTTGGTGATAGTCTTGCCCTCAGCGATGACTTAGTCGGGTGGAGTGAAGGCTCCGAGCGCTACAGGTGCCTGTATGACCATGGTGATGGCCAAACTGGTTTCCCCAGAGAAGATCCTGCCAGAGGTAGTGCGCGGAACTGTCAATGCTGACAATATCACACCCTATGGCTGTGGTTGACTGAGTGCGGATAAGGACCTGGCCTAAACAAAGAAACTAGTTACTTACCTGTAACAATAGTTTTGCAGCTTGACTCTTCTAGATTCACATACTGTGCATATAGTCCACTATCTAGAGGTTGGAGTCGGAAAATTCTACTTGTATATGATGGTTTCTTTTTTTTCCTAATGTGGGTGTGTGAAACCAAATCCATTGGGAGGGTTGGTGGTGGTGGGAATGTGTTGGTATGTGTGTGTTGGTGGGTGTATGTGTGTGTGTCTCCCCTCCTTGTTGTGTATGCCTGTTTGAATGTTTTTTGATGAAAAAGCAGGGTCTATTTTTCTCACATAAAAAAGGCTGTGCTTGTTGTGTGGTACCCATATGCTGAGATATATAGAGCAAACTTGAGCCAAAGGTATTGGAGCACTTTATATGAGTACCAGTTACGCTACACAAGGACACATTCATCTTTGGTAGGAACAGGGATATTAAGTGATTTGCCCAGTTTAGGAAGCTGGCTCTGTATATACTATACCAAAGTAAGGTAAGTTTGCACAGAGTCCAGTGGATCCCCAAAGGTATAGCAGAGGCTAAAATAGATAATACTTTATTCTCTTTTGTGGTAATATGGTTGAGCAATCAGGCTTATCAGAGAGTAGGGTTAAGCATTTTTTGTACACACTCAGGCAGCAAATGATGTCACACACTCAAAAACTGAATCCAGACCAATTGGTTGTATAAAAAGTTATTTTGTTGTTTTATTTCTAGTACCAAGATTTACTTAGTAGCAGGTAAGTTAAACTATTCATACAATGTTACTTTTAGAAATACAATGAACACTGAATTTGTAGGAGCATTCAGAATACTTTTGCAGTTGAGCAAACGATTTGTAAACTGTTCAAAAATACTTGAAATTACTTTGAGACTACTTTTGGATTACTTCATGATTACTTTCCTAGTTTAGCATGAAACATTCCCAACACAGTTTAAACAACACAGGAAATTGATAAACATGTTAACTCTTGTAAGGCACTACGTTTTTGTTGCAGTACAAGACAGTTCAACACTTCCAGAGAAAACCCACCATTCAGTCCTATGGAGAAAAATGAAGTGTTCAGTTTACAGTTAAGTAAACAGTTTGAGGATTGGAGTTTTGAGGGGTAGAACCAAGGTTCAGGTTGGCACCAGCAGCACTAGGGCGGCTGGGTACAGGGTGCCAATGTTAGCCGATGGGGCCAGGGGTCGCACCGGTTGTAGGCTGCTCACTGGCAGGCCACTGGGTCTTGAGAGTCAAGCTCCTAGGGTTAAGGTTACAGAAAAGGGGGTCCCAGGTTAGCACCAAGTCCACACCATCAGCGGTGCAGGGGTGGCCGGGTGCATGGTGCTCAGGAGGTGTCAGGAGCCCAATATTTTTCTATGAACGACGCCAGTCGCAAAAAAAAAGCTGCAGGCTGGAGCCAGAAGATTGAATGAAGGGAACCAACGACTGGAGGATGAAGATGAAGAGTTGCTGGATACCAGGACACCATCGGTTGGGCACCTCAGGACTCAGGAGCTGCACATGCAGGGATGTCTTTCCATGTCAGCTTCTTCTCACCGTTTCAGGTCGCAGTTGGGGGGACCCTTCAGGATGAGGCTGCAGGCGTTGAGGAGAAGGTCGATGGAGGTCGTCCAACAGGTCAGGATCGCCAGGGGGACCTCAAACTTGTGCTGTGGGAGTCAGGTGCAGTATGGTGAGAACTCGCAGATCTGGCTAAATCTGGATTCCCGGCTTGGGTTTGTGTGAGACTAATCCGGTGTTCACAGGAGATCAGAGTTCTTTAGGAAGGCAGAACAGGTCCCCAGGATTCTTGGAGGGTGCTGGCTGCAGTACACGCCAGGTTCAGTTTGCAGGGGTTTCGGAGCAGGAGACAGGCGGAAGGGCTGGGGCCAAAGCATTTTTCCTCTTCTGCAGCACGGCTCTTCGGTCCTTCTTCTTCTTCTTGTGGTCACATTGAATCTCAAGAGGCAGGGTTCAGGGGTGCCCCTAAATACTAGATTTAGGGGGATTAAAGGGGTGTGCAGGATGGAACCAATGAGTCCCTTCTCTGGGTGTGTCTACACCCCCTAGTATGTCACCCTCCAGTGGGAGGGGGCATAGGCCTCTTCCTTATTGGGGGAGGTCCCCCTATCCCCCATCTCCAAGATGGCGGGTACTGAGAGGTGGCCTTCACTTCACCTTCCCCACCTGAGGGGTGGGGTCGGCAAAGGTGCGCACACCTCCCTTACTGGCTAGGTTTTCCCGCTGGCTCTCACGCCCAATGGGGGTCAGACGTGGGGTCAGAACCAGTGGTAGCCAGTTGCAGATAGCAGCAAAAGGCTAGGGGCTGCTAACAAAGACAGCAGGCCTTTGAAACTCCCCTTTCGAGGATCCTGCCGATCCTGGGGGAGGAGACATGCCACCTCTGCCCAGTATGTGCTTTGTTTCCAGACCCAGAGAGCAAAGGCTCTCTACCCAGGGATCCAGAAACCTGTCTGATGGTGGCAGGTGGCTGGGAGCCAGTCAGGTACCACACCAGGGTTGGTCGTTTTTCAGGGGGCATCTCTGAGATGCCCTCTGAGTGCATTCTTCAATAAATCCCACACTGGCATCAGTGATACCAAACTTCCTAGACTTCAGTAAAGCCATCATGGAGCTGTGGAGTTTGTGTTGACAAACTCCCAGTCCATGCATTGAAAATGGCTTCAATGCACTCACAATGTCTGTGAATGGCACATACACTGTAGGGTCTTGCAGCTATGCCCTCACCTGGGTATGGTGCACGCTGCCTCTAGGGCTGGAAGGCCTGCTAGAGGGGTGACTTACCCATGCAACAGGCAGTGTTGGTGGGCTTGGCACACAGGGATGTGTGCCATGTCAACACTTTAGTTGCACCAAAACATGCAGCCTGCCATTGCAGGGTGGGGTTGTTAAGGTGAGAGGTATCGGAAGGTGGCACAATACATACTGTAGCCCTCAGAGGCCTTCTCTGGTCAAAAGGCCCTTAGTACCAGAGGTACCTATTACAAGGAACTTACATGTGGCCTAGAGTTGTGCCATTTTGGGTACAATGTACAGTTTTGGGAAAGAACACTAGTGCTGGGGCTTGGTTACGTTAACAAAAGTAGAGTCAGGGGAGGGCTATTTTTAACACAGGTCCAGCATACGTGCCCAAATAATGAGAACAAAAGGAAGTAGTATGCAGTTCCTACAGGGTTAATGAAGTGACTAGAAGGTGGAAAGCTACAGAGTGATTTGTCCAAAAAGGGGATGAGGAATTCCTCCTTTCGGATAAAGTGCCCTCACACACCCAGCCCGCTGGGTGTTATGCTTCATCATTGGGCATGCTTCTCATCGGGTCGGGGTGCAATACCCGACGGGCACCCTCAGTGGGGGCTCTTTGGCGGAGATCTTTTATCCTTGCTGTATGGTGAGTGTGTGTGAGGGGCCCTAAAGTATAGAAGTGTAGTGTATGATACGGACTAGGTGAGTTAAAACAGGGGACGGTGGTCAGGGCCAATAATTTAATAATCCTGCCTCCTACCCTGATTAAAAATGAGTGATGGCGACTATCTACAATAATGTTATAAGTAGTTGCTCTTATGTGGTCAACATGTTTCTTGCCTATTAGTCCCAAAAATGGAATCAAGCTGCAATTCTTCAGGACCGAAAAATGAATAAAGTTGATTTAAAATCTACACTGATGGCTGGTGGTGTGGTGCGATGACCTAGGTATTACCAGTTCGTGAGCACCATCGGCGTGAGGTGTCCGTCGGTGCTGCAGCCAATCTAAATTTTATTCGGGACTGGCCTCATCGGTCAGCGGCAACGAATGAGCACGTTTAATCAACGCGTGGTTTCAAAGACTCGCGCCCACTCAGCAGAGGACCTAACCAGTTTTGCCGGTTCCGGAAGGTGGTTAGCAGGATCCCAGCACACACTTAGTCAAGTTGCCATCAGGTATCTGGCAATAAGTTAGGGGGTACCATGCAAAAAGGGGAACTTTCCTACACCCAGGATCACAGGATGTTGAACCGACGCTGAGACAAGAATCTTGTTCCCCAGATTCAAAGTCAGTAGCTCTGGTTGTTACACCACATCTTCCGATTTTGTGTGCCTGTTAAATAAGCATAATATTATTTGTATATTTTGATTGTGATGAGAGCGTAGGGACACTTATTGACCGGCTAAAAGGATTTCTTTTTTTTTAACAGTGCTTGTTGTGTGTTTCATCCATTCCGGTTTATTGACCGACCCCTTCTCCCACCACACCTTCAACCTCAGACACAAAGAAATCAGACCAGCATCATCAACTTGGCATTTAGATCCTCCACATTCCTGGAAGCACACCAAAGTCGAACCACTTCTGAAGAAACCCATAGCGGACCATTCCAACCCCAAGAACTACTGTCCCATCTCGCCCCTCCCATTCCCGGCCAAGCTACTGGAGAAAGCAGTCAACCTCCAACACACAAACTACCTGGAATCCAACCACCTGATTGACTCCTCCCAATCCGGTTTCCTCTCGAACCACAGCACAGAAACCATCCTTATAGCCACCACAGAGGACTAGTCGACAGCCCTGATCGTCCTCAATCTGTCAGCCACCTTCGACAGTCTCCCACCACCTCCTCATCCAAAGACTCCATCAAATCAGCATCCATTGCAGAGCCCTCAAGCTACTACCCTTTTTTCTCACCGTACGCACTCAAATTATTTGCCTCGCACCGTACATCTTGGACACCAAGAGAATCATCTCCGAGATCCCCAGGGCTCCTCACTCAGTCCCACACTGGTTTAATATCTACAGGAAGGAAGAGGAAGAGGTGTGGCACCGCGGCCAGGGCGACTGACACCGGAATCTGGGGATCACGGTTCCATCGCCGGCAGCAGATCAGCCCAGCACCTTGCGACTCTGGGCAATAGCTTGCTTAATCTTCCCGACGGCCCCCAGCGCCTAGGGACCCTTACGGGTGATTGTTCGCGCTTTACAAATGTGGATTATTATTTTTATTATTATCACATGACTCCGCTGCTCTCAGTCAGGGACTCAAGATCATCCCCTACATGACAACACCCAGCTCATTCTCTCAGTCTCCAAAGACACAGACACCACTAGAGCAAACTTCCTGGACACCATGACAGATGTCCCCATCAAGAAGAGATGCCACTTCAAGCTGCTTATGCACACCTACAAAGCTCTCCACAACATTAGTCCAAAATACCTGAACAACCGCCTGCCCTTCTACCAGCCCACCAGATACCTGTGGTCGGCCTACCTGGCCCGCACCACCGTCCCCCTCATCCATCGTACTCAAGCCAGAGGACGCTCGTTCTCCCACCTCACTGCCAAGGCATGGAACGACCTCTGCATCCACCAGTGAACCTCTACCCCCCTCGCCTTGTTCATGAGTGGCCTCAAGACCTGACTGTTCGAGTAGCCCCTCAGCACGTAGCACCTGGATACCCCGCAGAGTGATTAGCGCGCTCTACAAATACAGATTGATTTGTTGCAGTATAATATAAATATACATTTGGATCACTATTAAAAGAACAGTAATAGCTGTGTTCCTATGCTTTGTTTACACATTTGCCATTTATTCCTTTATATATGAACTATGAAGTTGAATATGTAGGACATCTTTAAGAAAGTCACCTGCTAATATAAGAGGGCACGTGTAGCATTTTTTGCACTTATAAAATTCCTATGTACCATGTTGGTTCAGGAACCCTGTCCTGAGTTTCTTCTTTCTTTTTATCACACTTTTATTTTATTCATTCTTAAGTTTTCTCCTTCACCGGGGAGGTGGGAGGGTTGTATGTGAATCTAGAAGAGTCAAGCTGCAAAACTATTGTTACAGGTAAGCAGCTAGTTTCTTTTGCAGCTTAGATATCTTCTAGATTCACATACTGTGCATCGATTATGTAGAGATATTCACCCATTGTGGAGGAGGGAGTGAAGTTACACTTGTCCCCACAGGAAAACTTCATTGTGTGGCCTACCACTTGTTCCTTTTAAGAAAGCATGTGTTCTCCACTGTGTATATAGTAAAAATCTATATATCTTCACTTACAGAAAAGTACATACATTACACACACCCTTGTACAATACCTGTATTTGTAGGTGTGTGTAAAAATGTATAGACATGACCCTGAAACCATTTACTGTGTGGTTACTGGCTACCCATTAACCGGATAATTATATGTATGTTAGAACCACCTAGCTCTTTGTTTAGATAACGAGAGACTGTTTATAATTTGAGATGTAAGGGGCCAAACCTTAATGCTTTGTGTAGATATGGGTGATGGGTTTCTGTGAGCTTGGCTGTTTTATGTATGTATGTATGAACGTATATTTTATTTGATGCCTGCTTTTGGTAGCCCCCAAAAGCTATGCGGATGCTTTGGAAGTGTTGCAGTCAGCCCTTACCTTTCCATGTTTTTGATATTGCTGTAATGTGGAAAGCACCATATAGTTATGTTACTTATACCTGCGTTTAAGCGTAAATCATGAAGGGAAGCTATGCTTCACCTTTTTGCATATGGAGAATGTCTTTGTATAGTATGCCAGTGGTGGTTGATATTAGGGAATTTTAGTGTTGTACACACAAACATATACACATATACACATACACATATATATATGCACACACACACATTATCTACTGGCGGTCGCCAGTAGATAGTTATAGTTAGGACCGTGTTTCCATAGGAAATCTGAAAATTCTATTTTGAATAACTTTGGCGCCGGTTGACAAATACTCGCGAAATTTTCAAAACTAATGGGGCGCTCTGCTCAGCTCCTACCCTGAAAGTCTCGGGGGGATTCGTCAAGCGGGGGCATTTTCCCATAGGACCTTTAGTCGAAGGTACAGCCCGAACGGCTGAACAGAATTACTTGAAATTTGGCAGAGAGGTAGTCCTCAGGTCAGGGATGTGCCTTTTGCATATATGGAGTCAATCTGTTCAGTAGTTCCTGAGAAAATTGCAGTTAAAAGCACATACATATCTATAGCCGCGCACCGTGCGCGCACCGTGTGTGCACCGTGCGAGCACCCTAACGTGCGCGCGCATAATTCTGATTGGTGGTTACATGTTAGTCAACGTTCGAATCGGTTGAAATCAGGAAGTGTCGGCCGCTATTTTGTTTGTTTTCAGTGCGAGAGTGAAAAAGGAAGGTGGCGAACGTGAAAAGGGGGCAGGGTAGAGAGTTCCTGACCCCTAGCCTTTGTCAGGGGGTCCCTGAAGGACCCCGAAGGCAGAAACATTTTTTACATTTTTTTCGCAAGTTGAAAAACCAAAAAAAAGAAAAAAAAAATGTAATACGTAGTTTATTGTAAAATAAATATATAAAAAAATAATAATACATACATAACTTAGCATTTAAAAAACCTTACAAATTCACTGAAAAAACCATAGGTTTCACACACGTTATAGTTAGGAATTAGCATTTAAAAAACCTTGCAAATTCACTTAAAAAAACCATAGGTTTCACACATGTTATAGTTAGGTGGATATTTCACTCATAAAAAACCAATGAAATTCCCCCGTTATAGTTAGCTCAGATAACTATAACTTGCGCGACCGCCAATCTATCACAAGGATGATGTCATCAGTGATGTCATGAGTGATGCCACTGACCATGTCATGAGTGATGTAATATGTGACGTCATGAGCAGGATTGCGGGCGCGCGAGTTATAGTTATCTGAACTAACTATAACGGGGGAATTTCATTGGTTTTTTACGAGGGAAATATCCACCTAACTATAACATTTGTGAAACCTACGGTTTTTTAAGTGAATATATATATACACACACACATATACATACACACGCACCCATATATACACACACACACCCATATATACACACACACACCTATATATATATATATATAAATATATATAGATAGATATATACACACACATATACACACACATAAAAAAGAAAAAAAACCACACACACACATATATATATATATATATATATATATATATATATATATATATATATATATATATATATGTATATATATATATATCGGTCAGGTGATCAAGGTTCTTGTTGAACCGAAACGCGTCAGGACTGAGCAGGCAATAAACTTCACCTTTTGGCACTATCTTGTGGTCTGTTACGGTCCATGCTGTAAGCTGAGGAGTGACGGAGTGCTGGAATATATAAATACATATACACACACACACATTTATATACATATACACACATATATATATATATACATATACACATATATTCGTCACGTCGTCTGCTGTAAATTTGATACAGACTCCAGCATGCTCAGGGATACTGCAATGCGTGTTTATTTAAGGCTACAAATCTGGTATGTGACGCGTTTCAACAGCCTCCACTGTCTTTTTCAAACCTAGAGTCGCCGCCATTTTTTCTCTCTTTTATATTCTTGAAAAGATTTAAAGTGACAGTGCAAATATTCAAACAAAAGGCTATACCAATTTGATATAAACCAAAGTGTCAGTGCAAAATAATTATCTCCAGTCTTGTGTTAACATGTTAAACAAGCATTTGCAATGCAATTGGTCTTGCCTTTGGGACCTTATATGTATTTAGATATGCAGCACATTAACCTGGGTGCTGTTATATTACAAATGTGTCCCAAGCGTTGGATGAAACAAACCAGTTGGCCACGGAAACACCAAGGTTAGTATTGGGCAAAACGGTAAATGTGTAACCGCGGTGGAAAAATGCATGCCCCTTACCTGATAAGGACAGGCAGTAACCCGATTACTAGCAAAATCTTTACCCGTAGTGATGTAACTTTTAAAGCTGGCAGAAATTAAATCACAAAAGGAGGAATAGCAATAGCCTTCCTTTTCAAAAACGATCTTCTCATCATTGTAATGTTCCACAAACGGTACGGAGTACTGAAGTAACTTCCGGCACTTCCGGATGTGCGTTGTGTTTGAAACACATTGTGTTTCACGGACGGGGTCACGTTTTATGTTGCGGGTCAGCGGCCGTTAGGCCAGCGAGTGACACTGAAGTGGAGGGGGTGCATAATATTGAGTATCCCGTCAGGTTTGTGTAACCTCTACCCTTCAGCTACCTTTGGGCATCCTTTCTCACTATCGGCGACGCCAACATCAACACCGCCTCGTCTGTAACAAGAGACCCACAAATTCCGGAAATTATATGATTTACCCTAGTGTGATGAGGTAAAAATGATGATTCAGAAGATTTTGGAATGCCATTGGTTGTAAAAAAAAATATTTTTTGTGATGAACTGTGATATTGCATTGAATGATCCACGACACACAAAATCAAATGGTAGGTAGTATCTCTGCAGCCTCAATGATGCTGGATAATTCCCACCCTGAAGATGCCTACCTAGAGTTTAGCCATTTAAGTAAAAGGCTGTCTCTCGCCTGTATACTCCACCATAACTGACCCTGCAACGACTCATGCTGGAGGGCATTCTGGACCCTCTTTCAGCATGGACTGTTAGAAGAAGCAAAAACACATGGTGTTTTGAACTGTACTGGTATTTTTACTCGCCTTTTTAAAGACCCGGGACAGTTTGTGGCTATGGATACTTTTTAAAGAAGTAATGTTTAGCACGGATCCTAAAATAAGGTAACAGGAAGGCATGTAAGATGTCTGAATGCCTCAGCAGTTCCACCTATGATGTAGTGTCCTTTGCTCTGCAGCTCTCAGTGCCATCTCTCCCACATCTGAAAGTCATTACGTCAAGCAGCAACATTTCCGCCTCCTAGTTCCTGCCTGACTTCACCGAGCGAAGTAAGTAGTTTCACTTCTTGTGTTCTCTGAAACATTTTGAGATGTCTAGAAGAGAGAACCCCTTGACGTTTGTTCCGCAGTAACACCAGGCAGTGCTCCGGGAGTGAATCAAAACACGTGAATCTGCAACTATCTGCAGAACGTGCCTCGAACACCAGGGTGTACACTCCGGTCTGGTGTGAGGCGGCTCAGGCTTGAAATGCCTTCAGCCAGGCTCCGTAAGGAATCGGACTTTCGTGTGCCTGCAATGGGCTGGTTTTAGCTGAATAGTCTCACGAAGAGACCTCTTCAGATCCTCTGAGGATGTTATAGGTTTCCTTAATGCTCGCTGAGACCTCTGCCGAGGGAAAGGCTCATGCGTGTCTGCCGTGTAATGTTTAAAGACTGAACAGCCACTGCTGCTTCCCGCATAAAGTTTGCAGATTAGTGGCTTTGAGTGCAAGTGAGGAAAGGCGGAGAAAACATTTTTCAACTGGAAGCAGAGGTTTGTGTTTCACCCTATGCTGCTTCCCGCACTTCTCGAGTCCAGAGAATGCGCGCCTCTGAACGCCTTTAACGGGCAGCGTGCTCCTGGCCACGCCGCAGCCTGCCACCAGCGCTTCTCAATCTGAGTGAGCGATAGGTGTCTTTCGAAGTACGCCAATACCACAATGCGTCCAATGGTGAAAGTCCATGGTCCGATCAGATAGGCACATTTAAAACAAGCGCGGTACCTGCAGTCAGCCGCGTGTTTACTTTCGCATCGCACTTTCACTTAAGCGCAATGCGAAAGTAAACACGCAGCTGACTTTGCCAAAGCAGAGTGAGTAAAAAAAAGTGCGTGGGGACAAATGAAGAGGAGAGTGTCACACCGCCGGTAAAAGATCAAATCTCGGTGGGCGTAGCCAAAAGGAGACAAGGCGGCAACAAAGAAGCCTCCTTTACAATTACAAGCCAGCGTTTTGCATTAAAGATGACGCTGGCCAATCAAGAAGATGGGCGGGGCTTCAACTTCGCCTCCGAGAGCTTCGGAATCTGTATTGATTCCAAGAAGCTCTCGAATGCCGAGAGCAGCGCATGCGCTGCTTTCGACAGCCGAGACCTAAAAACCAATATTAAAGAAACAATGGCTAACTTGTATACTAAATCGAGGTACTGGCGACATTTACAAACCACATGGCCTGCAGTCATGAGGATTTATCAATATATAGCCCCAGAATGGCATTATAGTTCTAAAATACAGTTACTCATGAGGCAACCTCCATACTGGCACATCATACAACACTAATACAATAAGTTGGTTTATGTTGGGATGTTTCCAAATTATACCGTAGTCATGCACATAGCTAATCTGTGATACCGCAGATCTACCACCCTAAGAACTTGAATCCATCACAAGGACTGGTCTTAGAATTGCCTGTTTAACATATTCTGCTTTGCCACAGCTCATGAGATCTATCAGCAGCACTTGACCATCTCTGATCAGAGTTATCTATATCTTGTCCTACTGAGAGGCACTGCAGTCTGATACTAGTTGCAACCAGAGTCAAATGCAATATTTTAATAATTGTCTTCATCGAAGATCATGGGTAGCTTAAAATAGGTGCTTGCCCTTCCCTCAAAGACAAAGATGGTCAAAATAGGTCCATACAGTGACTTTCCATTGTGCGTGCCATGATGCTGTGTAAAGTTAAAAATGGGCGGTGAACCAAATAAATGTGTGTACCAAGCATGTCCATGGATGCAGGGTCTCTAAAACGATAATACGCAACCCCTCCAACAATACCCAACTCAGTGATTTCCCCCTACCCACCAGTATAGTCTATCTCAGAGGAATAGCAGTATTGAGAATTTTCGAGCTGCAACTGAGGTGAGGAGTAAGAAGAGTTGGAGGTATTATAAAGGGTTTAAGAGCAGATACAGCGACTTGAAAGAAAATCTAGAGGAACCAGAAAGAGTCAAACTATTGAATTTTGTACTAAAACTAGGGTTTTTAGGGAACATTCCCACATGATTTCAGAAGGCAGTACTTCAGTGTAGGCATAGATCATACAAAGAAGAGACAAAGCAAAGGGTATTCTCAAATATTCAATTTTTATCACTCACTTTTACCATGCAAAATGAATGGTGACAGAAACAAAGTGAACTCATGGACATTATTAAAGTGGAAGGGTACACAACAGATTCAAATTGCGGTTTCCATCTCCATACCAGATACCCCTATATACTATCCAACACCTTGTTGGAACAATTTTTTTTAGAGTGGGGGTGCTGCCATTAACATTACAAACCTGAAGTCATAGGGACTGTGAAATATCCAAGCATCACACAAAAACACAAGTGTAGCAAATGTGCCACACCTGTTCGGCAGGAGAGAGGCAAGGGTGCGGTAAGTAGCTGTTGGGGCATTTTGCAGCACTGGTGAGGTGGCACAGTCATTTACAGCACATTTTCCATGGAAAAGGCCAATAAATTTGCATAGACATGTAGTTTTACTGGTGAACTGTATGCACAAAAATGATAATGTGTAGATATCCGGTTTCAGTAAACATTTATCATTTGCACCTCACCAAGTGTTTGATTTGTTTTCACCCTTTTAAAGTCATGGTTTCCTTCACTCTTCAAAAATTACATAAAAAGCTTAATTTGTGCTTCCCTAATTGCTGATATATTTAAAATGTATATAGTTGATTTCCTAATATTTTAATGTTGCTGTGCGTTTCAAAAAACCGAGATGCTTCAACCCCAGCAGGACTGTCACCCAGGTCACTTTTACAAAATTCTCTCACTTTGCAGTCAGAGAAATTATAAGTACACTCCAGTCTCAGAATAAGTAGTAATTTATCACAAGACTTAGCCTGATATTTGATCTTTGTCTTTGAACGCAGCTGAGACAAGATAAACAGAATATTTAAAGGCATCTTTATTGCTTATTAACCTTCTGAACCCCAGCATTATACCTGGGGTACTGCAGCACCCCTGGTTCCGGCACCCATGAATGACTAACAGAGGTAAACGAGATACCGACGCTGCACCCCATTACTTAACATAAGACGTATGGTAGAGGAGAGGCAGCCATCTTGAAGAGGCAAAGTCTATGGGAGCAAAGAGAGGGAAACCTGTCATAACCATGCGAGATGAAACCGGGGGATGGGGGTGCGGGGAGTTTCAGTTAGCAAAAAGGAAGGGTGCTATCGTACAGGTAAGGACCATGCTATATGCATTCATAAAGTGAATAGGGGAAATGTGCAGTATGCAGATTTGGCGAGCCGCTTTTGATGTGCGCCCCTTAATTCACCCAGCCTAGCTCTTACAACCTGAAAACATTGGGGTGTTTATTCCGACAAAAGCATCCCCTTTCACCCCCGGAAATGTTGGGGCCTTCCTGTGGCACAGGGACCTGCGTTACTCCCATGCTAAAGTTGTCCTCAAAACCCAGGGCCTCTGCACATACTGCTCTCGGGATAGTTCCTCCCTGGCGAGCACTGGAAATCCCAACCTAAGCAAACACTTCACCAA
The DNA here is from genome assembly GCF_964204655.1 of Triturus cristatus. NCBI lineage: Eukaryota > Metazoa > Chordata > Amphibia > Caudata > Salamandridae > Triturus > Triturus cristatus. Next base: position 753,277,683 of record NC_140579.1, read on the forward strand.
ACATTTACAGAGCAGAAAAAAAAACAAGCCAACAGTAGTTTGCGGGGACGGCGAAGGCTTCACCAGACAGGAAGCAGCCCTGCAGATAGCTGATTGATGGCAGGGGTGTAACCAGAGGCAGACTTGAGCATGAATGAGCTGAAGGTGATGGGGGTGGGGGAGGGGAGGCAGCCTTTAAAAAGCATGAATGGAAGGGCAGACGGAGCGCAGCCAGGGGGTGGGGAGAGATGAAAAGGTGCGAGAGCCACCGAATCTGCAAGTGCAAATATGCAGACAGGCCTGGAATGCCACCTAGGTGTGAGAGATCGATAAAAAACGAGAGCATGGGCAGGCGAAAGCCAGGCAGGCCGGTCCGATTAAGAAGTTTGAAAAAAGATAATTCGGTAAAAGTTATCGAAGAGCGCGCTCAGGCCTGCTTGCAGTGGCATATTCGGTGTGCTATGCAATGAGAAAACGCCCTCCCTACATGTTGTTTGAACTGTTAACTACAGTAATATTTGGGGTTCAGTGGGCCCAGGTGCTACTGCACCTCCTGCTCTAATCGAAATGTTCCACATGACATTGGATGTCTTGGCGCAGTGTCGCACTCCGACTGGACATGCGCATTACGCCGCTAGTTTTAACACACACACACCACCCCCCCGCCGACCCCCACCACCCTGATTTACAGCGTTTTGTTCACCTGCAGTCCTTTTAAAGATACAAATGGAATTTGCAGAGGAAACCCCTAATCCAGATTCAAGAAACCGGATAGACTTTTTCAGTCTTTCAAGTGTTCCTGTGCATGCGGAAATTCCACCAGTATATTGGAAGTTCCCGAATTGCAAACTTGGGGTTTTTAGAGAGTTCATAGTCAATGGTGGTTATCTCTTGGCAAAAAAGTGTCCGAATATTGACAAACCTAGATTGGATGGAGAGCCACCATAGGTTTGATGTAAAGGCACAACTAGGGCGAGTCGGATGACCAGTACAATCTACCGAAAAACCCACAATTCCCAGACCTGTGACTTTGCTTAGCCCATCACCCAAGCCCGATTTACTCTGCTTACAATTTCAGACAAGCGCTCGGCATTGCCTTGTCCTCCCCTGAAGGATCACTGCCTTTGAAAGTTTGAAAGCCTCGCCTGCTAAAAGGTTTCTTATCTTTATGGGGCCATGTGTTTGAAACCTTTTATGCCAGCAGGAAGTCAGATGAGCCAGTCCAACTGGGACAGCTCTAAAAGAGAAAAGTGTACGTCACTGGAAGCTCTTTTCCAATGGCTGGCCACCATTTAGCATAAACGGTGACGCCAGCCAATGGAAAAGAGGGGCGGGGCTTAAACCCCGGTAGTGAAAGCTACCCAAAAACATAAAATCTCGCCAGCGAGACTGCGCATGTCTGCGCAGCCTACGCTAGCCGAGACCTAAAAAAGCAACATTCGTGTTCTTAATATGGCATTTTAAAAGCTTAAGTACTTAAAACCAATAATAAAATATTACCAAGTTTGCGCATACATTAGCGATAAAACACTTAAAAACGCTAAATACATGACAGTACAATGTCACCAAATGTATTTGTACGTGATAATGTGTGTACTAATCATCTGCCATTCATTTTACCTCACAACTTTCCCAGTCTTGGAGGAAAATATAAAGTGCTTTGTACAAATTGTGCTAATGTGCAAATCCATTACACATAATATAGGAGTATAAATACTCAACTAGAAGCCAATATCACTGACTCCCCTCTGGGTAATACCAGGCAAGTGACCTTGTATTCACAAATATTGATAGGGCTGTTCCACTTAATAACTAAAGGTGCTTTTGCTTTTGTGCCTGAGTGTGACTGTGTGATTAAAAATTGACTTGGAGTGGCACCAATTCATGATTCAATTTAAACCAGAAGACTACTGAATGGTACAGGATAAAACAGGGTTAAGATAATTAAACTAGAGCTCAAAAGCAATCTTAAAACCAATCTTTGTAAAACCCTGTCATAATCTTAAAAGGTCTACAGAGTAAAGGAGCAATAAACCAGCATAATGCTGGCAGAAATAAAACGGGTACAATATCTCTCTTAGGGGCCCTATCTTGCTCACAGATGTACATGTAGGTCTTCTCCTGTGTTGTGACCAAATTGACTCCTACTGTTAAATCTCAGAATATAATACGATTCAAGTTGTCTCAGGCATTTTTCTCTTTTGCCCCCTCGTAATCTCTGATGAACTTGATCAACCACAAAATATTTAAGACCTTCCAACTTGCCATTGTGAAATTCATGGAAATGTCTGGCCATGAGGCATGCTTGATCTTTGGTATTGATCGCTAGGGTATGCTGTAAAATACGTTGGTGTACTGGTAGAATTGTACTTCCAATGGAGATCTTAGAACAACTACAACTCAAGATATACACCACAAATTGACTTTTACATGTGAGAAGCTTCATGATCTGCCATTTTTTATTCTTAAAGAATGGCAAAGGCACTTCCGTGGTATTCTCTCCATGCGTACATGCCTTGCATTTCTGGCACTTCCTGAAGCCTCTACTCCAAGACAAGTTTTTTGGGGCACTGTGCCTGGGGTGTTGGAAACCAAGGCCTGTCGCAGTGATCTTGCTTTGCGGAAGGTGATAAGGGGCCTGTTATCTAATTTCTTTCCCAAGATTGCATCACCCCGTAGCACATGCCAGTGTTTCTGCATGATACACCGTATATTCTTGTGTTGTCTATTGTACCCTGTAATAAATCGCAGTGATGGTTTTTCATCTATGTTTACACCTCTGTCAACGGATTTCCCAAATGGGCTTAGCATCTGCTTTAACTTGCTGCTTTGAGCACTGTTGAACTGTATCCTATCTGTTTAAATCTTAGATCTAACTCTTCCTGTGCCTGATACAGTTGTTTGGGGCAGCTACAATTACACTTCATTCTTAAATTTTCAGCATACGGTATGCTGTTCACCAGTCTTGTAGGGTGGAAACTTTGAGCATGGAGAATGGTATTCCCTGCTGTCTCTTTCCTGAATGTTTTAGTGTTGATTTCACCACCCTCAATGTGCAATGTCAAATCTAGAATTTGGACCTCCTCCTTGCTTATGTATGATGTGAATTTTAAATTTAAATCATTGTTATTAATGCTTCAGATGAATGACTCTGCAGAAGCCACATCACCTCGCCAGATGATAAAAAGGGTGTCAATATAACGGGTCCATAGGACCATGTTATCTGACAATTCCTCTGCATATCTCACAGCCAGCACCTGCTCCTCCCACCAGCCCATATGAAAATTAGCATAGCTGGGTGTGAAGCAGGTGCCCATTGCTGTCCCTTGAAGTTGTTGGAATAGGTCCTTTCCAAACAAGAAAATGTTATTTTTGAGACACCACTGTAACATCTCAATAAGCATCTCTGTATGCCTGTATAATGTGAGGGGTTGCTTTTGTAAATAGTAACACACAGCCCTGACTCCCTGTTCATGAACAATACTGGTGTACAGGGAGGAGACATCTAAAGTTATCATAATAAAGTCATCCTCCCAAATGATGTCATACACTCTCTTCAGGAAATCACCAGTATCTTTCACATAAGATGAGAAGTTCCTCACATACTCCTGCAGGAAGGGATCCAAGAACCTAGAGGTGTTCTCGAAAACACTTACTATTGCAGAGATTATAGGTTTTCCTGGTGGTTTAGTTAGATTATTATGCACTTTAGGTATTAGATACAATACCGGTGTTACTGGTGAGTCCTTTTTTAAGAATTTATGTTCCGCCTGTGAAATGAGATCAGCCGATCTCCACTTGTCCAACTGGCAATGATAAGTAGAAATCGTGGTTGATAGTGCTTTTTCGTCAACTCTAATGTAGCACTGCTTGTCACTAAGTTGCATTTTAGCCTCCTCTTGATACATAGTGAGAGGCCAAAGAACAATGTTGCTGCCCTTATCGGCCTGTATGACAACTATGTCCTGGCATGCTTAACCAATTTTCATAACCAATCTCCTTCACTGTTACTGTGCTCCTAGCCTGCTGATCAGTGTGCAACATTTTGAGATCAAGAACAACCAGCTCATTAAAAACATTGATTACATCTTTTGGAACCATAGGCATGAACACTGAGCGAGGTTTAAAAGGTGTAATAGGCTTGCTACAAGCATTAAGACCCTGCGCTCTTAGTAGGATATCATCCGTCCTTGTCCATGTCCCTCAAAATGTCCAAATCGGAAATCTGTAGCACCACGGAGGCAGCCTTTCTCTCCCTGCTTGCAGTTGGCCTGGCCTATACACATATATATATACACACACACACACATATACACATATATATATATACACACACATAAATACATACATATATATACACACACACATATATATACACACACACATATATACATACATATATATAAATATATATAAATACATATATATATACACACACACACATATATATACATATATACACACACATATATGCATACATATATACACACACACACATATACACATATATACACACACACATATACATATATATACAAATACATATACATATATACACACACATACATTACCTACTGGCGGTCGCCAGTAGGTAGTTATAGTTAGGACCACGTTTCCATAGGAAATCCGCAACATTCTATTTTGAATAACTTTGGCGCCGGTCGACGAATCCTCGCGAATTTTTCAAAATAGGTGGGGCGCTATGCTCCGCTCCTTCCCTGAAAGTCTCGGGGGGATTCGTCAAGCGGGGGCTGAGATAAAAGGGGGGTCCCAAAACGCGTTTTTCCCATGCATTTTTCCATAGGACCTTTAGACAGGGCTACAGCCCGAACGGCTGAACAGAATTACTAGAAATTTGGCAGAGAGGTAGTCCTCAGGTCAAGGAAGTGCCTTTTGTAGGTTTGGTGTAAATCTGTTCAGTAGATTCTGAGAAAATAGCCTTTAAATCAATATATATATCTGAGCCAGCTTACGGTGCGCTTACGGTACGCTTACCGTACGCGTACGGTGGCGTGCGCGAGCGCGATTCTGATTGGCTCTTAGATCTTAGTAAACATACGAATCGGTCAAAACCAGGAAGCGGCGGCCGCCATTTCGTGTGTTTCACTCAGAAAAAAAAGAGTGATAACAAGAAAAGGGGGCAAGGAGGAGAGTTACAGACCCCCTAACATTTGTAAGGGGGTCAAAGAAGGACAGAACAGTACAAAGAAAACATTTATTGATTTTTAAAAAAATCACGGGGTACGCGTACGGTAAGCGTACGGTAAAAAAAAATTAAAAAAAGAAATGAAAATCAGATTTAAGTGTTTAGATATTAGGGGGCTCTAAAAAGAGCCGTTGTGTTTATGAAGTGATTTTTTTGTGGTACCTACAAGTAAGTACCGATGCAGAGTCTAAGGTTCAAGAGGAAGACTCTGTTCCCTTCATCATTGAAGTGTACACCATCTCCTCTATAAATGTCTTGCATGTCATAACGCAAGTTGTTGTGGTAAATGGAACCCATACCATAGTCACGGAGGAAAGCAGAAACAGATTTGTTGACGTGCTTTCTTGCTTTGTCAATCTGCGGACAGAAATGATTGGACCAGTTCCATTTTTGCCTTTGGCATATGTTAGAAAACACAAAGGCAGTTTTAGGGAAAAGTGAAAACAGTTGTGCAAAGGTCTCCTTCATAAGCATTTCCAGACCTACCCCAGTCAAAGTGCCTAGGTCATTGCCACCACAGTGCACTATTATGAGGTCAGGGTGTTGGATGTGCATGAAGGATTTCACCAATGGCATCAATTGGTGCCACTTTAACCCTCTCTGACCAATCCATTTAATGTCTACATTTGGCAAAGCAAGGTCTCTCACCATATCTGTTTTCTCTGCATACTTTTCACTCCAGAAGACATAGCTGTGCCCTACAATCCACACTGTGAACATCTTCAAAGGAGAACTGGATGCACTCAGGAGGTGTATTTCAGTAGAATGGCAATATGAAAAGAAAGACAGTTTGGAAATGGAGGCATACATATTTTTTTTTTAAAAAAAAGAACTGATTGGCTGTTTCATACCATTCTAGAATAAAAACTAGGCTGTATGTGTAAATTAATAGAAGCATGTTTTGTATTGGTACAGAAAAATGTGTTACCAAAGAACAGTACTATGGATTTGCTGTTAGGTTTGAAAAGTCAAGCACTCTTGCTCTGTGGAATTGAAACATTGTTTGGCGAACTTCTGACCTGACTCCACACAGCAGTGTTCCATGAGCTGTTGCTATGGTAGCAGGCAGAAGTCAAGTTGGGGGAAGGGTACTAGGCAGAAGTCAAGTTGGGGGAAGGGTACTTTTGGAAAAGGGTTGGTTTTCAACCAATAGAAATGTGTGATTACATTTGAAAAAAAGGGGCAAGCACTGAGATTTGAAACTAACATATATATGTGTGGAAAAAGAGAGGGAAAGTTTGCCATTATCTGGTTCTGCTGAGAGGAGAGAGGTGTAGAGAACAGAGATCCTGGCTCTGATAATCTGCTGTTTGAGTGCCACATTTCTTTCACAACTAACTACTTTTAAAGGTGAGTTTAGAGTTTGAGAGGGGATGTATATGGTAAATTAAGAAATGAATAATAGAAATGCAATTCTTTTTGTTGAAGTTGTGTTTATTATTTTCTGTTTTGGGAGAAATTTAAATGTGAGGAACATGTAAAATAATATGGACTATGTTTTCACAATAAATTAAGGTGTACTGGTATAATAAAAGAATAGTTTAAGGGTTTGAGGTTGGACTCAGTAATGCAAATACATTCAGCATCACTAAGGCTGGTTGCCCTTGCTGGAGTGTAGGCAGACACCCAGGTTACAAATGATGCTGGTCTGAAAAAGCAGTTTGGACATGTGCTTTTTAAAAAATCTGAAAAGTGGATTCATAATGTGTCAGTCTGTAAAAGTGTTTATCACTTGCCAAAAAAAAGAGCAGTAAGTGTGCTTTCAAATTGGCAAAGAAATTTCGTTTTGTGACTAATGTGAAAACATGACTCTGTGTGCAAATAGGAATTACAGGCAGAGATTTATTGCGTATTGCTCTGGTGATTTCACAGTTGCATTAGATGGAAAGGGGGAGCCATTTTTTGGTGCAGAAGCAGACTCTTAGCACACAGGTAGCTGCTTACCATGTGGAATCATGCACAGTATTCACAAGCGAGTGGGGTTTGAGGTTTCAGTCAGTAATGCAAATACATTCAGCATCACTAAGGCTGGTTGCCCTTGCTGGAGTGTAGGCAGACACCCAGGTTACAAATGATGCTGGTCTGAAAAAGCAGTTTGGACATGTGCTTTGTAAAAAATCTGAAAAGTGGATTCATAATGTGTCAGTCTGTAAAAGTGTTTATTACTTGCCAAAAAAAAGAGCAGTAAGTGTGCTTTCAAATTGGCAAAGAAATTTCGTTTTGTGACTAATGTGAAAACATGACTCTGTGTGCAAATAGGAATTACAGGCAGAGATTTATTGCGTATTGATCTGGTGATTTCACAGTTGCATTAGATGGAAAGGGGGAGCCTTTTTTTGGTGCAGAAGCTGACTCTTAGCACACAGGTAGCTGCTTACCATGTGGAATCATGCACAGTATTCACAAGCGAGTGGGGTTTGAGGTTTCAGTCAGTAATGCAAATACATTCAGCATCACTAAGGCTGGTTGCCCTTGCTGGAGTGTAGGCAGACACCCAGGTTACAAATGATGCTGGTCTGAAAAAGCAGTTTGGACATGTGCTTTGTAAAAAATCTGAAAAGTGGATTCATAATGTGTCAGTCTGTAAAAGTGTTTATTACTTGCCAAAAAAAAGAGCAGTAAGTGTGCTTTCAAATTGGCAAAGAAATTTCGTTTTGTGACTAATGTGAAAACATGACTCTGTGTGCAAATAGGAATTACAGGCAGAGATTTATTGCGTATTGCTCTGGTGATTTCACAGTTGCATTAGAAGGAAAGGGGGAGCCTTTTTTTGGTGCAGAAGCTGACTCTTAGCACACAGGTAGCTGCTTACCATGTGGAATCATGCACAGTATTCACAAGCGAGTGGGGTTTGAGGTTTCAGTCAGTAAGGCAAATACATTCAGCATCACTAAGGCTGGTTGCCCTTGCTGGAGTGTAGGCAGACACCCAGGTTACAAATGGTGCTGGTCTGAAAAAGCAGTTTGGACATGTGCTTTTTAAAAAATCTGAAAAGTGGATTCATAATGTGTCAGTCTGTAAAAGTGTTTATTACTTGCCAAAAAAAAGAGCAGTAAGTGTGCTTTCAAATTGGCAAAGAAATTTCGTTTTGTGACTAATGTGAAAACATGACTCTGTGTGCAAATAGGAATTACAGGCAGAGATTTATTGCGTATTGCTCTGGTGATTTCACAGTTGCATTAGATGGAAAGGGGGAGCCATTTTTTGGTGCAGAAGACTCTTAGCATACAGGTAGCTGCTTACCATGTGGAATCATGCACAGTATTCACAAGCGAGTGGGGTTTGAGGTTTCAGTCAGTAATGCAAATACATTCAGCATCACTAAGGCTGGTTGCCCTTGCTGGAGTGTAGGCAGACACCCAGGTTACAAATGATGCTGGTCTGAAAAAGCAGTTTGGACATGTGCTTTTTAAAAAATCTGAAAAGTGGATTCATAATGTGTCAGTCTGTAAAAGTGTTTATTACTTGCCAAAAAAAAGAGCAGTAAGTGTGCTTTCAAATTGGCAAAGAAATTTCGTTTTGTGACTAATGTGAAAACATGACTCTGTGTGCAAATAGGAATTACAGGCAGAGATTTATTGCGTATTGCTCTGGTGATTTCACAGTTGCATTAGAAGGAAAGGGGGAGCCTTTTTTTGGTGCAGAAGCTGACTCTTAGCACACAGCCAGCTACTTACCATGTGGAATCATGCACAGTATTCACAAGCGAGTGGGGTTTGAGGTTTCAGTCAGTAATGCAAATACATTCAGCATCACTAAGGCTGGTTGCCCTTGCTGGAGTGTAGGCAGACACCCAGGTTACAAATGGTGCTGGTCTGTAAAAGCAGTTTGGACATGTGCTTTTTAAAAAATCTGAAAAGTGGATTCATAATGTGTCAGTCTGTAAAAGTGTTTATCACTTGCCAAAAAAAAGAGCAGTAAGTGTGCTTTCAAATTGGCTAAGAAATGTCGTTTTGTGACTAATGTGAAAACATGACTCTGTGTCCAAATAGGAATTACAGGCAGAGATTTATTGCGTATTGCTCTGGTGATTTCACAGTTGCATTAGATGGAAAGGGGGAGCCATTTTTTGGTGCAGAAGCAGACTCTTAGCACACAGCCAGCTACTTACCATGTGGAATCATGCACAGTATTCACAAGCGAGTGGGGTTTGAGGTTTCAGTCAGTAATGCAAACACATTCAGCATCACTAAGGCTGGTTGCCCTTGCTGGAGTGTAGGCAGACACCCAGGTTACAAATGGTGCTGGTCTGAAAAAGCAGTTTGGACATGTGCTTTTTAAAAAATCTGAAAAGTGGATTCATAATGTGTCAGTCTGTAAAAGTGTTTATCACTTGCCAAAAAAAAGAGCAGTAAATGTGCTTTCAAATTGGCAAAGAAATTTCGTTTTTATGACTAATGTGAAAACATGACTCTGTGTGCAAATAGGAATTACAGGCAGAGATTTATTGCGTATTGCTCTGGTGATTTCACAGTTGCATTAGATGGAAAGGGGGAGCCATTTTTTGGTGCAGAAGCAGACTCTTAGCACACAGCCAGCTACTTACCATGTGGAATCATGCACAGTATTCACAAGCGAGTGGGGTTTGAGGTTTCAGTCAGTAATGCAAATACATTCAGCATCACTAAGGCTGGTTGCCCTTGCTGGAGTGTAGGCAGTCACCCAGGTTACAAATGGTGATGGTCTGAAAAAGCAGTTTGGACATGTGCTTTTTAAAAAATCTGAAAAGTGGATTCATAATGTGTCAGTCTGTAAAAGTGTTTATCACTTGCCAAAAAAAAGAGCAGTAAGTGTGCTTTCAAATTGGCAAAGAAATTTCGTTTTGTGACTAATGTGAAAACAAATGTAGTAATATATTTAAATAAAATAAAGGAATTTTTTTTTAGTTTTTTTCAGGTATTGCTGAAGAGCAGTGAACAAAATTTAAGATGCCTACAAAATCCAGAGTAAAAAAAGAGCAAAAAAAAACCTATATTTGAAGACAACTGGAGGACCTAAGTTAGTTGAAGATGCTCATGTTGGGAAGAAGAAAAAATCTTCTGGTAAGCAAACAAAAGATTTACTAAGGAACATATTCAAAAAAAGGAAAAATGTACAAAATGTCTGTACTGGAAAGAATGATTTCAATCGAAAAGGACAGGAAAAAATTGAGAATTTAGTTAATGCAAATATACCTTCTGCAACTAAAAAGATAAACTTAAACAGAAAAACAGCGTTTAAAGAGATACGTAGAAAAATGTTTCAGAGGAGAGTTATGTCCAATTTGATAAAGGATGTGAAGAAATATAAGCAAAAGGCAAAGTTTTATAAGAGAAAAAAAGAAATTGAAGCCATTGCAGCAAAGGCATTAGAATTAAAAAGGAAACTATTCATTTTAATTTTGAATAGGATGCGTACATTAGACAAAATGGTTAATGTACTGAAATCACATAGCAAAAGGAAAAGAGTAGTGAACAGAACAAACTTTTGTAAAGTGTTTTTAGGAAAATGGATGCATAGTTCAAGTAGTGAACCTTTTTTTAATGAAGAGAGTTATTTTCAAAGTAATAGTTTGCTGCATGCAGTTGACACCAGAGGTCGTGCTTATGAAGTGAAAAATGGTTGCATAATGGAGAAGGAGATAATGGTTCCAAGAGATGAGGTACAAGTGATGGCGGATGAGGCTATGGGGAGACGTCCTAAAGCCCCAGTGTACACTTGGAATTGTAGTAGTATTTGCACTGTGCGTCAGGAATCTATTGATAAATTTCGTGAGTTTCTAAGAGAATATAGCAAAAAAAGTGTGAAACAGAAGATTAAGGTGCTTCAAAGTCTAGATCCATGCAGAGTGAGAGAGAATACTGGTTTGCAGGGTCATTCTCTGGCTTGTCTATCTAGAAAAGTGTGTAATAGTGTTTTCCATCATTTTAGGATGCTGGCTGTTCATCATACTGAAATGAGAAAGTTTGTGAGACGGTTGTATTTTGCTAAAAGTCCAGCAATAAAGTTAGATGAATTGAATAGGGCTCTGTTCCGTGGAACGGTATCAGATGTAGAGAAGGTTGTTGATGAAATTCAGTTTTGTTACTTTGGTCCTGAACAAAACAGTGCAGAGAAGGACACAGTAAATGAGGAAGAAGTGGAAGAAAATGTAGAACCCTCTGTAAGTAAGACATTTAATGATCACATAACAAAATTTGCAATAATCTCTAATGAAAGACCAAATATTACTTGTATTTGTTGCCGCAGAACTCATTATAGAAAACAAACCAGGTATGTTGATCTCTACAGAAAGAGTGAAAATGAAGATAATTATAAGTGGAAGGATTTTGCCACCTATATATTTCTTGAAAATTGTTTTGAATTGCGTGAAGTTCAGCGTATTTGTAAATACTGTTACAACAAGTTAGAGGAAAATAGAATGCCGACCAGAGCTGTACATAATAATTTAGAATTGGATGCTATTCCTGCTGAACTTTCTGAATTAAATACATATGAGTCTATACTCATTCAATGTGTTCATCCGTTCCAGACCATAGTACGTATGGAGCCCAAAACTGGTAAATTACCTCCTTCAGATTTACTGGGAGGTTTAAAAGGTAGAGTGGTGTATTTGCCCTTGGATTTGAAAAAAAATATGGAAACTATTGATGCGGATACTTTGGAAACTGAACCATTAATTATTCTCGTTAAGGGTGTACCTACAAAGAATAAGAAGATTTGGCAGGAGCTGGTAGATGTACGGAAAGTACAAAGAGCAAATTTGTATTTGAAAAGGAATAACAAATGGTATGAATCAATTTATATAGAAGAAGAAGAAGAAGAAGATTTACAAGAAGACACAGAAACACCAACTGGACAAATTGAAAAAGTGGACAAGTCAAAGGAAGAAGAAATTTATGAACATTTTAGCATACATCCTCTTCATTCAAAAGAAGTTATGGGAGACAATATTGATCTATTTCAGATGAAGAAAGCAAAAGGAACTCCCGTGAGTGTATGGGAGGAGAGCTTGGAAGCTCGATGTTTTCCCCAGCTGTTTCCTAAAGGAAAAGGAGGACGATACGATGAACGTCCGGAACAGATTCCAGCTTCTGAGTATCAGACTACAAGACTATATGCTGAAGATCCCAGATTTCGACAAAGTATTCCTTATTTGTTCCATCTTTTATTTGAAAGCGACTTGTCTGCACTGTCTTATGCAGTAAATCACATTTTAAAAAGTGGAGTACATTTACAAAATCTGTCTGCTAAGGATTTTATGGAGAAAGTGCAGCACCGAGATGATCATTTGGAAACACAACTGATCAATCTGATGGCTTGTCAGCGTGGGACAAATGAATATTGGTACCGACGCCATGGTGAATTAAAATGCATGTTACGGAATTTAGGAACTCCAACATGGTTCCTTACCCTAAGCTGTGCCGAGTACGCTTGGGATGATTTACTGGATTTTCTACGAGAGGCAAATTCAAACATTAAAAACATTGAATACAAGACAGCAGGAGAACTGTGCTTATTGGATCCGGTTAATGTTTGCAGATATTTCAATCATAGATTTGAGGCTATGATGTCCTTCATCTGCAATAAAAAAAATCCACCTCTAGGAGAAGTAGTGGATTTCTTTTGGAGAAAAGAGTACCAGGCAAGAGGTGCTCCTCATATACATATGCTGTTGTGGATCAAGGATGCCCCAAAGTTTGGAACAGATACTGATGAAGCAGTGTTATCTTACATTGAAGAATATGCAACATGTGCTATACCAAAAAGCACAGAAGAGAAAAAGTTAAAGGAGCAAGTTTTACGTTTACAAAGTCATCGGTGTGGAAAATACTGTCGACGGAAATACAAGAGCAAAGATAAATACTACACTAAATGTCGATTTGGATTTCCTAGACCTGTTCTTTCAAATGGAAGAGTTAACAGTTTTATGTCATCTGTGAGACATACTATCACAAGAAAATCACCTAAGAATACCTACAACCTTAAAAGAAAAGAAGAATCAAAAAATATAAATGACTACAACCCAGTGATTTTATCCATGTGGAACGCTAACATGGATATACAGTATGTAGCTGACAATTCCATTGCTGTTGCTCGATATGTAACGTCTTACATTACGAAATCAGAAAAAACAGAATTGAAGGAAATGTGGGAAGAGATTTCTCACGAGAAAACTGTCAGTAAGAAGCTGTACAGTTTCAGTTTGAAGATGTTATCGCATCGAGAAATTGGATCCTACGAATGTTCAGATAGGTTATCTTCTGCAAGTCTCTACTCGAAATCAAGAAGAATAATTTGGGCAAGTTTAGGCCTTGCAGCAATGAGAAATCGGGTACTGAAATCTGTTGGAGAAATTGAATATTTGGCCGAGAATGACCCAGAAAGTACAGATATTTTGAAATCAAACATGTTGGATACATATTACCCAAAGAGAAGTCATCATCTGGAGAACATGTGTCTCTATGAAGTGCTGCAGAACTACATTTATTCACGGAAAGCCGCAGAAGACATCAACAATGGAAAATATAAAGTCATTGGTGAGGAAGGATGTTTGGTGAAGCAAACAAAAGGAAGTTTGATAAATCTCCGGAAGCTGAGTTGCGACACTACTGACAAAAAGGAATTTTACTACTTGGCTCTTTTACAGCTGTTTAAACCATGGCGTACAGAGGATGAACTACTGGGAGAATTTCAAAGCTATGAAGATTCTTTTAATGCTTGCAAAGACAGCATACAATGCAGTACATTCACAACTTATCTGCAAATGTTAAATGAAGAAATTGAACAGGAAACTACAATTGCAGCAGAAATAGCTAGAGACAGTTCTCAGGACAGCCAAAGTTCAGGAACACTCAGTCAAGATCCCCTAGGACAACCAATCGTTGAAAATGAAGCATCAATAGCCATGAATGAAGTGGAAACGGCTATGAATCAAGCTCAAGGAGAATTTATAGACTTACAAAATTTGGAAAGACAACTGAACGAAGAGCAGCAACAAATTTATGAAGAGATCAGAAACAAAATTGATCACGGATTTCTACATGAAAAAAAAGATTGCTCATGCACATCATTTCATCCAATCAGGATGTATGTAAGCGGACAAGCTGGAACTGGAAAAAGTTTCCTAATAAAAGTCATCAGAAGCTACCTACAGCAAAAAACGGATTCTACTTTGTCTTGTGTGGTTACTGCTCCAACTGGGTTAGCAGCATATAACATAAAAGGAATCACTTTACATCGTTTGCTAATGTTACCAGTGGAGCATGAGAACAAAATACAATACAACAAGCTAACTGGAGAAGCATGCTTGGAAGTTTTAAGAGTATTGAAGAAGATGCAAGTTCTCATTATTGATGAGGTGAGCATGGTATCGAACTTAATGCTTGCCTTTGTGCATTTAAGAATGCAGCAAATTCTGAAGTCAGTCTATGACGTGTTATTTGGAGGAAAACACGTCATAGTTTTTGGAAATCTTTTGCAACTTACTCCAGTTAAAGGACAACCAGTGTTTAATACTGTGACACATGAAGACACGAAGAAGTCATTGGGAAGCATTGGTAATACAAATATTTGGTCCTTCTTTGAGTACAAGGAAATTACAACTAATATGAGGCAAGCAAACGATGAAGAATATGGAAGTATTCTGAAAGATATCAGGATTGGACTACTCACAGAAGCTGGCAAAAAAGCATTACAGACTCGGCTGCTACATAATTTATTTCCAAAGGAAGAAATAGTTGCAGAGAAGATATACAAGAACATTGCAGAAAACAAAAGTGTCATCTGCTTAATGCCAACTCTACGTGAATGCTCAATATTCAATGAGGAGCTTTTGAAATTGGAAAAGGAAGATATCAGGAAATTGGAAGCAGTGGACAAAATTGAGGATGGAAGAATTACTGTCACATTAACAGGCACACTGAAAAATAAATTGGATTCACTAGAGAAGAAGATTTCCAAAACAGCTGGATTAGAAAAAAATCTATATGTTTGCATGAACTGTAGAGTTTTTTTAAGGAGAAATTTGGATGTTGAAAAAGGTTTAGTTAATGGAGCTATGGGAAGAGTTGTGGGTTTTATTAATTATCAGAAAAAAGATGGAATTGAATGTTTAAAAATAAAATTTGATCAGATAGAAGAAGTTAAAGATATTTGTCGTTGTACAGTTCGTTTCATGCTTGTGAAAGACTTATATGTACGTAGGAAGCAGTTTCCGTTTTCTCTAGCATATGCTGTAACTATTCACAAGTCTCAAGGATTGACTGTAGATTGTGCATTTGTGAACATTGGTTCAACTGTGTTCAAAGAAGGTATGGCATATGTTGCTTTGTCACGAGTGAAAACATTATCAGGTTTATTCATGATAGACTTTGATGATTCAAAAGTTAGTGCTGATACAAATTGTGTAAAGGAGTATAATAGATTAAGAAGAAGCTATGCTCCTCATTTAGGTCAGTATCCTGTGTTGGAGAAATGTGTAGTTTCTCGTAAAAGGAGAAATGAGAATATCTGTAATGAAGATGTAGAGAGGAGGAAAAAAAAGAGGAGTGATGTAATTGCAAGCAAAAAGAATAAGGAAAATGAAGAACAGGTTGTAGGATGTTATTTTGAAAATAGCTCTGGTGTCAACTGCTACGCTAATGTAGTGCTGAATGTTGCATTTTATCTGGAAAGTTTGCAAGAGCAGATAATAGTAAATCAGGGAAAAAGATTCTGTACTGTGCTGAGTCTCCTTTTTGAAAAGCTGAGTAATGATAAAACTCAAATAGAAAGTGCTACTGAAATTAGAAAAGTTTTAGATGTATGTTCAGGACGAACACAGTTTTCTCAAAATGTACAGCAAGACGCACAGGAATTCTTGATTTATTTTCTTCAGGTACTGGAAGAAGAAGGGGTTAACATTGAAAATTTATTTGGTCTCTCTTATAAATGGGAACATAGTTGTGAAAACTGTTATAATATATGTGGCTCTAATGTTGATTCTGAAAGGTTTATTTATTTAACATTGTCAGAGAGTAAAACAGTCACTTTTGCTAAATTAGTTAAAGATGCTAATCATAGCATGCAATGCAGTGAGTGTAAATCTGACATGTTTTCAACATTAATTTTAAAGGAATACAGACAGTATGTAATTTTAATGATGCAACGATGTAGAGCTGATGGTTCAAAATTGGATACTTTAATAAAGAAGTTTACAGGACAGCAATTATCAATTTTCAGGAAAAACTTTTGTAACAGTTGCAATAATTTTCCATGATGGACCTACTGTAACTTCTGGTCATTACACAGTTTATCTTAAATGTGAAAAAGGCAGGACACTGTGTAATGATTCCCAATTGATTTTTAAGCAACGTTTGCCTTTTGATTTAGCAAATTCCTATCTAATCTTCCTGAAACCTAAATTTTAGAGAGATTTGACAACATCTGGAGAAAACAATTTTACCATTTTATTGGATTACCATTTCCAAAAGATTTAACAAATTATCATTTGGCCTAATGGAAAGGTAACCAATTGTAATGTGGAATTTTTCCATTTTTTAAGGAAACTTTGGAAAACCAAAAATTTAGAAAAAATCGGTAACATCTGCACAATTTAAATTTTGGAATGTTATTGGATTGCCATTGGAAATTTTTTCAAAAAAGATTTTTAAAATTACTATTTGGCCATGCGGAAAAGTAAACAATTCTATTGTGGACTTATTTAATTATTAATTAATCTTTCGGAAACCAAAATGTTACAGAGAAACGGTGACATCTGTACAATTTAAACTTTTGTTTTTTATTGGATTACCATTGGAAATTAAACAAAAAAAGAATTTTAAAATTACTATTTGGCCTAAAGGAAATGGAACCAGATGTATTGTGGAGTTATTTGACATATATTATTGTGATTATACTTCTGAAACAAAAATATCAGACGGTATTTTAAAGAAATAAGTATAGATATTAGATGAAATTTTTTTAGAATATTATGCATTTCTTTAAAGTTATGTTTATGAAAAAAGAGATTCTGGGCTTTTCTAAAAACAATCTTTGAGATTGTTAATTTTTTTTTGCCTGCTGTTAAATGATGAATGCAATTGCTTTCACAATTTATAGTGAAATGCAATATTTTCTGAAAACAGCAAAAAAAAGGCAAAAATATTTTTTGAAAAATATGTAAATATGTGTACTGTATTATTAAATGTTTTATTAAATATTAATACTTTTTTCTTTGTTTTCAGATTGAGATAGAAAATTTTCGAAAACTATAACCATTTTAAAAGCAATTAAAAATAAATTAAATGAATACATCTTTTTTTGAGTGGGTATGGTAAGTCAATAATGTCATGGTCCCTTTTTTCCACTTCTCTACAATCACATTTGCAGTTTTTAATTGTAGTCTCTCAAGGACCTTGTAATGTGATAATTGATTTTTAGTGTTTTTAAAAAAAAAAAAAAAAAATTACGCGTACCGTACGGTAAAAAAAAAAAAAAAAAGTTTTTAAAAAAATATATAAAAAATAGATGAAAGGTAAGGTTGGCTCTTAAAAGAGCCGTTGTGTTCATGCAGGGACAGAGGAAAGAAAGATTGGGAATATTAGACGGTACGACAAGTGTGCTGATCTATTATAATGTTCACTAGGGAAATACTGGTCTCCCTATAAGTAATTAGATCGTGACAATTGGCGCACCGTACTTCAACCCTCGCAAACCGAGGGTTAATTTCCAGAGGACCAGAAAAAGGAGATGCCCCCCCCACAGATGAAGGGCTCACCTGACCTGCAGAAGAAGGACTCGGCTCTGCAGATGATGGTCCAGGCTGAGCTGCTGTGGATGTGCTTGGTTGATTTACTGAAGGGTTACCTTCAGTAAGTCGAGCATGTGTCCTTCTGTGTACATCCTTAAGGTGTCTCATCATGGTGTGATTCCCAAAGGAATACTTCCTGTCAGGATTACCTCTTGAAAGTACACGCTTACACAGCTTGCAAGTCACTAAGGGTGCATTTACCTTTTGCTGGCCTTCTGGAAAAGTAAAATACTCCCATACGTAAGAGGTCTTTTGTTTCCTCGCTCTCTGCCTCAAGGTAGTGCTGCTAGCCTCACTCTCAGAAGAGCTCTGCTGTTCTGCCATCGTATCACAAAGACAACCCAGCTCCTTCTCCTAAGGGATCACAAGCAGAAATGAGGGGAATGGGTGTGGTGTAGGAGAGTTCTAGAACTGAAAGTAGTTTCAACCAATCAAAAGTTGTGTTTCATGATCACATGACCTACCGTACGCTTACGGTACGCTTACGGCAAAAGTACGCATGCGCGTAAAAAAGACACGCGCTTGCGCGCATGCGCATAACAGTCACTCCCCGACACTTCCGCGTAACGTGCGCGTGTAGCGTACACGCGTACGCGCCCCACGCGGAGTACGCGCGGCTACGCAAATTGCGTAACTATACGCAAACAGCGTAGATAAATTACGGACATTGCGTAAACCGTACGCTTACCGTAAGCTTACGGTACGCGTACTAAAAAAAAAAAAAAAAAAAAAGGAAAAGATGTATTGCTAATTAATTTTACCTGTTTATTTTATAAAATATATTAAAAAAAACATATTGTAGAATTTTAAAAATTTAACCATAGTCTTTAAAAAAGGATAGAAAATTAAAATAAAAATATGTAAAAAAAATAGAAGAAAGAAAAAAAAATTAGCATTTAAAAAACCTTGCAAATTCACTGAAAAAAACATGGGTTTCACACACGTTATAGTTAGGAATTAGCATTTAAAAAACCTTTGAAATTCACTGAAAAAAACATGGGTTTCACACATGTTATAGTTAGGAATTAGCATTTAAAAAACCTTAGAAATTCAATGAAAAAACTAAAGGTTTCACACATGTTATAGTTAGCTGGACATTTCACTTGTAAAAAACCAATGAAATTCCCCCGTTATAGTTAGTTCAGCTAACTATAACTCGCGCGCCCGCAATGCACTACTGATGACGTCACATATTACATCACTCATGACATGGTCAGTGACATCACTCATGACATCACTGATGACATCTCAAATGACATCACTGATGACATTATCCTTGTGACAGAGTGGTAGACCTCCTCTCACCCTAATATAACCTTTGATACAAACATTCAAAAATAGAGACTAAAATTTTCAAAACAATGGACATACCAATAACAGTTACAACAACCTATTCAGTAATTCTAAGATCCACATACACATCCACTCATCCACCAACAATCCTATACAGTCACTCATACATGTACTCACACATCATATGTACTCATACACCTAAACATCCTGTAACACAATCCCACTCATCTATAGAGTTACTCACACACATAGTCACTCATGCTAATAAAGAATCAAACATCCATTTACTTGCATATACAGTTATACACACACCAGCACACTTACTTTTACAGAAACTTACACATACTTAGTCTTTTTAACAATCACTTATAGAAACACATACTTATTCATACAGGAACTCTTCCAATCTCTCACTCTCACATATACTCACTTATAAACACCAATAGTCACATATACTAGTTTAAAACATATGTAGTTACTTATGAAGACACTATTGAGACAGTCATTCACTCACTAACACACCCATGCACACACTCATCCACCCATA
The DNA here is from genome assembly GCF_964204655.1 of Triturus cristatus. Taxonomy (NCBI): domain Eukaryota; kingdom Metazoa; phylum Chordata; class Amphibia; order Caudata; family Salamandridae; genus Triturus; species Triturus cristatus. The sequence goes on from NC_140579.1 coordinate 753,297,480, forward strand.
CAGTCCTGCACACATGCTGTCTTCAACACATACAAACAGTGAGTCACTCATTCATGCATCTATGCACTACGTAATACCCCCCACCGCACCATGAAGACACTCAGACACTCATACTGATACTCAAAAAACCAACTATTAACCTATATAGACACTCATGTAGCTACTCACCAACCCATGCAGCCACTTATATACAAAGTGAGAGACTGATACAGGTATTTACACATTTAAACATTACTCACTAAGCCATGTATTCAAAAAGATACACTTAATCAGTCAATTGTACAATCAATTTTTCAGAAACAAATCATCAATTTAGACACTTATATACTCATTTATTCTTCCATCGACCTTGAGATATACATATATAAAACATATTTAATTTTCAGAAAAACACACATTCACTGGATGATGTCATCAGTGATGTCATCAGTGATGTCATCAGTGATGTCATGAGTGATGTCACTGACCATGTCATGAGTGATGTAATATGTGACGTCATCAGTAGTGCATTGCGGGTGCGCGAGTTATAGTTAGCTGAACTAACTATAACGGGGGAATTTCATTGGTTTTTTACGAGTGAAATGTCCAGCTAACTATAACATGTGTGAAACCTTTGGTTTTTTCATTGAATATATATATAAATATATATATATATATTTATATATATATATATATATATATATATATAAAAAAATATATATATATATATATATATTACCTACTGGCGGTCGCCAGTAGGTAGTTATAGTTAGGACCCTGTTTCCATAGGAAATCCGCAACATTCTATTTGGAATAACTTTGGCGCCGGTCGACGAATCCTCGCGAAATTTTCAAAATAGGTGGGGCGCTACGCTCCGCTCCTACCCTGAAAGTCTCGGGGGGATTCGTCAAGCAGGGGCCGAGAAAAAAGGGGGGTCCCAAAACGCGTTTTCCCCATGCATTTTTCCATAGGACCTTTAGACACAGCTACAGCCCGAACGGCTGAACAGAATTACTTGAAATTTGGCAGAGAGGTAGCCATAAGGTCAAGGAAGTGCCTTTTGCAGGTCTGGTGTAAATCTGTTCAGTATTTCCTGAGAAAATAGCATTTAAAAGCATATATATATGTGGGCGGAGCCTAACCACACATCTCATCCTGAGATCTGATTGGCTGTCAGCACTTCATCCAAGAAGTGTTGGCAGCCATCTTGGGACCAATATACATGATAGCACCTCATTAAAAAGCATTGCAGTTAATAGAAGGTTTTAAGACTTTAGTTACATTATAAATCATTTGTTGATGGTACCATACTCATTTTAGGAATTGTGGTATGTTCTAAGGTGATTTCACCATGTGAAAAAGCCTTCTGCTGGGATATCATGATTGAGAGAAAAATATTTTCTCATGCTTTTACCACAGAGGTTTGGAAGGTGATCTATAGGCTAAACTGAGAGCTTATTTTCTGTAAATTCACATTATCTTTCTCAGTCATGTGAGAATGAAGTCGGACATTCTCAGTAAAACATGTACATCCAACAAGGGCAGAGCTGTCAGTTGATTCCTTTGTGTTCTACTGCAGCTTCCCAGAGTGTTCCAAAGAACTACTAGAGCGCTAACAGTCCTACTTATGATAAACGTATGGCACACCTGAAGCCATCTTGCTTGGATTAAAGTGGTAACTCTTAAAACATTTAATTTAAAAAGGAACAAAATGAGGGGGTTCATTTTTCCATAAAAATTATGATTAGTGCTGCAGAAAGAAAAATTAGGGCACATTTTGAGTGACTTCTCAAATCCTCTTCTATTTCATTAAAAAATTCTGACATGCAGACTGAAACATGCACTTTCAATACCAGCAGCAGTTTCCCCTGGTGAGCAGTAGCTTTACTACAGTGATCTAATGAGCAAAAAGAGTGCTAACATTCTGAATTTATGGCAAATGTGTGACACATCTGAATGCCTTCTTGATGGAATCAAAGTAAAAAACTGAAAGTATTTCCTACTGAGGAGACTGCAGTAAATGAGGAAATTAGGAAACTTCATAACAAATAAGTCTCCCAAGATGGCCACCAGAGACAAAAGAGCCCAAATGTAGCCCAAATATCACCCAGATGTAGCCCAAGTATAGCCCAATGACAGAATGTCCCAGAATGTTCTTAAAAACAACTAGAGCGCTTACTGTCTTCATTATGACAAAAGTAAGGCACACCTGAAGCCATCTTGATTGGAATAAACTGGTAACACTTAAAACATTTAACCCCTTCGCCGCGGCGGGAATTCCGCCGCGGCGCTGGGGGGTGCGGGGGGGCAGCGCGGTGGCGCTGTGCTCATGACGGAGCCGCTCCGTCATGAGCCACAGTTGAGCTGTGCTCATGACGGAACGGTTCCGTCATGACTCCGCCCAGTTGCGTTGTCCCCCCGCACAGGCGGGGAAACAGCGCCGCGTGGGCGGAGCGGCCGCCAACGGTCGTGTCATGACGGAACCGTTCCGTCATGAGCACACGGCAACCGTGGCTCATGACGGAGCGGTTCCGTCATGAGCGGGGAAGGGGTTAATTTAAAAAGGAACACAATGAGGAGGTTCATTTTGCCATAGAAATTATGATTAATGCTGAAGAAAGAAAATGAGGGCACATTTTGAGTGACTTCTCAAATCCTCTTCTATTTCATTAAAAAATTCTGACATGCAGACTGAAACATGCACTTTTAATACCAGGAGCAGACTTCCATGGTGCAGTAGTTTTACTACAGTGATCTAATGAGCAACTAGAGTGCTAACATTCAGAATTTATGGCAAATGTGTGACATATCTGAATACCTTCATGATGGAATCAAAGTAAAAAACTGAAAGCATTTCCTACTGAGGAGACTGCAGTACATGAGGAAATTAGGAAACTTCATAACAAATAAATCTCCCAAGATGGCCACCGGAGACAAAAGAGCCCAAATGTAGCCCAAAATCACCCAGATGTAGCCCAAATATAGCCCAATGACAGAAGTGTGCAAAACACTTATTATTTTGTGTTTTTGCAGTGTTATATAGTGCAGACTTGTCAGGTATTGGAGTGCTTTACATGAGCATTGGTTACATCACACAAGAACAAATTCATTTTGGTTGTAGACATGGGGAGACTAAGTGATTTGACCAGAATCACAGAATGTCGAGCTGAAGCAGAAACTTCAACCTGGTTCCCCAGTTGCAAAGTCTGCAGTTCTGGAAGTAACACCACATCCTCTCCCCTAAGTGCAACATTTAATCAAGTGGTCAACTGGATAAAAAAACATAAAGATAACAAATAATTTAAAAGTGCTTTGTCGCTATTTGAAAACTCAGAAAATATGTCCTTATTTTAGTCTTTTAGAGCACTAACCATAATTTTGATGCCAATAAGACCCTCTCATATATGTAATTTCTAAAGGAAATGCTCTAGGTATTACAGTTTTGATTACATCAAGATGATGTCAGGCGTTCCACACTTTTGTAATAAATATAGAATGATAGCAATCTAGTTGTTCATTAGGATACTGTTGAGAGGCAGAGGCCAGGGGCACGGACTCTGAAAATTGAAGGCAGGTAGGAGGGTGCAAAGGCAACAATTTAACCACACTGAGCAGGCAGGAAGGGCCGTGGAAGCACAACAGACTATGGAGGGCAGTGGAAAGGGGGGCAGGGGCAACAAACCAACAATACAGGACTTGCAAGAGAGGCTGTTGGAGGGAAGATCTATTACGGGTCAAGGAAGCTAGGGGCGGTCCCCAGATCCCCGGGAGCCACCACAGAACTGAGCAGGAGAGTGAGTCAGGGACAAAAGGGGCACCTTAATTTGAGCCGGGGTGCCTAGGAACGCTTGCTCCAAAAATGAAGAAAACAGACATATGAGACATGGAATTGGAGGCAGAATACAATGGCAGTTTAATGAGAAGATGCAACTTCAAAGAAACCGCAGAATAGAGACATAAAGTACAAAATACAGAATCCAGATAATCATACAGCTGTCATAATATTCTCTGTATCTCAATTAATGTACTGACAGAGAGAGAGAGAAAACACATCTATAAATGCATCATGAGAAACAAGTTACACCAAGGAAAATGTTACCTAGGAACACTCACGTTTACTCTTAGAGCAAGCATTCCTGCAATTACAATACAAAATCTTTTAAATGCAAAAGTAAAGAGAACAATGGTTAAACATAACATGACATTTCATATAGGTAAAATAGAATAAGATACTTCAAGCAAAGCAGAGCAAGACATTTTAAGCAAAGGAAGACAAGAGCTCCCAGCTCTTGGGGAAAACCTGCACTGCCTGTTAACCTACATACAGACGGCGAGGTAGTCCGTCGATATCTGTGGGTGCTCCCTTTTTATATCATTTTGTGGGCTCCTTTGCACGCTACATCTACCTACGTATGCTACCCAAAAGCTTCGTCTGCAGATATTACCAGACATTTCGTCATTTACCCACTTAATGCTGACAATGGACTGGGTGAAAAGGTCAGTCTCTCAGGCCAATCGCTTATCGTAAGTTCCATAGAGCAAGCAGAAAATAATGGGTATTGTACGGGAATTCAATATATTCATGTATAAAATCTCCTCAGTTCTCCTAACTTGACGCTCTGCGGTTGCCACTTCCTTAAAAGCGGGAAACCTGCCCAGGAAGCAAGTACCAGTCCAGGATGCAGCCTACTGTATGTCGACAGCTTCAGGGGGATGTTGAACTTTGATACCGAGCACGGAGCACTCGGGTAGGGTGGGGGCTACTAGTTTGGATCAGAAGGCCTCGCAGACCTGCCTTCAGACTGCTATACACTAAAATTGCAGAGCTATGGTCAATTTAACAAAGAGGCCTACATATTGAACAGAAGGGCCTACACAGGGGTTTTATGCTGGCTGAGTGGTAAGGATGTCTCAGGATAATTATATAGCAACACAGGACCCGCTGGTCAATTTAATACGGCCTACAAATGCAGCTGGCAGGGCAAGGACAAGGGTCTCATACTTCAGGTGTGGACAGAACGGGCCAGGGGCCCCCTGTGATACAAAATCTACCCTCCTTCAAGGCTGTGGCAATGTAATAGACCATTGTGGGCAGAAGGAAGAGGCAATGGTAGTACAACCATACATGCCAACAGACCCGATTCAGCCAGGAAACGTCCAATGTTTTTAAGCTCAAATGGGCTTTATTTGATCTGTCTCCTGTCTACAATATCCTCTTTTTCAATGTAACTCAAAGGGGAAAATCAATACCCCAGTTTTTTTTCAAAATCTCCCTCCTACCAAGTTCAAAATGTTCGCAAGTATGGTACATTGGATCATGGAAGGAAATGGGATAGGGACATGGACTTGGATAACAGAGGACAGGAGGGACATGGAGAGGTGCACCAAACTGACCCTGCAGGGCAGGCATCAGGGTTTGCAGCAGCACAATACACCACACAGGGCATGCAGGACGGGAGTGCAGCACAACAATCCATAGAAAGCAAGAGGGAGGGGACAGGACCATGCACATGGACAACAGAGAACAGAGGGGCAAGAGGCAATGGTAGCTAGCTGACCATAATGGACAGACAGGAGAGAAAGCTGCAGTATAACAGACCATAAAGGGCAGGAGGGACGGATCAGGGGCATTACAATGGAACAGACAAGCCAGGAGGGAGGGAGTAGGGCTGGGGGCAAGGGGGCAGGGCAGGAGCAGCAAGATAGCCATGGAGGTCAGGCAGGATGGGCACTAGAAGCAAGACACACCATGAAGAGCAACAGTGAGACTGTGATGGCATACACACAGACCATGGAGGGAAGGTGGGAGGGGGTCAGGGGCAGCTAACTGACCACACAGGGAAGGTGGGAGGGGCCATGGCAGCACAGAAGACCATGCATGGCAAGTGGGAGGGTTAGTGGCAGCACAATGGCTATGATGGGCAAGAAGGAGGGTGGAGGGACATGCACAAAGGACGATGGAGGATAGAAGGAAGGGTCAGGACCTGTGCACAGACAAGAAAGTTCAGGGGAAGGGACCTCACAACAGACCACACGGGGCAGGCAGGAGGAGCAGTTGCAGCACAACAGACCAGGGAGGGCAGAAGGGTGTGGCAGTACAATGGACCATGTAGGACAGGAGGAAGAGGATAGGGGCATGGCATGTGGACAGGCAGGGTGGAGGTGGCAGGGACAGGTTACAGTCATCTGACAATGCTAGGCAGGTGGGAGGGGAGTGGCAGCTCAACAGAACACTCAGAGTAGATAGGAGTGGCAGGTCCATGGGACATGGTGGGCAAAAAGGATGGAGCAGGGGCATGCACAAAGACATCAGAGGGCAGGGTTTAAGCAGGAGGTCAATGATGGGGCATAGAATTGGGCAATGGAGGGCAGGAGGAGTGGACTGGTACATCATACTAAATTGAGGGCAGTGGCAGCCCATCAGACCATGCATGGCAGGAGGGAGGAGGCTAGTCCATGGATTCACACAACAGAGGATAGGGAGGAAGGGGATGGGGCAGCAAGCTAACTGTTCAGAGAAGGCGGGTATTAGGAACTTTATTGTTTTTAAAACATTGTGTCTGTGAGAACTACTTAAAATATGAACAAGTATGCAGCATAATCTCACTTTTATTCAGGAAGAAGAGGACATTTGTGACTGTGACTCCGGGCTCACTTAGCAGAAACACCCCCTGACCCTCCACCCCCTATCGCAAAATGTAATGCCCGTGAAAAGGGTAGGTGAACACAGTGTTATATAGAACATAGTCCTGAGAGCACGATTGAAAATGAAAACTAGATATAGTGTATGGTATAAACTATGCACCAAAAAGTGTGATATAAGATGAACCGGGCGTGAAATATAATATGCAATACATTGTGCGCAATGACAGATTCATTGGAGAGCGCGAGATAGCACAGGCACTAGCGCGTGCTATGCGATATGCGCCTTGGAGTGTAATATGCACAGGGCAGTGTTGTGTAACCTAACTAGTCTCTAAAGTTGTAATATAAAATATGTGCTGGGGAGTGTAACGTTGCATATGCACTGTGACAAAGATATGGATCCCAGATTGTAATATGTATGGCATAGCACTGTGCGTTATAACATAGGCATCGAGAAAGGCACGTTAGATGGGGCAATATAACCCGTGCGAAGACAAGTGTGGCATGACATATTCACGGGGTGGTGTTACAGTGCACATGGGCTAGAGAGTGTCATAGCATATGCACTAGCTAGTGGAATACAACACACTCGGCAGGCAATGGTGGGTGTAACACAGCATTGGGCTCTGTCAGGAGCACGCTCTGACTCTCAAGTGATGTTCGTCCCCTTTCCAGAGAGTAAAATAAAAAGTATTACACATCCGGCAGTGGATGTGTGTTTTATTAACCGTGAGGGGGGTTTCTTGCATAGTTTTGGTCGAATTTTTGTCGAATCCCCTTTGAATGGCTTGGTGTGCATGTGTATTAAATGTGCCCGTCAATAGCTACCCATGTTTGTATAAATAAACGACAAGGGTGTCTACCAGGATTAGGCACGGTAGGGCATCAGACATGTCAGAGCTTCACTAGTGGTGTAAATACATTCCACGTGGATTCATTGCATGCATAGTCGCCTTTTAATGAATATCACGCAAATCGTCATGGTGATAGGTACATACGGTTTGTCCAGCATGTCCTAGGTGTGTCTATAAATATATATTTTTTAAAAATAATAAAAAACAGTGGCCGACCCTGGGGATTGGGGTCAAAAAAATATAATTAGGAGACTGGCCCTGGGGGATGGGGTCATCAGGGCCAATAAATTAGAATAAGAAGGGGAACCAAACAGCCCCCCTTCTTAAAAAACTAAAATAAATAAAAGACTGGCATCGTGCCGGAGGCCATGCCCCCTCCGTGCAGCACTCTGCAAACGCGCCCGCAACAGGCATCTCCAGTATGCGCCAGGGAGCTGCGCTGCAGACAGGTGTTCTGAGGCCAAGCCCCTTTTTACACCTCTCTGCAACGCAGCTCTGTGGCGCTTACTGGAGGTACCTAGTGGTCTAGTTTGACCCTAGGGACCCTTAGGATTCAGGGGGACTTAATCTCTCAACTTAGAACAGCCACAGGGCGCGTTTACACAGTGGTGAAGGGAGGGGACGGGGCCTGAGGTGACGTGTGCAAACACGCACTATGGCACGTTTTAAATTGGGGATACAATTTCCCTTCAATACTGAGGGCCCCTGGGGGCTAACTAGCCCACCAAGTGCTTCCAGTAAGCGCCACTGAGCTGCATTGCAGAGAGGTGGTCCAGGCCGTGCCGCTTTTTACACCTCTCTGCAATGCAGCTCTGTGGCACTTACTGGAGGTATCTAGTGGGCTAGTTGGACCCTAGGGACCCTCAGGATTCAAATGAACTTAATCTCCCAACTAAAAATGGACACAGGGCGTGTTTACACAGTGGTGAAGGGAGGGGACGGGGCCTGAGTTAACGTGTGCAAAAACGCCCTGTGGCCTGTTTTAAGAGGTAGTTTTAATCCCCATGCCCTATTATACACTAGGGGCTTACAGAGGAGGTCATGCTAATCACAGGGGGACCCCAACGCATAATGTTCCCTAGTGTATGTAGGTGTTTTCACTGTATTCTAAGTGTCTTTTAACATAGCACTGGCTCTAGGACTGGTTAGTCAGACTCAGTTACCACCAGTATCCGTCTGAAAAAGTTGAGGGTACAGGATGATTTTGCAACAAGGCTTCTTTCTGCTCTTCTTTTTGTTCTTTCTGCACGTTATCCTTCTTCCTGCACTTATCTTCGTATTTGAGGACTTCTGTTGCTTCTTTCTGCACTTCTTTTGTTTCTTTCTGTGCATTTTTTCTTCTTTCTTCACATGTCCTATCTCTGTAGGCATAGTTAGAAATTAGCATTTAAAAAACCTTTGAAATTCACAGAAAAAACCATAGGTTTCAGGCACGTTATAGTTAGGAATTAGCATTTAAAAAACCTCAGAAATTCACTGAAAAAACCATAGGTTTCAGGGGTGTTATAGTTAGCTGGACTTTTCACTTGTACAAAACCATTGAAATTCCCCCGTTATAGTTAGTTCAGCTAACTATAACTCGCGCGCCCGCAATGCACTGCTGATGACGTCACATATTACATCACTCATGACATGGTCAGTGACATCACTCATGACATCACTGATGACATCTCAAATGACATCACTGATGACATCACTGATGACATCATCCTTGTGATAGAGTGGCAGACCTCCTCTCACCCTAATATAACCTTTGATACACACATTCAAAAATAGAGACTAAAATTTTCAAAACAATGGACATACCAATACCAGTTACAACAACCTCTTCAGTAATTCTAAGATCCACATACACATCCACTCATTCACCAACAGTCCTATACAGTCACTCATACATGTACTCACTCATCATATGTACTCATACACCTATACATCCTGTTACACAATGCCAGTCATCCATAGAGTTACTCACACACATAGTCACTCATGCTAATAAAGAATCGAACATACATTTACTTGCATATACAGTTATACACACACCACCATACTTACTTCTACAGAAACTTACACATACTTAGTCTTTTAAACAATCACTTATAGAAACACATACTTATTCATACAGGAACTCTTTCAATCTCTCACTCTCACATATACTCACATATATACACCAATAGTCACATATACTAGTTTAAAACATATGTAGTTACTCATAAAGACACTATTGAGACAGTCATTCACTCACTAACACACCCATACACACACTCATCCACCCATACAGTCCTGCACACATGCTGTGTTCAACACATACAAACAGTGAGTCACTCATTCATGCACCTATGCACTACGTAATACCCCCACCGAACCATGCAGACACTCAGACTGATACTCAAAAAACCAACTAATAACCTATATAGACACCCATGTAGCTACTCACCAACCCATGCAGCCACTTATACACAAAGTGAGAGACTGATACAGATATTTACATATTTAAACATTACTCACTAAGCCATGTATTCACTATGATACACTTAATCAGTCAGTTATACAATCAATTTTTCAAAAACAAATCATCCATTTAGACACTTATATACCCATTTATTCTTCCATCGACCTTGAGATATACATATATAAAACATATTTAATTTTCAGAAAAACACACATTCACTGGATGATGTCATCAGTGATGTCATCAGTGATGTCATTTGAGATGTCATCAGTGATGTCATGAGTGATGTCACTGACCATGTCATGAGTGATGTAATATGTGACGTCATCCGCAGTGCATTGCGGGCGCGCGAGTTATAGTTAGCTGAACTAACTATAACGGGGGAATTTCAATGGTTTTGTACAAGTGAAAAGTCCAGCTAACTATAACACCCCTGAAACCTATGGTTTTTTCAGTGAATATATATATATATATTCACTGAAAAAACCATAGGTTTCATATATATATATATAAATATATATATATATATATATATATATATATATATATATATATATATTACCTACTGGCGGTCGCCAGTAGGTAGTTATAGTTAGGACCACGTTTCCATAGGAAAACCTCAACATTCTATTTTGAATAACTTTGGCGCCGGTCGACGAATCCTCGCGAATTTCTCAAAATAGGTGGGGCGCTACGCTCCGCTCCTACCCTGAAAGTCTCGGGGGGATCCGTCAAGCGGGGGCTGAGATAAAAGGGGGGTCCCAAAACGCGTTTTTCCCATGCATTTTTCCATAGGACCTTTAGAACGAGCTACAGCCCGAACGGCTGAACAGAATTACTCAAAATATGGCAGAGAGGTAGTCCCTAGGTCAAGGAAGTGCCTTTTGTAGGTTTGGTGTAAATCTGTTCAGTAGATTCTGAGAAAATAGCCTTTAAATCAATATATATATCTGAGCCCGCTTACGGTACGCTTACCGTACGCTTACGGTAAGCGTACAGTGGCGTGCGCGAGCGCGATTCTGATTGGCTCTTAGATCTTAGTAAACATTCGAATCGGCCGAAACCAGGAAGCGGCGGCCGCCATTTTCTGTGTTTCACTCTGAAAAAAAAAGAGTGAAAACAAGAAAAGGGGGCAATGAGGAGAGTTACAGACCCCCTTACATTTGTGAGGGGGTCAAAGAAGGACTGTAAAGTACAAAACAAACATTTATTGATTTTTAAAAAAAATCACTGGGTACGCGTACGGTAAGCTTACGGTAAGCGTACGGAAGAAACATGGCGTGCGCGAAGGAGATTCTGATTGGCCCATAGATCTTAGTAAACATTCGAATCGGCCGAAACCAGGAAGCGGCGGCCGCCATTTTGTGTGTTTCACTCAGAAAAAAAACAGAGAAAACAAGGAAAGGGGGCAATGAGGAGAGTTACAGACCCCCTAACATTTGTAAGGGGGTCAAAGAAGGACAGAAAAGTACAAAAAAAACATTTATTGATTTTAAAAAAAATCACGGGGTACGCGTACCGTAAGCTTACGGTAAGCGTACGGTAAAAAAAATAAAAATAAATAAATGAAAAGCAGATTTAAGAGTTTAGAAATTAGGGAGCTCTAAAAAGAGCTGTTGTGTTTATGAAGTCATTTTTTTAGTGGTACCTACAAGTAAGTACCGATGCAGAGTCTAAGGTTCAAGAGGAAGACTCTGTTCCCTTCATCATTGAAGTGCACACCATCTCCTCTATAAATGTCTTGCATGTCATAACGCAAGTTGTTGTGGTAAATGGCACCCATACCATAGTCACGGAGGAAAGCAGAAACAGATTTGTTGACGTGCTTTCTTGCTTTGTCAATCTGCGGACAGAAATGATTGGACCAGTTCCATTTTTGCCTTTGGCATATGTTGGAAAACACAAAGGCAGTTTTAGGGAAAAGTGTAAACAGTTGTGCAAAGGTGTCCTTCATAAGCATTTCCAGACCTACCCCAGTCAAAGTGCCTAGGTCATTGCCACCACAGTGCACTATTATGAGGTCAAGGTGTTGGATTTGAATGAAGGATTTCACCAATGGCATCAATTGGTGCCACTTTAACCCTCTCTGACCAATCCATTTAATGTCTACATTTGGCAAAGCAAGGTCTCTCACCATACCTGTTTTCTCTGCAAACTTTTCACTCCAGAAGACATAGCTGTGCCCTACAATCCACACTGTGAACATCTTCAAAGGAGAACTGGATGCACTCAAGAGGTGTCTTTCAGTAGAATGGCAATATGAAAAGAAAGACAGTTTGGAAATGGAGGCATACATATTTTTTTCAAAACAAAAAGAACTGATTGGCTGTTTCATACCATTCTAGAATAAAAACTAGGCTGTATGTGTAAATTAATAGAAGCATGTCTTGTATTGGTACAAAAAAATGTGTAACCAAAGAACAGTACTATGGATTTGCTGTAAGGTTTGAAAAGTCAAGCACTCTTGCTCTGTGGAATTGACACATTGTGTGTCGAACTTCTGACCTAACTCTACACAGCAGTGTTCCATGAGCTGTTGCTATGGTAGCAGGCAGAAGTCAAGTTGGGGGAAGGGTACTAGGCAGAAGTCAAGTTGGGGGAAGGGTACTTTTGGAAAAGGGTTGGTTTTCAACCAATAGAAATGTGTGATTACATTTGAAAAAAAGGGGGAAGCACTGAGATTTGAAACTTACATGTATATGTGTGGAAAAATAGAGGGAAAGTTTGCCATTATCTGGTTCTGCTGAGAGGAGAGAGGTGAACACAACAGAGATCCTGGCTCTGATAATCTGCTGTTTGAGTGTCACATTTCTTTCACAACTAACTAATTTTAAAGGTGAGTTTACAGTTTGAGAGGGGATGTATGTGGTAACTTAAGAAATGAATAATAGAAATGGGAATTGTTTTTGTTGTAGTTACACATGGTGGTTTCATAATGTGTCAGTCTGTAAAAGTGATTTACACTTGCCCCGAAAAAAAAAAGAGCAGTAAGTGTGCTTTCAAATTGGCAAAGAAATTTCGTTTTGGGACTAATGTGAAAACATGACTCTGTGTGCATAGAAGAATTATAGGCAGAGATTTATTGCGTCTTGCTCTGGTGATTTCATAGTTGCATTAGATGGAAAGGGGGAGCGAATTTTTGGGGGAAGAAGCAGAGTCTTAGCACACACCCATGTGCTTGCCATGTATAGTCATGCACAGTATTTAGAAGCGAGTGGGGTTTTCAAGTTTAAGTCTGTAATGCAAATACATTCAGCATCACTAAGGCTGGTTGCCCTTGCTGGAGTGTAGGCAGTCACAGAGAATACACATGGTGGTGGTCTGAAAAAACAGCTTGGACATGTGCATTTAAATAAATCAAAAAAAGTGGTTTTATAATGTGTCAGTCTGTAAAAGTGATTTCCAATTGTAAAAAGTGATTTTCACTTGGCCCGAAAAAAAAAGAGCAGTAAGTGTGCTTTCAAAATGGCAAAGAAATTTCGTTTTGGGACTAATGTGAAAAAATGACTCTGTGTGCATAGAGGAATTATAGGCAGAGATTTATTGCGTCTTGCTCTGGTGATTTCACAGTTGCATTAGATGGAAAGGGGGAGCGAATTTTTGGGGGAAGAAGCAGAGTCTTAGCACACACCCATGTGCTTGCCATGTATAGTCATGCACAGTATTTAGAAGCGAGTGGGGTTTTCAGGTTTAAGTCTGTAATGCAAATACATTCAGCATCACTAAGGCTGGTTGCCCTTGCTGGAGTGTAGGCAGTCACCGCGAATACACATGGTGGTGGTCTGAAAAAAACAGCTTGGACAAGTGCAATTAAATAAATTAAAAAAAAAGGTTTCATAATGTGTCAGTCTGTAAAAGTGATTTTCACTTGCCCCGAAAAAAAAAAGAGCAGTAAGTGTGCTTTAAAAATGGCAAAGAAATTTCGTTTTGGGACTAATGTGAAAACATGACTCTGTGTGCATAGAGGAATTATAGGCAGAGATTTATTGCGTCTTGCTCTGGTGATTTCACAGTTGCATTAGATGGAAAGGGGGAGCGAATTTTTGGGGGAAGAAGCAGAGTCTTAGCACACACTCATGTGCTTGCCATGTATAGTCATGCACAGTATTTAGAAGCGAGTGGGGTTTTCAGGTTTAAGTCTGTAATGCAAATACATTCAGCATCACTAAGGCTGGTTGCCCTTGCTGGAGTGTAGGCAGTCACAGAGAATACACATGGTGGTGGTCTGAAAAAACAGCTTGGACATGTGCATTTAAATAAATCAAAAAAAGTGGTTTCATAATGTGTCAGTCTGTAAAAGTGATTTCCAATTGTAAAAAGTGATTTTCACTTGGCCCGAAAAAAAAAGAGCAGTAAGTGTGCTTTCAAAATGGCAAAGAAATTTCGTTTTGGGACTAATGTGAAAACATGACTCTGTGTGCATAGAGGAATTATAGGCAGAGATTTATTGCGTCTTGCTCTGGTGATTTCACAGTTGCATTAGATGGAAAGGGGGAGCGAATTTTTGGGGGAAGAAGCAGAGTCTTAGCACACACCTATGTGCTTGCCATGTATAGTCATGCACAGTATTTAGAAGCGAGTGGGGTTTTCAGGTTTAAGTCTGTAATGCAAATACATTCAGCATCACTAAGGCTGGTTGCCCTTGCTGGAGTGTAGGCAGTCACAGAGAATACACATGGTGGTGGTCTGAAAAAACAGCTTGGACATGTGCATTTAAATAAATCAAAAAAAGTGGTTTTATAATGTGTCAGTCTGTAAAAGTGATTTCCAATTGTAAAAAGTGATTTTCACTTGGCCCGAAAAAAAAAGAGCAGTAAGTGTGCTTTCAAAATGGCAAAGAAATTTCGTTTTGGGACTAATGTGAAAAAATGACTCTGTGTGCATAGAGGAATTATAGGCAGAGATTTATTGCGTCTTGCTCTGGTGATTTCACAGTTGCATTAGATGGAAAGGGGGAGCGAATTTTTGGGGGAAGAAGCAGAGTCTTAGCACACACCCATGTGCTTGCCATGTATAGTCATGCACAGTATTTACAAGCGAGTGGGGTTTTCAGGTTTAAGTCTGTAATGCAAATACATTCAGCATCACTAAGGCTGGTTGCCCTTGCTGGAGTGTAGGCAGTCACCGCGAATACACATGGTGGTGGTCTGAAAAAAACAGCTTGGACAAGTGCAATTAAATAAATTAAAAAAAAAGGTTTCATAATGTGTCAGTCTGTAAAAGTGATTTTCACTGGCCCCGAAAAAAAAAAGAGCAGTAAGTGTGCTTTAAAAATGGCAAAGAAATTTCGTTTTGGGACTAATGTGAAAACATGACTCTGTGTGCATAGAGGAATTATAGGCAGAGATTTATTGCGTCTTGCTCTGGTGATTTCACAGTTGCATTAGATGGAAAGGGGGAGTGAATTTTTGGGGGAAGAAGCAGAGTCTTAGCACACACCCATGTGCTTGCCGTGTATAGTCATGCACAGTATTTAGAAGCGAGTGGGGTTTTCAGGTTTCAGTCTGTAATGCAAATACATTGAGCTTCACTAAGGCTGGTTGCCCTTGCTGGAGTGTAGCACTCTGGACATGGGCTTTTTAAAAAATCTGAAAAGTGGTTTCATAATGTGACAGTTTGTAAAAGAGATTTTCACTTGCCCAAAAAAAAGAGCAGTTTGTGTGCATTCAAATTGGCAAAGAAATTTTGTTTTGTGACTATTGTGAAAAGAAATGTAGTAATATATTTAAATACAATAAAGGATTTTTTTTTAGTTTTTTTCAGGTATTGCTGAAGAACAGTGAACAAAATTTAAGATGCCTACAAAATCTCGAGTTCAAAAAACGCTAAAAAAAAAACTATATTTGAAGACAACTGGAGGACCAAAGTTAGTAGAAGATGCTCATGTTGGGAAAAAGAAAAAATCTTCTGGTAAGCAGAAAAAACAATTTCTTAAAAAAATATTCAAAACAAAGAAAAATGTACAAAATGTCTGTCCTGGGAAGAATGTAACAAAACGAAGAGAACAGCAAAAAATTGAGAATTTAGTTAATGCAAATATACCTTCTGCAACTGAAAAGTTTTACATAAACAGAAAAACAGCGTTTAAAGAGATACGTAGAAAAATGTTTCAGAGAAGAGTTATGTCCAATTTGATAAAGGATGTGAAGAAATATAAGCAAAAGGCAAAATATTACAAGAGAAAAAAAGAAATTGAAGCCATTGCAGCAAAAGCATTAGAATTAAAAAGGAAACTATTCATATTAATTTTGAATAGGATGCGTACATTAGATAAAATGGTTAATGTACTGAAATCACAAAGCAAAAGCAAAAGAGTAGTGAACAGAACAAACTTTTGTAAAGTGTTTTTAGGAAAGTGGATGCATAGTTCAAGTAGTGAACCTTTTTTTAATGAAGAGAGCTATTTTCAAAGTAATAGTTTGCTGCATGCAGTTGACACCAGAGGTCGTTCATACGAAGTAAAAAATGGTTGCATAATGGAGAAGGAGATAATGGTTCCAAGAGATGAGGTACAAGTGATGGCAGATGAGGCAATGGGGAGACGTCCTAAAGCCCCAGTGTACACTTGGAATTGTAGTAGTATTTGCACTGTGCGTCAGGAATCTATTGACAGATTTCGAGAGTTTCTAAGAGAATATAGTAAAAAAAGTGTAAAACAGAAGATTAAGGTGCTTCAAAGTCTGGATCCATGCAGAGTGAGAGAGAATACTGGTTTGCAGGGTCATTCTCTGGCTTGTCTATCTAGAAAAGTGTGCAATAGTGTTTTCCATCATTTTAGGATGCTGGCTGTTCATCATACTGAAATGAGAAAGTTTGTGAGACGGTTGTATTTTGCCAAAAGTCCAGCAATAAAGTTAAATGAATTGAATAGGGCTCTGTTCCGAGGAACGGTATCAGATGTAGAGAAGGTTGTTGATGAAATTCAGTTTTGTTACTTTGGTCCTGAACAAAACAGTGCAGAGAAGGACACAGTAAATGAGGAAGAAGTGGAAGAGAATGTAGAACCTTCTGTAAGTAAGACATTTAATGATCACATAACAAAATTTGCAATAGTCTCTAATGAAAGACCAAATGTTACTTGTATTTGTTGCCGCAGAACTCATTATAGAAAACAAACTAGGAATGTTGATCTCTACAGAAAGAGTGAAAATGAAGATAATTATAAGTGGATGGATTTTGCCACATATATATTTCTTGAAAATTGTTTTGAATTGGGTGAAGATCAGCGTATTTGTAAATACTGTTACAACAAGTTAGAGGAAAATAGAATGCCGACCAGAGCTGTACATAATAATTTAGAATTGGATGCTATTCCTGCTGAACTTTCTGAATTAAATACATATGAGTCTATACTCATTCAATGTGTTCATCCGTTCCAGACCATAGTACGTATGGAGCCCAAAACTGGTAAATTACCTCCTTCAGATTTACTGAGAGGTTTAAAAGGTAGAGTGGTGTATTTGCCCTTGGATTTGAAAAAAAATATGGAAACTATTGATGCGGATACTTTGGAAACTGAACCATTAATTATTCTGGTTAATGGTGTACCTACAAAGAATAAGAAGATTTGGCAGGAGCTGGTAGATGTGCGGAAAGTACAAAGAGCAAATTTGTATTTGAAAAAAAATAACAAATGGTATGAATCAATTTATATAGAAGAAGAAGAAGAAGACGAAGATTTTCAAGAAGACACAGAAACACCAACTGGACAAATTGAAAAAGTGGACAAGACAAAGGAAGAAGAAATTTATGAACATTTTAGCATACATCCTCTTCATTCGAAAGAAGTTATGGGAGACAATATTGATCTCTTTCAGATGAAGAAAGCAAAAGGAACTCCCGTGAGTGTATGGGAGGAGAGCTTGGAAGCTCGATGTTTTCCCCAGCTGTTTCCTACGGGAAAAGGAGGACGATACGATGAACGTCCAGAACAGATTCCAGCTTCAGAGTATCGGACTACAAGACTATATGCTGAAGATCCCAGATTTCGACAAAGTATTCCTTATTTGTTCCATCTTTTATTTGAAAGCGACTTGTCTGCACTGTCTTATGCAGTAAATCACATTTTAAAAAGTGGAGTACATTTACAAAATGTGTCTGCTAAGGATTTTATGGAGAAAGTGCAGCACCGAGATGATCATTTGGAAACACAACTGATCAATCTGATGGCTTGTCAGCGTGGGACAAATGAATATTGGTACCGACGCCATGGTGAACTAAAATGCATGTTACGCAATTTAGGAACACCAACATGGTTCCTTACCCTAAGCTGTGCCGAGTACGCTTGGGATGATTTACTGGATTTTCTACGAGAGGCCAATTCAAACATTAAAAACATCGAATACAAGACAGCAGGAGAACTGTGCTCATTGGATCCGGTTAATGTTTGCAGATATTTCAATCATAGATTTGAGGCTATGATGTCCTTCATCTGCAATAAAAAAAATCCACCCCTTGGAGAAGTAGTGGATTTCTTTTGGAGAAAAGAGTACCAGGCAAGAGGTGCTCCTCATATTCATATGCTGTTGTGGATCAAGGATGCCCCAAAGTTTGGAACAGATACTGATGAAGCAGTGTTATCTTACATTGAAGAATATGCAACATGTGGTATACCAAAAAGCACAGAAGAGAACAAGTTAAAGGAGCAAGTTTTACGTTTCCAAAGTCATCGGTGTGGAAAATACTGTCGACGGAAATACAAGAGCAAAGAAAAATACTACACTAAATGTCGATTTGGATTTCCTAGACCTGTTCTTTCAAATGGAAGAGTAAACAGTTTTATGTCAGCTGTGAGACATACTATCACAAGAAAATCACCTAAGAATACCTACAACCTTAAAAGAAAAGAAGAATCAAAAAATATAAATGACTACAACCCAGTCATTTTATCCATGTGGAACGCTAACATGGATATACAGTATGTAGCTGACAATTCCATTGCTGTTGCACGATATGTAACGTCTTACATTACGAAATCAGAAAAAACAGAATTGAAGGAAATGTGGGAAGAGATTTCTCACGAGAAGACTGTTAGTAAGAAGCTGTACAGTTTCAGTTTGAAGATGTTATCGCATCGAGAAATTGGATCCTACGAATGTTCAGATAGGTTATCTTCTGCAAGTCTCTACTCAAAGTCAAGAAGAATAATTTGGGCAAGTTTAGGCCTTGCAGCAATGAGAAATCGGGTACTGAAATCTGTTGGAGAAATTGAATATTTGGCCGAGAATGACCCAGAAAGTACAGATATATTGAAAACAAACATGTTGGACACATATTATCCCAAGAGAAGTCATCATCTGGAGAACATGTGTCTCTATGAAGTGTTGCAGAACTACATTTATTCACGGAAAGCTGCAGAAGACATTAATAATGGAAAATATAAAGTTGTTGGTGAAGAAGGATGTTTGGTGAAGCAAACCAAAGGAAGTTTGATAAATCACCGGAAGCTGAGTTGCGACACTACCGACAAGAAAGAATTTTACTACTTGGCTCTTTTACAGTTGTTTAAACCATGGCGTACAGAGGATGAACTACTGGGAGAATTTCAAAGCTATGAGGATTCATTTAATGCTTGCAAAGACAGCATACAATGCAATACATTCACAACTTATCTGCAAATGTTAAATGAAGAAATTGAACAGGAAACTACAATTGCAGCAGAAATAGCTAGAGACAGTTCTCAGGACAGCCAAAGTTCAGGAACACACAGTCAAGATCCCCTAGGACAACCAATCGTTGAAAATGAAGCATCAATAGCCATGAATGAAGTGGAAACAGCTATGAATCAAGCTCAAGAAGAATTTATAGACTTAGAAAATTTGGAAAGACAACTGAATCAAGAGCAGCAACAAATTTATGAAGAGATCAAAAACAAAATTGATCACGGATTTCTACATGTAAAAAAAGAGTGCTCATGCACATCATTTCATCCAATCAGGATATATGTAAGCGGACAAGCTGGCACTGGAAAAAGTTTCCTAATTAAAGTCATCAGAAGCTACCTAAAGCAAAAAACGGATTCTACGTTGTCTTGTGTGGTTACTGCTCCAACTGGGTTAGCAGCATATAACATAAAAGGAATCACCTTACATCGTTTGCTAATGTTACCAGTGGAGCATGAGAACAAAATACAATTCAACAAGCTAACTGGAGAAGCATCCTTGGAAGTTTCACGAGTATTGAAGAAGATGCAAGTTCTCATTATTGATGAGGTGAGCATGGTATCAAACTTAATGCTTGCCTTTGTGCATTTAAGAATGCAGCAAATTTTGAAGACAGACTATGACGTGTTATTTGGTGGAAAACACGTCATAGTTTTTGGAGATCTTTTGCAACTTACTCCAGTTAAAGGACAACCAGTGTTTAATACTGTGACACATGAAGACACGAAGAAGTCATTGGGAAGCATCGGTAATACAAATATTTGGTCCTTCTTTGAGTACAAGGAACTTACAACTAATATGAGGCAAGCAAACGATGAAGAATATGGAAGTATTCTGAAAGATATCAGGATTGGACTACTCACAGAAGCTGGCAAAAAAGCATTACAGACTCGGCTGCTACATAATTTATTTCCAAAGGAAGAAATAGTTGCAGAGAAGATATACAAGAACATTGCAGAAAACAAAAGTGTCATCTGCTTAATGCCTACTCTACGTGAATGCTCAATATTCAATGAGGAGCTTTTGAAATTGGAAAAGGAAGAGATCAGGAAATTGGAAGCAGTGGACAAAATTGAGGATGGAAGAATTACTGTCACAGTAACAGGCAAACTGAAAAATAAATTGGACTCACTAGAGAAGAACATCTCCAAAACAGCTGGATTAGAAAAAAATCTATATGTTTGCATGAACTGTAGAGTGTTTTTAAGGAGAAATTTGGATGTTGAGAAAGGTTTAGTTAATGGAGCGATGGGAAGAGTTGTGGGTTTTATTAATTATCAGAAAAAAGAAGGAATTGAATGTTTAAAAATAAAATTTGATCAGATAGATGAAGTTAAAGATATTTGTCGTTGTACAGTTCGTTTTATGCTTGTGAAAGACTTATATGTACGTAGGAAGCAGTTTCCGTTTTCTCTAGCATATGCTGTAACTATTCACAAGTCTCAAGGATTGACTGTAGATTGTGCATTTGTGAACATTGGTTCAACTGTGTTCAAAGAAGGTATGGCATATGTTGCTTTGTCACGAGTCAAAACATTATCAGGTTTATTCATGATAGACTTTGAAGAATCAAAAGTTAGTGCTGATACAAATTGTGTAAAGGAGTATAATAGATTAAGAAGAAGCTATGCTCCTCATTTAGGTCAGTATCCTGTGTTGGAGAAACGTGTAGTTTCTCGTAAAAGAAAAAATGAGAATATCTGTAGTGAAGATGTAGAGAAGAGGAAAAAAAAGAGGAGTGATGTAATTGCAAGCAAAAAGAAAAAGGAAAATGAAGAACAGGTTGTAGGATGTCATTTTGAAAATAGCTCTGGTGTCAACTGCTACGCAAATGTAGTGCTGAATGTTGCATTTTATCTGGAAAGTTTGCAAGAGCAGATAATAGTAAATCAGGGAAAAAGATTCTGTTCAGAGCTGAGTCTCCTTTTTCAAAAGTTGAGTAAAGATAAAACTCAAATAGAAAGTGCTACTGACATTAGAAAACTTTTAGATGTATGTTCAGGACGAACACAGTTTTCTCAAAATGAACAGCAAGATGCACATGAATTTTTGATGTATTTTCTTCAGGTAGTGGAAGAAGAAGGAGTTCCCATTGACATTTTTTTTGGTCTCTCTTATAAATGGGAACATAGTTGTGATAATTGTTATAATATATGTGGCTCTATTGTTGATAATGAAAGGTTTATTTATTTGACATTGCCAGAGAGTAAAACAGTCACTTTTGCAAAATTAGTTAAAGATGCTAATCATAGCATGAAATGTGGTGAGTGTAATTCTGACATGTTTTCAACATTAATTTTAAAGGAATACGGACAGTATGTAATTTTAATGATGCAACGATGTAGAGCTGATGGTTCAAAATTGGATACTTTAATAAAGAAGTTTACAGGACAGCAATTATCAATTTCAGGAAAAACTTTTGTAACTGTTGCAATAATTTTCCATGATGGACCTACTGTTACTTCTGGACATTACACAGTTTATCTAAAATGTGAAAAAGGCTGGACACTGTGTAATGATTCCCAATTGATTTTCAAACAACGTTTGCCTTTTGATTTAGCAAATTCCTATCTAATCTTCCTGAAACCTAAATTTTAGAGAGACTTGGCAAGATCTGGACAAAATAATTTTACCATTTTACTGGATTACCATTGCAATTTTGTAAAAAAAAGATTTTTAAAATTATCATTTGGCCTAATGGAAAGATAACCAATTGTAATGTGGACTTTTTTAATTTTTAATGCAATTTTGAAAAACCAATAATTTAGAGATTATCGGTAACTTCTGCACATTTTAAATTTTGGAATGTTATTGGACTGCCATTGGAAATTTTTTCAAAAATGATTTAAAAAATTACTATTTGGCCATGTGGAAAAGTAACCAATTCTATTGAGGACTAAATAAATTATTCAAAAAATTTTCGTGAACCAAAATGTTACAGAGAATCGGTGAGATCTGGACAAATTAAACTTTAGAATTTTATTGGATTTCCGTTGGAAATTTATTCCAAAAAAAAAATTAAAATTACTATTTGGCCTAAAGGAAATGAAATCAGATGTATTTTGGAGTTATTTGAGATATAATATTGTGATTATAGTTCTGAAACAAACATATCAGACGGTATTTTAAAGAAATAAGTATTGGTATTAGATGATATTTTTTTACAATATTATGCATTTCTATAATGTTAAGTTTAATTAAAAAAAGAATCAGGGCTTTTTTAATACAATCTTTGTGATTGGTATTTTTTTTTGCCCGCTGTAAAATGATGAATGCAATTGCTTTCACAATTTATAGTGAAATGCAATATATTCTGAAAACAGCAAAAATAAGGCAAAAAGATTTTTTGGTAAAAAATGTAAATATGTGTACTGTATTATAAAATGTTTAAAAAATATTAATACTTTTTTCTTTTTTTCCAGATAGATATAGAAAATTTTCGAAAACTACAAACATTTTTAAAACTATTTTTTAAAAAAAGAAATGAATAAATATTTTTTCAGTGAGTATGGTAAGTCAATAATAATAATTGTAGTCTCTCAAGGACAATGTAATGTGATAAATGATTTTTAGTGTTTTTTTAAAAAAATAAAAAAAAAGTACGCGCACCGTACGCGTACGGTAAAAAAAAAATAAAAAAAAGTTTTTAAAAACATATGTAAAAAAAAGATGAAAGATAAGGTTGGCTCTTAAAAGAACCGTTGTGTTCATGCAGGGACAGAGGAAAGGAAGCATGGGAAAATTATTCAAAGCGACAAATGTGCTGATCTATTTTGTTGTTCACTAGGGAAACACTGGTCTCCCTATGGCAAATTAGATCTTTACAAAATGTGCAATGAATATCAACCTTCCGAAATCGAGGGTTCATTTCCAGAGGGCCAGCAAAAGGAGATTCTCCCCCCACAGATGAAGGGCTCATCTGACCTGCAGAAGAAGGAGTAAGCCCTGCAGGTGATGGTCCAGGCTGGGCTGCTGTGGATGTACTGGCTCGTCTTTCTGAAGAGTTACCTCCAAAAAGATGACCATGTGTCCTTCTGTGTACATCCTGGAGGTGTCTCTTCATGGTGTGATTCCCAAAGGAATACTTCCTGTTAGGATTACCTCTAGAAAGTACACGCTGACACAGCTTGCAAGTAACTAAGGGTGCATTCACCTTTTGCTGGCCTTCTGGAAAAGTAAAATAATCCCAAACATAAGAAGGCTTTTGTTTCCTCGATCTCTGCCTCAAGACAGTGCTGCTAGTGCTAGCCTCACTCTCAGAAGAGCTCTGCTGTTCTGCCATCGTATCCCAAAGACAAACCAGCTCCTTCTCCCAAGGGATCACAAGCAGAAATGAGGGGAATGGGTGTGGTGTAGGAGAGTTCTAGAACTGAAAGTAGTTTCAACCAATCAAAAGTTGTGTTTCAAGATCACATGACCTACCGTACGCTTACGGTACGCTTACGGTACGCTTACGGCAAAAAGTACGCGTGCGCGTAAAAAAGACACGCGCTTGCGCGCATGCGCATAACAGTCACTCCCCGGCACTTCCGCGTAACGTGCGCGTGTGGCGTAAGCGCGCACGCGTCCCACGCGCAGTACGCGCGGCTACGCAAAGTGCGTAACTATACGCAAGCAGCGTAGATAGATTACGGACGTTGCGTAAACCGTACGCTTACCGTGAGCTTACGGTACGCGTACTAAAAAAAAATAAAAAAAAAAAAAAAGAACTGGAAATAAATTTTACATGTTTATTTTAAAAAATATATTAAAAAAAAATATTTAAGGATTTTAAAAATTAAAGCATAGTCTTTATAAAAGGTAAGAAAATTAAATTAAAAATATGTTTGAAAAAATTGAAGAATAAAAAAAAAATTAGCATTTAAAAAACCTTGCAAATTCACTGAAAAAACCATGGGTTTCACACACGTTATAGTTAGGAATTAGCATTTAAAAAACCTTTGAAATTCAGTGAAAAAACCATAGGTTTCACACACGTTATAGTTAGGAATTAGCATTTAAAAAACCTTAGAAATTCAGTGAAAAAACCATAGGTTTCACACATGTTATAGTTAGCTGGACATTTTACTCGTAAAAAACCAATGAAATTGCCCCGTTATAGTTAGTTCAGCTAACTATAACTCGCGCGCCCGCAATGCACTGCTGATGACGTCACATATTACATCACTCATGACATGGTCAGTGACATCACTCATGACATCACTGATGACATCTCAAATGACATCACTGATGACATCACTGATGACATCATCCTTGTGATAGAGTGGCAGACCTCCTCTTCCCCTAATATAACCTTTGACACACACATTCAAAAATAGAAACTACAATGTTCAAAACAATGGACATACCAATACCAGTTAAAACAACCTTTTCAGTAATTCTAAGATCCACATACACATCCACTCATTCACCAACAGTCCAATTCAGTCACTCATACATGTACTCACTCATCATATGTACTCATACACCTATACATCCTGTTACACAATGCCACTCATCCATAGAGTTACTCACACACATAGTCACTCATGCTAACAAAGAATCAAACATACATTTACTTGCATATACAGTTATACACACACCACCACACTTACTTCTACGGAAACTTACACATACTTAGTCTTTTAAACAATCACTTATAGAAACACATACTTATTCATACAGGAACTCTTTCAATCTCTCACTCTCACATATACTCACATATATACACCAATAGTCACATATACTAGTTTAAAACATATGTAGTTACTCATAAAGACAATATTGAGACAGTCATTCACTCACTAACACACCCATACACACACTCATCCACCCATACAGTCCTGCACACATGCTGTGTTCAACCCATACAAACAGTGAGTCACTCATTCATGCACCTATGCACTACGTAATACCCCCCACCGAACCATGCAGACACTCAGACTGATACTCAAAAAACCAACTAATAACCTATATAGACACCCATGTAGCTACTCACCAACCCATGCAGCCACTTATACACAAAGTGAGAGACTGATACAGATATTTACATATTTAAACATTACTCACTAAGCCATGTATTCACTATGATACACTTAATCAGTCAGTTACACAATCAATTTTTCAAAAACAAATCATCCATTTAGACACTTATATACCCATTTATTCTTCCATCGACCTTGAGATATACATATATAAAACATATTTAATTTTCAGAAAAACACACATTCACTGGATGATGTCATCAGTGATGTCATCAGTGATGTCATTTGAGATGTCATCAGTGATGTCATGAGTGATGTCACTGACCATGTCATGAGTGATGTAATATGTGACGTCATCAGCAGTGCATTGCGGGCGCGCGAGTTATAGTTAGCTGAACTAACTATAACGGGGCAATTTCATTGGTTTTTTACGAGTAAAATGTCCAGCTAACTATAACATGTGTGAAACCTATGGTTTTTTCACTGAATTTCTAAGGTTTTTTAAATGCTAATTCCTAACTATAACGTGTGTGAAACCTATGGTTTTTTCACTGAATATATATATATATGAAATCCAACAGGCTGTCTCCCACCTCCAACCGGCGAGGAAGAAGCACACGGACACCAACTCGTGCTTCACAGGTTTTTCATGGCAATCAGCACCCACACAGCACGCCATTACGCGTTTCGGCCACCAGATGGCCTTGATCACATGAAGTAACTGCTGATTCATTTAGCTTTTATAATCCAAGAGCACTCTATAATCTCGTGATGCTTGTGACATAGACATGGAAAAAATACATTGGTCTAAAAATAATTTTTTTTTTTTAGGGATGAAAAACATATAACAAATGCATATACGTTAATACTTGTAACAGCATGGGTGTGAGATATTACATAGTTGTATCATTAGATATGCCTGCTTCTAAATACCTTTCTATGTTCACGGAAATATCCCGACCTTGTAAATACATGGTAATTTACAAAGGTTTAAGGTGCAATAGTAGGTTGTGCAAATACGCAAATTTGTAGGTGCAAATCCTGATATGTAAAGTGCAAATAGTGCCATCAAGGTGCAACAAAATGCAAATGTGCAAAATACGCAATAATAGTGCAAAGTGCAAACAAATGCATATGTATACATATGGTAATTGTGTTACAGACCATAATTGATGTCCTTAAATAATGCACGATCAGAATTCATTGCAACATTTCAACATATGTTAAAATAGTATCTAATGATAAAACCTATATGAACGACCCGACATTGCTGTTAAAACCAATAGCCTATGTAAAAGGTCCTAAGACTAATCAAGAAGTGAGAAAAGTGCAAATAGTGAAATAATGATAAAATACAGCGGGAATCAAGCGAGGAAGGGATAGGAGGAACACTCCAAAATACTATTCACCTATATGGGGTTCCATATTAACAAATACATAAAGACAACCAAACACCTGGTCTTCGGCGAAAGTGGGTCCAAAGTTATAGCGGGTTCCCAGAGCTGCTTGCACCTAGATTGTAATATACCTAAGGGTAAGGGAAGCTTGGCTGAAAGTATCCTCATATGTGGAAAACTGGAACACACCGATATATGGAGAAAGCGTTTGATATTCATTGTTTTCTTGTCTTTGGCCTTTCTCCTTTGGAATCAAAAGACAAAAATAGGGAAGATGTTGAAGGAACAAATTAGTCCAAACGACTGGCTAACAGTTCTACTCTCAATACAATTAAAAAATGATATTCATAAAATTGATGAGGATACAGGTAAAACCAACAAGATGAATCAATCAGTGAGGTAGCTACGGACATGAGAAATTGACACTATATACACTGCAGATATCAATCTAGTAAGACAAAAGCAAGTCTAAAAAAGAGCAAAATCAATCCCGTGTGGTCTGTCAGTACTCATATAAAATTGTGTAGGTCTTCAGTGGTGTTTAAGCCCGTGGGTGCTTTGCTATCGAACTCGAGTATGTATTTTGTTTCGAGTTGTCTAAGGGCTTTTTCCCTGTTGCCCCCTCTTCGCTGTGCGGGGACGCCGTCGACAATAAAGTATTTCAGGCAACTAAGTTCATTGTTATGTAGTTTCCTGAAATGCCGTGCTACGGGGTAGCTGGAGTCATTATTCACAATTGCCCTTAAATGTTGTAAAATTCTGACATGGGCTTGTAACTTGGTACTCCCAATGTAATTCAAACCACATGTACAGGAAAGGACATACACCACAAATTCAGATCTACATGTAAAGTGGCCCTTGATTTGTCTGGGGTTGTCACTGAACGGGACTGAATACTGAGTGGTATTCTGACCAAATTTACATGCTCTACAACTGGTGCATTTAAAAAAACCTCTTCTGGGTTTTAGCCACGAACTGCTAGTCGGGATTGGATTATTTGATCTCATGAGCTCCTCTCTCATGGTTCTGGCCCTTCTAAACGTCAGTACAGGTTTGGAAGGTAACATGGGGGCCAGGACACCATCAGTCAATACAATTGGCCAGTTTTTATTTACCATGGCTCTGATCTTACGGTGCTGTTTGTTAAACGTTGTGATCAAACGTGGTACATTGGAGTTTGCATTGTCAAATGTATCCACTGAGCTATGTTCACTCGTATTGACCGATTTGTCTATGAGTAGGGAGTTCCTGGGGGTGGATTCCACTTTATTGTAGGCTTCCCTAAGGATCCCCTCAGAGTAACCCCTTTGCCTCATCCTGTTCATTGCTTCTTCTGAACATTGGTTTCAGGGGTGTTATAGTTAGCTATAGACATTTCCCTCGTACAAAACCCTAGAAATTCCCCTGTTATAGTTAGTTCAGCTAACTATAACTTGCGCCCCCGCAATGCACTGCTGATGATGTCACATATTACATCACTCATGACATGGTCAGTGACATCACTCATGACATCACTCATGACATCTCAAATGACATCACCGATGACATCACTGATGACATCATCCATGTGATAAATTAGTGCATCTTCTCACACCCTAATATATCCTTTGATACACCGACTAAAAATTTCAGACTTCCATTCTCAAAACCATAGACTCCAATACCAATAACTATATACACACTCATTTACTCTTAGGTCTACACACATCTCCACTCACTCACCTGTAGAGTCACTCATACTTACAGTCACTCAGTACAGGACTATCATATGCATTTATATATATATATATAGACACTCAGACACCACCAATCATCCATAGACATACACACATGGAAATAATTAATCACACTCCCATTTACTCACCTATGCAGTTATACACACACAAGTTCACTTACTCATAAAAATAGTACCACATTCTTACGCTCTTATACAATCACTGATACAAGCACACACTCATCCATACAGCCACTCTCACAATCACACACTCTCACATATACCCACTGATATACTCTTACACACATATATACTGCCTTTCAAATATGTAGTTACTCACACATGTACCACTGAGATATACATTCAATCACTAACACACCTATACATACACTCACCCAACCATACAGTCCATCACAGATACACTCTTAAAATCATGCACCCACTGAATCATCTACTCACACATCTAGTCACAGAGTCACACACACCCTACCCACACAAACACTCAGGCACCCGTACAGATACTCAGACAACCAATCAATTACCCATATAGACACTCATATAGCTATTCAAAAAACCATGCAGCCACTTATACACCAACACGCATACCGACATTTACACAGTTTAGTCACTACTCTGCAGTAAGATACATTTATTGACTCACTTATAGAGTCAGTTACGCACCTAGAAAATCATCCATTCACACGCTTGTACACCCACTTATTCTTCAACAGGCCTTTCCCTATATATATTAAACATAATAAAACTGTTCAGAAACACATACTCAATGGATGACGTCATCAGTGATGTCATTTGAGATGTCATCAGTGATGTCATCAGTGATGTCACCGACCATGTCATGAGTGCTGTAATATGTGACGTCATCAGCAGTGCATTGCGGGGCCGTGAGTTATAGTTAGCTGAGCTAACTATAACAGGGGAATTTCTAGGGTTTTGTAAGAGGGAAATGTCCAGCTAACTATAACACCCCTGAAACCTATGGTTTTTTCAGTGAATATATATACACACACATACATATATACACACACACATACGTATATACACACACATACATATATATACACATATACATATATAAACACACACATACACACACACACATACACACACATATTGTACTGAAGATCGTTATCTATATATGTACAATGCTAAGTTAGCATAACCGCGTTAGATGTTAGAAAGCCATCTTGCCGCTTTTGCTGCTTTTGCACACGACACTGTAGTCACATGTTATTAAATTGAGAAATGCTTGCTCGACTTTGCTTCACATGAGAACTGTCTGTTGTTCAGATCCCAAACAGTGAGCAGCGACCTTGGTCTGTACACAGTGTAAAGAAACAGTCTGGGTCGCTAGACGGTGCATGTTGTTGGGTTCAGGTTGATCGGCCCACTATTTAGCCATAACACGCACGCAGCTGCAAATACCTGAAAGTCTGGTGCTCTTAACCCCTTCAGCACGGCGGGAATTCCCCCGCGGTGCTGAAGGGTTCGAGCGCGGGCGGGGCCATGACGGAACGGTTCCGTCATGAGCACAGCGCAACCGATGCTCATGACGGAACCGTTCCGTCATGGGCATGGAAGGGGTTAATATTGCAGTGTTACATGTTTTCGTTACATTCGGAAGAAGAGCTTTCCCAGGAGCAGAGCCTAGCTGATCCTGTGATGTGATCTCACTGAGCTGATCTTTACGGTATGGGGTTCCCCATTCAAGCCTAGAGACCTTTTACTAGTCTAATAATAATAATATTAGTTTGCTAGCGAAAGGAAGGTGGCTTAGATCCACTGTCATTTTAGTATGATTACTCCTTTCATTTTCCATGGTATTGTAACTATGCTGATGGTTTTGATTTTAATCGTTTGTCTGCTTATGTTAGCCAAACTACTGCATCTTAGGACACGAGGTTTATAAAATAAACTCTTTAAACTTTACCGTGTCTCTGTTTATTCTGTTGTGGACTGATATGAGAATAATTACGAACAGGTATTTCTGATTCTCACCATTCCTGAGAAATACACTAAGTCGCTTGTTCTGGGTTGTCTATACATTGGGACCGCCGAGCTAAACCTCGGATAACGAATGGGACACTGATGCTGGTCGGATAAGGGGTTCTGGGTTCTGAGGTGAGTTTTTGGTACACCACAATTCACTGAGGTCCTGGTTTCCTGTGCATAGTTCTGTGCATAAGCAGAATCCCTGCAACAATATATACACATAAACACACACACATATATATATACATAAACACACACATATTACCTACTGGCGGTCGCCAGTAGGTAGTTATAGTTAGGACCCTGTTTCCATAGGAAATCCGCAACATTCTATTTCGAATAACTTTGGCGCCGGTCGACGAATCCTCGCGAATTTCTCAAAATAGGTGGGGCGCTACGCTCCGCTCCTACCCTGAAAGTCTCGGGGGGATTCGTCAAGCGGGGGCTGAGATAAAAGGGGGGTCCCAAAACGCGTTTTTCCCATGCATTTTTCCATAGGACCTTTAGACAGGGCTACAGCCCGAACGGCTGAACAGAATTACTAGAAATTTGGCAGAGAGGTAGTCCTCAGGTCAAGGAAGTGCCTTTTGTAGGTTTTATTGTAAATCTGTTCAGTAGATTCTGAGAAAATAGCCTTTAAATCAATATATATATCTGAGCCAGCTTACGGTACGCTTACCGTAAGCTTACCGTACGCGTACGGTGGCGTGCGCGAGCGCGATTCTGATTGGCTGTTACATCTAAGTAAACATTCGAATCGGTCGAAACCAGGAAGCGGCGGCCGCCATTTTCTCTCTCGCACTCTGAGGGGGGGGGCTGTAAACAAAGGCAAAAAACATATAAAGGGGCTGTTTAGACAGCGCCCATGCACATAGCCATGTTAGTTGAGTCCTCAAAGATCCCCCAAGGCCAAAAACGGTAAATTTTTTGAAAATTTTGCCGATTACGCTTACCGTACGCGTACGGTGCGCTTACGCTAAAAATTTTATTAAAAAAAAAAAAACACTCTCTGTGCATGGCATATTATTGTCATCACTTACAAATTAAATTTAACAGATTACCTATCACAAGGAAGCGCATAATATGTCCTCCATGTATGCACGGTGCGTGCCCACCTTGCGTGTACTGCACTAACCGCGTAAAGTGGGCGCGCGGTGCGCGAAGCGCACCGCGTGCTCACTGTGCGCGCACGGTGCGCGAAGCGCACCGTGCGCGCACGGAACGAACTGCGTTAAGTGGGCGTGCACGCCACGAATGGCGTAAAGTAACTTAACATTTAAAAAACCGTACAAATTCACTGAAAAAACCATAGGTTTCACACACGTTATAGTTAGGAATTAGCATTTAAAAAACCTTGCAAATTCACTGAAAAAACCATAGGTTTCAGACATGTTATAGTTAGCGGAAATTTTACTGATAAAAAACCAATGAAATTCCCCCGTTATAGTTAGTGCAGGCAACTATAACTCACGCGACCGCAATCTTCTGCTGATGACATATGTGTCTTTATGAAAAAAAAATATTTGTAATATATGTATAGCTAAAAATTTATGGAAGAAGACATGGGCAAATAAGTGTCTAAATACAGTATTAGTATCAGCAGAGGATTGCGGTCGCGTGAGTTATAGTTGCCTGCACTAACTATAACGGGGGAATTTCATTGGTTTTTTATCAGTAAAATTTCCGCTAACTATAACATGTCTGAAACCTATGGTTTTTTCAGTGAATATATATATAAACACACACACATATATATACACACACACACACATATATATATACACACACACATTACCTACTGGCGGTCCGCAATATTCTATTTCGAATAATGTTGGCGCAGATTGACAAATCTTTGCGAAATTTTCCAAACTTTTGGCCAGCTCCGGTCCGCTCCTATCCTGAAAATTTCACAGTGATTCGTCAAGCGGGGGCCGAGAAAAAAGGGGGGTCCCAAAACGCGTTTTCCCCATGCATTTTCCCATAGGACCTGTTGACGCAGCTACAGCCCGAACTGCTGAACGGAATTACTCCAAGTGGCAAAGAGGTAGTCCTCAGTTCAGACTCGTGCCTTTTGCTTAAATGGTGTAAATCCGTTCAGTAATTCCGGAGAAAATGAGGGTAAAAATGTTAGTGATATCTGGGCGGAGCCTAACCACACATCTCATCGTGAGATCTGATTGGCTGTCAGTACTTCATCCAAGAAGTGTTGGCAGCCATCTTGGGACCAATATACATGATAGCACCTCATTAAAAAGCATTGCAGTTAATAGAAGGTTTTAAGACTTTAGTTACATTATAAATCATTTGTTGATGGTACCATACTCATTTTAGGAATTGTGGTGTGTTCTAAGGTGATTTAACCATGTGAAAAAGCCTTCTGCTGTGATATCATGAATCATGTTTGAGAGAAAACTATTTTCTCATGCTTTTCCCACAGAGGTTTGGAAGGTGATCTATAAGCTAAACTGAGAGCATATTTTCTGTAAATTCACATTATCTTTTTCAGTCATGTGAGAATGAAGTCTGACATTCTCAGTAAAACATGTACATCCAACAAGGGCAGAGACTGTCAGTTGATTCCTTTGTGTTCTACTGCAGCTTCCCAGAGTGTTCTAAAGAACAACTAGAGCGCTAACAGTCCTACTTATGACAAACGTATTGCACACCTGAAACCATCTTGATTTGAATAAAGTGGTAACTCTTAAAACATTTAATTTAAAAAGGAACACAATGAGGGGGTTCATTTTGCCATAGAAAGTATGATTAGTGCTGTAGAAAGAAAAATTAGTGCACATTTTGAGTGACTTCTCAAATCCTCTTCTATTTCATTAAAAGATTCTGACATGCAGACTGAAACATGCACTTTCAATACCAGCAGCAGACTTCCCTGGTGAGCAGTAGCTTTACTACAGTGATCTAATGAGCAACTAGAGTGCTAACATTCAGAATGTATTGCAAGTGTGTGACACATCTGAATGCCTTCTTGATGGAAGCAAAGTAAAAAACTGAAAGTATTTCCTACTGAGGAGACTGCAGTAAATGAGGAAATTAGTAAACTTCATAACAAATGAATCTCCCAAGATGGCCACCAGAGACAAAAGAGCCCAAATTTAGCCCAAATATCACCCAGATGTAGCCCATGTATAGCCCAATGACAGATTGTCCCTGAGTGTTCTAACGAACAACTAGGGCGCTAACAGTCTTACTTATGACAAAAGTATGGCACACCTGAAGCCATCTTGATTGGAATAAAGTGGTAACACATAAAACATTTATTTACAAAGGATCAAAATGAGGGGGTTCTTTTTGCCTTGGAAATTATGATTAGTGCTGAAGAAAGAAAAATTAGGGCACATTTTGAGTGACTTCTCAATTCCTCTTCTATTTCATTAAAAAAGTCTGATATGCAGACTGAAACATGCACTTTTAATACCAGCAGCAGACTTCTGTGGTGAGCAGTAGCTTTACTACAGTGATCTAATGAGCAACTAGAGTGCTAACATTCAGAATTTATGGCAAATGTGTGACATATCTGAATACCTTCTTGATGGAATCAAAGTAAAAAACTGAAAGCATTTCCTACTGAGGAGACTGCAGTAAATGAGGAAATTAAGAAACTTGATAACAAATAAATCTCCCAAGATGGCCACCAGAGACAAAAGAGCCCAAATGCAGCACAAATATCACCCAGATGTAGCCCACATGTAGCCCAATGACAGAAGTGTGCAAAACACTTATTTGTTGTGTATTTGCAGTTTTATATAGTGCAAACTTGTCAGGTATTGGAGTGCTTTACATGAGCATTGGTTACATCACACAAGATCAAATTCATTTTGTTTGTAGACATGGGGAGATTAAGTGATTTGACCAGAATCACAGAATGTTGAGCTGAAGCAGAAACTCCAACCTGGTTCCCCAGTTGCAAAGTCTGCAGCTCTGGAAGTAACACCACATCCTCTCCCCTAGGTGCAACATTTAATCAAGTGGTCAACTGGATAAAAAAAACATAAAGATTACAAATAATTTAAAAGTTCTTTGTCGCTATTTGAAAACACAGAAAATATGTCCTCATCTTAGTTTTTTAGAGCACTAACCATCATTTTGATGCAAATAAGACCCTCTCATATATGTAATTTCTAAAGGAAATGCTCTATGTATTACAGTTTTGGTTACATCAAGATGACGTCAGGCGTTCCACACTTTTGTAATAAATATAGAATGTTAGCAATCTAGTTGTTCATTGGGATACTGTTGAGAGGCAGAGGCCAGGGGCACGGACTCTGAAAATTGAAGGCAGGTAGGAGAGTGCAGAGGCAACAATTTGACCACACTGGGCAGGCAGGAAGGGCAGTGGCAGAACAACAGACTATGGAGGGCAGTGGAAAGGGGGGCAGGGGCAACAAGCCAACAATACAGGACTGGCAAGAGAGGCTGTGGCAATATAATAGACCATTGTGGGCAGAAGGAAGAGGCAGTGGTAGTACAACCATACATGCCAACAGACCCGTTTCAGCCAGGAAACGTCCAATGTTTTTAAGCTCAAATGGGCTTTATTTGATCTGTCTCCTGTCTACAATCTCCTCTTTTTCAATGTAACTCAAAGGGGAAAATCAATGCCCCAGTTTTTTTTTTCAAAATCTCCCTCTTACCAAGTTCAAAATGTTCGTAAGTATGGTACATTGGATCATGGTAGGCAGGAGGAATTGGGGTAGGGACTTGGACTCGGATAACAGAAGACAGGAGGGACATGGAGAGGTGCACCAAACTGACCCTACAGGGCAGGCATCAGGGTTTGCAGCAGCACAATACACCACACAGGGCATGCGGGACGGGAGTGCAGCACAACAATCCATAGAAAGCAATAGGGAGGGGACAGGACCATGCACATGGACAACAGAGAACAGAGGGGAACGAGGCAATGGTAGCTAGCTGACCATAATGGACAGACAGGAGAGAAAGCTGCAGCATAACAGACCATAAAGGGCAGGAGGGACGGATCAAGGGCATTACAATGGAACAGACAAGCCAGGAGGGAGGGAATAGGGGTCTGCACATGGAAACAGAGGGCTGGGGGCAAGGGGGCAGGGCAGGAGCAGCAAGATGGCCATGGAGGTCAGGCAGGATGGGCACTAGAAACAAGACACACCATGGAGAGCAACAGTGAAACTATGATGGCATACACACAGACCATGGAGGGAAGGTGGGAGGGGGTCAGGGGCAGCTAGCTGACCACACAGTGAAGGTAGGAGGGGCCATGGCAGCACAGAAGACCATGCATGGCAAGCGGGAGGGTTAGTGGCAGCACAATGGCTATGCTGGGCAAGAAGGAGGGTGCAGGGGCATGCACAAAGGACCATGGAGGATAGAAAGGAGGGTCAGGACCTGGACACAGACAAGAGAGTTCAGGGGAAGGGGCCTAACAACAGACCGCGTGGGGCAGCCAGGAGGAGCAGTTGCAGCACAACAGATCAGGGAGGGCAGAAGGGTGTGGCAGTAAAATGGACTATGGAGGACAGGAGGATGGGGATAGGGGCATGGCATGTGGACAGGCAGGGTGGAGGTGGCAGGGACAGGTTACAGTCATCTGACAATGCTATGCAGGTGGGAGGGGAGTGGCAGCTCAACAGAACACTCAGAGTAGATAGGAGTGGCAGGTCCATGGAACATGGTGGGCAAAAAAGATGGAGCAGGGGCATGCACAAAGACATCGAAGGGCAGGGGGAAGGAGAATAGGGGCAGCAAGCAAAGCACAGAGGCTTAGCAGGAGGTCAATGATGGGCCATAGAATTGGGCAATGGAGGGCAGGAGGAGTGGACTGGTACATCATGCTAAATGGAGGGCAGTGGCAGCACATCAGACCATGCATGGCAGGAGGGAGGAGGCCAGTCCATGGATTCAGACAACAGAGGATAGGGAGGAGGTGGATGGGGCAGCAAGCTAACTGTTCAGAGAAGGTGGGTATTAGGAACTTTATTGTTTCTAAAATGTGTGTCTGTGCGAACTACTTAAAATATGAACAAGTATGCAGCATAATCTGACTTTTATTCAGGAAGAAGAGGACGTTTTTGACTGTGACTCCGGGCTCACTTGGCAGAAACACCCCCTGACCCTCCACCCCTCATCGCAAAATGTAATGCCCGTGAAAAGGGTAGTGTTATATAGAATATAGTCCTGAGAGCACGATTGAAAATGAAAATAGATATAGTATATGGTATAAACTATGCACCAAAAAGTGTGATATAAGATGAACCGGGGCGTGAAATATAATATGCAATACATTGTGTGCAATGACAGATTCATTGGAGAGCGCGAGATAGCACAGGCACTAGCGCGTGCTATGCGATATGCGCCTTGGAGTGTAATATGCACAGGGCAGTGTTGTGTAACCTAACTAGTCTCTAAAGTTGTAATATAAAATATGTGCTGGGGAGTGTAACGTTGCATATGCACTGTGACAAAGATATGGATCCCAGATTGTAATATGTATGGCATAGCGCTGTGCGTTATAACATAGGCATCGAGGAACGCATGTTAGATGGGGTAATATAACCCGTGCGAAGGCAAGTGTGGCATGACATATTCATGGGGTGGTGTTACAGTGCACATGGGCTAGAGAGTGTCATAGCATACGCACTAGCTGGTGGAATACAACACAGAGGTGTGTGGCACTCGGCGGGCACTGGTGGGTGTAACACAGCATTGGCCTCAGCCAGGAGCACGCTGTGACTCTCAAGTGAGATTTGTCTCCTTTCCAGAGAGTAAAATAAAAAGTATTACACGTCCGGCGGTGGATGTGTGTTTTATTAACCATGAGGGGGGTTTCTTGCATAGTTTGGTCGAATTTTTGTCGAATCCCCTTTGAATGGCTTGGTGTGCGTGTGTATTAAATGTGCCTGTCAATAGCTACCCATGTTTGTATAAATAAACGACAAGGGTGTCTACTTGGAGAGTACCCACCTGCGGGGGTGCCGGGATTAGGCACGGTAGAGCTTCACTAGCGGTGTAAACACATTCCACGTGGATTCATTGTATGCATAGTCACCTTTTAATGAATATCACGCAAATCGCCATGGTGATAGGTACATACGGTTTGTCCAGCATGTCCTAGGTGTTTCTATAAATATATATTTTTTAAAAATAATAAAAAACAAAGGGAAGCCCCGGGGGATGGGGTCCCCGGGGCCATAAGTGGCCTGAGGAGGGGGGCAACGCAGCCCCCTCCTAAAGAATTAAAAAAATTAAAAAGGCCATGACCTGGGGGTTGGTTTCCACGGGCCGATTAAGGCCTTGGGAGGGGAGCCACTCAGCTCCCTTCCAAATTAATTTTTTTCAACAAAAAAAATGAGGGTGCAGGCCCTGGGGGATGGGGTCCCCAGGGCCAATACATTAGAAAAAGAAGGGGGACCACACAGCCCTCCTTCTTAAAAAAATTAAATAAATAAAAGACCGGCCACGCCTCCTCCTTGCAGCACTCTGCAAACGCACCTCCTGGCCAATTGTAAGTTGGGGAATTAATTCCCTTTCAATACTGAGGGTCCCTGAGGGCCAACTAGCCCAACAGGTATCTCCAGTATGCACCAGGGAGCCGCGTTGCAGACAGGTGTTCTGAGGCCACGACCCTTTTTACACCTCTATGCAACGCAGTTCTGTGGCGCTTACTGGAGGTACCTAGTGGGCTAGTTTGACCCTAGGGACCATTAGGATTCAAGGGGACTTAATCTCTCAACTTAGAACACAGGGCGCGTTTACACAGTGGTGAAGGGAGGGAACGGGGCCTGAGGTCACTTGTGCAAACACGCCCTGTGGCGCGTTTTAAGATGGGTAAATAATTCCCTTTCAATCCTGAAGGACCCTGGGAGCCAACTAGCCCACCAGCTGCTTCCAGTGCTTATAACAACCTATTCAGTAATTCTAAGATCCACATACACATCCACATATTCACCAACAGTCCTATACAGTCACTCATACATGTACTCACTCATCATATGTACTCATGCACCTATACATCCTTTTACACAATGCCACTCATCCATAGAGTTACTCACACACAGTCACTCATGCTAATAAAGAATCAAACATCCATTTACTTGCATATACAGTTATACACACACCACCACACTTACTTCTACAGAAACTTACACATACTTAGTCTTTTAAACAATCACTTATAGAAACACATACTTATTCATACAGGAACTCTTCCAATCTCTCACATATACTGACTTATATACACCAATAGTCACATATACTAGTTTAAAACATATGTAGTTACTCATAAAGACACTATTGAGACAGTCATTCACTCACTAACACACTCATCCACCCATACAGTCCTGCACACATGCTGTCTTCAACACATACAAACAGTGAGTCATTCATTCATGCAACTATGCACTACATAATACCCCTCACCGAACCATGCAGACACTCATACTGATACTCAAAAAACCAACTAATAACCTATATAGACACTCATGTAGCTACTCACCAACCCATGCAGCCACTTATACACAAAGTGAGAGACTGATACAGATATTTACATATTTAAACATTACTCACTAAGCCATGTATTCACTAAGATACACTTAATCAGTCAGTTATACAATCAATTTTTCAAAAACAAGTCATCCATTTAGACACTTATGTACCCATTCATTCTTCCATTGACCTTGAGATATACATATATAAAACATGTAATTTTCAGAAAAACACACATTCACTGGATGATGTCATCAGTGATGTCATTTGAGATGTCATTAGTGATGTCATGAGTGATGTCACTGGCCATGTCATGAGTTATGTAATATGTGACGTCATCAGCAGTGCATTGCGGGCGCGCGAGTTATAGTTAGCTGAACAAACTATAACGGGGGAATTTCAATGGTTTTGTATGAGTGAAAAGTCCAGCTAACTATAACGTCCCTGAAACCTATGGTTTTTTCATTGGATATATTTATACACACACACACATATATATACACACACATAGTACCTACTGGCGGTCGCCAGTAGGTCGATGTAGTTAGGACCTATTTTCCATAGGAAATCCGCAACATTCTATTTGGAATAACGTTGGTGCCGATTGACGAATCTTCGCGAAATTTTCCAAACTTTTGGCCAGCTCCGGTCCGCTCCTATCCTGAAAATTTCATGGTGATTTGTCAAGCGGGGGCCCCATGCATTTTCCCATAGGACCTGTTGACAAAGCTACAGCCCGAACTGCTGAACAGAATTACACCAAATTTGGCAGAGAGGTAGTCCTTAGTTCAGACTCGTGCCTTTTGCTTAAATGGTGTAAATCCGTTCAGTAGTTCCTGAGAAAATTACAGTTAAAAGTACATATATATCTATGGCCTCGGAGGATCTGTGCACCCTCCCCGCACCCAGCGCGCACCCTGCTGTGCACGAGCTGAATTCTCATTGGCTACCAACACTCTGAATCAGGAAGTGTTGGCAGCCATCTTGTGCCTCGGTAGAACCGAGGTACAAGAAATCGAAAAAAAAAGGCACAAAATGCGACAAGGGGGCAGGGTAGAAACCCTCTGACCCTGTAGGCCTGCTCAGGGGTTCCCACAAGGACCCCCAAGACCAAAATAATTATTTATTTATTTTTTTAAAATCGCGGGATGGGCGTAGTGCCGGAAAAAAAAACGAAGCATGGGCTCCCGCTTCGTTTACAATAAGGCCCCGGGGGCACTTTTTTATGGTAATGGGGGGCCCAAAGGGGCCACCACCCCCCGGGGCTTTAAGTTAATGTATGTGGGGGGGCTCATGGCCCCCACGCAGCTCGGGGACCGCCACCCCCCGGGGCTTGTTTGTTTTAAAAGAATAACCTGTGTGGGGGGCTCAAGCCCCCCCCACATGCCCCGGGGACCGCCACCTCCCTGGGGCACTAATTATTTAAAATAGGGGGTCTGTTATGGACCCCCAAGCCCCGGGAACCACCACCCCCAGGACTTTAAATTAAGTGGGACGGGGCCCCCCTCCTGGAGCCAAAGATGGCTTTGGGGGGTGGCGGTCACCAGGTACCACCAGGTACCTCCACTAAGCGCCACAGAGCTGCGTTGCAGAGTGTTGTAAAAAGGGGTGTGGCCTCTGAACACCTCTCTGCAGCGCAGCTCCCTGGCGCATACTGGAGGTACCTGGTGGGCTAGTTGGCCGCCAGGGGACCTCAGGATATAAAGGGACTTAATCCCCCAACTTAAAACACCCCATGGGGCGCGTTTGCACAGTGGTGAAGGTAGGGGGCGGGGTCTGAGGTTATATGTGTACAAACACGCCCTGTAGCGCTTTTTAAGTTGGGGAATAATTCCTCTTCAATCCTGAGGGTCCCTGGTGACCAACTAGCCCACCAGGTACCTCCAGTAAGCGCCACGGAGCTGTGTTGCAGAGTGTTGTAAAAAGGGGCGTGGCCTCTGAATACCTCTCTGCAATGCAGCTCCCTGGCGCATACTGGAGGTACCTGGTGGGCTAGTTGGCCCCCAGAGGAATTAATTCCCCAACTTAAAACGTGCCACAGGGTGTGTTTGCACACGTCACCTCAGGCCCCTCCCCCTTCCTTCACCATTGTACAAATATTCCTCTAAAATCAGCTGAACTACGAATTCCGATTTACTCACCTGCATTCAGGAGAGAACCCAGGGCTGCATCATTTAGCCCAGCACTGACCCTGAAAAGTTATTCTAAGCGTACTTACCAGTAACTTGTATTTCCTTCCATAGGAATCCATTGTTTGGTTTTCAGCAGAAAATGTTCTGTGTCCAATTTTGAAATGTACAAATATTCTTTTAAAATCAGCCGAACTACGAATTCCGATTTACTCACCTGCATTCAGGAGAGAACCCAGGGCTGCATCTTTTAGCCCAGCACTGACCCTGAAAAGTTATTTTAAGCGTACTTACCAGTAACATGTATTTCCTTCCATAGGAATCCATTGTGTGGTTTTCAGCAGAAAATTTTCTAAGTTTCCATTTTTTAAACATACAAATATTCCTCTAAAATCAGCCAAAGTACGAATTCCGATTGACTCACCTGTTATCAGGAGAGAACACTGGGCTGCATCTTTAAGCCCGGCACTGACTCTGAAAAGCAATTCAAAGCGTACTTACCAGTAACTTGTATTTCCTTGCATAGGAATCCATTGTGTGGTTTTCAGCAGAAAATTTCTGTGTCCAATTTTGAAATGTACAAATATTCTTCTAAAATCAGCCGAACTACGAATTACGATTACTCACCTGTTATCAGGAGAGAACCCAGTGCTGCATCTTTTAGCCCAGAACTGACCCTGAAAAGTAATTCTAAGCGTACTTACCAGTAACTTGTATTTCCTTCCATAGGAATCCATTGTGTAGTTTTCAGCAGTAAAGTTTCTAAGTGTCTTTTTTCACAAACTAAAAATATTCCTAAAAAATCGTCTGTATGACTTAAACACATTCTTTCAACTGTTTACAGGAGGTTGGCTAGTGCTGGATCCAGGATCCACCACTGAGTAAGAAAAAGTAACGATAACACTACTTACCTGCTAAGTGAATTTTCTGCCATAGGATAACATTGGTGATTCTATGTGAAAAATGTTCTAAGTGTCAACTTTTAAAATACAATAATATTCCTTAAAAATAACTACTGTAACCAAAACGCTTTTACTCAACTGTTTACAGGAGATGTCCAAGGACTGAATATAGGATCCAGTCCTGTGGTTAGAAAAGTAATCCATAAAGTAACTAATTGCATTTAACTAGACATTCATATTGAGCTCAATGTTGCTTTGTGTTTCAAATTGTGTTGCCCATTGCAACAACTGTAACTACTGTATTTAAAAGTCTGTTGCCTATTTGCCAAGTATTTAAACTAAAGTAATTCATTCTGAGAAAGAATATTTTGTATTGTAATGTATAATGTAATTATAATGTAATTAAATATACCTAAAAATAAATAGTTTAAAAAATGTAGTAAATCAGTATAACAATTAATACATTAAAAATTGTCATTTACAAAACCTTTGAAATTCACTGAAAAAAACATAGGTTTCAGGCCTGATATAGTTAGGAATTAGCATTTAAAAAACCTTTGAAATTCACCGAAGAAACCATAGGTTTCAGGCCTGATATAGTTAGGGATTAGCATTTAAAAAACCTTAGAAATTCACTGAAAAAACCACAGGTTTTAGGGGTGTTATAGTTATCTGGACATTTCACTCGAACAAAATCATTGAAATTCCTCCGATATAGTTAGTTGTACTAACTACATGTCGCGCGCCCGCAATCCACTGCTGATGATGTCACATATTACATCATTCATGACATGGTCAGTGACATCACTGATGACATCTCAAATGACATCACTGATGACCCATACATATATTATCTACTAGCGGTCGCCAGTAGATAGTTATAGTTAGGACCAAGTTCCCATAAGAAATCTGAAAATTCTATTTTGAATAACTTTGGCGCCGGTTGACTTATCTTCGTGAAATTTTCGCACGCACCCCCCAGCCGCCATTTTGAGTTTTAGAGGCAGAAGAAAGCTAAAAACACAAGTGGAGAATGTGAAAAGGGGGCAGGGTAGAGAGTCCCTGACCCCCTAGGCCTTCTCAGGGGGACCATGAAAGAACCCTAAGGTCCCAAAAAAAAAAAAAAAAAAATTATAAATATTGCGCCGTGCGCATAGAATTAAAAATCAAGTTTAAGTGTTTAGATGTTGGTTGGCTCTAAAAAGAGCCGTTGTGTTCTTTGAGTGTTTTTTTGTACCTACAAGTAAGTACCGATGCAGAGTCTAAAGTTCAAGAGGAAGACTCTGTTCCCTTCATCTGTGAAATGTACACCGTCTCCTCTATAAATGCCTTGCATGTTGTAATGCAAGTTGTTGTGGTATATAGAACCCATACCACAGTCTCTAAGGAAAGCAGAAACAGACTTATTGACGTGCTTTTTTGCTTTCTCAATCTGCGGACAATATTGGTTGGACCAGTTCCACTTTTGCCTTTGGCATATATTAGTATATACAAAGGTAGTTTGTGAAAAAAGTGACATCAATTGCACAAAGGTGTCCTTAACAAGCATTTCCAGACCTACCCCAGTTAAAGTGCCTAGGTCATTTTCACCACAGTGCACAATTATATTGTCAGGCTGTGGGAGATGTAGAAGGGATTTCACCAAAGGCATTAATTGGTGCCACTTTAACCCTCTCTGACCAATCCATTTAATGTCTACATTTGGCAAAGCAAGGTCTTTCACAATACCTCTTTGTTCTGCATACTTTTCACTCCAGTAGACATAGCTATGACCTACAATCCACACTGTGAACATCTTTCAAGGAGATCTGAATGCACACAGAAGGTGTCTTTCAGTAGAATGGCAATATGAAAAGAAAGATAGTTGTAAAATGGAGGCTTACATACTTTTTTTTAATAAAAAGAACTCATTGGCTGTTTCAGACCATTCAACACTAAAAACTAGGCTGTATGTTTACATTTTTAAAAGCATGTTTTGTATTGGTTCAGAAAAATGTGTTCCCACAGAAGATTACTTTGGATGTGCTGTTAGGTTTGAAAGGTCAAGCACTCTTGCTCTTTGGATT
Source organism: Triturus cristatus (assembly GCF_964204655.1). Classification (NCBI taxonomy): domain Eukaryota; kingdom Metazoa; phylum Chordata; class Amphibia; order Caudata; family Salamandridae; genus Triturus; species Triturus cristatus. The sequence goes on from NC_140579.1 coordinate 753,341,729, forward strand.
AGAAACATTGTGTGCTGAACTTCTGACCTCTCTGCTCACACCAGTGTTCCATGATCTGTTGCTATGGTAGCAGGCAGAAGTCATGTTGGGGGTAGGACTCATTTGGAAAGGGTTGAAATTTGCAACCAATAGAAATGTGTGTTTCCATTTAAAAAATGAAATGTGGGAAGCAATGTGATTTGAAGTTAACATGTATATGTGTGAAAAAAGAGAGGGACATTTTGCCATTTAGTGGTTCTGGTGAGAGGAGTACAGCTCAGAGATTCTGGCTCTGATAATCTGCTGTGTGAGTGGCACATTTCTTTCTCAACTAACTACTTTTAAAGGTGAGTTATGAATTTGAGAGGGGATGTATGTGGTGTATTTTGATATAAATAATAGAAATGTGTTTCTTCTTTTAAAGTTGTGTTTTACATTTTATGTTTTGGAAGATATTTAACTGCCTAGAACTTGTAAGATATTATGGAGTATGTCTCCACCATAAGTTAAGGTGTACTGGTATCACCCAGGAATACTGTTTTGTGCCTAGAATCACATCATGAGTCTGTGTGCACACAGGAATTGTTGTCAGAGATTTAACTTGTGTTGCTCTTGTTCTGTAAGACTTGCACCCGTAGGAAAGGGGCAGCTTGTTTTCTTGAACTGTGATGCTTAGCATTCAGCACAAATCAATATCTCACAGATGAGAGGCAAATGCTAACACATTTGAAAACAACAGGGTAGATTTCCCTTCCACTCCTGCAATGGGTGAGGTAGTTCCTACATGTTCAAAACTGCAATTAACCCCTACCACAGGTGATCTTACATACATCTCTGCAGTCTTCATGCAGTTGTGCAAGCGTCCATGCAGATCTCTCTTGCACCTGACAATACACAGTCTCCAGAAACACACCCTTAGCACACAGGCAGCTGCTTCTCCTGCACTCCCATGCTTACTATTCAGCACTGTGTGGTATTTTAGATAGCAGTGTGTAACGCTAACACATTAAACATCACCAAGGCTCATTTCCTTTGCTCTAGTCTAATCACTCACCCAGGTTCCACATGCTCATGGTCTCAAGTAGCTGTTAGGACATGTGCTCTTTTCTGCCTCTCTAAACTATAAGGAAAATGTGTCAGGCTGTTACAGTAATTATAACTTGCTCTCCCATAGTAGTAAATGTGCTTTGAAATTGCCAATCAAATATAGTTTTGTGCCTAGAATCACACCATGAGTCTGTCTGCACACAGGAATTGTTGTCAGAGATTTAATTTGTGTTGCTCTTGTTCTGTAAGACTTGCACTCGTAGGAAAGGGCCAGCTTGTTTTCTTGAACTGTGATGGTTAGCATTCAGCACAAATCACTATCTCACAGATGAGAGGCAAATGCTAACACATTTGAAAACAACAGGGTAGATTTTCCTTCCCCTCCTGCAATGGGTGAGGTAGTTCCTACATGTTCAAAACTCCAATTAACCGTTACCACAGGTGATCTTACATACATCTCTGCAGTCTTCATGCAGTTGTGCAAGCGTCCATGCAGATCTCTCTTGCACCTGACAATACCCAGTGTCCAGAAACACACTCTTAGCACACAGGCAGCTGCTTCTCCTGCACTCCCATGCTTACTATTCAGCACTGTGTGGTATTTCAGATAGCAGTGTGTAACGCTAACACATTCAACATCACCAAGGCTCATTTCCTTTGCTCTAGTGTAATCACTCACCCAGGTTCCACATGCTCATGGTCTCAAGTAGCTGTTAGGACATGTGCTCTTTTCTGCCTCTCTAAACTATAAGGAAAATGTGTCAGGCTGTTACAGTAATTATCACTTGCTCTACCACAGTAGTTAATGTGCTTTGAAATTGCCAATCAAATATTGTTTTCTGCCTAGAATCACACCATGAGTCTGTGTGCACACAGGAATTATTGTCAGAGATTTAATTTGTGTTGCTCTTGTTCTGTAAGGCCTGCACTCATAAGAAAGGGGCAGCTTGTTTTCTTGAACTGTGATGGTTAGCATGCAGCACACATCACCATCTCACAGATGAGAGGCAAATGCTAACACATTTGAAAACAACAGGGTAGATTTTCCTTGCAGTACTGTAATGCGTGAGGTAGTTCCTACATGTTCATAAGCCAAATTAACCCTTACCACATGTGCTCTTTCATACATCTCTGCAGTCTTCATGCAGTTGTGCAAGCGTCCATGCAGATTTCTCTTGCACCTGACAATACACAGTCTCCAGAAACACACTCTTAGCACACAGGCAGCTGCTTCTCCTGCATTCCCATGCTTACTATTCAGCACTGTGTGGTATTTCAGATAGCAGTGTGTAACGCTAAAACATTCAACATCACCAAGGCTCATTTCCTTTGCTCTAGTCTAATCACTCACCCAGGTTCCACATGCTCATGGTCTCAAGTATCTGTTAGGACATGTGCTCTTTTCTGCCTCTCTAAACTTTAAGGAAAATGTGTCAGGCTGTTACAGTAATTATCACTCACTCTACCACAGTAGTAAATGTGCTTTGAAATTGTCAATCAAATATCGTTTTATGCCTAGAATCACACCATGAGTCTGGGTGCACACAGGAATTGTTGTCATAGATTTAATTTGTGTTGCTCTTGTTCTGTAAGACTTGCACTCGTAGGAAAGGGGCAGCTTGTTTTCTTGAACTGTGATGGTTAGCATACAGCACACATCACCATCTCACAGATGAGAGGCAAATGCTAACACATTTGAAAACAACAGGGTAGATTTTCCTTGCAGTACTGTAATGAGTGAGGTAGTTCCTACATGTTCATAAGCCCAATTAACCCTTACCACATGTGCTCTTACATACATCTCTGCAGTCTTCATGCAGTTGTGCAAGCGTCCATGCACATCTCTCTTGCACCTGACAATACACAGTCTCCAGAAACACACTCTTAGCACACAGGCAGCTGCTTCTCCTGCATTCCCATGCTTACTATTCAGCACTAAGTGGTATTTCAGATAGCAGTGTGTAACACTAACACATTCAACATCACCAAGGCTAATTTCCTTTGCTCTAGTCTAATCACTCACCCAGGTTCCACATGCTCATGGTCTCAAGTAGCTGTTAGGACATGTGCTCTTTTCTGCCTCTCTAAACTATAAGGAAAATGTGTCAGGCTGTTACAGTAATTATCACTTGCTCTACCACAGTAGTTAATGTGCTTTGAAATTGCCAATCAAATATTGTTTTCTGCCTAGAATCACACCATGAGTCTGTGTGCACACAGGAATTATTGTCAGAGATTTATTTGTGTTGCTCTTGTTCTGTAAGGCCTGCACTCGTAGGAAAGGGGCAGCTTGTTTTCTTGAACTGTGATGGTTAGCATACAGCACACATCACCATCTCACAGATGAGAGGCAAATGCTAACACATTTGAAAACAACAGGGTAGATTTTCCTTGCAGTACTGTAATGAGTGAGGTAGTTCCTACATGTTCATAAGCCCAATTAACCCTTACCACATGTGCTCTTACATACATCTCTGCAGTCTTCATGCAGTTGTGCAAGCGTCCATGCAGATCTCTCTTGCATCTGACAATACACAGTCTCCAGAAACACACTCTTAGCACACAGGCAGCTGCTTCTCCTGCACTCCCATGCTTACTATTCAGCACTGTGTGGTATTTCAGATAGCAGTGTGTAACGCTAACACATTCAACATCACCAAGGCTCATTTCCTTTGCTCTAGTGTAATCACTCACCCAGGTTCCACATGCTCATGGTCTCAAGTAGCTGTTAGGACATGTGCTCTTTTCTGCCTCTCTAAACTATAAGGAAAATATGTGTCAGGCTGTTACAGTAATTATCACTTGCTCTACCACAGTAGTAAATGTGCTTTGAAATTGCCAATCAAATATCGTTTTGTGCCTAGAATCACACCATGAGTCTGTCTGCACACAGGAATTGTTGTAAGAGATTTAATTCGTGTTGCTCTTGTTCTGTAAGACTTGCACTCGTAGGAAAGGGGCAGCTCATATGATAGGATTTGAAAAGCTCAAAAAAAATATAGTAATATATTTAAATTACATAAAGGTATTTTTTTTTTAGTTTCCCTTAGGTATTGCTGAACAACACTGAAACAAATTAAACATGCCTATAAAATCAAGAAAGAGAAAAGAACAGCAAAAACATCTATATTTGAAGACAACTGGACAACAGAAATTAGTTGAAGAACCTCATGTTGGAAAAAAGAAAAAGTCTTCTGGTAAGCTGAATAAGGATTTTTTTAAAAATATCCTCAAACATAGAAAACATTTACAAAGTATATCCACTGCAAATAGTGGTTCAAGAAGAAAACAACAAGACAATAGAAAGAAAATACTAAATGCTAATGTACAATCAGAAGCAAGAAAGAATGACTTAAAAAGAAAAACAGAATTTCAAAACATTCGTAAAAAAATGTTTCAGAGAAGAGTGGTGTTCAATTTGCTAAAGGATGTGAAACAATATAGGAAGAAAGCAATATTTTATAAGAAAAAGAAACATATTGAATCAATTGTTGCAAAGGCTTTGGAATTAAAAAGAAAACTATTCATTTTAATTTTGAACAGGATCCGTACATTAGATAAAATAGTCAATGTAATGAAGTCAAAAAGCAAAAGGAAAAGAGTAGTGAAAAAAAATAACTTTTGTAATGTGTTCTTAGGAGAATGGAAGCATAGTTCAAGTACTGAACTGTTTTTTAATGAAGAGAGTTATCTTCAAAGTAATAGTTTGCTGCATGCAGTTGATACCAGTGGTCGAAGTTATGAAGTTAAAGATGGTTGTGTAATGGAAAAGGAGAAAATGGTTCCAAGAAATGAGGAAGAAGTGTTAGCTGATGAGGTTATATGGAAACGTCCTAAAGCCCCAGTGTACACTTGGAATTGTAGTAGTATTTGTACTGTACGACAAGAATCTATTGATAAATTACGTGACTTTCTAAGAGAATATAGTAAAAAAAGTGTTAAACAGAAGATTAAGGTGTTTCAAAGACTAAATCCATGCAGAGTGAGAAAGAATACGGGTTTGCAAGGACATTCTCTGGCTTGTCCTTCTAGGAAAGTTTGTCAAAGTGTTTTTCTCCATTTTAGGATGCTGCAGTACATCATACTGAAATGAGAAAGTTTGTCAGAAGATTGCATTTTGCTAAAAGTCCAGCACTAAAGTTAAATGAGTTGAATAGTGCTCTGTTGCGTGGATCTGTATCAGATGTAGAGAAGGTTACTGATGATATTCAGTTTTGTTACTTTGGTCCAGAACAAGAAAGTGCAGGAAATGACAGTTATTGAAGAAAATGTGTAAGAGAATGTAGAATCCACTGTTAGTAAAAATTTTGAAGATCAAATGACAAAATGTACTATCATCTCTAATGAAAGACCAAATATTACTTGTATTTGTTGCCGGAGAAGTCATTATAAAACTCAAACAAGGAATGTTGATCTCTATAAAAAAAGTGAAAAAGAAAATAATTATGAGTGGAAGGATTTTGCTACATATTTGTTTCTGGAAAATTGTTTTGATTTGGGTGAAGATCAGCGTATTTGTAAATACTGTTATAACAAGTTAGAAGAAAATAAAATGCCAGCTAGAGCTGTACATAATAATTTAGAATTGGTTGATATTCCTGCAGAACTTAGTGATTTAAATACGTATGAGTCTATACTCATTCAATGTGTCCATCCGTTTCAGACTATAGTTCGTATGGAGCCCAAAACAGGTAAATTACCTCTTTCAGATTTATAAAGAGGTTTAAAAGGAAGAGTTGTCTATTTGCCATTAGATTTGAAAAAAAAACTATTGAAACAATTGATGCAGATAGTTTGGAAACTGAACCGTTAGTTATTCTGGTTAATGGTGTACCTACAAAGAATAAGAAAATTTGGCAGGAGCTAGTAGATGTACGAAAAGTACAAAGAGCAAATTTATATTTGAAAAGAAATAATAAGTACTATGAATCAATTTATATGGATGAAGATTAAGAAGTTTTACTAGCAGACACAGGAATACCAACTGGGCAAATTGAAAAAGTGGATAAGTCAAAAGAAGAAGAAATTTATGAACATTTCAGCATACATCCTCTTCATTCTAAAGAAGTTACGGGAAACACTATTGATCTATTTCAGATAAAAAAAGCAAAAGGAACTCCCGTGAGTGTATGGGAGGAGAGCTTGGAAGCTCGTTGTTTTCCCCAGCTGTTTCCTACAGGAAAAGGTGGACGATATGATGAACGTCCAGTACAGATTCCTGCTTCTGAGTATCGGACTACAAGATTATATGCAGAAGATCCAAGATTTCATCAAAGTATTCCTTATTTGTTCCATCTTTTATTTGAAAGTGACTTGTCTGCACTATCCTATGCAGTAAGTCACATTTTAAAAACTGGAGTACATCTACATAATGTGTCTGCAATGGATTTTATGAACAAAGTGCAACAGCGAGATGATCATTTGGAATCTCAATTGATGAATCTGATGGCTTGTCAGCGTGGAACTAATGAATATTGGTACCGACGCCTTGGAGAATTGAAATGTATGTTACGGAATTTAGGAACTCCTACATGGTTCCTTACCCTAAGCTGTGCTGAGTACGCTTGGGATGATTTACTGGATTTTCTTCGAGTGGCAAATTCAAATATTGAAAACATCCAATACAAGACAGCAGGTGAATTGTGCTCATTGGATCCGGTTAATGTTTGCAGATATTTCAATCATAGATTTGAGGCTATGATGTCCTTCATCTGCAATAAAAAAAATCCACCTCTTGGAGAAGTTGTGGATTTCTTTTGGAGAAAAGAGTACCAAGCGAGAGGTGCTCCTCATATTCATATGCTGTTGTGGATCAAGGATGCCCCAAAATTTGGAACAGATTCTGATGATGCAGTTTTATCTTTCATTGAAGAATATGCAACATGTGCTATACCTAAAAGCACAGAAGAAAAAAACATAAAAGAGCAAGTTTTACGTTTCCAAAGTCATCGGTGTGGAAAATACTGTCGACGAAAGTTCAAGAGTAAAGATAAATTCTACACAAAATGTCGATTTGGATTTCCACGACTTGTTCTTTCAAAAGGAACAGTAAACAGTTTTATGTCAGCTGTGCGAAATAACATTACAAGAAAATCTCCGAAAAATACCTTAAACCTAAGAAGAAAAGAATAGTCAAAATATATAAGTGACTACAACCCAGTCATTTTATCCATGTGGAATGCTAATATGGATATTCAGTATGTAGCTGACAATTCTATTGCTGTTGCTCGGTATGTCAAATCTTACATCACTAAATCTGAGAAAACGGAATTGAAAGAAATGTGGGAAGTTTCAGTTTAAAGATGTTATCGCATCGAGAAATTGAGTCATACGAAAGCTCAGATAGGTTATTATCTGCAAGTCTGTACTCCAAATCCAGAAGAATAATTTGGGTAAGTTCAGGCCTTGCAGGAATGCGAAATCGGGTACTGAAATCTATTCGAGAAATTGAATATTTAGCAGAGAACGAACCAGAAAGTACAGACATTTTGAAAACAAATATGTTGGACACATATTACCCAAACAGAAGTCATCATCTTGAGAACTTGTGTCTCTATGAAGTGCTGCAGAACTACATTTTTACACGGAATGCCAAAGAAGACATCAACAATGGAAAATATAAAGTCATTGGTGAGGAAGGATGTTTGGTGAAACAAACGGAAGTTTGATTAATCACATGAAGCTGAGTTGCGACACTACTGACAAAAAGGAATTTTACTACTTAGCTCTTTTACAGCTGTTTAAACCATGACGTTCAGAGGATGAATTACTTGGAGATTTTCAGAGCTATGAAGATTCCTTTAATGCATGTAAAGATAGCATAGAATGCAGTACTTTCACAAATTATGTACAAATGTTAAATGAAGAAATTGAACAAGAAGCTACAATTGCAGCTGAAGTAGCTAGAGACAGTTCTCAAGACAGTCAAAGTTCTGGTACGCTCAGTCAAGATCCCCTAGGACAACCAATCATAGAAAATGAAGCTGCAATAGCCATGACTGAAGTGGAAACAGCTATGAATCAAGCTCAGGAAGATTTAATAGACTTACCAAATTTGGAACAACAACTGAATGATGAACAACAACAAATTTATGAAGAAGTCACAAAGCAAATTGATCATTGATTACTACATGAAAATAAAGAGTGCTCATGCACATCATTTGAACCAATCAGAATGTATGTGAGTGGACAAGCTGGAACTGGAAAAAGTTTCTTAATTAAAGTAATTAGAAGCTACCTACAGAAAAAAACTGATTCAACTTTGTCTTGTGTTGTTACTGCTCCAACTGGGTTAGCAGCATATAACATAAAAAGAATTACCTTACATCGTTTGCTAATGTTACCAGTAGAGCATGAGAACAAAATAGAATACCACAAGCTAACAGGAGAAGCATGTTTTGAAGTTTCAAGAGTGTTGAAGAAAATGAAAGTTCTCATTATTGATGAGGTAAGCATGGTATCAAACTTAATGCTTGCCTTTGTGCATTTAAGAATGCAGCAAATTCTAAAGACAGACTATGACGTGTTATTTGGAGGAAAACATGTTATAGTTTTTGGGGATCTACTGCAGCTCACTCCAGTTAAAGGACAACCAGTATTTAATACTCTTGCACATGAAGACACGAAAAAGTCATTAGGAAGTATAGGTAATGTGAATATTTGGTCATACTTTGAGTACAAAGAACTCATTACCAATATGCGGCAAGCAAATGATGATGATTATGCAAGTATTCTCAAAGATATCAGAATTGGACTACTCACAGAACATGGCAGAAAAGCTTTACAGAGTCGATTGCTATGTAATTTGTTTCCAACAGAACAAATAGTTCCAGAGACAATATACAAGAAAATTGCAGAAAAAAATACTGTAATCTGCTTAATGCCAACACTACATGACTGCTCTATATTCAATGAAGAACTTTTGAAATTGGAAAATGAAGAGATTATGAAAATGGAAGCCGTGGATAAAATACAGCATGAAGGAATAACTATTATATTGACAGGCAAATTGAAAACTAAATTGGATTCTCTAGAGAAAAACATATCAAAAACAGCTGGTTTAGAAAATAATCTTTATGTATGTATGAACTGTCGAGTAATTTGAAGACGTAATTTGAATGTAGAAAAAGGTTTAGTGAATGGAGCTATGGGTAAAGTTGTGGGTTTTGTTAATTACCAGAAAAAAGATGGAATTGAATTTTTTAAAATAAAATTTGATCAGATTGAAGAGGTTAAAGACATTAGTCGTTGTTCAGTTCGTTTTTTGCTTGTGAAAGACTTATATTTACGTAGGAAGCAGTTTCCGTTTTCTCTAGCATATGCTGTAACTATTCACAAATCTCAAGGATTAACTGTAGATAGTGCTTTTGTAAACATAGTGTGTTTAAAGAAGGAATGGCATATGCTGCTTTGTCACGAGTGAAAAAATTATCTGGTTTATTCATGATAGACTTTGATGACTCAAAAGTTAGTGCTGATGCAAATTGTGTAAAGGAGTATAATAGATTAGGAAGAAGCTATGCTCCTCATTTAGGTCAGCATCCTGTGTTTGAAAAAGGTGTTGTTTGTCGGAAAAGGAGAATTGAGAATATCTGTAATGAGGATGTACAGAAGAAAAACAAAAAGAGAGTGATGTGATTGCAAGCAAAAAGAAAAAGGACAATGTTGAAGAGGTTGTTGGTTGTCATTTTGAAAATAGCTCTGGTGTCAACTACTACGCTAATGTATCTATTTATCTTGAAAGTTTGCAAGAGCAGATAATAATAAATCATGAAAAAAGATTTTGTTCTCTGCTGAGTTTCCTTTATGAGAAGTTGAGTAATGATTAAACAAAAATTGAAAGTGCTTCTGATGTTAAATATCTTTTAGATGTACGTTCTGGATGTACACAGTTTACACAAAATGACCAGCAAGATGCACAGGAATTCTTAATGTATATGCTTATGGTACTGGAAGATAAAGGGGTAGAAATAGAAAATATGTTTGGTCTCTCTTATAAATCGGAACATTGTTGTAAAAACTGTATGAACAGATGCAGCACTAATGTTGATTCTGAAAGGTTCATACATTTAACATTACCAGAGAGTAAATCAGTGACTTATAGTAAATTAGTTAAAGATGCAAATCACAACATGGAATGTTCTCAATGTAAATCAGAAATGTTATCAATGTTATTTTTAAAGAAATATGGACAGTATATAATTTTCAAGTCAAGTCAAGTCAAATAATGCTTTATTCGAGTTAACACTCATAAAAGCAGAACATACACCAATTAAAAAACAATTAAACTAGACAGTCGGAATAAAGCAAACAATTCACAGATGTCTCAAGTAATAAAATTAATTACAATAATTTCACCTATTACAAGTTTGGCAGGTAAGATAAAAGTTTATACAAGAATAAAATGTACTTGGTTAAAAAACACAAATAACTAAAAGCCATAACTCTAAACGTGCAGAGAAATTATCCAGGCAGAGAATAGTCAGTTGACTAGCAGTGTCTGCCTGATCGACCAGGCCCATCCGATGTACTTAGCAGTGGCAATTGAAATCCAAGACAGAGTACTCGAACATATAATTCGCAGGGCAACAGTACTACAATTAGTCCCCAGGTTCCTACACATTGGAGATAACCATACACGTCTAGGCACACAATAGGCCTTACAAGAAAATAAAAAATGGCCAAGAGTTTCTTTCCCCAAACCACAGGCTGGGCAGATATCACAGACCCCACCTCCCCATTTAATATATATAATTTTAATGATGCAATGTTGTAGAGCTGATGGAACAAAATTGGACACTTTAATAAAGAAGTTTGTAGGAAATCAATTATCAATATCAGGAAAGACTTTTGTTGGAGTTGCAATAATTTTCCATGATGCACCTTCTATAAATTCTGGTCATTACACAGTTTATCTAAAATGTGAAAAAGGCTGAACACTGTGTAATGATTCTCAATTGATTTTCAAGCAACGTTTGCCTGCAGAATTACCAAATTCCTACTTAATTTTTCTAAAACCAAAGTTTTAGATACAAATTGCAGCATCTGAAGAAACCTTTATTTCGATTTTATAGCATTACCATTGGATATTTCACCTAAAAAGGATTTAAAAATTACCATTTGGCCTCATGGAAAGGTAAATGTTTCTATTGTGGACTTCTTTGACAGATATTATTTTGGTGTATGTGCTTAAGCAACAAGATTTACAGACGTTATTTATTGCAAATAGTTATTGTTCTTAGAAGATATTTTTAATATATATGTTACATTTCTATCAAGGTATGTTTTACTGAGGATAGATTCAGGGCTTTTTTAAACGATCTTTCAGATTGTTTATTTTTTTGTCCGCTGTTAAGTGATTAATACAATTGATATCACTATTTTCAGTGAAATTCAATATATTCTGAAAACAGCAAAAATAGGGCAAAACATTACTTTGTTAAATATGAAAATATGTGTACTGTATTCTAAAATGTATTGTTAAATATTACTACTTTTTTTCTTTTTTTTCAGATCTAGAAAGAAAATTTAGGAAATTGAATCCATTTTTCTTGTAATTAAAAAAAACATTTATTTCTAATTAAGTTATTTTGTTGGTCAGGTAAGTTTAAAATATCTGTATTTCTCACCCCTTTACTTTCATGCTCCCTTTTCTTCACTTCTCCTCACTCTGCTTTTCTCATTCCCCTTCCCTCTCTCTTCTTTCTTTACTGCTCTTTCGTAACTCCCTCACTCCTTCTCTACTACTCCCCTAGGTTTACTGCCTCCATCACTATTTTTTCAACCATGTTTCTCTCCCTGTCTCCATATGTCTCATTCATTCTAACTGCCTTACTCCTTCTCAGTTCCTTTCTCTCTGTCTCTGTTTCTGTCTCTCTCCCTTTGTCTGTCTTACCCTTAATTTCCTTAACATCTCTGTTTCTACCACTCCTCCTCTCTCCATCACTCATTTTCCATCTATGTTAATTTTTTAACCTTCTCCGTCATTCTCCTTCCCTCACCTTCCCTAACTGTCACTATCCTTTACTCATAGTCACTCCTATTCTCCTACTTCACTTCCTCCTGTCTGTATCTCACACCCCTTCATCTTTTCGCATTCTTTCCTTCACTCTCCCTCACTCTCCTTTGCTCATTGAAATCCTGACTCACTTTCTCTCACTCCAGTTTCCTAAATCCCTCCATCCCCTCACTCCCCATCTCTCACTTTCCCTTACCCCCTTTTCTAATCCTCCTACCCCTTATCTCACCATCACTCCACTTCTCTTACTTTCAATCCCTTTACCCTGCTGTACTTCATCCGCTTCATCTGTTACTTCCTTTTCCTATCTCCGTCCCTTACTCCCCTTTTCTCACTCCCCCTCCATCACTCTCCATTACTCACTGCCAGTCCCTTACTCATTCACTCTTCTTACCTGTATCCTCTACCCTTAGTCCTTTTGTTGCAGTCAGTCTTTCACTTCCCTTTCATGACTGATCATACTTTCCTTTTCTCACTCATTCTGTCTGTCCTTTCCTCCTCTTCACTCAGTCATTTCAATCATTTCAATCATTCATGTATACACTACACATTCATTCAATAAAATTACAACACAGTATATTAGGAATATAGCTCTTCTTGGAGAAGTGAAGTGAGTTCTGAAAAGAACAGTTTTTTTGTCTTTTTTATTTTGTATTTTTTTTTAGTTTTTTAACAATTTTGTATTTTTTTTAATGTTTTTAGAGTACCAAAAAAAACTGGTAATGAAAAACTGTTCAACAGGAACAAAAACAGTAAATGAAAAAAATTATGGGCTGGAGCATGTGTGCTGCTGTATTTTGTTTTCGATCAAGTTAATACTGCTCTCACCGTAGCAAAGAACAGCATTGCACACATTACAATGTATTTGCACCTTCTCGAAAAGTGGGCGGATGTCAAGTGACCTGGTACACGGAGAATGTCATGAGTGATGTCATTTGAGATGTCATCAGTGATGTCATGAGTGATGTCACTGACCATGTCATGAGTGATGTAATATGTGACGTCATCAGCAGTGGATTACGGTCGCGCGAGTTATAGTTAGCTGAACTAACTATAACGGGGGAATTTCAATGGTTTTGTACGAGTGAAATGTCCAGCTAACTATAACATGTGTGAAACCTATGGTTTTTTCAGTGAATTTGCAAGGTTTTTTAAATGCTAATTCCTAACTATAACGTGTGTGAAACCTATGGTTTTTTCAGTGAATATATATATATATATATATATATATATTATCTACTGGTGGTCGCCAGTAGATAGTTATAGTTAGGACCTATTTTCCATAGGAAATCCGCAGCATTCTATTTGGAATAACGTTGGCGCCGGTTGACGAATCCTCACGCAATTGTCCAAACTTTTGGCCAGCTCCGCTCCGCTCCTACCCTGAAAGTTTTGCGTGATCCGTCAAGCGGGGGCCGAGAAAAAAGGGGGGTCCCAAAACTCGTTTTCCCCATGCAATTTCCCATAGGATCTGTTGTCCCAGCTACAGTCCAAACCGCTGAACGGAATGACACCAAATTTGGCAAAGAGGTAGTCCTCAGTTCGAACTCGTGCCTTTCTGCATATATGGTGTGAATCTGTTCAGTAGTTCCTGAGAAAATTAGGGTAAAAAGTTAGTGATATCTATGGCCGCGGAGGATCTGCGGACCGTACCCGCACCGTAAGCGCACCCTCCCCGAACCGAGCGCGCACCTTCCCAATCGCGTGCTGAATGCTAATTGGCTGCCGGGTGTCTCTCTACATTCGAAACCAGGCACTGTTGGTGGCCATTTTCTGCCTCGGTAGAAGCGAGGCTGAAGATGCAAGGGGAATAAGTGTGTTAAACATATAAAGGGGGCAGAGTGGAAATACTCTGACCCTCTAGAGGTGCTTAGGGTGTCCCAGAAGGATCCCTTGGAGCCCCCTTTTTTAAAAAAAAAACACGGGGAAATGCGTGCACGGTGCGCGCATCCTATCGCGTTGGATGCACGGATTCTCTTGCGGTGGGGGCGCGGATCCACGGCAACGTTTTTTGAAAAACGACAAGAAATCATTGGTTGTATGACAACTTTCTACACTGAAAGGTAGGGTGTATATTTCTGTTTTTTAAAGGTATGATTGTTATTGGTTAACAAAAACAGATTGTAAGGAACATTATATATGATAAGCTGATATGTTGAAAAGTCAAGCACACTTCCTGTCTTGTGTAGGAACATTGTGTGCTGAACTTGTGACCTGTGAGCTCAGTGCAGTGTTCCATGACCTGTTTCTATGGTAACAGGCAGAAGGCAGATTGGGGGAAGGGTTGAAATGTATTTCAGTTGGAAAGGGTTGAAATGTTTAACCAATAGAAATGTGTGTTTGCTTTTGAGTTTATGTGCGAAGGATTGTGATTTGATGTGTACATGTATATGTGTGGAAAATGAAAGGGAAACATTTTCATTCTTTGCTTTTGCTGAGAGGTGCACAGTGCAGAGATTCTGTAAAAGAAAATATGGTGAGTGATTGATATACTTCTTAATCTACAAAAGAACTTGAAAGATGATTTATTTAATTGTGAGGGGATGTATGTAGACTATTTTGATTTTAATCAGACTAATGTATTTTTCCTGCTAAAGTGTAGGGAGTACTTTTTTTCTCTAAAATGGTTGTGCATGTAGAAACCATTCTGTGATAAGTATTTGTGTTTTTCGTGTGTTTGTAAACAGATAACTGTGCAGTTTTTATATTTTGGTAGAATTAGAAACCAGTCATTGTTTATGAATTTGTGAAATGAGTTATGTTATGTTTCTATACTAAAATGTAGTACTACTTCTAGATGAATAAATGTGTTTTGATACAGTGCAAGGGATAGTGTTGTTTGTCTAGAATCACACAGTGAGTCTGTGTGCATTTGGGAACCACTGTGAGAGAACCATTTGGTAACATCATATATTTGCTGACAGATAACTGTTTTAACTTGTCATGTTGTGAAGTTTTAGTAGCATTAGAAGACAGTTATGGCTTATGATTTGATTAAATGAGTCAGGCTTTGACAGAAAAGTGCAGTCCTGAAATATGTAGATTGTGTGCAGTTCCCTTATCAGTTGCACTGTAGTGAATGAGTTTTGGTAAACTCCTAGGGATAGTGGTGCATATCTAGAATCACAGTGTGTGTTAGTGTGTATTTGGGATCAGTGTGAGAGAAGCATTTGGTGATATCATGTATTTGCTTACAGATAACTTTTTTTAAACCTGTCATGTTGTGAAGTTTTAGTATCATTAGAATCCAGTTTTTGCTTATGCGTTGATTAAATGAGTCATGCTTTGACACTGATGTGCTGTACTTAAATATGTAGATTGTGTTCAGTACCATTAACTCTTCCAGACTAGTGAATGAGTATTGGTAAACTCTTAGGATAGTGTTGATTGTCTAAAATCACTCTGTGAGTCTGTGTGCATTTGGGTAAGGATTGTGAGAGAAGCATTTGGTAACATCGTGTATTTGATGACAGATAACTGTTTTAAAACCAGTCAGGTTGTCAAGTTTTAGAAGCATTAGAAGACAGTTATGGCTTATGCTTTCATTAAATGAGTCAGGCATTGACAGTAAATTGCAGTCGTGAAATATATAGATTGTGTGCAGTTCCCTTACCACTTGCACTATAGTGAATGAGTTTTGGTAAATTCATAGGGATAGTGGTGCATGTCTAGAATCACACTGTGAGTTAGTGTGTATTTGGGATCAGTGTGAGAGAATCATTTGGTAACATCATGTATTTGCTGACAGATAACTGTTTTAAAATCTGTCATGTTGTGAAGTTTTAGTAGCATTAGAATCCAGTCTTTGCTTATATGTTGATTAAATGAGTCATGCTTTGACACTGATGTGCTGTACTTAAATATGTAAATTGTGTGCAGTCCCCTTACCCCTTCCACAGTAGTGAATGAGTTTTGGTAAAGTCCTAGGATAGTGTTGATTGTCTAAAATCACACTGTGAGCCTGTGTGCATTTGGGTAAGGATTGTGAGAGAAGCATTTGTTAACATCGTGTATTTACTGACAGATAACTGTTTTAAAATCTGTCATGTTGTCAAGTTTTAGTAGCATTAGAAGCCAATCTTTGCTTATGCGTTGATTAAATTAGTCAGGCATTGACATTAAAGTGTAGTCGTGAAATATGTAGATTGTGTGCAGTTCCTTTACCACTCCCACTGTAGTGAATGAGTTTTGATAAACTCCTAGGGATAGTGTTGTTTGTCTAGAATCACACTGTGAGTCTGTGTGCATTTGGGAACCACTGTGAGAGAAGTGTTTGGTAACATCGTGTATTTGCTGACAGATAAGTGTTGTAAAACATGTCATGTTGTCAAGTTTTAGTAGCATTAGAAGACAGTTATGGCTTATGCTTTCATTATATGAGTCAGGCATTGACAGTAAAAGTGCAGTTGTGAAATATGTAGATTGTGTGCAGTTCCCTTACCACTTGCACTGTAGTGAATGAGTTTTGGTAAACTCATAGGGATAGTGGTGCTTGTCTAGAATCACACTGTGAGTTAGTGTGTATTTGGGATCACTGTGAGAGAAGCATTTGGTAGCATCATGTATTTGCTGACAGATAACTGTTTTAAAACCTGTCATGTTGTGAAGTTTTAGTAGGATTAGAATCCAGTCTTTGCTTATGCGTTGATTAAATGAGTCATGCTTTGACACTGATGTGGTGTACTTAAATATGTAGATTGTTTGCAGTACCATTAACTCTTCCAGAGTAGTGAATGAGTTTTGGTAAACTCCTAGGATAGTGTTGCTTGTCTAAAATCACACTGTGAGTCTGTGTGCATTTGGGTAAGGATTGTGAGAGAAGCATTTGGTAACATCGTGTATTTGCTGACATATACCTGTTTTAAAACCGGTCATGTTGTGAAGTTTTAGTAGCATTAGAAGCCAGTCTTTGCTTATGCTTTGATTATATGAGTCAGGCTTTGACATAAAAGTGCAGTCCTGAAATATGAAGATTGTGTGCAGTTCGCTTACCACTTCCACAGTAGTGAATGATTTTTGGTAAACTCCTAGGTATAGTGGTTGTTGTCTAGAATCACACTGTGAGTCTGTGTGCATTTGAGAACCACTGTGAGAGAAGCATTTGGTAACATCGTGTATTTGCTGACAGATAACTAATTTAAAACCTCTCATGTTGTCAAGTTTTAGTAGCATTAGAAGCTAGTCTTTGCTTATGCATTGCTAAAATGAGCCAGGGTTTGACACTAAGGTGCAGTACCATGTACTATTCTGTTCACTGTGACAGAACTGAACATTTTAAAGTTTTACCTAAGCACTGTCCTAGAAGTAGTCTGATTATTTAGTCAGTTTCTAAGTACCAAATAGACTGCTTCAAATGTCTATGCAGTATGCATGTAGTGTTCTAACATACTATACACTTGTCTTTTACACCTTCAATTCCCTAGTCAGTATCCATACACTTCCAGGAAACATCCTGTCACATCCTTTGCAGTCCTCTAGAGACCCATTCAACAGCATGTACTAATCCATTCACTGTGCCAAACCTCAAACATTTATAAATTCACCAAGACACTCTCTTTCCAGTACTCTAATGATTCAGTCACTGCCTAAGTATTCATGCACTGAGCCAGGTCTTAGCACATGGACTTCTTCATACCCCTATCCACTATGCATGCAGTCCTCTAAGCACCTACACACCTGTCTTTCACACCTTCAATTCCCCAGTCAGTATCCATTCACTTCCAGCAAACACCCTGTCACTCCATTTGCACTCCTCTAGTGACCCATTTAGCATCACGTACTAATCCATTCACTGCGCCAAACCCTAATAAATTCACCCAGGCACTCTACTTGCAGTACTCTAATCATTCAGTCAGTACCCAAGTACTCATCCAGTGACCCAGGCCTTAGTATATGGACTGCTTCAAACCCTTATCCACTATGCATGCAGTCCTCTAACCACCTACACAATTGTCTTTCTCACCTTCAATTCCCTAGTCAGTATCCATACACTTCCAGGAAATACCCTGTCACTCCCTTTGCAGTCCTCTAGTGACCCATTCAGCACCATGTACTAATCCATTCACTGTGCTAAAACCCAAACACTTATAAATTCACCAAGATACTATCTTTGCAGTACTCTAATCATTCGTTCAGTGCCTAAGTATTCATACACTGAGCCAGGCCTTAGCACATGGACTGCTTCAAGCCCCTATGCACTATGCATGCAGTCTTCTAACCACCTAGACACTTGTCTTTCACACTTTCAATTTCCTAGTCAGTATCCATACAGTCCAGCACTTGTGACTGCCTTTGCACTCCTCTAGTGACCCATTTAGTACCAAGTACTAATCCTTTCCCTGTGCGAAAAGCCTAGCACTTATAAATTCACCTAGACACTCTCCTTACTGTACTCTAATCATTCAGTCAGTACCCAAGTAGTCATGCAGTGAGCAAGGCCTTAGCACATGGACTGCTTTAAATGCCTATGCAGTATGGATGCAGTCCTCTAATCACCTACACAGTTGTGTTTCACACCTTCAATTCCCTAGTTAGTATTCATACTCTTCTAGCAAACACCCTGTCACTCACCCAGTGTGTTTCCTTATAGTACTGTAATCATTTAGTCAGTTAGTATGTAGTCTTTTAGTGAGGTAGGCTTTAGGGCATGAACTGCTTCAAAGTAGTATGCACTATGCATGTAGTGTTTTAACGATCGTCACACTTGAGTTTCAGGGCTATAGTTTCTTAGTCAGTTTTTATATAAAATGTGTTTGTACAGTAATGGAATAGTATAAATTTGAAAGTTATTAATATACATTTATTTGTGATTCTTTTTTACAGATACAGAACAGGAATGTTTCTCATCTGTTTGCACTCTTCTCGTGCAAGATTGTTTGGATGAAGGGTCCTTAGGTGTTTCATCATACTTGCTGTGCCGCACGAGTATTTTTTGTTAGGATCCCCTCGTAACAGAACTCTTTGGCAAATCTTGCGAATGAAGAAGGTGGCATTGGTCTTTGTTTGCCCCTTGGAAAAAGTTAAAAATGTCTTCACCACTGAAGAAAAACGTTGTGGGCGTGGTGCCTTCTGCAAAAAAAATTCCTCAGATTCGGTAAATATTTTAAAGCGGCAACATTTACAGTTTTTGTAAGTTAAACGTATAACATTTTGTTAGTTGTTTCTTGTGGTATTTTGTTGAGAATACCATGTTGTTGTTTTTTTAACAATCTTTCTGATTTTCCAGGTCTGTCGTCGACATCCGTGGTTCCCACAGGAGTGTTCCACCTTGTTGTTTTGTATTATTGTTGTTACATTTTGTTTATTAGTTTATTCTTTATATTTATGTTAATACAAAAATAAAGTTTGAAAATAGTTTATCATTTATATATTTATTATTATAAAAAAGAAAGTTTGAAAAAAAAATTAATAATGTTTTTGGTTGTTCTCTTCACTGCTGTGTGACTCTTTCTTGTTCTTATTACTGTTATTTGATGGAGTCCACCATGGTGTTTAATTTTGGGGCACTTATAGCTGGAATACTGGTGGTATCTGCAGTTTGCACCAACTTCTGAATAGTGTGTTAGATTTATCTCAACTTTACTACCGTTAAAGTGCTGATAATGAAATGGAGAGTAGCCGTTCCTGTGCAAAAAGACACGTGGTGCACCTTTCCGATTTATTCTAAATACTAAAATCCTGTATTGAATTGCACTGAGGTATTGGCTGCACTTACAGTGTACACAGAAAATCTATTAAGAAATCTCATTGTATTTATATTGATTGGGAATAGTGCATCAGGTGCTGGATCTTGACGAGATGCACTTCTCAGTTCGTATATTCTGCACACAAAAAAATCACATCACAACTTTCACACCAATTGCAATGCGAAACAAATTCCGGCGATAAGACACGTTAGCACCAGGGATTTTACACCTGCTTTCTGCTGGTGTTAAGCAGGACAACTACCTGCACCATGAAAGGGAACACAGCCAAGAGCCACACCAGAACACCCACAGGTGCCATAGAGTCAATGAGCATGATACAGGGATACCCATGAGGGCCAAAATACTCATCTCAACAAAATCAGGACCGCCAATGCCCCCCAAACCCACATCTTAGTAAATGTGTCCCTGTGGTCATTGTCTTAGCATGATAGGCACGAGCCCTGCAACATCACAGTGTGCTGTCACCTCAGCGCTGGCAGTGAGCCTGGATGTGTAGCTATGTACGCATCCTCCTGCATGCACAACTGGCGTGTGCTGGTCTGTTGTTCACAGGTCAGTGCAGGGGTGTGCCTATCCGGCAAGGGGAACGGGGTGTCTCGGACATGTCCGTGTACAGGAAGTGCGGTAATTGTGTCTCTGTGTTCTGGTGTGGCCTGTTACAAGAGCCGCAGCATTCGATGTTGTAAAGTGGCCTGCACCACCTCCAAACGGCACTGTGATGTTGTAGTTGGAATGTAGCAGGACATGCGCAAATAGGCATTACAATGGCATGCCGTACGAGTGCACGAGATACAACAGCTCACCGTACAAAAGTGTGGGGGCTCGTGGGAGGGAAGAGCAGTCGTTTGGCAACATAACACAGAGTGAACTCGACCATGTGTCACATGCTGGGCATCTCATCCATGATGACCACGGTCGCAGACATCCCACAACACCAACGACTGGCCTTTGTACACATCCTGTATGAATGCAGCGTGGTTTTCACTTCTATGCTCGTTCAGTGGTGTGATGTTGGCAGGTTGTGTGACTTGTGCTCCTTGTTGGTGTGTTTCATTTTGGCCATTGTTAGTCTATATGTGTGTTGTACTTAATTGTGCATGTGTGCCATTCTGCCCATCTCCCCCCTCCCCCCACTCCCTGCTTCTTCCTCTTCCTAGTGCTGTTGTGTCTATAATTTTGTTGCTGCACACATAAATACATGTAAAGAATAAATTAGAATAGTTCCTTGATTCTTTTAGGTTTCAAAACTTCTCTATTGGTTTCTTTTTAATTTTCCATATGAACCGTTTTTTTAATATTCAACAACACATAGAAGTCAGAAGTGCAACGTATTCTATCAACACACTTTCTAGAACATTCTACAATACGTGCAGGTTAAAAGTTCATCAATTTTTTAAAACTTTACGATATTTTTTGGGAACATTTTCTTGAACATTTAACGACACGTGCAGGTTAAAAGTTGACGATTGTTTTAATTTCGAACAGTGCCTTCCAAATGCAAGTAGCAGGTGTGCAAATTTTATCCTATGATATGTACTCCACGTTGAAACTGCTTTTTCTTAACCAATCACAAAGATGCTTTTCCACAAAAACTAATGTGCACCCTACTTTTAAAAAAGAATGCTTTTCATGATATCTTCAGAGATAAGTTATAGATAGGAATTAGCATTTAAAATTCCTTTGAAAATCACTGAAAAAACCATAGGTTTCATGCACGTTATAGTTAGGAATTGGCATTTAAAAAACCTTTGAAATTCACTGAAAAAACCAAAGGTTTCAGGGGCGTTACAGTTAGGAATTGGCATTTATTTAAAAAACCTTAGAAATTCACTGGGGTGTTATAGTTAGCTGGACATTTCCCTCGTACAAAACCCTAGAAATTCCGCTGTTATAGTTAGTTCAGCTAACTATAACTCGTGCCCCTGCAATGCACTGCTGATGACGTCACATATTACATCACTCATGACATGGTCAGTGACATCACTGATGACATCACTGATGACATCTCAAATGACATCACTGATGACATCACTGAGGGAAATGTCCAGCTAACTATAACACCCCTGAAACCTATGTTTTTTTAAGTGAATATATATATATATATATATATACACATATATATTACCTACTGGCAGTCGCCAGTAGGTAGTTATAGTTAGGACCTATTTTCCATAGGAAATCCGCAACATTCTATTTGGAATAACATTGGCGCCGATTGACGAATCTTCGTGAAATTTTGCAAACTTTTGGCCAGCTCCAGTCCACTCCTATCCTGAAAATTACACGGTGATTCGTCAAGCGGGGGCTGAGAAAAAAGGGGGGCCCCAAAATGTATTTTCCCCATGCATTTTCCCATAGGACCGGTTGACGCAGCAACAGCCCGAACTGCTTAACGGAATTACACCAAATTTGGCAAAGAGGTAGTCCTCAGTTCAGACTCGTGCCTTTTGCTTAAATGGTGTAAATCCGTTCAGTAGTTCCTGAGAAAATTAGAGTTAAAAAGATAGATATATCTGGGCGGAGCCTAACCACACATCTCATCGTGAGATCTGATTGGCTGTCAGTACTTCATCCAAGAAGTGTTGGCAGCCATCTTGGGACCAATATACATGATAGCACCTCATTAAAAAGCATTGCAGTTAATAGAAGGTTTTAAGACTTTAGTTACATTATAAATCATTTGTTGATGGTACCATACTCATTTTCGGAATTGTGGTGTGTTCTAAGGTGAAAAAGCCTTCTGCTGTGATATCATGAATCATGTTTGAGAGAAAACTATTTTCTCATGCTTTTCCCACAGAGGTTTAGAAGGTGATCTATAAGCTAAACTGAGGGCATATTATCTTTCTCAGTCATGTGAGAATGAAGTCTGACATTCTCAGTAAACATGTACATCCAACAAGGGCAGAGACTGTCAGTTGATTCCTTTGTGTTCTACTATCTGCAGCTTCCCAGAGTGTTCTAAAGAACAACTAGAGCGCTAACAGTCCTACTTATGACAAACGTATTGCACACCTGAAGCCATCTTGATTGGAATAAAGTGGTAACTCTTAAAACATTTAATTTAAAAAGGAACAAAATGAGGGGGTTCATTTTGCCACAGAAAGTATGATTAGTGCTGCAGAAAGAAAAATTAGGGCACATTTTGAGTGACTTCTCAAATCATCTTCTATTTCATTAAACAATTCTGACATGCAGACTGAAACATGCACTTTCAATACCAGCAGCAGACTTCCCTGGTGAGCAGTAGCTTTACTACAGTGATCTAATAAGCAACTAGAGTGCTAACATTCTGAATTGATGGCAAATGTGTGACACATCTGAATGCCTTCTTGATGGAATCAAAGTAAAAAACTGAAAGTATTTCCTACTGAGGAGACTGTATAAATGAGGAAATTAGGAAACTTCATAACACATAAGTCTCCCAAATTGGCCACCAGAGACAAAAGAGCCCAAATGTAGCCCAAATATCACCCAGATGTAGCCCAAGTATAGCCCAATGACAGAATGTCCCAGAGTGTTCTAACAAACAACTAGAGCGCTAACAGTCTTACTTATGGAAAAAGTATGGTACACGTGAAGCCATCTTTATTGGAATAAAGTGGTAACACTTAAACATTTAATTTACAAAGGAACAAAATGAGGGGGTTCAATTTGACATAGAAATTATGATTAGTGCTGCAGAAAGAAAAATAAGGGCACATTTTGACTTCTCAAATCCTCTTCTATTTCATAACAAATTCTGACATGCAGACTGAAACATGCACTTTGAATACCAGCAGCAGACTTCCCTGGTGAGCAGTAGTTTTACTACAGTGATCTAATGAGCAACTAGAGTGCTAACATTCAGAATTTATGGCAAATGTGTGACATATCTGAATGCCTTCTTGATGGAACCAAAATAAAAAACTGAAAGTATTCCCACTGAGGAGACTGCAGTAAATGAGGAAATTAGGAAACTTCATAACAAATAAATCTCCCACGATGGCCACCAGAGACAAAAGAGCCCAAATGCAGCACAAATATCACCCAGATGTAGCCCACATGTAGCCCAATGACAGAAGTGTGCAAAACACTTATTTTTTGTGTATTTGCAGTTTTATATAGTGCAGACTTGTCAGGTATTGGAGTGCTTTACATGAGCATTGGTTACATCACACAAGATCAAATTCATGTTGGTTGCAGACATGGGGAGATTAAGTGATTTGACCAGAATCACAGAATGTTGAGCTGAAGCAGAAACTCCAACCTGGTTCCCCAGTTGCAAAGTCTGCAGCTCTAGAAATAACACCACATCCTCTCCCCTAGGTGCAACATTTAATCAAGTGGTCAACTGGATAAAAAAACATAAAGATTACAAATAATTTAAAAGTTCTTTGTCGCTATTTGAAAACTCAGAAAACATGTTCTCATTTTAGTTTTTTAGAGCACTAACCATAATTTTGATGCAAATAAGACCCTCTCATATATGTAAATTCTAAAGGAAATGCTCTAGGTATTACAGTTTTGATTACATCTAGATGACGTCAGGCGTTCCACACTTTTGTAATAAATATAGAATGTTAGCAATCTAGTTGTTCATTAGGATACTGTTGAGAGGCAGAGGCCAGGGGCACGGACTCTGAAAATTGAAGGCAGGTAGGAGAGTGCAGAGGCAACAATTTGAAGACACTGGGCAGGCAGGAAGGGCAGTGGCAGCACAACAGACTATGGAGGGCAGTGGAAAGGGGGACAGGGGCAACAAACCAACAATACAGGACTGGCAAGAGAGGCTGTGGCAATATAATAGACCATTTTGGGCAGAAGGAAGAGGCAGTGGTAGTACAACCATACATGCCAACAGACCCGTTTAAGCCAGGAAACATCTAATGTTTTTAAGCTCAAATGGGCTTTATTTAATCTGTCTCCTGTCTACAATCTCCTCTTTTTCAATGTAACTCAAAGGGGAAAATCAATACCCCAGTTTTTTTTCAAAATCTCCCTCTTACCAAGTTCAAAATGTTCGCAAGTATGGTACATTGGATCATGGTAGGCAGGAGAAATTGGGATAGGGACATGGACTCGGATAACAGAGGACAGGAGGGACATGGAGAGGTGCACCAAACTGACCCTACAGGGCAGGCATCAGGGTTTGCAGCAGCACAATACACCACACAGGGCATGCTGGACGGGAGTGCAGCACAACAATCCATAGAAAGCAATAGGGAGGGGACAGGACCATGCACATGGACAACAGAGAACAGAGGGGAAAGAGCCAATGGTAGCTAGCTGACCATAATGGACAGACAGGAGAGAAAGCTGCAGCATAACAGACCATAAAGGGCAGGAGGGATGGATCAGGGGCATTACAATGTAACAGACAAGCCAGGTGGAATGGAATAGGGGTCTGCACATGGAAACAGAGGGCTGGGGGCAAGGGGGCAGGGCAGGAGCAGCAAGATGACCATGGAGGCTAGTCCATAGATTCAGACAACAGATGATAGGGAGGAGGTGGATGGGGCAGCAAGTTAACTGTTCAGAGAAGGTGGGTATTAGGAACTTTATTGTTTTTAAAATGTGTGTCTGTGCCAACTACTTAAAATATGAACAAGTATGCAGCATAATCTCACTTTTATTCAGGAAGAAGAGGACGTTTGTGACTGTGACTCTGGGCTCACTTGGCAGAAACACCCCCTGACCCTCCACCACCATCGCAAAATGTAATGCCCGTGAAAAGGGTAGGTGGAACGCAGTGTTATATAGAACATAGTCCTGAGAGCACGATTGAAGATGAAAACTAGATATAGTATATGGTATAAACTATGCACCAAAAAGTGTGATATAAGATGAACCGGGGCGTGAAATATAATATGCAATACATTGTGCGCAATGACAGATTCATTGGAGAGCGCGAGATAGCACAGGCACTAGCGCCTGCTATGCGATATGCGCCCTGGAGTGTAATATGCACAGGGCAGTGTTGTGTAACCTAACTAGTCTCTAAAGTTGTAATATAAAATATGTGCTGGAGAGTGTAACGTTGCATATGCACTGTGACAATGATATGGATCCCAGATTGTAATATGTATGGCATAGCACTGTGCGTTATAACATAGGCATCGAGGATGGCATGTTAGATGGGGCAATATAACCCGTGCGAAGGTAAGTGTGGCATGATATTTTCACGGGGTGGTGTTACAGTGCACATGGGCTAGAGAGTGTCATAGCATACGCACTAGCTGGTGGAATACAACACAAAGGTGTTTGGCACTCGGGGGGCACTGGTGGGTGTAACACAGCATTGGGCTCAGCCAGGAGCACGCTGTGACTCTCAAGTGAGGTTTGTCTCCTTTCCAGAGAGTAAAATAAAAAGTATTACACATCCGGCGGTGGACGTGTGTTTTATTAACCGTGAGGGGGGTTTCTTGCATAGTTTGGTCGAATTTTTATTGAATCCCCTTTGAATGGCTTGGTGTGCGTGTGCAATAAATGTGCCCGTCAATAGCTACCCATGTTTGTATAAATAAACGACAAGGGTGTCTACTTGGAGAGTACCGACTGGCGGGGTGCCGGGATTAGGCACGGTAGGGCGTCAGACACGTCAGAGCTTCACTAGCAGTGTAAATACATTCCACTTGAATTCATTGTATGCATAGTCGCCTTTTAATGAATATCACGCAAATCGTCATGGTGATAGGTACATACGGTTTGTCCAGCATGTCCTAGGTGTTTCTATAAATATATATATATTTTTTTAAATAAAAAACAAAGGCCGGCCCCGGGGGATGGGGTCCCCGGGGCCATAAGTGGCTTGAGGAGGGGGGCAACGCAGCCCCCCTCCTAAAGAATTAAAAAAGGAATCGGCCATGACCCGGGGGTTGGGGTCCCCGGGGCTGATTAAGGCATTGGGAGGGTCAAATTTATTTTTTTCAACAAAAAAATTAGGGTGCAGGCCCTGGGGGATGGGGTCCCGAGGGCCAATAAATTAGAAAAAGAAGGGGGGCCACACAGCCCTCCTTCTTAAAAAAATAAAATAAATAAAAGACCGGCATCGCGCCGGAGGCCACGCCCCCTCCTTGCAGCACTCTGCAAACGTGCCCCCTGGCCAGTTGTAAGATGGGGAATTAATTCCCCTTCAATACTGAGGGTCCCTGATGGTCAACTAGCCCAACAGGTATCTCCAGTATGCGCCAGGGAGCTGCGTTGCAGACAGGTGTTCTGAGGCCACGCCCCTTTTTACACCTCTCTGCAACGCAGCTCTGTGGTGCTTACTGGAGGTACCTAGTGGGCTAGTTGGACCCTAGGGACCCTCAGGATTCAAATGAACTTAATCTCCCAACTAAAAACCGCCACAGGGCGTGTTTACGCAGTGGTGAAGGGAGGGGACGGGGCCTGAGTTAACGTGTGCAAACAAGCCCTGTGGCGATGTTAGATCTGGGGATCTCTAGTTGGCAGGGTAGGTACCACTGTCCAAGTAGGGACCCTTGCTTCTAGTCAGGGAGAGGGGGATACACTGTTAAGATAACCCCTGCTCACCCTCTAGGTAGCTTGGCCTGAGCAGTCTAGGCTATCAAAGGCAATGTGTAAAGTATTTGTACCAACACTCACAGTAACACAGTGAAAACACCACAGATTTACTCCACACCAGTTTTAGAAAAATAAGGTATCTTTACTAAAAACTTCACAAGACCAAATACTACAGACAAACCGACATACAATTAAAAAGATTACTTTAAAGATAGTTCAAGAGTTTGCAGAAAGTACTCCAGGATGTAAAAGTCAGTGTCCTGCACAATGCGACTCTCAATGCACAAAATGCGACACTCTCGTGCCCAACAGTACCTGTAGTTGCGATAAGGTTCCCAAAAGCTATCACAAGGAAGATGGCAAAGGCGATGCGATACTCCTGAGATCTTGGGGAGGCTTTGCAGCAGCCCTGCTTCACGCAGCAGAGGTGGATGCGCCGGCTCCGATCTGTAGGGGGAGGATGCGATGACTTTGGCTTTCGTAGGTTTCTTAGGGGGGAAGCGTCACGCACAGGTACGATGCGACGATCTTCAGTGCGGCGCGGTGCGCGGCGCAGCGCGTACTTCAGGCGCCGCAACCCTCGATGCGTCACGGGACGGGACTCTGCGTCGACACACACGCAGCGACTGGATACTTTCACGCACCGGCAGTGGTGCGGCCCGCAAACTGGTTCTGCGACGACCCTCGCAGCGGCAGGAATCTTCTCGCACCGGAACGATGCTCGACGCACTCGGCGATGCGGGGACTCCGGGTGCTGCGATGACGCCGCGATGACATTTTCCTCGCGCTCTCGTTCTTGCGACACGCAATCGGATGATGCGTTGGGTACCAGTTACTCTTTTTCACGCTTCTGCTTCCCAGCTCCCAAACACAGCAAAACGACCTCCTGAGGCCCCAAGACTGGGCAAGCACTCCAAGGCAGGTCAGAACTCCTTCAGCAGAGTTCCAGGGGAGCTGGTGGTGAAGTCCTTTTGTTCCTGGGACTTCTTAACAGGGAGCCAGCTCTTCTCAGGCCCTTGGAGATCAGAATCAAAAGAAGGGGACACAGCAAAGTCCTTCCCCTCTCCTTGGCAGCAAAGCAAAACAGCAAGCAGGCAGTCTTCTCCTCTTCAGTTGTTTTCAGCTTTCTCCTTGGCAGAGGTTTCTTCTTAGTTCCAAAGTGATCTAAAGTTTAGGTGTCTGGGGTCCTCTTCTTATACCCCTCCAAGTCTTTGTCTCTCTGTGTTTCAGTGGGGGGATTCCCCTGCTCAAACCGGTTCCTGGGTGTGCTCTGCCCTGGAGCACCTGGTTCCTTTCAGAGTGAGGGGCAGGGTCGTTAGACGCTCAGCAGGAGGTGGAGCCTTCTTTGTGCTGGCAGAGGCAGAGTCCTCAGCCTGGCCAGCAGGGGGTGGAGCCAGCATTGTGCTGGCAGGGGCAGCCCTATTCAAACCCAGGGACTACTCCTCCCACCCATCTAAAGCAGATCTCCCTATTCACTCTGCTGCTGACTCATCCAGGCTCCTGGAGCCACCTAGCCCATCACATGACACCAGTCAGCCAACCAGCACACAGGCACACAGGAAGGTTAAACAGGAGAATAGCTACTTTCTAAAAAGTGCTATTCTCGCATAGTGAATTTAAAAACCATCTTGCTAAAAAGATGTATAATTAAATTCTGATCACAAAGATACCAAACTTGGATTTTCTATCTTGCCCTTATGGGAAGATAGGCATGTAAACAGCCTCCCCCATTCTATCCTATGGGCAAGATAGCCTCTCAGCAGTGAAAAACGAAAATGACTGTAATTCACTACCAGGGCATGTTACACACCTCAGTACATGCCCTACCTTTCAGATACACTGCACCCAGCCCAGGGGGGTACCTAGGGCCACCATAGGGATGCCTGACATGTACAGAAAGGGAAGGATAAGGCCTGGTCAGTGGGTGCACTGGCCAGGTCGACATGGCAGTCCTGGACTGCACATAGGCACTGCAAGCAGGCCTAAGACATCATTTTAGCGCTACTCGTGTGGGTGGCACAATCAGTGCTGCAGCCCACTAGTAGCATTTGAATCACCAGCCCTGGCACACCCAGTGCACTTTACTAGGGGCTAACAGGTGAAACAAATATGCCAATCATGGATAACCAATCAATATAACAATTTTTACAGCGAGCATATGCACTTTAGCACTGATCAGCAGTGGTAAAGTGCCCAGAGTCCTATTGCCAACAACCACGGTTCAGAAAAAATAAAGGAGGAAGAAGCAAAAAAGTTTGGGGATAACCCTGCAAAAAGGGCCGTTTCCAATACAACCCCCTTCCAGCCTAAAGCCTGGGTAGACCAAGCGATACCTCGATGGGATTCCCTGCTTAGGGCGATAGAACACGGAAACTGGCCCAAACCGCAGGGCACTATTCCTGTTCTACGCCTTCCTGAACCCGGTTGGATCTCTCCATCCATACTCTCAGGGTCCACCAAGCCAATCCATGTGGGACCCTTCTCCTCACCTGTGGACACCACCTGTGCAGCACCTAGCCTTAACTTGCTCACAGGTGTGTCCCAACAGACAGACAGCAAGCCGCAGTGACCAGTGACAGTGGTCAGGGATGAGACCCAGGCCTTATGCCTCTCAGGACCCTCAAACCCCTGTGGCGTCAGAGGGTGGGGGGCAGTAGCCCCAGGTGCTTGGCACCCTTTGTCCACTTCCTTTCTTGTCAGGTCGGGTCTGACAACCTGGCACTGACCTACCAGCCCCGGGCCTGTATCCGGTGGCTGGACCGGAGGCTGGGGTAGGCTTTTCCATACCCGGTCCTCCTCTTCCTTGGGGCTCTGTACCCTCCCACCTGGAGTGGTACCCCCTTCTAGAATAGTCAGGGCACCTGTGGCAGGTGTCCTGCACCATTCGCCCACCAGTTCAGGGGTTCTATCCTGCAACTGGGATTCCAGGTCAGGGGGGACACCCCGGACCTGGCCCTCCAACCTAGGGTCTACACCCTCCAGGTGAACCGGGGTCAGAGGCGAGGACTCCCTCCCTCTGCACCCCCTTCCAGAGAGCTGCACCCTCCCCACTGGAGTGGTACCCCTGGAAGCCAAACCGGTCAGGACACAGCTTACAGATGTCCTTCCCTCCAGGTCAGGCAGATCCTGAACCTGGCCTCCCAACCCAGGGACTAAACCCTGCGGTTGCACACCTGCCTGGCATGCCAGGACTTCTGGGGACTCACACAGTATCTCCCCGAGGGTGACACATGACTCATGTGTCTCGTGACAGTCTGCCTGGCGCAGATCTCCCGGCCCCTGTCCACCTGACAGTGCGCGAAGATCCCCCAGGTCAGAAGTGGCGTCACCATGGTCACTCCTAGGGGACTCAGCCCTTCTGGCTGGTCCCCGACCCACTGGTTCTCCCACTGGGGAACACATCCCCCTCTCACCCCTCAGTCTGGACTTCTGTACCCTCCCAACTGGAGCGGTACCGCCAGACACCAGAACCACTGGAGCTCTGTTTACAAAGGCTCCAGGCTCTCCTGACACTAGGAGATCCTCCTCAAATGGCCTACTAGCACTGTCTAGGCCCCCAACCTGGTGTTCCCTTAAGGAACCCACCAGGCCCTGAGACTGGGTTTCGGGCACCTTGGGACCCACAGTCCCACACTCACCCCTTCTCCACTGAGACAGGACGTGAGCCCCTACACCCCTCCCACTACACTGGGACCTAACCGGGCTACACTGAACCTCTTCCATCTCACAGGTCTGGAAGATATCTGGGCCACTCCTTTTGGGATCACTCCCCAATGCCTCTCCAGACCTTTTGGCATCCAACCAAAGGTCTGCCTCCAACGCAAGCTCTCTGGAACCAGAGAACTCACACTCCACCGGGTGTTGGCATAGCTCTGGAAAACAGGGACTTAAAATATGCTTTCCAACAAATGAATCACACAGCCCCCCACAGTTGTTAACCAAGCTACCGTTTGCCTCACCCTCCAGTGCCTCACACAAGTACCCCACACACTCTCCTGAGATTGGCAAGACAGTACCTGACTGTTTCTGTCACACAACTCACACTCTTCTGGGAGGTCTTCACACTCACACACCAAGGTTTCTAACATGGGGGAACCCCTCTCCCTGTACCTCTCATCTAGGGTCAGTAGAGTGTCCCTCCCACCACTAGGAATATGGTCCCCTGTGCCAGTTCCCCAATCCACTTCAGGGACACTGCACTCCACTGGAACTACATCATAAACCTGAACCCCTGGTGTATGTCAACCCCCTCCTTCAAGTCAGGTGCCACATCTCTGGGTGTTTGTACCTTTCTCTCAGCACTAGAACTTACAATCTTGCTGCCACCATCTGAGCTGGACTCCACCTCCAACTCAGCAAAGCTCACTTCTTGAGCTACCCATTTTTCTTCTTCAGCTGAGACACTCATGGCCTCAAGCCTCTTGAGCTCCAAATCAAGCTCCCTCATCCTCAAATCATGAGCCAGAAGCAATTTCTTCTCTTCCAAGGCACGGGCATTCTTGCTCTCCTCCGCCGCCTTTTCTACTTCCAATTGCTTCATTTTCATTTTCATTATTTCCAATTCATGGTTTCTCACCCTTTGATTCTCCTCCAACTCCTCTGGAGTGAGCCTCCTACTGGAATGGGAGCTGCCAGCCCTTGAGACTGGTCCGACCACGGGCAGATCTTGGGGAATAAAACCATTCTCTTCATCTGCATCATCTTCCTCTTGGGCCTCCCAACAGGCCTTCAAGAATCTTTGTAGCACATCCTTTCCAGATCCGCTTTTCACAGGGCAACCAAGGTCTTTGCAGAATTGCTTGAGCTCCTCAACTCTGTATGAATATAAATCCACAATGGAAAACTCCAATTCTGCCCTCTCACTTGTTGCCACCTGAGACATGATGCTCTTGAAGAGTTACTCAAAAATACAGTATGTGGTTGCGTATTGGTCTGCACTTAAACTAGTGATGTACACCAATTACTGTGGGTCAAGTACAAATACAAGTTCAATCCTCACCGCTGACCACCAATGTTAGATCTGGGGATCTCTAGTTGGCAGGGTAGGTACCACTGTCCGAGTAGGGACCCTTGCTTCTAGTCAGGGAAAGGGGGATACACTGTTAAGATAACCCCTGCTCACCCTCTAGGTAGCTTGGCCTGAGCAGTCTAGGCTATCAAAGGCAATGTGTAAAGTATTTGTACCAACACAAACAGTAACACAGTGAAAACACCACAGATTTACTCCACACCAGTTTTAGAAAAATAAGGTATCTTTACTAAAAACTTCACAAGACCAAATACTACAGACAAACCAACATACAATTAAAAAGATTACTTTAAAGATAGTTCAAGAGTTTGCAGAAAGTACTCCAGGATGTAAAAGTCAGTGTCCTGCACAATGCGACTCTCAATGCACAAAATGCGACACTCTCGTGCCCAACAGTACCTGTAGTTGCGATAAGGTTCCCAAAAGCTATCACAAGGAAGATGGCAAAGGCGATGCGATACTCCTGAGATCTTGGGGAGGCTTTGCAGCAGCCCTGCTTCACGCAGCAGAGGTGGATGCGCCAGCTCCGATCTGTAGGGGGAGGATGCGATGACTTTGGCATTCGTTGCGTAGGTTTCTTAGGGGGAAGCGTCACGCACAGGTACGATGCGACGATCTTCGGTGCGGCACGGTGCGCGGCGCAGCACGGACTTCGGGTGCCGCAACCCTCGATGCGTCACGGGACGGGACTCTGCGTCAACACACGCAGCAACTGGATACTTTCACGCACCGGCAGTGGTGCGGCCCGCAAACTGGTTCTGCGACGACCCTCGCAGCGGCAGGAATCTTCTCGCACCGGAACGATGCTAGACGCACTCGGCGATGCGGGGACTCCGGGTGCTGCGATGACGCCGCGATGAAATTTTCCTCGCACTCTCGTTCTTGCGACACGCAATCGGATGATGCGTTGGGTACCAGTTACTCTTTTTCACGCTTCTGCTTCCCAGCTCCCAAACACAGCAAAACGAACTCCTGAGGCCCCAAGACTGGGCAAGCACTCCAAGGCAGGTCAGAACTCCTTCAGCAGAGTTCCAGGGGAGCTGGTGGTGAAGTCCTTTTGTTAATGGGACTTCTTAACAGGGAGCCAGCTCTTCTCAGGCCCTTGGAGATCAGAATCAAAAGAAGGGGACACAGCAAAGTCCTTCCCCTCTCCTTGGCAGCAAAGCAAAACAGCAAGCAGGCAGTCTTCTCCTCTTCAGTTCTTTTCAGCTTTCTCCTTGGCAGAGGTTTCTTCTTAGTTTCAAAGTGATCTAAAGTTTAGGTGTCTGGGGTCCTCTTCTTATACCCCTCCAAGTCTTTGTCTCTCTGTGTTTCAGTGGGGGGATTCCCCTGCTCAAACCGGTTCCTGGGTGTGCTCTGCCCTGGAGCACCTGGTTCCTTTCAGAGTGAGGGGCAGGGTCGTTAGACGCTCAGCAGGAGGTGGAGCCTTCTTTGTGCTGGCAGAGGCAGAGTCCTCAGCCTGGCCAGCAGGGGGTGGAGCCAGCATTGTGCTGGCAGGGGCAGCCCTATTCAAACCCAGGGACTACTCCTCCCACCCATCTAAAGCAGATCTCCCTATTCACTCTGCTGCTGACTCATCCAGGCTCCTGGAGCCACCTAGCCCATCACATGACACCAGTCAGCCAACCAGCACACAGGCACACAGGAAGGTTAAACAGGAGAATAGCTACTTTCTAAAAAGTGCTATTCTCACACAGTGAATTTAAAAACCATCTTGCTAAAAAGATATATAATTAAATTCTAAACACAAAGATACCAAACTTGGATTTTCTATCTTGCCCTTATGGGAAGATAGGCATGTAAACAGCCTCCCCCATTCTATCCTATGGGCAAGATAGCCTCTCAGCAGTCAAAAACGAAAATGGCTGTAATTCACTACCAGGGCATGTTACACACCTCAGTACATGCCCTACCTTTCAGATACACTGCACCCAGCCCAGGGGGGTACCTAGGGCCACCATAGGGATGCCTGACATGTACAGAAAGGGAAGGATAAGGCCTGGTCAGTGGGTGCACTGGCCAGGTCGACATGGCAGTCCTGGACTGCACATAGGCACTGCAAGCAGGCCTAAGACATCATTTTAGCGCTACTCCTGTGGGTGGCACAATCAGTGCTGCAGCCCACTAGTAGCATTTGAATCACCAGCCCTTGCACACCCAGTGCACTTTACTAGGGGCTAACAGGTGAAACAAATATGCCAATCATGGATAACCAATCAATATAACAATTTATACAGAGAGCATATGCACTTTAGCAGTGATCAGCAGTGGTAAAGTGCCCAGAGTCCTATTGCCAACAACCACGGGTCAGAAAAAATAAAGGAGGAAGAAGCAAAAAAGTTTGGGGATAACCCTGCAAAAAGGGCCGTTTCCAACAGGCGCGTTTTAAGTTGGGGAAATAATTCCCCTTCAATCCTGAGGGACCCTGGGGGCCAACTAGCCCACCAGGTGCTTCCAGTAAGCACCACTGTGCTGCGTTGCAGAGAGGTGGTCTAGGCCGTGTCCCTTTTTACATCTCTCTGCAACGCAGCTCTGTGGTGCTTACTGGAGTTACCTAGTGGTCTAGTTGGACCCTAGGGACCCTCAGGATTCAAGGGGACTTAATCTCCCAGCTTAAAACGGCCACAGGGCGTGTTTACACAGTGGGAACCGGAGGGGACGGGGCCTGAGGTGACGTGCGCAAACACGCCCTGTGGCGCGTTTTAAGAGGTTGTTTTTAATCCCCTGCCCTATTATATACTAGGGGCTTACAGAGGAGGTCATGCTAATCACAGGAGGACCCCAACGCATAGTGTTCCCTAGTGTATGTAGGTGTTTTCACTGTATTCTGAGTGACTTTTAACATAGCACTGGCTCTAGGACTGGTTAGTCAGACTCAGTTACCACCACTATCCGTCTGAAAAAGTAGCGGGTACAGGATGATTTTGCAACAAGGCTTCTTTCTGCTCTTCTGTTTGTTCTTTCTGCACCTTATCCTTCTTCCTGCACTTTTCTTCGTCTTTGAGGACTTCTGTTGCTTCTTTCTGCATTTCTTTTTTTCTTTCTGTGAGTTTTTTCTTCTTTCTTCACATGTCCTATCTCTGTAGGCACAGTTAGAAATTAGCATTTAAAAAACCTTTGAAATTCACTGAAAAAAACATAGGTTTCAGGCACGTTATAGTTTGGTATTAGCATTTAAAAAACCTTAGAAATTCACTGAAAAAACCATAGGTTTCAGGGGCGTTATAATTAGCTGGTCTTTTCACTCGTACAAAACCATTGTAATTCCCCCGTTATAGTTAGTTCAGCTAACTATAACTCGTGCGCCCGCAATGCACTGCTGATGACGTCACATATTACATCACTCATGACATGGTCAGTGACATCACTCATGACATCACTGATGACATCTCAAATGACATCACTGATGACATCATCCTTGTGATAGAGTGGCAGACCTCCTCTCCCCCAATATAACCTTTGATACACACATTCAAAAATAGAAACTAACATTTTCAAAACAATGGACATACCAATACCAGTTACAACAACCTATTCAGTAATTCTAAGATCCACATACACATCCACTCATTCACCAACAGTCCTATACAGTCACTCATACATGTACTCACTCATCATATGTACTCATACACCTTTACATCCTGTTACACAATGCCACTCATCCATAGAATTACTCACACACATAGTCACTCATGCTAATAAAGAATCAAACATACATTTACTTGCATATACAGTTATACACACACCACCACACTTACTTCTACAGAAACTTAAACATACTTAGTCTTTTAAACAATCACTTATAGAAACACATACTTATTCATACAGGAACTCTTTCAATCTCTCACTCTCACATAAACTCACTTATATACACCAATAGTCACATATACTAGTTTAAAACATATGTAGTTACTCATAAAGACACTATTGAGACAGTCATTCATTCACTATCACACCCATACACACACTCATCCACCCATACAGTCCTGCACACATGCTGTCTTCAACACATACAACCAGTGAGTCACTCATTCATGCAACTATGCACTACATAATACCCCCCACCGAACCATGCAGACACTCAGACTGATACTCAAAAAACCAACTAATAACCTATATAGACACCCATGTAGCTACTCACCAACCCATGCAGCCACTTATCCACAAAGTGAGAGACTGATACAGATATTTACATATTTAAACATTACTCACTAAGCCATGTATTCACTATGATACACTTAATCAGTCAGTTACACAATCAATTTTTCAAAAACAAATCATCCATTTAGACACTTATATACCCATTTATTCTTCCATCGACCTTGAGATATACATGTATAAAACATATTTAATTTTCAGAAAAACACACATTCACTGGATGATGTCATCAGTGATGTCATTTGAGATGTCATAAGTGATGTCATGAGTGATGTCACTGACCATGTCATGAGTGATGTAATATGTGATGTCATCAGCAGTGCATTGCGGGCGCGCGAGTTATAGTTAGCTGAACTAACTATAACGGGGGAATTTCAATGGTTTTGTACAAGTGAAAAGTCCAGCTAACTATAACACCCCTGAAACCTATGGTTTTTTCAGTGAATATATATATATATATATATTCACCTAAAAAATCATAGGTTTCAGGCCTTATATAGTTAGGAATTAGCATTTAAAAAACCTTAGAGATTCACTGAAAAAACAATAGGTTTTAGGGGTGTTATTGTTAGCTGGACATTTCACTCGAACAAAACCATTGAAATTCCTCCGATATAGTTAGTTGTACTAACTACATCTCACACGCCCGAAATCCACTGCTGATGATGTCACAAATGACATTATGGTCAGTGACATCACTGATGACATCTCAAATGACATCACTCATGACATCACTCATGACATCATCCAGTGAATGTGGTTTGGTTCGGTATTTAAATATGTATTATATATATATAGCAATTTGCATTGAAGAATCAGTGGATATATAAATATAAATATCTGGATGGAGGATTTAGTAACAGTGTGATTGACTGTTTACTTGACTAATTTATAGTGCCTCACTAAATGTATTGGATAGTGACTAAACTGTGTGAATATCTGTATCACTTTGTCAGTTGTTGTGTAAACTGCTGCACAGTTGGTTACTAGCTACGTGAAAGTCTATATTATTTATTGATTAGTTAACTGAGTATTTGTATGGGAGAGTGAATGTGTGTGTGGTTCGGTGAGGTGTGTGTGACTGCCCAAAGGTGTGTGAATAGTTGATTCAGTAGGTATATGAAGTTAAAACTACATGTTATAACAGTTGTTTGGGTGAGTGAATATCTTTATGGGTGTGGCGATGAGCCAATATATGTCTCAATGGTACATGTCCAACAAACTAGGAAAATAAAAGCCAGTCTATATGTCAGTTGTTGTATATAAATAAGTATACATAAGACTCAGTGATTGTATGACTGACTGTATGGATAACTGTATACTTGTAATAGTGTTTTTATAACGCACTAAGTATGAGTTATTATCTATATGAATAGATTAAGTGGTGTTTGTATAAGTGTATATCTAAGTAAAAGTAAGTATGATCGATTGTTTGCATAAGTGAGTAGGATGACTTCATAAGTGATTAGGATGTGTGCTGGTGTGTAATGTCAATATAGGTGTATAAGTGAAAGTGTTCTATTGATCATTGACAGCATGTATGAGTGAATCTATAGGTAAGTGATTAGATGTGTGTATAGATCTAGGAATCACTGAGTGGGTGTTTAGAAACTTGTATTGGTGTGTCAATGGTTTCAAATCTGGCACCCTGTATTTTACAGTGAGTGATGAAAGGTTATACTAGTGTATGATGAGGTGTATCTGATTGTCACGTGGATGATGGCATCAGTGATGTCATCAGTGATGTCATTTGAGATGTCATCAGTGATGTCACTGACCATGTCATGAATGATGTAATATGTGACATCATCAGCAGTGGATTGCGGGCGCACGAGATGTAGTTAGTTAGTAGGAATTTCAATGGTTTTGTTCGAGTGAAAGGTCCAGCTAACTATAACACCCCTAAAACCTATTAATTTTTCAGTGAATTTCTAAGGTTTTTTAAGTGCTAATTCCTAACTATATCAGGCCTGAAACCTATGTTTTCTTCAGTGAATTTCAAAGGTTTTTTAAATGCTAATTCCTAACTATATCAGGCCTGAAACCTATGGTTTTTCAGTGAATTTCAAAGGTTTTTTAAATGCTAATTCCTAACTATATCAGGCCTGAAACCTATGTTTTTTTCAGTGAATTTCAAAGGTTTTGTAAATGACAATTTTTAATGTATTAATTGTTATACTGATTTTTTTATACTGATTTACTACATTTTTTAAACTATTTATTTTTAGATATATATTTTTTAATTACATTATAATTACATTATACATTACAATACGAAATATACTTTCTCAGAATGAATTACTTTAGTTTAAATACTTGGCAAATAGGCAACAGACTTTTAAGTACCGTAGTTACAGTTGTTGCAATGGGAAACACAATTTCAAACAGATAGCAACATTGAGCTCAATGTAAATTTCTAGTTAAATGCAATTAGTTACTTTATGGATTACTTTTCTAACCACAGGACTGGATCCTAGATTCAGTCCTTGGACATCTCCTGTAAACAGTTGAATAAAAGCGTTTTGGTTACAGTAGTTATTTTTAAGGAATATTATTGTATTTTAAAAATTTTCACATAGAGTCACCAATGTTATCCTATGGCAGAAAATTCACTTAGCAGGTAAGTAGTGTTATCGTTACTTTTTCTTACTCAGTGGTGGATCCTGGATCCAGCACTGGCCAACCTCCTGTAAACAGTTGAAAGAATGTGTTTAAGTCATACAGACGATTTTTTAGGAATATTTTTAGTTTGTGAAAATAGACACTTAGAAACTTTTCTGCTGAAAACCACACAATGGATTCCTATGGAAGGAAATACAAGTTACTGGTAAGTATGCTTAGAATTATTTTTCAGGGTCAGTGCTGAGCTAAAAGATGCACCACTGGGTTCTCTCCTGACTACAGGTGAGTAAATCGCAATTCGTAGTTCCGCTGATTTTAGAGGAATATTTGAACGTTTCAAAAATGGACACTTGGAAAATTTTCTGGTGAAAACCACACATTAGATTCCTATGGAAGGAAATACAAGTTACTGGTAAGTACGCTTAGAATTACTTTTCAGGGTCAGTGCTGGGCTAAAAGATGCAGCACTGGGTTCTCTCCTGATTACAGGTGAGTAAATCGGAATTCGTAGTTCGGCTGATTTTAGAGGAATATTTGTACGTTTCAAAAATGGACACTTAGAAAATTTTCTGGTGAAAACCACACAATAGATTCCTATGGAAGGAAATACAAGTTACTGGGAAGTACGCTTAGAATTACTTTTCAGGGTCAGTGCTGGGCTAAAAGATGCAGCACTGGGTTCTCTCCTGATTACAGGTGAGTAAATCGGAATTCGTAGTTCGGCTGATTTTAGAGGAATATTTGTACAATGGTGAAGGAAGGGGGCGGGGCCTGAGGTGACGTGTGCAAACACGCCCTGTGGCGTGTTTTAAGTTGGGGAATTAATTCCTCTTCAATCCTGAGGTCCCCTGGGGGCCAACTAGCCCACCAGGTACCTCCAGTATGTGCCAGGGAGCTGCATTGCAGAGAGGTGTTCAGAGTCCACGCCCCTTTTTACAACGCTCTGCAATGCAGCTCCGTGGTGCTTACTGGAGGTACCTGGTTGGGTAGTTGGTCCCCTGCGGACCTCAGGATTGAAGAGGAATTAATTCCCCAATGGGGGGCTGGGGCTGGGCGCCCCATTACTATAAAAAATTGCCCCCGGGACTTGGCCCCCCCGAGGGCTAATTGTAAACGGAGCGCGGGAGATGGCGCTTCGTTTTTTTTTTCACATCCCACGATTTTTTGGGCTAGGGGGTCAGGGTGTTTCTACCCTTCCCCCTTGTCGCGTTTTGCGCCTTTTTTTTCCGTTTTT
Source organism: Triturus cristatus (assembly GCF_964204655.1). Taxonomy (NCBI): domain Eukaryota; kingdom Metazoa; phylum Chordata; class Amphibia; order Caudata; family Salamandridae; genus Triturus; species Triturus cristatus. The sequence continues at coordinate 753,382,027 of NC_140579.1, forward strand.
CTTGTGCCTCGTTTCTACCGAGGCACAAGATGGCTGCTAACACTTCCTGATTCAGAGTGTTGGCAGCCAATTAGCATTCAGCTCGTGCATGGCAGGGTGCACATTGGGTGCGGGGAGGGTGCGCGGATCCTCCGAGGCCATAGATATATATGTACTTTTACTTCTAATTTTCTCAGGAACTACTGAACGGATTTACACAATTTAAGCAAAAGGCACGAGTCTGAACTGAGGACTACCTCTTTGCCAAATTTGGTGTAATTTCGTTCAGCAGTTCAGGCTGTAGCTGCGTCAACAGGTCCTATGGGAAAATGCATGGGAAAAACGCGTTTTGGGACCCCCCTTGATGAATCACTGTGAAATTATCAGGATAGGAGCGGATCGGAGGTGGACAAAAGTTTGGAGAGTTTCGCGAAGATTCGTCAATCGGTGCCAACGTTATTCCAAATAGAATGTTGCGGATTTCCTCTGGAAAATAGGTCCTAACTATATCTACCTACTGGCGACCGCCAGTAGGTAATATATATACACCCACATATATAAACACATGCATACATATACACACATATATCAATGAATTTCCATTTGCCTCTCTGGATTGTCCAAAAAACGGAGACGGACCACAGCGTAAGTGCTTATTCTTTTATTCTGTGCAAAATCAGCATGACGCATTTCAGCTCACACGGGAGCCTTGATCACATGACAAAGTCCTACGTTACACTCGATCTTTTTAAAGTTCCCTGTGGAAATACAAGTGAAATCACCTGTGCATTCTTACGCCATAGACATAAAGAAGTAACATTGGTAGTCTTCCTGTGTTTATACAAATTTAGTTTCCTTTTTTATGCAACAATTATGCAGAGAGTTCACATTTAGTGGTTGATTAAATAAATAAATAAATATATCAGTTCAAAACAAATACAAATCGGAGATAAGACTAATTTTCTAAAATAGATATCAATTTACTCTATTTACCCCTTATTTTTCATGTCTCATGACGTTGTTGTATAAATCCCTAATGCCAGGCGTATGAGGATGTGTGTTAATGATGTGCAAAAAGTGCTAATAAATTAAATCATCAGTGCAATAAGTTTACTAAAAATTGATTTCCAATAAGTGTGCAAAAAAATTCACTCACCAAAGTCACGGAGTTCATATATTGTTTGTCTATTATTTCTATATTGTTTAATCTCATAAATTTGTTGCGCTGTTGTGGTATTGGAGCCCCAATGCCCACGATTGGACATCTATTACTTATGCTTAAAAATAGCATGGTTTCTTGAAGGGAATTCCAAACGTTATTTGTCAATTTTACTCACAAATACACAATTACAACTTTGCTTACTGTTATCTGTTTTTTCGTTGTGTTGTATGTCACGTTTTAAGGGCAATTGTGGCTGCTGTCCAAGATATCAAAAACTAATATTCAGATTGGTTCAGAATCCATCAATATTGAATAAAACGTATTGTATATTAAATTTATGTATGCATCAAACTGTACAAAAATATTGGCATGGATGCCTATTGGACAATTTAACTATTAAAGCTAAATAGTGATGTGCCACTAAGTTCATAGGTTCCTTCCTGCATTTGCATCTGTGTGGTTGCCAATGTAATAAAAGTATAAAAACCATCTTCCTCAGATAAATATCTAAAAAGATAGGGAATTATTAGTTAAATACTAGAAAATACCTATATACATTGTAGCACCATCAACCTACAAAATCAAGATAAGAGTCCTATTTACAACCTTAAAAGTAGACTGACATATTCTCGATAAGAGTATCAAATTTAAAAATTATAAATATTTGTAACAAAATTTAAAAACTTCCCTGTTGAAAAAACCAGTTTATAAGCATGTGTACATGTCCTCTGTCACGTTTAATCCCATTGGATGTTTAGAATTCAATTCTAAGATATATCTGGTTTCAAGCTGACATAACCACTGTTCCCTATTGCCCCCTCGTCTACTCGGTGGGACTGAGTCAATCACGAAATATTTAAGATCTTGGCTTCTGGAGTTATGTTTGCTTTTAAAATGGCGTGCCACGGGGTATGTATTGTCCTGATTGCTGTTAGCCCTTAGGTGCTGCAAAATTATTTTGTGCACCGGTAGTTTGGTGCTCCCTACATAATGTAGGTTGTAAGGGCAGATTAAAATATAAACCGCATATTCCGTTTTGCACGTCATAAGTTTAGATATTTTAACGCTTGTTGTGCTGAATGGTGTCACATATGTTGTGCGATTCTCCCCTTGTTGGCATGCCTTACAGGTTTTGCACCTGAAGAAACTCCTGTGTATCTGTAGCCAGTTGGTGCTCTCAATGACCTCTGGGCTGGTTTTTACTAGCTCGTCTCTCCTTGATAGACCTCTACTATATGTGATGGAAGGTCGGGTTGGTAAAGCCTTTCCTATAATAGGGTCACTTAGCACCATGGGCCAGTTTCGTGAAATGATCGATTTTAGTTGCTTATGTTGCTGGCTGAATTGCAGAATTATTCTAAACTCCTCATTGTTTTTGTTTGTATGTACTGACGGTTGTATCATAGGGCCTAACTCGCTGGGAGTGGTTTTCGAGAGTAAATCATACCTATCCTTACGCATGGATTTAGAAATAGCATTGTCAATCACTCTTCTAGGGTATCCCCTCTCTAAAAACCTTATCCTACTAGAAATCTGAGCTTCCTTCAGATCATCATCATTATTATGAATACACACATATATATACACACACATATATATACACAAACATACATATATACACACACATCTAGACATATATGCACACATATACACGCACAGATATATGCACACATATATATACACACGTACATACACACACACATATACACACCTATATACAATCATATATATACACTCACACATCAATATATATACACACACATCTATATATACACACACATATATATACACACACAAATATACAGACATATCTACACACAGACATATACGCATAGATATACATATACACAGATATACATATACACACACAGATATATACATAGATATACACACATATAGATATATATATATACATGCATATATATACACATATATATACACACACATACACACATCTCGCTCTATATATAATATATACACACATATATACACACACATACACACACATATATACATATACATACACACATATATATACCTAAACACACACACACACACATATATATACATAACACACAAACACACATATACACACATAAACACACACACATATCTACACATAAATACACACATATATATATATAAACACACACACATTACCTACTGGCGGTCGCCAGTAGGTAGTTATAGTTAGGACCACGTTTCCATAGGAAATCCGCAACATTCTATTTTGAATAACTTTGGCGCCGGTCAACGAATCCTCGCGAATTTTTCAAAATAGCTGGGGCGCTACGCTCCGCTCCTACCCTGAAAGTCTCGGGGGGATTCGTCAAGTGGGGGCTGAGATAAAAGGGGGGTCCCAAAACACGTTTTTCCTATGCATTTTTCCATAGGACCTTTAGACACAGCTACAGCCCGAACGGCTGAACAGAATTACTTGAAATTTGGCAGAGAGGTAGTCCTCAGGTCAAGGAAGTGCCTTTTGTAGGTTTGGTGTAAATCTGTTCAGTAGATTCAGAGAAAATAGCCTTTAAATCAATATATATATCTGAGCCAGCTTACGGTGCGCTTACGGTGCGCTTACCGTACGCGTACGGTGGCGTGCGCGAGCGCGATTTTGATTGGCTGTTAGATCTTAGTAAACATTCGAATCGGTCGAAACCAGGAAGCGGCGGCCGCCATTTTCTCTCTCGCTCTCTGAGTTGGGCAGCAAAAACGATGCCAAAAAATGTCTAAAGAGGCAGTTTCTTGAGATCCTAACCACCCAGCATTGATATAGGGGTCCCCAAACAACCCCCAAGCCCAAAAAAAATATTTATTTTTTTTCGGAAAATCGCCGATTACGCTTCCCGTACGCGTACGGTAAAAATTTTTTAAAAAAAATATTATCCACACCCTCCCCACCCCGTGTGCAAATGGTGCCCGAAGGTCACCATTTGTGCATGGCTTATTACAGGTAAGAAATAAACAAAGAATACATTTCACAAAGATGCGCATAATATGTCCCCCATGTGCGCGACCACCGTGCGTGCACGGAACAAACTGCGTTAACTGGGCGCGCACGCCACGAATGGCGTAAAGTAACTTAGCATTTAAAAAACCGTACAAATTCACTGAAAAAACCATAGGTTTCACACACGTTATAGTTAGGAATTAGCATTTAAAAAACCTTGCAAATTCACTGAAAAAACCATAGGTTTCACACATGTTATAGTTAGCTGGACATTTTATTGATAAAAAACCAATGAAATTCCCCCGTTATAGTTAGTGCAGGCAACTATAACTCACGCGACCGCAATCTTCTGCTGATGACATATGTGTCTTTATGAAAAAAAAATATTTGTAATATATGTATAGCT